>NC_092114.1:35369087-37929860 GCF_045679555.1 Salvelinus alpinus
AATGTAAATCCAATCCATTATTATTAATGTGCTTGCTGAAGGCAAGACCACTAGATTTCTTAGATACTTTTTCAAATTATTTTAACATTTTCTAAACTTTCTAAACTAAAACAATTTAATTGAGTATAAATTAGCATATAATAACCCACCCAAAATAATATTAACTCTTGAACCGTTCAAGCTAGAGAGACCGAACCAACTTTCATATGTTCAGGCTATCCTATCCTATCCTATCCTAATCCATCAATCAATCTTTCCATCTACCTACTTTTTCCAATTATAACCAGTCACTACCATTACTACTGCGGTGACTGCCAATACTATAACTTATTTTACAACCATGAATACTTTAAGACAAGCTAGCAAGTACACACATTTTCTTTAGGAAATGTAATTTTCCATGTATTATTATTTTCTCTTAGATTTGGCACAGTGGGGGTATTTGTTAAACTGATATTCAAGGTCAAAACACCAGTCCCCACTGAGGATGATGTCCTTGGTGCCGTCAAGAAGCAATTGTCTCCTCAATTCACGACCACTCAAACCACCTTCCAGAATGCAACTTATATCAGTGAGTTCCACAAATTAGGCTTCATGAAGACATTTATTTCCACTCTATAATATAATTTCTTAATAAGTAAACATTCAACTGCTCCTGCTATCTAAATACTTCTTGAATGTTTTTAATTGTTGTTGAAACTCCTAAATTGTAGCATTTCATTTGATCTGTTGCTATTGTGACCATTTTTTGTGTGCTCACAGAACTTACAGATACTTCATTTGCCATCGACCTTGGTTTCAAAATAACCAATGTAACCCAGGAGTCTCTAAGTAATAGACTCACACTCACCAATGAGACCGAGATCCAGGATTCAATTAACAGACTAGTAAGATACTGTACTTCTACACATAAGATCCATCCATGGTCATGTTCAGGTCATGATAGTAATTGACAACTTGATGTTTTGTCCCCTTTTAGCTCCATAAGGTTCTCAGTGAACCAGACGGCAAACCGTTTCAATTTCCCAACGCCGACTTCATGTAAGTACAACGTCATAACCTTGAACCAACCCATCTTTCTCAACTGCACTCTTTAGAATTTCTGCAGATTTCATTTAGCTGCTGCTTGTACAGCTAAACAGGATGAAGTGAGCATGTTTAACTCTCACACAAAACCCATTTTTACGCCCACAGTGCTGATGGCACTGAAATCACGGCAAACGTGACATATGTATACAAAGAGGAAGATGTCAACCACCCTAGTAGTTTTCTACAGGAAGTCTTAAAAGTCTCAGGTATGCTGCTTTTGTTACCATACGGTTGTCATTTCTATGTTTTTCTTTATGACAGTGAGTTATCAAACACCATGTAACGTGTCTAAATCTCAATCTCGAAAACACTTATATATCTATGTTATATGACATATTACAAGTTTATAATCCCTCTAAAATGTATTCCTTTATTTTCAAGGTCTCCTGACAACCACTGTTGCCCCAACAACAACTACCAGCACCACAACACTTCCTACCCTTTTGACTTCAGTGACATCAACAACTAGGTAAGCAACATCATTTGTTATAATTATTTCATACAATTCAATTAACACCTTGTCAATCGAGGAACCTTTGCAACAATGAACCATGTATATCCATGCTTGTGTCGTTAACTACTGATGTTTTAATAAAAGCATCCAAAATGTCAACCTTTCTTTAGAAAAGCTCTTTGAGTACATCAATCGGTCAAAAGGTGCAATGTAAATCCAATCCATTATTATTAATGTGCTTGCTGAAGGCAAGACCACTAGATTTCTTAGATACTTTTTCAAATTATTTTAACATTTTCTAAACTTTCTAAACTAAAACAATTTAATTGAGTATAAATTAGCATATAATAACCCACCCAAAATAATATTAACTCTTGAACCGTTCAAGCTAGAGAGACCGAACCAACTTTCATATGTTCAGGCTATCCTATCCTATCCTATCCTAATCCATCAATAAAAGTTTCCATCTACCTACTTTTTCCAATTATAACCAGTCACTACCATTACTACTGCGGTGACTGCCAATACTATAACTTATTTTACAACCATGAATACTTTAAGACAAGCTAGCAAGTACACACATTTTCTTTAGGAAATGTAATTTTCCATGTATTATTATTATTTTTTCTTAGATTTGGCACAGTGGGGGTATTTGTTAAACTGATATTCAAGGTCAAAACACCAGTCCCCACTGAGGATGATGTCCTTGGTGCCGTCAAGAAGCAATTGTCTCCTCAATTCACGACCACTCAAACCACCTTCCAGAATGCAACTTATATCAGTGAGTTCCACAAATTAGTCTTCATGAAGACATTTATTTCCACTCTATAATATAATTTCTTAATAAGTAAACATTCAACTGCTCCTGCTATCTAAATACTTCTTGAATGTTTTTAATTGTTGTTGAAACTCCTAAATTGTAGCATTTCATTTGATCTGTTGCTATTGTGACCATTTTTTGTGTGCTCACAGAACTTACAGATACTTCATTTGCCATCGACCTTGGTTTCAAAATAACCAATGTAACCCAGGAGTCTCTAAGTAATAGACTCACACTCACCAATGAGACCGAGATCCAGGATTCAATTAACAGACTAGTAAGATACTGTACTTCTACACATAAGATCCATCCATGGTCATGTTCAGGTCATGATAGTAATTGACAACTTGATGTTTTGTCCCCTTTTAGCTCCATAAGGTTCTCAGTGAACCAGACGGCAAACAGTTTCAATTTCCCAACGCCGACTTCATGTAAGTACAACGTCATATCCTTGAACCAACCCATCTTTCTCAACTGCACTCTTTAGAATTTCTGCAGATTTCATTTAGCTGCTGCTTGTACAGCTAAACAGGATGAAGTGAGCATGTTTAACTCTCACACAAAACCCATTTTTACGCCCACAGTGCTGATGGCACTGAAATCACGGCAAACGTGACATATGTATACAAAGAGGAAGATGTCAACCACCCTAGTAGTTTTCTACAGGAAGTCTTAAAAGTCTCAGGTATGCTGCTTTTGTTACCATACGGTTGTCATTTCTATGTTTTTCTTTATGACAGTGAGTTATCAAACACCATGTAACGTGTCTAATACTCAATCTCGAAAACACTTATATATCTATGTTATATGACATATTACAAGTTTATAATCCCTCTAAAATGTATTTTCCTTTATTTTCAAGGTCTCCTGACCACCACTGTTGCCCCAACAACAACTACCAGCACCACAACACTTCCTACCCTTTTGACTTCAGTGACATCAACAACTAGGTAAGCAACATCATTTGTTATAATTATTTTATACAATTCAATTAACACTTTGTCAATCGAGGAACCTTTGCAACAATGAACCATGTATATCCATGCTTGTGTCGTTAACTACTGATGTTTTAATAAAAGCATCCAAAATGTCAACCTTTCTTTAGAAAAGCTCTTTGAGTACATCAATCGGTCAAAAGGCGCAATGTAAATCCAATCCATTATTATTAATGTGCTTGCTGAAGGCAAGACCACTAGATTTCTTAGATACTTTTTCTAATTATTTTAACATTTTCTAAACTTTCTAAACTAAAACAATTTAATTGAGTATAAATTAGCATATAATAACCTACCCAAAATAATATTAACTCTTGAACCGTTCAAGCTAGAGAGACCGAACCAACTTTCATATATTCAGGCTATCCTATCCTATCCTTATCCATCAATAAATCTTTCCATCTACCTACTTTTTCCAATTATAACCAGTCACTACCATTACTACTGCGGTGACTGCCAATACTATAACTTATTTTACAACCATGAATACTTTAAGACAAGCTAGCAAGTACACACATTTTCTTTAGGAAATGTAATTTTCCATGTATTATTATTTTCTCTTAGATTTGGCACAGTGGGGGTATTTGTTAAACTGATATTCAAGGTCAAAACACCAGTCCCCACTGAGGATGATGTCCTTGGTGCCGTCAAGAAGCAATTGTCTCCTCAATTCACGACCACTCAAACCACCTTCCAGAATGCAACTTATATCAGTGAGTTCCACAAATTAGGCTTCATGAAGACATTTATTTCCACTCTATAATATAATTTCTTAATAAGTAAACATTCAACTGCTCCTGCTATCTAAATACTTCTTGAATGTTTTTAATTGTTGTTGAAACTCCTAAATTGTAGCATTTCATTTGATCTGTTGCTATTGTGACCATTTTTTGTGTGCTCACAGAACTTACAGATACTTCATTTGCCATCGACCTTGGTTTCAAAATAACCAATGTAACCCAGGAGTCTCTAAGTAATAGACTCACACTCACCAATGAGACCGAGATCCAGGATTCAATTAACAGACTAGTAAGATACTGTACTTCTACACATAAGATCCATCCATGGTCATGTTCAGGTCATGATAGTAATTGACAACTTGATGTTTTGTCCCCTTTTAGCTCCATAAGGTTCTCAGTGAACCAGACGGCAAACAGTTTCAATTTCCCAACGCCGACTTCATGTAAGTACAACGTCATATCCTTGAACCAACCCATCTTTCTCAACTGCACTCTTTAGAATTTCTGCAGATTTCATTTAGCTGCTGCTTGTACAGCTAAACAGGATGAAGGGAACATGTTTAACTCTCACACAAAACCCATTTTTACGTCCACAGTGCTGGTGGCACTGAAATCACGGCAAACGTGACATATGTATACAAAGAGGAAGATGTCAACCACCCTAGTAGTTTTCTACAGGAAGTCTTAAAAGTCTCAGGTATGCTGCTTTTGTTACCATACGGTTGTCATTTCTATGTTTTTCTTTATGACAGTGAGTTATCAAACACCATGTAACGTGTCTAATACTCAATCTCGAAAACACTTATATATCTATGTTATATGACATATTACAAGTTTATAATCCCTCTAAAATGTATTTTCCTTTATTTTCAAGGTCTCCTGACCACCACTGTTGCCCCAACAACAACTACCAGCACCACAACACTTCCTACCCTTTTGACTTCAGTGACATCAACAACTAGGTAAGCAACATCATTTGTTATAATTATTTCATACAATTCAATTAACACCTTGTCAATCGAGGAACCTTTACAACAATGAACCTTGTATATCCATGCTTGTGTCGTTAACTACTGATGTTTTAATAAAAGCATCCAAAGTGTCAACCTTTCTTTAGAAAAGCTCTTTGAGTACATCAATCGGTCAAAAGGTGCAATGTAAATCCAATCCATTATTATTAATGTGCTTGCTGAAGGCAAGACCACTAGATTTCTTAGATACTTTTTCAAATTATTTTAACATTTTCTAAACTTTCTAAACTAAAACAATTTAATTGAGTATAAATTAGCATATAATAACCCACCCAAAATAATATTAACTCTTGAACCGTTCAAGCTAGAGAGACCGAACCAACTTTCATATGTTCAGGCTATCCTATCCTATCCTATCCTAATCCATCAATCAATCTTTCCATCTACCTACTTTTTCCAATTATAACCAGTCACTACCATTACTACTGCGGTGACTGCCAATACTATAACTTATTTTACAACCATGAATACTTTAAGACAAGCTAGCAAGTACACACATTTTCTTTAGGAAATGTAATTTTCCATGTATTATTATTTTCTCTTAGATTTGGCACAGTGGGGGTATTTGTTAAACTGATATTCAAGGTCAAAACACCAGTCCCCACTGAGGATGATGTCCTTGGTGCCGTCAAGAAGCAATTGTCTCCTCAATTCACGACCACTCAAACCACCTTCCAGAATGCAACTTATATCAGTGAGTTCCACAAATTAGGCTTCATGAAGACATTTATTTCCACTCTATAATATAATTTCTTAATAAGTAAACATTCAACTGCTCCTGCTATCTAAATACTTCTTGAATGTTTTTAATTGTTGTTGAAACTCCTAAATTGTAGCATTTCATTTGATCTGTTGCTATTGTGACCATTTTTTGTGTGCTCACAGAACTTACAGATACTTCATTTGCCATCGACCTTGGTTTCAAAATAACCAATGTAACCCAGGAGTCTCTAAGTAATAGACTCACACTCACCAATGAGACCGAGATCCAGGATTCAATTAACAGACTAGTAAGATACTGTACTTCTACACATAAGATCCATCCATGGTCATGTTCAGGTCATGATAGTAATTGACAACTTGATGTTTTGTCCCCTTTTAGCTCCATAAGGTTCTCAGTGAACCAGACGGCAAACAGTTTCAATTTCCCAACGCCGACTTCATGTAAGTACAACGTCATATCCTTGAACCAACCCATCTTTCTCAACTGCACTCTTTAGAATTTCTGCAGATTTCATTTAGCTGCTGCTTGTACAGCTAAACAGGATGAAGTGAGCATGTTTAACTCTCACACAAAACCCATTTTTACGCCCACAGTGCTGATGGCACTGAAATCACGGCAAACGTGACATATGTATACAAAGAGGAAGATGTCAACCACCCTAGTAGTTTTCTACAGGAAGTCTTAAAAGTCTCAGGTATGCTGCTTTTGTTACCATACGGTTGTCATTTCTATGTTTTTCTTTATGACAGTGAGTTATCAAACACCATGTAACGTGTCTAATACTCAATCTCGAAAACACTTATATATCTATGTTATATGACATATTACAAGTTTATAATCCCTCTAAAATGTATTTTCCTTTATTTTCAAGGTCTCCTGACCACCACTGTTGCCCCAACAACAACTACCAGCACCACAACACTTCCTACCCTTTTGACTTCAGTGACATCAACAACTAGGTAAGCAACATCATTTGTTATAATTATTTTATACAATTCAATTAACACTTTGTCAATCGAGGAACCTTTGCAACAATGAACCATGTATATCCATGCTTGTGTCGTTAACTACTGATGTTTTAATAAAAGCATCCAAAATGTCAACCTTTCTTTAGAAAAGCTCTTTGAGTACATCAATCGGTCAAAAGGCGCAATGTAAATCCAATCCATTATTATTAATGTGCTTGCTGAAGGCAAGACCACTAGATTTCTTAGATACTTTTTCTAATTATTTTAACATTTTCTAAACTTTCTAAACTAAAACAATTTAATTGAGTATAAATTAGCATATAATAACCTACCCAAAATAATATTAACTCTTGAACCGTTCAAGCTAGAGAGACCGAACCAACTTTCATATATTCAGGCTATCCTATCCTATCCTTATCCATCAATAAATCTTTCCATCTACCTACTTTTTCCAATTATAACCAGTCACTACCATTACTACTGCGGTGACTGCCAATACTATAACTTATTTTACAACCATGAATACTTTAAGACAAGCTAGCAAGTACACACATTTTCTTTAGGAAATGTAATTTTCCATGTATTATTATTTTCTCTTAGATTTGGCACAGTGGGGGTATTTGTTAAACTGATATTCAAGGTCAAAACACCAGTCCCCACTGAGGATGATGTCCTTGGTGCCGTCAAGAAGCAATTGTCTCCTCAATTCACGACCACTCAAACCACCTTCCAGAATGCAACTTATATCAGTGAGTTCCACAAATTAGGCTTCATGAAGACATTTATTTCCACTCTATAATATAATTTCTTAATAAGTAAACATTCAACTGCTCCTGCTATCTAAATACTTCTTGAATGTTTTTAATTGTTGTTGAAACTCCTAAATTGTAGCATTTCATTTGATCTGTTGCTATTGTGACCATTTTTTGTGTGCTCACAGAACTTACAGATACTTCATTTGCCATCGACCTTGGTTTCAAAATAACCAATGTAACCCAGGAGTCTCTAAGTAATAGACTCACACTCACCAATGAGACCGAGATCCAGGATTCAATTAACAGACTAGTAAGATACTGTACTTCTACACATAAGATCCATCCATGGTCATGTTCAGGTCATGATAGTAATTGACAACTTGATGTTTTGTCCCCTTTTAGCTCCATAAGGTTCTCAGTGAACCAGACGGCAAACCGTTTCAATTTCCCAACGCCGACTTCATGTAAGTACAACGTCATAACCTTGAACCAACCCATCTTTCTCAACTGCACTCTTTAGAATTTCTGCAGATTTCATTTAGCTGCTGCTTGTACAGCTAAACAGGATGAAGTGAGCATGTTTAACTCTCACACAAAACCCATTTTTACGCCCACAGTGCTGATGGCACTGAAATCACGGCAAACGTGACATATGTATACAAAGAGGAAGATGTCAACCACCCTAGTAGTTTTCTACAGGAAGTCTTAAAAGTCTCAGGTATGCTGCTTTTGTTACCATACGGTTGTCATTTCTATGTTTTTCTTTATGACAGTGAGTTATCAAACACCATGTAACGTGTCTAAATCTCAATCTCGAAAACACTTATATATCTATGTTATATGACATATTACAAGTTTATAATCCCTCTAAAATGTATTCCTTTATTTTCAAGGTCTCCTGACAACCACTGTTGCCCCAACAACAACTACCAGCACCACAACACTTCCTACCCTTTTGACTTCAGTGACATCAACAACTAGGTAAGCAACATCATTTGTTATAATTATTTCATACAATTCAATTAACACCTTGTCAATCGAGGAACCTTTACAACAATGAACCATGTATATCCATGCTTGTGTCGTTAACTACTGATGTTTTAATAAAAGCATCCAAAGTGTCAACCTTTCTTTAGAAAAGCTCTTTGAGTACATCAATCGGTCAAAAGGTGCAATGTAAATCCAATCCATTATTATTAATGTGCTTGCTGAAGGCAAGACCACTAGATTTCTTAGATACTTTTTCAAATTATTTTAACATTTTCTAAACTTTCTAAACTAAAACAATTTAATTGAGTATAAATTAGCATATAATAACCCACCCAAAATAATATTAACTCTTGAACCGTTCAAGCTAGAGAGACCGAACCAACTTTCATATGTTCAGGCTATCCTATCCTATCCTATCCTAATCCATCAATCAATCTTTCCATCTACCTACTTTTTCCAATTATAACCAGTCACTACCATTACTACTGCGGTGACTGCCAATACTATAACTTATTTTACAACCATGAATACTTTAAGACAAGCTAGCAAGTACACACATTTTCTTTAGGAAATGTAATTTTCCATGTATTATTATTTTCTCTTAGATTTGGCACAGTGGGGGTATTTGTTAAACTGATATTCAAGGTCAAAACACCAGTCCCCACTGAGGATGATGTCCTTGGTGCCGTCAAGAAGCAATTGTCTCCTCAATTCACGACCACTCAAACCACCTTCCAGAATGCAACTTATATCAGTGAGTTCCACAAATTAGGCTTCATGAAGACATTTATTTCCACTCTATAATATAATTTCTTAATAAGTAAACATTCAACTGCTCCTGCTATCTAAATACTTCTTGAATGTTTTTAATTGTTGTTGAAACTCCTAAATTGTAGCATTTCATTTGATCTGTTGCTATTGTGACCATTTTTTGTGTGCTCACAGAACTTACAGATACTTCATTTGCCATCGACCTTGGTTTCAAAATAACCAATGTAACCCAGGAGTCTCTAAGTAATAGACTCACACTCACCAATGAGACCGAGATCCAGGATTCAATTAACAGACTAGTAAGATACTGTACTTCTACACATAAGATCCATCCATGGTCATGTTCAGGTCATGATAGTAATTGACAACTTGATGTTTTGTCCCCTTTTAGCTCCATAAGGTTCTCAGTGAACCAGACGGCAAACAGTTTCAATTTCCCAACGCCGACTTCATGTAAGTACAACGTCATATCCTTGAACCAACCCATCTTTCTCAACTGCACTCTTTAGAATTTCTGCAGATTTCATTTAGCTGCTGCTTGTACAGCTAAACAGGATGAAGTGAGCATGTTTAACTCTCACACAAAACCCATTTTTACGCCCACAGTGCTGATGGCACTGAAATCACGGCAAACGTGACATATGTATACAAAGAGGAAGATGTCAACCACCCTAGTAGTTTTCTACAGGAAGTCTTAAAAGTCTCAGGTATGCTGCTTTTGTTACCATACGGTTGTCATTTCTATGTTTTTCTTTATGACAGTGAGTTATCAAACACCATGTAACGTGTCTAATACTCAATCTCGAAAACACTTATATATCTATGTTATATGACATATTACAAGTTTATAATCCCTCTAAAATGTATTTTCCTTTATTTTCAAGGTCTCCTGACCACCACTGTTGCCCCAACAACAACTACCAGCACCACAACACTTCCTACCCTTTTGACTTCAGTGACATCAACAACTAGGTAAGCAACATCATTTGTTATAATTATTTTATACAATTCAATTAACACTTTGTCAATCGAGGAACCTTTGCAACAATGAACCATGTATATCCATGCTTGTGTCGTTAACTACTGATGTTTTAATAAAAGCATCCAAAATGTCAACCTTTCTTTAGAAAAGCTCTTTGAGTACATCAATCGGTCAAAAGGCGCAATGTAAATCCAATCCATTATTATTAATGTGCTTGCTGAAGGCAAGACCACTAGATTTCTTAGATACTTTTTCTAATTATTTTAACATTTTCTAAACTTTCTAAACTAAAACAATTTAATTGAGTATAAATTAGCATATAATAACCTACCCAAAATAATATTAACTCTTGAACCGTTCAAGCTAGAGAGACCGAACCAACTTTCATATATTCAGGCTATCCTATCCTATCCTTATCCATCAATAAATCTTTCCATCTACCTACTTTTTCCAATTATAACCAGTCACTACCATTACTACTGCGGTGACTGCCAATACTATAACTTATTTTACAACCATGAATACTTTAAGACAAGCTAGCAAGTACACACATTTTCTTTAGGAAATGTAATTTTCCATGTATTATTATTTTCTCTTAGATTTGGCACAGTGGGGGTATTTGTTAAACTGATATTCAAGGTCAAAACACCAGTCCCCACTGAGGATGATGTCCTTGGTGCCGTCAAGAAGCAATTGTCTCCTCAATTCACGACCACTCAAACCACCTTCCAGAATGCAACTTATATCAGTGAGTTCCACAAATTAGGCTTCATGAAGACATTTATTTCCACTCTATAATATAATTTCTTAATAAGTAAACATTCAACTGCTCCTGCTATCTAAATACTTCTTGAATGTTTTTAATTGTTGTTGAAACTCCTAAATTGTAGCATTTCATTTGATCTGTTGCTATTGTGACCATTTTTTGTGTGCTCACAGAACTTACAGATACTTCATTTGCCATCGACCTTGGTTTCAAAATAACCAATGTAACCCAGGAGTCTCTAAGTAATAGACTCACACTCACCAATGAGACCGAGATCCAGGATTCAATTAACAGACTAGTAAGATACTGTACTTCTACACATAAGATCCATCCATGGTCATGTTCAGGTCATGATAGTAATTGACAACTTGATGTTTTGTCCCCTTTTAGCTCCATAAGGTTCTCAGTGAACCAGACGGCAAACCGTTTCAATTTCCCAACGCCGACTTCATGTAAGTACAACGTCATAACCTTGAACCAACCCATCTTTCTCAACTGCACTCTTTAGAATTTCTGCAGATTTCATTTAGCTGCTGCTTGTACAGCTAAACAGGATGAAGTGAGCATGTTTAACTCTCACACAAAACCCATTTTTACGCCCACAGTGCTGATGGCACTGAAATCACGGCAAACGTGACATATGTATACAAAGAGGAAGATGTCAACCACCCTAGTAGTTTTCTACAGGAAGTCTTAAAAGTCTCAGGTATGCTGCTTTTGTTACCATACGGTTGTCATTTCTATGTTTTTCTTTATGACAGTGAGTTATCAAACACCATGTAACGTGTCTAAATCTCAATCTCGAAAACACTTATATATCTATGTTATATGACATATTACAAGTTTATAATCCCTCTAAAATGTATTCCTTTATTTTCAAGGTCTCCTGACAACCACTGTTGCCCCAACAACAACTACCAGCACCACAACACTTCCTACCCTTTTGACTTCAGTGACATCAACAACTAGGTAAGCAACATCATTTGTTATAATTATTTCATACAATTCAATTAACACCTTGTCAATCGAGGAACCTTTACAACAATGAACCATGTATATCCATGCTTGTGTCGTTAACTACTGATGTTTTAATAAAAGCATCCAAAGTGTCAACCTTTCTTTAGAAAAGCTCTTTGAGTACATCAATCGGTCAAAAGGTGCAATGTAAATCCAATCCATTATTATTAATGTGCTTGCTGAAGGCAAGACCACTAGATTTCTTAGATACTTTTTCAAATTATTTTAACATTTTCTAAACTTTCTAAACTAAAACAATTTAATTGAGTATAAATTAGCATATAATAACCCACCCAAAATAATATTAACTCTTGAACCGTTCAAGCTAGAGAGACCGAACCAACTTTCATATGTTCAGGCTATCCTATCCTATCCTATCCTAATCCATCAATCAATCTTTCCATCTACCTACTTTTTCCAATTATAACCAGTCACTACCATTACTACTGCGGTGACTGCCAATACTATAACTTATTTTACAACCATGAATACTTTAAGACAAGCTAGCAAGTACACACATTTTCTTTAGGAAATGTAATTTTCCATGTATTATTATTTTCTCTTAGATTTGGCACAGTGGGGGTATTTGTTAAACTGATATTCAAGGTCAAAACACCAGTCCCCACTGAGGATGATGTCCTTGGTGCCGTCAAGAAGCAATTGTCTCCTCAATTCACGACCACTCAAACCACCTTCCAGAATGCAACTTATATCAGTGAGTTCCACAAATTAGGCTTCATGAAGACATTTATTTCCACTCTATAATATAATTTCTTAATAAGTAAACATTCAACTGCTCCTGCTATCTAAATACTTCTTGAATGTTTTTAATTGTTGTTGAAACTCCTAAATTGTAGCATTTCATTTGATCTGTTGCTATTGTGACCATTTTTTGTGTGCTCACAGAACTTACAGATACTTCATTTGCCATCGACCTTGGTTTCAAAATAACCAATGTAACCCAGGAGTCTCTAAGTAATAGACTCACACTCACCAATGAGACCGAGATCCAGGATTCAATTAACAGACTAGTAAGATACTGTACTTCTACACATAAGATCCATCCATGGTCATGTTCAGGTCATGATAGTAATTGACAACTTGATGTTTTGTCCCCTTTTAGCTCCATAAGGTTCTCAGTGAACCAGACGGCAAACCGTTTCAATTTCCCAACGCCGACTTCATGTAAGTACAACGTCATAACCTTGAACCAACCCATCTTTCTCAACTGCACTCTTTAGAATTTCTGCAGATTTCATTTAGCTGCTGCTTATACAGCTAAACAGGATGAAGTGAGCATGTTTAACTCTCACACAAAACCCATTTTTACGCCCACAGTGCTGATGGCACTGAAATCACGGCAAACGTGACATATGTATACAAAGAGGAAGATGTCAACCACCCTAGTAGTTTTCTACAGGAAGTCTTAAAAGTCTCAGGTATGCTGCTTTTGTTACCATACGGTTGTCATTTCTATGTTTTTCTTTATGACAGTGAGTTATCAAACACCATGTAACGTGTCTAAATCTCAATCTCGAAAACACTTATATATCTATGTTATATGACATATTACAAGTTTATAATCCCTCTAAAATGTATTCCTTTATTTTCAAGGTCTCCTGACAACCACTGTTGCCCCAACAACAACTACCAGCACCACAACACTTCCTACCCTTTTGACTTCAGTGACATCAACAACTAGGTAAGCAACATCATTTGTTATAATTATTTCATACAATTCAATTAACACCTTGTCAATCGAGGAACCTTTGCAACAATGAACCATGTATATCCATGCTTGTGTCGTTAACTACTGATGTTTTAATAAAAGCATCCAAAGTGTCAACCTTTCTTTAGAAAAGCTCTTTGAGTACATCAATCGGTCAAAAGGTGCAATGTAAATCCAATCCATTATTATTAATGTGCTTGCTGAAGGCAAGACCACTAGATTTCTTAGATACTTTTTCAAATTATTTTAACATTTTCTAAACTTTCTAAACTAAAACAATTTAATTGAGTATAAATTAGCATATAATAACCCACCCAAAATAATATTAACTCTTGAACCGTTCAAGCTAGAGAGACCGAACCAACTTTCATATGTTCAGGCTATCCTATCCTATCCTATCCTAATCCATCAATCAATCTTTCCATCTACCTACTTTTTCCAATTATAACCAGTCACTACCATTACTACTGCGGTGACTGCCAATACTATAACTTATTTTACAACCATGAATACTTTAAGACAAGCTAGCAAGTACACACATTTTCTTTAGGAAATGTAATTTTCCATGTATTATTATTTTCTCTTAGATTTGGCACAGTGGGGGTATTTGTTAAACTGATATTCAAGGTCAAAACACCAGTCCCCACTGAGGATGATGTCCTTGGTGCCGTCAAGAAGCAATTGTCTCCTCAATTCACGACCACTCAAACCACCTTCCAGAATGCAACTTATATCAGTGAGTTCCACAAATTAGGCTTCATGAAGACATTTATTTCCACTCTATAATATAATTTCTTAATAAGTAAACATTCAACTGCTCCTGCTATCTAAATACTTCTTGAATGTTTTTAATTGTTGTTGAAACTCCTAAATTGTAGCATTTCATTTGATCTGTTGCTATTGTGACCATTTTTTGTGTGCTCACAGAACTTACAGATACTTCATTTGCCATCGACCTTGGTTTCAAAATAACCAATGTAACCCAGGAGTCTCTAAGTAATAGACTCACACTCACCAATGAGACCGAGATCCAGGATTCAATTAACAGACTAGTAAGATACTGTACTTCTACACATAAGATCCATCCATGGTCATGTTCAGGTCATGATAGTAATTGACAACTTGATGTTTTGTCCCCTTTTAGCTCCATAAGGTTCTCAGTGAACCAGACGGCAAACCGTTTCAATTTCCCAACGCCGACTTCATGTAAGTACAACGTCATAACCTTGAACCAACCCATCTTTCTCAACTGCACTCTTTAGAATTTCTGCAGATTTCATTTAGCTGCTGCTTGTACAGCTAAACAGGATGAAGTGAGCATGTTTAACTCTCACACAAAACCCATTTTTACGCCCACAGTGCTGATGGCACTGAAATCACGGCAAACGTGACATATGTATACAAAGAGGAAGATGTCAACCACCCTAGTAGTTTTCTACAGGAAGTCTTAAAAGTCTCAGGTATGCTGCTTTTGTTACCATACGGTTGTCATTTCTATGTTTTTCTTTATGACAGTGAGTTATCAAACACCATGTAACGTGTCTAAATCTCAATCTCGAAAACACTTATATATCTATGTTATATGACATATTACAAGTTTATAATCCCTCTAAAATGTATTCCTTTATTTTCAAGGTCTCCTGACAACCACTGTTGCCCCAACAACAACTACCAGCACCACAACACTTCCTACCCTTTTGACTTCAGTGACATCAACAACTAGGTAAGCAACATCATTTGTTATAATTATTTCATACAATTCAATTAACACCTTGTCAATCGAGGAACCTTTGCAACAATGAACCATGTATATCCATGCTTGTGTCGTTAACTACTGATGTTTTAATAAAAGCATCCAAAGTGTCAACCTTTCTTTAGAAAAGCTCTTTGAGTACATCAATCGGTCAAAAGGTGCAATGTAAATCCAATCCATTATTATTAATGTGCTTGCTGAAGGCAAGACCACTAGATTTCTTAGATACTTTTTCAAATTATTTTAACATTTTCTAAACTTTCTAAACTAAAACAATTTAATTGAGTATAAATTAGCATATAATAACCCACCCAAAATAATATTAACTCTTGAACCGTTCAAGCTAGAGAGACCGAACCAACTTTCATATGTTCAGGCTATCCTATCCTATCCTATCCTAATCCATCAATCAATCTTTCCATCTACCTACTTTTTCCAATTATAACCAGTCACTACCATTACTACTGCGGTGACTGCCAATACTATAACTTATTTTACAACCATGAATACTTTAAGACAAGCTAGCAAGTACACACATTTTCTTTAGGAAATGTAATTTTCCATGTATTATTATTTTCTCTTAGATTTGGCACAGTGGGGGTATTTGTTAAACTGATATTCAAGGTCAAAACACCAGTCCCCACTGAGGATGATGTCCTTGGTGCCGTCAAGAAGCAATTGTCTCCTCAATTCACGACCACTCAAACCACCTTCCAGAATGCAACTTATATCAGTGAGTTCCACAAATTAGGCTTCATGAAGACATTTATTTCCACTCTATAATATAATTTCTTAATAAGTAAACATTCAACTGCTCCTGCTATCTAAATACTTCTTGAATGTTTTTAATTGTTGTTGAAACTCCTAAATTGTAGCATTTCATTTGATCTGTTGCTATTGTGACCATTTTTTGTGTGCTCACAGAACTTACAGATACTTCATTTGCCATCGACCTTGGTTTCAAAATAACCAATGTAACCCAGGAGTCTCTAAGTAATAGACTCACACTCACCAATGAGACCGAGATCCAGGATTCAATTAACAGACTAGTAAGATACTGTACTTCTACACATAAGATCCATCCATGGTCATGTTCAGGTCATGATAGTAATTGACAACTTGATGTTTTGTCCCCTTTTAGCTCCATAAGGTTCTCAGTGAACCAGACGGCAAACCGTTTCAATTTCCCAACGCCGACTTCATGTAAGTACAACGTCATAACCTTGAACCAACCCATCTTTCTCAACTGCACTCTTTAGAATTTCTGCAGATTTCATTTAGCTGCTGCTTGTACAGCTAAACAGGATGAAGTGAGCATGTTTAACTCTCACACAAAACCCATTTTTACGCCCACAGTGCTGATGGCACTGAAATCACGGCAAACGTGACATATGTATACAAAGAGGAAGATGTCAACCACCCTAGTAGTTTTCTACAGGAAGTCTTAAAAGTCTCAGGTATGCTGCTTTTGTTACCATACGGTTGTCATTTCTATGTTTTTCTTTATGACAGTGAGTTATCAAACACCATGTAACGTGTCTAAATCTCAATCTCGAAAACACTTATATATCTATGTTATATGACATATTACAAGTTTATAATCCCTCTAAAATGTATTCCTTTATTTTCAAGGTCTCCTGACAACCACTGTTGCCCCAACAACAACTACCAGCACCACAACACTTCCTACCCTTTTGACTTCAGTGACATCAACAACTAGGTAAGCAACATCATTTGTTATAATTATTTCATACAATTCAATTAACACCTTGTCAATCGAGGAACCTTTGCAACAATGAACCATGTATATCCATGCTTGTGTCGTTAACTACTGATGTTTTAATAAAAGCATCCAAAGTGTCAACCTTTCTTTAGAAAAGCTCTTTGAGTACATCAATCGGTCAAAAGGTGCAATGTAAATCCAATCCATTATTATTAATGTGCTTGCTGAAGGCAAGACCACTAGATTTCTTAGATACTTTTTCAAATTATTTTAACATTTTCTAAACTTTCTAAACTAAAACAATTTAATTGAGTATAAATTAGCATATAATAACCCACCCAAAATAATATTAACTCTTGAACCGTTCAAGCTAGAGAGACCGAACCAACTTTCATATGTTCAGGCTATCCTATCCTATCCTATCCTAATCCATCAATCAATCTTTCCATCTACCTACTTTTTCCAATTATAACCAGTCACTACCATTACTACTGCGGTGACTGCCAATACTATAACTTATTTTACAACCATGAATACTTTAAGACAAGCTAGCAAGTACACACATTTTCTTTAGGAAATGTAATTTTCCATGTATTATTATTTTCTCTTAGATTTGGCACAGTGGGGGTATTTGTTAAACTGATATTCAAGGTCAAAACACCAGTCCCCACTGAGGATGATGTCCTTGGTGCCGTCAAGAAGCAATTGTCTCCTCAATTCACGACCACTCAAACCACCTTCCAGAATGCAACTTATATCAGTGAGTTCCACAAATTAGGCTTCATGAAGACATTTATTTCCACTCTATAATATAATTTCTTAATAAGTAAACATTCAACTGCTCCTGCTATCTAAATACTTCTTGAATGTTTTTAATTGTTGTTGAAACTCCTAAATTGTAGCATTTCATTTGATCTGTTGCTATTGTGACCATTTTTTGTGTGCTCACAGAACTTACAGATACTTCATTTGCCATCGACCTTGGTTTCAAAATAACCAATGTAACCCAGGAGTCTCTAAGTAATAGACTCACACTCACCAATGAGACCGAGATCCAGGATTCAATTAACAGACTAGTAAGATACTGTACTTCTACACATAAGATCCATCCATGGTCATGTTCAGGTCATGATAGTAATTGACAACTTGATGTTTTGTCCCCTTTTAGCTCCATAAGGTTCTCAGTGAACCAGACGGCAAACCGTTTCAATTTCCCAACGCCGACTTCATGTAAGTACAACGTCATAACCTTGAACCAACCCATCTTTCTCAACTGCACTCTTTAGAATTTCTGCAGATTTCATTTAGCTGCTGCTTGTACAGCTAAACAGGATGAAGTGAGCATGTTTAACTCTCACACAAAACCCATTTTTACGCCCACAGTGCTGATGGCACTGAAATCACGGCAAACGTGACATATGTATACAAAGAGGAAGATGTCAACCACCCTAGTAGTTTTCTACAGGAAGTCTTAAAAGTCTCAGGTATGCTGCTTTTGTTACCATACGGTTGTCATTTCTATGTTTTTCTTTATGACAGTGAGTTATCAAACACCATGTAACGTGTCTAATATCTCAATCTCGAAAACACTTATATATCTATGTTATATGACATATTACAAGTTTATAATCCCTCTAAAATGTATTCCTTTATTTTCAAGGTCTCCTGACAACCACTGTTGCCCCAACAACAACTACCAGCACCACAACACTTCCTACCCTTTTGACTTCAGTGACATCAACAACTAGGTAAGCAACATCATTTGTTATAATTATTTCATACAATTCAATTAACACCTTGTCAATCGAGGAACCTTTGCAACAATGAACCATGTATATCCATGCTTGTGTCGTTAACTACTGATGTTTTAATAAAAGCATCCAAAGTGTCAACCTTTCTTTAGAAAAGCTCTTTGAGTACATCAATCGGTCAAAAGGTGCAATGTAAATCCAATCCATTATTATTAATGTGCTTGCTGAAGGCAAGACCACTAGATTTCTTAGATACTTTTTCAAATTATTTTAACATTTTCTAAACTTTCTAAACTAAAACAATTTAATTGAGTATAAATTAGCATATAATAACCCACCCAAAATAATATTAACTCTTGAACCGTTCAAGCTAGAGAGACCGAACCAACTTTCATATGTTCAGGCTATCCTATCCTATCCTATCCTAATCCATCAATCAATCTTTCCATCTACCTACTTTTTCCAATTATAACCAGTCACTACCATTACTACTGCGGTGACTGCCAATACTATAACTTATTTTACAACCATGAATACTTTAAGACAAGCTAGCAAGTACACACATTTTCTTTAGGAAATGTAATTTTCCATGTATTATTATTTTCTCTTAGATTTGGCACAGTGGGGGTATTTGTTAAACTGATATTCAAGGTCAAAACACCAGTCCCCACTGAGGATGATGTCCTTGGTGCCGTCAAGAAGCAATTGTCTCCTCAATTCACGACCACTCAAACCACCTTCCAGAATGCAACTTATATCAGTGAGTTCCACAAATTAGGCTTCATGAAGACATTTATTTCCACTCTATAATATAATTTCTTAATAAGTAAACATTCAACTGCTCCTGCTATCTAAATACTTCTTGAATGTTTTTAATTGTTGTTGAAACTCCTAAATTGTAGCATTTCATTTGATCTGTTGCTATTGTGACCATTTTTTGTGTGCTCACAGAACTTACAGATACTTCATTTGCCATCGACCTTGGTTTCAAAATAACCAATGTAACCCAGGAGTCTCTAAGTAATAGACTCACACTCACCAATGAGACCGAGATCCAGGATTCAATTAACAGACTAGTAAGATACTGTACTTCTACACATAAGATCCATCCATGGTCATGTTCAGGTCATGATAGTAATTGACAACTTGATGTTTTGTCCCCTTTTAGCTCCATAAGGTTCTCAGTGAACCAGACGGCAAACCGTTTCAATTT
Source organism: Salvelinus alpinus (assembly GCF_045679555.1). Taxonomy (NCBI): domain Eukaryota; kingdom Metazoa; phylum Chordata; class Actinopteri; order Salmoniformes; family Salmonidae; genus Salvelinus; species Salvelinus alpinus. The sequence continues at coordinate 35,389,359 of NC_092114.1, forward strand.
CCCAACGCCGACTTCATGTAAGTACAACGTCATAACCTTGAACCAACCCATCTTTCTCAACTGCACTCTTTAGAATTTCTGCAGATTTCATTTAGCTGCTGCTTGTACAGCTAAACAGGATGAAGTGAGCATGTTTAACTCTCACACAAAACCCATTTTTACGCCCACAGTGCTGATGGCACTGAAATCACGGCAAACGTGACATATGTATACAAAGAGGAAGATGTCAACCACCCTAGTAGTTTTCTACAGGAAGTCTTAAAAGTCTCAGGTATGCTGCTTTTGTTACCATACGGTTGTCATTTCTATGTTTTTCTTTATGACAGTGAGTTATCAAACACCATGTAACGTGTCTAAATCTCAATCTCGAAAACACTTATATATCTATGTTATATGACATATTACAAGTTTATAATCCCTCTAAAATGTATTCCTTTATTTTCAAGGTCTCCTGACAACCACTGTTGCCCCAACAACAACTACCAGCACCACAACACTTCCTACCCTTTTGACTTCAGTGACATCAACAACTAGGTAAGCAACATCATTTGTTATAATTATTTCATACAATTCAATTAACACCTTGTCAATCGAGGAACCTTTGCAACAATGAACCATGTATATCCATGCTTGTGTCGTTAACTACTGATGTTTTAATAAAAGCATCCAAAGTGTCAACCTTTCTTTAGAAAAGCTCTTTGAGTACATCAATCGGTCAAAAGGTGCAATGTAAATCCAATCCATTATTATTAATGTGCTTGCTGAAGGCAAGACCACTAGATTTCTTAGATACTTTTTCAAATTATTTTAACATTTTCTAAACTTTCTAAACTAAAACAATTTAATTGAGTATAAATTAGCATATAATAACCCACCCAAAATAATATTAACTCTTGAACCGTTCAAGCTAGAGAGACCGAACCAACTTTCATATGTTCAGGCTATCCTATCCTATCCTATCCTAATCCATCAATCAATCTTTCCATCTACCTACTTTTTCCAATTATAACCAGTCACTACCATTACTACTGCGGTGACTGCCAATACTATAACTTATTTTACAACCATGAATACTTTAAGACAAGCTAGCAAGTACACACATTTTCTTTAGGAAATGTAATTTTCCATGTATTATTATTTTCTCTTAGATTTGGCACAGTGGGGGTATTTGTTAAACTGATATTCAAGGTCAAAACACCAGTCCCCACTGAGGATGATGTCCTTGGTGCCGTCAAGAAGCAATTGTCTCCTCAATTCACGACCACTCAAACCACCTTCCAGAATGCAACTTATATCAGTGAGTTCCACAAATTAGGCTTCATGAAGACATTTATTTCCACTCTATAATATAATTTCTTAATAAGTAAACATTCAACTGCTCCTGCTATCTAAATACTTCTTGAATGTTTTTAATTGTTGTTGAAACTCCTAAATTGTAGCATTTCATTTGATCTGTTGCTATTGTGACCATTTTTTGTGTGCTCACAGAACTTACAGATACTTCATTTGCCATCGACCTTGGTTTCAAAATAACCAATGTAACCCAGGAGTCTCTAAGTAATAGACTCACACTCACCAATGAGACCGAGATCCAGGATTCAATTAACAGACTAGTAAGATACTGTACTTCTACACATAAGATCCATCCATGGTCATGTTCAGGTCATGATAGTAATTGACAACTTGATGTTTTGTCCCCTTTTAGCTCCATAAGGTTCTCAGTGAACCAGACGGCAAACCGTTTCAATTTCCCAACGCCGACTTCATGTAAGTACAACGTCATAACCTTGAACCAACCCATCTTTCTCAACTGCACTCTTTAGAATTTCTGCAGATTTCATTTAGCTGCTGCTTGTACAGCTAAACAGGATGAAGTGAGCATGTTTAACTCTCACACAAAACCCATTTTTACGCCCACAGTGCTGATGGCACTGAAATCACGGCAAACGTGACATATGTATACAAAGAGGAAGATGTCAACCACCCTAGTAGTTTTCTACAGGAAGTCTTAAAAGTCTCAGGTATGCTGCTTTTGTTACCATACGGTTGTCATTTCTATGTTTTTCTTTATGACAGTGAGTTATCAAACACCATGTAACGTGTCTAAATCTCAATCTCGAAAACACTTATATATCTATGTTATATGACATATTACAAGTTTATAATCCCTCTAAAATGTATTCCTTTATTTTCAAGGTCTCCTGACAACCACTGTTGCCCCAACAACAACTACCAGCACCACAACACTTCCTACCCTTTTGACTTCAGTGACATCAACAACTAGGTAAGCAACATCATTTGTTATAATTATTTCATACAATTCAATTAACACCTTGTCAATCGAGGAACCTTTGCAACAATGAACCATGTATATCCATGCTTGTGTCGTTAACTACTGATGTTTTAATAAAAGCATCCAAAGTGTCAACCTTTCTTTAGAAAAGCTCTTTGAGTACATCAATCGGTCAAAAGGTGCAATGTAAATCCAATCCATTATTATTAATGTGCTTGCTGAAGGCAAGACCACTAGATTTCTTAGATACTTTTTCAAATTATTTTAACATTTTCTAAACTTTCTAAACTAAAACAATTTAATTGAGTATAAATTAGCATATAATAACCCACCCAAAATAATATTAACTCTTGAACCGTTCAAGCTAGAGAGACCGAACCAACTTTCATATGTTCAGGCTATCCTATCCTATCCTATCCTAATCCATCAATCAATCTTTCCATCTACCTACTTTTTCCAATTATAACCAGTCACTACCATTACTACTGCGGTGACTGCCAATACTATAACTTATTTTACAACCATGAATACTTTAAGACAAGCTAGCAAGTACACACATTTTCTTTAGGAAATGTAATTTTCCATGTATTATTATTTTCTCTTAGATTTGGCACAGTGGGGGTATTTGTTAAACTGATATTCAAGGTCAAAACACCAGTCCCCACTGAGGATGATGTCCTTGGTGCCGTCAAGAAGCAATTGTCTCCTCAATTCACGACCACTCAAACCACCTTCCAGAATGCAACTTATATCAGTGAGTTCCACAAATTAGGCTTCATGAAGACATTTATTTCCACTCTATAATATAATTTCTTAATAAGTAAACATTCAACTGCTCCTGCTATCTAAATACTTCTTGAATGTTTTTAATTGTTGTTGAAACTCCTAAATTGTAGCATTTCATTTGATCTGTTGCTATTGTGACCATTTTTTGTGTGCTCACAGAACTTACAGATACTTCATTTGCCATCGACCTTGGTTTCAAAATAACCAATGTAACCCAGGAGTCTCTAAGTAATAGACTCACACTCACCAATGAGACCGAGATCCAGGATTCAATTAACAGACTAGTAAGATACTGTACTTCTACACATAAGATCCATCCATGGTCATGTTCAGGTCATGATAGTAATTGACAACTTGATGTTTTGTCCCCTTTTAGCTCCATAAGGTTCTCAGTGAACCAGACGGCAAACAGTTTCAATTTCCCAACGCCGACTTCATGTAAGTACAACGTCATATCCTTGAACCAACCCATCTTTCTCAACTGCACTCTTTAGAATTTCTGCAGATTTCATTTAGCTGCTGCTTGTACAGCTAAACAGGATGAAGTGAGCATGTTTAACTCTCACACAAAACCCATTTTTACGCCCACAGTGCTGATGGCACTGAAATCACGGCAAACGTGACATATGTATACAAAGAGGAAGATGTCAACCACCCTAGTAGTTTTCTACAGGAAGTCTTAAAAGTCTCAGGTATGCTGCTTTTGTTACCATACGGTTGTCATTTCTATGTTTTTCTTTATGACAGTGAGTTATCAAACACCATGTAACGTGTCTAATACTCAATCTCGAAAACACTTATATATCTATGTTATATGACATATTACAAGTTTATAATCCCTCTAAAATGTATTTTCCTTTATTTTCAAGGTCTCCTGACCACCACTGTTGCCCCAACAACAACTACCAGCACCACAACACTTCCTACCCTTTTGACTTCAGTGACATCAACAACTAGGTAAGCAACATCATTTGTTATAATTATTTTATACAATTCAATTAACACTTTGTCAATCGAGGAACCTTTGCAACAATGAACCATGTATATCCATGCTTGTGTCGTTAACTACTGATGTTTTAATAAAAGCATCCAAAATGTCAACCTTTCTTTAGAAAAGCTCTTTGAGTACATCAATCGGTCAAAAGGCGCAATGTAAATCCAATCCATTATTATTAATGTGCTTGCTGAAGGCAAGACCACTAGATTTCTTAGATACTTTTTCTAATTATTTTAACATTTTCTAAACTTTCTAAACTAAAACAATTTAATTGAGTATAAATTAGCATATAATAACCTACCCAAAATAATATTAACTCTTGAACCGTTCAAGCTAGAGAGACCGAACCAACTTTCATATATTCAGGCTATCCTATCCTATCCTTATCCATCAATAAATCTTTCCATCTACCTACTTTTTCCAATTATAACCAGTCACTACCATTACTACTGCGGTGACTGCCAATACTATAACTTATTTTACAACCATGAATACTTTAAGACAAGCTAGCAAGTACACACATTTTCTTTAGGAAATGTAATTTTCCATGTATTATTATTTTCTCTTAGATTTGGCACAGTGGGGGTATTTGTTAAACTGATATTCAAGGTCAAAACACCAGTCCCCACTGAGGATGATGTCCTTGGTGCCGTCAAGAAGCAATTGTCTCCTCAATTCACGACCACTCAAACCACCTTCCAGAATGCAACTTATATCAGTGAGTTCCACAAATTAGGCTTCATGAAGACATTTATTTCCACTCTATAATATAATTTCTTAATAAGTAAACATTCAACTGCTCCTGCTATCTAAATACTTCTTGAATGTTTTTAATTGTTGTTGAAACTCCTAAATTGTAGCATTTCATTTGATCTGTTGCTATTGTGACCATTTTTTGTGTGCTCACAGAACTTACAGATACTTCATTTGCCATCGACCTTGGTTTCAAAATAACCAATGTAACCCAGGAGTCTCTAAGTAATAGACTCACACTCACCAATGAGACCGAGATCCAGGATTCAATTAACAGACTAGTAAGATACTGTACTTCTACACATAAGATCCATCCATGGTCATGTTCAGGTCATGATAGTAATTGACAACTTGATGTTTTGTCCCCTTTTAGCTCCATAAGGTTCTCAGTGAACCAGACGGCAAACCGTTTCAATTTCCCAACGCCGACTTCATGTAAGTACAACGTCATAACCTTGAACCAACCCATCTTTCTCAACTGCACTCTTTAGAATTTCTGCAGATTTCATTTAGCTGCTGCTTGTACAGCTAAACAGGATGAAGTGAGCATGTTTAACTCTCACACAAAACCCATTTTTACGCCCACAGTGCTGATGGCACTGAAATCACGGCAAACGTGACATATGTATACAAAGAGGAAGATGTCAACCACCCTAGTAGTTTTCTACAGGAAGTCTTAAAAGTCTCAGGTATGCTGCTTTTGTTACCATACGGTTGTCATTTCTATGTTTTTCTTTATGACAGTGAGTTATCAAACACCATGTAACGTGTCTAAATCTCAATCTCGAAAACACTTATATATCTATGTTATATGACATATTACAAGTTTATAATCCCTCTAAAATGTATTCCTTTATTTTCAAGGTCTCCTGACAACCACTGTTGCCCCAACAACAACTACCAGCACCACAACACTTCCTACCCTTTTGACTTCAGTGACATCAACAACTAGGTAAGCAACATCATTTGTTATAATTATTTCATACAATTCAATTAACACCTTGTCAATCGAGGAACCTTTGCAACAATGAACCATGTATATCCATGCTTGTGTCGTTAACTACTGATGTTTTAATAAAAGCATCCAAAGTGTCAACCTTTCTTTAGAAAAGCTCTTTGAGTACATCAATCGGTCAAAAGGTGCAATGTAAATCCAATCCATTATTATTAATGTGCTTGCTGAAGGCAAGACCACTAGATTTCTTAGATACTTTTTCAAATTATTTTAACATTTTCTAAACTTTCTAAACTAAAACAATTTAATTGAGTATAAATTAGCATATAATAACCCACCCAAAATAATATTAACTCTTGAACCGTTCAAGCTAGAGAGACCGAACCAACTTTCATATGTTCAGGCTATCCTATCCTATCCTATCCTAATCCATCAATCAATCTTTCCATCTACCTACTTTTTCCAATTATAACCAGTCACTACCATTACTACTGCGGTGACTGCCAATACTATAACTTATTTTACAACCATGAATACTTTAAGACAAGCTAGCAAGTACACACATTTTCTTTAGGAAATGTAATTTTCCATGTATTATTATTTTCTCTTAGATTTGGCACAGTGGGGGTATTTGTTAAACTGATATTCAAGGTCAAAACACCAGTCCCCACTGAGGATGATGTCCTTGGTGCCGTCAAGAAGCAATTGTCTCCTCAATTCACGACCACTCAAACCACCTTCCAGAATGCAACTTATATCAGTGAGTTCCACAAATTAGGCTTCATGAAGACATTTATTTCCACTCTATAATATAATTTCTTAATAAGTAAACATTCAACTGCTCCTGCTATCTAAATACTTCTTGAATGTTTTTAATTGTTGTTGAAACTCCTAAATTGTAGCATTTCATTTGATCTGTTGCTATTGTGACCATTTTTTGTGTGCTCACAGAACTTACAGATACTTCATTTGCCATCGACCTTGGTTTCAAAATAACCAATGTAACCCAGGAGTCTCTAAGTAATAGACTCACACTCACCAATGAGACCGAGATCCAGGATTCAATTAACAGACTAGTAAGATACTGTACTTCTACACATAAGATCCATCCATGGTCATGTTCAGGTCATGATAGTAATTGACAACTTGATGTTTTGTCCCCTTTTAGCTCCATAAGGTTCTCAGTGAACCAGACGGCAAACCGTTTCAATTTCCCAACGCCGACTTCATGTAAGTACAACGTCATATCCTTGAACCAACCCATCTTTCTCAACTGCACTCTTTAGAATTTCTGCAGATTTCATTTAGCTGCTGCTTGTACAGCTAAACAGGATGAAGTGAGCATGTTTAACTCTCACACAAAACCCATTTTTACGCCCACAGTGCTGATGGCACTGAAATCACGGCAAACGTGACATATGTATACAAAGAGGAAGATGTCAACCACCCTAGTAGTTTTCTACAGGAAGTCTTAAAAGTCTCAGGTATGCTGCTTTTGTTACCATACGGTTGTCATTTCTATGTTTTTCTTTATGACAGTGAGTTATCAAACACCATGTAACGTGTCTAATACTCAATCTCGAAAACACTTATATATCTATGTTATATGACATATTACAAGTTTATAATCCCTCTAAAATGTATTTTCCTTTATTTTCAAGGTCTCCTGACCACCACTGTTGCCCCAACAACAACTACCAGCACCACAACACTTCCTACCCTTTTGACTTCAGTGACATCAACAACTAGGTAAGCAACATCATTTGTTATAATTATTTTATACAATTCAATTAACACTTTGTCAATCGAGGAACCTTTGCAACAATGAACCATGTATATCCATGCTTGTGTCGTTAACTACTGATGTTTTAATAAAAGCATCCAAAATGTCAACCTTTCTTTAGAAAAGCTCTTTGAGTACATCAATCGGTCAAAAGGCGCAATGTAAATCCAATCCATTATTATTAATGTGCTTGCTGAAGGCAAGACCACTAGATTTCTTAGATACTTTTTCTAATTATTTTAACATTTTCTAAACTTTCTAAACTAAAACAATTTAATTGAGTATAAATTAGCATATAATAACCTACCCAAAATAATATTAACTCTTGAACCGTTCAAGCTAGAGAGACCGAACCAACTTTCATATATTCAGGCTATCCTATCCTATCCTTATCCATCAATAAATCTTTCCATCTACCTACTTTTTCCAATTATAACCAGTCACTACCATTACTACTGCGGTGACTGCCAATACTATAACTTATTTTACAACCATGAATACTTTAAGACAAGCTAGCAAGTACACACATTTTCTTTAGGAAATGTAATTTTCCATGTATTATTATTTTCTCTTAGATTTGGCACAGTGGGGGTATTTGTTAAACTGATATTCAAGGTCAAAACACCAGTCCCCACTGAGGATGATGTCCTTGGTGCCGTCAAGAAGCAATTGTCTCCTCAATTCACGACCACTCAAACCACCTTCCAGAATGCAACTTATATCAGTGAGTTCCACAAATTAGGCTTCATGAAGACATTTATTTCCACTCTATAATATAATTTCTTAATAAGTAAACATTCAACTGCTCCTGCTATCTAAATACTTCTTGAATGTTTTGAATTGTTGTTGAAACTCCTAAATTGTAGCATTTCATTTGATCTGTTGCTATTGTGACCATTTTTTGTGTGCTCACAGAACTTACAGATACTTCATTTGCCATCGACATTGGTTTCAAAATAACCAATGTAACCCAGGAGTCTCTAAGTAATAGACTCACACTCACCAATGAGACCGAGATCCAGGATTCAATTAACAGACTAGTAAGATACTGTACTTCTACACATAAAATCCATCCATGGTCATGTTCAGGTCATGATAGTAATTGACAACTTGATGTTTTGTCCCCTTTTAGCTCCATAAGGTTCTCAGTGAACCAGACGGCAAACAGTTTCAATTTCCCAACGCCGACTTAATGTAAGTACAACGTCATAACCTTGAACCAACCCATCTTTCTCAACTGCACTCTTCAGAATTTCTGCAGATTTCATTTAGCTGCTGCTTGTACAGCTAAACAGGATGAAGTGAGCATGTTTAACTCTCACACAAAACCCATTTTTACGTCCACAGTGCTGATGGCACTGAAATAACGGCAAACGTGACATATGTATACAAAGAGGAAGATGTCAACCACCCTAGTAGTTTTCTACAGGAAGTCTTAAAAGTCTCAGGTATGCTGCTTTTGTTACCATACGGTTGTCATTTCTATGTTTTTCTTTATGACAGTGAGTTATCAAACACCATGTAACGTGTCTAATACTCAATCTCGAAAACACTTATATATCTATGTTATATGACATATTACAAGTTTATAATCCCTCTAAAATGTATTCCTTTATTTTCAAGGTCTCCTGACAACCACTGTTGCCCCAACAACAACTACCAGCACCACAACACTTCCTACCCTTTTGACTTCAGTGACATCAACAACTAGGTAAGCAACATCATTTGTTATAATTATTTCATACAATTCAATTAACACCTTGTCAATCGAGGAACCTTTGCAACAATGAACCATGTATATCCATGCTTGTGTCGTTAACTACTGAGGTTTTAATAAAAGCATCCAAAGTGTCAACCTTTCTTTAGAAAAGCTCTTTGAGTACATCAATCGGTCAAACGGCGCAATGTAAATCCAATCCATTATTATTTATGTGCTTGCTGAAGGCAAGACCACTAGATTTCTTAGATACTTTTTCTAATTATTTTAACATTTTCTAAACTTTCTAAACTAAAATAATTTAATTGAGTATAAATTAGCATATAATAACCCACCCAAAATAATATTAACTCTTGAACCGTTCAAGCTAGAGAGACCGAACCAACTTTCATATGTTCAGGCTATCCTATCCTATCCTATCCTAATCCATCAATAAATGTTTCCATCTACCTACTTTTTCCAATTATAACCAGTCACTACCATTACTACTGCGGTGACTGCCAATACTGTAACTTATTTTACAATCATAAATACTTTAAGACAAGCTAGCAAGCACACACATTTTCTTTAGGAAATGTAATTTTCCATGTATTATTATTTTCTCTTAGATTTGGCACAGCCGTGGTTTATGTTAAACTGATATTCAACCTCAAAACACCAGTCCCCACTGAGGATGATGTCCTTGGTGCCGTCAAGAAGCAACTGTCTCTTCAATCCAAGACTACTCAAACCACCTTCCAGAATGCAACTTATATCAGTGAGTTTAAGAAATTAGGCTTCATGAAGACATTTATTTCCACTCTATAAAATAATTTCTTATTAAGTACACATTCAACTGCTCCTGCTATCTAAATACTTCTTGAATGTTTTTTTTTACGGTGTTGAAACTCCTAAATTGTAGCATTTCATTTGATCTGTTGCTATAGTGACCATGTTTTTATCTGCTCACAGAACTTTCAGATACTTCATTTGCCATCAACCTTGGTTTCAGAATAACCAATGTAACCCTGGAGTCTCTAAGTAATAGACTCACATTCACCAATGAGACCTACGTCCAGATACAGGGTTCAATTAACACACTAGTAAGATACTGTACTTCTACACATAAGATACATCCATGGTCATGTTCAGGTCATGATAGTAGTTGACAACTTGATGTTTTGTCCCCTTTTAGCTTCGGCAACTTCTCAGTGAACCAGACGTCAACCAGTTTCAATTTCCCAACGCCGACTTCATGTAAGTACAACGTCATAACCTTGAACCAACCCATCTTTCTCAACTGCACTCTTTAGAATTTCTGCAGATTTCATTTAGCTGCTGCTTGTACAGCTAAACAGGATGAAGGGAGCATGTTTAACTCTCACACAAAACCCATTTTTACGTCCACAGTGCTGTTGGCACTGAAATCACGGCAAACGTGATGTATGTATACAAAGAGGAAGATGTCAACCACCCTAGTAGTTTTCTACAGGAAGTCTTAAAAGTCTCAGGTATGCTGCTTTTGTTACCATACGGTTGTAATTTCTATGTTTTTTTTATGACAGTGAGTTATCAAACACCATGTAACGTGTCTAATACTCAATCTCGAAAACACTATGTTATATGACATATTACAAGTTTTAATCCCTCTAAAATGTATTTTCATTTATTTTCTAGGTCTCCTGACCACCACTGTTGCCCCAACAACAACTACCAGCACCACACCACTTCCTACCCTTTTGACTTCAGTGACATCAACAACTAGGTAAGCAAGATCATTTATTATAATTATTTCATACAATTGAATTAACACTTTGTCAATCAAGAAACCTTTGCAACAATGAACCATGTATATCCATGCTTCTGTCGTTAACTACTGATGTTTTAATGAAAGCATCCAAAATGTTAACCTCTCTTTAGAAAAGCTCTTTGAGTACATCAAAAGGCGCAATATAAATACAATCCATTATTATTAATGTGCTTGCTGAAGGCAAGACCACTAGATTTCTTACATACTTTTTCTAATTATTTTAACATTTTCTGAACTTTCTAAACTAAAACAATTTAATTCAGTATAAATTAGCATATAATAACCCACCCAAAATGAAATTAACTCTTGAACCGTTCAAGCTAGAGAGACCAAACCAACTTTCATATGTTCAGGCTATCCTATCCTTTCCTTATCCATCAATCAATCTTTCCATCTACCTACTTTTTCCAATTATAACCAGTCACTACCATTACTACTGTATTGACTGCCACTACTATGACTTATTTTACAATCATAAATACTTTAAGACAAGCTAGCAAGCACACACATTTTCTTTAGGAAATGTAATTTTCCATGTATTATTATTTTCTCTTAGATTTGGCACAGCCGTGGTTTATGTTAAACTGATATTCAACCTCAAAACACCAGTCCCCACTGAGAATGATGTCCTTGGTGCCGTCAAGAAGCAACTGTCTCTTCAATCCAAGACCACTCAAACCACCTTCCAGAATGCAACTTATATCAGTGAGTTTAAGAAATTAGGCTTCATGAAGACATTTATTTCCACTCTATAAAATAATTTCTTATTAAGTACACATTCAACTGCTCCTGCTATCTAAATACTTCTTGAATGTTTTTTTTTACGGTGTTGAAACTCCTAAATTGTAGCATTTCATTTGATCTGTTGCTATAGTGACCATGTTTTTATCTGCTCACAGAACTTTCAGATACTTCATTTGCCATCAACCTTGGTTTCAGAATAACCAATGTAACCCTGGAGTCTCTAAGTAATAGACTCACATTCACCAATGAGACCTACGTCCAGATACAGGGTTCAATTAACACACTAGTAAGATACTGTACTTCTACACATAAGATACATCCATGGTCATGTTCAGGTCATGATAGTAGTTGACAACTTGATGTTTTGTCCCCTTTTAGCTTCGGCAACTTCTCAGTGAACCAGACGTCAACCAGTTTCAATTTCCCAACGCCGACTTCATGTAAGTACAACGTCATAACCTTGAACCAACCCATCTTTCTCAACTGCACTCTTTAGAATTTCTGCAGATTTCATTTAGCTGCTGCTTGTACAGCTAAACAGGATGAAGGGAGCATGTTTAACTCTCACACAAAACCCATTTTTACGTCCACAGTGCTGTTGGCACTGAAATCACGGCAAACGTGATGTATGTATACAAAGAGGAAGATGTCAACCACCCTAGTAGTTTTCTACAGGAAGTCTTAAAAGTCTCAGGTATGCTGCTTTTGTTACCATACGGTTGTAATTTCTATGTTTTTTTTATGACAGTGAGTTATCAAACACCATGTAACGTGTCTAATACTCAATCTCGAAAACACTATGTTATATGACATATTACAAGTTTTAATCCCTCTAAAATGTATTTTCATTTATTTTCTAGGTCTCCTGACCACCACTGTTGCCCCAACAACAACTACCAGCACCACACCACTTCCTACCCTTTTGACTTCAGTGACATCAACAACTAGGTAAGCAAGATCATTTATTATAATTATTTCATACAATTGAATTAACACTTTGTCAATCAAGAAACCTTTGCAACAATGAACCATGTATATCCATGCTTCTGTCGTTAACTACTGATGTTTTAATGAAAGCATCCAAAATGTTAACCTCTCTTTAGAAAAGCTCTTTGAGTACATCAAAAGGCGCAATATAAATACAATCCATTATTATTAATGTGCTTGCTGAAGGCAAGACCACTAGATTTCTTACATACTTTTTCTAATTATTTTAACATTTTCTGAACTTTCTAAACTAAAACAATTTAATTCAGTATAAATTAGCATATAATAACCCACCCAAAATGAAATTAACTCTTGAACCGTTCAAGCTAGAGAGACCAAACCAACTTTCATATGTTCAGGCTATCCTATCCTTTCCTTATCCATCAATCAATCTTTCCATCTACCTACTTTTTCCAATTATAACCAGTCACTACCATTACTACTGTATTGACTGCCACTACTATGACTTATTTTACAATCATAAATACTTTAAGACAAGCTAGCAAGCACACACATTTTCTTTAGGAAATGTAATTTTCCATGTATTATTATTTTCTCTTAGATTTGGCACAGCCGTGGTTTATGTTAAACTGATATTCAACCTCAAAACACCAGTCCCCACTGAGAATGATGTCCTTGGTGCCGTCAAGAAGCAACTGTCTCTTCAATCCAAGACCACTCAAACCACCTTCCAGAATGCAACTTATATCAGTGAGTTTAAGAAATTAGGCTTCATGAAGACATTTATTTCCACTCTATAAAATAATTTCTTATTAAGTACACATTCAACTGCTCCTGCTATCTAAATACTTCTTGAATGTTTTTTTATGTTGTTGAAACTCCTAAATTGTAGCAGTTCATTTGATCTGTTGCTATAGTGACCATGTTTTTATCTGCTCACAGAACTTTCAGATACTTCATTTGCCATCAACCTTGGTTTCAAAATAACCAATGTAACCCTGGAGTCTCTAAGTAATAGACTCACATTCACCAATGAGACCTACGTCCAGATACAGGATTCAATTAACACACTAGTAAGATACTGTACTTCTATACATAAGATACATCCATGGTCATGTTCAGGTCATGATAGTAGTTGACAACTTGATGTTTTGTCCCCTTCTAGCTTCGTCAACTTCTCAGTGAACCAAACGGCAACCAGTTTCAATTTCCCATCGCCGACTTCATGTAAGTACAACGTCATATCCTTGAACCAACCCATCTTTCTCAACTGCACTCTTTAGAATTTCTGCAGATTTCATTTAGCTGCTGCTTGTACAGCTAAACAGGATGAAGGGAACATGTTTAACTCTCACACAAAACCCATTTTTATGTCCACAGTGCTTATGGCACTGAAATCAGAGCAAACGTGACGTATGTATACAAAGAGGACGATGTCAACCACCCTAGTAGTTTTCTACAGGAAGTCTTAAAAGTCTCAGGTATGCTGCTTTTGTTACCATACGGTTGTCATTGCTGTGTTTTTTTTATGACAGTGAGTTATCAAACACCATGTAACGTGTATAATACTCAATCTCCAAAACACTTATATATCTATGTTATATGACATATTACAAGTTTATAATCCCTCTAAAATGTATTTTCATTTCTATTCTAGGTCTCCTGACCACCACTGTTGCCCCAACAACAACTACCAGCACCACACCACTTCCTACCCTTTTGCTGACCACTCCTTTCAATACCACAAGTGTTGGAGGTTTTCCTGGCTGGGCTTTGGCCATTATCATTCCTTGTGGCATCGCTATCATTCTGGTACCCCTGTGGATCCTGCTATGTGTACGTATAGGCTTGTGTTCACATGTGTACTGTGAAAATAGTTTACAAAGTATTTCATCCAATAAGCTGTTTAATTTCTGCAATGATATTTTGCATGTGAATCATGCCACCCCATCTTTATTTTGCAGTGTATGCTATGTGGCTGCTGTGCAGCTGTAAGGAGACGCTGGCACAGACGCAGATCTTACAATGTACAGTACACCACCAGAAACGGACTCTTCTAAGGTGACAACACTAACATCAGTAGGCAACTGTCATCACAAGAACAGCCAATTATATATCTATATCTGCATATCAGGAGGCTTCATTGGGTGCTTGCATCTATTTTTTTATCATGAAAAGAAAATTCATAATGGGCTTAATAATCCACAAGTTTTTTGCGCATTGTACAATTTTTCATATTATACATCTGATTGTTAATCAAAGTTACAGCTGAGCTGAACAGCATGTATGTTTATGTATTTATTAGCTATGTAATTTATGTGGTTTCAAGCTGTGCTGTCCACTGACTAAAATGGTTATCAGTTATTTATTTAATGTATAATAAGGTAGATTAAAATATTTATTTGAGTTTTGTTATTTCCTCTCTTGACTAACTATTAACTAACTTATTTTCAACTGCAATACAGTACTTGTTTCTTCATCACACAGTTTGACAAATGTAATAAAGACTTTGCTAATCGGTATTAAGAAAACATTGTATGATTACAGACAGCACATCTAAACATCAAAGGAAGTCAAGATTGTCCCACCTGGCACCTTACGCTCAGAAATATCTAACACAATTTAATATCTACAGTACCAGTCAAAAGTTTGGACACACCTACTCATTCAAGGGTTTTTCTTTCTTTTTACTATTTTCTACATTGTAGAATAATAGTGAAGATATAACACATTTGGAATCATGTAGTAACCAAAAAAGTGTTAAACAAATAAAAATAGATTTTAGATTCTTCAAAGTAGCCACGCTTTGCCTTGATGACAGCTTTGCACACTCTTGGCATTCTCTCAACCAGCTTCACCTGGAATGGTTTTCCAACAGTCTTGAAGTAGTTCCCACATATGCTGAGCACTTGTTGGCTGCTTTTCCTTCACTCTGCGGTCCAACTCATCCTAACCATCTCTATTGGGTTGAGGTCAGGTGATTGTGGAGGCTAGATCCTCTGATTTAGCACTCCAAATAGCCCTTACACAGCCTGGAGGAATGTTGGGTCATTGTCCAGTTGAAAAATAAATAATAGTCACACTAAGCGCAAACCAGATGGGATGGCGTATTGCTGCAGAATGCTGTGGTAGCCATGCTGGTTAAGTGTGCCTTGAATTCTAAATAAATCACAGACAGTGTCACCAGCAAAGCACCCCCACACCATCACACCTCCTCCAAGCTTCTTCTTCTTATTGGTGTCCTTTAGTAGTGGTTTCTTTACAGTATTTCGACAATGAAGGTCTGATTCATGCAGTCATCTCTGAACAGTTGATGTTGAGATGTGTCTGTTACTTGAACTCTGTAAAGTATTTATTTGGGCTGCAATCTGAGGTGCAGTTAACTCTAACGAACGTATCCTCTGCAGCAGAGGTAACTCTGGGTCTTCATCTCCTGTGGCAGTCCTCATGAGAGCCAGTTTCATCATAGCGCTTGTTGGTTCTTGACATTTTCCAAATTGACTGACCTTCATGTCTTAAATTACTGATGGACTGTTGTTTCTCTTTGCTTATTTGAGCTGTTCTTACCATAATATAGACTTGGTATTTTTTTTTACATTATTTTTTACTACCTATCATAAAAGTAATTTTGGAACTTTAAAGTGAATGTCTTGAAGTACTCAACACAAGATATTACTTGTTATAAACACATTTATTTTTTCTAACCCAAATTATTGATACATTTTTTTCCACTTTAGTCAGTATATACTTTCGCGGAAAATAGGCAGTTTTCTTGACTCATACCCTGACTTTGAGAAGGGATTGGGTGATTAGCTTAGCAGCCACGTGATGCTGCATAACAATGAGAACGCGATTGGTCGACGGTGCTGCGTGGACGTTATATATTGAATTATTCATTGCCTAATGTGATTCCTTTCTCTACTATCTCAGGCTTCATGTTGCTAAATGGCACAAAAAAATTGCTAAGAATCATGGTGAAAGTGGCCATAACAAGCAAAGGATCATGGTCGATGTAGTCATTTTCATCCTGCCTGAGAGTAAACCTTAATGGTTGTTTAGCAACACAACCGACGCCTAAGCAACTATGGGGCAAAACAGACTGGGTTGGCAGTTGGTTTAGATTGTTGACTATGGAAAGCCATTTGGCTCTTTGCATGTCAAAAAAAAAACATGTCAAATAACAGTATTTGATGAGTCAAATAAGGTTTTAATTTTACATGTCAAATAAAAAAGTTGTATTGTTGTGTGTGCCTAATTTGCACGTGCAAAGCCAAGCACCAACATTACGATCAGTAGCACTGTCCAAGCTGCTGTAAAAAATAAATAAAAGATTGCAAACAAGCACACTCCTTGGCCACGACGTAGTTACAATACTGCGTTGGTAATAAGTCATTATTTGTTTGACTGAATGGGACAACGTCTGTGTTAATATTTGAAATAAGATCAGGATCAAACGAGCAGGATAAAAAATGTTAGCAAATATATTTTGATGCAGATGTTATTAGCAACTTTTGGGGTAGTTAGCTTTAGCTTGGTACCTAGCGAGCACCAATGCAACCAGCCTGTAAACAATGACCAGATGAAACTGAAGCCATTTTCAATATTCTTAGTATTGATTTAGGAATCCATGTGACTAAATATTAGCTAGGCAACCACTTGTTGTTGTCTTATTGAAATCGAACGTCAGTTCATTAAAATAACTAGCTAGCTAGATAACGAACTAAACAAGCTAGCCAGCTATTTAACCCTGTTGCCCCAAGTTAACGTTATAAGCAGCTAGCTGGCTTCATCTGGCTAGTGCCGCTTGACCGGACCGGGTTATGTGTTGTGGAATTTGCAGTTCGCCCTTTATATAAAAGTCCCTCTGAAAGTGATGCAAATGGATACAAATAGTGGAATCATGCCATATTTAGACTAGATAATGCGAAACAAGGTTGGAGTGTTGGAATGTGGAGCAATGAAATGGGGTATCAGTCTACTCAGTACCGAAGTTCTCCTCAGAGTTTTCAGACTCCAAAACATCCATGTTGTATTGTTTTTCCTCTGGAATAGTGTTCAACAAACACATAATAGCTTGACTGGTACAATAAATGTGGATCATTTCACAGTTGTTTCAGAGTCCCGCAATATGAGCTACAACACAAATATTTGTGTAATCTATTCGCAGTTGTTTTCTGTGGGTTTCCATTAGTAGACTGATATCCCATTTTATTGATCCACAATGTACAGTGCAATATGAATGTCAATACGCACAATAAGCTGACTGGGAGGTGATTTCCCACAGTCAAAGTCACACAATAAGAGCTACAATGCTAATATTTGTTTAAACTCTTCACAGTTGTGTTCTGTGGGTGTCACTGAGTAAATTGATACACCATGTCATTGATCCACAATTCATAGGTAATGGTGTACAGTAGGGATGCACGATATATCGGTGAACATATCGGAATCGGACGTTATTAGCTAAAAATGCCAACGTCGGAATCGTCTCAATGTCTAGTTTAACGCCTATGTGCAAAACCGATGTCAAAGCTGACGTGCATACCTATATAACGTAAGCACATGACGTAATGATGCCACGGACAATTTGGTGCTACACGTGCAACACAGCATTCCTAACCTAGCCCACAATGTCAGCTGTGTGGATCGAGCAGCCAACAAGTCGAGCAGTCATTTGAAAGAGTAAGAACATTTCAGGGAGACAACTAAAATGCGAAATCCATTAACACCGAGATAATGGAATTAATTTCCCTTGACAATCAACCTTTCCCTGTCGTGGGTGATGTTGGCTTTCGCGACTGGTCGAGCACCGGTACACACTACCAGTGCGCTATTTTTCATATGTTGCCCTACCGGAGTTACAGCGTCACTGCTATTAGCTTCACGACATAAACGCCGTTTGGGTCTTTGCCTGTCAAAAAAGATACACATCAAAAAATACTATTTGGCAATAACACGATTTGCCGCATTAAATAAGCTTTTAATTTGACACGTCAAATAACACAGTTCTATTATAGAATGTTGTGTGTTCCGAATTTGCACGTGCTAGCCAAGCGCCACCACTACTATCAGTAGCACTGTCAAAGCTGGCAAACAAGCAAACACTGGCCACGAACGATGTGTTTACAATACTGCGTTTGTAATAAAGCATTATTTATTCGACCGCAACTTCTGGGGTAGCTAGCTAGCTTTAGCTTGGTACCTAGCTAGTGTAACGGATGTGAAATGGCTAGCTAGTTAGCGGGTACGCGCTACTAGCGTTTCAATCAGTTACGTCACTTGCTCTGAAACCTAGAAGTAGTGTTGCACCTTGCTCTGCAAGGGCCGCGGCTTTTGTGGAGCGATGGGTAACGACGCTTCGTGGGTGACTGTTGTCGATGTGTGCAGAGGGTCCCTGGTTCGCGCCCGTGTCGGGGCGAGGGGACGGTCTAAAGTTATACTGTTACACTAGCACCAATACAACCAGCCTGAAAACAATGACCAGTTGAAACTGCAGTCATTTTCACTATTCTTAGCAATGATTTAGGAATCCTTGTGAGTAAGTATTAGCTAGGTAGCCACTTGTTGTTCGCCTAATGAAATTAAACTTCAGTTCATGAAAATAAATAGCTAGGCAGCTACTTAGCCCTGTTGCCCAAAGCTAGCGTTAAAAGCAGTCAGCTAGCTTCATCTGGCTAGTGATGCTCGACCGGACCGGGTTATATGTTGTGAAGCTAGCCACAATAAGGATTAGGCACAATAGTGTAATTTGAGGTTTACCTTCAAAATAAAAGTACCTATTTGAAAGTGATGCAGAAGTTTAGAATTGGTGGAATCATGCCATATTTAGACTAGATAATGTTAAACAAGGTTGGATTGTGAAGCAATGATTATGAAGCAATGAAATGGGGTATCAGTCTACTCGGTTACACCCACAGAACACAACTCTGAAGAGTTTATGCAAATACACTACCGGTAAAAACACCTACTGATCCGTATTCATCGACCTGGCCAATGCTTTCGACTCTGTCAATCACCACATTCTTATTGACAGACTCAACAGCCTTGGTTTCTCAAATGATTGCCTCGCCTGGTTCACCAACTACTTCTCTGATAGAGTTCAGTGTGTCAAATCAGAGGGTTTGTTGTTCAGACCTCTGGCAGTCGCTATGGGGGTGCCACAGGGTTCAATTCTCGGGCTGACTCTTCTCTGTATACATCAATGATGTCGCTCTTGCTGCTGGTGATTCTCTGATCCACCTCTATGCAGACGACACATTTCTTTATACTTCTGTCCCTTCTTTGGACACTGTGTTAACAAACCTCCAGACGAGTTTCAATGCCATACAACTCTCCTTCCGTGGCCTCCAACTGCTCTTAATTGCAAGTAAAACTAAATGCATGCTCTTCAACCGATCACTAACCCTAGTAGTTAGAGCGTTGGACTAGTAACCGAAAGTTTGAATCCCCGAGCTGACAAGGTAAAAATCTGTTGTTCTGCCCCTGAATAAGGTAGATAACACACTGTTCCTAGGCCGTCATTGAAAATAAGAATTTGTTCTTAACTGACTTGCCTAGTTAAATAAAGGTAAAATAAAAACTGGCTCTCATGAGGACTGCCATAGGAATGGAAGACCAAGAGTTACCTCTGCTGCAGAGGATACGTTCATTAGAGTTACCAGCCTCAGAAATTGCAGCCCAAATAAATGCTTCACAGAGTTCAAGTAACAGACATCTCAACATCAACAGATGAGACTCTGTGAATCAGGCCGTCATGGTCGAATTTCTGCAAAGAAACCACAGCTAAAGGACACCAATAAGGAGAAGAGACTTGCTTGGGCCAAGAAACACGAGCAGTGGACATTAGACCGGTGTATATTTGTCCTTTGGTCTGGAGTCCAAATTGGAGATTTTTGGTTCCAACTGCCGTGTCTTTGTAAAACGCGGTGTGGGTGAACGGATTATCACTGCATGTGTATTTCCCACCGTAAAGCATGGAGGAGGAGGTGATATGGTGCTTTGCTGGTGACACTGTCTGTGATTTATTTAGAATAAAAAATATATATTGTATTTTAAAAGCAACAGTTCTAACCTAGACTTTTTTTCAACAATACTTTTTTTTTTCATCTGTACTGTTACTTAGGGTTGCACTATCAAAAACTCAACCTGTGTGATGTGATCAATGAGTTTATTCCAGTTAAAATGTAAAATTATTTATTGTATTTTAACAACAACAGTTCCAACCTAGACAGATGTAGAGTGTTTTGAATGGGAAAAAATAAATATGCATAGCTATTTATAAGGGTATTTCATTGTTAATTGTTTTTGGCTTAAGGGCAATGAAATGTACCAGTATTTAAGTATAGTTGCATATTTTCATAAGCTTGGGTCTCAGGAAAACAGAATTTCTAATTTGGGTCCCAGGGTGTAAAAGTTTAAGAACCCCTGTTATCAACGTGCAACCAAAAATACGTTTGCACAATGAGCACTTGTCTCTCAAAACATCGTTACAGTTGTTTAGCTAGCTAGCCAATTGTAGACATATTTAACGTTACATTGACATGAAATCAGTCAAAACACTTCCCCACATGGCAGTTTCTTGTCGTTGTTGGTAGAATCACAACAACTTTGGCCGCTCTGACGATTGTAATTTACATAGGCTTTCTAGGGCAGACCAGGGCTGATGGCACCGCTTGGTTGCTACGCAGTAGCCGATCAGCAGAGCTTGTGACTTCAGTCAGAATACTTCACTATTGTAGTCATATTTTGTCTCTACAGCAAGAGGGCGCCAAATGATCAGGTTCTGGTTGGTTATTGTTCAACACAGGCCCGGTCCAAATACATTGAAAATGCATTCTTATATGTCTGAATTGGTGTAAACTAACATTACAAGTTTTCCAAGAGCCATTATGTACCATTATGTGGAGTGTGGAGCTTGCAATGCCAGGGTCGGTTCCCACTAGAGTCCTTCACACAAAAATATATGCATGCTCTACTGTGGTTCGCTTTCAAAAAAAGCATCTACAAAATTATAATATAAACTAAGCATGTACTGTTCATCTTTAATGTCATACCATGGCATTCACACATAAAACAAGGAGGATGTTCCTTATTGTGGATGTAATGGCATGTTCAATAGAACAGATTCAATGAAACTAGAACACCTTTCAGCGTCATAGTAGAAGTCAGGGAAATGTCAGGGAGTGAGTCAACGCTTAAATTAACTTGCCATCTTATATTATGAAATCTAATGACAAACCAAACCAGTTTTAAATCAACCAGGACTGTTTAGGGTGTGTCTAGTTATTGGAGGATGGCAATGCCTAAGACAACAATAAATAATCAGAAACTTGAAATCACATTTCACATATCCAAATAGTGTTGTGTAAGGGTAAGTTGTACAATTCACATCTGATAAATACAAGTTAGGATTCGTTACGATTGGGTCACTGCAAATCGTTAGTTGGGATGTGTGCAAAAAAAAGTATATCATTGGTCAAAACACTGACACACTGACTGGGGATGTTGCTCTTCGCAAGATGACACGTTTTCTCTAAATGAATACATTTCTACCTGTACATATGTTTTGTTTACTGTCGCAAGTAGCCATCCTATAAGCAGGAAGGAGTTCTATAGAAATAATCCACTTCACAGAGGTTTAACGGGTCCTGGATAGAGGTCCTGGATGGCAGGAAGCTTGGCCCTAGTGATGTACTGGGCCGTATGCACTACCCTCTGTAGTGATGCAACCATTCAGGATGCTCTCGATGGTGCAGCTGTAGAACTTTTTGAGGATCTGTAGACCCATGGGGGAATAGTTTTTGCCGTGCTCTCTTCATGACTGTCTTGGTGTGTTTGGACAATGATAGATTGTTGGTGATGTGGACACCAAGGAAATTGAAGAGCTCAACCACAGCCCCGTCTATGAGAATGGGGGCGTGCTCGGTCCTCCTTTTCCTGTAGTCCACAGTCATCTCCTTTGTCTTGATCACGTTGAGGGAGAGGTTGTTTTCCTGGCACCACATGACTAGGTCTCTGACCTTCTCCCTATAGGCTGTCTCATCTCATCCTATGGTATTGAACGCTGAGTTGTAGTCAATGAATAGCATTCTCACGTAGGTGTTCCTTTTGTCCAAGTGGGAAAGGACAGTGGGGAGTGCAATAGAGATGGCATCATCTGTGGATCTGTTGGGGCGGTATTGAAATTGGAGTGGGTCTAGGGTTTCTGGGATGATGGTGTTGATGTGAGCCATGATCAGCCTTTCAAAGCACGTCATGGCTACAGACATGAGTGCTATGGGTCGGTAGTCATTTAGGAAGGTTACATTAGTGTTCTTGGGCACAGGGACTATAGTTGTCTGCTTGAAACATGTTGGTATTAGACTCAGTCAGGAACCGTTTGAAAATGTCAGAAGACACTTGCCAGTAGGTCAGCGCATGCTCGGACTACACGTCCTGGTTATCCGTCTGGCCCCGCAGCCTTGTGATTGTTGACCTGTTTAAAGGTCTTACTCACATCGGCTACGGAGAGTGTGATCATACAGTCGTCTGGAACAGCTGAAGCTAACATGCATGCTTCAGTGTTGCGTGCCTCGAAGCAAGTATAGAAGTAATTTAGCTTGTCTATTTGGCCGGTGTCACTGGGCAGCTCGCGGCTGTGTGAGCAGTGCTTCCCTTTTTATGCAAGTAAAGTACGTAAAAAATAATTAATCTTGGATTCATGTGATGATATGTTGTGTGGTTCTCCCAATACAACTCGGGAAAGCATGCAGTTTATTAGGCTACAAATAAAATAAGTTATGATGTACTTCACAGTGTGGTGAAAGTGCACAGTGATGAGTATGATTTTCCTTTCAATAAATATCGATGGTCTTATTCTGGTGACATGATGATTGATGCTGCAGTTGGACCTCAAAGCCAGCTCCACTGCATTTTTTTCATTGTTCCCCTCTAATCAGGGACTGATTTAGGGACACCAGGTGTGTGCACTTAATTATCAGGTAGAACAGAAAACCAGCAGGCTCTGGACCTCGTAGAGTAAAAGTTGAATACCCCTGATGTAGGCTATACCCACAATGTATCTGCTAGCTGTTAGCTAGAGCACACGTGCCAATACAAGAGTGGGCACATTCGCTACACAGTGCATTCAGAAAGTATTCAGACCCCTTGACTTTTTCCACATTTCGTTACAGACTTCTAGAATGTATTTAAAAAATGTTGCCCTCATCAATCTACACAATCTACCCATAATAACAAAGCAAAAACAGGTTTTTAGATTTTTTTGCTAATTTATAAAAAATGAAAACCTGAAATATCACATTTACACAAGTTTTCAGACCCTTTACTCAGTACTTTGTTAAAGCACCTTTGGCAGCGATTACAGCCTCAAGTCTTCTTGAATATGATACTACAAGCTTGGCACATTTGTATTTGGGGAGTTTCTCCCATTATTTTCTGCGTGCCCAGTTCCCAGTTGTTTTGAATGTGGAAATAGTGACGGCGTCAGCATCACTGGCTACTGACCTATTAAAAATGAGTGTGTTCTTCAAGCATGTCAGGAAACTGTCTTATATGGGACACCGAATGAAGGGATGACGACTAATGTCTACCACCAGAAATAAATGCTAATAGGTACTGTATCTGTATTGGTTTGAAAGACAATTATAATATTTGCACATTGTTGTATTAGCAGAACAATAAGGATGGTTTATTCTACATGGAACCGTTGCACTTGAAAGTTATCAAAACACTTTGTTTAGAATATCTACATAAGTTCAGCAAATTGCACTTTTCTCTTATTACTTTGTAGGCTACTGCTGGACCCATGGCTTGAGGCAAACTGTCATATCCAGTGTCATATCCAGGGTGAAGTGTCATGCACTCCACCCCTCCTGCCACCTGACTGCACTTGTACGTACATGAAGACAGAACCTCACCCAGAGACCTGTGAATGTCGGTATGTGGTTAGACAGCCAAATCCTTAGAAAATACCATAGAAATAGAATTGAATGCCATGCTATTTCTGGGACAGCTGAAGTTGTACCGAAGATTTGTATGCTCCTTGTTCTATCTGTGGTTCTCCTCTACACAGAACTTATTTGTATTGTTGCTAGGTAAAGTGTAGCTACACTGTCTTTATAAGCACATCAATATTCCAGCAGAAAATGTTTTGTCTTTACATGAAATTACAAAACTTCAAGTTGCAAGCTACTTTCATAGCAAGGTGTTGTAGAACGAGTGTCTCTTGAAAAACATTGCAGACACTGGTAAAACATGTGTATACTTTAAATGCATACATTCAACAGCTGATACCAAAATGAACAAATGGCGGGAAATCACGCATTAGATTCCTTCGCAGTATGAATAAACTTAGTATGTTGATATTCATTGCTTACTGCATATGTTTTACTAAACAGTATGTTCTAAATAATATGTAGTACACAGAAGTATGTACTTTTAGTAAGTAGTAGGCAAGACATATTGGACACGGACCATGCCTCGGGATTTAATGAATGTGAAATGTCATATGAATATAAATATATTCTTTCCCAGCACTGTCTCTAAGTAGGTTGGTATACAATGAGTCTTAAATCTGGTCACACCCTAAAAAGTCACACCCTCGAAGATTAACATACTCTAAAACTTGTGTTGTGTTTGCACCTAGCAAGTACAACGGGAATGCACACACATTACATCCATATAAGCAGTCCTTAGTCAAGAAGGCTCTGATAGTAACAATTAGACATGTTGAGTCAGGCATCACTCTCAGGGATGTACAGGTTCACAAGTGATACTAACATGTTGAAAGAAACTCGCCCAAATTGCTTATCTAAATCATTTGGGTAACACTTTGTGAATGTTAAAGGTGCCATAACCTAATATTTAAAAATACTTCAAAAGATACCAGAATAAGTTATTTTTTCATTACAGTATTTAGTAGCAGTATTGTTGCTGGTGTTGCTGACTGGATTAGTCCTGTGCACCACAAGGCTGTATTAGACTCTGCTGAGCTAAAGCCAAGGCATAAGCTTCTGGCTCAATGGGTGTTAGGCCGGGTATCTGTAAAGCACTTCCTGACCACCACTGATGTAAAAAGGGCTTCATAAAATAAATGTGATTGATTTGATTGGAGCTAATACATGTCTTCAGGTATCAGGCAAGGTTACTGAACACATTACAATGCCATCAATTGCTCTGACCTGAGTTCAAATAGTATTGAGCCTGTCTGGAGTGGAGTGCCAGAAAGATGTGGTTTGCCCTTTTGGGACTATTACAGTGGTCCCATTGTGCCAGGCAAGCTCAATCATCGACCACAGCTAGTTAGAGTATTTAGAATATACTATTTATCCAGGTCAGGTTCCAACCCCTTCTGCCATTGTGGCCTTGAGCAAGGCACAAACCCCTGAACTACTACCTGGGTACTGCTCTGAGGCTTACCTGATGCTCCCAGACTGTTGCGTGAATAGTATGTCAGAGGGTTGGGTACTGTGACAGATGGAATACACATTTTCGTTGTACTGATAAACAAGGCAAAATTAAACATGTCCTCCAACTAATACATTTAAGTTATCGTGTGTGACCGCATTTTATCCAATAAGGTGAGTGTGAATTTTACAGAGAGTAGAGGCCTAATGTTTATGAATTAAAATGGCCAACGTACTTCCCGTGGTTACTTTTTTTATTGTCATGCCAGATACTCAAGGTTGTGACCCGGTCCGTGTACATCTTAGACAATGGTTTTCTGATGTAAAACGGAAACGTCAGCAACGTTTTTCTTTCTTTTTCAAATGTTTTATTTAATTTGTTCACAAAACACATTGGTTGTTACTTTGTTTTTTGCAGATGAAAAAAAAAACATGATATTTTGATTTTCACAAGTGGGTGGGGTTAAATGTGGAAGGTCTGTCATTGGCCAAATGCACAACCTCTCCCTTAAAAATAAGAGTTCACCCTTGAACTTATTTCTATTAATCTGCCATCTAATAATTAACATTATTAATTAATTTACTGTAACATTAATGTTAGACTTGCTACATGCTATTAATGTTAGTAAGGGTCTGTGTGTCTGTTCTGAAGAGGTTAGTGTGCGAGGGCGCTAGCCTGCTACTCTCCCTCTGAGGAAGAACATCTCGGAAAACATTACCTTCCTCTCCTTTTTGTGTGTGTGTGTGTGTGTGTGTGTGTCCAGTTGTTTTAGTCTACTCATAAGTGTGTTTGTCTTTCAAGAAATTCCACAAATTAACTTTTAACAAGGCACACCTACCTCATGAAGCTGGTGAGAATGCCAAGAGTGTGCAAAGCTGTCATCAAGGCAAAGGGTGGAAACTTTGAAGAATCTCAAGTATATTTTTATTTGTTTAACACTTTTTTTTGGTTACTACGTGATTCCATATGTGTTTTTTTCATAGTTTTGACATCTTCACTATTATTCTACAATGTAAAACATTGTAAAAATAAAGAAAAACCCTTGAATGAGTAGGTTTCTCCAAACTTTAGACCGGTACTGAATGTGTATGTATGTATGTACAGTGAAAGATTAGTGGAATCTGTGTGGGTAGCTGGACAGGTAGGATGACTGACAGTGAAGGTGAACAGGTGGTCACGTGTCAGAAGAATGGATGAGACTGAGGCAGGAATTCCTTTAACCATAAAGTGGTATATTTACTGAGTAGTCTGTGCTGCATAACAAAGGAAACAAATAACAAGTATCCAATCAAATTCATAATCAAAGATCAAATCATAACAATCATTCATTATTAACATAATTAGGGAATTCAACAATCCAGTTCATTATGAAGTCAATAGTAAAACACCCGTGAGTCATTTAGGCTCTTAGCTATTTATCATAAATCATGAAAGAATACAAACAGTGAATGGTCATTCAAGCTATAATCCCCTTTAGTTTGATATCAAAGTCGATCAGTTAACAATGACGTTTCTCATTTCACCCTTTCAATTGTCTTCATGTGTACATGTAATCAATTTCATTACATATTAACCATATCGATTGCATAATTGGCCTATGATGATCCGTAGGGCCGCGATCATTGACCATTCACATTACACCATATGTTTGAAGCGTGCGCTCCAAGCCGCGCTGCGCATTAATAACTACACTGCTCAAAAAAATAAAGGGAACACTTAAACAACACAATGTAACTCCAAGTCAATCACACTTCTGTGAAATCAAACTGTCCACTTAGGAAGCAACACTGATTGACAATAAATGCCACATGCTGTTGTGCAAATGGAATAGACAAAAGGTGGAAATTATAGGCAATTAGCAAGACACCCCCCAAAAAGGAGTGATTCTGCAGGTGGTGACCACAGACAACTTCTCAGTTCCTATGCTTCCTGGCTGATGTTTTGGTCACTTTTGAATGCTGGCAGTGCTCTCACTCTAGTGGTAGCATGAGACGGAGTCTACAACCCACACAAGTGGCTCAGGTAGTGCAGTTCATCCAGGATGGCACATCAATGCGAGCTGTGGCAAAAAGGTTTGCTGTGTCTGTCAGCGTAGTGTCCAGAGCATGGAGGCGCTACCAGGAGACAGGCCAGTACATCAGGAGACGTGGAGGAGGCCGTAGGAGGGCAACAACCCAGCAGCAGGACCGCTACCTCCGCCTTTGTGCAAGGAGGTGCACTGCCAGAGCCCTGCAAAATGACCTCCAGCAGGCCACAAATGTGCATATGTCAGCATATGGTCTCACAAGGGGTCTGAGGATCTCATCTCGGTACCTAATGGCAGTCAGGCTACCTCTGGCGAGCACATGGAGGGCTGTGCGGCCCCACAAAGAAATGCCACCTCACACCATGACTGACCCACCGCCAATCCGGTCATGCTAGGGGATGTTGCAGGCAGCAGAACATTCTCCACGGCGTCTCCAGACTCTGTCAGGTCTGTCACATGTGCTCATGTGCTCAGTGTGAACCTGCTTTCATCTGTGAAGAGCACAGGGCGCCAGTGGCGAATTTGCCAATCTTGGTGTTCTCTGGCAAATGCCAAACGTCCTGCACGGTGCTGGGCTGTAAGCACAACCCCCACCTGTGGACGTCGGGCCCTCATACCACCCTCATGGAGTCTGTTTCTGACCGTTTGAGCAGACACATGCACATTTGTGGCCTGCTGGAGGTCATTTTGCAGGGCTCTGGCAGTGCACCTCCTTGCACAAAGGCGGAGGTAGCGGTCCTGCTGCTGGGTTGTTGCCCTCCTACGGCCTCCTCCACGTCTCCTGATGTACTGGCCTGTCTCCTGGTAGCGCCTCCATGCTCTGGACACTACGCTGACAGACACAGCAAACCTTTTTGCCACAGCTCACATTGATGTGCCATCCTGGATGAACTGCACTACCTGAGCCACTTGTGTGGGTTGTAGACTCCGTCTCATGCTACCACTAGAGTGAGAGCACCGCCAGCATTCAAAAGTGACCAAAACATCAGCCAGGAAGCATAGGAACTGAGAAGTTGTCTGTGGTCACCACCTGCAGAATCACTCCTTTTTTGGGGGTGTCTTGCTAATTGCCTATAATTTCCACCTTTTGTCTATTCCATTTGCACAACAGCATGTGAAATGTATTGTCAATCAGTGTTGCTTCCTAAGTGGACAGTTTGATTTCATAGAAGTGTGATTGACTTGGAGTTACATTGTGTTGTTTAAGTGTTCCCTTTATTTTTTTGAGCAGTGTATAAACAATAACTGATGGCCCACTCTCCCGATCGCAACAGATAGTTCAGATGAAAGGTAACAGAGTCGGTGGACATACGTGGATTCATGGACGCACAGAACTTCTCGAGCAGAAGGAGATAAGGAAGAGAAAGCAGCGAGATCAGGCGATGCCGTTTTCCTCCTTTTATGTGGATGAGATCTGTCGGTCATTGCCACCTGACCTAATTAAAGCGCCCCTGGCCCAGCTGAGTAAGTGGCCATGAATTAAAGGATTATTCCACCAACTCCATAGGCCTTTTCTACATACAGTATATGTCTATATACAGTGCATTTGGAATGTATTCAGATCCCTCAACTTTTTCTAAATTTTGTTACGTTACAGCCTTATTCTAAAATGTATTAAATTGTTTTTTCCCTCATCAATCTACACACAATACCCCATAATGACCCCATACCCCATAAAAACACGTTTTTATTTATACAATTTATAAAACCTAAAAACTGATATCACATTTACATAAGTATTCAGACCCTTCACTCAGTACTTTGTTGAAGCACCTATGGCAGTGATTCCAGCTTCGAGTCGTCTTGGGTATGATACTACAAACTTGGCACACCTGTATTTGGGGAGTTTCTCCCAGTCTTCTCTGCAGATCCTCTCAAGCTCTGTTAGGTTGGATCGCGTGTGTTGCTGCACAGCTATTTTCAGGTCTCTCCAGAGATGTTTGATCGGGTTCAAGTCCGGGCTCTGGCTGGGCCACTCAAGGACATTCAGAGACTTGTCCCGAAGCCACTCCTGCGTTGTCTTGGCTGTGTGCTTAGGTGAACTTTAACCCCAGTCAGGTCCTGTTTGCTCTGGAGCAGGTTTTCATCAAGGATCTCTCTATAAGTCTCTCTATAAGTTCCTGTTGAACACATCTTGTTGAACGCGGAACAAGGGAGAACTTGGTTTGTTGTTTTGAGAAGTTTGTTGTTTTGAAAGTGTATTGGAAAGTTTCTTCGTAGCTAGCTAACTTTTTAGTTTGGATCCCGCGACGCATTTGACATCAGTTACTGGGACTGCTACTCTCTGTCCAGTGATCCTGCCAACCAAGGCCGGGTCTGAGGAGCTATTTGGCGTAGCAGCTAGCCTAGCTGCTTAATAGCTGCCTATCAAGCTAGCAGGGATCATTGAGGACTTGAATGTAGCCCGCGACGTGGTTAGCCATTGTGGCTGGGACCGCGGATTGTCCCGGGTTTGTGGCTGTCTAGATCCCTGCTGTTTTTGTGTTCCCTGTGACCTGCCATGTGTGGAACTGCGAGAAGTGACAGCGTAACCTACGTTGCTAGCTACGATGACAAAGACCAAAGCCGGCGGGAGTATTGTTGAGGACAGTGGTGTCTCCCTATCGCAGGTGAAGGATCTTTTAAACAAAAAAATGAGTCCAGGACCTGAAGAACAGTTTGCAGTTCTCCCAGGGTCAGCTCGACGAGGTGAAACAGGAGAACGGCAAGTTGACAGCAATCTGTAAGTCATTGAGAGAGGGCATCAGTTCTGTGTGTGAATCCATGATAACAATGACGGGTAAATCTCGAGGGACAATCAAGGCGGAACAACGTGGTGGTGGACGGAATTGCAGAATCCCCACATGAGACCTGGACGAAGCCTGGAAGAAGCCTGGAAGGGATGAGAGATCCAAGTCTGTGGGTTCATAGCTCCAACCCCGCAGCACACACACACACACACCAATTGATTAATGGACTGCTGAATGTTTTTTTTTCTCTCTTGCTTTGTTTGATCTTTTGCATATAATGTCTATCTCTGATAAGCTACCAAGGAAAGGGCTGAAAATTGCCCATATTAATATATGTAGCCTTATAAATAAGGTTAATGAAATCAATAAATTGCTAACATCAGATAACATTCATATATTAGCCATTTCTGAGACTCACTTAGATTATTAATTTGATGATACAGCAGTAGCAATACAAGGATATAACATCTATAGAAGAGACAGAAACGCTTATGGGGAAGGTGATGCTGTATATATTCAGAGCCATATCCCTGTAATGCTTAGTTAGGAAACTGACTGTTAGAACTGTTAAGGCTCCATGGATTGATGAGGAATTGAAAAACTGTATGGTTGAAAGAGATGGAGCAAAAGGAGTGGCTAATAAGTCTGTCTGACTTACTGCATATTGAGAAATTATGAAACTAATTATGTAACTCAACAAAAAGAAGAAGAAACTGTATGATGAAGCCAAGATCAATGGTATAAATAATGGTGGGAAAAAACGTTGGTGTGCTTTAAATGAAATTATGGGCAGAAAGACAAATTCAGCTCCATCTTTCATCGAATCAGATGACTTATTCATCACAAAACCATTTGATGTTGCCAATTATTTTAATGATTTATTCATTTGCCAAGTGGGAAAACTTAGGCAGAAAATGCCAACAACAAACAGTGAGCCATCGTATTCATGCATAAAAAGACAAATAAAAAAATATGAACATTGCAAGTTTGAATTTTGTAAAGTTTGTGTGGGAGAGGTGGAAAAATTATTGTTAACGATCAATAATGACAAACCTCCTGGTATTGTTAACTTAGATGGAAAGCTACTGAGGATTGTAGCTGACTCCTATAGCCACTCCTATCTGTCATATATTTAATATGAGCCTAGAGGAAAATACTTGTCCTCAAACTTGGATGGAAGCCAAAGTAATTCCGCTACCCAACAGTGGTAAAGCAGTCTACTGGTTATTTACTGGTTATAAGCTTGCTGCCAGCTCTTAGCAAACTGCTGAAAGAATTGTGTTTGACCAAATACAATGCTATTTCTCTGTAAACAAATTAACAACAGACTTTCAGCATACTTATAGAGAAGGGAACTCAACATGTACTGCACTGGCACAAATGACTTATGATTGGTTGAGAGAACTTGATAATAATAAGATTGTGGGAGCTTACCTGTCACCCTAGACCCACTTCAATTTGCATACCGCCCCAATAGGTCCACAGACGATGCAAGCACCATCACACTGCACACTGCCCTATCCCATCTTGACAAGAGGAATACCTATGTAAGAATGCTGTTCATTGACTACAGCTCAGCATTCAACACCACAGTACCCTCCAAGCTCATCATTAAGCTTGAGGCCCTGGGTCTCAACCCCGCCCTGTGCAATTGGGTCCTGGACTTCCTGACGGGCCGCCCCCAGGTGGGGAAGGTAGGAAACAACTACACTTCACTGAACCTCAAAACTGGGGCCCCACAAGGGTGTGTGCTCGGCCCCCTCCTGTATTCCCTGTTCACCCATGACTGCATGGCCTTGCACACCTCCAACTCAATCATCAAGTTTGCAGACAACACAACAGTAGTAGGCTTGATCACCAACAATGACGGGACAACCTATAGGGAGGAAGTGAGGGCACTCGGAGTGTAGTGTCAGGAAAACAACCTCTCCCTCAACGTCAACAAAATGAAGGAGATGATTGTGGACTTCAGGAAACAGCAGAGGGAGGACCCCCCTATCCACATCGACGGGTCAGCAGTGGAGAAGGTGGAACGTTTTAAGTTCCTCAGCATAAACATCAAGGACAAACTGAAATGGTCCACCCACACAGTTACAAAACTGATCAACAATTAGTCACTAGACTGCTGTGTTGACAATAAATGGTGCATCGGGTGGTGAAGAAGGCGCAACAGCGCAGCAGCGCCTCTTCAACTTCAGGAGGCTGAAGAAATTTGGCTTGTCACCTAAAACCCTCATAAACTTTTACAGACACACAATTGAGAGCATACTGTCACGCTGTATCACCGCCTGGTACGGCAACTACACCGCCTACAACCGCAGGTCCCTTAAGAGGGTGGTGCGGTCTGCACAACGCATCACCGGGGGTAAAATGCCTGCCCTCCAGGACACCTACAGCACCCGATGTCACAGGAAGGCCAAAAAGATCATTTAGGACAACAACCACACGAGCCACTGCCTGTTCACCCCGCTACCATCCAGAAGGCGAGGTCAGTACAAGTGCATCCAAGCTGGAACCGACAGACTGAAAAATAGCTTCTATCTCAAGACCATCAGACTATTAAACAGTCATCACTAGCACAGAGAGGCTGCTGCCTGCGTACAGACTTGAAATCATTGGCCACTTTAATAAATGGATCACTAGTCACTTTAATAATGTTTACATATATTGCATTTCTCATCCCATATGTATATACTGTATTTTATACCATCTATTGCATCTTGCCTATGCCACTCAGTCATTGCTCCTCCATATATTTATATGTATATATTCTTATTCCATCCCTTTACTTAGATTTGTGTCTATTAGGTAGTTGTTGTGGAATTGTTATATTACTTGTTAGATATTGCTGTAGTGCCGGAACTAGAAGCACAAGCATTTCTTTAAACTCGCAATAACATCTGCTATCCATGTGTATGTGACCAATAACATTTGATTTGATTAGATTTTTTACTGTTAGAGTTCAGTGCAGCCTTTGATGTTATAACCTGTTGTTGAATGGCTTTTCAACCCTTGCCATGTCATGTATTCAGAGCTATCTATCTCAACGGGTTTTCTTTAATGGAAGCTTCTCTAATGTCGAACATGTAAAGTGTGGTGTACCACAGGGCAGTTCTCTAGAACCTCTTCTCTTTTCTATTTTTACCAATGACCTGCCACTGGCATTAACTTATTATGGCTGCAGGGGCAGTATTGAGTAGCTTGGATGAAAGGTGCACAGAGGTGCCCATAGTAAACTGCCTGCTCCTCAGTCCCAGTTGCTAATATATGCATATTATTATTTGTATTGGATAGAAAACACTCTGAAGTTTCTAAAACTGTTTGAATGATGTCTGTGAGTATAACATTACTCATATGGCAGGCAAAAACCTGAGAAAAACAGGAAGTGGGAATTCTGAGGTTGGTAGATTTTCAACACAGCCCCTATTGAACAAACAGTGGGATATGGATGAGTTTGCACTTCCTACGGCTTCCACTAGATGTCAAGAGTCTGTAAAACCTTGTCTGATGGCTCTACTGTGAAGTGGAGCCGAAGGAGACAGGAATTAGTCAGGTCTACCATGACCTGGCCATGCTCTGACCATGCGCGTTCAAATGAGAGGGAGCTCTATTCCATCGCATATCTGAAGTCAATGTAATTCTCCGATTGGAACATTACTGAAGATTTATGTTAAAAACATTCTAAAGATTGATTCAATACATCGTTTGACATGTTTCTACTGACTGTTACTGAACTTTTTGACATTTCGTCAGCTTTTAGTGAACGCGCTTTCTGACTTTGGATTTGTTTACCAAACACGCTAACAAAAATAGCTATTTGAACATAAATGATGGACATTACCGAACAAAACAAACATTTCTTGTGGAAGTGGGAGTCCTGAGAGTGCATTCCGACGAAGATCAGCAAAGGTAAGTGAAGATTTATAATGCTTTTTGTGAGTTTTGTTGACTCCACAATTTGGCGGGTAACTGTATGACTTCCTTTTGTGGCTGAACGCTGTTCTAAGATGATTGAATATTGTGCTTTTGCCGTAAAGCTTTTTGAAATCTGACACAGCGGTTGCATTAAGAACAAGTGTATCTTTAATTCTATGTAAAACATGTATCTTTCAAAGTTTATATCAAAGTTTATGATGAGTATTTATGTTATTTGACGTGGCTCTCTGCAATTTCTCCGGATATTTTGGAGGCATTTCTGAACATGGCGCCAATGTAAACTGAGGTTTTTGGATTAAAATATGAGCTTTATCGAACAAAACATACATGTATTGTGTAACATGAAGTCCTATGAGTGTCATCTGATGAAGATCATCAAAGGATAGTGATTCTTTATCTCTATTTCTGCTTTTTGTGACTCCTGTCTTTGGCTGGAAAAATGACTGTTTTTCTGTGATTTTGCGGTGACCTAACATAATTGTTTGTGGTGCTTTCGCTGTAAAGCCTATTTGAAATCGGACACTTTGATAGGATTAACAACAAGATTACCTTTAAAATGTTATAAGATACATGTATGTTTGAGGAATTTTAATTATGAGATTTCTGTTGTTTGAATTTGGCGCCCTGCACTTTCACTGGCTGTTGTCATATCATCCCGTTAACGGGATTGCAGCCATAAGAAGATATAAACAAAGCATGTGTGTCCATGTATGCTGATGATTCAACCATATACGCATCTGTAACGATAGTCTATTTCGTCCTCCTCATCGGACGAGGAGAGGCGAGAAGGATCGGACCAATATGCAGAGTGGTAAGTGCTCATGATGATTTATTAAAACCGAACTGAACACTGAAATACAAAAACAATAAACGATGTGCAGAAAACCGAAACAGTACCGTGTGGTGAAAAAACACTAACACGGCAACAATCACCCACAAACAAACGGTGTGAACAGCCTACCTTAATATGGTTCTCAATCAGAGGAGACGTAAAACACCTGCCCCTGATTGAGAACCATATCAGGCTAATTAACAATGAACCTAAACATAGAAACACATAACATAGAATGCCCACCCCAACACACGCCCTGACCATACTAAACAAAGACAAAATAAAGGAAATCAGGTCAGGAACGTGACAGAACCCCCCCCCCCCCCTCAAGGTGCGAACTCTGGGCTCACCACCTAAAATTTTAGGGGATGGTCTGGGTGGGCATCTGTCCACGGTGGCGGCTCTGGCTCTGGACGTGGTCCCCACCCCACCATAGTTAATCCCCGCTTCCGTGGCCTCCTCCTAACGGCCACCCTCCATATAAACCCCACTGGATTAAGGGACAGCACCGGACTGAGGGGCAGCACCGGACTGAGGGGCAGCACCGGACTGAGGGGCAGCTCCGGGCTGGCTGACGGCTCTGGCTGGTCATGGCTGGCTGACGGCTCTGGCTGGTCATGGCTGGCTGACGGCTCTGGCTGGTCATGGCTGGCTGACGGCTCTGGCTGGTCATGGCTGGCTGACGGCTCTGGCTGGTCATGGCTGGCTGACGGCTCTGGCTGGTCATGGCTGGCTGACGGCTCTGGCTGGTCATGGCTGGCTGACGGCTCTGGCTGGTCATGGCTGGCTGAAGGCTCTGGCTGGTCATGGCTGGCTGACGGCTCTGGCTGGTCATGGCTGGCTGACCGCTCTGGCTGGTCATGGCTGGCTGACGGCTCTGGCTGGTCATGGCTGGCTGATGGCTCTGGCTGGTCATGGCTGGCTGACGGCTCTGGGCAGACGGGCAGTGCAGGCGGCTCTGGGCAGAGGGGCACACCTGTAAGGAGGAGACGGAGAGACAGCCTGGTGCGGGGGGCTGCCACCGGAGGACTGGTACGTGGAGGTGGCACCGGATATACCGGACCGTGAAGGAGTACACGAGCTCTTGAGCACCGAGGCTGCCCAACCTTACCTGGTTGAATGGTCCCCATAGCCCTGCCAGTGCGGCGAGGTGGAATAGCCCGCACTGGGCTATGCTGGCGAACCGGGGACACCATTTGTAAGGCTGGTGCCATGTACGCCGGCCCAAGGAGACGCACTGGAGACCAGATGTGTTGGGCCGGCTTCATGACACCCGGCTCGATGCCCAACCTAGCCCTACCAGTGCGGCGAGGTGGAATAGCCCGCACTGGGCTAAGCACGCGTACTGGGGACACCGTGCGCTCCACCGCATAACACGGTGTCTGACCAGTACGACGCCCTCTCACTCCACGGTAAGCACGGGGAGTTGGCTCAGGTCTCCTACCCGGCTTTGCCACACTCCGCGTGTATCCCCCCCCCAAGAAATTTTTGGGTCTGACTCTCGGGCTCCCAACCGCGTCGCCGCGCTGCCTCCTCATACCAGCGCCTCTCTGCCTTCGCTGCCTCCAACTCGGCTTTAGGACGGCGATATTCCCCTGGCTGAGCCCAGGTCCCCTTGCCATACAGAATCTCCTCCCACGTCCATGAGTCCTGGGTTTTTCTCCGCTGCTGCTGTCGCTGCCCTTTTCCACTCTGCTTGGTCCTTTGTTGGTGGGTGTTTCTGTAACGATAGTCTATTTCGTCCTCCTCATCGGACGAGGAGAGGCGAGAAGGATCGGACCAATATGCAGAGTGGTAAGTGCTCATGATGATTTATTAAAACCGAACTGAACACTGAAATACAAAAACAATAAACGATGTGCAGAAAACCGAAACAGTACCGTGTGGTGAAAAAACACTAACACGGCAACAATCACCCACAAACAAACGGTGTGAACAGCCTACCTTAATATGGTTCTCAATCAGAGGAGACGTAAAACACCTGCCCCTGATTGAGAACCATATCAGGCTAATTAACAATGAACCTAAACATAGAAACACATAACATAGAATACCCACCCCAACTCACGCCCTGATCATACTAAACAAAGACAAAATAAAGGAAATCAGGTCAGGAACGTGACAGCATCAGCAACCACAGTTAGTGAAGTCACTGGAACCCTTAACAAATACTTGCAGTCTGTTTTGGAATGGGTGGCCAGTAATAAACTGGTGCGGAACATCTCTAAAAATAAGAGCATTGTACATTGGTACAAATTATTAATTAAGTTCTAGACCTCAGCTGAATCTGGTAATGAATGGTGTGGCTGTTGACCAAGTTGAGGTGACTAAATTACTTGGTGTTACCTTAGATTGTAAACTGTCATGGTCAAAACATATAGATTGAATTGTTGTAAAGATGGTGAGAGATCTGTCCATAATAAAGAGATGCTCTGCTTTTTTGACACCACACTCCAAAAAGAAAGTTCTGCAGGCTCTAGTTTTGTCTTATCTTGATTATTGTCCAGTCATGTGGTCAAGAGGATAGACCTAGCTAAGCTGCAGCTGGCTCAGAACAGAGCGGCACATCTTGCGCTTCATTGTAATCAGAAAGACTGATATAAATACTATGCATGCCAGTCTCTCTTGGCTAAGAGTTAAGAAGAGACAGACTACATCACTTCTTCTTTTTATAAGAAATATTAATCCCAAATTGTTTGCATAGTCAACTTACACACAGCTCTGACACACACACTTACCCCACCAGACATGCCACCAGGGGTCTTTTCACAGTCCCCAAATACAGAACAAATTCAAGAAAGTGTACAGTATTATAAAGAGCCATTATTGCATGGAACTCCGTTCCATCTCATATTGCTCAAGTGAACAGCAAACCAGGTTTAGAAAAACAGATAACGCAACACCTCACAGCACAACGCCTCTCCCCTATTTGACCTCGATAGTTAGTGTGTATGTATTGGTATTGATATGTAGGCTACGTGTGCCTTTTTACATTAATTTTTTAATAATGTAGTTCTGTCCTTGAGCTGTTCTTGTCTATTAATGTTCTATATTATGTCATGTTTCATGTTTTGTGTGGACCCCAGGAAGAGTAGCTGCTGCTTTTGCAACAGCTAAAGGGGATCCTAATGAAATACCGAAATAATTTGCTCTGTTCGTCTTTCCCTCGATCCTGACTAGTCTCTCAGTCCTTGCCGCTGAAAATATCACCACAGCATGATGCTGCCACCACCATGCTTCACCGTAGGGATGGTGCCAGGTTTCCTCCAGACGTGACGCTTAGCATTCAGGCCAAATAGTTAAATCTTGGTTACATCAGACCAGATAATCTTGTTTCCCATGGTCTGAGAGTCCTTTAGGTGTCTTTTGGCAAACTCCAAGCGGGCTGTC
The DNA here is from genome assembly GCF_045679555.1 of Salvelinus alpinus. Classification (NCBI taxonomy): domain Eukaryota; kingdom Metazoa; phylum Chordata; class Actinopteri; order Salmoniformes; family Salmonidae; genus Salvelinus; species Salvelinus alpinus. The sequence goes on from NC_092114.1 coordinate 35,428,441, forward strand.
ATGTGCCTTTTACTGAGGAGTGGCTTCCGTCGGGCCACTGTACCATAAATGCCTGATTGGTGGAGCACTGCAGAGATGGTTGTCCTTCTGGAAGGTTCTCCCATCTCCACAGAGGAACTCTGGAGCTCTGTCAGAGTGACCAACAGGTTCTTGGTCATCTCCCTGATCAAGGCCATTCTCCAATCAAGTTGTAGAAACATCTCAAGGATGATCAATTTCGAGTCACATAGCAAAGTGTCTGAATACTTAAGAAACAGTTTTCGCTTTGTCAATATGGGTTATTGTGTGTTGATTGATGAGGATTTTTAAATTAAATCCATTTTAGAATAAGGCGTAACAAACGTAACAAAATGTGGAAAAATTCAAGGGGTCTGACTACTTTCCTTATGCACTGTATGTGCAACATGTAAAGTGTTGGTACCAATTTTAAAACTTCTTCAGGATTGGTGGGTCCCCCATTGGACTGTTGAGCTAACGTAGGCTAATGCGATTAGCGTGAGGTTGTAAGAAACAAGAACATTTCGCAGAACATAGACATATCTGATATTGTTAAGCTAACTGCATTGTCCAATTTTACAGTAGCTATTACAGTGAAATAATACCATGCTATTGTTTGAGGAGAGTGCACAGTTATGAACTTGAAAAGTTATTAATAAACCAATTAGGCACATTTCGGCAGTCTTGATACAACATTATGAACAGAAATGCAATTGGATCAGTCTAAAACTTTGCACATACACTGCTGCCAACTAGTGGCCAAAATCTAAATTGCGCCTGGGCTGTAATAATACATTATGGCCTTTCTCTTGCATTTCAAAGAAGATGGTACAATTTTTTTCCCCTTTGTCTTCTCTTTTACCAGATCTAATGTGTTATATTCTCCAACATTAATTTCACATTTCCACAAACTTCAAAGTGTTTCCTTTCAAATGGTATCAAGAATATGCATATCCTTGCTTCAATGCCTGAGCTACAGGCAGTTAGATTTGGGTATGTCATTTTAGGTGAAAATTTAAAAAATGGTTCGAACCTTAAGAGGTTTAATCAGCTGAAATAAAAGGTCCCTGAAATGTTCCATACACACGAAAGCTTATTTCACTCAAATTTTGTGCACAAAATTGTTTACTTCCCTTTTAGTGAGCATTTCTCCTTTGCCAAGATAATCCATCCACCTGACTGACAGGTGTGGCATATCAAGAAGCTGATTAAACAGCATGATCATTATCACAGGTGCACCTTGTGCATGGGGAAAATTAAAGGCAACTCTAAAATATGCAGTGTTGTCACACAACACAATGCCACAGATGTCTCAAGTTTTGAGGGATTGTGCAATTGGCATGCTGACTGCAGGAATATCCACCAGAACTGTTCCCAGAGAATGTAAGGTTCATTTCTCTACACTAAGCCACCTCCAACATCGTTTTAGAGTTTGCATACTCACCAGACATGTCACCCATCGAGCTTGTTTGGGATGCTCTGGATCGTTGTGTACGACACCATGTTCCAGTCCCGTCAATATCCAGCTACTTCACACTGCCATTGAATATGAGTGGGACAACATTCCACAGGCCACAAGCAACAGCCTGATCAACTCTATGTGAAGGAGATGTATTGCGCTGCATGAGGCAAATGGTGGGCACACCAGATACTGACTGGTTTTCTGATCCACACCCCTACTTTTTTTTAAAGGTATCTGTGGCCAACAGATGCATATCTGTATTCACAGTCATGTGAAATCCATAGATTAGGGCCTAATGATTTTATTTCAATGAACTGATTTCCTTATATGAACTGTGTAACTCAGTAAAATATTTGAAATAGTTGCATGTTGCGTTTATATTTTTGTACAGTGTATATTATTCTTATTAACACAAGTTCAACTCACTATAAAACTAGAAATCTGGAAATCCAAGATGATTTCCTCCGTTGTTGGCTTCACCATGTGGGGTCATTGTGACTCTCAATCATAGTTAGCAGCTGATTACAAAATACCTTGACATCTCTTTTGTTAGAGATTCATAAACTGAATCTACCTTCAAAAGAAACAGCCACGTTATGTTAATTAAAATATATTGGAATTGGCAGGTATGTGAGTGGAGGACTGTTAAATAAAAAAAGTCTGAGTGATCACTTTAGGCCACTGACTAAATAAAATGAATGGCGCAAAAGTTAAGTAAATTAAGTGTAATTAAGCAAGTTTTGGCCTATAGAAAATCTTGAAAAATGTTTGTCACCTGACTAGTTTTCAATACAAGAAGGTCAGTAACTGGGGAAAAAAACTATTGTTATTATACTCTCAAAGAGATTCACCTACCCATCTTTTGTTCCTCCCTTTTTCACATTATCGTTTGACCCTCCCACAAGTTTTCTTCAGAACACCTAACCAGTTTTCTTTCACAAGACCGGTTTTCAATACCTCACCAGTATCTTAGGGAAAAAAACAAAAGCAATATTATCTATATACTGTATATTATTATATAACAAAGCAGTCACCCCACCACTGTAGTAAACAGCTGGGGAATGAGGCTGGATAAATGTAACCACTCTCAAATTCATAGATGCAAGGAATGACCATCAATGAGGTAAAAATGACGAGGACCAAGGCAGTCTTCAAAATATTGAAATTCCTTTATTGTAGTGTAGTTTCATGTTCAGTAGAACAAATAAAAAAATTACTTGCACACCTTTCATCATTATAGCATTCGTCAGGCAGAGAAAAAAGTAACCACTGTGATTATTATTATTTGACCCTGCTGGTCATCTATGAAAATTTGAACATCTTAGCCATGTTCTGTTATAATCTCCACCCGGCACAGCCAGAAGAGGGCTGGCCACCCCTCATAGCTTGGTTCCTCTCTAGGTTTCTTCCTAGGTTCAGGCCTTTCTGGGGAGTTTTTCCTAGCCACCGTGTTCCTACACCTGCATTACTTGCTGTTTGGGTTTTTAGGCTGTTTCTGTACAGCACTTTGTGACATCAGCTGATGTAAGAAGGGATTTCAAAATACATTTGATTTGATTTGATTTCAATAAAAATGCAATATTCTGATATGTATATTATAACAAACCAAACCAGTGTTCAATCAACCATGATTATAAAGGGTTTGGCAAGTCACAGAATTAGTAATCTGTGGACAGCAACACCTAAGACAACAGTAAATGATCAGAAACGTGAAATCACAGTTCACATATCCAAATAGTGCTAGGAATAAGTGTAAGAGTAGGTTGTACAATTCACATCTGATAAATATAAAATATTGCCGATTGTTACAATTGGGTCCTTGCAATATGTTTGGTTCGGAGTTCAACATAGGGTAGCAGTCTCAAAATGGTCTCTCAATAGCCATTTTGTAGGGCTCACATCCTTAGGTTGTCCCCTGTCCTGGGGAAATGTAACCACTCAAATTCATAGACTGTTATGGATGCAATAATTAATACTTACCAATCTCGGATTGTCCATTTAAAGACTCTGCCCAATCACTTTTTTATAAAAAAAAAAAATATTCAGCCACGAGATAAAGATTTATATGAATTTCTCCAAAAATATAAATGTCTGTGAAGTCCAAAAATTAAAGGGTAGTTTGCACACAAAAATAATAGACAGAATGTCAGATTTAAAAAAAAACGTTTTTTATTAAATTGATTTTCAGCAGGCACACATGGATGTTTTGGTGTCAACCTTCAGTTTAAGTAATCAATGTTAAATCATTTTAGCATCTGAGAAAAGTGCCTTACAAATAAATTATTCTTATTAATAGAATTAATGAAGTCCAACTGAAATCTGGAAATCCAAGATGATTTCCTCCGTTGTTGTGTTCACCATGTGGGGTCATTGTGACCCTCGGTCATAGTCAGCAGCTGATTACAAAATACCTTGACATCTCTTTTGTTAGAGATTCATAAACTGAATCTACTGTTAGAAGAAACAGCTAGGTTATGTTAATAATATATGTACACAAATTAGCAGGTGTGTGAGTGTAGGACTGTTAAATAGAAAAAGGCTGAATTATAACCTTAGGCCACTGACTAAATAAAAGTATGTTTTTGACTATAGAAAATGTTGATTTATTTGTATTGTTGCCTGACCAGTTTTCAATACAATAAGGTCAGTAATTGGGGAAAACGAAATTGTTATTATACTCGTAAACCGATTCACCTGCCCATATTTCGTTCCTCCCTTTTTCATATTATCTTTTGTCCCTCCTGAAAAATTTGTCAGAACACCTAACCAGTTTTCTTTCACCTGACCAGTTTTCAATACCACGTCAGTATCTTGGGTAAAAACAATAACAGTATTATCCACAAGACCTTTCACATGCATTCACCCGCCCATCCATTGTCCCTCCCTTTTTTCATAATCTTTATCTTATATTTTGTGCCTCCCAAAATATTTACGTCACTTGAAAGGTGAAGAATTTGTGGCATCAAAACAGCCCGAGAGTAATATAAATAGAAACTAAGCTTGAAATGGCAAACACAACTACATGCATAATAACATTTTAGAGCGGATAGAAGCTAGATATTGTGATTGTTTATTGTCATTGACCAATTCCTTCCTCAATTGATATTTGGAGAAATTACAGAAATAAGGAGACTGGCAGTAAAGTGTTTTCTGTAGGTAAGTAATGACCTTTACTGTATAATGTAATCTATACATGGAAAAGCTTTGATTTGTTAACATATTTTATTTGCACACAGTAAAAAAAAATTATAGAAAATATAACACAAGGTATGTCACATGAGGAAGAGAAACCCAAAATGGGCTTTTAAGAAAGGATATAAGTCCTAAATGGATAATGTAAATAAAAAACATTGAAACTATGAAGATTATGGGTATTATGTATGTGTTATATATGAAAACCCATCCACTTTTGATGAACGACAACTATTACTGTCACAGAATATATATAGGATTCAGAATTTCTGGCAGACCAGTTGGAAACTTTTCCTCTTTTATGAAGTAACGGTTACATGATTTAAGTGATATGCATTCATCAGTATAATGGATGGATGTGGATTCCTTTCAAAATAATGAAGTAAGCTTACAGTATTGTTATATGTGAGAGGATATTAAGCATAATTATTTATCCTCCTGTCTTCTTTATACAATAACAATAACATGTAGCCAAGTCCTGTGCTGTCATAATGAATGACACAAACATGCCTCCCATCTAAATCTACCACCCTTCCTTTTGAAGAATATAGACATTGGATTTATGAGCTTTATGATAGCCAAGTTTGAATACATATGTTTTTTAAGCAGTAAAAGGCTGATTTCTCTTGACAAAATGCAACCCTAATGTGGATTTTAGTGTATTATTTGATGTATTATGTGTTATAATTGGGAAAACACTCCACTTTTGATGAACTGCACCTATTACTGTATCAGAATATGTATTTGTTTCAGAGTGAATTGCTGGGTGCTGGTAGACTGTTTGACAACTAGAAATTCATTTTCTTCTTTTATGAAGTAACATGATTGACGTGCTGCAGTAAAAGGCAAAAAATACAACACAAATTTAGATTTTCCTATAAAATGTCACGAGGGTGTATAAATCAATTTTTACAGCAGCCTACTAGACAAAAATTATAGAAAACTTTTTGAGATCTTTATACCACTTGATCTGGCACACCTAAATGAGTTCAAGTGCACACGTTTCCTTACCAAGTTACACATTAAGTTTTACTTGAATGGAGTCCACCATTGCACATTAATAGTGGTTCATAAGAACAGTCAATAAAATGTATATTTTTCTTTCTGTTCAGAAAACAACTGCATGAACTGGGTTCAAAATGAAGGCACAGAAAGTGACAGCTACTTTCACCATGGGTATGTAGTACACTGAATTTCATGTTTTACTAAATGCTAACTTCATGTCAACTAGTGTATTAATCCGAAATCAAAATATAAATGATGAAAAAGGCAGGATGGTGACAGAAAATCCCATATCCAATTTGGATAATGTAATTATATCATCAAATCAAGTGTATTTATAAAGCCCTCTTACATCAGCTATCTCAAAGTTCTGTACAGAAACCTAGCCTAAAACCCCAAACAGCAAGCAATGCAGGTGTAGAAGCAAGGTGGCTAGGAAGAATTCCCTAGAAAGGCCAGAACCTAGGAAGAAACCTAGAGAGGAACCAGGCTATGAGGGGTGGCCAGTCCTCTTCTGGCTTTGCCGGGTGGAGATTATAACAGAACATGGCCAAGATGTTCAAATGTTCATAGATGACCAGCAGGGTCAAATAATAATAATCACAGTGGTTGTCGAGGGTGCAACAGGAGTAAATGTCAGTTGGCTTTTTATAGCCGATCATTCAGAGTATCTCTACCACTCCTGCTGTCTCTAGAGAATTGAAAACAGCAGGTCTGGGACAGGTAGCACGTCCGGTGAACAGGTCAGGGTTCCATAGCCGCAGGCAGAACAGCTGAAACTGGAGCAGCAGCACGGCCAGGTGGACTGGGGACAGCAAGGAGTCATCAGGCCAGGTAGTCCTCAGGCATGGTCCTAGGGCTCAGGTCCTCCGAGAAAGAGAAAGAAACAAAGAAAGAAAGAGAGAAAGAGAGAAAAAATTTGAGAGAGCATACTTACATTCACACAGGACACCGGATAAGATATAACAGACTGACCCTAGCCCCCCGACACATAAACTACTGCCCCCCGACACATAAACTACTGCAGCATAAATACTGGGGGCTGAGACAGGAGGGGTCGGGAGACACTGTGGCCCCATCCGACGATACCCCCGGACAGGGCCAAACAGGTAGGATATAACCCTACCGACTTTGCCAAAGCACAGCCCCCACACCACTAGAGGGATACCTTCAACCACCAACTTACCATCCTGAGACAAGGCCGAGTACAGCACACAAAGCTCTCCGCCACGGCACAACCCAAGGGGGGGGCGCCAACCCAATTATACTAATGAGCAATGATGTAATTTTTTTTGCATATGATGTTACAATGCATATGATTTTTTTCAAAATATGTTTCTATTTTGACATTTAGTGTGGGAAATTTTAAATGTTGCCTAATCTACTGTCAAATGTCACACCTCGATTAAATACATACATATTTAAAGGGAAAATTACTAAAGTGTAAGAGGTAAACATAATCACACTGCTACATATTACTTCAATTATATTAACACACTACTTACTGTAATGAAAAATGTGATATCTTATAAACAAACAAAAAATACAACTCAAGTGTGTTAATCTCAGTAAGGTATTATACAGTGCCTTCAGAAAGTATTCACACCCTTTCACTTTTTCCACATTTTGTTGAATTCCAGCCTGAATTTAGAATGGATTAAATTTGGATTTTTATGTCACTGGCCTACACTCAATACACGATAATGTCAAAGTGGAGCTATGTTTTTCAATTTTTTAAAACAAATTAATAAAAAATGAAAAGCTGAAATGTCTTGAGTTCATAATTATTCAACCCCTTTCGCTATGTCAAGCCTAAATAAGTTCAGGAGTAAAAATGTAATTTACAAGTCGCATAATAAGTTGCAAGGACTCCCTCTGTGTGCAATAATAGTGTTTAACATGATTTCTGAGTGACTAACTCATCTCTGTACCCCACACATACAATTATCTGTAAGTTCTCGAGCAGTGAATTTCAAACACAGATTCAACCACATAGACTAGGAAGGTTTTCCAATGCCTCGCAAAAAAATCTGACATTGACTATCCCTTTGAGCATGGTGAAGTTATTAATTCAACATTAGAAGGTGTATCAATACACCCAGTCACTACAAAGACACAGGCATCCTTCCTAATTAAGTTGCCGGAGAGGAAGGAAAACTTGAATCTACTTGAAAATCTATGTAAATGGTTGTCTAGCAATGATCAACAACCAATTTGACACAGCTTGAAGAATTTTGAAAGAATAATGAGCAAATGTTGCACAATCCAGGTGTGGAAAGCTCTTAGACTGACAAAAGGTGTTTCTACAAAGTATTGTCTCGGTTGTGAGCACTTATGTAAATGAGATATTTCTGTATTTTATTTTCAATACATTTGCAAAAATGTTACCTCTACGGACCCCCCATCCCGGATCCGGGATCATTCTCATCAGAAACGCTGATTAGAATAGCCTAGCCTAGCGCCATAGGGATATCATATAATATAATTTCATGAAATCACAAGTCCAATACAGCAAATGAAAGATAAACATCTTGTGAATCCAGCCAACATGTCCGATTTTTTAAATGTTTTACAGCAAAAACACAACATATATTTATGTTAGCTCACCACCATATCCCAAAAAACACAGCCATTTTTTCACCGCAAAGATAGCTTTCACAAAACCCACAAATAGAGATAAAATGAATCACTAACCTTTGAACAACTTCATCAGATGACAGTCTTATGACATCATGTTATAAAATACATTCATGTTTTGTTCGAAAATTTGCATATTTATAGCCAGAAATCGTGGTTTTACATTGGCGCCATGTTCAGAAATGGCTCCAAAATAGCGAAAGTAATTACAGATAGCAACGTGAAATACAGAAATACTCATCATAAACTTTGATGAAAGATACATGTTTAACATATAATTAAAGATACACTGGTTCTTAATGCAACCGCTGTGTTAGATTTAAAAAATAACTTTAGTAAAAAGCACAGCATGCAATAATCTGAGACAGCGCTCAGCCATTCTCTGCCATGTTGGAGTCAACAGAGTCAACAGAAATACGAAATAACATCATAAATATTCCCTTACCTTTGATGAACTTTCATCAGAATGCAGTGCCAGGAATCCTAGTTCCACAATAAATCGTTGTTTTGTTTTATAATATCCATTAATTCTGTCGAATTAGCAACTTTGGCTAGCATGTGTAGCTCACGTGTCCATACACATTTGCGCAATGAACGAAAACTTCAAAAAGGGATATTAAAAGTCGAATAAACTGGTCAAACTCAGTTGAGAATCAATCTTCAGGATGTTTTTCTCATATATATCCAATAACGTCCCAGACGGAGAATTTCTTCATGTCTTTCTAACGCAGTGCAGACAAAGACATGACATTCCCAATGTGCCAAGTACTGTCAATCTGCCTGACCACGCACTCCAAAGGCTCTCATCCGGTCCCACATGAAGCTATATGCTTCATTCCACGTTCTACTGCCTGTTGACATCTAGTGGAAGGCGTATGAAGTGCATACAGATCCATAAATATAAGTCAATTGAATAGGCGATGCCTTTCACAGCGACCCATTTCAGAATTTTCACTTCCTGTTTGGAAGTTTGCCTGCCATATGAGTTCTGTTTTACTCACAGATATAATTCAAACAGTTTTAGAAACATCAGAGTGTTTTCTATCCAATAGTAATAATAATATGCATATCATATGATCTAGGAAAGAGTACGAGGCCGTTTAATTTGGGCACAAATTCATCCAAAAGTGAAAATGTCGCCCTTTAGTTGTAACATGTTTTCACTTTGTCATTATGGCTTATTGTGTGTAGATGGGTAGGAATTATAAATTTTTTATACATTTTGAATTCAGGCTGTAACAAGAAAATGTGGATTAAGTCAAGAGGTATGAACACTTTCTTAAGGCATTGTAGGTCATATTGTTAACAATCATTTACTCTTTATTTTTACATTTTTACATCATTATTTATTTTCTGAAAAATATAAGGAGTGTGGCTACAAATTATAATTATTTATTTTATATGAAAATAAGCAGAATATTTAAAAACTGCACCATCCAGATGAAGAGTAATCTTGGAAATATTGATATTGTGCGCAATAAACAATTTAACCATTCATCTCACAAACCACAGTGTTCTTATGTTGGATTATCCATGGAGTTTCTTCCACAACCGCATCTTCCACAACTGCATCTCCTACAACTGCATATCTTATTACGACAACAACAACTGCAGTTCCTACGGCAACAACTGCAGATCTTATTACGACAACAACAACTGCAGCTCCAACGACAACTGTAGCTCCAACAACAACTGCAGCTAAAACGACAACTACAACTGCGGTACCTAATACAACAACCACAACTGCAGTTCCTAATACAACTGTAGCTCCTATGACCACTACAACAGTAGCACCTACAACGACAACTATAGCTCCTACAGCAACAAATGTAGCTCCTACTACTACTAAAACTACAGACCCTACGACAACTGTAGCTCCTATGGACACTACAAAGGTAACACCTACAATGACCACTGTAGCTCCCACGACACCTGCAGTTCCTACGACAACTGAAGCTCTGACGGCAACAACTGCTGCTCCTACAACCACTACAACTCCAGAACATACCACGACAGAACCTACTCCTACGACTGCTACTACTGCAGAACCTACCACAACAACTGCTGTTCTTACGACCACAACGACTGCAGAAACTTCTACAACAACTACAACTTCAGATCCTACGACCACCACAACAACAGCACCTACTACAACACCTGCAGTTCCTACAACTGTAGCTCCCACGACCACTACACCTGCTGTACTGACTACAACAATCACAACTACAGCTCCTGCTACAACAACTGCTATTCTTACAACCACTGCGACTTCAGCACCTTCTACAACAACTACAACTTCAGCTCCTACGACAACCACAACAGCAACACCTACAACAACTGTAGCTCCCACGACAACTGCAAATCCTACAACAACCTTAGCATCTACTTCAACCACAGCAGCTGCTCCTACGACAACCACTGCAGCTCTAACTACAACAACTGCTACTCCAACGACCACTACAACTCCAGAACCTATTACGACATCCACTGCAGCTCCTGCTACAACAACTGCTATTTTTACAACCACTGAGACTGCAGCACCTTCTACAACAACTACAACTTTAGCTCCTACGACAACCACAACAGCAACACCTGCAACAACTGTAGCTTCCACGACAACTGCAGCTCCTACAACAACTTTAGCATCTACTTCAACCACAGCAAATGCCCCTACGACCACCACTGTAGCCCTAACTGCAACAACTGCTGCTCCTATGACCACTACAACTCCAGAACCTACTACGACAACCAGTGCAGCTTCTACTACAACAACTGCTGTTCTTACGACCACAACGACTGCAGCACCTTCTACAACAACTACAACTTCAGCTCCTACGACAACCACAACAACAGCACCTACTACAACACCTGCAGTTCCTACAACTGTAGCTCCCACAACCACTAAAACTGCTGTACTTACTACAATAATCACAACTACAGCTCCTGATACAACAACTGTAGCTTCTACTTCAACCACAGCAGCTGCCTCTACGACAACCACTGCAGCTCTAACTACAACACCTGCTGCACCAACGACCACTACAACTCCAGAACCTATTACGACAACAACTGCAGCTCCTGCTACAACAACTGCTATTCTTACAACCACTGAGACTGCAGCACCTTCTACAACAACTACAACTTCAGCTCCTACGACAAGCACAACAGCAACACCTACAACAACTGTAGCTCCCACGACAACTGCAAATCCTACAACAACCTTAGCATCTACTTCAACCACGGCAGCTGCTCCTACGACAACCACTGCAGGTCTAACTACAACAACTGCTGCTCCAACGACCACTACAACTCCAGAACCTATTACGACAACAACTGCAGCTCCTGCTACAACAACTGCTATTCTTACAACCACTGAGACTGCAGCACCTTCTACAACAACTACAACTTCAGCTCCTACGACAAGCACAACAGCAACACCTACAACAACTGTAGCTCCCACGACAACTGCAAGTCCTACAACAACCTTAGCATCTACTTCAACCACAGCAGCTGCTCATACGACAACCACTGCAGCTCTAACTACAACAACTGCTACTCCAACGACCACTACAACTCCAGAACCTATTACGACAACCACTGCAGCTCCTGCTACAACAACTGCTATTCTTACAACCACTGAGACTGCAGCACCTTCTACAACAACTACAACTTTAGCTCCTACGACAACCACAACAGCAACACCTGCAACAACTGTAGCTCCCACGACAACTGCAGCTCCTACAACAACTTTAGCATCTACTTCAACCACAGCAAATGCCCCTACGACCACCACTGTAGCCCTAACTGCAACAACTGCTGCTCCTATGACCACTACAACTCCAGAACCTACTACGACAACCAGTGCAGCTCCTACTACAACAACTGCTGTTCTTACGACCACAACGACTGCAGCACCTTCTACAACAACTACAACTTCAGCTCCTACGACAACCACAACAACAGCACCTACTACAACACCTGCAGTTCCTACAACTGTAGCTCCCACGACCACTAAAACTGCTGTACTTACTACAATAATCACAACTACAGCTCCTGATACAACAACTGTAGCTTCTACTTCAACCACAGCAGCTGCCTCTACGACAACCACTGCAGCTCTAACTACAACACCTGCTGCACCAACGACCACTACAACTCCAGAACCTATTACGACAACAACTGCAGCTCCTGCTACAACAACTGCTATTCTTACAACCACTGAGACTGCAGCACCTTCTACAACAACTACAACTTCAGCTCCTACGACAAGCACAACAGCAACACCTACAACAACTGTAGCTCCCACGACAACTGCAAATCCTACAACAACCTTAGCATCGACTTCAACCACAGCAGCTGCCCCTACGACAACCACTGCAGCTCTAACTATAACAACTGCTACTCCAACGACCACTACAACTCCAGAACCTATTACGACAACCACTGCAGCTCCTGCTACAACAACTGCTATTCTTACAACCACTGAGACTGCAGCACCTTCTACAACAACTACAACTTCAGCTCCTACGACAACCACAACAGCAACACCTACAACAACTGCAGCTCCCATGACAACTGCAGCTCCTTCAACAACTTTAGCATCTACTTCAACCACAGCAGCTGCTCCTACGACAACCACTGCAGGTCTAACTACAACAACTGCTGCTCCAACGACCACTACAACTCCAGAACCTATTACGACAACCACTGCAGCTCCTGCTACAACAACTGCTATTCTTACAACCACTGCGACTGCAGCACCTTCTACAACAACTACAACTTCAGCTCCTACGACAACCACAACAGCAACACCTACAACAACTGCAGCTCGCATGACAACTGCAGCTCCTTCAACAACTTTAGCATCTACTTCAACCACAGCAGCTGCTCCTACGACAACCACTGCAGGTCTAACTACAACAACTGCTGCTCCAACGACCACTACAACTCCAGAACCTATTACGACAACAACTGCAGCTCCTGCTACAACAACTGCTATTCTTACAACCACTGAGACTGCAGCACCTTCTACAACAACTACAACTTCAGCTCCTACGACAAGCACAACAGCAACACCTACAACAACTGTAGCTCCCACGACAACTGCAAGTCCTACAACAACCTTAGCATCTACTTCAACCACAGCAGCTGCTCATACGACAACCACTGCAGCTCTAACTACAACAACTGCTACTCCAACGACCACTACAACTCCAGAACCTATTACGACAACCACTGCAGCTCCTGCTACAACAACTGCTATTCTTACAACCACTGAGACTGCAGCACCTTCTACAACAACTACAACTTTAGCTCCTACGACAACCAAAACAGCAACACCTGCAACAACTGTAGCTCCCACGACAACTGCAGCTCCTACAACAACTTTAGCATCTACTTCAACCACAGCAAATGCCCCTACGACCACCACTGTAGCCCTAACTGCAACAACTGCTGCTCCTATGACCACTACAACTCCAGAACCTACTACGACAACCAGTGCAGCTCCTACTACAACAACTGCTGTTCTTACGACCACAACGACTGCAGCACCTTCTACAACAACTACAACTTCAGCTCCTACGACAACCACAACAACAGCACCTACTACAACACCTGCAGTTCCTACAACTGTAGCTCCCACGACCACTAAAACTGCTGTACTTACTACAATAATCACAACTACAGCTCCTGATACAACAACTGTAGCTTCTACTTCAACCACAGCAGCTGCCTCTACGACAACCACTGCAGCTCTAACTACAACACCTGCTGCACCAACGACCACTACAACTCCAGAACCTATTACGACAACAACTGCAGCTCCTGCTACAACAACTGCTATTCTTACAACCACTGAGACTGCAGCACCTTCTACAACAACTACAACTTCAGCTCCTACGACAAGCACAACAGCAACACCTACAACAACTGTAGCTCCCACGACAACTGCAAATCCTACAACAACCTTAGCATCGACTTCAACCACAGCAGCTGCCCCTACGACAACCACTGCAGCTCTAACTATAACAACTGCTACTCCAACGACCACTACAACTCCAGAACCTATTACGACAACCACTGCAGCTCCTGCTACAACAACTGCTATTCTTACAACCACTGAGACTGCAGCACCTTCTACAACAACTACAACTTCAGCTCCTACGACAACCACAACAGCAACACCTACAACAACTGCAGCTCCCATGACAACTGCAGCTCCTTCAACAACTTTAGCATCTACTTCAACCACAGCAGCTGCTCCTACGACAACCACTGCAGGTCTAACTACAACAACTGCTGCTCCAACGACCACTACAACTCCAGAACCTATTACGACAACCACTGCAGCTCCTGCTACAACAACTGCTATTCTTACAACCACTGCGACTGCAGCACCTTCTACAACAACTACAACTTCAGCTCCTACGACAACCACAACAACAACAACAGCACCTACTACAACACCTGCAGTTCCTACAACTGTAGCTCCCACGACAACTACAACTGCTGTACTTACTACAATAATCACAACTACAGCTCCTGATACAACAACTGTAGCTTCTACTTCAACCACAGCAGCTGCCTCTACGACAACCACTGCAGCTCTAACTATAAAACCTGCTGCACCAACAACCACTACAACTTCAGAACCTATTACGACAACAACTGCAGCTCCTGCTACAACAACTGCTATTCTTACAACCACTGAGACTGCAGCACCTTCTACAACAACTACAACTTCAGTTCCTACGACAAGCACAACAGCAACAACAACAACTGTAGCTCCCACGACAACTGCAAATCCTACAACAACCTTAGCATCTACTTCAACCACAGCAGCTGCTCCTACGACAACCACTGCAGCTCTAACTACAACAACTTCTGCTCCAACGACCACTACAACTCCAGAACCTATTACGACAACAACTGCAGCTCCTGCTACAACAACTGCTATTCTTACAACCACTGAGACTGCAGCACCTTCTACAACAACTACAACTTCAGCTCCTACGACAACCACAACAGCAACACCTACATTAACTGTAGCTCCCACGACAACTGCAGCTCCTACAACAACTTTAGCATCTACTTCAACCACAGCAAATGCCCCTACGACCACCACTGCAGCCCTAACTGCAACAACTGCTGCCCCTACGACCACTACAACTCCAGAACCTACTATGACAACCACAGCAGCTCCTGCTACAACAACTGCTATTCTTACAACCACTGAGACTGCAGCACCTTCTACAACAACTACAACTTCAGCTCCTACGACAAGCACAACAGCAACACCTACAACTGTAGCCCCCACGACAACTGCAGCTCCTACAACAACTTTAGCATCTACTTCAACCGCAGCAGCTGCCCCTACGACAACCACTGCAGCTCTAACTACAACAACTGCTGCTCCAACGATCACTACAACTCCAGAACCTATTACGACAACCATTGCAGCTCCTGCTACAACAACTGCTATTCTTACAACCACTGCGACTGCAGCACCTTCTACAACTACTACAACTTCAGCTCCTACGACAACCACAACAGCAACACCTACATTAACTGTAGCTCCCACGACAACTGCAGCTCCTACAACAACTTTAGCATCTACTTCAACCACAGCAAATGCCCCTACGACCACCACTGTAGCCCTAACTGCAACAACTGCTGCTCCTATGACCACTACAACTCCAGAATCTACTACGACAACCACTGCAGCTCCTACTACAACAACTGATGTTCTTACGACCACAACGACTGCAGCACCTTCTACAACAACTACAACTTCAGCTCCTACGACAACCACAACAACAGCACCTACTACAACACCTGCAGTTCCTACAACTGTAGCTCCCACGACCACTAAAACTGCTGTACTTACTACAATAATCACAACTACAGCTCCTGATACAACAACTGTAGCTTCTACTTCAACCACAGCAGCTGCCTCTACGACAACCACTGCAGCTCTAACTACAACACCTGCTGCACCAACGACCACTACAACTCCAGAACCTATTACGACAACAACTGCAGCTCCTGCTACAACAACTGCTATTCTTACAACCACTGAGACTGCAGCACCTTCTACAACAACTACAACTTCAGCCCCTACGACAACCACAACAGCAACACCTACAACAACTGTAGCTCCCACGACAACTGCAAATCCTACAACAACCTTAGCATCTACTTCAACCACAGCAGCTGCTCCTACGACAACCACTGCAGGTCTAACTACAACAACTGCTGCTCCAACGACCACTACAACTCCAGAACCTATTACGACAACAACTGCAGCTCCTGCTACAACAACTGCTATTCTTACAACCACTGAGACTGCAGCACCTTCTACAACAACTACAACTTCAGCTCCTACGACAAGCACAACAGCAACACCTACAACTGTAGCCCCCACGACAACTGCAGCTCCTACAACAACTTTAGCATCTACTTCAACCGCAGCAGCTGCCCCTACGACAACCACTGCAGCTCTAACTACAACAACTGCTGCTCCAACGATCACTACAACTCCAGAACCTATTACGACAACCATTGCAGCTCCTGCTACAACAACTGCTATTCTTACAACCACTGCGACTGCAGCACCTTCTACAACTACTACAACTTCAGCTCCTACGACAACCACAACAGCAACACCTACAACAACTGTAGCTCCCACGATAACTGCAGCTCCTACAACAACTTTAGCATCTACTTCAACCACAGCACCTGCTCCTACGACAACCACTGCAGGTCTAACTACAACAACTGCTGCTCCAACGACCACTACAACTCCAGAACCTATTACGACAACCACTGCACCTCCTGCTACAACAACTGCTATTCTTACAACCACTGAGACTGCAGCACCTTCTACAACAACTACAACTTCAGCTTCTACGACAACCACAACAGCAACACCTGCAACAACTGTAGCTCCCACGACAACTGCAGCTCCTACAACAACTTTAGCATCTACTTCAACCACAGCAAATGCCCCTACGACCACCACTGTAGCCCTAACTGCAACAACTGCTGCTCCTATGACCACTACAACTCCAGAATCTACTACGACAACCACTGCAGCTCCTACTACAACAACTGATGTTCTTACGACCACAACGACTGCAGCACCTTCTACAACAACTACAACTTCAGCTCCTACGACAACCACAACAACAGCACCTACTACAACACCTGCAGTTCCTACAACTGTAGCTCCCACGACCACTAAAACTGCTGTACTTACTACAATAATCACAACTACAGCTCCTGATACAACAACTGTAGCTTCTACTTCAACCACAGCAGCTGCCTCTACGACAACCACTGCAGCTCTAACTACAACACCTGCTGCACCAACGACCACTACAACTCCAGAACCTATTACGACAACAACTGCAGCTCCTGCTACAACAACTGCTATTCTTACAACCACTGAGACTGCAGCACCTTCTACAACAACTACAACTTCAGCTCCTACGACAACCACAACAGCAACACCTACAACAACTGTAGCTCCCACGACAACTGCAAATCCTACAACAACCTTAGCATCTACTTCAACCACAGCAGCTGCTCCTACGACAACCACTGCAGGTCTAACTACAACAACTGCTGCTCCAACGACCACTACAACTCCAGAACCTATTACGACAACAACTGCAGCTCCTGCTACAACAACTGCTATTCTTACAACCACTGAGACTGCAGCACCTTCTACAATAACTACAACTTCAGCTCCTACGACAAGCACAACAGCAACACCTACAACAACTGTAGCTCCCACGACAACTGCAAATCCTACAACAACCTTAGCATATACTTCAACCACAGCAGCTGCTCCTACGACAACCACTGCAGGTCTAACTACAACAACTGCTACTCCAACGACCACTACAACTCCAGAACCTATTACGACAACCACTGCAGCTCCTGCTACAACAACTGCTATTCTTACAACCACTGAGACTGCAGCACCTTCTACAACAACTACAACTTCAGCTCCTATGACAACCACAACAGCAACACCTGCAACAACTGTAGCTCCCACGACAACTGCAGCTCCTACAACAACTTTAGCATCTACTTCAACCACAGCAGCTGCTCCTACGACAACCACTGCAGGTCTAACTACAACAACTGCTGCTCCAACGACCACTACAACTCCAGAACCTATTACGACAACCACTGCAGCTCCTGCTACAACAACTGCTATTCTTACAACCACTGCGACTGCAGCACCTTCTACAACAACTACAACTTCAGCTCCTACGACAACCACAACAACAGCACCTACTACAACACCTGCAGTTCCTACAACTGTAGCTCCCACGACAACTACAACTGCTGTACTTACTACAATAATCACAACTACAGCTCCTGATACAACAACTGTAGCTTCTACTTCAACCACAGCAGCTGCCTCTACGACAACCACTGCAGCTCTAACTATAACACCTGCTGCACCAACGACCACTACAACTTCAGAACCTATTACGACAACAACTGCAGCTCCTGCTACAACAACTGCTATTCTTACAACCCCTGAGACTGCAAAACTTTCTACAACAACTACAACTTCAGTTCCTACGACAAGCACAACAGTAACAACAACAACTGTAGCTCCCACGACAACTGCAGCTCCTACAACAACTTTAGCATCTACTTCAACCACAGCACCTGCTCCTACGACAACCACTGCAGGTCTAACTACAACAACTGCTGCTCCAACGACCACTACAACTCCAGAACCTATTACGACAACCACTGCAGCTCCTGCTACAACAACTGCTATTCTTACAACCACTGCGACTGCAGCACCTTCTACAACAACTACAACTTCAGCTCCTACGACAACCACAACAACAGCACCTACTACAACACCTGCAGTTCCTACAACTGTAGCTCCCACGACAACTACAACTGCTCTACTTACTACAATAATCACAACTACAGCTCCTGATACAACAACTGTAGCTTCTACTTCAACCACAGCAGCTGCCTCTACGACAACCACTGCAGCTCTAACTATAACACCTGCTGCACCAACGACCACTACAACTTCAGAACCTATTACGACAACAACTGCAGCTCCTGCTACAACAACTGCTATTCTTACAACCCCTGAGACTGCAAAACTTTCTACAACAACTACAACTTCAGTTCCTACGACAAGCACAACAGCAACAACAACAACTGTAGCTCCCACGACAACTGCAGCAGCTCCTACAACAACTTTAGCATCTACTTCAACCACAGCACCTGCTCCTACGACAACCACTGCAGGTCTAACTACAACAACAGCTGCTCCAACGACCACTACAACTCCAGAACCTATTACGACAACCACTGCAGCTCCTGCTACAATAACTGCTATTCTTACAACCACTGCGACTGCAGCACCTTCTACAACAACTACAACTTCAGCTCCTACAACAACCACAACAACAGCACCTACTACAACACCTGCAGTTCCTACAACTGTAGCTTCCACGACCACTACAACTGCTCTACTTACTACAATAATCACAACTACAGCTCCTGATACAACAACTGTAGCTTCTACTTCAACCACAGCAGCTGCCTCTACGACAACCACTGCAGCTCTAACTACAACACCTGCTGCACTAACGACCACTACAACTCCAGAACCTATTACGACAACAACTGCAGCTCCTGCTACAACAACTGCTATTCTTACAACCACTGAGACTGCAGCACCTTCTACAACAACTACAACTTCAGCTCCTACGACAAGCACAACAGCAACACCTACAACAACTGTAGCTCCCACGACAACTGCAAATCCTACAACAACTTTAGCATCTACTTCAACCACAGCAAATGCCCCTACGACCACCACTGTAGCCCTAACTGCAACAACTGCTGCTCCTATGACCACTACAACTCCAGAACCTACTACGACAACCACTGCAGCTCCTACTACAACAACTGCTGTTCTTACGACCACAACGACTGCAGCACCTTCTACAACAACTACAACTTCAGCTCCTACGACAACCACAACAACAGCACCTACTACAACTCCTGCAGTTCCTACAACTGTAGCTCCCACGACCACTAAAACTGCTGTACTTACAACAATAATCACAACTACAGTTCCTGATACAACAACTGTAGCTTCTACTTCAACCACAGCAGCTGCCTCTACGACAACCACTGCAGCTCTAACTACAACACCTGCTGCACCAACGACCACTACAACTCCAGAACCTATTACGACAACAACTGCAGCTCCTGCTACAACAACTGCTATTCTTACAACCACTGAGACTGCAGCACCTTCTACAACAACTACAACTTCAGCTCCTACGACAAGCACAACAGCAACACCTACAACAACTGTAACTCCCACGACAACTGCAAATCCTACAACAACCTTAGCATCTACTTCAACCACAGCAGCTGCCCCTACGACAACCACTGCAGCTCTAACTACAACAACTGCTACTCCAACGACCACTACAACTCCAGAACCTATTACGACAACCACTGCAGCTCCTGCTACAACAACTGCTATTCTTACAACCACTGAGACTGCAGCACCTTCTACAACAACTACAACTTCAGCTCCTACGACAACCACAACAGCAACACCTACAACAACTGCAGCTCCCACGACAACTGCAGCTCCTTCAACAACTTTAGCATCTACTTCAACCACAGCAGCTGCTCCTACGACAACCACTGCAGGTCTAACTACAACAACTGCTGCTCCAACGACCACTACAACTCCAGAACCTATTACGACAACCACTGCAGCTCCTGCTACAACAACTGCTATTCTTACAACCACTGCGACTGCAGCACCTTCTACAACAACTATAACTTCAGCTCCTACGACAAGCACAACAACAACAGCACCTACTACAACACCTGCAGTTCCTACAACTGTAGCTCCCACGACAACTACAACTGCTGTACTTACTACAATAATCACAACTATAGCTCCTGATACAACAACTGTAGCTTCTACTTCAACCACAGCAGCTGCCTCTACGACAACCACTGCAGCTCTAACTATAAAACCTGCTGCACCAACGACCACTACAACTTCAGAACCTATTACGACAACAACTGCAGCTCCTGCTACAACAACTGCTATTCTTACAACCACTGAGACTGCAGCACCTTCTACAACAACTACAACTTCAGTTCCTACGACAAGCACAACAGCAACAACAACAACTGTAGCTCCCACGACAACTGCAAATCCTACAACAACCTTAGCATCTACTTCAACCACAGCAGCTGCTCCTACGACAACCACTGCAGGTCTAACTACAACAACTGCTGCTCCAACGACCACTACAACTCCAGAACCTATTACGACAACCACTGCAGCTCCTGCTACAACAACTGCTATTCTTACAACCACTGCGACTGCAGCACCTTCTACAACAACTACAACTTCAGCTCCTACAACAACCACAACAACAGCACCTACTACAACACCTGCAGTTCCTACAACTGTAGCTTCCACGACCACTACAACTGCTCTACTTACTACAATAATCACAACTACAGCTCCTGATACAACAACTGTAGCTTCTACTTCAACCACAGCAGCTGCCTCTACGACAACCACTGCAGCTCTAACTACAACACCTGCTGCACTAACGACCACTACAACTCCAGAACCTATTACGACAACAACTGCAGCTCCTGCTACAACAACTGCTATTCTTACAACCACTGAGACTGCAGCACCTTCTACAACAACTACAACTTCAGCTCCTACGACAAGCACAACAGCAACACCTACAACAACTGTAGCTCCCACGACAACTGCAAATCCTACAACAACTTTAGCATCTACTTCAACCACAGCAAATGCCCCTACGACCACCACTGTAGCCCTAACTGCAACAACTGCTGCTCCTATGACCACTACAACTCCAGAATCTACTACGACAACCACTGCAGCTCCTACTACAACAACTGATGTTCTTACGACCACAACGACTGCAGCACCTTCTACAACAACTACAACTTCAGCTCCTACGACAACCACAACAACAGCACCTACTACAACACCTGCAGTTCCTACAACTGTAGCTCCCACGACCACTAAAACTGCTGTACTTACTACAATAATCACAACTACAGCTCCTGATACAACAACTGTAGCTTCTACTTCAACCACAGCAGCTGCCTCTACGACAACCACTGCAGCTCTAACTACAACACCTGCTGCACCAACGACCACTACAACTCCAGAACCTATTACGACAACAACTGCAGCTCCTGCTACAACAACTGCTATTCTTACAACCACTGAGACTGCAGCACCTTCTACAACAACTACAACTTCAGCTCCTACGACAACCACAACAGCAACACCTACAACAACTGTAGCTCCCACGACAACTGCAAATCCTACAACAACCTTAGCATCTACTTCAACCACAGCAGCTGCTCCTACGACAACCACTGCAGGTCTAACTACAACAACTGCTGCTCCAACGACCACTACAACTCCAGAACCTATTACGACAACAACTGCAGCTCCTGCTACAACAACTGCTATTCTTACAACCACTGAGACTGCAGCACCTTCTACAACAACTACAACTTCAGCTCCTACGACAAGCACAACAGCAACACCTACAACTGTAGCCCCCACGACAACTGCAGCTCCTACAACAACTTTAGCATCTACTTCAACCGCAGCAGCTGCCCCTACGACAACCACTGCAGCTCTAACTACAACAACTGCTGCTCCAACGATCACTACAACTCCAGAACCTATTACGACAACCATTGCAGCTCCTGCTACAACAACTGCTATTCTTACAACCACTGCGACTGCAGCACCTTCTACAACTACTACAACTTCAGCTCCTACGACAACCACAACAGCAACACCTACAACAACTGTAGCTCCCACGATAACTGCAGCTCCTACAACAACTTTAGCATCTACTTCAACCACAGCACCTGCTCCTACGACAACCACTGCAGGTCTAACTACAACAACTGCTGCTCCAACGACCACTACAACTCCAGAACCTATTACGACAACCACTGCACCTCCTGCTACAACAACTGCTATTCTTACAACCACTGAGACTGCAGCACCTTCTACAACAACTACAACTTCAGCTTCTACGACAACCACAACAGCAACACCTGCAACAACTGTAGCTCCCACGACAACTGCAGCTCCTACAACAACTTTAGCATCTACTTCAACCACAGCAAATGCCCCTACGACCACCACTGTAGCCCTAACTGCAACAACTGCTGCTCCTATGACCACTACAACTCCAGAATCTACTACGACAACCACTGCAGCTCCTACTACAACAACTGATGTTCTTACGACCACAACGACTGCAGCACCTTCTACAACAACTACAACTTCAGCTCCTACGACAACCACAACAACAGCACCTACTACAACACCTGCAGTTCCTACAACTGTAGCTCCCACGACCACTAAAACTGCTGTACTTACTACAATAATCACAACTACAGCTCCTGATACAACAACTGTAGCTTCTACTTCAACCACAGCAGCTGCCTCTACGACAACCACTGCAGCTCTAACTACAACACCTGCTGCACCAACGACCACTACAACTCCAGAACCTATTACGACAACAACTGCAGCTCCTGCTACAACAACTGCTATTCTTACAACCACTGAGACTGCAGCACCTTCTACAACAACTACAACTTCAGCTCCTACGACAACCACAACAGCAACACCTACAACAACTGTAGCTCCCACGACAACTGCAAATCCTACAACAACCTTAGCATCTACTTCAACCACAGCAGCTGCTCCTACGACAACCACTGCAGGTCTAACTACAACAACTGCTGCTCCAACGACCACTACAACTCCAGAACCTATTACGACAACAACTGCAGCTCCTGCTACAACAACTGCTATTCTTACAACCACTGAGACTGCAGCACCTTCTACAATAACTACAACTTCAGCTCCTACGACAAGCACAACAGCAACACCTACAACAACTGTAGCTCCCACGACAACTGCAAATCCTACAACAACCTTAGCATATACTTCAACCACAGCAGCTGCTCCTACGACAACCACTGCAGGTCTAACTACAACAACTGCTACTCCAACGACCACTACAACTCCAGAACCTATTACGACAACCACTGCAGCTCCTGCTACAACAACTGCTATTCTTACAACCACTGAGACTGCAGCACCTTCTACAACAACTACAACTTCAGCTCCTATGACAACCACAACAGCAACACCTGCAACAACTGTAGCTCCCACGACAACTGCAGCTCCTACAACAACTTTAGCATCTACTTCAACCACAGCAGCTGCTCCTACGACAACCACTGCAGGTCTAACTACAACAACTGCTGCTCCAACGACCACTACAACTCCAGAACCTATTACGACAACCACTGCAGCTCCTGCTACAACAACTGCTATTCTTACAACCACTGCGACTGCAGCACCTTCTACAACAACTACAACTTCAGCTCCTACGACAACCACAACAACAGCACCTACTACAACACCTGCAGTTCCTACAACTGTAGCTCCCACGACAACTACAACTGCTGTACTTACTACAATAATCACAACTACAGCTCCTGATACAACAACTGTAGCTTCTACTTCAACCACAGCAGCTGCCTCTACGACAACCACTGCAGCTCTAACTATAACACCTGCTGCACCAACGACCACTACAACTTCAGAACCTATTACGACAACAACTGCAGCTCCTGCTACAACAACTGCTATTCTTACAACCCCTGAGACTGCAAAACTTTCTACAACAACTACAACTTCAGTTCCTACGACAAGCACAACAGTAACAACAACAACTGTAGCTCCCACGACAACTGCAGCTCCTACAACAACTTTAGCATCTACTTCAACCACAGCACCTGCTCCTACGACAACCACTGCAGGTCTAACTACAACAACTGCTGCTCCAACGACCACTACAACTCCAGAACCTATTACGACAACCACTGCAGCTCCTGCTACAACAACTGCTATTCTTACAACCACTGCGACTGCAGCACCTTCTACAACAACTACAACTTCAGCTCCTACGACAACCACAACAACAGCACCTACTACAACACCTGCAGTTCCTACAACTGTAGCTCCCACGACAACTACAACTGCTCTACTTACTACAATAATCACAACTACAGCTCCTGATACAACAACTGTAGCTTCTACTTCAACCACAGCAGCTGCCTCTACGACAACCACTGCAGCTCTAACTATAACACCTGCTGCACCAACGACCACTACAACTTCAGAACCTATTACGACAACAACTGCAGCTCCTGCTACAACAACTGCTATTCTTACAACCCCTGAGACTGCAAAACTTTCTACAACAACTACAACTTCAGTTCCTACGACAAGCACAACAGCAACAACAACAACTGTAGCTCCCACGACAACTGCAGCAGCTCCTACAACAACTTTAGCATCTACTTCAACCACAGCACCTGCTCCTACGACAACCACTGCAGGTCTAACTACAACAACTGCTGCTCCAACGACCACTACAACTCCAGAACCTATTACGACAACCACTGCAGCTCCTGCTACAACAACTGCTATTCTTACAACCACTGCGACTGCAGCACCTTCTACAACAACTACAACTTCAGCTCCTACAACAACCACAACAACAGCACCTACTACAACACCTGCAGTTCCTACAACTGTAGCTTCCACGACCACTACAACTGCTCTACTTACTACAATAATCACAACTACAGCTCCTGATACAACAACTGTAGCTTCTACTTCAACCACAGCAGCTGCCTCTACGACAACCACTGCAGCTCTAACTACAACACCTGCTGCACTAACGACCACTACAACTCCAGAACCTATTACGACAACAACTGCAGCTCCTGCTACAACAACTGCTATTCTTACAACCACTGAGACTGCAGCACCTTCTACAACAACTACAACTTCAGCTCCTACGACAAGGACAACAGCAACACCTACAACAACTGTAGCTCCCACGACAACTGCAAATCCTACAACAACTTTAGCATCTACTTCAACCACAGCAAATGCCCCTACGACCACCACTGTAGCCCTAACTGCAACAACTGCTGCTCCTATGACCACTACAACTCCAGAACCTACTACGACAACCACTGCAGCTCCTACTACAACAACTGCTGTTCTTACGACCACAACGACTGCAGCACCTTCTACAACAACTACAACTTCAGCTCCTACGACAACCACAACAACAGCACCTACTACAACTCCTGCAGTTCCTACAACTGTAGCTCCCACGACCACTAAAACTGCTGTACTTACAACAATAATCACAACTACAGTTCCTGATACAACAACTGTAGCTTCTACTTCAACCACAGCAGCTGCCTCTACGACAACCACTGCAGCTCTAACTACAACACCTGCTGCACCAACGACCACTACAACTCCAGAACCTATTACGACAACAACTGCAGCTCCTGCTACAACAACTGCTATTCTTACAACCACTGAGACTGCAGCACCTTCTACAACAACTACAACTTCAGCTCCTACGACAAGCACAACAGCAACACCTACAACAACTGTAACTCCCACGACAACTGCAAATCCTACAACAACCTTAGCATCTACTTCAACCACAGCAGCTGCCCCTACGACAACCACTGCAGCTCTAACTACAACAACTGCTACTCCAACGACCACTACAACTCCAGAACCTATTACGACAACCACTGCAGCTCCTGCTACAACAACTGCTATTCTTACAACCACTGAGACTGCAGCACCTTCTACAACAACTACAACTTCAGCTCCTACGACAACCACAACAGCAACACCTACAACAACTGCAGCTCCCACGACAACTGCAGCTCCTTCAACAACTTTAGCATCTACTTCAACCACAGCAGCTGCTCCTACGACAACCACTGCAGGTCTAACTACAACAACTGCTGCTCCAACGACCACTACAACTCCAGAACCTATTACGACAACCACTGCAGCTCCTGCTACAACAACTGCTATTCTTACAACCACTGCGACTGCAGCACCTTCTACAACAACTATAACTTCAGCTCCTACGACAAGCACAACAACAACAGCACCTACTACAACACCTGCAGTTCCTACAACTGTAGCTCCCACGACAACTACAACTGCTGTACTTACTACAATAATCACAACTATAGCTCCTGATACAACAACTGTAGCTTCTACTTCAACCACAGCAGCTGCCTCTACGACAACCACTGCAGCTCTAACTATAAAACCTGCTGCACCAACGACCACTACAACTTCAGAACCTATTACGACAACAACTGCAGCTCCTGCTACAACAACTGCTATTCTTACAACCACTGAGACTGCAGCACCTTCTACAACAACTACAACTTCAGTTCCTACGACAAGCACAACAGCAACAACAACAACTGTAGCTCCCACGACAACTGCAAATCCTACAACAACCTTAGCATCTACTTCAACCACAGCAGCTGCTCCTACGACAACCACTGCAGGTCTAACTACAACAACTGCTGCTCCAACGACCACTACAACTCCAGAACCTATTACGACAACCACTGCAGCTCCTGCTACAACAACTGCTATTCTTACAACCACTGCGACTGCAGCACCTTCTACAACAACTACAACTTCAGCTCCTACAACAACCACAACAACAGCACCTACTACAACACCTGCAGTTCCTACAACTGTAGCTTCCACGACCACTACAACTGCTCTACTTACTACAATAATCACAACTACAGCTCCTGATACAACAACTGTAGCTTCTACTTCAACCACAGCAGCTGCCTCTACGACAACCACTGCAGCTCTAACTACAACACCTGCTGCACTAACGACCACTACAACTCCAGAACCTATTACGACAACAACTGCAGCTCCTGCTACAACAACTGCTATTCTTACAACCACTGAGACTGCAGCACCTTCTACAACAACTACAACTTCAGCTCCTACGACAAGCACAACAGCAACACCTACAACAACTGTAGCTCCCACGACAACTGCAAATCCTACAACAACTTTAGCATCTACTTCAACCACAGCAAATGCCCCTACGACCACCACTGTAGCCCTAACTGCAACAACTGCTGCTCCTATGACCACTACAACTCCAGAACCTACTACGACAACCACTGCAGCTCCTACTACAACAACTGCTGTTCTTACGACCACAACGACTGCAGCACCTTCTACAACAACTACAACTTCAGCTCCTACGACAACCACAACAACAGCACCTACTACAACTCCTGCAGTTCCTACAACTGTAGCTCCCACGACCACTAAAACTGCTGTACTTACAACAATAATCACAACTACAGTTCCTGATACAACAACTGTAGCTTCTACTTCAACCACAGCAGCTGCCTCTACGACAACCACTGCAGCTCTAACTACAACACCTGCTGCACCAACGACCACTACAACTCCAGAACCTATTACGACAACAACTGCAGCTCCTGCTACAACAACTGCTATTCTTACAACCACTGAGACTGCAGCACCTTCTACAACAACTACAACTTCAGCTCCTACGACAAGCACAACAGCAACACCTACAACAACTGTAGCTCCCACGACAACTGCAAATCCTACAACAACCTTAGCATCTACTTCAACCACAGCAGCTGCCCCTACGACAACCACTGCAGCTCTAACTACAACAACTGCTACTCCAACGACCACTACAACTCCAGAACCTATTACGACAACCACTGCAGCTCCTGCTACAACAACTGCTATTCTTACAACCACTGAGACTGCAGCACCTTCTACAACAACTACAACTTCAGCTCCTACGACAACCACAACAGCAACACCTACAACAACTGCAGCTCCCACGACAACTGCAGCTCCTTCAACAACTTTAGCATCTACTTCAACCACAGCAGCTGCTCCTACGACAACCACTGCAGGTCTAACTACAACAACTGCTGCTCCAACGACCACTACAACTCCAGAACCTATTACGACAACCACTGCAGCTCCTGCTACAACAACTGCTATTCTTACAACCACTGCGACTGCAGCACCTTCTACAACAACTATAACTTCAGCTCCTACGACAAGCACAACAACAACAGCACCTACTACAACACCTGCAGTTCCTACAACTGTAGCTCCCACGACAACTACAACTGCTGTACTTACTACAATAATCACAACTATAGCTCCTGATACAACAACTGTAGCTTCTACTTCAACCACAGCAGCTGCCTCTACGACAACCACTGCAGCTCTAACTATAAAACCTGCTGCACCAACGACCACTACAACTTCAGAACCTATTACGACAACAACTGCAGCTCCTGCTACAACAACTGCTATTCTTACAACCACTGAGACTGCAGCACCTTCTACAACAACTACAACTTCAGTTCCTACGACAAGCACAACAGCAACAACAACAACTGTAGCTCCCACGACAACTGCAAATCCTACAACAACCTTAGCATCTACTTCAACCACAGCAGCTGCTCCTACGACAACCACTGCAGCTCTAACTACAACAACTGCTACTCTAACGACCACTACAACTCCAGAACCTATTACGACAACCACTGCAGCTCCTGCTACAACAACTGCTATTCTTACAACCACTGAGACTGCAGCACCTTCTACAACAACTACAACTTCAGCTCCTACGACAACCACAACAGCAACACCTACATTAACTGTAGCTCCCACGACAACTGCAGCTCCTACAACAACTTTAGCATCTACTTCAACCACAGCAAATGCCCCTACGACCACCACTGTAGCCCTAACTGCAACAACTGCTGCTCCTATGACCACTACAACTCCAGAACCTACTACGACAACCACTGCAGCTCCTACTACAACAACTGCTGTTCTTACGACCACAACGACTGCAGCACCTTCTACAACAACTACAACTTCAGCTCCTACGACAACCACAACAACAGCACCTACTACAACTCCTGCAGTTCCTACAACTGTAGCTCCCACGACCACTAAAACTGCTGTACTTACAACAATAATCACAACTACAGTTCCTGATACAACAACTGTAGCTTCTACTTCAACCACAGCAGCTGCCTCTACGACAACCACTGCAGCTCTAACTACAACACCTGCTGCACCAACGACCACTACAACTCCAGAACCTATTACGACAACAACTGCAGCTCCTGCTACAACAACTGCTATTCTTACAACCACTGAGACTGCAGCACCTTCTACAACAACTACAACTTCAGCTCCTACGACAAGCACAACAGCAACACCTACAACAACTGTAGCTCCCACGACAACTGCAAATCCTACAACAACCTTAGCATCTACTTCAACCACAGCAGCTGCTCCTACGACAACCACTGCAGGTCTAACTACAACAACTGCTACTCCAACGACCACTACAACTCCAGAACCTATTACGACAACCACTGCAGCTCCTGCTACAACAACTGCTATTCTTACAACCACTGAGACTGCAGCACCTTCTACAACAACTACAACTTCAGCTCCTATGACAACCACAACAGCAACACCTGCAACAACTGTAGCTCCCACGACAACTGCAGCTCCTACAACAACTTTAGCATCTACTTCAACCACAGCAGCTGCTCCTACGACAACCACTGCAGGTCTAACTACAACAACTGCTGCTCCAACGACCACTACAACTCCAGAACCTTTTACGACAACCACTGCAGCTCCTGCTACAACAATTGCTATTCTTACAACCACTGCGACTGCAGCACCTTCTACAACAACTACAACTTCAGCTCCTACGACAACCACAACAACAGCACCTACTACAACACCTGCAGTTCCTACAACTGTAGCTCCCACGACAACTACAACTGCTGTACTTACTACAATAATCACAACTACAGCTCCTGATACAACAACTGTAGCTTCTACTTCAACCACAGCAGCTGCCTCTACGACAACCACTGCAGCTCTAACTATAACACCTGCTGCACCAACGACCACTACAACTTCAGAACCTATTACGACAACAACTGCAGCTCCTGCTACAACAACTGCTATTCTTACAACCCCTGAGACTGCAAAACTTTCTACAACAACTACAACTTCAGTTCCTACGACAAGCACAACAGCAACAACAACAACTGTAGCTCCCACGACAACTGCAGCTCCTACAACAACTTTAGCATCTACTTCAACCACAGCACCTGCTCCTACGACAACCACTGCAGGTCTAACTACAACAACTGCTGCTCCAACGACCACTACAACTCCAGAACCTATTACGACAACCACTGCAGCTCCTGCTACAACAACTGCTATTCTTACAACCACTGCGACTGCAGCACCTTCTACAACAACTACAACTTCAGCTCCTACGACAACCACAACAACAGCACCTACTACAACACCTGCAGTTCCTACAACTGTAGCTCCCATGACAACTACAACTGCTCTACTTACTACAATAATCACAACTACAGCTCCTGATACAACAACTGTAGCTTCTACTTCAACCACAGCAGCTGCCTCTACGACAACCACTGCAGCTCTAACTATAACACCTGCTGCACCAACGACCACTACAACTTCAGAACCTATTACGACAACAACTGCAGCTCCTGCTACAACAACTGCTATTCTTACAACCCCTGAGACTGCAAAACTTTCTACAACAACTACAACTTCAGTTCCTACGACAAGCACAACAGCAACAACAACAACTGTAGCTCCCACGACAACTGCAGCTCCTACAACAACTTTAGCATCTACTTCAACCACAGCACCTGCTCCTACGACAACCACTGCAGGTCTAACTACAACAACTGCTGCTCCAACGACCACTACAACTCCAGAACCTATTACGACAACCACTGCAGCTCCTGCTACAACAACTGCTATTCTTACAACCACTGCGACTGCAGCACCTTCTACAACAACTACAACTTCAGCTCCTACAACAACCACAACAACAGCACCTACTACAACACCTGCAGTTCCTACAACTGTAGCTTCCACGACCACTACAACTGCTCTACTTACTACAATAATCACAACTACAGCTCCTGATACAACAACTGTAGCTTCTACTTCAACCACAGCAGCTGCCTCTACGACAACCACTGCAGCTCTAACTACAACACCTGCTGCACTAACGACCACTACAACTCCAGAACCTATTACGACAACAACTGCAGCTCCTGCTACAACAACTGCTATTCTTACAACCACTGAGACTGCAGCACCTTCTACAACAACTACAACTTCAGCTCCTACGACAAGTACAACAGCAACACCTACAACAACTGTAGCTCCCACGACAACTGCAAATCCTACAACAACTTTAGCATCTACTTCAACCACAGCAAATGCCCCTACGACCACCACTGTAGCCCTAACTGCAACAACTGCTGCTCCTATGACCACTACAACTCCAGAACCTACTACGACAACCACTGCAGCTCCTACTACAACAACTGCTGTTCTTACGACCACAACGACTGCAGCACCTTCTACAACAACTACAACTTCAGCTCCTACGACAACCACAACAACAGCACCTACTACAACTCCTGCAGTTCCTACAACTGTAGCTCCCACGACCACTAAAACTGCTGTACTTACAACAATAATCACAACTACAGTTCCTGATACAACAACTGTAGCTTCTACTTCAACCACAGCAGCTGCCTCTACGACAACCACTGCAGCTCTAACTACAACACCTGCTGCACCAACGACCACTACAACTCCAGAACCTATTACGACAACAACTGCAGCTCCTGCTACAACAACTGCTATTCTTACAACCACTGAGACTGCAGCACCTTCTACAACAACTACAACTTCAGCTCCTACGACAAGCACAACAGCAACACCTACAACAACTGTAGCTCCCACGACAACTGCAAATCCTACAACAACCTTAGCATCTACTTCAACCACAGCAGCTGCCCCTACGACAACCACTGCAGCTCTAACTACAACAACTGCTACTCCAACGACCACTACAACTCCAGAACCTATTACGACAACCACTGCAGCTCCTGCTACAACAACTGCTATTCTTACAACCACTGAGACTGCAGCACCTTCTACAACAACTACAACTTCAGCTCCTACGACAACCACAACAGCAACACCTACAACAACTGCAGCTCCCACGACAACTGCAGCTCCTTCAACAACTTTAGCATCTACTTCAACCACAGCAGCTGCTCCTACGACAACCACTGCAGGTCTAACTACAACAACTGCTGCTCCAACGACCACTACAACTCCAGAACCTATTACGACAACCACTGCAGCTCCTGCTACAACAACTGCTATTCTTACAACCACTGCGACTGCAGCACCTTCTACAACAACTATAACTTCAGCTCCTACGACAAGCACAACAACAACAGCACCTACTACAACACCTGCAGTTCCTACAACTGTAGCTCCCACGACAACTACAACTGCTGTACTTACTACAATAATCACAACTATAGCTCCTGATACAACAACTGTAGCTTCTACTTCAACCACAGCAGCTGCCTCTACGACAACCACTGCAGCTCTAACTATAAAACCTGCTGCACCAACGACCACTACAACTTCAGAACCTATTACGACAACAACTGCAGCTCCTGCTACAACAACTGCTATTCTTACAACCACTGAGACTGCAGCACCTTCTACAACAACTACAACTTCAGTTCCTACGACAAGCACAACAGCAACAACAACAACTGTAGCTCCCACGACAACTGCAAATCCTACAACAACCTTAGCATCTACTTCAACCACAGCAGCTGCTCCTACGACAACCACTGCAGCTCTAACTACAACAACTGCTACTCTAACGACCACTACAACTCCAGAACCTATTACGACAACCGCTGCAGCTCCTGCTACAACAACTGCTATTCTTACAACCACTGAGACTGCAGCACCTTCTACAACAACTACAACTTCAGCTCCTACGACAACCACAACAGCAACACCTACATTAACTGTAGCTCCCACGACAACTGCAGCTCCTACAACAACTTTAGCATCTACTTCAACCACAGCAAATGCCCCTACGACCACCACTGCAGCCCTAACTGCAACAACTGCTGCCCCTACGACCACTACAACTCCAGAACCTACTATGACAACCACTGCAGCTCCTGCTACAACAACTGCTATTCTTACAACCACTGAGACTGCAGCCCCTTCTACAACAACTACAACTTCAGCTCCTACGACAACCACAACAGCAACACCTACAACAACTGCAGCTCCCACGACAACTGCAGCTCCTTCAACAACTTTAGCATCTACTTCAACCACAGCAGCTGCTCCTACGACAACCACTGCAGGTCTAACTACAACAACTGCTGCTCCAACGACCACTACAACTCCAGAACCTACTATGACAACCACTGCAGCTCCTGCTACAACAACTGCTATTCTTACAACCACTGCGACTGCAGCACCTTCTACAACAACTACAACTTCAGCTCCTACGACAAGCACAACAACAACAGCACCTACTACAACACCTGCAGTTCCTACAACTGTAGCTCCCACGACAACTACAACTGCTGTACTTACTACAATAATCACAACTACAGCTCCTGATAAAACAACTGTAGCTTCTACTTCAACCACAGCAGCTGCCTCTACGACAACCACTGCAGCTCTAACTATAAAACCTGCTGCACCAACGACCACTACAACTTCAGAACCTATTACGACAACAACTGCAGCTCCTGCTACAACAACTGCTATTCTTACAACCCCTGAGACTGCAAAACTTTCTACAACAACTACAACTTCAGTTCCTACGACAAGCACAACAGCAACTACAACAACTGTAGCTCCCACGACAACTGCAGCTCCTACAACAACTTTAGCATCTACTTCAACCACAGCACCTGCTCCTACGACAACCACTGCAGGTCTAACTACAACAACTGCTGCTCCAACGACCACTACAACTCCAGAACCTATTACGACAACCACTGCAGCTCCTGCTACAACAACTGCTATTCTTACAACCACTGCGACTGCAGCACCTTCTACAACAACTACAACTTCAGCTCCTACAACAACCACAACAACAGCACCTACTACAACACCTGCAGTTCCTACAACTGTAGCTTCCACGACCACTACAACTGCTCTACTTACTACAATAATCACAACTACAGCTCCTGATACAACAACTGTAGCGTCTACTTCAACCACAGCAGCTGCCTCTACGACAACCACTGCAGCTCTAACTACAACACCTGCTGCACTAACGACCACTACAACTCCAGAACCTATTACGACAACAACTGCAGCTCCTGCTACAACAACTGCTATTCTTACAACCACTGAGACTGCAGCACCTTCTACAACAACTACAACTTCAGCTCCTACGACAAGCACAACAGCAACACCTACAACAACTGTAGCTCCCACGACAACTGCAAATCCTACAACAACTTTAGCATCTACTTCAACCACAGCAAATGCCCCTACGACCACCACTGTAGCCCTAACTGCAACAACTGCTGCTCCTATGACCACTACAACTCCAGAACCTACTACGACAACCACTGCAGCTCCTACTACAACAACTGCTGTTCTTACGACCACAATGGCTGCAGCACCTTCTACAACAGCTTCAACTTCAGCTCCTACGACAACCACAACAACAGCACCTACTACAACTCCTGCAGTTCCTACAACTGTAGCTCCCACGACCACTAAAACTGCTGTACTTACTACAATAATCACAACTACAGCTCCTGATACAACAACTGTAGCTTCTACTTCAACCACAGCAGCTGCCTCTACGACAACCACTGCAGCTCTAACTACAACACCTGCTGCACCAACGACCACTACAACTCCAGAACCTATTACGACAACAACTGCAGCTCCTGCTACAACAACTGCTATTCTTACAACCACTGAGACTGCAGCACCTTCTACAACAACTACAACTTCAGCTCCTACGACAAGTACAACAGCAACACCTACAACAACTGCAGCTCCCACGACAACTGCAGCTCCTTCAACAACTTTAGCATCTACTTCAACCACAGCAGCTGCTCCTACGACAACCACTGCAGGTCTAACTACAACAACTGCTGCTCCAACGACCACTACAACTCCAGAACCTATTACGACAACCACTGCAGCTCCTGCTACAACAACTGCTATTCTTACAACCACTGCGACTGCAGCACCTTCTACAACAACTATAACTTCAGCTCCTACGACAAGCACAACAACAACAGCACCTACTACAACACCTGCAGTTCCTACAACTGTAGCTTCCACGACAACTACAACTGCTGTACTTACTACAATAATCACAACTATAGCTCCTGATACAACAACTGTAGCTTCTACTTCAACCACAGCAGCTGCCTCTACGACAACCACTGCAGCTCTAACTATAAAACCTGCTGCACCAACGACCACTACAACTTCAGAACCTATTACGACAGCAACTGCAGCTCCTGCTACAACAACTGCTATTCTTACAACCACTGAGACTGCAGCACCTTCTACAACAACTACAACTTCAGTTCCTACGACAAGCACAACAGCAACAACAACAACTGTAGCTCCCACGACAACTGCAAATCTTACAACAACCTTAGCATCTACTTCAACCACAGCAGCTGCTCCTACGACAACCACTGCAGCTCTAACTACAACAACTGCTACTCTAACGACCACTACAACTCCAGAACCTATTATGACAACCACTGCAGCTCCTGCTACAACAACTGCTATTCTTACAACCACTGAGACTGCAGCACCTTCTACAACAACTACAACTTCAGCTCCTACGACAACCACAACAGCAACACCTACATTAACTGTAGCTCCCACGACAACTGCAGCTCCTACAACAACTTTAGCATCTACTTCAACCACAGCAAATGCCCCTACGACCACCACTGCAGCCCTAACTGCAACAACTGCTGCCCCTACGACCACTACAACTCCAGAACCTACTATGACAACCACTGCAGCTCCTGCTACAACAACTGCTATTCTTACAACCACTGAGACTGCAGCACCTTCTACAACAACTACAACTTCAGCTCCTACGACAAGCACAACATCAACACCTACAACTGTAGCCCCCACGACAACTGCAGCTCCTACAACAACTTTAGCATCTACTTCAACCACAGCAAATGCCCCTACGACCACCACTGTAGCCCTAACTGCAACAACTGCTGCTCCTATGACCACTACAACTCCAGAACCTACTACGACAACCAGTGCAGCTCCTACTACAACAACTGCTGTTCTTACGACCACAACGACTGCAGCACCTTCTACAACAACTACAACTTCAGCTCCTACGACAACCACAACAACAGCACCTACTACAACACCTGCAGTTCCTACAACTGTAGCTCCCACGACCACTAAAACTGCTGTACTTACTACAATAATCACAACTACAGCTCCTGATACAACAACTGTAGCTTCTACTTCAACCACAGCAGCTGCCTCTACGACAACCACTGCAGCTCTAACTACAACACCTGCTGCACCAACGACCACTACAACTCCAGAACCTATTACGACAACAACTGCAGCTCCTGCTACAACAACTGCTATTCTTACAACCACTGAGACTGCAGCACCTTCTACAACAACTACAACTTCAGCTCCTACGACAAGCACAACAGCAACAACTGTAGCTCCCACGACAACTGCAAATCCTACAACAACCTTAGCATCTACTTCAACCACAGCAGCTGCCCCTACGACAACCACTGCAGCTCTAACTACAACAACTGCTACTCCAACGACCACTACAACTCCAGAACCTATTACGACAACCACTGCAGCTCCTGCTACAACAACTGCTATTCTTACAACCACTGAGACTGCAGCACATTCTACAACAACTACAACTTCAGCTCCTACGACAACCACAACAGCAACACCTACAACAACTGCAGCTCCCACGACAACTGCAGCTCCTTCAACAACTTTAGCATCTACTTCAACCACAGCAGCTGCTCCTACGACAACCACTGCAGGTCTAACTACAACAACTGCTGCTCCAACGACCACTACAACTCCAGAACCTATTACGACAACCACTGCAGCTCCTGCTACAACAACTGCTATTCTTACAACCACTGCGACTGCAGCACCTTCTACAACAACTACAACTTCAGCTCCTACGACAAGCACAACAACAACAGCACCTACTACAACACCTGCAGTTCCTACAACTGTAGCTCCCACGACAACTACAACTGCTGTACTTACTACAATCATCACAACTACAGCTCCTGATACAACAACTGTAGCTTCTACTTCAACCACAGCAGCTGCCTCTACGACAACCACTGCAGCTCTAACTATAAAACCTGCTGCACCAACGACCACTACAACTTCAGAACCTATTACGACAACAACTGCAGCTCCTGCTACAACAACTGCTATTCTTACAACCACTGAGACTGCAGCACCTTCTACAACAACTACAACTTCAGTTCCTACGACAAGCACAACAGCAACAACAACAACTGTAGCTCCCACGACAACTGCAAATCCTACAACAACCTTAGCATCTACTTCAACCACAGCAGCTGCTCCTACGACAACCACTGCAGCTCTAACTACAACAACTTCTGCTCCAACGACCACTACAACTCCAGAACCTATTAGGACAACAACTGCAGCTCCCACTACAACAACTGCTGTTCTTACGACCACAACGACTGCAGCACCTTCTACAACAACTACAACTTCAGCTCCTACGACAACCACAACAACAGCACCTACTACAACACCTGCAGTTCCTACAACTGTAGCTCCCACGACCACTACAACTGCTGTACTGACTACAATAATCACAACTACAGCTCCTGATACAACAACTGTAGCTTCTACTTCAACCACAGCAGCTGCCTCTACGACAACCACTGCAGCTCTAACTACAACACCTGCTGCACCAACGACCACTACAACTCCAGAACCTATTACGACAACAACTGCAGCTCCTGCTACAACAACTGCTATTCTTATAACCCCTGAGACTGCAGCACCTTCTACAACAACTACAACTTCAGCTCCTACGACAACCACAACAGCAACACCTGCAACAACTGTAGCTCCCACGACAACTGCAGCTCCTACAACAACTTTAGCATCTACTTCAACCACAGCAAATGCCCCTACGACCACCACTGCAGCCCTAACTGCAACAACTGCTGCCCCTACGACCACTACAACTCCAGAACCTACTATGACAACCACTGCAGCTCCTGCTACAACAACTGCTATTCTTACAACCACTGAGACTGCAGCACCTTCTACAACAACTACAACTTCAGCTCCTACGACAAGCACAACATCAACACCTACAACTGTAGCCCCCACGACAACTGCAGCTCCTACAACAACTTTAGCATCTACTTCAACCACAGCAAATGCCCCTACGACCACCACTGTAGCCCTAATTGCAACAACTGCTGCTCCTATGACCACTACAACTCCAGAACCTACTACGACAACCAGTGCAGCTCCTACTACAACAACTGCTGTTCTTACGACCACAACGACTGCAGCACCTTCTACAACAACTACAACTTCAGCTCCTACAACAACCACAACAACAGCACCTACTACAACACCTGCAGTTCCTACAACTGTTGCTCCCACGACCACTACAACTGCTGTACTTACTACAATAATCACAACTACAGCTCCTGATACAACAACTGTAGCTTCTACTTCAACCACAGCAGCTGCCTCTACGACAACCACTGCAGCTCTAACTACAACACCTGCTGCACCAACGACCACTACAACTCCAGAACCTATTACGACAACAACTGCAGCTCCTGCTACAACAACTGCTATTCTTACAACCACTGAGACTGCAGCACCTTCTACAACAACTACAACTTCAGCTCCTACGACAAGCACAACAGCAACAACTGTAGCTCCCACGACAACTGCAAATCCTACAACAACCTTAGCATCTACTTCAACCACAGCAGCTGCCCCTACGACAACCACTGCAGCTCTAACTACAACAACTGCTACTCCAACGACCACTACAACTCCAGAACCTATTACGACAACCACTGCAGCTCCTGCTACAACAACTGCTATTCTTACAACCACTGAGACTGCAGCACCTTCTACAACAACTACAACTTCAGCTCCTACGACAACCACAACAGCAACACCTACAACAACTGCAGCTCCCACGACAACTGCAGCTCCTTCAACAACTTTAGCATCTACTTCAACCACAGCAGCTGCTCCTACGACAACCACTGCAGGTCTAACTACAACAACTGCTGCTCCAACGACCACTACAACTCCAGAACCTATTACGACAACCACTGCAGCTCCTGCTACAACAACTGCTATTCTTACAACCACTGCGACTGCAGCACCTTCTACAACAACTACAACTTCAGCTCCTACGACAAGCACAACAACAACAGCACCTACTACAACACCTGCAGTTCCTACAACTGTAGCTCCCACGACAACTACAACTGCTGTACTTACTACAATAATCACAACTACAGCTCCTGATACAACAACTGTAGCTTCTACTTCAACCACAGCAGCTGCCTCTACGACAACCACTGCAGCTCTAACTATAAAACCTGCTGCACCAACGACCACTACAACTTCAGAACCTATTACGACAACAACTGCAGCTCCTGCTACAACAACTGCTATTCTTACAACCACTGAGACTGCAGCACCTTCTACAACAACTACAACTTCAGTTCCTACGACAAGCACAACAGCAACAACAACAACTGTAGCTCCCACGACAACTGCAAATCCTACAACAACCTTAGCATCTACTTCAACCACAGCAGCTGCTCCTACGACAACCACTGCAGCTCTAACTACAACAACTTCTGCTCCAACGACCACTACAACTCCAGAACCTATTACGACAACAACTGCACCTCCCACTACAACAACTGCTGTTCTTACGACCACAACGACTGCAGCACCTTCTACAACAACTACAACTTCAGCTCCTACGACAACCACAACAACAGCACCTACTACAACACCTGCAGTTCCTACAACTGTAGCTCCCACGACCACTACAACTGCTGTACTTACTACAATAATCACAACTACAGCTCCTGATACAACAACTGTAGCTTCTACTTCAACCACAGTAGCTGCCTCTACGACAACCACTGCAGCTCTAACTACAACACCTGCTGCACCAACGACCACTACAACTCCAGAACCTATTACGACAACAACTGCAGCTCCTGCTACAACAACTGCTATTCTTACAACCACTGAGACTGCAGCACCTTCTACAACAACTACAACTTCAGCTCCTACGACAACCACAACAGCAACACCTGCAACAACTGTAGCTCCCACGACAACTGCAGCTCCTACAACAACTTTAGCATCTACTTCAACCACAGCAAATGCCCCTACGACCACCACTGTAGCCCTAACTGCAACAACTGCTGCTCCTATGACCACTACAACTCCAGAACCTACTACGACAACCACTGCAGCTCCTACTACAACAACTGCTGTTCTTACGACCACAACGACTGCAGCACCTTCTACAACAACTACAACTTCAGCTCCTACGACAACCACAACAACAGCACCTACTACAACTCCTGCAGTTCCTACAACTGTAGCTCCCACGACCACTAAAACTGCTGTACTTACTACAATAATCACAACTACAGCTCCTGATACAACAACTGTAGCTTCTACTTCAACCACAGCAGCTGCCTCTACGACAACCACTGCAGCTCTAACTACAACATCTGCTGCACCAACGACCACTACAACTCCAGAACCTATTACGACAACAACTGCAGCTCCTGCTACAACAACTGCTATTCTTACAACCACTGAGACTGCAGCACCTTCTACAACAACTACAACTTCAGCTACTACGACAAGCAGAACAGTAACACC
Organism: Salvelinus alpinus; assembly: GCF_045679555.1. Lineage (NCBI taxonomy): Eukaryota > Metazoa > Chordata > Actinopteri > Salmoniformes > Salmonidae > Salvelinus > Salvelinus alpinus. Next base: position 35,470,692 of record NC_092114.1, read on the forward strand.
TACAACAACTGTAGCTCCCACGACAACTGCAAATCCTACAACAACCTTAGCATCTACTTCAACCACAGCAGCTTCCCCTACGACAACCACTGCAGCTCTAACTACAACAACTGCTGCTCCAACGACCACTACAACTCCAGAACCTATTACGACAACCACTGCAGCTCCTGCTACAACAACTGCTATTCTTACAACCACTGCGAATGCAGCACCTTCTACAACAACTACAACTTCAGGTCCTACGACAACCACAACAGCAACACCTGCAACAACTGTAGCTCCCACGACAACTGCAGGTCCTACAACAACTTTAGCATCTACTTCAACCACAGCAAATGCCCCTACGACAACAACTGCAGCTCCTGCTACAACAACTGCTATTCTTACAACCACTGAGACTGCAGCACCTTCTACAACAACTACAACTTCAGCTCCTACGACAAGCACAACAGTAACACCTACAACAACTGTAGCTCCCACGACAACTGCAAATCCTACAACAACCTTAGCATCTACTTCAACCACAGCAGCTGCTCCTACGACAACCACTGCAGGTCTAACTACAACAACTGCTGCTCCAACGACCACTACAACTCCAGAACCTATTACGACAACCACTGCAGCTCCTGCTACAACAACTGCTATTCTTACAACCACTGCGACTGCAGCACCTTCTACAACAACTACAACTTCAGCTCCTACGACAAGCACAACAGCAACACCTACAACTGTAGCTTCCACGACAACTGCAGCTCCTACAACAACTTTAGCATCTACTTCAACCACAGCAAATGCCCCTACGACCACCACTGCAGCCCTAACTGCAACAACTGCTGCCCCTACGACCACTACAACTCCAGAACCTACTACGACAACCACTCCAGCTTCTACTACAACGACTGCTGTTCTTACGACCACAACGACTGCAGCACCTTCTACAACAACTACAATTTCAGCTCCTACGGCAACCACCACAACAGCACCTACTACAACACCTGCAGTTCCTACAACTGTAGCTCCCACGACCACTACAACTGCTGTACTTACTACAATAATCACAACTACAGCTCCTGATACAACAACTGTAGCTTCTACTTCAACCACAGTAGCTGCCTCTACGACAACCACTGCAGCTCTAACTACAACAACTTCTGCTCCAACGACCACTACAACTCCAGAACCTATTACGACAACAACTGCAGCTCCTGCTACAACAACTGCTATTCTTACAACCACTGAGACTGCAGCACCTTCTACAACAACTACAACTTCAGCTCCTACGACAACCACAACAGCAACACCTACATTAACTGTAGCTCCCACGACAACTCCAGCTCCTACAACAACTTTAGCATCTACTTCAACCACAGCAGCTGCCTCTACGACAACCACTGCAGGTCTAACTACAACAACTGCTGCTCCAACGACCACTACAACTCCAGAACCTATTACGACAACAACTGCAGCTCCTGCTACAACAACTGCTATTCTTACAACCACTGAGACTGCAGCACCTTCTACAACAACTACAACTTCAGCTCCTACGACAAGCACAACAGCAACACCTACAACAACTGTAGCTCCCACGACAACTGCAAATCCTACAACAACCTTAGCATCTACTTCAACCCCAGCAGCTGCTCCTACGACAACCACTGCAGGTTTAACTACAACAACTGCTACTCCAACGACCACTACAACTCCAGAACCTATTACGACAACCACTGCAGCTCCTGCTACAACAACTGCTATTCTTACAACCACTGAGACTGCAGCACCTTCTACAACAACTACAACTTCAGCTCCTACGACAACCACAACAGCAACACCTGCAACAACTGTAGCTCCCACGACAACTGCAGCTCCTACAACAACTTTAGCATCTACTTCAACCACAGCAAATGCCCCTACGACCACCACTGTAGCCCTAACTGCAACAACTGCTGCTCCTATGACCACTACAACTCCAGAACCTACTACGACAACCAGTGCAGCTCCTACTACAACAACTGATGTTCTTACGACCACAACGACTGCAGCACCTTCTACAACAACTACAACTTCAGCTCCTACGACAACCACAACAACAGCACCTACTACAACACCTGCAGTTCCTACAACTGTAGCTCCCACGACCACTAAAACTGCTGTACTTACTACAATAATCACAACTACAGCTCCTGATACAACAACTGTAGCTTCTACTTCAACCACAGCAGCTGCCTCTACGACAACCACTGCAGCTCTAACTACAACACCTGCTGCACCAACGACCACTACAACTCCAGAACCTATTACGACAACAACTGCAGCTCCTGCTACAACAACTGCTATTCTTACAACCACTGAGACTGCAGCACCTTCTACAACAACTACAACTTCAGCTCCTACGACAACAACAACAGCAACACCTAAAACAACTGTAGCTCCCACGACAACTGCAAATCCTACAACAACCTTAGCATCTACTTCAACCACAGCAGCTGCTCCTACGACAACCACTGCAGGTCTAACTACAACAACTGCTGCTCCAACGACCACTACAACTCCAGAACCTATTACGACAACAACTGCAGCTCCTGCTACAACAACTGCTATTCTTACAACCACTGAGACTGCAGCACCTTCTACAACAACTACAACTTCAGCTCCTACGACAAGCACAACAGCAACACCTACAACAACTGTAGCTCCCACGACAACTGCAAATCCTACAACAACCTTAGCATCTACTTCAACCCCAGCAGCTGCTCCTACGACAACCACTGCAGGTTTAACTACAACAACTGCTACTCCAACGACCACTACAACTCCAGAACCTATTACGACAACCACTGCAGCTCCTGCTACAACAACTGCTATTCTTACAACCACTGAGACTGCAGCACCTTCTACAACAACTACAACTTCAGCTCCTACGACAACCACAACAGCAACACCTGCAACAACTGTAGCTCCCACGACAACTGCAGCTCCTACAACAACTTTAGCATCTACTTCAACCACAGCAAATGCCCCTACGACCACCACTGTAGCCCTAACTGCAACAACTGCTGCTCCTATGACCACTACAACTCCAGAACCTACTACGACAACCACTGCAGCTCCTACTACAACAACTGCTGTTCTTACGACCACAACGACTGCAGCACCTTCTACAACAACTACAACTTCAGCTCCTACGACAACCACAACAACAGCACCTACTACAACTCCTGCAGTTCCTACAACTGTAGCTCCCACGACCACTAAAACTGCTGTACTTACTACAATAATCACAACTACAGCTCCTGATACAACAACTGTAGCTTCTACTTCAACCACAGCAGCTGCCTCTACGACAACCACTGCAGCTCTAACTACAACACCTGCTGCACCAACGACCACTACAACTCCAGAACCTATTACGACAACAACTGCAGCTCCTGCTACAACAACTGCTATTCTTACAACCACTGAGACTGCAGCACCTTCTACAACAACTACAACTTCAGCTCCTACGACAAGCACAACAGTAACACCTACAACAACTGTAGCTCCCACGACAACTGCAAATCCTACAACAACCTTAGCATCTACTTCAACCACAGCAGCTGCTCCTACGACAACCACTGCAGGTCTAACTACAACAACTGCTGCTCCAACGACCACTACAACTCCAGAACCTATTACGACAACCACTGCAGCTCCTGCTACAACAACTGCTATTCTTACAACCACTGCGACTGCAGCACCTTCTACAACAACTACAACTTCAGCTCCTACGACAAGCACAACAGCAACACCTACAACTGTAGCTTCCACGACAACTGCAGCTCCTACAACAACTTTAGCATCTACTTCAACCACAGCAGCTTCCCCTACGACAACCACTGCAGCTCTAACTACAACAACTGCTGCTCCAACGACCACTACAACTCCAGAACCTATTACGACAACCACTGCAGCTCCTGCTACAACAACTGCTATTCTTACAACCACTGCGACTGCAGCACCTTCTACAACAACTACAACTTCAGGTCCTACGACAACCACAACAGCAACACCTGCAACAACTGTAGCTCCCACGACAACTGCAGGTCCTACAACAACTTTAGCATCTACTTCAACCACAGCAAATGCCCCTACGACCACCACTGCAGCCCTAACTGCAACAACTGCTGCCCCTACGACCACTACAACTCCAGAACCTACTACGACAACCACTCCAGCTTCTACTACAACGACTGCTGTTCTTACGACCACAACGACTGCAGCACCTTCTACAACAACTACAACTTCAGCTCCTACGGCAACCACAACAACAGCACCTACTACAACACCTGCAGTTCCTACAACTGTAGCTCCCACGACCACTACAACTGCTGTACTTACTACAATAATCACAACTACAGCTCCTGATACAACAACTGTAGCTTCTACTTCAACCACAGCAGCTGCCTCTACGACAACCACTGCAGCTCTAACTACAACAACTTCTGCTCCAACGACCACTACAACTCCAGAACCTATTACGACAACAACTGCAGCTCCTGCTACAACAACTGCTATTCTTACAACCACTGAGACTGCAGCACCTTCTACAACAACTACAACTTCAGCTCCTACGACAACCACAACAGCAACACCTACATTAACTGTAGCTCCCACGACAACTGCAGCTCCTACAACAACTTTAGCATCTACTTCAACCACAGCAAATGCCCCTACGACCACCACTGCAGCCCTAACTGCAACAACTGCTGCCCCTACGACCACTACAACTCCAGAACCTACTATGACAACCACTGCAGCTCCTGCTACAACAACTGCTATTCTTACAACCACTGAGACTGCAGCACCTTCTACAACAACTACAACTTCAGCTCCTACGACAAGCACAACAGCAACACCTACAACTGTAGCCCCCACGACAACTGCAGCTCCTACAACAACTTTAGCATCTACTTCAACCGCAGCAGCTGCCCCTACGACAACCACTGCAGCTCTAACTACAACACCTGCTGCACCAACGACCACTACAACTCCAGAACCTATTACGACAACAACTGCAGCTCCTGCTACAACAACTGCTATTCTTACAACCACTGAGACTGCAGCACCTTCTACAACAACTACAACTTCGGCTCCTACGACAAGCACAACTGCAACACCTACAACAACTGTAGCTCCCACGACAACTGCAAATCCTACAACAACCTTAGCATCTACTTCAACCACAGCAGCTGCTCCTACGACAACCACTGCAGCTCTAACTACAACAACTGCTGCTCCAACGACCACTACAACTCCAGAACCTATTACGACAACCACTGCAGCTCCTGCTACAACAACTGCTATTCTTACAACCACTGCGACTGCAGCACCTTCTACAACAACTACAACTTCAGGTCCTACGACAACCACAACAGCAACACCTACAACAACTGTAGCTTCCACGACAACTGCAGCTCCTACAACAACTTTAGAATCTACTTCAACCACAGCAGCTGCCACTACGACAACCACTGCAGCCCTAACTGCAACAACTGCTGCTCCTTCGACCACTACAACTCCAGAACCTACTACGACAACTAGTGCAGCTCCTACTACAACAACTGCTGTTCTTACGACCACAATGGCTGCAGCACCTTCTACAACAGCTTCAACTTCAGCTCCTACGACAACCGCAACAACAGCACCTACTACAACATCTGCAGTTCCTACAACTGTAGCTCCCACGACCACTACACCTGTTGTGCTGACTACAGCAATCACAACTACAGCTCCTGCTGCAACAACTGTAGCTTCTACGTCAACCACAGCAGCTGCCTCTACGACAACCACTGCAGCTCTAACTACAACAACTGCTGTTCCAACGACCACTACAACTCCAGAACCTATTATGACAACCACTGCAGCTCCTGCTACAACAACTGCTATTCTTACAACCACTGCGACTGCAGCACCTTCTACAACAACTACAACTTCAGCTCCTACGACAACCACAACAGCAACACCTACAACAACTGTAGCTCCCACGACAACTGCAGCTCCTACAACAACTTTAGCATCTACTTCAACCACAGCAAATGCCCCTACGACCACCACTGCAGCCCTAACTGCAACAACTGCTGCCCCTACGACCACTACAACTCCAGAACCTACTACGACAAACACTGCAGCTCCTACTAAAACAACTGCTGTTCTTACGACCACAACGACTGCAGCACCTTCTACAACAACTACAACTTCAGCTCCTACGACAACCGCAACAACAGCACCTACTACAACACCTGCAGTTCCTACAACTGTAGCTCCCACGACCACTACAACTGCTGTACTTACTACAATAATCACAACTACAGCTCCTGATACAACAACTGTAGCTTCTACTTCAACCACAGCAGCTGCCTCTACGACAACCACTGCAGCTCTAACTACAACACCTGCTGCACCAACGACCATTACAACTCCAGAACCTATTACGACAACCACTGCAGCTCCTGCTACAACAACTGCTATTCTTACAACCACTGCGACTGCAGCACCTGCTACAACAACTACAACTTCAGCTCCTACGACAAGCACAACAGCAACACCTACAACTGTAGCTCCCACGACAATTGCAGCTCCTACAACAACTTTAGCATCTACTTCAACCACAGCAGCTGCCCCTACGACAACCACTGCAGCTCTAACTACAATAACTGCTGCTCCAACGACCACTACAACTCCAGAACTTATTACGACAACCACTGCAGCTCCCGCTACAAAAACTGCTATTCTTACAACCACTGCGACTGCAGCACCTTCTACAACAACTACAACTTCAGCTCCTACGACAACCACAACAGCAACACCTGCAACAACTGTAGCTCCCACGACAACTGCAGCTCCTACAACAACTTTAGCATCTACTTCAACCACAGCAAATGCCCCTACGACCACCACTGCAGCCCTAACTGCAACAACTGCTGCCCCTACGACCACTACAACTCCAGAACCTACTACGACAACCACTGCAGCTCCTACTACAACAACTGCTGTTCTTACGACCACAACGACTGCAGCACCTTCTACAACAACTACAACTTCAGCTCCTACGACAACCGCAACAACAGCACCTACTACAACACCTGCAGTTCCTACAACTGTAGCTCCCACGACCACTACAACTGCTGTACTTACTACAATAATCACAACAACAGCTCCTGATACAACAACTGTAGCTTCTACTTCAACCACAGCAGCTGCCTCTACGACAACCACTGCAGCTCTAACTACAACACCTGCTGCACCAACGACCATTACAACTCCAGAACCTATTACGACAACCACTGCAGCTCTAACTACAACAACTGCTGCCCCTACGACCACTACAACTCCAGAACCTACTACGACAACCACTGCAGCTCCTACTACAACAACTGCTGTTCTTACGACCAAAACGACTGCAGCACCTTCTACAACAACTACAACTTCAGCTCCTACGACAACCACAACAACAGCACCTACTACAACTCCTGCAGTTCCTACAACTGTAGCTCCCACGACCACTAAAACTGCTGTACTTACTACAATAATCACAACTACAGCTCCTGATACAACAACTGTAGCTTATACTTCAACCACAGCAGCTGCCTCTACGACAACCACTGCAGCTCTAACTACAACACCTGCTGCATCAACGACCACTACAACTCCAGAACCTATTACGACAACAACTGCAGCTCCTGCTACAACAACTGCTATTCTTATAACCACTGAGACTGCAGCACCTTCTACAACAACTACAACTTCTGCTCCTACGACAAGCACAACAGCAACACCTACAACAACTGTAGCTTCCACGACAACTGCAAATCCTACAACAACCTTAGCATCTACTTCAACCACAGCAGCTGCTCCTACGACAACCACTGCAGGTCTAACTACAACAACTGCTGCTCCAACGACCACTACAACTCCAGAACCTATTACGACAACAACTGCAGCTCCTGCTACAACAACTGCTATTCTTACAACCACTGCGACTGCAGCACCTTCTACAACAACTACAACTTCAGCTCCTACGACAAGCACAACAGCAACACCTACAACTGTAGCCCCCACGACAACTGCAGCTCCTGATACAACAACTTTAGCATCTACTTCAACCGCAGCAGCTGCCCCTACGACAACCACTGCAGCTCTAACTACAACAACTGCTGCTCCAACGACCACTACAACTCCAGAACCTATTACGACAACCACTGCAGCTCCTGCTACAACAACTGCTATTGTTACAACCACTGCGACTGCAGCACCTTCTACAACAACTACAACTTCAGCTCCTACGACAACCACAACAGCAACACCTACAACAACTGTAGCTCCCACGACAACTGCAGCTCCTACAACAACTTTAGCATCTACTTCAACCACAGCAGATGCCCCTACGACCACCACTGCAGCCCTAACTGCAACAACTGCTGCCCCTACGACCACTACAACTCCAGAACCTACTACGACAACCACTGCAGCTCCTACTACAACAACTGCTGTTCTTAGGACCACAACGACTGCAGCACCTTCTACAACAACTACAACTTCAGCTCCTACGACAACCGCAACAACAGCACCTACTACAACACCTGCAGTTCCTACAACTGTAGCTCCCACGACCACTACAACTGCTGTACTTACTACAATAATCACAACTACAGCTCCTGATACAACAACTGTAGCTTCTACGTCAACCACAGCAGCTGCCTCTACGACAACCACTGCAGCTCTAACTACAACACCTGCTGCACCAACGACCATTACAACTCCAGAACCTATTACGACAACCACTGCAGCTCCTGCTACAACAACTGCTATTCTTACAACCACTGCGACTGCAGCACCTGCTACAACAACTACAACTTCAGCTCCTACGACAAGCACAACAGCAACACCTACAACTGTAGCTCCCACGACAATTGCAGCTCCTACAACAACTTTAGCATCTACTTCAACCACAGCAGCTGCCCCTACGACAACCACTGCAGCTCTAACTACAACAACTGCTGCTCCAACGACCACTACAACTCCAGAACCTATTACGACAACCACTGCAGCTCCTGCTACAACAACTGCTATTCTTACAACCACTGCGACTGCAGCACCTTCTACAACAACTACAACTTCAGCTCCTACGACAACCACAACAGCAAAACCTGCAACAACTGTAGCTCCCACGACAACTGCAGCTCCTACAACAACTTTAGCATCTACTTCAACCACAGCAAATGCCCCTACGACCACCACTGCAGCCCTAACTGCAACAACTGCTGCCCCTACGACCACTACAACTCCAGAACCTACTACGACAACCACTGCAGCTCCTACTACAACAACTGCTGTTCTTACGACCACAACGACTGCAGCACCTTCTACAACAACTACAACTTCAGCTCCTACGACAACCACAACAACAGCACCTACTACAACTCCTGCAGTTCCTACAACTGTAGCTCCCACGACCACTAAAACTGCTGTACTTACTACAATAATCACAACTACAGCTCCTGATACAACAACTGTAGCTTCTACTTCAACCACAGCAGCTGCCTCTACGACAACCACTGCAGCTCTAACTACAACACCTGCTGCATCAACGACCACTACAACTCCAGAACCTATTACGACAACAACTGCAGCTCCTGCTACAACAACTGCTATTCTTACAACCACTGAGACTGCAGCACCTTCTACAACAACTACAACTTCTGCTCCTACGACAAGCACAACAGCAACACCTACAACAACTGTAGCTTCCACGACAACTGCAAATCCTACAACAACCTTAGCATCTACTTCAACCACAGCAGCTGCTCCTACGACAACCACTGCAGGTCTAACTACAACAACTGCTGCTCCAACGACCACTACAACTCCAGAACCTATTACGACAACCACTGCAGCTCCTGCTACAACAACTGCTATTCTTACAACCACTGCGACTGCAGCACCTTCTACAACAACTACAACTTCAGCTCCTACGACAAGCACAACAGCAACACCTACAACTGTAGCTCCCACGACAATTGCAGCTCCTACAACAACTTTAGCATCTACTTCAACCACAGCATCTGCCCCTACGACAACCACTGCAGCTCTAACTACAACAACTGCTGCTCCAACGACCACTACAACTCCAGAACCTATTACGACAACCACTGCAGCTCCTGCTACAACAACTGCTATTCTTACAACCACTGCGACTGCAGCACCTTCTACAACAACTACAACTTCAGCTCCTACGACAACCACAACAGCAACACCTGCAACAACTGTAGCTCCCACGACAACTGCAGCTCCTACAACAACTTTAGCATCTACTTCAACCACAGCAAATGCCCCTACGACCACCACTGCAGCCCTAACTGCAACAACTGCTGCCCCTACGACCACTACAACTCCAGAACCTACTACGACAACCACTGCAGCTCCTACTACAACAACTGCTGTTCTTACGACCACAACGACTGCAGCACCTTCTACAACAACTACAACTTCAGCTCCTACGACAACCACAACAACAGCACCTACTACAACTCCTGCAGTTCCTACAACTGTAGCTCCCACGACCACTAAAACTGCTGTACTTACTACAATAATCACAACTACAGCTCCTGATACAACAACTGTAGCTTCTACTTCAACCACAGCAGCTGCCTCTACGACAACCACTGCAGCTCTAACTACAACACCTGCTGCACCAACGACCACTACAACTCCAGAACCTATTACGACAACAACTGCAGCTCCTGCTACAACAACTGCTATTCTTACAACCACTGAGACTGCAGCACCTTCTACAACAACTACAACTTCTGCTCCTACGACAAGCACAACAGCAACACCTACAACAACTGTAGCTTCCACGACAACTGCAAATCCTACAACAACCTTACCATCTACTTCAACCACAGCAGCTGCTCCTACGACAACCACTGCAGGTCTAACTACAACAACTGCTGCTCCAACGACCACTACAACTCCAGAACCTATTACGACAACCACTGCAGCTCCTGCTACAACAACTGCTATTCTTACAACCACTGCGACTGCAGCACCTTCTACAACAACTACAACTTCAGCTCCTACGACAAGCACAACAGCAACACCTACAACTGTAGCTCCCACGACAATTGCAGCTCCTACAACAACTTTAGCATCTACTTCAACCACAGCAGCTGCCCCTACGACAACCACTGCAGCTCTAACTACAACAACTGCTGCTCCAACGACCACTACAACTCCAGAACCTATTACGACAACCACTGCAGCTCCTGCTACAACAACTGCTATTCTTACAACCACTGCGACTGCAGCACCTTCTACAACAACTACAACTTCAGCTCCTACGACAAGCACAACAGCAACACCTACAACTGTAGCTCCCACGACAATTGCAGCTCCTACAACAACTTTAGCATCTACTTCAACCACAGCAGCTGCCCCTACGACAACCACTGCAGCTCTAACTACAACAACTGCTGCTCCAACGACCACTACAACTCCAGAACCTATTACGACAACCACTGCAGCTCCTGCTACAACAACTGCTATTCTTACAACCACTGCGACTGCAGCACCTTCTACAACAACTACAACTTCAGCTCCTACGACAACCACAACAGCAACACCTGCAACAACTGTAGCTCCCACGACAACTGCAGCTCCTACAACAACTTTAGCATCTACTTCAACCACAGCAAATGCCCCTACGACCACCACTGCAGCCCTAACTGCAACAACTGCTGCCCCTACGACCACTACAACTCCAGAACCTACTACGACAACCACTGCAGCTCCTACTACAACAAATGCTGTTCTTACGACCACAACGACTGCAGCACCTTCTACAACAACTACAACTTCAGCTCCTACGACAACCACAACAACAGCACCTACTACAACTCCTGCAGTTCCTACAACTGTAGCTTCCACGACCACTAAAACTGCTGTACTTACTACAATAATCACAACTACAGCTCCTGATACAACAACTGTAGCTTCTACTTCAACCACAGCAGCTGCCTCTACGACAACCACTGCAGCTCTAACTACAACACCTGCTGCACCAACGACCACTACAACTCCAGAACCTATTACGACAACAACTGCAGCTCCTGCTACAACAACTGCTATTCTTACAACCACTGAGACTGCAGCACCTTCTACAACAACTACAACTTCAGCTCCTACAACAAGCACAACTGCAACACCTACAACAACTGTAGCTCCCACGACAACTGCAAATCCTACAACAACCTTAGCATCAACTTCAACCACAGCAGCTGCTCCTACGACAACCACTGCAGCTCTAACTACAACAATTGCTACTCCAACGACCACTACAACTCCAGAACCTATTACGACAACCACTGCAGCTCCTGCTACAACAACTGCTATTCTTACAACCACTGAGACTGCAGCACCTTCTACAACAACTACAACTTCAGCTACTACGACAACCACAACAACAACACCTACAACTGTAGCTCCCACGACAACTGCAGCTCCTAAAACAACTTTAGCATCTACTTCAACCACAGCAGCTTCCCCTACGACAACCACTGCAGCTCTAACTACAACAACTGCTGCTCCAACGACCACTACAACTCCAGAACCTACTACGACAACCAGTGCAGCTCCTACTACAACAACTGCTGTTCTTACGACCACAATGGCTGCAGCACCTTCTACAACAGCTTCAACTTCAGCTCCTACGACAACCGCAACAACAGCACCTACTACAACATCTGCAGTTCCTACAACTGTAGCTCCCACGACCACTACACCTGTTGTGCTCACTACAGCAATCACAACTACAGCTCCTGCTGCAACAACTGTAGCTTCTACGTCAACCACAGCAGCTGCCTCTACGACAACCACTGCAGCTCTAACTACAACAACTGCTGCTCCAACGACCACTACAACTCCAGAACCTATTATGACAACCACTGCAGCTCCTGCTACAACAACTGCTATTCTTACAACCACTGCGACTGCAGCACCTGCTACAACAACTACAACTTCAGCTCCTACGACAAGCACAACAGCAACACCTATAACTGTAGCTCCCACGACAATTGCAGCTCCTACAACAACTTTAGCATCTACTTCAACCACAGCAGCTGCTCCTACGACAACCACTGCAGCTCTAACTACAACAACTGCTGCTCCAACGACCACTACAACTCCAGAACCTATTACGACAACCACTGCAGCTCCTGCTACAACAACTGCTATTCTTACAACCACTGCGACTGCAGCACCTTCTACAACAACTACAACTTCAGCTCCTACGACAACCACAACAGCAACACCTACAACAACTGTAGCTCCCACGACAACTGCAGCTCCTACAACAACTTTAGCATCTACTTCAACCACAGCAAATGCCCCTACGACCACCACTGCAGCCCTAACTGCAACAACTGCTGCCCCTACGACCACTACAACTCCAGAACCTACTACGACAACCACTGCAGCTCCTACTACAACAACTGCTGTTCTTACGACCACAACGACTGCAGCACCTTCTACAACAACTACAACTTCAGCTCCTACGACAACCGCAACAACTGCACCTACTACAACACCTGCAGTTCCTACAACTGTAGCTCCCACGACCACTACAACTGCTGTACTTACTACAATAATCACAACTACAGCTCCTGATACAACAACTGTAGCTTCTACTTCAACCACAGCAGCTGCCTCTACGACAACCACTGCAGCTCTAACTACAACACCTGCTGCACCAACGACCACTACAACTCCAGAACCTATTACGACAACAACTGCAGCTCCTGCTACAACAACTGCTATTCTTACAACCACTGAGACTGCAGCACCTTCTACAACAACTACAACTTCGGCTCCTACGACAAGCACAACAGCAACACCTACAACAACTGTAGCTCCTACGACAACTGCAAAACCTACAACAACCTTAGCATCTACTTCAACCACAGCAGCTGCTCCTACGACAACCACTGCAGCTCTAACTACAACAACTGCTGTTCCAACGACCACTACAACTCCAGAACCTATTACGACAACCACTGCAGCTCCTGCTACAACAACTGCTATTCTTACAACCACTGCGACTGCAGCACCTTCTACAACAACTACAACTTCAGCTCCTACGACAACCACAACGGCAACACCTACAACAACTGTAGCTTCCACGACAACTGCAGCTCCTACAACAACTTTAGAATCTACTTCAACCACAGCAGCTGCCACTATGACAACCACTGCAGCCCTAACTGCAACAACTGCTGCTCCTTCGACCACTACAACTCCAGAACCTACTACGACAACCAGTGCAGCTCCTACTACAACAACTGCTGTTCTTACGACCACACTGGCTGCAGCACCTTCTACAACAGCTTCAACTTCAGCTCCTACGACAACCGCAACAACAGCACTTACTACAACATCTGCAGTTCCTACAACAGTAGCTCCCACGACCACTACACCTGTTGTGCTCACTACAGCAATCACAACTACAGCTCCTGCTGCAACAACTGTAGCTTCTACGTCAACCACAGCAACTGCCTCTACGACAACCACTGCAGCTCTAACTACAACAACTGCTGCTCCAACGACCACTACAACTCCAGAACCTATTATGACAACCACTGCAGCTCCTGTTACAACAACTGCTATTCTTACAACCACTGCGACTGCAGCACCTGCTACAACAACTACAACTTCAGCTCCTACGACAAGCACAACAGCAACACCTACAATTGTAGCTCCCACGACATTTGCAGCTCCTACAACAACTTTAGCATCTACTTCAACCACAGCAGCTGCCCCTACGACAACCACTGCAGCTTTAACTACAACAACTGCTGCTCCAACGACCTCTACAACTCCAGAACCTATTATAACAACCACTGCATCTCCTGCTACAACAACTGCTATTCTTACAACCACTGCGACTGCAGCACCTTCTACAACAACTATAACTTCAGCTCCTACGACAACCACAACAGCAACACCTACAACAACTGTAGCTCCCACGACAACTGCAGCTCCTACAACAACTTTAGCATCTACTTCAACCACAGCAAATGCCCCTACGACCACCACTGCAGCCCTAACTGCAACAACTGCTGCCCCTACGACCACTACAACTCCAGAACCTACTACGACAACCACTGCAGCTCCTACTACAACAACTGCTGTTCTTACGACCACAACGACTGCAGCACCTTCTACAACAACTACAACTTCAGCTCCTACGACAACCGCAACAACTGCACCTACTACAACACCTGCAGTTCCTACAACTGTAGCTCCCACGACCACTACAACTGCTGTACTTACTACAATAATCACAACTACAGCTCCTGATACAACAACTGTAGCTTCTACTTCAACCACAGCAGCTGCCTCTACGACAACCACTGCAGCTCTAACTACAACACCTGCTGCACCAACGACCATTACAACTCCAGAACCTATTACGACAACCACTGCAGCTCCTGCTACAACAACTGCTATTCTTACAACCACTGCGACTGCAGCACCTGCTACAACAACTGCAACTTCAGCTCCTACGACAAGCACAACAGCAACACCTACAACTGTAGCTCCCACGACAATTGCAGCTCCTACAACAACTTTAGCATCTACTTCAACCACAGCAGCTGCCCCTACGACAACCACTGCAGCTCTAACTACAACAACTGCTGCTCCAACGACCACTACAACTCCAGAACCTATTACGACAACCACTGCAGCTCCTGCTACAACAACTGCTATTCTTACAACCACTGCGACTGCAGCACCTTCTACAACAACTACAACTTCAGCTCCTACGACAACCACAACAGCAACACCTGCAACAACTGTAGCTCCCACGACAACTGCAGCTCCTACAACAACTTTAGCATCTACTTCAACCACAGCAAATGCCCCTACGACCACCACTGCAGCCCTAACTGCAACAACTGCTGACCCTACGACCACTACAACTCCAGAACCTACTACGACAACCACTGCAGCTCCTACTACAACAAATGCTGTTCTTACGACCACAACGACTGCAGCACCTTCTACAACAACTACAACTTCAGCTCCTACGACAACCACAACAACAGCACCTACTACAACTCCTGCAGTTCCTACAACTGTAGCTCCCACGACCACTAAAACTGCTGTACTTACTACAATAATCACAACTACAGCTCCTGATACAACAACTGTAGCTTCTACTTCAACCACAGCAGCTGCCTCTACGACAACCACTGCAGCTCTAACTACAACACCTGCTGCACCAACGACCACTACAACTCCAGAACCTATTACGACAACAACTGCAGCTCCTGCTACAACAACTGCTATTCTTACAACCACTGAGACTGCAGCACCTTCTACAACAACTACAACTTCAGCTCCTACAACAAGCACAACTGCAACACCTACAACAACTGTAGCTCCCACGACAACTGCAAATCCTACAACAACCTTAGCATCAACTTCAACCACAGCAGCTGCTCCTACGACAACCACTGCAGCTCTAACTACAACAATTGCTACTCCAACGACCACTACAACTCCAGAACCTATTACGACAACCACTGCAGCTCCTGCTACAACAACTGCTATTCTTACAAGCACTGCGACTGCAGCACCTTCTACAACAACTACAACTTCAGCTCCTACGGCAAACACAACCACAGCACCTACTACAACACCTGCAGTTCCTACAACTGTAGCTCCCACGACCACTACAACTGCTGTACTTACTACAATAATCACAACTACAGCTCCTGATACAACAACTGTAGCTTCTACTTCAACCACAGCAGCTGCCTCTACGACAACCACTGCAGCTCTAACTACAACACCTGCTGCACCAACGACCATTACAACTCCAGAACCTATTAAGACAACAACTGCAGCTCCTGCTACAAAAACTGCTATTCTTACATCCACTGAGACTGCAGCACCTTCTACAACAACTACAGCTTCGGCTCCTACGACAAGCACAACAGCAACACCTACAACAACTGTAGCTTCCACGACAACTGCAGCTCCTACAACAACTTTAGAATCTACTTCAACCACAGCAGCTGCCACTACGACAACCACTGCAGCCCTAACTGCAACAACTGCTGCTCCTTCGACCACTACAACTCCAGAACCTACTACGACAACCAGTGCAGCTCCTACTACAACAACTGCTGTTCTTACGACCACAATGGCTGCAGCACCTTCTACAACAGCTTCAACTTCAGCTCCTACGACAACCGCAACAACAGCACCTACTACGACATCTGCAGTTCCTACAACTGTAGCTCCCACGACCACTACACCTGTTGTGCTCACTACAGCAATCACAACTACAGCTCCTGCTGCAACAACTGTAGCTTCTACGTCAACCACAGCAGCTGCCTCTACGACAACCACTGCAGCTCTAACTACAACAACTGCTGCTCCAATGACCACTACAACTCCAGAACCTATTATGACAACCACTGCAGCTCCTGCTACAACAACTGCTATTCTTACAACAACTGCGACTGCAGCACCTGCTACAACAACTACAACTTCAGCTCCTACGACAAGCACAACAGCAACACCTATAACTGTAGCTCCCACGACAATTGCAGCTCCTACAACAACTTTAGCATCTACTTCAACCACAGCAGCTGCTCCTACGACAACCACTGCAGCTCTAACTACAACAACTGCTGCTCCAACGACCACTACAACTCCAGAACCTATTACGACAACCACTGCAGCTCCTGCTACAACAACTGCTATTCTTACAACCACTGCGACTGCAGCACCTTCTACAACAACTACAACTTCAGCTCCTACGACAACCACAACAGCAACACCTACAACAACTGTAGCTCCCACGACAACTGCAGCTCCTACAACAACTTTAGCATCTACTTCAACCACAGCAAATGCCCCTACGACCACCACTGCAGCCCTAACTGCAACAACTGCTGCCCCTACGACCACTACAACTCCAGAACCTACTACGACAACCACTGCAGCTCCTACTACAACAACTGCTGTTCTTACGACCACAACGACTGCAGCACCTTCTACAACAACTACAACTTCAGCTCCTACGACAACCGCAACAACTGCACCTACTACAACACCTGCAGTTCCTACAACTGTAGCTCCCACGACCACTACAACTGCTGTACTTACTACAATAATCACAACTACAGCTCCTGATACAACAACTGTAGCTTCTACTTCAACCACAGCAGCTGCCTCTACGACAACCACTGCAGCTCTAACTACAACACCTGCTGCACCAACGACCACTACAACTCCAGAACCTATTACGACAACAACTGCAGCTCCTGCTACAACAACTGCTATCCTTACAACCACTGAGACTGCAGCACCTTCTACAACAACTACAACTTCGGCTCCTACGACAAGCACAACAGCAACACCTACAACAACTGTAGCTCCCACGACAACTGCAAAACCTACAACAACCTTAGCATCTACTTCAACCACAGCAGCTGCTCCTACGACAACCACTGCAGCTCTAACTACAACAACTGCTGTTCCAACGACCACTACAACTCCAGAACCTATTACGACAACCACTGCAGCTCCTGCTACAACAATTGCTATTCTTACAACCACTGCGACTGCAGCACCTTCTACAACAACTACAACTTCAGCTCCTACGACAACCACAACAGCAACACCTACAACAACTGTAGCTTCCACGACAACTGCAGCTCCTACAACAACTTTAGAATCTACTTCAACCACAGCAGCTGCCACTATGACAACCACTGCAGCCCTAACTGCAACAACTGCTGCTCCTTCGACCACTACAACTCCAGAACCTACTACGACAACCAGTGCAGCTCCTACTACAACAACTGCTGTTCTTACGACCACAATGGCTGCAGCACCTTCTACAACAGCTTCAACTTCAGCTCCTACGACAACCGCAACAACAGCACTTACTACAACATCTGCAGTTCCTACAACAGTAGCTCCCACGACCACTACACCTGTTGTGCTCACTACAGCAATCACAACTACAGCTCCTGCTGCAACAACTGTAGCTTCTACGTCAACCACAGCAGCTGCCTCTACGACAACCACTGCAGCTCTAACTACAACAACTGCTGCTCCAACGACCACTACAACTCCAGAACCTATTATGACAACCACTGCAGCTCCTGCTACAACAACTGCTATTCTTACAACCACTGCGACTGCAGCACCTGCTACAACAACTACAACTTCAGCTCCTACGACAAGCACAACAGAAACACCTACAACTGTAGCTCCCACGACAATTGCAGCTCCTACAACAACTTTAGCATCTACTTCAACCACAGCAGCTGCCCCTACGACAACCACTGCAGCTTTAACTACAACAACTGCTGCTCCAACGACCACTACAACTCCAGAACCTATTACGACAACCACTGCATCTCCTGCTACAACAACTGCTATTCTTACAACCACTGCGACTGCAGCACCTTCTACAACAACTATAACTTCAGCTCCTACGACAACCACAACAGCAACACCTACAACAACTGTAGCTCCCACGACAACTGCAAATCCTACAACAACCTTAGCATCAACTTCAACCACAGCAGCTGCTCCTACGACAACCACTGCAGCTCTAACTACAACAATTGCTACTCCAACGACCACTACAACTCCAGAACCTATTACGACAACCACTGCAGCTCCTGCTACAACAACTGCTATTCTTACAAGCACTGCGACTGCAGCACCTTCTACAACAACTACAACTTCAGCTCCTACGGCAAACACAACCACAGCACCTACTACAACACCTGCAGTTCCTACAACTGTAGCTCCCACGACCACTACAACTGCTGTACTTACTACAATAATCACAACTACAGCTCCTGATACAACAACTGTAGCTTCTACTTCAACCACAGCAGCTGCCTCTACGACAACCACTGCAGCTCTAACTACAACACCTGCTGCACCAACGACCATTACAACTCCAGAACCTATTAAGACAACAACTGCAGCTCCTGCTACAAAAACTGCTATTCTTACATCCACTGAGACTGCAGCACCTTCTACAACAACTACAGCTTCGGCTCCTACGACAAGCACAACAGCAACACCTACAACAACTGTAGCTTCCACGACAACTGCAGCTCCTACAACAACTTTAGAATCTACTTCAACCACAGCAGCTGCCACTACGACAACCAGTGCAGCCCTAACTGCAACAACTGCTGCTCCTTCGACCACTACAACTCCAGAACCTACTACGACAACCAGTGCAGCTCCTACTACAACAACTGCTGTTCTTACGACCACAATGGCTGCAGCACCTTCTACAACAGCTTCAACTTCAGCTCCTACGACAACCGCAACAACAGCACCTACTACGACATCTGCAGTTCCTACAACTGTAGCTCCCACGACCACTACACCTGTTGTGCTCACTACAGCAATCACAACTACAGCTCCTGCTGCAACAACTGTAGCTTCTACGTCAACCACAGCAGCTGCCTCTACGACAACCACTGCAGCTCTAACTACAACAACTGCTGCTCCAATGACCACTACAACTCCAGAACCTATTATGACAACCACTGCAGCTCCTGCTACAACAACTGCTATTCTTACAACAACTGCGACTGCAGCACCTGCTACAACAACTACAACTTCAGCTCCTACGACAAGCACAACAGCAACACCTATAACTGTAGCTCCCACGACAATTGCAGCTCCTACAACAACTTTAGCATCTACTTCAACCACAGCAGCTGCTCCTACGACAACCACTGCAGCTCTAACTACAACAACTGCTGCTCCAACGACCACTACAACTCCAGAACCTATTACGACAACCACTGCAGCTCCTGCTACAACAACTGCTATTCTTACAACCACTGCGACTGCAGCACCTTCTACAACAACTACAACTTCAGCTCCTACGACAACCACAACAGCAACACCTACAACAACTGTAGCTCCCACGACAACTGCAGCTCCTACAACAACTTTAGCATCTACTTCAACCACAGCAAATGCCCCTACGACCACCACTGCAGCCCTAACTGCAACAACTGCTGCCCCTACGACCACTACAACTCCAGAACCTACTACGACAACCACTGCAGCTCCTACTACAACAACTGCTGTTCTTACGACCACAACGACTGCAGCACCTTCTACAACAACTACAACTTCAGCTCCTACGACAACCGCAACAACTGCACCTACTACAACACCTGCAGTTCCTACAACTGTAGCTCCCACGACCACTACAACTGCTGTACTTACTACAATAATCACAACTACAGCTCCTGATACAACAACTGTAGCTTCTACTTCAACCACAGCAGCTGCCTCTACGACAACCACTGCAGCTCTAACTACAACACCTGCTGCACCAACGACCACTACAACTCCAGAACCTATTACGACAACAACTGCAGCTCCTGCTACAACAACTGCTATTCTTACAACCACTGAGACTGCAGCACCTTCTACAACAACTACAACTTCGGCTCCTACGACAAGCACAACAGCAACACCTACAACAACTGTAGCTCCCACGACAACTGCAAAACCTACAACAACCTTAGCATCTACTTCAACCACAGCAGCTGCTCCTATGACAACCACTGCAGCTCTAACTACAACAACTGCTGTTCCAACGACCACTACAACTCCAGAACCTATTACGACAACCACTGCAGCTCCTGCTACAACAATTGCTATTCTTACAACCACTGCGACTGCAGCACCTTCTACAACAACTACAACTTCAGCTCCTACGACAACCACAACAGCAACACCTACAACAACTGTAGCTTCCACGACAACTGCAGCTCCTACAACAACTTTAGAATCTACTTCAACCACAGCAGCTGCCACTATGACAACCACTGCAGCCCTAACTGCAACAACTGCTGCTCCTTCGACCACTACAACTCCAGAACCTACTACGACAACCAGTGCAGCTCCTACTACAACAACTGCTGTTCTTACGACCACAATGGCTGCAGCACCTTCTACAACAGCTTCAACTTCAGCTCCTACGACAACCGCAACAACAGCACTTACTACAACATCTGCAGTTCCTACAACAGTAGCTCCCACGACCACTACACCTGTTGTGCTCACTACAGCAATCACAACTACAGCTCCTGCTGCAACAACTGTAGCTTCTACGTCAACCACAGCAGCTGCCTCTACGACAACCACTGCAGCTCTAACTACAACAACTGCTGCTCCAACGACCACTACAACTCCAGAACCTATTATGACAACCACTGCAGCTCCTGCTACAACAACTGCTATTCTTACAACCACTGCGACTGCAGCACCTGCTACAACAACTACAACTTCAGCTCCTACGACAAGCACAACAGCAACACCTACAACTGTAGCTCCCACGACAATTGCAGCTCCTACAACAACTTTAGCATCTACTTCAACCACAGCAGCTGCCCCTACGACAACCACTGCAGCTTTAACTACAACAACTGCTGCTCCAACGACCACTACAACTCCAGAACCTATTACGACAACCACTGCATCTCCTGCTACAACAACTGCTATTCTTACAACCACTGCGACTGCAGCACCTTCTACAACAACTATAACTTCAGCTCCTACGACAACCACAACAGCAACACCTACAACAACTGTAGCTCCCACGACAACTGCAGCTCCTACAACACCTGCAGTTCCTACAACTGTAGCTCCCACGACCACTACAACTGCTGTACTTACTACAATAATCACAACTACAGCTCCTGATACAACAACTGTAGCTTCTACTTCAACCAGAGCAGCTGCCTCTACGACAACCACTGCAGCTCTAACTACAACACCTGCTGCACCAACGACCACTACAACTCCAGAACCTATTACGACAATAACTGCAGCTCCTGCTACAACAACTGCTATTCTTACAACCACTGAGACTGCAGCACCTTCTACAACAACTACAACTTCGGCTCCTACGACAAGCACAACAGCAACACCTACAACAATTGTAGCTCCCACGACAACTGCAAATCCTACAACAACCTTAGCATCTACTTCAACCACAGCAGCTGCTCCTACGACAACCACTGCAGCTCTAACTACAACAACTGCTGCTCCAACGACCACTACAACTCCAGAACCTATTACGACAACCACTGCAGCTCCTGCTACAACAACTGCTATTCTTACAACCACTGCGACTGCAGCACCTTCTACAACAACTACAACTTCAGCTCCTACGACAACCACAACAGCAACACCTACAACAACTGTAGCTTCCACGACAACTGCAGCTCCTACAACAACTTTAGAATCTACTTCAACCACAGCAGCTGCCCCTACGACAACCACTGCAGCTTTAACTACAACAACTGCTGCTCCAACGACCACTACAACTCCAGAACCTATTACGACAACCACTGCATCTCCTGCTACAACAACTGCTATTCTTACAACCACTGCGACTGCAGCACCTTCTACAACAACTATAACTTCAGCTCCTACGACAACCACAACAGCAACACCTACAACAACTGTAGCTCCCACGACAACTGCAGCTCCTACAACACCTGCAGTTCCTACAACTGTAGCTCCCACGACCACTACAACTGCTGTACTTACTACAATAATCACAACTACAGCTCCTGATACAACAACTGTAGCTTCTACTTCAACCAGAGCAGCTGCCTCTACGACAACCACTGCAGCTCTAACTACAACACCTGCTGCACCAACGACCACTACAACTCCAGAACCTATTACGACAATAACTGCAGCTCCTGCTACAACAACTGCTATTCTTACAACCACTGAGACTGCAGCACCTTCTACAACAACTACAACTTCGGCTCCTACGACAAGCACAACAGCAACACCTACAACAATTGTAGCTCCCACGACAACTGCAAATCCTACAACAACCTTAGCATCTACTTCAACCACAGCAGCTGCTCCTACGACAACCACTGCAGCTCTAACTACAACAACTGCTGCTCCAACGACCACTACAACTCCAGAACCTATTACGACAACCACTGCAGCTCCTGCTACAACAACTGCTATTCTTACAACCACTGCGACTGCAGCACCTTCTACAACAACTACAACTTCAGCTCCTACGACAACCACAACAGCAACACCTACAACAACTGTAGCTTCCACGACAACTGCAGCTCCTACAACAACTTTAGAATCTACTTCAACCACAGCAGCTGCCACTACGACAACCACTGCAGCCCTAACTGCAACAACTGCTGCTCCAACGACCACTACAACTCCAGAACCTATTACGACAACCACTGCATCTCCTGCTACAACAACTGCTGTTCTTACGACCACAATGGCTGCAGCACCTTCTACAACAGCTTCAACTTCAGCTCCTACGACAACCGCAACAACAGCACCTACTACAACATCTGCAGTTCCTACAACTGTAGCTCCCACGACCACTACACCTGTTGTGCTCACTACAGCAATCACAACTACAGCTCCTGCTGCAACAACTGTAGCTTCTACGTCAACCACAGCAGCTGCCTCCACGACAACCACTGCAGCTCTAACTACAACAACTGCTGCTCCAACGACCACTACAACTCCAGAACCTATTATGACAACCACTGCAGCTCCTGCTACAACAACTGCTATTCTTACAACCACTGAGTCTGCAGCACCTGCTACAACAACTACAACTTCAGCTCCTACGACAAGCACAACAGCAACACCTACAACTGTAGCTCCCACGACAATTGCAGCTCCTACAACAACTTTAGCATCTACTTCAACCACAGCAGCTGCCCCTAAGACAACCACTGCAGCTCTAACTACAACAACTGCTGCTCCAACGACCACTACAACTCCAGAACCTATTACGACAACCACTGCAGCTCCTGCTACAACAACTGCTATTCTTACAACCACTGCGACTGCAGCACCTTCTACAACAACTATAACTTCAGCTCCTACGATAACGACAACAGCAACACCTACAACAACTGTAGCTCCCACGACAACTGCAGCTCCTACAACAACTTTAGCATCTACTTCAACCACAGCAAATGCCCCTACGACCACCACTGCAGACCTAACTGCAACAACTGCTGCCCCTACGACCACTACAACTCCAGAACCTACTACGACAACCACTGCAGCTCCTACTACAACAACTGCTGTTCTTACGACCACAACGACTGCAGCACCTTCTACAACAACTACAACTTCAGCTCCTACGACAACCGCAACAACTGCACCTACTACAACACCTGCAGTTCCTACAACTGTAGCTCCCACGACCACTACAACTGCTGTACTTACTACAATAATCACAACTACAGCTCCTGATACAACAACTGTAGCTTCTACTTCAACCACAGCAGCTGCCTCTACGACAACCACTGCAGCTCTAACTACAACACCTGCTGCACCAACGACCACTACAACTCCAGAACCTATTACGACAACAACTGCAGCTCCTGCTACAACAACTGCTATTCTTACAACGACTGAGACTGCAGCACCTTCTACAACAACTACAACTTCGGCTCCTACGACAAGCACAACAGTAACACCTACAACAACTGTAGCTTCCACGACAACTGCAAAACCTACAACAACTTCAGAATCTACTTCAACCACAGCAGCTGCCCCTATGACAACCACTGCAGCCCTAACTGCAACAACTGCTGCTCCTTCGACCACTACAACTCCAGAACCTACTACGACAACCAGTGCAGCTCCTACTACAACAACTGCTGTTCTTACGACCACAATGGCTGCAGCACCTTCTACAACAGCTTCAACTTCAGCTCCTACGACAACCGCAACCACAGCACCTACTACAACCCCTGCAGTTCCTACAACTGTAGCTCCCATGACCACTACACCTGTTGTGCTTACTACAGCAATCACAACTACATCTCCTGCTGCGACAACTGTAGCTTCTACGTCAACCCCAGCAGCTGCCTCTACGACAACCACTGCAGCTCTAACTACAACACCTGCTGCTCCAATGACCACTACAACTCCAGAACCTATTACGACAACCACTGCAGCCCCTGCTACAACAACTGCTATTCTTACAACCACTGAGACTGCAGCACCTTCTACAACAACTACAACTTCAGCTCCTACGACAACCGCAACAACAGCAACACCTACAACAACTGTAGATTCAACGACAACTGCAGCTCCTACAACAACCTTAGAATCTACTTCAACCACAGCAGCTGCCTCTATGACAACCACTGCAGCTCTAACTACAACATCTGCTGCTCCAACGACCACTACAACTCCAGAACCTATTACGACAACCACTGCAGCTCCTGCTACAACAATTGCTATTCTTACAACCACTGCGACTGCAGCACCTTCTACAACAACTACAACTTCAGCTACTACGACAACCACAACAGCAACACCTACAACAACTGTAGCTTCCACGACAACTGCAGCTCCTACAACAACTTTAGAATCTACTTCAACCACAGCAGATGCCCCTACGACAACCACTGCAGCCCTAACTGCAACAACTGCTGCTCCTTCGACCACTACAACTCCAGAATCTACTACGACAACCAGTGCAGCTCCTACTACAACAACTGCTGTTCTTACGACCACAATGGCTGCAGCACCTTCTACAACAGCTTCAACTTCAGCTCCTACGACAACCGCAACAACAGCACCTACTACAACACCTGCAGTTCCTACAACTGTAGCTCCCACGACCAATACACCTGTTGTGCTTACTACAGCAATCACAACTACAGCTCCTGCTGCAACAAATGTAGCTTCTACTTCAACCACAGCAGCTGCCTCAACGACAACCACTGCAGCTCTAACTACAACAACTGCTGCTCCAACGACCACTACAACTCCAGAACCTATTACGACAACCACTGCAGCTCCTGCTACAACAACTGCTATTCTTACAACCACTGCGACTGCAGCACCTTCTACAACAACTACAACGTCAGCTCCCACGACAATCACAACAGCAACACCTACAACAACTGTAGCTTCAATGACAACTGCAGCTCCTACAACAACCTTAGAATCTACTTCAACCACAGCAGCTGCCTCTATGACAACCACTGCAGCTCTAACTACAACATCTGCTGCTCCAACGACCACTACAACTCCAGAACCTATTACGACAACCACTGCAGCTCCTGCTACAACAATTGCTATTCTTACAACCACTGCGACTGCAGCACCTTCTACAACAACTACAACTTCAGCTCCTACGACAACCACAACAGCAACACCTACAACAACTGTAGCTTCAAAGACAACTGCAGCTCCTACAACAACTTTAGAATCTACTTCAACCACAGCAGATGCCCCTACGACAACCACTGCAGCCCTAACTGCAACAACTGCTGCTCCTTCGACCACTACAACTCCAGAATCTACTACGACAACCAGTGCAGCTCCTACTACAACAACTGCTGTTCTTACGACCACAATGGCTGCAGCACCTTCTACAACAGCTTCAACTTCAGCTCCTACGACAACCGCAACAACAGCACCTACTACAACACCTGCAGTTCCTACAACTGTAGCTCCCACGACCAATACACCTGTTGTACTTACTACAGCAATCACAACTACAGCTCCTGCTGCAACAAATGTAGCTTCTACTTCAACCACAGCAGCTGCCTCAACGACAACCACTGCAGCTCTAACTACAACAACTGCTGCTCCAACGACCACTACAACTCCAGAACCTATTACGACAACCACTGCAGCTCCTGCTACAACAACTGCTATTCTTACAACCACTGCGACTGCAGCACCTTCTACAACAACTACAACGTCAGCTCCCACGACAATCACAACAGCAACACCTACAACAACTGTAGCTTCAATGACAACTGCAGCTCCTACAACAACCTTAGAATCTACTTCAACCACAGCAGCTGCCTCTATGACAACCACTGCAGCCCTAACTGCAACAACTGCTGCTCCTTCGACCACTACAACTCCAGAATCTACTACGACAACCAGTGCAGCTCCTACTACAACAACTGCTGTTCTTACGACCACAATGGCTGCAGCACCTTCTACAACAGCTTCAACTTCAGCTCCTACGACAACCGCAACAACAGCACCTACTACAACACCTGCAGTTCCTACAACTGTAGCTCCCACGACCACTACACCTGTTGTACTTACTACAGCAACCACAACTACAGCTCCTGCTGCAACAAATGTAGCTTCTACTTCAACCACAGCAGCTGCCTCTACGACAACCACTGCAGCTCTAACTACAACAACTGCTGCTCCAACGACCACTACAACTCCAGAACCTACTACGACAACCAGTGCAGCTCCTACTACAATAACTGCTGTTCTTACGACCACAATGGCTGCAGCACCTTCTACAACAGCTTCAACTTCAGCTCCTACGACAACCGCAACAACAGCACCTACTACAACACCTGCAGTTCCTACAACTGTAGCTCCCACGACCAATACACCTGTTCTACTTACTACAGCAATCACAACTACAGCTCCTGCTGCAACAAATGTAGCTTCTACTTCAACCACAGCAGCTGCCTCAACGACAACCACTGCAGCTCTAACTACAACAACTGCTGCTCCAATGACCACTACAACTCCAGAACCTATTACGACAACCACTGCAGCTCCTGCTACAACAACTGCTATTCTTACAACCACTGCGACTGCAGCACCTTCTACAACAACTACAACGTCAGCTCCCACGACAATCACAACAGCAACACCTACAACAACTGTAGCTTCAATGACAACTGCAGCTCCTACAACAACCTTAGAATCTACTTCAACCACAGCAGCTGCCTCTATGACAACCACTGCAGCCCTAACTGCAACAACTGCTGCTCCTTCGACCACTACAACTCCAGAATCTACTACGACAACCAGTGCATCTCTTACTACAACAACTGCTGTTCTTACGACCACAATGGCTGCAGCACCTTCTACAACAGCTTCAACTTCAGCTCCTACGACAACCGCAACAACAGCACCTACTACAACACCTGCTGTTCCTACAACTGTAGCTCCCAAGACCACTACACCTGTTGTACTTACTACAGCAACCACAACTACAGCTCCTGCTGCAACAAATGTAGCTTCTACTTCAACCACAGCAGCTGCCTCTACGACAACCACTGCAGCTCTAACTAAAACAACTGCTGCTCCAACGACCACTACAACTCCAGAACCTATTACGACAACCACTGCAGCTCCTGCTACAACAACTGCTATTCTTACAACCACTGCGACTGCAGCACCTTCTACAACAACTACAACTTCAGCTCCTACGACAACCACAACAGCAACACCTACAACAACTGTGGCTTCAACGACAACTGCAGCTCCTACAACAACCTTAGAATCTACTTCAACCACAGCAGCTGCCTCTATGACAACCACTGCAGCTCTAACTACAACACCTGCTGCTCCAACGACCACTACAACTCCAGAACCTATTACGACAACCACTGCAGCTCCTGCTACAACAACTGCTATTGTTACAACCACTGCGACTGCAGCACCTTCTACAACAACTACAACTTCAGCTCCTACGACAACCACAACAGCAACACCTACAACAACTGCAGCTCCTACAACAACTTTAGAATCTACTTCAACCACAGCAGCTGCCCCTACGACAACCACTGCAGCCCTAACTGCAACAACTGCTGCTCCTTCGACCACTACAACTCCAGAACCTACTACGACAACCAGTGCAGCTCCTACTACAACAACTGCTGTTCTTACGATCACAATGGCTGCAGCACCTTCTACAACAGCTTCAACTTCAGCTCCTACGACAACCGCAACAACAGCACCTACTACAACCCCTGCAGTTCCTACAACTGTAGCTCCCACGACCACTACACCTGTTGTGCTTACTACAGCAATCACAACTACAGCTCCTGCTGCAACAACTGTAGCTTCTACGTCAACCACAGCAGCTGCCTCTACGACAACCACTGCAGCTCTAACTACAACAACTGCTGCTCCAACGACCACTACAACTCCAGAACCTATTACGACAACCACTGCAGCTCCTGCTACAACAACTGCTATTCTTACAACCACTGCGACTGCAGCACCTTCTACAACAACTACAACTTCAGCTCCTACGACTACCACAACAGCAACATCTTCAACAACTGTACCTTCAACAACAACTGCAGCTCCTACAACAACCTTAGAATCTACTTCAACCACAGCAGCTGCCTCTATGACAACCACTGCAGCTCTAACTACAACACCTGCTGCTCCAACGACCACTACAACTCCAGAACCTATTACGACAACCACTGCAGCTCCTGCTACAACAACTGCTATTCTTACAACCACTGCGACTGCAGCACCTTCTACAACAACTACAACGTCAGCTCCCACGACAACCACAACAGCAACACCTACAACAACTGTAGCTTCCACGACAACTGCAGCTCCTACAACAACTTTAGAATCTACTTCAACCACAGCAGCTGCCCCTACGACAACCACTGCAGCCCTAACTGCAACAACTGCTGCTCCTTCGACCACTACAACTCCAGAACCTACTACGACAACCAGTGCAGCTCCTACTACAACAACTGCTGTTCTTACGACCACAATGGCTGCAGCCCCTTCTACAACAGCTTCAACTTCAGCTCCTACGACAACCGCAACAACAGCACCTACTACAACACCTGCAGTTCCTACAACTGTAGCTCCCACGACCACTACACCTGTTGTGCTTACTACAGCAATCACAACTACAGCTCCTGCTGCAACAAATGTAGCTTCTACTTCAAGCACAGCAGCTGCCTCTACGACAACCACTGCAGCTCTAACTACAACAACTGCTGCTCCAACGACCACTACAACTCCAGAACCTATTACGACAACCACTGCAGCTCCTGCTACAACAACTGCTATTCTTACAACCACTGCGACTGCAGCACCTTCTACAACAACTACAACGTCAGCTCCCACGACAACCACAACAGCAACACCTACAACAACTGTAGCTTCAACGACAACTGCAGCTCCTACAACAACCTTAGAATCTACTTCAACCACAGCAGCTGCCTCTATGACAACCACTGCAGCTCTAACTACAACACCTGCTGCTCCAACGACCACTACAACTCCAGAACCTATTACGACAACCACTGCAGCTCCTGCTACAACAATTGCTATTCTTACAACCACTGCGACTGCAGCACCTTCTACAACAACTACAACTTCAGCTCCTACGACAACCACAACAGCAACACCTACAACAACTGCAGCTCCTACAACAACTTTAGAATCTACTTCAACCACAGCAGCTGCCCCTACGACAACCACTGCAGCCCTAACTGCAACAACTGCTGCTCCTTCGACCACTACAACTCCAGAACCTACTACGACAACCAGTGCAGCTCCTACTACAACAACTGCTGTTCTTACGACCACAATGGCTGCAGCACCTTCTACAACATCTTCAACTTCAGCTCCTACGACAACCGCAACAACAGCACCTACTACAACACCTGCAGTTCATACAACTGTAGCTCCCACGACCACTACACCTGTTGTGCTTACTACAGCAATCACAACTACAGCTCCTTCTGCAACAAATGTAGCTTCTACTTCAAGCACAGCAGCTGCCTCTACGACAACCACTGCAGCTCTAACTACAACAACTGCTGCTCCAACGATCACTACAACTCCAGAACCTATTACGACAACCACTGCAGCTCCTGCTACAACAACTGCTATTCTTACAACCACTGCGACTGCAGCACCTTCTACAACAACTACAACGTCAGCTCCCACGACAACCACAACAGCAACACCTACAACAACTGTAGCTTCCACGACAACTGCAGCTCCTACAACAACTTTAGAATCTACTTCAACCACAGCAGCTGCCCCTACGACAACCACTGCAGCCCTAACTGCAACAACTGCTGCTCCTTCGACCACTACAACTCCAGAACCTACTACGACCATCAGTGCAGCTCCTACTACAACAACTGCTGTTCTTACGACCACAATGGCTGCAGCACCTTCTACAACATCTTCAACTTCAGCTCCTACGACAACCGCAACAACAGCACCTACTACAACACCTGCAGTTCCTACAACTGTAGCTCCCACGACCACTACACCTGTTGTGCTTACTACAGCAATCACAACTACAGCTCCTTCTGCAACAAATGTAGCTTCTACTTCAAGCACAGCAGCTGCCTCTACGACAACCACTGCAGCTCTAACTACAACAACTGCTATTCTTACAACCACTGCGACTGCAGCACCTTCTACAACAACTACAATGTCAGCTCCCACGACAACCACAACAGCAACACCTACAACAACTGTAGCTTCAACGACAACTGCAGCTCCTACAACAACCTTAGAATCTACTTCAACCACAGCAGCTGCCTCTATGACAACCACTGCAGCTCCTGCTACAACAACTGCTATTCTTACAACCACTGAGACTGCAGCACCTTCTACAACAACTACAACTTCAGCTCCTACGACTACCGCAACAACAGCAACACCTACAACAACTGCTGCTCCAACGACCACTACAACTCCAGAACCTATTACGACAACCACTGCAGCTCCTGCTACAACAACTGCTATTCTTACAACCACTGCGACTGCAGCACCTTCTACAACAACTGCAACGTCAGCTCCCACGACAACCACAACAGCAACACCTACAACAACTGCAGCTCCTACAACAACTTTAGAATCTACTTCAACCACAGCAGCTGCCCCTACGACAACCACTGCAGCCCTAACTGCAACAACTGCTGCTCCTTCGACCACTACAACTCCAGAACCTACTACGACAACCAGTGCAGCTCCTACTACAACAACTGCTGTTCTTACGACCACAATGGCTGCAGCACCTTCTACAACATCTTCAACTTCAGCTCCTACGACAACCGCAACAACAGCACCTACTACAACACCTGCAGTTCCTACAACTGTAGCTCCCACGACCACTACACCTGTTGTGCTTACTACAGCAATCACAACTACAGCTCCTTCTGCAACAAATGTAGCTTCTACTTCAAGCACAGCAACTGCCTCTACGACAACCACTGCAGCTCTAACTACAACAACTGCTGCTCCAACGACCACTACAACTCCAGAACCTATTACGACAACCACTGCAGCTCCTGCTACAACAATTGCTATTCTTACAACCACTGCGACTGCAGCACCTTCTACAACAACTACAACGTCAGCTCCCACGACAACCACAACAGCAACACCTACAACAACTGTAGCTTCCACGACAACTGCAGCTCCTACAACAACTTTAGAATCTACTTCAACCACAGCAGCTGCCCCTACGACAACCACTGCAGCCTTAACTGCAACAACTGCTGTTCCTTCGACCACTACAACTCCAAAACCTACTACGACAACCAGTGCAGCTCCTACTACAACAACTGCTGTTCTTACGACCACAATGGCTGCAGCACCTTCTACAACAGCTTCAACTTCAGCTCCTACGACAACCGCAACAACAGCACCTACTACAACACCTGCAGTTCCTACAACTGTAGCTCCCACGACCACTACACCTGTTGTGCTTACTACAGCAATCACAACTACAGCTCCTGCTGCAACAACTGTAGCTTCTACTTCAACCACAGCAGCTGCCTCTACGACAACCACTGCAGCTCTAACTACAACAACTGCTGCTCCAACGACCACTACAACTCCAGAACCTATTACGACACCCACTGCAGCTCCTGCTACAACAACTGCTATTCTTACAACCACTGCGACTGCAGCACCTTCTACAACAACTACAACGTCAGCTCCCACGACAACCACAACAGCAACACCTACAACAACTGTAGCTCCCACGACAACTGCAGCTCCTACAACAACCTTAGAATCTACTTCAACCACAGCAGCTGCCTCTATGACAACCACTGCAGCTCCTGCTACAACAACTGCTATTCTTACAACCACTGAGACTGCAGCACCTTCTACAACAACTACAACTTCAGCTCCTACGACTACCGCAACAACAGCAACACCTACAACAACTGCTGCTCCAACGACCACTACAACTCCAGAACCTATTACGACAACCACTGCAGCTCCTGCTACAACAACTGCTATTCTTACAACCACTGCGACTGCAGCACCTTCTACAACAACTGCAACGTCAGCTCCCACGACAACCACAACAGCAACACCTACAACAACTGTAGCTTCCACGACAACTGCAGCTCCTACAACAACTTTAGAATCTACTTCAACCACAGCAGCTGCCCCTACGACAACCACTGCAGCCTTAACTGCAACAACTGCTGCTCCTTCGACCACTACAACTCCAAAACCTACTACGACAACCAGTGCAGCTCCTACTACAACAACTGCTGTTCTTACGACCACAATGGCTGCAGCACCTTCTACAACAGCTTCAACTTCAGCTCCTACGACAACCGCAACAACAGCACCTACTACAACACCTGCAGTTCCTACAACTGTAGCTCCCACGACCACTACACCTGTTGTGCTTACTACAGCAATCACAACTACAGCTCCTGCTGCAACAACTGTAGCTTCTACTTCAACCACAGCAGCTGCCTCTACGACAACCACTGCAGCTCTAACTACAACAACTGCTGCTCCAACGACCACTACAACTCCAGAACCTATTACGACAACCACTGCAGCTCCTGCTACAACAACTGCTATTCTTACAACCACTGCGACTGCAGCACCTTCTACAACAACTACAACGTCAGCTCCCACGACAACCACAACAGCAACACCTACAACAACTGTAGCTCCCACGACAACTGCAGCTCCTACAACAACCTTAGAATCTACTTCAACCACAGCAGCTGCCTCTATGACAACCACTGCAGCTCTAACTACAACACCTGCTGCTCCAACGACCACTACAACTCCAGAACCTATTACGACAACCACTGCAGCTCCTGCTACAACAACTGCTATTCTTACAACCACTGCGACTGCAGCACCTTCTACAACAACTACAACTTCAGCTCCTACGACAACCACAACAGCAACACCTACAACAACTGCAGCTCCTACAACAACTTTAGAATCTACTTCAACCACAGCAGCTGCCCCTACGACAACCACTGCAGCCCTAACTGCAACAACTGCTGCTCCTTCGACCACTACAACTCCAGAACCTACTACGACAACCAGTGCAGCTCCAACTACAACAACTGCTGTTCTTACGACCACAATGGCTGCAGCACCTTCTACAACATCTTCAACTTCAGCTCCTACGACAACCGCAACAACAGCACCTACTACAACACCTGCAGTTCCTACAACTGTAGCTCCCACGACCACTACACCTGTTGTGCTTACTACAGCAATCACAACTACAGCTCCTTCTGCAACATATGTAGCTTCTACTTCAAGCACAGCAGCTGCCTCTACGACAACCACTGCAGCTCTAACTACAACAACTGCTGCTCCAACGACCACTACAACTCCAGAACCTATTACGACAACCACTGCAGCTCCTGCTACAACAACTGCTATTCTTACAACCACTGCGACTGCAGCACCTTCTACAACAACTACAACGTCAGCTCCCACGACAACCACAACAGCAACACCTACAACAACTGTAGCTTCAACGACAACTGCAGCTCCTACAACAACCTTAGAATCTACTTCAACAACAGCAGCTGCCTCTATGACAACCACTGCAGCTCCTGCTACAACAACTGCTATTCTTACAACCACTGAGACTGCAGCACCTTCTACAACAACTACAACTTCAGCTCCTACGACAACCGCAACAACAGCAACACCTACAACAACTGCTGCTCCAACGACCACTACAACTCCAGAACCTACTACGACAACCAGTGCAGCTCCAACTACAACAACTGCTGTTCTTACGACCACAATGGCTGCAGCACCTTCTACAACATCTTCAACTTCAGCTCCTACGACAACCGCAACAACAGCACCTACTACAACACCTGCAGTTCCTACAACTGTAGCTCCCACGACCACTACACCTGTTGTGCTTACTACAGCAATCACAACTACAGCTCCTTCTGCAACAAATGTAGCTTCTACTTCAAGCACAGCAGCTGCCTCTACGACAACCACTGCAGCTCTAACTACAACAACTGCTGCTCCAACGACCACTACAACTCCAGAACCTATTACGACAACCACTGCAGCTCCTGCTACAACAACTGCTATTCTTACAACCACTGCGACTGCAGCACCTTCTACAACAACTACAACGTCAGCTCCCACGACAACCACAACAGCAACACCTACAACAACTGTAGCTTCAACGACAACTGCAGCTCCTACAACAACCTTAGAATCTACTTCAACCACCGCAGCTGCCTCTATGACAACCACTGCAGCTCCTGCTACAACAACTGCTATTCTTACAACCACTGAGACTGCAGCACCTTCTACAACAACTACAACTTCAGCTCCTACGACAACCGCAACAACAGCAACACCTACAACAACTGCTGCTCCAACGACCACTACAACTCCAGAACCTATTACGACAACCACTGCAGCTCCTGCTACAACAACTGCTATTCTTACAACCACTGCGACTGCAGCACCTTCTACAACAACTACAACGTCAGCTCCCACGACAACCACAACAGCAACACCTACAACAACTGTAGCTTCCACGACAACTGCAGCTCCTACAACAACTTTAGAATCTACTTCAACCACAGCAGCTGCCCCTACGACAACCACTGCAGCCCTAACTGCAACAACTGCTGCTCCTTCGACCACTACAACTCCAGAACCTACTACGACAACCAGTGCAGCTCCTACTACAACAACTGCTGTTCTTACGACCACAATGGCTGCAGCACCTTCTACAACAGCTTCAACTTCAGCTCCTACGACAACCGCAACAACAGCACCTACTACAACACCTGGAGTTCCTACAACTGTAGCTCCCACGACCACTACACCTGTTGTGCTTACTACAGCAATCACAACTACAGCTCCTGCTGCAACAAATGTAGCTTCTACTTCAACCACAGCAGCTGCCTCTACGACAACCACTGCAGCTCTAACTACAACAACTGCAGCTCCAACGACCACTACAACTCCAGAACCTATTACGACAACCACTGCAGCTCCTGCTACAACAACTGCTATTCTTACAACCACTGAGACTGCATCACCTTCTACAACAACTACAACTTCAGCTCCTACGACAACCGCAACAACAGCAACACCCACAACAACTGTAGCTCCCACGACAACTGCAAATCCTACAACAACATTAGCATCTAATTCAACCACAGCAGCTGCCCCTACGACAACCACTGCAGCTCTAACTACAACAACTGCTGCTCCAACGACCACTATAACTCCAGAACCTATTACGACAACGACTGCAGCTCCTGCTACAACAATTGCTATTCTTACAACCACTGCGACTGCAGCACCTTCTACAACAACTACAACTTCAGCTCCTATGACAACCACAACAGCAACACCTACAACAACTGCAGCTCCTACAACAACTTTAGAATCTACTTCAACCACAGCAGCTGCCCCTACGACAACCACTGCAGCCCTAACTGCAACAACTGCTGCTCTTTCGACCACTACAACTCCAGAACCTACTACGACAACCAGTGCAGCTCCTACTACAACAACTGCTGTTCTTACGATCACAATGGCTGCAGCACCTTCTACAACAGCTTCAACTTCAGCTCCTACGACAACTGCAACAACAGCACCTACTACAACCCCTGCAGTACCTACAACTGTAGCTCCCACGACCACTACACCTGTTGTGTTTACTACAGCAATCACAACTACAGCTCCTGCTGCAACAACTGTAGCTTCTACGTCAACCACAGCAGCTGCCTCTATGACAACCACTGCAGCTCTAACTACAACAACTGCTGCTCCAAAGACCACTACAACTCCAGAACCTATTACGACAACCACTGCAGCTCCTGCTACAACAATTGCTATTCTTACAACTACTGCGACTGCAGCACCTTCTACAACAACTACAACTTCAGCTCCTACGACAACCACAACAGCAACATCTTCAACAACTGTAGCTTCAACAACAACTGCAGCTCCTACAACAACCTTAGAATCTACTTCAACCACAGCAGCTGCCTCTATGACAACCACTGCAGCTCTAACTACAACACCTGCTGCTCCAACGACCACTACAACTCCACAACCTATTACGACAACCACTGCAGCTCCTGCTACAACAATTGCTATTCTTACAACCACTGCGACTGCAGCACCTTCTACAACAACTACAACTTCAGCTCCTACGACAACCACAACAGCAACACCTACAACAACTGTAGCTTCCACGACAACTGCAGCTCCTACAACAACTTTAGAATCTACTTCAACCACAGCAGCTGCCTCTATGACAACCACTGCAGCTCC
Organism: Salvelinus alpinus; assembly: GCF_045679555.1. NCBI lineage: Eukaryota > Metazoa > Chordata > Actinopteri > Salmoniformes > Salmonidae > Salvelinus > Salvelinus alpinus. Next base: position 35,509,161 of record NC_092114.1, read on the forward strand.
TGATACAACAACTGCTATTCTTACAACCACTGAGACTGCAGCACCTTCTACAACAACTACAACTTCAGCTCCTACGACAACCGCAACAACAGCAACACCTACAACAACTGTAGCTCCCACGACAACTGCAAATCCTACAACAACCTTAGCATCTAATTCAACCACAGCAGCTGCCCCTACGACAACCACTGCAGCTCTAACTACAACAACTGCTGCTCCAACAACCACTATAACTCCAGAACCTATTACGACAACCACTGCAGCTCCTGCTACAACAATTGCTATTCTTACAACCACTGCGACTGCAGCACCTTCTACAACAACTACAACTTCAGCTCCTACGACAACCACAACAGCAACACCTACAACAACTGCAGCTCCTATAACAACTTTAGACTCTACTTCAACCACAGCAGCTGCCCCTACGACAACCACTGCAGCCCTAACTGCAACAACTGCTGCTCTTTCGACCACTACAACTCCAGAACCTACTACGACAACCAGTGCAGCTCCTACTACAACAACTGCTGTTCTTACGATCACAATGGCTGCAGCACCTTCTACAACAGCTTCAACTTCAGCTCCTACGACAACCGCAACAACAGCACCTACTACAACCCCTGCAGTTCCTACAACTGTAGCTCCCACGACCACTACACCTGTTGTGCTTACTACAGCAATCACAACTACAGCTCCTGCTGCAACAACTGTAGCTTCTACGTCAACCACAGCAGCTGCCTCTACGACAACCACTGCAGCTCTAACTACAACAACTGCTGCTCCAACGACCACTACAACTCCAGAACCTATTACGACAACCACTGCAGCTCCTGCTACAACAACTGCTATTCTTACAACCACTGCGACTGCAGCACCTTCTACAACAACTACAACTTCAGCTCCTACGACAACCACAACAGCAACATCTTCAACAACTGTAGATTCAACAACAACTGCAGCTCCTACAACAACCTTAGAATCTACTTCAACCACAGCAGCTGCCTCTATGACAACCACTGCAGCTCCTGCTTCAACAACTGCTATTCTTATAACCACTGAGACTGCAGCACCTTCTACAACAACTACAACTTCAGCTCCCACGACAACTGCAAATCCTACAACAACCTTAGCATCTAATTCCACCACAGCAGCTGCCCCTACGACAACCACTGCAGCTCTAACTACAACAACTGCTGCTCCAACGACCACTATAACTCCAGAACCTATTACGACAACCACTGCAGCTCCTGCTACAACAATTGCTATTCTTACAACCACTGCGACTGCAGCACCTTCTACAACAACTACAACTTCAGCTCCTACGACAACCACAACAGCAACACCTACAACAACTGTAGCTTCCACGACAACTGCAGCTCCTACAACAACTTTAGAATCTACTTCAACCACAGCAGCTGCCCCTACGACAACCACTGCAGCCCTAACTGCAACAACTGCTGCTCCTTTGACCACTACAACTCCAGAACCTACTACGACAACCAGTGCAGCTCCTACTACAACAACTGCTGTTCTTACGACCACAATGGCTGCAGCACCTTCTACAACAGCTTCAACTTCAGCTCCTACGACAACCGCAACAACAGCACCTACTACAACACCTGCAGTTCCTACAACTGTAGCTCCCACGACCACTACACCTGTTGTGCTTACTACAGCAATCACAACTACAGCTCCTGCTGCAACAAATGTAGCTTCTACTTCAACCACAGCAGCTGCCTCTACGACAACCACTGCAGCTCTAACTACAACAACTGCTGCTCCAACGACCACTACAACTCCAGAACCTATTACGACAACCACTGCAGCTCCTGCTACAACAACTGCTATTCTTACAACCACTGCGACTGCAGCACCTTCTACAACAACTACAACGTCAGCTCCCACGACAACCACAACAGCAACACCTACAACAACTGTAGCTCCCACGACAACTGCAGCTCCTACAACAACCTTAGAATCTACTTCAACCACAGCAGCTGCCTCTATGACAACCACTGCAGCTCTAACTACAACACCTGCTGCTCCAACGACCACTACAACTCCAGAACCTATTACGACAACCACTGCAGCTCCTGCTACAACAATTGCTATTCTTACAACCACTGCGACTGCAGCACCTTCTACAACAACTACAACGTCAGCTCCCACGACAACCACAACAGCAACACCTACAACAACTGTAGCTTCAACGACAACTGCAGCTCCTACAACAACCTTAGAATCTACTTCAACCACAGCAGATGCCTCTATGACAACCACTGCAGCTCCTGCTACAACAACTGCTATTCTTACAACCACTGAGACTGCAGCACCTTCTACAACAACTACAACTTCAGCTCCTACGACAACCGCAACAACAGCAACACCTACAACAACTGTAGCTCCCACGACAACTGCAAATCCTACAACAACCTTAGCATCTAATTCAACCACAGCAGCTGCCCCTACGACAACCACTGCAGCTCTAACTACAACAACTGCTGCTCCAACGACCACTATAACTCCAGAACCTATTACGACAACCACTGCAGCTCCTGCTACAACAATTGCTATTCTTACAACCACTGCGACTGCAGCACCTTCTACAACAACTACAACTTCAGCTCCTACGACAACCACAACAGCAACACCTACAACAACTGCAGCTCCTACAACAACTTTAGAATCTACTTCAACCACAGCAGCTGCCCCTACGACAACCACTGCAACCCTAACTGCAACAACTGCTGCTCCTTCGACCACTACAACTCCAGAACCTACTACGACAACCAGTGCAGCTCCTACTACAACAACTGCTGTTCTTACGATCACAATGGCTGCAGCCCCTTCTACAACCGCTTCAACTTCAGCTGCTACGACAACCGCAACAACAGCACCTACTACAACCCCTGCAGTTCCTACAACTGTAGCTCCCACGACCACTACACCTGTTGTGCTTACTACAGCAATCACAACTACAGCTCCTGCTGCAACAACTGTAGCTTCTACGTCAACCACCGCAGCTGCCTCTACGACAACCACTGCAGCTCTAACTACAACACCTGCTGCTCCAACGACCACTACAACTCCAGAACCTATTACGACAACCACTGCAGCTCCGGCTACAACATTTGCTATTCTTACAACCACTGCGACTGCAGCACCTTCTACAACAACTACAACTTCAGCTCCTACGACAACCACAACAGCAACACCTACAACAACTGTAGCTTCAACGACAACTGCAGCTCCTACAACAACCTTAGAATCTACTTCAACCACAGCAGCTGCCTCTATGACAACCACTGCAGCTCCTGCTTCAACAACTGCTATTCTTATAACCACTGAGACTGCAGCACCTTCTACAACAACTACAACTTCAGCTCCCACGACAACTAGAAATCCTACAACAACCTTAGCATCTAATTCCACCACAGCAGCTGCCCCTACGACAACCACTGAAGCTCTAACTACAACAACTGCTGCTCCAACGACCACTATAACTCCAGAACCTATTACGACAACCACTGCAGCTCCTGCTACAACAATTGCTATTCTTACAACCACTGCGACTGCAGCACCTTCTACAACAACTACAACTTCAGCTCCTACGACAACCACAACAGCAACACCTACAACAACTGCAGCTCCTACACCAACTTTAGAATCTACTTCAACCACAGCAGCTGCCGCTACGACAACCACTGCAGCCCTAACTGCAACAACTGCTGCTCCTTCGACCACTACAACTCCAGAACCTACTACGACAACCAGTGCAGCTCCTACTACAACAACTGCTGTTCTTACGACCACAATGGCTGCAGCACCTTCTACAACATCTTCAACTTCAGCTCCTACGACAACCGCAACAACAGCACCTACTACAACACCTGCAGTTCCTACAACTGTTGCTCCCACGACCACTACACCTGTTGTGCTTACTACAGCAATCACAACTACAGCTCCTTCTGCAACAAATGTAGCTTCTACTTCAAGCACAGCAGCTGCCTCTACGACAACCACTGCAGCTCTAACTACAACAACTGCTGCTCCAACGACCACTACAACTCCAGAACCTATTACGACAACCACTGCAGCTCCTGCTACAACAACTGCTATTCTTACAACCACTGCGACTGCAGCACCTTCTACAACAACTACAACGTCAGCTCCCACGACAACCACAACAGCAACACCTACAACAACTGTAGCTTCAACGACAACTGCAGCTCCTACAACAACCTTAGAATCTACTTCAACCACAGCAGCTGCCTCTATGACAACCACTGCAGCTCTAACTACAACACCTGCTGCTCCAACGACCACTACAACTCCAGAACCTATTACGACAACCACTGCAGCTCCTGCTACAACAATTGCTATTCTTACAACCACTGCGACTGCAGCACCTTCTACAACAACTACAACTTCAGCTCCTACGACAACCACAACAGCAACACCTACAACAACTGCAGCTCCTACACCAACTTTAGAATCTACTTCAACCACAGCAGCTGCCGCTACGACAACCACTGCAGCCCTAACTGCAACAACTGCTGCTCCTTCGACCACTACAACTCCAGAACCTACTACGACAACCAGTGCAGCTCCTACTACAACAACTGCTGTTCTTACGACCACAATGGCTGCAGCACCTTCTACAACATCTTCAACTTCAGCTCCTACGACAACCGCAACAACAGCACCTACTACAACACCTGCAGTTCCTACAACTGTAGCTCCCACGACCACTACACCTGTTGTGCTTACTACAGCAATCACAACTACAGCTCCTTCTGCAACAAATGTAGCTTCTACTTCAAGCACAGCAGCTGCCTCTACGACAACCACTGCAGCTCTAACTACAACAACTGCTGCTCCAACAACCACTACAACTCCAGAACCTATTACGACAACCACTGCAGCTCCTGCTACAACAACTGCTATTCTTACAACCACTGCGACTGCAGCACCTTCTACAACAACTACAACGTCAGCTCCCACGACAACCACAACAGCAACACCTACAACAACTGTAGCTTCAACGACAACTGCAGCTCCTACAACAACCTTAGAATCTACTTCAACCACAGCAGCTGCCTCTATGACAACCACTGCAGCTCCTGCTACAACAACTGCTATTCTTACAACCACTGCGACTGCAGCACCTTCTACAACAACTACAACTTCAGCTCCTACGACAACCACAACAGCAACATCTTCAACAACTGTAGATTCAACAACAACTGCAGCTCCTACAACAACCTTAGAATCTACTTCAACCACAGCAGCTGCCTCTATGACAACCACTGCAGCTCTAACTACAACACCTGCTGCTCCAACGACCACTACAACTCCAGAACCTATTACGACAACCACTGCAGCTCCGGCTACAACAATTGCTATTCTTACAACCACTGCGACTGCAGCACCTTCTACAACAACTACAACTTCAGCTCCTACGACAACCACAACAGCAACACCTACAACAACTGTAGCTTCAACGACAACTGCAGCTCCTACAACAACCTTAGAATCTACTTCAACCACAGCAGCTGCCTCTATGACAACCACTGCAGCTCCTGCTTCAACAACTGCTATTCTTATAACCACTGAGACTGCAGCACCTTCTACAACAACTACAACTTCAGCTCCCACGACAACTGCAAATCCTACAACAACCTTAGCATCTAATTCCACCACAGCAGCTGCCCCTACGACAACCACTGCAGCTCTAACTACAACAACTGCTCCAACGACCACTATAACTCCAGAACCTATTACGACAACCACTGCAGCTCCTGCTACAACAATTGCTATTCTTACAACCACTGCGACTGCAGCACCTTCTACAACAACTACAACTCCTACGACAACCACAACAGCAACACCTACAACAACTGTAGCTTCCACGACAACTGCAGCTCCTACAACAACTTTAGAATCTACTTCAACCACAGCAGCTGCCCCTACGACAACCACTGCAGCCCTAACTGCAACAACTGCTGCTCCTTTGACCACTACAACTCCAGAACCTACTACGACAACCAGTGCAGCTCCTACTACAACAACTGCTGTTCTTACGACCACAATGGCTGCAGCACCTTCTACAACAGCTTCAACTTCAGCTCCTACGACAACCGCAACAACAGCACCTACTACAACACCTGCAGTTCCTACAACTGTAGCTCCCACGACCACTACACCTGTTGTGCTTACTACAGCAATCACAACTACAGCTCCTGCTGCAACAAATGTAGCTTCTACTTCAACCACAGCAGCTGCCTCTACGACAACCACTGCAGCTCTAACTACAACAACTGCTGCTCCAACGACCACTACAACTCCAGAACCTATTACGACAACCACTGCAGCTCCTGCTACAACAACTGCTATTCTTACAACCACTGCGACTGCAGCACCTTCTACAACAACTACAACGTCAGCTCCCACGACAACCACAACAGCAACACCTACAACAACTGTAGCTCCCACGACAACTGCAGCTCCTACAACAACCTTAGAATCTACTTCAACCACAGCAGCTGCCTCTATGACAACCACTGCAGCTCTAACTACAACACCTGCTGCTCCAACGACCACTACAACTCCAGAACCTATTACGACAACCACTGCAGCTCCTGCTACAACAATTGCTATGCTTACAACCACTGCGTCTGCAGCACCTTCTACAACAACTACAACTTCAGCTCCTACGACAACCACAACAGCAACACCTACAACAACTGCAGCTCCTACACCAACTTTAGAATCTACTTCAACCACAGCAGCTGCCCCTACGACAACCACTGCAGCCCTAACTGCAACAACTGCTGCTCCTTCGACCACTACAACTCCAGAACCTACTACGACAACCAGTGCAGCTCCTACTACAACAACTGCTGTTCTTACGACCACAATGGCTGCAGCACCTTCTAAAACATCTTCAACTTCAGCTCCTACGACAACCGCAACAACAGCACCTACTACAACACCTGCAGTTCCTACAACTGTAGCTCCCACGACCACTACACCTGTTGTGCTTACTACAGCAATCACAACTACAGCTCCATCTGCAACAAATGTAGCTTCTACTTCAAGCACAGCAGCTGCCTCTACGACAACCACTGCAGCTCTAACTACAACAACTGCTGCTCCAACGACCACTACAACTCCAGAACCTATTACGACAACCACTGCAGCTCCTGCTACAACAACTGCTATTCTTACAACCAATGCGACTGCAGCACCTTCTACAACAACTACAATGTCAGCTCCCACGACAACCACAACAGCAACACCTACAACAACTGTAGCTTCAACGACAACTGCAGCTCCTACAACAACCTTAGAATCTACTTCAACCACAGCAGCTGCCTCTATGACAACGACTGCAGCTCCTGCTACAATAACTGCTATTCTAACAACCTCTGAGACTGCAGCACCTTCTACAACAACTACAACTTCAGCTCCTACGACAACCGCAACAACAGCAACACCTACAACAACTGTAGCTCCCACGACAACTGCAAATCCTACAACAACCTTAGCATCTAATTCAACCACAGCAGCTGCCCCTACGACAACCACTGCACCTCTAACTACAACAACTGCTGCTCCAACGACCACTATAACTCCAGAACCTATTACTACAACCACTGCAGCTCCTGCTACAACAATTGCTATTCTTACAACCACTGAGACTGCAGCACCTTCTACAACAACTACAACTTCAGCTCCTACGACAACCAAAACAGCAACACCTACAACAACTGCAGCTCCTACAACAACTTTAGAATCTACTTCAACCACAGCAGCTGCCCCTACGACAACCACTGCAGCCTTAACTGCAACAACTGCTGCTCCTTCGACCACTACAACTCCAGAACCTATTACGACAACCAGTGCAGCTCCTACTACAACAACTGCTGTTCTTACGACCACAATGGCTGCAGCACCTTCTACAACAGCTTCAACTTCAGCTCCTACATCAACCGCAACAACAGCACCTACTACAACCCCTGCAGTTCCTACAACTGTAGCTCCCACAACCACTACACCTGTTGTGCTTACTACAGCAATCACAACTACAGCTCCTTCTGCAACAAATGTAGCTTCTACTTCAAGCACAGCAGCTGCCTCTACGACAACCACTGCAGCTCTAACTACAACAACTGCTGCTCCAACGACCACTACAACTCCAGAACCTATTACGACAACCACTGCAGCTCCTGCTACAACAACTGCTATTCTTACAACCACTGCGACTGCAGCACCTTCTACAACAACTACAATGTCAGCTCCCACGACAACCACAACAGCAACACCTACAACAACTGTAGCTTCAACGACAACTGCAGCTCCTACAACAACCTTAGAATCTACTTCAACCACAGCAGCTGCCTCTATGACAACCACTGCAGCTCCTGCTACAACAACTGCTATTCTTACAACCACTGAGACTGCAGCACCTTCTACAACAACTACAACTTCAGCTCCTACGACAACCGCAACAACAGCAACACCTACAACAACTGTAGCTCCCACGACAACTGCAAATCCTACAACAACCTTAGCATCTAATTCAACCACAGCAGCTGCCCCTACGACAACCACTGCACCTCTAACTACAACAACTGCTGCTCCAACGACCACTATAACTCCAGAACCTATTACGACAACCACTGCAGCTCCTGCTACAACAATTGCTATTCTTACAACCACTGCGACTGCAGCACCTTCTACAACAACTACAACTTCAGCTCCTACGACAACCAAAACAGCAACACCTACAACAACTGCAGCTCCTACAACAACTTTAGAATCTACTTCAACCACAGCAGCTGCCCCTACGACAACCACTGCAGCCTTAACTGCAACAACTGCTGCTCCTTCGACCACTACAACTCCAGAACCTACTACGACAACCAGTGCAGCTCCTACTACAACAACTGCTGTTCTTACGACCACAATGGCTGCAGCACCTTCTACAACAGCTTCAACTTCAGCTCCTACATCAACCGCAACAACAGCACCTACTACAACCCCTGCAGTTCCTACAACTGTAGCTCCCACGACCACTACACCTGTTGTGCTTACTACAGCAATCACAACTACAGCTCCTGCTGCAACAACTGTAGCTTCTACGTCAACCACAGCAGCTGCCTCTACGACAACCACTGCAGCTCTAACTGCAACAACTGCTGCTCCAACGACCACTACAACTCCAGAACCTATTACGACAACCACTGCAGCTCCTGCTACAACAACTGCTATTCTCACAACCACTGCGACTGCAGCACCTTCTAAAACAACTACAACTTCAGCTCCTACGACAAGCACAACAACAACACCTACAACAACTGTAGCTCCCACGACAACTGCAGCTCCTACAACAACTTTAGCATCTACTTCAACCACAGCAGCTGCTCCAACGACAACCACTGCAGCTCTAACTGCGACAACTGCTGCTCCTACGACCACTACAACTCCAGAACCTACTACGACAACCACTGCAGCTCCTACTACAACAACTGCTGTTCTTACGACCACAACAACTGCAGCACCTTCTACAAAAACTACAACTTCAGCTCCTTCGACAACCACAACAGCAACTATCAGAACACCTGTAGTTCATACAACTGTAGCTCCCACGACCACTACACCTGCTGTACTTACTACAACAATCACAACTACAGCTCCTGATACAACAACTGTAGCTTCTACGTCAACCACAGCAGCTGCCTCTACGACAACCACTGCAGCTCTAACTACAACAACTGCTGCTCCAACGACCACTACAACTCCAGAACCTATTACGACAGCCACTGCAGCACCTTCTACAACTACTACAAATTCAGCTCCTACGACAACCACAACAGCAACACCTACAACAACTGTAGCTTCAACGACAACTGCAGCTCCTACAACAACTTTAGAATCTACTTCAACCACAGCAGCTGCCTCTACGACAACCACTGCAGCTCTAACTAAAACACCTGCTGCTCCAACGACCACTATAACTCCAGAACCTATTACGACAACCACTGCAGCTCCTGCTACAACAAATGCTATTCTTACAACCACTGAGACTGCAGCACCTTCTACAACAACTACAACTTCAGCTCCTACGACAACCACAACAGCAACACCTACAACAACTGTAGCTTCCACGACAACTGCAGCTCCTACAACAACTTTAGAATCTACTTCAACCACAGCAGCTGCCCCTACGACAACCACTGCAGCCCTAACTGCAACAACTGCTGCTCCTTCGACCACTACAACTCCAGAACCTACTACGACAACCAGTGCAGCTCCTACTACAACAACTGCTGTTCTTACGACCACAATGGCTGCAGAACCTTCTACAACAGCTTCAACTTCAGCTCCTACGACAACCGCAACAACAGCACCTACTACAACACCTGCAGTTCCTACAACTGTAGCTCCCACGACCACTACACCTGTTGTGCTTACTACAGCAATCACAACTACAGCTCCTGCTGCAACAACTGTAGCTTCTACGTCAACCACAGCAGCTGCCTCTACGACAACCACTGCAGCTCTAACTACAACAACTGCTGCTCCAACGACCACTACAACTCTAGAACCTATTACGACAACCACTGCAGCTCCTGCTACAACAACTGCTATTCTTACAACCACTGCGACTGCAGCACCTTCTACAACAACTACAACTTCAGCTCCTACGACAACCGCAACAACTACAACTTCAACAAATGTAGCTCCCACGACAACTGCAGCACCTACAACTGTAGCTCCTGCTACCAATACACCTGCTGTACGTACTACAACAATGACAAATGCAGCTCCTACTACAACAACTTTTGCTTCAATGTCATCTACTGCAGCTGCCTCTACAATAACCACTGCAACTCTAACTAAAAGAACTGCTGCTCCAACGACCACTACATCTCCAGAACCTACTCCGACAGCCATTGCAGCTCCTACTACAACATCTGCTGTTCTTACTATTGCAACGACTGCAGCACCTTCTACAACAACTACAACTTCAGCTTCTACGACAACAACAGCACCTACTACAACACCTGCAGTTCCTACAACTGTAGCTCCTACTGCCGCTACACCTGCTGTACTTACTACACCTTTCACAACTGCAGCTCCTGCTACAACAGTAGCTTCTCTGTCAACCACAGCAGCTGCATCTACGATAACTACTGCAGCTCTAAGTAAACCAACTGCTGCTCCAACGACCACTACATCTCCTACAACAACAACTGTAGCTCTTATGACCAATACAAATGCAGCACCAACTATGACAACTGCCGCTCTTAATACAACTACAGCTTTTACAAGAACTTCCACTGTCCCTACTACCATCAGCACCATAGATGCTCCTACTACCACAACTATAACGGCAGCTCCTATAACCACCACAACTGTAGCTTCTACAACAACAACCAAAACTTCAACTGCAATAATGACAACTACAAACACAAATACAATAATGACAACTCCAACAATCGCAACTCCAGCTCTTAAAACCACCGCCATCAATGTTGCTCCTATTACAACAATTAATACTGCAGGTCCTACAAGCACACCCACAACTGGTAGTTCTCATTCTACAACAACGACTACAACTGCAGCACCTACAAGTACAACCGCAATTGTACTTCCTACCTCGACAACCAGAACTGCAACTTATAACTCAACTTCTATGACATCAATTACTAGGTATGCAAGATAATTTAGATTTTTTTTCTCCATACAATTCCATTAACACTGTCAATCAAAAAACTTTTACAACCATGAACCATGTATATCCATGCTTGTGTCGTGACCTACTGATGTTTTCATACAAGCATCCAAAATGTCAACCTTTCTTTAGAAAAGCTCTTTGAGTACATCAGTCAGTAGAAAGGCGCTATATAAATCCTTTCCATTATTATTAATGTGTTTGCTGACGGCAAGACCACAAGATTTTTTACATTCTTCTTCTAATTATTTTAACATTTTCTAAACTTTCTAAACTAAAACAATTTAAATAAGTATAAATTAGCATATAATAACCCACCCCCAAAAATAGTAACTCTTGAACCGTTCAAGCTAGAGAAACCGAACCAACTTACATATGTTCAGGCTATCCTATCCTATCCGATCCTATCCTATGCTATCCATCAATCAATCTTTCCATCTACCTACTTTTTCCAAATATAGCCAGTCACTACCATTACTACTGCAGTGACTGCCAATAATATAACTTATTTTACAACTATGTATAATTTAAGACAAGCTAGCAAGCACACAGATTTTCTTTAGGATATGTAATGTATTATTATTTTCTCTTAGATTCGGCACAGTGGGGGTTTTTGTTAAACTGATATTCAAGGTCAAAACACCAGTCCCCACTGAGGATGATGTCCTTGGTGCCGTCAAGAAGCAACTGTCTCCTCAATTCACGACCACTCAAACCACCTTCCAGAATGCAACTTATATCAGTGAGTTCAACAAATTAGGCTTCATGAAGACATTTATTTCCACTCTCTAAAATAATTTCTTAATAAGTAAACATTCAACTGCTCCTGCTATCTAAATTCTTCTTGAATGTTTTTTAATGTTGTTGAAACTCCTAAATTGTAGCAGTTCATTTGATCTGTTGCTATTGTGACCATTTCTTTGTGTGCTCACAGAACTTACAGATACTTCATTTGCCATCAACCTTGGTTTCAAAATAACCAATGTATCCCAGGAGTCTCTAAGTAATAGACTCACACTCACCAATGAGACCGAAAGCCAGATACAGGATTCAATTAACAGACTAGTAAGATACTGTACTTCTACACATAAGATACATCCATGGTCATGTTCAGGTCATGATAGTAATTGACAACTTGATGTTTTGTCCCCTTTTAGCTCCATAAGGTTCTCAGTGAACCAGACGGCAAACAGTTTCAATTTCCCAACGCCAAATTCATGTAAGTACAACGTCATATCCTTGAACCAACCCATCTTTCTCAACTGCACTTTTTAGAATTTCTGCAGATTTCATTTAGCTGCTGCTTGTACAGCTAAACAGGATGAAGGGAACATGTTTAACTCTCACACAAAACCCATTTTCACGTCCACAGTGATGATGGCACTGAAATCACAGCAAACGTGACATATGTATACAAAGAGGAAGATGTCAACCACCCTAGTAGTTTTCTACAGGAAGTCTTAAAAGTCTCAGGTATGCTGCTTTTGTTACCATACGGTTGTCATTTCTATCTTTTTTTATGACAGTGAATTATCAAACACCATGTAACGTGTATAATACTCAATCACGAAAACACTATGTTATATGACATATTACAAGTTTATAATCCCTCTAAAATGTATTTTCATTTATTTTCAAGGTCTCCTGACCACCACTGTTGCCCCAACAACAACTACCAGCACCACACCACTTCCTACCCTTTTGACTTCAGTGACATCAACAACTAGGTAAGCAACATCATTTATTATAATATTTCATACAATTCAATTAACACTTTGTCAATCAAGGAACCTTTGCAGCAATGAACCATGTATATCCATGCTTGTGTCGTTAACTACTGATGTTTTAATAAAAGCATCCAAAATGTTAACCTTTCTTTAGAAAAGCTCTTTGAGTACATCAATCGGTCAAAAGGCACAATATAAATACAATCCATTATTATGAATGTGCTTGCTGAAGGCAAGGCAACTAGATTTCTTACATTCTTTTTCTAATTATTGTAACATTTTCTAAACTAAAACAATTTAAATGAGTATGAATTAGCATATAATAACCCACCAAAAATAATAGTAACTCGAACCGTTCAAGCTAGAGAGACCGAACCAACTTTCATATGTTCAGGCTATCCTATCCTATCCTATCCTATCCTATCCTATCCTATCCTATCCTATTCTTATCCATCAATCAATCTTTCCATCGACCTACTTTTTCCAATTATAACCAGTCACTACTATTACTCTTGCAGTGACTGCCTCTACTATAACTTACTTTACAACCATGAATACTTTAAGACAAGCTAGCAAGTACACACATTTTCTTTAGGATATGTAATTTTCCATGTATTATTATTTTCTCTTAGATTCGGCACAGTGGGGGTTTTTGTTAAACTGATATTCAAGGTCAAAACACCAGTCCCCACTGAGGATGATGTCCTTGGTGCCGTCAAGAAGCAACTGTCTCCTCAATTCACGACCACTCAAACCACCTTCCAGAATGCAACTTATATCAGTGAGTTCAACAAATTAGGCTTCATGAAGACATTTATTTCCACTCTATAATATAATTTCTTAATAAGTAAACATTCAACTGCTCCTGCTATCTAAATTCTTCTTGAATGTTTTTTAATGTTGTTGAAACTCCTAAATTGTAGCAGTTCATTTGATCTGTTGCTATTGTGACCATTTTTTTGTGTGCTCACAGAACTTACAGATACTTCATTTGCCATCGACCTTGGTTTCAAAATAACCAATGTAACCCAGGAGTCTCTAAGTAATAGACTCACACTCACCAATGAGACCGAAAGCCAGATACAGGATTCAATTAACAGACTAGTAAGATATACTGTACTTCTACACATAAGATCCATCCATGGTCATGTTCAGGTCATGATAGTAATTGACAACTTGATGTTTTGTCCCCTTTCAGCTCCATAAGGTTCTCAGTGAACCAGACGGCAAACAGTTTCAATTTCCCATCGCCAAATTCATGTAAGTACAACGTCATATCCTTGAACCAACCCATCTTTCTCAACTGAACTTTTTAGAATTTCTGCAGATTTCATTTAGCTGCTGCTTGTACAGCTAAACAGGATGAAGGGAACATGTTTAACTCTCACACAAAACCCATTTTCACGTCCACAGTGATGATGGCACTGAAATCACAGCAAACGTGACATATGTATACAAAGAGGAAGATGTCAACCACCCTAGTAGTTTTCTACAGGAAGTCTTAAAAGTCTCAGGTATGCTGCTTTTGTTACCATACGGTTGTCATTTCTATCTTTTTTTATGACAGTGAATTATCAAACACCATGTAACGTGTATAATACTCAATCTCGAAAACACTATGTTATATGACATATTACAAGTTTATAATCCCTCTAAAATGTATTTTCCTTTATTTTCAAGGTCTCCTGACCACCACTGTTGCCCCAACAACAACTACCAGCACCACACCACTTCCTACCCTTTTGACTTCAGTGACATCAACAACTAGGTAAGCAACATCATTTATTATAATATTTCATACAATTCAATTAACACTTTGTCAATCAAGGAACATTTGCAGAAATGAACCATGTATATCCATGCTTGTGTCGTTAACTACTGATGTTTTAATAAAAGCATCCAAAATGTCAACCTTTCTTTAGAAAAGCTCTTTGAGTACATCAATCGGTCAAAAGGCGCAATATAAATACAATCCATTATTATGAATGTGCTTGCTGAAGGCAAGGCAACTAGATTTCTTACATTCTTTTTCTAATTATTTTAAAATTTTCTAAACTAAAACAATTTAAATGAGAATGAATTAGCATATAATAACCCACCAAAAATAATAGTAACTCGAACCGTTCAAGCTAGAGAGACCGAACCAACTTTCATATGTTCAGGCTAACCTATCCTATCCTATCCTATTCTTATCCATCAATCAATCTTTCCATCTACCTACTTTTTCCAATTATAACCAGTCACTACTATTACTCTTGCAGTGACTGCCTCTACTATAACTTACTTTACAACCATGAATACTTTAGGACAAGCTAGCAAGCACACAGATTTTCTTTAGGAAATGTAATTTTCCATGTATTATTATTTTCTCTTAGATTCGGCACAGTGGGGGTTTTTGTTAAACTGATATTCAAGGTCAAAACACCAGTCCCCACTGAGGATGATGTCCTTGGTGCCGTCAAGAAGCAACTGTCTCCTCAATTCACGACCACTCAAACCACCTTCCAGAATGCAACTTATATCAGTGAGTTCAACAAATTAGGCTTCGTGAAGACATTTATTTCCACTCTCTAAAATAATTTCTTAATAAGTAAACATTCAACTGCTCCTGCTATCTAAATTCTTCTTGAATGTTTTTTAATGTTGTTGAAACTCCTAAATTGTAGCAGTTCATTTGATCTGTTGCTATTGTGAACATTTTTTTGTGTGCTCACAGAACTTACAGATACTTCATTTGCCATCAACCTTGGTTTCAAAATAACCAATGTAACCCAGGAGTCTCTAAGTAATAGACTCACACTCACCAATGAGACCGAAAGCCAGATACAGGATTCAATTAACAGACTAGTAAGATACTGTACTTCTACACATAAGATCCATCCATGGTCATGTTCAGGTCATGATAGTAATTGACAACTTGATGTTTTGTCCCCTTTTAGCTCCATAAGGTTCTCAGTGAACCAGACGGCAAACAGTTTCAATTTCCCATCGCCAAATTCATGTAAGTACAACGTCATATCCTTGAACCAACCCATCTTTCTCAACTGCACTTTTTAGAATTTCTGCAGATTTCATTTAGCTGCTGCTTGTACAGCTAAACAGGATGAAGGGAACATGTTTAACTCTCACACAAAACCCATTTTCACGTCCACAGTGATGATGGCACTGAAATCACAGCAAACGTGACGTATGTATACAAAGAGGAAGATGTCAACCACCCTAGTAGTTTTCTACAGGAAGTCTTAAAAGTCTCAGGTATGCTGCTTTTGTTACCATACGGTTGTCATTTCTATCTTTTTTTATGACAGTGAATTATCAAACACCATGTAACGTGTATAATATTCAATCTCGAAAACACTATGTTATATGACATATTACAAGTTTATAATCCCTCTAAAATGTATTTTCATTTATTTTCTAGGTCTCCTGACCACCACTGTTGCCCCAACAACAACTACCAGCACCACACCACTTCCTACCCTTTTGACTTCAGTGACATCAACAACTAGGTAAGCAACATCATTTATTATAATATTTCATACAATTCAATTAACACTTTGTCAATCAAGGAACCTTTGCAGCAATGAACCATGTATATCCATGCTTGTGTCGTTAACTACTGATGTTTTAATAAAAGCATCCAAAATGTTAACCTTTCTTTAGAAAAGCTCTTTGAGTACATCAATCGGTCAAAAGGCGCAATATAAATACAATCCATTATTATGAATGTGCTTGCTGAAGGCAAGGCAACTAGATTTCTTACATTCTTTTTCTAATTATTGTAACATTTCTAAACTAAAACAATTTAAATGAGTATGAATTAGCATATAATAACCCACCAAAAATAATAGTAACTCGAACCGTTCAAGCTAGAGAGACCGAACCAACTTTCATATGTTCAGGCTATCCTATCCTATCCTATCCTATCCTTATCCATCAATAAATCTTTCCATCTACCTACTTTTTCCAATTATAACCAGTCACTACTATTACTCTTGCAGTGACTGCCTCTACTATAACTTACTTTACAACCATGAATACTTTAAGACAAGCTAGCAAGCACACACATTTTCTTTAGGATATGTCATTTTCCATGTATTATTATTTTCTCTTAGATTCGGCACAGTGGGGGTTTTTGTTAAACTGATATTCAAGGTCAAAACACCAGTCCCCACTGAGGATAATGTCCTTGGTGCCGTCAAGAAGCAACTGTCTCCTCAATTCACGACCACTCAAACCCCCTTCCAGAATGCAACTTATATCAGTGAGTTCAACAAATTAGGCTTCATGAAGACATTTATTTCCACTCTCTAAAATAATTTCTTAATAAGTAAACATTCAACTGCTCCTGCTATCTAAATTCTTCTTGAATGTTTTTTAATGTTGTTGAAACTCCTAAATTGTAGCAGTTCATTTGATCTGTTGCTATTGTGACCATTTGTTTGTGTGCTCACAGAACTTACAGATACTTCATTTGCCATCGACCTTGGTTTCAAAATAACCAATGTATCCCAGGAGTCTCTAAGTAATAGACTCACACTCACCAATGAGACCGAAAGCCAGATACAGGATTCAATTAACAGACTAGTAAGATACTGTACTTCTACACATAAGATACATCCATGGTCATGTTCAGGTCATGATAGTAATTGACAACTTGATGTTTTGTCCCCTTTCAGCTCCATAAGGTTCTCAGTGAACCAGACGGCAAACAGTTTCAATTTCCCATCGCCAAATTCATGTAAGTACAACGTCATATCCTTGAACCAACCCATCTTTCTCAACTGCACTTTTTAGAATTTCTGCAGATTTCATTTAGCTGCTGCTTGTACAGCTAAACAGGATGAAGGGAACATGTTTAACTCTCACACAAAACCCATTTTCACGTCCACAGTGATGATGGCACTGAAATCACAGCAAACGTGACGTATGTATACAAAGAGGAAGATGTCAACCACCCTAGTAGTTTTCTACAGGAAGTCTTAAAAGTCTCAGGTATGCTGCTTTTGTTACCATTCGGTTGTCATTTCTATCTTTTTTTATGACAGTGAATTATCAAACACCATGTAACGTGTATAATACTCAATCTCGAAAACACTATGTTATATGACATATTACAAGTTTATAATCCCTCTAAAATGTATTTTCCTTTATTTTCAAGGTCTCCTGACCACCACTGTTGCCCCAACAACAACCTACCAGCACCACACCACTTCCTACCCTTTTGACTTCAGTGACATCAACAACTAGGTAAGCAACATCATTTATTATAATATTTCATACAATTCAATTAACACTTTGTCAATCAAGGAACATTTGCAGAAATGAACCATGTATATCCATGCTTGTGTCGTTAACTACTGATGTTTTAATAAAAGCATCCAAAATGTCAACCTTTCTTTAGAAAAGCTCTTTGAGTACATCAATCGGTCAAAAGGCGCAATATAAATACAATCCATTATTATGAATGTGCTTGCTGAAGGCAAGGCAACTAGATTTCTTACATTCTTTTTCTAATTATTTTAACATTTTCTAAACTAAAACAATTTAAATGAGAATGAATTAGCATATAATAACCCACCAAAAATAATAGTAACTCGAACCGTTCAAGCTAGAGAGACCGAACCAACTTTCATATGTTCAGGCTAACCTATCCTATCCTATCCTATTCTTATCCATCAATCAATCTTTCCATCTACCTACTTTTTCCAATTATAACCAGTCACTACTATTACTCTTGCAGTGACTGCCTCTACTATAACTTACTTTACAACCATGAATACTTTAAGACAAGCTAGCAAGCACACAGATTTTCTTTAGGAAATGTAATTTTCCATGTATTATTATTTTCTCTTAGATTCGGCACAGTGGGGGTTTTTGTTAAACTGATATTCAAGGTCAAAACACCAGTCCCCACTGAGGATGATGTCCTTGGTGCCGTCAAGAAGCAACTGTCTCCTCAATTCACGACCACTCAAACCACCTTCCAGAATGCAACTTATATCAGTGAGTTCAACAAATTAGGCTTCATGAAGACATTTATTTCTACTCTCTAAAATAATTTCTTAATAAGTAAACATTCAACTGCTCCTGCTATCTAAATTCTTCTTGAATGTTTTTTAATGTTGTTGAAACTCCTAAATTGTAGCAGTTCATTTGATCTGTTGCTGTTGTGACCATTTGTTTGTGTGCTCACAGAACTTACAGATACTTCATTTGCCATCGACCTTGGTTTCAAAATAACCAATGTATCCCAGGAGTCTCTAAGTAATAGACTCACACTCACCAATGAGACCGAAAGCCAGATACAGGATTCAATTAACAGACTAGTAAGATACTGTACTTCTACACATAAGATACATCCATGGTCATGTTCAGGTCATGATAGTAATTGACAACTTGATGTTTTGTCCCCTTTTAGCTCCATAAGGTTCTCAGTGAACCAGACGGCAAACAGTTTCAATTTCCCATCGCCAAATTCATGTAAGTACAACGTCATATCCTTGAACCAACCCATCTTTCTCAACTGCACTTTTTAGAATTTCTGCAGATTTCATTTAGCTGCTGCTTGTACAGCTAAACAGGATGAAGGGAACATGTTTAACTCTCACACAAAACCCATTTTCACGTCCACAGTGATGATGGCACTGAAATCACAGCAAACGTGACGTATGTATACAAAGAGGAAGATGTCAACCACCCTAGTAGTTTTCTACAGGAAGTCTTAAAAGTCTCAGGTATGCTGCTTTTGTTACCATACGGTTGTCATTTCTATCTTTTTTTATGACAGTGAATTATCAAACACCATGTAACGTGTATAATACTCAATCTCGAAAACACTATGTTATATGACATATTACAAGTTTATAATCCCTCTAAAATGTATTTTCCTTTATTTTCAAGGTCTCCTGACCACCACTGTTGCCCCAACAACAACAACAACTACCAGCACCACACCACTTCCTACCCTTTTGACTTCAGTGACATCAACAACTAGGTAAGCAACATCATTTATTATAATATTTCATACAATTCAATTAACACTTTGTCAATCAAGGAACCTTTGCAGCAATGAACCATGTATATCCATGCTTGTGTCGTTAACTACTGATGTTTTAATAAAAGCATCCAAAATGTCAACCTTTCTTTAGAAAAGCTCTTTGAGTACATCAATCGGTCAAAAGGCGCAATATAAATACAATCCATTATTATGAATGTGCTTGCTGAAGGCAAGGCAACTAGATTTCTTACATTCTTTTTCTAATTATTTTAACATTTTCTAAACTAAAACAATTTAAATGAGTATGAATTAGCATATAATAACCCACCAAAAATAATAGTAACTCGAACCGTTCAAGCTAGAGAGACCGAACCAACTTTCATATGTTCAGGCTAACCTATCCTATCCTATCCTATGCTATCCATCAATCAATCTTTCCATCGACCTACTTTTTCCAATTATAACCAGTCACTACTATTACTCTTGCAGTGACTGCCTCTACTATAACTTACTTTACAACCATGAATACTTTAGGACAAGCTAGCAAGCACACAGATTTTCTTTAGGAAATGTAATTTTCCATGTATTATTATTTTCTCTTAGATTCGGCACAGTGGGGGTTTTTGTTAAACTGATATTCAAGGTCAAAACACCAGTCCCCTCTGAGGATGATGTCCTTGGTGCCGTCAAGAAGCAACTGTCTCCTCAATTCACGACCACTCAAACCACCTTCCAGAATGCAACTTATATCAGTGAGTTCAACAAATTAGGCTTCATGAAGACATTTATTTCCACTCTCTAAAATAATTTCTTAATAAGTAAACATTCAACTGCTCCTGCTATCTAAATTCTTCTTGAATGTTTTTTAATGTTGTTGAAACTCCTAAATTGTAGCAGTTCATTTGATCTGTTGCTATTGTGACCATTTTTTTGTGTGCTCACAGAACTTACAGATACTTCATTTGCCATCAACCTTGGTTTCAAAATAACCAATGTATCCCAGGAGTCTCTAAGTAATAGACTCACACTCACCAATGAGACCGAAAGCCAGATACAGGATTCAATTAACAGACTAGTAAGATACTGTACTTCTACACATAAGATCCATCCATGGTCATGTTCAGGTCATGATAGTAATTGACAACTTGATGTTTTGTCCCCTTTTAGCTCCATAAGGTTCTCAGTGAACCAGACGGCAAACAGTTTCAATTTCCCATCGCCAAATTCATGTAAGTACAACGTCATATCCTTGAACCAACCCATCTTTCTCAACTGCACTTTTTAGAATTTCTGCAGATTTCATTTAGCTGCTGCTTGTACAGCTAAACAGGATGAAGGGAACATGTTTAACTCTCACACAAAACCCATTTTCACGTCCACAGTGATGATGGCACTGAAATCACAGCAAACGTGACGTATGTATACAAAGAGGAAGATGTCAACCACCCTAGTAGTTTTCTACAGGAAGTCTTAAAAGTCTCAGGTATGCTGCTTTTGTTACCATACGGTTGTCATTTCTATCTTTTTTTATGACAGTGAATTATCAAACACCATGTAACGTGTATAATACTCAATCTCGAAAACACTATGTTATATGACATATTACAAGTTTATAATCCCTCTAAAATGTATTTTCCTTTATTTTCAAGGTCTCCTGACCACCACTGTTGCCCCAACAACAACTACCAGCACCACACCACTTCCTACCCTTTTGACTTCAGTGACATCAACAACTAGGTAAGCAACATCATTTATTATAATATTTCATACAATTCAATTAACACTTTGTCAATCAAGGAACCTTTGCAGCAATGAACCATGTATATCCATGCTTGTGTCGTTAACTACTGATGTTTTAATAAAAGCATCCAAAATGTCAACCTTTCTTTAGAAAAGCTCTTTGAGTACATCAATCGGTCAAAAGGCGCAATATAAATACAATCCATTATTATGAATGTGCTTGCTGAAGGCAAGGCAACTAGATTTCTTACATTCTTTTTCTAATTATTTTAACATTTTCTAAACTAAAACAATTTAAATGAGTATGAATTAGCATATAATAACCCACCAAAAATAATAGTAACTCGAACCGTTCAAGCTAGAGAGACCGAACCAACTTTCATATGTTCAGGCTAACCTATCCTATCCTATCCTATGCTATCCATCAATCAATCTTTCCATCGACCTACTTTTTCCAATTATAACCAGTCACTACTATTACTCTTGCAGTGACTGTCTCTACTATAACTTACTTTACAACCATGAATACTTTAGGACAAGCTAGCAAGCACACAGATTTTCTTTAGGAAATGTAATTTTCCATGTATTATTATTTTCTCTTAGATTCGGCACAGTGGGGGTTTTTGTTAAACTGATATTCAAGGTCAAAACACCAGTCCCCTCTGAGGATGATGTCCTTGGTGCCGTCAAGAAGCAACTGTCTCCTCAATTCACGACCACTCAAACCACCTTCCAGAATGCAACTTATATCAGTGAGTTCAACAAATTAGGCTTCATGAAGACATTTATTTCCACTCTCTAAAATAATTTCTTAATAAGTAAACATTCAACTGCTCCTGCTATCTAAATTCTTCTTGAATGTTTTTTAATGTTGTTGAAACTCCTAAATTGTAGCAGTTCATTTGATCTGTTGCTATTGTGACCATTTTTTTGTGTGCTCACAGAACTTACAGATACTTCATTTGCCATCAACCTTGGTTTCAAAATAACCAATGTATCCCAGGAGTCTCTAAGTAATAGACTCACACTCACCAATGAGACCGAAAGCCAGATACAGGATTCAATTAACAGACTAGTAAGATACTGTACTTCTACACATAAGATACATCCATGGTCATGTTCAGGTCATGATAGTAATTGACAACTTGATGTTTTGTCCCCTTTTAGCTCCATAAGGTTCTCAGTGAACCAGAAGGCAAACAGTTTCAATTTCCCATCGCCAAATTCATGTAAGTACAACGTCATATCCTTGAACCAACCCATCTTTCTCAACTGCACTTTTTAGAATTTCTGCAGATTTCATTTAGCTGCTGCTTGTACAGCTAAACAGGATGAAGGGAACATGTTTAACTCTCACACAAAACCCATTTTCACGTCCACAGTGATGATGGCACTGAAATCACAGCAAACGTGACGTATGTATACAAAGAGGAAGATGTCAACCACCCTAGTAGTTTTCTACAGGAAGTCTTAAAAGTCTCAGGTATGCTGCTTTTGTTACCATACGGTTGTCATTTTTATCTTTTTTTATGACAGTGAATTATCAAACACCATGTAACGTGTATAATACTCAATCTCGAAAACACTATGTTATATGACATATTACAAGTTTATAATCCCTCTAAAATTTATTTTCATTTATTTTCTAGGTCTCCTGACCACCACTGTTGCCCCAACAACAACTACCAGCACCACACCACTTCCTACCCTTTTGACTTCAGTGACATCAACAACTAGGTAAGCAAGATCATTTATTATAATTATTTAATACAATTCAATTAACACTTTGTCAATCAAGGACCCTTTGCAACAATGAACCATGTATATCCATGCTTGTGTCGTTAACTACTGATGTTTTAATAAAAGCATCCAAAATGTTAACCTTTCTTTAGAAAAGCTCTTTGAGTACATCAATCGGTCAAAAGGGGCAATATAAATCCAATCCATTATTATGAATGTGCTTGCTGAAGGCTAGACCACTAGATTTCTTACATTTTTCTTCTAATGATTAGATTTATTTAGCCTGCTCTAGCACTTCAACACTTTAAGCTATACACAGGGAACTAACTTTCAAATGTGCAGACATCCCCAACTTAAATAGCTTGAGAAAATATTTTAGATAGCATTTATACTTTTTGTACTACAACAAAAAACGAATGAAGTAACACCTCACAGCACAACACCTCTCCCCTGTGACATACTTGTGTGTATGTACTGACATGTATGTGTAACTGACATATGCACACACACACAGGCACACACACACACACACACACACACACACACACACACACACACACACACACACACACACACACACACACACACACACACACACACACACACACACACACACACACACACACACACACACACACACACACACACACACACACACACACACACACACACACTACATGTTAATGTCTTTAAATGTATATAAATTGTAAAGTATTTTGTCTGTAATGTCTTTTTTTCTATATGTCGGGACCCAGTAAGACTAGCTGTCGCCATCGACATCGACTAATGGGGATCCTTTTTAGTCAAATCAAATAATTTTTCAAATCAGCTCCCAATGCATTTCAATGGCAATAAATGGGACGAAGACTTAGATGGAGAAAATTTGGCCACGCTACTCCTCCTAAACCGTTTAAGATATCAACACCAAACCAACGTTTATGTGTTCAGATTGACCCATCTTAGATTGCTTGTCAAATGCTTCAAATTCTCTAAAACTTTTATAGACTGTAACAATCCAATTTGCATAAATTGGCAAAACACTTAATGGATTCAATTCCAACCATGAGAACACAGTAGTAAACATTTAAAATGCTGCTGCTCCTTAACCATTGCAGCTACTAACATTTTAAAAAGCTTTAACATTTTCAGAACTTTATAAACTATAACAATTTAAAATAAGCATAAATTAGCATACAATAACCCACCAAAAATAATATTAACTCTTGAACTGTTCAAGCTAGAGAGACCAAACCAACTTTCATATGTTCAGGCTATCCTATCCTATCCTATCCTTATCCATCAATCAATCTTTCCATCTACCTACTTTTTCCAATTATAACCAGTCACTACCATTACGTCTGCAGTGACTGCCACTACTATAACTTTTTCACAACCATAAATACTTTTAGACAAACTAGCAAGCACACACATTTTCTTTAGGAAATGTAATTTTCCGTGTATTATTATTTTCTCTTAGATTCGGCACAGTGGTTGTTTTTGTTAAACTGATATTCAAGCTCAAAACACCAGTCCCCACTGAGGATGATGTCCTTGGTGCAATCAAGAAGCAACTGTCTCGTCAATTCAGGACCACTCAAACCACCTTCCAGAATGCAACTTATATCAGTGAGTTCAACAAATTAGGCTTCATGAAGACATTTATTTCCACTTTATAAAATAATTTCTTAATAAGTAAACATTCAACTACTCCTGCTATCTAAATACTTCTTGAATGTTTTTTAATGTTGTTGAAACTCCTAAATTGTAGCAGTTCATTTGATCTGTTGCTATAGTGACCATTTTTTTGTGTGCTCACAGAACTTACAGATACTTCATATGCCATCAACCTTGGTTTCAAAATAACCAATGTAACCCTGGAGTCTCTAAGTAATAGACTCACATTCACCAACGAGACCTACATCAAGATACAGGATTCAATTAACAGTCTAGTAAGATACTGTACTTCTATACATAAGATACATCCATGGTCATGTTCAGGTCTTGATAGTAATTGACAACATGATGTTTTGTCCCCTTTTAGCTCCATAACCTACTCAGTGAACCAGAAGGCAAACAGTTTCAATTTCCCAACGCCGACTTCATGTAAGTACAACGTCATAACCTTGAACCAACCCATCTTTCTCAACTGCACTCTTTAGAATTTCTGCAGATTTCATTTAGCTGCTGCTTGTACAGCTGGATGAAGGGAGCATGTTTAACTCTCACACAAAACCCATTTTTACATCCACAGTGTTGATGGCACTGAAATCAGGGCAAATGTGCTGTATGTATTCAAAGAGGACGATGTCAACCACCCTAGTAGTTTTCTACAGGAAGTCTTAAAAGTCTCAGGTATGCTGCTTTCGTTACCATACGGTTGTCATTTCTATGTTTTTTTATGACAGTGAGTTATCAAACACCATGTAACGTGTATAATACTCAATCTCGAAAACACTTATATATCTATGTTATATGACATATTACACGTTTAGAATCCCTGTAAAATGTATTTGAATTTATTTTCTAGGTCTCCTGACCACCACTGTTGCCCCAACAACAACTACCAGCACCACAACACTTCCTACCCTTTTGACTTCAGTGACATCAACAACTAGGTAAGCGCGATCATTTATTATAATTATTTAATACAATTCAATTAACACTTTGTCAATCAAGGACCCTTTGCAACAATGAACCATGTATATCCATGCTTGTGTCGTTAACTACTGATGTTTTAATAAAAGCATCCAAAATGTTAACCTTTCTTTAGAAAAGCTCTTTGAGTACATCAATCGGTCAAAAGGGGCAATATAAATCCAATCCATTATTATGAATGTGCTTGCTGAAGGCTAGACCACTAGATTTCTTACATTTTTCTTCTAATGATTAGATTTATTTAGCCTGCTCTAGCACTTCAACACTTTAAGCTATACACAGGGAACTAACTTTCAAATGTGCAGACATCCCCAACTTAAATAGCTTGAGAAAATATTTTAGATAGCATTTATACTTTTTGTACTACAACAAAAAACGAATGAAGTAACACCTCACAGCACAACACCTCTCCCCTGTGACATACTTGTGTGTATGTACTGACATGTATGTGTAACTGACATATGCACACACACACAGGCACACACACACACACACACACACACACACACACACACACACACACACACACACACACACACACACACACACACACACACACACACACACACACACACACACACACACACACACACACACACACACACACACACACACACTACATGTTAATGTCTTTAAATGTATATAAATTGTAAAGTATTTTGTCTGTAATGTCTTTTTTTCTATATGTCGGGACCCAGTAAGACTAGCTGTCGCCATCGACATCGACTAATGGGGATCCTTTTTAGTCAAATCAAATAATTTTTCAAATCAGCTCCCAATGCATTTCAATGGCAATAAATGGGACGAAGACTTAGATGGAGAAAATTTGGCCACGCTACTCCTCCTAAACCGTTT
Organism: Salvelinus alpinus; assembly: GCF_045679555.1. Classification (NCBI taxonomy): domain Eukaryota; kingdom Metazoa; phylum Chordata; class Actinopteri; order Salmoniformes; family Salmonidae; genus Salvelinus; species Salvelinus alpinus. The sequence goes on from NC_092114.1 coordinate 35,536,621, forward strand.
AAGATATCAACACCAAACCAACGTTTATGTGTTCAGATTGACCCATCTTAGATTGCTTGTCAAATGCTTCAAATTCTCTAAAACTTTTATAGACTGTAACAATCCAATTTGCATAAATTGGCAAAACACTTAATGGATTCAATTCCAACCATGAGAACACAGTAGTAAACATTTAAAATGCTGCTGCTCCTTAACCATTGCAGCTACTAACATTTTAAAAAGCTTTAACATTTTCAGAACTTTATAAACTATAACAATTTAAAATAAGCATAAATTAGCATACAATAACCCACCAAAAATAATATTAACTCTTGAACTGTTCAAGCTAGAGAGACCAAACCAACTTTCATATGTTCAGGCTATCCTATCCTATCCTTATCCATCAATCAATCTTTCCATCTACCTACTTTTTCCAATTATAACCAGTCACTACCATTACGTCTGCAGTGACTGCCACTACTATAACTTTTTCACAACCATAAATACTTTTAGACAAACTAGCAAGCACACACATTTTCTTTAGGAAATGTAATTTTCCGTGTATTATTATTTTCTCTTAGATTCGGCACAGTGGTTGTTTTTGTTAAACTGATATTCAAGCTCAAAACACCAGTCCCCACTGAGGATGATGTCCTTGGTGCCATCAAGAAGCAACTGTCTCGTCAATTCAGGACCACTCAAACCACCTTCCAGAATGCAACTTATATCAGTGAGTTCAACAAATTAGGCTTCATGAAGACATTTATTTCCACTTTATAAAATAATTTCTTAATAAGTAAACATTCAACTACTCCTGCTATCTAAATACTTCTTGAATGTTTTTTAATGTTGTTGAAACTCCTAAATTGTAGCAGTTCATTTGATCTGTTGCTATAGTGACCATTTTTTTGTGTGCTCACAGAACTTACAGATACTTCATATGCCATCAACCTTGGTTTCAAAATAACCAATGTAACCCTGGAGTCTCTAAGTAATAGACTCACATTCACCAACGAGACCTACATCAAGATACAGGATTCAATTAACAGTCTAGTAAGATACTGTACTTCTATACATAAGATCCATCCATGGTCATGTTCAGGTCATGATAGTAATTGACAACATGATGTTTTGTCCCCTTTTAGCTCCATAACCTACTCAGTGAACCAGAAGGCAAACAGTTTCAATTTCCCAACGCCGACTTCATGTAAGTACAACGTCATAACCTTGAACCAACCCATCTTTCTCAACTGCACTCTTTAGAATATCTGCAGATTTCATTTCACTGCTGCTTGTACAGCTGGATGAAGGGAGCATGTTTAACTCTCACACAAAACCCATTTTTACATCCACAGTGTTGATGGCACTGAAATCAGGGCAAATGTGCTGTATGTATTCAAAGAGGACGATGTCAACCACCCTAGTAGTTTTCTACAGGAAGTCTTAAAAGTCTCAGGTATGCTGCTTTCGTTACCATACGGTTGTCATTTCTATGTTTTTTTATGACAGTGAGTTATCAAACACCATGTAACGTGTATAATACTCAATCTCGAAAACACTTATATATCTATGTTATATGACATATTACACGTTTAGAATCCCTCTAAAATGTATTTGAATTTATTTTCTAGGTCTCCTGACCACCACTGTTGCCCCAACAACAACTACCAGCACCACACCACTTCATACCCTTTTGCTGACCACTCCTTTCAATACCACAAGTGTTGGAGGTTTTCCTGGCTGGGCTTTGGCCATTATCATTCCTTGTGGCATCGCTATCATTCTGGTACCCCTGTGGATCCTGCTATGTGTACGTATAGGCTTGTATTCACATGTGTAGTGTGAAAATAGTTTACAAAGTGTTTCATCCAATAAGCTGTTTAATTTCTGCAATGATATTTTGCATGTGAATCATGCCTCCCCATCTTTCTTTTGCAGTGTATGCTATGTGGCTGCTGTGCAGCTGTAAGGAGACGCTGGCACAGACGCAGATCTTACAATGTACAGTACACCACCAGAAACGGACTCTTCTGAGGTGACAACACTAACATCAGTAGGCAACTGTCATCACAAGAACAGCCAATTATTTATCTTTATCTGCTAATCAGGAGGCTTCATTGGGTACTTGCATCTATTTTTTTATCACGAAAAGAAACTTCGTAATTGGCTTAATAATCCACACTTTTCTGCGCATTGGACAATTTTTTATGTTATACATCTGATTGTTAATCATAGTTACAGCGGAGCTGAACAGCATGTATGTTTATGTATTTGTTAGCTATGTCATTTATGTGGTTTCAAGCTGTGCTGTCCCTTGACTAAAACGGTTATCAGTTATTTATTGAATGTATAATATGGTAGATTAAAATATTTATTTGAGTTTTGTTATTTCCTCTCTTGACTAACTATTAACTAACTTATTTTCAACTGCAATACAGTACTTGTTTCTTCATCACACAGTTTGACAAATGTAATAAAGACTTTGCAAATCAGTATTAAGAAAACATTTTATGAATTGGTTTGACTCGTGAGGGTGATTACAGACAGCACATCTAAACATCAAAGGAAGTCAAGATTGTCCGACCTGGCACCGTACGCTCAGAAATATCTAACACAATTTAATATCTACAGTACCAGTCAAAAGTTTGGACACACCTACTCATTCAAGTGTTTTTTTCTTTCTTTTTACTATTTTCTACATTGTAGAATAATAGTGAAGATATCAAAACTATGAAATAACACATATGGAATCATGTAGTAACCAAAAAAGTGTTCAACAAATAAAATATATATTTTAGATTTTAGATTCTTCAAAGTAGCCACCCTTTGCCTTGATGACAGCTTTGCACACTCTTGGCATTCTCTCAACCAGCTTCACCTGGAATGGTTTTCCAACAGTCTTGAAGTAGTTCCCACATATGCTGAGCACTTGTTGGCTGCCTTTCCTTCACTCTGCGGTCCAACTCATCCTAACCATCTCTATTGGGTTGAGGTCAGGTGATTGTGGAGGCTAGATCCTCTGATTTAGCACTCCAAATAGCCCTTACACAGCCTGGAGGAATGTTGGGTCATTGTCCAGTTGAAAAACAAATGATAGTCACACTAAGCGCAAACCAGATGGGATGGCGTATCGCTGCAGAATGCTGTGGGTGCCATGCTGGTTAAGTGTGCCTTGAATTCTAAATCAATCACAGACAGTGTCACCAGCAAAGCACCCTCACACCATCACACCTCCTCCAAGTCTCTTCTTATTATTGGTATCCTTTAGTAGTTGTTTCTTTGCAGCAATTCAACCATGAAGGCCTGATTCATGCAGTCATCTCGCTCTCTTCTCTCCCTCTCTCTCTCTAATGTCGAGAACTGTTCTATAATTTAACATGTTTCTTGTTTGTCTATCTTTTCTATGTCTTTGTCTACATGTTTACAACTAGCAAGGGGAAGATATCAGAATAGCGACATTGGGAACAATAGCATATTGTACAGGATACATTTGTACTGTAGTGAAGCCGTCTCTATATTAATGCAAGGCCTCTCATGATCATGTGAAACGTCAATTGCTATGGAAATACTGGGATGTGTTTTTCAATGATGTTAAAGGTAATTATGATGCAACTATGATGGTGATACGATATGGATTACAATTATCATCCTCAATATTAAGGCTATACGCACCACATGTTACACACATAGACACTCAACCATGCAAATTGGTGGGGTTATTATTTATTTGGACATCACACATTATAGTCTTACTCTTAAACAGACATCGTACACACTCACTAAATCACATCCAATATCATACACATCAACCTACTCAGATTTACTACACAAATAATATCTTGTCTCAATTTTCTAACATCTGTGGCATTGGCTCACAGGCAAACAGGCAAGGGAATAAAACAAATATTGCTAGAACCTATTTCTTGAATTCTAAATTCTAATTTCAAAAACATTTGAAAGCTCTAATGGAAGTAACTTTACAAGCACTTATTATGGTCAATTTATACTGAGAATAGTATCTAGTTATAGTAAGGGGTGAAATAAGTATAGCCAGTTATAACTGTAACGGTTTTGCAGATTATTAAAAAAATGAAGATCAGTCTTTAAGTGGCTTAAAGAAAAGGAATATAACATATACTGCTTCCAGGAAACTCACTCTACATCCTTAGATGAAGTTTCGTGTAAAAGGGAATGGGGTGGTGAAATTATTTTCTGTCATGGACAAAGGAACTTAAAAGTTGTGATGATATTAATTAACAAAATAGTCAGGAAATAGTCAGCAACTAGTCAGGAATGATTCGCAAGGAAGGTGGATTTTTTTAAATATGAAAGTGGACAAAAAAGACATTTGGCTCATTATACTCATTTTTTTTCTCCCCAATTGGTAGTAGTTGCAGTCTTGGCTCATCGCTACAACTCCCGTACGGACTCGGGAGAGGCGAAGGTCAAGAGCCCTGCGACCTCGAAACACAACCCAACCTAGCCGCACTGCTTCTTGACACAACACACATCCAACCCGGAAGCCAGCCACACCAATGTGTTGGAGGAAACACCGTACACCTGGCAACCTGGTCAGCGTGCACTGTGCCTGGCCCGCCACAGGAGTCGCTAGTGCGCGATGAGACAAGGATATCCCTGCCGGCCAAACCCTCCCTAACCCGGACAACGCTGGGCCAATTGTGCCTCGCCCCATGGACCTCCTGGTGGCACAGCCTTAGACCACAGCGCCACCCGTGAGGCCCTGGCTCATTAATCTCTATGGTCCAAATCAGGATGATCCATACTTCTTTTAAAATATTTATACCAATTTATTGAACTTAGAGGCAAACAAATGATCAAATCATCATGGTGGGAAGAGTCAATGAACCATAAAGGAAATCACTCAACAAACTATCATCACTCTTAAGGAAATCACAAATGTTATGGACACATTAGAAATAGTGGATATTTGGAGTCTAAAAAACCCCGACCTAGTGAGACATACATGGAGGAGACTTAATCAAGCTAGTCATCTTGACTACTTTCTTGTCTCTTTCTCTCTTGCATCAAAGGTTTAAAAAGTTTTAATAGGAGATAGAATGCGATGGGATCATCTTCTAATTGGCCTTCACATAACTCTTATAAAATGTCCATGTGGACGGGAATATTGGAAATGTAATCAAAGTTTACTGAAGGACAACTTATTTTTAACTAAGACAAAATCATTTATAACTGAATTTTTGCAGTAGAATATAGGTTAATCAAATCCCCTTATTGTTTGGGATACCTTCAAATGCACTGTCAGAGGTCATTCAATTCAAAATGTATCTCTAATAAAAAAGCAGTTTCTGGCTAAAGAGACAAGACTAACAAGGGAAATCCATGAACTAATAGTACAGGTAGATAGCAATGCAAATGATACTACAGAGATACAAAATAAGTTAGAGGAAAAACCAAAAGAACTTGAGGTACTAATTCAAGAACGATCTAATGTAATCTATTACAAAAATAAAGCAAACTGGGTGGAATATGGAGACAAATGCACAAATGTCTTCCTATATCTCCAACACAGGAACGCTAACAAAAAGAATTTGCAGAAACTCGTTACTGAAGACGGAGTCATCTATGATTCTCTGAAATATATTATAAAAGAGGAAGATAAATATTTTAAGCAGATGTTCTCTTTTCTGTCTCATCCTCTCCCACTCAATTAAGATTATGGTAAGGAATTCTTTCCAAATAGTAAAATAGTTTTTAAAAAATTGGAAAATTAACAAATGAATAGAAAGATCAGTGCGAAGGCCAAATTACAGAGGAATAACGTTTTGAGGCTATTAATGGCATACCGGTAGAGGTATACAGTGGCTTGCGAAAGTATTCACCCCCCTTGGCATTTTTCCTATTTTGTTGCCTTACAACCTGGAATTAAAATGAATTTTTGGGGGGTTTGTATCATTTGATTTACACAACATGCCTACCACTTTGAAGATGCAAAATATTTTTTATCGTGAAACAAACAAGAAATAAGACAAAAAAACTGAAAACTTGAGCGTGCATAACTATTCATCCCCCGAAGTCAATACTTTGTAGAGCCACCTTTTACAGCAATTACAGATGCAAGTCTCTTGGGGTATGTCTCTATAAGCTTGGCACATCTAGCCACTGGGATTTTTACCCATTCTTCAAGGCAATACTGCTCCAGCTCCTTCAAGTTAGATGGGTTCTGCTGGAGTACAGCAATCATTAAGTCATACCACAGATTCTCAATTGGATTGAGGTCTGTGCTTTGATTATGCCATTCCAAGACATTTAAATGTGTTACTTTAGCAGTATGCTTAGGGTAATTGTTCTGCTGGAAGGAGAACCTCCATCCCAGTCTCAAATCTCTGGAAGACTGAAACAGGTTTCCCTCAAGAATTTCCTTGTATTTTGCGCCATCATTCCTTAAATTCTGGCCAGTTTCCCAGTCTCTGCCGATGAAAAACATCTCCACAGCATAATGCTGCCACCACCATTCTTCACTGTGGGGATGGTGTTCTCGGAGTGATAAGAGGTGTTGGGATTGCGCCAGACATAGCGTTTTTCTTGATGGCCAAAAAGCTCAATTTTAGTCTCATCTGACCAGACTACCTTTTCCATATGTTTCGGGAGTCTCCCACATGCCCTTTGGCAAACACCAAACGTGTTTGCTTTTTTCTTTAAGAAATTGCTTTTTTCTGGCCACTCTTCGGTAGAGCCCAGCTCTGTGGAGTGTATGGCTTAAAGTGGTCCTATGGACAGATACTCCAATCTCAGGGAGCTTTGCAGCTCGTTCAGGGTTATCCTTGGTCTTTTTGTTGCCTCTCTAATTAATGCCCTCCTTGCCTGGTCCGTGAGTTTTGGTGGGCGGCCCTCTCTTGGCCGGTTTGTTGTTGTGCCATATTCTTTAATAACCCAGTCCTGATCTGATCTGTACTTCTCCACAACTTTGTCCCTGACCTGTTTGGAGAGCTCCTTGTTCTTCATGGTGCTGCTTGCTTGGTGGTGCCACTTGCTTGGTGGTGCCCCTTGCTTAGTGGTGTTGCAGACTCTGGGGTCTTTCAGAACAGGTGTACATATACTGAGATCATTTGACAGATCATTTGACACTTAGATTGCACACATGGGGACTTTATTTAACTAATTATGTGACTTCTAAAGGTAATTGTTTGCACCAGGTCTTATTTAGGGGCTTCATAGCAAAGGGGTGAATACATACAGTATGCACCCACCACTTTTCCATTTTTTATTTTATAGAATTTTTTGAAACAAATACTTTTTTTCATTTCACTTCATCAATTTGGACTATTTTGTGTATGTCCATTATATGACATCCAGATAAAAAATAAATTTAAATTACAGGTTGTAATGCAACAAAATAGGAATAGGGGGATGAATAGTTTTGCAAGGCACTGTATCAAGCCTTTTTTGATATACTAATAGGTCCATTGTTAGATTGATTTAACTATTCCTATAGAAATGGTAGTCTGTCAGGTACTCAGCAGGAAGGTCTGATTTCACTATTATTAAAACAAGACCCAGATGGCAAATATAAAGATCCAGTCTATCTAAAAAACTGGACGCCCCTTACACTTCAATGTTGGGATGCTAAAATACTAGCGAAATGCAAAGCACTTAGAATTAAAAAGGTTTTACCAAGTATTGTTCATCCTGATCATACAGGAGGTTTTTTACTTGGAAGATACACTGGAGATAATATATGACAACTACTAGAAATAATAGAACATCATCAAACATCTAAGAAGCCAGGCCTGGTATTTATAGCAGATTTTGAAAAGGCCTTTGATAAAGTAAGACTGGATTTTATTTATAAATGCCTGGATTTTTTTCCATTTCGGGGGTTCTCTTATAAAATGGGTAAAACTAATATATAGCTACCCCAGGTGTAAAATAGTAAAAAGCGGCTACTTCTCAGAGAGTTTTGAATTGTCAAGAGGAGTTAAACAAGGTTGTCCGCTGTCACCATATCTATTCATTATGGCCATCGAAATGCTAGCTATTAAAATCAGATCCAATAAAATTAGAGGATAAGAAATCCAAGGCTTAAAAACAAAGGTGTCCATGTATGCCGATGACTCAAGTTTTAAATAAGCCCGCAAGCTAGATCCCTGCAATATCTCATTGAAGATCTAGATGACTTTCTGGACTCTCTGGACTTAAACCAAATGATGATAAGTGTACAATATTACGTATTGGATCTTTAAAAAATACAACTTTTCATTACCGTGCAGTTTACCTATAAAATGGGCTGACGGTGAAGTAGACATTCTTGGTATTCATATCACAAAATATATAAATGAGCTCTCCACAATGAATTTCAATAGAAAACTAGATCCTGCAACCATGGACAGGTAAATATCTGTCTATTTATGGAAAAATTGCCCTGATTAACTCTTTGTTCATAGCTTAAATTCTTGTGAATATAACTGCACTGTCCAATTGACAGGTGCTATTACTGCGAAAAAATTGCCATTTTATTGTTTGAGGAGCCCTCCTAACATCAAAACACGTTTTTCACTGCAATAGGTTTGATAAATTCAGCTCTGAAGGTGAATTGCGTACTTACATTCTGAAATCTTGCTCTGATTTATCATCCAAAGGGTCCCAGAGATAACATGAAGCGTTGTTTTGTTAGATAAAATCCTATTTCATATCCTAAAAAGGTCCATATATCATGCACGGTCGATTTTGTATTTCCACTCGTTCAATTTGCAAAGAAAGGAATCTATGAAAATCTCACCCGTTGTTTCAACGAGTCAAATCATATCCGTATGTATTCCTCATAGATCCTAGAAGGTAACAAGACTTCACTATATCATTACGGGTGTAGTATATCCTATAGGACACCATATTTGGTCAGAGAGCACCGATGACGCGGGCGGCCATCACTTGAACGACTGTACTTTTGTCAAACAAGCACCAATTGTGGTCAAACAAAGCTAGCTAGATAGCCAATGAGCTGGGCTTTACGGGGGTATCCAGAAACCACGTACAGTTGAAGTCGGAAGGTTACATACACCTTTACCAAATACATTTAAACTCAGTTTTTCACATTTCCTGACATTTAATCTTAGTAAAAATTCCCTGTCTTAGCTCAGTTAGGATCACCACTTTATTTTAAGAATGTGAAATGTCAGAATAATAGCAGAGAGAATTATTTATTTCTGTAACGATCTTCGTCTGGAGAAAGAGAGGAGGACCAAAGCGCAGCGTGGTAAGTGTTCATGATGAAACTTTAATAGAACAAACGGAACACTGAAATACAAAACAATAAATTGAACGAACGAACGAAAACCGAAACAGTTCCGTGTGGAACGCACAGACACGGAAGACAACCACCCACAAAACACAACAGAAAACAGGCTACCTAAATATGGTTCCCAATCAGAGACAATGACTAACACCTGCCTCTGATTGAGAACCATATAAGGCCAAACGAAAAACACAACATAGAAACACAAACATAGATAACCCACGCCCTGGCCATACTAAAACAAAGAAAATACAAAAGAACTAAGGTCAGAACGTGACAGTACCCCCCCCCCCAAGGTGTGGACTCCGGCCGCAAAACCTGAACCTATAGGGGAGGTTCTGGGTGGGCATCTGTCCGCGGTGGCGGCTCTGGCGCTGGACGTGGACCCCACTCCACCATAGTCTTAGTCCGCTTCAGTAGCGTCTTTAGAGCGGCGACCCTCGCCGCCGACCTAGGGCTGGCAACCCTACTAAAGGGCCCCACTGGACTGAGGGGCAGCTCCGGACTGAGGGGCAGCTCCGGACTGAGGGGCAGCTCCGGACTGAGGGGCAGCTCAGGACTGAGGGGCAGCCCCGAACTGAGGGGCAGCTCCGGACTGAGGGGTAGCTCAGGACTGAGGGGCAGATGGCTCAGGTCTCCTACCTGGCTTAGCCACACTCCACGTGTGCCTCCCCCCAAGACATTTTTGGGGCTGCCTCTCTGGCTTCCAGCCGCGTTTTCTTGCAGCCTCCTCATACCACCGCCTCTCCGCTTTCGCTGCTTCCAGATCAGCCTTGGGGCGGCGATACTCTCCAGCTTGTGCCCAGGGTCCCTTGCCGTCTAGAATTTCCTCCCAGGTCCAGGAGTCCTGCGATTGCTGCTGCTGCTGCTGCCCGTTACCATGCCGCTTGGTCCTTTGGTGGTGGTGGTTCTGTAACGATCTTTGTCTGGAGAAAGAGAGGAGGACCAAAGCGCAGCGTGGTAAGTGTTCATGATGAAACTTTAATAGAACAAACTGAACCCTGAAATACAAAACAATAAATTGAACGAACGAAAACCGAAACAGTTCCGTGCGGAACACACAGACACGGAAGACAACCACCCACAAAACACAACAGAAAACAGGCTACCTAAATATGGTTCCCAATCAGAGACAATGACTAACACCTGCCTCTGATTGAGAACCATATCAGGCCAAACGAAAAACCCAACATAGAAACACAAACATAGATAACCCACCCAAATCACGCCCTGACCATACTAAAACAAAGAAAATACAAAAGAACTAAGGTCAGAACGTAACAATTTCAGCTTTTATTTCTTTCATCACATTCACAGTGGGCCAGAAGTTTACATACACTCAATTAGTATTTGGTAGCATTGCCTTGAAATTGCTTAGCTTGGGTCAAACCTTTCAGGTAGCCTTCCACAAGCTTCCCACAATAAGTTGGGGGAAGTTTGGCCCATTCCTCCTGACAGAGCTGGTGTAACTGAGTCAGGTTTGTAGGCCTCCTTGCTCGCACACGCTTTTTAAGTCCTGCCCACAAATGTTCTATAGGATTGAGGTCAGGGCTTTGTGATGGCCACTCCAATACCTTGACTTTGTTGTCCTGAAGCCATTTTGCCACAACTTTGGAAGTATGCTTGGGGTCATTGTCCATTTGGAAGACCCATTTGCGACCAAGCTTTAACTTCCTGACTGATGTCTGATGTTGCTTCAATATATCCACATAATTTTTTCCCCTCATGATGCCATCTATTTTGTGAAATGCACCAGTCCCTCCTGCAGCAAAGCACCCCCACAACATGATGCTGCCACCCCCGTGCTTCACGGTTGGGTTGGTGTTCTTCGGCTTGCAAGCCTCCCCCTTTTTCCTCCAAACATAACGATGGTCATTATGGCCAAACAGTTCTATTTTTGTTTCATCAGACCAGAGGACATTTCTCCAAAAAGTATGATCTTTGTCCCCATGTGCAGTTGCAAACCGTAGTCTGCATTTTTATGACGGTTTTGCAGCAGTCGCTTCTTCCTTGCTGAGCAGCCTTTCAGGTTCTGTCGATATAGGACTCGTTTTACTGTGGATATAGATACTTATGTACCTGTTTCCTCCAGCATCTTCACAAGATCCTTTTCTGTTGTTCTGGGATTGATTTGCACTTTTTGCACCAAAGTACGTTCATCTCTAGGAGACAGAAGGCGTCTCCTTCCTGAGCGGTATGACGGCTGCGTGGTCCCATGGTGTTTATACTTGCGTACTATTGTTTGTACAGATGAACATGGTACCTTCAGGCATTTGGAAACTGCTACCAAGGATGAACCAGACTTCTGGAGCTCTACAATTTATTTCTGAGGTCTGATTTCTTTTGATTTTCCTGTAATGTCAAGCAAAGAGGCACTGAGTTTGAAGGTAGGCCTTGAAGTACATCCACAGGTACACCTCCAATTGACTCAAATGATGTCAATTAGCCTATCAGAAGCTTCTAAAGCCAGGACATCATTTTCTGAAATGTTCCAAGCTGTTTAAAGGCACAGTCAATTTAGTGTATGTAAACTTCTGATCCTCTGGAATTGTGATATGGTGAATTATTAAATAATCTGTCTGTAAACAATTGTTGGGAAAATTACTTGTGTCATGCACAAAGTAGATGTCCTAACCGACTGCCAAAACTATAGTTTGTTAACAATAAATTTGTGGAGTGGTTGAAAAACGAGTTTTAATGACTCCAACCTAAGTGTATCTAAACTTACGATTTCAACTGTATAAAATGAATATGAATTGGGTGGGTTGAGATTATTAAATCTAAAAGCCCTAAACCTCACTCTAAAAGCTTCACTTATTCCAAAGTGTTACTTGAACCCTAAATGGTTCTCAGGTATATTAATAAGAAAAGCTCATTCATTGTTTAAAAATTGCCTTTTTACCATTGTGCAGATTGCCATGTCTGATTATCGATTAATTGAAAATGATGCTTTTCTCATGTATCTCTCTTTCAAACAAGCATTGCAGAGCTGTGTATGGACCCTGAAATGTTTGGTATGAATATTAGTTCAGAACCTATCTATGAATCTCAGCTATCATAGTTGTTGTATCAACTTAATTTCTGAATGGCATTAATGAAGCCTATGTGTAACCGGTGTGAAATGGCTAGCTAGTTAGAGGGGTGCGAGCTAATAGCGTTTCAATCGGTGACGTCACTCGCTCTGAGACCTTGAAGTAGTTGTTCCCCTTGTTCTGCAACGAGCGATGGGTAACGATGCTTCGAGGGTGGCTGTTGTCGATGTGTGCAGAGGGTGCCTGGTTCAAGCCCAGGTAGGGGCTTGAGTTGTCTGCTAAAGTGATAATAAATTATAGTGAGCCTTCAGGAGAATAGATTATATTGTGTGTGCGCTGGGAAGTTGGAAGGAACTTTTGAACCTGCTTTATATTGGTCAGGAGGAGGAGATTTATTCTGTAACCTATGACGTCATATCTTGTATATAAACTGTTGTTTATTGTCAAATGGTAGCATGCTCCGAGAATAAATACTATTATCTAATTTTAATAAGACTGTATCCTGTCTATTTTATGTTAATAAGTATCTTACAAATTCTTATAAATAGACAGATTGATTTTAATTAATGAGTACCTTAGAGGAATTATTTAATTGCACTAACAATAACACAATAAACAAGTCAATGACACAGTAGAGAAAAAAAAGTATATACTGTATACAGTGTGTGCAAAAGGCATGAGGAGGTAGGCAATAAATAGGCCATAGGAGCGAATATTTACAATTTAGCAGATTAACACTGGAGTGATAAATGAGCAGATGAGGATGTGCAAGTAGAGATACTGGTGTGCAAAAGAGCAGAAAAGTAAATTAAATAAAAACAGTATGGGGATGAGGTAGGTAGATTGGGTGGGCTATTTACAGATGGACTATGTACAGCTGCAGCAATCGGTTAGCTGTTCAGATAGTTGATATTTAAAGTTGGTGAGGGAAATAAAAGACTCCAACTTCAGCGATTTTTGCAATTCATTCCAGTCACTGGCAGCAGAGAACTGGAAGGAAAGGCGGCCAAATGAGATGTTGGCTTTGGGGATGATCAGTGAGATATACCTGCTGGAACGTGTGCTACGGGTGGGTGTTGTTATCGTGACCAGTGAACTGAGATAAGGTGGAGCTTTACCTAGCATAGACTTATAGATGACCTGGAGCCAGTGGGTCTGGCGATGAAATGGTGCGAGGGCCAGCCGACTAGAGCATACAGGTCGCAGTGGTGGGTGGTATAAGGTGATTTGGTAACAAAACGGATGGCACTGTGATAGACTGCATCCAGTTTGCTGAGTAGAGTATTGGAAGCTATTTTGTAGATGACATCGCCGAAGTCGAGGATCGGTAGGATAGTCAGTTGTACTAGGGTAAGTTTGGCGGTGTGAGTGAAGGAGGCTTTGTTGCGAATTAGAAAGCCGATTCTAGATTTGATTTTGGATTGGAGATGTTTAATATGAGTCTGGAAGGAGAGTTTACAGTCTAGCCAGACCCCTAGGTATTTATAGTTGTCCACATATTCTAGGTCGGAACCATCCAGGGTGGTAATGCTAGTCGGGCGGGCGGGTGCGGGCAGTGAATGGTTGAAAAGCATGCATTTGGTTTTACTAGCGTTTAAGAGCAGTTGGAGGCCACGGAAGGAGTGTTGTATGACATTGAAGCTTGATTAGAGGTTAGTTAGCACAGTGTCCAAGGAAGGGCCAGAAGTATACAGAATGGTGTCGGCAGCGTAGAGGTGGATCAGGGAATCGCCCGCAGCAAGAGCGACATCATTGATATATACAGAGAAAAGAGTTGGCCCAAGAATTGAACCCTGTGGTACCCCCATAGAGACTGCCAGAGGTCCGGACAACATGCCCTTCGATTTGACACACTGAACTCTGTCTGCAAAGTAGTTGGTGAACCAGGCGAGGCAGTCATTAGAAAAACCAAGGCTATAAGAATACGGTGATTGACAGAGTTGAAAGCCTTGGCCAGGTCGATGAAGACGGCTGCACAGTACTGTCTTTTATCGATGGCGGTTATGATATCGTTTAGTACCATGAGCGTGGCTGAGGTGCACCCGTGACCGGCTCGGAAGCCAGTGGTCAGTGATCTGTTTATTAACTTGGCTTTCGATGACTTTAGATAGGCAGGGCAGGATGGATATAGGTCTGTAACAGTTTGGGTCTAGGGTGTTACCTCCTTTGAAGGGTGTCACCTCCTTTAAAGAGGGGGATGACCGCAGCTTTCCAATCTTTTAGGATCTCGGACGATACGAAAGAGAGGTTGAACAGGCTGGTAATAGGGGTTGCAACAATGGCGGCGGATAGTTTTAGAAAGAGAGGGTCCAGATGATCTATTCCAGCTGATTTGTACGGGTCCAGGTTTTGCAGCTCTCTCAGAACATCTGCTGTCTGGATTTGGGTGAAGGAGAAGCTGGGGAGGCTTGGGCGAGTAGCTGCGGGGGGGAGCGGAGCTGTTGGCCGGGGTTGGAGTAGCCAGGAGGAATGCATGGCCAGCCGTTCAAGAAATGCTTATTGAAATTTTCGATTATCATGGATTTATCAGTGGTGACCGTGTTACCTAGCCTCAGTGCAGTGTGCAGCTGGGAGGAGGTGCTCTTGTTCTCCATGGTCTTTACAGTGTCCCAAAACTTTTTGGAGTTAGAGCTACAGGATGCGAATTTCTGCTTGAAAAAGCTAGCCTTTGCTTTCCTGACTGACTGCGTGAATTGGATTCCTGACTTCCCTGAACAGTTGCATATCGCGGGGACTATTCGATGCTATTGCAGTCCGCCACAGGATGTTTTTGTGCTGGTCAAGGGCAGTCAGGTCTGGAGTGAACCAAGGGCTATATCTGTTCTTAGTTCTGCATTTCTTGAACGGGGCATGCTTATCTAAGATGGTGAGGAAATTACTTTTAAAGAATGACCAGGCATCCTCGACTGACGGGATGAGGTCAATATCCTTCCAGGATACCCTGGCCAGGTCGATTAGAAAGGCCTGCTCGCAGAAGTGTTTTAGGGATAGTTTGACAGTGATGAGGGGTGGTCGTTTGACCGCAGACCCATAGCGGATACAGGCAATGAGGCAGTGATCGCTGAGATCCTGATTGAAAACAGCGGAGGTGTATTTAGAGGGCAAGTTGGTCAGGATAATGTCTATGAGGGTGCCCATGTTTACGGATTTAGGGTTGTACCTGGTGGGTTCCCTGATAATTTGTGTGAGATTAAGGGCATCTAGCTTAGATTGTAGGACTGCCGGGGTGTTAAGCATCCCAGTTTAGGTCACCTAACAGAACGAATTCTGAAGCAAGATGGGGGGGCGATCAATTCACACATGGTGTCTAGGGCACAGCTGGGAGCTGAGGGGGGTCTATAACAGGCGGCAACAGTGAGAGACTTATTTCTGGAGAGGATCGTTTTTAAAATTAGAAGTTCAAACTGTTTGGGTATAGACCTGGAAAGTATGACAGAACTTTGCAGGCTATCTCTGCAGTAGATTGCAACTCCTCCCCCTTTGGCAGTTCTATCTTGACGGAAAATGTTGTAGTTGGGTATGGAAATCTCAGAATTGTTGGTGGCGTTCCTAAGCCAGGGTTCAGACACGGCAAGGACATCAGGGTTGGCGGAGTGTGCTAAAGCAATGAGTAAAACAAACTTAGGGAGGACCCTTCTGATGTTGACATGCATGAAACCAAAGATTTTTTGATCACAGAAGTCAACAAATGAGGGTGCCTGGGGACACGCAGGGCCTGGGTTTACCTCCACATCACCCGAGGTACAGAGGAGGAGTAGGATGAGGGTACGGCTAAACTGGTCGCCTAGAGCGTTGGGGACAAAGAATAAAAGGAGCAGATTTCTGGGCGTGGTAGAATAGATTCAGGGCATAATGTGCAGACAGGGGTATGGTGGGGTGCGGGTACAGCGGAGGTAAGCCCAGGCACTGAGTGATGATAAGAGAGGTTGTATCTCTGGATAAGCTGGTTATAATGGGTGAGGTCACGGCATGTGTGGGAGGTGGGACAAAGGAGGTATCAGAGGTATAATGAGTGGAACTAGGGGCTCTATTGTAAACTAAAACAATGATAACTAACCTAAACAACAGTATACAAGGCATTCCAAGGCATATGACCGTTCAATCTAAAGCAGCAGATTTTTAGGATACGTCAATACAGCCCAGTGCTGCTTACCTGAGATGCCATCTTCGTAGGTGTCCGCTTTGACTTCCTTTGTGTCGGAAAAAAGTTGCTTTCAGAACAATTATTTTTGATGAAAAATATAAAAGATTTTGCTCTCGACAAAAAGACACAAATGTACCTCCATAGCATATAACAATTTGCCTGTGAATAACCACACCTTCATACAAACGTGCTACTGTATGTAGAATTCTTGACGCACAACCGAAGATGCTGCCATATCCTGCCAGCACGCCCACAAGCGAGCCACTCAGGAGCAGAATGATGACGCGTGGAAGAGGGAAAGGAATGAGATTGGAACAACAATTTGTTGCAGGTTTGGGAGCGGGGCTAATAGCTGAACAATAGACTATTCAACCTTTACTAAAGAATAGTCTAATAGCTGAGCTAGGTGTGAGAAAAAAAACTCCTATCGCAGAACAGATTTGCCTTAACGACCAAGGGGTAGCTTGCTACTCAATGTAATAAAGTAATAACTTTTCAAATAAGTTACTTTACACGTTATGTTGGCTGACAATTTGTTAGCTACGCTGTCCTTACGACAATAGAACGAGTCAAAATTCACCCAAGGCTGAAAAACGGCTTATGAACGTTGGCTAAACTGGAACACCAGCGCGAGCCCATAGCAAAGTAATGGAATCGATCGTTCGCAGAGCCTGTTTTTACTGGAGTGATGGTTAGAATTCCATAAAAAATGTATCCCTTTTTATTTTACCACTACAATCTGTTCGTAGAACGAAACTGGAAAAAAACTACTTGTGTAGAAAGTGAACATCCGCACCTCGATGGTGTCAAATGTGCTTATGTCTGCGTAATGAAAACGTAGGAGAAAAAATTAAAACTTCTGACTATTTCTGGTCTAGCGATTGATGACAAACGAGCTCGATGAAAATGATTAAAATTAAAATGGTGCCCGTGTAACAGTTTTGCTTCCATCCCTCTCCTCGCCCCTTCCTGGGCTTGAACATGGGAGCCTCTGCACACATAGACAGCAGCCGCCCTCAAAGCATCGTTACCCATCGCTCCACAAAAGACACGGCCCTTCCAGAGGGGAACAACTACTTCAAGGTCTCAGAGCGAGTGACGTCACCGATTGAAACGCTATTAGCGCGCACCCTGATTACCAGCTAGCCATTTCACACCGGTTACACCCGACTTGAAAAAAACGAAATATACACAGTGAGATATTTGGCGAAATAGACCGGCATGCCTCTCCATAGGAAAACAATGGGGGAAGCTCAGCATTCCAAGGGCAAAAAGTATTTTGGGGCTAGAATTTGATGACAAGCAAGCTAGCTGCCCAGGCTTACATAATTAGAAAGAGGAGATTCTCATGATTAAAATGGCGTCCAACTTGAAAAATCCAAATATACACATTGCGAGATATTTGGAGAAATAGACAGACATGCCTATATTTCCCCCATAGGAAACAATGGGAAGACCGCAGAGTTCCAAAATTATTTTTGTTGTTTTCATTGCCAACAATAGCAAAGCAGGCATTGTGCCGTTGAACAATAAGCTGGGAATAGAACATTCGGAAGGCGAGTTGGTGCCACGGTGCTGAATAGAACTAATAGGAGCTGGCAGGGTGAAAAATGCAGATGTTGATTTAGTTATGGATCCATAACGAATTACTACGGGAATAAATATCACTGATTTACAGAAATATTGGAACAAAGTTGTCTAATGAAGGCAAAACAATTTAGAATCCTCCCATCCTGTAGCCTACTCCAGACAATCACGTTGTACAGCCTCATATTTTCCATTCCATCCTAATGGAAACCCTTAGGATATCGTTTTAAATTTTTCTCTGAATGGTAACACCATAATATTAATCTAACTAATTAAGCCACATTTCTTAAAATCAATCCCATATACTATGTTATTTTTAATTATCTGGCAATGCCAATATGGAATACCATCAAATGCTTCTCAAAGATGCCCCCTGGTGGTCAAACTAGCAATAACTTGCAGTAATAGAAGAAATGGCTGAGAATTAAGTGACGTGCCACAGAATGCTGCAGCAGCACGCAAGGTGTGCCGCAGTATGGCACAACTTTTAAAGGAGGAACCACTGTAACAATCTGCTGTTTCCAGCTACAATAGTCATTTACAACATTAAGAATGTCTACACTGTATTTCTGATCAATTTGATGTTATTTTAATAACCAAAAATGTAATTTTCTTTCAAAAACAAGAACATTTCTAAGTGACCCCAGACTTTTGAATGGTAGTGTATGTTGCGTAGAAATCCGATGAGGGTGGCCAGCAGAGATCGGTGGGATGGACTGAGGGAAGCTCAAGGTTGGGATGTGGAATTGGAGACAAGTGGGAGGGGAGTTGGGTGGGGGATAGAATGATGATAACAGTATAAAAAATAATAAAAATTAAGCAAAAATAAAACATAAGTTAAGTTTGATTGACACTGAGGGGCAGTGTTTTTATAGCTAATGCTGGTTTGCCTGAGGCTGATGCTGTGCAGGTGTTTGTACACATGTATATACACACACTCTCATTCAAATGCACACATACACGGACACAGACACATGTAAATAGTGCCAGACATGCACTCAAACATATACAGTTGGCCTTGCTGTTATGATTTTAGTTGTCCTTGATGTCCTTTGTTTTTTGCATTGTTGTTTTCAGTTGTTAGGTTCTTATTTTTCAGAGTAAATTACCCACGGACACTAGAGAAGCTTTAATCAAGTTTAATTCTTCCCAAAGGTTCTTTACAGCTGTAATCAGACAACCCAACATTTGTCCCATCCAGATATTTATATCCCACTTAAGACACTCCTCCTTCTCTCCAATCCTTACATTTATGGCTCTACAGGAAGCTAATAAAGAGGGTAACAGGATACCTGTCACGCTCGCTGTCTTCAAACTCCCTGTCATAGATGAGCCAAGGCGCAGTGTGTAATTCCACATCTTTAATAAAGTGAAACCTTCACAAAAAAACAGGTAAACAGAAACCGAACGTGACGCAACCGGTGCGCACACAAACACACACAGAAAATAAATAATTACCCTCAAACACAGGTGGGGAAAAAGGCTACCTAAGTATGATTCCCAATCAGAGACAACGATAGATAGCTGCCTCTGATTGGGAACCATACCCAGCCAAAAACAAAGAAATAGAAAACATAGAATGCCCACCCAAATCACACCCTGACCTGACCAAATAGAGAAATAAAAAGGCTATCTAAGGTCAGGGCGTGACAGTACCAAACATTTATTACTCTCTTAAGAGAATCTGTCCTCACCTCCTGACCTCAACCCCTCCTTCATCTAATCCACAGATATCCATCTGTCTTCCCTATATCAACACGTCACTCTCCTCTCCTCCATCAAACACATTCCATACAGAAAACCCTTAACTTTCTCCTTTGACTCTATGCTTCTTCTCTATCATTTATTTAATTTCTCAATGTTCAAAATGTCAAACCCAACACTGTTTACCTTTGTCTTTTCTTTTTTCTCTTAGGTTAATTTTCTTGATAGTTGGTGCATTGGGTGGGTTCTTGGGTGTGGGGAATGAAATTATTTTAATACATTTTTTTATTTTTTTTATTGGGGGACTGTGGATGGTTGACGGGCAGCTCTTGGGGAACTGTGGGGGAATTTTGGAGGGTTCGGGTCCCCATTTTTTGGCCTTGTGGGAGATCTGTTGACGTAACCTTGAGCAGGGCGTTGACCCTTGATGCTTCTGTGTGTCGCTCTGAATGGGAGTCTGTTGGATGATTGGTGTGGTGTAGTTGTTGAGCGGCTTCACTGCAAGTATACCGTATGTTTCGGATATTCAATAAAATGAAATACATATACAAAAAATATTTAAAAAAAGAAATACCACAAATGAACTTTTAACAAGGCACACCTGTTAATTTAAATGCATTCCAGGTGACTACCTCTTGAAGCTGGTTGAGAGAATGCCAAGAGTGTGCAAAGCTGTCATCAAGGCAAAGGGTGGCTACTTTGAAGAAACTCAAATATAAAATATATTTTGATTTGTTTAACACTTTTGTGGTTACCACATGATTCCATATGTGTTATTTCATAGTGTTGATGTCTTCACTATTATTTTAAAATGTAGAAAATAGTACAAATAAAGAAAGACCCTTGAATGAGTAGGTTTGTCCA
Source organism: Salvelinus alpinus (assembly GCF_045679555.1). Taxonomy (NCBI): domain Eukaryota; kingdom Metazoa; phylum Chordata; class Actinopteri; order Salmoniformes; family Salmonidae; genus Salvelinus; species Salvelinus alpinus. The sequence continues at coordinate 35,557,202 of NC_092114.1, forward strand.
AACGTTTGACTTGTACTCTATGTGAACCACAACCTAATTAAAGGCCTACTGCAGTCGAAAACGTAATGTCCTGTGTTTTATATATATATTTCCACATTATGAGGGTGAATAGGGGAGAGTGGGGTAAGTTGAGCCATTTTTTACATTCAGCATCACTCCGTCAAGGGAAATATCATATTCTTTCTAATAAAGATATCTACATATATTTCAGGATGTTATGTATCCCTGGAAATAATTTTAATTTCTGTAAACATTTTGAAAACATAGCTTGTCCAAAAAAAGTGGTATCTTGGCATTCAACTTACCCCATATCTGGGTATGGGGTAAGTTGAATGCCGTCTACAAATGTGTGTACTGAATGAAATATTACCACTACCCTTTAAAAACCATGTCTCTCTTTATTTCCCAAACACAATTCAACACAATCACTCTTTTAACTCAGTCTTAACAACTAACAAACACTTTGTACTTTTTAAAAACACTTTTAACATAGGCCAGGCCCTGTTGTTACCTCATATTCCAGCTATAATTCCTTGCATTACGCCTAGGAAGTAAACACTTCAATTTGCTCAACTTGCCATTGGCTCAACCATTGGCTCAACTTAACCCAACATTTTGACTATGTTAGCCCACACAGCTACAAGGATGCACTTTCACGCTAGGTTTAGAACCCCATATTGAAGCTTATAGAGAACCTAACTGATGTATAGAATTTTTTTTTCAATTATTTACTTTGGTTTAGAAATAAGCATCATGAAACCTCAAACACAATAAATTCATTTAACTTTATGAAAATCTGTTTTTTGGACCTTTTTTGGACCACTTATTCCATGTGGTTTCTTCCTTCACAGACTCCATGAAATGATGACCTCTTCCTAAATATTTGGTGAAATTATACATTTTGTAGGTGGCTCAACTTAACCCACTCTCCCCTAATACTGTAACATTGTGAAAATGATAATGCCCTTTCAGTGTAAGAGCTGTTTGAGATGGCTGCCGGACATTTCAGCGGGATGGAGTTTTGGCCTGCCTGGTAACATCACCAGGTGGTAAATTAGTTAATAGACCAATTAGAAAAAGAGTTCCAAACCTCTCTGCTAATGTAATGAAACCTTTATTTAACAGGACAATGACCCAACACAACTCCAGGCTGTGTAAGGGCTATTTGACCAAGAAGGAGAGTGATGGAGTGCTGCATCAGATGACCTGGCCTCCACAATCACCCGACCTCAACAATGGTTTGGAATTAATTGGACCGCAGAGTGAAGGAAAAGCAGCCAACAAATGCTCAGCATATATCAAAGCAATCCAGATGAAGCTGGTTGAGAGAATAACAAGAGTGTGCAAAGCTGTCATCAAGGCAAAGGATGGCTACTTTGAAGAATCTAAAATATTTTTTGATTTGTTTAACACTGTTTTGGTTACTACATGATTCCATATGTGTTATTTCATAGTTTTGATGTCTTCACTATTATTCTGCAATGTAGAAAATAGTTTAAAAAAAAGAAAAACCCTTGAATGAGTAGATGTTTCCAAACTTTTGACTGGTATTTTCTATAAAGCTAAGTACTTCCATGTCTAAGGGCTCTTTAAGTGAACATGACTGTCACTATGAATGACATTTTTTCAGCTTGATTCTCTATTACAGATATAAATCAAAGATGGATTAACAATATTTCCCCCTGTAGGAGTAAATGAGATGTATAGGACAGCACATAGATGTATAAAATAGCTGAACATTAAAAATAGACTACAGGAAGATAGGGAGACACATAGGCGCCTAAGACAATTGGACACACTAAGGATAGGGGAGAACAGAACAAAGAGTAGATTGACACAGTAATGAAAGGGAGAGACACATGGTCTGCTGACCTGACACTAATGATAAAAAGACCCATAGTCAGCTCTTTCTAAAAAAAATAGGCTTATAGGATAGAATCTGCTGATTCCAATAAAGGCAGAACAAAGAGTACATTGACACATTAATGAAAGGAAGAGACACAGAATCTGCTGACACACTAAGATAGAGGGTCCGGCCACCATTATAAACTAATTGAAAGCAGATATGGGCGTTATTGGGCGTGAACAAGTAGGAAGCTTGAACTAAAAGATAATGGTGGTGAATGACTTAAGAAAGGAAACTTCATTTGCATAAGGGATGGACATAATACTATGCGTGTATAAATATAGGAGCTGGGACTCTGGGAAATTGTGTGTTCCGCGGGACATTCCAGCTGGCTATACAATTGTATTAAAAGCATGTTTGATTTCACAAGTTCTTGTAAGCGTTATATTTTGAACCGATTTTCCACGACACCCCTCAATGCTTAAAGGAGAGCCAGATATTCCAGTTTGGGTGTTTTCATTCCGAGGTAGGTTGTTACAGAAATGTGAAACGGTTAGTCCTATTAAAGTGATAGCTCTACTGGATAATAAGGCCTTACATGCTTTATAAGTCCGTGAGAAAGAACTTAGGTCAACATTCTCAGAGACATACTGACGTTTAAAATAACATTTAATTAGATACAGTATGCACAAACTGTGTAAACAAAGATTCCATCCTTATCAAACTTTCAATCCAAGACAATCCAAGACTTCAATGCATTTTTTCACACATGATAATGACATTGTCAAGTGACATTGTTGTGTTTCACTTCAGAGCGGAATGTCTGTAGATTGTTTCCCTGAAAGGGCTACAGTGTTTTTACATCACAGTTTTGACATCACATGAATGCTTATGGGTTTAATCAATTTAATACATTTTCCTTATCACTGTCTGTCTATACTCATTAAACGGAGACATTATCCAAACATAGATTTATGCTCGACATTGAAGATATCTAAAGCTAGATTAAAATTGTGGAGATGGGAGGATTTATGGGGCATTCACATGCTCGTGGGAAGTGGGAAACTGGGTAGTGGGATGTTGTAAATCCGACATGATTGTGTTCAAGTGCTTTTAAGGTTGGAACAAATCTTCAACTAATATGATTTTAGATTGCTTGATAAGCTAACTAATAATGAAGTTAGCTATCTTGCTTAACATTGACAACATGGTCAAACCAGCTACATTATCCATATTGATTGAAGTTAGTAATTGTCAAAAATGGATTTGTTGTCATCTTTTGGTTGAAAACGTAAAAGGTCAGTGGTGAAAACGAACATTCCCAAGTTTCCACTTATGATTACAAATTGAAGCGTCGATCAAGTGAAACTTCCCAGGCGGAACTACGAACTTCCGATAACTCCAATTGCATGTGAACGCCCCATAAGTATCGTTGCATTCAGACCTCTTGACTTTTTCCACATTTTGTTACATTACAGCCTTATTCTAAAATGGATTAAATAGTTTCCCCCCTCATCAATCTACACACAATACCCCATAATGACAAAGCAAAACAGGTTTTTCAAAAATGTTGCAAAAAATGCTATAAAATTAACTGAAATATCACATTTACATAAGTATTCAGAACTTTTACACATAACTTTGCTGAAGCACCTTTGGCAGCGATTACAGCCTTGAGTCGTCTTGGTTATGATGCTACAAGCTTGGCACACCTGTATTTGGGGAGTTTCTCCCATTCTTCTCTGCAGATCTTCTCAAGTGTACAAATATTTGGGGGTGTGGTTGGATGACAAGCTGAGCTTCACTGTTCATATGGAGAACTTGATAAGGAAGCTCAATCCTGAGAATAGGTTTTTATTACCGGCATAAGGCTTATTTTTCTCTGGAGGCCAGGAAGGAGCTGGTACGATGTACATTACTGGCGGTTTTAGATTTTAGTGATGTTATATGTATGTAGGCCTCAAACACTACCCTGAGAGCACTTGATTCAGTATATAATGCGGCCCTCCGGTAATGAACCTATCAAAAACGTCTAACTCATCATTGTGATCTTTACAGTGCCATTGGCTGGTCGTCATTGACCTAGCGTAGGCTTAAACACTGGTATACACTGATTTATAAGGCCATACTGGGTAAAATGACACTTTATCTCTGTTCTTTTTTAATCTGGTCAGTAAATAAATATAAATTACGTTCTCATTCTCATTTGCTTTTAACAGTACCAAGAATTAGAACAGGTCATGGTAGGAAAAGTTTTAGTTACTCAGCTCTGTGGTCCTGGAATTCTCTCCTGAACATTTAAAAATGTGATGATTTGGTCACATTGGTGGAGTTTAAACAGTTGGTTAATGTAAATATCATAGAAGAGTGTAATTGTCTTTAGTACAGCTGTTTTTTTAGTTATGACATTTGTGTTTCTTTACGTAATATGTAATTGTTGTACTGTGTCGTGTCTTTACTGTCATTAAATTGAAGACTTATAGTTTTTTATCAAAGATTCTCTGTAATTAGTTATTACGCGATCAACTGATTAATAACGTCACTAATTAACTATGAATTTGGGGCACCAGGGAAGGTATTCAGATTACAAAGTTATAATTTCCCAATATAACCTTTCAGATATTTTCATATCTGATCAATAGTCTTCTGATTAATGATTTACCTCACGTTAGTCTCATTCCAAACGTCGTAAATTGTTGGTTATCTGCACGAACCCAGTCTTCACTATGAGTCATCCATACATCAATTGTCTTAACCTTTACAGCCCCGGGGTTCCGAAAAGGCAGCGCAAGTCCAATACAGCAAATGAAAGATAAACATCTTGTGAATCCAGCCAACATGTCCGATTTTTTTAATGTTTTACAGCGAAAACACCACGTATATTTATGTTAGCTCACCACCAAATTCAAAAAAGCACAGACATTTCTTTCACAGCACAGGTAGCTTGCACAAAACCGACCAAATAGAGATAGAATTAGTCACTAACCAAGAAACAACTTCATCAGATGACAGTCTTATAACATGTTATACAATAAATCTATGTTTTGTTTGAAAAATGTGCATATTTCAGGTATAAATCATAGTTTTACATTGCAGCTACAATCACAAATAGCACCGAAGCAGCTAGAACAATTACAGAGACCAACGTGAAATACCTAAATACTCATCATAAAACATTTATGAAAAATACATGGTGTACAGCAAATGAAAGATAAACATCTTGTGAATCCAGCCAATATTTCAGATTTTTTAAGTGTTTTACAGCGAAAACACAATATAGCATTATATTAGCTTACCACAATAGCCAAAAACACAACCCATTTATCAGCAGCAAAAGTTAGCGATCGCAAAAAAACAGCAAAAGATATATAATTTTTCACTAACCTTGACAAGCTTCATCAGATGACAGTCCTATAACATCAGGTTATACAATACACTTATGTTTTGTTCGAAAATGTGCATATTTAGAGCCGAAATCCGTGGTTATACATTGTGAAAACGTAGCAACTTTTTCCCAGAATCTCCGGATATATTTCTGACACTCACCTATTCTGACCAAATAACTCATCATAAACTTTACTAAAAAATACATGTTGTACAGCAAATGAAAGATACACTAGTTCTTAATGAAATCGCCGTGTTAGAATTCTAAAAATAACTTTAGTACGACATACAGCTTACGTTATAGCGAGACAGCGCCCAAAATCAGGGTGGAAAATAATACTAAACATTTTCGACAGAAATACGAAATAACATCATAAATGGTTCCTACTTTTGCTGAGCTTCCATCAGAATCTTGTACAAGGGGTCCTTTGTCCAGAACAATCGTTGTTTGGTTTTAGAATGTCCTTTTTTCCTGTCGAATTAGCAACCAAAGCTAGCCAAGTGGCGCGAAGCTGTCCATCATCACCAAACGCAGAGAACGGAACACGCCAAAACTCCCGATAAACTTTCAATAATCTGATAAAACTATATTGAAAAAACATACTTTACGATGATATTATCACATTTATCAAATAAAATCAAAGCCGGAGATATTAGCCGTCTATAACGAAAGCTTTTCAGAAGGCAATCCAGAGTTCCTTCCCGCGCCTTCCTGAACAAAGGAAATTGGGGTCATGTCATTCCAAGAGCTCTCTTTTGACCTCAGATCAAGCTATACACCCCATTTCACCTCTCACTGCCTATTAACATCTAGTGGAAGGCGTATGAAGTGCATATATAGTCATAGATTTGAAGCAAATTAATAGGAAGGCCCTGGAACAGAGCCTCGATTTCAGATTTTTCACTTCCAGACAGGAAGTTTGCTGCAAAATGAGTTCTGTTTTACTCACAGATATAATTCAAACGGTTTTAGAAACTTGAGAGTGTTTTCTATCCAATAGTAATAATAATATGCATATTGTATGAGCAAGAATTGAGTACGAGGCAGTTTAATTTGGGAACGATTTTTTACAAAGTGAAAACAGCGCCCCCATATCCCAAAGAGGTTAAATCATTTATTTATTACTAACTAAGTAATTCACAGAAATGCATAAACAAACAAACAAACTTAAAATGGTTACATGAAATGATAGGAGAAATATGCCCTAGTGGGCTGAACCGGCATGGCGGCTTGTTAGACAAAGGGAAAATTGGGGGTCGACTAAGTCACTACAGAGTTCATAATTGTAACAATTGACATGCTAATCCTTTACACATGAACGCTCACTCATTCAGGAACAACTGCAATCAATATATATATATTTACGCTCAGTGTGTCGTCTTGATCGCTGATGAAAAGTTAGTTTCTGTTGGAGAGTTTCGTCCGTCTTTCTCTGTCTTGGTTATTGTGGATAGTTCAGAGTGACATTCGTTATAGAATGGATGTTTCGGCGGTTGTCGTTCTTCGCGTTCAATGATACCGAATTCCTAGCTGCAGACTAGTAGTCAATATCAAAGACTTGTTCTTATTCGTCTAAGAGTTTAACCACGTGGTATGGTTAAAAGATTCAGCAATGGTACACAACCTTTGTTCTCCTCCTAATGGAGAAAAAACATGGTCTAGTGATAATTTCTCAGAGTTGGGTTTTTATTAGGATTGCAGATAGGGGCTGTCCCAGGATGTCTGACCCTAACTGGGCTCAGGGGCAGTCCTTCGATTTAGTTCAAATCAAAAGGGAATTGTATTTTTCTTCATTAAACAGTCCGAAATCATATTACACAATTATACAAACAGTATCATACTCACTCATTCATCTTATACAACAATTAGATGTAAACCTCATATCTGAGGCTATTATATAAACAGCGGTATGGTAATGTAGCCACACAGTCTCCCATGAGTTTCCCAAGTTGTGACAAACGAACTAGTTAATAGCTGGAATCTTCACCGATCTTTTATACTTTTTCCGGAACATGAAATCTGTTCGTACCTCAAGTTCTGTGAGGTGGAAGAAATCCCTTTGTCCTGAAAGTTTACCCTCTCTCTAATAATGTTTGGCCATGAGGAGATTCTCAGGAATATACGACGTCTCTCTGTGACCACAGCATGGGTTGAAGGAGGAAAGGGGGAGGCAGGGAGTGGCAGGGAGAGGGGGATGGGGCTTGATGTACCCAAACAGGCAACGTCATGACAACTGTATGTGTGTCTATAGTTTTGTTCAATGTTGTGTTAGTGTATGTAAGTTGTTTTATCTGAAACTTTGTTCCCCCTGCTGTTGTTGGACCAGGTCTCTCTTGAAAAATAGATTTTTATCTCAATGAGAAAAACCTGTATGAATAAGGAACTCTGGAGCTCTGTCAGAGTGACCATTGGGTTCTTGGTCACCTCCCTGACCAAGGCCCCTCTCTCCCGATTGCTCATTTTGGCCGGGCGGCCAGCTCAAGGAAGAGTCTTGGTGGTTCCAAACTTCTTCCATTTAAGAATGATGCAGGCCACTGTGTTCTTGGGAACCTTCAAATCTGCAGACATTTTTGGTACCCTTCCCCATGTCTGTGCCTCGACCTTACTTAGACAGGTGCGTGCCTTTCCAAATCATGTCCAATCAATTGAATTTACCACAGGTGGCTTCATGTCAAAACATGTCAAAGATGATCAATGGAAATAGGATGCACCTGAGCTCAATTGTACAGGCTTCCTTATTTACACTCAGTCATTTAGGTTAGTATTGTTAGGGATTTTCTCCTATCATCACAGCCATTAAACTCGGTAACTATTTTAAAGTCACCATTGACCTCATGGTGAAATCCCTGAGAGATTTCCTTCTTCTCTGACAACTGAGTTAGGAATAATGCCTGTATCTTTGTAGTGACTGGGTGTATTGATACACCATCCAAAGTGTAATTAGTAACTTCACTATGCTCAACGGAATATATATATATGTTTTTACCCATTTACCAATAGGTGCCTTTCTTTACGAGGCATTGGAAAACCTCCCTGTTTTTTGTCGTTGAATCAGTGTTTGAAATTCATTGCTCGACTGAGGGACCTTTCAGATAATTGTGTGTGGGGTACAGAGATGAGGTAGTCATTGCACACAGAGTGAGTCCATGCAACTTATTATGTGATTTGTTAAGCACATTTGTACTCCTGAACTTATTTAGGCTTGCCATAACGAAGGGGTTGAATACTTATTGACTCAAGGGATTTCAGCTTTTCATTTCAAATTAATTTGTAACAATTTCTAAATCATAATTCCACTTTTAATCCAGGATACAACACAACAAAATGTGGATCAATTAAAGGGGTGTGAAAACTTTCTGAAGATACTGTATGTTGTTTATTAGCCTGTTGAAATGTTCAAGTCAGTTGATATTGACAGAATAACACATTTTTGGTCTCCATAGCTATAGAAAGTTGTAGCGCAGCCTCTGCATGTCATAGGGACAAACCAAATATATCCCATATGCATCTCAGTCACGTCTTTTCCCAGTATTTTGCACTGTGTTTCTAGCAAAAAGCATTGCAGACTAAAACTTCATTATAGGTCAGGGCAATTTCATAAAAATAAAATCTTATGCTAACAAGGGTTAGGCCCATGCTTTTAGCCATTTTCTTTAACAAAAGCCACAATGTCCTCACATACCTCTTCAATTTGAGGCCTTGAAACAGGTAGGCCTACCTCTTATTTCTAGAATAGCAAGAAATAGGCTCCAACACAAAGTCGTCTTGTTGTTAAAGGGGCCTAAGGTCAAATTAAAATGAAGACTGATTAAATGTATGAGGCCTTCTTGAATTAGCCTACTATCAGCACCCATGCACTGTCCATATCCATGGCTGCCGCTTCATAGTAATGTCATTTATGTAAATTACTCAAATATTGCTAATGGGCTAGGAATTTTTTTTTAAAATTAAAATCAATTACGGCCCAATCACGACTTAGGAAGTTAAGGATTTCCTATACACGCCTTTCCTAAGCTCTTCTCAGTAATAGGTATTCAGACTTACCTTATGAAGTTGCGAATTGGCTTTGCAGGTTCCCTTCCGCACACGGAATAAATGTAATTCAACAGCTAAAAACCCTCACACTTGCTGGCCAACATATTTTCTAGGATTTTCATATTCAATAGGATTTTCCGTACACTTATGTTAAGCTATCTTTTTAAATACAATGTACCTTTAAGGGACATTCTTGGGCTCGGGTAATATTTCAGTACCTCTGACTTTTATATTATATTTCAAGTATTGGATCACCAAAATTAAATGTTAAAAGAGATTGTATATAAATTGAAATGCCCAGTATAATTAATTTAAACAAATATAGCATTAATTTAAACTTTATAAAAAAATCTTATATTTTAACTGACACTAAGAATTGTGTCATGTCCCCCAGGTGTTTCACTTCATTTTTACTTGGGAAATTAATATTAAAATGTGCACATAATTAATAACTTTTGCCATTAATGCAAACATATATTTGTGTTCTTTTGTTGCGAAGGTATTATTGTCAAATAAATGCATTATTATTGAATATAATCACACAATTTAGTTCTGTCCCTCAGTCTACACTCAACCCCGTCACGCCAACCAAACTCTGCCAATAAAAATGGTCAGTCCAACCTTATGTGCCATCTGTATAGGAAGTGACATCATTCAACAATTTTCAACTGCATGGTACAGAAACAGGCAAGTAATCACATTCTTTTATATCTGTATTATTATCATTTTTAAATCAGGTGGGGATCATCGAGCTGACCAACTCAACCCTGTTACATGAAATAAAGATGGAAAACTAGTACTTATCAAAATGATACTTTAACCCATAAAAATATACAATATTTTAATTTCATGCACACCATGTGGTCTCCTGTCCTTCACCACATGAGGAGCAGAGCCCATTTTGAGCCAAATAACTCAACCCCGTCACACTCAACCCCATCACATTTCATTGTAACGGGGTTGTAAACCTGTGACAGGGTTGAGTTATTTACTTTATTTATGAATATTTAATCTAAACAAATGAATTATTCAATATATTATACATTATATAATGTTTATATTCACTTATGAAACATGCCGTAATGTGTTCCATGTGAGCAAAAAATATATTTTAAGGCAGGTAGCCTAGTGGTAGGAGAGTTGGGCAAGGCTCTTAACTTGAGTTGTTCCTTTAAGTCACTCTAGATCCTAAATTACTCAATGAGTATAGTGTATACTTGTATATATTCTAAGAATCTTTTATTTAACGTTATCCATTGAAACATCTAGGAAATGATGGCACCAACATCAGCAGCAGAAAAACAAAGAGAGTGTCAAGCGTGTCGAAATGCTGAACCAGACAAAAGAGAACAATACCTTGAGAGAGAGCGTCAGAGATGGGAAATAAATGCTGAGGCAGGGAAAAAAGAAAAACATCAGTGATTTAAGTGAGAGAGACCAGCGTCAGAAGCGTAAACAGTGGAGAACAGTATACAAAAGAAGCAAGGAGAGGAAAGGAGCACTGAGGAACTTGACCACTCCTCCACAAAGTCCAGATCAGGTCATCACCCTTGCTCCTGGTGAACTGATGTCTCGTGATGTCAGCTGCCTTTGTTCAACAAAGAAGGACCTAAACTGTACATGCTTTAACACACAGCACTTCAGTTTCAGGCAGAAGGTCCTGGCTGCTACAGAACAGCCAGCCAATGAGGAAAATCCACAACCTGTGGACAAAATCCAGGTTTTCTTGGGCAGTGTGTAGTGGAATACGAGGATGACCTTTATCCAAGCATCATCCTCAGCACGGATAGAAAATGAGTGTACAAGTGAAATGTATGCATCATGAAGGACCAAACAGATTTTTCTGGCCTTCTCGAGACGACATCTACAGGTATCAGTTTGATTAAGTCCTTGAGATGATTCCACTCCCACAGCGTTTGACATCCCGCCACATAGAGGTTGAGAGATATGTGTGTGCCAGACTCTCAGGAAGAAAACCATGAATGAACGAATATGGTGCTCCTGAGAAGAAGGATAGTCATGCTGACACTAGTGTTCTAGCATTCTAAATGCCCTTGGAAAATGTTCCTACAGTTTGATGACACATTGAACTTTTCTGATGAAACCTGTTGAATGTTATTAATTACCCTAATGCCTGATGTGTTTTTATTTGCGCACGGCCCAGTACATCAACTCCCTGACATCCAGGACCTCTATATCAGGTGGTGTCAGAGGAAGGCCATAACAATTATCAAAGACTCCAGCCACCCAAGTCATAGACTGTTCTCTCTTCTACCGCACGGCAAACGATACCGGAGTGCTAAGTCTGTGTCTAAAAGGCTCCTGAACAGATTCTACCCCCAAGCCATAAGGCTCCTGAACAGATTCTACCCCCAAGCCATAAGGCTCCTGAACAGATTCTACCCCCAAGCCATAAGGCTCCTGAACAGATTCTACCCCCAAGCCATAAGACCGCTAAATAGTTATCCAAATAACTACCCGGACTATCTTCATTGACCATTTTGGCATGAACTCTTTTTGATTCTATGCACACACACTGGACTCTACCCACACACTTACACATACTTACACTGACACTCCAAGACACACACACACACACACACACACACACACACACACACACACACACACACACACACACACACACACACACACACACACACACACACACACACACACACACACACACACACAAAGCACGAATACACAGCCACACATTCGCCACACACACTTCCACACATCACACACATTGCTGCTTCTGTCTATTATCTATCCTGTTGCCTAGTCACTTTACCCCTACCCAGTGGTGATTTAAGCATGTAAATCTTGGTGGGTGGAGAAAAAAAACAAGTGGGGTGCATGCCAGCACAGCCACTACACAACACTAAACAATACATTAATTGCACTAATACGTGACAAACGGTGCCCACAAACTGTTAGGGCCTACATAAAGCTGTCCCAACAGCAGAGTCCCAACACCTTAACACTGCTACACCTGGCTATCAGCGGAGTCTTGTCAGGCAGCGAAACAGATCATTCAGCCTCATTTACTGCCCTTTAAAAAAACATAGCTGATATGGTTGACTTGCTTAAACAAATGTGGTTTCTAATGACAATTGAGATGTACAAACTATGGCATAAGGGGACAACAAGCGGATAAGAAGCAATCCGTAATTTTGATTAAGACAATGAGGAAGCGAGGACGGACGTAGTCAATATAACTATTTGTTCAGGACTTTTGAAATGTACAGCGACAAAATTCAGAACATGGGCCGATCATACATTGTTCTCCCTGTACACCGTAGTTCATCTGTCAGAACCGTAGTATAAATGAAGGGGGTATATAAGCATTGGCTGTAATGTCGAACAAGCCACAAAATGATGGAAAGTGCATCAGAATTGCTCAAATTAAAAGACTGGAGAAAGCTTTTATTTTTTGAGGGATGCTATTAACATAGCAACCCTACTGCTAAACCTGTGGCTAAAACGGGTGCACTGCTTTGCTATGTAAAAAGCCTGCGATAGAATTTGAAAGGCAATGTTCCCACGTTTGCAGACTGCATTCACAGTAAACGCTGCATATTCCAGATCAATCGGAAATTACCTTTACATTTCAATCGCGCTAGAGTGCTGATCTTCAGCGGTATGGATTGAAATGATCCCCCAGTTTTTTTTTGTTGTTAAAAAAATGTATATAAAATTTTTATTAAAATACCTATCAAATTAAAATACCTATCATATTACACATTTAGTAATGACAGAATGCATTTGAAACTTCACGAACAGAATACAATTTGTTCAGCTCAAAGACAACGCCCAGAGCTTACCCATGATGTTGCACAACAATGTAAGAGTAATTTTTTTAGTCAAAGTATGATTTATTTGGGCTTAAAGTATGAAATCTGCAGTGGGAACTTTTGTGTCAGTGCCGTGTGATTCCCCTATGAGATGACGTGCAAATGCTTTTCAGACTAAGTTTATTTTTAGGGCTGGGTTTTATTTTAATGTTAGCAGCCACCAGCATGGCATCGTTTATCAATAACAAACACCAGAAAAGTTCTTCCACTTCACGAGTCGCGACTGAGCTGAGCCAAAAAGCCTTTCGACGTGCACTTAGGTGCCTGAGCCATGGAGTAAATTAAAGTGGGGGTGCAATTCGTTTTTTGCACCTCCACTTTTTAGCAGATAATTATCATAATCCATTGGATAATTTCAAAATGTTTACTTATTTTTTAGCTAGTCTGTATAAACAATGTACACAATGGGGTCCATTATTATTGGCAACCTTGATAAAGATGCTCAAGAAAGACTGTATATAATAAATAATACAAATACTGAGTGTCACGCCCTGACCATAGTTTGTGTTGTATGTTTCTATGTTTTGTTTGGTCAGGGTGTGATCTGAGTGGGCATTCTATGTTGTATATCTAGTTTGTCTGTTTCTATGTGTTTGGCCTGATATGGTTCTCAATCAGAGGCAGGGGTTAGTCGTTGTCTCTGATTGGGAGCCATATTTAGGAAGCCTGTTTTGTCATTGTGGGTTGTGGGTGATTGTCTATGTGTAGTGTTTTGTGTCAGCACTATTATTCGATAGAGTCACGTTTGTTATTTTTGTTTAGTTCGTTCAGTGTTCTCTTTTCTAAATATTGGTCCTCCGATCCTTCCAACTACTCCTCCTCAGAAGAGGAGGAAGACGAACGTGACACTGAGCTATATTGTATGTTCAAAAAATGTGTATATTATATATATATTATACTAATGCAATTTCTCAGAAAGAGATTGTTTAACAAGAAAGCAATTTTATTTAAAAATGGCCAAGAGTTCTATTTACATTACTGACCATAGTACCGGTTCCAATCCAACGCCGTTTATCAAACTCCAGACGGTGCTATGGTCAGATGATATGAAAATAGAGCTCTTTGGCCACACACACCAGTGGTGGGTATGGCGTCGAAAAGCTGAAGCATATGCAGAAAAGTACCTCATGCCTACAGTAGAATATGGTAGTGCATCTTTGATGTTATGTGGCTATTTTGCTTCCACTGGTCCTGGGGCCCTTGTTGAGGTCAACGGCATCATTAACCTTACCAAGTACCAGGACATTTTAGCCAAAAACCTGCTCCGACATTGCCTAAACAAAAGCAATGAAACTGCTATGCAGTTGTCGGTCATCGAAGGTTAGCATTGGAACTGATTGAATCTAGGCCGAGGTGTTGCCCCTGCCCTGCCCAGACACAAAAGGTCATTGCAATTGGTAGAAACCAGGGGCCTCATTTATAAACGTTACATAGGTACAGAAGAAGGCGTACGCCACTTTCTAAGCAAACTTTGGGATTTATAAAAAACAAACTTGATAGGAGAATGTGTCAATGTGATAATGGCCCTGTCATTGTCAGTTACAATCAGGGTACTTACTACACCTGAAGGTGTTACGCAATTGGGTAGCATTGACAATCAAATGGGTGGGTATAAAAAGACATGCAATTACAATGCATAATGACGCACAATAGCTGCTTTGGCACTGTTGGAAGATTTGACGAATGGAAGAATTCGGAGATAGCGAATTTTCAGAGACCAGCAAGATTTACTGGCCAATGATGATGAGTGGCTTATGAGCCGGTTCCGATTACCAAGAGCTGTTCTCTTGGATCTCTGTGTTGCAGTGGGCCAAGCTTTACAGAGAAGCACCCGCAGAAATCAAGCGGTGCCTGTCCCACTTCAACTCCTTAGCAACCTTGTTAATAGCATCGATGGTGTCTCTTTGTGTTTGCAGGACTGCATCTGTGAGGACACGGCTGCTGGAGGGTTGTGACGCACAAGGTGCAGTGGAGACTGGGTGCATTCAGCTCCTGCTCAGCTGCAGCCAGGGGCGAAAATCTGATATCAACTTTGGAGGGGACAAGTACATGAAATTTTCTCAAGAGCAATTCCTGAGGGGGACACCAAAGGTAGTGCTGTAACACATAGCGTACATTGTAATATGTTAAATGTATATTGAGGAACCATAATTACTACTACTGGATAATTGATAGGTAGTTAACTGAAGGGTTGTCCCAACTTGTTCAAATGTTTAAATCGTTATAATACTACTACTAATTGTAACGACAGCCTTCCTCCTCTTCGTCTGAAGAGGAGGTGTAGCAGGGATCGGACCAAGACGCAGCGTAGTTCGTGTTCAACATGTTTAATAAACGACGATAACGTGAACACTACACAAATACAAAAATAACAAACGTGGCAAAACCCAAAACAGTCCTATCTGGTGCAGAGAACACAAAGACAGGAAACAACCACCCACAAACCCCACCACAAAACAAGCTACCTAAATATGGTTCCCAATCAGAGACAATGACTAACACCTGCCTCTGATTGAGAACCATATCAGGCCATACATAGAAACGGACAAACTAGACACACAACATAGAATGCCCACCCAGCTCACGTCCTGACCAACACTAAAACAAAGAAAACACAGAAAAACTATGGTCAGAACGTGACACTAATAATAGTTATAGCAGTGTTCCTTATCAGTCCAGTATGTATTTACAACCAGCAATACCAAGAAAGGCCAGTAGGTGACAATGGTACTGTACACTGTGTATGGGTCCAGTTTTCGTAAATGCAATGAACATGGTGCGATCTCATCTAAAATAATCTCCATTGAGAACCCTCACAAAGTTGGTCTCAGTATTGAATTGACCTTTTGATTAGACTTTTTCTGATACATTTATATAGTCATTAAATATCTGCCAACGGCCTGAGTCTTCTACAATAGCTTTACAAGAACAAAAAGATCAAAATAAGTACAGTTCTAAAAGCGAAATAACTACTTCAATGAATAACTCAAATAAATCAACCCAAATGTCCTTCTAAAATGCATATTTATTGTTCAGTCAGTGTCTCAACTCTTCAAACAGCAGCTATGGACAAGTATGTCAAACAACGTATGCAATTTTAAATAAAATAACATAAAATAAAGAATTAGTAAGTGTACTGTCATGTACTAAAAACTGAAAACTACTAAACAAAAGAACAAATATCATACCATACACCAGAGGTTCTCAAACAGGGTTCCGTGGACCCCCATGGGTTCCTGGTGTAATTGCAAGGTGTCTGTGTAATAAAAAAAGTGTAATGAACGTATTCAGCACAAGGATTCCAGTAATTTTACATATAATATAGAGGGGTGGAGGTCCCTGAGGACCACTCAAAACCTTGCCCGCTTTGCTCAAAATATGCAGGGGTTCCAGGTTCCAGAAGCACTGCTATACACACTACTGAACAAAAGAACCAAACATATGCTTGCAGGTTTCAATGGATCTAACAAATTGCTGGCAGATATTTTCCCTCTTGAGACTGTCCAGCCTGTCTTTATGTACATTACAGACAACTACGCCATTCAGTCTCTCTTGGCTCATGCTGGCCCATAACCAAGTCTTCAACCTGCGGAGTGCACTGAAACTCCTCTCAGCCTCACATGAAGACACTGGCACCACAAACAAAATTCTGATCAGCATCTCAACTTGGTCAACCCCCGCACCTCCACTGGAAGCCTCCTGAGGACCTCTGCTGCCTCTCCACTGCTGCTACAGGGGTATTTGTTGCGAAAGAGAAGCAACTGCACTAAAAGAGAATCTATGTTCAGCTCAGGGTACTGATCTAGAGACTCATCCAACTCCCACGTGAGAAGCGCTCTTTCCAACTTTTGCAGGACGTTTAGACTGTCCTGGTCAAAACGGTCGCCAAACTGAATCTCCACACCATCCAACACTTTAAAAAAAGTGCCCTATAGTGATCCACTGCTTTGCCAGCAAATTGTCTTGAGTGTGACTCAATGGATTCAATCAATGTTGTTGCTTTCTCATACAGTGCAAGGTAGCTTTTGTCATTTCTCTTGCCCTTAAGTGATGACCGCACACAGTCGACTGCAGCCTGCATACCAGAGACAGTCTGAGTTTTCTTCTGCAGTGAAATGTTTAGACATTCAAGCTCTCCAAGAACAGCAGAGGCAAGTGTGAGGCCCAACACAGTCTTGCCTTTGCTGAAGTGCTCGAATAAGCCACTGGCAGTTGAAGCTGTCTTGGATGCAGTTTTTGCCATCTCCTCTAGGCTGCTTAGTACCTGCTCATGCTACAGCTCTAATAGCAGTATTCCGCACAGTTCACCTTGTTGGACATAGGGGTTTCAGGGTGGTCAGATTTGTATCTTTGGAAAATGGGATCATCCTCTTATGCCCTAAATTTCAAAAGCTGGTATAAATTCCCACTGTCATCCGTGTGGCCTCTAAAGGCTTGTCCCCGTCTTACTACATGCTGCACTGAACTAACCATTTTCATCAAGCAATGCCTTGCGTCCTCCTGCTGTTTACCCCACGCGCTGGATAACTGGACACTGATTGGATTTAGTTGGTGTGCTGTTACAGTTACAAAGTGGCGGTGGGTTTGGCAGTTTTGATGTGCTGTGAATTTTTCAATGGCTTTTCTCCAGTTCCTAAATCCTGCACTAATGAAGGCAGCATCCGCTCTTTGACCAAGAGATGGCTGGCTTGAAAACCTGTCAAGACTTCCCCCGAAGTCGGTCCCTCTCCTTGTTCGGGCGATGTTCGGCGGTCTGCGTCGCCGGTCTTCTAGTCAACGCCGGTCCACCTTTCATTTTCCATTTGTTTTGTCTTGTCTTCCCACACACCTGGTTCCAATTCCATAATTACATGTTGTGTATTTAACCCTCTGTTTCCCCCATGTCCTTGTCCAGAATTGTTGATTACAAGTTTGTGCATGTTATGTCTGGCGTGCGAAGGTTTTTTTCCCATTGTATATATTTATTGTTTTTGTTCACGTGATTTTTATTATTAAACTGCGCCGTTGTAACAGTCTTTGCTCTCCTGCGCCTGACTTCTCTGCCGCCAGTATGCACTCATTACAAAACCCTTGGCTACAGTGAAAACATAACACTCCTTTTATTGATGGGTTATAATGTAGCCAGGGGAAATCGCGAAACCATTTCTCTTGAAATGTCAACACTCTGTTGGCAAGAGTTTGCGGTTCTATAAATTGTGGGTGTGGCTGATATGGTTTTGTGCCATCACTGAGGTAACTGGAGAACGCTGTGCCACTGTCCCCTATACTGGTGCTGCTGGCAACAAGGGTGAAACCTGGTCCTGCCGTGGCTGACACTGTCCTCTGAAGTCTCTCTCCCTGGCCATTTCCCTTTCACCACTCTCACTGACTCACAGTCTGTCTCCTAGAAAATAAATAAGGTGTTTGCCATACTCCTAACTACCGGTACCCAAAACTACACAATTAATCACAACATCAATACCATTGCCTTAAACATGGTATTCATGGCATTGTCCAATTATGCCCCTATTTTACAAGTCCAAAAAAGAGAGAACCTTTCATGTTGCCAAACAGACTCAACAAACTTACCTCAGACTCCCTGTCTCTGCCAGTCTGTCCCCAGCTCTGCTGTCTGTGTGCCATCTGGTGCCTGCTCTGCTGTCTGTGTGCCATCTGATGCCTGCTCTGCTGTCTGTGTCCCATCTGATGCCTGCTCTGCCTAATGACACATTTGAAACATTTCCATTAGTATTTCACTTCTTTCTTATGTACATTTTATCAACTTGTATATGAGATATTCGGCTACTAGAGTTCTTACTTAGCGTTTTGGTGTACTGAAAAATGTTCTGATGTCCATCTTTTAAATTTTTCTCCCATTTTTCTATCTGGCTGGCTGGCTAGCTACACACACACACAGTGTGCAGGTTATTTACAGTAGGAGATGTCTATCATCTATTATAATTCTATAATGGGCTTCGATCTACAAGGTATCTAGCTAGTCAGCTAGCAAATGTGAAACGGATTGCAGTGACAAGGGTTGACAGCTGTATGAGTTCACCATTTACACAACGTATGCTGCAACCTTTTGTAATTTTAATATAACATTTTTATGTAATTTTTATGCTTTTGTTTTATATTGGCTGGCTTTCCACAATAGCTGAATTTGCTGAGCTAGCGAGCACCAATTCCGTTTCTGTGGTGTTTGCTATAATCTTTGCTATCGTCAGTTTACTTTAAGATCGGCACACAGGTGCTTCAAAGTCCCGTAGCGACAATTTAGCTTTTGCAACGATGCCATTAAATATATTTAAGATAATGGTAGAAGAGAGTGTAGTTCTGTTCAGTTTGGAGTTCAGTTTATCGCTAACCTTATCACAGGGACTTCGAAGCACTACAGCTGCATGCTGATCTTGGAATAAACTAACGATAGCAAAGAGGGGGGAGGGGGCAGTGGATCAAACCATTGTGAGGCAAAGGGCGGGAGGTCGCAATCTTTTGAAACTTAAAAACGCGCTATTAAGTGTCTATAATCAGCACAAGTGCTTTCATTGCGTATTATTAATATTATTGAATTTACATAGTTATGTTTACAGTGATATATTGGGGGGGACAAATCATATTTTCCCCAGGATGGGACAAGACGCTCGATCACCTGCGGCAAATTTCGAGTTGATTGTGATTTATAAAGGGATACCGGCGTGGGATGTGCCTGCGCACTGTGTTATAAATCAGAATATTTTTGTGCGTAGGCACTTTATGTGTTTCGTCCATATGCCACCTTTTGATGTGAATCCTCTGCACAGTTTTATAAATGAGGCCCCAGGTGAATTCAAATCTGGACATTGAAGCCAGTTCCACTGCTGATTTTCATTATTCCCCTCTAATCAAGGAATTATTTAGACCTAGGAAACAGGTGATGAAATTAATTCTCAGGTAGAACAGAAGAACACCAGTACTCCAGACTTAGACCTAGGTAGATATAACTTCAGATCTAGACCTAGGTAGGTTTAACTTCAGATCTAGACCTAGGTTGGTTTAACTTCAGATCTAGACCTAGGTTGGTTTAACTTCAGATATAGACCTAGGTAGGTTTAACTTCAGATTAATGCACGGTGTCAATGGAAATGGAGATTTCCGGCTTTCCCTGAAGCAACCTCAGGCCATAATCACCTGCACATAGCTCATCTAATTAGTCAAGAGGTCCACAATCTAGAAGTCAATAATCTGAAATGTTTTAGAAATCAATTTTTAATCATGGTTTAATTATGCTTCCAAGCACAAAGGTGCAGGAACCCTACTGTTTTGGTATTGGTTAGTCTTATTATTCTAGTAGATTGGTGAAACATAAATGGTAGAACCCATCAAGAGTTACTGAGAATGTTCATGGGAGCCAGACACAAATGTGTGTTCAGAAATAATTTGAAGTAGCTGTGTTATAAACAGGATAATCAACTCTGGGCTGTGAAATTCTACTGTAATAATCAACTGCATGGAGGTATAGTGGTGTTGTGTCAGGTCGGCATCTCAGCCCTGCGTCACTGATTACTTCCTTAGAACGCAACAGCCCAAAGTTTATTAAATTCCTTACAAATGACCTGTCTATCAAACCTATGTTTTCTTTCTATCCAGAGAATACCCACATCAGCTGTCAAAATGAACACACAGACTTTGAGAGCAAATGTTCACCTTTGGTATGTTCTGTTTGTTTTTACAATAAAAAGAGTAATTAAGGACTATTTTTGTAGTGTAATTAGAAAGTGCTTCATTGAAAACAGATCATAACATTTTGGACAATGTAATAGTGAGAAATTATGCAAAAACCCATTTGTGTCAAAGTAAATGGCAGGCCAATTCTTTAAACGACTCTTAAAGGATAAAGAGATCCGAACTAGGCTGATCTTAAGGTTCCCAAGGTTCAATTTAAGCGATAATGCCCGAGAAGCTGGTGTTTGGAGGATGTATTGGCACGGGTGTTGTTATCACATTTATACAACGGGTTACCAACATATTCAAATAATGATTGACATATTTTCATTAAAAAGTTATTTTGATTAATTTATTCATACTATTTCTTCCATCCACAAGATATAGTTCCGACACAAATCTAGGGATGCTAGAGACGCAACCCAGTCATTCAGTGTTTGGGTTGCATCCATAGATACAGAACAAAAAGAATGAACGACTTTGTTCTGTATCTATGGACGTGACCCAGTCGTTCGTTCTAAAAGTTCCATTGCCATACTGGCTGGCAACGTTCTTATCCCTTGCTTGCTAGCTAGCCAACTATGGCTAACCTACAGTCATGTTAAAAATAACAGCCAGAATAACAGCAAAGTAGCTGCATTTGTTATGGGTGTAAGATGGCACAGTGATCCCATCTGTTGGTAAATGTTAATTGCTGCAACTCCAGTGTTTTTACCTGTGTGCTTGAGATACCTGGATGTATTGCAATGTACAGTACTAAACAAGACTGGTTACTTGCATCAATGCCTTTGTCTCGTCATTAACATTCAAACATGGTGTCAGAAGTGGGATAACTAACCATGATTTCCGCAAATTAAGAGTCACCTGTTCTGGTTTACAAAAAAATGCTAATTTGAGTAAAATTTAGTCGGAATTGACCTTAGCTAGAGTGAGTTTGCTAGTTAGCAGTTAGCTTCAGTGTTGTTAGCACCGGTTAGACATGGCAGCGAACATTCCCCCTCCTGCCGTTATGAAGCTCAGCGGAGATTGGAGCACGAACTGTGATACGTTTAGAGGTGAATGGGAGGACTATGCACTAGTCACGGGACTTCTGGAAAAGGAAAATTAGGTAGTGGCTTCCACTTTGAGGACTATAATGGGAACTGAATGCCGACAGGCATACAAACACAACCTGAACCTAACAGCAGCTTAGCAAGGTAACAGAACAGCTATTCTTGTAATAGTGCCTGTGTGTAGCTGGTGTAGAGGAGTCAGGCGCAGGACAGCAGATATGAGTAATAAACATAATTTACTCAAATATTCACAAATACAACACAATACATCGAGCCCACAATAACGGACCGTATTACAAACAAACAATCACTCACAAACAACCATGGGGGAACAGAGGGTTAAATAATGAACAAGCATTTGGGGGATAGAAACCAGGTGTGTAAGACAAGGACAAAACAAATGGAAAATGAAAAGTGGATCGGTGATGGCTAGAAGGCCGGTGACGTTGACCGCCGAACGCCGCCCGAACAAGGAGGGGGACCGACTTCGCTGGAAGTCGTGACAATTCTTGATGCTCTAGAACATTATTTTAAGCCAGCAAAGAACGTTATCTACGAGCGTTATGTTTTCAGTTATTGCAAACAGGAGGACGGGGAGTCCATTGACAGCTTTGTCACTAGGCTAAGGGAAAAGGCAGCTACATGTGACTATGGTGCTTTAAGAGATGAACTGATCAGAGATAAGATAGTGCTTGGTATAACTGATGAGGGCACGTGCAGACGTTTGCTGAGAGAACGTGACCTGACGCTGGTCTTGGCAGTGAAGACATGCAGCAGAGCTTACTGATACACGGATATGGAGGGTGAAATGCACTCCATTGAAACAAACACAGATGAATGGAACAACAGCACTGAGGATGTATCTGCTAGCGAGTGCATAGGGGCAGTGAGGGCAAATGGAAAAAAGTGGTTTGTCACTCTACTACTTAATAATAAACCACAGCAATGCCAACTAGATTCAGGGGCCACATGTAACGTTATGAGCCTTAAAGACAAAAGGAGGCTCGCCCCCAGAGACAAACTCCCAGAGAGTAGCACCAATCTGAAAGTGTATTCAGGCCAGTTCATGACCTCTTTAGGCCTGTTTGTGACAGAGTGTGTTTTACGTGGCCAGAAACACACCCTTGAGTTTGAAAAAGTTGAGGCTAGTCAACAGACATTACTGTCAGGTTCTACATGCAAGCGCCTTGGGCTTATTAACTTCACCATCCCAGCAGACCTTAACATTATAGACAAAGTCCAGGCTGGGCCCCTGAGCAAGGAGACACACCTAAGCAAGTACCAGGATGTCTTCAACACACCGGTCGAGTCAGTTCCTGGCGAAGTCCACTTTGAGTTGGACGCAGCAATCCAGCCTGTCCAGTGTGCACCCCGCAATGTACCAGTGTCCATGAAAGCAGCTACGAAGGCTCAGCTTGACAAATACGAAGCAGATGGCCACATCAGATCCATCACCGAGCCTATAGACTGGATAAATTATATGGTTATCGTCAAGAAACCAGACAAGCTATGGATATGTATTGATCCTAAACACCTCAACCGGGCTCTGCGACGTTCACATTACATTATGCCCACGTTGGAGGATGTTCTTTACAAGCTCCCGAAGGCCAGAGTCTTCACGCTCGTGGACGCCAGGGATGCCTTCCTGCAGTGCATGCTTGACGAGCCCAGCAGCTACATGACCACCTTTTGGACACCCTGGGGCAGGAAGAGGTGGTTGAAGCTCCCATTTGAGGTCTCCGTGGCTCCAGAGGTGTATCGGTGGAAACAGCACGAGCTGTTGGTGGGACTCAGTGGCGTGGAACCTATAGCAGATGACATCCTCGTAGAGGATGGGGACAGTGATGAGGAGGCAGAATGTGATCATGACGCCAAGCTGCTGGCCCTGATGGACAGATGCAGACAGGTCAAGCTAAGGCTAAGCATAAAAAAGCTTCAGTTTAAAGTGCCAGAGGTCCACTTTCATGGCCACATCTTGTCCTCCACCGGATTGAAGGTGGATCCTGAGAAACTAAAGACTCTTTGGAAATGCCCCCCCACCTCCCCCATCTGACGTGAAGGCAGTGCAGCGCTTCGTCAGATTCCTCACCTACCTGGCCAAGTTCCTACCACGGCTCTCTGAAGTGTGTGAGCCACTAAGGAGGCTCATGGACAAGGACACCATCTGGCATTGGCTCCTAAAACACGACGCAGCGGTGAGGGAAATAAAACAACTGGTCACCCAGACACCTGTACTGCGATACTACGATGTGTCAAAACCTGTCACGATTCAGAGTGACTCGAGCCAGTATGGACTTGGCTGTTGCCTCATGCAGGAGGGCCAGCCTGTGGCATTCGCCTCTAGGGCACTCACTCCAACAGAGCAGAACTATGCCCAGATAGAGAAGGAGTGCCTCAGCATTGTGTTTGCATGCCCACGCTTCCACCACTACCTGTAGGGGCGCGACAACATTACTGCAGAGACAGATCACAAGCCCCTTATTGCTATATTCAGCAAGCCTCTCCTGAATGCCCCGAAACAACTGCAGAGCATGTTACTGGCCCTACAAAACTACAACCTCAAGGTAGTGTATAAGCCAGGGCCAGAGATGTATGTGAGTGACACGCTCAGCAGGGCTACTGCATCAGGCATACACACACGCTCCATGCATGAACAACACGCAGCGTGCAGCTTACAAACAGAGCAAGTGGATGTTGAACACATCAACCAGGCTGACTACCTCAATGTTACGGACCAGCGCCTGATACAAATCAGACAGCACACAGACAGGGACGAGCAACTCCAGGCATTGAGGTCTGTGATTATGATGGGCTGGCCCGACTGCAAGGAAGAAACTGCTTTAGCCGTCAGAGAATATTGGCCAGTCAAAGAGGAGCTCAGTGTTCAAAACAGAGTAATATTCAAGGGTCAGAGAGTCGTTATTCCCCGGTCTCTGCGCCCTGAGATGTTGGCGCTTGTGCACTCAAGTCACATAGGAGGTGAGGCCTGTTACAGACAAGCACGTGACACACTGTATTGGCCAGGGATGCAGAGTGAAATCAAAGACTGTCAATAAATGCACAATCTGCAATGAATATGCCATTGAGCAACAGAGAGAGACGATGATGTCCCACGAGCTACCGATGCGCACCTGGCAGATAATAAGTCTAGATTTCTTCCAGCACAGTGGCAAAGACTTTCTGCTGGTAGTCAATCATTACTCAGACTTCTGAGAGATTGACCTCCTCCCCGACCTCTCAGCAGAGACAACGATCAAACGCTGCAAGGCTCAGTTTGCCCGCTATGGCCAGCCAGATAGGGTAATTTCAGATAATGGACCCCAATTATCCGGATTTGAGTTCTGAAAATTTGCGGCAGAATGGGAATTCTAGCATGTCACCTCATCACCATGACACCCAAAAGCTAATGGGAAGGCGGAGTCGGCAGTCAAAATCGCAAAGAACATATGTAAAAAAGCTCTGCGAGAGGGCAAAGATGCCTGGAAAGCAATCCTGCAGTGGCGCAATACCCCGACAGAAGGCATGGATAGCAGCCCGGCCCAGCGCCTCATGGCACAGCGCTTAAAAGCAGCTCTGCCAGTAGCCAGCACTCTCCTGGAGCCATGTGTAGTGACAGACGTGCTGGTGAAGCTACGTCACAGAAGACATGTCTCCAAGTTCATCTACGACAAATCAGCAAAAGACTTACCTGAGCTCAGGGTGTGTGAAACAGTGCGAATGAAGCCACTACTAGGGGACCGGACGGGCCTCTGGAGACTCGGATCCTGTGTACAGAAAGTGGCACCACGCTCCTACTTGGTCAAAGTGAATGGATCACTGTACAGACAGTGATAAAAGTGAAGAGACAACACATTTTGATAAAGTTGTTACCTGAAGAGAAGAAAAAAAAAGACCTAAACTGTTCAGATTTGAAATTATTACTAGGTTTGTTTTGTTAGTGAATTGATAGCTCCTGTCCTATTTTATAAAAGGGAAGATGTTATGGGTGTAAAATGGCACAGTGATGCCATCTGTTGGTAAATGTTAATTACTGCAACTCCAGTGTTTTTACCGGTGTGCTTGAGATACCCGGATGTATTGCAATGTACTGAACAAGACTGGTTACTCGCATCAGTGCCTCTGTCTCGTCATTTAACATCCCGACACAAATATAGGGTTGCTAGAGACGCAACCCAGTTGTTCATTCTTTTTGTTCTGTATCTATGGACTTGACCCAGTCGTTCGTTCTAAATGTTCCATTGCCATACTGGCTGGCAACGTTCTTATCCCTTGCTTGCTAGCTAGCCAACTATGGCTAACCTACAGTCATGTCAAAAATAACAGCCAGAATAACAGCAAAGTAGCTGCATTTGCATAAGCTGTTTTCTAATGACATTTATTTGGATACATCCATAACAATGAGCTAATGAGGAGCAAATTTAAACTGACAAAGAAAATGTGCTCACTCGTTAGGACACTGTTGTTCAGAGGAGCTAGCCAACAACACACCTACAGTGACACAATCACTTCAAACTGAAGCTGTAAAGACTGCAAATTAGCTGTGTTTAATTAGACTTTTTTTCAATTTGTTTATATATATCCATAAAAATGATGCCAGCTGATTCAAGATTTTGACTGGTTGAGAAATCCTGCCTGCATGTCTGTCTCGTACCGACTCCGACTCATTACTATGGGACAGCAGGAGATGGAATTTGAATACTGAAACAATGTTGCAAATGTCAGAGAGACAGACTGCTACTACAACAAGTTCAACTGCTACTACCACAACAACGGTTGTAGCTCCTAAAACAAGAATAACCACTGCAGGTCCTCAGTGCTTGGGGCGTCACTACAAACCCGACCTACACCGGGTTTGGCCATCATTGTAAATAAGAATTTGTTCTTAATTGACTTGCCTAGTTAAATAATGGTTAAATAAAAAATACAAATAAATATATATGACAACTAAAACTGAAGCCTCTTCTACGACAACAACTGCAGCTCCTACAACAACAACAACTGCTGCTCCTACTAGGAAAACTACAACTGCAGCCTTTACTACCACAACAACTACTACAGCTCCTATTACAAATGACCACAACTGCAGGTCCTACTACCACGACTGCAGCTCCTACAATGACAAGCACAACTGCAGATCCTAGTACCACAACAACTGCAGCTCCTACCACGACAACTGCAGCCTTTACTATCACAACAATGTCTGCTCCAAATGCTGCTCCTACTACCAAAACAACAGCTCCAACAACAACCACCACAACTGCAGCTCCTACTATCATGATAAGAACTGCAGATCTTTCAACAACAACCACAGCTCCTATTACGACAACCACTAGTACGACGGCCTCTACTTCAGCTCCTACCCCGACAACAAGTGCAGCTCTAACTACTACAAGCACATCTGCAGCACCTAACAACACAGTTGCAGGAGGTGCAGTTGCAGGAGGTGCAGTTGTGCCAGTTTCTGCTACAACTCCTGCAGCGCCTATTACGACCACCACTATTGCAGCGTTGACCACCACAACAAAGTATGCAGCTTCTACAATGGCAACCAAAACTGCAGCTCTTATTATGACAACTGCAGCTCCTAATACCACAACAACTACTGCAGCTCCTATTACGACAACCACAACTTCAGCGCCTACTACGACAATTGCAACTGCAGCCTCTACTACCACAACCACAGCTCCTAGTATGACAACAACTGCAGCTTCTACTACCACAACAATGACTGCAGCTCCCACTACAACAACCTCTACCACAGTTTCTACTACCAAAACAACAGAAAGCGACGTGAGAGACTGATCAACAACTAAAGGAAGCGTTTTGTTGGAGTCATTCCAGCTGAAGGTGGGGCACAACCAGTTATTGAGTGTAATTACTTTTTCACACAGGGGCGTTGGGTGTTGCATAACTTCGTTTAGGAAATAAATGAAATAAGTATGTAATTGTTGTGTTATTTTTTCCATCAGGTTCCCTTTATCTAATATTAGGTTTTGGTTGAAGATCTGATAACATTCAATATCACAAAACTGCATGGCACTGTATATGGTTGAATCTGTGTTTGAAATTCACTGCTCGACTGAGGGATCTTACAGATAATTTTATATGTGGGGTACAAGTAACTTATGTTACTTGTTAAGACAATTTTTACTCCTGAACCTCTTTAGGTTTGCCATTAAAAAAGGAGTTTAATACTTATTAACTCAAGACATTTCAGCTTTTAATTTTTAATAAAAAATAAAAAAAATCAGAAAAACGTCTTTCCACTTTGACATTATGGGGTATTATGTGTAGGCCAGTGACACACAATCTCATTTGAAGTACTTTTAAATTCAGGCTGTAACACAACAAAATATATATACAGTGCCTTCAGAAAGTATTCATACCCCTTGACTTATTCCACATTTTGTTGTGTTACAGCCTGAATTGAAAATCGATTAAATATATTTTCTCACCCATCTACACACAATACCCCATAATAACAAAGCGAAAACATGTTTTTAGAAATTTTTGCAAATTTATTGAAAATTAAATACAGAAATATATAATTTACATAAGCATTCACACCCCTGAGTTAATACTTTGTAGAAGCACCTTTGGTGGCGATTACAGCTGTGAGTCTTTTTGGGTAAGTCTCTAAGAGATTTGCACACCTGGATTGTACAGTATTTGCCCATTATTCTTTTAAGCTCTGTCAAGTTGATTGTTGATCATAGATTTTCAAGCCACTTTAAGCCAAAACTGTAACTCGGCCACTTAGGAACATTCAATGTCGTCTTGGTAAGCAACTCCAGTTTAGATTTGACCTTGTGTTTTAGGTTCTTGTCCTTCTGAAAGGTGAATTCGTCTCCCTGTATCTGTTGGAAAGCAGACTGTAATAGGTTTTCCTCTAGGATTTTGCCTGTGCTTATAGCTGTATTCCGTTTTGTTTTATCCCCCCAAAAAGCTCCTTAGTCCTTGTCAATGACAAGCACTGGCGGTTCTAGCATGTATGGCTCCCTGGGAGAACCCCCCCTTCAGCGCCCACTGCCGCCGCCAACAAAAAAAAGCACAAATCTGCACTAACTGTAATTTTAATTCTTTAATTCTAATTTGGAACAACACAAATAAATAATCATAACATTTAAAACTACATAAATATACAAATATGTACAAAAATAAGACTCATAAATATCAAAAAGAAGTAACAAAGACAAATAGAAACAAATGTGTTGATTTGGCACTCGAGCATCAATACATTACCCATCCCCAACACTGTCAACCAAGAATCAAGACTAAACCAATTCATCTTGGTGGTGTGCAGGCTGGTTTTACATTATTGTTAATGATTTCGCACAAACCAGAAAAAAATGCAACAATATGTCTGTGAAACTATATATTCACAGTATTATGAATGAATTGTGGTTTATTTGGTAGCATTTCATAGTGTGACTGATTTTACTAATTGCATTAGTACTGTACAAAGTTAGAGGTGCGCTATTTGATACTACCTTCCCAGGCAGTAGCCTGCCTAGCTCACAAACTGAACTCAGCAAAAAAAGAAACGTCCTCTCACTGTCAACTGCATAAATTTTCAGCAAACGTAACATGTGTAAATATTTGTATGAACATAATAAGATTCAACATCTGAGACAAAACTGAACAGGTTCTACAGACATGTGACTAACAGAAATGGAATAATGTGTCCCTGAACAAAGGGGGGGTCAAAATCAAAAGTAACAGTCAATATCTGGTGTGGCCACCAACTGCATTAAGTACTGCAGTGCATCTCCTCCTTATGGACTGCACCCGATTTGCCAGTTCTTGCTGTTAGATGTTACCCCACTCTTCCACCAAGGCACCTGCAAGTTCCCGGACATTTCTGGGGGAAATGGCCCTAGCCCTCACCCTCCGATCCAACAGGTCCCAGACGTGCTCAAATCGATCCCGCTCCAGAATACAGACCTCGGTGTAGCGCGCATTCCTTCGACGATAAATGCGAATCCGACATCACCCCTGGTGAGCCATAACCGCGACTCGTCAGTGAAGAGCACTTCTTGCCAGTTCTGTCTGGTCCAGCGACAGTGGGTTTGTGCCCATAGGCGACGTTGTTGCCGGTGATGTCTGGTGAGGACCTGCCTTACAACAGGCCTACAAGCCCTCAGTCCAGCCTCTTTCAGCCTATTGCGGACAGTCTGAGCACTGATGGAGGGATTGTGCGTTCCTGGTGTAACTCGGGCAGTTGTTGTTGTTGCCATCCTGTACCTGTCCCGCAGGTGTGATGTTCGGATGTACCGATCCTGTGCAGGTGTTGTTACATGTGGTCTGCCACTGCGAGGACGAACAGCTGTCCGTCATGTCTCCCTGTAGCGCTGTCTTAGGCATCTCACAGTACGGACATTGCAATTTATTTCCCTTGCCACATCTGCAGTCCTCATGCCTCCTTTCAGCATGGCTAAGGCACATTCACGCAGATGAGCAGGGACCCTGGGCATCTTTCTTTTGGTGTTTTTCAGAGTCAGTAGAAAGGCCTCTTTAGTGCCCTAAGTTTTCATAACTGTGACTTTAATTGCCTACCGTCTGTAAGCTGTTAGTGTCTTAACGACCGTTCCACAGGTGCATGTTCATTAATTGTTTATGGTTCATTGAACAAGCATGGGAAACAGTGTTTAAACCCTTTACAATGAAGATCGGTGAGGTTATTTGGATTTTTATGAATTATCTTTGAAAGACAGGGCCCTGAAAAAGAGTTTAGAATCAGGGCGCCCACTCCGACAAGGTTAATTGACCCACAGTCCCACACGGTGACATGATATCATTGACGTGACGTGCAAATCAGCAATAGAAAACTAATTGCGCAAATGTCACCATTCCGAATATTTGTGTGCGGGTGCCCCGTGCCGCCCACGGCAAGATGCCGCCCTGGGCGGCTGCCCATGTCGTCTATACCTAAATCCGCCACTGATGACAAGCATACCCATACCATGCTTAAAAAAATGAAGAGTGGTACTCAGTGATGTGTTGTGTTGGATTTGGCCCAAACGTAACGCTTTGTATTCAGGACAAAACGTTTATTACTTTGTCACATTTTTTGCAGTATTACTTAAGTGCCTTGTTGCAAACAGGATGCATGTTTTGGAATATTGTCACGCCCTGACCGTAGAGAGCTTTTTATGTCTCTATTTTGGTTTGGTCAGGGTGTGATTTGGGTGGGCATTCTATGTTCCTTTTTCTATGATTTGTATTTCTGTGTGTTTGGCCGGGTGTGGTTCTCAATCAGAGGCAGCTGTCTATCTTTGTCTCTGATTGAGAACCATACTTAGGTTCTTTTCCCACCTGTATTTGTGGGTAGTTGTCTATGTGTAGCTGCATGTCAGCACTAGTTGTTTATAGCTTCACGTTTGTTTTGTTAGTTTGAATAAAATAATGTATTCCAATCACGCTGCACCTTGGTCTCCCCCTTTGACGGACGTGACAAGTATTTATATTTTGTACACGTTTCTATCTTTTCAGTTGGTATTGAGGAGTAACTACAATGTTGTTGATCCATCCTGTTTTCTCAAACAATTTTAAAATCACCATTGATAGTGAAATCCCTAAGCAGTTTCCATCCTCTCCAGCAACTGTGTTAGGAAGGACACCTGTATCTTTGTAGTGACTGGGTGTATTGATACACCATCCCAAGCCCAATTAATAATTTCACCATGTTCAAAGGGATATTCAGTGATTGCTTTTTTTTTCTACCAATCGGTGCCCTTCTTTGCGAGGCATTGAAAAACCTCCCTGGTCTTTGTGGTTGAATCTGTGCTTGGCAAAAGGGGGAATGAATTGTTGATATAATTGCAAAACAAACCCAACCTTAAATTTACTCATAGTGACGCAACTCAGGTTCCAAACTCTGTTTTATATGAGAATGACAATTTATTTAAAATTATATTTTATATCTACTCTCATTGGTTAGAGATGATCCAATCGCTGATTACTTTGTTTTGTACAACACCCCTCATTTTGATGTCACCACAAACGTATGTTTCGTCAGGCAAGGAAACCTCTATTACCATCGACATAATTGCATTAATCTGTTAAACCTACAGCTTCAAGAAGTTTGAAGACACCAAGGGCCGGTTTCACAGACAAGGCTTAAGCCTAGTCCCAGACTAAAATGCCTGTTTGAGCTGTTTTAACTCAAAACAACTTGCACAGATTTATCTTAAAATAATAGATTTAGCCTGTTCTGGATTAAACAAAGACAATTGCAAGAGGGAGGATTAGAGCTACTCTAGGACTAAATGGAATCTTAAATGAATCCTTCAAAGAGGCAGGTTTAACTTCTGCTTAGTACTGTTTGTGAGGGAGCATGGACTATTTGGAATATCTAAATGAAGACCAACATGCACTACAGAGGCCAGCCAGATGAGTACTTGTGGATAGGAGTAATCCATTAAATTACTTTGACGAAATAGCTTTTCGAGACCGCTTTTGTATGTACAAAGAAAATGCATTGGAGATGATCTTTGCTTGAGCCTAGACTTTCCTCTCTGTCTCAAAGAGGAAGGCCTTTATCCAAATCCCAAAGTTTTTGGCATCTGGAATCTTGTGATTTGTGTGCTGCCAGGGAAGCAACTGTGTGTAGAATAGTTCAAAGTCTGCAGGGCCATTTGTGAACTGAGGAGTCTTTACATCATGTTTCCTGGTGCTGCTGGCCAAGCCAACTATAATGTCTGCAGGGCCATTTGTGAACTGAGGAGTCTTTACATCAAGTTTCCTGGTGCTGCTGGCCAAGCCAACTATAAAGTGCAATTCTATGAATATGGGCACTTCCCAGGAGTGATTGGCTGTGTAGATGGATGTCATGTTCCCATCAACTCCAGATGCTGAGGAGTACAGGAACCGTAAGAACTGGTTTTCTATCAATGTTCAGGGTGTATGCACTCCTAATTTAGAGGTTTCAAACATTGTTGCCCGTTGGAAAGGTGCAACTCACGATTCAAGGATTTTTCTCAACTCTTCATTGTGTGCTCTGTTTCAGAGAGGACAACATAGTGGACTACTACTTGGTGACAGTGGATATGGTCAGTAACTTTTTAGTTGCTCCATACATAAATCCCACAACAGCTGAGCAGCAAAGATACGGAGCTCATGTCCGCATGAGAGGGATGGTCGAGTGCATGTTTGGAGTATGGAAAAAAATACATATATTGATTCCAGTGTTTACACAATACACTTCGTTTCAAGCCAAGAAGATGCTGCAAGGTGATCATTGCTACAGCTGTGCTGCACAACTACCTGAAGCAGCATTGCTGTCCTGATCCTCCAATGGAAGATCAGGATCAAGCAGATGTGCCCATGGCTGAGGCAGGCAATGACCAACGAGGACTTGCACAAAGAGTTGCTTTCACATTGCAGCACTTCAACTAGATGAGATGCATTTAAATATGACATGTATTCATTATGGCTTATTTCTGCTTTGATAATGTTTGTTCTGTACAAAATTCAAATAGTTTGCAGCAAAATTAAATGAGTGACTAAACCAAGGCTGGTTTAAAATGTAGTTTATGGTGATTTAAATACTCACTCATGAATATCCAAATTACAAAACATTTGACATATATTGTTCACCATGACTGGTAATCAAAATGGTATCATTACTGTATATTTTTGGGATCATACCTCTCTTCCAACTTCATATCCAAATCAACCTGTAGAATTATCCTGTTATGTTCTTCCTTCAGATATTTCATTTTATGCTCATGAAATCCTCTGGCTAACTTTTCATGCATGGTCATCTTTTTTGGTTCTCTTCTGAAAGGTGGTGGCAGCATCTTCTCTCATGGATGCTATAGCAGATGGAGGTTACACTCACTGTGCACTGGCTCTTCCAACCTGTTCTGATTCCTTTCCTCTGGAAAAAGAACACTGTTAGAAGTACAAATAAACTCATATGGTCCTTAGAATGAGAGAAGAATAACGATTGACACAGACAGTGGAATATATTTACCAAAGGAAGTAACCAACTTACTTTCTTTGGTATATGTATCATTTGTGCTCAGGTTGTCATCTGAACTGTCCTAATGGTCATCGTCTGGTATACCATCCAGAGGTTACTAGTGTTCTATTATTCCAGACAGCAAGTCACTCAGTTCTTCAGTCTTGTCTTGGTGGTCCACCACCAGGAGTAAATCTCTCTCTTCTGATCTCTGCATTCTCTCTTTTTAAAGCCAGTTTAAGGTTCTTCCACAGAGTCTATAAAAAGGCAGACATCATTCAATATGTGATGTCACAAAAATATGAATATGAGAAATCCTGATAATGAAGATATCTCACCTGAAGTTGTTGTACTATTCTTGTGGTTACATTTTCATTTGCATTGAATTCACTGCAAATTGCAGCCCAACCACTCTTTTTCTTTTGCTCAGTAGCAGAAGTATGATTTTTACTTTCAACGACTGGATGGTTTGACAAAATTAGTTTTAGTAGCGTTTTTATATACTCACTAAAGTTTTTGGAACAAATCATTTTTGCCTCTGCCATTGTTTTGTCTCAAGATTCACACCAGTAATGGTGTTTTCTATTCCATTCCGGGTTTTTGTGAGCACCATTAGACCAACAGCATGTGCTCATACTTAACCTAATCAGGCTTAACACAGGTGTTCTCATTTAGGCTTACTTACCTTACTCCAGGACTCTACAGTCGCTGACTAACTAAGCCAAATTTAAGCCACGTTCATGAAAGCTACTTACATGTCCTAGTTTAACTAGTACACATTAAGGCCTACTTCTGGCTTAATCTAAGCCCTGTCTGTGAAACCGGCCTCATATCTATCTGTATCAAACACATACAAAATGTGTACACAAGTACTACTTTTTTTAAATAAAGTACTGTCACATCACCAACCAATTTACATCTGATTAAAATGGATTGTGTATAAAAAACATGATCAGGAAGGAAGGACATAACTAATATATTTGAGCTGAGCCCAGGGCACTGCTGGAATACTTTAACGTGTCCCATTTCCTTCACGCTTCCTGTCAATAATCCCCGATTTGACAATACTGGACAGCGAAAGCTTTGTGGTGACGCTATCCCTTGCAAACACCTGTCTAATCACGTTAGGATCATTGTTTATTATTACTATTCAGAGGGAGGAAGAAAGAATGCCACTTTAAAGCACTCAAACCTAATATTCGAACTGGGCTCTAATTTGATAGCCTAGCCCTACGTCAAAAGACCTAGGGCTAGGGCTAAAATATTTTTTTTCCACTGATCACATTAGATATTTTCAAATCAGATCTTTTTCAGAGCTGATCTGATTGGTCAAAAGATCAATTAGTTTAAAAAAAGATCAGAATTGGGCTGCATGTCTAAACGCAGCCTATGATTGGATACATCAGAATTGAGCTGCCTGTGTAAACGCAAACATAGTGGCGCGTAATAGATTATTAACTCCAGATGTTACCGTTTACCTTGTGAGAACGTATATTCTGATGCAGTAACGTCGTTCCAATTGGTAGAAAGCTGCAGCCAATTGCAAATACTTCTTAAATATACCTAGGAGAGACATTAACTGTCATACCGTTTCAGCATTCGGTGAGGCATTGTATGAAACCATGGCTTGGCAAAGGAGCGCACTGCTTTTTTTCCCGGCTTGGCTTTGCTTTGCATTGCCTGCAGCGGGATGGGAGCGCATTTCCGAAGAGGCAACCTTTTCCCACCACAACCTTGACACAGAGGAGAATTATACCGAAGACAAGGCTGTAGTGCAATTTGGAGACCCCGCCAATGTCAATCTTAACGCCGACCGTGGATTCCAGGTGCAATTCGAGGAGTCAGATGCAAACAAGTGGGTATCCGTTACCGAAGCTGCCCCAGTCAGTTTAGCGGTTCTGTGCGGTGAGGAGGAGTTTAAAGTAACACTTCCAGCTGGTCCAATGAGTGAAGTCAAGATTTTGGGTAAGTTATTTTATTTATAGGTTTAAAGATCATCAAATGCAATTTGGCCACTTTCCTCATTCTTAACTTTCCCTACAGGACCCAACAGTATGCTCTCTGTTCTTGAAGCCCCAGAATCCTGTGGATACTCCTTATATCAGAACGTCTTAACTGTCAGCTTTTCAGGCTGCCTCATTAGGCGTCAGGTAGGGTTTTCCTTTCCACGTTTTAAATTATACATTTAATGTTGTAAATGTCATTGGAATGATTGTACATTTATTGCCACACTGACTCTCTGCAGGCTGGGCGGTACAGCTTGATGGTGTTGTTTGTCAATGAAGCTGGCATAATGGATGTTTCTACAGTGTCCTGTGCGGCTAGCCCCAAATCCTCTTTGTCCTCGACCGTACACCTGCCCCCCTCTAATGGTCTTCGCAATGCCCATGGTGGGCCTCCTTCAAAGTGTTTAAATCCCATCCCTCAAAATCCCACCAAGTCTCCTGGTGAGTCATGAAATGTTCCGGGCCTGGTTTCCAAAAACCATCGTTAAGGTTTCACTTCAATGAGTTCATAATTGAATGCCTGCCTCAGTCCACTAGAATAGGTAAATGCGTTGGATGCTTCCCCCCCCTCCTGCATTACTTTATACACAGATCTCCCCGCTGAACACAGAATCGCATGCTTTCTGGTTCTTTGTGACTGCAGATAACTTTAGAACAAATTTGCGACGTCTTTGCAAGTGATACAAACAAGTGACCTAGATATATGTTTCAAATCGAGATGACTGCATTAAAATGTAGGCTAAACCTATTGAACAGCTTTTTAATGTTCAATTGAGTTTTGTTACTGTCTGTAATTTGTCTCAATATATTTCATGTGTAGCCTATGGTGTGCCAAGTTTATTCTTTCTTTGGCTAAGCATTAGAATAAGCCACCTCAATATTTGGTGTTCTAGTGGTCTGAGGCAGTCGGTAAAGGAGCATTTGTGAAATGGCTCTGAATTTCTTTTTTAACAATGCTCCTAAGAATGTTAACTTAACTTGGCCTTAATGTTTTTTGGTAACCTGGTCATTTTGACCAGTTAAGAGGTGCTATTGAAACTGGTATATCTACTCCAGTGCCTCAGATGGACTTCTATCCACTGGTCATTGAGTTTACAGCTATTACTGAACAAACATTAACGCAACGATTTTACTGAGTTACAGTTCATATGGAAATAAGTCAATTGAAATGCATTTAATTTAGGTCCTAATCTATGGATTGCACATGACTGGGCAGGGGCGTAGCCATGGGAGGGTATAGGCCCACTCACTGGGGAGCCAGGCCCAGCCAATCTGAGTGAGGTTTTCCCCACCAGGGCTTTATTACAAATACTCAGTTTCATCAGCTGTCTGGTGGCTGGTCTCATACGATCCCACAGGTAAAGAAGCCGTATGTGGAGGTCCTGGGCTGGCATGGTTAAACCTGGTCTGTGGTTGAGGCCCGATTGGACACTGCCTAATTCTTTAAAATGGAGGTGGCTTATGGTAGAGAAATGAACATTCCTGCAGTCAGCATGCCAATTGCATGCTCCCTCAACTTGAGACATCTCTGGCATTGTGTTCTGACACAACTGCACACTTTATTGTACCCAGCGCACCTGTGTAAATATCATGCTATTTAATAAGCTTCTTGCTTATTAAATAGCATGCCTCAGGTGGATGGAGTATCTTGGCAAAGAATAAATGACTAACAGGGATGTAAACACATTTGTGCTAGAAATTAGCTTTCTTTACAAATGGAACACTTATGTGCTCTTTCAGCTCATGAAACATGGGACTGACACTATACATTTTTTAATCAGTATAATTAGTTGGCTACTGATCTTCACTTCTACTTCCAATGTTTTTTGTATTTCAGGCTGCAGTATTCCCCAGAACCAGCACTTGGCTTGTGGTTCCACTGGAATCTCGTCCTCGCAGTGTTTGGTGATGGGTTGCTGTGTGGATTCGGCAACTTCCGCCTGCTTCTACCCAATGGATGGTAAATATTGTTTCACAGGGCAAGATCATGTTTGACTTTGAGTAGTGAGGACTGATGTGTACCGCTCTCCCTCCCCAGAGTGCACTGCAGACAAACAGTTTATCTTTGCTGTTCACCATGACATCACCACTTTCCCTGTGACTCCCACCAAACTTGTGGTTGCTGGGAAGTCTCGCTGTGGCCCAGTCATTGTCAATGATAAGTTTGTGGTCTTCAAGTTCTCAGTCACTGAATGTGGAACTCGCTCATATGTAAGTGGACAAGAATATTATGCCCTCTGGAACCCTCCTGGTGTGGTTCTTGATGATCCACACAATGACTTTATTGTTTTGATCTTAATTAGGAAATTGGTGGTACCGTGATCTACACAGCAGAGGTACAGACGGCCGTCCGAACCCTTAACCTGAAGTTTGGCATAATATCCAGAGACAACCCCCTCAGGTTATCCAGATGTCACACATTTTACAACAAACAAAATGGGCATTGCTTATTGGACATTGTCTTCAGTTTGGTGTTTAATGAACATCTCAATGTCTAAACCTTTTTCTAGATTTCTGTTTATGCTATATGCCTCTGTCCTAGTATTCCTATATATTGAGCTGATTCACCAGTTAAGTAACTCAAAGTGTATAACTTCAAATATTGCTGTTGCAAATGCCATGAATATTTGCCTCTTGGCACTTTCAGAATGTAATTTAATCTCACTGATTGA
Organism: Salvelinus alpinus; assembly: GCF_045679555.1. Taxonomy (NCBI): domain Eukaryota; kingdom Metazoa; phylum Chordata; class Actinopteri; order Salmoniformes; family Salmonidae; genus Salvelinus; species Salvelinus alpinus. The sequence goes on from NC_092114.1 coordinate 35,595,703, forward strand.
GGAATTGTTAAATGCACATGCTGAGATTGACTAGTACCCCCCCATGTTTGTCTCTAGAGTCATGGTTGAGTGCCGCTACCCTAAAGCTCTGGGTACCCTGCCAACAGCGGCGAGTGTGGGCTACATGGTGAAAAGCCCCAGTGTAACATTCCCTTCAAAGGTGACATCCAAGGGACTGTTCGGTGTCGAACTCAGGATTGCTGAAGGTATCTGGCTGACATGTAAACACGCAATGGCCAGAACATAATGGTTACTGTCCATTGTTGCGAATACTTTACATTGCTGACAAACCCAACACTTAAATTGCTCTTTTACCCCCCCCCCCCACCAGACAAAACCTATACTAAGTACCTCAAGCGGCACCATCAGCCCCTGCATCTCATCCTGGGTAAACTTGTGTATCTAGAAGTTCGTCTGACTTCTCCAAATCCACAGGCGACACTTTTGGTCAACTACTGTCTGGCTTACCCCCGCTCTGCTAAGAACGTTCTGGTGCTCATTCACGAAGGGTAAGCACTGCAATGACATGGCGTGACTGATTTGCCTAATGTACTGTAGCTTGCGTATTGGTGGGCTACCTTGCTCTTGAACAGCCATTGGCTTACCAGAGGCTGAAACTCTGGTTGGGCTGGACTCCAATGTTCTCTTTATTTTGGCAATGAGTCCCTTTATGTACTTAACTAGTCAGGTCAACTTATGGCTCCGTTTGTCTGTGTATGCAGTTGAAGGAAGTTTCGAACTAGCGTTGGCACAATGAAGTTTATAGGTATCTGCTAGCTTTGGCTAATGACACTACCGATCACTTCCTTCATATTGGCCATAGGGGCAGACAAATGGTATCCAAGTTCATCTGACTCAAAAGTAAAGGGCCTCATTGCCAAAATCCTGAAGGATCCCTTTATTATGTCGATAAACTTTGCCCCATCCAATGTGTAGCCCTTTCCGTAGCCAAAGCATGACAGCCATTATGTGACAGAACCCCTTATACCAAGGGTATTCAACTCTTACCCTATGAGTTCCAGAGCCTTCTAGTGTGAGGGCCTTACACTGCCAAGAGGAAGTTGTCATTGAGTTCTCTTGATTCATTTCTCACCTAGATGTGCCAACCCTCAGGACCCCAATGTCTCCATCCTTAAATTCTGCAACCTGCCGCAGAACCGCCACCAGCGTCGCTTCATGATCCAAGCATTCCAGTTCATGGATCAACAGACCAACAAGTATCTAGATGAGGAGGTGAGGAAACAGAATGGGGACTGATTCACACCTTGATTGGTGTATTGTCACATGTTGAATGAGGCTTTAAAAAAGCTCACTCTATTGTGTGCAATTTTGATTTATTTTTTTGTGCTGCAGTCTAACATGTTTAGTTGGTATTGAATCTCACTTCATTCCTCTCCACCAGATCTACTTCATGTGCTCTACTGAAGTGTGTATGCCCACAGAAACTTGTGAAGAGCGCTGCTTTGATGCAACTAGGAGGTGAGGAAGAAGCCTGGGGACTTGCATCTCGATTCCCTGAATTGGTGTATTGTCACATGGCGACTGATGCACAACTGTAGTTGGCCTACATTTTATACAATTTGTCCCTTTTTTAAATTATTTAGTTAGTATTTAATCTCACTTTATTTCTCCCCACCAGATCTACTACATGTGCACTAGATAAAATAACTGAGAAGAGTGCTGCTTTAAATGAAATGTGAGTCTTGCATATCTTTTGTTCCCAGATTTGAAAGTAACGCTCTTCAGTAGGAGCACTTCTCGCTTTCACACCTACCTTTGTTTTCCAGGTCTGACTAATCTACAGTGACAAATCTGATACTTGAACATACTAAAGAAATGTGGTAATTTGACTAATGTAATGAAATAAATCTTGTATCTTGCCTATTTATCTGAGTTATATTCATTGTTTTGAGACTTTAGTCTGCTTTCTAACCTCTTTTGTGTGAGATTGTACAAACGCAGTGTATGGTATACTGGTTTGCTCTGCAGCATAGCTGACTTGGGCGATGTAACTAATTACTGTAGCTACTACACCCTCATTGTCAGCTTTGGTAAATTGTGCATACGGCAGAGGTGTCACAAATTGTCCTGAGGGGAAGTGGGTGATTTAGCTGTTTGGTGACAGACTTCTGGGTGCATTTTGATGCAGCCTAGAGGGATTTGTCTTCAAGGACATTATACCAAGGCACTGTCAACAATGCTAATCATTCCCGGTCAGGTGTTCTGCGCTTGGTGACTCTCTGGATACGGTTTCCCAAAAGCGTTTTAAGGTTAATTTCACATTAACCATAGGATTCTAATAAACTTAGACTTAAGATGTTTTTGGGAAACTAGGACCTGTGCAAGGCAGTGCCTCCCTTCAGCTCATGTTCAGTTGACTTCGGGAGCTTTTGACAGCCCTGAAAAGGTTTTTGGTTGCCCTTGCTGGATCGGGGTGTAGTCATTATACAAAGATCTTAGCAAGCAGTTGTGAAATGTTTAGCAACAAACCATTTACTCAATGTTTAACATTTAGCAATGAAAACCATCTATTGGACATTCAGGGGTGTATTCACTAGGAAGAAAACAAATGAGGGCCTACCTGACTTTGTCCAATAGATAATTCTGGTTATAACTTTTTCAGTTTGAGTAAAAGCTTGTTTTGGGATGGTATTTGTCTACTGGAAGACATCCCAGTTAGGTCCCTCCCCATTTACCCCTGGTGACGTTGCATCACACCTGCGCACAAACAATAATTCAAATAGACCAAGAAGCTCACATGAATCCCAAACCAGGCCCTACCAAATTGCCGTTGTCATGTGTTGCTGACAATTCCGAAGTTGACTTTCAGAGTGGCGCGGTGATCACTAAACCATGAACTTGAACACTGTCTTCAATGATGCAATACATGGCCCCCCAATTGTTTTCCAAGCTATAAACAAATTACAAATCTAAAATTGGGAGCATTTGTTTTGTGTGAAGTCTCAGACACGCGTGTGTCGTAATTATGCACACCTCTATTTTGTATGAAATGGGCAAACTCAAAACATTGGGGTGAGTGTCGGATAGCGCTTCGCTCTGGAGCCTCCTGGCTTGGTCATTGTGTTTATTTAGCCCATAAGTAACTTTCACTCCCTCAGCATTGGGACATTTGTGCATACGGCAGAGGCGCTTGTGAAACCGCAAATGGGGTGATTTAGGTTACATCAGTCACAAACCCTGCCCATTTCTTCAAGCAAATTGACTTTAAACACAACCTTAAATGAAGACCAAAGCACATTTTTATGAAATAGCCCATTTTTGGCTGTGGAAACTGACTTGGTTTCAGCCTCACATTTCCAAATCGTATCAACAGCAAAAGATGCCAGGCATGTGCATATATAGAGCCCTAGGAGGTGGCATTTTTGTAAACTGATAGAAATTCAATCCAGTCTTTTCTCTCGTAACTTTAACCCCTCAACAACCAAAATATTTTAAATGTAGATTACCATTCAGTTTGGGGTCACTTAGAATTGTCCTTGTTTTTGAAAGCAAAGCACTTGTCCATTAAAATCACATTGATCAGAAATAGTGTAGACGTTTTAAATTACCATTGTAGCTGGAAACGGCTTTTGAATATTTTTACACGGAATATCTACTTAGGCGTAGAGGGCCATGGCACGTTGTTGGCGTTTTAAAATGCTAAACTTGGATCAGCTAATTGATCATTAAAACCTTTTGCAATTGTTAGCACAGCTGAAAACTGTTCTGATTTAAAGAAGCACTAAAACTGGCCTTTAGACTAGTTGAGCATCAGCATTTGCAGGTTTGATTATAGGCTCAAAATGGCCAGAAACAAAGACCTTTCTTCTGAAACTCTGTCTTTACTTGTTCTGAGAAATGAAGGCTACTGCCTTACTCAAGAAAACAAGAGTGCTTGTATGGGGGCTTTAACAATTTTATTTTATTTTACATTGCAAACTAATGTGACCAGTATTAATGCCAAAAACCGACGCCTCACACATTCTCAACTGGCAGCATCATTAAGTAGTACCTGCAAAACACCAGTCAACGTCAGTGAAGAGGCAACTCCGGGTTGCTGGCCTTTTAGGCAGAGTTGCAAAGGAAAAAGCCACATCTCAAACTGGCCAATAAAAAGATTAAGATGGGTAAAAGAACAGACACTGCACAGAAGAACTCTGCCTTGAAGGCCAGCACCCCGGAGTTGCCTCTTCACTGTTGGCGTTGACTTTTGCGGGTAATATTTAATGACGCTGCCAGTTGACTTGAGGCGTCTCTTTCTCAAACTAGACACTAATGTAACTAACTAGACACTAATGTTCACCGGGGCCTCCCACTTTTCTATTCTGGTAAGACAGTTTGTGCTGTTCTGTGATGGGAATAGTACACAGCATTGTATGAAATCTTCAGGTTCTTGGCAATTTCTCAGAACAAGAATAAACTGACAAGTTTCAGAAGAAAGCTCTTTGTTTCTGGCCATTTTGAGCCTGTAATCAAACCCACAAATGCTGATGCTGCAGATACTCAACTACTCTAAAGGGCAGTTTTATTGTTAAAGAAGCAAGTTTGTTTATAACGCATGTCTACTAGGGTTGTTAGCCCACCTGTCTAATGATTATTTGGCTTTTCTTTTTCTCTCCCAAAAGCAACACGGGTCTAATATGAGAAATGGCTACCTGTACAGTAATGAGTGACCATTTTAGAAAATCACCCTACCCAAGAATTAGGGTTAGGGATTAGGGTTCAGGCTAAAATAGGTTATACCTATTGTAGGGTTTGACCCACATCAAATTACCCAGCAGCCATTTTAGAATGCCATTTCCAAAACAACAACAAAAAACATCTGGCAGTTTAAATCGATTACATCTTGAAAAAGGACAGGCACGTGTTTTGTTTAGGTTTACACCTTTTCTGAAAGTAAATATGGTCAACCATGACCAGAAAATGTTTAAATGGCCATGAGCCAGCCATCATTAGCACTATTGGTCATAACAATGTGTACCTAGGCGAACAGTGAGCGTGCTCACCGACTAGCTGTAACTTTGTTAATACGTTATTTGAGTTAAGCAAAAGAGTTTAACGAGGACATATCTTATTACCAACAATAGCGAAGCGGGCATTGTGACGTAGCACAGTGGGCTGGGAATAGGATGTTGTTCGGAAGGTGAGTTGGTGCTCATTAGAATGAATAGGAGCTGGCAGGGTGAAAAATGCCCTAAAATAAAGCCTGTTTTTTTCGCGATAACTTCAAAATGATGGCAAACGGATGGTAATATTATGAATCTGGGTTCCACGGCAGATGCAATGAACTAGTTTGTATCAGAAAAGCGTTAAAAATGTAATGTGTCCAGTTTACTCTTGATGCTGGCATCGGCTGTAGCTGAGCTTCTAACGTTTGCTAAATCCATCTCCTTGTTTTGAATCCTCTTGGCTATATTCTGGTTGAAACATGTCTGGTTGACTCACCATGTAGATAATAGATGCTCCATCGAATTTGTGACGATGAGAGAAACCACTTGAAGCCATTGTGTCTGGCCAGTTCTTTCAGGTTTGCCCAAAGAATTGTTCTTCGATGAGGTTTAATGGCGGTTGGCATCCAATATGTTGCATTACAGCCACCTACTAGACTGGAGAACAACTCCCTTATACTATGCTTGAAATAATAAACAAATACCCTACCATATGACACTACACTCATAAAAAACTAAAAATAACACCACCCTACTCCGCTATTTATTCCTACCTCAAGCCATCAATCTGAAAGGATGGGACATCGCCACTTAACACACCCTGTAAATCTTCTCCCACACCCAAATACCTCTGCAGCTGACACCACAACCTCCATTTTCTGTGACTTACGTTCCATCCCTGCAGTACAGTTGATAACCATTAGTATAAATGCTAAAATATACGTTTTATCTATATATACGTTTTATCTATAATTTCTCTTCGTATGAGAAGGATTAAAAAGGATTTGCCAGTAGATTGTCAACTTGATTCATGATAATAACTGCTAGCTAAGATGTTGACATGATCAGTCCAATCAAAGCTACTGTACATATAACGTGTTTTGACGTCATTTTATCTGTGACCAAGGACCTTGAGCCTTCTTGGGTCGGCACATCTAATGTAACTCTATGGCAGCACCCAAGGGGCTAGAATTTTCTAGCTCTCCCCTTAGACTTGGCGTTGACGTAGTGTCCCCATGAGTGACATAACACTGAGCCAATCGCAGCGCAGTGCTCTGTAATTTCTGCTGGCTTGCCCCACCACCACAGAAAGCACTGAGCTAGGCTGAAACACCTGCATTTTGGAGCTGCCTTACTCAAGAAAAAAAAAAGAGACCATGTTGGTATGCAGCTTTATTAACTCAATGATATACATATCTGTTACGTTGTTTGCAAACTGATGTGACACGTTAATGCCAAAATATCATGCAAAACAGGCAAGCAAAAAATGTGGGGCTCAAAACAGGTGTGGCTCTGCTCCACCTGCCCTGAATGACAGGTCGCCACTGCACCTGAGCCGTCATAGTGTATCATTTTTGTATGTATTTTTATTTAACTAGGCAAGTCAGTTAAGAACAAATTCTTATTTACAATGACGGCCTACCAAAAGGCCTCGTGGGGACTGGGGCTTGGATTAAAAATTAAAAATAAAACAATATATCAAAACACACATCACGACAAGAGATACAACACTAAATAGAGACCTAAGACAGCAACATAACATGGTATCATTCAGCCTCACGAACCCTGACCTGCCTTCCTTCTGGGCAAGGAAGGCAGGTCTCGCACATCTCGCTGTTCTAGAAATGACTCGGACATTATGAAAACAAGCCCAGATGAGCCGTGGGCTTGAATGGGGCAGCTAGCTCACGCCCGGGAGGCAGTCGGTTACAAAACAAATGCAATCAATTTTCACCCGGTACACAACTTTTTTTTATTGGTGCATTACTTTTTCTTATCCTGAAAGCATACTGAGGTGACTTACCTCTGTCTCTTCTTTATAATATGTTTCTGAAAAGGTTTCAACAATATTGCCAACAAGAAACTCACTTGCCTATGAGTATGAAGATTCCACATTGTTATTTGCAACGTTGGGGGGTTTCTGAGATAATACCATGCCATCACAACTACTAGTAGTGTCACAGTCAGCAGTTTGGGAGGAGCTAATGGTCAATAAAACGTTACAAGACATTGAGGCATGTGCATTGCTCTGTTAATTCATAGTTGAAATAGTCTCTGTCCCAACAGCTCTTAGATTCCAGTAAACTCTTCAGCCAAAGATGGCTCATCTTCAAGCACTTTTTAAATATGTGGACGAACACCAGGAGCTATACATTGAGGTAGGATTTTCTCACTACTTGAATTATAATGCATTTAGTCATGTAACGTTATTACTATCTCTGACTTGACTGAGTTTAGTAATGCATTTGCTAGCCATAGTAATATTTTAGCCAAAACATTACTTTCCAGGTGAATCTCATATTAAATGATTTAACAAAATTCTTAATCATCAGAAGGACTTATTAAAATCCTAGCCTGGCATGCCTAGGCTATTGATTTCACTTCTCCAACCCCTTTAGATCACAAGAGTAGCAAGAACTGACATGGTAGCACAACCTAGTCTCAGAGCATTTCATATTATTCTGTGCGTAAATCCGAGACTTCTTATGATATGGTATGTTACGTTTTGTATGGTATGTATTAATTTGTGGATGTCCATCACCCATTTCGTATATGTTACGAATTTGCAAAACGTATATTTTACGAGTTTGCTAAACGTATGATATTTTACAAATTCTAGCCAGCTGGCTAATGTTAGCTAGGCTATGGGTTAAGTTTAGGAGTTAGGTTAAAGGGTTGAGGTTAGGGGAAGGGTTAGCTAACATGCCAAGTAGTTGCAAAGTAGCTAAAAAAGTAGTAAGTATTTGAAAAGTTTCTAATTAGATAAAATGCTAAAGTTGTCTGTGATGAGATTTGAACTTGCAAACTTTGGGTTGCTAGACGTTTGCGTTATACATCCTCCCTGACCAACCACCCTACTTTCGTTTTTGCCTTAACCATACCAAACGTAACATATATTAATCACAATATTATACCTATACTCTATTAGACCAGGCTGGGTAGCAAAAACACCAGCACATAAGATAGGACACCAGGGTATTAGCTTTAGTGCCTAAGACTCCACTTCCTTGCCACTATAACAGTCATGTGCTTGTGGCTTTTCCTATTAATACACTTGAACAAGTATAGAGCAGGGACCTCACAATATTATACCTATACTTAGGTGCCAATATGATATGTATTGCGATTCTCACAATTCAATATATATTGCTATTCAATACTGTGATTTCTATTGCGATTTGACGTTCCAAGCATATTGCTGCAGAGGGATGAGCGAGCCATGAGAACTAGTTCTGATCAGTCATGGAAATTTAAAGTGCTGAAAACAAATTTGCTCCATATTTAAAAATATGGAGAACCAGCTATGAAGGAAAAATACTGGCGTTTGGTTGCAGGTACAGCCAACTAGTGCAAAAATAATATCCCAATATGTAACAATTTCCTCCCCCCATCACTAAACAAATACCGATCTGAATGTGTCCTATTAGTTAAACATTTTTAATTTAACCTTTTAACTAACTAGGCAAGTCAGTTAAGAACACATTCTTATTTATAATGATGGCCTACCAGGGAACAGTGGGTTAACTGCCTTGTTCAGCTTGGGAATTAGATCCAGCATATTTTCCGGTTACTGGCCCAACGCTCTAACCACTAGGCTACCTGCCGCCCCTGTAAATTGTCGTGGAAATTCATGCTGAGAGAGACCTGGACAACCATCTTCAAACAATAATCTTTATTTAATATCGATTTAATTATTGCAATAATGAAGCTGGTCGACACACACCATAGTGTGTGTTGCCGAGAGCTTAACATTTACAGAAATGCAGAGTTCTTTTATATAGTAGATCTAAAAATCCTTAGTCATGGCAGGTTCCCCCCCTCCCATGCAGATTGGGGCATCATAAGCCCACTCTGCACGGGGGTTGTTGTCTTAGTTTCCCAGATGCTAGGATGATTTAGAGACTATGAAGGATTGTTCTAAATTCTTCCAGGCTATCTATCTCGGTTACACCCACCACATCCTGTCTATGGAATGCAGTCTAACTCATTTGTCACCTCAAGCCATCTCTAGTGACGCATACACCCAGATTAGCTGCAGGGAATATAAACCATCCCTTCACAGCATTAATATAACAGAAATGTCTTACTATTTGCAAAGTATTAATTGTTAACTATTAATATCAAACAAATCAGGTAAATATGTCATTTTTCTCTGTGTTCCTTGATTATTACCACTAACATGAACTGATTGCGTATGAAATTGGCTTGAAAGCCTCTGTCAATTGAAAATGTATTTATATTGGCATGACAAAAATGTGTGTTGCGTAAGCAACAATGTTGAACAATTCATCATAGCATAGCCTACATTTATAAAACAATCAGAATTGGGTCTAATGTTCATCTCGCTCTCTCTGTCCTGCTATCTCTATCCTCTCTGCATTTAGCGTCTTGCCCAATGGGTTGCTGTGCAGAGTGTGTCCGCCTGGCCGGAGAAGCGAGGGGAGATCAAGAAGATGATGGAGATGGCAGCCAAGGACATTGAGAAGCTAGGGGGCACGGTGGAAATGGTAGACATTGGCAAACAAAAGGTAGGCCTTTGCACTATGTGCCTTGATACAGTGCCTTCAGAAAGCATTCATACACCTTGACTTATTCCACATTTCGTTGTTACAGCCTGAATTCAATACCCCATAATGACAAATTGAAAACATGTTTTTAGAAATGTTTGCAAATTTATTGAAAATAAAATACAGAAATATCCAATTTACATAAGTATCCACACCCCAGAGTCCATACATGTTATAATCACATTTGGCAGCAATGGATTGTACAATATTTGCATTATTCTTTTTAAACTTCTTCAAGCCCTGTCATGTTGTTGATCATCGCTAGACAGCCATTTCCAAGTCTTGCCAGAGATTTTCAAGCGGATTTAAGTCAAAACTGTAACTAGGCCACTCAGGAACATTCAATGTCGTCTTGCTAACTTTGTTTATGAAATAAATGAAATTAGTATGTAATTGTTCTTATTTGTTCACTCAGGTTCCCTTTATCAACTATTAGGTTTTGGTTGAAGGTCTAACATTCATTATCAAAAATATTCAAAAGTAGAGAATGAATAAAGGAGCAAATACTTTATCACAGCACTAACATTTTGAGTAAACTGCAACCCATCAAATGAAATGCAACTGTTCCCTTGACTTTCATGGATGTAAATCATTTACCCTAGGGTCTTTACTCACTTAGTCCTCTTCATCCCTGTGGAGCATGAGAGGCTTCCAGGAAAGAACACTGCTGCCGATCCTCTGACTGGACTCAGACCCCCTTCAACCCTGACTGCTTTGCAGTATCACTGGTTCTTAAATCTGTCTCCTTCCCTTCTTCTTTTACCTGGTCATTTCTTTCATGTTGGTGCAATGAAGGCGAAGAGGAAAATATGGATTTTTAGACCATTGAGAATGAAACCCTTTTTATATTTGGCCCCTCTTGCCCCCTCAGCTTCCCTCCGGAGAGGAGATCCCCTTGCCACCCATCGTCCTTGGCTGCTTGGGCTCTGACCCGAGCAAGAAGACGGTGTGCATCTACGGCCACCTGGACGTCCAGCCAGCCGCAATCGGCGACGGTTGGGACACAGAGCCCTTCACGCTGGTGGAGAAAGATGGTGAGAGCAGCTATTTCAAAGCACCTAAAAGAGAACAGTGCTGAAACATCAAAATCCATGCCAACATTGAGATTTGGACTTTGATGTTTCAGTGTTCTCTTTTTTTGGGGAAATATGTTTCTGATTTGCATTTCTCCTTGCATCAGCTTATAGGTGTCATGATTTCTGTTGGTTCTTGACTTGTGAAATATAGGCTTATGGCTTTGATTTAGTTTTATAATTAATTTTATCAAAAACCATTCCTACATGACATCATGCTGCATGATTACTGAATCAAAAATAAAATCTGCTAACAGACTGCAGTTGTATGTGGCACACCTTTTAATAATTTCGCTGCTAGTCTATGAAAGCTGCAGGACACACTGTATGCAAGGTGTAAAGAGCTATGAAGGCAAGGCTTGCCCATAATTGAGTATGTGGTATGTTGTTCTTAAGCCCTTTAGACATGCCCTGGACTATTGGCTATTATCTGCATGTTTTCCAAAAGTCTGCACCAATTAAACTGAAGACTCCAAACTACAGGTTACATGGGTGGCAGTCAAGGCTGTGATCAGTGTCACTCTCATTCAAATGGGTTTAAAATGATTGCATGAAATTAGTGTTTGATAAGGAACTTTCCTCAATGGTCCACCAATCAATCACCTGTCTGTAAAATGGGGCGGTAGGGTAGCCTAGTGGTTAGAGTGTTGGACTAGCAGCCGAAAGGTTGCAAGTTCGAATCCCCGAGCTGACAAGATACAACTCTGTCGATTTTAAGGCAGTTCCTAGGCCGTCAAATCTGTCGAACCCACTGTTCCTAGGCATTGAAAATAAGAATTTGTTCTTAACTGACTTGCCTAGTTAAATAAAGGTAATATATATATATGTTCCTTACTGGAAACCTAGTGTTGTTCCTATCAAGTCTGTCCAAGTGAGACACAAATCATTCTGTTTTGATGTTTTGGCCTGTGGTTGCACAACATCCTGGTCGCCTTTCTGGTGACATTTGAGTTAGAATTGAATTGTGAAAAGTGCCATTTGTGTGGATACATTGAATTTTTATAGACTTTTTTTACATCAACATTTTATTAGCATATCATTGGAAGGACATATGTGTCAGTTATGCTATGTGGCAGTCAGCTATGTTGCTGTATACATGTCAGTGTGTCAAATGCAGAGATGTGTAAGCAGCACTTTCCTTTCACGCCGACACACTTTTCTGGATCAAAATGGGACTTAGGTGGTGGGAGCGTGGCCATGGGCGAGGCCAATGCTGCGGTCGCCTTTCTGCTGGCCGCAGTGACAAAATGTAGCTATTTTAAAGCACATTTCCTGCAATTCTACAGATTTTGCCATGGCATATGTTATCTGAGTGACTCAAACATTATCAATGGGGGCCCCATGCCATGACAAAAATGTTAGATTCCCTGACTGTCTAGTTTTTATTTTGGTGATTGTTAGTTCTCAAAGATTATCTTATAAAAACAATATATATTTTGTCCATTATCTTTTCTACATACTTTATCTGGTTTAAGTCGTTGAAGTTTACACACAGTCATTTTCTATCCCTAAAATGACCCCCCCCCCCGTCAGGTGACTGTTACCGCCGAAGACTTTTCTATGCCAACAAAACCCTGTTGATGTCTTGTGACAGTTGCTAAATCCTCATTTCCTTCCTTTGGCTCTTGATGTGTTTCACAGGGAAGCTAGTAATGCATTTTTTCTTTCCTTTTAGTAGCATTCTCCCCATTTTATTTTATTGGCCTATAATGATATCTGTTAAATGACTATAGGCTAAAATAGTTTTCAAAGATAATATAGTAGATCATTATCATTGCTATATATATATTTTTAATGGTTTTATTCATTGGCGTTTAGATTGAAGTCATTTTTTTACTAAGACACCTACGGCTTGCAGATTGCGTAAATTGTCATCATAAAAAACATAATCAGCAACTTAATCCGCTGCAGGGAAGCTCTATGGCCGAGGCTCGACAGACGACAAGGGCCCAGTGTTGGCCTGGTTCAACTGCATTGAGGGCTACCAAAAGATCCAACAGGTAAGACACAGCACCACGACTTGATAAGTACCACTCACTCAAGCTTGCCCAGGACAAAGAAAAACCCATTGGATTGTGTTTTCAAAACAGTTTTAGTACATGGGCTCTTTTCTTGGTTAGGCACCTAATAACAAGCCTATAACCAAGCAAGGTTAAAAGGACTTGTTGATATGTCAGCTCCATGGTAAAAAGCCTCTTGGCTTGAAGACTTTTCGTCTCAATGATTACAGTTGATCACATCAGTGTTGTCAGCAGCACGGCCGTCCAAAGTCCTCAAGTCATTTTTATCCCCTGTCATCAGCGTTTAATGATTGAGCTGACCTACATGTTATACTAGCTCCCTGACATCGTAACTATTTGAGGTACAGCCAGAGGAGGATGGGCCTCCCCTCTGAGTCTTATTCCTCCTCTAGATCGTTTTTTGGGGTGTAGGCACTTTGTGACAATGATGTTTGAAAGCTAGGGCTATATACATTTTAATTGAATGATTTGATGATCTCTATTTGTCATAAAATTTAAGCACATGACTGAAGAAGTTGAAGTAGTCTTTTGTCAGCCCCAACAGTGACATTCATTTCGAGGCTTTAATAGTTTGTGGTTAATAGAAAACAAATGAAAAAGACATCTCTACCTGGTTGTAACGGAGACCAGTTGGTTGTAATCGGTCATGTGATGTTTTCTCAACAACAACAAAGCATTTTACAACCAGAAAATAGTGCTGTATTTTGCCCGCTGAGATACTCATCCATGCCTCTCATGAAAACAGGAGCTTCCGATCAACATCAAGTTCTGCTTCGAGGGCATGGAGGAATCGGGCTCGGAGGGCCTGGACGAGCTGGTGTTCGCCCGCAAAGACACCTTCCTGAAGGACGTGGATTACGTATGCATCTCAGACAACTACTGGCTGGGCAAGACCAAACCCTGCATTACCTATGGACTGAGGGGGATCTGCTACTTCTTCATTGAGGTGAGCCCATAGAGTTAGAAAAATCTAGAGGGTGCAATTATCACAATAAACAGTTATTGCATGGGTCATAAAATCAAATAAAATTTTATTGGTCACATACATGTGTTTTGCAGATGTTATTGCATGTGTAGCGAAATGCTTGTGTTTCTAGCTCCAACCGTGCAGTAATATCTAACAATTTCACAACGTATACCTAATACACACATCTAAGTAAAAGAATGGAATTAAGAATATATAAATATATGGATGACCAATGTCAGAGCGGCATAGAATAAGATACATTAGGATATAATAGAATACAGTATATACATATGAGATGAGTAATGCAAGATATGTAAACATTATTAAAGTGACTAGTGTTCCATTGTACACTGCTCAAAAAGATAAAGGGAACACTTAAACAACACAATGTAACTCCAAGTCAATCACACTTCTGTGAAATCAAACTGTCCACTTAGGAAGCAACACTGATTGACAATAAATTTCACATGCTGTTGTGTAAATGGAATAGACAACAGGTGGAAATTATAGGCAATTAGCAAGACACCCCCAATAAAGGAGTGGTTCTGCAGGTGGTGACCACAGACCACTTCTCAGTTCCTATGCTTCCTGGCTGATGTTTTGGTCACTTTTGAATGCTGGCGGTGCTTTCACTCTAGTGGTAGCATGAGACAGAGTCTACAACCCACACAAGTGGCTCAGGTAGTGCAGCTCATCCAGGATGGCACATCAATGTGAGCTGTGGCAAGAAGGTTTGCTGTGTCTGTCAGCGTAGTGTCCAGAGCATGGAGGCGCTACCAGGAGACAGGCCAGTACATCAGGAGACATGGAGGAGGCCGTAGGAGGGCAACAACCCAGCAGGCGGACCGCTACCTCCGCCTTTGTGCAAGGAGGAGTAGGTGGAGCACTGCCAGAGCCCTGCAAAATGACCTCCAGCAGGCCACAAATGTGCATGTGTCTGCTCAAACGGTCAGAAACAGACTCCATGAGGGTGGTATGAGGGCCCGACGTCCACAGGTGGGGGTTGTGCTTACAGCCCAACACCGTGCAGGACGTTTGGCATTTGCCAGAGAACACCAAGATTGGCAAATTTGCCACTGGCGCCCTGTGCTCTTCACAGATGAAAGCAGGTTCACACTGAGCAAATGTGACAGACGTGACAGTCTGGAGACGCCGTGGAGAACGTTCTGCTGCCTGCAACATCCTCCAGCATGACCGGTTTGGCGATGGGTCAGTCATGGTGTGGGGTGGCATTTCTTTGGGGGGCCGCACAGCCCTCCATGGGCTCGCCAGAGGTAGCCTGACTGCCATTAGGTACCGAGATGAGATCCTCAGACCCCTTGTGAGACCATATGCTGGTGCGGTTGGCCCTGGGTTCCTCCTAATGCAAGACAATGCTAGACCTCATGTGGCTGGAGTGTCAGCAGTTCCTGCAAGAGGAAGGCATTGATGCTATGGACTGGCCCGCCCGTTCCCCAGACCTGAATCCAATTGAGCACATCTGGGACATCATGTCTCGCTCCATCCACCAACGCCACGTTGCACCACAGACTGTCCAGGAGTTGGCGGATGCTTTAGTCCAGGTCTGGGAGGAGATCCCTCAGGAGACCATCCGCCACCTCATCAGGAGCATGCCCAGGCGTTGTAGGGAGGTCATACAGGCACGTGGAGGCCACACACACTACTGAGCCTAATTTTGACTTGTTTTAAGGACATTACATCAAAGTTGGATCAGCCTGTAGTGTGGTTTTCCACTTTAATTTTGAGTGTGACTCCAAATCCAGACCTCCATGGGTTGATACATTTGATTTCCATTGATAATTTTTGTGTGATTTTGTTGTCAGCACGTTCAACTATGTAAAGAAAAAAGTATTTAATAAGAATAGTTCATTCATTCAGATCTAGGATGTGTTATTTTAGTGTTCCCTTTATTTTTTTGAGCAGTGTATATAGGCAGCAGCTTCTAATGTGCTAGTAATGGCTATTTAACAATCTGATGACCTTGAGATAGAAGCTGTTTTTCAGTCTCTCGGTCCCAGCTTTAATGCACCTGTACTGACCTTACCTTCTGGATTATAGTGGGGTGAACAGGCAGTGGCTCGAGTGGTTGTTGTCCTTGATGATCTTTTTGGCCTTCCTGTGACATCGGGTGCTGTAGGTGTCCTGGAGGGCAGGTAGTTTTCCCCCGGTGATGTGGATAGGGGGGTGTTCCCTCTGCTGTTCCCTGAAGTCCACGATCATCTCCTTTGTTTTGTTGACGTTGAGTGAGAGGCTATTTTCCTGGTACCACACTCCCAGAGCCCTCACCTCCTCCCTGTAGGCTGTCTCGTTATTGTTGGTAATCAAGCCTACTACTGTTGTGTCGTCTGCGAACTTGATGATTGAGTTGGAGGCGTGCTTGGCCACGCAGTCATGGGTGAACAGGGCGTACAGGAGGGGGCTGAGCACGCACCCTTGTGGGGCCCCAGTGTGGAGGAGGTGTTTTCTACCTTCACCACCTAGGGGCGGCCCGTCAGGAAGTCCAGGACCCGTTGCACAGGGCGGGGTTCAGACCAAGGTCCTCGAGTTTAATGATGAGCTTGGAGGGTACTAGTATGTTGAATGCTGAGCTATAGTCAATGAACAGCATTCTTACATAGGTATTCCTCTTGTCCAGATGGGATAGGGCATTGTGCATTATGATGGCGAGTGCATCGTCTGTGGATCTATTATGGCGTTAAGCAATTTGAAGTGGGTCTAGGGTGACATGATCCTTTGACTAGTCTCTCAAAGCACTTCATGATGACAGAAGTGAGTGCACGGGCGATAGTCATTTAGTTAAGTTACCTTTGCTTTCTTGGGTACAGGAACAATGGTGGCCATCTTGAAGCATGTGGGGACAGCAGACTGGGATAGGGAGAGATTGAATATGTACGTAAACACTCCAGCCAGCTGGCCTGCGCATGCTCTGAGGACGCAGCTAGGGATGCCGTCTGGGCCGGCAGCCTTGCAAGGGTTAACACGCTTAAATGTCTTACTCACGTCGGCCATGGAGAAGGAGAGCCCACAGTCCTTGGTAGCGGGCTGCGTCGGTGGCACTGTGTTATCCTCAAAGCGGGCGAAGAAGGAATTTAGCTTGTCCGGAAGCAAGACGTTGGTGTCCCCGACATGTCTGGTTTTCCCTTTGTAGTCTATGATTGTCTGTAGACCCTGCCACATACGTCTCATGTCTGAGCCATTGAATTGCGACTCAAACAGGCAAAACGTCAGTATAGAGACAAAGTTGATTGCCTTGCGGAGGGAATAACTACACTGTGTGTATTCTGCCATATTCCCAGTCACCTTGCCATGGTTAAATGCGGTGGTTTGCGCTTTAAGTTTTGTGGGAATGCTGCCATCTATCCACGGTTACTGGTTAGGGTAGGTTTTAATAGTCAGTGGGTACAACATAATTTCCTGAAACTCCGTCACCGTAGCAACTCACTCACCGTATCAGTATATTTGTCAATATTATTCTCGGAAGCTACCCAGAACATATCTCAGTCCGTGTGATCAAAAGAAGCGTGGATTACGATTTTTATTTTTTTCCAGACCAGCGTTGAATAGTCCTTAGCACGGGTATTTCCTGTTTGAGTTTCTGCCTATCGGAAGGGAGGAGCAAAATGGAGTCGTGGTCAGATTTGACGAAAGGAGGGCGGGGAGGGCCTAGTCCTGCTTTAAATGAAATAACCTTGTTTTGTCAGATGGAGTGCTGTGACAAGGACCTCCATTCTGGGGTGTTTGGAGGCTCGGTCCATGAAGCCATGACCGACCTCATTGCACTTTTGGGTGAGTTGAATCAGGTGTGCTGGAATAGAATTATCATAGAGATATGTAGGTATGAAATGATTTGATAGGTATAACAATAGGTTTGTAGCCCTCTGATAGAATCAAATAAAATGCTTGAATGAAGTCTACAAAGTGCCTAGGAGGTTCTATAGGGACTGGGGGTTGTAGGACTAAGGTTTGTTTCCGGACAGGGCATAAGATATCTCTGCGGGGTTCATAATGCACCAAACAAAAGAAAACGGACTGAAACTGGGTGGGATTAGTTTTCTTTTCTTGCTGCAAAATGAAATCCGACCACTGGTGTGTCCTCCTTCAGGCTCCCTAGTGGACAAGAAGGGGAAGATCCTGGTCCCGGGGATGTACGAGGAAGTGACCAATGTCACTGACGAGGAGAAGAAACTGTACGAGAAGATCGACTTTGACATGGTGGAGTACGCCAAGGACATCGGAGCTGGGAAGCTCCTACACGACACCAAGGTATGGAGAGCATGTCCCTGTTCGAATACTACAGAAATGAAAAATTCCTCTTTATATTCTACCTCCCTTGAATCAATCACTGATCTTAATTGGTTGGTTTGGGGAAAGTAATAGGTTGCTAACCATGCTCTCACTTATCCAATGTGCTTATGTATGCATTTCTGAAGAATTCAAACGGGGCCAATGTCTGAAATTACAAATAACTAGATTTAAAAGCAATGCTGGTTGATTCTCAGTCATTTGTAAGTGATTCATTCCCAACATTATCTGGTTCATAATGTCATTTTCCCTTTCCTTTGACCCTCGTCTGCAGGAGGCTATCCTGATGCACCGCTGGAGGTACCCCTCCCTCTCTCTGCATGGCATCGAGGGGGCCTTCTCTGACGTGGGTGCCAAGACCGTCATTCCCCGCAAGGTCATTGGCAAGTTCTCCATCCGCCTGGTCCCTGACATGGACCCCAAAGTGGTGGAGAAACAGGTAGAAACCTCCTAGAATTTAGGTAGAACTCAACTCTATGATCAGGTTTTTAGATACTTTCCTCGTCTTTTTAAGTGCAGATCTAGGATCAGTTCCCCCTACTTCAAATCCTAACATCTCAGCAAGTTAGGCTGACATATGAACAGTGGTAAAGGTAGATAAGCAAATAAGTTCAATTTTTCTAGGATCAGGTCTTTAGGCCATTTCGTGTTTAATTAAAGGTGTTATTGAATAAGCACATTACATGTTCTCCATTGTTGGATGAAATAATAGTGGAGAAACATCATACCCCAGTGGTCAGTTCCTTACATTTCAATTCATTCTCAAGCATTAGATCCATCTATTAGTGGTTCCAAATAGAGGGCTGCATCCCCGTCATTTTTCATGCTGCGGTCAGACAGACGACTTTGGGATGAACATATCTTTGTTGTCCCGAATATTATTTGTATGTGTTAGCCTTAGCCTAACGATTGTATTAAAACATATTTTTCACATTATTCACACACTTAGAATTCACTGCTTCAACTTCAGTAGCCTTACCTCTCTTCTCCTAGGTGGGCGTGCCTACATGGGCGGAGAATCATGTGGCAGTTAACTTAAATATGAAATTAACTTAACCAACGTGAGTCGAGGTACAATCAACACATTTAATCATAATTGAAAAGGAAAATGCCTTTTTATTTTCAGTAAGTATTACCCATTTTAGAAAATAAATCTTGATCATGGAAAGAAGTGGAGTGCGCTCAACCAACGTGAGTCGAGGTGCAATCAACAAATTTGATCATTGTAAAGGAAAATTCCTTTTCATTTTCAATAAGTATTGATTACCCATTTATTTGCCTATGGCTGCAAATCACCCCCCCCTAAAAAGTACTGTAGGCTATGTCCTATATGCAAAAGTAGCAACAGTCGCTTTCATCATTCTTGTTGCTTCAACATCTGATCTCATACATGTGAGATCAGGTGCGCATGTGGTCTTAATTAAATAGAGTAGGCTATAGTCTACGCATGGGCGGAGAAGCACGGGGCAGTTGTCTATCCAATTAAATTGATTCCTAAATATGATTAGGCTATAGGTTACTACATTGCCTAGAAATAAATATTGATCACCCATATTT
The DNA here is from genome assembly GCF_045679555.1 of Salvelinus alpinus. Taxonomy (NCBI): domain Eukaryota; kingdom Metazoa; phylum Chordata; class Actinopteri; order Salmoniformes; family Salmonidae; genus Salvelinus; species Salvelinus alpinus. Next base: position 35,615,359 of record NC_092114.1, read on the forward strand.
CTCCATCTGAGAATCTCCACAATTCTAAAAGGTAGAGAGAAAGTGCAAGTCTCCAACTCTGCTCTCTTCAAACTACATCTAGCATTTTGGCTGATATAGCCCAGTAATACAGATAACCTAATATAATTGGTCATGTAATAATCTCTGGTAATTTAACATATTTCTTAAATTATTTTTGCGCATTTGATATTGCTTATAGGGCACGGAATTGCTGGGACTACGGCTGGCAAGTGAGCTGTGTCACATACGCCTAAAATAACAATGCAGGATTGCGGTTGGGTTTGGGACCAGTTCTTGCGGTAGCGGGTCGGAGTCGGACAGAAAGCCACCTGGTGCATGCGGGGTGGGGTAACTTTTTTTTGGTTACTATACCAACAACAAATGTTTACCCCTGAAGTACCCTCTCATGTGCATTTTACCAGTAGGCCTATGGTCTCATGAGTCTTCTCAAGTACCTCCTGTGGATAGGCCAAGTACCCCCAGAGGTCCTCGTACCCCTGGTTTGGAACCACTGGTCTATTAGCCTGTAGTGCTGACATTTATTTTTCGTTTTTTAAACAACCAATTGACTCAGTCAGATCAATTGACCGAACTGTGCAATGTAGTAGGGAGTTGTAAACTCAGCAAAAAAAGAAATGTCATTTTCAGAACCCTATCTTTCAAAGATAATTTGTAAAAAGTCTAATAACTTGACAGATCTTCATTGTAAAAGGTTTAAAAATTGTTTCCCATGCTTGTTCAATGAACCGTAAACCATTAATGAACATGCACCTGTGGATCGGTTGTTAAGACACTAACAGCTTACAGACGGTAGGTCACAGTTATGAAAACCTAGGACACTAAAGAAGCCTTTCTACTGACTCTGAAAAACACCAAAAGAAAGATGCCCAGGGTCCCTGCTCATCTGCGTGAACGTGCCTTACGCATGCTGCAAGGAGGCATGAGGACTGCAGATGTGCCCAAGGAAATAAATTTCAATGTCCGTACTGTGAGACACCTAAGACAGCACTACAGGGAGACAGGATGGACAGCTGATTGTCCTCGGAGTGGCAGACCACGTGTAACAACACATGCACAGGATCGGTACATCCGAACATCACAACTGCGGGACAGGTACAGGATGGCAACAACAACTGCCGGAGTTACACCAGGAACGCACAATCCCTCCATCAGTGCTCAGACTATCCGTAATAGGCTGAGAGAGGCTGGACTGAGGGCTTATAGGCCTGATGTAAGGCAGGTCCTCACCAGACATCACCGGCTACAACGTTGCCTATGGGCACAAACCCACCGTCGCTGGACCAGACAGGACTGGCAAAAAGTGCTCTTCACTGACGAGTCGCAGTTTTGTCTCATGTTACGTTCCCCAGTTTTCTGTGTTGTGGTATGTATTTGAGTGTGTGTTTCAGGAGATAGCTTCCTGAGTTCTCCATGGCTAATTGATAATTGGAGAGCTGACCACGCCCCCTCGTCAAGAAGCAGCTGACACTAATTACCTTTGCCACCTGAGGAATATAAAAGCCAGTGTTCTGTTCAGGAAAAGAGATCTTTTTTGGAGGGAGAGAAATCATTAGAGAGAGAAGATTTTGGAAAGATTGGAGAGAGAGATCCTTGCTTGAGAATTTGATTGTGATAAAGTGTTGGTTGTTTCTCAGAGATTTGGTATGTACTATATAAGTTGTTGCTGAGGGAGCTGATTGGTTATGTCTTATGTGTTATAGGACGCACTGTTTTGATTATTGAAATTGTTTGTTAATAATTGTTCTGTTTCATTTGTTCCCAGGGGGGAAGGAGAAGGCACTTTGGGAGTGCTTAGGCAAGAGGCCCGCGGGCATACATATACCCGTAGTATATTCATTGTCTAGGCACACTAGGTAAGACCTGGGCGGACCACCCCCTGTATTTTGGTTAGGGCACCAGGTGGTGCTAAGATAGGTAAGTAGTGGGTAGGCAGGTTAGATAGGAAAGGGGGAAGTTTTGATATTTACTTTCTTTGCTTTGGTTCCGTCCAGCCCCTTTTCCCCATATTACCGTAAGGAAATAAATCCTAGTAACGGTAAAATCTGCCTTTGTCGTCCTTACTCACGCCTACAGTCCATACCTCTTACGCTTCACAGGGAGTTGAGTTGCAGCAGGGAGTTGCGTTCCCTCTTCTCAGAGGCGTGCGTAACATCTCACCAGGGGTGATGTCGGATTTGCGTTTATCGTCGAAGGAATGAGCGTTACACCGAGGCCTGTACTCTGGAGCGGGATTGATTTGGAGGTGGAGGGTCCGTCATGGTCTGGGGCGGTGTGTCACAGCATCATTGGACTGAGCTTGTTGTCATTGCAGGCAATCTCAACACTGTGCGTTACAGGGAAGACATCCTCCTCCCTTATGTGGTACCCTCCTGCAGGCTCATCCTGACATGACCCTCCAGCATGACAAGGCCACCAGCCATACTGCGCGTTCTGTGTGTGATTTCCTGCAAGACAGGAATGTCAGTGTTCTGCCATGAACAGCGAAGAGCCCGGATCTCAATCCCATTGAGCACGTCTGGGACCTGTTGGATCGGAGGGTGAGGGCTAGGGCAATTCCCCCCAGAAATGTCCGGGAACTTGCAGCTGCCTTGATGGAAGAGTGGGGTAACATCTCAGAGCAAGAACTGGCAAATCTGGTGCAGTCAATGAGGAGGAGATGCACTGCAGTACTTAATGCAGCTGGTGGCCACACCAGATACTGACTGTTAATTTTGATTTTGACCCCCCCTTTGTTCAGGGGCACATTATTCAATTTCTGTTAGTCACGTGTCTGTGGAACTTGTTCAGTTTATGTCTCAGTTGTTGAATCTTGTTATGTTCATACAAATATTTACACATGTTAAGTTTGCTGAAAATAAATGCAGTTGACAGTGAGAGGATTTTTTGTTGTTGTTGCTGAGTTTAGTTAACAGGCCAATATTCTACATAATTTGCACAGAAAACTTGGTAAAAAACTACAATGGTCATAATCCATTGTTCTCTTACTTGTTTGGTCTGTGTTTGTTTTATGCCTGGTACATAAAAGAGACAGAAGAATGCGCGATCGGATCGAGAGGAATAGAGAGCAGTTGCTTCGCAAGGCATCTGTACGTGAAAATACATCATCTAAGTGATTGATAGTTGGTATTCAGCAGTCCTAAAAGTATGCCTTAATTTCTTAGAATTACTAAAATAGTTATTTTGTCAGACTGCATAGGCAGCAGCTCTATCGAGGAGATGATTACTTGGAATGAGTCATCAAAGGTAATATATGCAATCACTGAAATATATATATTTTTAAAGTAATGTGAATAAATTATGGTTTAGTGATTTTTATTTATTTGTATTTATTATGGATCCACATTAGCTGCTGCTACTCTTCCTAGGGTCCAGCAAAATTACGTCAGTTATAATATATATATTTTTTTAAACATTACAATACATTCACAACAGATTTCACAACATCTACAGTTGAAGTTGCAAGTACATACACCTTAGCCAAATACATTTAAACCCAGTATTTCACAATTCCTGACATTCAATCCTAGTGAAAATTCCCTATCTTAGGTCAGTTAGGATCAACACTTTATTTTAAGAATGTGAAATGTCAGAATAATAGAGAGAATGATGGATTTATTTAAGCTTTTATTTCTTTCATCACATTCCCAGTGGGTCAGAATATTACATACACTCAATTAGTGTTTGGTAGCATTGCCTTTAAATTGTTTATCTTGGGTCAAACGTTTCGGGTAGCCTTCCACAAGCTTCCCATGATAAGGACATTTTGGCCCATCCCTCCTGACAGAGCTGGTGTAACTGAGTCAGGTTTGTAAGCCTCCTTGCTCGCACATGCTTTTTCAGTTCTGCCCACACATTTTCTATAGGATTGAGGTCAGGGCTTTGTGATGGCCACTCCAATACCTTGACTTTGTTGTCCTTAAGCCATTTTGCCACAACTTTGGAAGTATGCTTGTGGTCATTGTCCATTTGGAAGACCCATTTGCGACCAAGCTTTAACTTCCTGACTGATGTCTTGAGATGTTGCTTCAATATATCCACCAATTTTTTTCCCCTCATGATGCCATCTATTATGTGAAGTGCCCCAGTCCCTCCTGCAGCAAAGCACCCCCACAACATGATGCTGCCACCCCCGTGCTTCACGGTTGGGATGGTGTTCTTCGGCTTGCAAGCCTCCCCCTTTTTCCACCAAACATAACGATGGTCATTATGGCCAAACAGTTCTATTTTGTTTCATCAGACCAGAGGACATTTCTCCAAAAAGTATGATCTTTGTCCCCATGTGCAGTTGCAAACCGTAGTCTGGCTTTTTTATGGCGGTTTTGGAGCAGTGGCTTCTTTCTTGCTGAGCGACCTTTCAGGTTCTGTCGATATAGGACTCGTTTTACTGTGGATATACATACTTTTGTACATGTGTATTTCTTTTCATTACTGTTTATATAATATTTTATCTCAATGAGACTTTAATATGAAGGTCAAAACATATTTAAAAATATATATATTATCCTCTCCCATCAAGGTTACTGGCCACCTGGAGAAGAAGTTTGCTGAACTAGAGAGTCCCAACAAGCTCAAGGTGCACATCGGCCACGGGGCCAAAGCCTGGGTGTCCGACTTCAACCATCCCCATTACATGGCTGGTAGAAAGGCCATGAAGACAGGTGTGTGGACACACAGGCAAACCCTCTCTCTCTCACACACACACACACTGGTCTTACTTAAATATTTATAATAACATGTTGAGCAATAATGTCGGTCTCCCTCTTTTCCACAGTGTTCGGTGTGGAACCTGACCTGACGCGGGAAGGCTGCAGCATCCCAGTCACCCTGACCTTCCAGGAAGCCATCGGCCGCAACGTCATGCTGCTGCCCATGGGCTCGTCTGATGACGGAGCACACTCCCAGAACGAGAAATTCAACAGGTTGGCTGCCACAATAGTTTTTTTATCTATACTATGTCTGGAATGTTTACCATGGGACAGCGCACAAGATTTGACACACATACACCACACGCTGAGGTCCTGGACTTGACTCTGAGCCATAACTAACACTTAACTCAGTTAAATCAGGTGTGTCACCGCTGGGCTGGAACACAAACTTGCTCACCTGATGATTCCCCCCAGGAACTGTATTTAAGAACACTGCTCTATTGACAACACATTTCTATAAACCACAACCACGTATCAGGACTATAAGCAGCAGGTAGCCTAGCGGTTAGAGCATTGAGCCAGTAACCAAAAGGTCGATAGTTCAAATCCCAGAGACAACAAGGTAAAACATCTGCCGACGTGCCCTTGAGCAAGGCGCTTAACCCAAATTGCTCCTGGCCGTGACCCTACTCTCTGAGGGTGTCTCAGGGGGAGTTGGGATATGCAAAAAAACACATTTCCCATTTAAAATACACACTTGTACATGTGTGAAATATAAGCACCCATCTAAATAGTATTATTATTATTAGCATTGTCACGTAATCTACAGTGTTTTCCACTACCGTCGGCTATTCAGACGATTAATAGACTCATTTTCAGCCAGGTACTTTATCCACTTAAATTAACTGGGTTACTTTTTAATTCGCTAATCAAAAAAGTCTGCCAAGCCTTCTCCCTCTACAACTGCAAAAATCACTGAAGCTGGAGACTCTTATCTCCCTCACTAGCTTTAAGCACCAGCTGTCAGAGCAGCTCACAGATCACTGCACCTGTAAAAAGCCCATCCAACTACCTCATCCCCATACTGTATTTATTTATCTTGCTCCTTTAGACCCCAGTATCTCTACTTGCACATTCATCTTCTGCACATCGATCACTCCAGTGTTTAATTGGTATGTTGTAATTACTTCGCCACCATGGCATATTTATTGCCTTACCTCCCTTCTCTTACCTCATTTGCACTCACTGTATATAGACTTTTTCTACTGTATTATTGACTGTATGTTTGTTTATTCCATGTGTAACTCCGTGTTGTTGTATGTGTCGAACTGCTTTGCTTTATCTTGGCCAGGTCGCAGTTGCAAATGAGAACTTGTTCTCAACTGGCCAACCTGGTTAAATAAAGGTGAAATATATATATATTTTTTAAATGAAAGATATGCATCTTCTTGTGATCTATTGATAGGACCGGTGCTTGTCAGTCAAAGTGAACGATGACAGGGCAACACTGCTGGTTTGAGTCTGCTGTTTAAAAAAATAAATATATATTTCACCTTAATTTAACCAGGTAGGCTAGTTGAGAACAAGTTCTCATTTACAACTGCAACCTGGCCAAGATAAAGCAAAGCAGTGTGACACAGACAACAACACAGAGTTACATATGGAATAAACAAACATACAGTCAATAACACAATAGAAAAAAGTCTATATACAGTATGTGCAAATGGTGTGAGGAGGTAGGCAATAAATAGGCCATAGTAGCGAAGTAATTACAATTTAGCAAGTTAACTGGAGTGATAGATGTGCAGATGATGATGTGCAAGTAGAAATACTGGTGTGCAAAAAAGTAAATAAAAACAATATGGGGATGAGGTAGGTAGATGGGCTATTTACAGATGGGCTGTGTACAGCTGCAACGATCGGTAAGCTGCTCAGATAGCTGATGCTTAAAGTTAGTGAGGGAGATATAAGTCGAGGGAGATATATTCGTTCCAGTCATTGGCAGCAGAGAACTGGTTAGGAAAGGCGGCCAAAGGAGGTGTTGGCTTTGGGGATGATCAGTGAGATATACCTGCTGGAGCGCGTGCTACGGGTGGATGTTGTTATGGTGACCAGTGAGCTGAGATCAGGCGGAGCTTTACCTAGCAAAGACTTATAGATGACCTGGAGCCAGTGGATCTGGCGACGAATATGTAGCGAGGGCCAGCTGACGAGAGCATACAGGTCGCAGTGGTGGGTGGTATATGTGGCTTTGGTGACAAAATGGATGGCACTGTGAAAGACTGCATCCAATTTGCTGAGTAGAGTGTTGGAGGCTGTTTTGTAAATTACATTGCTGAAGTCAAGGATCGGTAGAATAGTCAGTTTTACGAGGGTATCTTTGGCAGCGTGAGTGAAGAAGGCTTTGTTGCGAAATAGGAAGCCGATTCTAGATTTCATTTTGGATTGGAGATGTTTAATATGAGTCTGGAAGGAGAGTTTACAGTCTAGCCAGACACCTAGGTATTTGTAGTTGTCCACATATTCTAAGTCAGAACCGTCCAGAGTAGTGATGCTAGTTGGGCGGGTGGGTGCGGGCAGCGATCGGTTGAAAAGCATGCATTTAGTTTTACTAGCGTTTTAAGAGCAGTTGGAGGCCACGGAAGGAGTGTTGTATGGCATTGACGCTCGTTTGGAGGTTTGTTAACAGTGTCCAAAGAAGGGCCAGATGTATACAGAATAGTGTCGGCCCGAGAATTGAACCCTGTGGTACTCCAATAGAGACTGCCAGAGGTCCGGACAACAGGCCCTCCGAGTTGACACACTGAACTCTATCTGAGAAGTAGTTGGTGAACGAGGCGAGGCAGTCATTTGAGAAACCAAGGCTGTTGAGTCTGCCGATAAGAATACGGACTCAACACATTAACACGGGCCTGGGGCCAGTCAAAAACATGTCCGGACAGTGAATTTCATCAGTAACTTTTCAGCACATTTTTGCATTCCAGTTCAACATTTACCTGCTCTGTCGCAGTCTACCATTAGAAGACTACATGAGTAAATGTCATGCTATTTGTATTTGAGCAATATGATAGGCAGATCATTCAAGCACCACAATGCTGCCACAAGTCACAACTTCTGGAGCAGTACATGAGTTGATGCATACACAAGCTGTCCAGAGCAAAAAAAGTGCCTATCAATATTCTCACTGAATTTCTTTCTTTCAAGGAAAGTGATTTACAAAAGTAAACCTTCAATAGTGGACATACTAGCAATATGCTGGCCACTGTTGATAGTCTACAAAAAGAAACCTACCGTTCCTCTTAGCTATCCTATTGTAGCCATTTCGATGTCTCGTTTGGAACGTTTGTCTTAAAGGGGCAGTGTCCTTTTTTCAAATCTTCTCAATGACATACTTTAGAAACAAAAATTAATACAATGCAATGCTAAAGAATAGAGTAATGACTTGCATTGCTAAATTATATTACACAGCTTTTTAATACATTCTCAATTTGGCTGGCTACTCCATGTGCTTGTGGAAAACACTGGATCTGTGGTACGTCTTGTTGTTTAATTCAGTGATGTACACATTTATGTAAGTGTATATGAATATATGTCTATGGTTTACTTTCAGGACAAACTACATCCAGGGCATCAAGATGCTCGGCGCATATTTCCACGAGGTCTCCCAGTTGGAGTAAATGAACTAGCCAGACCTGAGTGAGATGTGTCCTTCCACCTCCAGAACTGTGGACCCAACTGTTTAGTTTTCTATCCAATGCAAGTTTCATAATGTTTTCCTTGAACTGCTGCTGCTGTACAGCAAAATGGAGCCTTGAAGATCTTCGTTAGTCATTTGTAATTTCGTCTTCCATCAAGAAGATAAGTAGAGGAAAATAATATAAAAGTATTGTACTGTAGAAGCGCCATCGTATAGCGTCATCTACTGAATCGGAGTGTTCTACACTAGATCTAAACCAAACTCGAAGGAAGCGTGAACAGTATACCCCATTACACTTCCATGTTGTGGTGTATTTATGAATGCGCTAACAGACAACCGTACACCTACAGAATACACACTCCTTTCCTCCATTTGGGGGACTTGGAGATGATTTTATACCTGATTATTTTCTATCTTAAGATGTTAGCTTGTTTGGGAAACCTCCAACTGTAATGGAAAAAAGCACACCATCTTCAACTCCTATTTTATTCCTGTTTTAGATATTATGGGTAATCATTTATGAAGCAGAACACTGCAGTATGTCTTAAAACATGAGTAGAACAGAGAAATACACACATAGGACATAGCCATAGACATCTGCAGATATTGGAGGCATATGGAAGTATTTGAAGTGATGACAATAACTCAATACTTTTGCATTACGTTGAATATTACAGTATACAAAATCGCTTCTTGATTTATCCATTCAAGGTTCTCTTAACTGGAGCTTGACTTGACTTGTGTATGCATCTATTTTCTCCCTTGTCACAAGCCAATATATTCAATAAATCATAACATCAGTCTGTCTTTTATCATGCTTCCAATATCTTGAATTCCCACGTCATGCCAAAGAAAACTTCAATCAATACATTTCAAATGTGATTTCGCCTTTTATTTTCTACGGTTTTACAAGTGTAATGTGACAATGACCCTTCCCACTGGGCACACTGGTTGAATCAATGTTGTTTTTTGAGTGCGAACCCATTACACCTTTTTGTTTGTCTGAATTTGCAGGTTTTACGCACTAGCCAAGCTTCAGGGAGAGTGTGATGGTTATTTTTTTAATCAACGTTTCCACGTCATATCAATGAAATGTCTGTCCAGTGGGCTGAGGCTCAATCCCAAACCGATCCCTCCTCCTTTAGGTCCTTTATTTGACAGTCATCATGACGGGGAGTCAACAGGGGCCTAAGGACAGTGGAGGGATTAAAGATACTTTTACTTGAGTCATTTTCTATTAACCTAAGTCACCCAGTAAAATACTGCTTCAGTAAAAGTCTAAAAGTATTTGGTTTTATTTATACTTAAGTATCAAAAGTAAACGGAATTGCTCAAATGTACTTAAGTATCAAAAGTTTAAGTATAAACCATTTCCAATTCCTTATATTATGCAAACCAGACGGCACAGTATTTTTTATTGATGGATAGCCAGGTGTACACTCCAACACTCAGACATAATTTACAAATGAAGCATTTGTGTTTAGTGGGTCCTCCAGAACAGAGGCAGTACGGATGACCATGGATGTTCTCTTGATAAGTGTGTGAATTGGACCATTTTCCTGTCAAAATGTAACGAGTACTTTTGGGTGTCAGGGACAAGTACATTATTGTCTTCAAGAATGTAGTAAAGTAAAAGTTTGCAAAAATATTAATAGTAAAGTACAGATTCCCCCAAAAACGACTTAAGTAAAAAATACTTTAAAGTACTACTTAAGTACTTTACACCACTGTGTGTGTCTGACCAGTGGAATGACATGTAACCAGTGGTTGTCCTGTTGTAGACAGGTGGTCAGCTTCATCCCACTGGGCACAGACGTCATTTTAAGGTCTTTGTTTTGATTTGCATTTGGTTGAGAGTTGTGAAATCATTGGAATTAAGTTTAAAGTTGGGTGAAGAAAAAAACTTAGGTTAATCCAATCAGTTTTCCAAATTGATTCAACATAACACTGATTTTTTTGTGTGTTATTGAAATGATGTGGAAACAATGTTGACTCAAACAGTTTTTGCCCAGTAGGATCGTCCACACCCCAGAGGTGCAGAAACCATACTGCGAGAGGAGTTTGGTGCCTAATGAGAACGGCCCTGCTGTCAGGTTCGATCTGGAGACGGGCTAGCACTTGACAATATCAACATAAAACAGAATATCCATTCTGATCTCCCCAATGGAAGAACAACTGAAATGCGGAGATACAGTCTGCATTTGTCCAATAACAAGAGTTTTTAATTTACCAAACATTTTGCTAGCGTGTGCCCTAATGAGCATGACTCATATCTCTGCCAGTGAGTTTTTTTTGTTGCTTAAAGTAGAAGTTGCCACTGAAAATCTAGGATCAGATTGACCAGCCCCAAATCGCATCCTTGACCACTAGGAGGTAGAGAAAAATCTGATCCTGGACCAGTGGTTTGGGGCAATTTCTACCAACAAGTGTTTTAGAAGGAGGAAAAATGACAGTACCTGTCATGATATTTGTATAACTAAGAGAACCAAGGTCCTTGTAATATTCATATGTGTAAACATACTGAATTGTAATTGGATGCATTTTACCGCCATATCATACTGTGCTATGATTGGTTAAGACCACCCAAACCGTTAGGTCATGTCAGTTTGATCCTGGTTGGCGATACGTTAACATGCCAGTTATAGCTAGCTAATAAAGAGCTATGTTAAGAAATATCCTGTAGTACTGCATTTTATTATTTTGTACAAAGCGTGCAAAACAAGACATGGTGTCAGAGTAAAAGGTCTTAAAATATGGATTTTTCTGGAGTTCCTTCACTTCGAATGGACTGGGAGTCTACAAACTTACCTGATGCATGGCGTAAGTTCAAACAGCATGTGGAGCTGATGTTCACGGGTCCTCTGAAGGACAAAGGAGAAGAGGGAAAGTGCAGCTACCTGCTCCTCTGGATCGGTGAAAAAGGGAGATATTTACAACACATGGACACTTACCGAAGCTGAATCAAAGGTACTGAAAACATACTACGATCGTTTTGAAGCATATGTTGTGCCGAAGACCAATACGATTTTCGCTAGGTACAAATTCCATGAGAAAGTACAGGGAGCTAGCAGTCTTTTGAACAGTTTGTGACAGAACTGAGTCTGCTTGTGAAAGACTGTGATTATGCAAACAAGGATGAGATAGTCAGGGACCGTATTGTATTTGGAATATACTCACCGCGAGTGAGAGAGAACTTTTGAAATTTGGGTCTGAGGTAACGCTGGACAAAACTATCGACATAGCCAGATCTCACGAGCTACCACAGGCTCAGATGAAAACCATTTCGCGCGTCAGCACGAGCGCATCACGTGAACAAGCAGTGCACGCAGTCAGGCAGACATCAAAGCACACCTCCGGTGCGCAGAGAGCGCGTTTTAGAACAGAGCGACACATACTCAAAACGCCCCAAAACATGTGGATATTGTGGATACGAAGTGCATGGCGAACAAGGAAATTGCCCAGCTAAAGGCAAACAGTGTACTAAATGTGGAAAATGGAATCACTTTGCAAAAGTGTGCAGAGCTTACCGTGGAAAAACAGTACACACAGTGAGTGAAGATGAAATGTCAATCAAAGAGTCAAACGCTGATGAACTGTTTATTGATTCAGTGACTATAAGGGATTTGCATCAATTCAAATCTGGTATCAGGACAAAATGTGATTCAGAGTCACCGAATATACTTTAAGTATTTTTATTAAACTCGAGCGATAAATGGTAAATGCAATTTTTGTATATACGGGCTCTCTGTATCACCTCGCAGGTCAGAACAGAGAACTGGCAGGATGTAAGTAAACAGCTGTTCTTATACTGTGACAGACTAGTTCCAACCCATCTGTTGGCCTATCACAGTAGAGGCTGAGCGTGGTTTAAACTTTGCTCAGCCTATCGCCGGCGCTCAGGCTAGTCCTAGCCTCTTTGCGCTCTTTGGTGTCCCGGCGCTGTTGCTGTGTAGATTACGCTCCCTCGCCCCAGAGACTGAGGTCAGACAGCTCTGCAACATTGTCTGCGCTATTTGCACCTGTATACAAAAGCACACTGTTCTCGCTCAAGGCTAACCACAGCTTCCCAGCACACTTATCTGGAGCTAACTGTTACTTCCAGCACATACACACAGACACCCAGGCGCCCAGGCCAACAGTTGCTAATATTCAATCACATGTGATATAGCATTGGGTTATAGTGCAATAAACACAAATCCTAACATGACACAGAAAAGTCAAATATCAGAGACAGAGCAAACCTTTGCTGACATTGAGATAGGAACACAAGGCACAAAGCTAAAGTTCAAACTAGACACTAGTGCACAAGTAACATTATTCCTCTGAATAAGTACTGCAGCTTGACATCTGAGTGCGAGCTACAGCCCACCACACGCAGACTGACTGGTTATGGTGCTGAACAGCTCCCAGTAAATGCACATGTACTTTCAAATGCAAATACAAGGAAAGTGACATGATGTTGGACTTTTATGTTGTTGACACTAGAGCACCTGCAGTGCTAGGTCTTAAAGCATGTTTAGACATGGACCTCATCAAGCTAGTTTTATCAGTGACAGCACCAGTAGAGACAGACAATGTACTGGAGAAGTTTGCTGAAGTTTTTACAGGAATAGGATTATTCCCAGGAGAATGTACCATTCACCTTGACCCAGACGCAATCCCTGTGGTTTACCCACCGAGAAAGATTCCCCTTGCTCTCCGTGCCCGTCTGAAGAAAGAGCATGGAGCAATCTGACATAGTCACCAAGGTTACAGAACCGTCTGACTGTGTAAACGCCTTAGTGGTGGTGGAGAAACCACGCACAGGCAAGCTCAGAGTATGTCTCGACCCAAGAGACTTGAACAAGGCTATCAAACGCCCCCATTATCCTTTACCGACGCTAGATGGCATCACACACAAGCTAGCGGGAGCACACTACTTCAGTGTCATGGACGCTAGATCAGGCTACTGGGCTATCAAGCTCACAGAAGAGTCATCTAAGCTCACAACATTCAACACACCGTTTGGACGCTACAAGTTCCGTCGCCTGCCTTTTGGGATTATCTCAGCCCAAGACGAGTTTCAGCGAAAAATCGACGAAGTGTACGAAGGCCTCGACGGAGTTGTGGCAATTGTGGACGACATCCTTGTCTATGGTCGAACCAAAGAGGAGCACGACCGAAATCTCCGCGCGATGCTGCAAAGGTCCCGCGAGAGAGGAGTCCGGCTCAACCCCGAGAAGAGCACAGTCGGCGCTACAGAGGTCAGCTACTTCGGACATCTTCTTACAGCGACTGGAATCAAGCCAGATCCACAGAAGATCTTAGCCATAAAAGAAATGGAGCCACCAAAGAACCGTGCAGAGCTGGAAACAGTGCTTGGCATGGTCAACTACTTAGCCAAGTTCGCACCCAGCCTCTCCAATGCTAATGCACCCCTGCGTCAACTGCTAAAGCAGTCCAGTGAGTTTCTCTGGGACAAGCAACACGACATTGCTTTCCAGAATGTGAAAGACTTGATCACGAGAGAACCAGGACCAATCCTTGCCTACTACGACCCCGACAAAGAGCTCAGACTACAAGTGGACGCGTCGAAGTGTGGACGCGTCGAAGTATGGACTAGGTGCAGTGCTACTGCAAGAAGGAAAGCCCATCGGCTACGCTTCCAAATCTCTCACAGACTGTGAAATCAACTACGCTCAAATTGAAAAGGAGCTCTACGCAAATTCTGTTCGGATGTAAACGTTTCCATCAGTACATATATGGATGACAAGTCATTGTGGAATCCGACCACAAGCCCCTTGAGTCAATTATGATGAAGCCACTAGCCGCAGCCCCGCCAAGGCTACAGAGAATGATCCTTCAAATACAAAAATACGACTTCACAATCACTGTCGCAGACACACTCTCCAGGAAGTTTATTACCTATAAGGACAGCAGCCTCAGTGAAGGCATGGACATGCAAGTGCACACTGTGTACAGCAACTTACCAGTTAGTGACACAAAACTGAAGGAGATCCAAGCAGGAACAGAAAAGGACTCACAACTCGCACAGCTGACGAAAGTCATACAGGATGGATGGCCTGAGGAGAGGAGAAAATGCCCTCAGAGCTTCTCAGAATTCTGGAACCATCGTGATGAACTATCACAGATCAACAGAATAATTTTCAAAGGAAAGAAAATCATTATTCCTACCAGTCTCAGAGGAGAGATTTTGACAAAGATCCATGCTGGACACATGGGCATGGAAAAGTGCAAACAGAGAGCACGGGACATTTTGTTTTGGCCCAGAATGTGCAAACAAATAGAGGACATTGTTGGTAAATGCGCCATATGTCTTGAACGACGCCCCTCAAACACCAAAGAGCCAATGTGACCTCACTGTATCCCAGACCGACCCTGGCAGGTCGTGGCAACCGATCTGTTTACCTGGAACAACGAGGACTACATCGTAACAGTGGACTACTACAGCAGATACTTCGAACTCGACAAGCTTCACAGCACCACATCTGCAGCTGTGATACACAAGCTGAAAGCAGCCTTTGCCAGGCATGTCATTGTAGAGACTTTAATATCTGACAATGGGCCCTGTTACAAATCAAATGAGTTTGAATCCTTCACAAAAGCATGGGAGTTACACATGTCACCACAAGCCCACATTACCCTCAAAGTAATGGCCTTGCTGAAAAATCAGTGCAGATTGCTAAATCACTCATGGATAAAGCAAAAGCAGACAAGAGACCCCTACCTCAGTCTCCTTGAATACCGCAACACTCCAGTTGACCACTTCAAATCACCAGCCCAGCTGTTGATGAGCCGCAGACTTCGCTCAATCCTTCTCAGCACCAACCAGCAGCTGAAACCTGAGGTCGTCAGCTACAAGGAAATGCATGAAAAACGTGCACAGAGACAACAACAACAAAAGCGATACTACGACAGGTCAGCTAGACCACTGCCACCACTGATCGACGGAGAGTCAGTTAGAATCCAAGAGCATGGCCTCTGGAAGCCAGCAGTCGTCATCCAGCCAGCTGACACTGAACGTTCATATCACGTCCGCACCGCAGAAGGAGCAGTGTACCGCCGCAATCGTCGTCACCTACTTAAGAAATATCCTGTAGTACTGCATTTTATTATTTTGTACAAAGCGTGCAAAACAAGACCGTCCTCACTTCCCCAAGGTCTCCTGCGTTTGTCGCATTGCCATAGACATTACTATTCAGATGTGTTCGCTTGCAACGGAGAAGCTGAACGTGCCCGGAGCATGCGGTTAGCGCTGGTTTTCTTAAAACACTACTAACGGCAGAGAACGTTGTGCTAAAATAGTTGATTGCAATTGATTACAACGTAAAAACCAGAAGACTTAACCAGTGATTTAGCTGATCTCATGTTGATACTAGACCGCTGCAATTTTATTTATCTAGGTTTTCTATTCCCATCCCCTATGAAATGACAACCTACCAGGAACATCCAAAACTGATGAATGTAAAATACTAATAGACGTATACAGCATAAGAATATGAGCAGTAGGCCTATACTTCAGTCAAATGTTTAATCTTAAACTTTTATTAGACTACATTTGATCAAAATTACATAACTCATTCACAATTGGGTTGATTTAGTTACGCATTTCAAATATGGTCAATGCAGGGATATCCCCCCATGCTTTCCAGGCCAGCTGTAATTAGATTTGGCTACACAAACATGAGTTTTCCATTAATAAAATGCAGCGCCTTCAGAAAGTTTTCATACCCCTTGACGTATTCCACGTTTTGTTGTTACAGTATGAATTCAAAATTGATTAAATATATTATTTTCTTGCCCATCTAAACACACTTTTTTTCATTTTTTTTTATTTTTATTTAACCTTTATTTAACTAGGCAAGTCAGTTAAGAACAAATTCTTATTTACAATGACGGCCTATAATACCCCTTAATCACAAAATGAAAACATGTTTTAGACATTTTTGCATATTTGTTGAAAATGAAATACAGAAATATGAAATTTACATAAGAGTCAATACATTAGAATCACCTTTGGCAGCAATTACAGCTGTGAGTCTTTTTGGGTAAGTCTCTAAGAGCTTTGCACACCTGGATTGTACAATATTGGCACATTATTATTTTTAAATTCTTCAAGCTCTGTCAAGTTGGTTGTTGATCATTGCTAGACAGCCATTTTCAAGTCTTGCCAAAGATTTTAAAGCTAATTTTAAGTCAAAACTAACTAGGCCACTCAGGACAATTCAATGTTGTCTTCGTAAGCATTTGTCCTGCTGAAAAGTGAATTTGTCTCTCAGTGTCTGTTGGAAAGCAGACTGAACCAGGTTTTCCTCCAGGATTTAGCCTGTGCTTAGCTCTATTCGGTTTCTTTTTGTCCTAAACTCCCTAGTCCTTGCTGATGGCGAGTATACCCATAAAATGATGCAGCCACCACCATGCTTGAAAATATGAAGAGTGGTACTCAGTGATGTGTTGTGTTGGATTTTCCCCAAACATAATGCTTTGTTTTCAGGACATAAAGTTCATTTATTTGCCACATTTCTTGCAGTTTTACTTTAGTGCCTTATGGCAAACAGGATGTATGTTTTGGAATATTTGTATTCTGTACAGGCTTCCTTTTTGTCACTCTGTCAGTTAGGTTAGTATTGTGCAGTAACTGCAATGTTGTTGATTCAACCTTAGTTTTCTCCTATCACAGCTATTAAACTCTGTGACTGTTTTAAAGTCACCTTTGGCCTCATGGTGAGAGGAAGGACGCCTGTATCTCTTTATTGATTGGGTGTATTGATACTGTACACCATCCAAAGTGTAGTTAATAACTTCACCATTCTCAAAGGGATATTCAATATCTGCTTTTTTCTGTATTTACTCATCTACCAATAAATAGGTGTTCTTCTTTGTGAGGCATTGGAAAACCTTCCTGGTCTTTGTGGTTGAATCTGTGTTTGAAATTCACTGCTCAACTGAGGGAGCTTACAGATAATTGTATGTGTGGGGTACAGAGGTGAGGTAGTCATTCAAAAACCATGTTAAACACTGTAAAAATGTCTAAAAACATAATTCCACTTTGATATTATGGTGTATTGTGTGTAGACCAGTGACAATAGTCAAGCTGTAATACAACAACATGTGGAAAAAGTCAAGAGGCACATTTGTTTAATTATGTTTGTCCCCCATGAGACACTGTAGCATATTTCACTTCCTCAAAATCCCCAGAATGAATCTAAGAATTTGTAATTCATTTGAACGTTTTGGCCTAGTATGTTTTACTTGCACAATTTTACATCTAAATAATATGTTTGGTGCAGTATTTGTCTACTGCACTAAACAGTCAGTCTCACTGTCTATGCTATTGGATAGAGCGCAATCACCGCAGTTCTTCACCCCATGGACATCATCAAATCATAACCCAACCTTCATTTACCCGATGTGGCGCACAGATGTTCCAAACTCCCTTTTAGACGAGACTGACTTTATGACCAAAATGATCCTATTTACACCTTGTAGTCAATTTTGACTCTAGAATAACTGTTTCTGACTTACATCGTTGCCACAGGCCATTAAATAAAAGGGATTAGTTGCTTTTTAAAGGCAGTAACTCTTTAAATCTACTTTTGGTCTGCTAAAAAAGGTTTCATTTAAACCGATGATAACCACCAGAGGGCGAGATTGTATTGGTCAATAATGGTTGCAATTGATGGTTTAACGAGAGATTACTTTGTGTTAGTACACTGGCCAACGCTGGTTGCAAATGACCCATGTAGGCTAATTATGGTACTATCGTGGATATGCATTTGGAAGATGTAAGGTAGCAAAAACAACCCAGCTATTCACCCTGTGGAATGATAACCTTGCTGCATTATGGGCACCAGAGGGCGACACAAAACCATGTATTTTCCTTGAGTTCACCAGGGGTTGTGTTGTGGCCCAGTCGGTAGCTGAACTATAAACTCCAGGAATATTTTGAGTAGGCCACTGGTACGAGTATTGAATTGGTATTGCTATACCAATTGGTGTTCAAAACTATTGGCCTACCAGAGTAGGCAATCTTGTCTAGATTGTCTAGATCAGTGTTTCCCAACCAGGGGTACTAGGAAACCCTGGGGGTTCTTGGCCTATCCACAGGGAGTACTTGAAGACTCATGAGACTATAGGCATACTGGTAAAATGCACTTGAGGGGGTACTCTGGGTAAAGCAAAATGTACTTGGTGGTACAGTAACCGAAAAAGGTTGGGAACCACTGATCTAGATCAATGCTATTTAAATTGTGGAATTTCTAACATAATTTCAAATCAGTCATGCAGGATTGGCCAAAGTTGTCAAATTGCTTCCCTTAAATCAGCCAGCTGTTTGTGAAGGTTTCTATTTTATTCATAGTCGTGTGATGTAAGTTGCCTACATTTTATTCTAACATTGAACTACTCTGTAGCCAATATTTACAGTTAGTTGCCCCCCCCATTCCCATGAAAATGTTAACAATTCATGTGAGAACTCCTAAAATATGTTTAGAAACCCCCAGTACCATCATCACCCTCCTTTAATGACAATGGTTACCCTTTAACAAAGGCAGCCTGACCCATAAATGTGAAAAACGAATGTGCGGGGTAGTGGTAATCTGTTTAGTCTGTTTTGTCAACGCCAGGTTCGTTACAAAATGTAATTCTTACTTGATATGTTTAAAATATCCTTTGTTGATAAGAATTTAGTTATTTGTATATATTTTTAAGTAAAAGTGTTTTGTTATGAAGGTTAAAGAAAGGAAATTAACTAGATTAATGCTTCCAAACTAATGGTCAGGGATTTAGGATTCCCTAAGTAATGTCTACTCAAGACGTTCAACGTGTAATTGATGTGTCCATTACGTGAAGAATTCGCTGTAATTATAGTCAATAAGTCATGTAAATGGGTTAAAGCTCACTAAAAGCATACCAAATCCCCAAAAGAGAGTCTAATAATTCTAAATAATCAATGCAGAAGGCTGAGTATGGTTAATTTGTGTGTGTGTGTGTGTGTCCTTTCCATTAAATATATATTCAGTTGGATCTAAAACAAAATAGCTCTGCGCCAATTAGAGATGCTATTCAAGACACTTGGACAGGTTAAGTGTTCATACACCATTATTCTTCCTCTGATATAGGAAAGCTTACCTCTTAAGCCTCATTATAGAGGGAGCATTGGCTAGCAGACTGTTGCCAAAATGCTTATTTTAAAAACGTTTTTTTAATGCAAACTGGAATTTTTGTGGTGAATTATTTACATGCAATTTTGGCTTGAGGGTTGACTGTATATTTTATGTACACATACTGTATGTCATAATGTTATTTGATTACTTTCCACATTAAACCACAATGCTTAGTTTTAGGCTAACAAACGTTTGCAATGTATGCGTCCTACTAATATCCCCAAACAATCGACCACAAATAACCACAAATAGGCACCCCAAACACCCACAAACAACCCCAAACAGGTACCCCAAACAAACACAACCAACCAAAAATAGCCACAAACTGGTACCACAAACAGGCACCCCAAAACAACTACAAACAGGCACCCCAAAACAACCATAAACGGGCACTCCAAAACAACCACAAACAATGAGAAGCATCCAGCTGCAGATTGTGTGCTAAGGCCACCTGGTCTGCCAAACTCAAAGCGCATGCGTCTCATACCGTATTTTTACGTCACAGTTGGTATGTGAACATGCAGTGCTCTAATGCCCTGGACCAGAGCTAGAATCTGTCACTAGCTCTGGTCCATGGCATAGGTAGTAGCTCTGGCCCGAACTAACTCTGGTCCAGGGCATAGCTAGAAGCTAACTAGCTCTGGTTCGCACTAACTCTGGTCTAGCTCTGGTCCAGGGTGTAGTTAGGAGCTCTGGTCCGCACTGGACCAGAGCTAGTTAATGTGGACCAGAGCGAGCTAGCTAGCTAGCTAGCTAGCTAGTAGCTACACCCTGGACCGGAGCATGTGCACATACCAACAGACATGCAAAAATAAAAATCTGAGATGCATGCGCTTTATGGTTCGCGGGGGAGGTACCTATTTGTGGTTGTTTTTTTGGAGGCCCCATTTCTTTTTTTTCTTTTAGGGGTCAAAAAGTCACAAAGATCTTTTATTTCACATAATCTACTGTTTGGGCTTTCAGTGTGTAACCACCAGACATCTTGGATTGGCTGCTTCTAAACACTCTTAGTATCAATCTGTGTAGGCGAGATGGCACGCAGGGACTTATATTTAATGGAGATTACATCAGAGGGGAATCGAGGCAATGAATAAGTCATTCTTGGTCTAATTTCAAACCTAAAAGATTCATACCACCAATTTAGATGACAGTATTAATTTAACATGACACTGCATTAATGGTCAATTTCAGTTTCACGGAACTCATTTAAGTGGATTGGAGTCCCTTAATTTGATGAGATGTGATGGCTGAGCTGTAATGTCTCTCTCTACTCTCTTTATTTTCCTCTCTCTCCCTTTGGCGTGTTTAATGAAAGCAGGCGTCCCAGCATGGGACGTATGCTGGGGGCTAGACCCGCTGTGTGTGTGCGCCTGTGTGCATGTGTGTGTCAGAGTATCTGACAATGAAGATACATCAGTATTCCAGATCCCACCACTCAACTGTGAAACACACACCTGGTTTTCTAGACCCTTCAAATCAAATTTTATTTGTCACATGTGCCGAATACGACAGGTGTAGATCTTACCGGGAAATGCTTACTTACAAGCCCTTAACCAACAATGCAGTTGAAGAAATAGAGTTAAGAAAATATTTACTAAATAAACTAAAGTAAAAAATACTTTTAATTGTAACACAATAAAATAATAACAAGGCTATATACAGGGGGTGCCGATACCGAGTCAATGTGCGGGGGTACAGGTTAGTCGAGGTAATTTGTACATGTAGGTAGGGGTAAAGTGACTGTATAGATAATAAACAGCGAGTAGCAGCAGTATAAAAAAAGGGGGGTGGGAGGGGCAGTTCAATGTAAATAAAATAGTCTGGGTGGCCATTTGATTCATTGTTCAGCAGTCTTATGGCTTAGGGGTAGAAGCTGTTAAGGAGCCTTTTGGTCCTAGACTTGGTGCTCTGGTACTGCCTGCCATGCGGTAGCAGAGAAAACAGTCTATGACTTGGGTGACTGGAGCCTTCCTCTGACACAGCGTAGTAAATAGGTCCTAGATGGCAGGAAGCTTGGCCCCTGTGATGTACTGGGCCGTACGCACTACCCTCTGTAGCACCTTATGGTCAGATGTCGAGCAGTTGCCATACCAGGCGGTGATGCAGCCGGTCAGGATGCTCTTGATGGTGCAGCTGTAGGACTTTTTGAGGATCTGAGGAGCCATGCCAAATCTTTTCAGTCTCCTGAGGGGGAAAAGTTATTGTCGTGCCCTCTTCACGACTGTCTTGGTGTGTTTGGACCATGATAGTTTGTTGGTGATGTGGACACCAAGGAACTTGAAACACTCGACAGTCCTGTCAATGTTAATGGGGGCCTGTTCGGCCCTCCTTTTCCTGTAGTCCACGATTAGCTCCTTTGTCTTGCTCACATTGAGGGAGAGGTGGTTGTCCTGGCAACAGTTGCCATTCATTCTCGGTTAGAGCTTCAGGATCTGATTTGTCACATTCCATACTTGCAGTAAGTACTTGCAGTACATAAATGTATTAGCAGTCCACTATGCCCGCAGCTCTCCTCAGAAAGAGTTTGTCTTCCAGCATGTCTCCCAGCATTGTCTGAGTAGTTGTTAAAACCTTTTTGCTTTTCGTATAGCACCTTAACTAAACTGGTATTGTGCAGGCCCCAATCATGCTTTGCTATATAGCCCGCTAATGCTTGACTAGTCTGGCTTTGCTAACATTGTCAGTTCTGCCTAGCCCTATTAGGTTCTGTAGTCTAATGACAAGAGCTGAGTCTAGTCAGGCCAAGCTAGTACAGTCCGAGGAATTTCTGCTAGTAAGCAGCAATGACCCTCTCAGCCCTGTGGTTCATTCTTAGCATTGCTACCCCCAATAGCAAGTAGCTGGGCTACAGGCTAGTTAGCAGCAATGACACCCTCAGGCCTCTGGTTCATCTTTAGCCATACTACCCCAATAGCAAGGAGCTAGGCTAGACTAGTTAGCAGCTATGACACTCTTAGGCCTGTGGTTTATCCTTAACCATGCTAACCCAGTAGCAGATAGCTGACAGTGGCCTGATAATGAGTCTCTGTGCCCCTGGTGATGGATGGCATGCTCGGACGCACTCCCTCTCATCCTGACAGGCCGCCGGCTATCTGATTTATTAATGACAATAATTAGGCGTAAACCTCTACAACCAAACCAGAGTGATTAGTGTCTTAATTACGGAGGGGAGTGGTGTGGGAAACCTGATTAATGCTCACCATCCTGACCTTTTGCATTCTGCCTTTGCAGAGTTAGAGAGCGAGGCGGAGAAGAGGTGGAGGATGAGAAGAAGAGGAGGAGAACACTGAAGACGTCCGCTACGAGTAAGGGATGTTCATTGTCACTATCTTCAGTTTTAAACTGAGAGGTTATTGTAAGTCTATTCCTACTACATCACTCAACTCTGCAAAATTTGTGTGATATTTACTTTTGCTTCATTAGTACTGTATAATGTAGTTTGACAGGTTGATATAGCCATTGATTCTTTGGGAATAGAACTTATAAATGAATGCCTTAGTGAGCCTAGTTCAATCGTCTTACCCCATCAGAACCAAAAATATATTCTTGTTTAACTCCTTTGATTGTAAACAATATACTTGTAACATACACTATATAGTCTCAAAACATGGTTAAAACTATCATTTTGATCTCATGGGATGGTCAATCCTTGCATCCACTGTCTATGCATTTGAGTCATTACATTTCTCCAGCCCCATCCTTCAGCTATTTACCAAATCAGTGTTAGGGTGCTCACTTTCTTATTGCAGTGCAGATTTAAGTAATGGTTAAATCAGATTTGAAAAGCAGCTGACAGATCTCCCAACTCAAATAATTAGGAATCGAATTGAGGACGAGCTGAACAACAACTTAAGTTGAGATACAGTGTCAGTAGGTGAAGAGACGCAATTAAATTCCGCAAGTCAATCACAATGTTCACAAGTTAGAAAAGAGAAAGCAATGCCACCAGTTTCAGTGAAACAGAAGCTTGGTCAAACCCATATCACTTGTGCAATAACTGGGCATATGCTCCCCCTTCTCATAAAAGGCAGCATCCAGTGGCTGATTAACTGTGAAGAAGAATAGAGGTCGGAGTCTTTATTTGGGTCAGGTTTGAGTTGGAGAAGCTGGCAACTAATGAACTAGAGAAAATGGAGATCAAAGTGAGGAGGACTATGGGTGTCCATTTTATGGTGCTTCAGATTAGACTAGGACTGACTTTATCAGTGTACTCCATCTGTGGGATAAAGCTGTTCACTAATCACAACACAATCTATGGTGGTTGGATTTGACAACAGCCAAAAATGTAACTGGTGTGGGTTATCAAGAGAATATGACAGATTTCTCATAGTTTAGAAACTGAAATACGAAAACAGTGATGTTGTGCTAGTGTAAAATTAGGTCAATGTAGACAAATACTTGTCATGACAAGTTTTGGCTCAAATGAAACTGATGTATTTCATACAAACATGAGATTTTCCCCCTGGTTAAAACATTTAATATCCACTCAAATATACCCAATTCATGTTCTTAGATTTATTTTTTCTCAGCGTCTGAGCGTCTTGTTTTCTGTGGTTGAAAATCAAGAGTGGTGCAATCATTCCCCATGTGATGGTGTGGCGATTCAAAAGGTGACAAGTCTTTAAATAAAATATACCTGTTCATATCCCTTCACTCTTTTACATTTTAATTTCATCATCTGATGTAGCCTATCACTCCTAGGCATGCTTCTGATCCCACGTTAGTATCCCATTTCTATCACCAATGTAGCAAAGTGTTTACTATCCCAGTCTGACACTAACATACTGTAGAAAAATCTCTAGTATTCCAATTCTAACAATAATGCAGGAAATAGGCTAAATACACAACTGGTCAAAAGTTTTAGAACACCTACTCATTCAAGAGTTTTATTTGTACTATTTTCTACATTGTAGAATAATAGTGAAGACATCAAAACGATGAAATAACACACATGGAATCATGTAGTAACCAAAAAAGTGTTAAACAAATAAAAATATATTTTATATTTGAGGTTCTTCAAATAGCCCCCTTTGCATTGATGACAGCTTTGCACACTCTTGGCATTCTCTCAACCAGCTTCACCTTGAATGCTTTTCCAACAGTCTTGAAGGAGTTCCCACATATGCTGAGCACTTGTTGGCTGCTTTTCCTTCACGCTGCGGTCCGACTCATCCCAAACCATCTCAATTGGGTTGAGGTCGGGAGATTATGGAGGCCAGGTCATCTGATGCAGCACTCCATCACTGTCCTTCTTGGTAAAATAGCCCCTACACAGCCTGGAGGTGTGTTTTGGGTCATTGTCCTGTTGAAAAACAAATGATAGTCTCACTAAGCCCAAACCAGATGGGATGGTGCATCGCTGCAGAATGCTGTGGTAGCCATGCTGGTTAAGTGTACCTTGAAGTCTAAATGCATCACAGACAGTGTCCCCAACAAAGCACTCCCACAACATCACACCTCCTCCTCCATGCTTTACGGTGGGAAATACACGCGGAGATCATCCGTTTATCCACACCGCGTCTCACAAAGACACAGATCCAAAAATCGCACATTTGGACTCCAGACCAAAAGACAATTTTCCACCGGTCTATTTAAAAAAAAAAAAAAAACGAGGCAAGCCAGTTAAGAACAAATTATTATTTACAATGACAGCCTAGGAACAGTGGGTTAACTGCCTTGTTCAGGGGCAGAACGACAGATTTTTACCTTGTCAGCTCAGGGATGCGATCTAGCAATCTTTCAGTTACTGGCCCAACGCTCTAACCACTAGGCTACCTGCCGCCCTTGAGTCTAATGTCCATTGCTCGTGTTTCTTGGCCCAAGCAGGTCTCTTCTTCTTATTGGGGTCGTTTAGTAGTGATTTCTTTGCAGCAATTCGACCATGAAGGCCTGATTCACACAGTCTCCTCTGAACAGTTGATGTTGAGATGTGTCTGTTACTTGAACTCTGTGAAGCATTTATTTGGGCTGCAATTCATGAGGCTGGTAACTCTAATGAACTTATCCTTTGCAGCAGAGGTAACTGGGTCGTCCATTCTTGTGGCAGTCCTCATGAGAGCCAGTTTCATCATAGGCTTGATGGTTTTTGCGACTGCACTTGAAGAAACTTCTCGAAATTCTCCATATTAACTGACCTTCATGTCTTAAAGTAATGATGGACTGTCGTTTCTCTTTGCTTATTTGAGCTATTCTTTGATGTAATATGGACTTGGTATTTTACCAAATAGGACTATCTTCTGTATACCCCCCTACCTTGTCACAACACAACTGATTGGCTCAAACACATTAAGAAGGAAAGAAATTCCACAAATTAACTTTTCACATGTTACACCTGTTAATTGAAACGCATTCCAGGTGACTACCTCAGGAAGCTGGTTGAGAGAATGCCAAGCGTGTGGAAAGCTGTCATCAAGGCAAAGGGTGGTTATTTGAAGAATCTCAAATATATAAAATATATTTATAAAAAAAACACTTTTTTGGTTACTACATGGTTCCAAGTGTGTTGTTTCATAGTTTTGATATCTTCACTATTATTCTACAATGTAGAAAATAGTAAAAATAAAGAAAAACCCTTGAATGAGTAGGTGTCCTGAAACTTTTGACTGGTAGTGTATATTCCACTTCTGACACCAATGCAGTAAATGTATTTTTTTAACCTTTATTTAACTAGACAATTCAGTTATAAGAACAGATTCTTATTTACAATGACGGCCAAGGAACAGTGGGTTAACTGCCTTGTTCAGGGGCAGAACAACAGATTTTTACCTTGTCAGCTCGGGGATTCGATCTAGCAACACTGGCCCAACACTCTAACCACTAGGCTACCTGCCGCCCCAGGTAGCTTGAATAAAACCAGCACACATCGAAGCCCAGCACACTACAGCTATGCCAGGACAATTAATACTGTAACAGTGTTAGCTGTGGTTGCCAAGGCTAAGTCGACCAGTGAATTTTGTGTCACTGAATTTAATGACTCTCTCCCTTTCATTAAATCTCTTTTTTTTTGTTCTCTCCAAAATATGAGTCTGATCAAAGGCCCATAAAGTTGCTCCAAACAACATGACCTGCAGAAGTGGCAGAAACAGTTGGCGGGACGACCTACAGCAAACTGCCAGCAGGCAAATAATACCCCAATCCTTCATCTTTAATGGGGGAAAACACGAGGTTGCATGGTGATTTTTGCACGGCTCTTCCAACGGTGCACGGCCACTCACACTGGACCAAAGCCACTTAATGAGAGCGTTTCTTTTCTCTTCCATCATGAGTACTCAGCAGCCCAAATGATCCTCCCCAATCGCTGTGTTTCTCTGCACTCGTTAAATTATGTATCAGGTCTTAAAATTCTGTGAAACATTGGTTTAATACGGACACACCACACATAAACAGCCTCGTAGAGTCATTGAAGTTCTCATTTGCATTTGGCTTCTTCTTCTACTCTCTCTCTCTCTCTCTCTCTCTCCAACTTGGGAGTTGTTGGATGTTGTGGGCGCCTTAACGACCTCATGCAACTCTTAAACTTTCTCTAAACGTATGAATTTATAGTATTTTTTTTCTCTCTTAATCTCAAATGTATTGTGATATCCCTGCATCTTAAAAGCCTAAAGGATGTACGTCTCAACTCAAGCCTGCATTTGATATCTCCCTTCTTTGCCCTGTTCAGATTAAACCGTCAATTCTGCATTGTCTGTAATGTGTGTGTGTCTGTGTGAGAAGCCTAGTCCTGACAGCAAAGGGCCACATCTCACTGGCTTCTTCTCCCAGAGCAGTCGCCACTTAACTCAGCCTATATTGTTTGGACCTTTCACTGTACCATCTTATAATCCTCAAATGGAATCTAGTTAAAAGTACAGCAGAAACTATTTTTACTTTCGGCTATTTTTACATTATAATCGCCCCGTTAGACGATTATAATGTCACTCCCATGATCCTCGGCGCCCATTTAATTGTAAATCATGGCCTCATGGTGTGTCAAAGGATGTCGGTAGCATGCAATTAAATGGCAAAATATAATAGACCAAATTATTGGCTGTTAGATTTTGAACAACACAGTCGGTATTGGAATTACACTTAATCATTATGTGCATTAGCGGTATCATTGGAATCCTGCTTAAGGATGAATATGAAACAGACTGCATTATTAATACCTCTTATTGTGATAGCAATTTATTTCTGGGTTATAGTACAACAAGCAAGGTTTTTGTCGAACACAGAATTCTTAAAAGCCAACAGCATCCAAAGTCAATCAAGCACATAAACCAAATTGTTAAAAATAGCAAATTTCCTTGGCTTGGGAAATGCTACATTTTGCTGAATATTTTAAAGGAGATATTAAATATTTACTTTTAACCAGCAAGGAGATGAGACCATTTTTTGCATAATTAATTTATCCATACAAACGAGGTTACATTCTGACTAGTAAACCTACTCGTCTGTTTTTAATAAAGCTTTAACTTTTGGCTTTGGAAGGGATCGTTTCATTTTTGCTCATTAGGACCGAAACAGACGACACTTGCTCGCCTTTTAAAAAGAGAGATGAGACACATGCTATTGGTAATGAGAAAGTGCCCCTTTCTTGCACCAAACATGGTGTTATTTCAGGACAAGGCAAATATTTTGTCAGCTTGTGATATTGTATCATATGTTACATTTTGTGAAGAGTTGATAGACACTTGGGGAAGTGTGTTAATGTTTGAGAAACATTATATGATAAAAACAAAATACTATTTTGAATGCCTTACCATACACTCATTTGATCGAAGATCACATAAATAAGTAATTATGATAAGCTTTGTGGCATGCATTATCTAAGATAGGTCCTCTACAAAAGACCCCTCCCGGCTGCAATACAAATAGGTCCTTCAATTTGTCTTATTCAGCTTCTTATTATCCAATTGGAGGAGAATACGATTGAGCTACAAGATTTGTTAGAATTCAAATTATCTCACAATCACTTAACTTTTCCCTTGGCCTAATTCAGCTGTATGCCCTGGAGCAGTACATTGAACATTTCTCTTATATCGTGTGAACAATTTGATGTAGCTTTGATATTCATCGCAGTTCTTGGGAGAACGGGAGAAGAGTATATCTCGTAATAATTTATGCCCTCGTAACTGCTCCAATGATAACTCACCATATGGGTTTTCCTGCTTGCATCCATTATATTCAACTGTTTGACATCCCAATAAGTCACAGCCCCTGGTGCTCTTGTCTGTGTCCCCCCTAGGATGACATGGAAAGTAGGTTAACTTACACAATGATAAAACAGTTTCTGTTACAATTAAACATTGTCTGTTAAAGACTGTATCTCTCTGTACGATTCCTCAAGAGCCAAATGTTGCAAGCTTGGAATGGAATGCAGATTTAGTTTGGAGAGAGAATTTTCTCTCTCATATCGTCTAACTCTGTTATTTTTCCAAACCTGCTGTATTTTCCCTTTCCTGAAAGCCTGCATGGGCACCCTAGAAGACTTTCCTTCAGAATTGAAACACCTTTCGTTTCCCCCCTGCTGCACTTACAGTACAGGTCACCATCACCATCTTCCAGACACTTCATTAGCCACAAAAGCATCTCTTACACGGGACACATACTGTACTTGGCACATGCTAACTACTGTTGTCTCAGCGAATCAGCTAAGCTCACTGATTGTAATTGAAGGTTAGTGGTAGGGCGTGACGTGTGTGTGATGACAAAGGGAAGTTAAGGTTGATTTATTTTAAAGATTTTTTTTAAAGTCATGGAATGACAGAAAGAAAACTCTTGCCAAACTTTAACCCCTGAATGTGTGGTACACTGTCTGTAATGGAGGTCTAAATCAAATTCTAATCAGTAAAGATCAAGTCAATAATATGTGTTTCTGTACTTGTTTGACTTTAGCTCATAGGGTTATTTAGTTCCATGGTAATGTCATAGCTATGCCAGCTCTAAGGAATAAGTCAGGGGTTCCCAAACTGTTTTATGTCGGGGCCCCTTTCGTGATATAAAATTCATCAGGGCCCCTCTCATAATATTAGAACACATCTCCTTTAGAGTGCGATTAAAAATAGCATACAAACAGTTTTACTTCTAATAAAGTCTCGGACTTTAAAGAACATTAAGTCTTCCCTCCTGGCATCAGAGAGAACATTTTTGCAGTTTTAAAGCCCTTTTTTTTTTTTTTTTTTTTTGTAATTCTATACATTTTGCCAAGGGGCAGAGGGATAATGTTGTAGTTTTAAAGCTGAAATTACAGTGCATTTATTTTCAAAACAACTGTTTAGGGAATATAAGAACAATTGAGTTGGAAAAAAAGTATAATTGATGGAGTACTGTGGATACCAAATCCATGTTCATCTAAGGGAACATAAACTATGGATGCATATTACATTGTTTTTTATTGCACCCTCTAAACTTTTCCCACAGATCCCTGGTCAAAAATGTGTTTAAACTGTTGCTAGCAATATTAATAAAAAAATAAAATAAATGTACTTTTATAAATAAAAAATAAAAGATATTGTGTGATCTGGCTGCGGACCCCCTGCAGTACCTCCATGGACCCCACTTTGGGAACCATTGTAATAGGTTATGAAGCTTTCTACATTAAGCACATTGGCCCCACACGTTATGGCACATTGCTTCAAACCTCTCTCTGTAACACTACAGTATGTGTTCTGAAAGATGGGGCTCTGTGACAATGCCGTGTTTTGCGCATTCCATTACAATATGCATAATGCATTTAAAGTAATGGAGTGTGCCACTCTTCGAGATGTCTGGATGACTTCGCTCTTAACACACCAGTGACTCTTCTGAGTGTGATTGAACTCACTCTCAGTCAGAACTAATAGTTCAACTGCCTGCCTCCTGTTACCTGGATTTCACATTCTAAGTTACTCTTAACTTTTACCTGGTACAGCCAGAAGAGGATAGGTCTTCCCTCTGAGCCTGGTTCCTCTCAAGGTTTTTTCCATCAAGAGTTATTACATTGGCCACACATGTAGCACATGGACAACAAAGTTATATTCTAGTGTTCCTAGCTAATCTTTGACGTTTGGGATTGGGCCGCAGGGTTAAATTAAAGTCTAAATATCTTTGTGTGTTTTGTAACATTTTAATCTGTATCCTTTAACTGAGTTATTGCATTTCAAAGAAGGTGGAATTAAAGCAAAGCAAGAAGGAAGTTGATATTTTCATTGATTTATCTTCAAGTAACTTTTGGATCACAGTGGCGAGACTAATACACACTTCAAATTACCCTTACTTTAAACGTAGCGAAAATAACATTTTGGTTTATTGGCTGTAGTTTCCCAACTCACTCTTGTAGACTTTGAAGTTCAAGTTTCCTCTCTCCATCCGTAGCACCACCACTCCATGACTAATGTCCTCTCTCTAAGTCTGTGTTGTTTAGTACTACTTGTGATTTGCATATCAGGATGTCAGGATGTTCGAGTAGTTATATTGGTTATATATATATATATACAGTGGGGCAAAAAAGTATTTAGTCAGCCACCAATTGTGCAAGTTCTCCCACTTAAAAAGAGGAGAGAGGCCTGTAATTTTCATCATAGGTACACTTCAACTATGACAGACAAAATGAGAAAAAAAATTCCAGAAAATCACATTGTAGGATTTTTTATGAATTTATTTGCAAATTATGGTGGAAAATAAGTATTTGGTCACCTACAAACAAGCAAGATTTCTGGCTCTCACAGACCTGTAACTTCTTCTTTAAGAGGCTCCCCTGTCCTCCACTCGTTACCTGTATTAATGGCACCTGTTTGATCTTGTTATCAGTATAAAAGACACCTGTCCACAACCTCAAACAGTCACACTCCAAACTCCACTATGGCCAAGACCAAAGAGCTGTCAAAGGACACCATAAACAAAATTGTAGACCTGCACCAGGCTGGGAAGACTGAATCTGCAATAAGTAAGCAGCTTGGTTTGAAGAAATCAACTGTGGGAGCAATTATTAGGAAATGGAAGACATACAAGACCACTGATAATCTCCCTCGATCTGGGGCTCCACGCAAGATCTCACCCCGTGGGGTCAAAATGATCACAAGAACGGTGAGCAAAAATCCCAGAACCACACGGGGGGACCTAGTGAATGACCTGCAGAGTGCTGGGACCAAAGTAACAAAGCCTACCATCAGTAACACACTACGCCGCCAGGGACTCAAATCCTGCAGTGCTAGACGGATGATCTGGATGATCCAGAAGAAGATTGGGAGAATGTCATATGGTCAGATGAAACCAAAATATAACTTTTTGGTAAAAACTCAACTCGTCGTGTTTGGAGGACAAAGAATGCTGAGTTGCATCCAAAGAACACCATAACTACTGTGAAGCATGGGGGTGGAATCATCATGCTTTGGGGCTGTTTTTCTGCAAAGGGACCAGGACGACTGATCCGTGTAAAGGAAAGAATGAATGGGCCCATATATCGTGAGATTTTGAGTGAAAACCTCCTTCCATCAGAAAGGGCATTGAAGACGAAACGTGGCTGGGTCTTTCAGCATGACAATGATCCCAAACACACCGCCCGGGCAACGAAGGAGTGGCTTCGTAAGAATCATTTCAAGGTCCTGGAGTGGCCTAGCCAGTCTCCAGATCTCAACCCCATAGAAAATCTTTGGAGGGAGTTGAAAGTCCGTGTTGCTCAGCAACAGCCCCAAAACATCACTGCTCTAGAGGAGATCTGCATGGAGGAATGGGCCAAAATACCAGCAACAGTGTGTGAAAACCTTGTGAAGACTTACAGAAAACGTTTGACCTCTGTCATTGCCAACAAAGGGTATATAACAAAGTATTGAGATAAACTTTTGTTATTGACCAAATACTTATTTTCCACCATAATTTGCAATTTTTTTATTTTTATTTTTTATTTCACCTTTATTTAACCAGGTAGGCTAGTTGAGAACAAGTTCTCATTTGCAACGGTGACCTGGCCAAGATAAAGCATAGCAGTGTGAACAGACAACAACACAGAGTTACACATGGAGTAAACAATAAACAAGTCAATAACATGGTAGAAAAAAAGAGAATCTATATACAATGTGTGCAAAAGGCATGAGGAGGTAGGCAATAAATCGAATAATTACAATTTAGCAGATTAACACTGGAGTGATAAATCATCAGATGATCATGTGCAAGTAGAGATACTGGTGTGCAAAAGAGCAGAAAAGTAAATAAATAAAAACAGTTTGGATGTGAGGTAGGTAAATTGGGTGGGCTATATACCGATGGACTATGTACAGCTGCAGTGATCGGTTAGCTGCTCAGATAGCAGATGTTTAAAGTTGTTGAGGGAGATAAAAGTCTCCAACTTCAGAGATTTTTGCAATTCGTTCCAGTCGCAGGCAGCAGAGAACTGGAAGGAAAGGCGGCCAAATGAGGTTTTGGCTTTAGGGATGATCAGTGAGATACACCTGCTGGAGCGCGTGCTACGGGTGGGTGTAGCCATCGTGACCAGTGAACTGAGATAAGGCGGCACTTTACCTAGCATAGCCTTGTAGATGACCTGGAGCCAGTGGGTCTGACGACGAACATGTAGCGAGGGCCAGCCGACTAGGGCATACAGGTAGCAGTGGTGGGTCGTATAAGGTGCTTTAGTAACAAAACGGATGGCACTGTGATAAACTGCATCCAGTTTGCTGAGTAGAGTATTGGAAGCTATTTTGTAGATGACATCGTCGAAGTCGAGGATCGGTAGGATAGTCAGTTTTACTACGGTAAGTTTGGCGGCGTGAGTGAAGGAGGCTTTGTTGCGAAATAGAAAGCCGACTCTAGATTTGATTTTGGATTGGAGATGTTTGATATGAGTCTGGAAGGAGAGTTTGCAGTCTAGCCAGACACCTAGGTACTTATAGATGTCCACATATTCTAGGTCGGAACCGTCCAGGGTGGTGATGCTAGTCGGGCGTGCGGGTGCAGGCAGCGAACGGTTGAAAAGCATGCATTTGGTTTTACTAGCGTTTAAGAGCAGTTGGAGGCCACGGAAGGAGTGTTGTATGGCATTGAAGCTCGTTTGGAGGTTAGATAGCACAGTGTCCAAGGAAGGGCCAGAAGTATACAGAATGGTGTCGTCTGCGTAGAGGTGGATCAGGGAATCGCCCGCAGCAAGAGCAACATCATTGATATATACAGAGAAAAGAGTCGGCCCGAAAATTGAACCCTGTGGTACCTCCATAGAGACTGCCAGAGGACCGGACAACATGCCCTCCGATTTGACACATTGAACTCTGTCTGCAAAGTAGTTGGTGAACCAGGCAAGGCAGTCATTAGAAAAACCGAGGCTACTGAGTCTGCCGATAAGAATATGGTGATTGACAGAGTCGAAAAGCCTTGGCCAGGTCGATGAAGACGGCTGCACAGTACTGTCTTTTATCGATGGCGGTTATGATATCGTTTAGTACCTTGAGCGTGGCTGAGGTGCACGCGTGACCGGCTCGGAAACCGGATTGCACAGCGGAGAAGGTACGGTGGGATTCGAGATGGTCAGTGATCTGTTTGTTGATTCGAAGACCTTAGATAGGCAGGGCAGGATGGATATAGGTCTGTAACAGTTTAGGTCCAGGGTGTCTCCCCCTTTGAAGAGGGGGATGACCGCGGCAGCTTTCCAATCCTTGGGGATCTCAGATGATACGAAGGAGAGGTTGAACAGGCTGGAAATAGGGGGAGCGACAATGGCGGCGGACAGTTTCAGAAATAGGGGGTCCAGATTGTCAAGCCCAGCTGATTTGTATGGGTCCAGGTTTTGCAGCTCTTTCAGAACATCTGCTATCTGGATTTGGGTAAAGGAGAAGCTGGGGAGGCTTGGGCGAGTAGCAGCGGGGGGCGGAGCTGTTGGCCAAGGTTGGAGTCGCCAGGAGGAAGGTATGGCCAGCCGTTGAGAAATGCTTGTTGAAGTTTTCGATTATCACGGATTTATCGGTGGTGACCGTGTTACCTAGCCTCAGTGCAGTGGGCAGCTGGGAGGAGGTGCTCTTGTTCTCCATGGACTTTACAGTATCCCAGAACTTTTTGGAGTTAGAGTTTTAATAAATAAATTCATTAAAATCCTACAATGTGATTTTCTGGATTTCTTTTTCTCATTTTGTCTGTCATAGTTGAAGTGTACCTATGATGAAAATTACAGGCCTCTCTCATCTTTTTAAGTGGGGGAACTTGCACAATTGGTGGCTGACTAAATACTTTTTTACCCCACTGTATATATATACACTGACTGTACAAAACATTAGGAACACCTTCCAAATATTGAGTTTTACTCCCCCCTTAAGCCCTCAGAACAGCCTCAATTCATCGGGGCATGGACTCTACAAGGTGCTGAAAGCTTTCCACAGGGATGCTGGCCCATGTTGACTCCAAAGCTTCCCAGAGTTTTGTCAAATTGGCTGGATGTCCTTTGGGTGGTGGACCATTCTTGATACACACGGGAAACTGTTGAGTGTGAAAAACCCAGCAGTGTTGCAGTTCTTGACACACTCAAACTGGTGCCCTTGGCACCTACTACCATACTCCGTTTAAAGACACATCTTTTGTCTTGACCATTCACCCTCTGAATGGCACACATACACAATCCATGTCTCAATTGTCTCAAGGCTTAAAAATCCTTCTTTAACCTGTCTCCTCCCCTTCATCTACATTGATTGAAGTGGTTATAACAAGCGACATCAATAAGGGATCATAACTTTCACCTGGTCAGTCTATGTCATGGATAAGAGCAGGTGTTTCTAATGTTTTGTACACTCAGTGTACTTTTGAGTTACTCATGTCAGCATTAACTCATGTTAACTTAGTGTTATCTGTGTAAAAAGTATTAAACGCTTGTTACAAGTGTTAAAAGTGTTACCTAGCAGTACCTTTTTCTTGAGCACTACCTGTCAGGACCCGGTGCTAGAAACAGTCACTAAATCGGCAGAACCCAGAAGATGAGGCAGACACAGCAGTACTAGAGATGGTGGTTTAATAAAAAATAGATAACTTCCAAAATACAAAGAAAATCCACAAAGTGGTAAAAACAGCAAGGGAAAAAACAAACCTAAAAGACTAATACAAAATACAAAAGAACAAAACCAGAGAACCTCTGGAAAATCCAACAAGAGAAAAATATATGTTCACAACAAGGCTGGGGCTGGGTGCTAACATACAAACACTGAGCAAGGAACTAAGGAACACACAGGGATTAAATACTAACAAGGGAACGACATACAGGTGCAAACAATAATAGAGCAAAGGAAAAACAAAAGGTACAAAAAAGGTGCAATGGGGACATCTAGTGACAAAAAACCAGAACAGTCCTGGCCAAAACCTGACACTACCTGGAGGCAGTAGTACCTTTGCCACAAAAAGCACGGGCCTCAGCCAGTAGGGGAGGCAGTTGAACAATCATATACGCTGTTACGCTAGATCGTCACAGCCACATCGATCATATAGTGTGAAGAATCCCCTGAATAATGTAAACAGTGTTTGGCCTTGCTTGGAGACAGCTCCCAAAGAACATCTGTTTCTTTCAAGGGGGGGGGGGTGCATCTGTCGCGGGTGCATCCTCGCTCATATCGAGTTTCCTTGCGCGCGGGACAGGTTGGGGGGAGAGGACGGCCCCTACAGCTCAATCGCCATTGTGCGGAATCATTCAGCGCTTATGTTAGCCAATCACCCGGGCACAATGACTCCCATCCTGCGCCCTTATCGCGCCTTCTTGAATTACTTTCCGTCTTGATAGAACTGAGATGGATCGTTTAAATGCAAGTTATGATTAAAAGCCTGTTACTGTCAACCCCTCAGAGAACAAATAACAAGTCCCCCTGTTTGGGGGGTGAAAAAAGAGAAGATGACAGCTTTAAAAAATATATGAAATTACGCAGTGGGGCCGGGGAAGAGCAATGAAATTTATTGAGCTGAAATGTGTTGTTGGGAGATTGAGGAAGTGAACCCTGAAGGGGGAGGAAGAAGTTAATGACTGATTAACAACAGCAATTATAAGATGAGGGGAAGGTATGTAATTAAAATTGCACCGCTTGCCTGTCAGGTGCGCATGTCAGCCCATTGTTCAGTCTTGTTAAAAAAGCACAGGAAAAAGAAACCGCCACTTAATTCCAGGCCTTGGCTGAGAGGATGGGGTGGGAGGGATGGGAGTGTGGGTGAACGCTCGCCCATAGACACGGAGCTCTTGAAGGCTGTAACTCAACGTTTTAAGAGATGCCCCGCTTCGTTAGAAGTTCACAGCCATGCATTTTGTGTTGACAGTTATCGGCACAGAATATTCTGCAGTCAGGGAGTAATTTAACTTAGTTAATGGGATGCATATTTGATGGCGGAATAAAAGCTCACCAAAGTGGAAAAAGGGAATGATTTAGTGGGAGAGAAATGCAAGGTACGTAATGTGTGCATTCAATTCTCCAATGTAGATCGAGAGAGACTTCCACAGAGTGCCAGAAAGGGACAAAAGATCTCAAGACAGAGTCAGACAGACTTACATACGGACAAAAGACAACGGGGAGAGAGGTTATGACGTGTCTTTCTAGGTGACAAATACCCAATCGGAAACCATACTGTCTTAACACAGAGAGGCATCCATTCAGCAAGCTGCCATGGGGGGCAATCTTATACCAGCGCACGGCAAGTGCTGAGGACCTCTTTAGAATTCACAGGGGCCATTTAGGCTCACTACACCGAGGCCAAGAAAGCAGCCAGCACGCAGAGTCACAGATACAGGCAAAGGAGCTGTCAAGAATGGCCTAGTATCTTCTGGCAGTTTTTAATAGACTTCCTGCCACTCGACAGGATTTTCTGGTGGCTTTGCAGGGATGATCATGGGATATCATGGAGGGAAGTGGGTGGCCAGGTTTCTGCGAGCATGTAGTGTAATAAAGCAATAAACCTTGATGTTTACTGTTCAAAAGTGTGAAGTGTCTAGGAGATATAAGAAAGCTCAGGAAATATTTTTGTTTTTTTGACAAATATTTATCCCCTTTTTTTGTTGGCACAAAACTACTTCCTTACTTCCACTTTTTTTTTACCGGTACTGGGTAACCTTCAGACGAGTCCCATGACAATTGTGGGGGTTTGTAGAGCAAAACAGAGAACATCATGCTCCCAAGAATCACATCTTTCCATAGAGTGCTCATGTTATACTGAACTAAAAAATAAATGCAACAAGCGTCAAAAGTTTGGACACCTACTGATTCCAGTTTATTTTTTACTATTTTCTATATTGTAGAATGAAAGTGAAGACATCAAAACTATGAAATTACACATACAGAATCATGTAGTAACCAAAAAAGTGTTAAACAAATCAAAACATATTTTATATTTGAGATTCTTCAAAGTAGCCACCCTTTGCCTTGACAGTTTTGCACACTCTTGGCATTCTTTTAAACAGCTTCATGTGTCACGCTGTATAATGATAGGAGACTGGTGCACGAATACGTAATAGGGTTTTTTATTTCTCCATTCTTAAATAAAGTACGTCATGAAAACGATGGGGACGAAGCCCAAAACTACACACACACACCCACACCCACACCCACACACACACACACAAACAGGTGTATACATATGTGTATATGACATACCACCCCCCCACCCCCATCATGGCGTATTCGGCCTCAGGGACGGTGTGGGTCGGGCAGGGCGCCGGCGGTGAAAATCCCTGGTCAGCAAAGCGTCCAGGATGTCCACCGCAGGAACCCAGCTCCCTCCTCTGGGCCGTACCCCACCCAGTCGATGAGGTACTGGAGAATCCCTGCCCGATGCCTCGAATCCAGGACTTCACGGACCGAGTACGCAGGACCTCCCTCGATGTCCAGAGGAGGAGGCGGGGCGTCACTGGGTCCAGCTTCATCGACGGGACCAGGCACCACTGGCCTGAGGGGAGAGAAAAGTCAGATTAATGCAGTAATCAGCAGGGAGTTGCAAACGGTACGTTACCTCATTAACCCTCCTCTGGACTTTAAACAGCCCCACAAACCGCAGGCTCAGCTTCCGGCAGGGCAGGCGGAGGGGCTGGTTCCGGGTGGCGAGCCAGACCAGGTCGCCTAGATAGAAAACAGGTGCCTCACTGCGGTGGCGGTCGGCCTGTTCCTTGTGCCGACGCACGACCCGCTGGAGACGTTTGCGCAGCGTTCCAGGTCTCCTCAGCTCGCCAAAACCACCCATCCACCACAGGGGCCCCGGTCTGGCTTGGATGCCAAGGTGCCAGGGGCGGCTGATACCCCAACACGCACCGGAAAGGAGTGAGGTTAGTGGAGGAGTGGCGGAGGGAATTTTTCAGCCCAAGGTAGAAAATCCGCCCACTCCCCTGGCCGATCCTGACAGTAACACCTCAGGAACCTGCCCACTTCCTGATTAACCCTCTCCACCTGCCCATTAGCTTGAGGATGGTACCCAGAGGTGAGACTGACCGTGACCCCCAGGCGTTCCGTGAACGCTTTTCATACGAGTGAGGTGAACTGAGGGACACAATATCCTACGGAATCCCGTAGTTCCGGAAGACGTGCGTAAAAAGAGCCTCCGCGGTTTGCATGGCCAACAGCATCCCAGGCAGAAGGAAGCAACGAGCTTTGGAAAACCGGTCCACAACGATGAGAATAGTGGTGTTCCCCTGGGAGCGGGGAAGGTCAGTGATAAAGTCCACTGAGTGGTGAGGCCAGGGTCGTTGTGGAACCGGCAGGGGAAGGTGCTTTCCATAAGGGCGGTGTTTGGGTGTCTTTGACTGGGCATAGATGGAGCAGGAAGAGACATAAACCCGGGTGTCCCTAGCCAAGGTGGGCCACCAGTACTTCTCAGCCAGGCAAGCGATGGCACGGCTTATCCCAGGATGACCCAATACAGACGTCCCGCACACCCGTGGGCTCAGTTCTCTGGGCACTGTGTAGGTGCGGGTTCCGTGCGCAGGGCCTGCCGTATGTCGGTGGCCATGTCCCACGCCGCTGGCGCCATGATACGGGACGGAGGGATGATGGGGGGTCTCCTCTCCCTGCCTCTCCTCTGCGTCATAGAGGCGAGACAGGGCGTACGCCTACACATTCTTGGAGCCTGGCCTATAGGAAAGTGTGAATTGGAACCTGGAGAAGAATAGAGCCCATCTGGCCTGTCTCCGGTTTAGCCTTGTCGCTGCCCTGATGTACTCCAGGTTGCGGTGGTCCGTCCACACCAGGAAAGGGTGTGTGGACCCCTCCAGCCAGTGCATCCACGCCTTCGGTCCCCTACGTCATAGTTCCTCCGGGAGGGGCTCAGCTGCTTGGAGTAGAAGGCGCAGGGCCGCAGCTTTGGAGGGGTTCCGGGGTGCTGGGACAGCACTGTCCCAACTCCTACTTCGGAGGTATCCACCTTGACGATGAAGGGGAGTGGGGGTCGGGATGTGCCAGAATGGGAGCAGTGTTGTAAGAGCCCTGTCCCTATTGGACGATTATCCAGGGCTCGAACCAGATTGGGTGACTGTAGGAGAACCAAAGGAATGCGTAATAGAGTGGCCACTGTGATATCTAAAAGATTCCCGGCAGCTCTGGAATCGATCCGAGCTAACGGGAGTGAGGGGCTAGGGTTTTCAGGGAATTTAATGGAAAAGCACACTGGTTGAGTTGACAGAAAAGGAGGAGAGACCTTGCATCCTACCTGGGTTGGACCAGGGGAATTCCCTGGCTTGTCACCTCCTCGCCTTTTAGTGAATAGAGGGCAGGACAAGGAGAAACAACCCCTTTCTCCACAATAGGAGTAGAGGCCCAGATTCCTCCTATGCTCTGCCCCGGGCAAATGTGCAGAGCGCACCTCCATTGGCTCTGGCCACGGAGCAGGTGCAGCCATGGGCTTCGGATTACGAGCAGGTCTTCGTCGGGACCGCAGGCGGTTGCCCAACCGAATCACCATGCTGATGAGCTGGTCGAGTGACAGGTTGTCATCACGGCAGGCTAACTCCATCTGTACTTCCTGCCTCGGGTCTGCTGCGAAATACGGTGACCAGAGCCAACTCGTTCCATCCGGTGGAGGCCGTGATGGTCTGGAACTCCAGTGCGAATTCCGAGGCGGTCCTAGATCCCTGGTGGAGTCGGAGTAGGCACTCACCCCCCTCTCGGCCCTCCACAGGATGATCAAACACCGAGCGGATGAGGAGGGTGAAGTCCTCCTAGAACTCGACTTCGGGTCCACCTGTTTCCCCAGACTGTCCAGGGCCCGTCCGGTCAGTGCCGAGATGACTGTGGCAACCCTGTCTCTCCCGGAGACAGCCTCGGCGTAGCAAGCGAGGTACAAGTCGCATTTCAGAAGGATTCCCTTGCATCTGGCGCTCCGCCAAAGCCCTTAGGGAGGGACAGGGGTATTTCACGGACCGGCTCAGATGGGACGGAGGCAGGTACTGGTAGTGTGGGGGTTGGTGCCGGAACCGGTGATGGAGACTGGAGGGACTACACATTACCCTCCAAACCCAGGATGGTTGTCAGCATGCTGTCCAAGGCACTGCCGAGTCTGGAGAGACAGTCCTCATGATGCTGGACTGTCTCTACGATGGTCACCAGCTCGGCCTTTTCCGCTGTCTCCATTTAGATGGGTTGATTATTCTGTCATGCTGTATAATGATAGGAGACAGGCGTAGGAATACCTAATAGGGTTTTTTCTCCACCCAAAAATAAAATACGCCATGAAAACGACGGGGACGAAGCCCAAAGCAAACATGTGTATATACATAACACAGGGATGTAACCCAAACAAAAGAGCGAGGTGTAAACCTCTAAATAATACAAGGGATGAGACCCGTAATAACAAGTGCACAGCAACACGTAGCATGAAAGCCGATACAACAGAGCACAGGTACTCACAAAACCAACGGACATGGGACAATAATCGACAAGGACAATGGGGAACAGAGGGCACATATATACACATACTAATCAAGGGGAATGGGAACCAGGTGTGCGTAATGAGACAAGACAGTCCGGGGTTGGTGGTAATGAATCCAGTTCAGTGAAGCCTAGAAGGCCGGTGACGTAGACCTCCGGAGCTGGTGAACGGAATGAGCAGCAGTACCGGCGGACCCCTGACATCATGAGGTAGTCACCTGGAATGCGTTTCAATTGGTGTGCCTTGTTAAAAGTTAAAGTTAATTTGTGGAATTTCTTTCCTCATTGCGTTTGAGCCAATCAGTTGTGTTGTGATAGGGTAGGGGTTGTATACAGAATATAGCCCTATTAGATAAGAGACCAAGTCCATATTATGACAAGAAAAACTAAAATAAGCAAAGAGAAATGACATTCCATCATTACTTTAAGACATGAAGGTCAGTCAATACGGAATATTTCAAGAACTCTGAACGTTTCTTCAAGTGCAGTTGCAAAAATCATCAAGCTCTATGATGAAACTGGCTCTCATGAGGACCGCCACAAGAATGGAAGACCCAGAGTTACTTTGTGCAGAGGGTAAGTTCATTAGAGTTAACAGCACCTCAGAAATTGCAGCCCAAATAAATGCTTCACAGAGTTCAAGTAACAGACACATCTCAACATCAACTGTTCAGAGGATACTGTGTGAAACAGGCCTTCATGGTCGAATTGCTGCAAAGAAACCACTACTCAAGGACACCAATAAGAAGAAGAGATTTGCTTGGGCCATGAAACGTGAGCAATGGACATTAGACCGGTGGAAATCTGTCCTTTGGTCTGATGAGTCCAAATTCGAGATATTTGGTTCCAACCGCCTTGTCTTTGTGAAACGCAG
Organism: Salvelinus alpinus; assembly: GCF_045679555.1. Lineage (NCBI taxonomy): Eukaryota > Metazoa > Chordata > Actinopteri > Salmoniformes > Salmonidae > Salvelinus > Salvelinus alpinus. Next base: position 35,657,571 of record NC_092114.1, read on the forward strand.
AGTAGGTGAACGGATGATCTCTGTGTGGTTCCCAATGTGAAACATTGAGGAGGAGGTGTAATGGTGTGGGGGGTGCTTTGCTGGTGGCACTGTCAGTGATTTATTTTGAATTCAAGCCACACTTAACCAGCATGGCTACCGCAGCATTCTGCAGCGACACGACATCCAATCTGGTTTGCAATTAGTGGGAGTACCATTTGTTTTTCAACAGGACAATGACCCAACACACCTTCAGGCTGTGTAAGGGCTATTTGACCAAGAAGGAGAGTGATGGGGTGCTGCTGCAGATTACCTGGCCTCCACAATCACCTGACCTCAACCCAATTGAGATGGTTTGGGATGAGTCGGACTGCGGAGTGAAGGAAAATCAGCCAACAAGTGCTCAGCATACGTGGGAACTCCTTCAAGACTGTTGGAAATGCATTCAAGGTGAAGCTGGTTGAGAGAATGCCAAGAGTGTGCAAAGCTGTCATCAAGGCAAAGGGTTTAACACTTGTTTGGTTACTACATGATTCCATATGTGTTATTTCATAGTTTTGATGTCTTCACTATTATTCTACAATGTACAAATTAAGAAAAACCCTTGAATGAGTAGGTGTGTCCAAACTTTTGACTGGTACTGTGTGTGTGTGTGTGTGTGTGTGTGTGTGTATATATATATATATATATATATATATATATATATATATATGCTAGTGTAATTGCTCAGAGAAGTAATATTTTGTTTGTCAATGGTATGGGTCAAAAAATTTGACACCCCTGTTTTCAATACCTTATCTTACAAGGAAAATGGCACTGAGCCTTTTCCTAAAGTGTTTTATGAGTTGCAGGACACATTGGGAGGGATCTTAGACCATTCCTCCATACATAATCTTTCCAGATCCTTGATATCCTTCGTCTGTATATCACCCCTTCTGAAAAAACCTACACTCGATCCCTCCGATGTCAACAACTACAGACCAGTATCCCTTCTTTCTTTTCTCTCCAAAACTCTTGAACGTGCCGTCCTTGGCCAGCTCTCCTGCTATCTCTCTCAGAATGACCTTCTTGATCCAAATCAGTCAGGTTTCAAGACTAGTCATTCAACTGAGACTGCTCTTCTCTGTGTCACGGAGGCGCTCCGCACTGCTAAAGCTAACTCTCTCTCCTCTGCTCTCATCCTTCTAGACCTATCGGCTGCCTTTGATACTGTGAACCATCAGATCCTCCTCTCCACCCTCTCCGAGCTGGGCATCTCCGGCGCGGCCCACGCTTGGATTGCGTCCTACCTGACAGGTCGCTCCTACCAGGTGGCGTGGCGAGAATCTGTCTCCGCACCATGTGCTCTCACCACTGGTGTCCCCCATGGCTCTGTTCTAGGCCCTCTCCTATTCTCGCTATACACCAAGTCACTTGGCTCTGTCATATCCTCACATGGTCTCTCCTATCATTGCTATGCAGACGACACACAATTAATCTTCTCCTTTCCCCCCTCTGATAACCAGGTGGTGAATCGCATCTCTGCATGTCTGGCAGACATATCAGTGTGGATGACGGATCACCACCTCAAGCTGAACCTCGGCAAGACGGAGCTGCTCTTCCTCCCGGGGAAGGACTGCCCGTTCCATGATCTCGCCATCACGGTTGACAACTCCATTGTGTCCTCCTCCCAGAGTGCTAAGAACCTTGGCGTGATCCTGGACAACACCCTGTCGTTCTCAACTAACATCAAGGCGGTGACCCGTTCCTGTAGGTTCATGCTCTACAACATTCGCAGAGTACGACCCTGCCTCACGCAGGAAGCGGCGCAGGTCCTAATCCAGGCACTTGTCATCTCCCGTCTGGATTACTGCAACTCGCTGTTGGCTGGGCTCCCTGCCTGTGCCATTAAACCCCTACAACTCATCCAGAACGCCGCAGCCCGTCTGGTGTTCAACTTTCCCAAGTTCTCTCACGTCACCCCGCTCCTCCGCTCTCTCCACTGGCTTCCAGTTGAAGCTCGCATCCGCTACAAGACCATGGTGCTTGCCTACGGAGCTGTGAGGGGAACGGCACCTCCGTACCTTCAGGCTCTGATCAGGCCCTACACCCAAACAAGGGCACTGCGTTCATCCACCTCTGGCCTGCTCGCCTCCCTACCTCTGAGGAAGTACAGTTCCCGCTCAGCCCAGTCAAAACTGTTCGCTGCTCTGGCACCCCAATGGTGGAACAAACTCCCTCACGACGCCAGGTCAGCGGAGTCAATCACCACCTTCCGGAGACACCTGAAACCCCACCTCTTTAAGGAATACCTAGGATAGGATAAAGTAATCCTTCTAACCCCCCCACCCTTAAAAGAGTTAGATGCACTATTGTAAAGTGGTTGTTCCACTGGATATCATAAGGTGAATGCACCAATTTGTAAGTCGCTCTGGATAAGAGCGTCTGCTAAATGACTTAAATGTAAATGTAAATGTCTGTGCTTATGGACTGCCCTCTTCAGTTCAAACCACAGGTTATTAATAATTTATCATTTCTTTGTGGATTTTGATGTGTGCTTGGGGTTATTGTCTTGCTGGAAAATCCACTTGCAGACTAGTTTCAGCTTCCTGGCAGAGGCAACCAGGTTTTGGGCTAAAATGTCCTGGTACTGGGTAAAGTTAATGATGCCATTGACCTTAACAAGGGCCCCAGAACCAGTGGAAGCAAAATAGGCCCATAACATCAAAGATCCACCACCATATTTTACAGTAGGTATGGGGTTATTTTCTGTTTCTGCATTTTAATTTTGCTGCTAATCCCACCACTGGTGTGTGTGGGAAAATATCTCTATTTTCATGTCGTCCAGCAAATGTAAATGTCTGGAGTTTGCTAAACGGCACTGGCACTTGGATTGGAACCAGTGCTTTAGTCAGATGACATGAAAATAAAGCTTTTTGACCAAGGACCTTGCTCCTCCTCCACTGATAATGCTAGCCCTTTCGTTATCCCTCTGTGTTTATATACTCTACTTCAGTGGTGTTAGTGCTTAAGTTGGCTTGATCAGGGGTGGACAACCCTTCTCCTGGAGTACTACTGGTTGTGCAGGCTTTTGTTGCAGCCCAAGACCACATACAACAGAACAACTGCCCTCCTCTTGAATCAGAGGGTCCAGAGAATATGGGGGAGCTGAATGTGACAGAGGCAAAGGGTATGGTCGAAGGACAAACAAGCCCCTTGGGGCATAGATACGAGGAGACTAAGATAAAGCTCAGATACAGCCTTAAAAAGATGACTTTGTGTTATGCAAGGCAGACTAGAGAGGGGACACCTCCTAACTCTCAGTTTAGGAGTACAATAGATTACAATTACGCTTGGAGTGAAGGAGAGAAACTACTGTGTGGTTGTGGGTTGATTCCTTATCTATTCCAAATGCCACATGATCGGGATGGAAATGTATGTAGAAGCGAAGTTATGTTGTCTGATACCGTGGATGTTTTAGTTGTAAATATGTCGAGATTACATTTACCCACATAGATTAAAACCATTTTTGAACTGTAGGCTAGGTCATTGAGTCCTCTCTTCAGATGGGTAGTTAGGACTAAAAACATGGACCCCAACCCTTAATCGTCTTGCAGACACAACTGTAGAAGACTGTTTAAAAGCTATAAAGGACTGACAAGACTCTGTCATCAAGCCCCAGTGCCAACTGGACATTGTGCATTGAAAATAGAAAACTGCTGTAATTGTGTAATTCTTCACAATCATTCTAATTGTATGAGGTAATCTAAAATAAAGAATATTGGGGGGAAAAAAACATTACAAAAAACAAAAAGATATGTGGCTTCACATCTAAAGATATTCTTAAATATAAGTTCCGGACTGACCAGCTTATGTTTCTAAGCAATTTGGTTAACACAAGAAGCTCTCAAACTTGCAGTGAAAAGCAGAAAGGCTAACATTCTAGCACACAGTTTTACTGTTTTATTCCTGGCATGACCTGCTTCTATACTAGCCAGCACATATCAACTAGGCCTCCTTTCACACCTCCACTGGCCCTTGCTACTCTCCTAGGCCTACAATGTGTTCAGTAGCTGAGGCGCTAACACACCATAAGGCTTTGGTGGAAAGTGGAGAAATACTGCTTCCCCCAAACCCAAGAGACTCCCACTCTTCCATGGGATAATTGGTCAAGCTTTGTCTTCCCTCCCCTTAATTGAGGCACAGTATTTGCACAAATGTATGTTCTTTTGCCACAGAAAAATAACATCTTTCAAGAGCATGGCTTAATTTAAATTTCTCCCCCCCCTTTTTTTTCTCTCGAAGAGGAAAAGTGAAATAAATGGTAAGGGGATGGCAATGAGATCTCCTTTGAAAGATATGCAATTATTTACCAATTAAGGAAAGTTGTGGTGGACTTGATGTTATTGGATTTTATTTGGACAAATGTGCTCAGTAGATGGCGCCAGTGACTTTTCAAGCAGCATGGGGAATATAAACGTACGTGCTACTTTCCCAAATACCTATCTATGTCTGTCCCTTGGAGGGAATTCTGATTCGATAATACAGTTATCATAGAACACACTGGAAATGAAACTTAGAATAAACATACAACATACATCAGGTATTCTTAGATGTCTATTTTACTATTTGTGTTTCTGTGCTCTAAAATTGTATTTTCACTGTAGTTTTATACAGCTATCGACATCACACATTTAAAAGCATATTTAAGAGTGGTAAAGCAGAAATTAAATGTTATATAATTAGAAAATATAGAAATTTAAGAATAAGCTAAAAGGGAATAACATATTTCAGTGGAAATTGTAAACAGTCAAGCAAAGATTAAATAAGATGTGTAATTACTTAAATATCATTTTAAGACATTTGGTGTCATTCCCATTCTTCTAATTCATTTCATTTGATTGATTAGAATATAATTTTCTGCTTAGAAAACACTTTTTTCGAGTTTATGCATTTAAATAAATTAAAACTGTGATCCACCCTGATTAACACCATTGCACCAAAGTCCATCTCCTAATGTAGTTTGATGAACCAGAGAGATAAAGGAGAGCAGGAGCAAGGGCGTCTCGAGAACCTCCCGACACTACTCTAACTGGGCCGCGGTGGAGCTGCAGCGGGGTCCCTGGAGGGGTGGTGGAGGTGGTCACGCACTGTCTGGGTCTCCCCTAGAGACCTCCGCTGGTGTAGCCTAGTGCTCACTAGCTGTCATAGACGAGGACAGCCATGCCGAGAGGGCAATTACGATAAGGACAAAGACCAAAGCGTAATAAGTCCCCAATGCTAGTCTAATAAACAGGATTAGGTGGGTAAAATTAGCAGGGCTGATAATGATGATGATGTGTATGTACATGTTTAACCTTTATTTAACTAGGCAAATCTGTTAAGAACAAATTCTTATTTTACAATGGCGGCTTACCCCGGCCAAACCCTCCCCTAACCCGGACGATGCTGGGCCAATTGTGCGCCGCCCTATGGGACTCCCGATCACGTCCGGTTGTGATACAGCCCGGGATCGAACAAGGGTCTGTAGTGACACCTCTAGCACTGAGATGCGGTGCCTTAGACTGCTGCGCCACTCGGGAGCTTGTATAGTTTACTAGACCCTGCCTAACAGACTTGAGAGGTCTGGACTGTAGTTAACGTGCAGATGACTGTGTACGCTCCGCTCCCCCTTCATATTAATTAACCATTCAATCAATTAAATAAATGAAACACATGACCATGGGGTTATAGGGAAATCAATTGGACAGTATGCATTTCACAGGGTGACTCCAACATAGGGAGATACTGTTTCTCACAATTTGATATGTGATAATGTGATCTATCTAATAGATTTGTCAGAACCCTTCGTGAGATGTTGATGTTTGTTTTTTGTGCATTTTTTTTGTGACCCATGACCTAAAAAAAGGTTGGATACATACATTGATAATGTGAGCATCAGGATATTTACATTCTCTATTCATAATACTGAACATTATATACAAGCATAGCATCTGAACTGAAATGTTCCTGTACATGTGTTTAAAAAATGTTTTATTAAATGTGCTTGTAAATTTATGGTCTGATTTCAAAAGGTGTATTTACAGTATATTGGTAAAGAGTGGGAGCAATGATTTTCAACACTACTCTTCACAAGCATCACTTGAAAGCACCACAAACTCTTAAACCACCAATACATTATGTGCGACGTGGATAAAGGTTTCTACAATTGGTAAATGTGAACGTGAAATACTTTCAGTCTGTCTGTCTGTCTCGATCAGTGAGACAGATTCCTGGCTCAATTTTCACAGTGTTCCATTTATCTCCCAACGGAACTTTGACCTCTCTTCCTCTCTCCCTCTCTGTGCCTGAGATGTAGCCTTGGCGACACTGCCCAGATCAAAACACACACACACACACACACACACACACACACACACACACACACACACACACACACACACACACACACACACACACACACACACACACACACACACACACACAACTATAACCTATTCAAATCAGTGTGTAGTGGATGAATAGTATCAGGTAAACATGAAAACACTCATAATTCTGCAGACACATATCAGGGATTTATTTCAGCAACATGCAAACAGGATGTACTTTAAATCTGAACTTAACAATTGTAATTAGTGATTAAATTTTAAAGATAGAAAAACAAAAGCATCAGTACTGTTTCTATTTTTTTTAAACAATATTAGTGAAATTCAAAACTGAAGTTGAATAAAATAGGGTATTTATAACACCTTTGTGTGAAATTAATTGTTCGTTTTCATTATTGTTATTATCTTGAGTTCAAAAATAAATAATAATACTGGTAGTAGCAGCAGCATTTCAAAGCGTTACACATTTGAAAATCAGACACGCTTTAGTCTAATTTCTTTAATCACAGAAATTAAAACCTCAGAAGGAGTCACACTCATAAATTATTCCCGGCAATCACATAAACCTACCTCAGCAAGGGCTTGTCCCAGTATGACAGAAAGCTTTCCCCCCTCTTACTCTCTTTCACTCCTTCTCTCTCAAATCAATGTGGGATTAGGGGTGATTACATGCACACCCTTTGGGACGCTTTATTCCAATGAATTAACCGAGTGAATGAGCAGCAGCACCGCAACAGAACAGTATTTTGTACCAGGCCATATAAATTATGCATATTCCATAGATATTAACCTCGCTTGATCTTCTTTTTATCATTACAATTTTTTTGAGGTGGAGGGAGGGAGGGAGGGATCATTAATTGCCCTCATTGTGTAGTTGTCTTCCCTAAGCTGCTGTGGTACAGTATGTGGCTAATGATAGTTATTAATTGGAATTTTCTTTATTTGATGGTAGAAAGATATTTCATAAAATATAAGCACTCAAATGAACGACATACACACCATAACAATGTGTGTTACAATTTGTACTCTATATGGTCACTTTTGATAAATATGATCCTATGTATGGATTGTCTGATGTAGAAGTTACTTGCATTTCCGTGCCAGTGGAAGATTATTGGATGACTGTTTCCTTTTCTTTCTTTCTTTTTTATTGTTTACACAACAAAGGGAATCGGTGAAATGGCCTCTAAGGCCTAGAAAGGACATATTTCCCTGATGTTGTTGACGACAAACACTGGTAGATGTCAGCCCCTCTTTATTAGGATATTTAGATATATTCTGTACGTATTTCTGTCATCGGAGAGCAAATACATTGTGTCAACTCGAATGAAGCGATGTGGCAAAGGGGGAAACTTTCACTGTTAGCATGGGGAGGAGGAGGGAGATAACATGGGACGTGAGTGTGGAAAGGTGGGGGACAGTTTTTGCATCATGGAATAGAAACTCCTCAACCCCTGTGATTGAATTTGTCATGAAGGTGTGTCATGATGAGTAAAGTGTTAGGCTAGCGTGCTAAGTCCTCTTTATTTCTAGGTGGACCACTCAGGCCAAGTCCAAAATAGAGCAGGAGTGAAAGGTATTGCAGAGAGAGTGGGGTAAAGTAGTTCCCTTTAGACTCAGGCATTGAAGAGAAAACACACTTCCTTTCCCCTTACACACACACACACACACACACACACACACACACACACACACACACACACACACACACAAAAACACACACACACACACACATTCTTCACTCTTTTTTTTTGTCTGGACACCCTGGAAAAAATATGATGATACTTTGAGGATGTAATTAGGCATTTTGTTCAAAGAGTATGCCCGCGCATCCTTGAATTATTATTGTCCCTAAAATCGCACAAATATGGAAATATGATTGCCAGGAACGCATAAATCAATGATCAGCATGCCCTGAAAATCCAATAAATATGGGGGCTTGAAATACTTAAAAATGCAAATTGCATGCAGGGATTTGCATATGGCAGTATTTAAAAGCAATGCCCTTGCCTAAAGAGCCTTTGTGGGTAGACAAAGAAAAGATTGCGAGTAGACAGACACCCACTTGTGTTGTTATCAACCCAACACCGGTCCAGTCACAGTTTTTTTAAACAATATCTTACTCAAATGGTTGATGAAGATGACGTACTTAGAAATACAGAAAGTGCCTCCAAGTGATGCAAATAAGTCTACGTTAATTATTCGTCTTCCTCCGTCTGAATCGGGGGAAATGGACGGATTCAGGGAAGGAATTTATAATATTTGCCCGCTGTCCTGTCTTGTTGCAATGTGATAAATTAGAGTGACTTTGAATAATGCACTGTGACCTTATGGTGATTACAGCTTATAAAGCAAACCATAATTGAGGTTATTGATTCATATTAAATGGCATATGCTTCTCCTTTGTAAATGTATTATTAATGCATGCATATTATACTGTATTGTATGTATACAGAACCTAACACACAGGATAGGATAGGGTGCAATATTTTCATTTTGTCTGCCATTAAATACCCTCTTCTTGTACCCATTGCCTTTACTTCATCCAAGTTATTGGGGCAGTTCTGCTTTACAATGAATAGAACTTCATGGTGTCCAATTAACACATTCTTAAGTGTAGGCCTAAAAGCCAATCATTGAGCCACATTCAACTTTTTGTATAAATCACTTTCCATTTAAAAAACATTGCAATTCTGAAATCTCCTCCTTTGAGGCAAATACTACTACCCAAATGCAGGCAAGTACAATACTAACTGTACACAAGTCGTTGGGGACTAATCGATGGACATGACCGCTCTGCCATGTTCTATCGGTGCGGCTACATTGTTAGGTTAAACATCAGCCAGATCCTCATCATTAAAAATCTATTGCTGTTGTTCAAGTGAGACAGGTAACGGGGGGTGCATCGGTCGCATAGGAAGTCACTTTACTTGGCATGTCCTGGGCTTTTTTGTGCTGTGGCGCCTTGACCTGGATAGAGAAGAGCTCCGGGGAGAGAGCGGAGGGAATCTGTCACCTAGCTCTTTGCCTGCCTCGCAGGCCCTCTGAGAGAAGTTCCATTCAAATTCCATTTTTATGGTGTCATTTGAATAGAGTGCTGAAATGCAGCGGACATGAGTTGTGTAGATAAGAGGTCAGTGAAACCTTGCTATAGATGAGTCATGCAGAATAGTTTTTGTCATAGCTTGCCTTGAGACAAACGCAAACACAAACTTTACGAACCACAGTTGACTTGACCTTTTTTGACGAAGACGACACGTTATGCTCTTGCACTTGATTTTACACCCAACCCTTTCAGACTTTTCTGGTTGTTTCTGTCAAGTCCACCAAAGGATGTCCTTTGGGTGGTCAACCATTCTTGATACACACAGGAAACTGTTGAGCATGAAAAACACAGCAGCGTTGCAGTTTTTGACACACTGAAACCAGTGTGCCTGGCACCTACTACCATACCCAGTTCAAAGGCACTTAAATCGTTTGTCTTGCCCATTCACCCTCTGAATGGCACACATACACAATTCCTGTCTTAATTGTCTAAAGGCTTAAAAACCCTTCTTAATCCCGTCTCCTCCTCTTAATCTACACCGATTGAAGTGGATTTAACAAGTGACATCAATAAGAGATCACAGCTTTCACCTGGATTCACCTGGTGAAAGCGCGCTTGTACACTCAGTGTATATTGGGCTTTAGAGGTAGATCCACACAGGAAACGGTAAAAAGTATTGTCTTCTGAAAGCTAATTCCATTAGATGTGACTGCCCCATTTCCTCTCTTTGGATTTTTAATTGACCGGGATTTCATAATATTGCACTGCTTTTATCGTGTGTGTGTGTGTATGTGTGAAGAACCAGAAGTCCTCAAGAATAGTAAATCACCTAAAATCTGTTCCTTACTTGTAAAAAGGCTAGGGGTTAGGGTTTGGAAAATAGGATTTTGAATGGGAATCAATTGATGGTCCCCAAAAAGTCCTCACAAGTATAGTAAGACATAGCTGTGTGTGCGTGCGTGCGGAAGTATCTGCTGAGTTTCTCCACTCCTCTCCTCTCCTCCTGCTCATCTTGGATAAGATGCTATGGTGCTAGCAACAACATAATTGGATGATTACACAGTCTGTATGATGTTATACCACATTACACATAAGTAAGGAAATAGGAAGAGGCCTGTCAGTACATTGTAGAGTATGAGATTCTCCATAACCCCCCTATTTTCCATCCCCTCTGCCCCAACCAACTCTCTCCATCATTACACCTCCCTTGCCTCCCTTTGTCCTTTTGCTCACTTCGGAGACATCAAGGACAAAAAAAAGAGTGACTTCACTGTTTTGCTAGTATGTGTCTCCTGTTTCTCAGGAAACAGGAGATTATTGCTGTAGTGGGGGCCCGAGGTGCTGCTGGTGATGTAAGATAATCGCAAAACAAACAGATAAGTCCGGATAAGTCCCGTTGACGCCGGGCGCGTTCCAATTCCCAAAACAGCACGACTGTTAAACGATGAGTAGAAAAAACTGAAAACATTGGGTAATGTATGGGAGACAAACTAAAGAGACTGAAGAACTGCATAAAAAATGTCTGTTGCTAAAATCTGAAGCATTATCCTTTTAATAAAATGTTAAATTGTCCACAGCCCCCTGTATTAAGTTTGGGGGTCTCGCAAATGGACAGCGGTCTCTAGGATTGAATGGGAGTGATAAGCCGTGCTGACATGACAACACTAAATAAATGGTTACATTTTACATTTTCCCATGGCCTGACATTGTCACACAAAATAAATGGTAGAATAAATATGTACAGTCAGGTCCATAATTATTGGCACACTTGATAAAGATCAGCAAAAAAGACTACAGCTCAGTATTTGTATTATTTATTTGATAATGTATGCATAACATTTTTTGTGTAAATTGTACTATTTTATACTAAAAATATTTTGTTTAAGAAATAATAAAAACAAAATCCAAAAATGTAATTGGAACTCTTTGCCCACACACACCAGTGGTGGGTTTTGTGTCTAAATAAGGATGTATAAGCAGAAAATAACCCCATACCTACTTTAAAATATGGTAGTTGATCTTTGATGTTATGGGGCTATTTTGTTTCCACTGGTTCTGGGGCCCTTGTTGAGGTTAACAGCGTCATGAACTTTACCCAGTACCAGGACATTTTAGCCAAAAACCCGGTTGCCTTTGCCAGGAGGCTGAAACTAGGCCACAAATGGATCTTCCGGCAAGAACAATGGCCCAAAACACACATCAAAATCCACAATGAAATGGTTAATTGTCCACAAAATCTAAATTTTGCAATGGTCATCTCGGTATCTGGACTTGAAAACCTGTGATTTGAATTGAAGAGAGCAGTCCACACAAGCAGATGAAGGATCTGGAAATATTCTGACTGGAGGAATGGTCTAAGATCCATTTCAATGTGTTCTCCAATCTCTTAAAACATTTTAGAGAAATGTTCAGTGCCATTATCCTCGCAAGGTGAGGTATTGGGGCGGCAGGCAGCCTAGTGGTTAGAGTGTTGGGCCAGTAACCGAAAGGTTGCTAGATCGAATCCATGAGCTGACAAGGTAAACTCTGTTGTGCTGCCCCTGAACAAGGCAGTTAACCCACTGTTCCTAGGCCGTCATTGTAAATAAGAATTTGTTCTTAACTGATTTGCCTAGCTAAATAAAGGTTTAAAATAGAATTGAAAGTTATTGAAAACAGAGTTGGCAATAATTTTGACCACTATCTTTTTGAGACAAAACATTTATTAGTATAAAATTACATAATTGTCAAATTTTATGAGCAGACAATATAGCTCAGTATTTGAATTCTTTATTTTACACAGTCAGCTTAATCAAGGGTGTTAATTTCCGACCCCAAATGTGTGTGTGTGTGTGTGTATATGTGTATATATATATATATATATATATATATATATGTATGTGTGTGTGTGTGTGTGTGTATATACACACTACATTACCAAAAGTATGTGGACACCTGCTCGTCTAACATCTCATTCCAAAATCATGGGTATTAATATGGAGTTGGTCCCCCCTTTGCCGCTATATCAGCCTCCAGTCTTCTGGGAAGGCTTTCCACTAGATGTTGGAGGAACATTGCTGTGGGGACTGATGTTGGGCAATTAGGCCTGGCTCGCAGTCGACCAATTCATCCCAAAGGTGTTTGATGGGGTTGAGGTCAGGGCTTTGTACAGGCCAGTCAAGTTCTTCCACACTGAACTCGACAAACCATTTCTGTATGGACCTTGCTTTGTCCATGGGGGCATTGTCATGCTGAGACATGAAAGGGCTTTCCCCAAACTGTTACCACAAAGTTGGAAGCACAGAATCGTCTAGAATGTCATTGTATGCTGTAGCGTTACAGTTTCCCTTCACTGGAACTAAGGGGCCTAGCCCAAACCATGAAAAACAGCCCCACACCATTATTCCTCCTCCACCAAACTTTACAGTTTGCACCATGCATTTGGGCAGGTAGCGTTCTCCTAAACCCAGATTTGTCCGTTGGACTGCCAGGTGGTGAAGAGTGATTCCTCACCCCAGAGAACGAGTTTCCACTGCTCCATAGTCCAATGGCGATGAGCTTTACACCACTGCAGCCGACATGGAACATAGAATCCCATTTCATGAAGCTCTCGACAAACAGTTATTGTGCTGGCGTTACTTTCAGAGGCAGTTTGGAACTCAGTAGTGAGTGTTGCAACTGAGGACAGACAATTTTTAAACGCTACGTGCTTCAGCACTCGGCGGTCCCGTTCTGTGAGCTTCTGTGACTTGCCACTTCGCGGCTGAGTCAATGTTGCTCCTAGACATTTCCACTTCACAATAGCAGCACTTACAGTTGACCAAGGCAGCTTTAGCAGGGCAGAAATTTGATGAACTGACTTGTCGGTTGGCATCCTATGACAGTGAGTGCAAAGCTGTCATCAAGGCAAAGGGTGGCTACTTTGAAGAATCTCAAATGTAACATGTATTTTGATTTGTTTAACACTTTTTTGGTTACTACACGATTCCATATGTGTAAGCTGTAAGATGGCGCCAGAGAAGAAGGCAGACGTTCTGTGTTTTTTTTGTGACCAAAAATAACTTTGATTACTCACCACGGACTAGCAGAATCCTTTTTGACTTTGATGAGCCTGACGCATAGGATATACTGCTTCCTCTGGAACAGGCCCCGATCCCCGTGATCTGCGTGAAGAGGCGGAAAAAGAAGGGCAGGTTGGGCAAACTTGCAATCTTTGGAGAATAAAATCAACGAGTTACGTGGAAGATTAAACTACCAATGGGACTTTAAAAACTGTAACATCTTATGCTTCACGGAGTTATGGCTGAACGATGACAATATCAACATACAGCTGGCTGGTTATACGTTGTACCGGCAGGATAGAACAGTGGTGTCTGGTAAGACAAGGGGTGGCGGTCTATGTATTTTTTTAACCAACAGCTGGTGCGCGATATCTAAGGAAGTCTCAAGCTATTGCTCGCCTGAGGTAGAGTATCTCATGATGAGCTGTAGATCACACTACCTACTGAGAGAGTTTTCATCTGTATTCTTTGTAGCTGTTTACATACCACCACAGTCAGAGGCTGGCACTAAGACAGCATTGAATGAGCTGTATTCCGCCATAAGCAAACAAGAAAACACTCACACCGAGGCGGCACTCCTAGTAGCCGGGGACTTTAATGCAGGGAAATTTAAATCCGTTTTACCAAATTTCTATCAGCATGTTAAATGTGCAACCAGAGGAAAAACTACTCTGGACCACCTATACTCCACACACAGAGACGCATACAAAGCTATCCCTCGCCCTCCATTTGGCAAATCTGGCCATTATTTTATCCTCCTGATTCCTGTTTACAAGCAAAAATTAAAGCACAAAGCACCAGTGACTAGATCAATAAAAAAGTGGTCAGAGGAAGCAGATGCTAAGATACAGGATTGTTTTGCTAGCACAGACTGGAATATGTTCCGGGATTCCTTCGACGGCATTGAGGAGTACACCATATCAGTCATTGGCTTCATCAAAAAGTGCATCGATGACGTTGTACCCACAGTGACCGTACGTACATACCCCAACCAGAAGCCATGGATTACAAGCAGCATCCGCACTGAGCTAAAGGCTAGAGCTGCCGCTTTCAAGGAGCGGGACTCTAACCCGGAAGCTTATAAGTAAAAGTAAAGATACCTTCATAAAAAATAACTAAAGTGAAAGTCACCCAGTTAAACAATACTTGAGTAAAAGTCTAAAAGTACTTGGTTTTAATATACTTAAGTATCAAAAGTAAAAGTATAAATAATTTCAAATTCCTTATATTAAGCAAACCAGACATAACAATTGTCTGATATTGTTGTCGGATAGCAAGGGGTACGCTCCAACACTCAGACATACAATTCAAACAAAGCACCCCCTAAAAAAATATATATTTGTTTTAAATTAAAATTACAAAAGAAAAAAATTATAAAAAGCATTAGTGAGTCATTTTCTCTTGATAAGCGTGTGACGTGGATACTTTTCCTGTCCTGCTAAGCATTCTAAATGTAACGAGTACTTTTGGGTGTCAGGGGAAATGTATGGAGTAAAAAGTACATTATTTTCTTTAGGAATGTAGTGAAGCAAAAAAATATTAATATTAAAGTAAAGTACAGATACCCCCAAAAACTTCTTAAGTAGTACTTTAAATTATTTTTACTTAAGTACTTTACACCACTGGTTCTTGGTCAACTCCCTGACCAAGGTCCTTCTTGCCCGGTTCCTCAGTTAGGTCGGACGGCCAACTCTAGACAGTCTGAGTAGTTGCATATTTTTTCTATTTCCCAAAGATGGAGACCACTGTTCTCTTGGAAACTGCCAACACTCTAGAAATTGTTTTATACCCTTCCCCTATATGCCTCATCGCAATTCTATCTCGGAGATCTGCGGACAGTTCCTTGGACTTCATGGTATATTTTCTGCTCTGACGTGCACTGTCAACTGTGGCACTTTATATAGACAGGTGTGTTTCTTTCTAAATCACTACCAAAAAATTGCATTTGCCACAGGTGGATTATTATAATAATTATTTTGAACCTTTATTTAACTAGGCAAGTCAAGACATCTCAAGCATGATGAAAGGAAATTGGATGCACCTGAGCTCAATTTGGAGTGTCATAGCAAAGGGGTGTAAATACTTATGTAAATTAGATATTTCTGTGTTTTAAATTCAATACATTTGCAAATAATTCTAAAAACATGTTTTCATTTTGTCATTATGGGGTATTGTTCGTAGATGAGTGAGAAAAATATATATTTTGAAATCAGTCTAGTAACAGAACAAAATGTGAAATAAGTCAGGGCTATGAATGCTTTCTGAAGGCACTGTATATACAATATATGCTTTTGGTCCATGCAAAGTTTGTGCTAGTGAAGTTTTGTCAGTGTTGGGCAATGCTTGTATCCAATGGAGGGTTGAATCTGGACACATCATTTTAGCTTGGGCAGAGCACTACCACGGGGTCTGGCAATCACCCCAGGAGATGGAAGATGATGGCTGCCATTTTGTGGAACCAATCAGAGGCAGTTTCCTCTCTATCCGTATCACTTGCTTTGTGTTTTCCTTCACCTAGGAATTTCACACATGAGAAGTCTGTGTGAGTGGGCTTTGTGGATTGTGAGTCAATCACTTTTATTTCTCCTCCTGCATGTGACATTTTATAGTGTATGTATACACTCTGTTATACACTTCATGTGATTATTTATTATTGTTATAATCATCTTTCACTAGATTCATGACGGGACTTGATATGGTCATGAATAATGTGATTGTATTACACTATTATCTGTGATGACTCATGACCCACTGATATTGCACCAATTATTTAAATACGTATTCAGACCCTTTGCTATGAGACTCAGTTGAGCTCAGGTGCATCTTGTTTCCACTGATCATC
Organism: Salvelinus alpinus; assembly: GCF_045679555.1. Classification (NCBI taxonomy): domain Eukaryota; kingdom Metazoa; phylum Chordata; class Actinopteri; order Salmoniformes; family Salmonidae; genus Salvelinus; species Salvelinus alpinus. The sequence goes on from NC_092114.1 coordinate 35,673,843, forward strand.
CTTGAGATGTTTCTACAACTTCATTGGAGACCACCTGTGGTAAATTCAATTGATCGGACATGATTTGTAAGGCAACAACCTGTTAACCTGACAATTAACCTGTAAATCTTTCTCATTGTTATTTTGTTTTGAATTGTTTACGTGTACGCTATGCAGGGGAAATGATAAGACAAGCGGAACTACGTGGCTAATAACTGTTGTAACGGGGATTATTATCGTTGCAACACACCTTTGGAGTGAAGGCAATCCCGTGCTGTGTTAGCTAAATTTTCATGTCTCCGGGTGTAGTTCGTAAAGGTTGAAGTGTGTATGTTAGGATGGTAACGTTATAATAATTAAGGATGAAGCGTGAATTCATGCCAGAAATAATGTGTGAAGTTTTTGATTTCCTCCCTTCTGTAATAAGCAGCCAATGAGGTATTTTTACTTTATTCGTGTGTTTAATCTGATACTGTTATAGCTCCGGCTACACTGTTTATGTATGTAAGCACTTCAGAGTTATATCAAGCGAATAAGTCACTCGTAAGACAAGAAGGTTGTAAGAGTGTGCTTAACTGTATTTTCATTTACTTTATAGTTCTCACGGAAGGTGATAATTCTGACTAAAACTACAGAATAAAGCCGTCAGTTAAAATCAAGGAATGGTTGTGCTTGTGGTTACTGGAGGGAGCTACAACCTGTCTATATAAGGTCCCACAGTTGACAGTACATGTCAGAGCAAAAACCAAGCCATGAAGTCAAAGGAATTGTCCGTAAAGATCTGATACAGGTTTGTGTCGAGGCACAGATCTGGGGAAGGGTACCAAAACATTTTTGCAGTATTGAAGGTCCCCAAAAACACAGTAATTCTTAAATGGAAGAAGTTTGGAACCACCAAGACAATTCCTAGAGCTGGCCGCCAGGCCAAACTGGGCAATCGTGGGAGAAGGGTCTTGGTCAGGGACCAAGAACCCAATAGTCACTCTGACAGAGCTCTAGAGTTCCTCTGTGGAGATGGGAGAACCTTCCAAAAGGACAACCATCTCTGCAGCACTCCACGAATCAGGCCTTTATGGTAGAGTGGCCAGACGGAAGCCACTCCTCAGTAAAAGGCACATGGCAGCTCGCTTGGAGTTTGCCAAAAGACACCTAAACACTCTAAGACCTTGAGAAATAAGATTCTCTGGTCTGATTAAACCAAGATTCAACTCTTTGGCCTAAATGCCAAGCGTCGCATCTGGAGGAAACCTGGCACCATCCCTACAGTGTGGTGGTGACAGCATCATCCTGTGGGGATGTTTTTCAGCGGCAGGGACTGGGAGACTAGTCAGGATCGAGGCAAAGATGAACGGAGCAAAGTACAGAGAGATCCTTGATGAAAACCTGCTCCAGAGTGCTCAGGACCTCAGACTGGGGCGAAGGTTCACCATCCAACAGGACAGCGACCCTAAGTACACAGCCAAGTCAACGCAGGAGTGGCTTCAGGACAAGTCTCTTAATGTCCATGAGTGGCCCAGCCAGAGCCCGGATTTGAACTCAATCTAACATCTCTGGAGACACCTGAAAATAGCTGTGCAGCATCTCTCCCCATCCAACCTGACAGAGCTTGAGAGGATCTGCAGAGAAGAATGGGAGAAACACCCAGCGACGTGCCAAGCTTGTAGCGTTATACCCAAGAAGACTCTAGGCTGTAATTGCTGCCAAAGGTGCTTTAACTAAGTACTGAGTAAAGGGTCTGAATGCTTATGTAAATGTTCCTGTTTTTATTTTTAATAAATCAGCAAAAATGTCTTAACCTGTTTATGCTTTGTCATTATAGGGTATTGTGTGTAGATTGCTGAGGAAAAAAAACAATGTAATCAATTTTAGAATAAGGTTGTAACCTAATAAAATGTTAAAGTCAAGGGGTCTGAATACTTTCCAAATGCACTGAATGTACACTGAACAAAAATATAAACGCAACATGTAAAGTGTTGGTCCCAAGCTGAAATGTTCCATACGGACAAAAAGCTTATTTCGCTCAAATTTTGTGCACAAATTTGTTTACATCCCTGTTAGTGAGCATTTCATTTTTGCCATGATAATCCATCCATCTGACAGGTGTGGCAAAAGGGAGCGTGCAATTGGCATGCTGACTGCAGGAATGTCCACCAGAGCTGTGGCGAGAATGTAATGTTCATTTCTCTAACATAAGCCGCCTCAACATCATTATACAGATTTTGGCAGTTTGTCCATCCGGTCTCACAACCGCAGACCACGTGTAACCATGCCAGTCCAGGATCTCCACATCCGGTTTCTTCACCTGCAGGGTCGTCTGAGACCAGCTACCTGGACAGTTGATGAAATTGTGGGTTTTCAGAACCAAATAATTTCTGCACAAACTGTCACAAACCGTCTCAGGGAAGCTCATCTGCATGCTTGTCGTCCTCACCAGGGTCTTGACCTGACTTCAGTTCGGCGTCGTAACCGACTTCAGTGGGCAAATGCTCACCTTCGATGACCACTGACACATTGGTGAAGTGTGCTCTTCACTGATGAATCCCAGTTTCAGCTGTACCGGGCAGATTGCAGACGTGGCGTTGTGTGGGCAAGTGGTTTGCTGATGTCAACGTTGTAAACAGAGTGCCCCATGGTGGTGGTGGGGTTATGGTATGTGCAAGCATAAGCTACGGACAACAAACGCAATTGCATTTTATCGATGGCAATGTGAATGCACAGCGATATCGTGACGAGATCCTGAGGCCCATTGTCGTGCCATTCATCCACCGCCATCCCCTCAAGTTTCAGCATGATAATGCACGTCCCCATGTCGGGAAAAGATCTGTACACAATTCCTGGAAGCTGAAAATGTCCCAGTTCTTCCATGGCCTGTATACTCACCAGACATATCACCCATTTAAGCATGTTTGGGATGCTCTGAATCAACATGTATGACAGCGTGTTCCAGTTCCCGTCAATATCCAGCAACTTCACTGAGCCATTGAATAGGTGTGGGACAACATTCCACAGGCCACAATCAACAGCCTGATCAACTCTATGTGAAGGAGATGTGTCGCGCTGCATGAGCCAAACGGTGGTCACACCAGATACTGACTGGTTTTCTGATCCACGCTCCTACCGTTTTTTTAAAGGTATTTTTGACCAACAGATGCATATCTTTTTTCCCAGTCATGTGAAATCCATATATTAGGGACTAATGAATTTAATTCAATTAACTGATTTCCTTATATGAACTGTAACTCAGTAACTTCTTTGAAATTGTTGCATATTGCCTTTATATTTTTGTTCAGTGTTAGTATATGAGCTGATATATTTTGTATGTCTTCAAAATACTGAAAAGTATATAACATTTTTTTTTTTCACTATAGTTATGAATTGGGTTAGATACAAAAGCCAGTGGAATTAATGGACACTAAGTTGCAGTCGTTTTAAAAGACATTGGTAGTGTCTGAATACCCATACTAGCGTAGTATGCAGTTAAGGATGTACTATGTGCTCATCGTAGCATACTATTTAGCATGTACCGTAAAAAGTATGCAGCATGCCTCTGACTCGACGCTGGGGCTGGGCCGAGTGTGCGTGGATTCTCCAAATTCAACAGACATGCATCGCATTAACCAGCTTGATAATAGCTCATTTCCAATTAAATAAATGGTGTATAAACTCTGAATAGAATAGGAATGGAGATATAGGCCTACTCAGGCTGGTTATAGGCAGACTATCACATTCAACCTATAAAATAGCCCATATAGCCCATCTATCCTTTTTTTAAACGACAGCTACAGATAATTTGGTTCCCTTTCAATATATTTATTAGTTAAACCAAACTGCTGTAACATATATAAATTAAATCAAATAGCCTAAAACACACACCAAAAATTTTCAAAGTTGCAAATCAAAAGGCTGTTGCACAGAAAAACGTGGACAGACAGGTGCATTGCAAATTCAGAACCACTGGACAGCAACATAAACTAAAGCACTGATCATTGGGAACGAGATCAGAATGACTGCTAAGGCTTGATTTTAAAAAATGCAGTAAAGAAATAGCCTACAAACTAAAACAATTCATATGTTGAAATCAAAAGGCCTGATTATCATGACATTAATAACACAGTCACACCCTGAGTCCCAGGTGCCAACACATTCAGAAGTAAAAAATATGGTTTAGTATTCTGTTTAAATGCTCTGATGAAGGTCAAGAGAACAAAAAACACTTTTCAAGGAGAAAACAGAAATCCGCTTTGGGTAAAAAAAACTTCAAATAAGAAAATGTCTGTTTTCAAAGATGTAAACAACAATGCAGTACATGTGATCATTTTAAGGAGAACAAAAACTACTTAGCTCTACATTTAAACACCACAGCAGAAGATTTGTTATTCGGCATCTTCCCAATTAAGTAGCCTAGTTTTGTTTTTTGTCTACTTGAATAGAACTATGGCCTATCACTATTTGGACATTAATTATGGACTTTATCGAACAAAACAAACATTTATTGTGGAACTGGGATTCCTGGGAGTGCATTCTGATGAAGATCATCAAAGGTAAGTGAATATTTATAATGCTATTTCTGACTTCTGTTGACTCCACAACATGGCGGGTACCTGTATGGCTTGTTTTGGTCTCTGAGCGCTGTACTCAGATTATTGCATGGTGTGCTTTTTCCGTAAAGCTTTTTTGAAATCTGACACAGTGGTTGCATTAAGGAGAAGTTTATCTATAATTCCATGCATAACACTTGTATCTTTTATCAATATTTATTATGAGTATTTCTGTAAATTGATGGTTAATTTTTTGGAAGCAAAACATTACTGATGTCACGCCCTGACCTGAGTTATCTCTGTTTTCTTTATATTTTGGTTAGGTCAGGGTGTGACTAGGGTGGGTACGTTAGTTTTGTATTGTCTAGGGTTTTTGTATGTCAAGGGTTGTTGTAGGTCTAGGTGATTTATATGTCTATGGTGGCCTGATATGGTTCCCAATCAGAGGCAGCTGTTTATCGTTGTCTCTGATTGGGGATCATATTTAGGTAGCCATTTTCCCTTTTGTGTTCGTGGGTTCTTGTATATGTGTAGTTGCCTGTCAGCACTCATTTGTATAGCTTCACGGTTCGTGGTCTCCTCCTTTTGACGGCAGTGACAACTGAACATAACGCGCCAATGTAAACTGAGATTTTTGGATATAAATATGAACTTTATCGAACAAAAACATACATGTATTGTGTAACATGAAGTCCTATGAGTGTCATCTGATGAAGATCATCAAAGGTTAGTGATTCATTTTATCTCTATTTCTGCTTTTTGTGACTCCTCTCTTTGGCTGGAAAAATGGCTGTGTTTTTCTGTGACTAGGTGCTGACCTAACATAATCACATGGTATGCTTTTGTCGTAAAGCCTTTTTGAAATTGGACACTATGGTGGGATTAACAACAAGTGTATCTTTAAAATGGTGTATAATACTTGTATGTTTGAGGAATTTAAATTATGAGATTTCTGTTGTTTGAATTTGGCGCCCTGCACTTTCACTGGCTGTTGTCAAGTCGATCCCGTTAACGGGATCTCAGCCATAAGAAGTTTTAAACTGAATACTCAAACTGACTACTATTTAGGACGCAAATATGGGTATTTAGACACAGACAGTTTGTGCTCAGAGATCTTGGTTCCTCCTTCCTCTGTAACCTTAGATATGACATTCTAACCAGTGAATGTATTCTGTGACCTTTTTTGAGTCTTTTGGAATTGCTAATTACCTTATACTGTGCCGTTGACGATAACGCGCAGAGATATATTTCACTTGGGCAAAATAGATTTTCTAAACATTTCCTTGACTGAGTTTGAGGAAGATCATAAAGGATGTCAATGTTCTATTATTTTCCTTCATCTACATTTTGGCTGCCGATTGTGAGCATTTCGTTAGTCAATGGCATATTTAAAAGATACAATGTGAATATTATCTTTGTGATTCAAGCAAGAGGGTGCGTCACTGGAATTATATAAAATCATATAAAGCTGTTCATTTCCAAATAAAAAAGCCCCCTAGACTACTGCATTCTGCTAATCAAGTGTTCCTTTTAATATATTCTGTCACAGGGCATCATTAACATGCTAGCAGTTGGCAAAATTAAAAACAACACAAAGTTCTCACAAAAATGATTTGGCAATAATAAAATGCCCAACTCCAACACATGCCCAATGTCTACCAGATTTAATAGCAGTTCTTTTGGGTATTTTGGGGGGGAGATGCTTAGAGTATTATGAATATTTTACAACTTTGTTTATTAGTGAAATCTCTAAAACACTATATATGGGGATTCTTCATTAGGTTGTTTTGGCGAGCTTGCAAAATGAGCCGTTTATAGTGAATGTGTGTGTGTGAGGGAGGGAGAGCATAATCAGCAGATAAATGGGCATACTTTCACCATAATATTGAATCATTTTCCGTTTAGAAAGCAACTATTTAAAAGCATAGCTAAAGCCTGGAAATGGTGGGTTCATTTCTTTCAGGGACCGTTTGCTATACTGATGACACAAACTTCAGTAGGTGGTAGATGAAACAATGAAATTCACACACACACACACACACACACACACACACACACACACACACACACACACACACACACACACACATAGTGTCATAACACTGTCTAAGAAATATGAATTAAAGAAAAATTCTGTCGAACTAAGGGAAACTGCGAACTGCAGCAAGGACTGAGGCTGTGATATAGTGTCAGGATCAATGACTTTGCCAGCCTACTATCACGGATGTTGTTATTAATAAATCCTATTTATGATTCTTGAAAACTTGTTTACGAACCTTGGCTTCCCTTTTCTATTTTGTCGACAAAATCAATAGTATTCAGTCAGCGAAGTTGGCTCGTTATTGATCCTGGGTGTTGAAATGTATAGTGACTGGATAACCCTAACTGATAGTGTGCAATGGGGATCCACTGGGGGTGTGGTGGCCGGTGGGAGTGCTTCAGAGAGAACAACCCGAGCGCTCGTCTGCTGGATGTGTTTGACTCAGGTAATTGAAAGTGTTTTAAACTATTATAGCAACTGGAGAGCTTGTTTAAGTGTCGAGCTGCCAGTCAAGCACCCGGGCGAAAAGCCTCGGCCCGTCATGCCTGTCAGTCAATGGAAACGAGAAGTGTCGGCCTAATGGGTTTTTTCTTACACACTGAGAGTGGTAGAGGGGTATAAAATCAATGCGTTGTCATGTGTGAGTGCGGGCCATCAAACAAGAGCAGGTGGATTGGAACTGTATTTGTTTAGTGTTGACAATCAGAAGCGATGTTGAGTGGGAGGAGGTGTGTGTGTGTGCGTGTGTGTGTGTACGTACACGTGTGTGTACGTGTGTGTGTGATAGATAGATGCTCTCCAAACACCTTGGCATCCCATGGCTTTTGTCGGTGTGAGTGTGACAGGGGTCATGTGAACTTCAAAACAATGTTGCTTTTATCCCATGGCTCTTTCGCAGGTGACAGAACGTCTTTAATGTCTTCTGTTTCGTTTTTTTCCTCTCCACCTCCTTTCCTTTAGCGCAGACAGCAGCATGTTCGCTGTTGTTGAAAAGGCCAAGCAAAGAAAATAGGCATTTGTTGGCAAATGATTGAAACGTGAACGCTCAAATCTTAAATGCCTGCATGTCGTGTTGTGTATGTACTGTACTGTACCTACATGTTGATAGGAGTTGCTACATTAGCATTATGCTATTTATACGATCAGGGACTCCTAGTGTTACCCAGTCCAACTTTACTTAAACACTTCTCCGCGTTGTGAGTTTTATGTAGTGCCTTTCACTTTGACAATCTATTTTTCCTCCTCTTTGATGGTGAGGTCTTACTTATTCTTTGGTGGTGAGGTCTTGCTTCTTCTTTGGTGGTGAGGTCTTACTTCTTCTTTGGTGGTGAGGTCTTACTTCTTTGTGTGAAATAGTTGTCCCTTGGTTAAAACAGTTGGAAATCGCCTGCTCTAAACCACAAGGGATCTTTTGGAGAAGTTGCCCTTGTCAGACTATCTACTCATTGGTAGTTTTGGAGAAAGGGGTGTAGAGGCTCGGACTTTAAGGTCAGTGTGAATTTCTTTTTACAAACATTTTGTTTGGGTTATGCAAACCTCTTAAGGGCAGTAATTTTTCTCAAAACTGGATCAAGTTTAGAGTGAACTGATTTCAAAAATTGACAAGACCGGAGAAGATGATAAATAGGATGAGAAAATGGAATGGAAGGATCCAATAAAATAATAATAATTTCCCCCATCTTGAAGCAAATTTTCACATAAAAAGTATTTTCGCTTAACTGTGGGGCCCACACGTTTGATCAATTAGGGACAGATTCTCATTTCCGTGCTGGGTTTTCAAACCCTGGAGTCCAGGCTGAACTGGCATGAAGTGAAAGTGCTTGATTGGTTGATGGTTTCCCTTGTTGAAATGCCAGCTACACACACACACACACTTCTCAAAGCCTTATTTATTTTATTTTATCACCCTAATGTGGGTCACGGTGAACGGCCAATGAGGCACGCACCGTCGTCTCAATACCACCTTTATGATTTATGGCCAACACATACGCTTCTCCCTCCACCTTTCTTTCTTTCTTTCTTTTCTTCCCTCCATCTCCCTCTTTTTTCCTCCCAGAGATCCTCACAACCCCTTAAATGGACTAACTCAGAGCAGAAGCAGTTGTCTCTGTTGAGTCAAACCAGACCTCTTCCTAAGAATGAATCAAATTATTTCACCATGTTGAGAGCTATAAAGGCGTAATTACTTGTAATTGGGGCTTCATATATGTGTTCTAAATTGGATGAGGTTTTTTAGGGGGGAGGGGTTATTCTAGATAGCTCCAAATTATTGTTGGATGGGGCAAAATTGGAAACAATTTTCTGTTCCATTTGAAACAGATTGTTCTAGACTCATGACAGTTTTTTTCTCTCTTCTTCTCTCTCTCTTAGTGCTTTGATATATTTGAAAGAGGAATATTAGAAGTACTATGATTATGCTGTAATGTTTTCTTTCAAGTTTGACTCCTCTCCCTTTGTTCTCAGTACTTCTATGCTATTATATCCCTCACTAGAGAGAAGTGGCAAGAGACAATGCGCTATTTCCAGTCGGACTGTGGATTGCAGACGGCATGTTGCGTTTAGATGACAATTGCAAATCCAATAGAGAACTGAATTGCCTCGATGCAACAAGCTTTGTGAGTGTGTGTGTATGTATATGTGTGTGTGGGTGGGGCGGGGGGGTTTCAAAAAGATCATAGAAGATGATTTAGTGCAGATGCAGGCTACTTTTGTCATCTCACACAGAGCAGCAATTTGCTAAACAAATCTATTCCTCCTTCAACTACACCAGGACGACGCTGTAGACATGTGTGTCTGTGTGCATGTGTGTGTGTGTGCATCTGTGTATGTGAGAATGTGCTCAAAATCAATGTTTACCCTGACTGTTGTTCCACCAGTCCATCCAAACATGAACTGATGCCTATTAGAAGTGATCTGGACAAATATTTGCAGTGTGTTGGTGGCCCTGAACAGCATACTAGCGGTGTATGTACATTGGTCGAATGGGGATTAAATGTATTAGAGTGGCTAGTAGTACACATGTCAAAAGATCAAGTTCAATGGTTGACACGCACCCACACTCACACAGTGGGAGATCTTTTACAGGGCTGCGATCAGTAGGCATAGGAAGGGAGCAAATCCATTGAAACACAGGAAGTAATCACCCATGTGTCAATATATTTACCATGATAAAAAAATCACTATCAAAATCTGTCGGTTTAAGCTAGAGATATATTTTTCTGCCTGAGCTGCATGCATTTCAATCCACTACATCCGCCTATGTTGGCCTTCCATATCTATGGTGCAGTGTGGCAGAGCTACAGCGCTGTTTCTGCCCAAACGGTTTGTCCTACTAACTATTATGAAAAGATGAGACTCTCACAAACACGATGGTGTTCTCTGTTTTGCTCTATGACCCCCCACAAGCCCCATTGGACTCGTCTGAAGTCGGTACCGCCGATGTGCCAACTTCTGTCTGTACCGTCCAAACCGTTTGGGCTACAAACTAATATGACCCCTCTATGGAAAGGGGATACTCTCACGAACAGGATGTTCTTTGTTTTGCTCTACGACCCCTACAAGTGTCACAGGACTCGTCTGAAGGTAACCCATTCAAATGAATGAAGTGTGGAGGTAGTTTTGTGTCACCAAAAAAGTGTCCAAAAAACTTAAATATTTCCTGAGCTTTTGTATAGATATAGGACAGACACTTCAAAACCTTATTCCTTATTATTACATTTTTTACTGTCTTTTTTGCCATTCATCAATGTGTTATTCAATGTTTTTCTATGGGCTGTAGTAATAAAGGACAAATTCAATATTTTATCAAATAGTTTTTTTTTATATATATATGTTTTTATACATACAGGGGTCCTAAAATTCAAAATCGAATAGCTTAATGATCCATGGTATGACCATCTTAAAACAATTCCATATGTTAGCTTAGTAGAACCCCCTAGTGTGATTGGCCTAATACGAGTGCCAACTAAACAAGCCTAGTCTTTATCTATGACTCACAATGTGAAAGTAGCAAATCATTAGTTTAATTATTCCCCCGTTATAGTACTTTTAAATACAGTTGGAGAGATACAGGCCTGGCGCTAGCCTTTTGGAGGCCCTAAGCGAGATTTGTATGGGCTTGCCTAGACAGTATAACAATGTACTGTAAAGGTACACAGCAAATTTGCAAGTGTTAAAATCTCGGTGTTAAGGTAAAAAGTGTTGTGAGGGTTATATCTGAGTGTTGATTCTAGAGAGGTTAACACCAGTTGGATTGAAATTGACACCACATGGGCGAATAAATGAAGTATTATTTGAATATCTTCTCACAAAACCGACTGTCCAGACCGAACCGTTGGAGCTACAAACGAATATGTCCTGATCGAAAGGGGAGACTCTCACGAACACAGAGGTGTCAGTTGTTCTGCTCTAAGACGCACACACACTTCAGGGGAGTTGTCTGAAGGTAACCCAGTACCAGGCTGTAAAAATGTCAAAAAGTGAATAGGGGGTCAAATGTGCCAAAAATAACGTCACCAAACATGGGTCAATTTTTTTTAATGTTTCCTAAGTTTACTTATACCTCTCAGATATAGGACAGACACTTCAAAACTTTGTTCCTTATGATTTATTTTTTTATTTTCTGTTTTGCCATTTATGAATGTGTTATGCAATGCATTTCAATGGGCTATAGCAGTAAAGGCCAAATTCAAAGTTTCATCAAATGTATATATATATATTTTTTTTTATACCTACAGGGGTCCTATAATTCTAAATCAAATGGCTAAATGATACATTTTATGACCATCTTAAAAAATAGGCCATATGTTAGCTTAGTAGATATTGCGATATAAGGGTCTAAGCCCTAAGAATTATAGGACCCCTGTAGGTATAAAAAAAAAATATATATATATATATATATACATTTGATGAAACTTTTACACAGGTAAAAAATATCTGACCTGTATCAGTGGGTTGGTTACCCCCTGAACTGCCTTTTTTGCCAAATTCACAAGTGTTAAAATCTCGGTGTTAAGGTAAAAAGTGTTGTGAGTGTTATATCTGAGTGTTGATTCTAGAGGGGTTAACACCAGTGGGATTGAAATTGACAACACATGGGTGAATAAATTAAGTATTATTTGAATCACAGTGGAATCAATACTGCTTGGTGGTGTTACTTGACTGTGTTCAGTTGTAGGTTGAATTTTGAAATAGTTTATTTTAATATTTATGTTTCTGCATGCATATTCATTGATGAATTGATCTTATACTATACAACCTTTTTCTAAACTAATCCAATCTGTAAGGGGTTGGATTTATTGCACCCATTACTGAGATGGTAGTTCCAGTTTAGATGGTTTAATTAGTCTTGTTTGTCAAGTCCTTCACCATAGCAGTCATTGTGAATCCAGGTTGTGGGTGATAAAATATTCCAATTGTTGGTTATCCTCCATCTGCCTTGATTCCGATAAGAATTACGAATCACTTCACAAACCAGCTTATTGTGACTTGCAGGTCTGCTGTGGCCCATGAGCTAAGATTTTCAAACCACAATGTTGAGGATAACTAGGCCATAAAGGCCTTATGAAATGTATAATATATGATCATAAAGGGTTTACTTTTAATTCAAACACATTCACTTAGGCAATCACTTGGTGAAAGCTTCAGGACTACAATTTATTGAATGTCTCTGTCACTAACAAACACACTCATGGGCATGCTGGGAAATATGCAAATTCGGTTTTTACAACCTACAATGTCAAACCCCCCCCCCACAATTTTTTTTTTTTACAAATAATACTGTAACACTACATGTGTTATTCCCTAAAACTGAAGTGTTACAGCATCAACTCTAATAAAGTGTTAAAATAAGTATTTGTAACACCCATGGTGTTTGGGACCAACACTAGGGGTGTTAGTTTGTGTACACTTTGAAAAGTGTTTGTTTAACACTATTTCAGTGGGTCACATATCATTTCTAAGAAAGTGTTAATTCCAACACCCACATTGTTAAATGTATCATCTCAAATTCGCTTTGTAGAGACTAGAGAGAAACATAAGTTAATCTCCCTAAGACTCATGAAACACAAATGTCTATACTTCGATGTTCACTTTGTCACCTCTCTGTGTCCTTATAAGTGCACTTATGAAAGCAAGTGAGCAGACATACAGATGGAAATAGAGAGAGAAATGTTCCTGTTTGTCCATTTGAGACAGAGAAAGCGAGAGAGATCTGACATTGTGCTGGGGGTTGTTTCCTCTGCCATTTCCTCCTACTTGTCCGTCCACATCAAGTCCCAATGTGTCTGCTGGTTTTTATTGAGCTCCAGCAGGGGGGCTGCTGGTGTTGCTGTGACACACACACACGCGCACACACACATGCACACACATGCACACGCACACTCCTTTGTCCTCCTTCTTTCTCATCCTTTTGTAACCCCCCCCCCCCATCTCTTTCCACAATATAAATTATCCACAATATCAATTGTTTCGTGTTTTGTTTTAACCCGTTTCATTTCAAATTCCCAATACAACTTATAACCTTTGCCTGCGTTCATTGAAATTTACTCTGTACATTCTTCAATATCTTTTGTGTAAAGTCAAGCTTTAGTTGGTGACAGATTCTTTAAGTCAGTTGTTTCTCCTTCCTGCCCCTCCTCCTCGCCACTCGCTCCAAACATGACTAAAGCTTCCTGAATGTTGACATCTGCCACATGAGCTCGGCTTGCTCCGCCAAGGTGCGAGATATATCCGTGGGGACAGCATTGCTTCAAGTTACCATGAACCTCCCAGCTGTGAGCAGGCGGCGAGCAACGAGGCTCGGCAAAATCAGAATGATGGTTGGGTTCTGTTTGCCTTTTCCTGTTATTTATTCATCTGTTTATTCTTTCTATCTGTCCACCACCCCACCCCCATCCCTCCCTTCATGCTCCTTTCCCAGAAGTGCCAAAAGGAGAGACAACGGCCTGTCACATCAGGTGTATCACAACCCCTCCCTTTCCCCCATCCTCTCCAATCTGAATAGGAAATGAATCCCAGTTCTCTGCCTCTCAGCCAATGGGCTCCTGGAATTCTGACCTTTTTCTGGTGTGAGGGCCATGATGGAAGGTGAAGTGTTGGGCTGGTGGCAGGACAGGGAGTGGGCGGGGGTTAAGGCAACTAGCGGTGAAGTGTGGATGGGCTGGGGTTACTGGGGGTGGGTTGGGAGGGTCCCTGTCCGATGAAGAATCCGATTAATCGCAAAGCCGACAATGTATGGACACCTCCTCGACACCATTCTCCCCCCTCCCCCCAGCACACACACGCACTAACCCCTTCCCCGTGGTGAACAGTTACCACAGCACGGTCGGGCCCCTGGATGGACGCCCTCTGGATTTATGTGTGCTAATTAGAGTGGAAGAAATTATTGGCTGCTTGCGACATCACAATAAAGGGGTTCCCAGATACATACACACACACACATGAACACACACATTGGCCTTGCGGATAGTAATGCACACCGGCATGCTGGATCCCACTGCGTTAGGCCGCACACCTCGGTTGGGTCCGGGCTCTGTCACACACGATTTCAACCTCCTCATGACAACCTCACACTCTTCCTACTAGTGTATCTACCCTTTAATACCCCCTCCTTCTCCTTCTACTGTGTGTGTCTGCGTACATATGTTTGACTAGCATAACTGTGTGTGTGTGTGTGTGTGTTTGTGTGTGTGCGTGTCTGTGTGTGCGAGAAAGGCTGTCTATTAGACTCCCACACAGAGTTTCTCCTATAATAGCCCAGTCTTAAATCAACACTAGCCTTGTAATAACATTTCACCCTGTGTTATTCCTATTGCAATTATGTGTCCTCAAGGCTTCGTCTTGCCGAAGTCTTCCTTTTATATCTCATCCAGGCTGGGCAGTGGATGGAACTCAATCTTTAGCTTCTCTTAAATGCTATTATAATTCTTTCAAAAGTGAAAAAATATATGTAGCAAACCTAGATTGCACCTTAAAAGTTATGCTGCAATTAAAATGTGGAATTTTTCTGGCACAGTGGTTTGAGTGAGGACATTGTGAAAATGAATGTGACTATAAAAAATATATAGAAGTCATTATCCCCTAAATTAGCATGTTTTAATTGTTATGTGTATGAGCAAGTGCCTGTGAGTAACAGTGTTCAACACACTTCTAACCCACTCCAAACTCACAGAAAACAAGCTATAGTTTCAGGGACCCAAAGATGTAATCGTGTGTGTGTGTGTGAGCGCATGGAGGACTCCCTCAAACTGGCCCTTTGAAGTGAAGCGGTAATGGAGGAAGTTAATTATCTCCCATTATGCAGGCTGGGAGCGACCAACGCCAGTTGGAGGCCATGTTTTTCCCTTTAATTAAGCACAGAGTCAAGCGTCGCCTGTCAGCAAAACGCTAAAAGAGCATTTCTGAGGGAGAGAGAATCCGCTGGCGCAGATGAGAGGCCACTGACGCCGGCCCCAAGTTAATGGGAGAAGCGTTAGCATCTTAAGAGAAATGTTAGCTGTATTAGCGTCTGCTGCTTTCGAACTGGGCTCTGGGAAATGCATTTAGTGCAGACAATGTATTCATTGTAAGCTGTGTTAGTTTCCTCTTGCTTCAATAGACTCTGGGTACTTATAACCAGATCTTAGATCAGATTACCCTAACCCCATCATCTTGACCATTACTTGAATTAGAGTCGATTGGCGCACCCGTGGGTCACGCGGTGACGTCATTTTGAATATTGAATAGCTCCCTGTGGGTTTATGCTAGAGACGTACCGTTTCTTGAAATGGCTGCAGCTGAAACCCCTCTGCTGATATAACCTTTGTGCCTATTCCACAACATGGGGCTTGTGAAAGCGGCCTTTTCCTACAAATGAGAGGATCCGGAGAGAACCGTGTGAGGTACAAACTAGTATGTCTCACCAACACCACAGTGTTTGTTGTTTGGCTCTACGACATCCACAAGCTTTACAGCAGTCCTCTAGAACTCTCTGTCGCAGGCGTCCTCATTTCGAAGAGGTCTTCTCACAAAACCGGCTGTCCACACCGAACCGTTGGAGCTACAAACTAATATATCCTGATCAAAAGGGGAGACTCTGACGAACACAGAGGTGTCAGTTGTTCTGCTCTAAGACGCACACACACTTTAGGGGAATTGTCTGAAGGTAACCCAGTACCAGGCTGTAAAAATGTCAAAAAGTGAATAGGGGGTCAAATGTGCCAAAAATAACGTGACCAAACATGGGTCAAAAAAAAATTATGTTTCCTAAGTTTTCTTATACCTCTCAGATATAGGACAGACACTTCAAAACATTGTTACTTATGATTTATTTTTTTATTTTCTGTTTTGCCATCTATGAATGTGTTATGCAATGCATTTCAATGGGCTATAGCAGTAAAGGCCAAATTCAAAGTTTCATCAAATATATACCTACAGGGGTCCTATATTTCTAAATCAAATGGCTAAATTATACATTTTATGACCATCTTAAAAAATAGGCCATATGTTAGCTTGGTAGATATTGCGATCTAAGGGCTTAGACCTACACAAGTAAAACATATCTGACCTGTATCAGTGGGTTGGTTACCCCCTGAACTGCCTTGGAATACAAGTTGTGAATGGGCAAGACAAACGATTTAACTGCCTTTAAACAGAGTATGTTAGCAGATGCCAGGTGGCCCAGTTTATGTCAAGAACTGCAAAGCAGCTGGGTTTTTTGCACTCAACATTTTCCCTTATGTATCAAGAATAGTCCACCACCCAAAGGACATCCAGCCAACTTGACACAACTGTTGGAAGCATTGGAGTCAACATGGGCCAGCATCCCTGTGGAATGCTTTTAATGCTCGGATGAATTGAGACTGTTCTGAGGGCAAAAGGGGGTGTCATTTAATATTAGGAGTTTTCCTAATTTTTGGTATAATCAGTGTACTAGAGAACATACATTACTCTAAGTTGTGACCATGTGAAATAGATTTTTGCCTTTTTGTCGTGAGCAACAAGCAAATTAATGCTTTGTGGTGTGTTCGTCCAACCCCATGCATTGCTTACTGTACATTTCCCATTAGTATAATTGACCATACATCACATTGCATACAACGAAAAATAGTCAAGCGGAGCCTTGTTATTCCGTTTGCCTACAAAACAGCATAATTGCGGGAAAAATGTACTTGTCAAGAGCTCCTGGCGCCGCTACCTAAAACGAGAAAATCCATCCGTCGAATTGGTGTGTGTGTGTCTCTACCCTCGCACTGAGCTCAGTAGGGGTACCGACGATTGCTGGGAAGCCAACCATCCGGGTGAGCAATTAAATAGAAATAGACAGCATGAAATATGGTTATTACTGTTATACAAAAGGCACATTTAGAGAATTGAGCAGATAACTGTAATTTTTTCTCCTCCACAGCTGTTATTTGTCCTCCTGTATTTTGTTAACTTAATGTCTCACGGTGATAATCGACTGAGGAGAGGGCAGAAGTTTTCTATTTACATTTTTAATTACCGTGACTTTTGACAGTTTGTATGATTTTCCAGTTTCCAGTTTCACTTAAGTTAAATTATAAAAAATAAAAAAATTATTATGTTTATTAGGTTAATGTGTCTTCTAGCACATTATGCTCAACATACACTTTTTGGTGTTTCTTAGTTTATTTTTACTAAGTTTGTGAATTCAATTCGGTTAGTAGTCAAATAATCACAATGGAATCTAGGTATTGATAAATTGAAATATTGAGATGTTAAGATATTTATAATTTAATAGACATTGATTGATTTGTTTTTAATAGGCCTGGCATTTCGTGACAAGGTGTGTGGAAAAAACCCTTACAAAAGAACTCACATGACAAAAAATCACGTGAAAAGAACACATGGTTTTCAGACATGTGACATGTGAACAAATCACGTGAAAAATGCCACGAGGGAAAAACAGACGTGTGAAGTTCCAGATAGATTTTTCAAATTTTTCTCATGAATAAGAAATATGTATTTTTAACATACTTGAATCATTATACTCAGGTAAGCTAAGTAACTTTTTTACAGAATGGAATTGAAGAATTTTAAATTCCATATGTGAACCGATTCAGGAAACTAGGCGTATGTTGCAAGTCACAACTTCACAGGAGAGCCGTTTGAACGTACATTTTTTTTAAAATTAAAATTAGTTTTTTTGGCAGAAATGCCTTCTCGATCATGTAAACTTTCATGTGCCTTAATAACTAACTTGTATGCCATTTGTAAATACAAATAAAATTGTTAAATTACGAGCCTTGTTGGTTAAGCCACAGAAAAAGCCCACAACCTTCCCGCTAGCCATGATTGGCTGAGATAATGAGTGGGCTGGACATGCCGAGGGATGAGTTCGGATTGGTCTCCCATATAGAATGCTTCTGTCTATTTGAGCTCGTCAGTCTGTGTTGGTAATCCTGTCGAACACTGCTTTTTTAAAAAAAATGTATTGTGTAGTGGAGCAGAATAAGTGTTGCTCTCCACTTTCTGGAGGATCAAGTTTTGAAATCAGTGCAATTAGAGTATGATAGTTAAAGAGATGGAGAAAACACCTGTCTCCGGATTATATCTTCAAACTAAGGGTAACCGTGGTATGGCATTCCTGACAGGGAGACACATCCATCATGCATGATAATGTATACAGGTAAGCTAGTCTAGCATTAGCTAGCTACATTTTCAGATTTTACACGTTTCTAATTTGGACAGAAAGTGGTTTCATTTCAAGCAAAAGTGTACTGTTAGCTAGCTTATGAGATCCTAATGTTAGCTAGCTACCATTGAACCTGGTTGGTTAGCTCTCAGCCTTGTGGCATTGTTGGCACTGTTCATTGTTGTTTAACTAGCTAATGTTATCTGGCTGGCTCGTTTGCTAATGTTACGTGACGTGTGTACAACACCCGTTGTATATATGGCCAGTGTCAGTAAACGTCTGCAAAAAAGCATAATGAAATTGTTGCCAGCTGAGCTGGTTAGGCTGTTTTCATGTTATCCAATCATCGGCCAGAGCGTCAAGTTTGTGCTCCGAGAGCGAAATGAGATGGGTGGGGCTAAAGCTTAAGAGGGTGTGAACGATGCTGAATGGGTGTAGACATAGAAGAGCTCTTCAGTAGATACCAAAACGTACTAAGGCCATTTTCTCAAAAGTGAATTTACAAGTTGATCAACTTTAAAAGCAGAATTACTTTCCCATTGTTCCTCAAATGCAGTGTATTATATACTATTTTGTAGCTCTGAGTCTTTACTTTTATCCAACGTAAAACACACAATTTCAAATTTTACCACATAAGACCGAAATCAGGTGGTGAGTGACATATGTGGAAACATTGCTACTGCAACACGTTAACAACAGCTTTTCACATGCAAGGAGAATAACACTATTTCACCACCACATGTGAAAGTTACATTTTCACATGAATGTTTCTTACATGTGAAACTGCAAATGTGAGTTTTACATGTATTTGTATTCATTATGGATCCCCCATTAGCTGCTGCCAAAGCACCAGCTACTCTTCCTGGAGTCCAGCAAAATTAAGGCAGTTTTTATCATTTTAAAAACATTGCAATACATTCACAACAAACTGTATGCCCTCAGGCCCCTACCCCACCACTACCACATATCTACAGTACTAAATCCATGTGTATGTATAGTGCGTATGTGTGTGTGTGTGTATGCATGCGTCTGTGACAATGTTTGTGTTGCTTCATCGTCCCCGCTGTTCCATAAGATGTTTTTTTAATCTGTTTTTAAATCTAATTTTACTGCTTGCGTCAGTTACCTGATGTGGAAGAGAGTTCCATGTAGTCATGGCTCTATGTAGTACTATGTGCCTCCCATAGTCTGTTCTGGAATTGGGGATTGTGAAGAGACCTCTTGTGGGGTATGCATGGGTCCGAGCTGTGTGCCAGTAGTTCAGACAGACAGCTCGGTGCATTCAACATGTCAATACCTCTCATAAATAAAAGTAGTGATGAAGTCAATCTCTCCTCCACTTTCAGCCAGGAGAGATTGACATGCATATTATTAATATTAGCTCTCTGTGTACATCCAAGGGCCAGCCGTGCTGCCCTGTTCTGAGCCAATTGCAATTTTCCTAGGTCCTTTACTGTGGCACCTGACCACACGACTGAACAGTAGTCTATTGCAAAACTAGGGCCTGTAGGACCGCCTTGTTGATAGTGTTGTTAAGAAGGCAGAGCATCGCTTTATTATAGACAG
Source organism: Salvelinus alpinus (assembly GCF_045679555.1). Classification (NCBI taxonomy): domain Eukaryota; kingdom Metazoa; phylum Chordata; class Actinopteri; order Salmoniformes; family Salmonidae; genus Salvelinus; species Salvelinus alpinus. The sequence goes on from NC_092114.1 coordinate 35,693,599, forward strand.
ACTTCTCCCCATCTTAGCTACTATTGCATCAATATGTTTTGACCATGACAGTTTACAATCTAGGGTTACTCCAAGCAGTTTAGTCATCTCAACTTGCTCAATTTCCACATGATTACAATATTTAGTTGAGGTTTAGGGTTTAGTGAGTGTTTTGTTCCAAATACAATGTTTTTAGAAATATTTGGGGCTAACTTATTCCTTGCCACCCACTCTGAAACTAATTGCAGCTCTTTGTTAAGTGTTGCAGTCATTTCAGTCGCTGTAGTAGCTGAAGTGTATAGTGTTGAGTCATCCGCATACATAGACACTCTGGCTTAACTCAAAGTGTTGTTAGTAAAAATTGAAAAAAGCAATGGGCCTAAACAGCTACCTTGGGGAATTCCTTATTCTAACTGGATTATATTTGAGAGGCTTCCATTAAAGAACACCCTCTGTGTTCTGTTAGACGAGTAACTCTTTATCCACATTATAGCAGGGGGTGTAAAGCCATAATACATACGTTTTTCCAGCAGCAGACCGTGATCGATAATGTCAAAAGCTACACTGAAATCTAACAAGACAGCCCCCACAATCATTTTCTCATCAATTTCTTTGAGCCAATCATCAGTCAATTGTGTACGTGCTGTGCTTGTTGAGTCTCCTTCACTATACGCATGCTGAAATTCCTTTGTCAATTTGTTTACTGTGAAATAGCATTGTATCTGGTCAAACACAATTGTTTCCAGAAGTTTTGGGATAGAGGGCAGTATTTTTACGTTCGGATGAAAGCGTGCCCAGAGTAAACTACCTGCTACTCAGGCCCAGAAGCTAATATATGCATATTATTGGTAGATTTGGATAGAAAACACTCTGAAGTTTCTAAAACTGTTTGAATGATGTCTGTGAGTATAACAGAACTCATATGGCAGGCGAAAACCTGAGAAAAATCCAACCAGGAAGTGGGAAATCTGAGGTTTGTAGCTTTTCAAGTCTTTGCCTATCCAATATACAGTGTAAATGGGGTCATATTGCACTTCCTAATGCTTCCACTAGATGTCAACAGTCTTTAGAACCTTGTTTCAGGTTTCTACTATGAAGGGGAAGCGAATACGAGCTGTTTGACTAAGGGGTCTGGCAGAATGCTGCGCGGCCGTGAGAGCGAGCTGCATTCCTTTTCATTTCTAAAGACAAAGGAATTGTCCGGTTGAAACATTATTGAAGATTTATGATAAAAACATCCTAAAGATTGATTCTATACATCGTTTGACATGTTTCTACGAACTGTAATATAACTTTTTTGACTTTTCGTCTGGACTTGCCCGCGCCTTGTGAATTTCGATTGGTGAACTAAACGCGCTAACAAAAAGGAGGTATACAAAACAAACATTTATTGTGGAACTGGGATTCCTGGGAGTGCATTCTGATGAAGATCATCAAAGGGAAGTGAATATTTATAATGCTATTTCTGACTTTTACTGACTCCACAACATGGTGGGTATCTGAATGGCTTGTTTTTGTGGCTTAGCGTTGTACTCAGATTATTGCATGGTGTGCTTTTTCTGTTAAGCTTTTTTGAAATCTGACACAGCGGTTGCATTAAGGAGAAGTATATCTTTAATTCTATGCATAACACTTGTATCTTTTATCAAAGTTTATGATGAGTATTTCTGTAAATTGATGTGACTCTGCAAATTCGCCGGATGTTTGAGAGGCACAACATTACTGAACATAACGCGCCAATGTAAACTGAGACTTGTGGATATAAATATGAACTTTATCAAACAAAACATACATGTATTGTGTAACATGAAGTCCTATGAGTGCCATCTGATGAAGATCATCAAAGGTTAGTGATACATTTTATCTCTATTTCTGCTTTTTGTGACTCCTCTCTTTGGCTGGAAAATGGCTGTATGTTTTTTTTGTGACTAAGCACTGACCTAACATAATCATATGGTGTGCTTTCACTGTAAAGCCTTTTTGAAATCGGACATGATGGCTAGATTAACAAGAAGTTAACCTCTCTGGGGTAGGTAGGACACAATCGTCCCACCTGGCCAATAGCCAGGGAAAATACAGAGCGCCATATTCAAATAAAATGACATAAAAATCAAACTTTCATTAAATCACACATGTAAGATACCAAATTAAAGCTACACTCGTTGTGAATCCAGCCAACATGTCAGATTTCAAAAAGGCTTTTCGGCGAAAGCATAAGATGCTATTATCTGATGATAGCACAACAGTAAACAAAGAGAGTAGCATATTTCAACACTGCAGGCACGACACAAAACGCAGAAATAAAAATATAATTCATGCCTTACCTTTGACGAACTTCTTTTGTTGGCACTCCAATATTACATTTTACATTTAAGTCATTTAGCAGACGCTCTTATCCAGAGCGACTTACAAATTGGTGCATTCACCTTATGATATCCAGTGGAACAACCACTTTACAATAGTGCATCTAACTCTTTTAAGGGGGGGGGGGGGGGTTAGAAGGATTACTTTATCCTATCCTAGGTATTCCTTAAAGAGGTGGGGTTTCAGGTGTCTCCGGAAGGTGGTGATTGACTCCGCTGACCTGGCGTCGTGAGGGAGTTTGTTCCACCATTGGGGTGCCAGAGCAGCGAACAGTTTTGACTGGGCTGAGCGGGAACTGTACTTCCTCAGAGGTAGGGAGGCGAGCAGGCCAGAGGTGGATGAACGCAGTGCCCTTGTTTGGGTGTAGGGCCTGATCAGAGCCTGAAGGTACGGAGGTGCCGTTCCCCTCACAGCTCCGTAGGCAAGCACCATGGTCTTGTAGCGGATGCGAGCTTCAACTGGAAGCCAGTGGAGAGAGCGGAGGAGCGGGGTGACGTGAGAGAACTTGGGAAAGTTGAACACCAGACGGGCTGCGGCGTTCTGGATGAGTTGTAGGGGTTTAATGGCACAGGCAGGGAGCCCAGCCAACAGCGAGTTGCAGTAATCCAGACGGGAGATGACAAGTGCCTGGATTAGGACCTGCGCCGCTTCCTGCGTGAGGCAGGGTCGTACTCTGCGAATGTTGTAGAGCATGAACCTACAGGAACGGGTCACCGCCTTGATGTTAGTTGAGAACGACAGGGTGTTGTCCAGGATCACGCCAAGGTTCTTAGCACTCTGGGAGGAGGACACAATGGAGTTGTCAACCGTGATGGCGAGATCATGGAACGGGCAGTCCTTCCCCGGGAGGAAGAGCAGCTCCGTCTTGCCGAGGTTCAGCTTGAGGTGGTGATCCGTCATCCACACTGATATGTCTGCCAGACATGCAGAGATGCGATTCACTACCTGGTTATCAGAGGGGGGAAAGGAGAAGATTAATTGTGTGTCGTCTGCATAGCAATGATAGGAGAGACCATGTGAGGATATGACAGAGCCAAGTGACTTGGTGTATAGCGAGAATAGGAGAGGGCCTAGAACAGAGCCCTGGGGGACACCAGTGGTGAGAGCACGTGGTGCGGAGACAGATTCTCGCCACGCCACCTGGTAGGAGCGACCTGTCAGGTAGGACGCAATCCAAGCGTGGGCCGCGCCGGAGATGCCCAGCTCGGAGAGGGTGGAGAGGAGGATCTGATGGTTCACAGTATCAAAGGCAGCCGATAGGTCTAGAAGGATGAGAGCAGAGGAGAGAGAGTTAGCTTTAGCAGTGCGGAGCGCCTCCGTGACACAGAGAAGAGCAGTCTCAGTTGAATGACTAGTCTTGAAACCTGATAATATAATATGTCCCATAAACATCACAAATGGTCCTTTTGTTCTATTAATTCCGTCGATATATATCCAAAATGTCAATTTATTTGGCACGTTTCATCCAGAAAAACACAGCTTCCAACTTGCGTCACTACAAAATATATCAAAAGTTACATGTAAACTTTACCAAAACATTTCAAACTACTTTTGTAATATAACGATAGGTATTTTTAAACGTTAATAATCGATCAAATTGAAGACGGGATGATCTGTGTTCAATACAAAAAGAAAACAAACTGAAGCAACTTTTCTGGTAATGTCCCTCACACAAACAATTTACTTCAAGTGACCCTCATTTAAAGATGGCCATACTTCTTCATTACACAAAGGAAAAACCTCAACCAATTTCCAAAGACTGGTGACATCCAGTGGAAGTGGTAGGAACTGCAAACAAGTCCCTTAGAAATCTGGTGTCCCAATGAAAACTGTGCTTATCTTGCCAATGAAAAAGACATTAAAGTAGTTTGCAATATCAGTGGGATTTTTGTTATGAATGAGCCATCTGATTCAATGAATGAAGGAGCCGATTTGTCTTTTTTCCCCAAAATTTAATTTAAGGTGCCCCAAAGCTTTTTACTATCATTCTTTATATAATTTATCTTTGTTTCGTAGTGTAGTTTATTTTTATTTCGTTTAGTCACATGATTTCTTAAATTGCAGTATGTTTGCGAATCAGTTGGGCTGCCAGACTTAATTGCCATACCTTTTGCCTCATCCCTCTCAACCATACAGTTTTTCAATTCCTCATCTTGTATGACCTCATCTCATTCTTGTATGACCTCTTATACACTATATTAAGCCCAGCCTTTGGAACTTTGGTTTTCCTAGATATGGCTATTATATTGTGATCACTACATACTATGGATTTGGATACTGCTTTAAAGGAAATATCTGCTGCATTAGTAAAGATGTGATCAGTGCATGTTAATGATTTAATTCCTGTGCTGTTTGTAACTACCCTGGTAGGTTGACTGACAACCTGATCCAGGTTGCAGGCACTGGTTACATTTTGAAGTTTTTCCCTGAGTGGGCAGCTTGATGATAGCCAGTCAATATTTAAATCACCCAGAAAATATACTTCTCTGTTGATATCACATACCTTATCAAGCATTTCACACATATTATCCAGATACTGACTGTTAGCACTTGGTGGTCTATAGCAGCTTCCCACAAGAATGGGTTTCAGGTGAGGCAGACGAACCTGTAACCATATTACTTCAACAATATTTAACATTAGATCGTCTCTAAGCTTTACAGGAATGTGGTTCTGAATATAGACCGCAACACCGCCTCCGTTGGCATTTCTGTCTTTTCGGTAGATGTTATAACCATGTATTGCTACCACTCTATCATCAAAGGTACTTTCTAAGTGTGTTTCAGAGATCGTCAGAATATGAATGTCATCTGTTACAAGCAAGTTAATGACTTCTCGGACCTTGTTTCTTAGGCTACATATGTTAATATGGACTATTTTTAGCACTTTTCTGGGTTGCTTAATTGTTTTTAATGCTTTACTGGGAAGCTTATCAGAGGTAGACTTACTCATGTTATTTACATTGGAGCTGATAGTGCAGGGTGAGCTGCATAAAGTGGTCTTCCTACTATTGCACACCGCATCAGTGCTAACAGTGGAACTCTGGTTTATAGGCTCATGATTACTGCTTACAATAGCTGTAGGATAAACAGATGTATTCAGTGCAATTAGGGGAAAATAAATTTAATTACTTACATTGTGTTTGCCAATGCCCCTAAGATCATGTACATTTGATGCAGCATTATGACAACTCATTGTCACAATGTTAGGGATTAACTGAGCTGGTCTTGGATCATTTACCAGTCATTGTTTCAACGCAGCCCTGAAATGTGTGGACAGAGTGACGTGATTGTTTTTACATGTGAAAATGTAATTAAATGGAAATCAATACGTGTAAGTGAGACTTTCCCATGTGGAGTTTGATTTTCACATGTTAACTTGCAATTCCACATGTGAACGTGAGATTTTCACATGAACGTTTTCACGTGAAACTGCATATCACAGATTTGATTTGGCTGAAAGCAAATATTTTGGATTGAGAGAGAGATGTTTGAACCCTTAGAAAAAAAACTTCAAATTTAAACTCAACGTGAAAAACAGCTATTAGGAAAATGCTATTTTCACATGTTTTTGTTGTTGTAAGGAAAGTTCGGACATCTCACTATCGTCTCTCTCTCAATATTATAATATTAGCATTCAGCCAAATCAAATCTGTGAAATTAATTTCTCACATTTAAATGTTCTTGTCGCCTCACCTCTCAGGACAATGAATTTCTCTCTCCTCAAAATTGTGAACGATATCTAATGTATTTATAATATGTATTTATAATATACATTATTTCAGTCTCAACAGCATGCAAATATGAATATGAATCATCCTTTATATGATTTATATGAATCACTCATACTACCCACAACCAAAGGGGGGTGCCAGCCAAATCTTTTGCTGGTCCACATCCTAACACATTTGACCAACAACCATCCTCCTATTGACCTGTCTGGCCTATGACTGTGCAGATGACAACCCGAGTTGTTATTAATGTACGCCGCGGGTCCCATATCTCCGTATCTGTAGCAAAGAACGGTCGCCGCCTCTGTCCCCCGCCCCTCTGGCTCCGACAGTCTGGCTCCTGTGTGTAAAAAGATCCAGCCTAATCTCTTTACTCCCATAGCTAAAATCAATAGGGACATATTTCTGGAAGAAGTTTCCAGCCCTTGTAATGTGCTGTTATTGGAGGGTGCGATTGATGGCGGTTCAGGTTTAGCTTCAGGCATCTCGGAGGGATCTTGAGGGTGTTGGTGAGTGGTGGAGAGGCCTCCTGGGTGTACCGGGCTCACTGGGTAGAAGGTACATATCAGGGAAAGTAGTGGAAGCAGAGGAAAGCTAGTTGTCTTGTGACTAGACATGACAGACAGCCTGACGTTCATGCATACACACTCAGCAGAATAGTCATTGTGTGAGAGAGTTTACATTTTCAAAGTTTATTCACCACGTGCACAGGATACAATGGGTGTAAAACAGTACAGTGAAATTCTTACCTTCAGAGCTCTTTGACAACAATGCAGTGATAAACCTAATAATAATATAAATAATAATAAAATAAAAACACACAAGAACTACGATGTGAGTTAAAGAAACAGTGGCAGTACCTTATTTAATGTGCAGGGGTGCTGGAGTGAGCCTCTTGCTACACCTGGACACACACACACACACCTTATGAATTTTCCCACGAGGCTACAAATTACCCCGAAGGAATGAGGGCGGTAATGTATGGCGCCTAGAACAACAGGTTTGTGTAGCATGGCTTTTAATGTGAGATTGGTGAAAAGCAGTACAAGTACAAACACTGAGTCAGTTGTGCCATGGAGACACAAAACGTGTGTGTGTGTTTGTAAGTATGTGTGGGAGTCTCCTTATGCATGAGCAGAAATGATCTGTTGATTGCAAGGAAGAGCTACAGTACTGCCGTCAGCCGCTTCTTATCGGAGACCTGTCATCTGCTGTAGAACTCTAGCCAGCCATTTTATTTTCCTTGTAATGTAGTACAAGCCCCCTCTCTTCCCCTCCCTGCACTCCTCCCTACTCCTTCTCCTTCACCGCCATTGATTATCTATAACCAGGGGTGAAAGTAAGGTGGTACAGCCCGGTGCGGCATCCCAGCAAAATATAATTATGGGGGTTCGCGTACCGGTAAAAAGTGAGCCTATCACAATTAATACAACCTGCCCAAAAAACTATAGGCTATTACGCCACTATTTAACATTACTGCATGTCAGGTGCATGACAAAGTAACGAATTGACTGGAAACCGGGTGGTATAAGCTCCAAATTGCCTTGTGGTTTGAGGAGAACACTTACATTTTGTCAAGCCGGAGATGTATGGCCTGGACCGGAGATGTATGGTCTGGACCGGAGATGTATGGTCTGGACCGGAGATGTATGGTCTGGACCGGAGATGTATGGTCTGGACCGGAGATGTATGGTCTGGACCGGAGATGTATGGTCTGGACCGGAGATGTATGGCCTGGACCGGAGATGTATGGTCTGGACCGGAGATGTATGGTCTGGACCGGAGATGTATGGTCTGTACCGGAGATGTATGGCCTGGACCGGAGATGTATGGTCTGGACCGGAGATGTATGGTCTGGACCGGAGATGTATGGTCTGGACCGGAGATGTATGGTCTGTACCGGAGATGTATGGTCTGGACATGGCGGAGATGAGTGGCCAAGACCGAGGCTTGCGTTGACAACAGTGGATGCAATCAATTCAGGCTACAAGTGTAGGCCTTAATGACAATCACAGAATGTCACTACAATACACCAAGGTGTTTTGTAACGGATGTCTTTTTCCATTGATCAAATTGCGGGTGCACAATGCACTTTTGGGGTTTGGATGCTGAAATGATTTTGTGAGTGTAGGAATGTTTGCAGGTAAGCCTTTGTTAAGTGATTGTTTGACAATCAGATGAAAACATCATGACTGGTTGTGTTTAGTTATTTCTTTTCGTTATCAAAATTCTTAACTTAATTGAGCAACGGTATCTTTATTGGCACCAGCTGAGAACATCGGCCATATCCCCGGTGAGTGTGCATATTCAATGTCTTTGTCATTGGGTCAGTGTGTCATGACACAAGGCGAGACCCAGATGCAGACACAGGAGGCAGATGGTTGGAGTCTTAAAATATGTATTAATCCAATAGGGGAAGGCAAGAGAATGGTTGTGGACAGGCAAAAGGGTCAAAACCAGTTCAGAGTCCAAAAGGTACTGAAGGGCAGACAGATTCAAGGTCAGGCCAGGCAGAATGATCAGGGAGGCGGGAAAGAAGTCCAGAGTCAGGCAGGGGTCAAAACCGGGAGGACTATCAAAAAGAGAATAACAAAAGGAGTACGGGAAAAACATGCTGGTTGACTTGTATGTTAATCAAGACGAACTGGCACAGAGAGACAGGAACACAGGGATAAATACACTGGCCCAGAGAGACAGGAAACACAGGGATAAATGCACTGGCCCAGAGAGACAGGAAACACAGGGATAAATACACTGGGGAAAACAAGCGACACCTGGAGGGGGTGGAGACAATATCGAGGACAGGTGAAACTGATCAGGGTGTGACACAGTGCCACTTTTGTTTGTTTTTGGACAATCATTTCCTCCTCCAGGTTAGATGGATGTCATATTGTATTTGTGTCTCCCCTTTTCGTAGGCCAATTATATGGATCAGCCAACATGGTTTTTATTGATCTGTTTGTCAGTGTCAGCAGAGTAGGCTCCCCTGTCATTTCTGTAGTATAAAAAAATGCGTGCGTGCACTTGGGTGTCCCGTACCGGTAAGAAGTTAAATGTACTTTCATCCCTGTCTATAACTGAGGCTAATCATTATTTTGGTTTTCACGCTTTGTTATCCTCCCGTGACTTGCCAGGCCACCCTGTCGCAAACCATGGCTGCTGCTCTTCCTCTCAGATGTCCCTGAAACCAGGAGACTGTTATGATTTTAACCCTTCCACCCCTCCTTCAGTACAGACTACCTTTTTTCTCTTTCTGGCCACCCCTAGGCACCTGCATACGGACGCACACACTTAAAAAAAAAAATGTATCCTTCATTTTACTAGGCAAGCCAGTTAAGAACATGACGGCCTCCCCCGGCCAAACCTTGGACATCGCTAGGCTAATTGTGTGCCGCCCTATGGGACTCCCAATCACTGCCGGATGTGACACAGCCTGGATTTGAACCAGGGACTGTAGTAACACCTTTTGCACTGAGATGCAGTGCCGTAGACAGCTGCTCTGACACACACACACGTACGCACACACACACACACACACTTTTTATTTTAGTTTCTCACTGAAATGTGTACGCCAGAATACCATTATAACTGTCGCTATAACCAGCCCCATCCACTCTGTCTATCTCTCAGTATTTTATCTCTCACCATCTCTCACTCTTTCTAGCACCTGCACACTCTTTTTCTCTCACTCTGCCTCTCCCACTTCCCTCTTTCTCTCTCCCCCTTCTCTCTTTCACTCATCCCTCTATCCCTATTTGTTTGTCTCACCCATTCTCACGCACACTTTCTCTCACCCCCCCATCCCCATCCTCTCTCGATAGCACCCGGCTGTTGGCTTGTGGCTGGGCTTGGGTTGACGGCTGGCTGTCTGGTGTCATGAGCGATCAGGTCGACGGCGGCACGGCAAGGCCGATAGGAGCTGAGCGAGGGCCGCCTTGTAGCGGGTCACCTCTCACGGCCAATTAGTGTTGGAGCTGCGGCGTGCTCGCCTCTTGTCAGGCCTGCTTATCGTCGGAGATCAGCGGCGATCAGTCTCTCACACCAGCCTCTCTCTCTCTCACTCTGCTCAGGCTCCCTCTCGCTTGTCTTTCCAGGCGGTCCTTGTCTCTCTTCCTCTCTTTCTTTCTGTTTGCACCCTCATTTTGTTTTTGCCAGTAGCAGGTGGCTGCTTCACTTTGTGTCGATCAGTTTCGCTCCCACTTTTTTTCTCATATTTCTCTTTTATTGTATTAATTTAGCAGAAACTATGGTACAAAAATACTTATAATCTATGTACTTTGTGTTTAAATAGTGGCTGTTTTGTTGAGGCAGTCACAGGGAGTGAATTAAAATAGGGAAAAAGAATGAACATTGTTTAAGGCAGAGATATTTTTTCTCACTTTATTCACTCCAACTCCCCCTTTTCACTCTTCATTTTTACTCTACTCTTTCTCTCTGTCCATTCTCTCCAGCATGATCCTCCCTATTTCTCCTCCCTGTTGTTTATTCTTTTCCTCTTTCACACACCCTCCATCTGTCTTTCTCTGATGTGAAAGAATGGAGCCGTGTCCCAGTGGGTGTCAGTGTATGACCGACCGACTGGCTTGTGTGTGTGTGTGTGTGTGTGTGTGTGTGTGTGTGTGTGTGTGTGTGTGTGTGTGTGTGTGTGTGTGTGTGTGTGTGTGTGTGTGTGTGTGTGTGTGTGTGTGTGTGTGTGTGTGTGTGTGTGTGTCAACCGAAGGTGACTCAGTGTTGGCAGAGTGAGACCCTTGGTGAGTGGCTCTGTCTTCTCACGAGCTGAACTCTGGTACTCAATTGCCCTTTTCTCTAACATACACACACGTACACACAAGCGTGTGTGTGTCTGTGTGTGAATTTATGTGTGTGTGTGTGTGAATTTGTTTGGTTGTGTGCATCTTTTATTTTTGTGTTAGAGTTTGTCAATGTCTTGCAAAGCATTCGAATCATCCCCCCAAAATACTAATGGTTAGAAATCAGCAATACATACAGTACAACTATCCCCAGCAGATGGCATAAACATGTAAAGAACCCATAGACTAAATCCATGTCATGGAAAGGTTTCATTTTTCAATGATGCTACTTTTTTTAATGTAAAGTGATTTTAAGTGTGCATGAAAGGGCAGCTAACAAATAGTATATATTACCATTATTCACAGACAGTGTATTTTTAAATACCAGTAGGTGTATAGAGGCTCATCTGACGCCTGGCGACACGGGCATTGATTAATGATGTCTGGCTAGAAGACTCCTCCATCCATAGGGCCAGTATTAGTTTTTGTTTTAATTACCACTGCCTAGTAATGTTTCCTATCCATAACTGTCTGGCGTGTGTGTGTGTGTGTGTGTGTGTGTGTGTGTGTGTGTGTGTGTGTGTGTGTGTGTGTGTGTGTGTGTGTGTGTGTGTGTGTGTGTGTGTGTGTGTGTGTGTGTGTGTGTGTGTGTGTGTGTGTGTGTGTGTGTGTGTAGTAGGGTGCATGTGTGTGTGAGGGGTGGGGAGTGAGTGTAGGAAAGAGTAAAGCGAAGGAAAGGGAGAGAGTGTGTGGTGGGGTGTGTGTGTGTGGGGGGGGGGGGTGTAGTGAATACAGCAAGGGAAAGGGAGAGAGAGCGTTGGTTTGTGTGTGTGGGTGTGTGTGTGTGTGTGAGATATTGTGGGGGGGGCACATGTATTTACATAGGGCAGTGAGTGTGCGCTTGTGTGCGTGTGTTTTTGTCTACATGTACGTGATATCCATGATTGAGGCCTTGGCACCTGGCTCAGCCCTTATGCCCATCTCCCTCCATGCACCACTGTGTGGCAGGCAGCATCTTTCATTTCAATATTTCAATATTTATGTCTCACTTTTACAAGCCATTGTCATTGCCAAGTCATTGTAAGGGTATGTGCAACTGGGCTGTTTGGCTTTCTGTCAATTACTTTCTCTTCTTCTTATGCTGAGCCTGGTTTGATTTTATATTTATTTATTTATTAGTATATATTTTTTTTCCTCTACCTCAGGTAGTATAAAGACAGTCTCTACCTCGGGTAGTATAAAGACAGTATCTACCTCGGGTGGTATAAAGACAGTATCTACCTCGAGTAGTATAAAGAGTCTCTATCTCGGGTAGTATAAAGACAGTATCTACCTCGGGTAGTATAAAGACAGTATCTACCTCGGGTAGTATAAAGACAGTATCTACCTAGGGTAGTATGAAGACAGTATCTACCTCGGGTAGTATAAAGACAGTATCTACCTCGGGTAGTATAAAGACAGTATCTACCTCGGGTAGTATAAAGACAGTCTCTACCTCGGGTAGTATAAAGACAGTATCTACCTCGGGTAGTATAAAGACAGTCTATACCTCGGGTAGTATAAAGACAGTATCTACCTCGGGTAGTATAAAGACAGTATCTACCTCGGGTAGTATAAAGACAGTCTCTACCTCGGGTAGTATAAAGACAGTATCTACCTCGGGTAGTATAAAGACAGTCTCTACCTCGGGTAGTATAAAGACAGTCTCTACCTCGGGGTGTATGAAGACAGTATCTACCTCGGGTAGTATAAAGACAGTCTCTACCTCGGGTAGTATAAAGACAGTATCTACCTCGGGTAGTATAAAGACAATCTCTACCTCGGGTAGTATAAAGACAGTATCTACCTCGGGTAGTATAAAGACAGTATCTACCTCGGGTAGTATAAAGACAGTAACTACCTCGGGTAGTATAAAGACAGCCTCTACCTCGGGTAGTATAAAGACAGTATCTACCTCGGGTGGTATAAAGACAGACTCTACCTCGGGTAGTATAAAGACAGTCTCTACCTCGGGTAGTATAAAGACATTATCTACCTCGGGTAGTATAAAGACAGTCTCTACCTCGGGTAGTATAAAGACAGTATCTACCTCGGGTCCTTCTTAAGTACAGTATCATAGTTAGGAAGCTAACGCATGTAGTTTTAGACTGAAAAATATAGTATAAATAAGAATTACTTTCTGTTTTTTGTATTTTTTATTATTGATTGGTGACTCACAGCATTTGTTTTATTAATGTATGCATAGGGGTGTATTTGCTTGCCATCTGTCGTGTGTGTGTGTGTGTGTGTGTGTATGTATGTGCACCATAGGCACACATTGATGCATACACATGTACCATGTGTGTGTATCAATGTGTGTTGCATGTGTGCGCTCGCATATGCGGTCCGTGCATACATGTTTGTGTTTGTGCTCACACAAACCTTTCATATGCACCCATTCCTCCTGTTTGGAAGATGAACTTAACGGTGGAAGTGAAGGAAAAGGGCAGCCTCATTTGCATAGCGGGGCTTTATTAGAATATGCTAAGGATGGAGAGGAGTGTATTTCCAGCCTCGGCGATGAATCGCTGCCGCATCGCAAAGTCGCCTCTGTCGTCACCATCATTTGCATACCTTGCGGTCTTCCTTTTTTTATTTTTTTATTTTTTTTACTTACCTTAATGGGCGAATGCTTATTTTAAATTACAGATTTGTCTCCAAGTAGACTTTTGGCAAGCACTCTGCAACTTAAATGGGGCCGTTCTGTTTCTTTATAGATGAACTGAGGGATTGTGGCTTTAAAAGGTTCCGGATGCGTCTGTCTGTAGTCGGGATGCTGTGGAGGGTTTGTGATGTGGAGAATACGGTGTTATTGAGAGGTTGGTTTAATGGTCGGGAATTAGACCTTACGTTTGAAGGATGAGGTTTGATTATTACTACACCCATCCGCCTCAAGGGTTCTCTCCAAAAAGTAGGTGCCACATTAGATTTCAGACACAGACAGACAGACACTTCCAATAGCCAGTCTTTCAAGAGAAATTGTGTGGCTCATCCACTGGTGTTTTATGGAAATTGACAGAATATATTGCCACACTGACGTTGAGCATCCAAAAGACCGACTTAACCTCAAATTCTATAAGTCTCCACTTCACATATTTACATCCAACTCTTCTAAAATCAAAGCTGAATCTACCACCACACCTTCCACTGCTCAGAACAAGCATCAACACTTTTTTTAGTTTTATTTTTTTCCAGAACGTCCACCGGTTAAATGCAAGCCAACATCTGATGACGTTTGGCTCCGTTTGTTTATGGAGGCCGATGGATTGCCGTGGCGAGCCTTGACTCTGAGATCTCACTCGGGACCGGGCCAGTCAGATCTCGTCAGGCCCTGGATGACTAGATGAAACAGGCGTTGTTGGCCCATCCGCTCAGGTTTGCTTTCAAAAAGACAGCGCCGCATGGGGCCTCGGAGACGAGGCCGCCCATGGGTCCATATTTTTTTTAAAGGGAAAGAAGGAGGGGAGAAAAAAACATGATTTATTTAGCATGTTTACTGTTTCTACCATATCTTGGAGAGCAGGATTATTTTCACAAACAATAAAGCCCCTGGAGTATTACTATTAGAACTCTGGGATCCCGGGGTAGTTGGCTTCCAAAACGATTGTCACGATCATCGTAAAGATGAGACCAAGGCGCCGCGTGAGTAGAGTTCCACATAATTTTCATCAACTGAAACTCACCTAACAAAACAACAAACAACCAAACGAAACGTGACGCTACAGGTGTGCACTCAGGCAACTCAATGTAGACAAGATCCCACAACACAAACGAGGAAAATGGCTACGTAAATATGATCCCCAATCAGAGACAACGATAAACAGCTGTCTCTGATTGGGAACCATATCAGGCCAACATAGACATACAAAACCCCATGACATACAAAACCCCATGACATACAAAACTAACCAAAACATATAGAAAAACAGAGATATCTAAGGTCAGGGCGTGACAGTACCCCCCCCCGAAAGGTGCGGACTCCTGGCCGCAAACCTGAACCTATAGGGCAGGGTCCGGGTGGGCATCTACCCTTGGTGGCGGCTCCGGTTCTGGACGCAGCTCTGGAAGCTCCGGACCGTGGGTCATCTCTGGAGGCCCCGGACCATGGATCGTCGCCGGAAGCTCCGGACCGTGGGTCGTCTCTGGAGGCCCCGGACCGTGGATCGTCGCCGGAGGATCTGGACCGCAGATCATTGCAGGAGGCTCTGGACTGAGATCCCCTGCTGAAGGCTCTGGACCGAGATCCCCTGCTGAAGGCTCTGGACCGAGATCCCCTGCTGAATGCTCTGGACCGCCAACCGTCGCTGGAGGCTCTGGACCGCCGACCGTCGCTGGAGGCTTCATCGCTGGAGGCACCGGACCATGGATCATCGCCGGAGGCTCTGAACTGGGAACCACCGCCGGAGGCTCCGGACTGCAGATCGTCGCCGGAGGCTCTGGACCGCCGACCGTCGCTGGAGGCTCTGGACCGCCGACCGTCGCTGGAGGCTTCATCGTTGGAGGCACCGGACCGTGGATCATCGCCGGAGGCTCCGAACCGGGAACCACCGCCAGAGGCTCTGAACTGGGAACCACCGCCGGAGGCTCCGGACTGCAGATCATCGCCGGAGGCTCTGGACCGCCGTCTGCATTGGGCTTTTAACAACCATCTCAAACCATGAATGCATTAAAATTGAGGTTCCCTTTAACAAGGTATTGTAGCAGTCGAGATGTTTGTGCAAAGTTGGAAATACGTTGCTCAATCATTAATTTCCCAGGATGCATCATTATTGAGCAGATTTCCAAAGACACCTTACCAACAACATACTCCACACACTCAGCAGGGTAGCCTACAATTTGTTCTTGCTGTTGTTGCTTTTGCCATACCATAATTAAGGCAATAAAATGTTACCATAGTGCAATGCACTTGGTGGCACCAATAATAAGTACAGAGGTGTATACTGGTTTTACTACATTATTTGAGTAATTATTTAATAAAGAGTGAGGGAGATAGTGTGTGTGTGTTGGTCGCTAACTATTATAAAGTGAACATCCCACATGCTTTGAGATCACACATTTTGTTGTTGCCAATTAACAGCCGATCTGAAAACAACAGTTTATTTTGCTCTTCAGCTTTCCTTGTCTCAAGTGGGTCCTATTACTATCTGTGTTCCCAGTGGGTCCTATTCCTATCTGCGTTGCCAACGAATGACCAGTCCCTTTCACAACACATTGAAACTGACTTTTTTCATTGATGTTACATTTACTTGAAACTTTAGGCTATTCTTCATCGTATTAGAGCCCTTTGGGTGAAGTTAAGTTGGCATTTAGGACTGCAGTGCTTTAAATCTTAACTGCAGGCCTTTTATAGAAAAAGCTAATCCCAGGAGCTATGGAGCTTTAGTTTTTATCCCAGGCTCTGATTTATTTGATTTTAGAGGAAGTTTTGCTAAGCGTGCTTATAGCACATCACTGCTGAATGATTTAGTAGGGAAGAAGAAGCCCATACAGTGAGAGAAAGTCCAAAGACAAATTCTTGTCTCATCCCTTAATTGGTGAAGGAGGAAAAAAGTCAGACTCCAAACGATTTAATATCACAATAAATAAATATTTGTTGCTAATGAGACTTTAGTGTGACCATTTGTCGCGATATGTACCACGTACAGAATCACTCTCTTAATCGCAATTTACCAGTGCTTCTTTTTTAGTATCATTTAGTACCCCAAAGCTGAAAAGGATGGTCTTTTTTCCTTTTAACAAAGGATTGTCTTTAGGCATATTGGAATATTAAGTTCTATAGGAAATTTGAGATATGCCTCTTGACAAGCAAGCTCAAAGATAAAGATTAAAGTGATTCCTTAAGGGCTTTGGAGGAACACTTGAAACAACAATAAAGTAGCCAATTACTCTTTGCAGTTTATTGAAGTTTTGGTTTCCTACTTCCTACAGAGGATGCACTGTGTCTTAATGTAACTGCACTCTTACAAAGTAAGGAAGTGTGGAGATCCATCCTCCTTGACATGGCTCTTCTCTACCCTAATATTCCAAATACCACTTGTTTCGGTGTGATCCAATTGGGCCCAAAGTGCTTTTGAAAAATGTAAAGTGTTAATCTATCAATCACATATATTTACTTAGTAGCTCTTTTTATAGAAACATTTATCAAATAGTACTTTACTTCAAGCAGCAGCATAGTGGCATGCTGAATACCACTTGAAGTGATCGAATTGGACCAACAGTGCTTTTGAAAAATGTAATGTGTCAATCACTCAATCAATCAAATGTATTTACTTAGTAGCCCTTTTAAAGGAACATATGACAGATATGTTGTGGTAAGGAAAATTTAAGGGATGAGACAAGAATTTGTCTTTTGACTTTCTCTCACTGACTGGACTCCCTCTTCCTACTAAATCATTCATCAGTAATGTGCTATAAGCACGCTTAGCAAAACTTCCTCTGAAATCAAATAAATCAGAGCCCGGGGATAAAAACTAAAGCTCCATAGCTCCTGGGATTGGCTTTTTCTATAAAAGGCCTGCAGTTAAGATTTAAAGCACTGCAGTCCTAAATGCCAACTTAACTTCACCCAAAGGGCTCTCATACGATGAAGAATAGCCTAAAGTTTCAAGTAAATGTAACATCAATGAAAAAAGTCAGTTTCAATGTGTTGCGAAAGTGGCAGGTCATTCGCTGGGAACACAGATAGGAATAGGACCCACTGGGAACACAGATAGGAATAGGACCCACTTGAGACAAGGAAAGCTGAAGAGCAAAATAAACTGTTGTTTTCAGATCGGCTGTTAATTGGCAACAGAAAAATGTGTGATCTCAAAGTATGTGGGATGTTCACTTTATTAGTGACCAACACACACACACTATCTCCCTCACTCTTTATTTAATAATTACTCCAATCAAATTGGTCACATACACATGGTTGGCAGATGTTATTGCGAGTGTAGCGAAATGCTTGTGCTTCTAGATCCGACAGTGCAGCAGTATCTAACAGGTAATATCTAACAATTCCACAACAAAACCTAATACACACAATCTAGTAAAGGAATGGGATAATAATATATAAGTATAAAATATATGGATGAGCAGTGACAGTGCGGCTAAGATGCAATAGATAGTAAAGAATAGATAGTGAAGGATACAGTATACAGTATATACATATGAGATGAGTAATGTGAGATATGTAAACATTCTTAAAGTGGCTGGTGGCTGTTAAACAATCTGATGGCCTTGAGATAGAAGCTGTTTATCAATCTCTCTGTCCCAGCTTTGATGCACCTGTACTGACCTCGCCTTCTGGATGGAAGCGGGGTGAACAGGCAGTGGCTCGGGTGGTTATTGTCCTTGATTATCTTTTTTGCCTTCCTGCGACATCGGGTGCTGTAGGTGTCCTGGAGGGCAGACCGCACCACCCTCTGTAGAGCCCTGCTGTTGTGGGCGGTGCAGTTGCCGTACCCGACCGTGATACAGCGCGACAGGATACTCTCAATTTTGCACCTGTAAAAGTTAGTGAGGGTTTTCGGTGACAAGCCACAATTTTTAAACGTCCTGAGGTTGAAGAGGCGCTGTTGCGCCTTCACCACACTGTCTGTGTGCGTGGTACATAATGTAGTAAAACCAGTATGCACCTTTGTACTTATTATTGATGCTACCAAGTGCATTGTGCTATGGTAACATTTTGTTGCATTAATTATGGTATGGCAACAAGAACCGAAATAATAAATTGTAGGCTACCCTGCTGAGTGTGTGTAGTATATTGTTGGTAAGGTTTCTCTGGAAATCTGCTCAATAATGATTTATCCTGGGAAATGAATGATTGAGCAACGTATTTCCAACTTTGCCCAAACATCTTGACTGCTAAAATACCTTGTTAAAGGGAACCTCAATTTTAATGTATTCATGGATTGAGATGGTTGTTAAAGCACCAATGCAGATGTTTTTATTTCAATATCAAATCATTTCTGGGTAAAAATGAAGTATCTTACTGTGATTGTTTTCAATTAAAATTGTCCCCCACACAAAAAAAAATCTTCTTAGCAGAGGGCAATTTCTTAAGCTAGGATTTTGCTAGGACTGTCTGGGAGTGATCTGAATGGGGAAGGGAAAATTAGGCTTGGAACTCTTTCTTATTGGTCTATTAACTAATTTATCTCATGGATGCCCAAAACTCCATCCCACCAACACAGGCAGAATTTTTTTTCTAAACAGCTTTTACACTAAAATGGCATTGTCATCATTTTTGGAGTATTATTCCAAACTCATAGTGTGGAAATGTATATAAAACACAGGAAAATCACATTTTTGACTGCACTGGGCCTGTAAGCACTACCTGCACTACATGATAAATGCATTTTCCCTCACATTTCAAGTGAGTTAGCCAAATGAATTCTTCCATTTCATGAAAGGTGTCCATTTTGTAAATATCAAATACTTTTTGACTGTGTTTTTGGCTTATTTCATTGCTCTTCAGTGTTTGCTCTGACACAAGGCTCCATTTTAATACATTATAACCAACAATATTGATATAGTGCAACCCTGTAACGATCGTCTGTTGAATTAGGTGTGGACCAAAGCGCAGCGTGGTAAGTGTTCATGTTACTTTTATTTAAACAGAACACTAAACAAAATAACAAAGAAAATGAACGAAAACGAAACAGTCCTGTCAGGTGCAGCAACACAAAACAGAAAACAACTACCCACAAAACACAGGTGGGAAAAGGCTACCTAAGTATGGTTCTCAGTCAGGGACAACGATAGACAGCTGCCTCTGATTGAGGACCACACCCGGCCAAACACACAAATAGAAAACATAGAACACAAAACATAGAATGCCCACCCAAACTCACGCCCTGACCAAACCAAAATAGAGACATAAAAAGGATCTCTAAGGTCAGGGCGTGACAAACCCAAAGAAGAATTTCCTCCTCAAGTACAAAAGAGAGCCTTTATTGATTGAATATTCACAATCTTCCATCAGTTTGTAAAAATATCAAACCAGAGGAGAAAGCGAAGTGAGAGATTTTACTCAGCCCAATATCTGTCCACAAAAATAATCCCATGAAGCGAGGAGTTTTTGTGTCGAGGTCAATGAGAGAGTGTCGAATTTGGTCAGAAAATATTTTGACCGACAGTGCTTTTGAAAAATGTAGTGTCAGTCACTCAATCAATCAAATGTATTTACCTTTTACCACATAATTCAGCAACATTTGTCAGATAGTGCTTTACTTCAAGCAGCAGGATAGTGGCAAGTAAAAACTATTTTGAAGCACATTCTAATTTTGGTATTATTGACAGCGTAAGTGTTAACTCTGACCCTAACAAGCTTCCTTCAGTTCATCTGCTGTGATGAGGAGGTGTGGCTCAAACAGTCAGCACAGTGTTTATTCAGCATGTGTAATAGTCCAGGGGACGAATCACAGTCAAGAAGCGCTGTCGCCCCTGGAGACCGATGGCTCCACCTCAGTGTGTGCAGCTAAATATGGAAATCTTAAAACACTTGAATGGAAACACACATACACACACACACACACACACACATAATGACAAGACCCAATGATCACTCAGCAACACATGCCTCTCCCAAATGTCAATATGCCTTGTCTATTGCTATCTAATTTCACTGTAGAGCCCCTAGTCCTGCCCAATATGACTTAGATAGCCCTTTTGTTAAACCCCCATACATGCGGTGACCTCACCTGGCTTACAGTTGAATTCGGAAGTTTGCATACACTTAAGTAAGAGTCATTAAATCTCGTTTTTTTTCAACCACTCCACAAATTTCTTGTTAACAAACTATAGTTTTGGCAAGTCGGTTAGGACATCTACTTTGTGCATGACACAAGCAATTTTTCCAACAATTGTTTACAGACAGATTATCACAATTCCAGTGGGTCAGAAGTTTACATACACTAAGATGACTGTGCCTTTAAACAGCTTGGAAAATTCCAGAAAAGTATGTCATGGCTTTAGAAGCTTCTGATAGGCTAATTGACATGATTTGAGTCAATTGGAGGTATATTTGTGGATGTATTTCAAGGCCTACCTTCAAACTCAGTGCCTCTTTGCTTGACATCATGGGAAAAACAAAAGAAATCAGTCAAGACCTCAGAAAATAAATTGTAGACCTCCACAAGTCTGGTACATCCTTGGGAGCAATTTCCAAATGCCTGAAGGTACCACGTTCATCTGTACAAACAATAGTACGCAAGTATAAACAAAATGGGACCACACAGCCGTAATACTGCTCAGGAAGAAGATGCGTTCTTTCTGCTAGAGATGAATGTACTTTGGTGCGAAAAGTGCAAATCAATCCCAGAACAACAGCAAAGGACCTTGTGAAGATGCTGGAGGAAAACCGGTACAAAAGTATCTATATCCACAGTAAAATGAGTCCTATATCGACATAACCTGAAAGGCCACTCAGCAAGGAAGAAGCCACTGCTCCAAAATCGCCATAAAAAAGACAGACTACGGTTTGCAACTGCACATGGGTGAAACAAAAATAGAACTGTTTGGCCATAATGACCATCATTATGTTTGGAGGAAAAAGGGGGAGGCTTGCAAGCTAAAAAACACCCTCCCAACTGTGAAGCACGGGGGTGGCAGCATCATGTTGTGGGGGTGCTTTGCTGCAGGAAGGACTGGTGCACTTCACATAATAGATGGCATCATGAAGATGGAAAATTATGTGGATATATAGAAGCAACATCTCAAGACATCAGTCAGGAAGTTAAAGCTTGGTCACAAATGGGTCTTCCAAATGGACAATGACCCCAAGCATACTTCCAAAGTTGTGGCAAAATGGCTTCAGGACAACAAAGTCAAGGTATTGGAGTGGCCATCACAAAGCCCTGACCTCAATCCTATAGAACATTTGTGGGCAGAACTGAAAAAGTGTTTGCGAGCAAGGAGGCCTACAAACCTGACTCAGTTACACCAGCTCTGGCTAGGGTGTATGTAAACTTCCGACTTCAACTGTAACTGGTGCCTCTAGAGACAAAACCTCTCTAGAGGCACCAGTTACTCAATGTCTAGGTTTACCTCCGCTGTACGCACATCCTACCATACCCTTGTCTGTACAGTATACCATGAGTCTATTCTTCCGCGCCCAGAAATATGCTCCTTTTACTCTCTGTTCCGAACACACTAGACGACCAGTTCTTATAGCCTTTTAGCCGTACTCTTATCCTACTCCCCCTCTGTTCCCCTGGTGATGTAGAGGCTAACCCAGGCCCTGCAGCCTCCAGCACCACTCCCATTCCCCAGGCGCTCTCATTTGTTAACTTCTGTAACCGTAAAAGCCTTGGTTTCATGCATGTTAACATTAGAAGCCTCCTCAAGTTTTTGTTTTATTCACTTCTTTAGCACACTCCGCCAACCCTGATGTCCTGGTGGACATTTGAATCCTGAATCCTGGCTTAGGAAGGCCACCAAAAATCCTGAAATGTCCATCCCTAACTATAACATTTTCCGACAAACTACCAAAGGGGGCGGAGTTGCAATCTACTGCAGAGATAACCTGCAGAGTTCTGTCATAATATCCAGGTCTGTGCCCAAACATGTTGAGCTTCTACTTTTAAAAATCCACCTTTCCAGAAACAAGTCTCTCCCCGTTGCTGCTTGTTATAGACCCACTTCGGTCCCCAGCTGTGCCCTGCACACCATTTGTGAATTGATCGCCCCCATCTATCTTCAGAGTTCGTACTGTTAGGTGACCTAAACTTGGACATGCTTAACACCCCGGCCCCCCTACAATCGGAGGTAGATGCCCTCAATCTCACACAAATTATCAAGGAACCTACCAGGTACAACCCTAAATCCGTAACCATGGGCACCCTCATAGATATCCTCCTGACCAACTTGCCCTCTAAATACACCTCTGCTTTATTCAACAAGGATCTCAGCGACCACTGCTTCATTGTCTGTGTGCGTAATGGGTCCGCTGTCAAACGACCACCCCTCATCATGTCAAACGCTCCCTAAAACACTTCAGCGAGCAGGCCTTTCTAATCGACCTGGCCAGGGTGTCCTGGAAGGATATTGACCTCATCCCGTCAATAGAGGATGCCTGGTTGCTCTTTAAAAGTGCTTTCCTCACCATCTTAAATAAGCATGCCCCAATCAAAAAATGTAGAACTAAGAGCAGATATAGCCCTTGGTTCACCCCAGACTTGACTGCCCTTGACCAGCACAAAACATCCTGTGGCGTTCTGCATTAGCATCGAATAGCCCCCGCGAAATGCAACTTTTCAGGGAAGTTAGGAACCAATACACTCAGTCAGTTAGAAAAGCTAAGGCTAGCTTTTCAAACAGAAATATGCCTCCTGTATCACTAATTCCCAAAAGTTTTTGGACACTGTAAAGTCCATGGACAATAAGAGCACCTCCTCCCAGCTGCCCACTGCACTAAGGCTAGGTAACACTGTCATCACTGATAAATCTACGATAATCGAATATTAATTTCAATAAGGCCAACAGCTGATGTTCTGAAAGAACTGCAAAATCTGGATCCCTACAAATCTGTTGGGCTATCCGATCTGGACCCTCTCTTTCTAAAAGTATCCGCAGAAATTGTTGCAACCCCTATTACTAGCTTGTTCAACCTCTCTTTCGTATCGTCTGAGATCCCCAAAGATTGGAAAGCTGCCGCGGTCATCCCCCTCTTTAAAGGGGGAGACGCTCTAGACCCAAACTGTTATAGACCTATATCCATCCTTCCCTGCCTTTCTAAAATCTTCGAAAGCCAAGTTAACAAACGGATCACCAACCATTTTGAATCCCACCGTACCTTCTCCACTATGCAATCTGGTTTCCGAGCTGGTCATGGGTGCACCTCAGCCATGCTCAAGGTCCTAAATGATATCATATCCGCCATCGATAAAAGACAGTACATTTACATTACATTTAAGTCATTTAGCAGACGCTCTTATCCAGAGCGACTTACAAATTGGTGCATTCACCTTATGATATCCAGTGGAACAACCACTTTACAATAGTGCATCTAACTCTTTTAAGGGGGGGGGGGTTAGAAGGATTACTTTATCCTATCCTAGGTATTCCTTAAAGAGGTGGGGTTTCAGGTGTCTCCGGAAGGTGGTGATTGACTCCGCTGACCTGGCGTCGTGAGGGAGTTTGTTCCACCATTGGGGTGCCAGAGCAGCGAACAGTTTTGACTGGGCTGAGCGGGAACTGTACTTCCTCAGAGGTAGGGAGGCGAGCAGGCCAGAGGTGGATGAACGCAGTGCCCTTGTTTGGGTGTAGGGCCTGATCAGAGCCTGAAGGTACGGAGGTGCCGTTCCCCTCACAGCTCCGTAGGCAAGCACCATGGTCTTGTAGCGGATGCGAGCTTCAACTGGAAGCCAGTGGAGAGAGCGGAGGAGCGGGGTGACGTGAGAGAACTTGGGAAAGTTGAACACCAGACGGGCTGCGGCGTTCTGGATGAGTTGTAGGGGTTTAATGGCACAGGCAGGGAGCCCAGCCAACAGCGAGTTGCAGTAATCCAGACGGGAGATGACAAGTGCCTGGATTAGGACCTGCGCCGCTTCCTGCGTGAGGCAGGATCGTACTCTGCGAATGTTGTAGAGCATGAACCTACAGGAACGGGTCACCGCCTTGATGTACAGTACTGTGCAGCCGTCTTCATCGACCTGGCCAAGGCTTTCAACTCTGTCAATCACCGCATTCTTATCGGCAGATTCAATAGCCTTGGCTTCTCAAAGGACTGCCTCGCCTGGTTCACCAACTACTTCTCAGATAGAGTTCAGTGTGTCAAATCGGAGGGCCTGTTGTCCGGACCTCTGGCAGTCTCTATGGGGGTGCCACAGGGTTCAAATCTCGGGCCGACTCTTTTCTCTGTATATATCAATGATATTGCTCTTGCTGCTGGTGATTCTCTGATCCACCTCTACGCAGACAACATCATTCTGTATACATCTGGCCCTTCTTTGGACACTGTGTTAACAAACCTCCAAATGAGCTTCAAAGCCATACAACACTCATTCCGTGGCCTCCAACTGCTTTTAAATGCTAGTAAAACTAAATGCATGCTCTTCAACCGATTGCTGCCCTCACCCACCCGCCCGACTAGCATCACTACTCTGGACGGTTCTAACTTAGAATATGTGGACAACTACAAATACCTACAGTAGGTGTCTGGTTAGACTGTAAACTCTCCTTCCAGACTCACATTAAGCATCTCCAATCCAAAATTAAATCTAGAATCGGCTTCCTATTTCGCAACAAAGCCTCCTTTACTCATCCTGCCAAACATGCCCTTGTAAAACTGACTATGCTACCAATCCTTGACTTCGGCGATTTCATTTACAAAATAGCCTCCAACACTCTACTCGGAAAACTGGAGTGGTCTGTCACAGTGCCATGCGTTTTGTCACCAAAGCCCCATATACTACCCACCACTGCGACCTGTATGCTCTCGTTGGCTGGCCCTCACTACATATTCGTCGCCAGACCCACTGACTCCAGGTCATCTATAAGTCTTTGCTAGGTAAAGCCCCGCCTTATCTCAGCTCATTGGTCACCATAGCAACACCTACCCATAGCACGAGCTCAAGCAGGTATATTTCACTGGTCATCCCCAAAGCCAACACTTCCTTTGGCCGCCTTTCCTTCCAGTTCTCTGCTGCCAATGACTGGAACAAATTGCAAAAATCACTGAAGCTGGAGTCTTATCTCCCTCTCTAATTTTAAGCATCAGCTGTCAGAGCAGCTTACCGATCACTGTACCTGTACACAGCCAATCTATAAATAGCACACCCTACTACCTCATCCACGTATTGTTATTTATCCTCTTGCTCTTTTGCACCCCAGTATCTCTACTTGCACATCATCATCTGCACATCTACCACTCCAGTGTTAATGCTAAATTGTAATTATTTCGCCTCTATGGCCTATTTCTTGCATTACCTCCCTACTCTTCTACATTTGCACACACTGTACATAGATTTTTCTATTGTGTTATTGACTGTACGTTTGTTTATGTGTAACTCTGTGTTGTTGTTTTTGTCGCACTGCTTTGCTTTATCTTGGCCAGGTCGCAGTTGTAAATGAGAACGTGTTCTCAACTGGCCTAACTGGTTAAATAAAGGTGGAATAAATAAATAAATAAGTAAACAAAAAATAGGCCTCGAGCACTGTAGTATTTGCAGATGATAGTATTTTGCAGATCATCTGCAAATACTACAGTTTACATCAGGAATATTTTTTTTTAACCTCTTTTCTTTTACGCTTTGTTCAAGTTCCTCTTTTACCTTGCTAGTTTATATACTGTATGCAGCAGTACTGTGTGTAGAGCTGTTTTTACTGACTGCCTACTTGATTGTTCTGTTTGTTCAGGTCTGCTAAGCTGCGGCTGAAGTTGTCACTGTTAATACAAGTTTGTATTCAATCATCCTGTCAGCTTCTGAAAAGAGCCTGAGTGACAGATTTAAGAGGCTGCTGAACCAGGGGGTAAACTGCGGGAAAGCGATTTCTCTACTCCCTCCCCACGTTAGATCTGAGGCAGACGGGTTCTGCCGAAAAGTTAGACAAGCCGTCTGGTCCGGTATCAGCGTTGACAGTGATCAACAAAGAAGTGTTGTCTTACCTTTTTTTTATTGTCTTCCCGCGGTCTCAGAGATCAACTGCCTAAGATTTCTTAGCGCTCTTATGAGATATTGAACCTGTCTGGTTTTTGTTGGAAACACTGTTGGAGTAAGTGATGTTTCCTGACAAGCTTGGCGCAGAAGTGCTCAAAGTGATATTGACATGTTGTCAAGTCAGCGCCTCTCCCAAAAGGCTTCTTGGGTTTTTGACGGGCTTGAAGAGCGATCATGATTTTTCCTCCGTCGGGTAATTACAGCTTTTCTCCCGAAATGATGGGTTGCCCTTATTTTTTGTTCACACTTAAATCTTCCTCCGTCAAATCCGAAGTTGTCTAGAAACACCTGCTCTGAAGGTCCGCTGAGAAAGTAGTGGGAATGTACACTACAACTACACTGAGCATGCAGGACTATTGGAACCCCAACACTGATCGACCTCTCCTGCACCCTCCCAGCAAGACATGCTGTGAGGTAAAAGGGCCGAGGTTGTCGCCCAACTGTGTGACATATTGCTCCGCAGAGCCGCTGACGTTTCCCTCTTTCGACCCTCTCACCCACTCCTAAAGAGAGATGGATGGTGAGGAAGAGAAGAAGGAGAGATGGAGGAGGTGTAGCGAGGAGGGTGGTGGATGGGAGAGGGGATATGTGGTGAGAGGAATTGGGAGGGATGGAATGTTAGAGGACACTGGTTAGATAAAGAGAGGTTTTTGGAGAGCTAGAAAGAGGGAGAGGTGGAGAGAGTGGGGCGAGAGTGAATGGGAGAAAGATAGAAAGTCAGAGGACAGGGGGAGCGAGAGAGAGAGAGAGAAAGATATGGAGAAAAAGAGAGTGAACGCTCTGGGCTGCTGGGACAAATGGGAGTAGACCACTCCAGCTGTGGCCATAAAACAGCAGGTGGAGACCATCATTAGACCTGGCAGATGAGGCAGGAGACCCTGAGATCTAGTCCTCCAAACACCCCTCTCTCTGCAGCACCTTGCCTGGCCACTCTAGCGTGCTAAATGTCCGCTCTCTCAGTTATGGTTCAGCATGGCTGTAGTGTTGACACTAGGGGAAAGGTGAAACCTTTCTCTAAACCCCACCCTGAACTGAATTTTTAGGGGAGTTGGTTTTGCAAATCAAACCTTTTACAGTGCATTCGAAAGTATTCAGACCCCTTGACTTTTTCCACATTTTGTTATGTCACAGCCTTATTTAAAATGGATGAAATTTTTTTTCCCCCTCATCAATCTACACACAACACCCAATAATGACAAAGCAAAAACAGGTTTGTAGAACATTTTACAAATTGAAATAATACAAAAACTGAAATATCACATATACATAAATATTCAGATCCTTTACTCATTACTTTGTTGAAGTACCTTTGGAAGCAAATACAGCCTTGAGTCTTCTTGGGTATGACGATACAAGCTTGGCACACCTGTATTTTGGGGAGTTTCTCCCATTCCTCTCTGGAGATCCTCTTAAGCTCTGTTAGGTTGAATGGGGAGTGTCAATGCACAGCTATTTTCAGGTCCCTCTAGAGATGTTTGATCGGGTTCAAGTCCGGGCTCTGGCTAGTCCACTCAAGAACATTAAGAGACTTGTCCCGAAGCCACTCCTGCGTTGTCGTGGCTGTGTGCTTAGGGTCTTTGACCTGTTGGAAGGTGAACCTTCACCCCTGTCTGAGGTCCTGAGTGCTCTGGAGCAGGTTTTCATCAAGGATCTCTCTGTACTTTGCTCCGTTCATCTTTCCCTCGATCCTGACTAGTCTCCCAGTCCCTGCCGCTGAAAAACATCCCCACAGCATGATGCTGCCACCACCATGCTTCCGTAAGGATGGTGCCAGGTTTCCTCCAGACGTGACACTTGGCATTCAGGCCAAAGAGTTCAATCTTGGTTTCATCAGACCAGAGAATCTTGTTTTTAGGGGCCTTTTGGCAAACTCCAAGCAGGCTGTCATGTGTCTTTTACTGAGGAGTGGCTTCCGTCTGGCCACTCTACCATAAAGACCTGATTGGTGGAGTGCTGCAGATATGATTGTCCTTCTGGAAGGTTCTCCCATCCCCACAGAGGAACTCTGGAGCTCTGTCAGTGACTATCGGGTTCTTGGTCACCTCCCTTACCAAGGCCCTTCTCCCACGATTGCTCAGTTTGGCCGGGCGGCCAGCTCTAGGAAGAGTCTTGGTAGTTTCAAACTTCTTCCATTTAAGAATAATGGAGGCCACTGTGTTATTGGGGACCTTCAATGCTGCAGAATTGTTTTGTTTTTGGTTCCAGATCTGTGCCTCGACACAATCCTGTCATGGAGCTCTACGGACAATTCCTTCGACCACATGGCTTGGTTTTTGCGCTGACATGCACTGTCAACTGTGGGATCGTATTTAGACAGGTGTGTGCCTTTCCAAATCATGTCTAATCAATGGAATTTACCTCAGGTGGACTCCAATCAAGTTGTATAAACATCTCAAGGCTGATCAATGGAAACAAGATGTACCTGAGCTTAGTTTTGAGTCTCATAGCAAAGGGTCTGAATACTTATGTAAATAAGGTATTTCTGTTTTTTATTTTTAATACATTTGCAAAAATGTCTAAACCTGTTTTTGCTTTGTCATTATAGCATTTTGTGTGTAGATTGATGAGGAAAACAATGATGTAATCCATTTTAGAGTAAGGCCTTAACGTAACAAAATGTGTACTTAAACAAATGAGATAAAATCTCCTTTGCAAGAGAATGACCTGTATCATATCACCTACTTTCAGTCCCATGGTGGCCATTTTCCAAGACCCAGCCCCTTACCCAGGGCATCTTGTCATTTAAGTCATTGTTCAGATATTAAATAATGTAATAATACAGTGCATTCGGAAAGTATTCAGACCCCTCAACTTCTTCCACATTTTGTTATGTTACAGCCTTATTCTAAAATGGATTAAATGTTTTTTTCCCGTCAATCTACACACAAAACCCCATAATAACAAAGGAAACCTCGTTTTTTGCAAATGTATTAAAAATAAAAACCTGAAATATCACATTAGATACATAAGTATTCTGACTCTTTGCTTTGTTGAAACACCTTTGGCAGCGATTACAGCCTCGAGTCTTCATGGGTATGATGCTACAAGCTTGGCACCCCTGTATTTGGGTAGTTTCTCTCATTGTTCTCTGCAAATCCTTTCAAGCTTTGTCATTATGGGGTATTGTGTGTAGATTGAAGAGGAACATTTTTTATTTAATCCATTTTAGAATAAGGCTGTAACGTAACAAAATGTGGAAAAAGGAAAGGGGTCTGAATACTTTCCAAATGAATTGTAATTATGAATGACTCTGCTCTTGATTTTTTTCAACCTTTTATTTAACTAGGAAAGTCAGTTAAGAACAAATTCTTATTTACAATGATGGCCTAGGAACAGTGGGTTAACTGCTAGTTCGGGGGCAGAATGACAGATTTTCACCTTGTCAGCTCGGGGATTTGATCTAGCAACCTTTCGGTTATTGGACCAACACTCTAACTGCTAGGTTACATGTCGCCCCAATTAAAAGCGTTTGAAATTTGTTTGCATATGACAGAGAAATCACAACTGTTGGTACTGTTGGCATATCATTTATGGACTGGCACTATGTGTGACAGAGCTAAAAGGGTGTTGCACGTCAATAAGTCAGATAAGTGTGTGTGATTTGAACCATTCATTTGTATCTATGATATTACCAACCCCTCAGTTCCCCTCAGGCTGTCTGAGTAAAAGTCTTATTAGTTCAATTCACTTATAAAATAAATGATTGATGTAATGACCGACTGTAATATCCTTTTATAATAATAATCGAGACACAATCATTAAAGAGCCACCAAATGATGTTGCTCCGCCTCCCTCAAGGCAGTGGAAAAAAATGAGAAAGAGAGATCCGCTATGATATTACTGACAGTTATCCGTGTCCAACAAATGAAGAAGAGTGGGGAGAATGGGCCGGCTTGCTGAAATGAATGCGTGGCATACCTCCCTGGTGCCAAGGGCTTTATGCCTTCATCCCCGTTCCATCGGGCGCTGCCGCCGCTCCACGCCACGTCTGTATGCATCGTGAGCCCGAGCGATGAGCGTCTCATAAGCTGCCACTTTGATTTGCAAGGCTCCCAATCAAAGAATGCAAATTAAAATCCCGGTTTTACATACGCCATGTCTCTTTCCTTCATGTACAAATGCAAATGGAGTCGCTTTGCCTCTCGGCGACTTTGTAATTACCTTTATGAAGGACAGCTGTAATACATAATTAACAGAAATGTTTGCAAGGCGCCAAAACCCTCCCCTTGTTCTCCCCTCTGTTTTGGCTCCCTGGGCAAAGAGAGGGTTTGGGGATTAGTGGATAACTGGGTCGTGTTCATTAGGACATGCAAAAGAAAACATTTTCTTCCGTTTGGTGCCCTAATGAACACGACCTAGGGTTCTGAAAGTCGTTGTCTGGCTGATGGATTGCCTGTGTAGAGCCCTAGGTGCCCCAGAGGCCATAGGATAACCTGTGATTTTAGCTTGTCATTTTTCAGACAAATGGAGGTAGGTGCCTTTCCTAACTATGATTTTTCCTCTTTGGGGATGGTTTTCCAGACCTGGATTTAAGCCTGGTCCTGGACTGAAAAACACAATCTTCCAGGCATAAATTACATAACTGACTTTCAGTGACTTATGTCAGTCACTGAAAGTCACTCAATAGGCATGTCAACAACAAAAAAAGTTGATTGGTAGTCTAGCCAGCTGTCTAAACTTGTAGTAATCATGGCTGAACATTTTATTATTTCCTATTGTTGGTGCATTTTTGAGAAGGAACCTGCAAGTAAGCATTTCTCTCCCCCATGGCAAAATAAGTAAAATTGCATGAAATTTGTTATAAAATTGCAACGTTTTCTTTCCACCTCATGGCAAAATGTGTAGAATTGCAGGAAATTAACTTTAAAACATTTCTCTTCACAGTTTCTTGCTGCGAGGTGGGGAACCCCCCCAAACAAATCTAGCTTAGGGCCCCCAAAAAGGCTAGAGCCGGCGCTGACTTCGTCTGTGTGCCAATATTGTCTAATAGCTTCCTTTCTTCATATGTTTCTTTTCCTTTACTAGCATTGAATGATAAGTAAATATTGCCACCACACTGCTTTCCCCCAGTCTGTTTAGATTAGTGATCCCTTCAAGGAAACAAGGAGAGCAATGCATCCTCGTTCACTGCACATTGCATGGTTTGAAGCTGACATGAGTGGGACTGAGAGGCTGTCTTTTCCACATCTCCTCAATATACCCTTAGTGGAATGGAACTCTCCACACATTGCTGTCTGAATCCCTGTCTGTTGTTTTACTCCTCTGTGAAGTGGACTCTAGATGGCCACATTCAAAGTCCTTCCTTCCTTGTTAGGAATACTTTGGAAATGCATACTTCCTTCCTTACATGGAGTAATAGCATTTACAAAGTGTACGAACAGGGCGTACATCTCACTAAGCTAACCGGAAACACTGAAGAGCCTAGTGGTCAGTTCCCTAAAGTCAAAAACGGAATAACTGTACTCTAAGCTATTCATTCCTGCCTACAATCACTATGAAAAAGGAAATAGCATTTTTTCATTTTTTACATAATTGACTGAAAGCACACTTTCACTTCTTATTAATGCAGGAGGATAAGAGTTGAGCATGTGCTCTCCCTTGACAATCCCTGTGAGCCAGGGAACTCTCCCATTTTGGTTTAGTTTGGTCTTTGACTGGTTTTCACTTTATCCCTCTGTGGCTGTAGTGGGAAGCGATGTGGTGTATAGCCCTACATGTCATCCAGTGATCTCCTTTTAAAAACCGACGCTGATGCTTTTAAATGCACCATCAAGGCAGGGGCTGTCCAAGTCGGTTATAAGTTAACCAAATAAACTGTGACAATGCAATTAATAATGCATATTGTTTGAGAAAGCCTCAGCTCAGTGATTTGACTGATGTATGCAAAGATGGTAATTTATTGAAAGTAAATTCATGTAATTGTGCCGGGGAACTTGATGAACCAAAAGAAGGTGTCAGCATGGCTTCCATCACCATCAGATGAACGGAATCATTAAAGAGAAAAAACAAATCCACTTCAAAGGGCGGCTACAGAACAAACATTTATTTTATGGGCGCATTTTGTTTCGAAAAAGTTAGGAACGGCTGGTATGGTAAATATGTCAGATTTGTTGTAGGTTGTTTTGTTTCTGTTGGTTTTTTAGTTGTTTTATTTATTTATTTCGGCCGCGGGGATGTAAACATTCACTCTGCAGTTCCCATTGGTTTTTAATGCAACCTCAGAGATTGTGGTTGTCCCTGTATGAGAAAACCAACTAAATTAAATACCCCATCCTTCTATTCCCTCCACCACAGACACGATTGATATGACCACTAACCATACACAGCCAATAGGATAATCGGTACTATTTAAACTGAGAGGTAAAAAGATAACCAATCCATGTGGTTCCCAAATCCCAAACTAGAGTAAAAACGCATTTAGACGAGAGACGCAAAAACCACCATATGAGTCGGATAGCGCGACAAGAAAGCAAGAAAGCCAGTGACCGCAAAGGCAAGCCAGCACTACGGTATGCGTTGCTACGGTGATTTCAGTAAACAAACAGTGCAAATCAGCATTTGTTAGCAAACAACGCTATGGCAGATGGCAAAAGTTGACATGTTTAAACTCTGGCGGCAAATCCTGTCTACCGTGGCGGCTGACAGCATTCTCCGCCAGCCTCAATGGCATTTTTATTATTTTACTAGACAAGTCAGTTAATTAAGAACAAATTCTTATTTACAATGACGGCCTACACCAGCCAAATCCGGATGACG
The DNA here is from genome assembly GCF_045679555.1 of Salvelinus alpinus. NCBI lineage: Eukaryota > Metazoa > Chordata > Actinopteri > Salmoniformes > Salmonidae > Salvelinus > Salvelinus alpinus. The sequence goes on from NC_092114.1 coordinate 35,726,899, forward strand.
CTAGGTCAATTGCGCGCCGCCCTATGGGACTCCCAGTCACGGCCAGTTGTGATACAGCCTGGATTTGAACCAGGGTGTCTGTAGTGACGCCTCAAGCACTGAGATGCAGTGGCGTAGACTGCTGTGCCACTCGGGAGCATTTACCATCTTTCTCTCATTGAAAACAATGGCATCCGGTTTGCCATCTACTGTCTACCTCGTGCAATCTAAACGCAGCATTAGGAAACAGGATATGTATCCATTCACTCTAGGCTACAGGTACTTCAGTGGGTATCTTTTGTGCTCTGCCCCGCTCCCTCTCTCTTGACATCTGTTTTTCTCTCTTTCTACTTCCCTATTAGTACTATACAATGAAAGGTACCTAGTTGATACTCTATATTTTCTTTCTTTACTTCTGTTACGCTTATATGTATATTGCTTGCACTGTAATGGATAAGCTTTCTCAATTGTCCATTTTAAATTGTGTATTTAAAATGTCTTACATACCACTCTGTCTCCCTTCTGTTTCTCCCTCTCCCCCTTCTTGCCAAGATCATATGTAAGAGAGGTGGTTTTGTGAACAAAGCTTGCAGTGATGAGTAACCTTGCATGGGACCTGAACATTTCCCCCGGCAGACCCAACCTAATCAAATCAAATTGTATTTGTCACATGCGCCGAATACAACCTTACCATGAAATGTTTAGTTAAAACCCTTAACCAACAATGCAGTTCAAGAAATAGAGTTAAGAAAATATTTCTAAATAAACGAAAGTTAAAAAATTACATAAAATAAAAAAATATAATAAAATAACAATAATGAGGCTATATACAGGGGGTACCGGTACCGAGTCAATGTGCAGGGATACAGGTTAGTCGAGGTAACTTGTACATGTAGGTAGGAGTAAAGTGACTGCATAGATGATAAACAGCGAGTAGCAGCAGTGTAAAAACAAAGGGGGGGGGGGGGGGGGCAATGTAAATAGTCCAGGTGGCCATTTGATTAATTGTTCAGCAGTCTTATGGTTTGGGGGTAGAAGCTGTTAAGGAGCTTTTTGGTCGTAGACTTGGCGCTCCGGTTCCACTTGCCGTGCGGTAGCAGAGAGAACAGTCTATGACTTGGGTGACTGGAGTCTTTTACAGTCTTTTGGGCCTTCCTCTAATGCCTAGGCTTAAGCTCAGCAGGCTAACAGTCTTATGGTGTGCAGATGACGTGGGTTCAAGCCCAGCCAGTCACACTTCCAGTGCTTGCAATGTGATGGATGCATTCTCCCATATTTAAATAATATTTATACCACTCTTTCTGTTCCTTCTGTCTCCATTCCTCTGCCTATCTTTTCCATCTTGTCAAGAATGTTCATTGTTTGCATTTTGACGCAACACATTCTCACTTCTTAAGTGGCTTTAATTATCTGTCATCAGCGTCTAACCAGCACCAGTTACCTTTCTACCGGTCTCGCACCCCTTTGATTGACACCCGCGCCGGCGAAGGCGAGAAGGAAAACAGCTCTTTGATTGATGTGCGCCATGGTTGGTATTCCCTGGCCGTCTGACCGACAAGTCAGGAAAAAATAAGAATATCCCCCCACCACCACCTCCACAGCTTATCCATGTCAAGCAAGCTGTTGGGTACACCAAAGAGAAACGCTTAACACTCTGTTTACCTGACCCCCCCCCCCCCCCCCCACACGCTGCTGTCAAGAAAGCTCACTCATCTGTCAGTCTGCTGTTGTACCGCCGCGCCGTTGCAATGAAGTTGTGAATAACTTCTTCTCCTTCCTGGCAGCTTACGAATGAGGCTGCTAAACACAGACAAATCTGCAAACAAACCACTTCAAGGGGTCCCAACTGTTTCCTCACATCTTGCCAACACATGAAAATGGCCTCCTTTTTTTTTGAAGAGCCCATCAGGCAGGAAATGACAATTGATGTTGAATATTAATAAAGTGTGCCATATGTTCCGGACAAAACACACCCAGGCATTATTAAACGTGATTCGATGTGTCATCCCGCTAATTAGTGCTTGTTAAAAAGATAATAAAAGAACAGAGATGTAGAACATGATTAAAGAATGAGAAGTTTGTTAAAATTGGAGGGAGATGAATGAGAAGAGGACTGATTTGTCAGTTACTGTATGTCTTTTAGTTTCCTGGTAAGTATTGTGAGACAGAAGCTAGCTATACTCATGGTTGTCAAACTCATTTGTTCAGACAGGTTTGTACATTTTCATTTGCATAATTCACTTGTTAGTGTGTGTTTAGATGTACAGTGGAATGTTAGGCCTTACACATTTAATTTGTGGTTTTGTAAATACAGACAGAATGTATTATTTATTTATTTATTTAAGCACATATTCACGAAGTGGACAAAAACCCGCCTTTTGGCCTCAGAACAGCCTCAATTTGTCGGGGCATGGACTCTACAAGGTGTCGAAAGCATTTCACAGGGATGCTGGCCCATGTTGACTCCAATGCTTCCCACAGTTGTGTCAAGTTGGCTGGATGTCTTTTGAGTGATGCACCATTCTTTATACACACAGGAAACTGTTGAGCATAAAAAACCCAGCAGCGTTGCAGTTCTTGACACACTCAAACCAGAGGCACTTAAATCTTTTGTCTTGCCCATTCACCCTCTGAATGGCACACATACAAAATCCATGTCTCAATTGTCTCAAGGCTTAAAAATCGTTCTTTAAAAACCTGTCTCCTCTCCTTCATATACACTGTTAGAAGTATATTTAACAAGTGACATCAATAAGGTATCATAGACTGACCAGATGAATCCAGGTAAAAGCTATGTCATGGAAAGAGCAGGTGGTCCTAATGTTTTGTACACTGTGTAGATTGCATTTCTGTGTTTTCAGGAGAGTGAAACTGCATATGTGGTATATACCCTTGTTGTGTTAAAATAGAGCCAACGTTTTTGTAGGGACAAATGAGAAGTAGTGTGTGTGTGTGTGTGTTTTTTTACAGTGACTTGCGAAATTATTCACCCCCCTTGGCATGTCTCCTATTTTGTCGCTTTACAACCTGGAATTAAAATGGATTTTTGGGGGGTTTGTATCATTTGATTTACACAACATGCCTACTACTTTGAAGATGCAAAATATTTTTTCTTGTGAAACAAACTAGAAATAAGACAAAGAAACAACTTGAGCGGGCATAACTATTCACCCCCCCCCCCCCTGCAATTACAGCTGCAAGTCTCTTGGGGCATGTCTCTATAGGCTTGGCACATCTAGCCACTGGGATTTTTGCCCATTCTTCAAGACAAAACTGCTCCAGCTCCTTCAAGTTGGATTGGTTCCGCTGGTCTACAACAATCTTTAAGTCATACCACAGATTCTCAATTGGATTGAAGTCTGGGCTTTGACTAGTCCATTCCAAGACATTTAAATGTTTCCCCTTAAACCACTCGAGTGTTGCATTAGCAGTATGCTTAGGGTCATTGTCCTGCTGGAAGGTGAACCTACGTCCCAGTCTCAAATCTCTGGAAGACTAGTTTAGGTTTCCCTAAAGAATTTCCCTGTATTTAGCGCCAATCATCATTCCTTCAATTCTGACCAGTTTCACAGTCTCTGCCGATGAAAAACATCCCCACAGTATGATGCTGCCACCACCATGCTTCCCTGTGGTGTTCTCAGGGTGATGAGAGGTGTTGGGTTTGCGCTAGATATAGCGTTTTCCTTGATGGCCAAAAAGCTCAATTTTAATCTCATCTGACCAGAGTACCTTCTTCCATATGTTTGGGGAGTTTTCCGCATGCCTTTTGGTGAACACCAAACATGTTTGCTTATTTTTGTCTTTAAGCAAGGGCTTTTTTCTGGCCATTCTTCCATAAATCCCAGCTCTGTGGAGTGTACGGCTTAAAGTGGTCCTATGGACAGATACTCCAATCTTTGCTGTGGAGCTTTGCAGCTCCTTCAGGGTTATCTTTGGTCTCTTTGTTGCCTCTGATTAATGCCCTCCTTGTCTGGTCCGTGAGTTTTGGTGGGCGGCCCTCTCTTGGCAGGTTTGTTGTGGTCCCATATTCTTTCCATTTTTTAATAATGGATTTAATGGTGCTCCGTGGGATGTTCAAAGTTTCAGATGTTTTTTTATAACCCAACCCTGATCTGTACTTCTCCACTACTTTGTCCCTGACATGTTTGGAGAGGTCCTTGGTCTTCATAGTGCCGCTTGCTTGGTTGTGCCCCTTGCTTAGTGGTGTTGTAGACTCTGGGGCCTTTCAGAACAGGTGTATATATATACAGTTGAAGTCGGACGTTTACATACACTTAGGTTGGAGTCATTAAAACTAATTTTTCAACCACTCCACACATTTCTTGTTAACAAACTATAGTTTTGGTAAGTCGGTTTGGACATCTACTTCGTGCATGACACATGTAATTTTTCCAACAATTGTTTACAGACAGGTTATTTCACTTATAATTCACTGTATCACAGTTCCAGTGGGTCAGAAGTTTACATACACTAAATCGACTGTGCCTTTAAACAGCTTGGAAAATTCCAGAAAATTATGTCATGGCTTTAGAAGCTTCTGATAGGCTAATTGACATCATTTGAGTCAATTGGAGGTGTACCTGTGGATGTATTTCATGGCATACCTTCAAACTCAGTGCCTCTTTGCTTGATCATGGGAAAATCAAAAGAAATCAGCCAATACCTCAGGAAAAAATTGTAGACCACCACGAGTCTGGTTCATCCTTGGGAGAAATTCCCACATGCCTGAAGGTGCCACGTTCATCTGTACAAACAATAGTACGCAAGCTTAAACACCATTAGACCACGCAGCCGGCATACCGCTCAGGAAGGAGACGCGTTCTGTCTCCTAGAGATGAACGTACATTGGTGCGAAAAGTGCCTTGTGAAGATGCTGGAGGAAACAGGTACAAAAGTATCTATATCCACAGCAAAACGAGTCCTGTATCGACATAACCTGAAAGGCCGCTCAGCAAGGAAGAAGCCAAGGCTCCAAAACCGCCATAAAAAAAGCCAGACTACGGTTTGCAACTGCACATGGGGACAAAGATCGTTCTTTTTGGAGAAATGTCCTCTTGTCTGATGAAACAAAAATAGAACTGTTTGACCATAATGACCATCGTTATGTTTGGAGGAAAAAGGGAGAGGCTTGCAAGACGAAGAACACCATCCCAACCATGAAGCACAGGGGTGGCACCATCGTGTTGTGGGGGTGCTTTGCTGCAGGAGGGACTGGTGCACTTCACAAAATAGATGGCATCATGGGGGCAGGAAAATTATGTGGATATATTGAAGCAACATCTCAAGACATCAGTCAGGAAGTTAAAGCTTGGTCGCAAATGGGTCTTCCAAATGGCCAATGACCCCAAGCATACTTCCAAAGTTGTGGCAAAGTAGGGGCTTCATAGCAAAGGGGCTGAATATATTTGCACGCACCACTTTTCAAAATTTTATTTTTTAGAATTTTTTGAAACAAGTAATTTTTTTCATTTCACTTCGCCAATTTTAACTATTTTGTGTATGTCAATTACATGAAATCCAAATAAGAATCCATTTAAATTACAGGTTGTAATGCAACAAAATAGGAAAAATGGCACGGGGGTTGAATACTTTTGCAAGGCATTGTACGTGGTGTGTATCTGTATACGTGCCTGTGTGTGTCTAATGTGTCTGTAGGGTCCCTGGCCTTGTTGGAAAATCTCAGGACCATCAAATAGCTCCTTACAAAAAGACTGAGATCAGCTGGGCTTAGAATGAGCTCCATCCATCTTCCAGGTCCCCGTCATGGGACACACCTGGGTTGTGTTCATTAGGCAACAAACAGAAGAAAAACCACCTGGACTTGTCCAATAAGAAATGGTCATTTTAATTGTCCATTGCAAAACGTTTTCCATTGAAGGACATAATGAACAGGACCACCATCTTTCTCTGTCTTTTGGAACGTTACTTCTACATAGCTATATGATACATACAATTCAGATTTACTGACATGAGAAAAAAACTACATTGATTGACTTCAAAACAGTCCAACTGACGTTTATCCCAGCCCGATGACAGAAAGAAGGAAAACACAACATTTCTTTGGAACCTTTGGAACCTCTATTGAAATTCTATTTCAATAGAGAGGAACACAGTGTCAGCATTCTCTGACAGGGGCCTTGAGAGGGAGTTTATCTCATCGTTAGTTAAGTATCATATTTCCCTACATACTGCAAGTGCCTAATTGGAGAAGGGGGGTTGGGGAGGAGGAAGGGGGTAATTTGGGAGGCCTTATTAACTGGAACAAATTCGGCGAGCTGTTAAAGAGAAGGGAAGAGGAAACGACGCTAGCTGCCTCTGTGTTTCGGTCGACTCTCTGTTAAGGCCCGGCTCTCGTGATTGATAACGGCACCAGTCGGGAGAGAGTCAAACTGGGAGAGATGAAGGAGTGACTGGGGAAAAGAAGAGGGAGGGATGGATGGAGAGAGAGGGCAGGAGGGTGAGAGAAAAGAGAGATTGGAGGTGGGGTGGAGTGATTGGAGACATATGCTAGCTCTCAGGCGAAAGAGCGATGGAGAGAAGAATGAGAGAGGGAAAGGGAGGAGATAGATGGCAGTGCCGGGCCATGTCAGGAAGGCTCTCTTCATCATAAATTCCACCCCTTTTTGTGTTTTTTTAAAATTTGGACATGTTTGTCAAGAGAAGGGGAAGGGAGAGAATGATGATGGTGATTGGGATGTGTGTGTGTGCACGCTAGTGTGAGTGTAAATGTACATGCGCTTGGCTGCAAAAGCTGGGGCCAAGCAGGAAATGGTGTCAGATTGGCGGGGTGACACTGTTTTCCATTTCCATAATTCACAGCGACAGAACGGGTTTGGCTGGCCACGTTGAAACAACAGCTCTTTTGCTCGGGTGCCACACCGGGGTTGCCAAAATTCCCAGTGGCAGCTGACCTAGCACAAGTTTTGGCACACCGAAAAAGGGGAACAACATAACGCGGGCCAGTGACAGATCTGCCATCAGGAATGACGGGAACTCAAACCAGCGAGTCACTTTTCTTTCTATACACATCTGGTTCACCATTGTATTGTAGGCACAGTAAGTAAGTACACCTCCCGGGTGGCGCAGTGGTCTAGGGCACAGCATCGCAGTGCTAGCTGTGCCACCAGAGTCTCTGGGTTCACGCCCAGGCTCTGTCGCAGCCGGCCGCAACCGGGAGGTCCGTGGGGCGACGCACAATTGGCATAGCGTCGTCCGGGTTAGGGAGGGTTTGGCCGGTAGGGATATCCTTGTCTCAGTATGTAAAATGTAATAAAATGTATGCACTCTACTGTAAGTCGCTCTGGATAAGAGCGTCTGCTAAATGACTAAAATGTAAAAAAAAAAATGTAAAAATGTACATCAAGATTAACATCCCCAAATATATTTTACAGTTATTGAAAAGACATCTTTCATATGCTTTTTCCCTGAATTGATATATTCATCTGTTAAAATGTATAGCCAAATATTTGATTACTGTACCGAAGTCGTAAAATCAATAAAATAAAATAAAATGTATTTTCTTGCAAATCTTTTGCCAAACTTCGTACTTCTATCGGTTCTTATTTAAATATATATATATATATATATATATATATATATATTAATAATAATAATAGTAGGTGTTTTAAAAGTTTGAGACCCATACTTAGAAAAGTAGATGAAGTGTCATTGTCAAAAAAATATTTTTTGTATTTTTAGCGACTTCAAACTCTGTTCAAAAACAATTTGGAATGTAAGGGAAGGGTTACAGCCACAGTCTTGAAGATGTCCCTGCTGTTCAATGATCATTTCAATGAATGCCACATACCCCACTGATACTCTAAGAATATAACGCATATATGCATGTCCCAATTTTACAGTGATTACATTTTCCAACGACATAGCTTGCTTGTTCTCTTCCAAACCAAGAGGCGAGGCTGCTGTTGGGCCAAAACACCAGACTTTGTATTATAATGTATATTACTGCCTTAATTGTTGCTGGACCCCAGAAAGTGTGGCAGCAGCTAATGGGGATCCATAATAAATACGAATACTCCAGACTGTGGCTTTAACGGCACGCTGCGGAAAGTTGTGCCTCATTGATTGACATCACCAGCCTTGTCATAATTGAACATAATTGGGGCAATTTAGAGAGGTCTTTTGAAAAGTGACCAAATAATAACACATGACTTGACTAGGGCATTGTTTTCTCAAATAATTGTGCAATAAGCGCCCCGCACACCATTAGTTACATTTTCTCATAAAAATAATACGCCTTTTGAACTAATACACTCCTCAAACGCCAAACGTGTGGCTGGTGGAGAGATGGTGTAGACTGGTCCCAGCAAAATAAACAAGAGTACAGACGTAGCAATTAAAAGGTAGAAGAACAATACCATGATATGGTTAGTGTTTCTTCATGTGAAGTAATATGAATTGAGTGTCTATCTTACTCTCCCTTCCTCGTTCATACCAGTTGTGTAGACTTGAAGCAAATTACCATTGCAGCAATTGGGATAACTACCATTAACAATTGTACTTGCAGGTATTGATCAATTCTACTTAGGGCATGGGTAGTGTGCTGCCATCCTGTTAGAAGGTAACAGATTATTTTATTACAATAGTTAAAATGGATTTTCATTGTGTTCCATGATGTTATTTGCCCCCTAGTGGAGCTTTCTGGTACTTAGAGTGTACACAAACAGGAAGTAGAGAATTCGTTCTGCACGCTTAGAAGCAGCTAAAAACAACGCTAAATAACATCATGGAACACAGTGAAAATCCATTTTAACTATTGTAATAAAATAATCTGTTACCTTCTAACAGGATGGCAGCACAGGTAGCATGGACACTGAGTTGCCAAATATTATTCTCCATCATTGGATGGAAAATAAAGTTTGCCGCCAAAACATGAATAAATAAATAAATCCAATATATATATATATTTCCTTTCCACTTCAGATTATTATCATTCAGGTTTCATTCCTCTAAATATTTGATAGATTACCATTTGTTGGAATGAGAGATTGCGCTAATATCACATTGAAATTGAAATGATAATTAAAAATTGTTAGTTTAAAGCTATTGCTGCCCATAAAACTTTGATTACGTGAACATTAGCCACAATTACATTTTAATGGGCCTAACCCATGTGGTTACTCCCTGGATTTTATGTACTACCGAAAGCATATGGTGAATAATGGAGAAAGGGAAGGAGAGGGTAAGCCTAACACAGAGAGACAGCTACTGTGCCTTCAGAAAGTATTCACAAACCCTGACTTTTTCCCCTTTGTGTTACAGCCTGAATTTAAAATGGACTAAATTAAGATTTTTTTTGTCACTGGCCTACAAACAATACCACATAATGTCAAAGTGGAATTATGCTTTTAGAAATGTTGACTAATTAATAACAATATAAGTCTGAAATGTCTTAAGTATTCAAGTATTCACTAAGTATTCAACCCCTTTGTTATGGTAAGCCTAAATAAGTTCAGGAGTAAAATTGTGCTTAACAAGTCACATAATAAGTTGCATGGACTTTGTGTGCAATAATAGTGTTTAACATGGATTTTGAATGACTACCTCGTCTCTGTAACACACACATACAATTATCTGTAAGGTCCCTCAGTCGAGCAGTGAATTTCAAAAACAGATTCAACCACAAAGATCAGGGAGGTTTTCCAATGCCTCGCAAAGAAGGGAACCTATTGGTAGAGGGGAAAACTGCTTGTACTGTACTGCATGATTGTAGCGGGTTTACTAACGTGTTAGTTCTAATAGCTATGTTGATTAGCAATGATGTTAAAACCTCTCTAGGGTATGTGGGACGGTAGCGTCTCACCTCATCAACAGCCAGTGAAACTGTAGGGCGCCAAATTCAAAACAACAGAAATCTCCTTGTTGTTCGCGCGTTCAGTACACAATCTAAACTCACGACGCGCGTGCAAGTCCAGCGGAAAGTACGGACAAAAAGTACAAAAAGTTCCGTTACAGTCCGTAGAAACATGTCAAACGATGTATAGAATCAATCTTTAGGATGTTTTTAACATAAATCTTCAATAATGTTCCAACCGGAGAATTCCTTTGTCTTCAGAAATGCGATGGAATGCAGCTAACTCTCACATGAACGTGCATGGTCATCGTATGGTCAGCTCGTGGCACTCTGGGAGAGACCTTACTCAATCTCCTCTCATTCGCCCCCACCTCACAGTAGAAGCATCAAACAAGGTTCTAAAGACTGTTGACATCTAGTGGAAGCCTTAGGAAGTGCAACATGACCCAATTTCCACTGTATCTTGGATAAGCAAAGAGTTGAAAACCTACAAACCTCAGATTTCCCACTTCCTGGTTGGATTTTTTCTCAGGTTTTTGCCTGCCATATGAGTTCTGTTATACTCACAGACATCATTCAAACAATTTTAGAAACTTCAGAGTGTTTCCTATCCAAATCTACTAAACATGCATATCCTAGTATCTGGGCCTGAGTAGCAGGCAGTTTACTCTGGGCATTTTTTTCATCCGGACGTGAAAATACTGCCCCCTACCCCAAATAAGTTTTAACTAATATGGTGACAAGATGTAGGCTGTGTGTAGTGTTTAGCGGTTGCAATATGAAGGTTTTGCTTGGAAAGTTTTTTTCGCCTGGTCACAGACAGCTGATGAGTTGTGCACTGAAGTCCACAAGCGAAGGGAAAAGGTAAGAGGAGGAGAGCATGTAGATGTGAGAATTAATTCTACAACTAGCGAAATTATCATTCTATTTGTCAGGGGTATATTCATTCCGCCAATTCTGTTGAATAAAAATCTTAAACGGAAGCAAATGGAACCAAACGGGGATAAACATACCTGGATTTGTCCAATAGAAACTCTTGTTTGCAACTGTTGGAATAATTATTACACCCTAGATCACAGATGCAGGCAAGAGTGTACAAGGCGGTATTGAATGTGTCACTGTCTGTCACCTTCATTACTCAAAAAATGTTCTCGACCTGTGCACCTACACTGTTAACTTTCATTCATCGTCTAGGTTGTAGCAACCTCATGATAGCTATAGGGGAAATTTGAGGATCATGTAGAAGCCTTTGAGCGGGGTGAATGGAATATAATGACAGTCATCCAATATGCTGTAATAGAAATAAGGACATGCTCCCCCCCAAAAAATCAGCCTCCCTCATTTTAAATGTCACCGATCGCCACTGCTCCACACATACACACTCTGCATGTAGCCCGCCCTGGCGCCCTCATCGCCATAGTGACAGCTTGATGAGATCATCAACCCTGGCCGGGAAACAGCAGTCTTTGGCGCTGCACACCTGGACACCCAGGTGTCACTTGTGCCTCTTAGCTACCGGAGTTGCTGACCCAGTGCCTGTTGCCAGCCATCAGTTAAACCGAGGATTAAAAATGACCTGTGCAAAACTACACTACACTGTATGTGTCTGTCTACAGACAATGTGTATGATGTGCAATGTGTATGATTATGTATGACCACGTACACACAAACAGTTTAACATTTGTTTTTCCCGTGTTTGTGTTTATGTGGTGTTGTAGTTGATTGAAAGTGATACAAAATTTACTTGACATTTTTTTTTTTGGGGGGGGGGTGGATCAGCTTAAAATTGCGGAAAGATTGTTGCTACGATCAATGTAATTGTCTGCATAATTTCCAATCTCCCATATCTTTTTTTTTGCAAACTATATATCCATATACATACACGTACATACCCATACATATACATTTGCATACATAAACATTCATACATATACACATACATACATACAGTTGAAGTCGGAAGTTTACATACACCTTAGCCAAATACATTTAAACTCAGTTTTTCACAATTTCTGACATTTAATACGAATAAAAATTCCCTGTCTTAGGTCAGTTAGGATCACCACTTTATTTTAAGAATGTGAAATGTCAGAATAATAGTAGAGAGAATTATTTATTTCAGATTTTATTTATTTCATCACATTCACAGTGGGTCAGAAGTTTACATACACTTTATTAGTATTTGGTAGCATTGCCTTCAAATTGTTTAACTTGGGTCAAACATGTTGGGTAGCCTTCCATTAGCTTCCCACAATACGTTTTTGGCCCATTCCTCCTGACAGAGCTGGTGTAACTGAGTCAGGTTTTCAGGCCTCCTTGCTCGCACACGCTTTTTCGGTTTTGCCCACACATTTTCTATAGGATTGAGTTCAGGGCTTTGTGATGGCCACTCCAATATTTTGACTTTGTTGTCCTTAAGCCATTTTGCCACAACTTTGGAAGTATGCTTGTGGTCATTGTCCATTTGGAAGACCCATTTGTGACCAAGCTTTAACTTCCTGACTGATGTCTTGAAATGTTGCTTCAATATATCCACATCATTTTCCATCATCATGATGCCACCTGTTTTGTGAAGTGCACCAGGCCCTCCTGCAGCAAATCACCCCCACAACATGATGCTGCCACCCCCGTGCTTCACGGATGGGATGGTGTTCTTTGGCTTGCAAGCCTCCCCCTTTTCCCTCCAAACATAACAATGGTCATTATGACCAAACAGTTCTATTTTTGTTTAATCAGACCAGAGGACATTTCTCCAAAAAGTACGATCTTTGTCCCCATGTGCAGTTGCAAACCGTAGTCTTGTCACGCCCTGACCATAGAGAGCTTTTTATTCTCTATGTTGGTTGGGTCGGGGTGTGACTAAGGTGGGTCATCTAGGTGTTTGTGTGTCTATGTTGGCCTGTTATGGTTCTCAATCAGAGGCAGCTGTTTATCGTTGTCTCTGATTGGGGATCATATTTAGGCAGCCACTTCCCCTTTGTGCTTTGTGGAATCTTGTCTAGGGATAGTTGCATGTCAGCACTATTATTAGCTTAACGTTTCGTTTGTTCGTTTTGTTCTTTTGTTCTTTGTAGTTTTCATTTCCAATATTAAATGATGGAAACATACCACGCTGCATCTTGGTCCACTCCTTGTAACGATCGTGACAGAAGGTCCCACCACAAACGGACCAAGCAGCGTGGCCAGGAGGAACAGGTATCCTGGGCCTGGGAAGATATCCAGGAGGTAAAGACATCCTGGACTTGGGAGAAGATAATGGCAGGAGACGAAAGCCTTCCATGGAAGCAGACGCAAGCGGTGAAGGAAGGAGAGCGACAACGTCGGGGTTCGCGGCCACGATGCAAGCCAAAGAAGCCGCCTCAAAATATTTTTTTGGGGGGGGCGCACGGGGTGGTCGGTGAAGTTGAGGTGTGAGTCAGAGACCGAGGAGTTATTGGACAAATTGGAGGAGAGTGAACGGAGGGGAGAGTTAGAGACCTTCGAGGAGTTGTTGGGCAAATCGGAGGAGAGTGAAGCGAGAGAGCTATTGGTTTGGCATAGTATGCACGGCATTCGTCCTGAGGAGCGTGTCCAGTCAGGTACGTCCTGTGCCTGCTCCTCGCACTCTCCCTGAAGTGTGTGTCATCAGCCCGGTGCCACCTGTACCGGTCCCACGCATCAGGCCTCCAGTGCGCCTCCACAGTCCAGAGCTTCCGGCGACAGTTTCCAGTCCAGAGCTTCCGGCGACAGTTCCCAGTCCGGAACCTCCTACGACGGTCCACAGTCCGGAATCTCATGAGACGGTCCGCGGTTCGGAACCTCCTGAGACGGTCCGCGGTCCGGAACCTCCAGTGACGTCCGCGGTCCTGAGCCTCCAGTGACGATTCGCGGTCCGGTTCCTCCAGCGACGAACTGCAGCCCGGAGTCCCCAGTGACGATCCGCAGCCCGGAGTCCACGGCGACGATCCACGGTCCGGAGTCCCCGGCGACGATCCACAGTCCGGTTCCTCCGGCGATGATCCACGGGCCAGAGCCTCCGGCGATGATTCACGGTCTGGTTCCTCCGGCGCCGATCCACGGCCCGGAGCCCTCGGCGACGATCCACGGTCCTGAATATCCAGCGACGATCCACGGTCCGGTTCCTATGGCGAAGACCCACAGTCCGGTTCCTCCGGCGACGACCCACAGTCCTGAGCTTCCGGCGACGATCCCCGAACCAGAGCTGCCATGGAGGAAGGCGTATCTGCGAGCGGAGTGGTTAATTCGCCCCGCACTGGAGCCACCCCCGACGGTAGATGCCCACCCGGACCCTCCTTTATTGAGTCAGGTTTTGCGGTCGGAGTACGCACCTTTGGGGGGGGGGGTACTGTCACGTCCTGACCATAGAGAGCTTTTTATTCTCTATGTTGTTTGGGTCGGGGTGTGACTACGGTGGGTCATCTAGGTGTTTGTGTGTCTATGTTGGCCTGTTATGGTTCCCAATCAGAGGCAGCTGTTTATCGTTGTCTCTGATTGGGGATCATATTTAGGCAGCCATTTCCCCTTTGTACTTTGTGGGATCTTGTCTAGGGATAGTTGCATGTCAGCACTATTAGTAGCTTCATGTTTCGTTTGTTCGTTTTGTTCTTTGTAGTTTTCATTTCCAATATTAAAGGATGGAAACCTACCACGCTGCATCTTGGTCCACTCCTTGTAACGATCGTGACAAGTCTTGCTTTTTTATGGCAGTTTTGGAGCAGTGGTGAGCTCCTTGCTGAGCGGCCTTTCAGGTTATGTCGATATAGGACTCGTTTTACTGTGGATATAGATACTTTTGTACCTGTTTCCTCCAGCATCTTCACAAGGTCCTTTGCTGTTGTTCTGGGATTGATTTGCACTTTTCACACCAAAGTACGTTCATCTCTAGGAGACAGAACACGTCTCCTTCCTGAGCAGTATGAAGGCTGCATGGACCTATGGTGTTTATACTTGAGTACTATTGTTTGTACAGATGAACGTGGCACCTTCAGGCGTTTGGAAATTGCTCCCAAGGATGAACCAGACTTGTGGAGTTTTACAATTCTTTTTCTGAGGTCTTGGCTGATTTTCTTTTGATTTTCCCATGATGTCAAGCAAAGAGGCACTGAGCTTGAAGGTAGGCCTTGAAATACATCCACAGGTACACCTCCAATTTACTCAAATGATGTCAATTAGCCTGTCAGAAGATCCTAAAGCCTTTTCTGGAATTTTCCAAGCTGTTTAAAGGCACAGTCAACTTAGTGTATGTAAACTTCTGATCCACTGGAATTGTGATACAGTGAAATAATCTGTCTGTAAACAATTGTTGGGAAAATGACTTGTGTCATGCACAAAGTAGATGTCCTAACCGACTTGCCAAACTATAGTTTGTTAACAAGAAACTTGTGGAGTGGTTGAAAAACGAGTTTTAATGACTGCAACCTAAGTGTATGTAAACTTCCGACTTCAACTGTACATACATATATAGATGTACATATTTTGACATTTCTTGTGTACAAATAACACAATTTGCACACAATTACCCCAATTCTCCACAGTAGAAAGTAATGTTATAGATTTGAAATCCATATCAGCTCAAACCTTGTTATTAAGTCTATTCTCTCTCCCTCTCTCATATTCGGTATGTTTCCATATAAACAGAAAGCCAATAGCAGAGACCTATCTCCAGTGTTGTGGGTAACGCGTTGCAAAGTAACATGTTATGGTAGTAATATAACATTTGGCAGTAATGAGTAATACAATGAATTACTGTTCCAATTTGAGTATTAATATTAAAGTTACTGATCAAAAATAGTTTGTAGTACTTTGTTACTTCATTACTTTTGTTATAATTCCCTTCCTATTACAGTTATTGATCCAAATTGATGATTATTATCAGGCACATGACAGCCTGCTTGGAGTTTGCCAAAAGGCACCTAAAGGACTTCCAGACCATGAGATACAATATTCTCTGGTCTGATGAAACCAAGATTTAACTATTTTTCCTGATTGTCAAGCGTCACGCCTGGAGGAAACCTTGCACCATCCCAAGCATGGTGGTGGCAGCATCATGTCTGGGGATGTTTTTCAGTGGCAGGGACGGAGAGACAAGTCAGGATTGAGAGAAAGATTAACGGAGCAAAGTACAGAGAGATCCTTGATGAAAACCTGCTCCAGAGCGCCCAGGACCTCAGACTAGGGCGAAGGTTCACCGTCCAACAGGACAACGACCTTAAGCACACAGCCAAGTCAACGCAGGAGTGGCTTCAGGACAAGTCTCTAAATGTCCTTGAGTGGCCCAGCCAGAGTCCGGACTTGAACCCGGTCTAACATCTCTGGAGAGACATGAAAATAACTGTGCATCGACTCTCCCCATCCAACCTGACAGAGCTTGAGAGAATCTGCAGAGAAGAATGGGAGAAACTCACCAAATACTGGTGTGCCAAGCTTGTACTGTCATACCCATGAAGACTTGAGGCTTTAATCGCTGCCAAAGGTGCTTCAACAAAGTAATTAGTGAAGGGTCTGAATACTTATGTGAATGTGAATGCAAATCAATCCCAGAATAACAGCAAAGGACCTTGTGAAGATGCTGGAGGAAACAGGTACAAAATTATCTATATCCACAGTAAAACGAGTCCTATATCGACATAACCTGAAAGGCCGCCCAGAAAGGAAGAAGCCACTGCTACAAAACCGCCATAAAAAAAGCCAGACTATGGTTTGCAACTGCACATGGGGACAAAGATCGTACTTTTTGGAGAAATGTCCTCTGGTCTGATGAAACAAAAATAGAACTGTTTGGCCGTAATGACCGTCGTTATGTTTGGAGGAAAAAGGGGGGCGCTTGCAAGCTGAAGAACACCATCCCAACCGTGAAGCACGGTGTGGCAGCATCATGTTGTGGGGGTGCTTTGCTGCAGGAGGGACTGGTGCACTTCACAAAATAGATGGCATCATGATGATGGAAAATTATGTGGATATATTGAAGCAACATCTCATGACATCAGTCAGGAAGTTAAAGCTTGGCGCTATTGGGTCTTCCGGACGGACAGTGACCCCAAGCATACTTCCAAAGTTGTGGCAAAATGGCTTAAGGACAACAAAGTCAAGGTATTGGAGTGGCCATCACAAAGCCCTGACCTCAATCCTATAGAAAATGTGTGGGCAGAACTGAAAAAGTGTTTGCGAGCAAGGAGGCCTACAAACCTGACTCAGTTACACCAGCTCTGTCAGGAGGAATGTGCCAAAATTCACCGAACTTATTGTGGGAAGCTTGTGGAAGGCTACTCGAAACGTTTGACCTAAGTTAAACAATTTAAAGGCAATGCTACCAAATACTAATTGAGAGTATGTAAACTTCTGACCCACTGGGAATGTGATGAAATAAATAAAAGCTGAAATAAATAATTCTCTCTACTATTATTCTGACATTTCACAATCTTAGAATAAAGTGGTGATCCTAACTGACCTAAGACATTTTTTTTACCAGGATTAAATGTCAGGAATTGTGAAAAACTGAGTTTAAATGTATTTGGCTAAGGTGTATGTAAACTTCCGACTTCAACTGTACATAGAATGATGAGTACAAAAAACGATTTAGTCAATTTTAGAATATGGCTGTAACGTAACATAATGTGGAACTAGTCAAGGGGTCTGAATACTTTCTGAATGCACTGAATTTCTCTGACATCAAAATGCAGTTTCACATTAATTTGTCAACTGCAACCAAACATGTTTAGCACCATTATATTTGTGTTAGCGGCCAAAACCAAAACTATGATGAAGGTTGCAATCATCAACTTACATTTATCATTGTACTAACTGGTTAGATTTATAGGCTAACGATGCTAAAAGCGGGCAACGCACTAGTACTTCAGGTACTTTTAAATTCAATAAACTAGTTTATAACAGTCTTGTACCATAGGCTTCCCTCTCTTTTGTTTCTCTCTCCCCCTCTTCTATTGTAATGCCAAGTCTGTGGCTATTGCACCCAGTCGCCACCCAGATTGCTATTTATATTTGTATGGTATTTACGAGCCATAGCAGAGCAACTAAAAGTTGTGGATTAACATTTATTACCTTGACGAACGCTGCCAATGCGTCTTTGCACATATTCATTTGAGCGTCTCAGCAAGCCGTCAATAATTCATATATTTTCATTAAATTAACAGGAATGAGCTCTTTACCAGGCTTTGGAGATTAGCCATGGGAGCTGGAGATGCTGGGTCTTTCATAAGGGCTAAACACAAACATTGTTTTGTTATGAGCAGTATGTGCATGTTGTTAGCATTGCTTAACCCATTTGCTAGAACACTACCATTGTTTTGGTGTAGACATTTTTACTTGTAATGCTTAGAGTTCGGCTTCTTAAGACAAGAGTTTGGGGGTAGACCCAACTAGCTCCTCCCAAAATACATTATTTGGTTGTTGACGATATTCTTTTTATATATATTAAATATTATTTTTATGTTTACATTAAAATGCTAGGCTAATGTATTGTAACAAATGGCAGGGCAGAGAAGCGAACACTAGTCTCTGTCGGGTAAAGGTCTACGCATCGCACCAATAGGGTTAACCCAACGTGGCTCATATAGTGAGGATCAAGACAGTATGCTTATTGCATATGACGCTGTCCCAGAATGCCTACCTACACACTATGGGGTCATTGAGGATTCAGTGAGAGTGCCCGAGCTAGCTTCTCTGTTGGTGAGCCTCACTTTGGATTATAAGAGAACCAACGCTTTTCTCTAACGTGTAAAGGATGTGCCTCATTTCACTGAACGAGCAGTGAGGTCACTAGCAGGGTTTGGGTCAATTCCATTTAAATTCCAGTCAATTCAGGAAAGAAATTACAATTACAATTCTATTCAATGCTTTTCAATGAGGACATTTTAGAATTTGAATTGGAGTTTGGTTGACTTTTTGAATTGACTGAAATTGACCCCAACCTTGGTCATTAGATACTTTAATTCTTGCAACTATAGGGGGTGCTGTTCCGCATTAGCATTTTTTGGTCTCCAAATTAAACTGCCTCGTGCTCAATTCTTGATCGTACAATATGCATATTATTGTTATTATTGGATAGAAAACACTTTCTAGTTTCTATAACCGTTGGAATTTTGTCTCTGAGTGGTACAGAACTACTTCTACAGCACTTTTCCTGACAGGGAGTCAGATTTCAGAAATTTTGACCCCTGATCTGGGGTCGGTTTTAAGGTGCCTGTAAATGCTATGGAGAAACCGACACTGCCTACGTCTTCCTCTGGGTGTCAGTATGTCATCACGCTTTGAATGGAGTCGATTGCACAATCAGAGCCACTATAAAACAAGAAAACGTGGAAGTACCGTCCTTTCCCTTCGCGCGTCTTACGCAAGATGGACATCGGACTTGCCTCCTTCCAAATGGTTGTTTAGCCAGTGATATTTCTCCGGTCATGTTTTTAGTCGTTATAGTTGTTAAAAACATCATAATGTAGTTAATTTGAACCGTTTTATAGCAATTTATATCCGTTTAGTGCGATTTTGAGGAATTTCTTTGTCGTGCACTTTGAAGCTTTGGGCACGTTTCGGGGTCTCGGTCGATGTTAGTGGACATTTCGAAGGACAGAGGACATCTATCGACCAAAAGAAGATTAGACCCAAGAAAGGATACATTGCCCAAGAATCTGATGGAAAATCACCTCATAGTAAGAAATATTTAATATGATAAATCGTTGTTCTGTCGAAATATTTTAAACGCATAATCCGCCATTTTGTTTGTTATTGCTTCACTTGGCGAACCCTGTATTGCACAGTAAGGATAATTTTAGAAATGTAAATCAGCGGTTGCATTAAGAACTAATTTGTCTTTCGATTCCTGTCAACCCTGTATTTTTTAGTCAAGTATATGATTAGCTTTCGATTAAACTAGATCACTCTGAAAGATGACGTCCGACATTTTGAGGCTTGATTTGCTAGTATTTTCATTGTATAACCACGGTTTTGTATGGCTAAATATGCACATTTTCGAACAAACTCTATATGTATGTTGTAAAATGATGTTACAGGAGTGTCATCGGAAGAATTCTGAGAAGGTTAGTGAAAAAATTAATATATTTTGGCGATGATTACGTTATAGCTCTCTTTGGCTTGAATCGATGCTCTGGTAACGTTTGCACATGTGGTATGCTAACTTATCGATTTATTGTGTTTTCGCTGTAAAACGCTTAGAAAATCTGAAATATTGTCTGAAATCACAAGATCTGGGGCTTTCCATTGCTATGCTTTGTCTATTCTTATGAAATGTTTTATGATGAGTAAATTGGTCATACACGTTGCTCTCTATAGTAATTCTAGTCGAGTTGTGATGGTCGGTGCAATTGTAAACTGTGATTTCTACCTGAAATATGCACTTTTTTCTAACAAAACCTATCCTATACCATAAATATGTTATCAGACTGTCATCTGATGAGGTTTTTTATTGGTTATTGGCTATCAATATCTTAGTTTAGCCGAATTGGTGATAGCTACTGGTGGAGAGAAAAAATGGTGGACAAAGAAATTGTGTATTTTGCTAACGTGTTTAGCTAATAGATTTACATATTGTGTCTTCCCTGTAAAACATTTTAAAAATCTGAAATGGTGGCTTTATTCACAAGATCTGTATCTTTCATCTGGTGTCTTGGACTTGTGATTTCATGATATTTAGATGCTACTATCTACTTGTGAAGCTATGCTAGCTATGCTAATCAGTGTGTGGGGGGGGGTGGGGGGTGATCCCGGACCCGGGGTAGAGGCTCGTGAAAGGTTAACAAGAGCATTGTTTGTTAATTTCCCTCATTGGCAGCTGCACCTTCTGAACTTGGTCACAAATGGCTGTCCGATGGCAACAGGTTGTTGCAATGGCCACCTTCAGCTGGTATGTTTTCAGAAGGCTGAAACAGTTTGAACTTTGTAGATAGAAATGCAATATATAGAGTTGACATTCTCTGTGACAATTAAGATTTTCTCTTCGTCTGTATTTCTATCTGATCATTTTGTTAAGGTCTACCCCCTGATTAAGCCCATTACTAAGCAATGCAGAAACAGACTGGTATGCAGTTTACAAACATCAACCAATTGTGTCTATGAAATTCTTCTGAATGTTGGGCCAAGGTTTCCGAGCGAACACTTTATCTCTTTCAAACATGAACATTACAAAAAACAGTGTCCCCGTCTCGGCCTTTGTTATTAATTGTGCCTTCACGTTTCTTCACGATGCTAATAAACCAACAACGCTTTCCAAAAACACCTGAAAAATAAGTCCAAGGACAACGGTCTTCACGGAAAAAAAGGTGTGGCTGGCCATTTATGAAAAACGATCGGACTCAACATCCAAGATTAATGGAACTCGGATGGCTTTTAATTAGTGCAGCTGCGCTCGTTAATTATCCCCCACCCCCGCCAACACAAATATTGTTATATTTAGGAAAACTCTTGATTTATTTCATTTGGTTGGCCAGCAGATATAGATGAATGAGCCCTCATCGTAAGCTTTGTGGGAACACAAAGGCCTAAAGAGTGGAGGCGAGAAGGGATGCTTGCCCTTTAGGCTGAGTTGTATTATTTTACCGAACAATCAAATTTAACAATGATCACAAGTGTAGAATAGAATGGATTGAAATTGTATCTCTCACTAGGGGTTTAGTAGACGGATGGTTTAGGTTGGATCCTGTTTGATGGATCCGTTGGATCCGTAAGCAAAGGCCTGCCCCTTTGCTTACGGGAATAATAGAGGAGTAATAGAGAACAAAAAAATAAATGACACAATGTAAATGGGACAATATTTTCATGTTGCACACCTTTTAATTGTCTCATTAAACGCTTTCAATATTTGTTGATGAATTTCTACAATTTATAGTTTGTTTGAGATGTTTAAGTCATTGGTATTTGGAGCTATTGGCATTTAAAAAATATTGTTCCATGTACGTCGTGTAATTTACTGATTGATGGTCCTTATTAACTAGACGCATAGGAATATCGAATCTTAAACCAAATCGGTATGGGTATTAAGATCGGGTCATGTGCATCTGTGCTCAGAATTGATGATTACTTGGGTGTTGCCAGCTGTGGGCATGTGGGCAGGACTGAAATAAATCCAACCCAAGGGAAACTGTTACGGTACCCTTCATTCCGTGACAGACAATTTTTTTCCTAATTATCTCACAAATCTCAGTTTTGGACGAGACTGACTTTATGACCCACATTATCCTATTTTCAAAAAGGAGTTGTTGCTTATTACTTTCACTTGCTCTTTCAAATCTAACTTTAACCATAACCTTAAAACCAAGACCTAAAGCTGAATCAATATTTTACCACAAGGAAAGAAAAGACCACTGGCCTGCACATTTAAAGTGATTCTCCCATAGCGATGATCTTTGGAAAATGGAAATGTAACTTTTAACAAAGTGAGGCAGAGGTTCCATGACCATGGTGCTCTGTTAGAGGGAGAAGCTGTCACCACTACTGACTGTGTCCTCCTCTTGTTGTAGTAAGTAAAATCATTATGGTGTTATATAGTTTAGCCTTATTATCAGCTTTAGCTTTTCAGTCTACTGTGATATGCGATGTCTGTTAATTAAGAAGATGCCAACATTAAAATATTTTTGGCAACATTTGAAGTTATGCCTCTCTGTCTAGAAGTGTTCTTCACATCTTATCCAGTTTGAATCATCTGTAATTGTAAACAAGAAGTAAATATTACGTGGTGTTAATCAATTAATTTGATTATTTAGCTTGCCTATGAGCAATTATTGGTCCTGTTTTAAATTATGTTCAGCTTATAAATGCTTCATAAAGCCTTCATAATGCCTTCCTAAGCACTACATAGATGTGTTACAAAGTATCTATAACCGTATGTCATGATATATAAATGGTTTATAAATGTGGCATAACTGTGTGACATAATCACCAATGACATAACCCACTATGTTGAATACAATGGAGGCTTCTCAGAGGAGGAAGGGGAGGACCATCCTCTTCAGTGAATTTCATAAAAATATAGTGAAACATTAAAACTATACTAAATATATTCACGTCACCAAATAATTGATTACAGCACACTGTTTTGCAATGAAGGTTTACAGTAGCCTCAACAGCACTCTGTAAGGTAGCACCATGGTGTAGCTGGAGGACAGCTAGTTTCCGACCTTATCTAGGTACACAGACTTCAATAGAAAACCTTGGAGGCTCATGGTTCTCACCCCCGTCCATAGTAATTATGACAACTTCTGGAAGTCATCCTCCAACCTATCAGAGCTCTTTTTGGCCAAACAATCAAAGGATGTGTGTAGTGGTTAGAGGTTATGATATGAAGGTTTGGCTTGGAAGGGTTTGTTTGCTTGGTCACAGACAGCTGATGTGTTGTGCACTAAAGTTCGCAAGCGAAGGGAAAAGGAGAGCGAGTAGATGCGAGAAGGAATTGCAACGAGCAAAGTGATCATGATGTTTTTATGTAGCTGCTATGAAAGTGAACCGTGTTTGTGTGTGATTAGGGGTGTATTCATTCTGCCGATTCCGTTGAAAAACGTTTCTGAAACGGAAGCAAATGGAACGTAACAGTGATAAATATTCTCGACCTTGTAAGCTTTCATTCATAGGCTAGGTTGTAGCAACCTCATGATAGCGATAGGGGAAATTAAAGCATTATGTAGTAGCCTAGAGCTATCAATGTTACATTGAGCTGGATGAATGGAATATGAATGACAGTCATGCAACATACTGTAATAGAAATAATATGACATAAACATGTGCATTATAAAGGGTGACATGTTGTGCTGCAGGATGACACACGCTCTAAAGAGAATTAATGTTAGTTACATTACACCAGGCAACAATTACCTTCATGAAAGCCCCCAACATAAGGAAATTGAAAGTGGCTTTCTTCTGAAACCAAGTTACATGTTCCTCAGTACACAAACACAAAAATATAACAAGCCATACTGTAGGGTGCTGGACCCGGTCAGGTCTTTGACACAACACTATAGCAAGCTATACTGTAGGGTGTTGGACCCAGTCAGGTCTTTGACACAACACTGTAACAAGCCATACTGTAGGGTGTTGGACACAGTCAGGTCTTTGACACAACACTGTAACAAGCCATACTGTAGGGTGTTGGACACAGTCAGGTCTTTGACACAACACTGTAACAAGCCATACCGTGGGGTTCTGGGCCCAGTCAGGTCTTTGACACAACACTGTAACAAGCCATACCGTGGGGTTCTGGGCCCAGTCAGGTCTTTGACACAACACTGTAACAAGCCATACCGTGGGGTTCTGGGCCCAGTCAGGTCTTTGACACAACACTGTAACAAGCCATACCGTGGGGTTCTGGGCCCAGTCAGGTCTTTGACACAACACTGTAACAAGCCATACTGTAGGGTGTTGGACACAGTCAGGTCTTTGACACAACACTGTAACAAGCCATACCGTGGGGTTCTGGGCCCAGTCAGGTCTTTGACACAACACTGTAACAAGCCATACCGTGGGGTTCTGGGCCCAGTCAGGTCTTTGACACAACACTGTAACAAGCCATACCGTGGGGTTCTGGGCCCAGTCAGGTCTTTGACACAACACTGTAACAAGCCATACCGTGGGGTTCTGGGCCCAGTCAGGTCTTTGACACAACACTGTAACAAGCCATACCGTGGGGTTCTGGGCCCAGTCAGGTCTTTGACACAACACTGTAGCAAGCCATACTGTGGGGTTCTGGGCCCAGTCAGGTCTTTGACACATTCACCCTATCTCCCACTGAAAGATCAGTTACAAAATGTTTGCACCATTGTAACAGGTTGTAATAGGTCAAGCCCTGGTTTCCAGCATGGGAACAGAAGAGGAATAACTAGTGATGTAGTCACAGGTACTGTAGGACTATTCCAAATCATCTCGGCTCTGACACACACACAATGCAAGCTTTGCCTGTCCATCAACGCATCTAAATACCTTTCACGCCCTACAGTAACCTGTGGACCATGAGAACCTTCATAAAACGGCAGAAGGTTTATAACCTAATTATTGACACTTTCTGTAGTGTCCTGTAATACTTTGAAAAGAGACACCTTTGGTCATTCATAACACATACATAAATGCCTTATATGACGCTGTACTTACTATATGGTCAGACACCTTTGGTCATTCATAACACATACATAAATGCCTTGTATGACGCTGTACTTACTATAAGGTCAAACACCTTTGGTCATTCCTAACACATACATAAATGCCTTATATGACGCTGTACTTACTATAAGGTCAAACACCTTTGGTCATTCCTAACACATAAAGGCGTGATGATGTAAACACAAAAGAAAGTATCACTAAGAGCTAAAACAAAATAACATTAAAGACAAGGGCTGTGAATAGTACAGCTTGTCCCTGAGCTGGCGGACGAATAGTTCTTGCCTATCTGCCTGCTGGAGGTATTCCGTGTTGGTTCCAACCTTAAAGTACACAATATATACAAAAATATGTAAAAGGATGCCACCTTTCCAACAAGTCAGTTCGTCAAATTTCTGCCCTGCTATAGCTGCCCCGGTCAACTGTAAGTGTTTTTTATTGTGAAGTGGAAACGTCTAGGAGCAACAACGGCTCAGCCACGAAGTGGTAGGCCACACAAGCTCACAGAACGGGACCATCAAGTGCTTAAGCGGGTAGCACGTAAAAATTGCTACCCGCACACAAGCCTATGATCACCATGCGCAATGCCAAGCGTCGGCTGGAGTGGCGTAAAGCTTGCCGCCAATGGACTCTGGAGCAGTGGAAACGCGTACTCTGGAGTGATGAATCACGCTTCACCATCTGGCAGTCTGAAGGATGAATCTGGGTTAGACAGATGCCTGGGAGAAACCCGAATGCATAGTGCCAACAGGGGCTGTTTTTCATGGTTCAGGCTACTGCATATAATGACATTCTAGATTATTCTGTGCTTCCAACTTTGTGGCAACAGTTTGGGGAAGGCCCTTTCCTGATTCAGCATGACAATGCCCCCGTGCACAAAACGAGGTCCATGCAGGAATGGTTTGTCGAGATCAGTGTGGAAGAACTTGACTGGCCTGCACAGAGCCCTGACTTCATTCTTATCGAACACCTTTGTGATGAATTGGAACAACGACTATGAGCCAGGCCTAATTGCCCCAGATCAGTGCCCAAACTCACTAATGCTCTTGTGGCTGAATGGAAGCTAGTCCCCGGAGCAATGTTCCAACATCTAGTGGAAAGCCTTCCCAGAAGAGTGGAAGCTGTTAAAGCAGCAAAGGGGGGACCGACTCCATATTAATGCCCATGATTTTGGAATGAGATGTTCAACGAGCAGGTGTCCACATACTTTTGGTAATTTAGTGTAACAACAAAGAAAGTTAGCAGGTCTGTTAGCTAGCTAGTAATTGCTGTGAAGTCACCGAAATCATTTGAAATAACGATTGAGGTAGCTATGCAATCTAACTCAACACTTATATAACTACAACAAACTAATTTAAATTACAATAAATAAAGGTTAACTGACTAATTTTTCACTGTCCAGTGGCACCACAAGTGGGCTTTTGATTTGCAAACTCCCTCATGTGCACTTACTGCGCTACAGAAACACAGCTATCTGAACAGTGCATGCACACTGAATTAAAGTTGACTACGCTCAAAAATCAGTTTAAGGTAGAGATATCTGGATCAACTGCATCCAGCGATTTTTTTATTTTTACCTTTATTTAACTAGGCAAGTAGGTTAAGAACAAATTATTATTTTCAATGACGGCCTAGGAACAGTGAGTTAACTGCCTGTTCAGGGGCAGAAAGACAGATTTGTACCTTGTCAGCTCGGGGATTTGAACTTGCAACCTTATGGTTACTAGTCCAATGCTCTAACCACTTGGTTACACTGCCTCCTCCAGCGATATCGCACATCCGCATCTGCAGTGAAAGGTGGCAGAGCTAGAGCAGCGGTGGTATTCGTTTTGCTGTACAACTCCCACTAGTGTCATGGAACTAGTCTGAAGGTAACCGGTACCGGTTTAAAAAATGAAGGTGGTTTTGTGCCAACCCCAAAATTGGGTTAAAAATGTGTAAACAAATATTTCCTGAGCTTTCTTAAACACTTCAACACCTTGTTTCTTATGATACATTTTTTTAACTGTATTTTTTGCCATTTATGAATGTGTTATTCAAAGTGTTTCTCTGGGTCCTAAAATTACAAATCCAATAGCTAAATGATCCATACTATGACCGTCTTAAAAGAATTCCATATGTCAGCTTAGAACCCCCCCCAATGGCATAGACTTTATAGAATAAAAAGGCCCTACCATTTTTTTATTGTGCTCTTTAGAGTGTGTGTCATCCTGCAGCACAGAAATTTGGGGAAAGTTAAGACCAGGTCCAATATTGTCTATGCACCCAAGAGGGAATGAAGTTGGGCCATCCTAGAAAGGTTTTAGAGTCATATAATATATGCCATTTATCCAAAGCGACTTAGTCATGCGTGCATACATTTTTACATATGGGTGGTCCCGGGAATCTAACCCATTGTTCTGGTGTTGCAATGCTCTACCAAGGTTATAAATGCTTTGTACCCTTTGGAGTTAATAAAGACTACTCCCTCCCCGACACACGTACACACTCAGCTAGTCTAACTTGGTCAAGATCCCACAAACACAAAAGGGAAATGGCTACCTAAATATGATCCCCAATCAGAGACAATGATAAACAGCTGTCTCTGATTGGGAACCATATCAGGCCAACATAGGCATACAAAAACCTAGATGACCCACCCTAGTCACTATCACGCCCCAACCAACACAGAGAAAAACAGCTTACTATGGTCAGGGCGTGACATCCTCACTAGGGTGGAGACGACATGATGAAGGCAACCACATCTAATAAGCATCATTCTCGTAATCTAACTGCACCGCCCAATTTACAGTAGCTATTACAGTGAAAAATACCATGCTATTGTTTGAGGAGAGTGTACAACAACAACAAAAACTTTTATCACGGCACTTGGTTTGATAAATTCCCCTCTGAATGTAAATAATGTACTTACATTCAGTAATATTGCTCTGATTTGTCATCCTGAGTATCCCAGAGATAAAATGTAGCATAGTTTTGTTTGATAAAATAAATGTTTATATTCAAATGTAGGAACTGGGTTCTAAAGTTTGAACCCCTGCTGTTTCTGATATATTGTTTGCTGTAAATCCTTGTTAGTGTTTCAGTGGCCTTGTGGTTAAGTGTCTGCTCTGAGATTGCAAGGTTGGGTTCAATCCCTGGTTAAGTCATACCAAAAAATGGTACACAGTGCCTCTCTGCTTGATATTAAGGAGATGGATTGGGGATATGGCCCTGCGGTAGACTGGCGTCTTGTCCAGGTGTCAGGAATCAAGGTAAGACCCAGATGCAAACTGTCGGAATAACACTATTTATTGTAGCAACAAGGGCAGGCAAAGACAGGTCAAGGCAGGCAGGGGTCGAAAATCCAGGGTAAGGTACAGGACGGCAGGCAGGCTCAGGGTCAGGGACAGACAGGGTTCAGTAATCTAGAGGTGGAGCAAAGGTACTGGACGGCAGGCAGGCTCAGGGATGGGCAGAGAGGTCAGGTGGGCGGGTACAGGGTCAGGACAGGCAAAGGTCAAAACCGGGAGGACTAGCAAAGAGAGGCTGGGAAACGATAGGAGCTCACAGGAAAAACGCTGGTAAGCTTGAACGAACTGGCAACAAACAGACAGAGAACACAGGTATAAATACACAGAGAATAATTGAGAAGATGGGCGACACCTGGAGGAGGGGTGGAGAGAAGAACAACGACAGGTGAAACAGATCAGGGCGTGGCTGGTGGGTGACCCGGCCTATAGAGTGCCCATCCAGCGCTCTAACACCCATGGGAATGGAGAGGGGTTGAGTGGGGATGCCCAGCTCGGACGCCAGAGTAACGTCCATGAGACTCACATCGGCCCCCTAGTCGATGAGTACCTGGAGAGACTTGGACTGGTCACCCCACAGCAGGGTGGCATAGACAGGAGGGCGAGTAAGGAGAGAAGAACAATTAACATGGAACCACAGCGTGGGGAAGCAAGTCATCCTTGGCAGGGAAACATTTGTCAACATGCATCACAGGAGGGACTCCACTTCCTTTCAAACTTCATGGTTTACTCTCCGTTTCCTCTCTCCCCCACTATCTCTCTTTCTCTGTTCTCCGGTCTCTCTGTTTTGATGTTTCTTTCT
Organism: Salvelinus alpinus; assembly: GCF_045679555.1. Taxonomy (NCBI): domain Eukaryota; kingdom Metazoa; phylum Chordata; class Actinopteri; order Salmoniformes; family Salmonidae; genus Salvelinus; species Salvelinus alpinus. The sequence continues at coordinate 35,755,889 of NC_092114.1, forward strand.
CAATCACTTTTGCACCCCTTCCCCCTTTTTTTCCTCCCTCTATCTCTTGACCTCTTGCTCACCATCCTCTCACTCCCTTTCCCTTCTTTTTCCCGTGGCCGCAGTAAATTTATTTGGAACATGCTTTTGCGCATGAGGGGAGAAATGCAAGGGCTACAGCAGAAATGTAAATGTTATTATTTACTGCACTCGCGCGACAGAGTGCAATTAGTGCAACTCTCTGCAGAGTGCAACTCTCTATCTCCCTCTCCACCTCGATCTCTTCACTCGGGCTATCTCTTTCTACAACGCTCTGTACATTGGCGTCAATCACCACCATGTCGGTCACCCCCTTTTCTGTACCTTTCACTACTGGAAACACACACATTCACACAGTCATGATCTCATGTACACATGACATGGTAACAGACAGCCTCTCTCTCTCTCTTTTTTGTTTCTCACTTCAGAAGCCCTATCTTCCTGACAACCCAAACACTGTAGTCGCTAGACACTAACCTCAAACCACTAGCCTCTTAAGACCCTGGGGACAATAGGACATTATTCAAGTGGAGGCCCATACTTGAAAATAGAGGTGGAGAAATGGGAGGGTGAAAAAATGAAAAACGTCAGTGTTTTAAATGCAATCATTGTTAGCCCTGAACAATGTCATTTATCAAAGTAGCATTTTGGACTATATAATACGTTTCATATATTAATAACATTTTTCATCTCACGCCCGGGACCAAGATTTATGGCCAGCAGGTGAACACAGGTGATCATCGAATTATAACTCTTGTAATGAGAGAGGGTGAGAGAGAGTGAAGAAGAAAGAGAGAGAGAGTGAAGAAGAAAGAGGGAGCGAGAAGAAGGAATGGAGAGAAGGAGAAAGAAAGAGAAAGAGGAGGAGAAAAACATAGACTGCTTGTCCGCTGTTGACTGCTTCACCAAGCCAATTGACCAAACAACCTTCGGCTTAAATGCTGCCTGCTAATTCAAAGAAAACCCTTCATTGAATGATATCAGAATGAGATACAGCAACGGGTTATACAATTACACTGAGTGTACAAAACATTAGGATCACTTTCCTGATATTATGTTGCACCCCCTTTTGCCCTCAAAACAGACTCAATTCATCGGTGCATGGACTCTACAAGGTGTCAAAAGCATTCCACAGGGATTTATTTGAACCTTTATTTAACTAGGCAAGTCAGTTAAGAACAACTTCTTATTTACAATAACGGCCTACACCGGCTAAACCCAGACGACGCTGGGCCAATTGCTGATACAGCCAGGATTCGAACCAGGGTGTCTATAGTGACGCCTCTAGCGCTGCCTTAGATCACAGTGCCTTAGACCGCTGCGCCACTCAGGAGCCCATGTTGACACAAATGCCTCCTGTACAGTTGTGCCAAGTTGGCTGGTAGTGGATCTCTACTCCGAATAGCTCATACCGCAGATGCTCAATTGGATTGCGAGCTGGTAACTACAGGCCACTGCAGTAAGCTGAATTCACAGTCATGTTTGTGTAACCATTCCTGGACAATCCTAGCCTTGTGGCATGGGGCATTATCCTGCTGAAAAATCTATTTGCAGGTGGATACACTGCTGCCATGAAGGGATGCACCTGATTGGCAATGATGTTCAGATATCCTGTGGCATTCAAATGTTACTCCACTGTTATCATGAGGCCCATTGTGTGCAATGAAAACACACCCCACGCCATCACACCACCACCAGTAAGTAGTCTGCATGTAAACACGTATGAAATGGATGCATGTACTCATGTGGTTCTCTCTATACCCTAGTCCTCCAATCAGCATGAAACAGCAGGGACCGGGATTCATCAGACCAGGCAACGTTTTTCCCAATTCTCCAGTGCCCAGTGTTATCCTTCCGCAGCTTCTTGTGAAACTCTGTAAGATCGTTGGCTGCCATACCCATTAGTGTCAAGGTATGATGAGTTGTGCATTCTTTTATGGGTCTTTCGGCACCAATGTTGTACTGGACTGTCAGTTGACTAACTGTAGCCCATCTGTTGCTCTGCAAAATTTGTGTCAGCCTCCTTTGTCCTCTTTCATCAATGACCCATTTTCGACCACTGGCCTGCTGTTGGCTGGATGTCCTTTGGGTGGTGGACCATTCTTTAAACACACAGGAAACTGTTGAGCACTCAAACCAGTGCACCTGGCACCTACTACCATACCCTGGTCAAAGGCACGTAGGTATTTTATCTTGCCCATTCACCCTCAGAATGGCACACATACACAATCCATGTCTCTAATGTCTGAAGGCTTAAAAAAAACATATTGAACCTCCCCTTCATCTACACTGATTGAAGTAGATTTAACAGGTTACATCAATAAAAGATCATAGCTTTCACCTGGATTCACCGGGTCAGTCTGTCATGGAAAGAATTCCTAATGTTTTGTACACTCAGTGTATATTGCAAGGAGAGGTTACAGAATAGCTTTTATTTACTGGCTTGTGATATTGAACGGTATCCTGTGAGAAAGACAATGTCAGTAGAAGCATTGTTTGGTCTGTATTACTGCAAGCTTTATTAAAGCTCACCCATGAGAGCAGCAAAGTGTACATTGTACTTTTTTCTACAGGTGAACATTGTCCTTCCACTCCTGAGAAATTCAGGAATTCTTAGCATGTGATTTCGTATTAGCTTGAAACTCAACAGTAAAATGCCCTATGAACCGTGGTGTAGTGGAAGGTAAACACCTGTAAAGACGGTTTACACACCTTTTACATTTTGCGCGAGCATTTATCTACCTTTTCATGACAAATACATTTAAAGTATGGGTTACTTTACTCACCACGAATGGCAATTAGCATTTACCCACCTTTTTGTTTTTACCACTACATCATTTACATTTTTGTCATTTAGCAGACACACTTATCCAGAGTGACTTACAGTGGCAATTAGAGTTAGCACTGCCTGTGACCACTGGAAATATGTGTTGGATTATGCTCATGACAAAATCTCATAATGACATACAGTACCAATCAAAACTTTGGACACACCTACTCGTCCAAGGGGTTTTCTTTATTTGTACTATTTTCTACATTGTAGAGTAATAGTGAAGACATCAAAACTATGAAATAACACATATGGAATCATGTAGTAACCAAAAAAGTGTTAAACAAATCTAAATATATTTTATATTTGAGATTCTTCAAAGTAGCCACCCTTGGCCTTGATGACAGCTTCATGAGGTAGTCAACTGGAATGCATTTCAATTAACAGGTGTGCCTTGTTAAAGGTTAATTTGTGGAATTTCTTTCCTTGATGCATTTGAGTCAATTAGTTGTGTTGTGACAAGGTAGGGGTGGTATACAGAAGATAGTCCTATTTGGTAAAAGACCAAGTCCATATTATGGCAAGAACAGCTCAAATAAGCAAAGAGAAACGACAGTCCATCATTACTTCAAGACATGAAGGTCAGTCAATACGGAACATTTCAAGAACTTTGAAAGTTTCTTCAAGTGCAGTCACAAAAACCATCAAGCCCCATGAAGAAACTGGCTTCTCATGAGGACCGCCACAGGAATGGAAGACCCAGGGTTACCTCTGCTGTAGAGGATAAGTTCATTAGAGTTAACTGCACCTCAGAAATTGCAGCCCAAATAAATGCTTCACAGAGTTCAAGTAACAGACACATGTCAACATCAACTGTTCAGAGGAGACTGTGTGAATCAGGCCTTCATGGTCGAATTGCTGCGAAGACTAAAGGACACCAATAATAATAAGAGACTTGCTTGGGCCAAGAAACAGGAGCAATGGACATTAGACCAGTGGAAATCTGTCCTTTGGTCTGATGAATCCAAATTTGAGATTTTTGGTTCCAACCTCCGTGTCTTTGTGAGACACAGAGTAGGTGAACAGATGATCTCCCAATTGAGATGGTTTAGGATGAGTTGGACCGCAGAATGAAGATATAACAGCCAACAAGTGCTCAGCATATGTGGGAACCTCTTCAAGACTGTTGGAAAGGCATTCCAGGTGAAGCTGATTGAGAGAATGCCAAGAGTGTGCAAAGCTGTCATCAAGGCAAAGGGTGGCTACTTTGAAGAATCTCAAATATTAACACTTTTTTGGTTACTACATGATTCCATATGTGTTATTTCGTAGTTTTGATGTCTTCACTATTATTCTACAATGCAGAAAATAGTAAAAAGAAAGAAAAACAATTAAATGAGTAGGTGTGTCCTAATGTTTGACTAGTACTGTAAGTTTTTATAATCATCATTACATCAGCTGTACAAAGTGCCAGTGACAAAAAAAACTGTCTAGGGCTCTGTAGATATGCATTCTACATTAAATATTTCCCCTATGACATCACTATGCTACGACCATAGAAATGAATACAGATAGGACCATAACGATGACGTCTATGGCTGTGACCTCTACAACACACCCATTGTCTGCGTGGTTCAGATCTACTTAGCTAGAAACTAATGTCATTGGCCTTGTTGTCAGGAAACAGTTATCCCAATCCCAGGTTTTTGACGATCTTTCACAAAGCAGTGCCTAATCCGGTTAGCATTGACTTGCCTCCCGTTTTCGCTCGTCTGCGTGTCTGTTGCTCGGCCGAATCTATCAGCTTTAAAGCATTGTCAGCCCCCACTAATATATGTCTGGCCTAGGCACTCGCCAACGGTTCATCTTCATTCAGCTCATTTAGTCTGGTGCAGAAATTGATTAGCTGGGCTGAATACAGGGGTTGTCTAGGTGTGTACACCGGGGGCCTGTCTGAGCAAAATGTGTCTTCACTCCTCTGTCTCTTTTTCACCTCTTTCTTTCCTTCCTTCCCCTCCACCTTTCTCTTTAACCTTCCTTCCCCTCCACCTTTCTCTCTAACCTTCCTTATTCCACCTTTCTTTCTTTCTTTCTTTCTTCCAAATCACTCATCTTAAGGGACTCTGTAAGGAAAACAATACGAAGTCCTTCTATCATAAATGTATTTTATCTCACTAGCTGTCAGACAGGAGAAAGGACACTATTTTCGAGTGTTAGGACAGAGCCAATGATTGGAGATTAATGAAGCTGAGTCGATCTGATCAGTGGGTCTTCTACAAGGACTGTTTGTGACGACCCCATACAAATCTATGCAAATCAAGTGTACCCTGACGGTTGAGTTTAACTACGAGCTCTACCACAGACATTATTATTTTACCACTGAGTGTCACACGGTCACTGTGATTTAATGCTCAGAAAGATACAGTACCTTTGATATACACCAGGGTCGTTTCATTAGGCACCAAATGGAAGAAAACAGACTGAAACAGGGACAGACTACTAAGACTTGTCCAATAAGAAACACTCCTTTTTGTTTTCCGTTTCAATGTGTTTTGCCTTGGTGTGCTCTACTGAACACCACCCAGCGTCCTTCTTCAACATACTGTATAGTATTTAGAATGTCCCGTTCACATACTGTAATGTATGTGCTGTTAAAAAGGCACATTTGGGAGGCAAATCCAGGGGACGCAGGTGAACATAAAGAACTGTTGATGATTCCACTCGTTCACAAAGATTACAACTGTCAGATCAAGGATATAAGCGTTCTGAGCTTTGATCAATTCTAGGAGCATTATATACTGTAGATGTTGTAGCCCGTCATTGTAAATAAGAATTTGTTCTTAATAACTGACTTGCCTAGTTAGATAAAGGTTAAGTAAAAAATGTACAAAAATACTGTAATGGTAGTGAAATTCAACATAATGCTCTTCTGTTTGTTTGCACATCAACTACAGTGCACAGGCAATTATTGGAGATCAGCAATACCTGCATGTTCACCACAATGAAACACAAATGAAAAAACAACAACACATAATTCAACTCCATTTACATGTACCGTTCCATAAATCATTTGTTTCCCCCTACACACAATTAAGACTGCAGGCTACAACTGCTAATTTGCTTAATACTGTATGCACTTCGTATGAGCAGTGGCACCGCCAACAACAACAACGTAAACAACAACAAATATTCCGCTCTAATTCTAGTTAACAAACTGTGTTTTTGAACAAGGACAATGTTGTTTATCCTCTCTATCTCTCTCTTTTCCCCCTCTCATTCCCTCTTTCCTTTCTTGTTCCTAGACGTAATATGCAGACGTAGGCCTACATCTTGGGCCTGTCGGAGAGGGAGAGATCAGACACGTAGCGGTGAGGGATCAAAGGGAGCTATCTGATCTCATAAAATCACATTAAAAACTCCAACACTCATTTCAATGCGCTAACATATTGATCGTTGAGGAGGAGAGGAGAGGAGTGCTTTGTATTAAACTGCAGGAAGACTGGGGGAATCTGATGGAAATCAGTCCCAAGGTCATTAAAATTGCATGACTTTCTATACATTTCCACCAAAAGTCATCTGCTTAACTCCCGGAGAAACAAAATAACATGAAGTGTTGATTATAGTGTTTACAATGAGATACCATCTGCCCCCACCTCCCCTCCATCTCCTGTCAACCCAGACTCCCACCTATTGCCGTAGATACATATGAGGACACCGACCTCACAATTTCTTTTCAAATATATAAAAAATATTTAAAAAAAAAAATAAAGTATATATTTTGTACACAATAAAGAAAATCAATTACGGGTTAACATCTATATAATGCTCCTAGAATTGATCAAAGCTCAGAACGCTTATATCCTTGATCTGACAGTTGTAATCTTTATGAACGAGTGGAATCATCAACAGTTCTTTATGTTCACCTGCGCCCCCCGGATTTGCCTCCCAAATTTGCCTTTTTAGTAGCACATTCACCGCTCTCTCAAATGGCTACTCCGCCCTCTCGCGGCACAGGCCGAGGCCCTGAGACGTGAAACGAACAAGGCCTAGCCCAGCTCGCAGTCAGCTCAATAGGCAATTAGTCTAGAGACGCTGCTGACAGTGTGTTTGCGAGATGCCAGACAAAAGGCAATTGTCTTCAGACATCCCCCAAACAAACAAAAACCGACTCTGAGAATGAGTGCACAGCTGGTAAATAGTCGCTTACAGATATATCAGTCTGTCAGGTGGCTAGCTGCTGGCAGAACCTTTTTTAGCAGAGAGCGAGGTAAGTACAGTGGTTCCCAAACTTGGGGTCGGGGTCCCATGTGGGGTCCCCTGAGAGAATCTGTACTAATCTTATAAAAAAATATGATTTGTTTCAATATGAACATTTCCACATGGCCTACCTTCCCTATAGGCCGACATTAAAATGTAATCAAAATGCAAAACAATAAAGTTCTAAAAATGTCATACGTTTTCATTTCATCGCTGATGCTACGTGTCACTGTGAATCATTTCTCATATTTCCCCCTTTTCAGGGGTATAACAAACACATTAATAGGCTATGTGTTTGTAGATCGACTGAGGTGAATGAACCTAAAGCAGCCAAAAGTGATAATGTCTGGGGTCTTTTTTGCAGGTTTTTTAATTGGATAGAAAAGCAGTAAATTAGCTTCAAATTTCTAAAACAAATCCCCCTCCCGCACCCCCCCTTCCGGACCTCAATAAAACTCATAACCTGGTTACACCCCTTCCCCCACCACCATTTTACAGTATATTTCCCCATGTCGGAGGAGTGACGCTCAGTAGATACTCAAAGATGGCTGAACGATGCACTAGCTGCTCTGAAAGAGGAGTTGTGGGGAACAGTAGGCCTATATGGAGATGTGATTGCATAGTATGTTTGCCATTGTTACCCGGTTTGGTTAATGAGTACTTTTCAAACTCAGCTCATTATTTAACTCCTCAGCTGGTGTGGTAGCTGCTGCGCCCTCTGAGTTAACTTGTACCCTCTGTTATTAGAGTCACTCTTGCTCTTCAAGTGAAATGTGGGAGAGAGGTTTACCACCAATGTTCCCTAAAAAAAAATTCAGATCTGCTGAGCGCAAACTTGGACATTGTGAAAATTCTGTGCAACTTCCAGCGCGCGTTTACTGTGAACACTGAGGCTGTACCTGCTTTAAGTTACCGTTTTAACAGTGGCCAAGTAGACTACTATGACTATTTGATCATAATGTGAGCCTACCAGACTGGCCTACCATTAAAAACAATGGAGAAAATGCATCCCATAACATTTTATATTCTCCTACATTAATTTCACATTTCCACAATCTTCAAAGTGTTTTCTTTCAAATGTTATGAAGAATATGCATATCATTGTTTCAGGTCCTGAGCTACAGGCAGTTAGATTTGGGTGTGTCATTTTAGGGCGAAAAAATAAATAAATAAAAGGGTCCGAACATTTTAACATGGAAATAGCTGTTCTATCATTCAGCCTACAGTTGCAGCCAATGTGTGGTATTCAATGTAGACCTACATTCCATGAGACTTTTGAAAAAAAACATGCAGGGCTTGACATGAACCTGTTTATCTACTTGTTCTTCAGACAAGGTGACTGAACATGTTGTTGTGTTGTTTGATGCAAGAAACCACAAAATACTAAATAAAATGAATTATTACAGAGAATCAGACAAATTATGCTACCCTCTGCCTATTGGCTACTTAGCTTATTCAAGTCTCAAGACACAACACTGTTTTGACAGAAAAAAAATCTCTTTACCTGAATCGCTTTTCAAAGATGTCTAGAACTTGTAGGAAGTAATCACTCCCCTATTGCTGACTACAAATGATCTATAACTGGGCTAATAACTCACTATATAGCAAAGGATATTAACAAAATGTGCTTTGATATCAAAACAAGTGCATCTACTCACGACCACAGCTGTAAACACAGTTCAGTTAAAAGTAAATGGCACAGATCCATATGGTAATAGCCTATTTGCATATAGGCCTACTGCAGCTCTGATTGGCTATGCCACACCGGTTTGTGTAAAGTATGGACTGAGTCATGCACAATAGAATCCTACTCCTAGGTGTTCGGCCTAAAACAAAATATCTTGCACAGTTTGTTTTGTTTCGGTATGCTGCATTGAAAGTGGCTAATATTGCATTGATTCGATCACAATTGCCACAATAAAGGGAATTGTTGATAGTGTTAACTAGAAAGTAAACTCTAGAAAGTTAAGTGAAGTTCAATCTCATGCTTCTCTCCTGATATTTCTTCTGCACTCTGCTCAAGTCCTGGGATCTGTGTGGCAGTCTCTGGGCTACTGCACGCCTGTGCTTGTGCGCAGCTTAGAGGGAACATTGTTTACCACTTAGGTATGTGCTGTAGGCTTGTGCTTTTGTCTTATCTATGAGCCTACGTATGGTATTTTAGGCCATTTTAGGTCTCTGGGACAGATTTAAGGCATGCAGGCTTTAGTTCCAACCCAGATTAATCTGGTGTGTAAGTAACAGTAGGCTGGGGGGGCATGAGAGTACTGTTCATCACTTCTTTTCCCCTCCCTGTCCTTCCCTCTTTCTCTCTCAGGTCCTGAATCGTTTTACATCTCCCGTTTTACATCTCTCGTTTCCCTCTTTCTATCTCCCAACTTTTTCTTTCCCACCTCTTTCTCTGTTTCATCTCCTCTTCTCTTCACCACCACCTTCTCTCTCATCTAATATTTTCCTCTTCCATTCACCCTCATCACTCCCTCTCTCACCAACCTTCTTTTCTCTCTCCCATCTCTTCCTTCAGTCTACCAACCTCTCCTACTCTGATGGCCCTGCGTCGGTTTAAATTGCTTCTCTTTTCCTTCCACCTTTTTTGCTAATGCTCCATCACAGGGATATTCTGTCATAGGCCTTCAACCAGCAAGGCATTTCCATTGGCCTTTTGTGCATATTTGCTTCTCATTCTGCAGTATATTTCACTTAGGGCCTTTAAGCTTGTTAAGGTGCTATTGACAGGGGAGCATTGATTTTGTTGTAGCTTTCTCCTTTCGCTGATGTCCGATTGATTAACTTGTTTTAATGGTGCTGCACTGTGTTCTCTAACACGTTGGTGTCATTTGTAATGGTTGCCTCAGTGAAGTGTACAATATGCTGCCCTACAAAGGTAAAGTGCAGTAACTACGTTAAAAAAATGAACTGCAAAATCTGACTTCAAACTCTTTTTCTGTCTGCAAATCTGCAATTTGTGGTATTTCATGATACACTACATGACCAAAGATATGTGGACAAGATCTCATTCCAAAATCATGGGCGTTAATGTGAATTGGTACCCTCTTATTTTTGTTAATTTTTTATTTCACCTTTATTTAATTAACCAGGTAGGCAAGTTGAGAACAAGTTCTCATTTACAACTGCGACCTGGCCAAGATAAAGCAAAGCAGTTTGACACATATAACAACACAGAGTTACACATGGAGTAAAACAAACATACAGTACTTTGCTGCTATAACATTCTCCACTCTTCTGGGATGGCTTTTCACTGTGGGGACTTGCTTCCATTCAGCCACAAAATCAATAGTGAGGTCAGGTTCACAGTCGTCGTTCCAATTCATCCCAAAGGTGTTCAATGGGGTTGAAGTCAGGACTCTGTGAAGGGGGCATTGTCATGCTGAAACAGGAAAGGGCCTTACCCAAATTGTTGCCGCAAAATTGGAAGCACAGAATCGTCTAGAATGTCATTGTATGATGTAGCTTTAAGATTTCCCTTCACTGGAACTAAAGCGCCTAGCACGAAACATGAAAAACAGCCCCAGACCATTATTCCTCCTCCACCAAACTTTACAGTTGGCACTATGCATTCGGGCAGGTAGTGTTCTCCTGGCATCCGCCAAACCCAGATTTGTCCATTGGAATGCCAGATGGTGAAGCGTGATTCATCACTCCAGAGAACGCGTTTCCACTGCTCCAGAGTCCAATGGCGGTGAGCTTTACACCCCTACAACCGACGCTTGGCATTGCGTATGGTGATCTTAGGCTTGTGTGCGGCTGTTCAGCCATGGAAACCCATTTCATGAAGCTCCCAACTAACAGTTCTTGTGCTGAGTTGCTTCCAGAGGCAGTTTGGAACTCGGTATTGAATGTTGCAACCGAGGACAGATGATTTTTACGAACGCTTCAGCCCTCGGTGGTCCAGTTCTGTGAGCTTGTGTGGCCTACAACTTCACAGCTGAGCCGTTGTTGCTCCTAGATGTTTCCACTGCACTAAAACAGCACTTACAGTTGACTGGGGCAGATGTAGCAATGCAAAAATTTGACGAACTGACTTGTTGGAAAGGTGGCATCTTATGACGGTGCCTCATCGAAAGTCACTGAGCTCTTCAGTAAAGCCATTCTACTGCCAATATTTGTCTATGGAGAATGCATTTTTGTATTTTTGTTATTGGGACTCCCAATGACAGCCGGTTGTGATACAACCTGGAATCAAACCAGGGTCTGTAGTAACGCCTCTAGTACTGAGATGGACTGCCTTAGACCACTGTGCCACTCGGGAGCCGCATCGTTGTGTGCTCGATTTTATACACCTGTCAGCAACAGGTGTGGCTGAAATAGCTGAATCCAAAACGTTTGCATATACTGTATAGTGTATTTTCTAATTGACTAGCTTGTTCTTCTGTCAGGAAACTAAATACCAAATTAATCAGATAATATACAGTGCTTTCAGAAAGTTCTCTAACCCCTTGACTTTTTCCACATTTTGTTGTCTTACAGTCTGAATTTATAATTGATGGTTGCTGGCTAACACACAATACCCCATAATGTCAAAGTTGAATTTGGATGGTCGCTGGCTAACACACAATACTCCATAATGTCAAAGTTGGATGGACACTTCTCATTTTTTATTTTATTAATTAAAAATGTAAAGCTGAAATGTCTTGTCAATAGGTATTCAACCACTTTGTTATGGCAAGCCTAAATAAGATCAGCAGTACAAATGTGCTTAACAAGTCGCATAATAAATTCCATGGACTCACTCTGTGTGCAATAATAGTGTTTAAAATATTTTTTTAATTCCTACCTCATCTCTGTACCCTATTCATACAATTATTAAGGTCCCTCGGTCAAGCAGTGAATTTCAAACATAGATTCAACCGCAAAGACCAGGGAGGTTTTACAATTCCTCACAAAGAAGGGCACCTATTGGTAGATGGGTACAAACAAAATCAGACATTGAATATCCTTTTGAGTAAGGTGAAGTTATTAAGTACCCTTTGGATGGTGTATCAATACACCTAGTCACAACGAAGATACAATGTCCTTCCTAACTCAGTTGCCGGAGAGGAAGGAAACCGCTCAGTGATTTGACTGCCTCATCTCTGTACCCCACACGTACAATTATCTGTAAGGTCCCTCAGTCAAGCAGTGAATTTCAAACACAAATTCAACCACAAAAACCAGGGAGGTTTTCCAATGCCTCGCAATACACCCAGTCACTACAAAGATACAAGCATCCTTCCTAACTCAGTTGCCGGAGAGAAAGGAAGCCGCTCAGTGATTTTACCATGAGGCCAAAGCTGACTTTAAAACAGTTACAGAGTTTAATGGCTATGATAGGAGAAAACTGAGGATGGAGCAACAACATTGTATTTACTTCACAATAGTACCCTAATTTACAGAGTGAAAAGAAGGAATTCTGCAAAGAAAAAAAAATCAAAAACATGCATCCTGTTTGCAACAAGGCTCTAAATTAATTCTGCAAAGAATGTGGCAAAGCAATTCACTTTTTGTCCTGAATACAACGTGTTATGTTTGGGGCAAATAAAATGCAACACAGTTCTGAGTACCACTCTCCATATTTTCAAGCATAGTGGTGGCTGCATCATGTTATGGGTATGCTTGTAATCATTAAGGACTGGGGAGTTTTTCAGGGTTATAAAGAAACATATTGGAGCTAAGCACAGGCAAAATACAGAGAGGAAAACCTGGTTCAGTCTGCTTTACACCAGGCACTGGGAGATGAATTATCCTTTCAGCAGGATAATAACCTAAAACACAAGGCCAAGAAAACAGTGAATGTTCCTGAGTGGCCGAGTTACAGTTTTGACTTAAATCTACGACAAGACCTGAAAATGGTTTTCTAGCAATGATCAACAACCAATGTGACAGAGCTTGAAGGATTTTAAAATGAATAATTGGCAAATGTTGAACAATCTAGACCTAGAAAGACTCACAGCTGTAATCTACCACTTACACTACCTTTCAAAAGTTTGGAGTCACTTAGAAATGTCTTTGTTTTCCATGAAAACATACATGAAATGAGTGGCAAAATGAATAGGAAATATAGTCAAGACGTTGACAAGGTTATAAATAATGATTTTTAATTGAAATAATAATGTGTCCTTCAAACTTTGCTTTCGTCAAAGAATCCTCCATTTGCAGCAATTACAGCCTTGCAGACCTTTGGCATTCTAGTTGTCAATTTGTTGAGGTAATCTGAAGAGATTTCACCCCATGCTTCCTGAAGCACATCCCAACAGTTGGATTGGCTTGATGGGCACTTCTTATGTACCATATGGTCAAGCTGCTCCCACAACAGCTCAATAGGGTTGAGATCCGGTGACTTTGCTGGCCACTCCATTATAAACAGAATACCAGCTGACTGCTTCTTCCCTAAATAGTTATTGCATAGTTTGGAGCTGTGCTTTGGGTCATTGTCCTTTTGTAGGAGGAAACTGGCTCCAATTAAGCGCAGTGCACAGGGTATGTCATGGCGTTGCAAAATGGAGTTATGTCCTTCCTTCTTCAAGATCCCTATTACCCTGTAAAAATCTCCCACTTTACCACCACCAAAGCACCCCGAGACCATCACATTGCCTTCACCATGCTTGACAGATGGCGTCAAGCACTCCTCCAGCATCTTTTCATTTTTTCTGCGTCTCACAAATATTCTTCTTTGTGATTCGAACAACTTAAACTTAGATTTGTCTGTCTATAACACTTATTTTCTAATCTCCTCTGTCCAGTGTCTGTGTTCTTTGGCCCAACTTAATCTTTTCTTTTTATTAGCCAGTCTGAGATATGGCTTTTTCTTTGCAACTTTGCCTAGAAGACGAGCATCCCGGAGTCGCCTCTTCACTGTTGATGTTGAGACTGGTGTTTTGCGGATACTATTTAATGAAGCTGCCTGTTGAGGACTTGTGAGGCATCTGTTTCTCAAACTAGACACTCTAATGTACTTGTCCTCTTGCTCAGTTGTGCACCGGGGCCTCCCACTCCTCTTTCTATTCTGGTTAGTGCCAGTTTGCGCTGTTGTGTGAAGGGAGTAATACACAGCATTGTACGAGATCTTCAGTTTCTTTGCAATTTCTCGCATGGAATAGCCTTAATTTCTCAGAACAAGAATAGACTGATGAGTTTCAGAAGAAAGTTATTTGTTTCTGGCCGTTTTGAGCCTGTAATCCAACCCACAAATGCTGATGTTCCAGATACTCAACTAGTCTAAAGAAGGCTAGTTTTATTGCTTCTTTAATCAGGACAACGGTTTTCAGCTGTGCTAACATAATTGCAAAAGGGTTTTCTAATGATCAATTAGCCTTTTAAAATGATCAACTTGGATTAGCTAACACAACGTGCCATTGGAACACAAGAGTGATGGTTGCTGATAATGGGCCTCTGTACGCCTATGTAAGATATTCCATTAAAAATGAGCTGTTTCCAGCTACAATAGTCATTTACAATATTAACAATGTCTACACTGTATTTCTGATCAATTTGATGTTATTTTAATGGACAAAAAAAATAGCTTTTCTTTCAAAAACAAGGACATTTCTAAGTGACCCCAAACTTTTGAACGGTAGTGTATGTAAATTAGATATTTCTGTATTGTATTAAATTTGCAAAATTCTCTAAAAACATGTTTTCACTTTGTCATTATGGTATATTGTGTGTAGATGGGTGAGAATTATTATTTTTAAATCATTTTAAATTCAGGCTGTAACACAACAAAATGTGGAATAAGTCAAGGGGTATGAATACTTTCTGAAGACACTGTACCTCATTATAATATTGCCTTTGTAGAGCAGTATGTATCGCAGGTTACTTAAAGTATTGATAATAAATATGCATGCAGTGACATACGGTAATTTAACTGAAAATAAGGTTGAAAAAGCATTGATGAGTCTGTTTTCTTGAAGTGGACTAATAGTTTCAAGATGAATGTTTTTAATGTCAAATCCACAAGTACAGTGAAATGCCTTTCTTGCAAACTCAAAACCCATCAATATAATAATCAATAACAATGTATTACTAGAAAAATAAGAAGAAATATGAAAAACACAATAAGTAAGTAAGCAAGCATACTATATACAGGGTCAGTTCCAATACCATATTTACAATGTGCAGGGATACTGGAGTGATGGAGATATATATATATATATATATATATATATATATATATATAGGGGTGAGGTGACTAGGCAACATTATATAAGATAAACAGAGAAGCAGCAGCTTGTATGTGAGTGGGTGTGCATGTGTGTCAGTATAAATGTATGTGCATATTATGTGTGACAATTATGGAGTGAGAGTGTGTGTGAGTGAGTGTGTAGGGTCCTGTGAGAGTGCATAGAGACAGTGCAAAAATAAAAGTTCAATAAAATTACAAGGTTAACTCAGATAGTCCATGTAGCTATTTTGTTAGCTATTTATCAGTCTTATTGCTTGGGTATAAAAACTGTTCAAGAGCCTGTTGGTGTCAGACTTGATGCACCGGTACCACTTGCTGTGCGGAAGCAGAGTGAATAGTCCTTCCACACCGCCTGATATACATAGATAACGTGGATGGCAGGGAGCTCAGCCCCAGAGATGTACTAGGCTGTCTGCACCATCCTCTTTAGCGCCATGTGATTGAAGGCAGTGCTATTGCCATACCAGGCAGTGATGCAGCCAGTCAATATACTCTCAATGACACAGCTGTAGAACCTTTTGAGAATTTGAGGGCCATGCCAAAAAATGTCACACTCCTGAGGGGGAAGAGGAACTGTCACACCTTCGTCATGACTGTGCACGTGTTTGGAACATTTTAAGTCTTTAGTGATTTGGACACCGAGTAACTTGAAGATCTCGACCTTCTCCACTACAGCCCCGTTGATGTGGATGGGGGTGTGGTCGCCCCCCCATTTCCTGTAGTTCACGATCAGCTCCTTGGTCTTACTGACGTTGAGGTAGAGGTTGTTGCTCTGGCACCACACTGCCAGGTCATTGACCTCCTCCCTGTTGGCCGACTCATCGTTGCCGGTGTTCAGGCCTACCACCGTCGTTTCATCAGCAAACTGAATGATGGTGTTGATGATGTGGCAGGAGAAAAAGATGGTGATGGTATATACAGTTGAAGTCGGAAGTTTACATACACTTAGGTTGGTGTCATTAAAACTCATTTTTCAACCACTCCATAAATTTCTTGTTAACAAACTATAGTTTTGGCAAGTCGGTTAGCACATCTACTTTGTGCATGAAACAAGTAACTTTTCCAACAATTCTTTACAGACAGATTATTTCACTTATAATTCAGTGTATCACAATTCCAGTGGGTCAGAAGTTTACATACACTAAGTTGACTGTGCCTTTAAACATCTTGGAAATTTCCAGAAAATTATGTCATGGCTTTAGAAGCTTCTGATAGGCTAATTGACATAATTTTAGTCAATTGGAGGTGTACCTGTGGATGTATTTCAATGCCTACCTTCAAACTCAGTGCCTCTTTGCTTGACATCATGGGAAAATAAAAATCAATCAGCCAAGACCTCAGAAAAAAAATTGTAAACCTCCACAAGTCTGGTTCATCCTTGGGAGCAATTTCCAAACGGCTGAAGGTACCACGTTCATCTGTACAAACAATAGTACACAAGTATAAACACCATGGGACCACGCAGCCGTCATACCGCACAGGAAGGAGACGCGTTCTGTCTCCTAGAGATGAACGTACTTTGGTGCGAAAAGTTCAAATCAATCCCAGAACAACAACAAAGGACCTTGTGAAGATGCTGGAGGAAACAGGTACAAAAGTATCTATTTTCACAGTAAAACGAGTCCTATATCGACATAACCTGAAAGGCCGCCCAGCAAGGAAGAAGCCACTGCTACAAAACCGCCATAAAAATAGCCAGACTACTGTTTGCAACGGCACATGGGGACTTTTTGGAGAAATGTCCTCTGGTCTGATGAAACAAAAATAGAACTGTTTGGCCGTAATGACCTTCGTTATGTTTCGAGGAAAAAGGAGGAGGCTTGCAAGCTGAAGAACACCATCCAAACCGTGAAGCACGGGAGTGGCAGCAACATGTTGTGGGGGTGTTTTGCTGCAGGAGGGACTGGTGCACTTCACAAAATAGATGGCATCATGGTGATGGAAAATTATGTGGATATATTGAAGCAAAATCTCAAGACATCAGTCAGGAAGTTAATGCTTGGTCGCTATTGGGTCTTCCCGAACGGACAGTTTTTTGTGATGGAGTGGCCATCACAAAGCCCTGACCTCAATCCTATAGAAAATTTGTGGGCACAACTGAAAAAGCGTGTGCGAGCAAGGTGGCCTACAAACCTGACTCAGTTACACCAGCTCTGTCAGGAGGAATGGGCCAAAATTCACCCAAGTTATCATGGAAAGCTTGTGGAAGGCTACTCGAAACGGTTGACCCAAGTTAACATTTTAAAGGCAATGCTACCAAATACTAATTGAGTGTATGTAAACTTTTGACCCACTGGGAATGTAAAAGCTGAAATAAATCATTCTCTCTACTATTATTCTGACATTTCACATTCTTAAAATAAAGTGGTGATCCCAACTGACCTAAAACAGGGAAATTTTACTAGGATTAAATGAAAAACTGAGTTTAAAATGTATTTGGCTAAGATGTATGTAAACTTCCGACTTCAACTGTAGTTCTCCAAAGATATTTGTGAACCAAATATTTAGTTAATATCATTTTTTAAGTCTTTAAAATGATGTAGACGTTAACAAACTTACCAAGAGTCCCATGTACTTTGTAGTAATCAGAATTTAAACAAATTAAAGGACACGTCCAAGTTATCTGTTAGCCACAGTTCACAGGATGTTTTGACTCTGTTATTGTCATTGTCCCTGTACTCTGAGCTTCGGCGCTGACAGGGGAGTGCAGGCAATTAGGAGCCCAGATGAGTGACCTCAACCTTGGACTCGGAGCGCAGACCGCAGTGAACAGTCTTGCAGTTAAAAAAACATGGCAAGCTTTTCATTTAGTATCTCTCTGTCCTTCTCTCTCTCCCTAGCTCTTCCTCTTTTTATTTCTCTCTCTGCTTCTCTCCCTATGTGACATATCCCTGCCCCTGTTAAGTGGCCCTGGCCTCTCTCCTCTCTTACAGGTGAAATATATTCTCACATAGGCCTCAGGGGCCCGGGCTGGACTGTAACAGAATTTCTCAATCCCTTTGGGCCAAACCACAAAGCTGAGAATAAATGGCTGAGGTGCTGGTGCTGGACAGAAAAATCAATGCATGTTTATACAGACATGACAATCTTGGCGCCCAAGCAATTCGCTGCTTGGTCTCCTTGGCTCCCTTCAATGTACCGTGCCCCCCCCCCCTCTCTCACCTACCGTGCACTCTCCTCCACAGAGGTTAAAGTATGTGCCCTCTCAAGAGGTTGTAGCGGTAGGTTGCAGACTCTGTGTTATTATTATGTTGTCATTCCCTCTGGTATGCATTACGAACATAGCCAGGTCGTGAGTGGGGGACCTGCGGTACTGTACATTGGGGACTTTGGACCACCTTGTCATTCACCACTTTTTCTGTACCCTTCACTGCTGGGAATACAGTCAGACAGACACACACTCACATTCTCACATACACATATGCCACCGTAACACAGATATTCCTGTCTTTTAGTTGAGGTGTTTGTAGTTGTGCTATGAGTAGAATTCCGACTTTTTGAGTGGTCAGTTACGATTTTGCTTTTGCCACAATGCTGACTAACAAGGCCTAAAATATTTGAAGACGCATCATTTACATAGAGACTGACACAGGGACAGTTTAGCTATTCAGCTTGTACAATGATTTAGGTCAGCATCATGGTATGGAACATTTTTCCTACATCAGTTATGAACAGTAAAGAATAACCATTTTCCAAAGCACACGCTACACCAGAGGCCCTGCGCTATAGACTCCTCAGTCCAAACTGTGACGTCGGCTTTGAGAAACAAATGGTCGACGCAGGCTGGAAACACTTGCAGCATTATTGTAATTACACCGGACAAATGGGCTGACACCCTTGAAATATTAGTCATGTGTGTTATCTATTTAAACGTTATGAGCTCATTGAAAGCACAGGGCAGGATGAATTTATCCTCTTGAATGAAAGTCTAATTATTTTCATATGCTTTGAACGGTACTTAAATGATCAATAGGAATGATACAAACCAGACACTGGCAAACCAGGTCCAGGGACCCCCCTGTGCATACAGGTTTTCAATCCAAACAGCAATTATGTTTGACTGAGCTTTTAATGGAATAGTGAGCTGAGTCTTGGTTTACCTCACTGGTCTCAAGTTTTTATCCTGTGAGAGGAGCTTCCAAAATTCATAACAACCTGAGTGTAGGAAGACAAAATATAGAGCTTGTAATATAGTAATGATACAGATTGTTTTACATTGTCTCTCCACAGGGCGAATAATTGATTTCAAAAGTAGAGGGGGAGACGCCTATCAAGTTTGTCCTTAGAATAATAAGAGTGTCAGTTATCAAAAAAAGAGTGTGTTAAAAAGATACATAGCAGGGGTTTCTCCCTCGTTTTCCCCTGCTTTCATGACCTATGGCCTCCTCTGTCTCTTAAGCATACTTTTATACCCCCTCCCCCATCCCCCCACCCCACCCCACCTCATAGCCCCAATGGTTTCTCCCGGGCTGAGCTCAGTGTGATTAGCTGCTATTACAGTTTCCAGTGAAGGAGTTGACAACCAGAGTTTCAGAAGCATTAGCACTCTAATAGAAGCACGATGCTCCTGCTCTCACAGTGGGTCATGAGAAGGAGAGCTATATTCGTTTTCTTTCTTTCTTAATTTGCTCTAATTTTGTAATTTACTGTATGTTACTGGTATTTCCTTTCCTTCAACCCCTGTTTCTTTCTTTCTTCTTTCACTTACATTTCAATGCCATGTTTTTCTGCCTGCCATTTGGTATCTTGCGATGTAACAGGCAAACTCCACACACTGCACTAACACATGTTATCTACTGTCCTTTTTTAATGTAGAACTATTCAGTATTCGGCCTCTTATTCCCGAGCTATTGATTTCTCCGCTCTGTTTTCTGTTGAGACATGGGTAGGGTGTGGTGTGTGAACCATCGGGGGTAATTTGAAACTCATTCTGATTTATGTCCCTGTCCCAAACAAAAACATGAATCATGGCCTGCCAGAGAAGTCAGTCTCACAGTGGGCTGTCCAAAACAGTGCCAGTGGTGGGCATAAGGCCCCGGCGACAGGGACACAATTGATTTCCTCATTGCTCCAATTTGTCATCTAATCCAGTGATATGTTGATAAATGTTTGCGCTTTGTCAATTAATTTAGCAAAAAAAATTGCCCCGGAATGGTGGATGACGCATCAATAACAGCAGAGTTCGGTGACAAAATTAAGTGATACAATTAATTGCTCTCCATTCCTTCCTGTGAAAACATAACTAATGAGGGAGGCAATTATGGTTGTATGTGGTCTCCTTCGGGAAAAAAGACCATTACGATGATTATAAAAAGGAAAAAAGGGCCCATAACTTGAAAAACATTGCCGTCCTGTGTAAAAAAAATGACCCCAAACATAAAAGAGAAGGAGAAAATAAGGGATTTGTTTTTGTTCGCATCAGCTCAATGTAGCCGTGGTGAGGAGGAGAGGACAATGGAGGCCGGCCATCTTTTAAAAATAATTTTGACACAGGGCCATAATTCAAACCAAATGTCAGGCTCTTGTACTTGTAAATCCCTTTCTCCTCTGATTACAGTGTGTGAAGTCCCGTGGGCCGCATGGGTGGTGCCGTGTGAGGCACTGTGTCCCTTCGGCCTCCCTGACAAGGGCGTTGACAGCACCTGGGCAGCCGCCCACCACCACGAGAACGAAGCACTAGCTCAATCGAGCTAGCAGATGAAAAAGCACAACGCAGATGTAATTTATTGTCAGCTTTTCCTCCCGAAAGAATAATTTTGACGACTTGGAGCCAGTTAGATCGATGCGTATGGATCTTGTAGCAGCATGGCGTAAACGAGGGATTGTGGTTTGTGTAACTGCTTTCGAATGGGAAGAGGCATGTTCAGCGACGCCCTCTTGCAACATTATCATGCAAACCGGGAGGAGCTGGGGGGAGGGGTGATGGGCGATGTCTGGAATTATTCTACGCAGTGCATGGCATCCTGGGCCTCTACCTCGCATCAAGCAGAGGGCAAAGGTTGTGTGTTTGCCTCGTTTTTACAACAGCTGTTTGACGGAGCCGCCCTCCCATGTCATTTCTCTTGTCACCTGTAGGGTGTCGGGACAATATGCATCTGTCCAATAAGTGATACTTTTGTGATAGTACTTCAGAGCAATGTTCTCAAAGCTCAGCATCTGATAGTGGACTCTCTCCGAGGGATTGGACAGAGAGACACCGCACAAGCATTTTTAAGTGTAAAGTGGTTGCCCAAAAACTTTAATTCCAATCAGTCTCTCTCTAAATGAACTAAAAAGCTAACTAACATATCTAAATTATGTTTTACACAAATTTGTTTAAACAATGAAAGGGCGATCAAATAACATGATGGACCTGTGATCTATATTTACCCAACCCATATCAAAATAAAAAAAGGATGTGCATAATTAACTAATTACTAGATTTACAACTGCACAATGTAAATGACATACAGTGGGGCAAAAAAGTATTTAGTCAGCCACCAATTGTGCAAGTTCTCCCACTTAAAAAGATGAGAGAGGCCTGTAATTTTCATCATAGGTACACTTCAACTATGACAGACAAAATGAGAAAAAAAATCCAGAAAATCACATTGTAGGATTTTTTATGAATTTATTTGCAAATTATGGTGGAAAATAAGTATTTGGTCACCTACAAACAAGCAAGATTTCTGGCTCTCACAGACCTGTAACTTCTTCTTTAAGAGGCTCCTCTGTCCTCCACTCGTTACCTGTATTAATGGCACCTGTTTGAACTTGTTATCAGTATAAAAGACACCTGTCCATAACCTCAAACAGTCACACTCCAAACTCCACTATGGCCAAGACCAAAGAGCTGTCAAAGGACACCAGAAACAAAATTGTAGACCTGCACCAGGCTGGGAAGACTGAATCTGCAATAGGTAAGCAGCTTGGTTTGAAGATATCAACTGTGGGAGCAATTATTAGGAAATGGAAGACATACAAGACCACTGATAATCTCCCCGATCTGGGGCTCCACGCAAGATCTCACCCCGTGGGGTCAACATGATCACAAGAACGGTGAGCAAAAATCCCAGAACCACACGGGGGGACCTAGTGAATGACCTGCAGAGAGCTGGGACCAAAGTAACAAAGCCTACCATCAGTAACACACTACGCCGCCAGGGACTCAAATCCTGCAGTGCCAGACGTGTCCCCCTGCTTAAGCCAGTACATGTCCAGGCCCGTCTGAAGTTTGCTAGAGAGCATTTGGATGATCCAGAAGAAGATTGGGAGAATGTCATATGGTCAGATGAAACCAAAATATAACTTTTTGGTAAAAACTCAACTCGTCGTGTTTGGAGGACAAAGAATGCTGAGTTGCATCCAAAGAACACCATACCTACTGTGAAGCATGGGGGTGGAAACATCATGCTTTGGGGCTGTTTTTCTGCAAAGGGACCAGGACGACTTATCCGTGTAAAGGAAAGAATGAATGGGGCCATGTATCGTGAGATTTTGAGTGAAAACCTCCTTCCATCAGCAAGGGCATTGAAGATGAAACGTGGCTGGGTCTTTCAGCATGACAATGATCCCAAACACACCGCCCGGGCAACGAAGGAGTGGCTTCGTAAGAAGCATTTCAAGGTCCTGGAGTGGCCTAGCCAGTCTCCAGATCTCAACACCATAGAATATCTTTGGAGGGAGTTGAAAGTCCGTGTTGCCCAGCAACAGCCCCAAAACATCACTGCTCTAGAGGAGATCTGCATGGAGGAATGTGCCAAAATTCCAGCAACAGTGTGTGAAAACCTTGTGAAGACTTACAGAAAACGTTTGACCTCTGTCATTGCCAACAAAGGGTATATAACAAAGTATTGAGATAAACGTTTGTTATTGACCAAATACTTATTTTCCACCATAATTTGCAAATAAATTCATTAAAAATCCTACAATGTGATTTTCTGGATTTTTCTTTCTCATTTTGTCTGTCATAGTTGAAGTGTACCTATGATGAAAATTACAGGCCTCTCTCATCTTTTTAAGTGGGAGAACTTGCACAATTGGTGGCTGACTAAATACCTTTTTGCCCCACTGTATACAGTATCATTAAACTCAGAGCATCATTTTATGTGAAGAAAAAATGCCTTTAAGCCCCAAATGGCCCAAGGGCACAATTCTGTAAAGAATGGAGACGATGTGCTAAATCTGAAAGTTGACCCTGACAATGGCGATATTTTGTTCAGTGGCAATGCTTCATTAAGTGCAGTAACTTCAGCGGTTTTAATGAAGGTATTGCAATGCACTGGAGGGTACTAAAACAGAAAATAGCAGGAGTGAGTCAAGTAGGTTTAAGAGACCCTGGTTCACACAAACAACCTGGAACGAGTGACTCTCATGAACGAAAACATCTGCTCTTTAAATGTTTATTGGGGTATAACAAAAGTGGCTAGAGCATTTCAGACAGATTTCTGGTGTGCAAGTTTCTTAGTACATTCAGTGGATAGAGTATATTTTTACATCGAAAAATCGTTTTGGTGTATTTCTGTTAGTGTTTGAATGTGGGAAAGCGAGAGAGACAGATAATGTGACTGCATGAGTGAGTATGTGCTCGCTTGTAGAAAGAGAAACGGTCTCTGCGTTTTCAGGTCGACTTTCCCAGTGGAATAAGTGGAGGCTGCCATTAAGCATAGGTGTCTGTTTTAAATATATATCAGTTCCCTTCTAGTTCAAGTTGTTTTCTTAATAATTTAGTGAGACCGGAGGGATGCATTATCATCTTGATCTAAATGTGATATGAGTGAAAATCAAGATGTGCGACTGAGATGATAAGTGATATGACAATGGAGTACGGGACAATGGCAACAAATAATAATTTAAATGTAAATAAATGATGGCGGTAAAACTGTTAGCGCAGCTGAATGACACACCATGCCCGCTTCAGCGAGGCGGCAGTAAGCACGTGCGGCAGAAAATGACAATGAGTAAAAGACACCAGCTAGATACTTACAACCAGCTATTGTAGACCTAATTACAGTACCATTCCTTCATATTGTACCGCAATGGTCAAATAAATAGACCACTATAACACGCAACTATATTAAATAGATGCTTTACACTATTACATTGTGTGCATAATAATGTGAATCTATTAGACACCATGCTGCATAGATTACACAGTAATATAGATTACACAGTAATATAGATTACACAGTAATATAGATTATGCAGTAATATAGATTACACAGTAATATAGATTATGCAGTATCACTTCACGCATACAGTAACACACAGAATGTAAAAGTGCTTCACCACATTGTCTACCCTACTATTGCCTTTTCTTTGCTGTATGTGTATGAAGGTACTGTATGTGTGCATGTCTGAGAGATCGATTTTGTATGTGTTTGCAAATACTCACAGTAGCCACGACAGTAGGTGACAACAAGGCCCTCTGTCCATTTTAGGACAGTCACTTTACCCGCTCTTACCCTTTACCTCTCTCAGACTACTAAGTTTTGAGTTTCCAGTTCTTTAGGATCACTATGGGGCTACTGTTATCATTGGTTCAGTAAAACCTCTCCCGCCTGACAGAGCTAATGTGCCCTCAGCTCAGCCCCAGACACCACCCCTTCTTTCCCTCCTTCCTCCCCCTTTCCTCCTGCCATCGAGCAGCCAGATGCATGGGAATAGGGGAGTGGAGGGGAAAAAGCAAGCGAGGAGAAAAAATCTCCCCAGATCTGCATAAAAACTGCTCAAGTGCAGAAAGCGGGCCCCATCTGGAAGACATCGAACCGAAAATGAAGATGTACAAAACCATTCCATTGAAAATAAAGCTAATTTTTATGGCTCTGACAAGTATGTAATTATGTTCAGTGGTGCTTTTCAGATTCTATCACAGTCAATAAACCACAGTGCTAATTTCATTCGGTTTTGACATATTTACACGGAAACATTTGATTGGGGGGAATTAGTAATCCTGAAAGCCTTGATAGATCGCTTTTAATGATCTGTGACCCTCGGCCTGTGGGCTCATCTGTTTGCCGCCTGTCGATCTCTCAGGAGATTTGCTTCCTGGGTGACCTCATCAGACAGGATGTCATCTAGACCCCCAGCAGGCCTGAATAGCTTTCTATTCTTGTCTCCTTCCCATCCTGACCACTGATCTGAACGTAATAGTGTAGAAACCCATCTACTCTTTTTTATCAGTTAAGTCGGGAGTTTTTTCTGGTCAAGTCATGTGTTCAGGAACAACTCTGGCCCGTAATGATCACAAAGGAGAGGAGACGAAGAGAATAGTATTGGGACATTGACCTTAGGCACGGAACACCTATCACATCCCATATCTAGTTTTTATTAGAACTACTGACCTTCCTACTCTCCCATCCACTTTCTTCCCTCTACTTCCCTGATGGAAACTCAACAGATGGACACCTTCCCCATCAGAACGCAACCTCTGCCTGGACAAATCAAGCTTCTGTCCTCCAGGTTAGATGCCTGTCCAACTGGCTGCTGATGCAGCGTGACTAACGGCTCATTGATCGCTCTCCCTTCCTTCGGGGAGGCACCACAGGGGTTGATGGAAAAGACAAGGTTCGTTTAGGGAAGGCGGGAATTGGTGGCAGCAATGGGATCCGACAGTCCTCCCATCCTCCTGGAGCTCAGCCTGGACAGAGGGGCACAGCAGTGGGGGTCCCTGTCATAAAAAGCTCATCAGAAAGTGCCAGTAATTACCCAGGAAATTGGCGGTGAAATTGAAAAACTTTGTGGCCATTGTGACACTTCTTTTCCCCTCCGAGAATCCCTCTTGTGTGACTGTATAGCGCTTTAGCCCCGGTGATAAAATAATGGTTAGTCTTCGGTGCCTGAGTGAGTTCACAGTCAGGTATACCAGCTTCAAGCTGGCAGGGGATGTATTTTATGGTTGCACTTGTTCCCATTTGTATCTATCAGTACTTTTGAAATGTTACTGTCTCTCTGCTGTATGTTTACACATACCTGTTTGTGAAATTACATTTTATCGCATTCGAGAACAATCAATCAATCAAATGTATTTATAAGCCCTTTTACATCAGCCGATGTCACAAAGTGCTATACAGAAACCCAGCCTAAAACCTCAAACAGCAAGCAATGCAGATGTAGAAGCACAGTGGCTTGGAAAAACTCCCTAAAAAGGCAGGAACCTATGAAGAATCCTAGAGAGGAACCAGGCTCTGAGGGGTGGCCAGTCCTCTTCTGGCTGTGCCGGGTGGAGATTATAACAGTACATGGCCAAGATGTTCAAATGTTGAGAGATGACCAGCAGGGTCAAATAATAATAATCACAGTGGTTGTAGAGGATGCAAAAGGTCAGCACCTCAGGAGTAAATGTCAGTTGGCTTTTCATAGCCGATCATTCAGCGTTAGAGACAGCAGGTGCGGTAGAGAGAGAGAGAGAGTCGAAAACAGCAGGTCTGGGACAAGGTAGCATGTCCGGTGAACAGGTCAGGGTTCCATAGCCACAGGCAGAACAGTTGAAACTGGAGCAGCAGCACGACCAGGTGGACTGGGGACAGCAAGGAGTCATCAGGCCAGGTAGTCCTGAGGCATGGTCCTAGGGCTCAGGTTCTCCGAGAGAGAGAGAGAGAGAGAGAGAGAGAGAGAGAGAGAGAGAGAGAGAGAGAGAGAGAGAGAGAGAGAGAGAGAGAGAGAGAGAGAGAGAGAGAGAGAGAGAGAGAGAGAGAGAGAGAGAGAGAGAGAGAGAGAGAGAGAGAGAGAGAGAGAGAGAGAGAGAGAGAGAGAGAGAGAGAGAGAGAGAGAGAGAGAGAGAGAGAGAGAGAGAGAGAGAGCATACTTAAATTCACACAGGACACCGGATAAGAGAGGAGAAATACTCCAGATATAACAGACTGATCCTAGCCCCCCCACATATAAACTATTGCAGCATAAATATTGGAGGCTGAGACAGGACAGGGCCAACCAGGCAGGATATAACCCCACCCACTTTGCCAAAGCACAGCCCCCACACCACTAGAGGGATATCTTCAAACCACTAACTTACTACCCTGAGACAAGGCCGACCTACTCAAGTGACGCACCACTCCTAGGGACAGCATGGAAGAGCACCAGTAAGCCAGTGACTCAGCCCCCGTAATAGGGTTAGAGGCAGATAATCCCAGTGGAGAGAGGGGAACCGGCCAGGCAGAGACAGCAAGGGCGGTTTGTCGCTCCATTGCCTTTCCATTCACCTTCACATCCCTGGGTCAGACTACACTCAATCATAGGACCTACTGGGGAGATGAGTCTTCAATAAAGACTTAATTAACTTCTTATGGATAGGGGGATAGAGGGCAGTATTTTTACGTTCGGATGAAAGCGTGCCCAGAGTAAACTGCCTGCTACTCTGGGCACATAGAAAACACTCTGAAGTTTCTAAAATTGTTTGAATGGTGTCTGTGAGTATAACAGAACTCATATGGCAGGCAAAGAACCTGAGAAAAATCAAACCAGGAAGTGGGAAATCTGAGGTTTGTAGTTTTTCAAAGCTTGGCCTACCGAATACACAGTGTCTATGGGGTCATTTTGCACTTCCTCAGGCTTTAACTAGATGTCAACCGTCTTTAGAAACTTGTTTGAGGCTTCTACTGTAAAGGAGGGGCTCATAAGGGCTCTTTGAGTCAGTGGTCTGGCAGAGTGCCACAAACTCTTGATGCTCGTTCATGTGAGAAGTAGCTCTCGTTCCATGGCTTTTCTACAGACAAAGGAATTCTCCAGTTGGGACATTATTGAACATTTATGATAAAAACATCCTAAAGATTGATTCTATACATCGTTTGATATGTTTCTACGACCAGTAATTTAACTTTTTGGAATTTTCGTCCAACATTTCCGCTGTACTTGCCCGCGCCTCGTGAGTTTCGATTTGTTTACTAAACGCCCTAACAAAAGGAGGAATTTGGACATAAATGATGGACTTTATGGAACAAATCAAACATTTATTGTGGAACTAGGATTCCTGGGAGTGCATTCTGACGAAGATCATCAAAGGTAAGTGAATATTTATAATGCTATTTCTGACTTATGTTGACTCCAACATGGCAGATATCTTCTTGGGTTGTGTATGTCTCTGAGCGCCGTACTCAGATTATTGCATGGTTTGCTTTTTCCGTAATTTAAAAAAAAAATCTGACACAGCGGTTGCATTAAGGAGAAGTATATCTTTAAATCTGTGAATAACATTTGTATCTTTTATTAATGTTTATTATGAGTATTTCTGTGATGTGATGTGGCTCTGTGCAAATTCACGGGATGTTTTAGAGGCAAAGTCAAATGTAAACGGAGGTTTTTGGATATAAATATGAACTTGATCGAACAAAACATACATGTATTGTGTATCATGTTGTCCCGGGAGTGTCATCTGATGAAGAATATCAAAGGTTAGTGATACATTTTATCAATATTTCTGCTTTTTGTGACTCCTCTCTTTGCTTGGAGAATCGCTGTATGCTTTCTGTGACTAGTTGCTGACCTAACATAATGATATGTTCTGCTTTTGCCGAAAAGCTTTTTTGAAATCGAACACTGTGGTTGGATTAACGAGAATTTTATCTTTAAAATGGTGTCTAATACTTGTATGTTTGAGAAAATTTAATTATGAGATTGAATTTGGCGCCCTGCAAATTCATTGGCTGTTGGCGAGGAACCGCAGTCCTAGACAGGTTAAACAACTTCTTAGGGCTAGGCGCCTTTTTTCTCCATTTCCGCCTGAATGACGTGCCCAAAGTAACCTGCCTGTTGCTCAGGCCCTGAAGCCAGGATATGCATATAATTGGTAGCATTGGAAAGAAAACACTTTGACGTTTGTAGAAATGTAATATAATGTAGGAGAATATAACACAATAGATATGGTAGGAGAAAATCCAAAGAAAAACCACCCAGATTTATTTTTATTTTTTAGAGAGACCATCCTCTTAGAAAGGCAAGTAAAAGGTCAAATTGAAAATTTGCTCCCTGGATGAAATTCCTATGGCTTCCACACGGTGTCAGCAGTCTATGTTCAAGGTTTTAGGCTTGTAACTTACAAAAAATATATATATATCAGTTTTAGAGGGACACAGTCTTGGAAATTCGTGTTTGCGAGCGCCATGAAGACAGGACGCACCTGCTAAAATCGGTTTCTTATTGAACATACTTCTTTCCGTAAGAAATATTATAGTTTAATTACATTTTAGGGTATCTGAGGAGTAAATAGAAATGTATTTTCACTTGTTGAAACAAAGTTTAGGGATAGATTTTTGGATTCCTTTCTCTGCATGTTGAACGAGTGGATTACTCAAATCGATGGCGCCAACTAAACAGACTTTTTGGGATATAAAGAAGAATTTTATCTAACAAAACGACACTACATGTTATAGCTGGGACCCTTTGGATGACAAATCAGAGGAAGATTTTCAAAAAGTTTGTGAATATTTCATTGTTATTTGTGAATGTACCTGTGCCAATGGAAGAAAATATTTTGAGGTGGGGCATCGTCCTCAAACAGTCGCATGGCATGTTTTCGCTGTAATAGCTACTGTAAATCGGACAGTGCAGTTAGATTAAGAAGAATTTAAGCTTTCAGACGATATAGACACTTATATGTACCTAAATGTTTATCATTTTTATGATTATTTATTTGAATTCCCTCCAGTTTCACACGCCTATCCCTAAAAAGGATGAGACCGAGCCTGCGTTTCTCACATGGATAGGCAGACCATACCATAAAAATGTAGCTCTATAGGAGAAAGCCCTGTCTCCAGCTGTTTGCTTAGAAATTCTAGGGACAATAAGGAGGCCTGCCTATTGTGACCATAGCATATGTGTAGGCATGTACGGCAGGACCAAATCGGAAAAATAGGTAGGAGCAAGCCCATGTCATGCTTTGTAGGTTGGCAGGTAACACCTTGAAATCAGCCCTAGCCTTAACAGGAAGCCAGTGTACAGAGGCTAGCACTGGAGTAATATGATCACATTTTTTGGTTCTAGTCAAGATTCTAGCAGCCGTGTCTGAAGTTTATTTAGTGCTTTTCCGGGTAGCCGGAAAGTAGAGCATTGCAGTAGTCTAATCTAGAAGTGACAAAAGCATGGATACATTTTTCTGCATCATTTTTGGACAGAAAGTTTCTGATTTTTGCAATGTTATGTAGATGGAAAAAAGCTGTTATTGAAACAGTCTTATGTTCGTCAAAAGAGAGATCAGGGTCCAGAGTAACGCAGAGGTCCTTCACAGTTTTATTTGAGACAACTGTACAATGATCAAGTTTAATTGTCAGATCCAACAGAAGATCTCTTTGTTTCTTGGGACCTAGAACTAGCATCTCTGTTTTGTCCGAGTTTAATAGTACATTTGCCGCCATCCACTTTCTTATGTCTGAAACACAGGCTTCCAGGGAGGGCAATTTTGGGGCTTCACCATGTTTCATCGAAATGTACAGCTGTGTATCATCCGCATAGCAGTGAAAGTTAACATTATGTTTCCGAATGACATCACCAAGAGGTAAAATATATAGTGAAAACATTAGTGGTCCTGAAACGGAACCTTGAGGAACACCGAAATTTACAGTTGATTTGTCAGAGGACAAACCATCCACAGAGACAAACGGATATCATTCCGACAGATAAGATCTAAACCAGGCCAGAACTTGTTCATGTAGACCAATTTGGGTTTCCAATCTCTCCAAAAGAATGTGGTGATTGATGGTATCAAAAGCAGCACTAAGGTCTAGGAGCACAAGGACAGATGCAGAGCCTTGGTCTGACGCCATTAAAAGGTAATTTACCACCTTCACGAGTGCAGTCTCAGTGCTTTGATGGGGTCTAAAACCAGACTGAAGCATTTCGTATACATTGTTTGTCTTCAGGAAGGCAGTGAGTTGCTGCGCAACAGCTTTTTCTAAAATGTTTGAGAGGAATGGGAGACTCGATATAAGCCGATAGTTTTTTATATTTTCTGGGTCAAAGTTTGTCTTTTTCAAGAGAGGCTTTATTACTGCCACTTAGTGAGTTTGGTACACGTCCAGTGGATAGGGAAACATTTATTATGTTCGACATAGGAGGGCCAAGCACAGGAAGCAGCTCTTTCAGTAGTTTAGTTGGAATAGGGTCCAGTATGCAGCTTGAAGGTTTAGAGACCATGATTATTTTCATCAATGTGTCAAGAGATATAGTGTTAAAAAACTTGAGCATCTCCCTTGATCCTAGCTCCTGGCAGTGTTGTGCAGATTCAGGATAACTGAGCTTTGGAGAAATACGCAGATTTAAAGAGAAATCTTTAATTTGCATTCTAATGATCATGATCTATTCGTCAAAGAATTTCATGAATTTATCATTGCTGAAGTGAAAGCCATCCTCTATTGGGGAATGCTGCTTTTTTAGTTAGCTTTGCAAAAGTATCAAAAATACAATTGGGATTGTTCTTATTCTCCTCAATTAAGTTGGAAATATAGGATGATCGAGCAGCAGTGAGGGCTCTTCGATACTGCACGGTACTGTTTTTCCAAGCTAATCGGAAGACTTCCAGTTTGGTGTAGCGCCATTTACGTTCCAATTTTCTGGAAGGTTGCTTCAGGGCTTGGGTATTTTCTGTTTACCAGGGAGCTAGTTTCTTATGACAAATGTTTTTGATTTTTAAGGTTGTGACTGCATCTAGGGTATTACGCAAGGTTAAATTTAGTTCCTCAGTTAGGTGGTTAACTGATTTTTGTACTCTGACGTCCTTGGGTAGGTGGAGGGAGTCTGGAAGTATCACGCCCTGATCTGTTTCACCTGTCTTGTGATTGTCTCCACCCCCTCCTGGTGTCGCTTATTTTCCCTGGTGTATATAACCCTGTGTTTCCTGTCTCTCTGTGCCAGTTTGTCTTGTATGTTCCAAGTCAACCAGCGTGTTTTTCCCGTACTCCTGCTTCTATTCTTTTTTTGCTAGTCCTTCCATTTGTGACCCTTGCCTGTCCTGTCTCTGAGCCCGCCTGCTTGACCACTCTGCCAGCCCCTGAGCCTGTCCGCCGACCTGTACCCCTCCCTCCCTCTGGATTACCAACCTCTGCCTGCCTTGACCTGTCTTCTGCTTGCCTTTGTTAGAACATTACATATTGTTACTTCCACACTCTGCATCTGGGTCTTACTCTGATACCTGATAGGAAGGGCATCTAGGAATCTTTGGGTTGTCCGAGAATTCATCGCACAGCTTTTGATGATCCTTGGTTGGGGTCTGAACAGATTATTTGTTGCGACTGCAAACGTAATAAAATGGTGGTCCGATAGTCCAGGATTATGAGGAAAAACATTATGATCCACAATATTTATTCCAGGGGACAAAACTAGGTCCAGACTTTGACTGTGGCAGTGAGTAGGTCCAGAGACATGGTGGACAAAACCTACTGAGTCGATGATGACTCCGAAAGCCTTTTGGAGTGGGTTTATGGATTTTTACATGTGAATATTAAAGTCACCAAAAATTTGAACATTATCTGCCATGACTGCAAGGTCTGATAGGAATTCAGGGAACTTGGTGAGGAACGATGTATACAGCCCAGGAGGCCTGTAAACTGTAGCTATAAAACGTGATTGAGTAGGCTGCACACAGTAAATTCATCAGGCTTAAGCCATGTTTCAGTCAGGCCAATCACATCAAGATTATGATCAGTGATTAGTTCATTAAATATAACTGCCTTGGAAGTGAGGGATCTAACATTAAGTAGCCCTATTTTGAGATGTGAGATATCACAATCTCTTTCAATAATGACAGGAGTGGAGGAGGTCTTTTCCAGTGAGATTGCTAAAGCAAACACCGCCATGTTTAGTTTTGCCCAACCTAGATCGAGGCACAGTCTCAATGGGGATAACTGACCTGACTACACTGACTGTGCTAGTGGCAGACTCCACTAAGCTGGCAGGCTGACTAACAGCCTGCTGCCTGGCCTGCGCCCAATCTCATTGTGGAGCTAGAGGAGGTAAGATGATAAGATGAGAGCACCCCTCCAGCTAGGATGGAGTCCGTAACTCCTCAGCAGGCCAGTCTTGGTCCTGTTTGTGGGTGAGTCCCAGAAAGAGGGCCAATTATCTACAAATGATATATTTTGGGAGGGGCAGAAAACAGTTTTCAACCAGCGATAGAGTGGTGAGACTCTGCTGTAGAGCTCATCACTCCCCCTAGCTGGGATGGGGCCAGAGACAATTACTCGATGCCGACACATCTTTCTAGCTGATTTACACGCTGTAGCTATTTTACTTGGTGACCTCTGACTGTTTCATCCTAACATTGTTGGTGCCGATGTGGATAACAATATCCCTATACATTTGCCAGTTTTAGCCTTATCCAGCACCATCTTCAGATTAGCCTTAATGGGGAGAACCGGTTGAAAGTTTCTGTCGGCTGAATGAGCGACACAGGTTGAGCATTCCTACAGCATTTCCTTCCAGAAGTCATGTGAAAATTGTCCGGCTGTGAGGACTGTGCGAGGGATTTATACTACTATCTGTACTTATTGGTGGCACAGACGCTGTTTCATCCTTTCCTACACTTAAAACTTCTTATGGCTGAGATCCCGTTAACGGGATCAACTTGACAACAGCCAGTGAGGGTGCCAAATTCAAACAACAGAAATCTCATAAACACGGTCCCGTGTGGCTCAGTTGGTAGAGCATGGCGCTTGCAACGCCAGGGTTGTGGGTTCATTCCCCACGGGGGGACCAGGATGAATATGTATGAACTTTCCAATTTGTATGTCGCTCTGGATAAGAGCGTCTGCTAAATGACTTAAATGTAAAAATGTAAATAATTAAGATTCCTCAAACATACAAGTATTTTACACTATTTTAAAGATAAACTTGTTGTAAATCCAGCCACAGTGTCCGATTTCAAAAAGGCTTTACGACGATAGCACACCAAATGATTATGTTAGGTCAGTACCTAGTCACAGAAAATCACAGCCATTTTTCCAGCCAAAGAGAGGAGTCACAAAAAGCAGAAATAGAGATAAAATGAATCACTAACCTTTGATGATCTTCATCAGATGACACTCATAGGACTTCATGTTACACAATACATGTATGTTTTGTTCGATAAAGTTCATATTTATATCCAAAAATCTTAGTTTACATTGACGTGTTATGTTCAGTAATGTTTTGCCTCCAAAACATCCGGTGATTTTGCAGAGAGCCACATCAATTTACAGAAATACTCATAATAAACATTGATAAAAGATACAAGTATTATACATGGAACTTTAGATAAACTTCTCCTTAATGCAACCGCTGTGTCAGATTTTTTTTTAACTCTACGGAAAAAGCACACCATGCTATAATCTGAGTACAGCGCTCAGAGCCCAAACAAGCCATACAGATATCCGCCATGTTGTGGAGTCAACAGAAGTCAGAAATAGTATTATAAATATTCACTTACCTTTGATGATCTTCATCAGAATGCACTCCCAGGAATCCCAGTTCCACAATAAATGTTTGTTTTGTTCGATAACATCCATAATTTATGTCCAAATACCTCCTTTTTGTTTGCGCGTTTAGTTCCAAAATCCAAATTGATGACGCTCAGGTCAGACGAAAAGTCTAAACTGTTCATAGAAACATGTCAAACGATGTATAGAATCAATCTTTAGGATGTTTTTTAACATAAATCTTCAATAATGTTTCAACCGGAGAATTCCTTTGTCTTCAGAAATGCGATGGAACGCAGGTCGCTCTCACGGGAGCGCGCGTGATCAACTCATGCCAGACACCTGACTCAAAGAGCTCTCCTTCCCTCATTCTTCACAGTAGAAGCATCAAACAAGGTTCTAAAGACTGTTGACATCTAGTGGAAGCCTTAGGAAGTGCAATATGACCCCAAAGACACTGTATATTGGTTAGGCAAACCTATAAACTTCAGATTTCCCACTTCCTGGTTGGATTTTTTCTCAGGTTTTTGCCTGCCATATGAGTTCTGTATTACTCACAGACATCATTCAAACAGTTTTAGAAACTTCAGAGTGTTTTCTATCCAAATCTACTAATAATATGCATATTTTAGCTTTTGGGACTGAGTAACAGGCAGTTTACTCTGGGCACCTTATTCATCCAAGCTACTCAATGCTGCCCCCAGCCATAAGAAGTTAAATTACCCTTGCCTAAAGCTGGGCTTGCAGCACAGCTATCCTCACCATAAGGCGTTGTTCTCCTGTGTATTATGAGTACAGCAACTGCAATTACAAGGCATAATTTTTATGTTACTTGTAATGTTAATTTTAATGTTACCAGCTTCGGCTGGTGGAGGTCGTAAAGCATCTGGGGTGAAAAAGTTGAATGAAAAAAGTAGAATGAGGGGGAAAAATGTAAATATAAAACGGTAATAATTTTTTTTTAAGTTGGCAGGTAACAAAGTAACGTTAGCAACAAACCGCACAGCAGCACGTAAACAAGTCCACAAGTTGTGACCAGAATCACGTATGTCACGGATCCCTCCGGAAATTTCATCACGCACACCTGCACACCTGTCCCCTATTCCCACTGATTAGTATTTGTATATATGTGCCGTTTGGTTTCCATTGGGGGGTTGATTATTGTTACAATGTCCGTTATGAGTACCTGTGCTGTGTGTTTTGGGCTTTCGTGCCCTTGTGGATTGCACAGATGATTATGGGTCTCGTCCCGTGTGTTAATCATCGTGCGCTTATGTTATTTATTCAATGAACTCCTCGCTCTTTTGTTTGGGTTTGTAAGGGCTGTCGCTCTCCTCATCCTCGGACGAGGAGAGGAGAGAAGGATCAGTGGACCAATACGCAGCATTAGGGAAATAAGCCATCTCTTTATTTGAAACGATGGCAACACAAAAACAAACACTTACAAAAATTACAAAACAAGAAAACGACGTAGACGAAACCTGAACATGAATTAAACTAACAAAACGTAGAACTCACGGACAGGAACAGACTACATCAACACGAACGAACAGCCAAACAGTCCCGTATGGTACATACATAGACGAAACAGGAGACAATCACCCACAAACAAACAGTGAGAACACCCTACCTAAATATGACTCTTAATTAGAGGAGAACGCAAAACACCTGCCTCTAATTAAGAGCCATACCAGGCAACCACAACCAACATAGAAACAGATAACATAGACTGCCCACCCAAAACACATGCCCTGACCTAAACACATACAAAAACAACATAAAACAGGTCAGGACCGTTACAGAACCCCCCCCTCAAGGTGCGAACGCCGGGCGCACCAGCACAAAGTCCAGGGGAGGGTCTGGGTGGGCAGTTGACCACGGTGGTGGCTCCGGCTCTGGACGCTGTCCCCACACCACCATAGTCACTCCCCGCTTCTGTCTTCCCCTCCCAATGACCACCCTAAAACTAACATCCCCTAAATGAACGGCCAGCACCGGGACAAGGGGCAGCACCGGGACAAGGGGCAGCACCGGGACAAGGGGCAGCACCGGGACAAGGGGCAGCACCGGGACAAGGGGCAGCACCGGGATAAGGACCAGCACCGGGATAAGGGGCAGCACCGGGATAAGGGGCAGCACCGGGATAAGGGGCAGCACCGGGACAAGGGGCAGCACCGGGATAAGGGGCAGCACCGGGACAAGGAGCAGGTCCCGGCTGAGGGACTCTGGCAGATCCTGGCTGAGGGACTCTGGCAGATCCTGGCTGAGGGACTCTGGCAGATCCTGGCTGAGGGACTCTGGCAGATCCTGGCTGAGGGACTCTGGCAGATCCTGGCTGAGGGACTCTGGCAGGTCCTGGCTGAGGGACTCTGGCAGGTCCTGGCTGAGGGACTCTGGCAGGTCCTGGCTGGACGGCTCTGGCAGGTCCTGGCAGGACGGCTCTGGCAGGTCATGGCAGGACGGCTCTGGCAGGTCATGGCAGGACGGCTCTGGCAGGTCATGGCAGGACGGCTCTGGCAGGTCATGGCAGGACGGCTCTGGCTGGTCATGGCAGGACGGCTCTGGCTGGTCATGGCAGGACGGCTCTGGCTGGTCATGGCAGGACGGCTCTGGCTGGTCATGGCAGGACGGCTCTGGCTGGTCATGGCAGGCTGACGGCTCTGGCAGATCCTGTCTGGCTGGCGGCTCTGGCAGATCCTGTCTGGTTGGCGGCTCTGGCAGATCCTGTCTGGTTGGCGGCTCTGGCAGATCCTGTCTGGTTGGCGGCTCTGGCAGATCCTGTCTGACGGACGGCTCTAGCGGCTCCTGTCTGGCGGGCGGCTCTAGCGGCTCCTGTCTGGCGGACGGCTCTGTAGGCTCATGGCAGACGGGCGGCTTTGCAGGCTCATGGCAGACGGGCGGCTTTGCAGGCTCATTGCAGACGGATGGCTCAGACGGCGCTGGGGAGACGGATGGCTCAGATGGCGCTGGTGAGACGGATGGCTCAGATGGCGCTGGTGAGACGGATGGCTCAGATGGCGCTGGTGAGACGGATGGCTCTGGCCGGATAAGGCGCACTGTAGACCTGGTGCGTAGTGCCGGAACTGGAGGCACCGGGCTAAGGATAAGCACCTTCCTACTAGTGCGGGAAGCAGGGACAGGGCACACTGTATTCTCAAAGCCCACTCTATACCTGATGCAAGGTACCGGCACTGGTGATACCGGGCTGAGGACAAGCACATCAGGATTAGTAGGGGGAGAAGATACAGTGTGTTCAGGGCTCTGGAGACGCACAGGAGGCTTTGTGCGTGGTGCCGGAACTGGAGGCACCGAACTGGATACACGCACTACAGAGAGAGTGCGTGGAGGAGGAACTGGGCTCAGGAGACGCACTGGTAGCCTAGTGCGTAATGTAGGCACTGTAGGTACTAGGCTGGGGCGGGGAGGTGGCGCCGGAAATACCGGACCGTGGAGGCGTACTGGCACTCTTGAGCATTGAGCCTGCCCAACCTTACCTGGTTGAATGCTCCCGGTCGCCCGACCAGTGCGGGGAGGTGGAATAACCCGCACCGGCCTATGTAGGCGAACCGGGGAAACCATGCGTAAGGCCGGTGCCATGTATGCCGGCCCGAGGAGACGCACTGGAGACCAGATGCGTTGAGCCGGCCTCATGACACCTGGCTCAATACCCAATCTAGCCCTACCAGTGCGGGGAGGTGAAATAACCCGCACTGGGCTATGCACTCGTACAGGAGACACCGTGCGCTCTACTGCGTAACACGGCGCCTGCCCGTACTCCCGCTCTCCACGGTAAGCCTGAGAAGTGGGCGCAGGTCTCCTACCTGCCCTAGGCCCACTACCTCCTAGCCCCCACCCAAGAAATTTTTGGGTGTTACTTACGGGCTTTTTGGGCTTCCGTGCCAGACGCGTTCCCTCATAGCTCCGGTTCCTCTCTCCGGTAGCCTCTGCTCTCCTCAGTGCCTCCAGCTGCTCCCATGGGAGGCGATCCCTACCAGCCAGGATCTCCTCCCATGTGTAGCAACCTTTTCCGTCCAAGATATCGTCCCAAGTCCATTGCTCCTTCTTTTCCTGTCCCTTACTCCGTTGAGTTTTCCCTTGCCGCTTGGTCCTAGCGTGGTGGGTGATTCTGTAAGGGCTGTCGCTCTCCTCATCCTCGGACGAGGAGAGGAGAGAAGGATCAGTGGACCAATACGCAGCATTAGGGAAATAAGCCATCTCTTTATTTGAAACGATGGCAACACAAAAACAAACACTTACAAAAATTACAAAACAAGAAAACGACGTAGACGAAACCTGAACATGAATTAAACTAACAAAACGTAGAACTCACGGACAGGAACAGACTACATCAACACGAACGAACAGCCAAACAGTCCCGTATGGTACATACATAGACGAAACAGGAGACAATCACCCACAAACAAACAGTGAGAACACCCTACCTAAATATGACTCTTAATTAGAGGAGAACGCAAAACACCTGCCTCTAATTAAGAGCCATACCAGGCAACCACAACCAACATAGAAACAGATAACATAGACTGCCCACCCAAAACACATGCCCTGACCTAAACACATACAAAAACAACATAAAACAGGTCAGGACCGTTACAGGGTTTCAACCCTGTGTTTTTGTTACGTGTTTGTTTGGTCTTCATCCCCGTGCCCTTCCACGGCACGTCGTAATTTG
Source organism: Salvelinus alpinus (assembly GCF_045679555.1). Taxonomy (NCBI): domain Eukaryota; kingdom Metazoa; phylum Chordata; class Actinopteri; order Salmoniformes; family Salmonidae; genus Salvelinus; species Salvelinus alpinus. The sequence goes on from NC_092114.1 coordinate 35,795,164, forward strand.
GGGTATAATAAAAAAAACTATTACGCATTCCTGCGTCTGTCTCCCGAATCATTGTTACCAACGTGACAATGTATCTGGAATGAAATGTGTAGTGGTGCAGGCCTAATTGGCAAGTTATACAAATCATTTCCGCACTGAAGTTTGTACTTGTCTAAAGTTTTTCAGCATTCAATTTGGTATTATCACGGAATACGTCTGATGCATTTTAGCTCTTGGCCTAGTTATTTAGTAATCCTGTAGTATTCAAGTTTGAAGAAGGGCTGAACCTCATTTTGAGATATGGACGTATGATTGATTTAGCTGTTGTGATCCCATGCATGGCCTAACAGTATGTAACAGTGCATTTGGCACTTTCCAATCCCAGAGAGATGAAGACACTTAAGTACATTAAATAATGCAGCATGTCAATAGTAATGAAGCAGTGACATTCTCAGGAACGACCATGTGCAAGGGAGTCTGCATTGTTCTACAGATTTAACGGCAATCTCCATAATCAACATGAAACCGCTACAGCGTGCAAGCAGACACAATACGGCCATTCACAGATGAGTGATTGATTGAATTTGAAGTAATAAGGGATTTCTGGTGCTCCGATGGTCATCAAAAATTCAGCATACAAATCCAATGGAAATGTTATGCCAATGAGATGTATTAATGGAATCCAGGAGGCATTTTAATGTGTTAATGTACAGCACAGCAATAAGCAGCCTAGGTTGACAAGTTGTAGCCATTGATAAGCCATTTCAGTGCATTACTGTCAAAATAATGCATGTATTTCGGGTTGCCAGTTAATATTTTTATTCCACTGCTCAACTGAGCACAACTTTGTACAATTACAAGTGCACCACCAGATCGCTAAGTATGAGGGTTGCCAGTTAAGATTGATAAGCGATAATTCTTTATTATGGTATGCCATTATTGTCAGGACCCGGTGCGAGAAACAGTCACTAAATCGGCAGAACCCAGAAGATGAGGCAGACACAGCAGTACTAGAGATGGTGGTTTAATAAAAAATAGATATCTTCCAAAATACAAAGAAAATCCACAAAGTGGTAAAAACAGCAAGGGAAAAACAAACCTCAAAAGACTAATCCAAAATACAAAAGAACAAAACCAGAGAACCTCTGGAAAATCCAACAAGAGAAAAATATATGTTCACAACAAGGCTTGGGCTGGGGCTGGGTGCTAACATACAAACACTGAGCCAGGAACTGAGGAACACACAGGGATTAAATACTAACAAGGGAACGACATACAGGTGCAAACAATAATTAGAGCAAGGGAAAAACAAAAGGTACAAAAAAGGTGCAATGGGGACATCTAGTGACAAAAAACCAGAACAGTCCTGGCCAAAACCTGACAATTATTGCCACCAGTCTTGGAGTAGTACTGCTCTTGAATACTGCCATATGCTCATTTGCCTCAAATCTCAACAATTATACCCTTCTACAGCCCTGACCCTTTCTATTGTTCTAATGACATGGAAAATGCTGACTTTGTGTGCCATCTTTTGTACAACCAAGTGCCATTAATTACAATTGTGAAACCTACCCTCCCCACAGATACCTGTGTTCATTTTCTGGACTTTTGCCATATTCAATTCAAGCCAAATTACAATTCAGAACATTCTTTATTAATGAACTACATTCAAGAATATTATGCTCTGCGATCATCACTAACTGTGTATGTTTTCAAAATGGACCTAGCAAAGCACTAGAGAAATCAGCAGTAGTGACATTGGGCACCAGTGGATGTAAGACTTGGTGGTCACTAACAGTTAGCGCTTTGGTTCCTCTGTTGATGCTAAGTGATGTTTACAGGTTGTGGCAAATGAAATGGCATATTAGCAGCCCAATTACCATTTGAGTTGCCCAGGGCATTGTGTAGCAGAGCTCAGCTGGTAGGCTAGTGTCAAGTTCCTGATGCGTGCAGGGAAATCTAACATGGGCACCAGACAGCCCCTGGTCACATGACCAGCGTACCCACTAATCTGCTTGCATTCATTTTAATCACATTTAAAGGTCCATCTCAGCAATTAAATCAACCCAGGTGGAATAATATTGTTTTGATTTCACAAATAGGGTGTCATTTGTAAACCAGCCGACGTCCTTCGGAGACACGGTCATGCATTATGCCAATATACCAGACGGACGGACGGGCGGCAGAACCTGCAAAACGAGAACTCTTGAATTTAGAGTGACAAATTCTAAAAGGCATGCTGTATATTCATCATAATAAAATAATATTGTGTTCAACACTATCACATTAAAATGAACAGATTTGTAGAACAATTCAGTTCTACAAACAGTCCTTTGAACAAATCTCTGATAAAACTCCACTTTTGCACATAGCCCACTACAGTAGTGTATTGGTGTAGCCTAGGTCTCTGTTTCACATTTCATACTGTGTATGCCATAGTGTAGGCATCACATCTAAGCCTCTGTTTTGTTTTCTATTTTGTTGTACCTTTTGTTTAGCTGTTGAAGTTTTTACAAAAATACATTTACCATGAATTGTAGATTACAAAAAACGCAGGCCTAGTGCGGTTTCCTGCCTGGATACTGTGTACGTCGCATACAGTTGAAGTCGGAAGTTTACATACACTTAGGTTGGAGTCATTAAAACTCATTTTTCAACCACTCAACCACACTATAGCAAACTATAGTTTTGGCAAGTCGGTTAGGGCATCTACTTTGTGCATGACACAAGTAATTTTTCCAACAATTGTTTACAGACAGATTTTTCATTTATAATTCACTGTATCACAAAACACTAAGTTGACTGTGCCTTTAAACATCTTGGAAATGTCCAGAAAATTATGTCATGGCTTTAGAAGCTTCTGATAGGCTAATTGACATCATTTGAGTCAATTGGAGGTGTACCTGTGGATGTATTTCAAGGCCTACCTTCAAACTCAGTGCCTCTTTGGTTAACATCATGGGAAAATCAAAAGAAATCAGCTAAGACCTCAGAAAAAAAATTGTAGACCTCCACAAGTCTGGTTCATCCTTGGGAGAAATTTCCAAACGCCTGAAGGTATCACGTTCATCTGTACCAACAATAGTACACAAGTATAAACACCATGGGACCACGCAGCCGTCATACCGCTCAGGAGGGAGATACGTTCTGTCTCCTAGAGATGAATGTACTTTGGCGCGAAAAGTGCAAATCAATCCCAGAACAACCGCAAAGGACCTTGTGAAGACGCTGGAGAAAACAGGTACAAAAGTATCTATATCCACAGTAAAACAAGTTCTATATCGACATAACCTGAAAGGCCGCTAAGCAAGGAAGAAGCCACTGCTCCAAAACCGCCATAACAAAGCCAGACTACGGTTTGCAACTGCACAAGATCGTACTTTTTGGAGAAATGTCCTCTGATCTGATGAAAGAAAAATACAACTGTTTGGCCATAATGACCATCGTTATGTTTGGAGGAAAAAGGGGGAGGCTTGCAAGCCGAAGAACACCATGCCAACTGTGAAGCACAGGGGTGGCAGCATCATGTTGTGGTGCTCCTTTGCTGCAGGAGGGACTGGTGCACTTCACAAAATGGATGGTATCTTGAGGCAGGAAAATTATGTGGATATATTGAAGCAACATTTCAAGACATCTGTCAGGAAGTTAAAGCTTGGTCGCAAATGGGTCTTCCAAATGGACAATGACCCCAAGCATACTTCTAAAGTTGTGGAAAAATGGCTTAAGGACAACAAAGTCAAGGTATTGGAGTGGCCATCACAAAGCCCTGACCTCAATCCTATAGAAGATTTGTGGGCAGAACTGAAAAAGCGTGTGCGAGCAAGGAGGCCTACAAATCTGACTCAGTTACACCAGCTCTGCCAAGAGGAGTGGGCCAAAATTCACCCAACTTATTGTGGGAAGCTTGTGGAAGGCTACCCGATACGTTTGACCCAAGTTAAATAATTTAAAGGCAATGCTACCAAATACTAATTGAGTGTATGTAAACGTCTGACACACTGGGAATGTGATGAAAGAAATAAAAGCTTAAATAAATCATTCTCTCTACTATTATTCTGACATACAGTGGGGAGAACAAGTATTTGATACACTGCCGATTTTGCAGGTTTTCCTACTTACAAAGCATGTAGAGGTCTGTAATTGTTATCATAGGTACACTTCAACTGTGAGAGACGGAATCTAAAACAAAAATCCACAAAATCACATTGTATGATTTTTAAGTAATTAATTTGCATTTTATTGCATGACATAAGTATTTGATACATCAGAAAAGCAGAACTTAATATTTGGTACAGAAACCTTTGGTTGCAATTACAGAGATCATATGTTTCCTGTAGTTCTTGACCAGGTTTGCACACAGCAGGGCCACTCCTCCATACAGACCTTCTCCAGATCCTTCAGGTTTCGGGGCTGTCGCTGGGCAATACGGACTTTCAGCTCCCTCCAAAGATTTTCTATTAGGTTCAGGTCTGGAGACTGGCTAGGCCACTCCAGGACCTTGAGATGCTTCTTACGGAGCCACTCCTTAGTTGCCCTGGCTGTGTGTTTCGGGTCGTTGTCATGCTGGAAGACCCAGCCACGACCCATCTTCAATGCTCTTACTGAGGGAAGGAGGTTGTTGGCCAAGATCTCGCGATACATGGCCCCATCTATCCTCCCCTCAATACGGTGCAGTCGTACTGTCCCCTTTCCAGAAAAGCATCCCCAAAGAATGATGTTTCCACCTCCATTCTTCACGGTTGGGATGTGTTCTTGGGGTTGTACTCATACTTCTTCTTCCTCCAAACACGGCGAGTGGAGTTTAGACCAAAAAGCTCTATTTTTGTCTCATCAGACCACATGACCTTCTCCCATTCCTCCTCTGGATCATCCAGATGGTCATTGGAAAACTTCAGACGGGCCTGGACATGCGCTGGCTTGAGCAGGGGGACCTTGCGTGCGCTGCAGGATTTTAATCCATGATGGCGTAGTGTGTTACTAATGGTTTTCTTTGAGACTGTGGTCCCAGCTCTCTTCAGGTCATTGACCAGGTCTGGCCGTGTAGTTATGGGCTGATCCCTCACCTTTCTCATGATCATTGATGCCCCACAAGGTGAGATCTTGCATGGAGCCCCAGACCGAGGGTGATTGACCGTCATCTTGAACTTCTTCCATTTTCTAATAATTGCGCCAACAGTTGTTGCCTTCTCACCAAGCTGCTTGCCTATGGTCCTGTAGCCCATCCCAGCCTTGTGCAGGTCTACAATTTTAGCCCTGATGTCCTTACACAGCTCCCTGGTCTTGGCCATTGTGGAGAGGTTGGAGTCTGTTTGATTGAGTGTGTGGACAGGTGTCTTTTATACAGGTAATGAGTTCAAACAGGTGCAGTTAATACAGGTAATGAGTGGAGAACAGGAGGGCTTCTTAAAGAAAAACTAACAGGTCTGTGAGAGCCGGAATTCTTACTGGTTGGTAGGTGATCAAATACTTATGTCATGCAATAAAATGCAAATTAATTACTTAAAAATCATACAATATGATTTTCTGGATTTTTGTTTTAGATTTCGTCTTTCACAGTTGAAGTGTATCTATGATAAAAAGTACAGACCTCTACATGCTTTGTAAGTAGGAAAACCCTGAAAATCGGCAGTGTATCAAATACTTGTTCTCCCCACTGTATAACTTTCTTAAAATAATGTGGTGATCCTAACTGACCTAAAATAGGCAATGATTAAATGTCAGGAATTGTGAAAAACTGAGTTTAAATGTATTTGGCTAAGGTGTATGTAAACTTCATGACTTCAACTGTGTATTACATTATGGTAAATGCATTATTATATCTCATCAATACTGCTGTACTGTATGGTAGCATTTTGGAGGATATTCTTAATTCTTTTGGGGGAGGTGGGCGTGGCTTCACCATAAGAGCTTGTAATTTGTGGTGAAGAAAGATGGTACTAATAATCTAAAAGTGTTTCTTTCCTCTAGATTAAAAACTGCCAAAAGGTTCAACTTTGAGTCAGTTTTCCTGTTATGAATGTCTTATGAGTTTGTTATGTTTTAATCATAGATCCAGTGGCTTAACACTGACCTCACCGCAACGCAACAGCCCAGAGAATACGAATGCAAATACCTCCCCGGTGTCATGCGTTCATCCATTCGAAGAGTTTTGAAACACACAAATGTCCCTAATTAGGTTTTTATGCATGTCCCATTCCCAAGTATGGGGAAGGAGCTGGTCCAGTTGTAAGGAGGCTAAGTTATTGTATTTCTGTTCTTTTTTTGTTGTTGTTATTTTTCCAAGGCGTAAATTAATCTCATCTGTGTCTTTAGGGCTAGCGATGCCAACAGACATACTCTGTTGGCCCAATTAATTTCTCTAAGTGCATCACGCTCTTTATGGTACTGATGCAGGCTGACTCTTAAATACAGTTTTATACATGTTTTATGAGTATGACAATTATGGCATTTCCATATCTGAGACATTTGTGTGCCGACGTTCTCTGAGGACTTTTGCTAGTCCTCAACTCTCCTTTTAGGATTTTTATTTTGTAGTGCGTGTGTGCGTGCGTGTGTGCGTGTGTGTGTGCGTGTGTGTGTGCGTGTGTGTGTGTGTGTGTGTGTGTGTGTGTGTGTGTGTGTGTGTGTGTGTGTGTGTGTGTGTGTGTGTGTGTGTGTGTGTGTGTGTGTGTGTGTGTGTGTGTGTGTGTGTGTATAAATTCCATATATTTAGTTATTTTTCCCTCTGTTTTTAAGATATCACTTCTCTCCTTAATTAGATAGATTATCATAACAACATCCATGTCAGAGAGAGATTTGTCTTGGATCAGAACCGTTGGGCTGCCTGGTTTAGTGAGAAAAAGTTATCCAGCTTCTTGTCGAGGTATTTTTAAACAGATGTTGTGCCCTGAGTTTATTTCCCCCTATGGCCTCTTGGAGAGGTGTTTCTTCCACAGGATTCATTTGCCAAAAGAATGGTTCCCAGGTCCCAAACCTATTACTATGTACTGTACAAAGTTAAAGTAGCATTTGGGGGTCACCTGTTTATAAGGGGTGTGTGTGTGGTGTGTGTGTCTAGCCAAAGCTTTCATGGTCCTTATGTCAGCCAAGTGATTGCTTTTCCGAGCTTCTCTCTTTCCTCTGGCTACTTTCCGTTCACTCTGCTACTGTAAAACTGCTGTGGCCACTCTCCTAGCCTAGCGCCTTAGCTACAGGTCTTCTATCAGCACCCACCCATCAGGAAGGTGCTAACAAAGGCCCTGTGATAAGCGTGGTGTTGTTGCAAAAGTAAAATAAATGTTTCCTTCATTTACATGAGCTATGGGGACTATGGAAGCTTTATTGTCCCTGGCAAAGTGATAAGGGAGAGTAATTGTGTATTATACTGTCCCAGGACATCTGTCTCCACATGAGAGGGGAGATTAATCTATCATCGGCCCCTTACTCTGTGTGTATGTTTGTGTGTGTGTGTGTGTGTGTCTGCTTGTGTGCGTCACATGTGTGATTGTACAATACCTATGAGAGAGAGAGAGAGTGTGTGTGTGTGTGTGTGTGTGTGTGTGTGTGTGTGTGTGTGTGTGTGTGTGTGTGTGTGTGTGTGTGTGTGTGTGTGTGTGTGTGTGTGTGTGTGTGTGTGTGTGTGTGTGTGTGTGTGTGTGTGCGCAGTGTCTGGACCAGTCCTCCTATTAATCAGTTGCCCATGTTGGGCAGCCCAGCTGACATAATTATAACACAGCGCAGGGCACTTACTCAAGGCCAGTCCCTGTCACAGACACTGCAAAACTCCACCACTCCGATCCCCCAGAGAGATAGCCTTATAACTGGATAGAAGGGCTCCCTGCTACCACCACTGCTGTGGAGAATAGAAATGGTAGAATGTCGCTCTCTCCATCGCTCACTATTTCTCCTAAAATAAGTTGTCAGTAAAGCTATGGGACTTTCTCGCCGGGGCAGACACAACATCAATTGTTGTTGAATTTTTCCTTCCAGTGGCAGACACAACAATAATCAAATGAACTACTTTTTGTGGATTCCATGCATGGATGAAGACATCAGAACGCAAAAAATTCTAGCAGGCACTATACTTGAACATAGTGTTGAAGCCCAGCTCAACATTTCCATCTTCCCCTGAGATTAAAGTTACAAAAGTTTTCAATTCAATAAAAAAATAAGTTTAAACGTCATATCAAAGTTAGTTCTAATAGTAACGATATAAAGAAAAAGATTAACAAGAAAGATACCACATTAACCCGCATATGATTGTGTGCTGTCAGAATAGCGCTTCTTGGACGTCCTAGCACGAAGCAAATTATTTCTGATGGCCGTCCAGTCTCCTTCTCCTTTGAAAGCCTGAGATCAAATGGGCTCACTCTTGTCAGCGACTAAGCGGCAGGCTTTCCGATGAGGCGCCCGATTGATTGACAGGCAGACACGCTGGCTTTTTAATTAAACCTCCACCTGGGATGAAAGGGCCCAGGCTTCCCCGCTTACATAGTAAGGACTCCCAAATGATAGGGAAATTGAAATTATGATTAGGAGAGAAAATAGATATTCATTCTCCTGGATTTGCCAATATTGCAGATGGCTTCAGGTTTCTCAAAACGATAAAATACTGATGACAATTGTTTTTGGGGGGGGGATTTGGGGTTTTTCAATATGAGGTGTGTTGGAGAGCACATCTGTGACACGTACCAAATGTAGTACAATTGTGATACCATTATATCTTGGAGTGAGTTTGAGAAGAAATTGTACATACCAGTCTGAAGCAATTTGACTGTGGACCAGGCCAATACTGCGTTGTCCATATGGAGCATTTAGACAACTTAAGGCTGGACTTTTGTATCTGGATAAATGTGTCATGATAGTAGAATATTAATTTGGCTTCATACAATATTACAATATTAATTTGGCTACACACTGCCACGTGTGAGGTGATAGGCACATACACACATGTATTTGACTTGTTTAATGTTATGAAACACTTGTTTATGTTTATCTTGTCATTTCCATACTGTTATGTAATGTATCTAATGTGCCGGGCTTTATCTGCATTATTTGCATTGGCAAATCAAAGATGGCGACCGTAGCCATTTCTGGGGCTCATCCCTAGGGATAGTGCCAGCTTTTGTTAATTAGCCCTTTCAGACAAACTCATTGATACAAACAGTTTTTCTCTGCTTGCGATTTGAAGAAAGTTGAAGGTAGATTCATTCACAAGCCATTTCTAACTAGCGTTAGCACAATGACTGGGAGTCTATGAGATCAGCTAGCTGATGGTGCTAACACTAGCTGATACCATTTCTGATCCCATAAACTTCCAACTTTAAGTAGCGACGGCACGTTGTTGCCGGTGTGTCTGGTGTGGACCTGCCTTACAACAGGCCTACAAGCCCTCAGTCCAGCCTCTCTCAGCCTGTTGCGGACAGTCTGAGCACTGATGGAGGGATTGTACGTTCCTGGTGTAACTTGGGCAGTTGTTGTTGCCATCCTGTACCTGTCCCGCAGCTGTTGTGTTCGGATGTACCGATCCTGTGCGTGTGTTACACGTGGTCTGCCACTGCGATCAGCTGTCCGTCCTGTCTCCCTGTAGTGCTGTCTTAGGCATCTCACAGTACAGTATTGCAATTTATTGCCCTGGCCACATCTGCAGTCCTCATGCCTCCTTGCAGCATGCCTAAGGCACGTTCACGCAGATGAGCAGGGACCCTGGACATCTTTCTTTTGGTGCTTTTCAGTCCGTAGAAAGGCCTCTTTAATGTCCTAAGTTTTCATAACTGTGACCTTAATTGCCTACCGTCTGTAAGCTGTTCCACCGTTCCACAGGTGCATGTTCATTAGTTGTTTATGGTTCATTGAACAAGCATGGGAAACAGTGTTTAAACCCTTTACAATGAAGATATGTGAAGTTATTTGGATTTTTATGAATTATCTTTTAAAGACAGGGTCCTGAAAAAGGGACATTTATTTGTTTCTGCTGAGTTTACAAGTGAATGTGGCCAAATACTTATGACACCTTCAAATGAGGGGAATAGATACATCAAGTCATTTTATTTCTAAACGGTAAAACATATGTATCGAAATACCCCAAAATAAAATGGGAAATTGTGTGCTGTCACTACATATGAAACATTTGATCTAAAATCCAAAATACTGGAGTATAGAGCCAAATTTAAAATATTTAGCTTCACTGTCCAAATACGTAGGGGAGTGTACATCTATCTACCTCTGTGCCAAAGTGCACTATTGAGTCAACATTTGAGTTTATCCATGCATCACTAGTATACAAAAGAGAGAAAAAAAATTCATTCCTGCATATTAACACAGGAATCATTGTAAATGTTTTTGTTTTTTCGTCAGTAACTTGTTGCTTGACAAAGTCCTAAAAATGCAAAGGTATACAAAAAATGGGTTCTAAAACTCCTTTTGGCGCTTTTAGGGTTAATTATATATTAGCACATTTTTGCTTTTGGAATTGACTATTTGATCTTGATATAAACTCTGATTGGATTTTGGTCTTCCTTATTTTGTTGGAGATTGAGACTTGTTGGGATTCTATGTACTAACTTTATTGACTTTACTATACTACTTTATTACTTTACTATTTACATTTTGATTGTAACTGTCATTGTTGACAATCTGTGCTTTTTTGCTAACTACTTCGTATTACTTTGTATGTTATGCCTTTGTTGCTCTCATATTGACCCAGTATTTTCTTTAACTTTTAAATTGTTAACTTAGTTGGAGATCCAATCTGATTGTTACACATCGACGTCCATGAAACTAGAGGTGCAGACAATACATTTTGAGATATTCAGCCTCTTTATCTCAGGTGTCTGCTTGTCTGGACCTAGTCTTTTCATTTAAAAAACTCACATGCATTTATACAGCTAAGGCTGTGACATGGTTGACGTTGGAGAAGTAGTAATAAATACACGTTGCAGTTATAACGTGTGCAGTTTTATGAGACAACAGCCGTAGTAAATCATGTATGAGTAGTACACCGTGTTCGTCATACAGCTTGTAAATGTAACCAGTCACATTAAGGTCAGTGTCAAAGTAATGTGATAGGTACGAATCACAAATTAATGGTCTACAAGCCAGCTAACAATTGTACGTTATTTTCAGTTTGTTATCAAACCAAACTTGGAACACTAGAAACATAACCTCAAGTGCCTTTAGAAATGATTCACACATCTGGACTTTTGCCACATTTTGTTGTGTTACAGCCTGATTTTATAATGGATTTTGTCACTGACCTACACACAATATCCCATAATGTAAAAGTGGAATTGTGTTTTTAGAAATGTAATTAAAAGTTTGCTTAACAAGTCACATTCAACCACAAAAACCAGGGAGGTTTTCCAATGCCTCGCAATACACCCAGTCACTACAAAGATACAAGCATCCTTCCTAAACTCAGTTGCCAGAGAGAAAGGAAACCGCTCAGTGATTTCACCATGAGGCTAATGGTGATTTTAAAACAGTTGCAGAGTTTAATGGCTGTGATAGGAGAAAAATGACGATGGATCAACAACATTGTAGTTACTCTACAATACTAACCTAATTGACAGAGTGAAAAGAAGGAAGCCTGTACATAATAAAAACATTCCAAAACATGCAACCTGTTTGCAACAAGGCACGAAAGTAATACTGCAAAACATGTGGCAAAGCAATTCACTTTTTGTCCTGAATATAAAGTGTTATATAAAGTGTTATATCCAATACAACACATTACTGAGTACCACTCTCCATATTTTCAAGCATAGTGGTCGCTGCATCATGTTATTGGTATGCTTGTAATCATTAACGACTGGGGAGTTTTTCAGGATAAAAATAAACATAATGGAGCTAAGCACAGGCAAAATCCTAGAGGAAAACCTGGTTCAGTCTGCTTTTCACCAGACACTGGGAGAAGAACTCACATTTCAGCAGGACAATAACCTAAAACACAAGGCCAAATCTACACTGGAGTTGCTTACCAAGAAGACAGTGAATGTTCCTGAGTGGCCGAGTTACATTTTTGACTTAATTCTACTCCTGAAAATGGTTCTCTAGCAATGATCAGCAACCAATTTGACAGAGCTTGAAGAATGTTGAAAAGAATAATGGGCAAATGTTACACAATCCAGGTGTGGAAAGCTCTTACAGACTTACCCAGAAAGACTCAGTCACTGCCATATGTCCTTCTACAAAGTACTGACTCAGGGGTGTGAATAGTTATGTAAATTAGATATTTCTGTATTTCATTTTCAATAAATTTGGGGGAAAAAATCTAAAAACATATTTCACTTTGCCATTATCGAGTAGATGAGTGACAAAAAATATCTATTTAATCAGTTTTATATTAGGCTGTAATACGTCAAGGGGCATGACTACTTTCTGCATGTATACCAGGTACTACACATAGTGAACCTTAGAATTTGTTACCATTTATATAAATGGTCAATATAATATCCATATGGTATAGCATTGATGCGTATGAGGTCCAGACATTCATCGATCTTTCAATTTCTTAGAGAATAGGTATTTTGACAAAAGGACATAAAGTAGGCTGTGCCACTTGACAAACACACTACCCATGTCTGTGTGAGTGACAGCCACGTTTAGGATCTCCATCTTATCATCCAGCCAGGTTATTGATCTGGGCCAGGGGCGAGTGCAGTCCTTCACAGAGATGATTAGCCTCAAAGTAGCCTACCCCACTTTCCCTACACTCTGATTTTATCTTGCCAGAGTGGCCGACTCTGGAGAGCCATTTTTGGGCCGGATTCACAGTCTCAGCCAATCAAGGATCTATCTGTCCACGCAGATTTACAATGTTTGATTATCTTACTATTTGAAACACATAACTGATTCTGTGTCTCTAAGACTCTTTGTCAATACAGGTCTTGAACTTTGAGTAGAACAACTGCCTACTTAAGCACACAGAAAACTTCTGTGTTGTTCTGTCTCATTACATTTAGCATCTAAACACATTGACGCTTTTGTTGCCTGTACCGACAAACTCTCTCCATTCTGTTCAACATCTCACCTCAAGGTACAAAATTGGCTCTGACTTCAAAGATTTCGACCCTAGAAACAGATAATGCACTCAATTTCTTTTTATCTGTACAGTATTTCTCCATTCTTCAATTTTTTTTTCATCTCTATTCGAGCAGATTCATTGGTGTACTGGCATCCCTGTTATTGAGAAAGCTATACCTGGAGAAAGTATTGAAGTAGCATTATGAGCATAGCATTTATTAGCCTAGTTTCCAATTTTCAGATATTCAGATACTTTAGTGCATTGCTTTGAGAATAACTACAGTAATAAGGGATAATTGTTTGTAATATCACTCACACCAATTACCGAAGATTGATGGCAGAGTATGGTGGCTGAGGATGTCCATAGTTTTAAAATATGTTAATGTTTGGTCGAGCTGAACTGTTGGCTGCAACATTTGTAAACACAAATGTAAAGCAAATGTAAAGCAAATAATTGTTCTTCTTTACTTGGCTGGTAAAGCATGAGTTTGTTACATCTTGCAAACTTAGCATCTGATGCAAACACTTTGTCAATCTTTCTCCAAATCTGGCAAACCCAACCCTGCAAATTCCAAACCTCCTTGTCAGTCAGTCCCCTACTACTATTGAACTCATCTTTGAAAAAAAATATGATAGCATGAATATAAATACCCAGGGGGAGTCTCTTCATATTTCTTGGGGGATAGAAACCTAGAACTGAGATAAATATACCATTTAATGGATCATAGAGAATCCCTAATTTGTCAGTGTGTGCTGCGACTTGAGATCTGAGTGAAACGATCAACTTGAATTGATGGCCTGAGAGAGAGAAGTGCTATCTCATGTCATGTTTAGCATCTTAACTTAAATATAAATTGTCTGGCAGAGGTCAACTTTGAAATAAAGCTTGTCACAGCATGGAAGCCCGTACAGTGTGTTAGAGCCATATCTTTCCCACTTACTTGCATTAATAGAGTAATGTCTTAAATATCATACATAAATGATGACTATGTATTTTTGTATATTTGTATAATGATATCTAAAATTACCACGTTATTTACAATGTAATTTTATAGTAAATACCATGTAATTTCACAGTAAATACCAATTTTGTTCTATTCTGTAAAATTAAGTGGAGCAGTATATATAAGGAAGGGATCTTACTTCCTTCCTCAGTCTGAAATTGGAAGTTGATTAGTTCACCTAAGGTTTAAAAAATGTGTTTAAAGAGGACAGAGAAGACTGTGGTTAAACACAGAAAGAAATGCTGTAGAAACTAAACCACTGTTGAAACTAAGTACTCGAACTTCATTAAAAGGAAGAAATTGTAGAGCAGGTTAATTAAATATAAACCCAATTAACACCTTTCTGATTTACAATTCCAAGCACAACGGTGTGTGTGTGTGTGTGTGTGTGTGTGTGTGTGTGTGTGTGTGTGTGTGTGTGTGTGTGTGTGTGTGTGTGTGTGTGTGTGCGTGTGCGTGTGAGTGTGTGTGTGAACTTTTACTCTAAAACTTAGACTTTTAGTCTAAAACTAACCCACATTTTACTTTTATATCCAATACAAATTCCATTTAACCCAATACATACAGAACTTTCCATAAATATAAAAAACAAACAATTCACCAACCCGGAACTGTAAACGTTAATGTAGCTTTGTACTGAAACAGCCTCGTTTTCCGGCTTGTGGGGTGAAACACAACAAAATGGCCCATCTGCCAGAAGTTTGGCCAGCGACTGCTGTTTTTCTTTGAAACATGAGTAAAAACGTGCTTTTCAGCCCCTTCTCAGTAACTTAATCGCCCTTGATAAATCACTCGGATCCTTAGCCTGCGTCATTAAACTCCACGTTAGCTGTGTGAGGTATGAAAACAAACTTGTGGTGGCTTTAGGGGTGGTAGTATGCATGAAAAGGTATTTGGAGAAAGACAGGGGGCAGTGCAAATAGTATAGCTGACTGGCATAGAGAGAGCTATGGGAAAAAATAGGTAGAAGAAGGGTTCATTTTTACAACCTAATGCTCCATGCTGTCCCTTCCTGAGTAGTGTTACAATCAGGGTCAGGGTCAATCTAAATAAGTCAGAAAATGAACTGAAACTCAATTCCTGAATTGGTTATTTCCCAAAACTTTCTACAAGGGTTTTTCAATTGATGAACTTGAGTTCATTTCAGGAGGTGACTGGAAGTAAAATGGAAAAGGATCCTAGCCCTGCTCTGTGTAAGTAACAGTAACTGTGTGTTTCTTACAGCTGCCACACAGGCTGCCAACACTACAGTGGCTTTAGAGAAGATAGATTCCATAGACATCGCTAATGGCAACAAACTGATAGAGAAGTAGCAGAGCTCTGTGGATAGGCCGATCCGAGGACCTGATAAAGTGCCTTCATTATGGACACATAAAGGGTTGTGCCAAATACTAGTTTGGCAAGTCAATGCTATGAGTCTGACTTTCTGTATAGGGACTTGGAGAGAAAAAGCGTGTATGAAATGGATCATTCAACTTTTACAAACGACACCCAACATTTCAGAAGAAGTTTCTGTATGGATTTTGAAGAAAGGTTAATGCTTACGATTAGGTCGACAGAGTTAAGAAATTCACACTTTCAAGAAAACAGCACAAGAGAACAGAGGTTGTGCCTCGTTTTGCTTTCATTGTGTGCCAGCCAATCAGAGTTGAATTTCATGTACCAGATGCTTGCTTGTGGGGTTTTATTGGTTGCCGATGCACAGTGTGAGTCAGTGAGTTGAAGGAAGCAGTGCAGGATGTAACGTTCATATCGTTGACGTTAGAGATGTACAGTATATGATGGTAATAACTCAATTTAAACCATGTTTTAAAAAAAACATTTACACCCAACCCCACTCCAACTTGCTGAGCAACCATACCGGGGGCTTTACCCCCCACAGTTCACCAGTCCCCAACAGTTTTAGAGATGTCTGGTACAATGCCCTCCAAATCCTCCCATTGTGACTATGGCTCTGCATCTCGAACGTTTGAAAGAAACAAAACATGATGCCAACTTTTCCCCTTGTTTGTCCTGGAGTGTGTGCGTGTGCATGCATGTGTGTTGAAGTCCTTGGTGGCTTGGCATTCAGATTGGGTTGCAACGGGGCCTCGTCGTATTGGAAAATGGAGTCATGCTGTGACGTCAGCCTCATTTTGTTCTCCTTCTTGGGCTGTCCAGGCCTATGTAGCACCCTGTGACACTTCAAATGAGCGCTGATGCCGTACCATAGATATGTTTTGCCATTTTCTGTTTGCCTCATCCATAACTCATGATGTTTAAGCATGGAAATGGTGCAAGTCTTTGCCAACTGTAATGAAATGTGATGGCAAAATCACAGTCGGTTGTCGTTTCTATGTCAATGTGTAAATATGCTGAGAAATTAAAATGAAAAAGATCTGCACCATTGAAAGTCCTTGATCTCCTCTCAAAATTTGAAACTTTTTTGACGCATATTTCAAAAGCTAAGCGCCTGTTTGTTTATAAGATTAATCAATACAAATCAATTATCTTCAACAGTATGTCACAAGTCATATGCTTTTCTTTCTCTAAGAAAGCATTTTGAATGCCCATATCATTTGATTTATAACGGAAACTTTTTTTTAAAGTGCACACTGCATACATCCATTCATAGTGAAAAAAGGGTGAACGAAAACATCCTATAACGTTCTACTGTTTGCAACGTTTGAGGGGTGTCTATAGGGGGTCTAGATCCATCATAAAGTGCTCCTTATGTTTCCTTTTCTTTCTCCATTTCTCTCGAACACACACAAAGGAGTAAATGTCAGATCCCCTGCTCATCAGCCATGTACACTAGAGGATGTGTCATAGTCAAAGACAGTTAAACAGCTGTGAAAAGTTACTGGCAGCCCTAAATAGATTCTCAATTGTTTATTTGGTTTCAAAAAACAGGACATAAATCCCTGTGCCCTTGAGGCTGAGTTCTATGTCACTATACACAAAGACAACTGCACTACTACAATTACCCTATTACCTAGCATTTGTTTTCATGATTGAAAATAAATGTATTATGCTGCACAAGAATTTCCCCGACAGGAAAAATAAAGTTATTTGATTTGAATTAACTTAAAAGTCTATGATGTAGCTAGGAAAGGATTTGACCTTCGGGAATACAATGTTTAAGATTCTCAGCTATAGGCTTCTGTTCCACATGCCTTACCCTCACTGTTGTCAGACATGGGATAGGAGTAATGACAGGCTATCACGTGTGCAATTATGAAATGCTAAAGTAACCCATAAGTTCTCAAACTTGGGGCTTTCACATGGATATTAGTTTAGCAATTCACCTACTGTGGTTTCAGTGACAGCATGTGATATGGTGGTTGGAGCTATTCAGTGTTGGAGAGAGGGAAGTAGATACTAGACTCTGGAGGAATAGTGTCTATGCCAAACTCCCCATAGCCTAATTAAAAAGCCAAGAAAGGCACTCTGAAGGAGATTACAATGAAAGGGAGAGAATTAGCACCCGGAAGGGTGTGGCTCATTCACATTTGACACCTGTCTTTTTCTTTCTTTTTTTAAGAGAATGAGCGCAGGTGTGTGTGTGTGTGTGTGTGTCTGTGTGTGTGTCTGTGTGTGTACTCATGTGTGCATGAATGTTCATTTTTCAGTATGGATTCACTACAGCTGGTTGCTACATATTGCTGGTGGATGCACTGAGTCTCCAACATACAATCTAGTGTTTTTCAGACTAAATTAAAAGCTCTACAGTGTATAATGTAAATGCTGTCTACTACATTATACTGTTACCGAAGCCTACACGGTTAATGTAGCCTTGCAGCGCAAGGAAGAACAGAGAAAAAGAAAACAGGAGACCATCTCTCCTCCACCCTCATGGTTCAGCTCTGCGTCTCCATCAACAAAGTGATTCTGCTGGCCAGCATTCCTTGTATGAAAAATGTGTTGATGGAGAAATGGTCAGTGTGGATGAATAATATCTGTCAAACATTAAACCACCGTATGAAATAGATGTGGGTGCAGTGAAGTGAATTCAATGTTTCCAATGTTTCAGAAATGTTTTCAACATCTGTGGGAGGTGGAGTCTGACCAATTCCAGTATTCAATAGGTAACATTTTGACAGCCATTAATTCAGCAGACTTTTAATTATATTTTTTGTAATTGAGAAGTGTGTTTGGAAATTGATGGCTCTTGGAAATGTATGGCTAACAGTTGTACCAACTGATATGCATCATGCACTAATATATACATACAATGAACACATGCGTACACACACACACACACACACACACACAAGGGTTAAATATTTTCCTGGTATTTTACAAATGTTCTATCCCCAGAATTTATCACTTTTCTCCCGGTATTTCCCGTCAAAACCAGAAGTGTCATTCTTAAGCATTATAAAGCATATAAATATGTCTGGATTTGATTTTGTGTTATTTCTTACATTGTTACCCCAGGTAATCTTAGGTTTTATTACATACAGTCAGGAGGAACTACTGGATATAAGAGCAACGTCAACTCACCAACATTACGACCAGGAATACGACTTTCCCGAAGCGGATCCTCTGATTGGCCTACCACCCAGGACAATGGATCGGATCCCAGCCGGGGACCCAAAACAACGACGCTGTAGAAGGGGCAGACGGAGCGGTCTTCTGGTCAGGCTCCGTAGACAGGCACATCGCGCACCGCTCCCGAGCATACTACTCGCCAATGTCCAGTCTCTTGACAACAAGGTAGAAGAAATCCGAGCAAGGGTAGCATTCCAGAGAGACATCCGAGACTGTAACGTTCTTTGTTTCACAGAAACATGGCTCACTCGAGACACTCTATCTGAGTCGGTACAGCCACTTGGTTTCTTCACGCATCGCGCCGACAGAAACAAGCATCTCTCTGCTAAGAAGAAGGGCGGGGGTGTATGCCTTATGATTAAAGAGACGTGGTGTGATCATAACAACATACATGAACTTAAGTCCTTTTGTTCACCTGACTTAGAATTCCTCACAATCAAATGTCGACCGCATTATCTACCAAGAGAATTCTCTTCGATCATAATCACAGTCATGTATATTCCCCCCCAAGCAGACACATCGACGGCCCTGAAAGAACTGCATTGGAATCTATGTAAACTGGAAACCACATATCCTGAGGCTGCATTTATTGTAGCCAGGGATTTTAACAAGGCTAATCTGAAAACAAGGCTCCCCAAATTCAATCAGCATATCGATTGTGCTACCAAGGCTGGCAAAACCCTAGACCACTGTTATTCTAACTTCCGCGACGCATATAAGGCCCTCCCCCGCCCTCCCTTGGGAAAAGCTGACCACGACTCCATTTTGTTGCTCCCAGCCTATAGACAGAAACTAAAACAGGAAGCTCCCGCGCTCAGGTCTGTTCAACACTGGTCCGACCAATCTGATTCCACGCTTCAAGATTGCTTAGATCACGTGGACTGGGATATGTTCCGCATTGCGGCGAACAACAATATTGATGAATACGCTGATTCGGTGTGCGAGTTTATTAACAAGTGCATCGGTGATGTTATACCCACAGCGTCTATTAAAACATTCCCCAACCAGAAACTGTGGATTTATGGCAGCATTCACGCAAAACTGAACGCGCAAACAGCTGCTTTTAATCAGGGCAAGGTGACCGGAAACATGACCGAATACAAACAGTGTAGCTATTCACTCCGCAAGGCAATCAAACAAGCTAAGCGTCAGTACAGAGACAAAGTGGAGTCGCAATTCAACGGCTCAGACACGAGAGGTATGTGGCAGGGTCTACAGTCAATCACGGACTACAAAAGAAAAACCAGCCCCGTCGCGGATCACGATGCCTTGCTCCCAGACAGACTAAACAACTTCTTTGCTCGCTTTGAGGACAATACAGTGTCACTGACACGGCCCGCTACCAAAACCTACAGGATCTCCTTCACTGTAGCCAACGTGAGTAAAACATTTAAACGTGTTAACCCTCGCAAGGCTGCAGGCCCAGACGGCATTCCTTAGAGCATGCGCAGACCAGCTGACTGGTGTGTTTACAGACATATTCAATCAATCCTTATCCCAGTCTGCTGTCCCAACATGCTTCAAGAGGGCCACCATTGTTCCTGTTCCCAAGAAAGCTAAGGTAACTGAGCTAAATGACTACCGCCCTGTAGCACTCACTTCCGTCATCATGAAGTGCTTTGAGAGACTAGTCAAGGACCATATCACCACCCTACCTGACACCCTAGACCCACTCCAATTTGCTTACCGCCCCAATAGATCCACAGACTATGCAATCGCCATCACACTGCACACTGCACTAACCCATCTGGACAAGAGGAATACCTATGTAAGAATGCTGTTCATCGATTACAGCTCAGCATTTAACACCATAGTACCCTCCAAACTCGTCATTAAGCTCGAGACCCAGGGTCTCGACCCCGCCCTGTGCAACTGGGTCCTGGACTTCCTGACGGGCCGCTCCCAGGTGGTGAGGGTAGGTAACAACATCTCCACCCAGCTGATCCTCAACACTGGGTACCCACAAGGGTGCGTTCTCAGCCCTCTCCTGTACTCCCTGTTCACCCATGACTGTGTTGCCATGCACGCCTCCAACTCAATCATCAAGTTTGCAGACGACACTACAGTGGTAGGCTTGATTACCAACAACGACGAGACGGCCTACAGGGAGGAGGTGAGGGCCCTCGGAGTGTGGTGTCAGGAAATTAACCTCACACTCAATGTCAACAAAACAAAGGAGATGATCGTGGACTTCAGGAAACAGCAGAGGGAGCAGCCCCCTATCTACATTGACGGGACAGTAGTGGAGAGGGTGGAGAGTTTTAAGTTCCTCGGTGTACACATCACGGACAAACTGAAATGGTCCACCCACACAGACAGCGTGGTGAAGAAGGCGCAGCAGCGCCTCTTCAACCTCAGGAGAATGAAGAAATTCGGCTTGTCACCAAAAACACTCACAAACTTCTACAGATGCACAATCGAGAGCATCCTGTCGGGCTGTATCACCGCCTGGTACGGCAGCTGCTCCGCCCATAACCGGAAGGCTCTCCAGAGGGTAGTGAGGTCTGCATAACGCATCACCGGGTGCAAACTTCCTGCCCTCCAGGACACCTACACCAGCCGATTATCACAGGAAGGCCAAAAAGATCATCAAGGACAACAACCACCCGAGCCACTGCCTGTTCACCCCGCTATCATCCAGAAGGCGAGGTCAGTACAGGTGCATCAAAGCGGGGACCGAGAGACTGAAAAACAGCTTCAATCTCAAGGCCATCAGACTGTTAAACAGCCATCACTAACATTGAGTGGCTGCTGCCAACATACTGACTCAACTCCAGCCACTTTAATAATGGAAAAATTGATGTAATCAATTTATCAGTAGCCACTTTATATTATATAATGTTTACTTACCCTACATTACTCATCTGATATGTATATACTGTACGCTATACCATCTACTGCATCTTGCCATCTTGATGTAATTAAATGTATCACTAGCCACTTTAAACAATGCCACTTTATATAATATTCTCATACCCTACATTACTCATCTCATATGTGTATATACTGTACTCTATACCATCTACTGCATCTTGCCTATACCATCTACTGCATCTTGCCTATGCCGTTCGGCCATCACTCATTTATATATTTTTATGTACATATTCGTATTCATTCCTTTACACTTGTGTGTATAAGGTAGTTGTTGTGAAATTGTTAGGTACTTGTTAGATATTACTGCATGGTCGGAACTAGAAGCACAACATTTCGCTACACTTGCATTGACACTTGCTAACCATGTGTATGTGACAAATGCATTTGATTGATCAGCATGAAAATCCAAACCTGACGCTACCTGAGCCTGATGAGCCATACTTTAAATACATGTTATGAACCCTACATTAATGACATTTAATGAGCCCAAGTCCAGAAAACCCCAAATTATTATGCCGTTATCCAATCACAGGAGGCTGCATAGGGGAGAACAGCAAATAATAATGGCCGGAACGGAGCAAATGGAATGGCATTAAACACCTGGAAACCATGTGTTTGATGTCATTGATACCATTCCACTAGTCTCGCTCCAGTCATTACCACAAGCCCGTCCTCCCCAATTAAGGTGCCACCAACCTCCTGTGTATCCAATACATATATGATATAATCTACTGCACATTACACATGACAGAAAAACATAAAAGCCCATAGATGTAGCTAGCTACAGTATATTATGCTCTCTTGGGTAAATCAATTAAACTAGCTCCAGTAGGGTAATCTTTTTGAGTGTGAACTGTATTACTGTACTGTATTGTATTATACTGTATTATATGGACTGGAATTATGCACATCACTCAAATCATGATAAAACAGAAGAGTGCAGCCCGTGTGTCCCACAGTGCCTTCGGAAAGTATTCAGAACCCTTGACTTTTCCCACATTTTGTTAGGTTACAGACTTATAATAATACGATACCCCATAACGAGAAAGCAAAAACTGTTTTTTACAAATGTATGAAATATCACATTTACGTAAGCATTCAGACCCTTTACTCAGTACTTTGGTAGAGCACCTTTGGCAGCGATTACAGCCTTGACTCTTCTTGGGTATGACACTACAAGCTTGTTCAATCAGGTTCAGGTCCGGGCTCTGGCTGGGCCACGCAAAGACATTCAGAGACTTGTCACGAAGCCACTCCTGTGTTGTCTTGGCTGTGTGCTTAGGGTCGTTGTCCTGTTAGAAGGTGAACCTTCACCTCAGTATGAGGTCCTAAGTGCTCTGGAGCAGGTTTTCATCAAGGAACTCTCTGTACTTTGCTCCGTTCATCTTTTCCTCGATCCTGACTAGTCTCCCAGTCCCTGCTGCTGAAAAACATCCCCACAGCATCATGGTGCCACCACCATGCTTCACCGTAGGGATGGTTCCAGGTTTCCTCCTCCAAAGGCTTGGCATTCAGCTTTCAGGCCAAAGAGTTCAAACTTGGTTATATCAGACCAGAGAATCTTGTTTATCATGGTCTGATAGTCTTTTAGGTGCATTTTGGAAAACTCCAAGCGGGCTGTCATGTGCCTTTTATTGAACAGTGGCTTCCATCTGGCCACTCTACCATAAAGGCCTGATCGGTGGAGTGCTGCAGAGATGGTTGTCCTTCTGGAAGGTTCTCCCATCTCCACAGAGGAACTCTGGAGCTCTGTCAGAGTGACCATCAGGTTCTTGGTCACCTCCTTGACCAAGGCCCTTCTCCCCCAATTGCTCAGTTTGGCCGGGCGGCCAGCTCTAGGAATAGTCTTGGTGGTTCCAAACTTCTCCCATTTAAGAATGATGGAGGCCACTGTGTTCTTGTGGACCTTCAATGCTGCAGACATTTTTTGGTACCCTTCCCCAGATCTGTGTCTCGACACAATCCTGTCTCTGAGCTCAATGGACAATTCCTTCGACCTCATGGCTTGGTTTTGCTCTGACATGCACTGTCAACAGTGGGACCTTATAAAGACAGGTGTGTGCCTTTCCAAATCATGTCCAATCAATTGAATTTACCACAGGTGGACTCAAATCAAGTTGTAGAAAAATCTCAATAATGATCAATGGACACAGAATGCACCTGAGCTCAATTTCAAGTCTCATAGCAAAGGGTCTGAATACTAATGTAAGTAAGTTATTTCTGCTTTTTATATTTAGTACATTTCATTTATTTTATTAAAACCTGTTTTCGCTTTGTCATTATGGGGTATTGTGTGTAGATTGATGAGGACATCTTTTTTTATTTAATCCATTTTAGAATATGGCTGTAACGTAACAAAATGTGGAAAAAGGGAAGGTGTCTGAATACTTTCCGAATGCACTGTATATACCTTTTCCTTTTTCTCTCTCTAGTGTTGGATCATTCCTTCCTGACTTTCATTAGTTAAATGAAATAATTTTTGTTGTCCTTATCGTCATCATTCTAATGACACCCTTGAATAATATAGTACTAGAATTAGATGCAGAAGGCTTTCACTTCTCTTCACAAAGATTTAATGGTTATAAGTCTGAATAGATAACTGCTTTGGTCTACCGCCATCGCGCGTTCGCTCTTCTTTCAAACTACCCTTGAGTTCTATTGGCTGCTGTATATTCAGCAAAAAAGAGCTTGCATCCCTCTTCGAATAGTCTATTGGTAATTCTAAAAAGAAAAGTGATTTCCTGCATGGGACTCCAAGAGCTAAGGAGCATTTTCTACGGAGAGGCCAGTGGAACACAGGTGTTTGCGTATTGCGCAAGAGACAGAGGCTATAAGTTAAAAGCTTATTATGCATAATCCATAATTAATTAGCTAAATATAAGGCTAATTCTGCATTGAATGCATTACCTGAAAGAGGTAGGCTACTACATCTATATATTGGGCTACATATCAGTCTAGAACAGGATTATCTATTTTGGATACAATTTGAATGGAGTTGATGGAAAGAGAGAAAGACTGTGAGAGTGCTCACACATGCCCTGATTTAAAGCAATGATATTCAAGTGATAGGCTCTTTTAAAACTCGTCAGCTGCAGTAAAAATAAAATAATTACAATTAAAAAACAAGGTGACCCCCGAAAGCCAGATGGAGATGGGGTAAATTAGACGCACATTCAGTCTTTATATTACTGTAGCATAGTCTATGCTGCAGCAAATGTAGGCCTACCTGTCACAAGAACAATTATGGAACTGAGATGAGATGGGCTGTCTGTCCCCACCCTAAGCGTTGACTCATCATGCAGAGACCGTAGAGATGACAGATTTAGACATCGCATATAATTTAACAGTTCCATTTCACGCCAAGCTGTTCATATAAATAATTTATTATCATTTACCGGTTTCTCGCGGTTATTTATGCCAGGAAAAGGTAGTAGTTTTGAGTGGTAAATCTAGTTCACCGGGTTCCCGCCATTCAACCCTAACACACACACACACGCACGCACGCACGCACGCACGCACGCACGCACGCACGCACGCACAAACACACACACACACACACACACACACACACACACACACACACACACACACACACACACACACACACACACACACACACACACACAACTTTCATATCCCCAGCTGGGACAGGGGGTTTGGCGATTTGTTTTCCGGCAACTTGACTGCTCTGGTCAGAAATGAGGGAGTTTGATGATCAGTTGCATCAGAGAGACTGTTAGCTGTGTGTTTTTAACAATCCCAGGAGCTGGGAACAGACATGCATGGCATCAGTGGATAGGGAAACCTATTTTAGAATCCTCGGGAAATAAGAAATATGAGTTCTAAAATCAGCCATCACCCGCTTTAACATAATGCTTATACATCCACTGACAGGGTCCTGCCAGCTGTCAGTGAAGGAACTCAGCTAGCTGTTTCACTCTGCACACCGGTTCCCTCCCAGACTCCACCTCCTCTCCTCTTGGCACATCCCCCTGATGATTGGCGAGCAGTGCATAATAAAGGCAGGGGCCACCTCCCAGGGAGGCCAAACAAAGTCAACGGTGTCAGCAGTTCCGAGTAGGATATCAAACGGAGCGGCAGGCGTCACTTCCTAGACTACATAGGCCCGGCCCTAATTCATTTGCACCATGCAGACTATGCCGAATCCTTATGAATAAAAGGATTGTGCTGTTCTGCTCGGCATAGCACCAAATCCCCTGGCGTGGCGGTGAATACGCAATGGGGCGCGGCGTGCAGGCTTAACGGTGACGTAGGGAAGCAAAAACAGGCTGCAAGCGAGCTGAGGGGATGACTTGGAAGAAGGCAGGAGGTCTATGCCCAGTGGTGTTAGTGGGGGTGTGTGTGGTGGGACTCAGAATTGAATGTTAAAGCAATCTGTAAGAATTCCAGTCATTTCCAGTCAACTAATGAAATATACCCCTTGACAGCATGAAAGTAGCAGTGACTAACATAACTGTAGATATTTCTCTATTTATGATTTCTACACTGTTTACACAGTCTTGTAGTGATAATAGCAGGGAAATAAATCAATTTTCCTCTTTATTGTGACCAAATTCCGCCCAATTAACGCTGTTATTTGATATGCCTCAAGTTTATAACAGGCCCAGACTACTCCAGGTAATAATTGAATGTTGCCTCTAAAAAGTCCTCTATGCCTCCATCTTTTTCTGTGCAACTTCCCACAGTTATGCTTCCCTTCAGAATATAAAGCTCAGCTGCTCGGAATTGTCACTACATTTCAAGGATTCACAGACAGGTAACCCCCCTCCTATCTCGACTTTAGAGGGGGTGAGAGGCGATGCTTCTTCTTTGCAGCAGAGCAGCAGGAGCGGAGAATGCACAGTGATGTATCATTTACCACGAGCATGGCATCACTGCGGTAACAAGCCAATGGGTCACCTGTACCCAGCTGTTTCCCAGCATGCCTTGAGAAGAGTGAGGATGCTGAAAACAGCGGGGTGGAAAGTAGGAAGGGAGGAGGGAACCCAGTCGTCAAATGTAATTGAATTATGATGGGAAATGTATCATTCTCTTTCTTCATTCTGTCACTGTCTTTCACTTTATCCAAACAGCATTACCATATCAGTATACCCACCTTAGTTCTGAAACGATAAGGATGTGGGCAATGTGGTGGAAACAAGCAATTGGGATTGTGAACTAACTCATATGTTCTCCTTTTTTTAATCAGTGATCGGAAAGCTGACAGACATCTCTCTCCTCCCACCTCTCTTTCTTTCCCTCCATCCTCTACTCTCTCTGCTATGAGTCAACTGGTGAGCTTGTCTATCATATTGATTGAAAGCTCTCAAGTTGAAGCAGCTCATTTATGGCTGTGTTTGATTGGTTAGTCTGCCTTATCTGGGGACCCAATTTTGTACAATTTCTTTCACTGAAAAGACCTGTCCCTCAAGTTGAGTGACAGGCCTCAGGTTCTGTCAGGGAAAGTAATGGCACCTGCCTCCCCCCTCCGTATGTGTTCTCCTAGGAATGATTTGAATCAAACAGCCATCACTATTTAATTGTATAGTGGATTCTTTTGTAGCCAAGTGACTATTGTGAATTGGTCCCAAATTTCAGATGACATAAATCCATGTTTTTTCAATGCGTGCTCTCTCGCTCCGTGACTGCAATGTTGTTTTGCTGATATACATGGCCGGAATAACTATTTCATAAACATCCATATGGATTTTATTTTTACACGAGGATATTCATCTTTTATATTTACTATTATTAATTTAATGCAGATACACAGTTCAAATTGAGATGGCCATGTTTTATGTACATACTGTATATACAGCAGGATTTTAACCCGATCACTCTTTTGAGAATTTTCCTGCACACAGCATCCCGGAGTCACCTCTTCACTGTTGACGTTGAGACTGGTGTTTTGCAGGTACTATTTAATGAAGCTGCCAGTTGAGGATTTGTGGGGCGTCTGTTTCTCAAACTAGACACTCTAATGTACTTGGCCTCTTGCTCAGCTGTTCACCGGGGCCTCCCACTCCTCTTTGTATTCTGGTTAGAGCCAGTTTGCGCTGTTCTGTGAACGGAGTAGTACACAGCATTGTACAAGATCTTCAGTTTTTTTGCAATTTCTCGCATGGAATAGCCTTAATTTCTCAGAACAAGAATAGACTGATGAGTTTCAGAAGAAAGTTATTTGTTTCTGGCCATTTTGAGCCTGTAATCGAACCCACAAATGCTGATGTTCCAGATACTCAACTAGTCTAAAGAAGGCCAGTTTTATTGCTTCTTTAATCAGGACAACGGTTTTCAGCTGTGCTAACATAATTGCAAAAGGGTTTTCTAATGATCAATTAGCCTTTTAAAATGATCAACTTGGATTAGCTAATACAACGTGCCATTGGAACACAAGAGCGATGGTTGCTGATAATGGGCCTTTGTACGTCTATGAAGAAATATTCCATAAACAATCAGCCGTTTCCAGCTGCAATAGTCATTTACAACATTAACAATGTCTACACTGTATTTCTGATCAATTTGATGTTATTTTAATGGACAAAAAAAAAATGTTTTTCTGTCAAAAACAAGGACATTTCTAAGTGACCCCAAACTGTTGAATGGTAGTGTATATGACTGTATACCCATTTTGCTATAATGTTGTGTACTTCATACGTGTGTATAATCTGAAGTGTTGAAGCACTATAAAGGTTTCAAACAAACTCAAGTAATATGCCAGATCGGTGTGGTTTGCACTTTTGGGACTATCCCATTTGTTCTATTGCACCAGAGAAGCTAAATCAAGCAGTTACGGTGAACCCAAGTCAGCTGTACAGTTGCGTAGAATGCTGATGAACAGAATCGATGTAATGGACCAGTCAGTTAGCGCAATCCCACACTCTAGGGTGAACTAATGTCCTGAATTCAATTTGAATGAATATGTTCTTCAACTTGGAATTGAGAATTGAATTGGAGCGGGCACTGGAGATTGAATTTGTGTTGACACCTTGAGAAAGGTGACTCGTCAATACTATTGAATTCCACTGTGCTCCTGACAACCTAGTTGTTGCTTCTCGCCACTAAAGTTGGCACTAAATCATCTCCTCTTGAACCTAGCTAAATATTCATGTCCACGTTACAAATACTCAATGTTTTGATAGATATTCACATAGAGCCCCTGTGAAGATCACTCAACATCCAGAGGAACTTGCTTTAGTCATTTATTGATTCTATGTACTTAGCATGACTATCAGTTACCATGAAACTGTCCTCTATTGGACATATTAGGTAAAGAAGTTGTCCTTCGAGTGAAGGAAAGGAATGGTGGGGCCTTTGAGTGAAGAGAGAGAAAATGTGTACTTGTGTGTGTTTGTATGCGTCTTTGTGAATGTATGCCTGTATTCCACTCTATGAGTATGCCGCATCTACATTTTTGCATCTGCGAACATGGTGTGAGAGAGAGAGATTTTGTGTGTCTATGTGTATGCCTGTTTATCTGCCAATGTGTGTATCTACAAAGGTGTGTGTGTATTTTCCTAGCAGCCGGAGAGGACGGCCCGCTCGCTGACCTACAGACTCCGGAGGGTTTTATCTCTGCGGTGTTCCACACATTATTGATAGCCACGCTGCTATTGACAGCCGGCGCAGAGAGGAAAGGGAAAATAGGAGTTTGATATGACATATTGTGCTTCTCAGCAGCGCTCATAAATAACTCTGACACGTTTTTGTATGCATGGGAAGGCATCTGATTCAGCCTCCCATAAAAATAAACTTCTATTATGGAATGTATTTGTCAAGTAGGCCCATGATGGATGGAGTAGCGTTTAGCCCTTGGCAGGTGGATAGGCATTCGGCAGCAATGCCTTGTGGGGAGGATTTGCTAGCTCAAGGGAGAGTGGGGACTGGTGAGGAGGGAGAGGGCTGGGCCGGGCTGGTGCAATTATTCAGCATGAAAGGGGATCATTTCAGCACCTGCATTTTCATTCGCCTCGTACTTTATGGCGACGGGTCTCCTTTTTCCCTGCATGGGGACAGACAGACAGTTAGCCGGAGGTTGAAAAAGCTTCCCAGTTTTCTGCTGAGCAGAAAGTTCGCTCACAGTAAATTGGTTTGTTTCCAGAGACGTTGGAGATTATTATACGAGATTGAGGTAATTGCGTATAGGTATGCAGTTATTGTGGAACCATGTTCTAATGTTTTCAATGAAGATCTTAAGTTGGCATAAAGCCAGCTATGACTGAACGGCATCAACTCTTTGTTCTTATTTCTGTGTGTGTTTGTGTGTTTGTGTGTTTGTGTGTGTGTGTGTGTGTGTGTGTGTGTGTGTGTGTGTGTGTGTGTGTGTGTGTGTGTGTGTGTGTGTGTGTGTGTGTGTGTGTGTGTGTGTGTGTGTGTGTGTGAGAGAGAGAGGGAACAATAACAAATGTTTTTGTATAAAATATGCGTATTTTGTTGGTAGGTGCTCATGGCATAGCTGTAGGTACAGTGGGGAGAACAAGTATTTGATACACTGCCGATTTTGCAGGTTTTCCTACTTACAAAGCATGTAGAGGTCTGTCATTTTTATCATAGGTACACTTCAACTGTGAGAGACGGAATCTAAAACAAAAATCCAGAAAATCACATTGTATGATTTTTAAGTAATTAATTTGCATTTTATTGCATGACATAAGTATTTGATCACCTACCAACCAGTAAGAATTCCGGCTCTCACAGACCTGTTAGTTTTTCTTTAAGAAGCCCTCCTGTTCTCCACTCATTACCTGTATTAACTGCACCTGTTTGAACTCGTTACCTGTATAAAAGACACCTGTCCACACACTCAATCAAACAGACTCCAACCTCTCCACAATGGCCAAGACCAGAGAGCTGTGTAAGGACATCAGGGATAAATTGTAGACCTGTACAAGGCTGGGATGGGCTACAGGACAATAGCCAAGCAGCTTGGTGAGAAGGCAACAACTGTTGGCACAATTATTAGAAAATGAAAGAAGTTCAAGATGACGGTCAATCACCCTCGGTCTGGGGCTCCATGCAAGATCTCACCTCGTGGGGCATCAATGATCATGAGGAATGTGAGGGATCAGCCCAGAACTACACGGCAGGACCTGGTCAATGACCTGAAGAGAGCTGGGACCACAGTCTCAAAGAAAACCATTAGTAACACACTACGCCGTCATGGATTAAAATCCTGCAGCGCACGCAAGGTCCCCCTGCTCAAGCCAGCGCATGTCCAGGCCCGTCTGAAGTTTGCCAATGACCATCTGGATGATCCAGAGGAGGAATGGGAGAAGGTCATGTGGTCTGATGAGACAAAAATAGAGCTTTTTGCTCTAAACTCCACTCGCCGTGTTTGGAGGAATAGAAGGATGAGTACAACCCCAAGAACACCATCCCAACCGTGAAGCATGGAGGTGGAAACATCATTCTTTGGGGATGCTTTTCTGCAAAGGGGACAGGACGACTGCACCGTATTGAGGGGAGGATGGATGGGGCCATGTATCGCGAGATCTTGACCAACAACCTCCTTCCCTCAGTAAGAGCATTGAAGATGGGTCGTGGCTGGGTCTTCCAGCATGACAACGACCCGAAACACACAGCCAGGGCAACTAAGGAGTGGCTCCGTAAGAAGCATCTCAAGGTCCTGGAGTGGCCTAGCCAGTCTCCAGACCTGAACCCAATAGAAAATCTTTGGAGGGAGCCGAAAGTCCGTATTGCCCAGCGACAGCCCCGAAACCTGAAGGATCTGGAGAAGGTCTGTATGGAGGAGTGGGCCAAAATCCCTGCTGCAGTGTGTGCAAACCTGGTCAAGAACTACAGGAAACGTATGATCTCTGTAATTGCAAACTAAGGTTTCTGTACCAAATATTCAGTTCTGCTTTTCTGATGTATCAAATACTTATGTCATGCAATAAAATGCAAATTAATTACTTAAAAATCATACAATGTGATTTTCTGGATTTTTGTTTTAGATTCCTTCTCTCACAGTTGAAGTGTACCTATGATAAAAATTACAGACCTCTACATGCTTTGTAAGTAGGAAAACCTGCAAAATTGTCAGTGTATCAAATACTTGTTCTCCCCACTGTACATGGGCAGTTGGCAGTCTGGTGGGCGGGACACCTGTTACCCTATGAGGAAGAACTGGCTGTACCCTTGCTGCTTCGATACAGATGCCCAAATGTGCAGCACTCAGATGAGAGGGCTCCAGAGTTCTCAAGTACAGCCACCTCCCAGCCTCCGTATTCTTACACTGAAAGTGTGTGTGTGTGTGTGTGTGTGTGTGTGTGTGTGTGTGTGTGTGTGTGTGTGTGTGTGTGTGTGTGTGTGTGTGTGTGTGTGTGTGTGTGTGTGTGTGTGTGTGTGTGTGTGTGTGTGTGTGCGTGTGTGTGTGCGTGTGCGTGTGTGTGCATCTCTATCTGTCTCTCTCTGTTCATAGTCAATTTCCGCTGGCTAAAACTCTTGGACATTCTACCTACCACATTGTGGGTCTTTAACAAAGAGTTAATATGAGTCAACTTGGTCGTGTTCATTAGGCACCAAACGGATTGAAACAGGGAGAGATTACCTGGATTTGTCCAATATGAAATGCTGATTTTAGTTTTCTATTGCAAACCTAACATGTTTCTTTGCATACCTAAATGAACACGACCCAAGCTGGCAGGGAGGACCTGTTTAAGTATGCACAGTGATCTGTCTACATTTGCACAGGCTGAGATCCATAATCCCCTCTGATGGTGTCTATTGCAGGCGGGGGTCGGAGGTTAGACGCACAATTTGGTCAATAGGCTTACAATACTATTAGAGACTATTGATTTTGGAGGACCTTACCCACCGCACTACACTAATTGTTTCTTTTACTAGCCTGTGGCAAGGAAAACATTCAATTCACTGCTCATGAATTTTAAAATATATATATTTTTTCTGTTACACAAAGTCAATTGTGTCTGATTTAGGTGAGAATATGTTTCTGCAGGCCTGTGTGGATGTCTGTATGTGCGTGTGGGGAGAAAGAGTTTGAGTGTGAGAGCGGTAAATATGGTGGTGTTATTATGTTTGAAAACACACTTTTATGTGTATTCACAATCATGCCCCTACCAATATGGCTAGCTATGGCCACATGACTCAACACCTTTTTGTTGCGGGATTTCTCCTGCCGTGTTCCCCACTGAATTAAATGCCTGGTATTGTCATCAGAACCTGCAACAATCCCTGGTATTTACAACAAGTACTAGCTAGCTAATTAGGCTAATGTTAAATATGAAGTTGTTGCTCAACAATAAACAATTAACCTTGTACGTAGCTACCTGATCGTTATAACATACGATTGGGTCAGTTCAATTATCCCTGTGACCGCCAAGACAATCAGATGATATGAAGATCCGTGAATTGGTGCAGGAGGCCCCTCTGAACCCATGATTCCCATGAAATCTCAGCCGCCCAGAGAGCATTTAGACCCTCTCCTCCACTTCATATTTGTTCAAATCAATTATTCAAGTCGACAGCCAATTACAAATGAAAGGATTTGAGTTGCGGGGAAGATTTGAATTCAGCTGTCCAAAGACCTGCGTTAGAAAACTCTCTGCCGTGAATAATTGGCTCAGTGAATTTAGCATTGTGGCGCACGAGAATTGTTTTCACTCTCTTCTGCCATGAAACGATTGCAGACCCCTCGATTGCAGACCAAACATTTGATTTAAAGAATTAAGATCAGGAAGTGGGGGTGTGGAGAGTCAGCAGTTAGATTTAAACAGGTTAAAACGGGAGTTTTAATTGTGTTTTTGATCTGTATGTTTTCATGTTTCTCTTCTTTAATCTGCAATTATTTCTCCTTCTGTTCGTCTAATTTGGGACAGTGGAGTGTCGTTAGACTGGTTACACACAAACGAGAAAGGCAGGGAAGGAGTTAATGACAAAATCCGTTTGCGTTTGATGTATTCACGCCACTGCAGTGGAAGGAGGGAATTATAGTGGGATTTTTATTTTATTTCTGCCTTTATTCCATTGATCAATTCCACAATCCCTTTCATTTGATGACCAGATTGATGGCTGAGTAATTTATCTGTCTCCCTTGACTGACGGACCATAATGGGACGACATTCCATCTGGACGTTCAGACTCGGGATAATTTCCAATTTACCACTCATCAACGGTAACCATGGCAATGATGGGAGTAAGAGGGAAGGAGAGGAGAGAGAAACACGCTAGATTTATCTTCAATTATTCTTGATTCACATGCAGCTTAAAGATATGTTTTTGTACTGTTACAGGCTGTGCCGATTCGGAGACCTCTTCCAATCTCTTTTTCTGTTCATTTTTTCAAAATGTCTTACAAGATTGAAGCCTGTAGAAAATGAGAGGTGTCCAAGTGAAGAGGTGTGAAGAAGTCCCGCCTCAATTTAACAATGAGCTGTGACTTTAAGGATCTAAGATTTGCTGAGTGCTCACAATACACAACGTATAATCGCTGGTTAATATTTGACCTCCCTCTCTCTCTATCACAGGATATATTAGGCAGGGTAGCTTTAGTATTTGTTGTTTTAGACCTGTGGCCTGTTCAGGAGGCTGCAACACTACAGAACATTCAAATGGAGAGGCGTTGTGTAGAACAGATATGATTGTCTGTAATGGAGAATCGAGATCCTTGTCAGCTTTATTTGTAACATTTCTATCTGCAAAGATTCAAATGATTCACCTCCCCGAATACAACCCCTAGGAAACTATGTGAGTGGCTCTACTAGCCAATCAAGAAGAATCGAAAAC
Organism: Salvelinus alpinus; assembly: GCF_045679555.1. Classification (NCBI taxonomy): domain Eukaryota; kingdom Metazoa; phylum Chordata; class Actinopteri; order Salmoniformes; family Salmonidae; genus Salvelinus; species Salvelinus alpinus. The sequence continues at coordinate 35,829,300 of NC_092114.1, forward strand.
AGGCACTATGGCCGCTGAGAACTGGCTTGGTGCACCCCCTTGATTTAGCAGGTGTGTTGTCTCCTTCCCTTTACGACCAGACAAGCACAGGTGCAGAGGGTCAGGACCCCCGTGCCTCCGGGGACTGCCTTGGAGCCTTCTGTGGCTATGATGGAGTTCATAGAGGAGATAGAGCAGACGGGACGATGAGCACAGTCCTGCGGCACTCAATCACTCTCCTTCCCAGTCTGTGTATAGACGTTCCACCTTACCATCTCCCACCAGACTGCCATATGTGGGGAGGAGAGAGGTGTTCTTGTGTAAAATCAGCCCCTCAGCCTTTTGGTTGAAACACCTTTTAGGTGGATGGATTGACTTTGTGTGTTGAATAGTCCATTGGTATCATCAGGATGATATACAGATGAGCTTTGAACGAATAAAAAGGCACTTCTGAATGTTTTGTATGACTTACACATACGCATACAAAGTGAATCTTGAAGATTCACTTTCCGTTTGTGTTTGCCGTTTCCTTGCTAAGAATGAATGTGCTTTTCACTAAATAGACACTGAGGTTTGTTGACGGATCAATTGATCGGTCAAAGAGAAATTACCACCATAAGTCGCTATCAGTGTCCTCATCATTGAGCTCGCCTTCCAAGAGAAAATACATCCCTATCTGTTCATCCCACGGTAACTCTGCCCTCCAATGTCCCACAGTGTAAATGCAAGGCAGCTTTTCTATTTAACTAGGCAAGTCAGTTAAGAACAATTTCTTATTTACAGTGACAGCCTACCACGGCCTAAGCTGAGGCAATTGTGTACCACCCTATGGGACTCCCAATCACAGCCAGATGTGATTTAGCCTGGATTTGAACCAGGGACTGTAGTGTCACCTCTTGCACTGAGATGCAGTGCCTTAGACCGCTGCGCCAGTCGGGAGCTTCCAGCTAAAGTGTTATTAAACAAGCCCCTGATTTACCATCACATCACTCAGGTTCACAGGTGTAAGAAACGTGATACGCCCAACATCTGTTAGGCTAAACATGCAGCCGTGCCGCCATATGTCTCCATTTGACTGAGGTTTGACCCGCAATCGGATGTGAATAAAGCTTGTTTGGAAATTGGCCGCCCGTGTGTGTAACTGTCAACAGGGTGCGAAGAATTGCAATCCAATTGTGCTTTTTATATGCAAGTGTGCGGTTATGAATCGAAGCACCCCCTTCCTCACAATCAACCCAAACCCACTTGCTTTATTCACATCCCTGAATCCAACCTGCTGGTATTCAATCATTTTGATTAAAAGTCCAATTTCTCCTGGAACTACAGCGGGAGTTTGGAGTTGAGCGGCCAATGACAGTTGAGGATTCATATATTTTCATAAACTTTTAACAATGTCAATGGGACATGTCTTCAATCTTAGCTTTCGCCACAGCAAGGCACTCCATCTTTCTTTGCCTTTCGACAGAACATTTGAATATGAGCATAGGATTATTAATGTGCCAGTTCCTATGCCTTCATGGGGAGATTCAAAAAGATGTTATCGCAAAACAATAAGTGTTGCTTTTTAATGGTAGACATTTTAAAACGACAAGTTGTAATATGGAAGAATACTAATTTCTCCATGGTTCCTGTGAATGGCTTTGGATACATATATTTCAATTAGCTTCAGATTCCTTCCTATGACTGAGCCAGGGGTATTCATTTTAACGGAGATGTTCTGTTGTCCGACTGGTTATATAAGAATATAGGGGAAATCTAACTGTAGTTCATTGACATTTTCCCAAAGGAGTGTAACTGATTGTTTCTATTTATTGTGTTTTCAGACGTAACAACCAAACATTGTTATGTCTGGGTTCTGCTTCAGTGCAGGTTAGTTTCTGAAAGACAAACAAACCAACAAAGGGAATATAAAACCTTATTCCAGAGTAGGTGTAGGTTCAGGAGTAGTAACTTACATTAAGAAAGGGGTACAGCTACAAACTAAAGGAAACAACTCCTACTAGTACAATTGACTGAGAGCAAGTACTCAACCAGGGCGCTTTTCTTCTTTGTATAAGTTCACATTCAGCAACTTTTTTTCTTCTTTTTCCCTTTCTTATTTAGTCTGTTTGCTTCCCCCTGGGCAGTCACATCCTCCTCCTCCTCTTCCTCCTCCTCTTCCTCCACCTCTTCCTTCCCTCCTCTATTTATTCCCTTGTATCAGTGCTTTCTTGTAATAAGAATGAATTGAATTTGTCCCCTTTAGTGCAAACAACAATAGACAGAGTGGGGACCTGCAAGAAAACAAATCGCCAACCCCCCTCCCCCGTCCCTGCTGGGGATAGAAACGATGTGTGTGTGTGTGTGTGCAGAGGCTGACGAGGAGTATGAGGTGGCAGATGAGGAACAGGCCCAGGCCAGAGAGACACCCGCGGTCGTTTATTACCATGCCATCTTCATAGCGCCTGCTGAACCGGCGAGCCTCTCAGACAAACGATGTTAATAATAATAGCTGGCCCTGTGGCGAAAGAAAGTGGAAGCGCTAGCTACCTAGCTGCAGCAGCAGCACAGCTTAAGCCTGCACCTGATACATACTCCCTCTCTCCATGAGGGGAAACTTTTTGGTTTTTGTATTTACCGATAGGGTACCATAGTTATAAAGTTGGTATGCCTGTCTGAATATGAAATAGAATATGAAAGGCTTCTCTATTTTGTTGTTGTTATTGTGCTTCCTATCAAATGTAACATTGTCAGTTCATCAGGTTTTGCACATGAATAAGTACCAGCAATGAGTGTACATTTTCTCCTGTTAAGAAGCTCAAGGACGAGTATCTTGAATTTATCTGTTTATTCGGTGTCTGTCGATACAACGAACAAGTTCATGTCAAACCATGTATTTTTGTATTGCATTATATGGTCAATTTGAGCAGTATTGAACAAAAATGTTAACTCAACATGCAAGAATTTCAAAGATATTACTGAGTTACAGTTCACATAAGGAAATTGAAATAAATTCATTAGGCCCTATTTCTATTAATTTCACATGACTGGGAATACAGATATGCATCTGTTGGTCACAGATACCTTACAACAAAGGTAGGGGTGTGGATCAGAAAACCAGTCAGTATCTGGTGTCACCACCATTTTCCTCATGCAGCGCAACATAGAGTTGATCAGGCTGTTGATTGTGGCCTGTGGAATCTTGTCCCACTCCTCGTCAATGGCTCTGCGAAGTGGCTGGATATTGGCGGGAACAGTAACACGCTGTCGTGCATGTTGATCTAGGGCATCTCAGACAAGCTCAATGTCTGTTGGGTACGCAGGCCATGGAAGAACTGGGACATTTTCAGCTTCCAGGAATTGTGTACAGATCCTTGCGACATGGGGCTGTGCATTATCGTGCAGAAACATGAGGTGATGGGGGCGGATGAATGGCACGACTGTCTCTGCATTCAAATTGCCATCGATAAAATGCAGGGATGTAAACAAATGTGTGCACAACATTTGAGAGAAATAAGCTTTTTGTACATATGGAACATTTCTGGGATCTTTTATTTCAGCTCATGAAACGTGGGACCAAAACGTTACATGTTGTGTTTATATTTTTGTTCAGTGTAGCTACCTTCAAAGCGACATTTCATTTCAAGCTACTCTTTTGATTTGAGAAATCAAACTTGCTACACTGGACATTGGTGGTGATTGCCATGTGTCACATGTTTGATTATTTTGGAGAGAAAAAACACACAATTGAAACAAACAAGAAAAGCTACAATATGGATTGTCCACTTCAGTTCCTCTATATGCGGCGGCACTGAGTCGGATGGAGGTTAGCTAGGGTCATGGAATGGACACTTCAAGTGTTGTCATGAAATCAATTTGTTTGCAGTGAAGCCCTCTCTCCTGTTTCTCTCCCAGTCAAATCTCTGCTCTTGCAATTGTAACATGGTAGGGAGGAGGGAAATGGATCATCTGCCCAACTGGTTATGGTCAGTGTTAAAAGCTTTTGCAACACTATCGCTGAGTGGCTGTTGTAATAACACTGTCAGAAAAAATGACATAACACCTGTCATTTGTGGCATACCACAACATGTATCAATGTTGGTGAAGGTGAATGTTGAATCATGTTTGTGCGTGTTATTACTTCCAATGTGGTTGGAAAGAGTTTTCACCGATTTGGCTCAGGGATTCAAAAGAGCTCCCTATCAGTTACTGGCCCAATGCTCTTAACTGCTAGGCTACCTGCTGACAACTTGTTTTGATAGATAATATTCTGTTTAACCGTTCGGACATATTGATATGATAGATTTAAAGTAATACCATAGTAAGTACTCTCAGTGGCCTAGTGTACTAATATGGATCACATACTAGTCAGCTTTTCTAAACCATTCTTTCTAAATCTCTCCATCCATTTCTGAGACGAGTTATTTCACCTTCAGCCTATTTCTACAATGGATACAGCAGTGTTTTCCCCTTTTGACCTCAGTGGTTGTTTTTGTGTGTTATGACTGTGCCATGTCTAGAGTTGGTGACCCCAATAAGGTCAAGGACAGTTATTTTTTACTCCTAATGCTGTAAGGTTGGTGTTGAGGTTGGGAAGGCTGGTCCTAGAATGGCTGGGTCGGTCGGTGGGTGCTTGTGGGTGTATGTCACTGTGTGTGGGGATATATATTGAATTATTTTAATTTAGGTTCACAATGTTATCAATAGCTTTTCCCAGTTACTGTAAGGTCAATAAAACATGTGTAAACCAAAAACACAAGCAACCGTTTCCCCTAAATACACATAGCACATTGTATTTGACCTACCTTTCAGTTATTTATTTCTCCATACCTTTGGGTAAACGTTACTTCTCTTCCCATTTGTCATGTAATCCACAGGTTAAGTGTGGTTGCTGGCTATTATACATCATTAGGGGGAGTGAAAGAAGAGTAGAGGAGGATAGAGGTGTTTCAATTGTAGCCGCCCAGGCAATTCTTTTGTCATCACCTCTCAGCTACCTCAGAAATGAGCTGAATAATGCCTGAGACTCCAATGCTAAGTAATAAAACACACTATTTTGGCTCTCTGTGGCTGTTTTAGCTTACCTAAGACATTTAACGTCAAACAATGTACAATGTTATTTATTTATTTAATTTCAAGAAGTTTGAGGGAAATGTAGAGTGTGTGTGCGTGTGTGTGTGTGCGTGCGCATGTGAAACCATTCTGTTCTGAGATCCTACTGCAACGCTGCCAGGTTGTTAGCCTTGAGCTCATTTTAGACTGAATTTCTACCTAGAAGAACAGTGGACAGGAACAAGATGTAGTTAAAGACTATTACTAACTACCCCATTTTTTCCCTGCCTGGTCAAAATGCCATCTTATGTCTAATAACCTGCCTACCTGGAGTGTGGGCTTAAATATAGAATTGGTGCCCCACATGAGGACAATTCCTTCACAATTCCAAGTATTTTGCCGTTGTCAACTCCCTCGAATGGATCTGAAAGGACTGGACAAGCAAAAGCAATCTACCACAGATTTTCTGATTCCTCACAACTTTCTCTGTGTAGGAGAGAGGGGGTATAAAATGGCAGATTATCGATAGTCAGGCATCAAGTCATGCAGGCAGGCAGTGTCCAACTATTTAAGATAATCAAGACTTCTTTCAAACTGAAAGGGAGTTTTTCCGTACGCCAAATCAGTTTCTAAATGGGTAATATAGATTCCAGTCCAGTGTTGGTCTACAATAAGAGAGAAAGAATGGGATGTAGGCTAAATTGATGAATGAAAGAGAGAGAAATAGGCTTATTCAAGGCTCTATGACGGCAATGCTGTTTGAATGGAGAGTAAAAACAATTAGGAACCCAGAAAATTCAGAGCCCGAAACAATCCTTCCGTGATTCAGTCATTTGTGTGTTTCGGCAATCATTTTTATCACCCACAATGGAATTTTGTGAGGAGTCAAGTTCATTTGAATATATAATATGACGACATATACAGTGACTCTTGGTCTGGTTCATTGGAGCTTGGTTATGGCCATTCAGACTGTGAATAGTGTTTTTCATTCCTTTTTTTAGTCCTTTTATTTGAAGACTCAATTAAAGAACTGGAAAGAAAACGAGACAAAATGGTTCTTTGTCCATCGGTTTAACTCAGCAGGTTCATTATGACGATGGTGTATTTTACTCAGCCAATCACAGGCTTAATACATCTAGAGCTGGTGTGCATTGAGGGTTTGTTCTATAGTACTTTTGTGAGGTTGTTGTTGAATGGTTTGTTGCTTTCTCTCTGGCTCAGGAGCCATTGTGGTTGTAATGAATGAAGGTAGATAGAGCTTGTATATCACTCTATATCACATCACACAGTTCATAAGGTATGATTTGCAAAACATATATTTTTTTAGATCTTACGTGGACCTCTTTGGTTAGAAATTATAAATGTTTAGTATGAAAGTATTTGTTTTGTCTATGAGAATACTGTGTTATTTATTTTTTCTAGGAGGTAAACGACTTAGGAAGCTATCAGTCTTGTGATCTTCTGTTCCCTGGGGCATACGAAGTGAATTAACCAACCCTTTCAGTTGATTCTCCCACAGTTGCCAATCAGATTGACCTGTGGTTATGATTGAATGTGTCACACATCCATTGTGAGGCTAATCCGAAGGCCATGTGTGTTTATTAATGCAAATTCAAAGCCTTAGATATTTTTATGGAAATTATGATCAATCCCATTATCTACTTCATCTTGTCACAGTCTTTTTGGAGATTGAAATGTGAGAAATGTGCAGTGAAATGCATTTACAATGGAGGTAAATTATGAAACTGTAACGAAACAACCTAAATTCTCCTATCAGGCAAGAAATGGCAGAGCCTTGGTTTACGGTGCCCATATTAGGACAACTCTATCCTAATATTGACACTGTTTTGGGAACTGCTACTCCTACTTGGTTTACTACCACCTATTAGCACACATTCTCCAGCCTTGGAAGTTTCCAAATTGTCTTTAGCAAAGCCTGCTCCCAGGCAGACATCAATGTATCCATCTACAGGTTGGGGTCCTTGACCAACTTCGACGGAGCAAAATATTTACGCTGTCCAACCCACCCTGTCTCCAAGCAGGATGAAAAGGGGCATTCAGTAGATGCTCTCCTGGTTCTCTGGCACCTCGCCTACAAGATGGAGAGCCAAAGACCCAAACCTCCCACTGTGACATGGCTATATTTAGTCACATCCCACCCATAAATATCAATATCTGTGTATATATTGGACAAATGCTGTCTTAGCAATGAGGAGGTAGTATAAACTGATCCATGATGGGTGGCATAAGAACGAGGTAAGATTGAAGAGTTGTGTCATTTCAGCCTTGTAACCAGTTTGCTTATGACAGGGATTTGAAAGGCTCCCGAGTAGCACAGCGGTCTAAGGTACTGCCTCTCAGTGCTAGAGGCGTCACTACAGACACCCTGGTTCGAATCCAGTCTGTATCACAACTGGCTGTGATTGGGAGTCCCATAGGGTGGCACACAATTGGACCCGTTTGGTCAGTGTAAGCTGTCGTTGTCAATAAGAATTTGTTCTTAACTGACTTGCCAAATTTCTAAAAATATAGAACTGTCAATTTCATGTTTTCAGACACACACCCTCATGTTCAAGAGATATTCGTATTGTGCTAATAGTATTTTCGAATTACTATAGCACCCTCAGGATGGAGTAGTCTAACCAGTGAGCTACACCAGAAATGTTGGAACCCCTAGTACAGTCAATGTGTAATTATGTGGTTCTGATTAATACATATGACTTGTTTTGTATTTTGTCTGATAGCATTATATTATTGCATATCCAGACAGCAACATTTGTATGGCTTATATCTGTCCCACTTCTACAAGGTCACCACTTCTAACGTGGCCCCAGTAAGCATATCAGTGTGACAGGGTTGACATATGCCACAATCAGACATGTTCTGGGCCATATGACGCTCTGCAGTGCCAGATCAGGCCCATAGTCGCCTGCTGTCTAGGTACTGCCTGTAAAATATTAAGAAGCTGAAAGTTCAAGACACTCTAGCAGCCATGCTCCTATGCTCCTACCTAGCAAAGTCAAATATCTGCTTCATCATCTGAGTCAAGGGCGTTTGCTGGAACCACAGAGTGGCAGGAGGCCGTAAATAACATTTAAGGAGCCAATGTGTCAACAATAAATGCCAATAGCCACCATTACCTCACTTCACTACCGAAAAGCCATAAACCGTTGATGAGGAGGAAGGCCTTTTAAATGATGCATCAATATAACAAGCTTCTAAGAGCCAATTGATTCTGGATTTGAGCACTGGGTAACAACACTGAGCACTTATGGCAACTTGCTGACAATGGAGTTAACATTGCTCCAAACGCTATTAACACCTAGTTAATGATTTCAATGACCTTTCAAATTAACCAAGGTTGTATGTGCATAGTCGGATCAAATATTTGTATTTTTTTGTGTCACAGTGTCAGAATCAGACTATGAACATATCATGTGAGACAAAAACATATAACTTTGTGGCTAATTACACCACATAATTCAATTATGATGAATAATTAACGTCTCATTTCCCAACTAAATATCCATAATTAACCAACAAATCAGCGAGAGAGAATAGGCTAATTGGCTTCAAAACTCAAGCCTGACCACTTAATCCAGAGAGAGAGTTGAACACAGCTAATTGTGGGAGTAATCGAAGTTCCACCCTTTGGGAGTTGATGGAGGGATTCGTAAATGGGGGGGAGCGTGGACTTCCGTCGTGTTGTCGTGACGACTCCATCCGTTACCCGGGGAGTATCTCCATGGTGACAACCAGAGAGTTGGTTCATAATAGTCAAATATGTTACAGAATCATTACGAATGATTGCAAGCCAGACGATTCTGGGCTCATTATACGGTATACCGAATTGTCAATAATTGTAACAATTGCTTATTACATGAAGTAACAAAGTAATGGAGTTATTCAATAATATTAACAGAGTAACATAGCTATTAAATGATAGAAGTTAACTGGAGGAACACGCATTAGTCTTAAAACGACCAACTGTTTGTTTCTGCCCCTATTTTGCGATTGCTCTAGAAAGTTTATTATATCCCACATTCATTTATTCTCTTCATTACCGGCCACTTTGTCCTTGAGGTGGCATTCCACCATTTTTTTCACAACCTTATTTTTGTGTCAATTCCTATTTTAATTGGCCATTTTTGTCATCAAACAAGATTTATTACCAGCGTACAGGTGAGAGTGAACCTGGCTGAAATTAGAATATTTTTTTCCCGTGGCACGGGCATATCCGGGGAGGGGTGCGACCTTGTAGGCAGCTCTCTAGTGGTGGACCAGTGCTGTGTGTGTACATGTGTGTGTCAGAGAGAAACTGTGTGCGAAAGGGAAAGGGGATACCTAGTAATTTGTACAACTGAATGCATTCAACCGAAATGTGTCTTCAGCATTTAACCCAACCCCTCTGAATCAGAGAGGTGTGTGTGTGCGTATGTGTATGAGAAACTGTGCTTGTGTTAATGGTCCACAGGGATGCGGCCAATGGCAGCCTGGTCACTTTATCTACTTAACAGTATCACCTTCAAACCCACAAGCACTGACACCTTTTTTACTTCCCGTACTCAAATAATTGATGCTAATTTACTAGCATGCTAACATGAGACGGGAATGCAGTTTGCTAACGCCTGGGTGTTCTAGCTGTGCCTTGCTGTTAGTAGAAGTTGCCCACAGGCACAGATCTAGGTCCAGCTTACCCTCCACAAATGCTAACCTTAAGGACATTGCGCTAGATCATTGTATAGGGGCAATCTTCATCATGCTTTCTGTTGCTTTGGAAACAGTAATTAATAGACATGGTTGGGCCATAGGAAGTTATGAAGAGCTAGAATAGGACGAGTGTTTCTTCCTGTTGGTTATGCTGTACAACCTGCTTATTTTTCATCATTAGGAAGCAGGATTAGCCAATAGCTCACTTATGAGCCTGCCAAATTTGCAAACACTTAGTATGTTTGGTATTTGGAAATAGTAGCTACAGATGTTGGATCTTACTTTGATCTCCTTGTTGCAGGAGAACTTTCCTGCAATACAGGAAATCTAAAGTGTGGAGTGTATTTGAGGTTAAAAAAAAATTCTGAAGTTTGTGATTTCCATTTAGGAATTTCAAACTTGATTTTCCCTTATGAAAATGTAGCGACCACGACAAGTATGTCCATTAACTATAATGCACATAAAAATGCATATTTCCTGTTGCTGCAGGATTATTTTCCTACAATAGCAAACTGGCTCAAATTAAGATCCTACATCTGTAATGGATATTGTATTGTTTCATTACATAGAGTAGTGCTCTGATATTGTGCGTTGTATAAAATAAATGTTGGGAACGACAACACTGACCGATGTCTGGAAGGGATAGTACTATGGTTACCCCCACCCCTGTGCCCTTTAGCTGCCTGATTTACAGTGCATGTACTATAGCAATAACAACAATTAATATTTAATGTTCAGAAATATAAGTATCTGCTTTCTGTTTGAAAAACACAGTATCACTCTTAGGGCCAGTAAGAGGTCAGAGAGGAGATAGGGTCTAGCCTGTTTAAACTGGCAGCATACAATAAATGTCTCAATCCACAGGAAAATTATAGCTTGAAAGTGCCCACCACCACCTTTCAAATTAAATATTTAACACAAAACTAAATGTTTTATGGCCCTAATGCAACCGACCGAAGAGAGCCACTAAGCTCTCTTTATTTATGTCTTTCATTAAGCTCTGTTCTTTTCTGGGTTTTGGGTTGTTTTTTTCCTTGTTGAGGACCTGCATTTTATATCAGATTTGTGTTTGTTGTTCGTACGCGTATCTCCCCTCTCATTGGCTAGAATGTTCCCACCTGATCTCGCCTCCTCCCCTCTGCCTTCCGCCTTTGCGACAGTGACTCTCATTGTTAGGGCAGAGACAAGATGCTCTCGCCATTATGTAGAGTATCTCTGTTTAGGGTTAGTTGTGTTTTCTCCTATAGTGATGTCACTCAGAGTACAGCTGCTTAAGGGTCCCAAGCCTCCCCCAACCAACCCAACCCTCACTCTGACCATCATACTCTGGGTGTGATGAATACTGTCTGGGACCCCGTCGAGGACGTTAAGGGGCTAATTTCGGTAATTGATTGTAAGTGCTGCGCGACAGCTCCCCTGAAGTCATGACGTGGGCACTTAAAGAGCGCTCACCGGCAACTTGATTGATCAAAGCCCAATCGATAACTTGGCCTGTGTGTAACAGGGGGCCTCTTAGCACGGGTTCACGTTCAGTGCTAATGGTGAACGACAAGGGTGTAGGGTGGGGGCTGTCTGCGGCGTGATTGTTCCACATGCTAATGCAGAGCAACATTAGCACTTGGCAACACTAGCACTTGGTAGCAGTAATGCGGCTCACTGTAGCTCAGTGGAGAGAAACGTGGTGCTCACTGTTTTCCATTCATTCAAACTGAATAGGAGCATATCTCCTGTCGGGGCCTATTGTTTGCTTATTGATGTGAAGTCCAGTCGTGTTTCTGTCGAGTGGCTATGTGTATGGGTATGTTTGGGGCATTAACTTACCTCCACCATCATTGCGTATCATCCACTTGAATGACGCAATAGCAATAGTCACAACTCCTCTACTCTCCCAGCTGTAATATGCCTCCCCTCCTTCCCTCCCCACACTCTCTCTCTCTCTCTGCCTGCTGTCCACTTCTGTGACCGGCGTCCGTCGCCCCATCAATGCCACCCGCCACCGCCATCTTAATGAGCATCAGATTACAAACAGAATTCAACAGGCGTCACGATGACGGACGGCGAGCGCTGGTTGGCAGGTTTTGGCGGCGGGCAGCTGCGTCCGGACATGTCGCTTTGCTATTTCCTCTCTGTCTCCTTCGCACTGATAATGTTAACCCCTCTAATGAATCTATTGTGTGCCTGTCTAAAGCCATTGTCTTCCACAGGAACCATTCTTTTCTCTTTTGCGGCTCGCGTTTCCCCCCGCGCGACTGACATACCTGTGACCGTGTGACGGCTACTGTCTCTTTCTTTCTTTCTTTCTCTCTTTCTTTCTTTGTCTGTATTTTTCTCTCTTTCTTTCTCACGTTATTCTCTATCCATCGCCCACCATCACTCCCCTTTTCTCTCTTAATCTCTCTCCATTTTTTCTCTCCATCTCTTTCCAGCCCTCCAAATTTGCATATTAGATCTATTTGCACTCTAATTCACCCCAAGCCTGTGATATTTGGATTCATAACAGGCTAAAACCCGATGACTCGCTGTATATCCACTCCAGCTGAAATGTCATCTTGCATGGAACAGTGGTATAATTTAATAGCAATTAACAGTAAACAATGGTGTGAGGTTGGTTAATAAATCAATGGGTGTGGAGAGGAGGGGTGGCGAGCGAGTTTTTTGTTCTGTTCCTTTCATCCAGTGAAAGGTAGATTAGCTGGGTTTTAGTTGGGTTTCAAAGGCCTCGACGCGCCTGAACAAATGTCACGCCGGTGAACCGGTGTCAGTGGCTATGATACTGTGAGTTGATGTTCTCTTTTTTACCGGAGGTGCCACAGATTGTGTACTGTAATAATGATTCATGCAGTACTACGACAATCAATTCATGCATGTATCCACATGCATTCTCCTCCTGTCTGTGTAGCAAGGATGTGTGAAACTTACTCCAAAGCCTGAAGTGTCCCCACTTGTGCCTCCGAATAACGAGCATTTCATGTGGTGCGACTAGTAAGATGGCGGTCACGTGTGTTAGCAAGGCAAAGGTCCTGGGTGTGAGCCGAATTAGCAGGAAGTGGTAATCGCTAAGCAAGCAGTGTGACGTCCTTTACATGCATTGTGTACACTATATATACAAAAGTATGTGGACACCCCTTCTAATTAGTGGCTTCGACTCTTTCAGCAACAACCGTTGCTGTCAGGTGTATAAAATCGAGAACACAACCATGCAATTTCCATAGTCAAACATTGGCAGTAGAATGGCCTTACTGAAGAGCTCAGTGACTTTCAACGTGGCACTATCATAGTGGCCCCAACAGGTCAGTTCGTCAAATTTCTGCCCTGCTAGAGCTGCCCCAGTCAACTGTAAGTGTTATTATTGTGAAGTGGAAACATCTAGGAGCAGCAACGGCTCAGCTGCGAAGTGGTAGGCCACACAAGCTCACAGAACGTGACCGCCGAGTGCTGAACCGCGTAGCGCGTAAAAATTGTCCGTCCTCGGTTGCAACACACACTGCCGAGTTCCAAACGGCCTCTTGAAGTAACGTTAGCGCAAGAAGTGTTTTCGTCGGGAGCTTCATACAATGGGTTTCCATGGCCGAGCAGCCTAAAATCACCATGCACAATGCCAAGCATCGGCTGGAGTGGTGTAAAGCTCGCCGCCATTTGACTCTGGAGCTGTGGAAATACGTTCTCTGAAGTGATGAATCACGCTTCACCATCTGGCAGTCCGACGGACGAATCTGGGTTTGGCGGATGCCAGGAAAACGCTATGCATAGTGCCAGCTCTAAAGTTTGGTGGTCTGTGGCTGTTTTTCATGGTTCGGGCTAGGCCCCTTAGTTCCAGTGAAGATAAATCTTAACGCTACAGCATACAATGATATTATACATTATTCTGTGCTTCCAACGCCGTGGTAATAGTTTGGGGAAGGCCCTTTCCTGTTTCAGCATAGCAATGTCCCCGTGCACAAAGCGAGGTCCATAAATAATGAAAATGTTTGTTGAGATTGGTGAGGAAGAACTTGACTTGCCTGCACAAACCCCTGACCTCAACCCCATCAAATACCTTTGGGATGAATTGGAACACTGATTGCGAGCCAGGCCTAATCGCCCAACATCAGTGCCCGACCTCACTAATGCTGTTGTGGCTAAATGGACCAAATCCATATTAATGCCCACGATTTTGGAATGAGATGTTCAACGATCAGGTGTCCACAATACTTTTGGTCATGTGTACATATGTACACTACATGAGCTGTATTGTTTAGCTGTATTGTTTAATACAGCTAACAATAGCTGTTGATTAACACAAGATGTTGCACTTTGTGTATGTTTGCTGTCTTATGTCTGGTACTAATGAACATACAAGAGTTACAATGCTCAAGAGTAAACATAGTATTTAGTTTATCTTAATATTTGAACCAGCAACCCTGTGGTCAACGGTCCATCTCCCTATGTAAACAAAACAATGCCGTTTTGACATGAACAACACACCTGTTCATGTTGCGTAACATAGGCCACCTTCCCTTTTGTGGAGAGATGTCCTGAAATGCACAGCTAAAGTGACGTGCTAGTCGTCATAGCAAACAGAAGAAGCTAAGAAACGAAGTAGACACCTTTGATGAAACGAGCTAAAGAGCCTTTGATATCAAACCCAGCTGTTGTCTACTCCTGCAATGGCACCCTGCTGTGCCTATCCCGCTCAAATGGAGGAAAAAACGTTTTTATTCTTAAACAATCAACGTTTAGTATTTGCAATTTACCATTTGTTTTTCGTGTATACCACGCACCACGTGTTCTATTATCTGTACTGTGCTGCAGGGCCTAGACGTAGGGCTAAATGCTATAGGAGTAGAGACACACTGTCATTTGTAAGCTTTTTGTTTACCAACCAAAAGTTCCTGCCTGTGTTTGTGGATAATGAAGCTTGTATTTTTGCATTACAAGGTGATATTAGGTAAATGGCAAGGTTGAAATGATGTCATTATGATGTTGTCTTAACCAGGTTCGCCCCTTGGGTGAATTATGAAGTAAGGAAGTCATTGTCATATTAAAATAATATAAATTCATTGCCTTCCGTACCTCCTTGACCAACTTTTCACATGTTGTTCGTGTCTCGTCAGGTAATGGAATTGGATGCGTAAACCGATAAGACATGCCACATTAAGTCAATGTGGGGGAACTGCACAGCAGTAGAGCCTCTTTAATAGGCCATGATGCCCAGCATGTCTGAGGCCTAGAGGCAAAACCTCAGGCTAACGTGTCACAACCTCTCACTCAAGTGCGGTAGTCTCACACTAGCAAAGGAGGTTGGCACATTTCAGAGGGTTTGCGGAACCTCCAGAGGGGGTAAAATGCATCAGGAAGGCAAGGAGCTATTATTGGTACGATAGTTGCATGTGGATGTTGCATAGTGTAATCTTAAACATCAAGATACCTGATAAAGTGCATAGGGGTCCGTATCTGTTTTCTAGGGAAGACAGTTTGATATGAACACATGTACATATCCTGTTCAGAGACCAATACGCTAAAAACAGTTGTACAGTTTTCACAGTTAAATCTTCATCCTTTGACAGACAATTTGGGAACTGTTTTCACTCAAAAGATATAGGTAATCTGTACCATTTTCACACCTATAGCAATACCACACTATGAACTAACAGACCATTGTATTTTCTTAAAGTGAAGACAGTGTAGTCCTGGGAATGATTAACCTGCTACAACTATGCTATCAGAGGCGCTTCTGTCCAGCCCTAATCTTTTTATGAGCGATTTGCTGTTTTTTAATGAAAACCCTCGCAGCTCTTTCCTCAATCAGCTCCCCACATCTGAGCTTATATTTCATCCAGCTATTGTGATGTCATCACTAGGCACTGGCGCAAAACATAATTCCCTCTTTATGACAAACAGTGGCTGGGGGGGCAGTGATCTTAAAAGAAATGCTTTGGGGCTTGTGTCAAGTCATAGCCACTCGCATTGGAATAATCATGTTAAGCTTGTTTCCGCCGTCTCTCAGGCTCCCATCGAATGAGCGCTGACGTTCTTTGTATCAAACAGGTTCCGTTGCCCCTGTGGCAGGCTTTCGAGCGATGAACAGGGGAAGTCAAAGTGAAGATGGTTTTACATGCATGGCACGAGAGGTGTCACCCTTCCAGCGCGTTGTCATGTCCCTCTTCCCTTAGCCCCAACATTCACACACAAACACACACACACACACACACACACACACACACACACACACACACACACACACACACACACACACACACACACACATGCAGGGCGAAGGCTGAATATGAAGTGCATGACACAGGTAGGTGGGAAGAGTGACGACCTAGACGGAATTAACACACAGACTACACACACACACACACACACACAGCTACACACAGACAGAGACTACACACACATCCCGACCAGAAACATGCCCCCTTGCTTGCTGACCCCACCCCTTCCGACTCTCCCCTCAGCCCGAAAATCTTTATCTGCTACATGATGCATGAAAATATACTGTCTTCTCTCAGAAGTGTTTGCGCCCTCTGACCCCTTCGTCTCAGATGCAATGTGACCTCGCCGCCATCATCCATTTTAGTTGGGAGAGCAAAGTCTATGAATTTTTATTGCCGTCTGTTTTGTGTGTGTTTCAATTTATTATTATATTTTCTTTCGGGTGCCTCTTCACTGTGGTGTCTCTTTGAGCCTTTGAAACGAATGTCTTGACACTTGCAAAATGACTTTGTTTAGGTACTATGATATACGTCTCTTTCCCTCCACACGTGGTGTTTATACTTCTGGACCCCGCTCTATGTCATCGTATGGTGGTTGAAATCCAAACGGGATCATCAAGCTGTCGTTCTGTAGAGGTGAGTTGCCTACCACTCCATTTCTATGGGTATTGTAAAAACATTATTTTTTTTTTTACTTGTCTACCTACGGTACTTCGTCTAGAGCCTTGTAGACACTCTCTAAGTGAGACAGCAACACTGACGCAAGGCTCTGAAAGCATCAATTAGCACCGCTGGTGGTCCGCATGCATTTCTACCTCCTCCATTTTTTTTTTTACGTCTCATGGGAGAAGCTGCTAAGGGATACAATTAATTTTTTTGACACAAAAATGAAAGTGTTAATTCACCTGTGATAATTAGTGCTATTCTTACCTCCATGTTGATGAGCGTATAAAGAGGTGTTTATTTATTTATTAATTTTCCCATCATCAGATTTGACTTTCGTAATTGTGTGATCTCAAGTTGAGGAGGAGTCTCAAAGGAAGAAGATTACAGTCCTGTTTGGCAGTAATGGAGCTTGTCAAAAAAAAATCCTGGAGTTACAGTTTTCTTTACTTTCATGTTTTTTATTGGTTGTTTTAGAGTTAGTCGAGCTTGGGCCCAGATATTTTGTGTAAGACTGAATCCATTATTTTCTTACTACTGTGTATCAAGTGTTTGATAATGATGATTGTCTTGATAAGAGAGTTACAGACAATCTACAAATGAAGTGTCTAAGAAACATATCTTCCCTGTTGTCGAAAAATGAATCGAAGGAGAAAAGCAACACCAACCGTACAGTGAACAAAAGATAACAACCGTTGACAAGAAACTGAAGTTAAGAGACTGGAACGTGAGCGGTTGTCAAACAGAGCTCAAGCTAAACTAAAATGCGTCCTCTTTGTAACCGCGGTGGGAGGTCGTGCAGAAAAACGTCAACATGTTAGCGTAGCTGCGTAGAATGTCTTCACATCCTCTATGCTGGATCCTGACGCGTTCCTCCGCTGATATTGCAGAGGTAAAGTACAGAAGTAAAACATCATAATCAGTGTTTTGTCGGCGTACCATCACAGCATCACTGTACCTCACCTTTGGGAAATTAGGTGAAGGAACAATATGCTTGTCACAGCTGTCTAGAAAAGTAGGACTTGTTTATCTTATTGTTGCTTTACACATACATGCACATGTACATACTACATCTCAGTGGCTTAATTAAATGGAGCCCGCATTGAGGGGTTGGAGTATTCACTGTATAAATAGTTGCATTGGAACACACCTTTTTCCCTATTGTCTTGCACTGGATAGGTGTAAGCCTTAGGGGGACATTTTTGCCTAGCATTTGAGAGGCCAAAGTGGAGCTTCTACCAAATTGCTT
Organism: Salvelinus alpinus; assembly: GCF_045679555.1. Taxonomy (NCBI): domain Eukaryota; kingdom Metazoa; phylum Chordata; class Actinopteri; order Salmoniformes; family Salmonidae; genus Salvelinus; species Salvelinus alpinus. Next base: position 35,847,129 of record NC_092114.1, read on the forward strand.
ATACCTATCCACTTCTTTCCTATCTACATGAAGTGCCGAGGGGGCAGGGCTCTAGGGATCGTCTCCGGATGGGGCCATGTGACATGAAACCAGGGTTACATGAGTAACCTAACATTTCTCTACCCAATAGATGCCGTTGAAATCACAGGGGACAGCTCTAACACACCAAACCCGGGTCACAACAGGCGCTTCCCTCTCCCCACCCCAATAATAGGGTTAAAAAACTTTAACCACATCAGTCAGGACATCCCATCTCATCCGGGTCCATCTCCAAAGGTGGACATAAAGAACGGGAAACCATCTTAAATCACACCGCTCGTCTAATGACTACTGAGCTCCTGCATATTTCAACATTCATTCGAGGCGGGGATTGGGCGAGATCAGCGGCGGGCGAATCGTGGCACTCTGATTGAGGCCGTTATGTTTTATAGGAGCCATTTTTCAACGCCGCCTCTGACAGCACTTGAGGTAATTAAAAAAAAGAAGAGAGGATTGGAGGGAGTGAATGAGGGAGGGAGGGAGAGATATGTGGTAAGGAGTGGACTTTAGAGTTGCCTGGTGTTTTCTGGCTGGAGATACTGTCTGTCTGTCTGTCTGTCTGTCTGTCTGTCTGTCTGTCTGTCTGTCTGTCTGTCTGTCTGTCTGTCTGTGTGTGAACATTCCCTTTAAAAGTTACATAACAACAGCGCAATCGGGTTGAGTCCCGGCCTCATTTAGCATGTGTGTGTGTGTGTGTCAGTGTGGTGTTTGTGCTCATTGAGACACTGTAGAATGGGGTTCTTTTTTTCTGCCAGTTTTGATGCAGGGTTTGAGAGTGGATGTAAGGGAAAGGGGCACAAACATAGCCACTATGGCCTTGGCGTACACACCCCTGCAGCCAAATAGCCACTTCAACTCACATATAACTTGTTCTCATACAACACCTCCATCTACCTTGTTCAGCCATCATATCTTACTCAATCATTTGGCACATCTACTTTGTTCACTCCTAGATGTAAATAACATATCTGTAGTATACACACACACACACACACACACACACACACACACACACACACACACACACACACACACACACAGATTAGAAAACAAAAAAACAAAAAGGCATGTCATGCCATCTATTTGCGTGCACACACACACACATTCCTGCTCTACCTCTGCCTGTTTCTAATTAGAACGCAGTACCATTTTCTCATCAGTAAGCATCTCCCTCCGGTCTCCAAATGACCGCTCAGTGCCAAGCTTGTCAAGGAATTAAGCCATCACATGGTGACAGCTGCTCCTATCTCTCTCTCCCTCTCCCTCTCCCTCTCTCTCTCTCTCTCTCTCTCTCTCTCTCTCTCTCACTCACTCACTCACTCACTCACTCACTCACTCACTCACTCACTCACTCACTCACTCACTCACTCACTCACTCACTCACTCACTCACTCACTCTCTGTCAGTCATCTAGCAATGAACTAACCACTTAGGAGTTCCAAATCCATGACACACAGGCACGCACACACCTACACATTTTTGTGTATCTATTAGGTGGGCAAGTGTGTCTTGATACTACAAATTAATTAATATATTTTAATCTACCTACTTTTCTTCACTCTGTCTCTCTCTCTTCCACCAGTCTTTGAATGCCCTCCTTCATTTAACAATGCTATCTGTTGCCAAAGAGTGCTTTCAAAAAGTAAAACGTCTCAATCTCTCTCTTTCACTATTTTTCTGTCTCTCCCGCTTTCTCTCTCTTTCCCATTCCCCCCTGTTCTTTCTCGATCTTCCACCCCCCCCCAATTCTCTCGCTTTTGCTCTCTCTTTCCCATTCCCCCACTCTTCTCTCTCTTTCTCGCTCTCGCCCATTCCATTCCTCTCCCTCCATTCCTTCAGTTGACTGACTCTAATCCACTCCAGTAAGCGGAGCCAACACGCGGATCACAGGCGGCCCCCTCATCGTCTCTCCTCCCCGGGGAGGCCTTTGTGGAGCTAGGGGCTGAGCTTCAGGCGACTCCAGTATTACAACACTCTTTATCCCCCCGCCGTTATCTGTGACTATCTCGCTCTGAGTCTGTTTGGGGCCCCACTATAGAGGGAGGAATGGAGAGAAGGAGAGAGAGGAGAGGAAGGAGGGAGGGACTGCATGTGGGTGTGAGGGGGAGAGAGGATGAAAGAGACGGAAACAGAAAGGGAGAGATGGAGGGAAACGGGGATATCCACGATAAGTAGAGGAGAAGAAGGTGTGAATAAAGAGGGGTAGAAACAAAGAGGGGGATAGAGGAACAGTGTTTGTATTTAAGGAATGGTGAGAGAGTTAAAAAAGATAGAGGACTAATTTGAGCGAGAGTGAGTCTCACACACAGTAAGTGGAAAGAAAAAGGGAAAGAACCAGATAAAGGAGGAGAAAGGAAAGCAAAAAAGAAAGAGTTTTAGTCAGCCAAAGAGAGGAAGAGAGAGACGGTGAGAGAGGCTCTCGAGGGCTAAATGAAGCCTGATTCCCCAGATATTTGGACCCCCCTCGGGAGCATACAGTGGTTGCCTGGCACTGATGATTGGAGATAGGCTCCTGAGGGAACAACACAACAGAATAAGCTGGGAACAGACAAGCGTCTCGCTCCCGTTTGATTGACGCTTATTCAGTCAACATATCCAGTTCACCATCGCTCAAACACAATCCCTTTAAGCTGCACAGTCGGAGTTGTACTGAATCCCGGGTGTCTAGGGATCTAGGGAAGTCAGGTTCTTGTTTCAGTATTGATACAAGTTTTTGGAGGCGATAATAGCGTTTCACTGTAACAGCAGAAATACGGTACGTGTGTGTACTTGAACTTGGGAACATGAATGTGAATATGAATGATGGAATGAATGAGTGTGTCATGATTAGCTTGCTGTGTGTGTGTGTGTGTGTGTGTGTGTGTGTGTGTGTGTGTGTGTGTGTGTGTGTGTGTGTGTGTGTGTGTGTGTGTGTGTGTGTGTGTGTGTGTGTGTGTGTGTGTGTGTGTGTGTGTGTGTGTGTGTGTGTGTGTGTGTGTGTGTGTGTGTGTGTGTGTGTGTGTGTGTGTGTGTGGTTGAGTCACTGACATGATCTTCCTGTCCAGTTTTGTGCCCCCTCGGGCTTGTGCAGTGGGGGAGATCTTCGTGGGCTATACTCGGCCTTGTCTATGGTTAGTAGTGGTCTGTTGATATTGGGAAAGGGAAAGGGGGATACCTAGTCAGTTGTACAACTGAATGCCTTCAACTGAAATGTGTCTTCCGCATTTAACCCAACCCCTTTCGGGGGGCTGCCTTAATCGACATCCACATCTTCGGAGGTGTGTGCGCTGTGCTTTGGCAAGGTGTGTGGGGTTTAAATCCTGCCTGGTTGGCCCTGTCCGGGGGTAACTTTGGACGGGTCCAAAGTTAGTTATGTGCCGGGAGGCTAGGGTTAGCCTGTCACATCTGGTGTAATTCTCCTGTCATATCTGGTTACCTGTGTGTTCTTAGGTATGCTCCCTCTAATTCTCCAATCTCTCTCTCTCTCTCTCTCCCCACCTGCTGTTCTCGACCTCTGAATGCTCGGCTATGAAAAGCCAACTGACATTTACTCCTGAGGTGCTGACCTGTTGCACCCTCTATAACCACTGTGATTATTATTTGACCCTGCAGGTCATCTATGAAAGTTTGAACATCTTGAAGAACGATCTGACCATGTACACTTAGAATCTCCACCAGCACAGCCATGAGAGGACTGGCCACCGCTCAGAGCCTGGTCCCTCTCTAGGTTTCTTACTAGGTTCTTGCCTTTCAGGGTTTTTTTTCTTAGCCACCGTGCTTCTAAATCGCTTGCTGTTTGGGGTTTTCGGCTGGGTTTCTGTCTAAGCAATTTGTGACAACTGCTGATGTAAAAAGGACTTTATAAATAAATGTGATTGTGTGTGTGTATGTGTGTGTGGTTGGACATGCGTGTGTGTGTGTGCCCCTCTGTCTTATCCACCAGTGAATACCCCCTGCATTAGCTAGGCCATTAGCATACTTGGAGGTTGCTGTAATATGGGAGTGTTAGTGACACATGTGGGTGCCCCCCTCCACTTAGGCAGTGTGGATGACGGACAGGAGTGACATGCCAGGTGACAGTAATGCGTCACACTGTGGCATTAAGAAGTACCATGGCTTCTCTGACTACAGGGACCGCAACATCCTCATAAACCAGTTTCAGGAAGCTTCTGTCACTTTGAAAAGAAGAGAAGAGTTCCGTTAACTAGGTCATAGTTTATTGACTAATACTGAAGGATTCAACGTCTGATAAGCTGCCCTTATTGTTGACAATAAGTAAAGAAAATGCTAAGGTGCTAGTGAAAAGCCTTATGATTTGCGCTTGGAAAATGGAGACGTCACAGAACGTCAAAAAGTCATCATTGCTGGAGACACCTTGCTGTTTTGGAGACTCCGTCTAGCTTGCTCGCAAAGAGATTTGTGGTGGCTAGTTAAAGGTAAATAAGTGAATTATTTCACCTCACAGTTAGCCATGATGCATAGCTAGACAGCTAATTGTTTGCAGTTAGTTGGCAATCGCTTCTACAAACTTTTGCTAGGTACAGTAGCACTGTCTTGTCAATAATAACTTGTCTCCAAAAATGACAGTGTCTCCAGTTGCGTTGACATTTTACTATTGTGAGGTGCGTCATTGCACATCCACTTTCCATGTGTATTGGCATATGTTTATTACATGACGTCAATGTCCTTTATTAATTGGACCTGGCTAGCCTACGGTATTAGCTTACAATATATACAGTGGTCCTCATTTACCAACATATAAGCAAAATGCGTACATTTGTTATTGTTATAGGGAGACCTGTAGAAAGACCCTCTTACCTCCATCCCAAAAATAATAAGGCTTTGGGGGAACCTGGCCCTCCATGGGTCCCCTTGGAGCCCTTGACCAACTGGCACTTCAACTCAACACCCTTCCAACGCCCCATACAAAACTACTGTATGAAAGAGCAGGTGACATCTCTTCACTGAATAATGAAGTAGGTGATTAAAATGACTGATGTCAACCTATCCATTTTCTCAGATCTCCCCTTTAATGCCACCCCCTTGGTGATCATGTAGCGACCATGTCCAAACTTAGACTATCGAGTGGCCTCATTTGTGAGGAATATCAGATCCAGCTTGCTCGACAACTGACTTCATATCATTCACATTACACCAGGGCATAATTCAATAGTAAGTGACTGATCATGTGTGAACATAGAACAGGTGACTTTTAGAAGGAGGGAAGAAACCCTAACCTCCATCTGATCATCCCATTTCTCCTAGCACTCCTTCTTTTCACACCTCACTCCAGCACAGAGCAGGAGTGTTAGAAATCTCGGTTCAAATAGGATTTGTTCCCTTGCAAATACTTTAGCTGCACTTGGTTGAGCTTGCATGGCGCAATGGGACCAATAGAGTAGTCCCAAAAGTTAAAATGCCCTTCAGACAGGCTCAATCAAACGCCTGAGGAATTTGAAAGTTAACAAATACTATTTGAACCCAGGAGTGCGCAGGAGTGATAAGATTGATATAAGCTGTCGGCATTCGGCTCGCGGGGTCTTTTATATTGTCCATATCAGGATAGGGGAACAGGCGGCCATAGTTCATAATGTGCTGATGCTAACCAAGTGTCACTTTGATCCATGGATGGCCGAGCAAGATGGGCTGTGGCTCTTGAATCCGTAAGCAACCCACACACACACAGACACATGCACGCACGCACGCACGGGGACACACACACACACACACCTGCCTACCCCCATAGGAATGTCACAAGAAGAAGTACAGATGGGACCAGCATCTATCTGGAGATAGATACATATAGCAGAGAGGGAGAGGGAGGTGGGGAGAGGGAAAGACAGATAGAGGACTGGAATAAGACAAAGGAGAGAGGGCATAAAGGGGGGACCAGACATACTTAAGTAAAAAAATAGATGGCGAGAAAGAACAGGGAGAGGGTGTTCAGGACAAATAGAAGAGCGGTTGGAAGACACGAGAGAATGAAAGAGTGGACGTGTCGCACATTTCAAAAAAGAGCTAAATGTGAGGTGCTACTATGGCGGACCGTGCAATGAATATTGTAACACTGGCAACTGACGGAGGGAGACAAGGTTATCAAGAGAGAGAAAGAGAGAGGGAGGGAGGGAGAGAGATGGAGATATGAGTCTTCAGAGAAAAATGGAAAAGGGGGATATGAAGAAAGGACAGAGAAGTGGAAAGCGACAAACAGAGACCGAGAAGGGTCGGTGGAGAGAATGAGAAGCAGACAAGAGTAGAGAGGTATGGACAGAGGAAGTGGGAGAGAATGAGAAGCAGACAAGAGTAGAGAGGTATGGACAGAGGAAGTGGGAGAGAATGAGAAGCAGACAAGAGTAGAGAGGTATGGACAGAGGAAGTGGGAGAGAATGAGAAGCAGACAAGAGTAGAGAGGTATGGACAGAGGAAGTGGGAGAGAATGAGAAGCAGACAAGAGTAGAGAGGTATGGACAGAGGAAGTGGGAGAGAATGAGAAGCAGACAAGAGTAGAGAGGTATGGACAGAGGAAGTGGGAGAGAATGAGAAGCAGACAAGAGTAGAGAGGTATGGACAGAGGAAGTGGGAGAGAATGAGAAGCAGACAAGAGTAGAGAGGTATGGACAGAGGAAGTGGGAGAGAGATGTGAAGCAGACAAGAGTAGAGAGGTATGGACAGAGGAAGTGGGAGAGAATGAGAAGCAGACAAGAGTAGAGAGGTATGGACAGAGGAAGTGGGAGAGAATGAGAAGCAGACAAGAGTAGAGAGGTATGGACAGAGGAAGTGGGAGAGAATGAGAAGCAGACAAGAGTAGAGAGGTATGGACAGAGGAAGTGGGAGAGAATGAGAAGCAGACAAGAGTAGAGAGGTATGGACAGAGGAAGTGGGAGAGAATGAGAAGCAGACAAGAGTAGAGAGGTATGGACAGAGGAAGTGGGAGAGAATGAGAAGCAGACAAGAGTAGAGAGGTATGGACAGAGGAAGTGGGAGAGAATGAGAAGCAGACAAGAGTAGAGAGGTATGGACAGAGGAAGTGGGAGAGAGATGTGAAGCAGACAAGAGTAGAGAGGTATGGACAGAGGAAGTGGGAGAGAATGAGAAGCAGACAAGAGTAGAGAGGTATGGACAGAGGAAGTGGGAGAGAATGAGAAGCAGACAAGAGTAGAGAGGTATGGACAGAGGAAGTGGGAGAGAATGAGAAGCAGACAAGAGTAGAGAGGTATGGACAGAGGAAGTGGGAGAGAATGAGAAGCAGACAAGAGTAGAGAGGTATGGACAGAGGAAGTGGGAGAGAATGAGAAGCAGACAAGAGTAGAGAGGTATGGACAGAGGAAGTGGGAGAGAATGAGAAGCAGACAAGAGTAGAGAGGTATGGACAGAGGAAGTGGGAGAGAATGAGAAGCAGACAAGAGTAGAGAGGTATGGACAGAGGAAGTGGGAGAGAATGAGAAGCAGACAAGAGTAGAGAGGTATGGACAGAGGAAGTGGGAGAGAATGAGAAGCAGACAAGAGTAGAGAGGTATGGACAGAGGAAGTGGGAGAGAATGAGAAGCAGACAAGAGTAGAGAGGTATGGACAGAGGAAGTGGGAGAGAGATGTGAAGCAGACAAGAGTAGAGAGGTATGGACAGAGGAAGTGGGAGAGAGATGTGAAGTGAGTGTACATACATTTGTGATTTGTTCAAAAAAACTTGTGCAGTTGTTTGAGTTAACGCAACTCAATTCATTTAGTGAACTTGGCAGTTATGTTTCATAGGTAGCAAGTGTGATGAGACTACCATCCCCTCACTGTTTGTCATATCCAGATAATTGAGACACCATTATGTTATTCTAGGATTGACAGATGTTCTCACTGGCTTTAATTCTCCATTGGTCGAATACTAACTTGAGATCTGCACACATAACTCTAACTTTCACCTGAATCAAGCATTGTCAATGGGAGACTTTGGGGGGAAATTCCAGTTACATGTGCAGATCTCAATTTTGGACAAAATGTTGCACTCTGCCACAGGTCATCTCCCGTGCCATTGGACTGTATATTAGAGAGAGACACTCCTGATGTAAAAATAATAAGACAAAGCCGACTTGTTGGTGTGGTTCGGTAGAGTGGACGCCTGATGGTGCTCAGTGCAAGAGTTGCATCAGACACGAGTCCCTCTGGTTGGTCGTTAGATCAGATCTCTTTGCGTCGTTCCAGAGCTTGAAGGCCAATACAGAACTTGGACTTGACAACAGATTTGAGTTTGCATGAATGGATCAAGGAGTGAAATGGGAATGAATTGCATGTATGTGTTTGTCAGCATGTGCATTTATAAGCCAGTCTGACTGTGTGTGTAAGTAGCGAAAAATACCAGCCAGACAAGACTCTCGGTAGCTTTTGAGATGGAAGTCTTTTAATCATTTTAGGAACTAACGTCTTGGTCTATATAGCTGCACCCGTCCCTAGTCACTCAAATTGATCTGTTGATTAACGCTACTTTAATGCATACTGTACAGTAGTTGAAGCTACGCAGCATTGAAGTTATAATCATTGTAAATGTGCATTTGGCAACAGTGACATGTTTCCATATCCACATTGTTAGGTGCATAACATAACGCCTTTGGTTAAAACCTCTACACATGATGAGCCTCGAAGAGCAACATTGTGCACGTATGAAGGCACACTGTATTCCCGTGTGGTCCCGACCGTGTGGTCCCGGTCCCGTGTGGCTCAGTTGGTAGAGCATGGCGCTTGCAACGCCAGGGTTGTGGGTTCATTCCCCACGGGGGGACCAGGATGAATATGTATGAACTTTCCAATTTGTAAGTCGCTCTGGATAAGAGCGTCTGCTAAATGACTTAAATGTAAATGTAATGTAAATGTATTAAGGAACACTGTATTAAGGAACATTGTATTAAGGAACATTGTATTCGGGCTACAGTTACACAATACCTGCAACCAGCACACACAAACACATTATTTGACTTGCAACCACATGCTCGTCCAGGCAGGTTTCACTTTGACCGACGAGCTTGATCAAAGCAACACAGTCTGTCCTGACAAGGCAGACTTGACAGAGACACTGAGGAGTTCTTGAGCAGAAGGTATGCTGCACATGCACACAGACACGGGCGCACACCTGATCATTGGCAAAATCTCCGACAACACAATTTACATATTTATAAAACCCACGCTTGACACATGCATATACAGCCCAAGGCATATGTGTTCGTTAGGAATTATTTCATCTGTACAAAAGTTTAATATTTATAGTGTGACAATAGATTTGTGTCAGATAAAACTCAAACCATGACATGAGGGGACTTGTGTGTATGTAAATGTTACAAAAAAATAATTGGTGTAGAATTTTCAAGATTCCATATGAATGGATCTGTGGCAGTTTTCATATGAAGTAGTTGTTGAAATGATGGATATGAATTAGAAATAATTTTTATTTGAATGTGTAATAATCGTTGTAGAAATTGCAAGCGACAAATCAATTGATATACAGTCAATTTACATAGATTAGACCCCTGTTTTTGGTTTCCATTGCAAATATTTTGCTACGATGTGCTCTCATGAATATGACCCTGTTTAGCTAGCTCGAGGAGAATCATCTCTAGACCAATTATCTCTGTCCTTGAGATCCGTTTTAACACCTCATCCTTTTTATACCTTTAGAACGGTTTATTTTCAAGCACCATATTATTACCTACTACTTAGTCCTGTTTTCTCTTTCTCTCTCTCTGTGTGTGTGTGTGTGTGTGTGTGTGTGTGTGTGTGTGTGTGTGTGTGTGTGTGTGTGTGTGTGTGTGTGTGTGTGTGTGTGTGTGTGTGTGTGTGTGTGTGTGTGTGTGTGTGTGTGTGTGAGAGAGAGAGAGAGAATCCTCTTTGATGGGAGTGCACTCTGTTGGGAGTATTGTAAGTAGTCTATCATCTTTCATTTCTTCAGATTATACCCAGATATTCACAACACATCATTAGTGTGTGTGGATGTGTGTTGGATTGTTAACATGAAGGTGTGTGTCTGCCCATGTGTGTTTATGGGTATAACAAAAGGGTTCTTTGTGTTTGGAAGGAGTGAATATAGGTTTCAGGACTCTCTCTCCTCTCCCTCTCTCTATCCTTCCCTTTCCTCCTCCTTTCACCTCCTATTTTTCACTATCTCCCCCTCTATCTCTCCCCCTCCCTCCCTCTCTATCTATCTCTCTTGTTCAGGGTCTCTCTCTTCCTCTTTCCTCACAATTTATTACATAAGCAACACAAACAGAAAGAAACCTCCCAGTATGGAACGATCTGTCATCTCTACATTATCAGGGAAACACACCGCCTTCCATATTGTGCTACAAGGGCTCCGGCAAATTGCTCTTTTTATGGGACATGATAAAGGAAATGCTACCTTATGTTCACATTTTTTACCGGCTGATGCTGGCCAGACATGCCATGATTCACTGGTGAAAACCAGTTTTCACAGGCTGCAGTGTGTTGCTTGGTTTGATGTAGACAAAGACACAAACAGAGATGGATGTAGGTTGGATGTATAATATTTCCATTTAATACCATCTTTACCGCCATCTCGGAAGAGGTTCAAATGTTGGGTACAAAAATAGTGTCAATGGACAACAAATAAAAAAAGCTGATGGATGTCGCTCACCTGATGTAGCCAGACAAGTTAGTATGACTAGGGGTCTTATCTAGGTTCAGTTAGTCTTTCCTTGACTCCTTGCGTCCTCTCTCCTCATCCTTCTCAAGAGAAAGAGCCGTAGTCTGTCGAGGCAGAATTTCCTCAGGCCTACGGGAAGATGTTTCAATCACAAATACTTGTGGAAGTCATTCAAATCAAACAAAACACAACCATAAAACATGAATATGTGCAGTTTGAATGTTTTATACAAAGCCTACATACAACTATAAAGATCTCACAAGTTAACCACCGGAACAGTTACAATCAAAATTCCATCATAGTACCAGATCCATAGCTATCTGTGTACCTGACCTGCAGACATTAAAGAATAGCTGAATACATGGCAAAGTGTTTTATCAAAATATGTTTTCCAATGTTCTCCTTTCTTCTAAAATGTGGACACGATAATGTGGTGGTTGTTCCAAAATGCTTATTTGGTTAACTCTTCTATCAAGCTCGCTTGGAAAGAACGAACTCTGTGAAGGTCAGAAAGACAGAGAAGGATGAAGAGAATAGGGATAGGGAGAGTCATGAGAGACAGGGAGAGAGGGAGAGAGAACGAACGAGAGGAGAAGGAGAGAGTGAAAGAGTAAGCAATGGTAAATAAATCAGTAGCGGTTAAAATGCATGGCCTTGTTCTGCGGGCAAAGATGTGTACACCCATCGTCTGTCTCTAACCCCCTCTCTTCCTCCACCTCCGCCTCCGCCTCCTCTCCCTCAATCCTTCTCTCTCCGAGCCTTCGGCGTTGCCTGACAGCCCGCGCAGTGCCAAACTGACAGGTCCTCAAGCCCAGGCCAAGAAAGCAGGCATTAATTAAGTCATTGCCGGACTGTAATTTCCTTGAGAAGTAAAAAATTCTCACACGCGAAAAGGTTACCGAGACCTTTTCTGTGTCAAAATTACCATGTGTCATGAATATTAATGCGCCTAATGAAGACAACCTTTGCTTCATCAAGAATGTTCTGGAGCAGGTGCCAAGCTGATAAACTCAACTCGGTGAAGGCTTTTTCTTCTTCTTCTTCTCTCTTTTTTTCTCTCGTTATTTTTCTTTTTGGCTCGTCTCGTCAACCCCGCTGAAAATAGACACACGGCGAGGTTGACTTATTTAAATCAACATCTCTCCGTCTGAATTTATTACCCTTCTTTCAACCATCACCCCTCCCTCCTCTTTTGCACCTAGCTACCATGTCTATTCTTTTCTTTCATTCAATCTTTTTGATTTTTACGTCCTGTTTGTTTTGTCTTCAAAAGTTGCTGTCTGGCAGAAAAAAATGATGTTGATTTTATGTTGAGGAAACGTTTTCCTCCCATCACCCCAGACGTGGGTAGCTGCTTTTAGGAGGTTGTGTGTGAAGTAGCAGAGGGTCTAGCCAATGGCAGAATGTGAAAAGTAATACTATTTGGGTCATTGTCGTAGCTATATATGACCAGCAAGGCTATATAACTAATATAACACAAAATGACCTTAGATGGTTAGCTGACACTGATGAGGACAGTCCTCAAGTGTTAGTTTTAATGTAACTGGTCCCCAAAGGAGGAAGCATCCTATAAGGAACACTGGTCCGGGGCATTGTAAGAATAGTAGGTAGCCTTTTCATGTTGCTGCTTCGAGTTTTCAGAATATGAGTTCTCGGATAGTAGGGTTGAGTAAACAAAGATTATGTGTAAAAGTGGCTGTGATTTGATTACAAAAGCGTCCCTTGGGAATGATTCTGCTTCAATCGATCTATTATCAAAGCCCAACATTTGTGATTAAAATGTTTAAGGCTGGATTTAGGGAGTTTCTATTTCTTTTACACAGTGATGTTGACGCCAGGTTTTACATGAGTGAGAGGGTGAGAGCAGTCAGAGTATCAAACACGGTGGCTTTGACGCAGCGGTGGCGGCAGTGACAAAACAACCGCCTCCCTTTCTTTCCCCCCGACATCCTCCGCCACTGCTGCCTATTGTCTCCCGGCTGTAATTGAGATGCAGAAACATTGACAGAACTCATTTACTGCGATGGAGAACTGTGTAACGTGGAGAAGAACACAGATTATTACATCAACACACAAACACATGTACACTCACACACGAACACACCCAGGCACATATGCACGGCACGCAAACATGCACATGCACACACGAAACACGCGCGCGCACACGCAAACACAGGCAGACAATCAGACACACACACACGTATACAACCACATGCACACACAGAAAAAAATAAGTCTTTGTGTTTGAGGTGCCTCAGTTGCTCCAGTATGATTTGCACTTATTCTTATTTAGTCTCGATGGCACTGTGAGCAGAGGTGAGAGCAACTCTCTTGATTGCTTCATGTTCACAGCTCAAGTCAGTGAGAAATTGAGCTCAAGTCATTTCAGCGTCACGCTGGAATACCGGCTGAAGCAGCTAACGTCATCTTGTGTATATTACATTGATGTGAAGCATTTGAACTAACACACAGCAGTGATACAGTGACGACTGATGATGTGATATGGACAGGGTTTGAATTGGACTGCTTGGAACGTCTTGATTTGAACTGCCTGACCCCATTTGCAGTGCATGCCGGGGTTGAGTATATAGGTGGTTGCATTAGTTGTACTCTGACATGGGTGAACCCAACCCATCAAGATTAGTGTCAAATCAAATGTCAACAATTCAATTCAGAGAATTAACTGGATTTGAATTGATTTCCTAAAACTCCTTCATTGGTCTCTGTTGTAGCTCAAATACAAAAGGTATATACAGTACCAGTCAGCAGTTTGGACACACCTACTCATTCAAGGGTTTTTCTTTACTTTTACTATTTTCTACATTGTATAATAATAGTGAAGACATCAAAACTATGAAATAACACATATGGAATCATGTAGTAACCAAAGAATTGTTAAAAAATATATTTTATTTTCGATTTTCGATTCTTCAAAGTAGCCACCCTTTGTCTTGATGACAGCTTTGCACACTCTTGGCATTTTCTCAACCAGCTTCACCTGGAATGTTTTTCCAGCTATCTTCAAGTAGTTCCCACATATGCAAGCACTTATTGGCTGCTTTTCCTTCACTCTGCGGTCCAATTCATCCCAAACCATCTCAATTGGGTTGAGGTCGGGTAATTGTGGAAGTCATCTGATGCAGCACTCCATCACTCTCCTTCTTGGTCAAATAGCCCTTACACAGCCTGGTGGTGTGTTTTGGGTCATTGTTCTGTTGAAAAACAAATGATACTCCCACTAAGCACAAACCAGATGGGATAGCGTATCGCTGCAGAATGCTGTAGTTGCCATGCAGGTTAAGTGTGCCTTGAATTCTAAATAAATAAACGACAGTGTCACCAGCAAAGCATCCCCACACCATCACACCTCCTCCTCTATGCTTCACGGTGGGAAACACACAGGCGGAGATCATCCATTCACCTACTCTGTGTCTCACAAAGACACACCGGTTGGAACCAAAAATCTCAAATTTGGACTCAACAGACCAAAGGACAGATTTCTACCGGACTAATGTCCATTGCTCGTGTTTCTTGGCCAAAGCAAATCAAAAGTTTGGACACATCTACGTCTTATTGGTGTCCTTTAGTAGTGATTTCTTTGCAACAATTCGACCATGAAGGCCTGATTCACGCAGTCTCCTCTGAACAGTTGATGTTGAGATGTGTCTGTTACTTGAACTCTGTGAAGCATTTATTTGGGCTGCAGTTTCTGAGGCTGGTAACTCTAATGAACTTATCCTCTGCAACAGAGGTAACTCTGGGTCTTCCTTTCCTGCGGCGGTCCTCATGAGAGCCAGTTTAATCATGGCGCTTGATGGGTTTTGCGACTGCACTTGAAGAAAGTTTCAAAGTTCTTTACATTTTCTGCATTGACTGACCTTCATGTCTTAAAATAACGATGGACTGTCGTTTCTCTTTGCTTCTTTGAGCTGTTCTTGCCATAAAGTGGACTTGGTCTTTTACCAAATAGGGCTATCTTCTGTATACCACCCCTACCTTGTCACAACACAACTGATTGGCTCAAATGCATTAAGAAGGAAAGAAATTCCACAAATGAACTTTTAACAAGGCACACCTGTTTATGGAAACGCATTCCAGTTGACTACCCCATGAAGCTGGTTGAGAGAATGCCAAGAGTGTGCAAAGCTGTCAACAAGGCAAAGGGTGGATTCTTTGAAGAATCTCAAATATAAAATATATTTTGATTTATTTAACACTTTTTTGGTTACTACATGATTCCATATGTGTCATTTCATAGTTTTGATGTCTTCACTAATATTCTACAATGTAGAAAATAGTAAAAATAAAGAAAAACCCTTGAATGAGTAGGTGTGTCCAAACTTTTGACTGGCACTGTTTTTGTAAGACCTTTTCAGAAGGGAAACGTGTTCCTCCCTTTTCTAAAGAAAACATATATTTTCTCTTCCTCCTTCCTCCTCTTCCTGCATTAGATTGATGGCTGTATCCCTGAAGGGGACCCATCCTCTTGAGACAAAGGGCCTCACTCATTCTACACACACACACACACAGTAACAACGCCGGGGTCCACTGTCATACACCTCTCATTAATTCCTACCTGTCAGCCAGTCCCCTGCGATATTGTTCCCCCTGAAAGGTGACAGCTTTCCAATGACTGACAAAGGCTCTTTAGGTGATACCGAAGATCTCTGGCTGCCGCCGGTTCTGTAAAGTGCCCCTCAAATGTCACTTTGCCTCTCTCCCTCTGCACACAGACACACACACACACACACACACACATACACACCCTTCCACTCCCTGTACTTTTCAAACAGAGGTCTGGTCTCAAGTGCTCCACCGGCTTTGACATTGACATGTCAGGAGCACGTGGACGTAACAATGGTACTCTACCACAATGCTTTTAACACCTGAGAGGTGTACGATCTGTTGGATGATAGGCCTATTGTTGTTCAGGTTTTCAATGCATTTGTTTTTATCCATGAGGTAAAAATGGAGAAAGAGAGGGAAAATATTTCCACTGAACCACAAGTATCTGTGGGTTTCATGTGTTAGCCTATTGAGCTAAGGCCTGGACATTAGCTCGGGGAGCTAACGCAAGTCTTCAGGTTTCAGAAAAGGTTACTCATCATGCAAGTGTGGTTCACCGAACGACTTCTGTTACATTTCACTCCCCTTTGACCTCCTCCGTGCAGAGACCCATTTGAGTCATGGAACCAATGTGACCAACTGGGGTTCAAACCCAGGTATCACGCACCACAAGACTGTATGAGCCCTTTTAACTGAAGCCTAGGGATTCATTAACTCAGGGAGCTAACACGTCTTCAGGTCTCAGACAATGTTACTCATCACGTGAGCACAGTTCATCGAACCACCTCTGTTACACTTGCAGGTTTAATCATGACCAAATATGTCCAGATAGGCCAGAAATGAGTCTAGTCAGAGGTTGTTAGAAGTTACGTTTTCAATAGTTTTATACGATATAGTTCACCTGAGTCCACTACTGAAAGAAAGCAAATAATTGACGAGACGTTTTGCATGATGAAAAAACACTTGCGTTTCAGATGTCCAAAAACATTAACATTACTCCATAGCAGCAGGAGGGCTGATGAAACGTAACGAAGTAAACTTCAAAGACGGTGGTAATTTGTGTCAAGCTGAATTTGAGTGGCTGTTCACGTCATAGTGGTGCTGCCTTTATCCAGGTATTGTGGCCCATAGAAAATAAGAGCCAAGTTGTGTGAGTACGCTTATCTAATTAACAAGTGATACACACTGTGAGCCAAATGAAAGTCGCGGCGGGGTATCGCTGGTGAGAGAGAACAAAGCCTTTAGTGCCTAGTGAAAACATACACACACAGTAGGAGGAAAGGTAGAGTTAGATCGTGCAATGCAACCTTCATTTGATGGAAATGTCATAAACGGCAGATGTTAAGTTGGATATATACGTACAAATACAATATCATACAATACAGTAGAATACATGTCAATATGATACAGTAGAGAACAATATTTTTGATTCAGTCTGGTACTCTTTTTTTTGTTTTGTTGCTTACTTAGATATTTATAAGCCATCTTGTGTGAAGCAGAACACAGTGATTACCCAGAATAACTTTAGGCGTGGGATAGAATAGTAGTGTTGACTGATCAATAGTAAAGCACAACGTATTTTAATCGCTTCGAAACATTTGTGAATCGAGAGCTCGTTACACTAATTAAAAGACCTTGGGGATAAAAAATGTAATCTTGCTTGTGAAGAAAGAATGGTGAGAAAAATGTGTGGAAAAGGAGAAATGAAGATTAAAAATGCTCATCAGGAAGCAATTATCACAGGAAGCAGAGCAAAACGATATCCCTTTTTCACACAAAGAAGATGTCAGGCAGGTTTCAATAATTACCCCTTCAATTATCAAGATGCGTGTCTTCAACAAATAATTAAGCTTTCTATGTGTGCTACTTGAATGGCATATTCCATTTGAATTTGTATTTAATTAACTGAGTTTCTTACTTCAGTGTTCAGAGAAAACAATGTCATAGTGGCTTCTTAAATCCCTTGTTTTCTAAAGCATTGGTAACACGGTATGCTTGTCATAAAGCCAGACATAACAACTGTTGTTGTAAGCAGTTATAACAGCTGACGTCAGGTTAAATAAATCCACTGAGTTGACTGACTTTGAAGGAAGTATGTAACTCCAAATAACATATTGCTTTGTGAACACAAGGGCCCCACAGGGGCATGTGCTTAGTCCCCTCCTGTACTCCCTGTTCACCTACGACACACACACACACACACAGTCGTGAGGAAGGCGCGACAGTGCCCCTTCCCCCTCAGGAGGTTGAAAAAGTTTGGCATGGGCCCCCAAATCCTGAAAAGGTTCTACAGCTGTACCATTGAGAGCATATTGACTGGCTGCATCACTGCTTGGAATGCACCGGCCTCGATCGCATGGCACTACAGAGGGTTGTGTGGACAGCCCAGTACATCACTGGGGCCGAGCCCCCTGCCATCCAGGACCTCTATATCAGGCGGTGTGAAAAGAAGGGCCGGAAAATCGTTAAAGACTCTAACCACCCAAGCCATAGACTATTCTCTCTGCTGCCGCTCGGCAAGTGGTGCCGGTGCATCAAGTCTGACACCAACAGGCTCTTGAACAGCTTCTATCCCCAAGCAATACGACTGATAAATAGCTAACAAAATAGCTACATGGACCAAGTTTACCTTGTATCGCTATTGACCTTTTATTTCAGTAAATTGCACTGTCTCTATGCACACTCACAGGGCCCTTCACACTCACACACACTGTCACTCCAACACACACACACAAACACTCCCTCCATCATTTGCTCTCTCACACATAATATGCACCTACATATACTGACTCTACACATCTGCACACCTACTCACATGCAAGAAGCTGCTACTCTGTTTATCTTATATCCTGTTGCTTAGTCACCTTACTCCTATACATATATATATCTCCATCACTCCAGTATCCCTGCACATTGTAAATATGGTATTGGAACTGACCCTGTATATAGTATGCTTGCTTACTTACTTATTGTGTTCTTCATATTTCTTCTTATTTTTCTAGTAATACATTGTTATAGATTATTGCATTGATGGGTTTTGAGTTTGCAAGAAAGGCATTTCATTGTAAAACTTCAAACTTCAAACACTCTTATACTGGACTGCCCACTGAGAATAATCTACTGAAAAAATGAATGGGTTTGGGCCTTTTACCAGTGTCAATATTGTCATTGACTTGTAGAAAGATGAACACGATATTGAAGAATGTGACTAGTATAGTCCCTAACCCAGGGGTGAGCAATCTTAACCTGAGGGCCAGTGTCGGTGCAGGGTTTAGCTCCAGCCAATTTGATTTGGAATTGGACATAGTACTTCTCCTAGGGGAAAACAAAAGAGCCGTTTCCTACTTCTCTGATACGTTCAGAGCAATACCTAGCCTGAAGCGACTGGCCTCCTACTGGTCCCAAATCAATGCCATTCTGGCCTGGTGTTTGGACCACTAGTTTTCCAATGCCATTCTGGCCTGGTGTTTGGACCACTAGTTTTCCAATGCCATTCTGGCCTGGTGTTTGGACCACTAGTTTTCCAATGCCATTCTGGCCTGGTGTTTGGACCACTAGTTTTCCAATGCCATTCTGGCCTGGTGTTTGGACCACTAGTTTTCCAATGCCATTCTGGCCTGGTGTTTGGACCACTAGTTTTCCAATGCCATTCTGGCCTGGTGTTTGGACCACTAGTTTTGCGTCTTTGATCCATGTTTTTGGTTTTGTCCCCATTTCTTCTCCACGGACCTAAAAAGGTTCAAACAAATGTCAAAGTAAGAAATCTATGTTTTGGTCAACAATCCTAATCTGAGAACGTTCAGTTCCTATTACACATACAGAACAAACAAACACAATGTAAACATACACCCTGTGATACACACACGCACGCACACGCACACGCACACACATAGACACACTGCTACAACATCTGGTGGGAGCAGTGGGATCTACTGGCATCGGGGCAGCACCATCTTCAAGCACCATCTTCTAGCAAGACACACACACTTCTACACACGCACACTAAAACCTCCTGAAAAGCCCTATCATTCCTCGAAGAGGGTAACAAAAAGCAAGAGTCAACTAAAGATGGAAAAGGAAGGAGAAAATATATAGCTCCGGTTTGGCAGCGAGTAGAAATTAATTACGTAACCTATTGCAGCTCGTCTCCAAAAGTTCATGGTGCATGAAAAAATGTGCTGCCTTCACCTTTACAGGGTCATAAAAGCTATATAGTTGTACTTACATTTTTTCATAAAGTGACAAAGAACATTTATTAAGACTGGCATATGTTAATAATATTCTGTGCCGGGTGAACCCACTGAGGGCCGATGCTGGGCATCCAGTAGCACAGTATCGCAAAGGTCAATAATATTTTTATAATACTGTTCTAAATGGTATTTCACATCCTCAGAGACCGCCTCTGAATTTGACTCGCACGTTCGGATCTAAATTAAACGAGGGAGAGAAAAAAGTTGAATGTGTAAAATATGACCTAGATGTTCTGCAGGTTCGTTTAATTTCAAAGCAGACCCATACAAAAAAAATCTACTATGACCTTTGAAGAATATACACTGCTTTCAGAAAGTATTCAAACCCTTTGTTACTTTTTCCAAATTGTGTTGTGTTACAGCTTGAATTTAAAATGGATTCAATTTAGATTTTGTGCCACTGATCTACATACAATACCCTACAATGTAAAAGTGGAATTCTGTTTTTAGAAATGTTTACAAATTGATAAAAAATGTTAAACTGAAATGTCTTGAGTCAAT
This sequence comes from Salvelinus alpinus, assembly GCF_045679555.1. Lineage (NCBI taxonomy): Eukaryota > Metazoa > Chordata > Actinopteri > Salmoniformes > Salmonidae > Salvelinus > Salvelinus alpinus. Next base: position 35,867,100 of record NC_092114.1, read on the forward strand.
AAGTATTCAACTCCTTTGTTATGGCAAGCCTAAATATGTTCAGTAGTTAACATTTGCTTACCAAGTCACATAAACCAAGTCACAGATATAAGTTGCATGGATTCTGAGTGCAATAATAATATTTAACACCATTTTTGAATGACTACCTACCTCATCTCTCCCATACTTACAATTATCTGTAAGGTCCCTCAGTCAGGCAGTGAATTTCAAACACACATTTAATCACAAAGACCAGTGAGGTTTTCCAATGTCTCACAAAGAAGGGCACCCATTGGTAGATGGGTAAAAATGTAAAAAGCAGGCACAGAATATCCCTTTGAGCATGGTGAAGTTATTAATTACATTTTGGATGGTGTATCAATACACCCAGTCACAAAAATACAGGCATCCTACAAAGATACAGGCATCCTTCTTTACTCAGAGAAAGGAAACCGCTCAGGGATTTCACCATGAGGCCAATGGTGATTTTATAACAGTTATAGAGTTTACTGGCTGTGATAGGAGAAAACTAAGTATGGATCAACAGCATTGTAGTTACTAGACAATATGAACCTACTGTAAATGACAGAGTGAAACAAAGGAAGTCTATACAGAATAAAATATTCAAAAACATGCATTCTTTTAGCAAATAAGGCACTAAAGTAATACTGCAAAAAAATGTGGCAAAGAAATGTACTTTTTGTCCTGAATACAAAGCACTATGTTTGGGGCAAATCCAACACAACACATCACTGAGCACCAATCTTCATATTTTAAAGCATGGTGGTGGCTGCATCATGTTATGGGTATTTTGGGGGGGGATAAAAAGAAACGGAATAGAGCTAAGCACAGGCAAAATCCTAGAGGAAAACCTGGTTCAGTCTGCTTTCCAACAGACACTGGGAGACAAATTCACCTTTCAGCAGGATAATAACCTAAAACTCAAGGCCACAGCTACGCTGGAGCTGCTTACCAACACGACATTGAATGTTCCTGAGTGGCCTAGTTACAGTTTTGACTTAAATCGTCTTGAAAATCTATGTCAAGTCCTAAAAATGTCTGTCTAGCAATGACAACCAACTTGAGACTTACCTAAAGACACTTACCTAAAAAGACTCGCTGTATATTTATTGACTTAGCGGGTTGAATATTTATCTAATCAAGATATATTAGTGTTTTATTTTTCATTAATCTTTAAAAAAATGTTAACATAGTTGATAGTTGAAAAAAAAGATAATTACATTTTGATTCCAATTTCTAACACAACAAAATGTGTAAAAAGTCAAGGGGTGTGAAAAGTTTCTGAAGGCACTGTATATAGGGGACATAGTCATTTAGGAAGGGTGGTAGAGATCCAGCAAATAAAACGTTCCTTTAATGTTAGACATGTGTTTCCATACGGTTTGCATTAGGCCATAATGGTTTTCCCTACAATGTATGGCTCAGGTTCAGGCCAAGCATATACCCACAGGCTGATGCAGGCTAACGCCTGCCAGACCGACCTTCTGCCTGATTAGGCCACTGTCCCTCCACACTACCTCTGACAAGCCAGCAGTCTGGTAAGGTCAAGCCCTACAGAATGTCAGAGAGGTGGATGATGATGTGGTTTTTCTGCAGCCTTCATTTTTTACCCTCAGACATTTTTGTTTTCTCCTTGCGTCAGTGTCAACAGTCAACACTCTGCTACGGTGGAACGAGTCTCGGACCGGAGCGAGAAGGTCACATGCTTAACCCTTCGGTGTGTGTGTTTGTGTGTGTTGGTTCGTGTGTGTATGCATGTCATAGCCCAACCACCACCTGCCTTCAATTTCTTTTTGGGTTAGTCGTTTTCCATTGTGACCAGAATTCATGTCAAAGTCGATGGGATTCTTTATATTCTTCATATGAATATCTCTGGTGCTGCTATTGGTGTAACGGTGTTGGTTCAGTGAACCAGGCTTGCGTGAGGAATAATTTTGCGTGAGACCTTAGGATTTGAGTTAGCTCCTCAAGCTAATGCCTAGGCTTTAGCTCAGTGGCCTTCAGTTCAGTTGGAAGAGGATTAATTAATAGATTTGCCAACAGAAAACCCTACAACTGTTATCTGATTATTTCCCAGAGTTGTGGACTCGAATCACATGACTTGAACTCGAGTCAGTCTCAAGTCACAAAAATGATGACTTGCAACTCGACTTTGACTTTAACACCAATGACTCGTGACTTGACTTGGACTTGAGCCTTTTGACTCGACCTGACTTGATACTTTCCCCAAGCCCAAATATTAAAAATTATGCTATTAAAAAAGTGTGCAACGCATCAACTCTTCATTTAAAGGATTACAGTTTGAATCGGAAAGCAGCCAATCAAATTGTGCCAGCTGAGAAAAAGTTGTGCGGGCAGTGCAGAGGAACGTCGGCGGGTGAATTCAGATGGAGCCCTTGGAAAGATGATACCCAAATTTATTATTTTCGGATATAAAGACAACGCTGTATCAACAAAAAACGGATTGCAACTTGCAAAACATGCGGGAAGAAAATTACAGACGGAGGCTTCAACTTTGTTCGACATTTGAAGCTGCACAAAGAACGGTAAGTCGTGGCTAATATAGCCGACAACTATATAATTTATAACTTTACTAGTGTAGCATGTAGGCAACGTAACGTTAAATCAATGAGCCTCCACACAGTCAGTCAGTGCAGGAACGTGATCATTGCACCCAAGACTGAGCTACAACTGGCTAGGCAGTTGGTAGCCTAAATCCTGCCTGATGTTACTGCTGTTCCTAAAACCATTGACATATGTTAGCCTACTGTAACCTGTGTGTGTGTGTTAAGGTTGAGCGATTGTGTACAAGCCTACATCGCCCGATTGCGCCCCATAGCGATCCTTGATAGTCGATCACTATTGGGAGGGGGGGGGGGGGTCTTTCTCATGGCTACCCATGTATTTCCATGGAAATATAACGTTTATTTGGAAAGTAATAAATATATAGATATTTTTAAAAGCATTCATGATTTGCGTGAATGTAATATACTAACTATTACTCTTGTTAAAAATATGAAATGGTATGGTATTACATTTGGTGAAGAGCACGTTATGACTTGTTTAGGACTCGAAACTCAAAGTTTAGGACTTGAGACTGGACTTGATACTTGACGGTCTTGACTTGAGACTTGACTCGGACTTGCCTGTCTTGACTTGGGACTTGAGTGCTAAGACTTGAGACTTACTTGTGACTTGTAAAAGAATGACTTGGTCCCACCTCTGGTATTTTCCCCCATGTATTCTATCATTGTTTCTATTGAGCTATGAGTCCTTCACCTATATATATAAAAAGACACCGTGCCCTTATATAAACACGAACGTTATTCCTGTTGACTATGAGTGCCCTGTATTAGCCCTCAGCGAGACATGAGTCGCTGTGATTGTGATGGACCCGTGTGGCTCAGTTGGTAGAGCATGGCACTTGCAACACCATGGTTGTGGGTTTGATTCCCATGGGGGAGCAGTAAGAAAATGTATGCACTCACTACTGTAAGTCCCTCTGGATAAGAGTGTCTGCTAAATGACTCAAATGTAATGTTGTGCCTCGAGCTAAAAGCCGGCGGGCCTCCAACGCTCGATGGAGGTGTCTCCTGTCGCCAAGGGGCGTAGTTCTCCGCCAATATTAAAGACAGCGCAGTCGGATGCTGTTCTTATTCTAAGCTGTTGTGTCTTTTTTGTTCTCAGCATGACTTCACCACTCGTTGTCATTGTTCAAACGTACACTAAAACAAAACAAAATGGCTGACAGGAAATTGCAACAGTAGGGATATAGCACTTCGCCCATTTATGAATTTATTTAATATTATTAACATCTTTTTATGGAGAATGTGATGTTCAGATCCTGTTACAACCATATCATTTGAATTATTCGAATCAAGTTCTATGGTAACAATCTCCTTATGTCTGTTCTGTTTGGATCTATGTCACGTTTTTTGTCTTGCCCTTTTTTGTCTCATGACTTTTCTCTTAGCACAGTCCAGAGTCCAACCTTTTCCCCATCCTCTATCCACCACAGAGGAAAAAATACATACTGTAGACACAACACAATCAGATGGCTTTGGCAAAGTGTGTGTGTGCGTGAGTTGTGATGTACATTGGTTTACATCATGGGTTGGCCGTACAGGAATAAACTTGCACAGAGAGTTGAAGCTTCTTTGTTTCACTTGCTGTATTATTTCCATTCAAGTCAGAGAGCCAAGCAGTGTGTGGGCCTTGTTCAGTTAAAATGCCTCAAGGACAAGAACAAGATACAGTACTTCTACTGCAATAAGGAATATGTTTGAAACGTGACTAGTGAAGACTGTTTCATTTGATCATAGTAAACATTGTTAAATGTATTAAATCAATCTAAATATGTGTTCATGTAGCAGATGGATTATCTTTAGGAAGTCTAGTATACAGCGCTGATTGATTGATTGAATAGAGCAGCCCATTCAGTACTTTCTTTTCAGATTTTTTTTCAATTGAATTAAGTTTCGTATGCATGTGTTCTTTTTTATATGACAGCTGTCTCCGCCTGTCTCTCTTTCTGTGTGTGAACGAGATGTCCATGCGTGTGTAAGTATCGGTTTTAAGAAATGGCACGCGGCCGTGACAGTCAGTAAACGTTCTTGAAAAGCACTCGCCGTGGACACTCGAGGAAGCAACTCCAATAGATTCCCTCGCTGTGATGTCTGCGTGTCCAAGGACTTATCTCGCTAAGCATATGCTGGCACTTCACAATCATATACTTCAAAAACCTCCAGCCTTCAAAGCATCAAAACGCACGTCGCCATTCAGCACATCAATCACGTAGCCACTCGAAAAATGTGGGAGATGTCATTTGCCCTTAACAACAGCCTCCAAAGATGTTTTGAAGACGCTCTTAATGGCTGTGTCAATTTAAAATACACCATTAATGATAGCCGTTTGTTTTTTTCCTTTGCGCTTAAATTAAAGATTCCCCCATTTTTTGTTTCTGTGCATCTCTGAGCGATGTGGATCATTTCATGTTTTCATGTGTATCTGAGCTATTGCCGTTCAAGCATTCAGAAATTCTACCGGGATGACATAGCATTATGGTAAAGCCGCTGTCACTACACTGGAAGTTAATAGGAATACAACTTTTATATCGCGAAAATGTCTATCATACATGTCAGATTTAAATACTGGCTGATGTAATAAGTAGGGAGGATGTCTTCTCTCGAATGAGCCATTGATCATATTTTTTCCGATATTCATACCTCGAGAAATGTGTAATTTATCAGAGAGTCTAACACAATTCTCCTATTTGTCTGCTTCTTCAGTCCAGGGTGCATTGCATGGTGCCATTACGAATGTCAGACTCCACTCTTTGAGGCACATCGATCTGCAGGTTGAACATGGTGAGATTGTAGACTCCTTAATTGATAGTGCAGCTTGTTTAAGCAATTCTACAGCTCACTAGCTACTTCACATGATGATATTGACTTATGATTGTGTGTAGCTACATTTGCTAGCTAGCTAGCCAGCCAGCTCTTAGAGAGAGTATTGTATTGTGGGTTTTGTAGTCGACTTAAGATGTAACAGATTTCCACAACGATTTTCACATATTGCTTCCAACCTTATTATAATGACAAAATGAAACATTTGTTCACCAAAAACATTATTCTCACATATTAGTGTTATGTAACACTGTCAATTATAGGAATGAGTGGTTTTGCGTGGGTTTTTGTCTTTAAGATAGAACTGTATGAAAAAAACAAAAAACACAATTGATCTAAAACTTCGGCAACAATAAATGATCGTCATTTATTTGTATTCCAGAACATCATTAGTAGCGCATCCAAGCCAATTACTGAAACCTCTTCTTGAATGTATTTATTGGATTCCTAGATACAGCTTTAAAACAAGTGAACCTATTTTGGCAGTTTGCTATATACAGACAACATAAAGAATCCCAATGAAAGGTAAAAAGGACTTGTTCCTCAACGTTCAACACAATGCAAAGCATCCACAGTCAAGCTTGCATTCAGCCTGAGAGTAAGTTTTTAAAAAGTAGGAACATTTAAATTCAGGCAAAGTGACACCTCCGTGTATAGTTTTTTTTGTTTGTAGCCATCCTTCCCATGTGTCTCCTGTATTCAGAGCAAATATCCCACTTAGGTTTTCCAGTGCAGAGCACAGCAGAGGGCTAAACAATTTCACTGCACTAATTGGCCAGTGTCACTCCTGACGTTTTGGATAAACAGAGAGAGCAGAGGAAAGCCGAGACAAATGTTGGCTAATTAAATTTCTGGTGGTTGGGGGGAGGGGGTATTAGAAAACAGCTGACAAAAAATTGGACTGGAGAAAAAACAACAGCTCTACTTAACGAATAAAAACACACTTCCTTCTTACTTTGAAATACTCAGCTTTCTCCTAATTGGGCATCATTTGCTGATGCCCAATTAGGGGTGTGGGGGAACAAAAACAACTATTGCCTAGTTTTTTGCATTTTAGGTTTTAGAGATATAGCGAACGACGTTTTCAATCTGAAATTCGTTTAAAAAAATTATAAGAGCGGGGTGCTGGATCCTCCTGAATAAAACCTAAAGAAAGAGAACAGAACAGAGAGCTTTGAGAGAAAACGTGTTGTTTTGTTGGGTGCTTCGATGAAAGTAGTTATTTTGATTAGGAATTCATTCATCCCCTCCCTATCCAACTGTGTCTGGGTGTCTACCTCAATATTTATTTCCCTTTCCGTCTCTGCCTGGCGACGCCCTACTCACTATCATCTCTGTCGCTCTGTCTCAAACACACTCACGCAATCCCTCTCTCTCTCTTTCACACACAAACCCACACACCAATGGAGGCTGCTGAGGGGAGTGAATGGAATGGTTCAAACACATGGTTTTCATGTAATAATGCCATTCCATTGACTCCATTCCAGACATTATTATGAACTGTCTTCCCCTCAGCAGCCTCCACTCACACACACATACATTCTCTCTCTCTCTCTGATCTCTATCAAACAAACAGACACATATACTCTCTCCTCCCTCCCTCCCTCTCTCCCTCTGCGTTGATCACTTGTCAGAGGATGTTTATGGGCCATTGTTTGCAATGCTGATGATCATTGTCACGGGGTGTTTCCATTACCCATACTCCCCTCTGATGGATGGGGCATCCCTTGACACCTGCTGATATGGGTGTCCTTGACCACTGGGGCAGACAAGACAGGGGGATGGAATAGTGTGTGTGTGTGTGTGTGTGGGTACTAAGATGGGTGATATGATGTTATTTTTATTTAGCTAGGCAAAGGGTATGATGTATAGTTTGCAGTGGGGAGAAATATACACAATGCCTTCGGAAAGTATTCAGACCCCTTGACTTTTTCCACATTTTGTTACGTTACATCCTTATTCTAAAATGGATTTCAAATATTAAAAACTCAGCAATCTACACACAATACCCCATAACGACAAAGCAAAAACAGGTTTTTATACATTTTTGCTAATTTATTACAAATATAATACAGAAATACCTTATTTACATATTGAGCTCAGGTGCATCCTGTTTCCATTGATCATCCTTGAGATGTTTCTACAACTTGATTGGAGTTCACCTGTGGTAAATTCAATTGATTGGACATGATTTGGAAAGGCACACACCTGTCTATATAAGGTCCCACAATTGACAGTGCATGTCAGAGTAAAAACCAAGCCAGTCGAAGGAATTGTCTGTAGCGCTCCAAGAAAGGACTGTGTCGAGGCACAGATCTGGGGAAGGGTACCAAAACATTTCTGCAGCATTGAATGTCCCCAAGAACACAGTGGCCTCCATCATTCTTAAATGGAAGAAGTTTGGAACCACCAAGACTCTTCCTAGAGTTGGCCGCCCGGCCGAACTGAGCAATCGGGGCAGAAGGGCCTTGGTCAGGGAGGTGAAAAAGGCACCTAAAGACTCTCAGAACAGAATGAAACAAGATTCTCTGGTCTGATTGAACGCTTTGGCCTGAATGCCATGTGTCACGTCTGGAGGAAACCTGGCACCATCCCTACGATGAAGCATGTTGGTTACAGCATCATGCTGTGGGGATGTTTTTCAGCGGCAGGGACTGGGAGACTAGTCAGGATCGAGGCAAAGATGAACGGAGCAAAGTACAGAGATCCTTGATGAAGAGCGCTCAGGACCTCATACTGGGTGAAGGTTGACCTTCCAACAGAACAATGACCCTAAGCACACAGCGAATACAACACAAGAGTGACTGAATGTCTTTGAGTGACCCATCCAGATCCCGGACTTGAACCTGATCAAACATCTCTGGAGAGAGCTGAAAATAGCTGTGCAGCAACGCTCACCATTCAACGTGACAAAGCTTGAGAGGATCTGCAGAGAAGAATGGGAGAAACTCCCCAAATACAGGTGTGCTAAGCTTATAGCGTCATACCTCAAGAAGACTCGATGCTGTAATCGCTGCCAAAGCTGCTTCAACAAAGTACTGAGTAAAGGGTCTGAATACTTATGTAAATGTGATATTTCAGTGTTTTGTTTTTAATAAATTTGCAAACATTTCTAAACCTGTTTTTGCCTTATCGTTATGGGGTATTGTGTGTAGATTGATGAGGGGAATAAACTATTTAAAACATTTTAGAATAAGGCTGTAACAAAATGTGGGAAAAGTCAAGGGGTCTGAATACTTTCCGAAGGCACTGTAGATATAGAGCCAGGCAAGGCTGGTGTCGGACTATTGCTGTCTAGGATGGGTTAGCCTATAAGATATTTGATTTAGCTAGGCTACGGCTATGATGTGTGTGTGTATATATATATATATATACTGGGGAGATATGAAGAGTTTCATTCCAAAATGCTATATATCCATTTTCAGAAATGTTGGTAAATTAGCTTCTATTGTTTATTAAAGAAATTATCAAATAGATTGGTGTGTATCTAATCATGGTATGGGGTTGTTTAATGACATTTGTTTAAAATCTATCCCTTGATGATTTCATTTGAGAGACAATCATGTTATTTTTTTGTTGCACATTTGCTATATCTCTCACTCTCAGATAAATAAGTAGTACTGCTAGGTTTTACACAGTCAACTGTAACAAATAACTACATTTTCAATAAAGAAATGTACAAATGATACATGTGTCATCAATATTCAAATTGTTCATAATAATTCAGTACAGTAATGAGATCTTTATGTAAAACATTTACATTTATCACACACTCTTATCCAAGGGCATTGTCTTAAGATAGCTAGGTGAGACAACCACGTATCACAGTCAATACGAACATTCCACTCCAGCTAAGCAATGGATTTGTAGCATTTTGCCCCCCCGAAAAATTATATTTTCATACATCTCAAATCTATGAATTAGAATACAGTAATATTTTACACACACATGAAGTTGCCCATAAACAATTTCTGATGAAAAAAACGAATGCGCAAAATTGGTGTATATAGTGTTTTGCAAATAAACTCTTCATATATAGATGCGGTAAAGCGGGGAACATAGACTAGGATCGTTTATGGCTGATGGCCTTTGGTATGGCTTTGGCTAAGCTATGCCTCGATTTGGGCTAAGGCTCTCAACCATTCTCACCTCATGTTTCCCCATTGGAGTTATACCTCACCACCACTACTCAGATAAGGCTTTGGACACACTGGGCTATAGGCTTGGAACAACTTCATTCTCAGGGCACTCAAAATGAATATTTTGCAGCTCCTTGGCTCATAACAATCAATCAGATTGATCAGTGGTGCTAGTAAATCTGAATGTATTGTTCAGTAACTCATCAATGAGTGTCAGGCCTGGTTCTTTGGGCCTCAAATACATGTATCCAAAGTATGCATACCAAACATGCAAAACACAACAATACTGTATAATAATATGTACAGAATGATAATTGCATGCATACTGTCAACCTACATAGTGGCATTAGTAAATACATTTCAAAATCGCAATTACATAGCACTTGATTGAAAGCATTTTGTGTTTCATGATTTTGTCACCTCGAGGCCTGACAGAGCATTCCATGATTCCATGACAGTATATTTCCCTTGCACTGCGAGATTAATAACTATTATTGACCTTAATGGAAAGCAGAAGAAATACATTTCAAACAAATGGCGCCCATCCTGGTGATTTGCTTTCAACGTGTCATTCGCCATCTTAGCTGACTACCGAACAATTTATGCTTTAATATAATGCACGGGAATCCATTCAAAGTCACAAATACATATCTTAACAGCAACTTAACAAGCCCAGATACAACAAAAAAAAGAAAGATATTGCCACATGCACTGCACCGCCAATTAGTTTAAGGACTGTGGGGGGTGGGGAGATGTCTTAACGTATTATCAGTTAAGACTTCCTTTGTATGTAGGAATTCTTCCCTCCTCCAATCTCCTTGGAAAGACAGGGGCGCCACTGATGAATTCTTTAGCAGATCTAACTGATAATTGTATTTCATAACTGTCAAGCCGAGAAGGACTGTCCGCTGAGAAGCTATTTGTGTCACCGCTGCCTCCCTCTCATTGCATAGCCTTCAATAAAACTCCAAATCGCGGGGGAGATTGTTAAATCTTCCTCCAGGATTATTAAATCCAAAGAAGAAATTTATGGGTGACACTTCATAACAATTAATCAGAATGCTTGATTAATAAAGTTGGCTCCCCCTCCTCCTCCCTGATGCTCGTAAAGCCGTCCTATAGGAGGCAAATGGGTGAACGACAGACGTGTGTGTTGTCAGGGACGACGTGGTGTCCTTCTTTTTGATTAATGGAGCACCCTGACCCCGCCCATAACCTCTCCCCACCACCTCACACTCATGCAGGCCCACACACACACACACACACACACACACACACACACACACACACACACACACACACACACACACACACACACACAAACAAACCCGATTCAAAGCTTGCCCAGTCTCACCTCTGTGGGGTGAGTTTACTAGCTCCCAAAAACAGGTACAGCACAGTGATACTGTATGCCTATATATGTAGGATCTTATTTTGACCTATATTGTCACAGCAAAATAATCCTGTAGCACACGGATCTGAACTATTACATTTTTTATTTAACCTTTATTTAACTAGGCAAGTCAATTAAGAAATTCTTATTTACAATGACAACCTACCCCGGCCAAACCCTAACGACGTTGGGCCAATTGTGCACTGCCCTACGGGACTCCCAATCATGGCCGGTTGTGATACAGCCTGGAATCAAACCAGGATCTGTAGTGATGCCTCTTGCACTGAGATGCAGTGCATTAGACCACTGCGCCACTCGGGAGCCCTAAGAGTGATTCGTCCATAATCTGTTACGGGTGATATTAGTCCATAATGTTGATTGATCAATGTTTAGGCTATTAGCTGGCCAAAAGTAGGCTACATGAAAAGTGCAATACTGTTAAGAGTTTTTTTCAATTGCTAACATGCATTGGTCAAAACTGAAGTCACATTGTCAAAGCTCTTCACACAGTCAGTGAAACAGAACTGTCTGTGGACCAAACTGTGAATACTTTTTCATTGCTTTCACACAAAATGCATATTCAATGACCACATTCTCCGAAATCCATTACCTCTTTTCTAATTCATACTCCACCAGTTGCAAAACTATATATTTGCAGCACGTTTTCAAATGCTAACACATCTTTCCAAAACTGTTAAAAACACATTCAAAACAGAATGATGGCAAATGTCGTGCATTTCTGCAGTAACCAGATTGAAAAATATATAGAAAATCTCAGCAGAATATTTAATCATTCCAAACACAATTTCAGCTGAAAGCCTACCCAAGTGTCCTGTTTTTTAGTCTCGTTAACAAACAGACAAAAGAGGACAGCTTCGGAATGATTTAGTTTGGAAACATGGATCAAGGAAGACAGGTTGGTGGGGCAGAAGAGTGGCAGGGAGAGGGAGAATGCATGGAGGACAAAGGAGAGGAAGACCAAGAGCGGTAGTCTCTGATGAGATAAGGGCCACAATTATTGACCATGTTGTAAACCATGGTCTCTTTGAGAGAGGCCGGTTTAAGGGTGCAACCAAATCTGCAGCGTTCAACAGTTGCATCAATACTACGGATTTTCCGGCAAAACAACAGGTGAGATGTGCATCCTTCAATGATAATTGAACTACATATTACAGTATAATACACTATGTTCACATTTTTACATGTACTGACATTTTGAAATATATTGATTGTTTTGTGTTTTTCAGTGGGATCTAAAGGTTGCCTCCCACAGGCGGGAGAGGCAGAATATTATCAGATACGCAGGAAATTGCCATTGTTGACATGGTAATTGGCAACAGTGCATTAAAACTGCGGGAAATTCGGGACATAGTGCTGGCAGACAAAATCCCTTTTGGGAATGTGAATACGTTCAGCACAACGACAATTGCCAGAGTCCTAGAGAAACATTAAATAAGGATGAAGCAGATGTACACTGTAACCTTTGCGAGAAACGGTGAACATGTGAAAGAACTCCGGTATCAATATGTCCAGGTAAGATGTCTGTTCAATAACCAAACAGGGTACATACACAGCTATGCATAATGTAAAGTACTGCAAAACTGTGGATTTACTGTATTTTACAGAGTACTGGAGATGGAAGCCATGCAAACTGCACATACATTCATCTTTGTGGATGAAGCTGGATTCAACCTGGCAAAAACACACCGGCAGGGGGAGAAATGTGATTGGACAGCGAGCAACCGTGGATTTCCCAGGCCAGAGAGGAGCAATGTGTGTAGCACTGTCCAATGATGGTTTGCTGTTACACAAACTACTCATTGACCCCTACAATATAGAGAGGCTCATTTCTTTTCTGGATGACCTGCATAATCGACTTGTGCCATCGGAGGAGAGAGGGGCAAGAATTCCCCTACCTTCGTTGTTGTGTGGGATAATGTGGCATTCCACCACTCTGCTGCAGTCACAGACTGGTTTGCTGCACATCCCAGGATGTCAGTACTATTCCTGCCTCCATACTCCCCCTTCCTAAACCCCATAGAGGAGTTTTTCTCTGCGTGGAGGTGGAAGGTGTATGACCACCATCCACAGGAACAGATGTCCTTACTGGAGGCCATGAATGCAGGGTGTGGAGACACTTCTCCTGAAGACTGCCAGGGTGTGGAGACACTTCTCCTGAAGACTGCCAGGGTGTGGAGACACTTCTCCTGAAGACTGCCAGGGTGTGGAGACACTTCTCCTGAAGACTGCCAGGGTGTGGAGACACTTCTCCTGAAGACTGCCAGGGTGTGGAGACACTTCTCCTGAAGACTGCCAGGGTGTGGAGACACTTCTCCTGAAGACTGCCAGGGTGTGGAGACACTTCTCCTGAAGACTGCCAGGGTGTGGAGACACTTCTCCTGAAGACTGCCAGGGTTGGACTAGACATTCCAGAAGATACTTTCCCAGATGCATCACCAGAGAAGACATAAGATGTGATGTTGCTGAGAACTTGTGGCCAAATGCAGGAGAGAGGGAGAACTAGAACCCTCACAGTATGAGTGATTATACTATACATGTTGTTTTTTGTTTCAACTTTTTATTTTTCACAAGTCAATTACTATATGCAAAGATATAGAAAAAATAAAGGCTATTGAAGCAAAATGAGGCATTTCTGTTTCCTTCTTGTTACATATACTTTAGTACAGTCAATAAAGTGAAAATGTGTTATTCTTATTCTATAATGAAATACTGATTTATGTGAAAAATCATTCAAACTTCAAAGAGAAAAGTTCATCATTTATGTAATGGTCCCTGTTAGTGTTTTGTAGGTCAGTGTGTTATGAGTGACAACGTACAGTATGCTTTCTGAGTGAGAATTGTTGCCAGTGTTATGGTCGAACAAGCTTATTTAGAGACATGTATGAAGTGGTCTGACTGAGTTTTTTGGGGGGGGGGGGGGGGGATTAGCTGTTTGGCAAAGATGCATGTTGCTAATGCAGACTGTGAAGAGTTTTGAAAAAGTGGCTTCCGTATTGACCGATGCTTGTTAGCAATTGAAAACTGTAATATAACCATGTGACCGTTAGCGTGGGTCTTCAGTGAGTTTATGTTTATGCGGTGCAGGAAAGAAATCCTCAAATTAACCTTGTAGAGTCGATTAAGAGCCCCGACATCTCTAGATCTGTTTTAAATGATTTTTGTTAAAAGTGACCCTTCATTGGAAAGATAAGGAAAAGGCAAAAGCAAGAAAAGTAGAAAGAAGACATAGAAAGAAAGAGAGAGATGGAAATGTAAGGGAGGGGGAGACCTTGTCACTGTGATTAGGCTACTGTGATTAATTTGTTTAGTGAGATTGAGCAATTAGGTCAGGTGTGTGTGTGTGTGTGTGTGTGTGTGTGTGTGTGTGTGTGTGTGTGTGTGTGTGTGTGTGTGTGTGTGTGTGTGTGTGTGTGTGTGTGTGTGTGTGTGTGTGTGTGTGTGTGTGTGTGTGTGTGTGTGTGTCTAACAGGGGCATGTGAGAGCACAGAAAAAATGACTTCATCATGTGACCTGTACCCAAACGAGAGAGAGAGAAATGTAGCAAGGAGCGAGTGATTTTGTAGGTTATAAATCTAGTGTGATTCAGAAGATTGAAGATTTATAAAACGTAGAATACCACCAGAGGTTCAGCCAATAATAGTTTCAGGCTATTTCAGCGGCTGTCAGGTACAGTATTTAGTTACATTCAATGAATCACAAGCCATCAGTGTCTCTTCAAAAATCTGACCGTCGCTCTTGATCAGGCTTACAAGTTGTAATGCAGCACAAAGACTTTACAATAACACCCAAGATACCAACAACAGCTTCAAAGGAAGTGAAAGTCCATTAGAACACTATTAGAACAGTCCATTAGAACAGTTTGGTGCACATTTTAGGATACCTTCGGCTTCAAGCTTCACAGAAGGCTGGTATCCTCAATAAGGCTGTAGCACACCCCAGGGCCTGTTCAGAAGATCGCAACTCTTCTATGTACAACATTCTGAATGCTCTGCTCTGCGTAATAGGCCCCAACTTTCCACCTCTAAAATAATGTCTGGCGTAAGAGGTCTCATCCACTACAATCTACATTTTACCCTAAACTGTGACTGTAAATCACAATGACAAAAGATAAAGTAAACTGTTTGAAGTTAAAGAGGATCTCCAACAAATCCTTGAGAATCGGCCTTGAGGAACCTTTTAAAGGTTTTTCCAATGAAGTTGTTAGTGAAGTGGCTGGTATATTTTTGCAATTAAGAATCCCTCTGTGTGATTTAAGGCTTCTTTTCAAGTATCAGGTCCTCAGAGACAGGTTCTGTAGCCATGTGATCACTCTTGCTGATTATCATTAATGAACGTTGTGAGGTCCATCCCTCAATATGACTAGGGAGGAAACAGAGGCCCTAATTAAGAGGTTCCCATTCATAAATACATTCCTCAAACGACATGGCCCGGCCAATACAGAACACAGTAATTTTAGTTACATAAAAGACAATAATCTGTTAAGGGTGATTTTAGAATTTTCTCCATTTGGAACATCAATAGTAGCGAGAAATAATTGTTCAACCGAATCCCAAAGCAATTAAATGAATATTATCAATATTATCAACTGCAGTCAGCTTCAAATATTTCATCAGGTACGAGTCACTTATTCTTATAAGACTGACCATTCAATACTACTGGCATGTTCAATCTCCAAAGGACACGCCATACCTCGCCATAACTAAAGCAACAGAGATATATCATGGCTAGCCCTTTTAATTATTGCGTTTGGGGCCGCCTGTGCTGCAGTCGGTAGAATATGGAGTGTGTTGCCTTTTTAATGATGTCATATTTTTTGTATGTTAGCTGTCAATCAAACTGTGCAAAAATGAAACTAACCTCAATGGTTAGTTAAATTTAGGAATTTATTCGAGATTTTGGTTCAATTTCGGCATTATGGTTAATGTTAGGCATTCATTGTGAGTGGTTAAGGTTAGGGTCCAGATTTGGGATAGGGTTAAACAGAAACAAGTTGTGTGACTAGGACTGGTTCTGAACCCGCGGTCCTCAGAAGAGTAGCTCAAGATTTAAGCCAATTCTCAATCCCTTCCCAACACCCTAGCTCAGGGGTCGGGAACCTTTTTGACTAAGAGAGCCATGAAAGCAAAAAAATTTGAAATTTATTTCAGTGAGAGCCATATAATATATTTTAAAAGTGAATTCAACTAAATGTCAGTATAATAAGCCTCTGAATTTATTCTTAAATAATGTTGTTATAATACTCACCATTAATGCGACTTCTGGTGCTGCATGGATTTGCTGATGTCTTTGTAGTCTGGTTGGTACTTGGTGAGGTTAAGCTTCATGCAAGCGTTGAGGCTTTCATCTGTTAAACGTGATCGTAGGTTGGACTCGATGTTTTTAAGATGTGAGAATGACTGCTCACATGCATACGTAGATCCAAACATGGTCAATACAGCAATACTCACACGCTGCAGTGTGTGGTATGTGACAGGAAGCGCGTTCCAAGTTTTGAGAATCAGCTGGTCTTCGGGTTGAAGTTTTTTCATTTCTGTCCACATGTGCTTGCTCGCCAACTCCCCTTTCTGTCGTGTGATTCTTTCCAAATCTTCATTCAGTGACTTGAACTTATTCACCCACATGTCTGAGGCCTTCAGGTCAGCCACTTCTGCTTCACGTCTGTTGACTCATCCAAAGCCAGGGAAAAGAACGGCGCTGCATTTATGTCCTTCACTTGCGTTTCCTCCACTTTGTTTGCCATCATGATGGTACGATCATGAACAGTTCTTGCCGACAGAGGCATGTCTTGTATCCGTTTAATTATCTTGTCTTTGTTCGGAAGATCATCAAAAAGTTAATTGGCTACATCCAGCATGAACGTTTTAGCATACTCGCCATCTGTGAATGGTTTTCCGTTCCTCACTATTGCTAAAGATCCAGCAAAGCTAGCGGAATTATAGTCACCTTGCCGGGTCCATACGCGGAGTTGCTGCTGGCTAGCTTGCACCCTGCTCAGTAGCTCTTGGCACGCTTTCTTTCTGCTGTCTCCCGCAGGGTATTTTGATGCAAAGGTAGCATGGCGCGTGTCGAAGTGCCGCTTTACATTCGACCGTTTCATCGATGTAATTTTGTCATTGCAAATTAGACACACCGCAGAACCTGCTCTCTCCACAAAGGCGAATTCTTCGGTCCATTCGTCCTGAAATGTACGATACTCGTCATCTTTTTTTCTTTTCGCCATCTTCTTCGTCGAAGGGTTAGCTTTGAGCTAATGACCGAGCAGACTGATTCAAAAGGAGGCGTTTACCTGTTTTACCTAGCAACGGCCAACGTAGGCCAGTATCATTTAATTAAAATAATGGACAATTGCTCCTGCAGCCCTGAACAGGACATGAGCAGTAAAAAATCGATGGATGGATTAAAACAAGGAGTTGTAACGATGAGACATAGTAATTACTAGCGATTGGATACCACGAAAATTGGGGAGAAAAGGAGATAAAATTTATTTATAAAAAAAAAAAAAAAAAATGTGAGAATATTTTGTTTTATCTGCGAGCCAGATGCAATCATCAAAAGAGCCACACCTGGCTAGGGCCTAGCTCATCATGAGCCTCTCTGGGAATAGGGAGGCTTGTGCCCCTACTTGACAGTAGGAAATGGCCATGGAAATAGAATGACACACAATGCCATAATTTCACCAGTTCAAATATGCCAAAATATGCTGCTGCCTGGGCGTTGCATGGTTGGAAACGACTATGCAAGAAGTGCAAGCTCACTTTACAATGTCGTTTTTGGAGGGACGCGCAGTTCTCATTTTCTCAACACCTGTAAAATAAGTTCTATATATGCTTTTAAATTGCAGTAAATGCTGTATGGCAAGAGAGCCCGATGTCTAATTCCACTTGTCTCATTACAATATAAAATGTCCTTCGCAAACTAATTAGCAATAAACCGTTTTTGAGCACTGTTTTATCTCTTTGAGAAACTGTAGTACAGTCTAGCTGTGCTGAGAAAGACAAACATTTCACTGCTCGGCTTTTCTGCTTAATGGCAGAAAAATGCTAATTGGCGGTGCAGTGCACTTGTCAAAGACAACAAAAGGAGGGGAGGAATAGAGGGAAGTAGTGTGCATGTCAGTGGCTGGTAATTTGAAATGTGAAATATGGCACTTAATTCAGCGGCGCTAGAAAGGTTGTCCCAGAGCCCTGGTCTGTCCAGAGAGAGAGAGAGAGAGAGAGGAACCAGCAAATAACAAACACCATTGTAAATACAGCCCATGTTCACGTTTATTTATTTTCCCTTTTGTACTTTAACTATTTGCACATCGTTATAGCCGTAATATGACATTTTAAATGTCTCTATACCTTTTGTGAGTGTAATGTTTACTGTTAATGTTTTATTGTTTATTTCACTTTTGTTTATTATCTATTTCACTTGCTTTGGCTATGTAAACATGATGTTTCCCATGCCAATAAAGCCCTTTGAATTTAATTTAATTTAATAGAGAGAGAGAGAGAGAGAGAGAGAGAGAGAGAGAGAGAGAGAGAGAGAGAGAGAGAGAGAGAGAGAGAGAGAGAGAGAGAGAGAGAGAGAGAGAGAGAGAGAGAGAGAGAGAGAGAGAGAGAGAGAGAGAGAGAGAGAGAGAGAGAGAGAGAGAGAGAAATCACCTCTGTTGAGACACACTGTCTGAATTGTATCTGAGTGAGCTACAGTGGCGTTCACATTACTCTCATTTTATCTTAAGTTATTTAAAATTTCTCCTTCATAATTAAAGTCGACTCTTGACATATGCAATGACTGGTAATCTCGTAACGCCACATATCTCCCATTAACATCAAGGAATGCTTTATACAAAGGTTGAGTTATGTAGCACGTTTGTTACAGACTGGTCTCTCACTGCAGTATCAGACAATATCAGAGTATCTGTGTGTGTGTGTGTGTGTGTGTGTGTGTGTGTGTGTGTGTGTGTGTGTGTGTGTGTGTGTGTGTGTGTGTGTGTGTGTGTGTGTGTGTGTGTTTAGGATGGGGCACACATTAGTAGTAAAGGTGACTCATGCCCATGGCTATATTGACTCTGTTATTCTTACTTATCGGTTAATGAATATAGTTTCACACTTCTGTATGTACCACAGAAGAAAGAAATAACAATATTCTTTAGCGTGATAATACTGTTTTGATCAAAATCTGTTTAATCAGAATAACCGCATAGATGCTAAAGTCCGAGTGCTGAGTGAGTGCAGATGTGGATGGACTACATTTTCAATGCCTAAAAATCCCAGCTGAAAAAAATCCCTTCAGGAAAAGTAGGATATTTTTTGAACGATTCCCTTTTTCTAACAAAGTAGAGAAACTGGTTAGGGAATTTTTTTTAAAACAATGACAAAAACAAGAGGTATTAGGCCTACAACAAGGCTAAATGCAAAAATAGCACAAAACATTGCAAACACGAACATGTTTGAAGTCGACATTGAATAATGACACAGTAAATGTTTTTCTATTGTGGTGTAATTATTACTAATCAACCCATCAATTTAGTGTGCCCAATAATATGAAGACACACGAGCAATCACCGGAGACTTGATTTTGTTTGTATTCTCTCTGTGTGAATATTAACCTTCAAACAACTAGGCTTCACATTAGTCTACGATTTACATCCTAACAACAAAGAGTATTGTTTCTAATCATTTTAGTCCATCGTCAAATATCTTTAAAAGTGATTCTTTTTCTGATCACTAATGAACTTGCTATGTGTCTATTATCCTCAAATAGCGTCCATGGGACGTTTTATCATCCTGGGGCCTCCAAATTGAGGCAATCGAAAGGCCCCGGCAGATATTATGCACCTTTAATTGCGTTGTCAAAATTATGGCACAGTGTGTCATCTCTCGCGTCTCTACTTCAGCTAAGTTTTGTCATCAACATTTGTTGAAAAACTACAGAAGTAATTGAGTTGTGGGTTTAAATCTCTATCAAAGCTCTCGTTCTCTAAGGTAGGTGACATTTTAATTATGCGTCCTTATCTGATAGATGGGGAGATATACCTTGTGTCAAAGTAAGATCCACTTCTTTATTGTTTTTTTTTATCATATATTCTTATATTCACACTGTCAATGGATGTCTGGGATTTCATTTGACCCATCATTGATCGAAGATTAGTCACTATATGGAGGAGGTTTATCGTAAGCCACAAATCTCTCTGATTCTAAATGTCTTTTTACTTGAATGACAATGAGAGCAAAAATAAACTTAATAAGTGAATGGCTAGATTTAATTAGAAGTTTAGTAGAAGTATGTTATGGCGAAATGACTTTGTGGCCGTAGAAGAATTTCAATCTTGAGCTGACCAGCTTGCAGTTCTTCCTCAGGCACAAAGCCATTTCACCATAACATCGTACTTAGTTAATAGTACTTCAATTGTAAATAGTACTCATACCATTTAGCTACTGACTGATTCAGTAACTAATCTATGTAAAATGTCTCAATGGTGAATCACGAGTATACTGTAGCTATGGACCCGTAGTACTGTTACCAGTGAGTCAGGCCGTAGTTAGGATAAGTTACAGTACATTGCAACATTATAAGCATCATCACATTTGAATGGCATGTCCACTTATATTATGGAGTTCAAGTGACTTGGAATTCATCCCCCACACTAGAAGCCTTGATTCTATCAGCCACAAAAAAGATTTCATAAGATACGATTCACAAAACCAACATCACTGCACCAGCACACCTCCATCACCCCTTCTACCAGGTTGCCAAAGCGTCTTTGTGTAAGTACTAGCCATATGACCCGGAAATGACCCTTGCACTGGTGTTTTATGGCTGGAAGGTCTCTGTTTGCTTGAGGTGAGGCTCTAAAACCAGTTGAATGACAGGGCCACGTTTTAATTTCCCACCTAAATACACATACCCAAACGTAATAATTGTTCATGAGACGGCCATAACCAATAACTGGTAATAGTTTTAGAAAGGTCTGGATCTCAACTTTCTGGCCCCAAAAAAAGTGAATATACTGCTGAGGTGTACTCACCTTTGAGGACACGAGCTCAAATACAAATATTACTCAACAAAAGTTGGTCTTGAAATGACTGAAATGCTTTCTAAATATAGATCAATTAAAATGATGAATCAAATTAGAAATGACTTACTATAAGATTTCACATAATTGTAAAATAAATCTGTAAAATAAATCTGATCATACTCAGTCAGCACAATATTGGCACTCTTTCATACAACTGTAGACAGAGAATTTTTTATAAAATGGCCACTGAGGTGCGCAGACACACCATTCAAATGGGTGCAGACTCGCTACTACTTCGGCTTTATGCACTAAGGGATTTTGTCTGTTTGTGACCAAGAGAAATGCCAGCAGTATACCACCCTGCATCCCACTGCTGGCTTGCCTCTGAAGCTAAGCAGGGTTGATCCTGGTTGCTCCCTGAATGGGAGACCAGATGCTGCTGGAAGTGGTGTTGGAGGGCCTCCAGTAGGCGGCACCCTTTCTTCTGGACTATATATCACAATGTGCAAGGGCAATGATTGGAGACATTGTCCTGTGTAGGGTACTGTCTTTTGGATGGGTGTCCTGACTCTCTGTGGTCACTAAAGATCCCATGGCACTTATTGTAAGAGTAGGGGTGTTAACCCTGGTGTCCTGGCTAAATTCCAAACCTGGCCCTTGTTACATCATGGCCACCTAATCATCCCCAGGTTCCAATTGGCTCATTCCTCTCCCCTGTAACTATTCCCCAGGTTGTTGCTGTAAATGAGAATGTGTTTTCAGTCAACTTACCAGGTTAAATAAAAAAAAGTGGTATTATGATTTAGTATTGAGAATATCACAGTGAGATGAAAACACAACGACGGACTGGGCACACTTGCTCAGAAGAGCAGCCAGCTGGGTCTTTCGGTCGTTGACATAGTGCTTTGTACACCAAAATGTCAGTTGAACTGGTCCCATATCGGGTTCTTAACATCTAAGAGGTTTTAAGCAATGCATATGGTGATAATGCCACACATATAACCAGGCAGTTCAATGTCTTCTCTTTATTGTGCCAACAACATGTTTCAATCTTTTGTACTTGTCTGATGAAATATTTCTTACTATGGGCGGATTGGCCATCTGGCAATTTTGGCAAATGCCAGATGGGCTATTGGGTGAACTGCTCAAATTTTGGGGGGAATTTTTGCGCACTCTCTGTTATACCAGTGCCCTCGCTGGGGCCTACTGCTGTATTGAGTGAGCCACTCTCCTCCCCCCGCATTCGCTCAAAATGCAGTTTTGACAGCTTCGTTCCATTGATCTTGTCGAAGTGAGGGTCTCAGATCTCTGTAGGTATCCTTGTTATTTCTCAACTCTCAATATTCAGCTCAATAGCAAACTATTTTTTAACCAAGCTATTTGATATGTCTTTGAGATATATACACTGACTGTACAAAACATTAAGGACACTTTCCCAATATTGAGTTGCCTATAGGTCTCATGGTTAGTAGCCTACAACTGCAAAGTTTTTTAGGACATAAAATCTACGGTTGGATGAAAACAAGCTAGCCATGGGTATTATATTTAGAGTTAGTGATCTAAGTCATTTGTTTTGACTTTCCACTTCCTCAGGTGTTGAACCCAAAATTAATTAGCCTATTATATTACTTAGTGCATTTAAAGATGTATGTAATTCATCTCTTTTGAACAAAAAAGTCATATTTTGACATTAAAATGTAGCAAATACTGTATAGAAGACCCCAGACGATAAACTGAAAATTACCAACACTGACATTGCCTTCCTCTCGCACATTTTGCATATGTCTATAATTTTCGGTGATTT
Organism: Salvelinus alpinus; assembly: GCF_045679555.1. Taxonomy (NCBI): domain Eukaryota; kingdom Metazoa; phylum Chordata; class Actinopteri; order Salmoniformes; family Salmonidae; genus Salvelinus; species Salvelinus alpinus. The sequence goes on from NC_092114.1 coordinate 35,889,865, forward strand.
TGCTACACAACATTCCTGTAGATTGTTCTGAAACCATTATTTGGTCAACAGTAATAGCTTATGCATTATGTTGATTCCTGCTATGAAAGTATCTGCCTGTCCCTGTTTCACTGTCGGTTGCTGTGTGAGCAAGCCACTCTCACTCCCTCTCTCCACTGTGCACACGGAGGAGGGAGAGATGCATTTTAAGAAGCACACAATGGTGTGTATTCATGGATGCCAAGGGAAGCCAAGTTTCCCCCAAAAAAAATAGGGGGAAAAAAGATATACAATTATTTTTCTTTCGTCGCTCTGTGTTTCATCATTTTCCTTCAATTCGCAAGAGGCTGAATTTATCTCACCGGAGAAAGCATCCGAGCAAAACAGCGCCCCTCTGTCTCTGTATGTATAGGCCATCTAGCTGATGCTGTCTGGTCCAAAAGAGTATGACATTGTTGCCGCCCGTAGCATTGAAGCAAGGGAAGCCAGCGAGCATTTGGCCTTCCTTGATAAAAAAGTATAAAATAATAGCCATCAGCGTTGAGCTAAACTGAGCGAGCTCATCTTTGAATGGTCCTGGCCCACCCAATTTTTTTTTAAAAGGGAAGCCAGTTTGGATTTGGCGTCCCTCCTATTAAATCACATTGAGAGAATACGTCATTGACAGAAACAACTTGAATTGTTGCATCTCGTTGTGTTGTTGTGCTCCGGTGGCTAGCTAGCTTAATAAAATTGTCCCTTTCCTAAATAAGCCATGGATGGAGACAGGGGTTTGGACTTATGGTTTTACTTAATTCTCCGTACTGGCCAATGATCTTTTTTTAAAAGATGGCGCCAAAGAACATGGCTGACGTTTTATATTCTCCCAACCAATTGTGCTATTTTGTAAAAAATGTTGCATTTTGTGTAACTTATTTTTTAACCTATTGTGTACATAATGTTGCTGCTACCGTCTCTTATGACCGAAAATAACTTCTGGACATCAGAAAAGCGATTACTCACCGCGGACTGGAAGAAACTTTTTCCTTTAACGAGTCTGACGATAAGGATATACTGCTTTCACTGGAACAGGCCCAGATCCACGCCTTTGCGTGAAGAAAAGACCGCAGAAAAGGGGCCACAGATCGGGCAGCCTTCTGAGAATCCGGAGGCGAGCGAGTAAACTCCCACTGCCTTCCGTTCTTCTTGCTAACGTGCAATCATTGGAAAATAAAATTGATGACCTATGATTAAGATTATCCTACCAAAGGGACATAAAAAAATGTAACATCTTATGTTTCACCGAGATGTGACTGAACAAAGATACCGACAATATAGAGCAAGCAGGATTTTCCATGTACCCGCAGAACAGAGACGCTACCTCTGGTAAGACGAGGGGTGGGGGTTTGTGTCTTTTTATCAATAACAGCTGGTGCGTGATGTCTCGAGATATTGCTCGCCTGAGGTAGAGTACCTTATGATAAGTTGTAGACAACACTATCTACCAAGAGAGTTCTCATCTGTATTATTCGTAGCCGTCTATTTACCACCACAGAACAAAGCTGGCACTAAGACCGCTCTCAACCAACTCTATAAGGCCATAGGCAAAGAAGAAAATTCTCACCCAGAAGCGGCGCTCCTAGTGGCCAGGGACTTTAATGCAGGCAAACTTAAATCAGTTTTGCCAAATTTTTACCAGCATGTCACATGTGCAAACAGGGGAAAAAATACTAGACTACCTTTACTCCACACACAGAGATGCATACAAAGCTCTCCCCCGCCTTCCACTTGGCAAATCTGACCATAATTCTATCCTCCTGATTCCTGTTTACAAGCAAAAACTAAAGCAGGAAGTACCAGTGACTCCCTCAATACGGAAGTGGTCAGATAACGTGGATGCTACACTACAGGATTGTTTTGCTAGCACAGACTGGAATGTGTTCTGGGATTCATCCAATGGCATTGCGGAATACACCACCTCAGTCATCGGCTTCATCAATAAGTGCATCGATGACATCGTCCCCACAGTCGTCCACCCAACCAGAAGCCATGGATTACAGGCAACATCCGCATCGAGCTAAAAGCTAGCGCTGCCGCTTTCAAGGAGCGGGAGACTAATCCGAACGCTTATAAGAAATCCCGCTATGCCCTCAGACGAACCATCAAACAAGCAAAGCGTCAATACAGGATTAAGATTGAATCCTACTACACCGGCTCTGACGCTCGTCGGATGTGGCAGGGCTTGAAAACTATTACGGACTACAAAGGGAAACCCAGACGCAAGCTGCCCAGTGACGCGAGCCTACCAGACGAGCTAAATGCCTTTTATGCTCGCTTCGAGGCAAGCAATAATGAAGCATGCATGAGAGCATCAGCTGTTCTGTATGACTGTGTGATAATGCTCTCGGTAGCCGATGTGAACAAAACCTTTAAACAGGTCAACATTCACAAAGCCGCTGGGCCAGACGGATTACCAGGATGTGTACTCAAAGCATGCGCGGACCAATTGTCAAGTGTCTTCACTAACATTTTCAACCTCTCCCTGACCGAGTCTGTAATACCTACATGTTTCAAGCAGACCACCATAGTCCCTGTGCCCAAGGAAGCGAAGGTAACCTGCCTAAATGATTACCGCCCCGTAGCACTCACGTCGGTAGCCATGAAGTGCTTTGAAAGGCTGGTCTTTGCTCACATCAACAGAATCCTCCAAACACGACTCCAACACCATCATTAAGTTTGCCGACGACACAACAGTGGTAGGCCTGACCACCGACAACGATGAGACAGCCTATAGGGAGTAGGTCAGTGAACTGGCAGTGTGTTGCCAGGACAACAACCTCTCCCTCAATGTGAGCAAGACAAAGGAGCTGATCGTGGACTGCAGGAATAGAAGGGCTGAACAGGCCTCATTAACATCGACAGGGCTGTAGTGGAGCGGGTCGAGAGTTTCAAGTTCTCTGGGGTCCACATCACCAACGAACTATCATGGTCCAAACATACCAAGACAGATGTGAAGAGGGCACGCCAAAACCTTTTCCCCCTCATGAGACTGAAAGATTTGGCATGGGTCCCCAGATCCTCAAAAGGTTCTATAGCTGCACCATCGAGAGCATCCTGACCAGTTGCATCTCCGCCTGGTATGGCAACTGCTCCGCATCTGACCATAAGGCACTACAGAGGGTAGTGCGAACGGCCCAGTACATCACCATCTAATAGGTCCTGGATGGGGCGGGGGTTGCAGGTAGCCTAGTGGTTTGGGCGTTGGGCCAGTAACCGAAAGGTTGCTAGATCGAATCCCCGAGCTGACAAGGTAAAAATCTGTCATTCTGCCCCTGAATAAGGCTGTTAACCCACTGTTCCTAGGCCGTCATTGTAAATAAGAATTTGTACTTAACTGACTTGCCTAGTTAAATAAATTAGTAGGTGGTGTCAGAGGAAAGCCCATAAAATTGTCTTACTTTTTATTATTACTTTTTATTTTAGTCTACTTGGTAAATATTTTCTTCTTCTTGAACTGCACTGTTGGTTAAGGGCTTGTAAGTAAGCATTTCACGGTAAAGTCTACACTTGTTGTATTCGGCGCATGTGACAAATAAAGTTTGATTTGATTTTGATTTAATTTGATTATAATGGCGATTCTGCTCCAACCATTAATTCATATATTGTACCCTGGCATGAGAGGATGAACGTTCAATATGTAGCTAGATGTAGAAGGCTAATCTTAACTAGCTAACATTGCCCATGAAAGGATGTTAGGCTAGCGAGCAAGCATTTTAGCCAGGTATCCTAGGACAAAAATAAATAAAAGTGTGTACTGTAGAGTGATAGACCATTTCGTCAACATGAAAGAGAGGAGGGTGGCATTGGCGTTTCTCTACAAGTAGGGTGAGTCAAAATGTTTTTTCTACTTGCACAAACATACATACACACACACAGAAATCAGAACTATGTACAGCCACATCATATTTAGCTTATGTTGACTTGACTAAATTGTTTTTGGTATCTTTTAGTTGTCACTGTATTAGACTAAGCGTGGGTCATTTGATGATGTTGAAATGTTGAAGTTGAAATGGTGCTGGAATAGTAGAGGCAGCACATGTTTACTTTACAATTAACTTGCTTGAACATGTTGTAGGTCATTATAATTGTTTGTTAGATGCAATATGCTTTGTGGACTTCACCGGACAGAGGTTGCTCGCCGGTTTTGTGATGCATTTATTCTGCCACATTGTCTTCTTGTTATATCGGCCTTTAGGCCTATACAGTGCCTTCGGAAAGTATTCAGACCCCTTTACTTTTTCTGCATTTTGATACGTTACATCCTTATTCTAAAATGTATTAAATAAATAAAAATCCTCAGCAATATACACACAATACCCCATAATGACAAAGCAAAAACTTTGTTTTTAATGTTTGCAAATTTATAAAAAATAAAAAAACATAAGTATTCAGACCCTTTGTTATGAGACTCGAAATTGAGCTCAGGTGCATCCTGTTTCCATTGATCATTCTTGAGATGTTCTTACAACTGGATTGGAGTCAATCTGTGATAAATGTGATAAATTCAATTGATTGGACATGATTTAGAAAGGCACATACCTGTCTATCTAAGCTCCCATAGTTGACAGTCAGAGCAAAAACCAAGCCATGAGGTCGAAGGAATTGTCCGTATAGCTCAGAGACAGGACTGTGTCGATGCATAGATCTGGGGAAGGGTATCAACAAATGTCTGCAGCATTGAAGGTACCCAAGAACACAGTGGCCTCCATCATTCTTAATTGGAAGAAATTTGGAACCACCAAGACTCTTCTTAGAGCTGGTCGCCCGGCCAAACTGAGCAATCGGGGGAGAAGGGCCTTGGTCAGGGAGGTGACCAAGAACCCGATGGTCACTCTGACAGAGCTCCAGAGTTCCTCTGTGGAGATGGGAGAACCTTCCAGAAGGACAACCATCTCTGCAGCACTGCATCAATCAGGCCTTTATGGTAGAGTGGTCAGACGGAAGCCACTCCTCAGTAAAAGGCACATGACAAACCACTTGGAGTTTGCCAAAAGGCACCTAAAGACTCTCAGGCCATGAGAAACAAGATTCTCTGGTCTGATGAAACCAAGATGAACTCTTTGGCCTGAATGCCAAGTGTCACATCAGGAGAAAACCTGGCACCATCCCTACGGTGAAGCATGGTGGTGGCAGCATCATGCTGTGGGGATGTTTTCCAGTAGCAGGGATTGGGAGACTAGTCAGGATCGAGAGAAAGATGAACGGAGCAAAGGACAGAGAGATCATTGAAAACAGAAGAAAGAGAGATCCGTGAAAACCTGATCCAAACGAACTGACCCGAACGAACATCTCTGGAGAGACCTGAAAATAGCTGTGCAGCAATGCTCCCCATCCAATCTGACAGAGCTTGAGAGGATCTGCAGAAACAGGTGTGCCAAGCTTGTAGCATCACACCACAGAAGACTCGAGGTTGTAATCGCTGCCAAAGGTACTTCAACAAAGTACTGAGTAAAGGGTCTGAATACTTATGCTTTGTCATTATGGGCTGTTGTGTGTAGATTGATGAGGGGAAAAAAACAATTTAATACATTTTACAATTGGGCTGTGACTTAACAAAATGTGGAAAAAGTCAAGGGGTGTGAATACTTTCCGAATGCACTATATATCACTGTCGCAAGGCATGTGAACTAACAGGTTATAAAGCAAACAACGCAATTATCACAGCCCATACAGTAGGTTGTATTATGGCTTTTTTTCTGGCTTCCCCAGTGATTTTACCCACACACCGCTACTGGAAGCACACACATACCACGTTGCTCAAAATGCAATAACGGTAAACATACAGTTTTCAAAGCAACTACTGTTGTTCTAGTTACATAGAGGAGAGTCACAGCTTTCTGTGAGTATATGATTTATTTCTCACTTCTTAATATTGAGTTCATGGCACCATTTTACAATAGGAGTAGGCTGTAGGGTGGTTTTGAGGAGCGCAGTAGAGCGCGCCATTTGCAGTGAATAGGCCAACATCAAGTAGCCTAGGCCTAGCGCTGGAAGGCTTTTGTAGGACATTACCCTACCTTTACTGATAGATTAATCAATTAGCCTGGATGGCATAGGAGGTTGGTGGCATCTTAATTGGGGAGGACGGGCATGTGGTTATGATTGGAGTCGGAATCAGGGGAACGGTATCAAATACTCAGAGGGGAGGACAGCTCATAATAATGGCTGGAACCGAGCATCCGTTCCAGACATTATTATGAGCCTTCCTCCCCTCAGCAGCATCCTGTGCTGCATGGCTATACACTGAGTGTACAAAACATTAGGAACACCTACCTAATATCGAGTTGCATCCCCTTTTTCCCTTAGAACAGCCTCAATTCATCGAGGCATGGACTCTACAAGGTTGACTCCAATGCTTCCCACAGTTGTGTCAAGTTGGCTTAATGTCCTTTGGATGGTGGACCATTCTTAATACAGTGTGAAAAACCCAGCTGCGTTGCAGTTCTTGACACAATCAAATCAGTGCACCTGGCACCTAGTACCATACCCCATTCAAAGGCACTTATATATTATGTCTTGCCCTTTCACCCTCTGAATGGCACACATACACAATCCATGTCTCAATTGTCTCAAGGCTTAAAAATCCCTTTTTAACCTGTCTCATCCTCTTAATCTGCACTGATTGAAGTGTATTCAACAAGTGACATCAATAAGGGATCATAGCTTTCACCTGGATTCACCTGGTCAGTCTATGTCATGGAAAAAGCACTCCGTTTTGTACCCTCAGTGTATAGCAACAATATCATATTTAGATTTAGCAATCTAGCAAAGTGTTTTGAGTTCCCACTTCCTCAGGTGGTGAATAATGTAGCCTATAGTATAGGCCAATATGCACAAAGATGTCGGCAAATTCTCTGAAGAGTCTGAAATAAATTGGATCATTCTGGATCCTATTTTGACAGGTTACATATCAAAATATCAATCATTCATTTCCTGAATATGTTAGATGAAATAGTTTACTTTTTCAATCATAGGCTACCATAGCAGGTATCTTACTTGGCACTAGGAAAACATGTCTAAAGACCTGACCTAATTTAAAGTAACTGTCCATTAAAAAAAATACATTGTTGTATTTTTTGCTATTGAGCAAAATAGTTACATTTATCACAAAATAACATTTTGCCCATATCACCCAGCTCTAGTACATCCCCCAAAAACGATTTATCTTAATTTATCCCTGATTTATCATTATCGGAATTTTTTTTTCCATTTATCGCGATATGGATTTTTTCCATATCGCCCAGCTCTAAACTACAGTCTAATTGTCATTCCTAAATTCCATGACAATCACTGGATTAGCCTGAACATCATAATATCTTGAATCATGCATTCCTGCTTGGATGTGTTAGATAAAAAAATGTTGAATCCCTCAGTAGTCTAAGAAGTATAATAAATAATAAAGAACTGTGAATTACTTTACAAGACGGTTACTCATGATTTGGGTCCAACCAAATCCTGGGCTGGTGCCATCAACTGTAAAAGTTAGTGACACCAGGGGAAAATGTTAGTCTGGAGCCCTGTAATAGTAAGTAAAACTTAGGGTTAGTGTTGCTGCAGAACACATATGACAGGCACTAATTTACAATATAGCCTATGTTGTTTGCTTGGCTTTTATAACGTATGCCTATAAAACTTAAGCAGGCAGACAGACAGACAGGCGGACAGACAGAGAACAAGAAGAAGCACAGAGTGAGAAGATGCTGAGACAGATAGGCAGCAAAGCAGGGAGTTAAACAAAATGGCTAGAGAAGCGGCACAGTTATAGTGGTGAGTTGTATCTCCAGTCCGCCCCTGTTTCTTAGTGTGACTGACAATGAGGTTCTCTGATAGCAGGTCAAAAGAAGCATCACACTCAAACATTTTGCCAGAAACTTTGCTAAAAATGTAATAATGAATAAATATAGACATAGCACTTTGTATCCAAACTTTACATGTAATAAAAAAGTTAATTTGTCCATCAAGTGTCAATTAGTGACAAAATAAATACATTGGCTAAACATATTTTCTGCCTTGTAGACATATAACAGTAAGACTTTTCCTGACAAAAACTTCCATTACTATTCTTGACATGTTTGAGAAACTTTTCATGGATATTACATTGCCATCTTACCCATTTCCTTCTTACATTTAGGGGCTGTAAAGATAAGGGGTATTAAAGAGTAATCTAGCTCTGGCTAAATATCGTATCCTTACCTTATCAATAAAAGCTTAAAAATAAAATCCATATACATTTAGTTTGTATATCACAAATGTTTGGGATGATGCTGTTTGTTTGAGTAAACAGTAGGCTACTTTAGGAATGTTCCCTCACCTTCTTGCACTGGGCCTTCAGCCGATGTAGTATGTAAAATCGGGGATGAAATGGTAGCTTCATCCTCACTGGTATCACTGTACACCATCCATACCCTCCGTGCGTGTTCACGTTAACCAATCTAAAAAGAAAAAAAAGAAAGAACAAGAAAAAAAGAACATAATGGATGCAGATATACAGTAGATTACAACTACATCAACATGTTCACAGGTACTGAAGGGAGTTTTTTTCAACATAGAAAAAACTGAGACCACGGTGACACAAAACGATGGTGACTCGTCATCGCGTTGTCATTGTGTCAGTATGAAAAGGTACGTGATATGTGATGGGGGAAATGGGACTATGCCATGTTATTGTTTGCAAATGTGTAAGATCTTGACATACATGTGTGTGGACATGTGTGAAGGCGTCCTAGGATTGTGTAGCTTGGAAGCAATTTGGACCATAATGCACTGATTCACTATGACTGGATGTAAGGAAGGGGAGAAAAAAATTGTTAAATGAAAAAAATATGTCTTCAAAGGCGCTAGCACCTAGCACTACAAAAATAAAAATGTATATTAAAAAATCCCTTCAATCTTGTCACTGGATATGCCGTACTTGTCCTCAGACACCCACTTCCAAGGAACTGCAACACAATTCCAAGAATATTCCAGAGAGTTATGGTCTGGCCTCCGATTTTCATTCTGTGTTGTTACTGACAATGGTAGCAATGCTCTCACCAGGGTGCCGTCTGACTCTGCATTTAGCCATGTCTCTTTTAGAATCACCATGTTCTTTCTCAAAGATTCAGTTATTTTGATCTTTCCAAGGTTCATGATAGAATGAATAGTGTGGTGTAAAGTACTATATCAGCATGGCTGCTTTTAGTCCTATTCAAAGTTAATACAAAAGCTGAATTTAAATTCTGCTTTTTTGGGTCCTGTAGATTTCATGGATATGTTATTACTATGGTATTGTGGAATCTTCTTTGTAATAATCTTGTAAATAATATTGTGAGGTAAAAATACATCAAATAAGTTATACCCAATATTTAATGACATTGTAAGTACACAATAAAATGTAATGATTTAGGAGTAATGCATCAGCATTGCTCACCACGGCAACTTCTGAATAGTGGTGGACACGACAGAAAATACTTTGTTGTTGACTCACATATTACGAGAGGTTAAGCTTGTGCACGGGTCTTGCGATTTTGCTACATTATTTAAATATATTGCCCTAAACACATCTCCTATTGAAAAATCTCTAGGGACGTACAGAGCAGCCTCCATCTTGTTTTCCAGTTGAACCCTATGTGATAGAGCGTTTGCGTTGAGTCATCAGGGTCATTCAGCAACAATTATAGTTATGATGTAAGTTTATGGGGCCACCACACACTGACAACACCACGTGTGTGTATGTGAGTGCATTTGTGTGTGTTTGCGTGTGTGTGATTGCGTGTGTGTTTGCATGCGTGCGTGCGTGCATAGGTATGTGTTTGTATACCAGTGTATGTATTTGCAAGCATGCATCTGCAATGTGCATGCATGTATGTATGTGTGAGCTGCATGTGACTGCCTTCCTTTGGGCTGACAAGAAAGCAAACAGCACGATGTGTACTTTGGTGTTTACAAATATGGATAATATCACATAACATATAATATGTGTATCTAGATACATTTTCCATAATAAACAAATCTGAAATAGCACCTTAATTAAAATATAGGCCTACAATATTGCAGAGCTTCACTTTCAGTCCATATGATCGTCGCATAAACATTCTAACACATTTTCAATGCCATGCATATGTTAAAAACACAGGAGAGAACAAGGAGGACCTAATTATTTTACATCTTACTTTGAATACAGCAGAATGCATTGGGAAAATGTCACACACTCAGGGCTTTTTAGCTAACAAAAAACGATGAACTCTAAATTAAACAAATTATTTAGCAGGCATATTTTGTGCAAGTTCCTCGGGAATGCCAAATGACAATCACTTTGAGTTGGAGTTTACCTGCATTGTTATTGAGCATGAGGAGGAAAGCATTGTCTACAAGTGTTTTCCTTCACTATGAACCATTCTGAACCCGTGGTAAAAGTTCTCCTGAACAGGTTTTTGCCTTGAAAAATACATTTTGCGTGGTGTTCCGTTATCGTCAGAGCATTCACTAGTGAATAACGGGCCACAAATTAAGCTCTACACAATAAATGTAATACACTATGCTACACAGTTTTGGTTGAATAGTTTGTCATATTTCTAATAGTCTAACTTCTAAATTCTGTCAACTGGTCTATACCTAAATTACACCCAAAATGCCAGCAATAGCTTATAGAAAGAAAAAATCCAAACAAGAAGACAACACAAGACGCTGGTATGCTAAACTGCACACTGGACAGGGCGTACAACTAAGGCAGGGTGAAAGGTTGCATGGTTCAACATCGAATCAAATGTATATAATTCCATACGGTATAAATCTGTATTAAGTAGCACAAAACATATATTCATTGTTTTTGACTGTTGACCAAAAAGTGTTTATGTCACTTAGCTTATTAACACATGGGTATCATATGTCAAATTACACTGTCAAAATAATAATAACAACAACAATAATAATAATAACAACTGTGTAAAATAATGTAGTTTAAGAATATGAAATTACAATTCAAATGTTCCAATAGTCAAACTGAACACGTACAACTGTAAACGCAGCTAGAGAAGTCGTATAATCTTTAAAAACTCAGGAGGCCTATTCACTATGAAAAAGCTCCTATAACACCGAGCTCTGTCCATAATGTGCATAAAACCGTCGCCTGTCCCTGTCAGCTCTACCTACCGATGCACTCACTATCTGATTGAAGATTAGTGACGTAAGAAACATCAATCGCGACAGGCACGCCGAGGTAGATGGAGGGATGGGTAGATAAACAGATGTTGGGGCGGTACTTGGAAATATTGCCACATTATTAGCCCCCTCCGACAACCACATATGATCAGTTTGATAACACGTTGGCAATGTCTCAAGAATGTTGCACACTGAGAAGTAAGGATTTTATTTTAGTGGGTAAAACGATGACAGTAGTCTCTTGGTTAATCATTTGTTACTTTTTGACTTGAGAAAAATATCTAACATAAAAAAAGAGTGAAGTCGTGCGGCGTGAAACTTGAACAGATAGAGGCTAACATATGGTGCAAATTCCGAGAACTCACCCAGGGTCAGTTTTAAGCAAGGTTCGTCTGCCGGCCGCCCGGGCGTTGGAAAGTTAATCCGTCTCTCAAAAACACATCCATGCGCCCGAGAATTTGTATAGAGTTGGTGCATTTGCAAGAACCAGAGGCCGTGGTGGTGATGGAAGCTGGGCTGCGCTGGGAAATTCTCCCAAATATCCGCTGCATGGGGTGATGGGTAGAGAGATGCGTATATACTGCTGAGCAACGTAACACAGCTTCAATGTCACCCAAGTTATAGGCTGGCCTATTTAGCGCCATCAAAAGTGCATTAGGTAACAGATGCACTCACACAGTAGCCAAAGAGCATCTCATAAAAAATAAAAGGAAAACTAACTGCACGGTCAATTGGGGTTCTCTTGATGTTGTAGGTATAGAATACTTTAAACAGCTTGGCTATCAGTTATTGTACAAATAGCCACTCTTCCTCGATGCAGTCGGGCAGAATCAGTTGTATCAGCATGTTAATAACATAGTGAATGTTAGAAATTGATGAATAAGTAATGAATAGGGATGGAGTGCGGTGCACTGTTGCAGTCACAGTGGATTTGTGCACTCGGCGCCCCTCCCCTTCCCATGCGAAGTAGTCACTTCTTAGCAAGGTGTAGCGAATCAATCTGCAACGTTCAATGGCCATTTTTAAGGGTGTCACTGAAGAGGTAAAAATGCTAAATACCTTTACAGAAGCTCTGCAATCTAATATATGGCCTAAACAGTTCAAGAAAGAATGCATTTCCCAAAGAGAAAAGAATAGCAGAACAGATAGCCTAAAGAATACCCTGTCACTGTTCTTTTCTGTTTAAAAAAAAATTATCAGTTGTTTCTATTTTGCAGTCCATGCAAAACGAAGGCAGTAATAACCTAAGACATAGGCATACGTGTTGGCTTATTGTCTCGTATGCTAAAAACGAATTTGAAAACCAACCATCATAATGCATGGACGTGGAGACACTTTATTCGGCAGAGCACTGCATTGGACAGGGGCTGTTTTATAATCCTGTTATAGAAAATAATGGAGAGAAAAAAACAGAACAATTAAAAAGATTGACACGGTGGGCTCTGACTGTCAGAGTGACGCTTCCAGAGGGGTGGAGTAACGGAGAGGCAGGAAAGGCAACGCGATGTGTCTGTCTATCAGTTGAGCCTGTCTGATCAGTCGCGCATCCCCCCAATGTGCGATACATATTTCTCACTGCGGAGACGAGACCCCCGTTTCGCCATCTGGAGTAAAACATAAGCAATAGGTCCACATTCGTATCCTTTCGCGGAGTAGCTGTTGGCGTTTCGTTTGTTTATGAAAAGTCTTTGGAAGAGTAATACATCAACTGTCCACATGAAAGCCGAAAGGACATCATTTTTGTGAGTATCGTCGGAATAGGCTATCTGAACCGAGCTCTGGGTGTTTCGGTCGCTTGAAGAGAGCCAGAAAGTAGCTTATTGGCGGCATAGCCGTCTGAGCTTTCTGCCGTGGCTATCATGACTGACTGACTGACACGGACTGATTGACATAACCCTCTAATGTCCATATCCCGTCTTTCTCTCCCATTTTGTGTCGACTTGCAGAGATTGAACAACCGAACAGCACCTGTGCAGAAACACAGTTTGGAACGTTATCCATCGCCGTGGAAGTTTGTGATACATTGAAAGACTTCTTTGTTACTTTCTACGCGAAAATCGGTTATAAAGTGTCGTTCTAGGGGTGGAATCCTTTTTTTTTCATGGAAGCACGGCGGGATTGAAGAAGCTTTGGCTGCTGTCCACGTTCTCCACGGTTATACTGAAACCTAAACGGAGGTCTTGCTATTTTTGATCATCATGCAATGAGTTATTACTCTGTTTCTACTGAAAACATCCATAGAGAAACATATATTTTTGTTTAGATATATGCTATTGGGTTCTTGACATTTGCCAAACAATTGCGGAAAGATTAATTAGGTTTTTATAAAAAATAATACTTTCACCGAAGCTCAGACTTCCTTTGCCAGTCAAAGAACGGGAATCGACATTTCTATTCCGATTCTATTGAAGAGAAGGACAAAACGACGAGATATTTGCTTTGATTTCGTTGCACAGGTTTCCTCTTGGGTCGTCTTTTATTTTGGTCTCTGCATGAAAAGTCAAGCGGAAAGTCTACCAGCAGCATGCCGAGGAGAAAGCAGCAAGCGCCAAGGCGGTCCGTAGGTAAGCACAACCCTGAAGTCTATTTCCCCAAGTTCCCCGTAAAATCCTCTCAAGTTCGCCTTCTCCCATCATTATTTAAAATACCCCTAAATAGACACACATTCATAACGGAAATATAGCCTTCTGTGTATTACATATTTAGCTTACAATCAAAGGAGGTAAACACCTTTTTTCAAATTGGCCAGAAAAAAAGTATTTACCAGCCTGTAGATCATGGAAATACTTTACAGTTTTCTGTCACAGGTTCATATTCACATATAGGTTGTCAAAACCCATTGGCCTATTGAACTTTCACACACATAGATAATAGACCTAATGCAATTGGACGTGTGTTCGCCCGTTTTATCTAGCGTTTGAGTCTCTGTATTCCACTCGTGGATTGCCATCCTTGATTTGATGCCTGATTGATCGCCTGTCATGCGACTGCCTTTGATCTATTCAGTCCTTATAATAATCAGTAAATCATTCACCATGGAAACACGCATGCGCTTGACAGCTTGAGCCACTCAAAGGACAACTTTGGCCCCTGTCGAGAAGCAGGAGAAAAGACTAATTGAAAGCAAAGTTCCCAAGCAGGGGTAAATACTTTGCGATTAATGACCACGGGGGAGGGACAAGGGAAGGAGGCGGAGGGAGGCTGCTGTGGCGTGTCAAGATCAGAAAGTAACACCCCAATACTCTTAAGAGTATGTTGACAATACTCCAGACTCTCTAGGCTACTCCAGACTCTCTAGGCTACTCCAGACTCTCTAGGCTATTCCAGACTCTCTAGGCTACTCCAGACTCTCTAGGTTACTCCAGACTCTCTAGGTTACTCCAGACTCACTAGGCTACTCCAGACTCTCTAGGCTACTCCAGACTCTCTAGGCTACTCCAGACTCTCTAGGCTACTCCAGACTCTCTAGGCTACTCCAGACTCTCTAGGCTACTCCAGACTCTCTAGGCTACTCCAGACTCTCTAGGCTACTCCAGACTCTCTAGGCTACTCCAGACTCTCTAGGCTACTCCAGACTCTCTAGGTTACTCCAGACTCTCTAGGTTACTCCAGACTCACTAGGCTGCTCTGTCCAGATTCACTTGGCTACTCTACCAATTTTTACTCACCTAAATTATATTTGAGGTTATAGTAGCCAATGCAGAGTGCACACTTTTTGTTTTCAGCTTTGATAGTGCGTCGAACATCTCATTCCAAAATCATGGGCATTAATATGGAGTTGCTCCCCCCTTTGCTGCTATAACAGCATTCTATCTTCTGTGAAGGCTTTCCACTAGATGTTGGAACATTGCTGCGGGGACTTGCTTCCATTCAGCCACAAGAGCATTAGTGATGTCAGGCACTGATGTTGGGCGATTAGGCCTGGCTCACAGTCGGCGTTCCAATTCATTCCAAAGGTGTTCAATGGGGTTGAGGTCTGGGCAGGCCAGTCAAGTTCTTCCACCTCGATCTTGACAAACCATTTCTGTATGGCCTCGCTTTGTGCTCGGGGACATTGTCATGCTGAATCAGGAAAGGGCCTTCCCTTAAACTGTTGACACAAAGTTGGAAGCAGAGAAATGTCTAGAATGTAATTGTATGCTGTAGTGTTAAGGTTGGGGGGGGGGGGGGGGCTAGCCCGAACCATGAAAAACAGACCCAGACCATTATTCCTGCTCCACCAGACTTTACAGTTGGCACTATGCATTGGGGCAGGTAGCGTTCTCCTGGCATCCTCCAAATCCAGATTCGTTCGCCAGACTGCCAGATGGTGAAGTGTGATTCTTCACTCCAGAGAATGTGTTTCCACTGCTCCAGAGTCCAATGGCGGCGAGCTTTACTCCAGCCGACGCTTGGCATTGCGCATGGTGATCTTAGGCTTGTGTGCGGCTGCTTGGCCATGGAAACCCACTTCATGAAGCTCCCAAAGAACAGTACTTGTGCTGACGTTGTGTCCAGAGGCAGTTTGGAACTTGGTAGTGATTGTTGCAACTGAGTACAGATGATTTTTACACACTTCAGCACTCGGCGATCCCGTTCTGTGAGCTTGTGCGGCCTACCACTTCACAGCTGAGCCGTTGTTGCTCCTAGACGTTTCCACTTCACAATAACAGCACTTACAGTTGACCGGTGCAGCTCTAGCAGGGCAGAAATTTGACTGACTTGTTGGAAAGATTACATCCTATGATGGTGCCATGTTGAAAGTCACTGAGCTGTTCAATAAGGCCATTCTACTGTCAATGTTTGTCTATAGAGATTGCATGGCTGTGTGCTCGATTTTATACACCTGTCAGCAACGGTTGTGGCTGAAATAGCCAAATCAACTAATTTGAAGGGCTGTCCACATACTTTTGTTTATACAGTGTATATTTTTGGTGAGATGCACAATGATTTCTTTGACACTTAGGTATTTGTATGAAGTATCATGAAAGAAGACCAGAGTTGAGCTTGTCATTTTGGAGGTGTTTTTTTCGTAGAACAGTGAATGATTGACAGGGATTTCCACCAGTCACCTAATGAGAAAACTGCCTTTGAAGTTCAGGCATTACCGACTGCTGCTGAACAAAACAGTTCTAGAATATTAAACAGACTTTGGAAATGTGAAGTTAAGCAGGTTGGGAAGGAGAGACTTTGAACTCTGTGGGGTTGTGATTTCAGCTTGACTGCAGAGATATAAATGTGAGGATATTCTGATATAAGTACGTAATATGGATAAACTAGTAAAAAAAAATGCTAACCTATGAAAAGGGCGTCACAGAAGGGTTTTTGTCACTACGTATGTAAGCTACAGTCCACTCCAAATAAATACAATGGCTTGAAACTGTCGTGAATACATGTACTAAATTGGACCATGCAACTACCCAGAGCAAAAACATTATTTGGGATTGGTAAACTGCAATGCACTTAATTATAGCATGCACGTATCCAATGTGTACACTTAACAGGAGGGGAATATATTGCATGCTTTAACCTAGTTTTACCATGCACTGAAATGTACAAAATGCTGCTGAATTATCTGACCCAGCAGCTTGTGCACTTAACCGACCATGGTCTCCCTGCTCGACTCCCATCCAGCTTTTGAATATTGATTTAATTGTCTGTTTAGTGAAAGGCACATGCATCACTGGCAGTAATGTTCAATCAAACGTTGGCAGGCATCGTCTTTCCATTATTTCCAGTGTGTGACATATGGTGGTCTCCATCAATACACTGTGACAAGAACTAGTTAGTGTGTATGTGTGACAGAGAGACTCCTTCCTTACTGAAAAATGCACCCCCACCACACACGCACACACACACACACACAACTCAAAACACATATGTTAAGTTAAATTCAAATCTTGACACAAACACACACTGCAGTCAGGGAAAGAAGAATGCGAAAACAACTAGTCTAATTTTACTGAAAGGCGATTGAATATCACTGTTTTAAAATGGAGGTCTCTGCTTTAGTAGTGATTTCTAGCCCCTCGGAGGGCGCTGTACCTTGTTTCTATAACGGCCAGTTACTATACATCAAGCTCCCCTCCATTTGGAACAACACAGCTGCATCTGTTAGTTTTGGCCGTTCCGTTCGATGCAGTGCAATCCGAGCAGCAGCAATTTTTGCTGCAGTCATTTGATCTCCGGGAGGGTGCTTCATTCTCATTTTGGTGTGTTTTTATTTTGTAAGACGCTCTTATTTGGAGAGATTTGCAAGTCCAGGGTAGGCTTACTGTACTTCATACATTTTCAAGCCAGTGATAAACAATCGGTAGCCTATGTAACGCAAGTGTCGTTATATAAGAGAGTACTACTTTTCATTACAAATGTGTCCAGAGAAGCTTTTACACTACATGACCTGCTCGTCGAACAGCTCATTCCAAAATCATGGGCATTAATATGGAGTTGGTCCACCCCTTCACTGCTATAACAGCCTCCACTCTTCTGTGAGGGCTTTCCACTACATGTTAGAACATTGCTGCGGGGACTTACTTTCATTCAGCCACAAGAGCATTAGTAAGGTCAGGCACTGATGTTGGGCGATTAAGCCTGGCTCGCACTCATCGTTCCAATTAACCCCGAAGTTGTTCGATGAGGTTGAGGTCAGGGCTCTGTGCAGGCCAATCAAGTTTTTCCACACCAATCTCAACAAACCATTTCTGTATGGACCTCGCTTTGTGCATGTGGGCATTGTCATGCTGAAACAGGAAAGAGCCTTCTCCAAAGTATTGCCACAAAGTTGGAAGCACAGAATCGTCTAGAATGTCATTGTATGCTGTAGCGTTAAGATTTCCCTTTACTGGAACTAAGGAGGGGGGCCTAGCTCGAACCATGAAAAACAGCCCCAGACCATTATTCCTCCTCCACCTTATGCTTGTGTGCGGCTGCTCGGCCATGGAAACCCATTTCATGAAGTTGCCGGACGAACAGTTCTTGTGCTGACGTTGCTTCCAAAGGCAGTTTGGAACTCGGTAGTGAGTGTTGCAACCGAGGACAAACTATTTTTACGTGAGATGTGCTTCAACACTGCGGTATGTGAGCTTGTGTGGCCTGCCACTTCGCGGCTGAACCGTTGTTGCTCCTAGATGTTTCCACTTCACAATATCAGCACTTACAGTTGACCGGGGCAGCTCTAGCGAGGCAGATTTTTGACTAACTAACTTGTTGGAAAGGTGGCATCCTATGAAGTTGCCACGTTGAATGTCACGGAGCTCTTCAGTAAGCCCATTCTACTGTCAATGTTTGTTTATGGAGATTGCATGGCTGTGTGCCTGATTTTATACACCTGTCAGTAACGGGTGTGGCTGAAATAGCCAAATTCACTCATTTGAAGGGGTGTCCACATGCTTTTGTGTGTATATATAGTGTATTTTCATACTAGAGCTTATGGGTGACAAACTCTGACCTTTTGCCACTGTCAGCAAATGCTACTTAAATATGTAATCAAAATATTTATATTGATATTTGTACTTGTACAAATTTGTACAACCTGTACTACAAGAGTGCAGAATGTCACATTTCATGTCATCACCAATGCCGAGATTCTCTCCAAGGGTGTTAAGATATTGAGGCCTTGTCTTGTTGTAATAGTACCATTTGCCACTTGCAATACAGTACGTGTTGATTTGCAATACAATTATCTTCTATACCTCTACACGCACAATTTTTATTGTACGACCTACCCAGGATAAACTCCATAATATTCAGATACTTATTATCACCTCAACGACAAACAAGAAACTGCGACCAATACAAACACGCCTTTTCCATAAAATCACACCTTTTCCAGTGATGTTCTCCCCAGTCAAAAGGAGACGAGTCTCTTAATTATCAACCGAACGAGAGAGGGAGCGGGGGGGGGGATAGAAAAATAAAGTTAAGATTCCTCCCTTCGCTCGACGTCAAGCGGGCGGCAGCTAGCGGCATCATTAGCCCGACTCCATAATTATCTGGGATGCTGACGGATCTAGTGACAGGGCCCCGCCGATTAATGCTGACAAATTCAGCAAGTGTCAAGTTCCTCAGCTGCCTTGATGTAATCAAGTTGATATTAGCCCAGGTCCCCACACACAGACACATTCGGTCGCGCACACACATACCTCCAGTCGCAGTATTAACTCAATTATTTAGAAGGGGTGTGGGGGGCAGCAGACAAATGGACTACCTGGCTAATCAATTCGAAGTTGCAGAGGCAAAATAACACTGCTAGATAATGGCTGCGGGGATCCTCAGACCTAAGCTGAGTTTCCATGAGTCTTGTAGAAGTGTCCTACAACAGGGATGGTTTAGGCGTCAGTACATTGTATAGGTTGCATTGCATATTGTCTCGCATCACCTTGATATCTGTCTTCCGTCTGTACAGTTTGTTGATATAGTGGGGGGTTGCATTACTTCCTTTTGGTTGCTTACTTTTGGTGTTTCTCTTCCTGTGTTTTCAGACTAAACATTTGGTAGCACCGCAGGTTGTCAGACGTTGCAGGTTATCAGACGTTGCTTCTCTTTACGATAAGCTGTGTGTGTGTGTTTGCATCTCTTAACCTAAGCTGTAGTATGTGTGTGTGTGTCCGTGCCAGTCTGTGTGTAGCTGCCACTGTCTCGTTACCCAAGCTATAGTGTAGGATATGCAAAGTTTCATTAACAGTTGATGTTGACTCTTGTAGTCGATAGTCATGTTTGGCCCCTTATTCCTCAACGCAAATAGTTTCAATTTGCATCTGGGGTTGCAGCCAGGGGGCCTATAGGAAATCAAAGAGTTACACACACACACACACACACACACACACACACACACACACACACACATAAATACACATACTCCCCTTCCTCATCTACATGGAGGTTAAGTGACAAATGAAGATCGATGACTGCTCTTATGGAAAAGAAAGAGTGGTGAAAAAAATATGCCTGGATTAAAAGAGTGCCAAGAGAGTGACGATGTGAAGGCGTCTGCCTCAGCAGCGCCGCCGAGGTAAAACTATCCCTGGGTTTAACAAGCTTTTACACAACCGGGGAGAGCTGAGTTTCCACACACTCTGAGGGAGTCTTTCTCGCATATACAGTACAAGTCAAAATGTTTGGACACACCAACTCATTCCAGAGTTTTTCTTTGTTTTGACTATTTTCTACATTGGAAAATAATAGTGACGACGTCAAAACTATGAAATATCACTAATGGAATCATGTAGTAACCAAAAAAGTGTTAAACAAATAAAAATATGTTTATATTTGAGATTCTTCAATGTAGCCACCCTTTGCCTCGATCACAACTTTGCACACTCTTTGCATTCTCTCAACCAGCTTCATGGGGTGGCAGGTAGCCTAGTGGTCAGAGCGTTGGGCCGGTAACCGAAAGATTGCTAGATCAAATCCCCGAGCTGACAAGGTACAAATCTGTTGCTCTGGCACTTAACCCACTGCTCCTAGGCTGTCATTGTAAATAAGAATTTGTTCTTAACTGACTTGCCAAGTTAAATAAAAAAACTATTCATGAGGTAGTCACCTGGAATGCATTTCAATTAACAGGTGCACCTTGTTAATTTGTGGAATTTCTTTCCTTCTTAATACGTTTGAGCCAATCAGTTGTTGTGACAAGGTAGGGGTGGCATAGAGAAGCCCTATTTGGTAAAAGACCAAGTCCATATTATGGCAAGAACAGCTCAAATAAGCAAAGAGAAATGACAGTCCATTATTACTTTAAGACATGAAGGTCAGCCAATCCGGAAAATTAAGAACTTTGAAAGTTTCTTCAAGTGCAGTCGCAAAAACCATCCAGCGCTATGAAGAAACTGGCTCTCATGAGGATCGCCACAGGAAAGGAAGACCAAGAAATACCTCTGCTGCAGAGGATAAGTTCATTAGTTACCAGCCTCAGAAATTGCAGCCCAAATAAATGCTTGACAGAGTTCAAGTAACAGACACATCTCAACATCATCTGTTCAGAGGAGACTGCTTGAATCAGGCCTTCATGGTCAAATTGCTGCAAAGAAACACTACTAAATGACACCAATAAGAAAAAGAGACTTGCTTTGGCCAAGAAACACGAGCAATGGATAATCTGTCCTTTGGTCTGATGAGTCCAAATTTGATATTTTTGGTTCCAACTGCCGTGTCTTTGTGAGACGCAGAGTAGGTGAATGGATGATCTCTGCATGTGTGTAGTTCCCACCGTGAAGGAGGTGTGATGGTGTGGGGATGCTTTGCTGGTGACACTGTCAGTGATTTATTTAGAATTCAAGGCACACTTTACCAGCATGGCTACCACAGTTTTCTGCAGCGATACACCATCCCATCTGGTTTGTGCTTAGTGGGACTATCATTTGCTTTTCAACAGGACAGACAATGACCCAATGCACTACCAGGCTATGTAAGGGCTATTTGAAGAAGGAGAGTGAGGAGAGTGATGGAGTGCTGCATCAGATGACCTGGCCTCCACAATCACCAAACTTCAAGCCAATTGATATGGTTTGGGTTGAGTTGGATTGCAGAGTGAAGGAAAAGCAGCCAACAAGTGCTCAGCATATGTGGGAACTCCTTCAAGACTGTTGGAAAAGCATTCTAGGTGAAGCTGGTTGAGAGAATGCCAAGAGTATGCAAAGCTGTCATCAAGGCAACGGGTGGCTACTTTAAAGAATCTAAACTAGAAAATATATTTTGATTTTGTTTACATATTTTTTGCCTACATTATTCCATATGTGTTATTTCATAGTTGTGATGTCTTCACTATTAATCTAAAATATCGAAAATAGTAAAAAAATTAAGAAAAACCCTTGAATGAGTAGGTTTGTTCAAACTTTTGACTGGTACTGTGTGATATACATCTGTCCACTCATTTCTATCAGCATGAGACCGAGACGATAAAATGAAATGGAAGAAAGGAAGAGACATGACCTGGAGAGGAGGGAGAGTGGAAGTCCGGAGTCTGAGGTCAATGTGTACTCTGGAGAGTCCCTGTCTGAACGGCCTCCATCACACTGTGTGTGTGTGTGTGTGTTATTGTTAAGTGTTTGTGTGTGTGTTATTGTTTTTCCTCCTTTCCTATGTTTCCTTTGACTTGAGAGGATAATAGTAGTTTATAGGCTCTCACACTAGTCTTCTCTGAGCTTACATCAAGGTTTGTGTGAGGGAGAGTGCGCACTTGTGTCGGAGTCATCTGGGTTTTAACTGATAAGTGCCAGTCACATGGTGTTTTTGGAAAGGGTGTATGATGTTAGGCAGTCCTCTGTTTGTGTCGATTACCTAAAGCAAACAGACTCTGTGAGGTGTACTGAATTACAGTGGCCGTGTCCAAATACCCATACTAGCCTCCTAAATAGTAGGCCGTTTGAGAATGGGGAAAAATAGTATGTGATTTTTCGAAAATGCTTTAAATGTCTGGATGTCATACTCATTTTGGCTTCTCATGTAGTATGAATGAATTGTCAACTTTTTGTGAATTTCACACCCACAATGAATTCAACCCGGATAAAAGGAGGGCTTAGAGATTCTATAGTTTTCTAAAAGTAGCCTGACGTGCCTTTACTGTAGCTAAATACTGTAGCTAACGTTAGCTGCGTGATTTAGCAGGAGTTGAAGTTAGCTCTATACCCAATAAGCTTGCTGTTGTTGATAGACAACTTCATGTTTTAACTAGCTAGCCAGTTATATATGTGAAGCCGTAGCTAAGTAGTACTCTGCAGTAGAGGTCGACCGATTATGATTTTTCAACGCCGATACCGATTATTGAAGGACCCCAAAAAAGCCGATACCGATTAAATCACCCGATTAAAAAAAATAAAAAAATACTGAATGAACACTTATTTTAACTTAATATAATACATCAATAAAATCAATTTAGCCTCAAATAAACAATGAAACATGTTCAATTTGCTTTAAATAATGCAAAAACAAAGTGTTGGAGAAGAAAGTAAAAGTGCAATATGTGCCATGTAAGAAAGCTAACATTTAAGTTCCTTGCTCAGAACATGAGAACATATGAAAGGTGGTGGTTCCTTTTAACATGAGACTTCAATATTCCCAGGTAAGAGGTTTTAGGTTGTAGTTAATTATAGAAATTATAGGACTACTTCTCTCTCTAGCATTTGTATTTCATATACCTTTGACTATTGGATGTTCTTATAGGCACTTTAGTATTGCCAGTGTAACAGTATAGCTTCCGTCCCTCTCCTCGCCCCTACCTGGGCTCGAACCAGGAACACATCGACAACAGCCACCCTCGAAGCATCGTTACCCATCGCTCCACAAAAGCCGCGTCCCTTTCAGAGCAATGGGAACTACTCCAAGTCTCGGAGTGAGTGACGTCACCGATTGAAACGCTTTTAGCGCGTACCCCACTAACTAGCATCGGTTACACCAGCCTAATCTCGGGAGTTGATAGGCTTGAAGTCATAAACAGCTCAATGCTTGAAGCAATGCGAAGAGCTGCTGGCAAACGCACGAAAATGCTGTTTGAATTAATGCTTACGAGCCTGCTGCTGCCTACCATCGCTCAGTCAGACTGCTCTATCAAATCAGAAATACAAGCTTTTGGTCATTGATATGGTCGAACCCGGAAACTATCATTTCGAAAACAAAACGTTGATTCTTTCAGTGAAATACGGAACCGTTCCGTATTTATCTAACGGGTGGCATCCCTAAGTCTAAATATTGCTGTTACATTGTACAACCTTCAATGTTATGTCATAATTATGTACAATTCTGGCAAATTAATTACGGTCTTTGTTAGGAATAAATGGACTTCACACAGTTCGCAACGAGCCAGGCGGCGCAAACTGCTGCATATACCCTGACTACTTGCACGGAACGCAAGAGAAGTGACACAATTTCCCTAATTATAAGAAATTCATGTTAGCAGGCAATATTAACTAAATATGCAGGTTTAAAATATATACTTGTGTATTGATTTTAAAGAAAGGCATTGATGTTTATGGTTAGGTTTGGTGTAACGACAGTGCTAAATCATCACCCGTTTGGCGAAGTAGGCTGTGATTCGATGAGAAATTAACAGGCACCGCATCGATCATATGCAACGCAGGACACGCTAGATAAACTAGTAATATCAACCATGTGTAGTTAACTAGTGATTATGTTAAGATTGATTGTTTTTTATAAGTTTAATGCTAGCTAGCAACTTACCTTGGCTTCTTGCTGCCCTCGCGTAACAGGTAGTCAGCCTTCCATGCAGGCTCCTCGTGGAGTGCAATGTAAGGCAGGTGGTTAGAGCGTTGGACTAGTAACCGGAAGGTTGCAAAAACGAATCCCCGAGCTGACAAGGTAAAAATCTCTCGTTTTCTGCCCCTGAACAAAGCAGTTAACCCACCGTTCCTACGCCTTCATTGACGACCTCTACTCTGCAGCCGTGGCATACTGCATACTTTTTACAAAACCTAAATAATATGCGACGATGAGTATATTAGCATTTTTATGCATTTTTAGTATGTAGTGCGCTAGTTTGGGTATTCTGACACGGCCAGTACGTGACAGAGTTTGATTCATTTTTCTTTTGTTTTTACAAACCATTACAATTTTATGAGTAAAAGATTGATACAGCTGTGAAGAGCTCGTTTAGTGCATTTGGCGCAAGCGCAATGTTTTATTTTATATATTGGACAGGGAGTTTCAGCCAATGCTTTTTTTGGACCATATTTAGCATGTATTATATTTCATCAAAAAGCAGCTCTCTGATATCCAACTCTAACTGCCTTTCAGAAGAAATCAACATCTGGGAACTTTGTGTAGCTCCTCCCCTAACTTATCAACTGCCTGTTTCCCACTTCCTATCTTAACCTCTCTGTACAAAACGAAACAAAATCACACAAATAAAAATCCTCTTTTTTACCTTAGCAGAAGCTTTGTACACTAATGTAGTAGAGTGAATTAAAGGGTGAGTGGAGGGAAGAGAGTGAAAAAGGTAGTGAAAGAGCGGGGGGCGGGGGACTGCAAGGAAAAGGTATTAAAAGTGACAGATGAACAGGAGTGGGGAGAAATTCTCCCACAGCAGCTGTGACTGCCGCCATTACCCTGACAGGTGTCAATTAAGAATTACTGGCGAGGCCCCCAGTCATTTCTACTACCCCCCACCACAAAACACCCAGCACAGCTGTGTTGCGTGCAAGAGAAGTAACACTTTACCCTTGTCACTGTGTTAGCACTGTTAGCACGTAGCCACAGCCCCCCATTGAAATTGAGCCGTCGGGCGGCGGCGTAGCCTCGCTAATCGATAACCAGTGTATTAGCAATTATTCTCCCCATTGATTTACGAGGGCCAGCGACTCCCGCCGCACTGTTATTAGCCCTTGACTAGATGTGTCTGCACTACACATGTGCACACAGACACAGACACACACACACACACACACACACACACACACACACACTCCTGCACATTCTGTCCTGCCTCTGTTGCCAGGTGGATATATGTTGGACATCAACACACACGCATGGATACACACACACACACACTCCTGCACATTCTGTCCTGCCTCTGTTGCCAGGTGGATATATGTTGGACATCAACACACACGCATGGATACACACACACACACACACACACTGTCCTACAGCTGTTGCCAGGTGGATATATGTTGGACATCAACACACACGCATGGATACACACACACACACACACACTGTCCTACAGCTGTTGCTAGGTGGATATATGGTTCCTTAGAGGCAGTGGGGTCTAGAACAATCTCTCTCTCTCTCTCTCTCATCACAGGCTCCCCATTTTACGCTGAGGAGCCCTAACACCCTTGGGCAAGCTGAGGGTAGGAGAGGGAGGGGGAGAATGAAATACAGGCCCATTTCAGGTAGTCATTTATGTGTGTGTGTGTGTGCGTGCTCTGGATGGATGCTGATAGGGTAGCGTGTATTAACGACTACTTGAAGGTGGCAACATCGTTCCATGTTAGCTAGTGTTATCATGGAATCAAGCCACGTCATGAACAGCCAATTGACACTTGAGAAGTTTCATGACATCAGCAGCAGTTTCCTCATGCTTAGATAGCGCAAAGACTAAGGACTGAGGGGTGTTGGCGTTTAGTGCGCCAAATAAATTGTGCCAGAACATTCCTCGGATTCATTTGGCTTCAGCATTGATCAAATATCAGATTCTCTTCCTATCACTCTGAGTACATTGCTGTGTCAGCAAGAGTAATTTTTCCCCAAACCCAGATTAAGCCTATTCCTCGAATAAAAAGCATGCTCAATTGAGAATCTCCATTGAAATTGCCTTTTAGTCCAGAAGACCAGTCCCAAAATACTTTGTCTACGTGCATTTCAGTTAGCCAGGCCCAGTGAAAAATAGTATGTTGAACCCCTAATCAGTGACTTGTTACAGATTTACATCTATAAGGCTTTCCAGACACACCAGGGGTATCAACAAGCCGTAAGCATGTGTGACTAAACTACCATACTTGGAGAAACATCCCGTACCAACAACACATTTGACAGAAAAGTCAAACGTACCGCTTTACAAGACGTTGTTGTATCGTTCGTCTCGTAAAAGTTTCACTTGAAATGTGTTAAACCCTTGCGTTTTGTTTTCCCTACCTTACTTGTTGGGGTTGACATGTTTACATTGCGATGCTACTCGTCTTTCTCTCCCTTTGTTCGGGATTTGGGGCATTTCGATATAAATCCACGACTCTATATCTGCGTTCGCAGTATATCACGACTTAAGACAAATAGAAATTGGTGCTGTTTTTGCTGCGAGCTGATGGATAAAAGCTGGTCTCAGCACATTGAGACGGGGGGGGGGGGGATTTCTATCCCCGAGGAGTGTTTATTTAACCGATAAGGGTCTTAGAAAAGCAATGAATATAATTTTTTCCCGGACAACAGTTTACTGGGCCCTATAGATAAGATATCTGGGAATGGATACTGCCCACAGATGACAGTTTGTCCTTGAGACTGGACCAGACGCCGGGGCAGGTTGCACAGCTTTCTGCTGAAGCCTCACCTCCCTCTCTCTTTTTCCATTTCTCTCTCCTTCCTCAATCTCTCTGTCACAGTCTCGGTCTCATCTTTATCTTTATCAGCTCTCTCTCTCTCTCTCTCTCTATTTGTCTCTCTCGTTTCTACCTCTGTCCTCTCTCTCATATTCTCTCTCATTTTGTCTACCGCTCTGCCTTAATCTACTCTCATACTCTCTCACTTATTCTTTCTCTCTTTATTCATCCCCTTCCCTCTCCCTCAGGTGTAACCGTGCAGAGCCAGCGAGCCTGTTATAAGAATATGAGCTAGAAGACAAAAGGAGAGAGTGTAATGCACTTCTCTCTTCGGCTCAGTGAGCTTGTGTCCTATGCAGCACTCTGGCAAACCTGTTTTATTTGGGCCTTTCCTCGGCCTAGCACTGTCGATAGTCATGAAGCGCCATACGTCCTCATTGTAGAATCTCAGTAGGCTTTGGAGAGGGAAAGGAGGAGAGCAATTTACTGCTTTTTGTCTGGTTTCTTCGATGGCACATGTGGCCACAAAATGGGCCGAAAGCTCTCTTTGATCCAATGCAGACTCAGACAGTGTCAGTCACTGGGGGGGGGGGGCTCTAAGCTCGACTCTAAGTCTTCTGTCTTAGGGAACAGCGGGGTGCCCCCCAGACCCTCCAGACCCCGTCTCTGTCTGTCTCTCTGTCGGTGTCATGTCTGCCCTGTCACATAGTTTGTCATACAGTCTGTCTTAAGACTTGTCTGTCTGTTAGTACGGCTTACTGTGGGTTGTTCGGACTCTGTCTTTCAAATGGTCTGTATGCCCTTTCAGGGGATCTCTCATATGTCTGTCTCTCTTTCCCATGTCTGTCTTGTCACTCAATCTCTCACACAGTCTGTCTGAAGACTTGTGTGTGCGTTAGTCTGACTGTCTTTCAAGTGGTCTGTCTGTACGCCCCTCTGTCTTCTACTCCTGCTGTCTGTTCATCTGTCCCACAGCGGGGGAAACGAATCAAGCCATCTGCAATGATTGAATTCTGTCTGTCTGACACTGAGAGAGCGAGACAGCTAGAGTCAGGCAGTGATTAGCTAAGTTGAACCTTGGCTAACTATTGTTGCTAACTCAAACATCCATGTTTTTAATACCTCTGGTCATCCGGCGATCATTGCCCCGGTTCGTTGTTGACGCCTTCAGTATCTGTCTGCCAGTGAGGACACAGGTTCAGAGGTTAAAAGGTTACTTGACTATAGATGTTTTTGGTTGGATTGAAACTAATTATAATTTATCCAATTATCAGTGCGACTTTGACGGGATCCGTTTGATCACACAACGTGATGCAAAAGGTGGTTTGTAGATTGTTGACGCTGCGCACTCCCAACTAAAATGTAGTAGAGCTCAAACACACTACGCAATTGTGACGTTTCACTGCTCTGCAGACGATGTTTAATCGCACCTGATCGTTGCAGTGATAATCCGGTGATAGAGAATTCGAAATATCCACTGCCTGTTCGTTGCCAATAATGGAAGGCCTATTAGCCCTGCGTGAGTGCGAGCGTTACAGCATAGAGGGGTAGAGTGTCTAAGTCTTGGGGCGGACAGTGAGGAAAAATAGACAGAGGTAAAGAGGGAGACGGCATGATGTGAGAGGGGGAGTGCAAAAGGCACAGGGGGAGTGGTAAAGAGGGAGAAAGGGGCAGAGTGAGTGTAAAGAGAGGAGGAGCGAGAAACAGTGAGGGGGAGGTTGGGTGGGAGAGTGGCATAGAGGAGAGAGAGAAAGAGCATGAGCAGGATAGAGAGAATGAAAAAGACAAGCAACTGATAAGTAGGGAGAGAGGAGCGAGTGAGAAAGTGAGAGAGGAGGAGGAGTGAAAGAGAAGCAGTGAGAGAGGGAGGGAGGGAGAGCAAATGGGAGGGAGGGTGTGAGAGAGAGAAACGGCCTGGAGGAGGTCAGCCATGCCTGCCACTCATCACTCACTCCTTAATGACTCTTTTTTTTTTTCTCTCTTTCTCTCCCTTTTCCCCCGGAGTCTCAGCCCAGCCCAGCGCCCAATCAAACGGGGTCATCCAAAGTTCACGACCCCACTACCACCGCAGTCCCCACAACACCTGTGCATTGTGTGTCTGTTCTGTCTGGCAACTAGATGTTTTGTTTTTTAGGAAACACATTTCTCAGACATCTGAGAAAATGGCAGGTGTGGATGAGAATTCTGTCAGTGAAGTATTTCGTTTTTCATTGGTCCTTCATTTGGATATCTTTTAAATCTGTCAGGTACACCAGATTGTATGTTATGGTGCAATACGGAATTTTTTCACTGTTTACAATTGTGAATTACGCAATAAGATATTCTATCGAATGTCCCAGTTATAGTTTTTTGTACTTCTGTTCAGTCTTCTGTTGAATATCTGTGTGCGCTTGTCTGTGTACGTGTACGTGTGTGTGTGTGTGTGTGTGTGTGTGTGTGTGTGTGTGTGTGTGTGTGTGTGTGTGTGTGTGTGTGTGTGTGTGTGTGTGTGTGTGTGTGTGTGTGTGTGTGTGTGTGTGTGTGTGTGTGTGTGTGTGTGTGTGTGTGTGTGTGTGTGTGTGTGCGTGCACTATGCATTGGTGTGATGCTGGCATCGGCTCGGTTCCTATTCCAGCTTGCGCAGGGTGTTGACGGACCAGGTGTGTGTGTGTGTGGTGCCACAGTGTCCCATTCCCCTTGGCTTGGTTTGTCAGCTATCTGGCTCTGGGAAGCATCAAGCAACAAAACTCAAAGTGAAGCCTTTTCACTCTCTCCCCTGCACACCACATTTGGGAAACAGCTGGAAAGACCATGACTATGATTTGTCTCCCTCTGC
The DNA here is from genome assembly GCF_045679555.1 of Salvelinus alpinus. Taxonomy (NCBI): domain Eukaryota; kingdom Metazoa; phylum Chordata; class Actinopteri; order Salmoniformes; family Salmonidae; genus Salvelinus; species Salvelinus alpinus. Next base: position 35,919,802 of record NC_092114.1, read on the forward strand.
TAGTATGTCTGACAGCTTCTATTGCACCACACACACTCGAGCGCACACACACACACACACACACACACACACACACACATGCAGGTAGACACCCACATGCACTTATACTCCCCTTGAGGAGATATAAAATGAACAGTCCAATTTGGAGGTATTCAGTATATTAAATGAAGTCAGTGTCTCTGGGGTGGATGGAGGGAGATTGGATAGGGTTTCATGGAACGAGTGGAACTATTCATTATGTGAGAGGTGTACTTTTCTAGACTGTGTGTGTGTGTGTGCGCGCATGTACGTTCCTACAAGGTGTGTGTATCATATAGTGTGTGTTCTCAAATATCTCTTTGCAAAGTTTGTGAACATACACACACACACACACACACACACACACACACACACAGGGTCTCGTATAAAGGAACACACACAGGGTCCCGTATAAAGGGCTGTGGTCTTTTGGTACTCGCTGCCAAAAGGGCCCTGATTTCCTTTAGCCCAGCTTGGCCGGGTCATACATCACTAAGGGGCCTCCCAGCTCCAGTGGCAGGGGTTGACAGAATGACACGTGTCATTTATCATGGAGGGGCCAGGCCTTGGGAAACTACACAGACTGGACCGCATATGACACTGCCTGAGGGAGAGAGACCGAGAGAGGGGGAGAGAGACCGAGGAAGATGGAGAGCACAGAAAGTAAAGTCTGTACGATACACAGATGGAATACATACGGACACGCAGAGTCTCTCCTAGCTGTCCGTGTCTTTTCCTTCTGTCCTCTACATATCCCTCCCTCTCTTCTCCTTCTTTCTCAATTTTTCTCTATCTCACATGCACCCATCCCTAACCCCGCCCACCCTCCCCCTTCTCCTACTCTCCCCCTCCTCTCCATCTCTCCCACCAAGTCACTCGCCTGGCCCCCTTTTTCATAAGCCTAATTTATTTTGGCTGCCACATGCAAGCTGACAGGGATCACTCACTACTGCCCTCCCTGCGCGCTCACACACACACACATTTCTCTTCACGACTGTCCCGAGATCAACCCAACAGTCACCATTCCCTTGGTTAGAGGGCACTTTCAGAGACTGTGCAAAAGTTTAATTGCCAAGGAGGTAAGCTTCTCTTTCGTCTCCATTTCTAGAATGTTCTAGCACTCCATAGTCTGCCCTCAGTACGATATTATGTTGTGTTGAGCGATGGTTTCCTGTCTCTCTCTCGCGTGCGCTCTCGCTCTCTCTCACTCTTTCTCTCTCTGTCCATTTCTCACCATGCTCACTCCTTCACTTACTGCTTCTCTCTTCGCTCTCTCTCTCTCTCTGTCACTCTGTCCATTTCTCACCATGCACATTCCTTCACTTACTGCGTCTGTCTGTCTGTGTCTTTCTCTCCTCTTTCTCCTCCTCCTCTCTCTCTCTCTCCTAAGCTGTTATGGATGGTTTACTAAGAGTCATGTCGCTACCCTGGGAAATCTCAACACACACCACTGTGAACAGGCGCACACACAACACATACACACACTCACACACACACAATCAGAGATGTGGGTATTGATCCCCAGTGACGTGGTTTCTTCTGTGAGAGGCCAGTTTGTGATTTAGTGTCTCTCCTCCTTCAGGGCCTCTCTCGTTCCCCCTCTGCCTCCCTCTTTTGTCAGTTCACTGTCACGGCCATCAGGAAAAGGCCTCACGCCCCCCCCACCTCCTTTGCGCGCACACACACATACATAAACACAAACACACATACAAAAAACACAAGCACACATACATAAACACACACGCACTCCCGTGTGGACTGACAGAATTGTTACTCTTTCTTGTCCCCTTTTTGTTCATTGCTGAAGTGTCCAGTTACGCTTTACTTAAAAGGTATAAACGAGGTTGTTTGACCACACAGATCAGTGCAACACTGTGACAAGATCCATTTTCTGTCACGTTGTTTGCATTTATGTGAATGGAGTTGGCATTGTTTTGTGGAACGAAGACGATGTTCTCATGTGATCGGTGACTTCGATTTGGCGATCGCTGTGTCTGTGCCTGCGTACATGTGTTTGCTGTCTCTGATCTGACTCATCCACAGGCTGTGTGGGTTTTTCCCGCAGAGACACGGGGTCAGTCTCAGGGAAGAGTGTGTGTGTGTGTGTCCTGTGTGTGTGCATGTTGTTCCTCGGCGGTGTACAAAGCAGACAGCCCATGTGAATATAGGGGAGGGCTGAGGGTACAGGGAAGGGTTGATTGATGGGTTATTGTGCAACCAGACCCAGACAGAACTGGTGAGGTCATGGCCTCTTCTTGCCTCTCTCTCTCCCCCCTCCCTCTCTCATCATTCTCACCACTATTCACTCCCCCATGCTGCCTTTCTCCCTTCACAGTCCACTTTGTTTTCTTTTGTCTCTCCTCCTCTAGTACAGTTTTTTGTTACGCGATTCATCTTATCAGGTTTCATTTTACAGCCTCTATTCACTGGATGTAGCCATAAAAAAACGCTGCCTCTGACTTTCGAGAAACTTGCAAAGATCTGTCCATAACAAGTTTTAATGTCACTTTTGATTTGCTGCAATTTTTGTTATGGCCAAGCCGATTGGGCAGCAACCGGTGATTATCCAATCAGGGAGATAGATGGTTACTAACTTCTCTTCCTCATGGGAAATGTTCACCAAATAAAGTGTGACTGATGCAACAGGGTTCATGGAAAGGTGTATCCGAGAAAGCCTTTTGTTTTCTCTCCCTCGCCATTTTCTCTCCTACGCAGAAAGAGAGTGATTTATGGTAATTATCCATCTTTGGGGTCATCCATCAACTGGTTGTTGCTAGGAGATGGGAGCAGCTGTTGTTTGGGCCAGGGAAGTTCCACTGTCAGGGGGCTGTACACAGGTGACTTCAGAGGGAGATTTAAAGGGACAGGCCCTATTTTTGTTTTCTTTTTTTTCCCCAGAGAAAACTCTTGTACATGTGGATTTCAGTTTGTTTTAATGTGTTTTTAGGTTTAGTTCGTGCAGAGAAAAGACTAGGACTGGATAGAAACACTAAGGACTGGATTTCGTCAAGCTCCCTGGAATTCCTTGAAGTCAAAGAATACCTGTGGAATGAATAGGTAGATAGTGATACAAATAATGTCCCCACATGATTCAATTTGGCCCTACCAATGGGAAGGATGTCACTGCAGGTGGTCTTAGGAACTGCTTATCCTAGAACATGTTTGGCGGAGTCCTACCCTTAGCGAAACCTGAGCGCTTATAGTGGCTCTAGAAGCAGTCCGATATTGACTTTGTTAACCTTTCCAAAACCATAGGTTTTTAAATGTAGCTCTTCAGAAATAACTATATGACGCAGAGGCTTCACTTCACTTAAAGCTTAACCAGGTGGGAGTCGTAGGCTACACTAACGCTCAACTAACATTAGCAAAACGTTAGGACTTTTTGGTTGCATTATTTCAGAGAAGCAGTGATATTGGGGGCAGAGGCTATACTAGTCCATTATGTTCGGTAACATTCAGCTAACATTAGCGAAACGTTGGGACTTTGTAGTTGCATAGGTTTTAACAGCAGCAGCCAGCTAGATGGGGGTTGGCTCTGCAGTGCTTATGATATAATGGCCATTGTCTCATCTCTGAGCAGCCTGGAGTTGACAGTGGAGGGAAAAGGTGATTTATAGACTGCACCCGTCGCTATGGCTGCTCAAAGATGGCTCCCAGAGAACATGGACAAACAGAGGAGGGGAGAAAGGAGAAAATGAGAACAGGGAAGGAGAGAGACATGTACTGCAATGCAGGAGCGAAGAGCAGGGGATTCAAATTAGTGATTACCAGAAGTTTATTTGTGACATTTTTGTTTGTTTGTTGCTGAATCAGTTAACTTTAAGGTTTCATGCTGCTTGTTTGTAATAGTTTAAAGGTGCGCTACTAAAGTAGCCACCCTTTGCCTTGATGACAGCTTTGCACACTCTTGGCATTCTCTCAACCAGCTTCATGAAGTAGTCACCTGGAATGCATTTCAATTAACAATTACCTTGTGAATTTGGGGAATTTCTTTCCTTAATGGGTTTGAGCCAATCAGTTGTGTTGTGACAAGGTAGGGGTGGTATACAGAAGATAGCCCTATTTTGTAAAAGACCAAGTTCAATGGACATTAGACCAGTGGAAATCTGTCCATTGGTCTGATGAGTCCAAATTTGAGATATTTGTGTCTTTGTGAGTGGATGATGTGAATGGATGATCTCCGCATGTGTGGTTCCCACCGTGAACCATGGAGGAGGAGGTGTGATGGTGTGGGGGTGCTTTGCTAGTGACACTGTCAGTGATTTATTTAGAATTCAAGTCACACTTAACCAGCATGGCTACCACAGCATTCTGCAGCGATACGCCATCCCATCTGGTTTGCGCTTAGTGGGACAATTATTTGTTTTTCAACAGGACAATGACCCAAAACACACCTCCTGTAAAGGCTATTTGATCAAGAAGGAGAGTGATGGAGTGCTGCATCAAATGACCTGGCCTCCTCAATCACCTGACATCAACCCAATTGAGATGGTTTGGGATGAGTTGGACTGCAGAGTGAAGGAAAAGCAGCCAACAAGTGCTCAGCATATGTGCTAACTCCTTCAAGACTGTTGGAAAAGCATTCCAGGTGAAGCTGGTTGAGAGAATGCCAAGAGTGTGCAAAGCTGTTATCAAGGCAAAGGGTGGCTACTTTTGAAGGGTCTAAAATGTAAAATATATTTTCATTTGTTTAACACTTTTTTGGTTACTACATTATTCCATATGTGTTATTTCATAGTTTTTATGACTTCACTATTATTCTACAATGTAGAAAGTATTACAAATAAAGATAAACCCTTGAATGTGTAGATGTGTCCAAACTTTTGACTGGTACTGTATGTGTATGTATGTGTGTATATATATTTTGGGTAATTGGAAGTGATGTAGACAATTGCATTGGTAGAAGCTACAATCTATCTGCAATATTAAAGCTGATCTACCCCCTAAAATGTATTATTTATTCCCATGACTAAGAATTTGTGGTGGAAGACATGCAGTGAGTAAACCGTTAGTAATGTCTTCATGTCGGACTTATCTCCCTCTTCTGGATGGGGATGTCACAGTGGTCAAAGATGATAGAACTCCCCCCTCCACAACCCAATAGTCCTGTCACCTCCCCTCCCCTTACCCTATTGTTTGAAGCTAATGTAAAATGCACTGTCTACAGTATATGACCCATTTTAGCAGGCCATTAGCATAATTTGGCTGTGGCCAGCGAGTTAATGTACTCGGAGATGACAGGGGAATTGTGCTACACAACCTTAGGGTTTAAACAAACGTGTGTGTGTGTGTGTGTGTGTGTGTGTGTGTGTGTGTGTGTGTGTGTGTGTGTGTGTGTGTGTGTGTGTGTGTGTGTGTGTGTGTGTGTGTGTGTGTGTGTGTGTGTGTGTGTGTGTGTGTGTGTGTGTGAGAGAAATGGGCCGAATACAACAGGTGTAGACCTTACCGTGAAATGCTTACTTACAAGTCCTTAACCCACAATGCAGTTCAAGAAATAGAGTTAAGAAAATATTGACTCCATAAACTACAGTAAATTTTTTATAAAAAGTAACACAATAAAATAACAATACCAAGGCTATATACAGGGGGTAACGATACCAAGTCAATGTGCGGGGGTACAGGTTAGTCAAGGTAATTTGTAACATGACTATGCATAGATAATAAACAGCAAGTAGCAGCAGTGTAAAATCTAAGGGGGCGGGGGGGTCAATGTATATAGTCCGGGTGGCCATTTAATTAATTGTTCAGCAGTCTTATGGCTTGGGGGTAGAAGCTGTTAAGGAGCCTTTTGGTCCTAGACTTGGCGCTCCGGTACCGCTTGCCGTGCGATAGCAGAGAGAACAGTCTATGACTTGGGTGACTGGGGTCTGACAATTGGGCCTTCCTCTGACACAGCCAGTATATAAGTCCTGGATGGCAGGAAGCTTGGCCTCAGTGATGTACTGGGCCGTACGCACTACCCTCTGTAGCGCCTTACGGTCGGATGCAGTTGCCATACTGCTCGGTTAGGATGTTCTCAATGGTGCCATAGAACTTTTTGAGGATCTACATTTTACATTACATTTTAGTCATTTAGCAGACGCTCTTATCCAGAGCGACTTACAGTAGAGTGCATACATTTTATTACATTTTACATACTGAGACAAGGATATCCCTACCAGCCAAACCCTTCCTAACCCGGACGACGCTATGCCAATTGTGCGTCGCCCCACGGACCTCCCGGTTGCGGCCGGCTGCGACAGAGCCTGGGCGCGAACCCAGCCCAGCCTGGGCGCGAACCCAGAGACTCTGGTGGCGCAGCTAGCACTGCGATGCAGTGCCCTAGACCACTGCGCCACCCGGGAGTGTCTAGGGACACATGCCAAATCTTTTCGGTGTCCAGGGGGGGGAAAGGTGTTGTAGTGCCCTCTCCACAACTGTCTTGGTGTGTTTGGACCATGATAGTTTGTTGGTGATGTGGACACCAAGGAAGTTGTAACTCTCGACCCTCTCCACTACATCCCCGTCGATGTGAATGGGGGCGTGTTCGAAAGGTGGATGAGAAGGCACAAATATATTATACCTTTGATAAAAGGTGTATCATATCAAATTATCTTAATACAACTTCGTATTTGCATTATACGTCTTTATTATCTTTATCCGACATTTCATATGTCTTGTCAAAAGTGAACACGGGCACTCAGTTGCGTAGCAAACATTGTTGTCCTCCACCTCATGAAGATTTGGAAAGCCGAGTAGATGAATTTGCACGTCCTGCTGGAACAGTACACCAGCTACTGGAGGCCCCGCAGGTATTGTGCCATATGGTTAATTATTCCACTTGGGCGGCGGGGATTGGGGGGCGTGGAACTGTGAACAGACTTTTCTAAGAGGAAGTTGAGGGAAAAGCATATATTAATTTATAGCGGCCACTCCACAGAATCCACGGCAACACAAATCAATGTCACTTTATATAGGTGGGAGGGGTCGTTATACTGGAGAGAGGTGGGTGGAGTCTGTAAAACAAGCCTCAGAACTTCAAAGCCCCCCCCCGTGCTTAGGGTAACTCCCTAAGCAAGGATTGTATGATGGAAAAAGAGGGGTAAAATCAGAATTTATTTATTTAACTAGGCAAGTCAGTTAAGAACAAATTCTTATTTACAATGACTGCCTACCAAAAGTTCTCCTGCAGGGACGGGGCCTGGGATTGCTCTTCCCTGCTGTAGATTGTGCCTGGGCATGTTGAGGGGCAAATTGGTTTGGACACCCGAAATAGCATTCAAACTTTGCTTGCTGAATAATACCTTCATTATTTCTTAAAGGAGATTATATACCATCAGCAGTCATGAGAGAAGTAAAAAAAAAAAAACTAAGATGTCCTCACCATTACAGTAAATAAAATGCCCAACCAGTAGGATGCCCTGTGGCTTTAAAAAAAAAAGGTTTTACAAAGAGAACAACTGAGAATCATCTCGAAATGAAGCCTATGCTGTCGACCCTTTTACACACAGACGTAAATGAAAAGGTCTGGCAGTTTTTCCTCAGTTAGTCTTAGGGAACGTAGGCACTAGGCCTAAACGCCAGCTTGCTTTAGCATCGGGCCCGCTAGCGCTTGGAACAGACAGGATCACACCACCCCGGCATGTGCAGCAGTGGCTGTCCCAGAGAAGAAGAAGAAAGAAAGAGAAGGGGAGAAGGAGAAAGAGATTGTGTTGTATTCTCCCTGACATGCTCTGCATTACCATAATTGGCTTTTCTACATGATAGGACAGAGGAAATAATGTCATTTTATTTACAGCCTGTCCCACTGTCCCCCTCTCCCTCACACACACACACACACACATACACCATGCAGGTTAAATGACACACACTGATCAGGCCTGTCCAAAGCCATCACAGCGGAGGGGCCGGTGACAAAGCGAAAGCGGGGAGAAAGGAATACGACTCGCAACGTTTCAGCCCCCATTTTGAAGGGCGTCTAAACGGCGACTCGGTTGCCCGTCTGGAATAGAAGAGAGCCCGACACAGGCTAAATCAGAGGAGTGAGAGCAGGCGGAATTGGACATTAGCACCACAAATGACTGCCGGGATTGGTCCTCTTCTCAGAGACAGAGTAAATAAATAAGGAGGGTTGAGAGGGGTGTGTGTGTGGCATGTGTGTGAGTTGCAATTCGGTGGTGCTGCTTCGCGCTCAACTGCACTCGCTCCCTGTCTCACGTTGTCTCTCTCCCGAAGGCTTTTGGTTAAGTTTGACACCAGCCAAATGGTGTAGCCTCAGCGTCCCATGACAGATAGCATTATGGGTTTAAGTGGCAGATTTGCACAAGAGAAACGAGCAAGGAGAAATATACAGTATGTGAAATGACTCCATTTTTCAGACGTTCTAATATAACATCATATGCAGAGAGAAACTGCCGGGTTCTCTCGGAAAGCAAAACTTCATTTCCATCTACTTTGTTTTGAAGCAGTTGATTCTCAAGTTGTTCTGATGTAATTTTTGAATGTCAACGCAGTAGTGCGTGTGAGAGGAAGCACAGCTAGTTGGGAATTCATTGTGCATGGTATCACAAACTCTGTGCCATAGACACAATGCAGAAACAGTACTGTGAGAGTACGAAGGTTGTTTTTATACTTCGCTATAACAGATGACAATTTGTTGATGAATGTAGTATTATATCACAGATTTGAGCTTGGCATAGAGAAGGCTTGTACATGTTTGCGTGTGAGCGACTGTGAGAATGTCCGTCTGTTTTTATCTATGTACTATACACTTAGTGTGTGTGTGTGTGTGTGTGTGTGTGTGTGTGTGTGTGTGTGTGTGTGTGTGTGTGTGTGTGTGTGTGTGTGACAGCAAAGGCCCGGTAGTGTCCTGCCGAGGTGTCACCTGTCTGGAGGAAGCCCGGGCCAAAGTGACAGGCTCGTCTCTGGACGCAGATGGCCTGCTCTCCCTCTCCTTTCCACAGCCGTCACACGTCCCCTCTGTGTTTGACACACACACTGACGCACACATTTGCGCGCACACACATACTAACACACACACATGCCATTGACACTGACACAAACACTTAGTGACAAACACACACATGGGTTGTCAGATACAAAAAACACATGAATGTAGTGAGAGCAACACTAACACACACACACACAGGGACACACCTGATAGATACATTCACACAGAATATCTCCCTAGCACACCAGGTGGATAGATAGGAATATATGCTTACAAGCTAACCCTCACTCACACACACAAACACACACAAATGCACACCTTCTCCTTTGTATCTTGCTGCCTCAGGTTACAGTCAATTTCACATACTTTCCCTCTACCATTTCAGACCCACCCATAGACAGACGAACTCTCCTGCTCACACCTCTGTCAGCTAACTCCTAAATGCACCTTTTTTCCTGCTTTTTTTGCTACAAACCTTTTCCTCTTCCATTCTCCATGACAGCACAAAGTGGGCTTATTTTTATTTTCTCTCTGTTTTTGACTGACAACCACAACAGCATCCCCCTTCCTTCCCTGCCCAATTTTAATCCCCCCCCTCCCTCTCCCTCCCCCTCTCTCCATTGTTCTGAGTGAAGCTTGAAAGCGGGCGGCTCAACGAGTAGTGTCAGCATCTCCCCATCTCTGATTGCCTTATTAGCCGCCGGTGGCACCAGGAGCTCTTTTTTCCCCCACAGATGGCAAAAAAAGGAGGGAGAGAAGAAGAAAAAATGTCCGACTTCTATGTTGTTTCTTTCTTCTTTCGCTTAGAAAAAACGTCTTGTTTGTGGACACTGACACCCACCACCCTGACCCGAACACCTGATACATGATTTGACACTTGAACTGCGTCGTTGGTTAAGGGCTTGTAAGTAAGCATTTCACGGTATTCGGCGCATGTGACAAATACGATTTGATTTGATGGCTGTCGAGGTGGAGGCAGCAGACTGGAGATGTCGGAGGAAGTGTGTGTGTGTAGGGGGGGGGGGGGGGGGTCTGGGCTGAGGTGTGTGCAGGAAAAGACTGACTTTATTTTTAAGAGGTGTCAGGTTGTCTGTCTTTTCTGTCAAGGCATTCCCTCTTTACCCATTCCACTCATTAAGAGCTACGGGTAACTATAGTAGAGACGGCAATTTTTTTGGGGGGGGTGCGTTCTTTAGCGTGATGGGCTATTTAGAGACGGCGAGAGAGTAAGCGTGATGGGGGAGTTTTCAGTGCTTTGAGGTACTCAACCAAACGCTCCAATGAAATGGAATACGGAATGCTCTTGACAATACACCGACATTTGACATTGGCTCGAATTTGATTCTTTTTGAAAGCGTGTAATGTCGGGCTCTGGGGTAGGCATAGTTGTAATATTGGACAGATAGATTGCAGGTATTATGTGAGCAATAGTGTAGTATTATCTTTTGTGTGTACGTGTACACATATTCAGTACACGCTAGCACAGCGATGGATGTTCGTACACATTTATACCAGCACACGCACGCAGACACAGAGACTGAGACACACACACACACACACACACACCGTAGTCACAGTTGCTTATGGCCCTCCAGCTTTTCCCAGGCAGCAGTAAATGGCAGCTCACAAACATCAGGTATTATGTCTTCTCTGATTATGGGCCTGAGCGGCAACACGCTGTTCTGGGGCTGACAGCACATCTGCCTCCTCGCTAGAGACTGATACTGGCACCTTGGACAAGCATCTTATGGGAGAGGATAAGGTGAACTGCCCGAGCACTGTCTCCATCTGTCTGTCTCTGTCTCTCTTTCACTCTCTCGCTCCCTCTCTCTATCCTTTTCTCGATGTATTTCTCCTTTACGATTACCGTGCAGCACATTTTCATATTGAATGAAACATTACATAATATTGCAAAATTCTAACAGGTTTGACAGTTGGAAATACGTTCCTCTACAATTCTTAATTTGCTACTTAGTGCAGGTTAGATAAAGTTGATGTCTGACATTGTCTCGGAGTCCAGAGGGCCTGGAATTATACTTGAGAGACAGTTGACGCTGGTTATAGGCGTATTCTCAAAGTAACATTTCTGCCATAATTCCTGCATAGCTACAGGGGTTGGAATCCCATGTCGTTTGTCTGCCATTAAAGATAACCACTCAGGCAGCTGATCAACACAGGCAGTGCCTTGTTAAGTGCTCGGTCCCGTTCCATAATGGTCATTAAGTAAATGGTATGGATGGAGTATTTTTCTCTCATCTTGTGCCCCGACAAAGAGTTCCATTATTCTCTTTTCGAGGCTGGCAACACTTAAGTGTCAAATCCAGAGGAAAATGCTATTTCATTAGCCACATACCATAGCCGTGCTGTTGTTACTCATTAAACATTTAATCGTCCTTTATCTGATGAACTACCACATAAGGACTACATCATCTTGTTGATGTTGAAGAAAACATGTCTTTATTTTTATAAACGTATAGGTCAAATGTGTAGTTTTTCCTCAATTCAGATTTTTTTTTACAAATACTATGATTTAGTACTATGATTAAATATAGAGGAACCTTGGTATAACCTTGACAGTCATTCTGTGTGGAGAAAGTATACTCAGAACTCATGCCCCCATCCTCTGTGGGTAACACTGTTTCCCTTCTTCCCGCAAGCCAGCACACTTGACTCCCTGAGAACTAGTACAGCATGGACGGTGACAACATGGCATGTCATGTCCACCGGCAATTTCCACGCGTCATACTGTGAGGACTTCCACTGCCAATGCCAACTCTATGCCATCCCAGCCGAGGGCCTGGCACGCTCACCCGCTATCGCTATATCACACGTCACGGGCAGGGTGTGAGTGGCACAGTGGCAGCAGAGACTGGTTCAAAGTCAGAGAGAGTCAGTGCCCTTCATCTAGAAGAGAGGAAGCCATTTTAGTACAGGAACTGGCTTGTGACTGTTGGGGTCACCTTTTTTTCTGGGCAGTCATAATCATTTGGATATTTGAAATGGATAGGATTTAAGACTGGCAACTTTCTTTTGTATATTTGCATTCAACAGTATACATCCATATAGAGTGTATGATAGCATGTAGTTAAAACATAAAAGCACTACAAAGCAACAAACAAGTTATAACATACTGAATGTAGGCTACTGACCTTTTTTGTCAAACGCAGTGGACTCTCAGTGTTGATTAATATGCATCTGCTGCTTTGGGAACCGGTTTTCCATCATGTAGAATTGTGCTTGTGTCCCTAGTTTTTGAACTCAAGGGGAAATATTCCTCTTGCTCATCTGTGTTCTCCTTTACCCTTGCTGAGCCATACTGTTTGATACCTTCGTTAGGCTGCACAGTGTAGGGGACTATCTATCATCGTCAAGATATGGATGTTTGCCACTTTTATAATTGCAAAGCTGCGTCCTCCGCCAGGACTATTGACTAAAATATTTTAAGAGTCATTACACCCACCCACTCTTACACACTCAGAGATACAGACATGCATGGTATACACACGTTAAACACAAACACACATTACGGGATAAACACATCAAGAATCTTTATACACATCTGATGGAATGTTCTGCCCCAATGAGTTGGCTGATGTCCCTTTTTCTCTCCTCTTGTGTTTTTCAGCTTATGGGGACGAGGAGGAATTTAAGGCTGATGACAAGATCGATGAGGAGCACCTGCAGGACGACGGCCTCTCCTTAGACGGCCATGACGGCGAGTACCTCTGCAACGAGGATGACGACGCCGGGGACCGATTCAGCTTCCAGAACTCCCCGCTCAGCAATGGGACCAACCCAGACGCCGGCTATGCCTCTCCGCTCAGTGATGCCAGCGACCAGCTTATTGACTTCCAGAGTACTCCCTCCAAGGACGGACTTGATAAGGAGGAGGAAGAGGCAGTCAGAGGAGAAGTAGAACCCCCGAAGGTCCCCAACGGCCTGTCTCTGCAGGACAGCCTGGCGCAGATGAAAGCCGTCTATGCTAACCTGATCTCTGAAGCCTCTTGGTCCAGCATCACCATGGACATGCTGAGAAGTAACAGCAACAAGGTCAGCAGTGTGATCAGCAACAGCAATGGAAGCAGCCACAAGGGGAGCAACGTTATCCTTAACAGTCATGCTAACAGCCTTGTGAACAATAATAACCACAGCAATAGCAGCAGTGGCACCTCTGCCCCTACCAACACTACCAGCAACACTAGTGCTACAAGCACCGCTAATACTACCAACACTGTCAACACAGGTGGAGTGGCCTACGACTGGCACCAAGCAGCTTTGGCCAAAACTTTTCAGCATACACCATACAATCTCCTCCCCGAGCCGAGCCTCTTCAGCACTGTGCAGCTGTACCGGCAGAACAACAAGCTCTACGGCCCGGTGTTCACCGGTGCCAGCAAGTTCCGGTGCAAGGACTGCAGCGGAGCCTATGACACATTGGTGGGGCTCACGGTGCACATGAGTGAGTCAGGCCACTACCGTGATGACAACAAAGACAAGGAGGAGGAGCGGGGAAAGAGGTGGTCCAAGCCCCGTAAGCGCTCCCTCATGGAGATGGAAGGAAAGGAGGATGCTCAAAAGGTGCTCAAGTGCATGTACTGCGGACACTCCTTTGAATCCCTGCAGGACCTGAGCGTCCACATGATCAAAACGAAACACTACCAGAAAGTGCCTCTAAAAGAACCCATGTCAGCCCTCGTCTCAAAGCTGGTGCCCCCTAACAGAAAAAGAGCATTTCAGGACTTGGTGTCCCCATGCTCACCGGAGTCTGTCCACAACACACCTGGTGTACACCTGGGAGAGACCTCAAAAGACCAGAAAGTGGTTAACCCCTATGTCACAGCAAATAACCGCTACGGCTACCAAAATGGCGCCAGTTACACCTGGCAGTTTGAGGCGCGTAAGGCCCAGATCCTCAAATGCATGGAGTGTGGGAGTTCCCACGACACCCTGCAACAACTGACCGCCCACATGATGGTCACAGGACACTTTCTGAAAGTGACCAACTCAGCGTCCAAAAAGGGGAAGCAGTTGGTGTTTGACCCCGTGGTTGAGGAAAATATACAGTCCATTCCTCTCCCTCCGACCTCTACACGACTCCCGGTTCCCAATGTGAAGTCACAGCCTGATTCTCCTCCCTTGCACTCCTCCTCCACTGAAGAGAAAAGGGAGGAGCATGAGGAGAACATGGAGATGAGTGAACCAGAGAAGAAGATCAAAGAGGAGAAAGAGGATCCGACTGAGAAATGCGAGAAACCAGGCAAGGCTGGACATTACAAGTATCTCACAGAGGAAGACCTGGAGCAGACTCCCAAAGGAGGTGTGGATATCCTGAAGTCCTTAGAGTTCACTGTGTCAAGTGCAATCATCAAGGCCCAGACTGGGACACCCACTTGGGGTGGTGCTGGCTACCCGAGCATCCACGCTGCCTACCAGCTCCATGGGTCTTTGAAGTCCTCCATGCAGAGTGTCCATGTGGTTCAACCCTTGTTCAGCACTAGCAGCTTGAAGATGATGTCCTCTGACTCCAGCAATCTGATCCACTCTCCGAGCAGCCCTTCCCCACCTCCAAGCCACAAGAACAATGTGTTGGCCATGGAAGAGCTGGTGGAAAAAGTCACAGGGAAAGTCACTGTGAAGAAGGAGAAGGAGGAAAAGGCCTCCGAAAATAAATGCAAAGCGAGATCTGCCAAGTCACCCTCTCCACTGTCCAAGGAGAGGAAGGGCTCACCCAAGGTGGATGGCCTCAACAAGCCAGTGAAAAACGTTGCCGTAGAGGATCAGAGTGAGCCTAGAAGCAGAGAGGGAGAGGCAAAAGACAACAAAGCAGATTTGTCAACGAAGAACGGAACAGACGTGCCAAACACGGCAGTTGGCAACAGCTGTAACAGCTTGGGAATCATCACTGATCACTCACCGGAGCAGCCTTTTGTCAACCCCCTCAGTGCGTTGCAGTCCATCATGAACAATCACTTGGGAAAGGCCTCAAAGACGGCCACACCCTATCTAGACCCTCTGTCGAAGCTGTACAAGATCAGTAATAGCATGCTGGAGAAGCCCATGAACATCTCCACTCAGGTCAAACAAGTTCAGTCAATCAATCGATTCTATGACAACAATGACCAGCCCATGGACTTGACGAAATCCAAAGTCACTAACGGACTAACTGCGAACAGCACCTCCACTACGCTAAACAGCACTACCAACTGTAATACCAATAACAGCAACAGACCCATCCTCTCAAGCTTGTCTGAATCTCTGTCGTCCCAAAATGCTTTGATGGACATCTCCGACATGGTCAAGAACCTGACTGGCCGTCTGACGCCCAAATCCTCCACTCCGTCCTCCATCTCGGAGAAATCTGATGCGGACAACAGCGCCTTCGAGGATGGCTTGGAGGAGCTCTCTGCAGTCCAGAAAAGGAAAGGCCGGCAGTCCAACTGGAATCCTCAGCACCTCCTCATCCTTCAGGCCCAGTTTACCTCCTGTCTTCGGGAGACGTCTGACGGCAAGTTCGTCATGACTGACCTCGGCCCCCAGGAGCGGGTCCACATCTGCAAGTTCACCGGTCTCTCCTTGACCACTATCTCCCATTGGCTGGCCAACGTCAAGTACCAGCTGAGGAGGACAGGCGGGACAAAATTCCTGAAGAACATTGACTCGGGCCAGCCCCTGTTTCTGTGCAGTGACTGTGCCTCTCAATTTAGGACTCCTTCCTCTTACATAAACCATTTGGAGTCCCACTTAGGCTTCAGCATGAAGGACCTCTCCAAGCTTTCAATAGATCACATTAGGGAGGAGCAGGCAGTTACCAGAATGATAACAGAGAAGACTTTCAGTTCCCTAGGACTTACCGAGGAAGACTCAGGCTCTGTATTTCAGTGCACGCTCTGCAATCGGACCTTTGTCAGCAAGCACGCGGTCAAGCTTCACCTTAGCAAAACACATGGCAAGTCGCCGGAGGACCACCTCATCTTTGTCACTGAACTAGAAAAGTTTGATAAAGCCTAAATGAGGTGGAGAAAGCTGATGGCATGACTGATTACTGAATCGTTGCACTATATCTCAATACTGCACTGCATCTCAACTGAGACTTTGGAATCAGTCCGAAGTAACTGCTGTCATAAAACTGGGCCATGTTCTGTTTTGGATTTCAGTTGTCTTTTATTTTTCAACACACCTTTAGCAGATCGTGTCTATGATCTTTAGGATCTTTTGTCTGTGCATGTTTTTCAGTGAATTAAGATTAAACCAACATTTAAAAAAAATGTTGACACAAACACACATTCTGAAAATGTATGATTGATATGAAGGTTTTTTGTTGTTTTCAACTAATCATATTGAAAATACATTTTAAGAGAAAAAGTAAGAAGGATTTCTGCACTTGGGCTACTATGAAGAGGTACACATTAGGATTGTTAAAATATACTCCATGGCACGATGATATTTCAACGTTTAGATTCTCACTTCTCCTGATCACCTCAAAATTGCATATGGGGTAGAACATGTTAAAGGATGAAATGTAGGCCTAATGACAAACTGCAGAAAGAACAGAATACTCATGAATATGTTCAGCTTTTCTCTGCATATTTGTTTAACTAATCAAGTATTATTTAATGGTGGTATTGCCATATTTGCTTTGATACCAGTTGTATTTTTATGATTGTGTGCCGCTTCAGTTTCAACTTGTAAATTAAGTTTTAAAACTGATAAATATATAAATGATCAGCAAGTATGTGTAAATGTATGTAATCATATCTTGCTATTGGCAGAAGCTCAACATTCTTTGTACTGTGTGCATTTTTATATTGTCACTTTATAGAAAATATGGAAAAAATAAATAACTATGTACTGTATATAGGTATAAATATATACAGTATATATATATACTGTAGAGCCAGAACATGTCCTTTTTCAATGAAAAGTAGGTCCTTCGTTGTGGTTTACATGATTAAATATAACTACACGGCCATCTCTTCTGATGCATGGTACTGTATGTTAAAATAAACATGCAATGCACAATAAATTATACATTTCAATGTTTTATCATTAATACTGTTCAGAATTCTATCCTCTAAATCATGAAAGTATTGTTTTTTTCTGCAATTGTAAAATAAACTCTAAACCTGGATTCTGCTTTGTTAAATTGGAGATTTATTTTCAATAAGGCTATGTAGCATCATGGAGGAAAACATACATTTTTATTTATTCGTAATGGATATGTAAATTCTCGGGCTTCAAGATAACCTGACCCTCGGAATAATGTTTGTGTTTTAAGTGGTCAAGACATGACCTTTCATATGTAGTTTGTCTATCACTGATTAGAGACACTCATATTGACTGTCAAATTGTGTGTTTTGTCTGTCAGCCTCTTGATGACACACACCAATGAGCATTAATGAAGTCACAGAAACGAGGTAATGTGTCACAGGGACCAACAAACAACAAGCTGCACTTTGAAGAGATTCACGTGACAATGGAGTCGAGAAACGTGTGGGTTTGGCACAACGGCGCCTGTTAAGCTTCTCTGTCTTCTCATAGCAGTTTGCTGTTTCTGGTGACGGCCTTCCCCTTTTGTTAATGATCTTAGCGCAGTCCTAGCGCTTAGACTATGTAAATCGCTGTAATCGTAAGTAAGGCCACAATGCAGCTACCTGCAGAGCAGACGGCGACATCGGGAGGCACAGTTAAGCAGATTTGCATAGCTTTGCCTCGCACGCAACACACTGGATTCCGGGGGGATTCGTGGGCCTCAGGAATCAAACATTTACTCCTTTCAACTCAATTACGGGACGGTTATGTGTTGTGGCCACAGAGAAAAATAACAATACTGGGTATGAGAGAGAATATATCATCTCAAACTCTCTTTTACTTGAACGGACAAATAGTTTCCCAAAAGCGTACACATCAGTCAATCAAATAATATTATGAATCTCTTGAATGTCAGTGGATTGGTAATGACAGGTGTCATAGTATAGTCATAAGTGTTGCGTATGTCATGTGCCATAATTCATTGGTTAAATAGTATCATAGTTACACCAGTGTGACCGGTAGAGAACTAAACTTAATGTTTTGATGATAGCAAAATCTAATATCCTCTGCCCAATCCAATAATTTCATTAGATAATGTTACATACACATTATATATTACAGTATGAGATTAGTTTCTATGCCATCACAGATAGACCAGAACAATTGTCCTCCACAAGTTCAGAGATCAGTAGTCAATGGCATCTGACTATTTGAGAAAATCAGAACTCAAAGAATTGACGCTCAGCACATTTAATCCCAGTAGGAATAGCTTCAAATGTAAGTTACCATAGGAAATGGGTATATACAGTAGGCTTAGTCACTTCTCTTGCCAAAATATAGAGAATAAAGGACATTGTCATTAGGATTTGTGAGGGACTTAACAGTTTCAGATGTATTATAGAATTAAGCCTCCAATTTCTCTGAGGCACCTGGGAACTCGATAAAGGGGGCATGGCAGGTTTCTTCCGGGAGGTATTTAAGATGACACAGTACTGCCACCCAACACATCTCTTTTACACTCGCCTGAGGCACTTTAGAGAGAAACAATAAGGAGCCGGGGAAGTCAGTACCTGGAAGTCATATAAAGAAAAAAACACATTCTAAGGGATTTAAGTCACAGAGAAAAGTTGAGTTGACATGGGACATAAACATTGGGGGTAAACACTGCTTTGAAAAACGAATATATGGGGTTTGTTCAGTTGGTACAAACAGGTGGAAATATTCTTAAAAGGAAAACATTTATTGGGAGAAGTTCAGGTACAGTATCTTAAGAAATTATGTATCGGCTTATGTTTAGTCACTGATTGGGTAGATGTGGGCTCCACTTACCAAGTTCCCTTTATGTAAAGAAGTTGCTGGTTGAGTGGTATAGTCTACAATCTACTGGAATTGAATTAAAAATGCTTTACCTGTGCTTGATTGAGCTTGCTTGGCACAATGAAACCAATGGAACAGTCCCTAATGTGCAAACCATCTGGTACTAAAGGCTCCAGCAAACGCTCAAGGCCATTTGAACTCATGGTCTGGTATCACATGCTGCACGTATACCGTTCCTTCAGATAGTATTCATACGCCTTGACTTATTCCACATTTTGTTTTGTTGTGTTACAGCCTGAATTCAAAATGGATTAACTGTATTTTTTCTCTCACCCATCTACACACAATATCCCATAATGACAAAGTGATTTTTTCTTTTGAAATATTAGCAAATTTATTGAAAATGAAATACAGAAATATCTAATTGACACAAATATTCACACCCCTTAGTCAATACATGTTAGACCTAATACCATTGTCAGTGATTACAGCCGTGAGTCCTTCTGGGTAAGTCTCTAAGAGCTTTGCACACCTGGGTTGTATAATATTCACACATTATTTAAAAAAATATTCAAGCTCTGTCAAGTTGGTTGTTGATTGGTTGGTCATTGCTAAACAGCCATTTTCAAGTCTTGCCCTATATTTTCAAGGTGATTTAAGTCAAAACTAACTAGACCACTCAGGAACAACTAGTGTATATTTGGCCTTGTGTTTTAGGTTGTTGTTCTGCTGAAAGTTGAATTTGTCTTCCAGTAACTGTTGGAAAGCAGACTGAACGAGGATTTCCTCTAGGATTTTGCCTGTGCTTAGCTCTATTCTGTTTATTTTTACCCCCAAAAACTTCCTAGTCCTTGCCAATGACAAGCATACCCATAACATGATGCTGCCACCACCATGCTTGAAAATATGACTAGTGGTACTCAGTGATGTGTTGTGTTGAATTTGCCACAAACAGAACACTTTGTATTCAGAACATGAAGTTAATTTCTTTGCCACATTTTTTGCAGTTACTTTAGTGCCTTTTTACAAACAGGTTGCATGTTTTGGAATACTTTTATTCTGTACAGGCTTCCTTCTTTTCACTCTGTCATTTAGGTTAGTATTGTGGAGTAACTACAATGTTGTTGATCCATTCTCAGTTTTCTCTTATAACAGCCAATCAACTCTGTAACTGTTTTAAAGCCACCATTGACCTCATGATGAAATCCCTAAGCGGTTTCCTTCCTCTCCAGCAAAAGAGTTAGGTAGGATGACTATCTTTGTAGAGTCCGGGTGTATTGATACTGTACACCATCCAAAGTGTAATTAATAACTTCACCATGCTCAAAAGGATATTCAATATGTGCTTAGTTTTTTTTAGCCATCTACCAATAGGTGCCCTTATTTGCAAGACATTGGAAAACCTCCCTGGTCTTTGTGGTTAAATCTGTGTTTGAAATTCACTGTTCGACTGAGGGACCTTACAGATATGTAATGAACACAAGGGGAGACAGAGAGCTGGTTTCAAGCGCATGGCGCAGCAGGTGTTTATTGCAAAGGACCACAGGAAGAGGCAGGTAGCTGGGTCCAGGGGCAGGCAGAAGGTCATACACAGGGGGTCCAAAAGGGCAACAGTACAGTCAGGGAAAAGGCTAGTAACATCATCTGGGAGATCAGGCAATGGGTAGATAACAGGAAATCCGATAGGCTAAAGTACAGGCAGGGAATAGCCAAAAGGCGTTAGTGAGGCAGGCAACAACTATCATACACGGGAGGAGTAAAATCAAGGGGGGAAAAAAGAGCTCAGAAAGACGTGTGTCACAAAACAAACAATACCTCACAGTGATGAGGTGCAAAGAATTGAACTAAATAGTGTGATAATGACACAGGTGTGTGAACAGGTGATTAGAATTCAGGTGATTGGGTTCTGGAGAGTGAGCTGCGTTCAGGGGACCTACATGTTTGAGGGTGTGAGTTGGAAGCCGACGTTACAAGATAATTTCATGTGTGGGGTATAGAGATGAGGTAGTCATTCAAAAAATCATGTTGAACACTTTTATTGCACAGAGTGAGTCCATGCAACTTATGTGACTTGTTAAGCACATTTGTAAACATTTCTGAAAACCTAATTCCACTTTGACCTTATGGGGTATTGTGTGTAGGCCATTGACACACAATCTACATTTAATCCATTTTAAATTAATGTGGTAGCACAACAAAATGTGGTAAAAGTCAAGGGGTGTGAATAGTTTCTGAAGGCATTACACATGATAGAAAAGCCCAATCACAGAATTAAGTTTTAACATGGACCAGCATTGCTTTCAACCACAGGAAATATGAATATATGTTTTCCTAGATTTCATTTGCCCGTTTTGTAAAGGAGCTGTCATCACACAAACACAGCCCCTCAATCAGTCAGCCAATGTTTTGTTTGTTCTCTTGCGATTCCTCTTTCTTTGCTTTAAAGAAAAACAGAAAAATGTATTGGCTAGATGTCATCAATAGTACCCGACAAACACACACACACAGGCAGTGGCATACATATGATGTTAAGCAAAAGGGTGTTAACAGCAAAAGGCCTCATGATGAATTCTATTTGTTTCCGATTTATAATAATCGAAAGGAAAAGCCCTGAGTCAGAGTGCTGCAGTGTACTGCGAATGAATTTGACTATTTTTGAAAATATCATTCCATGATGTATTGGTGGCCAGACAATTGGAGAAAGTAGCAATGTTTCCATCCAATTGGTGACAGATTTTCATGTGAATATTAAAAAATCTGCATCAAGAAAATATGCGCAATTTCCCACCAAAAGGGTGTGATGATGAAGTAGTGCACACAAAACAGAATTTTTTTCCTTCAGTTTTCATGTACCGAATACAAAATAAAAAGTTCAATATGTTTCCATTGCATTATCGACTCTACCGATAGTTTTGTCACAAAAGCTGTTGCTTTAAATAGCAAATGTGCCTCCTCTAGTCTTGGTACGTGTGCTCTACCCAACAGCTCGCAGATAGCCTACAGTGCAGGTAGGCTGTGCGGGTAGGCTAGTCTACATGATGAGATTATTATGGATAAGAATATTTGTATTTGTCAAACTGCAGTCAAGCATCGATCACTATGTCACCAGAATAAGACCCTCGATACTTATTGTAAACTTTCACCACCCTGTGAAGTTCATCACAATGTATTTCATCTGTAGCCTAATAAACTGTATGGTTTTCCAGGTCCTAGTCGGAGGACCACACACCATGTCATCGATATGATGGTTATTATATCAATATGTGCTCATAAAGGCATTTCCACCGTAATTTCTCGCATTATGAATTTTACAGACACAAAAAAGGTCCCACCAATGTGTCGAACGAACAAATTATCTGTAGGGATTTATAAACTTGTACCGAAACGTCCGGTTTCCATCACAGCTGTTGATTTTCTTTACATGGTATTCCTTTACTTGCATAAACACTGTGGCTGGAAACATGGTTAGTGAATGTAAAGTCTTGCAACAACATATCGTTGTACGTTCATTTCGTCCTCACAAAATGAATACAAAGGGAAACGGTGTAAATAATATAAACAACCCCGTGTCACTCATCTTATATTTCTCTGTGTAAGTAAAAGTACATAAGAATTACAATCCTCACCACAGTGTTTAACGACATGTACCTCACTTATATCTCAGTAGGGACTTACTGTATGTCATAGAGAGTAGGGATGTCCTAAACTGTACTCTGCATTGCTGCTATGATCCAATCATACTGTAGACGATTAGTCGCTAACTTCCATCATCTATCCCAGGGGTACTCGACTACCATTTGAGAAGGTCCGGTCACACAAATTTCCTGTGGCAAAGGTTCCGTGGATGTTGTCATTTATTGGCGTACAGTAGTAACAAATCACCACCTTTTTTTATTTTTTGTCAGGACCTGTGGTCCATATGAGCCTCTTCTGGGTTCGAATTCGCACCTCAGTCTGCCTGTTGAGTATCAGTCTGCCTGGCTGATCTACCCATTTCCATTTCCTGGCCTTCAGGCCTGAAAATAGGAAATGAAGACTCAAAACAAAAACAAAAACGTTAATGTCGGACAGTGTTCATTCCATTGCTAGAAATAGAGCCATCTTGTAAAGTGTCGTGTCCCTGTCAGAAGTAAACCGTGTTCAGAGATAGAGCTCAGCCGCTATTCATCAGGCTAACGCTCCTGAAGAATGGAGATGTGACAAAAGCGTCTCTTTGGAGAATAATGATGGCTGCCAAACCGTGTTTTTGAATCTATCAGACTCTTTTTCTTGATGATGCCCGCAGGTGTGTGGTGATGACAGGCTACAGCATCTTCGCTTTGGCATCAGTCACTGTTGGAAGCAACTAAAAGCATACCTCTTCATTGTTGAATAGCTTAACTTTTTATTTTACCTTTATTTTGTCTAAATGCTGTTGTACACTGAACAAAAATATAAACGCAACATATGTTGGTCCCATGTGTCATGAGCTGAAATAAAACATCCCAGAAATGTTCCATACCTGCAAAAAGCTTATTTCTCTCAAATTATGTGCACACATTTGTTTACATCCCTGTTAGTGAGCATTTATCCTTTGACAAGATAATCCATCCACTTGACAGGTGTGGCATATCAAGAAGCCGATTAAACAGCACGATCATTACACAGGTGCACCTTGTGCTGGGGACAATAAACGACCACTCTAAAATGTGCAGTTTTGTCACAGAGCACACTGCCACAGATGTGTCAAGTTTTGACTGCAGGAATGTCCACTAGAGCTTTTGCCAGAGAATTGAATGTTCATTTCTCTACCATAAGCCACCTTCAATGTCATTTTAGAGAATTTGGCAGTACGTCCAACCAGCCTCACGACCACAGACCACGTGTAGGGCGTCATGTGGGTGAGCAGTTTGCTGATGTCAACGCTGTGAACAGTGTACGCCATGGTGGTGATGGGGTTATGGGCAGGCATAAGCTGTGGACAACAAACACAATTGCAATTTATCAATGGCAATTTGAATGCACAGAGATACTGTGACAAGATCCTGAGGCCCATTGTCGTGCCTATCATCCCCCGCCATCACCTCATGTTTCAGCATGACAATGCACTCCCCCATGTTGCAAGGATCTGTACACTTTTCCTGGAAGCTGAAAATGTCCCAGTTCTTCCATGGCCTGGATACTTGCCAGACATGTCACCCATTGAGCATGTTTGGGATGCTCTGGATTGACGTGTCCGACAGCATGTTCCAGTTCCAGCCAATATCCAGCAACTTCGCAGAGCCATTGAGGAGGAGTGGGACAACATTCCACAGGCCACAATCAACAGCCTGATCAACTCTATGTGAAGGAGATGTGTCGCGCAGCATGAGGTAAATGGTGGTCACACCTGATACTGACTGGTTTTCTGATCCACACCCCTAAGTTTTTTAAGGTATCTTTGACCAACAGATGCATATCTGTATTCCCAGTCATGTGAAATCCATAGATTAGGGCCTAATGAATTTATTTAAATTGACTGATTTCCTTATTTGAACTGTAACTCAGTAAAATCTTTGAAATTGTTTCGGGTTGCGTTTATATTTTTGTTCAGTATAATTTACCTTGAAGTGACTCAATAAGCCATTATATCCTTTCTGACTGATGGGATATATACCATCTCATGGATAGGGATATACCATCTCATGTACAAACAATGAGAAGAAATACATTTTTATGTCTAATTTATGTATTTTTCCCTCAGTCCACATGCATTGTGGTAAGATTAGTATACATTTCCATGCATTTGAGACTAAATGATTGAATTGCACCCGGGCTGAATGATATTTCTTCAGTCTGTAATTGCATAGGGCCTCCATGGGCAACAAAAGCTACTACTGCTGCAGTGGGATTCCTCTAGCAATCAAATGTTAAATTGATAAGAGAAGGAAAAAAGTCACCTGTGTACATTAGTAATAACAGAGATAGCTCTTTCCCCTTTTGTGTATAAGAAAATGTAGATTTGTCCTTTAGGGCCTGAAGAAGAGAGATGGCTCGTTCTTTCTCGAAGCCTGAGGTTCTGTCGACATTCCCTTGTTACCTGAGACTATTCCTGGCACAGGTTGCCCGATTTTAATGTCAATGTGTTTTCCAACCCCCCGAGGTACAAGAGAAACCACTGTCACATGGTTGGTATATAAGCCTTGGACATTGTGGTGGGTCCCGTAACGTGTGGAGTCTCATTCACATTCTGTCCAATCCTGATTCCTGACATTTGCATGAGAATAAGCGCAAACTCCAAAAAGTGACACGTCCCAGACAGGCGATCACAACTTGGCTGTCATAATTATGCCTGTGAATTCAGGTGACACAGATCTTGTGTCCTCATCAAGTCTGACTTGACAGTGGTTCATGTTCTCTCCTGCTTTTTTGGGGGGGTTGGTTTTGTTTTTAATCAGCGAGACGGCTGTTTCCTGGTTGCGGGAGCCTACGGAGGGGCAGTGGTCTAGCCAGTGCAGCATCATTAGCCAAAAACCTGCGAGCTGCTGACACATGTCGAAGGAGGCTCACTCGACCCACGGACGATGCATCCGCATAATGTTGAGAGGTGAAGGCGTTTCTATGTACAGCAGTGCTGTCAGGTGGATTCTCGCAGGGAAGGGACTCCAGAGGGATGATGGGAGGAGATGGGGGATAGAGCTTTCTACTTCAAAGCATGGTCGTATACAAACCTAGATAGGTAGTCATACACACTTTCCATAACTGCAGTGTCCTTATTGGTAGTCAACAACAACTCAAAGTCAACAACAACGCTGACTGATCAAATTTACAGGATGTTTCCCTATCGGAACAGCAATAGTCATGACTTCTACCTCTGCAGTCCCAATCAGTCTCATGTTCATCGCATTCACTTGTCATGAGAGCGACAATCGCAACATGCAAATATTCATACGATATCCATCACACACGAAAAAGGCCACGATAATAGTGATTCATTGTCATGCATCCATACTGAGAAGCAAACTAAACCTCACAAACTAAACCTGACTTGCGTCCTGCCGGATGCACTCACAGTATGTACAGACATGTCCTATCGATTGGAAATTGATTGAGAAGCGTTTATATCTCTCACTGCCGCTGGTGCTGCCGACATCATTGACATTGTCGGCCGCCATGTCACTTTGAAGGTACACTGTTTCTTCTCCATCCTCATCCATCAGTTTATCTATGCATAATGTATATCTGGGGTCATGTACATGGTTTTTGGGGTCATGTACACGGTTGGCTCTCCTCTCTCTGATGTAGTAATAAGACTCTAGAGGGGGAAGGGGCATTTTGTGGGGACTGGACAGGCTTCCTTATGACCTCATCAAGGGTAACAAGACGAGTGTTTGATGAGAACTGAGATCATCATTACAATTCAGGGGGTGACCTTTGAACCGAAAAGAAGGTAAGGGCAACTTCCTCGATATTGTGCTTTTCCCAAATTAAGGAAAATGTTAGTGATTTAGTTAAGCGAACTGTATCTTATAGCTCGCAACTTCTCCACACAGACCCAATGATATTTTTTTTTTGCAGGAGTCACGAGGTGAGTTCAAATGGGAGACCGTAAATTAACCGGCACAACTGCGGAACTCGTCCGAAAGTTTGACGGCAACTATCAGACATATACAGTCTTCAGAAAATATTCACACCCCTTCACTTTTTCCTCATTTTGTTGTGTTACATAGTGGGATTAAAATGGATTTAATTGTCATTTTTGGTCAACAAACTACAGAAAATACTCTGTAATGTCAAAGTGGAAGACAAGTGCTAACATTTATAAAAAAAGCTATGAAAAATACAACTACTATATCTTGATTAGATGGGTATTCACCCTTTGAGACAATACATGTTAGAATCACCTTTGGCAGCGATTACAGCTGAGTCTTTCTGGGTAAGTCTTTAAGAGCTTTGCACACCTGGATTGTACAATATTTGCCCATTATTCTTTTTAAAATTCTTCAAGCTCTGTCAAGTTGGTTGTTGATCATTGCTGGAAAGCCATTTTCAACTCTTGCCAAAGATTTTAAAAGTTGTAACTAGGCCACTCAGGAGCATTTAATGTAATCTTGGTAAGCAACTCCAGTGTAGATTTGTCCTTTTTCCTTTTGTCCTTGTGTTTTGAGTTATTGTCCTGCTGAAAGTTAAATTCGTCTCCCAGTGTCTATTGGAAAGAAGACTGAACCAGATTTTCTTCTATGATTTTGCCTGTGCTTAGCTGTATTCCATTTCTTTTCATCCTAAAAAACTTGCTAGTCCTTGCCGATGACAAGCATTCCCATAACATGATGCAGGCACCACCATATTTGAAAATATGATGAGTGGTAGTCAGTGATGTGTTGTGCTGGATTTTCCCCGAACATAGCGCTTGTATTTTTTTTGCAACAATTTTTGCAGAATTGCTTAAGTGCCTTGTTGTAAACAGGATGAATGTTTTGGAATATTGTTATTATGTGCAAGCTTCCTTCTTTTCACTCTGTCATTTAGGTTAGTAACTACAATGTTGTTGATCCATCCTCATTTTTCTCATATCACAACCATTAAAGTCTTAACTGTTTTAAAATCTCTATTGGCCTCACAGTGAAATCCTTGAGCAGTTTCATTCCTCTCCATCAACTGAGTTAGGAAGGATGCCTGTATCTTTGTAGGGACTGGGTATATTGATACACCATCCAAAGCCTAATCAATAACTTCACCATGCTCAAAGGGATATTCAACATCTCCTTTTAAAAATATATATTATATGCCCTTCTTTGCGAGGCATTGGAACACCTCCCTGGTCTTTGTGGTTGAATCTGTGCTTGAAATTCACTACTAGATTGAAGGACCTTACAGATAATTGTATGTGTGGGGTACAGAGATGGGGTAGTCATTCAAAAATCATGTTAACCACTACTATTGAACACAGAATGAGTCCATGCAACTTATGTGATTTGTTAAGCACATTTTTACTCCTGAACTTATTTAGGCTTGCCATAAAAAAGGGGTTGAATACTTATTGACTCAAGACATTACATTTTTTCTTAATTTAGAAAACGTTCTACACACATAATTACATTTTTAAATTATGGGGTATTGTGTATAGATAAGTGACACAAAACCTCAATTAAATATTTGTTTTCTTCAGGCTGTAACACAACAAAATGTGGAAAAAGTAAAGGGGTGTGAATACATTCTGAAGGCTCTGTATGTCTTTAAGAGATCTATTAATAGGGGAACAAACAATCCACTTAATGCCCAAAGTGAAGGGGAGAGTCCCCCAGATGAAATTCCTTCGCTTCTGCCGCACCTACATCGGGGTCGATGATTTAGCACACAGAACTGCTGGTCCTTTGTCACTCAGCTAGAGTCGTCGTTCTCTGTCGGATGGCAGGAGGGAGGCTGAAGTTCACCATTAGCAATAACACTAAATGCATGGCTACACGATGGTCCGATAGCTCATGAATATGAATATAAATATAAATAGACATGTTGAAGAGGGGATGGATGCTGGCTTGTCACTTTCGTCTTACCTAACATTTCCACCGAGAGTTTGCCGTGTCCCAGATCTTGCGACAGAAGCAGCAGAGCTGACTTCAACAAAGTTTGCAGGGGACAGAGGCCTATAGTTTGTCACACTTTGAGAATACATTGTCACGCCTACTTTTCATGTCAATTAGATTCCCAGGTGATCAGGTTTTTGTTAGCTTGAATACAATTACAGCAGAATGGATTAATCAAATGCAGGGATGCTCCCCTGCAAATAGCCAGCTGATTTTAAGTCCTTGTTTAGAAGTGCTTTATAAAAAAATATTTGTCTTTCAATTACATTCATTGTGCTTTTTCTGTACTGACATTAAAGAACAGACAACAAATCTTAGTTTTCAGATCAGTGAAGATGAAGGGGGGGAGATGAGGAGAGAAGATGAGGAGAGGAGATGAGTAGAGTAAACCACTTCTGACTATAGAGATGCATCCATAGAGTCCCAGCTGACCAGAGGACCAATCAGAAGGGTGGTGGGCGTGGCTTACTCCCGTAGATGCTGAGATTCTCAATTGGGAAAAAATAGGTTCTCTCCTCGACTACTCCGTCCTCCTTTCCTCCGTGACCCGAAAACCGATAAGCGGTCGAGTGGTCGAGGAAAGTGTCAATAAGTTAATTGGCAAACAGTGGAGTGTCCTCCTTGACGCGATAGCCTCCTCCTACTAAGGAACCTCGTGTATCCTATTGGCTCCCTTTCGTGGAACCGTTTGGAAATCCACAACACCCTCTTTGAATCAGCTGTTGTTTTCCCGCAGGAGAAAAGCATGCACACGTTTAAAACCAATCAGCTACTTATCTTCTATCTATAAAATGTCTGGCACAACCAGCTACATTTCCTTTTACCACTTATATTTTGGGATTCCTCTGTAAAAAAAAAAACATTCTTCCATCGTCAGTGTTAGGGTTAGGGGAGGGGCTTAAGTCCTTCTGAAGGATACAATCTAATTTATGCATCCTTCTCCTTGTAGCTGGTTGGATAGTGAAGCTACTGTGCCCTGGTAATAACTAGAAGCAATGCAAAGGCCAGTTCTATATAAAGCAAAGACTAGCACATTTGACTAAGTTAAGCCCCCTGTATTAGCATAGCAGATTTAAACCACATATTGTTGTTGACATTGACATACTGCACACAGGGTTGTTTGACTGTAGGGAGGTACACTAAATAATGAAACGAGGGATGGCAGTTATTATTCACAAGCATTGTCACTTATTATAATATTTGTTATGGTGGACATCTCTGGAGGTGCACAATCCAGGAATACACTCTGTACTGACTATTAGAAAGTGCTGCACGTATCCTAGCTGTCCAGTCATTGAGTTTGATGGGTTTAGGCCTTATTTTGAGCTGAGCAAGACACTCGCCAAACCCGTCTCTCTGTCTCCAGCCCGGGCTGCGACTTCCACAGTGTCACTATCTTCGCTGGCTTCCATTTCACCTAACAGTGGGAACTTTGACGTGCGACATTGAATGCGACTCCCCTAGCACAACAACACACAGAGATTGAGTTCCCCTGGTGGTGCACTCACTGCCTGTGTGTCTGTTGTTGTTGTGTTTTATAACTTTCACTCCGAGTTAAGCCAACCCCGACTGCCAGGAGATGTGTCAAAAACAGGCGGAAGAGGGGAAAGAGGGAGAGCATTAGCGTATGCCAAAGCCAACCTGTCACTCAGCGACAGGCTGTTTGACAATCATAGGCTGTCATCACTTTCTGATCAGACATGTCAGTGGGAACGCGGGGAACGAGACAGAAATGCAGAGGAAGAATCCACACGTTTCAACCCCCCCCACACACACACACACATCACTGATAGGCGAGTCACTTCTGTTATTTATATACACACACGCCACATTTCAGGGGGAGCCAACAAATCAAATATGTCACCAAGTGCCACACAACACCATTGCAAAAAATCCTACATTTTGAAATCAGTTCTATGGGCCAATGTATCGAAATAAAGAATTGGATGTGTATTGAAGTAATGGGATGTTATATTTGACTTAAATGTTACGAGTTAAAACATTTACTGAAAACTTGATTGGAAGCTATCGAATTACTCTGTGGTCTACTAGCAACTTAAATGAACAAATCCAGTGTAAAGTTCAGAAAACTGGCTGAATGTCCCTTTTACATGTGCGGGAGTATGTGTTGGGAATGTGTACAGTGCACTGACCTTGCACTCTGCCAATAGCTGACACTCTAGTGATGAGTCGTTTGCAAACGAGACGGATCTTTGAACCAGCTCTTTTTGGCCTTCCTCACTTAGGATTTCTGGTGTGTTTAAGACTACAAGACTTGTTTCAGATTGAGGATGGCTCATGTAGCCCGTTCCTGCAGTCAAATGACCCACTGGCCTCATGGGTGGAATGTTATTAACATTTTTCCATTATTTCATAATTAATAAACGTTATTTAAAAAAAATAATATTCCATGTTTCTATGTCAAATGATTTTGTTATATTTCAGTCTTCTGTCATGTATTACTGAAAAAATATATAAACGCAACATGCAACAATTTCAACGATTTGACTGAGTTACAGGTCATATAAGGAAATCAGTCAATTGAAATAAATTCATTAGGCTTTATGGTTTTCACATGACTGGGCAAGGGTGCAGCAATGGGTGGGCCTGGGAGGGCATAGGTCCACCTACTTAGGAGCCAGGCCCACAAACTGGGTAGCCAGGCCCAGCCAATCAGAATGAGTTTTATCCGAAAAAAGGGCTTTATTATAGAAATAAATACTCCTCAGTTTCATCAGCTGTCCGGGTGGCTGGTCTTAGAAGATCCCGCAAGTGATGAAGCCGGATGTGGAGGTCCTGTGATTACACGTGGTCTGTGGTTGTGAGGCCGGTTCGACGTACTGCCAAATTCTCTAAAATGACGTTGGAGGCAGCTTATGGTAGAGAAATGTACATGAAATTCTCTGGCAACAGCTCTGGTGGACATTCCTGCAGTCAGCATGTCAATTGCACACTCCCTCAAAACTTGAGACATCTGTGGCATTGTGTTGTGTGACAAAACTGCACATTTTAGAGTGGACTTTTATTATCTCCAGCACAAGGTGCACCTGTGTAATGATCATGCTGTTTAATCAGCTTCTTGATATGCCACAACTGTCAGGTAGATGGGTTATCTTGGCAAAGGAGGAATGCTCACTAACAGAGACGTAAACAAATTTGTGCACAACATTTGAGAGAAATAATATTTTTGTGCTTATGGAACACTTCTGGGATCTTTAATTTCAGGTCATGAAACATGGGACCAACACTTTACATGTTGCATTTATATGTTTGTACAGTATAGATGAAACAGTAGTTAGCCTCCGTCCAGAATGACTGGGTTAATCAAGATTTTTGGGCACCACTATGGCGCCGCTGGCAGAGGGCGGTTTAAGAACGTTCATAACAATGGCATGACGTGACCGCGTGACGGAGGTGCAACCTATGAATTTAGTTAATTACTCTATGATGTCATAGAGGAAGTACTGACCCCATTACTGATCCGTGCTACTGCAAGTTTACCAGCTGACGCCAGCTGAACACCTTTTAGTTTACCGGCTAAAAACATGCAACTATCGATTTAACATGAACCTTATTGTCTGCTGCTATGGAGTTGCGATTATTGTGTTATTTCAATGTAGTCCTTTGTGATTGTGTGTGTGCGTGAGTGTGCGTGTCGGCCTGCTTGTGTATGTGCTTGCGTATGTGTGCGTGGTTGTTGGGATGTAGGGTCTGTTATCAGAGAGCGAAACCCCTATAGTGCGTCCATTTGACTCTGTAGTGGTAAAACAAACTAAATCAGTATTCATATCAGCCTACAGTACAACTAGTACTCATAACCCTCCCCTTTAAAACAGCAGTGGTATGCTATGTAGGGGTACTGCAATCTAATGCCAGGCGTACAGTATGATGATGGCTCACTGAGTGTTGTAGAGATGGCTGCCACTCTCATTCTCCTTTAATGGGTCATTACCAAGGCCCATTCCAATCCTCTGCTTGGGGCCTTGTAATATTACCATTATCATCAGGAGCACACATAGCCTCGTCTGCTGGAGACAGAGGGGTGTGTGTGTGTGTGTGTGTGTGTGTGTGTGTGTGTGTGTGTGTGTGTGTGTGTGTGTGTGTGTGTGTGTGTGTGTGTGTGTGTGTGTGTGTGTGTGTGTGTGTGTGTGTGTGTGTGTGTGTGTGTGTGTGTGTGTGTGTGTGTGTGTGTGTGTGTGTGTGTGTGTGTGTGTGTGTGTGTGTGTGTGTGTGTGTGAGATAAGAGATAAGCACGGGTTGAATGCACCTTGGGGCCTGTTCAATGTACTAATTGCTTTCAATATGACACACTCAGATCCAAACAACAATAACGCTGGTGTATACACACACGCACGCACGCACGCACGCACGCACGCACGCACGCACGCACGCACGCACGCACGCACGCACGCACGCACGCACGCACACACACACACACACACACACACACACACACACACACACACACACACACACACACACACACACACACACACACACACACACACACACACACACACACACACACACACACACACACACACACACACACCCCAGAACAAGAATCTCACTCTCTGATAATACATGGACACTCAAAGGACTGTGTTACACCACCCTAGTGGTCTGGGAGATGGTTAATATGAGGCCCTAACAGCAAGCAGTGCCTGAAGCCATCAGAGGAGCTTTTTGATCAGTTTGATGGAAATGTGCTCGGCGGGCAGTGTCGGGAGAACGGATCAGTAGCCAAGGCGATGTGGAGTGACGCACAAGCCAAAACCGCCTGCCATCATATCCGTCTTTTGATGTCTAGCCGGCCTCACTCTGTTTTTTTTTCCACCTCCCCCCTCTTTTCGTTCTCTCTTCTCCAGGCCCCTCTTCATCGTTTTCTTTCAGGGGAAGCCTTGGGGGTGCTGGGTGGGTGTGGGGGGGTTACATTTTCACTAAGGGCCGTATTTTAAACCTGAGCAAATGCGGTCATGTCGATAACACAGCTTTTTCCTAAACGAGCCCAGAGAGGTCATTACGTTGACGAACCATGGTGGGGGAAAGTCGACACGGTGAGTGGAGCCCAAACGGAGAACGGGTGAAGGGAGCACTAATGGAGAACGGGTTAGCCACCGGAGACTGAGATCAATGACCATCATATCCTCTGATAGCAGCTCTACAGAGCACTAGCAAGTTAGACCACCAGCGATGTGTAACGAAGGGGTCGAAAGATGCAAATGGATCTGTGCAATGGAATCTGCAGTTCCAAGAGGATGAATCTACCTTGATCCCTGGGTACCTTTAAAGCTCATCAGTAGGCATACAATTTGTGTGGATTTGTACAGTAAGTGCAGCTGAATAGGGAGATGGCGAATCTGAAAACGGCGGGACTAATGTTTTTGAGTTAGTTGCATTGGTGGGGCTTGAATATGTAGGACAAGCCTGACCAACTAGCTTTCTATCTGGCCATTTTGCGTGCTGTGGCATGTATAGGCATCTCCTTCTTGTCGACTTTCACTGTGTTTTGAAACTCCCTTTGCTACAATTGAATTCCGGCCTGTGTGTCCTCAGCCTCTATTTACTGTAGGTGTGTAGTGGTGTAAACCATGTTTATCCCCAGAGAATGATGATAACCCAAGTCTGTAATTAACAGCCTGTCACATTATCCTCTTGTATTCAGCCATATGCCTTTTTTGGGAACGTTGTATCGAGGACTGTCTGAAGTTGTACACGATAATTAAAATCAAATGACAATTCCACTTGGCTTTTTAATTATCCACTTAAGATGCGCATTAACACATGAGCACAAACACACACACACACACACACACTCAAAGATAATGCCTCTTTTAACCACGTTGTGTTAAGTGCCCGCACTTCAACTTTGATGTTATTCATGAAGAAATCACCTCCCACTCACACATTACTCAAGTTCTGATCATTGGCGTGCAAATTCATAAACGTTTGATGATAAATTGTATTTAGAAGTGACACCCCGGAACCAGCAGATTTTTGTACGTGTTTATGACAGCCTGTTTGGCTGAAATAAGTGGCAATAGCTAGTTCGCTATGCTAGGTCTAATTAAAGAGGTGAATTCCGGAAACAATAAATGAATATGCAAATGATCTCTGTCTGCCGCTAATTTTCCAAGGCAGTGATAAGAGAGTGGAGTTAAGCTTTTTCTCTTAACCCTGATTTCCTTTATCCACCATAACAAACAAACATAAACTATAATCCTATTATATTGTTAATGGTACCATTTTGCTTGCTGAGGCGTTTTTGTGAGCCTGTGGTTTTCCGTATTGGAACTAACACAACTTAAAATCAATTTTCATGCATTTTTATTCTCCCTTTTTTAATTTGCTACCCTTCTCACTTATCTTTGTGCCTCAATTCTCGTTGATTTAACTTCTCCTTTCTTTTGTCTGCGTCACTGTGCTTAACGCCTGTCCCTGGGAAGACACTGATAGCAAACACTTTATGTTTATGTGGAATTAATATTAAGTATCTTACCGTCATGTTGTCATTGGTGTTTTAGGGTTGCCATTCCACATTAAGGTATGTCAGAGACTACTGTATGTACCAAATGTATTTATTCTACACTGAACCAAAATATAAACGCAACGCGTAAAGTGTTGGTCCCATGTGTCATGAACTGAAATAAAACATCCCTGATATTTTCCATAAGCACAAAAAGCTTATTTCTCTCAGTTTTTTGGCACAAATTTGTTTACATCCCTGTTAGTGAAAATTTCTCATTTGCCAAGATAATCCATCCACCTGACAGGTGTGGCATATCAAGAAGCTGATTAAACAGCAGGATCATAACACAGGTGCACCTTGTGCTAGGGACAGTAAAAGGCCACTCTAAAATGAGCAGTTTTGTCACACAACACAATGCCTTAGATGTGTCAAGTTTTGAGGGCGTGTGCAATTGGTATGCTGACTGCAGGAATGTCCACCAGAGCTGTTGGGAGAGAATTGAATGTTCATTTCTCTACCATTAGAGAATTTGGCAGTACGTCCAATCAGACTCACAACCATGTGTATGGCGTCGTGTGGGCGAGCAGTTTCCTAACGTCAACATTGTGAACAGAGTGCCCCATGGTGGCGATGGGGTTATGATATGGGCAGGCATAAACTACGGACAACGAACACAATTGCATTTCATCGATTGGTAAGTTGAATGCACAAAAATACCCATTGTGAGACAGATTTAGTTTTTTAAGGCATCTGTAACCAACAGATGCATATCTGTATTCCCAGTCAAGTGAAATCCATAGATTAGGGCGTTATAAATGTATTTCATATGACTGATTTCCTCATATAAACTGTCAAAGTAAAATATTTGAAATTGTTGCATGTTAAGTTCATATTTTTGTTCAGTGCACCGTAAAAACAAAGTGGAGCTTGTATGTGTAGGCAATACAACTGTAGAAAGCTGTCCCTGGACAATGAAACAAAGTAAAAACACCAGTCTCTTCAACCAATGGTTTAGCTCTTTATAGAAGACTTTAGTGATTGTGATACCACATAGAAGCAGCTGTCTAAAACATGGGGCTAATTTAAGAGTGCAATGTCACAGACCATTCAGATAGAATAGACTGAGGATTTCTACCTGCATTGTTTTAGATATCTTAACCTTCTTACCAAACCCCTGATGTCACTCATTTGACTATTGTAACACATTGTTCAATCAGACCGATTCAGAACAGTAAATTACAACTAAGACAAGCCGACCAAGTCCTAGACATGTCAATAAGTAAACTGCACTATGGTCTGGCTTCGAGCCAGCTTTGAAAGAAAGATGGTCGTTTCTCAGCCAAACCCCCCAGCTTGTACAAATGGCTACTCATGTTTACATTCAATAGTGGCTCTGCTAGTCACAGCCGCAGAGTTCTTGACAGGCTCCTCTCGAGTTCAGCAACCTTGTCTGCGTTGACAGCTGCCGCTATTAAGGGCATGGGGCTGCCATGGCACCCGGCTGTGTTACTGACTGGTTAAAGGCACTTGGTCGTGGAGTGCATGGGGTTATTTTTCCCTCTAAAACACCCATCTAGTATGTTTCTGTCAGCTAGCTATGCTATACATGTGTCTTGCTGTCGATCCATGGAGTATCAGCACAAAGGTTGAGACGTGTGAAGGTGTGAAGTGTAGATGGAGATGGAATGAGAGAGAGAAAGAGAGAGAATAGAGAAAGGGTGAGGGATTGGTTGTGAAGTTGCAGAGTTGTCCTCCTACGGTAAGTGATGGAGTTCAAAAAATGCAATGTGCGTCATACTGAAGATGCCTGGAGTACATTTTGAACTTTTGATTGTGTACTCTCTCCTCTCTCTCTCTCTCTCTCTCTCTCTCTCTCTCTCTCTCTCTCTCTCTCTCTCTCTCTCTCTCTCTCTCTCTCTCTCTCTCTCTCTCTCTCTCTCTCTCTCTCTCTCTCTCTCTCTCTCTCTCTCAGAAGAAGCTCTGCAGTCTTGAAATAGCTTAAATTGGAGATTACTTTGGGGTGTATCAAATTAGAGTTAAGATGATGAAAAACTGACAGGCAATACTTTACTACCAGTGTTGGATTAGAGTTATTGGAACAATTTGCTTTGGCTTTATGGCCCTAATGTGCTGAAGTCAAAGAGGAATACTGAACTGAAACTGTCTAATACAAATAGTAGTGTAAAGATTGAACTGAAAATGAATAAATTACCCTTTGTCTTGCTTAATATTATTACCTAGAAGTTCATATTAAGTTGTCTATAGTATTTTGATTTGGTCATTGAATCAGAAATCTCATTGATTTTGCAAACACTATACCAATTCACCACCCATTGCCATAGCATAGATTATGAAGATTGATTGGCATTTTCTGTACTATTCCAGTGTTTCCATTGCACCAGGCAAGCTCAATAAAGCACAGCTAAAGTATTTGAAAGAAAACCCATACAATATTGAAACCTGGTCTGATTCATCCTGTAAATAGGTTTGGTGTACGACTGACTGTCTTGTCTGCCTCTCCTCTTCAGTGACCTTCCACAGCATGTGTAGTAACATTAGGAGAAATGTGACAAGAGCCAATATGACAGCTTTGCAGGTGTGAGAGGAAAGAGCACAAAGTTTTCAAGGACACAGTATGTGTGTACGCACCTAGAAGGGCCAACAAACGCCACCAACTGGCACAGCAAGCGCTGCAAAACTGGGCTGCTGGCGAAAAACAGAGAGTATTGGCACCGGGGAATGTTCCCATGTCTTGGAAAAAGGATGGTACAGAGGAGAGACAACAATGATGATAAATAGATTGGGGTCAATTCCATTTCGAATTCAGTCAATTCAGTTGATCCAATTCCAGTTTACTTCCTGAAATCAAATGGAATAGGGACCTTACCCTGGTTTACAAGATTAGACAATTATATATGCCATTTTGTTTACAATTATGTATGCCATTCATTACATTTGCTATTGATGTTTGAAATGATTTAGAAATGTATGTTCTGTGTGTGTGTGTGCTCACCCAAATACTGCTACAAACTAGACAGGATTAAATTAAGATTAAGGAAAAGTAGACTTAAATAGTCCATTAAAATGTTCCTTCCTAAACTTAAATAATACCTAACTTGCAATGATGGTGTCCTGAACAGTTGACGGGTAACTATTGTGGAAGTGTTTGTTTGGGTCTCAGTTGTCAATTAAGTTCTTAAGAGGCTAAGCCAAATCCTTGTAAAGTGTCTCCTGAACCCGGCTCAAGACGTTGAGTCCTCTTTAATATTTGCGGTACTGTATGTGGTGACATACCTTTCAGACGCACCTTCCAGTTTAACTGTCTTTTTTAATGTCTCCCTCTGTTCTCTCTCTCTCTCTCTCTCTCTCTCTCTCTCTCTCTCTCTCTCTCTCTCTCTCTCTCTCTCTCCGCTCTCTCTCTCTCTCTCTCTCTCTCTCTCTCTCTCTCTCTCTCTCTCTCTCTCTCTCTCTCTCTCTCTCTCTCTCTCTCTCTCTCTCTCTCTCTCTCTCTCTCTCTCTCTCTCTCCACACAAATCATGAAGTCTGGAATCCAAGTACGTAATTACATTGTCATCAATGTATGATTTACCGGACGGTCTAATTCATTGTCAAAAACAGGTAC
The DNA here is from genome assembly GCF_045679555.1 of Salvelinus alpinus. NCBI lineage: Eukaryota > Metazoa > Chordata > Actinopteri > Salmoniformes > Salmonidae > Salvelinus > Salvelinus alpinus. The sequence continues at coordinate 35,958,228 of NC_092114.1, forward strand.
ATCATTTTGCCATGTCAACCCTTGGCAAATGTATGTATTATCTCCTTTCTCTGTACCCAAGGTACAGAACTCCTTCACTCCTTAATGTTTTTAATATGAGTCCTTAATCTCCTTCATTAGTGGCCACCTCTTAATTGTCTGTTGCTTCTCAGACATCAGACTTTGATAAGAGGATTATAATGGCCAATGTTTCGGGGGCTGATTTCCCAAAATACCATGCTAGACAAGATAAAGATCAGGATCATGTCCATTAGGCACCAAATGGGAAAAAACTGCCTGAAACAAGGAGGGATTTCCTGGACTTGTCTAATAAGAAACGCTCATTTTCATTTCACATTGCAAAATGTTTTCCTATGCAAACCTCAATGAACATGACCCTGTTCACTTATAGGGGTCTTTGGAATTGGGGAGGTGGGGAGGAAGGGGGATTGGAATTCTTTGATATTTCCCGCTGTTTTCATTTGCAGGGTTCCGCCATGTGCCATATGGAGAGTAATTCAGAATGCTGCTGTCTACAAAAGGGGATGATGGGCATGGTTGGGCAGTGACTTGAAATGTCTAGAGGTTCAATATTGTAAGTAATTATGTCACCTTAGTGGAATGAAATTACTCCTGTTTTGTTAACGTTTTCAGATTGCTTTGTAGTTTGTCACAAATATACATATTGTATATTCTGTCTTTTTCTTACCTTCTTGCCTATTGGCAAGAAAGCGGACAACAACCTTGTATTGGCTCTGTTCTTAATATTTGACAACGATAGCACCAGTGCAAATAGCTTTCATATCATGCCCTTTCCGCATCTTGCCTGTGAATAGATTATTTTCTATATCCTCAAGACAGGGGTCCAGACAAAATAATAGATGAAAATTGTAATGTACCATCTATAAAATTGTAATACACCCCCCCCCCCCCCCCCATGATCTGTTTTACTTCAAAGTCTTGGCAATTTCTGATCCGCATGACATTCACACTCCTCCAGGGTCAAACAACATCTTGCAGCCTTCATAAAATGATTAAATATTTTAAACAGCCTCCGCTCATACCTCCGTCGCCCCCCGAGACCGATGCTGTTATCATTTTTGTCAAAGCCTGTTTCTATCTGCATTTGTCCCGCACACATTTACCAGTTATCAATCGCTGTGTCAGAATGCAAAATAACTGATGTTCTTCAGGGCAATATTGGATGGACTATCTGAGGCTTTTAATCAATGCATAGTTTCCCTCACTCTCTTCCTCTCTCCCTCTCTCCCTCTCTCCCTCTCTCCCTCTCTCCCTCTCTCCCTCTCTCCCTCTCTCTCTCTCTCTCTCTCTCTCTCTCTCTCTCTCTCTCTCTCTCTCTCTCTCTCTCTCTCTCTCTCTCTCTCTCTCTCTCGCTCGCTCTCTCATTCTCTCTCTCCTCTCTATCCTTAAATATTTGAAAGTTGTAGCTGAATGTAATGTATTTGCACAGAGAGCGAGGAAAAGAGAGAGAGAGCAGTGACAGAAGCAGTATATTATTAAAGGTTACACCTCAGGGCTAACAGAGTATCAAGGGGCTTTGCGTCTGGGAATGACTGGGATCACAGCGGAATCACACACACAAGCTTTCTGTTGTCCATAAATCAACTTTGCTAATATAATCTTTCTCACTCAAAGGCAGAGTGAATACTCTGAATATGGATGGTGGACGGATCCGACGGGTCGTGCTTGCTGCACCGCACCTGACTCTGTCTGTTTGGGTTTACAGTACAGTGCAAGGCCACTGCCACTAGTAATAAGGTTGTTAATGTATCTCTCGAGATCAAAAATATTCTTCTCCATCTTGTTTCCGCTGTTTTTGTAGGGTGTTGAGAGGAGACTTGAAAGCAAGGGTTGGGGGTTAGAAGGTTACATCCCTGACAGATGGGTATTAAATTCTCTGGCAACAGCTTTGGTGGACATTCCCGCAGCCAGCATGCCAATTGCATGCTCCCTCAAAACTTGAGACGTCTGTGTTGTGTGACAAAACTGCACATTTTAGAGTAGCCTTTTATTGTCCCCAGTACAAGGTGCACCTGTGTAATGATCGTGCTGTTTAATCAGCTTCTTGATATGCCACACCTGTCAGGTGGATGGATTATTTTGGCAAAGGAGAAATGGTCACTAACAGGGATGTAATCAAATTTGTGCACACATTTTAAGAGAAATAAGCTTTTTGTGAGTATGGATTTTTTTTTTTTCAGCTCATCAAACATGGGACCAACACTTTACATGTTGCGTTTATATTTTTGTTCAGTATATATCCTTAATGTGGTCTGCCCAAAAATTACTCATATTAATTGAAATGGTGAAAAAAGGCATATGAAAAAAGGCTGCCACAAGTTTGAAGAGGTATTAAACGGAGGGGCGTTAATCACTCAGACAAAATTCACCATTAAAGCCCATTTTGTCATCGAGTGCAAGGGGGTCAAGGTTTAATTGTTTTATGGCCCGTGCCAAGCCACTAAGACTGTACAGCTTGAGGAAGAAATCCCCAAAATTTTAATCAGAAATGAAAAACCTGATGACATGACCATGCAAAATGATCCACAGCGGTGTTAGCATCCTTAGCTAGTGTATTTATAAAACGTCTCAACACACTTAACAAAACAAATAAAAAATATCAAAAATAAATTAACTTACACCCAGGCATAATGGAGGTGTCAGTTTCATGTTTTATCCCCACCCCTCACTGTAACAGCCCTAGTTAGTTAGGGGAAAGCTGCTCAACCTCCCTGGAACAGTATTCAGTCAACTAAGCAGAAAACGTTCATTTCGGGCCGGTAGTTAATTGTTGTCTGTCCGATGTCTTTGCCCTGGGTGGTTGGAGTAGACGAGGACATATCATGATTTGGGGAGGATGGGTGGACGCAGTGGGGTGCAAAGGGGTGGGTGAAAGAAGGAAGGGCTAAGCAATGAGTCTCCAGAGATGCAATTTAGGTTCCAATCAAACATTTGGGAAGCTGAGAAAGCCTTGGTGATAGCCACCCAACTCTTTAAAAAAATCACAATGTATTGTCTTGGGGAGAGTCGGTGGCCTCTCACCTGACTGACGGTCTATGGGTTTTCACATGTCCTGTAGAAGGGTTTTTTACCGTTTGTGCTGGACGCCTAAGAGGACGCTGTCATGTTGTGTTCAGGCTTTAAATTACTGTTTGAAGTCACAGCTTGGGCACAAACCTTGTAATTCTGCATTGTACCTCAGTGAGAGAATATCCTCTATACCCTAAGATGGCATTATGGCTGACGTGTATATTTAGAGTTATGTCCATAAATGAATGTGTAACATATTGCTTATGAAGAAACACCTTAACATCCCCATATAACGCTTACAGCAGGTATCCCCAACTGGAGGCCCGTGGGCCGAATTCGGTTTTATTTTCTGAGCAAGAAAAATGATCTTTTTTTTGTGTGGAATTTTCATTGTTGGACATAAAAGACTGTAAAAACACCAGGAAATCATCTCCAAGTTATTTTAATTTAAGAAATCTGTTCCCAAGCATTCCCATGCATAATAGACAGACACATGATTGTATACAAATGTAAGCAACGTTTGAAATGCTTACGTTTTAGTCAAACATATCTGTTTGGGGCAATTTGTAATTATGTTCCGGCCCCCCGACCATCCGCTCCAGAACCAAAATCGTCCCGCAGCTGAATCTAGTTGATGATCCCTGGCTTACAGCTTATAAGGCCAGGAGTTTCTCAAGACTACTGTACATGACCTTGACCAGGAAAACCTCCGGGGCCTTTAACTGAGGTTATAATTAACAGACATGCTGCATTATATCTTCGGTAATGCCCTATTGCTTGAAGAGACCTGGGTCATGTTCATTAGGCACCAAACGGACTGAAACAAGGAGAAAGTAACTGATCCAATAAGAAATGCTCATTTTAGTCCTACGTTGCAAGATGTTTTCCATTACGGTGCCTAATGAACACGACTCTGATTGCACTGACAATTAAAAACCTTGACCTTTGACGAGTCCAAGGTAAATATGTTCAATAGCCCCTTTCCCTTATAAATCAGACTGCTCAGTTAATAATTGATAAAGAGTACAGAGTTCCTGATCCGATTACTGTTGGTGTGGGACTCAATTAGCAGAAGATGTACCATCGTCTGCTGTCCCTCAATCAGCTGTAAACCAATAAACTGCCTCTAGTCATATCTCTTGAACAGTGACATGACTGATCTTAGGTCAGTCCTACTGACTGAGTGCCTTGAGCACAGTCATCCAATAGCCCTCATTGCCTGACTTTGAACTAAATGAATTCACAAAAATTGTTTATTTTCCTGTAGGTCCCATTTCATATCCTTGCTGACCAGAAGGTGACATCAACAAGGTCGAGACTGCCAACTGGTAGGTTCAAACCTTCATGTTCTACTGCTTTTATCTGATGGGGAGTGGTTTTCATCTCTTCAGATTTGGGACCGACCATGATCTAGTTATGGCCACTTTCACCATGATTCTTAGCAAATGTTCAAATTTCAATCAAATCAAATCAAATTGTATTGGTCACATACAAATATGTAGATGTTATTGCGGGTGTAGCGAAATGCTTGTGTTCCTAGCTCCAACAGCGCAGTAGTATCTAACAATTCACAACAATACACACATCTAAAAGTAAAAGAATGTAATAAAGAAATATATAAATATTAGGACGAGCAATGTCAGAGTTTCATTGACTAAAATACAGTAGAATAGAATACCGTATATACATATGAGATGAGTAAAGCACTATGTAAACATTATTAAAGTGGCCAGTGATTCCAAGTCTATGTATATAGGGCAGCAGCCTCTAAGGTGCAGTGTTGAGTAGCTGGGTGGTACCCGACTAGTGATGGCTATTTAACAGTCTGATGGCTTTGAGATATAAGCTGTTTTTCAGTCTCTCGGTCCCATCTTTGATGCACCTGTACTGACCTCGCCATCTGGATGATAGCGGGGTGAACAGGCCGTGGCTTGGGTGGTTGATGTCCTTGATTATCTTGTTGGCCTTCCTGTGACATCGGGTGCTGTAGGTGTCCTGGAGGGCAGGCAGTGTGCCCCTGGTGATGCGTTTGGCAGACCGTACCACCCTCTGGAGAGCCCTGCGATTGCGGGCGATGCAGTTGCCGTACCAGGTGGTGATACAGCCCGAAAGGATGCTCTCAATTGTGCATCTGTAAAAGTTAGTGAGGGTCTTAGGGCCAAGCCTAATTTCTTCAGCCTCTTGAGATTTTTACCCTTGTAAAACTGACCATCCTACCGATCCTCGACTTCGGCGATGTCATTTACAAAATAGCCTCTAATACCCTACTCAATAAATTGGATGCAGTCTATCACAGTGCCATCCGTTTTGTCACCAAAGCCCCATATACTACCCACCACTGCAACCTGTACGCTCTCGTTGGCTGGCCCTCGCTTCATACTCGTCGCCAAACCCACTGGCTCCAGGTCATCTACAAGACCCTGCTAGGTAAAGTCCCCCCTTATCTCAGCTCGCTGGTCACCATAGCAGCACCCACCTGTAGCACGCGCTCCAGCAGGTATATATCTCTGGTCACCCCCAAAATCAATTCTTCCTTTGGCCGCCTCTCCTTCCAGTTCTCTGCTGCCAATGACTGGAATGAACTACACAATTTTCTAAAACTGGAAACACTTATCTCCCTCACTAGCTTTAAGCACCAGCTGTCAGAACAGCTCACAGATTACTGCACCTGTACATAGCCCATCTATAATTTTGCCCAAACAACTACCTCTCCCCCTACTGTATTTATTTATTTATTTTGCTCCTTTGCACCCCATTATTTCTATCTCTACTTTGCACATTCTTCCACTGCAAATCTACCATTCCAGTGTTTTACTTGCTATATTGTATTTACTTCGCCACCATGGCCTTTTTTTTGCTTTTACCTCCCTTATCTCACCTCATTTGCTCACATTGTATATAGACTTATTTTTCTACTGTATTATTGACTGTATGTTTGTTTTACTCCATGTGTAACTCTGTGTTGTTGTATGTGTCGAACTGCTTTGCTTTATCTTGGCCAGGTCGCAATTGTAAATGAGAACTTGTTCTCAACCTGCCTACCTGGATAAATAAAGGTGAAATAAAAAATAAAAAAAATTGAGGAGGCGCTGTTGAGCCTTCTTCACCACACTGTCTGTTTGGTAGATCATTTCAGATCATCAATGATTTGTACGCCGAGGAACTTTAAGCTTTCCACCTTCTCTACTGCGGTCCTGTCGATGTAGATAGGGGTGTGCTCTCTCTGCTGTTTCCTAAAGTCCATGATCAGTTCCTTCATTTTGCTGACGTGGAGGGAGAGGTTATTTTTTTGGCACCATTCCGCCAAGGCCCTCACCTCCTCCCTGTCGGCTGTCTCATCATTGTTGGTAATCAGGCCTACTACTGTTGTGTTTCTGCAAACTTGATGATTGAGTTGGAGGTGTGTGTGCCCACTCAGTCATGGGTGAACAGGGAGTACAGGAGGGGGCTGAGCACGCACCCTTGTGGGGCCCCTGTGTTGAAATCAGCGAAGTGGAGGTGTTGTTTCCTACCTCAGGAAGTCCAGGACGCAGTTGCACAGGGCGGGGTTCAGACCCAGGGCCTTGAGCTTGATGATGAGCTTGGAGGGTACTGTGGGGTTGAAAGCTGAGATATAGTCAATGAACAGCATTCTGGCATAAGTAGTCCTCTTGTCCAGATGGGATAGGGCAGTGTGCAGTGCGATGGCGATTGCATCGTCTGTGGATCTATTGGGGCGGTAAGCAAATTTAAGTGGTTCTAGTGTGTCAGGTAAGGAGGAGGTGATATGATCCTTAATGAGTCTCTCAAAGCACTTGACAGAAGTGAGTGCTATGGGGCGATAGTCATTTAGTTCAGTTACCTTTGCTTCCTTGGGTACAGGAACAATGGTGGACATCTTGAAGCAAGTGGGGACAGCAGACTGGGATAGGGAGAGATTGAATATGTCCGTAAACACTCCAGCCAGCTGGTCTGCGTATCCTCTGAGGACGCGGCTAGGGATGCCGTCTGGGCTGGCAGCCTTGCGAGGGTTAACACTCTTTAATGTCTTACTCACATCGGTCACAGAGAAGGAGAGCCCACAGTCCTTTGGAGCGGGCCGCATCGGTGGCACTGTGTTATCCGCAAAACGGGTGAAGAAGGTGTTTAGCTTGTCTGGGAGCAAGACATCGGTGTCCGCGACGTGGCTGGTTTTCCACTTTGTCTCTGTACTGACGTTTTACCTTTTTGATTGCCTTATGGAGGGATTAACTACATTGTTTGTATTCAACCATATTCCCAGTCACCTCGCCATGGTTAAATGCAGTGATTCACGCTTTCAGTTTTGCGCGAATTCTGCCATCTATTCATAGTTTCTGGTTTTGGTAGCTTTAAATAGACACCGTGGGAACACTTCCTGATGAACTCAGTCACCGTGTCTGTGTAAACGTCAATGTTATTCTCTCAGTCTACCTGGAACATATCCCAGTCCACGTGATCAAAATAATCTTGAAGCATGGATTCCGAAGGGAAGAGCAAAATGGAGTCGTGATCTGATTTGCCAAATGGAGGGCAGGGGAGGGCCTTGTAGTAGTCTCGAAAAGGCGAGTAGCAGTGATCTAATGTTTTCCTAAGCGATTACTACAGTCAATGTGTTAATAAAACTTCGGTAGCATTTTCTTCAAATTTGCTTTCACAGCTACAACAAATTCGCCCTCAGGATATATGGTTTCCAGTTTGCATAAAGTCCAGTGTAGTTCCTTGAGGGCTGTAGTAGTATCGGCAGAGGGGGAATATACATGGCTTTGGCTATAACCAAAGAGAATTGTCTTGGGAGATAATATGATCGACATTAGATTGTGAGGTATTGTAGGTCGGGTGAACAAAAGGACTTGAGTTTCTGTATGTTATCACAATCACACCATGAGTAGTTAATCATGGTACTTACATCCCGGCCTTTCTTCTTCCCGGAGATTCCTGTCTGAGCGATGAACTGAGAATCCAGCTGGCTGTATGGACGGGAACAGTAAATCCAGAGAGAGCCATGATTCCGTGAAACAGAGTATGTTACAGTCCCTGATGTCTCTCTGGAAGGAGATCCTCGCCCTGAGCTATTCTACTTTATTGTCCAGAGACTGAACATTAGTGAGTACTATAGTCGGAAGCGATGGATGGTGTGCCTGCCTCCTGAGTCGGACTAGAAGTCCACTCAGAATACCTATTCTCCGCCGATGCAGCCTCTGGGATAAGTTAAATTGCCCTGGAGGGTACGCACAAAGGATCCAATTCGGGTTTTATTGCTGATGAGTTACCACCACTCTGATTTCCAAAAGTTATTTCTGGGTATTTGTAATAACACAAAAAAAAAGAAATACTGCAAAGTTGCTTAGGAGCTAGAAGCAGAGCTGTGATGTCTGTCGGCACCATGTGTTTTGGTTCCATTCAGCAATATGGCGTGCTTCAAGTTGAAATATTTCCGGCTTCATGCGCCATTTGGAGTTTTCCATAGGAATGTGTGGATAACGTCAGCGCTAACACTTTCTACTGGTTTTAATGTCTATAGGTGGCATAGGAACCAGCTGTGTTTTGGTTGTGAATCAACAAGCGCTGACTGGATTTATGATGACTGGTAATGTCTGGATCGTCAACTAGTAATGTCTAGATCAGGGATGAGCAACTCTGGACCTTTGGAGGCCTGTGTGTCTGCTGGCTTTTGTTCTTTCTTTTAAATCAGTGTCTGGTTAAGACCTGGGAAACCAGGTGTGTGCAACTGGGGTCATTAATGGATCAATATAATGCTGGGCATTAAAAACAGACACTCAAGCCACTGAGTACAGGAGTTACCCATCCTTATGGTTCTATTCAATCTGTAAAGCTGAAGCGATAGAAATGTAAAGGTAATTTCCAATTGAGTCGACATATGCAACGTTGCCCGTGAATGCAGTCTCCGCTAAAGCTGGAACGTTGCGTTTGAATTTCAATCACCCAATAAAGCTGAATAGTCTAGATTTAAAGCAACTAGATCTACTACTGCTAGCTCTATTGTGGGTAACCAAAAGTGTTCTGTACCTTTAAGGTACTTTTAAGGTTCTTGCTGTTGGTATAGAATCACACGTACACATGAGCATGCTCGCACACACACTTTCTAAGGTACGCCAAACATTTGTATTATTTTGCACCTACGCAAAGTTGAATGCGATATTATTACAGTTTGGGTGGGTCTCCATTCATAAATGCATGTCTACTGTACAACACCAAGGGCAGGTCTTGGACGGCCAATAATGACCGTAGAGTCAGTGCAATGCTTGACCTTGAGTCTGAGTACCAACACAACTCTCCTTACATGCATTTCAACCAGAGCCGTTTGTTTGTCAGCAAGCATAGGTCTGTCTCTACATCACTTTCTGCATCCAACTGGCCAAACTCGACTGCATTATTCATCAAACACAAACACACAGAGAATGTATTCCTGTGGACCGCTACTCAACAAAGTCACAAGATTTATGAGTCCCTCTTTAGGTTATAATTCAAAGTTCATCCTCACATACATCATATTTTGAAGCACATAGATTATGAGAGAAAGCACATTTATCATATCCAGGCACACACAGACGCACACACACAGACACGCACACCAATAAATAGGCACACAGACACACACTTAGTTCACCCACCCTCCACAATTCAAATTTTATTCCAAGACATCCCCTCCTCTGAAGTGTTCAAGTGCCTGAGCTTTGTGTTTACAATCTGATGAGATGCTTTACTGTATACCGCCCATGATGAAAAATAAGTGATACTGTTTAAATAAGGAAAAATATTCAGTATAAAACTGTCAAATAAAGGGTTAAGCCATGCTTGTGCCATCTATTGACCATTGCGGTTCACTTACTGGAACATGAAGTTACACATTCATCAATTTTGTGTTCAAAATACTGTATAGAGTCAAAGTTTAACCCCCAAAATATCATCCAACTATCCGTTAACCCTGCCTCACACCATGATAGATTGTATTATGGCCTAATCTTAACTCAAACACTTGATAAGAAAGGGTAATTTGAGGGCTGATGGACAGAGGGATTTAGTTCAAATCTCTCAGGCCCAGTGAATAGATGCAGATATCATAATTGCAAAAAAAAGCCTCGATTCCACATTTGGCACCAAAACAAACTCGCCTCTTCAGAGGTCCCAAATCACAATTTTTGGATGTCGACAGATTTGATTATCTCTAAATAGGCGTGATAATGTTATTGACGCCACTTCAAATTAGGTTTTAATGTCACACTCAAATTGGAGATCATTGGCTTAGGCTAATCCCCTCCATTTGAACACTTGTCAGAGAGGAAACTGAAACTGCCATTTTGCAAGTGCCCTCATCATCCGGTCCTTCAAATTGCCGCCTTTCAAACATTCACAAGAAATATGTCTTCTGTCTTCCAAGCAGGAAGAACAACTTCTGTTTTGTTTGGAGTTTTCGGGCTAATCATGAGATAATGAATCATTTTGAATGTGTGGAGAAAAGATGTCAAAATATGAAAGGCTCGGGTGAGAAATATTTAGATGTCGGGTGATTGTGGTGGGGGGGAAGCTACATTAATTACGAAAGCTATTATTATTTTATTAAACTCTTATCAGTAATTAATCAAGCACTTTGATTTAAAGTTGAGTTTACAAAAAAGCAAGGAAATAGTATTCCGAGATTTTCCCTGAGTTAACAGGTGAACGATACCCTTATTTAACAAGGCAAGTCAGCTAAGAACAATTTCTTATTTACAATGAGGAGGTTTCTGAGCTGCGAGACAGTAAAGAGAACATTACCAGGGATGATCCAATTTTTTAATCTCACTCATTTAGAAAACTCACCTCAAAACAAACTCAAATTCATCTGCTTTATAGCGCAACCTGCAAAGGGTCCAGTGACAGGGGTCAAACAACCCGTGACGTGCATTATGGAGCTGACGGAGAGAGATCTTAAAGGGATACTTCAGGATTGCTAGCAGACACCATAGACTTCCAGTCATAATGCTAATGCTAGTTAGCAATTGCACTAGCGCTACTTAGCAGCTTCTTTCTGCACGCAGAGATAAAATGGTATCCATGAGTTCACCTGACACTGGGGAAGTATCACGCCCTGATCTGTTTCACCTGTCTTTGTGCTTGTCTCCACCCCCTCCAGGTGTCGCCCATCTTCCCCACTTATCCTCTGGGTATTTATACCTGTGTTTTCTGTCTGTCTGTGCCAGTTTGTCTTGTTTGTCAAGCTTACCAGCATTCGTCCTGTCAGCTCCTGTCTTTTCCCAGCCTCTCTTTTTCTCGTCCTCCTGGTTTTTGACCCTTGCCTGTCCTGACCCTGTACCCACCTGCCCGACCACTCTGCCCGTCCCTGAGCCTGCCTGCCATTCTGTACCTTTGCTCCCCCTCTGGATTACTGAACTCTGCTTGTCCCTGCTTGCCATTCTGTACCTTTGCTCCACCTCTGGATTACTGAACTCTGCCTGTCCCTGCTTGCCATTCTGTACCTTTGCTCCACCTCTGGATTACTGAACTCTGCCTGTCCCTGCTTGCCATTCTGTACCTTTGCTCCACCTCTGGATTACTTAACTCTGCCTGTCCCTGCTTGCCATTCTGTACCTTTGCTCCCCCTCTGGATTACTGAACTCTGCTTGTCCCTGCTTGCCATTCTATACCTTTGCTCCACCTCTGGATTACTGAACTCTGCTTGTCCCTGCTTGCCATTCTGTACCTTTGCTCCCCCTCTGGATTACTGAACTCTGCTTGTCCCTGCTTGCCATTCTGTACCTTTGCTCCCCCTCTGGATTACTGAACTCTGCTTGTCCCTGCTTGCCATTCTGTACCTTTGCTCCACCTCTGGATTACTGAACTCTGCTTGTCCCTGCTTGCCATTCTGTACCTTTGCTCCCCCTCTGGATTACTGAACTCTGCCTGTCCCTGCTTGCCATTCTGTACCTTTGCTCCACCTCTGGATTACTGAACTCTGCCTGTCCCTGCTTGCCATTCTGTACCTTTGCTCCCCCTCTGGATTACTGAACTCTGCTTGTCCCTGCTTGCCATTCTGTACCTTTGTTCCACCTCTGGATTACTGAACTCTGCTTGTCCCTGTTTGCCATTCTGTACCTTTGCTCCCCCTCTGGATTACTGAACTCTGCTTGTCCCTGCTTGCCATTCTGTACCTTTGCTCCCCCTCTGGATTACTGAACTCTGCTTGTCCCTGACCTTGAGCCTGCCTGCCATCCTGTACCTTTGCTCCTACTCTGGATTATCGACCCCTGCCTGCCTTGACCTGTCGTTTGCCTGCCCCTGTGGTTACAATAAACATTGTTACTTCACACAGTCTGCACTTGGGCCTTACCTTGATTCCTGATAGGGAAGTAGATAAAGGACCTCATTGTAAAAATCCTGACGTATCCCTTTAATATACAGTGCATTCGGAAAGTATTCAGACCTCTTGACTTTTTTTACATTTGTTACGTTACAGCCGTATTCTAAAATGGGTAAAAAAAAAAAATCCTCATCAATCTACACATAATACTCCAGAATCACAAAGCAAAAACAAGGCTAAAAAATTAGAGACTCAAAAATGAGCTCAGGTGCATCCTGTTTCCATTGATCATCCTTAAAACTGTTATACAGCTTGATTGGAGTCCCCCTGTGGTAAATTCAATTGAATGAACACGATTTGGAAAGGCACAGACCAGTCTATATAAGGTCCCACAGTTGACAGTGCATGTCAGAGAAAAAACCAAGCCATGAGGTCGAAGAAATTGTCCGTAGAGCTCCGAGATAGGACTGTGTCGAGGCACAGATCTGGGGAAGGGTACCAAAAAATGTATGCAGAATTGAAGGTCCCCAAGAAAATGGTGGCCTCTGTCATTCTTAAATGGAAGAAGTTTGTAACCACCAAGACTCTTCCTAGAGATGGCTGCCCGGCCAAACTGAGCAATTGAGGAAGAAGGGGCTTGGTCAGGGATGTGACCAAGAACCCGATGGTCACTCTGACAGAGCTCCAGAGTTCCGCTGTGGAGATGGGAGAGCCTTCCAGAAGGACAACCATCTCTGCAGCACTCCACCAATCAGGCCTTTATGGTAGAGTGGATAAACCAAAGCCACTCCGCAGTAAAAGGCACATGACAGCCCGCTTGGAGTTTGCCAAAAGGCACCTAAAGACTCAGATGGAAGGAATCAGGTAGTAACCTAAAAAGTATTAAACAAATCAAAATATATTTTATGTTTTAGATTACTCAAATATAGCCACCGTTTGCCTTGATGACAGCTTTGCACACGCTTGGCATTCTCTCAACAAGCTTAATGGGGAATGCTTTTCCAACTGTCTTAAAGGAGTTGCCACATGTGCCACATAAGCAGCCACTTGTTTTCCTTCACTCTGCGGTCCAACTCATCCCAAACCATCTCAATTTGGTTGAGGTCGGGTGATTGTGGAGGCCAGGTCATCTGATGCAGCACTCCATCACTCTCCTTATTGGTCAAATAGCCCTTACACAGCCTGGAGGTGTGTTGGGTCATTGTCCTGACGAAAAACAAATGATAGTACAACTAAGCACAAACCAGATGGGGTGTCGTATCACTGCAGAATGCTGTGGTAGCCATGCTGGTTAAGTGTGCCTTGAATTGACAAAAATTCACTGACAGTGTCACCAGCAAAGCCCCCCCACACTATCACACCTCCTCCTCCATGCTTCACGGTGGGAACTACACATGCGGTGATCATCCGTTCACCTATTCTGGGTCTCACAAAGACATGGCGGTTGGAACCAAAAATATCAAATTTGGACTCATTAGACCAAAGGACAGATTTCCACCGGTCTAATGTCCATTGCTCGTGTTTCTTAGCCCAAGCAAGTCTCTTCTTTGTATTGGTGTACTTTAGTAGACGTTTCTTTGCAGCAATTCGACTATGAAGGCCTGATTCACGCAGTCTCCTCTGAACAGTTGAGGTTGAGATGTGTCTGTTACTTGAACTCTGTGAAGCATTAATTTTAGCTGCAATGTCTTAGGCTGGTAACTCTAATGAACTTATCCTCTGCAGCAGAGGTAACTCCATAATGTGGACTTGGTCTTTTTATCAAATTAACTTTTATCAAGGCACACCTGTTAATTGAAATCCATTCCAGGACTGTTTTGATAGCACAGCCTGTAATATGTTCCAGGAGTACGTACACCACATAAGGAGTACACCATATCAGTCATTACATCAGTCATTGGCATCATCAACAAGTGCATCGATGACGTCTCCCCCAAAGTGACCGTACGTACATACCCCAACCAGAAGCCATGGATTACAGGCAACATTCGCACTGAGCTAAAGGCTAGAGCTGCCACTTTCAAGGAGCGGGACTCTAACCAGGAAGCTTATAAGAAATCTTGCTATGCCCTCCGATGAACCATCAAACAAGCAAATCGTCAATGCTACGCCTTCTTCACCACACTGTCTGTGCGGGTGGACCATTTAAGTTTGTCCATGATGTGTCCAAACTTTCCACCTTCTCCACTACTGTCCCGTCGATGTGGATAGGGGGCTGCTCCCTCTGCTGTTTCCTGAAGTCCACGATCATCTCCTTTGTTTTGTTGACATTGAGTATGAGGTTAGTTCCCTGACACCACACTCCGAGGGCCCTCACCTCCTCCCTGTAGGCCGTCTCATCGTTGTTGGTAATCAAGCCTACCACTGTAGTGTCGTCTGCAAACTTGATGATTGAGTTGGAGGCGTGCATAGCCACACAGTCATGGGTGAAGAGGAGGTACAGGAGAGGGCTGAGAACACACCTTTGTGGGGCCCCAGTGTTGAGGATCAGCGTGGTGGAGATGTTGTTTCCTACCCTCACCACCTGGGGGCGTTCCGTCAGGAAGTCCAGGACCCAGTTGCACAGGGCGGGGTCGAGACCCAGGGTCGAGCTTAATGACGAGTTTGGAGGGTACTATGGTGTTAAATGCTGAGCTGTAGTCGATGAACAGCATTCTTACATAGGTATTACTATTGTCCAGATGGGTTAGGGAAGTGTGCAGTGTGATCCAAGGAAGTATTGCATTTCTGTTCAAAATGTTGTATCAAGCCTGCCCAAATGTGCCTAATTTGTTTATTAATAACTTTTCATGTTCAAAACTGTGCACTCTCCTCAAACAGTAACATGGTATTATTTCACTGTAAAGACTACTGTAAATTGGACAGTGCAGTTTAGTTAACATGAATTCAAGCTTTCTGCCAATATCAGATATGTCCATGACCTGGGAATTTTTCTTGTTACTTACAACCTCATGCTAATCGCATTAGCCTACATTAGCTCAACCATCCAATCCTGAAGAAGTTTTAACTGTTAAGTGCACTTACTCATTTCGATATATCTTTGAATGCACATCAAAGGTCTCACATCAGCTCAGATCTGAAACAGCTGGAGTACTGTGTGTGTGTGTGTGTGTGTGTGTGTGTGTGTGTGTGTGTGTGTGTGTGTGTGTGTGTGTGTGTGTGTGTGTGTGTGTGTGTGTGTGTGTGTGTGTGTGTGTGTGTGTGTGTGTGTGTGTGTGTGTGTGTGTGTGTGTGTGTGTGTGTGTGTGTGTCTATTTGTATTTGTGTGTATATTTGTGTGTGTGTCTGTTTGGGTCTGTGTGAATATTAAGGTCTACTTCAGAATAAATCTCCATATTTGCTTGTGACACACTGAATGGACTTTATATTCCTACTGTATGTTCTCCTGATGTGGGAATTTTTCTTCTTAAATGCAAAACAAGTCATCTTGGTCTTCTTGCATAGTGAAAATGTTTCAAAAAATGTGAACCCTAAAAGTAAAGGATTCAAAAATGATAGAAAGAAACCTGTTATCTGATCATATTCACCATCAGAGCCAATATTTGTTACATACACTTTGGTCAAGACATTATTTACGTTACAACATTTTTGTTTGGTTATTTGATATTATTCAACATTATTATTTTTACCAGCTTAAAAAGTAGCCTGTATGTTGCCATACTACATTTTTTTCCCTATAACAATGAAATTGATCATTGTTAAATGCTGGAACTTCTTAAAAAGTTACATACAACAGACCTTGTATTGGTGATTATTCCAGTTCTCTCTCTCTCTCTCTCTCTCTCTCTCTCTCTCTCTCTCTCTCTCTCTCTCTCTCTCTCTCTCTCTCTCTCTCTCTCTCTCTCTCTCTCTCTCTCTCTCTCTCTCTCTCTCTCTCTCTCTCTCTCTCTCTCTCTCTCTCTCTCCTGGCGAGTGTGAGTGTGATGAAGCCAATCTGTTGAATAATGAAAATAATAGCTATGCCTCTGTCTCCCAAGAGATTGTGAGTCGGCATTTTCTATCTTAAACACTGCCACTACCACACGATTGAAATCCACCACTTTGATCTGATCTAGAGGACCTAGACACTGCAGAGGGAGGGAAGGGAGGAAATCATAGTGTGTGTGTGTGTGTGTGTGTGTGTGTGTGTGTGTGTGTGTGTGTGTGTGTGTGTGTGTGTGTGTGTGTGTGTGTGTGTGTGTGTGTGTGTGAGGAATGCAAGAGTAAGGTTAACTTGTAGGTTAGTCAGAGTGCTGTTTTTCTTAATTATAAGAAATTATTTTTATAAGTTTCCTTTTTATATTTTTGGATTACCGTACGAGAAGTACTAGAACGTTCATTTGTGTTGTGTGCATCTGATTAATGTCAATGCAAGGCTACAGTATATATATATATATATATATATATATATATATATATATATATATATATATATATATATATATATATATATATATATAGTAGTAATCAGATGGGATTTAACGACCATTCCAACGTGTTGTGAAAATGATATTTTCCATCCCTTCCTCTCGTCTTTGTCTTTTTACTGGCTGCCATCATACGCTGTTCTCCCTTTCCTCAGTTCCATTTTGGGCGTGTGGTCAATGACTCCGATCTCCTGTCTTCCCCTAATTTTCTCTTTGATGAACAAATAGAAGCCCTAGTATCCTTTAAAAAAAAAAAATCTTAAAAAGCATGTTCAGGCAATTAATGCATAAATTAATTAATGGCAATCCGGGAATAAATAAAACAATTATGATGAGCAATGAAGATGCAAAGAAAGAAAGAAAGAAAGAAAGAGTGAGAGAACAGAGAGGGAAGGAAAGAGAGAAAGAGAAAGCATTTCAAGCTCCCTCACTTCCTTCCAGGTGTCTTTGCCTGCATGATTTCATCTGTGAACCATAATCAACTTCCTTAATGAAATACGTAATTAACATATTATAATTGTACTACGGATGGTTTTGACAGAAATCATTTTCCATATCTAATACTATGCTAATTTTATCTGTTCCCCGCTCGCCAACATGACCTTTTGTGATTAAGTTTCATGGCGGATTTCTTCAGTGTGTTTCCGTGCGAAGTGTGTGTGTGTGTGTGTGTGTGTGTGTGTGTGTGTGTGTGTGTGTGTGTGTGTGTGTGTGTGTGTGTGTGTGTGTGTGTGTGTGTGTGTGTGTGTGTGTGTGTGTGTGTGTGTGTGTGTGTGTGTGTGTGTGTGTGTGTGTGTGTGTGTGTGTGTGTGTGTGTGTGTGTGTGTGTGTGTGTGTGTGTGTGTGTGTGTGTGTGTGTGTGGATTGATCAAGCCACTGTGAAGGCTCAGCCTGTGCTAGGACTTGGCTGTCACAGTTTTAACATCCAGAATGCAGACACAGATGGTGAGAAAAGGTATATGGCAGAAGTGAGAGGAAACTTGGGGAGATCTGCCAAACTGAGAAACAGAGATATAGTGGCTTGCGAAAGTATTCACCCCCCTTGGCATTTTTCCTATTTTCTTGGCTTACAACCTGGAATTAAAATAGATTTTTTTTGGGGGGGGGTTTGTAACACTTGATTTACACAACACGCCTACCCCTTTGAAGATGCAAAATATGTTTTATTGTGAAACAAACCAGAATTAAGACAAAAAAAAAACAGAAAACCACCCCCCCAAAAGTCAATATTTTGTAGAGCCACCTTTTGCAGCAATTACAGCTGCAAGTCTCTGCCTATTCTTCAAGGCAAAACTGCTCCAGCTCCTTCAAGTTGGATGGGTTCCGCTGGTGTACAGCAATCTTTAAGTTATTCCACAAATTCTCAATTGGATTGAGGTCTGGGCTTTGACTAGGCCATTCCAAGACATTTAAATGTTTCCCCTTAAACCACTTGAGTGTTGCTTTAGCAGTATGCTTAGGGTCATTGTCCTGCTGGAAGGTGAACCTCCATCCCAGTCTCAAATCTCTGGAAGACTGAAACAGGTATCCCTCAAGAATTTCCCTGTATTTAGCACCATCCATCATTCCTTCAATTCTGACCAGTTTCCCAGTCCCTGCCAATGAAAAAGATCCCCACAGCATAATGCTGCCACCACCATGCTTCACTGTGGGCATGGTGTTCTCGGGGTGATGAGAGGTGTTGAGTTTGCGCCAGACATAGAGTTTTCCTTGACGGCTAAAAAGCTACATTTTAGTCTCATCTGATCAGAGTACCTTCTTCCATATGTCTGGGGAGTCTCCCACATGCCTTTTGGCAAACACCGAACGTGTTTGCTTATTTTTGTCTTTAAGCAATGGCTTTTTTTCTGGCCACTCTTCCATAAAGCCCAGCTCTGTGGAGTGTACGGCTTAAAGTGGTCCTATGGACAGATACTCCAATCTCAGCTGTGGAGCTTTGCAGCTCCTTCAGGGTTATCTTTGGTCTCTTTGTTGCCTCTCATTACATGAAATCCAAATAAAAACCCATTTAAATTACAGGTTGTAATGCAACAAAATAGGAACAATGCCAAGGGGGATGAATGCTTTTGCAAGGCACTGTAAGTGAAGGAACTGTTTTATCAATATAAAAGCAACTGAGAGGCAGTTACGATTTGTCAAATACTGCCAGAATAACATTTCCACAGACCATGGGCAAACAGTCCACAACTTTTGTCCCGCTCATTTCTGTCAAAAGCCAACATTTAGCATTTAAAGTAGCCATAGGCCCAATAGAGATACAGGAAATCAGCTAATTGTTTTCTCCCCTTGTAGGACCACAGATGGCTATTATCAGTCATAGAGAAAGGTATACTGAAGAACTGGATACCATTATGCTGCCTCTGCACAGTCTACTCACCCAATCATGATGAGTGTATGGGAGACTTGCATCTAAATCTGTTTTCTTTGTACACTTAGTGACAACATTTTACTGACTGTTTTTGGTCAATAATAGCCCTTAGGAGACAACATGGATGGCTTTGAGTCATGTCACGTCATCCCAAGGCTAAGTGTATCACAATGCATTTCAGTTAAAACGGGGATATATCATATTATGTGACAGAGTTCCACCCCTACAGTAACACGCTCCTCTTCGTGTACTTAGGAAAGGTCAAGTAGAAAGGAATGCAGGAAGGGGGAATATACAGGAAGTGAAGAGGAAGTAATCTGGGTAGCAGCCTATAGTGCGGGGGGATATTTGATGAGTGACAGATTTGATGCCAGCAAGTAATGAGAGAAAGTGTCCCAGATTGCCACTCATTGTTTATCTGTGTGACGGCTTCAGTGCCCCAAGGTGTGCCAACGAAACTCTGCCACTTTTCACCTCCGATCAACAGCATATCCCTCTGCCTTTCAGTGTGGCACAACCCATATGGGGTGATGGAACTTGACATGTCTGTGTTATGCTGGCATGTCACTTGTTGTTTATCGCATGTAAAGCGCTCATTAGTTTGGTCGAAGTCTGTGTTTGTATACTTGGGAGTGTTTTAAAGCAGCGCAAATGGACAGACAACAATGCGCCTTTTAAATGCATTTTCCCAGGACGTTCGCTGAGATCGCATATCGGCTCAAGCCTGCTCTATAATGTGGCTTGGATTGAATCCCAGCCTAAATGTATTTGAATGTTCGACTGTGGTAGCTTACTGGCGACCTCATTGGCTCGTTCACTGGCTAGTATTGTTTGTGTCATAGATTTACAATACGTTGACACATTTGAACTTACTTTAATGGCTACATTTAGGATTGGGGTGAATTCATGTAATGAGGAGGACCATTGAAGGAAATTAAAATTGAATGGAATTAAGAGAGTAACACTAGTTTAATACATTTTGGCGATGAGAGACCTGAACTGGAACTGAAATTCAATTATTTAAATTAACCTACTGATTGTAACTTTAAAACATGTAAATATTAAAATGCATTACACACATACAGTGCCTTCAGAAATAAATCACACCCCTTGACTTTTTCCATATTTTTTTTGTTACAGCCTGAATTTCAAATTGATTCAATTGACATTTAATATCACTGGCCTTCACACAGTACCCCATAATGTTAAAGTGGAATTATGTTTTTTGACATTTTTACAAATTCATTAAAAATAAAAAGCTGAAATGTCTTGAGTCAATAAGTATTCAACCCCTTTGTTAAGGCAAGCCTAAATAAGTTCAGGAGTAAAAATGTGCTTAACAAATCACATAATAAAATGCATGGACTCACTCTGTGTGCAATAATAGTGTTGAACATGATTTTTGAATGACTACCTCATCTCTGTAACCCACACATGCAATTATCTGTAAGGTCCCTCAGTCGAGCAGTGAATTTCAAATACAGATTCAACCACGAAAACTAGGGAGGTAGATAGGTTAAAAAAAAGCAGACATTGAATATCCCCTTGAGCATGGTGAAGTTATTAATTACACTTCAGATGGTGTATCAATACACCCAGTCATTATAGAGATAGAGGCATCCTTCCTAACTAAGTTGATGGAGAGGAAGGAAACCGCTTAGGGATTTCACCATGAGGCCAATGGTGGCTATAAAACAATTACAGAGTTTAATGAATGTGATAGGAGAAAACTGAGGATGGATCAACAAAATAGTAGTTACTCTTCAATACTAACCTACAGTAAATGGCAATGAATAGAAGGAAGCCTGTACAGAATAAAAATATATTCCCAAACATGCATCCTGTTTTGCAATAAGGCACTAAATAATGCGCTTTTTAGGATAAAAAGAAACGGAATAGAGCTAAGCACAGGCAAAATCCTAGAGGAAAACCTGGTTCAGTCTGCTTTCCAACAGACACTGAGGAGACAAATTCACCTTTCAGCAGGACAACCTAAAACACATGGCCAAATATACACTGGAGTTGCTTACCAAGACATTGCATGTTCCTGAGTGGCCTAGTTACAGTTCTATCTTAAATCTGCTTGAAAATGTATGGCAAGACTTCAAAATGTCTGTCTAGCAATGATCAACAACCAACTTGACAGATCTTGAATAGTCTTCATAAGAATCATGTGCAAATATTGTACAATCCAGGAGTTCAAAGCTCTTAGAGACTTACCCAGAAGGACTCACAGCTGTAATCGCTGCCAAAGGTGATCGTAACATGTATTGACTCAGGGGTGTGAATACTTACAGTATGTAAGTGACATAATTCTGTATTTCATTTTCAATAAATAAAATAAAAAATATGAAAACGTGTTTTACCCTTTGTCATTATGGGGTATTGTGTGTAGATGGTGAATAAAAATACATTTGAATACATTTTGAATTCAGGCTGTAACAACAAAATGTGGAATAAATCAAGGGGTATGAATCCTTTTGAAGGCACTGTAAAATGACTGCTAATCCTGCCTTCTGTATGGCATAGCAGTTTGATTGACGGGCGTAGTCATACGCCACATCAACTGCCAACATGCTGAGAGACTGCACTAACAATGACTTCTATTCCCAGGAGACCCTTCCCCACCATCATGGCGAATTAACTTATTTTAGCGGAATAACGAGTTGTCAATAAAATTATAGAAACCGTTTGGGGTTCTGAGGCTGTTCCACACAACCCGAGGCAAAAACATTAATAAGAAAATGGATTCTGAACTATGATTAGGCTTTACAGTAGGACGGACACACTAGCACAATAATGGAAACCACTTTCCTACACGTTTTCCTATCTAGTTTACATCCTCCTCTCCTGTCGCCTATCTATCTGGAAGGTATTGGCCTGGTTTTAATCATGAAATAACTTGTTGCTGCCCTCCAGTGCCCTCCAGTGATTCAATGGAAACAAATTGAGCCATCAGTGTTTTTTGTGCATGGGGAGTTGTACTTTGGCCAGGCTACTTGCACCAGACAAAAGTCTCCAAAGAAAATTAGACTATTTGACTTATTCATTTAATTTGAGGTTTGGCCCTAACTGGTATTCATACCCGGGTAATGCTTTTCGATAGTCAAGCATCTATAGATCGACAATCGAGAGTGTTGCTGAAATTCAAATAACCACTGTAGAGATGTTGATAAAGCCAAGATATCCACAAGCACCACAGCTTTCTTGGGAACACACAGACATTTGTTTATATAAACCAACCACATTAGACACACAGATATGGCACAGATTACATTGATGTGATCATGCGAAATAACATAATGCTGGGTATCAAAAGGAATGTTAGTTGAATGCTGCAGTAAGCCAGTAGCATGCCTCAAGCACTGCCACAAATCATTAGTAAGCCACTGTTTGGGTTACAGTAGACTAAGGCAAGAGAGGGTTGGGTATATCATCCATATGAAATACAATATTCATCCACCTTCACACAGAGGTTCTGTAGTAAGTAGAAGTTACCCCTGATCACTAGTACAAGGTCAGATGTTTTTTCATTCACATATTGGTGATGGGGTAGGTTAATCTGATCCTAGATCTGTGGTCTAAAGGAAACTTATACAGTTGAAGTCGGATGTTTACATACACCTTAGCCAAATTTTTTAAACTCAGTTTTTCACAATTCCTGACATTTAATCCTAGTTAAAATTCCCTGTCTTAGGTCAGTTAGGATCACCACTCTATTTTAAGAATGTGAAATGTCAGAATAATAGTAGAGAGAATTATTTATTTCAGCTTTTATTTCTTTCATCACATTCCCAGTGAGTCAGAAGTTTACATACACTCAATTAGTATTTGGTAGCATTGCCTTTAAATTGTTTAACTTGGGTCAAACGTTTCGGGTGCCTTCCACAAGCTTCTCACAATAAGCTGGGTGAATTTTGGCCCATTCCTCCTGACAGAGCTGGTGTAACTGAGTCACTTTTCGCACCAAAGTACGTTCATCTCTAGGAGACAGAACGCGTCTCCTTCCTGAGCGGTATGACGGCTGCGTGGTCTCATGGTGTTTATACTTGCCTTCTATTGTTTGTACAGATGAACGTGGTACCTTGAGGCATTTGGAATTTGCTCCCAAGGATGAAGCAGACTTGTGGAGGTCTACAATTTTTTTCTGAGGTCTTGGCTGATTTCTTTTGATTTTCCCATGATGTCAAGCAAAGAGGCACTGAGTTTGAAGGTAGGCCTTGAAATACATTCAGAAGTGCACCTCCAATTGACTCAAATTATGTCAATCAGAAGCTTCTAAAGACATTACATAATTTTCTGGAATTTTCCGAGCTGTTTAAAGGCACAGTCAACTTAGTGTATGTAAACTTCTGACCCACTGGAACTGTGATACAGTGAATTATAAGTGAAATAATCTGTCTGTAAGCAATTGTTGGAAAAATTACTTGTGTCATGCACAAAGTAGATGTCCTAACTGACTTGCCAAAACTATAGTTTCTTAACAAAAAAAAGGTGGTTGAAAAACTAGTTTTAATGACTCCAACCTAAGTGTATGTAAACTTCCGACTTCAACTGTATGTCTTGTATATTAACTACATAAACTAGTGGTTAATGCTATTGCTATAGCTAGCGGCTAACGTGACAGTACTAGGGTCAAAAGTCATATCCATCTCCATCTGCCAATCACAGAAAGCCAAACCCCCAATCTGATACAAGTCTGCGGTCGCCATCCCACATTACCGATTCCACAGCACAAAATGAGCCTGATGTACATGATAAACATCTAAAATGGTTTCTAGCCCTCAGGCTAACAGAATGATGAGCGCTATCAAATATCAGACACTCCTGCCTAGGCATGAGGACCCATATCTGTCATGCAGCTTTCATCACTAGGCAACAAAGTGTGCGCTTCTTTCTATACCCCTTCACCCACCCCCGACGGACATCTATAAAACAAACAGGGATGTGAGCACTGACAAGGCCGATGGAGATGTTGGAAAATGGTGGTTATTTTGAGGAAACTACATTTTTGTTAGAAATCTTGCTCTGTTGTTTGTTGGTGATAAGTAATGCAGTACTTTTAATATGGGATATGTCTTGGTGGTAATGAGGAGACAAGGGTATTTGAATGAGTATGGCAGTTCAGTTGAATCAGAACACGCTGACATTTCCTGACAGATCATGCGGCGATAAATTGGGCACCATTCTCCGAAAGGTTCTCAAGCATTTGCTAAAAAGCCCCTGCATCCGTTTGCTTCTTGACTGAGTAGTGAGCTCTCTGTTATATCTAGAACAGCTGAAGACACTTTCAAACCCAGATGGCAAATTCTTTCACACTGTAGTCCTCATCTCTCCTCTCTTCTCACCTTCTCTGTCCTGTCCTCCACTCTATCCTTTTCCCCTTTGTCCCCCCTCCTTTATCTACCTCTGTTCTTCCTTCCCTCCACCTCACTCCTTATTTTCTGTCTTTCTTACCTGTTCCTTTAGGTCCTCCTCTCTTCTCCTTTCCTCTCCTCCTCTACTTTCCTCTCTTTTTCTTCCTTTCCTCTGGCAACTTCCCTTTCTACACATCACTATTTCTCCCTTTCCCTTCTCTCAACTATACACCCCTCTTTCGTCTCTTTATCTCATTGCAGTCGTTGGAGCAGCGCTCGACACTCACCACCTGGCTATTTCCTCGCTAGACTCTAATAGGAAGGCGAGGATGCCTATCGATTAAAAAAGCTTTTTACTCTGCCCATCCCCCCTCCAGAAATATAAGCAGATGGATGCTAGATGCTTCAAATCAGTCCCTATTGGCCATTTCCTCCCTGGTTGCTATGTTACGGCTGACAGACAGAACGTGTCAATCTTGTTGATGGGGAGGGGTCTCTTACTTGACCGCCTGACGCCAACAGCTCTAGTTGGTGTTAGCTTTGTATTTACCTGTACACCTTGTATACTGCACCTCTAAGTCTGGCCAAGAGAGATCAAGGTCAACCATCATGGGATGTCTAAGAAGGACACGGGTATAAAAGAAGAGAGGAGGGACAAAGAAGTTGGAACGAGATGGTTGGAAAGGAGGAAAACAATATGATGAAGAGAGGACCATAGAAAGAGAAGAGTATTATAGAAATAATTTGATTTAGAATTAGTTTAAGTTTATTGGAATACTCCGGACATTTCTAAGCTTTACGATTGAAATACATGGGTCATTACAAGGGAATAGAATCAGAATAACAACACAGACTAAAACATACGAGAGATGAAGAGAGTGAGAGAGAGAGAGTGAGGGAGAAAGAGAGAGAGTGAGGGAGGGAGAGAGAGTGAGGGAGAGAGAGGGAGAGAAAGAGAGTGAGGGAGAGAGAGAGAGAGGGAGAGAGAGAGTGAGGGAGGGAGAGAGAGTTAGGGAGAGAGAGAGAGTGAGGGAGAAAGAGAGAGAGAGTGAGGGAGGGAGAGAGCTTGGCCCAGGCGCTAGTGAGTGGAAGGGTTTATTATTCTCCCCAGCACTCAATCAAATGTTGGCCCCGTCACCGCGAACAGAGAGTCATGCTAGAGAATCATCCTGGGGCTTTTCTCTCTCTCTCTCTCTCTCTCTCTCTCTCTCTCTCTCTCTCTCTCTCTCTCTCTCTCTCTCTCTCTCTCTCTCTCTCTCTCTCTCTCTCTCTCTCTCTCTCTCTCTCTCTCTCTCTCTCTCTTTCTCTCTCTCTCTCTCTCTCTCTCTTTCCCCTCCAGTGTATATGATTGGTATCCATCTGTCAGCTGTCAGTGCCAGCGAGCGCTATAGAGAGCTGTCACTTCTTGTCAGCCGATGTTTGTGAGGCCTTTTTGCAGCTGCTGTGTTACACATCCCCTGTTCTGACTGAAGGCCAGCACAGGGCCCAGAGGAAAGAGAGGGAGGGAGAGAGACTGGGGGAGAGGGAAAGAGAGGGAGAGGGAGGGAGGGAAAGGGAGAAAGAAAAGGAGAAAGAGGATAGAGAAAGGGAGGAATAAAAAACGGGGGAGAGCAAAAGTGGTGGAGAGCGAGAGGGCAGGCCATCTTGAGCAGATGAAAGAGCAAGTGAGTGAGAGAGAGATGGAGGAGAAATAGGGGGAATGAGGAAGAGTGGTGAGACTGTGTGGGGGTAGATGAGTCAGAGAATTGCAGGCACTTCACTGGCACCGCTTCAGAGTGTGGTTTGGGCATAGAAAGACAGACAAAGAGAGATAGAGAGAGAGAGAGAGTCAGGGGAGTCAGAGAGAGAGAAAGATTATTAGAGAGAAGGAGGACAGAGATGTGACTGCCAGTGGCAAAGAGAGGAGGGCATGCAGCAGCAGATGGCACAAGGAGCCAATCAGATAACAGGAAGACGTGTGTGTGTGTGTGTGTGTGTGTGTGTGTGTGTGTGTGTGTGTGTGTGTGTGTGTGTGTGTGTGTGTGTGTGTGTGTGTGTGTGTGTGTGTGTGTGTGTGTGTGTGTGTGTGTGTGTGTGTGTGTGTGTGTGTGTGTGTGTGTAAGCTGTTTACCCAACACTAGTGCCCCGTTTCTCACAAAAGCTGCACTCAAGTACAACACAGCTGAGAGGCAAAGTGCCAAAACCAAATGTAGCTCTTGGAAGCAGAAGACCCTCTGCTTCCAATCCCTCTTATTCATCCAAAGCATCTACTGCATAGTAATGTTCACTTAATTCGTCCTCTTAACACTAACACTCTGTTGAGGTGCTTTAACCCTCAGAGGGTGAAACTTTGTATCCTCACTTTCAGCTAGGAATTCTCACCCTACTGTATGCCAGTTTACACTACTGAGCTAAGCCAAGCTGTTCTGGCCTCGTTACGCATCCATCATAATAGGGAAATGGGTAACACTTTATTTGGATAGTCCATCTGTAGATGCTCTACAGACAATCTACTGACTATCAGTAACATTTCAACTAACTATATACTAACCCCAACCCCAACCCTAGCTCTAACCCTAACCTTAATTCTAGCGAGAGAGAACGGTTTGTAATGTTACCCGTGATGCCTGATGTTTGAGTGTCCAGTTTTCCATTAGTTACGGGAAAATGCTATCTATGTTGGAGAAAAAACCCCAAAGAACCTATTTAGCATGTTTTTGCGTTACAGTTAGGAGAACATTCTCTTAATGTCAAACAGAACTTATCCAGAACATGGTTGCCATGTTCTCAGAATATACAATATTAATGTTCTAGACACGTTTCATGGGACGTTGCAAGAAGATCCATGTGTCCAGTTTTCTGAAGGTTAGGAGAATATTCCATCAACGTCACACCAAACATACAGAAAACATGGTTGCCATGTTTCTACACCTGCATTACTAGCTGTTTGGGGTTTTAGGCTGGGTGTCTGTACAGCACTTCGAGATATTAGCTGATGTACGAAGGGCTATATAAAATAAAATTGATTGATTGATTGATGTTCTCAGAACATATTAATGTTCCAGACACATCTTATTGGACGTTGCAAAAACATTAC
This sequence comes from Salvelinus alpinus, assembly GCF_045679555.1. Taxonomy (NCBI): domain Eukaryota; kingdom Metazoa; phylum Chordata; class Actinopteri; order Salmoniformes; family Salmonidae; genus Salvelinus; species Salvelinus alpinus. The sequence continues at coordinate 35,985,763 of NC_092114.1, forward strand.
TGTGTCCAAGAACATTTAAAACATAGGAAATTCTGTCATTGTCCCCTGGAGGTTTTCTCTAGTTCCCGGCTTGTTCCAAGGACGTCCCATAGCCCTTTCCTGAAGTCAAATGACTTGTGGCTTTGTGGGTGGAATGTTACTAATATTCTTCATAATTTCATAATTAATAAACATCTTTTTTGAAACGTTGAAAATCTGGTGTTATAGTTCAGTCTTCTGTGATGTATATAAAGTGGAATATTGGGACGCAAACTCAAAATGGACTACATATCAACTCTTTATCTGCCAGGGTACAGGTGTCTTCTTTTATGTAAGCTCATGACCATGTGTGTGAGGTGTATACTTTGGTTTCAAAGTAGATTTGTTTAAGACAACCAAGAAACACCCTGTGTGACCCTGATTTAGCCCACTACAGTAAAAGGTCCACAAAAAAATGGTGTTTAATTACATCATCTCTTGTTACTGTGCAGAGTCCATCAAGACACTGATCCATTTACAGTATGCTGGCAAGGTTAGAGACACCCACACTGCTTTTAACATACAGCTGTTTCAACATCCATACCGTACTTACATTGTGCATGTGCATTTATACAGTAATTATTATTCATCATGTCTTAACATGGGATTTGAACTCACAACCTCTTGGTTCACAGCATTCTGAGCTTCCTGCTACGCCACCATGTCTGTGTCGATGATTGATTTCAACTGCATTGCTACGCTTTGCACCTCAAAGTATATCTCAGCTCTGTGAAAAGTACACTCAAGAAATACTATTATATTTCTCATAGTGATTCAAGAGTAACATTAAAACAGGTTAATATGCCCCACCAACATTAGACAACTATGCAGAAAACCCTCAAATTGCTGAAAAAAGTCAATAAAATCAAAGATGAGAGAATAGTCAGATTGACTGATAACTGACACAGACATGACACAGACAATGCCAGCATCAAATCAAATCAAATGTTATTGGTCACATACACATGGTTAGTAGATTTTAATGCGAGTGTAGTGAAATGCTTGTGCTTCTAGTTCCCGACCATGCAGTCATATCTAACAAGTAATCTAGCAATTTCACAACAAGTACCTTTTACACACAATTGTAAAGGAATGAATAAGAATATGTACATATAAATATATGGATGAGCGATGGCCGAACGGCATAGGCAAGATGCAGTAGATGGTATAGAGTACAGTATATACATATGAGATGAGTAATGTAGGGTATGTAAACATTATATAAAGTGGCATTGTTTAAAGTGGCTAGTGGTACATGTATTACATCCAATCTTTAATTATTAAAGTGGCTAGAGATTTGAGTCAGTATGTTGGCAGCCACTCAATGTTAGTGATGGCTGTTTAACAGTCTGATGGCCTTGAGATAGAAGCTTTTTCAGTCTCTCGGTCCCAGCTTTGATGCACCTGTACTGACCTCGCCTTCTGGATGATAGCGGGGTGAACAGGCAGTGGCTCGGGTGGTTGTTGTCCTTGATGATCTTTTTGGCCTTCCTGTGACATCGGGTGCTGTAGGTGTCCTGGAGGGCAGGTAGTTTGGCCCCGGTGATGCAATGTGCAGACCTCACTACCCTCTGGAGAGACTTACGGTTGTGGGCGGAGCAGCTGCCGTACCAGGCGGTGATACAGCCCGACAGGATGCTCTCAATTGTGCATCTGTAAAAGTTTGTTAGTGTTTTTGGTGACAAGTCAAATTTCTTCAGCCTCCTGAGGTTGAAGAGGTGCTGTTGCGCCTTCTTCACCAAGCTGTCTGTGTGGGTGGACCATTTCAGTTTGTCCATGATGTGTACGCCGAGGAACTTAAAACTTTCCACCTTCTCCACTACTGTCCCATCGATGTGGATAGGGGGTGCTCCCTCTGCTGTTTCCTGAAGTCCACGATCATCTCCTTTGTTTTGTTGACGTTGAGTGTGAGGTTAGTTTCCTGACACCACACTCCGAGGACCCTCACCTCTTCCCTGTAGGCCGGCTCGTCGTTGTTGGTGATCAAGCCTACCATTGTAGTGTCGTCTGCAAACTTGATGATTGATTTGGAGGTGTGTATGGCCACACAGTCATGGGTGAACAGGGAGTACAGGAGATGGCTGAGAACGCACCCTTGTGAGGCCCCAGTGTTGAGGATCAGTGGGGTGGAGATGTTGTTTCCTACCCTCACCACCTGGGGGCGTCCCGTCAAAAAGTCCAGGACCCAGTTGCACAGGGCAGGGTCGAGGCCCAAGGTAGGGTGGAGGTGATATTATCCTTGACTAGTCTCTCAAAGCACTTCATGATGAAGGAAGTGAGTGCTACGGGGCGATAGTCGTTTAGCTCAGTTACCTTAGCTTTCTTGGGAACAGGAACAATGGTGGCCCTCTTGAAGGATGTGGGAACAGCAGACTGGGATAGGGATTGATTGAATATGTCCGTAAACACACCAGCCAACTGGTCTGCGCATGCTCTGAGGCCGCGGCTAGGGATGCCGTCTGGGCCGGCAGCCCTGCGAGGGTTAACACGTGTAAATGTTTTACTCACATTGGCTTCGGTGAAGGAGAGCCCGTAGGTTTTGGTAGTGGGCCGTGTCGGTGGCACTGTATTGTCCTCAAAGCGAGCAAAGAAGTTGTTTAGTTTGTCTGGGAGCAAGACATCGGGGTCCGCGATGGGGCTAGTTTTCTTTTTTTAGTCCGTGATTGACTGTAGACCCTGCCACATACCTCTCGTGTCTGAGCCGTTGAATTGCGACTCTACTTAGAAACAGCTGCTTCTTGACGAGGGGGCGGGGTCAGCTCCAATCATCAATTGGGGCCGACCAATCAGCTGCTTGGGGAGAATTTCAGGAAGCCATCTCCTGAAACACACACTCTCAAATACAAACTACAACACAGAAACTGGGGAACGTAACACTTAGTAATAAAAAGATGTGGAACCCAGATCACGCTGCGCTTTGGTCCACTTTTTTATAACGATCGTGACACCTGAGCACAGGCGTTTCCTGTTTTAGTTTCTGTCTATAGGCTGGGAGCAACAAAATTGAGTTGTGGTCAGATTTGCCGAATGGAGGGCGAGCGAGGGCTTTGTATGCGTCGTGGAAGTTAGAGTAACAATGATCCAGAATTTTGCCAGCAAGGGTCGTGCATTCAATATGCTGATAAAATTTAGGGAGCCTTGTTTTCAGATTAGCCTTGTTAAAATCCCCAGCTACAATAAATGCAGCCTCAGGATATGTGGTTACCAGTTTACATAGAGTCCAATTAAGTTATTTCAGGGCCGTCGAGGTATCTGTTTGGAGGGATATACACGACTGTGATTATAATCGAAGAGAATTCTCTTGGTAGATATGACACAGACAATGCCGACACAGCATTACAGTTTTCTTAAACGCTTTGGTGCAATTTTCACAAGTATGTGGAACATTTCCACAACTCTTAGTCCACAACTCAATACAGATCATCAAAAAGACAGTTGTTTCAGAACTCTAAGCACATTTTTTATTAAATAAGTACAACACACAAAATCCTAAAGTTTCTTTTTCACCAAACAGTTTCTCATCTATAAATACATGTTCACATTGCAATACATGTTGATATAAAGTTTTATGGGAAAGTTGAATGTCAGCACAATGTAACGCTCACGTTAATTTTGATATGATTCTATTCTCATTGGTTACGATACATTTTACTATTACTTGATCCAACTTAATTGACGATCCATGAAACATTTGGCGAACCTAGAGATTTCACATGTAAACTGATTGGTTTGTCTACTACAGATTTTGACCACTACATAATGAAAACGTACTGTATGTCTGTAAAGTAAAAACATAAAAAGTAGGATATATACTCGAATGTAGTACTATTTTTTTAAATGTTTTATTGAACCTTTATTTAACTAGGCAAGTCAGTCATGATGACATAGCCACTATAATGATGACCTTTTTGATTTTACTTCACAGTAAGTTCACAGTAAGTCAAATCTGATTTTGACAAGATCAGAGAACAAATCAAATTTAATCAAAAATCGAATCAAAGATTTTGGTCGCGTATACAGATTGGCAGATGTTATAGTAGATGCAGAGAAATTCTTGTGCTTCTAGCTCCTACGTTGCAGTAATACAACATCAATTAAATACAAAACCAATACAGAAATATTCCAGAAAGTCCTAAACAAGAAAGAAATGCATCCCCTATACAGTCAACATGGGAGTGGGGTCACACTGCTTTACAAAAATTCCAATACAGTACTGTAATACCGTAATACACTGACACTGTAATACACTGACACTGTAATACACTGACACTGACACTGATAAACATTGTTCTTTCCATAACATACACTGACAAGGTGAATACAGGTGAAAGCTATGATCCATTATTGATGTCACTTGTTAAATCCACTTCAATCAGTGTAGATGAAGGGGAGGAGACAGGTTAAATAATGATTTTTAAGCCTAGAGACAATTGAGACATGGTTTGTGTATGTGTGACATTCAGATGGTGAATGGGCAAGACAAAATATTTAAGTGCCTTTGAACAGGGTATTGTAGTAGGTGCCAGGCGCACCGGTTTATGTCAAGACTGCAACGCTGCTGGGTTATTCATGCTCAACAGTTTCCCGTGTGTCTCAAGAATGGTCCACCACCCAAAGGACATCCAGCCAACTTGACATAACCGTGGGAAGCATTGGAGTCAACATGGGCCAGCATCCCTGTGGAACTCTTTCGACACCTTGTTGAGTCCTTGCCCCAGCAAATTGAAGCTGTTCTGAGGGGAAAAGGAGGAGGGGGTGCAACTCAATATTTTTTTATATATTTTTTAATGTTTTGACACTCAGTGTATATGCCATTTACATAGCAGACACTCTTATCAGTCCACACATTTTGGCATGTGACCCCTGCGGGAATCAAACCCGTAACTCTGGTGTTGCTGGTGCCATTACTCTTATGAACTGAGCAACGTACAGGACCACTACAATACATAAGTACAAAACATTACTGGAAAATAAAATACACGATTACAATGCAGGTGGAACATGTATAATTGCCATCCCCATACCTGTCACGTTCCTGACCTGTTTTCTGTTTAGTTTTGTGTGTTAGTTGGTCAGGACGTGAGTTTGGGTGGGCATTCTATGTTATCTGTTTCTATGTTGGTTTAGGGTTGCCTGGTATGGCTCTCAATTGGAGGCAGGTGTTTGGCGTTCCTCTAATTGAGAGTCATATTTAGGTAGGCTGTTCACAGTGTTTGTTTGTGGGTGGTTGTCTTCCGTGTCTGTGTAATTGTTTGCACCATATGGGACTGTTACGGTTTGTTCGGTTTGTGTAGTCATTTTGTCCTATTCGTGCGTTCTTCTTGTTTTATGTAAGTTCGTCGTATAGGTCTGTCTACACCGTTTGTTGTTTTGTTAGTTTAGTTTAGTTCGTGTTTTCGTTTAATAAATATGTGTTCAAACTCCACTGCGCCTTGGTTCGATCAATACTCCTCCTTTTCGGTAGAAGAGGAGGAGGACCGCGTTACAGAACCACCCACCAATCCAGAGCCAAGCAGCGTAATTTGGAGCAACGGGCAAGTATACAGGACTTGTGGAGTTGGGAGCAAATATTTAACGGAGAAGGACCATGGGCTAAAGTAAATCACCGTCCATGGGAACGGCTGGAGGCAGCTCGGAGAGCGGAGGAAAATAGAGAGAGGAACCGGCGTTATGAGGGGACGCGTCTTGCACGGAAGCCCGAAAAGCCCGTGAGTAACTCCCAAAAATTTCTTGGGGGGGGGCTAAGGGGTCGTGGGCCTAGGGCAGGTAGGAGACCTGCGCCCACTTCCCAGGCTAACCGTGGAGAGCGGGAGTACGGGCAGACACCGTGTTACGCAGTAGAGCGCACGGTGTCTCCTGTACGTGTGCATAGCCCGGTGCGGGTTATTCCACCTCCCCGCACTGGTAGGGCTAGATTGGGCATTGAGCCAGGTGTCATGAGGCCGGCTCAACGCGTCTGGTCTCCAGTGCGTCTCCTCGGGCCGGCATACATGGCACCTGCCTTACGCATGGTTTCCCCGGTTCGCCTACACAGCCCGGTGCGGGTTATTCCACCTCCCCGCACTGGGCGGGTGACCGGGAGCATTCAACCAGGTAAGGTTGGGCAGGCTCAATGCTCAAGAGAGCCAGTACGCCTGCACGGTCGGTATTTCCGGTGCCACCTCCCCGCCCCAGCCTAGTACCTACAGTGCCTACACTACGCACTGGGCTACCAGGGCATTTCCAGAGCCCTGTTCCTCCTCCACGCACTCTCCCTATAGTGCGTGTATCCAGTTCGGTGCCTCCAGTTCCGGCCCCACGCACTAAGCCACCTGTGCGTCTCCTAAGTCCTGTACACACTGTCACTTCTCCCCGTACTAGTCCTGAGGTGCCACCAGTGCCGGTACCACGCACCAGGTATAGAGTACGCTTTGAGAGTTCAGTGTGCCCTGTCCCTGCTCCCCGCACTAGTATGAAGGTGCGTGTCCTTAGCCCGGTGCCTCCAGTTCCGGCACCACGCACCAGGTCTACAGTGCGCCTTATCCTATCTGAGCCATCCGTCTCCCGAGCGCCATCTGAGCCATCCGTCTCCCCAGCGCCGTCTGAGCCATCCGTCTACCCAGCGCCATCTGAGCCATCCGTCTCCCCAGCGCCATCTGAGCCATCCGTCTCCCCAGCGCCGTCTGAGCCATCCGTCTGCAATGAGCCTGCAAAGCCGCCCGTCTGCCATGAGCCTGCAAAGCCGCCCGTCTGCCATGAGCCTGCAAAGCCGCCCGTCTGCCATGAGCCTACAGAGCCGTCCGCCAGACAGGAGCCGCTAGAGCCGTCCGCCAGACAGGAGCCGCTAGAGCCGCCCGTCAGACAGGATCTGCCAGAGCCGCCAACCAGACAGGATCTGCCAGAGCCGCCAACCAGACAGGATCTGCCAGAGCCGCCAATCAGACAGGATCTGCCAGAGCCGCCAATCAGACAGGATCTGCCAGAGCCGCCAGCCAGACAGGATCTGCCAGAGCCGTCAGCGAGCCATGAGCAGCCAGAGCCGTCAGCGAGCCATGAGCAGCCAGAGCCGTCAGAGAGCCATGAGCAGCCAGAGCCGTCAGAGAGCCATGAGCAGCCAGAGCCGTCAGAGAGCCATGAGCAGCCAGAGCCGTTAGAGAGCCATGAGCGTCCAGAGCCGTCAGCCTGCCATGAGCGTCCAGAGCCGTCAGCCTGCCATGAGCGTCCAGAGCCGTCAGCCTGCCATGAGCGTCCAGAGCCGTCAGCCTGCCATGAGCGTCCAGAGCCGTCAGCCTGCCATGAGCGTCCAGAGCCGTCAGCCTGCCATGAGCGTCCAGAGCCGTCAGCCTGCCATGAGCGTCCAGAGCCGTCAGTCAGCCATGAGCTGTCCCTCAGCCAGAAGCGGCTAGTAATCCTGAACTGCCCCTCAGTCCAGAGCTGTCTCTCTGTCCGGAGCTGCCCTTCAGTCCGGAGTTGCCCCTCTATCCTGAGCTACCTCTCTCTCCTGAGCTACCTCTCTCTCCTAAGCTCTCCCTCTGTCCTGAGCTATCCCTATGTCCTGAGCTACCTTGTCCCAGAGCTGTCCTTGATTCTGGTGTTGCCCCTAAATTTAGGTGGGGTTATTTGGAGGGTGGTCATTGTGGGGAGGCTAAGGAAGCGGGGATTGATTATGGTGGGGTGGGAACCACGCCCGGAGCCTAAGCCACCACCGTGGTCAGATGCCCACCCAGACCCTCCCCTGGACTTTTTGGTGATGCGTTCGGAGTACGCATCTTGAGGGGGGGGTTATGTCACGTTCCTGACCTGTTTTCTGTTTAGTTTTGTGTGTTAGTTGGTCAGGACGTGAGTTTGGGTGGGCATTCTATGTTATCTGTTTCTATGTTGGTTTAGGGTTGCCTGGTATGGCTCTCAATTGGAGGCAGGTGTTTGGCGTTCCTCTAATTGAGAGTCATATTTAGGTAGGCTGTTCACAGTGTTTGTTTGTGGGTGGTTGTCTTCCGTGTCTGTGTAATTGTTTGCACCATACGGGACTGTTACGGTTTGTTCGGTTTGTGTAGTCATTTTGTCCTATTCGTGCGTTCTTCTTGTTTTATGTAAGTTCGTCGTATAGGTCTGTCTACACCGTTTGTTGTTTTGTTAGTTTAGTTTAGTTCGTGTTTTCGTTTAATAAATATGTGTTCAAACTCCACTGCGCCTTGGTTCGATCAATACTCCTCCTTTTCGGTAGAAGAGGAGGAGGACCGCCGTTACAATACCACTCTCCTTCAAGGCCATGGATTAGGCATGCAATGATTTCAATCCAGACCTATGTCAGGCTTGTATTCGCCATCTCAAAAGGTTTTTGCCAGGTGCATGAACAATGAGGATATTTACTGTGATTTTGATGAGAACCTATGGCCAAGTCTTCAAGACAGGCATGATGCAAACTACTGCCTGCTAAACATTTATTTGATTTTATTACGAAAGATGTCTTCAATAATCACACCTTTGATCACACATGGGATAGAAATTATGGACATGTGATGTTCAGTCAATATTAATGGGTAGTGCACGTGTATTGTCTAATGGCCATGTACTCTTATAATCTCCACCGGCACAGCCAGAAGAGCACTGGCCACCCCTCATAGCCTGGTTCCTCTCTAGGTTTCTTCCTAGGTTCCTGCCTTTCTAGGGAGTTTTTCCGAGCCACCATGCGTCTACATCTGCATTGCTTGATCTTTGGGGATTTAGGCTGGGTTTCTAAATAAGCACTTTGTGATATCTGCTGATGTAAAAATACATTTTAAAATACATTTGATTGATTGATTGATAATGTGAAAACATTGTATTGTACTGTAATTTTAAATACTGTAGCATACAGCATTTAAAGGGCAATTTTGAATTGTATCTTACATTTTTTTGAACTGGTTGTTTAAAGAACTACATTGAGACAATATCATTATGTTGTGTTTTGGTGATTAAACCAATGTACTCATCATTCAATTTCACTATAAACTTATATTTTGGGTCAATGGTTGTGTGGTGAAAGATGTCTACAAACAAAATGAATGCACAATGAAAGGTTTTGAATGTAAGTATGTTGTGTTACCAGTTTGGAGTTTTGTACTAAGAGTTTTGAAATTCATCGCAATCTTGTGAAAATAGGACCAAAGCGATACAAAAAACTGTAATAGAGCTGAGATATACAGGACTTTGAAGTGCAAAGTGTAGCAATGCAGGTGAAATAAGTCATTGATGCAGACGTGGTGGCATAGCAGGAAAATCAGAATGTGGTGAACCAAGAGGTTTTTTAAATGTATTTTTATATCACCTTTATCTAACCAGGTAGGCTAGTTGAGAACAAGTTCTCATTTACAACTGCGACCTGGCCAAGATAAAGCAAAGCAGTGCGACACAAAAAACACAGAGTTACACATGGGATAAACAAACGTACAGTCAGTAACACAATAGAAACATCTATATACAGTGTGTGCAAATGTAGTAAGATTAGGGAGGTAAGGTAATAAATAGGCCATAGTTGCGAAATAATTACAATTTAGCAATTAAACACTGGAGTGATAGATGTGCAGAATATGAATGTGCAAGTAGAGATACTGGGGTGCAAAGGAGTAACAACAACAAGATATAACAATATGGGGATGAGGTAGTTTGGTGGGCTATTTACAGATGGGCTGTGCAATGATTGGTAAGATGCTCTGACAGCTGATGCTTAAAGTTAGTGAGGGAGATATAAGACTCCAGCTCAGTGATTTTTGCAATTCGTTCCAGTCAATGGCAGCAGAGAACTGGAAGGAAAGGCGGCCAAAGAGGAGTTGGCTTTGGGGATGACCAGTGAAATATATCTGCTGGAGCGCGTGCTACGGGTGGGTGTTGCTATGGTGACCAGTGAGCTGAGATAAGGCGGGGCTTTACCTAGCAAAGACTTATAGATGACCTGGAGCCAGTGGGTTTGGCGATGAAGATGAAGTGAAGGCCAGCCAACGAGAGCATACATGTCGCAGTGGTGGGTAGTATATGGGGCTTTGGTGACAAAACAGACAGCACTGTGATAGACTACATCCAATTTGCTGAGGTGAGTGTTGAAGGCTATTTTGTAAATGACATCGCCGAAGTTAAGGATCGGTAGGATAGTCAGTTTTACGAGGGTATGTTTGGCAGCATGAGTGAAGGATGCTTTGTTGCGAAATAGGAAGCCGATTCTAGATTTAATTTTGGACTGGAGATGCTTAATGTGAGTCTGGAAGGAGAGTTTACAGTCTAACCAGAAACCTAGGTATTTGTAGTTGTCCACATATTCTAAGTCAGAACCATCCAGAGTAGTGATGTTGGACGGGCGGGCAGGTGCGGGCAGCGATCGGTTGAAGAGCATGCATTGAGTTTTACTTGCATTTAAGAGCCGTTGGAGGCCACGGAAGGAGTCTTGTATTGCATTGAAGCTCGTCTGGAGGTTAGTTAACACAGTGTCCAAAGAAGGGCCAGAAGTATACAGAATGGTGTCGTCTGCATAGAGGTGGGTCAGAGAATCACCAGCAGCAAGAGCGACATCATTGATGTATACAGAGAAAAGAGTCAGCCCGAGAATTGAACCCTGTGGCACCCCCATAGAGACTGCCAGAGGTCTGGACAACAGGACCTCCGATTTGACACACTGAACTCTATCTGAGAAGTAGTTGGTGAACCAGGCGAGGCAGTCATTTGAGAAACCAAGGCTGTTGAGTCTGCCGATACGAATGCGGTGATTGGAAGAGTCAAAAGCCTTTGCTAGGTCAATGAAGACAGCTGCACAGTATTGTATTTTATCGATGGCGGTTATGATATCGTTTAGGACCTTGAGCGTGGCTGAGGTGCACCCATGACCAGCTCGGAAACCAGATTACATAGCGGAGAAGGTACGGTGGGATTCGAAATGGTCGGTGATCTGTTTGTTAACTTGGCTTTCGAAGACTTTAGAAAGGATAAATATAGGTCTGTAGCAGTTTTGGTCTAGAGTGTCTCCCCATTTGAAGAGGGGGATGATCGCGGCAGTTTCCCAATATTTAGGGATCTCAGACGATACGAAAGAGAGGTTGAACAGGCTAGTAATAGGGGTTTTGCAACAATTGCGGTGAATCATTTTAGAAAGAGAGTGTTCAGATTGTCTAGCCCAGCTGATTTGTAGGGGTCCAGATTTTGCAGCTCTTTCAGAACATCAGCTATCTGGATTTGGGTGAAGGAGAAATGGGGGAGTCTTGGTCAAGTTGCTGTGGGGGGTAGCCAGGTGGAAAGCATGGCCAGCTGTAGAAAAATGCTTAGTTCTCGATTATCGTAGATTTATCGGTGGTGATAGTGTTTCCTAGCCTTAGTGCAGTGGGTAGCTGGGAGGAGGTGCTCTTATTCTCCATGGACTTTACAGTGTCCCAGAACCTTTTGGAGTTTGTGCTACAGGATGCAAATTTCTGTTTGAATAAGCTAGCTTTTGCTTTCCTAACTGCCTGTGTATATTGGTTCCTAACTATCCTGAAAAGTTGCATATTGCGGGGGCTATTCGATGCTAATGCAGTACACCACAGGATGTTTTTGTGCTGGTCAAGGGCAATCAGGTCTGGAGTGAACCAAGGGCTATATCTGTTTTTCGTTAAAAAGAATTTGAATGGGGCATGCTTATTTGGGATGGTGAGGAAAGCACTTTTAAAAAATAACTAGGCATCCTCTACTGACAGAATGAGTTCAATATCCTTCCAGGATACTGGGCCAGGTCGTTTAGAAAGGCCTGCTCGCTGAAGTGTTTTAGGGAGCGTTTGACAGTGATGAAGGGTGGTCGTTTGACCGCAGACCCATTACGGACGTAGGCAATGAGGCAGTGAACGCTGAGATCCTGGTTGAAGACAGCAGAGGTGTATTTAGAGGGCAGGTTGGTCAGGATGATATCTATGAGGGTGCCCATGGTTACGGATTTAGGGTTGTACCTGGTAGCTTCCTTGATAATTTGTGTGAGATTGAGGGCATCTAGTTTAGATTGTAGTACAGCCGGGGTTTTAAGCATATCCCAGTTTAGGTCACCTAACAGTACAAACTCTGAAGATAAATGGGGGGCAATTCATTCACATATGTTGTCCAGGGCACAGCTGGGGGCTTAGGGGGGTCAATAACAAGCGGCAACAGTGAGAGACTTATTTCTGGAAAGGTGGATTTTTAAAAGTAGAAGCTCGACCAGTTTGGGCACAGACCTGGATAGTATGATAGAACTCTGCAGGCTATCTCTGCAGTAGATTGCAACTCCACCCCCTTTGGCAGTTCTATCTTGACAGAAAATTTTGTAGTTGGGGATGGAAATTTCAGATGTAAAAAAATGTTTCAGGTATTTTTTTCAAATCCCAGGTGTGGACATGTTGAATAAAACAGTAAATATTGAACAATGTAATTACATATGTAAATTGAAAACATTGTCCATAACCTCGCCAACAAACAAATAGTTGCAAAAGGATCAGTGGTTCACCAATCATGGTCTTGGCAACAACTTGTGTAATGACGAATAGATTTGTTGGGAGAATGTTTTCTTGCGACCATCAGGCGACACCCTAAAAATGTATTTTGGGACTTCCCTTTAACAAGCTGGGACCTCATCAATATCCTCAAGAGAACAATGACAGTGCCCTAGGTTTTAAACGCCATTGGACACATGAATGTTCTTACCATGAAACGTGTCTAGAATATTCATATATTTTATTCTGAGAACATGGCAACCATGTACAGTTGAAGTCGGAAGTTTACATACACCTTAGCCAAATACATTTAAACTCAGTTTTTCACAATTCCTGACATTTAATCCGAGTGAAAATTCCCTCTCTTAGGTCAGTTAGGATCACCACTTTATTTTAAGAATGTGAAATGTCAGAATAATAGCAGAGATAATTATTTACTTCAGCTTTTATTTCTGTCATCACATTTCCAGTGGGTCAAAAGTTTACATACACTCAATTAGTATTTGGTAGCATTGCCTTTAAATTGTTTAACTTGGGTCAAACATTTCGGGTAGCCTTCCACAGGCTTCCCACAATAAGTTGGGTGAATTTTGGCCCATTCCTCCAGCCAGAGCTGGTGTAACTGAGTCAGGTTTGTAGGCTTCCTTGCTCGCACATGCTTTTTCAGTTCTGCCTACATATTTTCTATAGGATTGAGGTCAGGGCTTTGTGATGGCCACTCCAATACCTTGACTTTGTTGTCCTGAAGCCATTTTGCCACAACTTTGGAAGTATGACACAGTCAACTTAGTGTATGTAAACTTCTAACTCACTGGAATTGTGATACAGTGAATTATAAGTGAAATAATGTCTGTAAACAATTGTTGGGAAAAATGACTTGTGTCATGCACAAAGTAGATGTCCTAACCGACTTGCCAAAACTATAGTCTGAAGAGATTTGTGGAGAGGTTGAAAAATTTGTTTTAATGACTCCAACCTAAGTGTACGTAAACTTCCAACTTCAACTGTATGTTTGGTGTGATGTTGATGAAATATTCTCCTAAGCCTCAGAAAACTGGACGCATGAACGTCCTTGCAACGTTCCCATGAAGAGTGTCTAGAAAATTAACATATTTTATTCTGAGACCATGGCAACCAAGTTGTGTGCATGTTTGTTGGTGACATTGATGGAATATTCTCCTCACCCTCAGAAAACTAGAAACTGGAATATTCTTGCTACGTTCCAATGAAACGTGTATAGAACATTATTATTGAATATTCTTAAAACATTGTAACCATGTTCTGGATAAGTTGTGTTTCACATTAAGGTAATGGTCTCTTGGAAACAGTCCTTACACATCACTGGAACATTCCTATGAAAATGCCCTGCAGACTCCCAAGGGAGCTTTCTCTAAAGGTATGGCAACATTTGTTGTTAGCTGGGAAGGTTGTAAGCTAATGCACTGAATTCAAACAAAGTTGCACTGTGGAGAACCATGTTTTAAATGCAATCAAATTTGATTTTGGCTTTATTTTAACAACAAATTTAGGGCTGGGTTGCTATTTAGCACCTTGTGAGAAATCTATTCACAGACTGACAATTGATTCAAATCTGTCTCCAAATAATACAGAAGAGCCCCTTCTGTTGGCAAACTTTGGAGAAGCGGAATTATTGAACTGCTAACAGTTATCTCTTTTCCTCATTCAAATTGCTTCTTTAAATTGTCATTTCTGTCAAAGTCCCTTCTGGCCGCCCCTCAATCCAAAGCTATGGTTTTTGGAAGTGGAGTGCCTCCCAGACAAGTGCCTGTCAATGTAGATTCAGCGTACCAGCTAAGGAGATCTCTCTCTCTCTCTCTCTCTCTCTCTCTCTCTCTCTCTCTCTCTCTCTCTCTCTCTCTCTCTCTCTCTCTCTCTCTCTCTCTCTCTCGCTCTGTGTTTCTCAGTCTCTTTGTCTCTCTCTCAATTCAATTTCAATTTAAGGGGCTCTTCATTGGCATGGGAAACATGTTTATGGGACACACTGTGAAATAGATAATAAACAAAAGTGAAATAAACAATAAAAAAATAACAGTAAACATTACACTCACAAAAGTTCAAAAAGAATAAAGACATTTCAAATGTCATATTATGTCTATATACAATGTTGTAATGATGTGCAAACGTGTGTGTGTGTGTGTGTGTGTGTGTGTGTGTGTGTGTGTGTGTGTGTGTGTGTGTGTGTGTGTGTGTGTGTGTGTGTGTGTGTGTGTGTGTGTGTGTGTGTGTGTGTGTGTGTGTGTGTGTGTGTGTGTGTGTGTGTATGAAGACAGATATATGCAACACTTTCCAAGCAGCCTCTTAAAAACTGACTCTCTCCCACTTTCTTCAAAGCGTCAGACCAAAGCATGGAGGCGCTTTCCTGACGCACACATCAAAACAAAAACAACGAGCAGAACATTTAACGCACCTCTTTAATTCCTCAAATTGTACGTCTGTATTCAAAAAGAGGCTACGCGGGATAGGGAAACATCAGTAAAAATGTTTGAAAGCAACCCCCGCCCAAAATAACCAAACCACGACCACTCTTTGACTTTCCTAATCTTTACTGCCTAATAGAGAGCGGAACTTATTTTTTTGCCTCAGCGTGCATTCAACAGACTGACACCAGGGCTCATGGGTTGGTTATGGGAGCAGTGTCGACTCCAGTATCTAAGACAGACTATCACTGTTTCCTCTCACAGGAAAAGTAGGTTTGATTATTGTTCGGTAAATGAAAAATGGAAGGTAATGGAGGAAGCATGTTATTAACTTAGGTTTTATTTTATTTGTATTGGTTATTTATCAAATTGAATCCCATTGAGGTATGAATCTCTTTTTTATTTGATTTAAAATAAAGCATATTTTGCCAGATGCCAACTGGGTGAAAGACTGCCTACCCTATACACATACAATAGTTAGAATACTGTTTTTAAATGACCCTTTCAAGCCATAGAAATATACATAGTCTAGCGCTATAATGACTCATAACTCATTACCAAGACCTCAGGCCTCACTCCCCTGTCATTGCATAAGCTCTCACCAAGCCATACAGTACCTCTGAACAAACTGAAGGCTACACAATATAAGCTATCATAAACACCCACAGTACCAGCCGTTGTAAATATTGTGTTTAGCTAAGAAACAATATAATTGACTCAGTTCAGCAAGTTTGAGTTGCTTGCAGAGCGAGAAAGAGAGAGAGATGGGGGGGTGAAGGAAAATACATAAAGGGGTTAGAAAAGTGGAAGGGGGGAAGAAAAAGGCTAAAACAGATGAAGCAAGAAAACAGAATGAGAGAAACAACGGTTTAAAGTAGTGGAGAAGAAACAACTGAGTGAGAGAATGACAGTGAAAGAGAGAGAACCAAATTTAATTTAGATGTATTGAAAAACAACACCTGTGGACTAACAGTGAAATCATTACTTACGGGCCTTTCCCAACAATGCAGAGAGAAAGAAAATAGAGAAATAATAAAAAAGAAAAACATGTAATCATAAAATAATATACACAATTAGTAACGATAACTTAGCTATATACATGAGGTACCTGAGTCACCGAGTCGATGAGGTAGATACAATTGAGGTATATACAATGGTGTATCAATGGTGCAGCTGTATAACTGTGGTGACCATAATAGATCCTTAGTGATGTGGATGCAGAGGAACTTGAATCTTTCGAGCTGCTCCACTACAGCCTTGTTGATGTGAATGGGGGTGCGCTCGGCCCTCCGTTTTCTGTAGTCCACGATCAGCGCCTTTGTGAGATTGAGGGAGAAGTTATTGTACTGGCACCACACTGCCAGGTCTCTGACCTCCTCCCTATAGGCTATTTCATCGGTGATCAGGCCTACCACCGTAGTGTCGTTGGCAAGCTTAATGATGGTGTTGGAGTCGTGTGCAGCCACGCAGTCATTGGTGAACAGGGAGTACAGGAAGGGACTAAGCACGCACCCCTGATGGGCCCCGGTGCTGAGAGTCAACATGGCGGATGTGTTGTAGCCTACCCTCACCACCTTGTGGTGGCCCGTCAGAAAGTCCAGGGTCCAGTAGCAGAGAACAATAACAGAGTCAGAGCGAACCGCTGCACTAATTTGTTCCTGACGCCGTTTCTTCTTTGTTTGCGTGCGCAAACATGCTTTGTGATGAAATATTGATGGCGCCTTCTAAACTGTCTTGTAAATCGTTTCCCCTGCTCTTAGCTCTCCATCTATCTGTAGCACCTGGGGTAGACGCTGGGAAATGCGCACGTCTGGAGAGATGAGGCACAGCCTTGTGCGTCGGGCTGTCAAAGATGACAGACCTTTTTTTCCTCCCTCCATCTCTCCCTCTATCCCCCCATCACTACCGGGGGAAGACTGTTTGACTGTTTTCCCTTCACTCAAAAAAACATATGCACAGGGTAATTTGATTGATGATGCAGGGGGATGAAGACGGCGCAAAGTTTGGATGGTGCGTTTGGTGGACAGATGATGCTGGCGATTTGTTTGGTCATCTTTCACAATTCTACCATATGTAATCTGTTGGTTGATGTTGCGTGCGTGTGTGTACGTGTTTGCGATGTATGTGTGCGGGCATGCTTGCGTGTGTGCGATGTGTGTGTGTGTGTATGTTTCTGTGTGTTTGTCTGTCTGTTTGCCGTGTGTGTTTGTGCGTGCGCATGTGTGCGTGCGCATGTGTGCGTGTTTGAGAAAGTGTGTGAGAGAGAGAGAGAGAGAGAGAGAGAGAGAGAGAGAGAGAGAGAGGAAAGGAAAGGAAAGGAAAGGAAAGGAAAGGAAAGGAAAGGAAAGGAGGGGACTAAGTGCCGGCACAGACGGAGCGATAGGCAGGGATGACTGTTCCATCTGGGGACCCGTGACAAGGAGATGGCATTCCAACTGTGACAGATTTGGCAGGGCGGGCCCATATTGGCATCTGCCACTTATTCGCTCACAATCGAGCATCTTTAATAATAACACTGTGTCGAGCATCTTTCATAATAACTCTGTGTGCCTAGGAGGTAAAAGAGTACTGCTTTAAGTCCATTTTGTGTCTTAAACATACTCTCATGTCCATGGAAGTTGTAGAATATTTTAGGTTAAGGCTTGGCTTAGCCACCCTCAATCAGGTACGTGCACAGATAGGGACCTAGGGGTGCTCGAGCTCTGCCACTATGAGAAAAGTGCACCTGCTCATTTTTCTTTCTTGTAACTGTAAATGTAATTAATTGCCCATCAAACTAGGTAGGCTAATCTCAGAAGGTCTTGCTTTTTTAAAATCCCCTCTCTCATGCCCCTCTGCCGCCATGAGAGCACACACTGCTGCACTCGTCCTGGCTGTAGGATAGACTACAGGCGCCGGATGGTGAGTTTGAGTAGAAGCCTACTATTGAGTTGCATGTTGTCCTCTCTCAGAGCAGGGGAGAATTTGACCGTTTTTTTGTGATAGCTATACAGCTAGCTAACAATATACTGATTTAAAACATATACTAGCTACATTCGCTATGATCTGCTGAATACCCACAGTCCCTATTTTCTCCACCTGATGTAGGCTATCTTTGAGCGGCAGTAGCCTGGGCAATAGTTTTATTTTTTTTAAACATGAAGGCATATATGTAAAAAATCTGATAAAACAGAAGAGAAGAGGTGGGGGGGTGGGGGGGTGTCGTGACGATTTATCCCAATATATGAAGTCATTTTCTCAAAATCATGTATTTTTCAGAGAAAAATGGCCTTTGAATGTTTTGGTATAAATACTGGAGACCTCTTCTTTGTCTACACCCATTTAGCATTGTTCACACCCTCTTAAGCTTTAGCCCCACCCATCTTTTTAAGGGTTGATCCGAGCGTTCTGTCCTAACAACAGCAGTCATGCACCCAAGTTAACTGGCTAACGTTGGCTAGCATGCTAGCTACTTCCAGACACAAATGAGAGAACAGCTCACTCTGACCATTTTACTCGCCCTAGAAGAGCTGGTTAGACAATTTTTAAGCGTTGGTAACTGCGACTGTGCTGCTGAAAACAATTTATGCTTTTTTGCCAACGTTTACTGACACGGCCATATTCAACGGTTGTTGAGCGTTCGTATATTCTTCAGTTATTCTCCAGTTCATCACACTCAGACGAGAGTGATCTGAAATCTGAGTAGATAGCCAGAGCGAATTTACCAGCTATGTTTATTAACGTGGATTATTTTGTTAAGACATGTAGATAGCTAACTAAACAATGAACCATAATCCCAACTCATGACGTTACTACCCTGCATGAATCTGCAGGTAGCTAACCAACCAGGTTCAATGTTAGCTAGCAAACATTAGGCTATAACTAGCTAATTAAATGGCTCTGAGATGCGAATAATATTACTAAACAGATCATACACGTAACGCTAGCTAGCTGACCTAATAACAGCAGTCATGCACCCAAGATAACTGGCTAACGTTGGCTAGCTTGCTAGCTACTTCCAGACACAAATGAGAGAACAGCTCACTCTGACCATTTTACTCACCCTATTGAAATGGATACTTACATAGTGGATTATTTTGTTAAGACATGTAGCTAGCTAGCTAAACAATGATCCATAATCCCAACTCATGATGTTACTACCCTTCATGAATCTGCAGGTAGCTAACCAACCAGGTTTAATGTTAGCTAGCTAACAGTACACTTTAACTTGAAATGAAAATGACTTTCTGACTAAATTAGAAACGTGTAATATTTCAAAATGTAGCTAGCTAGACTATCTTACCCATATACATGGATGGACGCTTCTCCCTCTCTCACGGATGCCATGGTTGCCCTTAGTTTGAAGATGTAATCGAGAGACAGGTGTTTTCTCCATCTCCTTAGCTATCATACTCTAATTCCACTGATTTCAAAACTCGGTCCTCCAGAAAGTGGAGAGCAACACTTATGCAGTTCTACTACGCAATAAAAACATTTTTTAAAAGCAACGTTAGACAGGATTACCTACACATACTGACCACCTCAAATAGACAGAAGCACGCTACATGGCAGACCAATCCGAACTCATCTCTCGGCATGTCCAGCCCACTCATTATCTCAGCCAATCATGGCTAGCGGTAAGGTTGCCGGCTTTTTCTGTGGCTAAACCAACTAGGCTCGTAATTTAACAAGTGCCTTTCACTTTTACTTGAGTCATTTTCTATTAAGGTATCTTTGTCTTAAAGTATGACAATTTAATACTTTTTCCATCACTGTGAAAAACCCTGCAGCGTTGCAGTTCTTGACACACTCAAACTGGTGCGCCTGGCACCTATAACCATACCTTGTTTATAGGCTCTTAAATATTTTGTCTTGCCCTTTCACCCTCTGCATGGCACAGATACACAATCCATGTCTCAATTGTCTCAAGGTTTAAAAATCATCTCCTCCCCTTCATCTACACTGATTGAAGTGGATTTAACCCATAATAGTCTCAGCCATGTCTAAGCCGGGGAAGGGGATTCTACTAAGCTATATGGAATTGTTTTAAGAAGGTCATACCAAGGATCATTTAACTATTTGATTTTGAATTTTAAGTTTCCTTAAAATTATTTAGTAAAAAAAATGCTATTACCCCATACAAACGCATTGAATAACAGATTCACTACATGGAACAACAGATAAGTCCTCCCAAAAAAGGAAAAGGAAGTTTGTTCTGAAGTGTCTGTCCTATATCTGAAAGATATAAGAAAGATCAGGATTTTTTACATTTTATTACATTTATTTAACCTTCTTTTTGGCATTAAACATTATCCATATATACTTCCATACATTTTTTAAACTGGTACCGGGGGACCTTCAGACGATTCTTGTGACTCTAGAGCAAAACAACCGACATGCACGTACGTGTTCATGAGTCTCACCTTTCCAAAGGGGTCACATTAGTGTTTAGCCCAAACTGATCGGACGCTGCTGACAGAAGTCGGTAGATCAGCTGTACCGACTTCAGACGAGTCACAAGACGCTTGTTGGGGTCATAGAGCAAAACACTGTTGTGTTCGTGAGAGTCTCGTCTTTCCATGTTCGGATGCTACAGACGATTTTGTAAGACGACTGATTTTCAGGATGTCTCATGGTCTGACAAACACTGCTCTATCTCTGTCACCTTTCACCGCAGATGTGGAAGTGCGACATAGGCGGATGCAGTGGATTGAGACGCATCCAATGTAAAAAAAACCTGAAAGATTTGTACGGGGATTTTTGTATTATGCTAATTACATTTCCGCAGGGCGTGGACATCGACCTTAGTGGTTAACAAGTGACATCAATAAGCGATCATAACTTTCACCTGGATTCACCTGGTCAGTCTATGTCAAGACAGGTGTTCTTAATGTTTTGTACACTCGGTGTACAGTGGGCTGGTTGACCCCTTACACCCTGCAAAGACCTCCACAATTTAAAATGAGCAGGTGGGATGTACCATTTTGGACGTCTATTCCAATTTGGTTCAACGTAATTTCATGGAAATACAATGTTGATTCAACCCGTGTGTGCCCAGTGGGTAGGGGCCAGGCACCTGCTTATCCATAAAGGCCAGAAAGTTTGAATTTTTCAGTCTTTATAAGGATCTGATGGAACACTATTGTTCTAATCTCTGACACCAACATCAGTGCACTAAGCCTTTTAACCCAAGGCCAGAGGACAGCAAACACAGAGAGGTGTTGGGGGAGTGTGCCATACTGTCAGCCAACTCTATTCTGGGAATGGACATGGAAGAAAGCACGGTACAAGACGGCCTTGTAAACTGGCACAACAAGGGGAGGTGTGTGTGTGTTCCTCCCGTCTCCCATCTCTCTCTCTCTCTCTCTCTCTCTCTCTCTCTCTCTCTCTCTCTCTC
This sequence comes from Salvelinus alpinus, assembly GCF_045679555.1. Classification (NCBI taxonomy): domain Eukaryota; kingdom Metazoa; phylum Chordata; class Actinopteri; order Salmoniformes; family Salmonidae; genus Salvelinus; species Salvelinus alpinus. The sequence goes on from NC_092114.1 coordinate 36,007,032, forward strand.
TCTCTCTCTCTCTCTGTCTCTGTCTCTGTCTCTGTCTCTGTCTCTGTCTCTGTCTCTTTCTTCCTCTTCCTTCACCCATCCCTCCCTTTCTATAAATCCACCTTTTCCCTGATGAATGGCGGCGAGGGCCCATCCGTAAAAGGACGGCCCAGAAATCCTATTCATTTGCATACTGTAATTATTCTTTGAATCAGCCTACATTTATTGCTGCCAGCGAAAATCTACTGTCAACATCGCCCAATAGATCACTGTTGAAAAGCCGGTCCACTGAAGGAAAGAGGGTCTGTGAGGAGATATGGGATGGGCTCCACCCCACCAACTAGCAGGCCAACACACACTCCATTCTTGTGCTCACAAACATATACACACACATATGAATACACTTTTGCGCAGACAAACACATACACATACACCGTGCACATACCATGTGCACACACACATGCCATGCACACGCTTATAAACACACACTCAGATGAACACACTTCCTCGCAGACACACACAGAGCTATGAGATGTACTGATCCTAGATCAGTGTAATGGGGTATTAGGACATGGAGCCTGTTAGTTTACATAGTGTACTGAGCCTAGATAAGTGCCCCTTGAGTTGGGAATAGCTTGATACCACTTTGAAGAGCATGTTGCTATTGTTTTTTTCACTATGGCCGCACCTTTGGCCTAAAATCTGACCGAGAGGGAAAAAGGGAATTAAAAGCTGTCTACTTAGCTAAAGATCACGTTTGATTTTTAGCAGCCAAACACGTCTTCTGACGTTGCACACACTGTACACATGCATGTGCACACACACAAACACACACAGTACCCTCGCCCCCCTCCCATGTCTTGTTCCACTTGGCTGGGTTCGTTATGGAATGGAGTCCTCCTCACTTTCCACTCTGATAATAATACACTGATCTAGGCTCAATTCAGTTCACAGCTGTGTACAGGCTCGAAAAAGCCCAATTCTGATCTTAGTTCAGATTACTTGACTTGAGTTGAGTAACACTAGCTATGTACAGTATGGTCTGTGTTCTAATACCCAATTTAAATGTACGGCATCCATATCAGGACATCGTCAGTTGTCAGATTAGCAATACCATGTCTGAATGGCTGTGTCCCAATCATTCTATTAGGTAGTTTCCTTTCCTCATCTCCTTCCTCTTATTTTCTTCAGGGGCTCTGACAGGTCACATAATATTGGCTTATACTTTCAGGTCTGCAGGCATATAATAAACTATTTCCAGGTCAGTTGAGGTCGGCGCTGCCGTCTGTCTTCAGTGCCAACATCTGATGTCACCTCAGTTGTGTTCAGCAAGGCCATCTGTTCCCGGAGCTCACCTTTCCCAGCTAGCACATAATGTTCTGAGAACCATATGTTTCTTAGAGCTTGGCGAGAGCATGGTTGTCCTATAATTATTTTGCATAAAGCCTTCCCAAAACATTTCCTACAGGTTTTCTTGTGGTTCTATTTAAAGTAATGTTCTCAAATTGTTCAGAGAACGTTAACCTGTTGGGGACAAGGGGTGATATTTTCACTTTTGCTGAAAATCGTATGATTTTTAAACGGCCTCGTACTCAATTCTTGCTAGTACAATATGCATATTTTTAGTACCATTGGATAGAAAACAACCTCTAGTTTCTAAAAACGTTTGAATTTTTTCTCTGAGTTGAACACAAGTCATTTGGCAGCACTTTCCCTGAGCAGGAAGTAGAATGCAAGATGTCTATGCTCGCTTCAACGCTCTGCCTATACATGGTCATGCCACCTATGACCCGAAACACACCTCACACGCCTTCCTCTGGGTGTCAAGAGGACGTCAGAGGAGAAATTTTGTGTTTATCTTGTTCTGACGTGAAATAAGACCTATTTCTTTGACGTGACCGTCCATTTCCGGAAGTCTGAAGTGCGCGACTTTGAAGAGAGATTGTGTTTTGTTTTGCTGCCGTTTCGGATGTCAACTATCTCCGGCTCGGATTTGATTTGATAAATGAGACCATATCATCGTAATGTATGTTTTTTCAATATAGTTTAATCAGATTATTTGAATTTTTTCGGGAGTTTTGTCGTGTTCCGTCGTGTGACTTTGTTTACTTGGAGAGATCCGTGCCACGCGACTAGTACCCATGCTAAATGAAGTGGGAAAGGTACCATTCTGAATGTAATGAACGACTCATCTGGACTAAGGACATCTTGATCAACATTCTGATGAAATTTCAGCAAAAGTAAGATCCAATTTATAATGCTATTTCATATATCGGTGTGCATGTGAACTGGTCGTGGGCGCCCAGCTGGTTCTGGCTGGCGTGGCTATGCTAATTTAGCGCTACATTTTGTTTTCGCTATAAAACATTTAATAAATCTGAAATATTGTCTGGAATCACAAGAATCCTGTCTTTCAATTGCTGCACAGTATGTATTTCTCAGATATGTTTTATGATGAGTAATTAGTTATTTGACGTTGGTGTCTGTAAATGTTATGGCTGCTTTCGGTGCAATTTCTGATTGTAGCTGAAATGTAATTTATGATTTATACCATAAATATGCACATTTTTCAAAAAAAACATATGCTATACAATAAATATGTTATCAGACTGTCATCTTATGAAGTTGTTTCTTGGTTAGTGGCTATATATATATCTTTATTTGGTCGAATTAGTGATAGCTGGTGATGGAGTAAAACACTGATGGAGGTAGAAAAGTGGTGTAATAGATTTACATATTTTGTCTTCCCTGTAAAACATTTTAAAAATCGGACATGTTGGCTTGATTCACAAGATGTGTACCTTTCATATGCTGTATTGGACTTGTTAATGTGTGAAAGTTAAATATTTAAAAAAAATGTTTTTTTTGAATTTGCCGCTCTGCCTTTTCAGTGGAATGTGGGAGGAGTGCCGCTAGCGGCACCCGTGGCCCCTAAAGGTTAAGAAACAACGTTCTTCTGCGGGAATCTCAGTACTCCAGATTAACGTTTTCTACAGGTGTCCTCATAGTTCTATTTAAAGTCATGTTCTCAGAATGTTCAGAGAATGATAAGAAACAATGTTCTTCTGTGGGAATTCCAGTACTTCAGTAACGTTCTCTGCAGGTTTGCTCATGGTTCTATTGAAAGTCATGTTCTCAGAACATTAAGAAAACACCTAACCTAGCAATGTACGTTCCCAGAACAGGTGAAGTTTTGACTTCTGTTCAGAATGTTTAAAAAACGTTCCATTTTAACAGTCAGGAAACTTATGGTTTCGTTCCCAGAACTAATTGGAAACCAAAAACGTACATTCCACAACTTCCAAGGAACCAAATGTGCTAGCTGGGTTGGTATGCTACTGTTACTCCATTCTGCATTTTATTATATAGGAAAATGTGTGTATTTACCTTTTATTATGTGTGCTGTACAATATCATTAGGCATGATTATGAATGACAAATACGTAATATTCGTACTTCTATTTCCACTTACGTTATTGTCCAAAGTAATAGTCCTGCAACCTGTACTGAATGGTATTCTGTGTAATTCTTGCAACATTTGTATTAATTTTCATAAATGTTTTATGTAGTATAGTATATCGATTTAAACAGAATGATTTATATCCGGTATACACAGAAAGTTGTAACAAAACAAAAAAATGTTTTATACCTTTCTGTTTTCAGGAGATCCAAGGCTACAAGAACAGGTCCATAAACAGCATCTCGTCTGCTTTGAAAGGACTGCTAATGTTGATGACTCTAATTCACATTTGTGCATATGGGATTGCAGATGCTTGTTTATTTTCCCTGCACACGTCTCTCTCCCAGGTCTCCAGTGTTGTCATCTCTACAGCAGATAAGATTGCCTAGCATTACCCTGCCTCTCAATCTCCTCTGTATGTGCTAGAATGTCCCCTTTCCCTGCCAACACACACACACACACACACACACACACACACACACACACACACACACACACACACACACACACACACACACACACACACACACACACACACACACACACACACACACACACACACACACACACACACACACACACACACACAAAGGAAAGAGGGGAACAGCTCTTGGCCTACATAGAAATCCCTGTGGGAAAAGGGGGAGAATCTCTGAGCCTCTTTAAGTAGCTGTTTTGTCATGTTTTATATCATTCAACTAATAAAACCCAAGTCCTTTACTAAAGACTCCGGCTCCCAGAAGACCCCTGTTCTAAATGTACTGCAAACACAATTGTTTGCCTTCAAAACATGTTCCTCCTTTTCATCCCCCTCCTCCTCCTCCTCTTCCCCAATCTACAGTCCCATGTCTGTGCTGCTGTTGTTTTCTTGGTAAACACACTAGTGAAATGTATTTGTTGATGGCTATAGGAAAAAATGTCAAACTGCTACGGAGTCCATTTTCGTTCCTTGCCATCAGTTTCCAAGTGAGCCTTGCCTTTAGCGGGGAAATCTTGAAGAGGATTTTACTTTGATACAAATGTGTGGACAGCTTATTTGTTCACTTTCTGAATGCAATGTCATGTTTTCTCTGAATTTCAATGTTGAAATATTTTACATATAGAACACAGGGTGAACCAGATACATCTCAAAGAGCGATTTGCAGTATGTAGCAAGTACAGTAAATACAGTAGAATATAGTACTTTATATACATATGAGATGAGTAAACCAGTATGTAAACATTATTTAAACATTATTAAGTGACTAGTGTTCCATTATTAAAGTGGCCAGTGATTCCAAGTCTATGTATATAGGGCAGCAGCCTCTAAGGTGAAGGGTTGTGTAACCGGGTGGAAGCCAGCTAGTGATGGCTATTTAACATTCTGTTGGCCTTGAGATAAAAGCTGTTTTTCAGTCTCTCGGCCCCAGCTTTGATGCACCTTTACCGACCTCGCCTTCTGGATGATAGCGGAGTGAACAGGCCGTGGCTGTCCTTTTTGGCCTTCCTGTGACATCGGGTGCTGTAGGTGTCCTGGAGGGCAGGTAGTTTGTCAACTGTGATGCGTTGGGTAGAACGCACCACCCTCTGGAGAGCCCTGTGGGCGGTGCAGTAGCAGTACCAGGCAGTGATAGAGCCCGACAGGATGCTCTCAATTGTGCATCTGTAAAAGATTGTGAGGGTTTTAGGGGCCAAGACAAATTTCAGATCGTCAGTGATGTGTACGCCGAGGAATTTGAAGCTTTCCACCTTCTCCACTGCAGTCCCGTCGATGTGGATAGGGGCGTGCTCTCTCTGCTGTTTCCTGTGTTTTGTTGACGTTATTTTCCTGGCACCACTCTCCCAGGGCCCTCACCTCCTCGCTGAAGACTGTCTTGTCATTGTTGGTATCAGACCTACTACTGTTGTGTTGTCTGGAAACTTGATGATTGAGTTGGAGGTGTGCGTGGCCATGCAGTCAAGGGTGAACAGAGAGTACAGGAGGGGGCTGAGCACGCACCCTTGTGGTGCCCATGTGTTGAGGAACAGCAAAGTGGGAGTGTTGTTTCCTACCTTCAGCACCTGGTGGCTGCCCGTCAGGAAGTCCAGGACCCAATCGCACAGGGCGGGGTTCAGACCCAGGGCCCCGAGCTTAATAATGAGCTTGGAGGGTACTATGGTGTTGAATGCTGAGCTGAGAGTACAGGAGGGGACTAAGTACACACCCCTGAGGGGCCGCAGTGTTGAGGCAGACGTGTTGTTGGCAGACGTGTTGTTGCCTACCCTTACCACCTGGGGGGCGGCCCGTCAGGATGTCCAGGATCCAGTTTCAGAGGGAGGTATTTAGTCCCAGAGTCCTTAGCTTAGTGATGAGATTTGTGGGCACTATGGTGTTGAACGTTGAGCTGTAGTGAATGAATAGCATTCTCACATAAGTGTTCCTTTTGTCCAGGTGGGAAAGTGCAGTGTGGAGTGCGATTGAGATTGCGTCATCTGTGGATCTGTTAGAGCGGTATGTGAATTGGAGTGGGTCTAGGGTATCCGGGAGGATGCTGTTGATGTGAGCCATTACCAGCCTTTCAAAGCACTTCATGGCTACCGACGTGAGTGCTACAGGGCGGTAATCTTTTAGGCAGGATACCTTTGCTTCCTTGGGCACAGGGACTATGGTGGTCTGCTTGAAACATGTAGGTATTACAGACTCGGTCAGGGAGAGGTTGAAAATGTCAGTGAAGACACTTGCCAGTTAGTATGCGCATGCTTTGAGTACATGTCCTGTTAATCCATCTGGCCCCGCGGCTTTGTGAATGTTGACCTGTATAAAGGTCTTGCTCACATCGGCTACTGAGAGCGGTATCACACAGTCCTCCAGAACAGCTGGTGCTCTTGTGCATGCTTCAGTGTTCTTTGCCTCGAAGCGAGGATAAAAGGCATTTAGCTCGTCTGGTAGGCTCGCGTCACTTGGCAGCTCGCGTCTGGGTTTCCCTTTGTAGTCCTTAATAGTTTTCAAGCCTTGCCACATCTGACGAGCGTCAAAGCCGGTGTAGTAGGATTCAATCTTAATCTTGTATTGATGCTTTGCTTGTTTGATGGTTCGTCTGAGGGCATAGCGAGTTTTCTTATTAGTGTCCCACTCCTTGAAAGCGGCAGCTCTAGCCTTTATCTCGATGTGGATGTTGCTTGTAATCCATGGCTTCTGGTTGGGATATGTACATACGGTCACACTGGGGACGATGTCGTCGATGCACTTATTGATGAATCCGATGACTGAGGTGGTATCCCTTTTCGTTCCGTGTTGCTAAACTTTTTTCAACAGAATCGGCGGAATGAATACACTCCTGATCACGCGTAAACATAGTTCACTTTCATAGCAGCCACAATGTATTCCTTCTCGCATCTATGCACTCTCCTCCTCTCACATTTTCCCTTGATTTGTTGACTTAAATGCACAACACATCAGCTGTATGTGACCAGGCAAAAAAAACATTCCAAGCCAAACCATATCATAATCGCTACACACAGCCTACATTGTTGTCACGATATTAACTAACATAGCTAATAGAAGTAACGCGTTAGTAAACCCGCTACAATCATGCAGTAACGTTACAGTGTATAGTCAGTAAGCAGTTTCGCAGTTACACCGGTGGGCCCCAGTGGCAATACATTTGTAAGACCAAAAGCTTACCTTGACTTGGGAGAGTTCCAGTGTTGTGTTGGATAGTCATAGCCAACTAGTTAACATAGCATCCCTCTGTTTGAGCAGGGTGTTTGAATTGGCTAAATTAGATAGCTGGATTTGTTAGTTAAGTAAGTTAAACTGAAAGTGAAAAACACTATTATGCTTTCAGTACTAGATTTATTCTCTGATCATTTGATTGGGTGGACAACATGTCAGTTCATGCTGCAAGAGCTCTGATTTGAAGTTGTCATAATAACTGTGTAAGTCTATGGAAGGGGGTGAGAACCAATGTTCCCTCCAAAAAAAATCTGCACTGAGCAAATGTCAGGTCTGCTGAGTTCAAACTTGAAAATTGGGAAAATTCTGTGCATCTTGCAGTGTGCGTTTACTGTGAACACTGAGGCTGTTCCCACTTTAAGTTACAGTTTTAACAGTTGCCAAGTAGACTACTGTGGCTATTTGATCTTAATGTAGGCCTACCAGAGTGGCCTACCATCAAAAACAATGGAGAAAAAGCATCCCATAACATTTTAACATGAAAATAGCTGTTCTATCATTCAGCCTACAGTAGCATCCAATGTATGGTGTTCAATGTAGGCCTACATTCCATGAACCTTTTGAAAAAAATACATGCAGGGATTGACTTGTTTATCCACTTGTCCTTCATACAAGGAGGTGACTGAACATGTTATTGTGTTATTTGATGCAAGAAAACACTTTACAAAATAAAATGATTTATAATTCCCATACCATTATTACAGAGAATCAGACAAATTATGCTACCCTCTCCCTATTGGCTACTTAGCTTCTTCAAGCCTGTCTCAAAATGCAACACTGCCCCTTTAAGACAAAAAAAATCTGACTCGCTTTTCAAAGATGTTTAGAAATGTATATGAATAAAATGTGACTAGTATCAGGAAACTAGGCGTATGTCGCGGGTCACTACTTCACAGGAGAGCCAATTGAATGTAAACTTGAATGCAAAATGCGGTTTTTGGCAGGAATGCCTTCTGGAACATGTGAACTTTCATGTGCCTTAATAACAAACTTGTATGCCATCTGTAAATCTCAAATTACGAGCCTAGTTGGTTTAACCACAGAAAAAGCCAGTAACCTTCCCGCTAGCCATGATTGGCTGAGATAATGAGTGGGCTGGACATGCCGTGAGATGAGTTCCGATTGGTCTGCCATATAGTATGCTTCTGTCTATTTGAGCTGGTCAGTATGTGTAGGTAATCCTGTCTAACATGACCTTTTTTAAATGTATTGTGAAGTAGAACTGCATCAGTGTTGCTCTCCACTTTCTGGAGGACTGAGTTTTGAAATCAGTGGAATCAGAGTATGATAGCTAAGGAGCTTCTTATGGCTGCAATCCCGCTACCAGGATCGATATGACAACAGCCAGTGAAATTGCAGGGCGCCAAATTCAAACAACAGAAATCTCCTAATTAAAATTCCTCAAACATACATGTGTCTTATATCATTTTAAAGGTAATCTTGTTGTTAACTTCTTCTTAATAGGGGGCGCTGTTTTCACTTTGGGAAAAAATCGTGCCCAAATTAAACGGCCTCGTACTCTGTTCTAGATCATACAATATGCATATTATTATTACTATTGGATAGAAAACACTCTGAAGTTTCTAAAACTGTTTGAATTATATCTGTGAGTAAAACAGAACTCATTTGGCAGCAAACTTCCAGACAGGAAGTGAAAATTCTGAAAATGGGGCTCTGTGTCAGGGCCTGCCTATTCAACTGGCTTATATTTAGGGATCTGTATGTACTTCATACGCCTTCCACTAGATGTCAACAGGCAGTAGAAGGTTGAATGGGGTGTCTAGCTTGATGTGAGGCCGAATGAGAGCTTTTGGAGTGACAGGTCCGCTCTTTTGTCAGTTTTCAGCGGCGCACAGGGGAACTCCACATTGTCTTCTGAAATGCGTTACATATACACGACGAAATGCTCCGGCTCCTATTTTATTAGATACATATGAGAAAAACATCATAAAGTAGGATTTTCAACCGAGTTTGACCAGTTTATTCAACGTTTATTGGGAATTTTAGAATTTTTCGTTCAAGGCGCAACGATTTCTTGGACACGTGAGCTCCACATGGCTAGCCAAAGTTGCTAATTCGACAGAAGAAATGGACATTCTAAAACCAAACAACGATTTATTCTGGAACTAGGACTCCTTGCACAACATTCTGATGGAAGATCATCAAAAGTAAGAGAATATTTATGATGTTATTTCGTATTTTTGTGTTTTATGTTGGCTCCAACAAGGTGGAGAATCGTAGGGCGCTGTCTCACAATATTGCATGCTGTATGTTGTACTAAAGTTATTTTTAAAAATCTAACACAGCGGTTGCATTAAGAGCCAGTGTATCTTTCATTTGCTGTACAACATGTATTTTTTAGTAAAGTTTATGATGAGTTCTTTGGTTAGATTAGGTGACTGTCCAAAATATCTCCGGACAATATTTTTGCATTTTGACTACGTATTCACATTGTAAAACCACGATTTGTGCCGCTAAATATGCACATTTTCGAACAAACCATATATGTATTGTGTAATATGATGTTATAGGACTGTCATCTGTTGAAGATTGTGAAGGTTAGTGAAGAAATTTATATATTTTGCTGGTTTTTTCGCTATCGCTACCGTTGCGTTGAATGAATGCTGTTGTGTGGTTGGCTATTGTAGTAAGCTAATATAATGCTATATTGTGTTTTCGCTGTCAAACACTTAAAAAATCTGAAATATTGGCTGGATTCACAAGATGTTTGTCTTTTATTTGCTGTACACCATGTATTTTTCATAAATGTTTTATGATGAGTATTTAGGTATTTCACGTTGGTCTCTGTAGTTATTCTAGCTGCTTTGGTGAGATTTGTGATGGTGGCTGCAATGTAAAACTATGATTTATACCTGAAATATGCACATTTTTCGAACAAAACATATGCTATACAATAAATCTGTTATAAGACTGTCATCTGATGAAGTTGTTTCTTGGTTAGTGACCATTTATATCTTCATTTGGTCGAATTTGTGATAGCTACCTATGCGGTAAAAAAATGGTGAAAATATGCGGTTGAGTCTTTTGCTATCGTGGTTAGCTAATAGAAATACATATTGTGTTTCGCTGTAAAACATTTTAAAAATCGGAAATGATGGCTGGATACACAAGATGTGTATCTTTCATCTGGTGTCTTGAACTTGTGATTTCATGATATTTAGATGCTAGTATTTACTTGTGGCGCTATGCTAGGCTATGCTAGTCAGCTTTTTTACTGATGAGGGTGCTCCCAGATCCGGGATGGTGACTCGTGAGAAGTTAACAAAAGGCTCCACTATGCAAGTAACCATTTCAATAGAATGTCACTGCAACAACTGTTGATAGACGTAACTGGTAAATTCAGAATAACTGACAAATTTGTGAACGCCCAACAACTGCTGAATATGGCCGGTGTCAGTGAACGTTGGCAAAGAAAAATGTACATTGTTGCCAGCAGCACTCTTTGCAGTCACCAATGCTCTGAATAACATAAAAACAGCCTAAACAGCTCTGCTAGGGCGAGTAAAATGGTCAGTTAGCTGTTCTCTCATTTGTGTCTGGAAGTAGCTAGCATGCTAGCCAAGGTTAGCCAGTTAGCTTGGGTGCATGACTGTTGTTGTTAGGACAGAACGCTCGGATCAACCCTTAAAGAGATGGGTGGGGCTAAAGCTTAAGAGGGTGTGAACGATGCTGAATGGGTGTAGACAAAGAAGAGCTCTCCAGTAGGTAGCCAAAACATCCAAAGACAATTTTCTCAGAAGTCAGGTTATAAGTTTTCCCATTGTTCCTCAAAGACAGTGTATGATATACCATTTTGTAGCTCTTTGTCTCAAAACAAGCGCATCTACTCACAACCGCTAATGCTGTAAACACAGTCCAGTTAAAGGTAAATGGCACAGATCCATATATGGCAATGGTCTATTTGCATACAGTATAGGCCTACTGCAGCTCTGATTGTTTATGCCGCACGAGTCTGTGTAGAGTATGGGCTGAGTAGTGCATGTCAATCCTACTCCGATGCGTTCTGCCTACAACAAAATCTGTTGCATAGTTTGTTTTCTTTTGGTAGGTTGCTTTGAAAGTGGCTAATATTGCATGTCACAACTGCCACAGTAAAGGGAAACGTTGATAGTGTTAACAGGGAAAACTCTAGAACAGTGGTCACCAACCAACCATGATCACTTTGAGTCAAAATGCAAGCCGAGATAACATTAAATAACATTACCACCGTATATTGGATTTGCTTGAATTTTTCGGGACATTTAAAAATATATATATATATCAACATTTGAGGTAGGCTTCCTCCTCTGAGGAGCCTCCACTGGTGAAGATACAGTCTGCAAAATACATTCACAAAAACACAAGACTTGACTTCCTTAGCAATCAGGCTGCATCTCTCTCTGCCAAAGACCCAAGACAGCGCCAAGCAAGACACTGCAGACATCTCCCAAAACATGTCGTTTGACCTTGTTGTCCAGCCGGGAGGTGAATTATCTCACCCCCCCCCCCCTTCTTTCCCTTCTCCATCTCTTCGGCGTTTAAAACAGGACTGGAGGGGAGTTTTATTGCTAAGTGGGCCCGGGCACGGTAAAGTGTCAGACGACGGTGTTTAACGTGACCATTAACAACAGGAAAGAAAATCAATACGGAGAGGTAGAGAGGAGGTGCATCTCCGTCACGGTGATGTGTAGTTAGTGCCTGATTGTCCCCAGGCTGAGATCTGGCCTCACTCCCAAAGCCTGGCCGTTGTAATGTTATAATGTACTCTTCTCCGACGCAATTAAATTGAGCCCCCCTTTAGCTGCGGTGGCGGTGGAGAGAGTGGAGGCCTGTCAACATGAATATAAAAAGGGCAATTTATTTTGGGTTCGAGCCACACATATTGTTTTACTGCATTTTGGGTTGTCTGTGTCAGCTGACTTTTTGACAAGGTAGATGTATGTGATGATTTGACATGTTTTCTTTTGTTTATACATTCATTCATCGCTAAATGTCAAAAGTCTTTAAAGATGTCTTACATAGAACGACATGAACAACAAGTCAATTTCTTTCTAAAGTTTTGCTATCAAGATGTTAATCTGTGGCACCATTTATGTCCTACATTTCTACCTAACTATAAATTGAGGCTGAGGCAGAAAATGCACTGAACAAAAGGAAGAAACACACAACACTCAAAACATTGAACACACCCGAAAAAAAAAAAGCCAAAAAAAAAGCCATCACAAACATTTCAGTTCCAGCTGCCCTTCCCTTCTGGTGCATCGAATAGACAGAGAAGTGTGTGTGAGAAATGTATTTGTGAGAAGTGTGTGTCAGAGCCTTTCATAGAGGCGCACGCCCTCCCGCTGCTATCCCATAAGGGCTCATGTGTGTGTGTGTTGATTGACAGGCCTTACCTTCCTAATGGAACGGTGAAGGAAGCCGGATGGCACCACTCTGGGTTTGCCGGGGGGTTCCCCCTCAGGCTAGCACACTGATGATGACTTCACAAGGCAAACCGAGACGCGCACCAAAATCCAAATGAAGAGGGGTAGTTATACACACAGTGAATACTGTTTGTTGATGAGGCTATTGAGGTTTCTCTCTGTGTGTGTGTGTGTGTGTGTGTGCGTGCGTGCGTGTGTGTGTGCGTGCGTGCGTGCGTGCGTGCGTACGTGCGTGCGTGTGTGCTATGCAGTATTGCCCTTTGGGACCCTCTTCCCCTGCTGCCATATCTTATTTAGGGCTTGGGTTTTGTAAATGAGAAGAGCAACTCAAGGAAACAAGACTATTGCTCTTGCTTGCTTTGTTTCTCTCTGCTGGGAGTGAGGGGGTATTCTTGCACCTTCGTTTTGAATCAATGGAATGACCCAGGGAAAGTGTTCAGTTGAGATTTCTAAACAAAAGTTGACACAGTCTGCATTTGACATTAAATAACTGCATCTACTTGACGTCAGGCAGCACATTGGTTAGTATCCTGTCCAGCACAGTTTCAAAGCTGGCAAGCGAGTCTGCCTTCCCTCCGCCTTGTTCAGGGGCAGAACGACAGATTTTTCCCTTGGCATCTCGAGGATTCGATCTAGCAACCTTTGGTTACTGGCCCAACGCTCTAACAACTAGGCTACCTGCCGCCCCAATTAATCAACACACAGCAACAATATAAAAAAAATACAGTAATGATATGATGTCACCACATGAAGTGTTCACTTCCAAAGCCACATACCACTTTTGTGCCCTTCTTCGCTTTCTGAAAACTCACTTCCTCTCTTCCTGATCACTCTCGCACCAATGCACTCAAATGGCTTATCAGAATCCTTTCTCTCTCTCTCTCTCTCTCTCTTTCCTTTCCCCTTATCTCTCCAAGCCTTCTTATAGAAACTCATCAGGCCTCTAACCCTTCTCCTACTGTTCACAGTAGGGTGTGCTTTTCATAGCCTGTCACATTATGACAGGTCAGGATGTCAGTCAGTTGTGTATGTCCGGGGGTATCGTCGGACGGGGCCACAGTGTCTCCCGACCCCTCCTGTCTCAGCCTCCAGTATTCATGCTGCAATAGTTTATGTGTCGGGGGGCTAGGGTCAGTCTGTTATATCTGGAGTATTTCTCCTGTGTTATCCGGTGTCCTGTGTGAATTTAAGTATGCTCTCTCTAATTCTCTCTCTCTCTTTTTCTCTCTCTCTCTCTTTCTCTCTCTCTCTCTTTCTCTAGGTGGACCTGGGCCCTAGTACAATGCCTCAGGACTACCTGGCCTGATGACTCCTTATTGTCCGCAGTCCACCTGGTCATGCTGCTGCTCCAGTTTCAGCTATTCTGCCTGCGGTTATGGAACCCTGACCTGTTCACCGGACGTGCTACCTTGTCCCAGACCTGCTGTTTTCAACTCTCTAGAGACAGCAGGCACGGTAGAGATACTCTGAATGATCGGCTATGAAAAGCCAACTGACATTTACTCTTGAGGTGCTGACCTGTTGCACCCTCGACAACCACTGTGATAATTATTATTTGACACTGCTGGTCATCTATGAAAATTTGAACATCTTTGCCATGTTCTGTTATAATCTCCACCCGGCACAGCCAGAAGAGTACTGGCCACCCCTCATAGCCTGGTTCCACTCTAGGTTTCTTCCTAGGTTCTGGCCTTTCTAGGGAGTTTTTCGTAGCCACCGTGCTTCTACACCTGCTTTGCTTGCTGTTTGGGGTTTTAGGCTGGGTTTCTGTATAGCACTTTGTGACATCAGCTGATGTAAGAAGGGATTTATAAATAAAAATGCATTTGATATGGTCTGATTGATAGAACAGACTCAGTTTAGGTTCCCGAAAGCTTCGTAGCTATCGTGGTCCTTTATTTCTCTCAATGACCCAAACTGATGCACTCTAAGAAGAGCAAACCACTTCATTTAATGAGATATGCACATGCCAATGTCCAGTGTTGGGAAGTAGTGAACTACATGTAGTTCAATTAAACTACATTTTTGGGTAGTTTGGTGGTAATTGAACTAAATTCAAATCTTGTTAGTGTTTTCTGTCGTTTTCTGTAGTTCTTTTGTGCCATGTAGCGGTGTAGCTAACTACTGGAACTCCACACTATTTTTTACGAGTGAAATAGGCAATAATTGTATTTTTTGGCCTCAGACATGCTTAATTCTCACTTGAAACATTGTTTTTGTTTAATAAGATAAACTACACATTCTGTTAACATCGATTTGTATTCTATGACATTTCAGATTTAGATATGATAATGTTTCATTAAGTTGTTTGGATGTAGTGAAATGCTTTTTCAAAGAAACGTAATTTTTTTCACAAGGGTAGCTTTAGTGTAGCTTAACGTCTTCCAGTGTGAAATAATTGGTAGCTTGGTAAACTATATATTTTCAGAGTAGCTTCCCCAACATCGCCCATGTCCATGGAGCAGATAGTATCCCAACTCCAGATTATTACATTTACATTTACATTTAAGTCATTTAGCAGACGCTCTTATCCAGAGCCGAGACTTAACATTTAAATTTGTGTTTCATTCAATCCAAATAATGAGCTATACCGTGTTCGTTACGCTAGCATCCAATCAACGCGGCATCCAATCAACACAATTCCCAACTGACACAGACTCTAAGTTCCCAGGGAAACATAGTTTTAAATGTAGTTCTAATATCTGGACTCCCATGTGCTAATCTGTCAAACCTTTTTTTCATAATGTCCCCAAATTCCATCTGTCTCGGCTCTAACACTGTACCAGGATTCAGTTGCATTGACAACGGCAATTTATAAAAACATGACGGAAATTTGGAGGGATAAAAAAACCTTTGTTGCCATGGTAATACCAAACTGATGCCAAGCTCTTGATTCTGTCTCTTGGGTTTCGAAGGGGAAAAATTTGATCAAATTTCATAGAAATTTGTCCCCAGAGTCCAGTATCAGCAAATTCAATGTGTTTTCTAGTACAATGAAACACAAAATAGAATTCCACTATTTTGAAGAGTCAATTTTGTTTTTCAAACGGACACGGCAAACCTCACCACTTTTCTCTCTTTCATAACGTTTCATGTCTTACTTTTATTTTCTATCTCTCTCATCTTAGCTTTACATCCAATTATTTATTTCTTCGTTCCCTGTCACTATCTTTCCTCATCACCCTCTCCTGTTATCTCTTTTTTTCCTCCATCTCTATTTTTCCTTCTACATGCAACATATTCTCACAATATATTTTCTACACAACAAAATGTCAGCGCAATGTAGCCTTGTTGGATTATATCCAATGGTGTCTCATCAGGAACAACGTCATTTTCTAGTGCTATAGTGGATCCCTGCTGGCCTTACATCATTAAGAAAACCCTGCACCAGTCATGTCCTCCAAACAAAAATAACATGAGGCTAATTTGGTTATTGGGAGTATGAAGACCCATTTCCTAATGACCCGCAGGCTATGATAATAGGAGCATCAACGACGTCACCTGGTTGGTTGTCGTGGTAACCAGCCTACCTTCCAAGCATGCTGCCCCCAACTGCCATTTCATGGCTTGGCCCAAATAAAGCAAACACACACACACACACAAACACACACACACACACACACACACACACACACACACACACACACACACACACACACACACACACACACACACACACACACACACACACACACACACACACACACACACACACACACACACACACACACACACACACACACACGCCTCAACAGATAAACACAAACATAATAACAAAAACACTGCTTGGAGCAGGGATAGGCAACTTTGATGGGTTGGGAGCCACAAAAAAATCTGAACTCATCATGGCTGGCCGCAGTGGCTCGCGGGTCTGCATACCCACATCCATACCCACACATGTAGTCAGAGCCAGCCCTAGCCTTTCGGCGGCCCAAAGCAACATTTTGTTTACCCCACCTTGCAAGCAAAACATTTTAGCTTTCCCGCTCTTGACAGCAGAGAGAAAAGAAATCCTGCAATTCTACACATTTTTCCATGGAGAGGAGAGAAGATTTTGCCATTTTATAGCTAATTTCATGGTGTTCTTAACATTTTTCCTTTTGGCAGAGAGCGAAATGTTCAGTTTTACAGCTAATTTCCTGCAATTATACACATTTTGCCATAGGGTGGAGAGAAATGTTTGCTGTTTTTTATATGATATCTGAGCGAGAGTGACTCAATGGGGGCTCCCCGGTCGGCAATAAACCACTATTACTACAAATTTAGATAGCTGGCCGCAAGACTAACTTACCAATCTAAAAAATATTAGCTGACATGGTTAATTGAGTGACTGTCATTGACTGACATAAGAGAAAACTGCTAATGCACAACAAAATATCAACATTGCACCTTGTGTATTCTACTATTCTAACTCTCAACAGGAAGTTGAGACCCTGACTGAATACCCCCCCCCAAAAAAAATATGATTTATTTATCTTTGTCTTTGGAAATTGATCCGCGGACACACGCCTGTCACGCTCGTTGTACGAACTGGAAATATACTCAGACCAATGTGCAGCGTGATTTGGGTTCCACATGTTTAATAAAGGAAACTCACAAAAACAATAAACAGCAAACAAAACGTAACGCTCAAGCAGTGCTCACAGGCAACTACACAGAAACAAGATCCCACAAAAACCAGTGGGGAAATGGCTGCCTAAATATGATCCCCAATCAGAGACAACGATAAACAGCTGCCTCTGATTGGGAACCATACCAGGCCAACATAGAGATAAATGCACTAGATCATCCACCCTAGTCACACCCCGACCTAACCAACATAGAGAATAAAAAGGCTCTCTATGGTCAGGGCATGACATGCCAGTTGCCCATACCTGGCTTAGACGGAAGATGAATGAAAGACAATATATTGTAACTCAACAGGGGAAATAATGCAGACAATTACATTGATGGAAGCCAGAATCTATCTGCAATATTAAAGCTGATTATTAAAGCTGACCCCGCCCCAACAGGGGCCCATTCTGAACTCAATGCACATGTAAAAACAGACACAAGATGAAATTACATTTCAAAAGCTGGAACTGCAATTACTGACAAGGATTCTATAAAAAAACATATTGTTTGTAAAAAGCATGTTATTCAATTTGATGCAAAATTCTACAATGGCACATTTAGGGCAGAAACACCTTTCAAGTTTTTTTCTGATCAGTGGTCGTGAAGAAGACAAGGTGAAGGCTTGGCAAGCCAGGCAGTAGGTTGGCAATATTCCTGAAATGTTCCTAAAATTCACATCTTTTCCAGAAATCCCGGTTGGAGGATTCCCTAACTGCTTATTCCCTCCTGAAAACCTGTAACATTTTGAAAAGTCTTCTGGAAATTTGTAACACCATCCATGTCCTTATAGTGGGTTTGGCTATGGTGGAGGCTCCTCGTTCCTCCCCACTCCTAATGCCCTTTCGCACTGTGTCAACGTTAGGGAGAGTGTCAACAGCTATGAAAAGGCAGTACTGTAACAGGCTAGTGGCTAGTCACTAGCGCTAGTCGCTAATTGCTGACCCTAAAAGAGCCAATTAGCGACTTCATGCTCTGCTCCAGGGGTCCCAAGGGAAGGGTTCGCACTGCACACCAGTCGAGTCTTCACACACACAGCAGCCAGACATGGCCCATCTGTCTTTCTTCTTAATCATCCATCCACCCATACTTTCTTTATTCCTCTCATTACGAAATTGACAATATATAGTACAAGTCAAAAGTTTGGACACACCTACTTATTCCAGGGTTTTTATACATTTTTACTGTGCAAAGCTGTCATCGAGGGAAAGGGTGGCTACTTTGAAGAATCTCAAATATAAAATATATTTTGATTTGTTTAACACTTTTTTGGTTCCGTATGTGTTATTTCATAGTTTTGATGTCTTCACTAAAACCTTGGAATGAGTAGGTGTTTCGAAACTTTTGACTAGTACTGTATGTCATTTAGCAGACGCTTTTATCTGAAGAAACCTACAGTCATGCATGCATACATTTGTGCAGCTGGCCCGGAAATCAAACCCACTATCCTGGTATTGCAAGAGCCATGCTATACCAACTGAGCTACAGAGGACCGCAGAGCGGCTGGCTGCTGTGTTTTGATGGAACGAGAGCAAGAGGTACCATGGGATACTGAATGTACAGTAGGATTCAACTACTGATGAGGATCATTTCAGGGACAAGTCCTTATAGAAACAGTAGTGGTGCGAGAGTAAAATCACTGTGGAAGCCAAGCCAGGAAAAAAGCCATATTACAATGTGTTGTGATAATTGCTTTGTTTGCTCTATAACCTGTTAGTTAATCTGCCTTGACACTGTGATATACAGGCCTACGGCCAAGACAATAAGAAGACACAGTGGCAGAGTAAATTCAACCACACCTTTGTTTCATCACAAAACCGGACGGCAATCTGTCCGGTGAAGTCAACAATGCATATTGCATGTTCCAAATAGTTACATGACCTACAGCATGGTCAATCAAGTTAATGTTTCCGACATTTTTGGAGTACTAAACAACTATTGATTTAGAACACCTGAGAGTTAACGCAAGTAGCAACGAAAACAGGAGCTGCCACCACTATTCCAGCACCATTTCAACGTCAACATTTTAACATCATCAAATCATCTATGTTTTTTTCTAATACAGTGACAACTAATACCATCCTCTTTTCTTTCATGTTGCCAAAATGGTCTGTGACAGTCATACAATACACATTTTTAGTTTGTGTTGTCCTAGGCTGCTTGCCAAAAATGCTTGCTCGCTAGCCTAACTTCCTTTCATTGGCAATGAGTAGCCAGTTAGTTAAGATTAGCCTACTACATCTAGGTACATATTGAACTTTCATCCTCTCAGGCCAGAGGCACAATGTATTGGCCAGTACGGATAATTAAGTAAAACCACAAGTCTAAATCCCTATCTCCATCCATATCTAATTTAGGAAAGGGCCAATTTTAGCTAGCCACCGGAGGACAACAACACAACAAGAGGCAACATTTCTATTTTTTTCTGTTAATGACGTTTGGCTTTTGATGTGATATGATTGGTGTGAAGCCAAATCCAAACTGGCTTCCCTTGACGCTTTTTTTGGTGCGCGAGGACAATTCACAGTTGAGCTCATTCAGTTTAGTTCAACACTGATTAGCTATTATTTTATACATTTTTATCAAGGGAGGCTAAATGCTCATTGGCTTCCCTTGCATTCAATGCTGCGGGTGACAACAACGTCATACTATTTTTGACTAGACAACATCAGATAGATAGTGCTACACATACAGAGACAGAGGAGTGCTGTTTCGCTCGCTCGGATGCTTTCTCCGGTGAGACACATTCAGCCTCTTGCAAATTTAAGGAAAAATTATGAAACACAGAGAGATGAATGTGTTTTCTCTTTTTTTCTTGGTCAAGCTTTGGGGGAAGCCTAGCTTCCCTTGGCTTCCATGAATACAAGGCACTGTATATAAGTCTGTGATTGATGATCAAGAAGACAGCACAAGAGTGAGGACCTTCGTTTCATGCTTTTTCATATACACTATTTGATGTATATATTGTACACATAAATACATGTATATACTGTACATATACTCAGTATGTATATTTAGAACAGTATAGTATTTCGAAGACATTGGACAGTAGATATACAATTCTGATCGAAAGTTATCGTCCTTTCCTCTTTGTCCTCATAATGCTATTTTGCTTTCCCTCTATCTCCTTCCCCAATTATTGTAGTCAGACTTCTCCTTTTCTCTCCCCGGGTTATGGCAACACTGCTGAAAGATACTGTGCATTACAAAGCATCAGGGTAGAAGCGCATGATGACCGTACTCAAAACACTGTCATGTCCATTCAGTCCCCTCAGTGACGCGGCTCACACAGGCTCAAGTCGTTGCCCCAGATTGCAACATGGTCGCCGTCAGTGCCATCCACGAGCACATCAGTAGCATTGTCTCTGGCTTTAGCCCCCCTCTCCTAACAGAGCAAATCCAACCTCCCGGGTCATGTTTATTAGGGCAAGCAATGGAAAACATTTCAAATCAAATCATTATTTCTGTGAGGTACGTGTGAGAATCTCAAGTTAGAATTCGTCGCACACTCACAGCGTACGACCGTTTAACTTTATTGAAGGCAAACTTCTTATTCTACACATTAGAAATATTGGGAAACCGAGAGAACTCCAAATGGAACCCACAAGACAAGCAGTTGAGAGAGCACTTACGTGCGTTGCCATTTACAAATACCCTGTTTTGTTCACAGTGTTTACCTTGTATGCATCGTGTTGCGTTGTCACGACACTGACATGTAACTCTGGCAAGGAGTTAAAACAGATAAATAAGACAACGGCATCAGAGAGTGGATAATCCCTTTTGTTTCGGCAGATTTGCTCTTCTCATGTGGTAAGGCAAACATCCTCTGTGAAACTGAAAGAGAGGGAGAGAAAAAAAAAGTAAGTAGCTTTGATATGTAAAACTAAAAAATCTTTACCTGAGGCCATACAATCATGGTTTCCCTCCTCAATTCAGAGGAATCAAATGTGGGTAGAGAACAAAAGAGATGGGAGAGGAATACAATAAATCTCTCTTTAGAGGAAGACAACAAAAGAAGAAGGGAAGAACGAACGCAAAGGAGGAAAAATAAATAAAGGGGGTGGGGGGCAAAGCAAGTTTTTCCCCGGGAAGGAAAGCCAAGTTTGTTGTGCAAAATGCAAAGGAGAAAATGGTCTGGTTGTGCATTCCCATAGCTACACCCACCCACCCACACCCCACATCACTTTGCTATAATCACACATTTTAAAGGGTTAAAAGGTTACACAAGCATAGTGATATAGTGCAATACAGTTCATTCCTTTTGGCTATGTTTCATGGTAACATAAGAGAACATTTATTTTTTAGACACGTCCAAGGTCAAACTGTAATGTTGTTCCTTTTTGCGAAACCAGAACGTTACAGAATGAAACAGACAATAGAATTAACACCGCCACATTCACATTAGTGACACGCATTAGTGACTTTAACCACAGAGGCATAAGCTCAGAGGTCATCTCCATGTTTTTCCCCTTTCCCTCTTTTGACTTAATCTTAAATAGTGGGGGCTGGAATTAACTTAACCAACTTAACCATTTCCATAAACTGTATGGACACAGAGCGTCCAGCAACAGGAAATTCATATCAACACATTGTTTTGGCCACGTCAAGAGCAGCTAACCGAGTAGCCATCACCGGGTGGCTCGGGGACATGAGTTGTCAAAACGGTGGCCCTGCGAAGCGCTTCAACTAATCTAATCTTGCTGATCTCTCCCTGTATGTCTCCTAATGCACGTCTGACCTCATTCTGTTTGGAGGGATACGTCGGAGGGAGGAGAGGAGAAATCCGGGTAAACAAGTCTAATTCGCAGAGTCAATCCGAGAAGATGTGTGAGAAGCTGCCTTAACGGGTGGCGACATGGTGGCAGCGTTTGCCACTTGCATGCCAGCATTGTCCTGGGGGGGGGAACAGTAGCTGTTACACTTACAGAGAGGGCAAGGAAATACTGGCCTCAAAATAGAATGTGGCGCATTAAGTAATCACGTTTAGGGTGATATTTGCTTACATTGTTCTGTTAAATCTGATACCACTAAATCAGTGTTATACTATATTTAATTAAAGGGAAAAGTACCTAGGTAGGATGATGTTGTAAATGTCTTTTTCAGGTATTCACGTCTGAGATGGTACTGAATATCATCAAAGTCAGACCAAAAGAGGGTAGTCATTCCTCCATTATACCAATGTGTTATTTGCCTCAGCTCTATCTGTACTGTGATTTTAACTGTTTGAACCAAAATGGCAGTCACAGTATGTGATAGTTGCCACTGTTGTCTTTTTCAAAGTTTTGCTAGAGAAGTAGAGGCGGATGTCACTCATACCTGCTTAACAGACCCTACTGTGCCAGTAATGGTTGGACAGCGGGCCAAAGACAGACTGCTGAGCCAGACAGGTGGACATTGGTGATAAGGAGATTTCAGAGCCACATATGACTGAGTGGCAAAGCAGTTTGGAGGATATCCAGCTGAGGACAGTTAATAACTGATGGAGAGAAGTGATAGAGATTGTCATCTTATATCTCTCCTCCCACCCCAAATTGATCCTAAATTCTATGTGAATGAATAAACGGTTTGTGGCTCATAAGCTTTATACGCTGGTCATATACAGTATGCCAATTTTAGTCATAGATGCTTATACTGTTTTTACACAAAAGTCGTTGTATTTCTATAACTGACAGTTGTCATACTGCAAGTAAGTCAAGTTTTAGATAATGCCAATGCCTATAACACAGTAACCATTCCTTTTGAACTGTACACAGCTTTGTCTTCTCTCAATAGATCTCTACTCATAACAATTCATTGTAAAGATATGACAAAGAGTCAATCAGCTATGTGGGAGGGCCCTTGTCAAAAAACTCACAGAGCCATCTGCTAAACGTTTGTTCAAACAAAGATTGATTGTGTTTGGAAACCCTGATCCAATATGTGGCTCTCGCCCCCTCTCCTCTTCTCTCACCACAGCAGAAGAGTGGAGGATGTGCTATCCATCCCTCCATCCTCGTGAGAGGAGTGATGTGAGAGTTGGCAGCGGAGGTGAAAAACACTCATTATGTCCTTTTACTTGTAGCTTTTCTGAGAAGTTATTTTGTTGAAAGTTATTGTGTACCATGTATGTGGTGACTTCCTACACTCAGTGCTATAACCTGAAAGGGTTCTTAGGCTTGTCCCTGTAGGAGAACCCTTTTTGGTTCCAACAAAGAACGCTCAAAGAAACCTTTCTTCAGGGAGAAAAGGTAGAAAGGTTCTATGTAGAACCCAACCCCAAACCCTACCCGTCTTCAAATAACTCTTTTTTTCTAAGAGTGTATTAATTAACGGAACCAAATAATAATTGAAGTGGGAGTACATGTGCACATGTACTGTAGACCCATATACTGAATGTAGAGCAGACTCTGAACTGTTTGAACAACGCTGAAATAGAACAACAAATGTCCACCCTTTCAAAGTCAGTTTCGCAAGGGGACACAACATCAAAACGAATCATTTCTCAGAGTGTATGTGTGTGTTGGGTCGTTGATGTGCCATGTGCCCTGGCCAGCCAATGCGCTTGCCCTACTGTTCATTTGCTCATAACCTCTGACCTCTACACATGTCAAAAACCAAAATGAAAAAAACATAGGTGGTGAGGTGAGAGGGCATATCCTTCTGCTATAGGGATGAAGGGGAAACTTTGTGGGGATGGCGTGTGTATCACCATGGGAACGTTCACCCTTTGGTCAAGGCCCCGCCCCCATCAGGCCAGGCTCACAGCCCCTCTTGACAGCAGTGACACGCAAGCAGGTGGGCCAAGGATAGAGATGGTGAATATGGGCACAGCAGTGTGCCCCATTATGCCCTCAGAGGGCAGCCTCCTTGACCAAGTGATTGTAACACGGGGGTTCTTCACTGTAGGGGGAGAATGTGTTCTCTTGGGTTGCCCGGGAAGGGTAAATAACAGCAGGGGTGGTGGACACAGGGTCACTCAAAGACTCTACTCAAGCTCCATGCCCTGAATCAAATGATAGGAATTTAAGTTTGGCTTGGTAGTGTGATGCTAGGCAAATAAAATAAATCACTCTGAAAACTTTTCAATACACTATAATTCACACAGTATATTGTAGTTGCCCTGATTTTGAGCGATCCTGTTTCAGTAAAAACATATCTGGCACAGCAACATCTGAGAGGTCGTGCTTCCCTCTGGCCGGCGCTTCAGAATGCCCATGGCCAAGAAGAATGTGTTCAAACATTCATTCGTTCCTTGTGCTGTTGGAATACTAAATACAAAGTAAATTGTATCAGTATATGTACTTATCTATCTAGTGCAGTTGGGACAGTTGTGAGTGAATGTATTAATGTCCTCTGTTAGTGGATGCAACATGATGGACTGACTGGTTTAAATGTGTCTGATGTGAGAATGTATGTGTATGTGATCCTTTTAATGAAGGTGATGCCAAAGACAAATGTCCATCCTGGATGGACAATAAAGTTTGATTCTATTCTAATCTGAAACAACATGGATGTTACCTGGGTATCAGGAACAAGTTGCCTGGGTAAACAGACACTTTAGTATGCAAAGTCATGATCATAGAAGGAACTGAGTAGGCATAGCAAGCCAAACAAGCATTTCTGTGGAACAAACCCAATCTTTAGTTTTCTTGGCAACAATATGTCAATTTAATCTGGCCAACTTTTTGGAGACACCAAATGTGTTTCAAGTAAAAGACTTTCACCCATCAATCTGCTCTGTCTCCCATAGTGACTTATTTTACTCTCTACGGGGCTAGTAACAAAAGTGTATTGTATTATACTAAAACAGCCTCAGTTTTAGCTATTCCAACACCCGAGTAGTCAGAACAGGCTTTTCCTCTAGGGGGTAAAATGCCCAAGCCTCACATGCCGTCCTCCTGCATGCAAACATCTGCCAGGATACTCAAGGGACCTCCCTCCACACTGTTCCTTCTTAACAGATCCTCACCATGCCCGTACCACTATAATCACATGCACAGCAAGCGTGACAGTCAAGGGACGTTGGGGGGAAAAAAGCTGCAAATTGGATCGAAATTGCGTCAATGTAGTTTTCTTAAACACGGCATTGTTAAAATGATCTTTGTTTTCCATGGGTGTCTCAAAATCTCAATTTTAACTTATCGCCAAATGGGTTATAGCCTAATGCTATTTACATTCCTTTTACTAATCTTCTTGTCGTTATGACCAATGATCTTAAGGGACTACACGCAGGTGAAAACAAAATGGAGGAACTATAGCATTACCTAATTCATTTTGTTATGTCATTGGTCACTCATGAAAGTTAACGAGGAACCATCCACAATTGTTGAAAACCATTGGGACATCGCTGTTCTCTCTTGGTTCTCCCTCTTGGCTTTGTTCACAGAGCCGTTTCCCACAAATCCACTGTTCTTCAGTCTCAGAGAGCTTAAACACCTGCTTCTCCTCTCCTTTGATAATTACAAACGGAGCACTTGTTAATCCGCTCTAATAGTGTTCAAGCTGAGTTGGTTCGCAGCTACTAATTATACTCACCAGCATGGGGGGTTTTGGTCGTCTCTGGGTACTACGAGTTTGACTCAATACCTTTCGGAATAAACACAGTCCCTAAGCTACAGTAGCAGAGTAGGGCTCTTTTCCCAAATCATGTTTCTTCGATTCTTTGCATCCTCTCTCCTCACCTCCTTCATTGGAGGAGAAGGTCCAAGGGGACGGATCTTGGGTGTTCTCCTCCAATGCAGTTTGAGAAAAAGGTAAGGAGAGGGGACCCGAAGAATTGAGGAAAAACAACTTGAGAAAAAGCCAAGGTTTGTAGATCAAATCAAATCAAATCAAATATATTTATATAGCCCTTCTTACATCAGCTGAAAGTGCTGTACAGAAACCCAGCCTAAACCCCCAAACAGCAAGCAATGCAGGTGTAGAAGTACGGTGGCTAGGAAAAACTCCCTAGAAAGGCCAAAACCTAGGAAGTAACCTAGAGAGGAACCAGGCTATGAGGGGTGGCCAGTCCTCTTCTGGCTGTGCCGGGTGGAGATTATAACAGAACATGGCCAAGATGTTAAAATGTTCATAAATGACCAGCATGGTCAAATAATAATAATCACAGTAGTTGTCGAGGGTGCAGCAAGTCAGCACCTCAGGAGTAAATATCAGTTGGCTTTTCATAGCTTTTCATAGCCGATCATTAAGAGTATCTCTACCGCTCTTTCAGCTCTTTCAGTAGTTTAGTTGGAATAGGGTCCAGTATGCAGCTTGAAGGTTTAGAGGCCATGATTATTTTCATCATTGTGTCAAGATATAGTACTAAAACACTTAATTGTCTCTCTTGATCCTAGGTCCTGGCAGTTGTGCAGACTCAGGACAGCTGAGCTTTGGAGGAATACGCAGATTTAAAGAGGAGTCCGTAATTTGCTTTCTAATGATCATGATCTTTTCCTCAAAGAAGTTCATGAATGTATTACTGCTGAAGTGAAAGCCATCCTCACTTGGGGAATGCTGCTTTTTAGTTAGCTTTGCGACAGTATCAAAAATACATTTCGGATTGTTCTTATTTTCCTCAATTAAGTTGGAAAAATAGGATGATCGAGCAGCAGTGAGGGCTCTTCGATACTGCACGGTACTGTCTATACAGGCTAGTCGGAAGACTTCCAGTTTGGTGTGGCGCCATTTCCGTTCCAATTTTCTGGAAGCTTGCTTCAGAGCTCGGGTATTTTCTGTATATCAGGGAGCTAGTTTCTTATGACAAATGTTTTTAGTTTTTAGGGGTGCAACTGCATCTAGGGTATTGCGCAAGGTTAAATTGAGTTCCTCAGTTAGGTGGTTAACTGATTTTTGTCCTCTGACGTCCTTGGGTAGGCAGAGGGAGTCTGGAAGGGCATCAAGGAATCTTTGTGTTGTCTGAGAATTTATAGCACGACTTTTGATGCTCTTTGGTTGGGGTCTGAGCAGATTATTTGTTGCGATTGCAAACGTAATAAAATGGTGGTCCGATAGTTCAGGATTATGAGGAAAAACATTAAGATCTACAACATTTATTCCATGGGACAAAACTAGGTCCAGAGTATGACTGTGACAGTGAGTAGGTCCAGAGACATGTTGGACAAAACCCACTGAGTCGATGATGGCTCCGAAAGCCTTTTGGAGTGGGTCTGTGGACCTTTCCATGTGAATATTAAAATCACCAAATATTTGAATATTATCTGCTATGACTACAAGGTCCGATAGGAATTCAGGGAATTCAGTGAGGAACGCTGTATATGGCCCAGGAGGCCTGTAAACAGTAGCTATAAAAAGTGATTGAGTAGGCTGCATAGATTTCATGACTAGAAGCTCAAAAGACGAAAACTTTTTTTTGTAAATTGAACTTTGCTATCGTAAATGTTAGCAACACCTACACCTTTGCGGGATGCATGGGGGATATGGTCACTAGTGTAACCAGGAGGTGAAGCCTCATTTAACACAGTCAATTCATCAGGCTTAAGCCATGTTTCAGTCAGGCCAATCACATCAAGATTATGATCAGTGATTAGTTAATTGACTATAACTGCCTTTGAAGTGAGGGATCTAACATTAAGTAGCCCTATTTTGAGATGTGAGGTATCACGATCTCTTTCAATAATGGCAGGAATGGAGGAGGTCTTTATCCTAGTGAGATTGCTAAGGCGAACACCGCCATGTTAAGTTTTGCCCAACCTAGATCGAGGCACAGACACGGTCTCAATGGGTAGCTGAGCTGACTACACTGACTGTGCTATTGGCAGACTCCACTAAGCTGGCAGGCTGGCTAACAGCCTGCTGCCTGGCCTGCACCCTATTTCATTGTGGAGCTAGAGGAGTTAGAGCCCTGTCTATGTTGGTAGATAAGATGAGAGCACCCCTCCAGCTAGGATGGAGTCCTTCACTCCTCAGCCGGCCAGGCTTGGTCCTGTTTGTGGGTGAGTCCCAGAAAGAGGGCCAATTATCTACAAATTCTATCTTTTGGGAGGGGCAGAAAACAGTTTTCAACCAGCGATTGAGTTGTGAGACTCTGCTGTAGAGCTCATCACTCCCCCTAACTGCGAGGGGGCCAGAGACAATTACTCGATGGCGACACATCTTTCTAGCTGATTTACACGCTAAAGCTATGTTGCGCTTGGTGACCTCTGACTGTTTCATCCTAACATCGTTGGTGCCGACGTGGATAACAATATCTCTATACTCTCTACACTCGCCAGTTTTAGCTTTAGCCAGCACCATCTTCAGATTAGCCTTAACGTTGGTAGCCCTGCCCCCTGGTAAACAGTGTATGATCGCTGGATGATTTGTTTTAAGTCTAATACTGCGGGGTAATGGAGTCGCCAATGGCTAGGGTTTTCAATTTGTCAGAGCTAATGGTGGGAAGCTTCGGTGTCTCAGACCCCGTAACGGGAGGAGTAGAGACAAGAGAAGGCTCGGCCTCAGACTCCGACTCGCTGCTTAATGGGGAAAACCGGTTGAAAGTTTCTGTCGGCTGAATGAGCGACACCAGTTGAGCATTCCTACAGCATTTCCCTCCAGAAACCATGAGAAAGTTGTCCGGCTGCGGGGACTGTGCAAGGGGATTTATACTACTATCTGTACTTACTGGTGGCACAGACGCTGTTTCATCCTTTCCAACACTGAAATTACCCTTGCCTAACGATTGCGTCTGAAGCTGGGCTTGCAGCACAGCTACCCTCGCCGTAAGGCGATCGTTCTCCTGTATATTATGACTACAGCGACTGCAGTTAGAAGGCATCATGTCCAGATTCAACTCCAGAATCGGCCATCTTGTTGAATATGACACTTAACATAGATGCTGTGGTACTGTACTGTGTATCATAACTAGCTTAATTAAGACCTAAGAAAATGCAAAGGAAGATTGTTGTGATGAAAATATTCGCAAACACAATGAACTCTTAACGAGAATATCTTCAGACAGTTAGCAAAGCACATTTCCGGTTTTCGCTTTTTAAAACAAACCTTAAAATGCCTTATTTTAGGGAACATAAACCTAAAAGTATTTTGACATGAAAGTTGAAGTGTATCCATTTTCCTGTGGAAGCCGTAGTGAACATATGTGTGTCATGCAATGTTTACGTAAGACATCTTGACGGCCATATGTGCACCCAATTACTGTCCCACCAAAGGAAGAAATTCTCTCAGACTCTGAAGGATGCACACAGGCAAGTCACTCCCAGAGACCACCATAGGGACTCATCATCTATAGCTTTCTTCCTGAAGTCAGTTAGCGCAATCATATCATCATTACCGCTGGAGCTGCTTCTTCTTAAATCAAATTATGTTTTCTGACTTCCAGAGAAAAGTCTGTTCTTTTTACTGTAACTCCGGAGCTTTTGCCCGGGGCTTTATAAACATAGGGGGACTTCGATCTGTGCTCATCAAAAGCTCACTTACAGGGAACAAAGATAAAACACCATTTAAACGGTGAGTAATCAAAATGTGTTGCTGTTGCTGATGTGCAGATTCAGAAGTAGCTGTTTGTTTAGATTGCACACACAATCGACACAGGGAGTGAAAGACAGAAGCCTGGGAAACGGAGGATGAGGAGAGAGGAGCCCCAAAAAAAGGTGGAAGGAGTGTGAGATATTCAGAACTGGAGGTAGCCTAAGACAAAGGGGGGGGAGTGAGAAATGAGATGGGGTGATATAGAAGTAAAGACAAGACGGAGCAATGGAAAGAAATGCACAAAGTATTATGAAAATGAGGATGAAAGCCAATGCAGAATGTGTGCTCTGTCTAAGTGAAGGCGAACGAGTGAATGCCTGCCTGTGCAGCTACTCAGCCTGTACCTTACAGTTCAACTGAAAAAGAGAGGATTGGGGAATATTCAATGTACCATACTTCAGGACCTGCCTGTGTGCTGTTATAGGTTCAATCACCACAGAGCTATGTTAGGACATACAGTACAAGCTAGATCAGACATCCGAGAAAAACTACAAGCTAGGCTACATCAGACGAAAATGGTCTGCGTGTTGCATTTAGTTGTACCAGAAAGAGAGTGTTCAGGTTCAGGCCATTGCAGGCCAAGCCTCAAGCCTCAACTCCTCACCGTGTCCTTCCCCACGCCCCTGAAGTCGCCCATCACTCACGCTGTGTTCATGAACTCCAGATGCTCCCACCCGGGAGAATAGAGTTGGCTAACGCTCATCCCTCTTCATTCCCGCTAACAATTTGGTAATGAAATATAGATTTTTAGTTAGATTCATATTGATGCTATTAGCTTTGCATTGATAAATCACCCTGGCCGGGGGCTCGGCCGTGACCGCGGCTGGCTACAATAGAGTTGGGGGGAGATAACAATCAAGTCACCCATGTGTTAATTTGATTGATACATCTTATTTCTCTTCTGTGTCTCTTAGCTGGCTCGCTCTGTCTCTCTCTCCATCTCTCTTAGTCTCGGAACACAGTTTCATAACAATGGATCAGTACAAATTGCATTTGTGCAGTATTTATGGCTGTCCATTACCTAACTCAGCCCTCAGTCTTTCTCTCGTTCTCTCGTTCACACACACACACGCGCCCAAACACACGCGAACACACGCGCACATGTGCACACACACACAAACAGAAACAAACAACAATATTGGTACTCTGATACCTCCTACAACAAATTCAGCACAGTTGGTTACTGGTACCAAGTGTTTTGCTCAATTACTATTATCAAGAGTATATTATAACCATGGCAATAATGGATATGCTTTTCACAGTGCCCTACCGTTGTCACGCCCTGGCCTTAGTATTCTTTGTTTTCTTAATTATTTTGGTTAGGTCAGGGTGTGACATGGGGAATGTATGTGGTTTTTGTAGTGTCTAGGGTGGTTGTAAGGTTTAGGGGGTTTATTAGAGTAGTTGGGTTTATGTTTAGTAGAGTAGTCTAGCTGTGTCTATGGTTGAGTGTAGGTATCTAGGAAAGTCTATGGTTGCCTGAATTGGGTCTCAATTAGAGACAGCTGGTTATTGTTGTCTCTGATTGGGAGCCATATTTAAGGCAACCATAGGCTTTAGCTGGTTGTGGGGAATTGTCTATGTTGAACGTTTGTTGCCTGTGTGTGTGCACTACGTTTATAGCTTCACGGTCGTTTGTTGTTTTTGTATAGTTTGTAATAGTGTTTCGTTTCATGTTCATCTTCGTAGTAAAAATAAAAGAAGATGGCTTATTTTCCACATGCTGCGTTTTGGTCCGTCTCTCTTCCACACGATCATGACAACCGTACAGTTGCTTATAATCTCAAGTTCAGCAGTTCAGCTATCCCAAATCCCAGATCCATTATTTTTACCTGCTCTGTATCTGCATGATTTAGTTTAGCAAACGTATCATGAAAGTCCCAAGCCATTGCATGTATCCGGGTTGTGTTCATTAGGGCACGCAATGATTTTTTTTTTACATCATTTTGCAATGGAACACGTTTCTTATTGAATAAGTATAAGTAGTCCCTCTCTGTTTGAGCCTGTTTCCTTCTGTTTGGGTCCTAATGAACATGTCCCAGAGGTCGACTAGAGGCACTCAAATGTTGAGAGAGAGGAGTTTGGATTGAAGTCAGTGGCTATTTGATATCATTTTATAGGAGTCTGGTGAGATGAAATACTAACATTTAATATGCTATAGTCTTTGTATATGGCTCCCCTCGTTTGGACAACTTTAGCCATGTGGTAAAACCAGCTAACAACATGCCACCTCTCATTTAATCACAATTCTGTTGTAGATGCAAATCTTAATGGTTCAATATTTAATGCAGCGCTGATATGAGTATGGCTTCAGTAATATGTTTAAGAGTGATGTATAGGTGAGTTGGTCCTTTAGCAACAAAACCGACACGTGCACAACTATGAGGCAAAACAGACAGGGTTGGCTTAGATTGTGGATTTAAACTTTATTTATTCTCCAATGTTTATTGAAAATATAAACAAAGCTGCACAATGAGCACTTGTTGTCTCTCAAATACATCGTTACAGTTGTTGGTTAGCTAGCTAGTTAGCAACTTTTAGCCATATTAGCATAGACATGACATCAGGCAAAACACCTCAAAACAATACACGGTGCCAAGAACAAGATCCAACGCAGAACGAGCCACTTACGATTCGCCACATGGCAGGTTATTGTCATTGTTTCTAGCTGCCTGGCTATTAAGAAACGATGACAACACACAGCCCCCCCCTTTTTAAGCACACATATTGGTTTTGTGATGTTGTCAGCTAACCCTTCTTTGTGTCATAGTATATGATCTGAGTAGACTAAGAGTTACAGTAAGCAGACACCAGTAGCGAGGAGACAGCCTGAAAAGTGTTCTCCTCACACGGTGTGGTGTTGGTCGACACTGGGCTCTTTATCAGGAGAGTAATAGTGCAGCACTGCTAACCAGGAGACCCAAGGCTGTTTGTTTTCCTCTAACAAGGTGAGTCTTTGCTTTTTCTTTCCCTCCTCTCTTCTTCCCTCTATTTCTTTCTCCTGGAAAAGTTGGAGAAGCTGACCGATGACAACGGGGTCAAAATTGATGCCACTGCTCTGGCGTAACACATCACAGCATAGAAAAGGGTCAGGCACACAATTAAAAATATGTTTAAACTTTTGACAGTGTTTCTGTTTTTTGTCTCCCGTTTTGAGCCTAATGTACACAGCCCAGTAGTTATTTTTTTCAGAAGTGCCAACTATTTTGACGGGATTGATGGTTCGACATCACAAAGGTCGTAGGAGCTGAAATGTCTTATAACATTAGATCACTATTCTGTCAAACGTTTTCCATTGCATGCACTAATGAACACAACCCAGGTGTGCATGTGAGTCTACCTAGATGTCAGTCACGTCCCCGAACCCACTTCAATTTCCTATCGTAGGATGTCAAACAGCGGTCAGCGACCGTGAGGGAGGGGGAGGAAGAGTGCTCTAACGAGGGGTCAGGATGGTAAGAGGGCTTTCAGGGGTCCTCTAATCACCCTGTCCCCGTCAATCGGTTGCCAATACCAATGGCCGCCGATGGCCATCCTTCACCCCAGCTGGGCAATAGTAATGGCTCCCTCGTTAGCAGTGCGATCACCGAGTGCTTGAGCCGGAGAGACGGCGTCGCAGTGAGATCCATCACTTCGGCCCAGAGGTAGCGCTGCAACTGCCGCCGTTGTGCCCCGTAATGGCTGCCACTCCGATTGTCGCCCAGGTGTGACAAGATCCCCTGACAGAGAACAGGGCAATGCAGTCATCGGGGGTAGAGGGGATGGAGAGAGAAAGAAGAAAGGGAGGAAGGAAGAGAATCGAGGGAATGGTGAGGTCTGGGGTGCAAGAAAATACGATGCACAGAAGAAGAAAAGAACAGTGGAGTGGAGAATAGGAGATAATGAGAGGAAAAGAAGGAGGGGCGATGATAGAGGGAGGATGAGGGAGGGAGGAGGAGTGAAGGTGTTGAAGAAGCGACGAGAGCAGCTCAAAAATTTCAGGCACGACGCCCCGGTGGCACTGGGTAATGAGGCAGCACAGCAGAATATACCCAGACCGCCGTTTGATAAAGGCGAGCTGACACCGGAGCGTGGATAGGTGTTTTTGTGATGCAGACACATGTCCATCCATCACTTCTCTGCACTCCTGAGGGGGAGGGGTGTGTGTGTGTGTGTGAGAGAGCGAGAGCGAGAGCGAGAGAGAGAGAGAGAGAGAGAGAGAGAGAGAGAGAGGAGAGAGAGAGAGCGAGAGAGACAGCGAGAGAGACAGCGAGAGAGAGACAGCGAGAGAGAGAAAGTGTCTAGGGACAGAAATGGTCCAAGAACGGCCACAAACAGCTTGTGGCACACTGGACATTACAGGGAAAACAAATGTGATACATTTTTTGAAAGGGGTTTCAAATGAGACATTACACCCAGGGCGGGCAAAGACATCAGTGGCAACACTTCACTTAAATGGTAAGTCATAAAGCCTTCACAACTGTGACATGAATCATTCATGACCGGTCTTCTCCATGAATGTAAAACAAGCCAAGATACAAAGTACCCACAATTATTTTCCTTTTTACTGTCCATCTAACTAAATTGCAGTGGTTACATTGCAAAATATATTTGACATTCATGATGCATATGTAATATCTCCATTGAATTACTATGTTTCTACAAACAACTACACAGCATAGTGATGGGACCCTTAGAGAGAACAAACCAGACTCGAACCCACAGGTATGCAGCACCAACACCTGGGTCATGTTCAGTATGGCACACCATAGAAAACGTATTATAACATGTTCAACAGAAAATTAAACAAACAAACCAACAGCAAAAATTGCTGGAAGGTGAGGCCACAATCAGGGTTTGGGTCCATTTTAGTTTCACTCTGAAACATCTTGAGTTGAGGTGGGACTGATCCCTGTCTTGCCTCAAGATCAGGGTGTATCTAATGCTCTCTAAAGCATGCATGAACCGACTGGTTGTGGTTTCTGAATAGAGGTACTGTACGTTACGTCCTTGTTGAGGTAGCTGGTGTTTCTTGTAGTGTGTCCGCACATTGTGTGTGAAATAGTGTGAAATGTGTGAATTCTCCAGCTCTAACATTAGCAAGCCAAACACACACAATGAAGCTGAGCTTTCCAGGAAAATACGAGGAGCCTTTTACGCCCTAAAATTGGATGCTATACTAACTGTACACAGCCATAAAGCCAGAACACAATTCCACCCATCAGCAGAAACAAACAAAGGCCCACATTGTTCCATTGTTCTCCACATATCGTTTCTCGTCTTCCACAGTTGCTTGTTGAACAATAAGTATAGACACATCATTCTGGAAATGATCTGTTGACTTTAGCTTCCATTTGTAACTCATTGCCACCTGTTTCTATTTCAAAAGGCAACCGATACATAACACGAAACGGAATTTACTGAATTCGTTTTCAAATTGATTTCTATGCAGAGTGACTTACAAAATGCTGATGGTGAAACAACTGCATATCACTTTCATTGCGCATAAAACCTTCAAGTGCCAATTTCCACCACTCTATTACAGAATAGTCTTGTATTGCTGCTGCGGTTTGGTTCTTGGCCACAGGGGAATAAACTGCTTACACGCTCGATAACATGGGGGACCCTGCCTTGAGTAGGAGCATCACCCCCCCCCCCCCCGAAAAAAAGTGTGCTGACTTGATTTTCACACCCCTTGTTGTCTTACTTCCCACATAATCTCATCAACGTGTTGTTGGTTCAGCATCTGTTATTGTCAAGATGGCCACCTGTCTCCATTGCTCTCCTGAGATGAGAGACAGGACAGACAATTTACACATGCCAGAGCATAACCAGACATAATGTACAGTAAAGCTTCTATGTTTTTATTTTTATTTTACCCTTATTTTACCTGGTAAATTGACTGAGAACGCATTCTCATTTTTAGCAACGATCTGGGATAATGTAACTACGGGGAGTAGTTACATTATCCCAACAACCGTAGACCCACTCCAATTTGCATACCACCACAACAGATCCACAGATGATGCAATCTCTATTGCAATCCACATTGCCCTTTCCCACCTAGACAAAAGGAATACCTATGTGAGAATGCTATTCATTGACTACAGCTCAGCGTTCAACAACATAGTGCCCTCAAAGCTCATCACTAAGCTCAGGACCCTGGGACTAAACACCTCCCTCTGCAACTGGATCCTGGACTTCCTGACGGACCCCCCAGGTGGTAAGGGTAGGGAAAATCCGCCACGCTGATCCTCAACACGGGGGCCCCTAGGAGTGCGTGCTCAGTCCCTTCCTGTAGTCCCTGTTCAGTCATGAATGCATGGCCAGGCACGACTCCAACACCATCATCAAGTTTGCCGATGACACAACAGTGGTAGGCCTGAGCACCGACAACAATGAGACAGTCTATATGGAGGAGGTCAGAGACCTGGCCGTGTGGTGCCAGGACAACAAACTCTCCCTCAATGTGGTCAAGACAAAGGAGATGATTGTGGACTACAGGAAAAGGAGGACCGAGCACACCCACATTCTCATCGACTGGGTTGTAGTGGAACAGGTTGAGAGCTTCAAGTTCCTTGGTGTCCACATCACCAACAAACTATCATGGTCCAAACACACTAAGACAGTTGTGAAGAGGGCACGACAAAGCCTATTCCCCCTCAGGAGACTGAAAATATTTGGCATGGGTCCTCAGATCCTCAAAAGGTTCTACAGCTGCACCATCGACAGCATCCTCACTGGTTGCATCACCGCCTGGTATGGCAACTGCTCGGCCTCTGACTGTAAGGCACTACAGAGGGTAGTGCGTACGGCAAAGTACATCACTGGGGCCAAGCTTCCTGCCATCCAGGACCTCCATACCAGGCGGTGTCAGAGGAAGGCCCTAAAAATTGTCAAAGACTCCAGCCAACCTAGTCATAGACTGTTCTCTCTGCTACTGCATGGCAAGCAGCAAAAGGCTTCTTAACAGCTTCTACCCCCAAGCCATAAGACTGCTGAACAGCTAATCAAAGGGCTACCCAGACCCTTCTTTTACGCTGCTGCTACTCTCTGTTTATAATCTATGCATAGTACTTTAACTCTACCTACATGTACATATTACCTCAATTACCTCAACTACCTCAACTAACCGGTGCCCCCACACATTGAGTCTGGCACGGTACCCCCTGTATATAGCCTCACTTGTAATTTTACTTCTGCTGTTTAATTATTTGTTACTTTTATTTTCTATTTTCCACTTATCTATTTTTTACTCAACACTTATTTAAAAATAATTATTAACTTCTTAAAGCATTGTTGGTTAAGGGCTTGTAAATATGCATTTCACTGTAAGGTCTACCGTGCAGGGCGTTGAATACTGTTGTATTCGGCGTATGTGACAAATAACATTTCATTTGATTTGATTTGAGAGGAGGGGGGATGAATGAGCCAATTGGAAGCTGGGGATGATTAGGTGGCCATGGCGGTATGAGCGCCAGGTATGTCCATATTAGGCCAGCCTCAGACTGTGAGGCAGCCTGCCACGTTCTCGGAGTCTGTCCTAATATGGAAACTGTATTCAGCGACTACAGTACGCTATCCTTTTGCTCATCACAAAACATGATGTACTACAGGTCGTTTTTCCCACTCAAATGTGGATTCACATTGGAAACGCCACTACCAATTGTGACAGATGGCAGGGGGAGTTTAGGGGAGTGGTTATTGAGGGGAGATATCTGGCAGCCCGTTGGCTCCATCCCCGGGCTTTATATGGAGTTCCTGCCCAAACGAGGCAAGGCTGTTGTTCGTTAAGCCAGGGAGTGCTTGGGGATAAAGGAGGAAGCAGCCTGCACAAAGTGGCAGAGTAGGAGAGAACCAAGAGCATTATGGAGAGTGGGAGAAGAGAGACTTATATCTGTGTGATTACCCGTTGTGACCTGGACTGTCGGACTACCCGCCTTGTGTACCGGACCGGATTGGCTGAGGACCCAAGTGTGACGATTACCCCTGGAAAACGGAACGGACAAAGAGAACGGCTTGTGGACTGTGAGGTGATTGGTGAATTCCCCCTTCTTCCCCAGTGTATCAAAACCCCTAATAAACTTCCCATTTGCATTCTATTTGTGCTACTGGTGCAAGCTTTGTTATTGAACTTGGTGACGTGGAAACCCCACACCCCTGAGCCTGCTACATATGGTGGAGAATGCGGGCAAAGCAAACCAAGCTCAATAACTAAACAGACACGGAGCACAATGGAAGCAATGGTGAGACAGCTGGTGGAGGCGAACATAGCAAAGCAGGCTATGCATCAGGAGCTGCTGGATTAACAGCGTCAGCAGACCGCTCTCCCGCGAGCTGAACTCAGCCAGCTGACAGCCGCCCAGGCCGGCATAGCGGCAGGCGCAGCAGTCTCTCGTCCTAAACCCAGTAGGTTTCTACTGAAGCTGGCAGAGTCTGACGACATCGAGGCTTACCTACAAGCCTTCGAAAGGATGGCGGCTAGAGAGAAATGGCCCCATGAGCAATGGGCCAGCCTGTTAGCACCCTTCCTGTCAGGCGTGGCACAGAAGACCTATCAGGATCTGACGGTTGACCAGGCGACGCAGTACAAGGTGTTGAAAAAGGAAATCCTGCGCCAGGTGGCCAAGCAGCAGGAGGGCAACTACCTACAGAAGGGACTGCTGCAGGAGGTGCAGGCCTCAGTCCTCCAGAAGAGGGAGGCCAAGGATGCACTGAGAGGGTAGGTGTCCCTCCATCAGCAGAGATCTGCAGAGCTCCAGCATAGCCTGGAAGAGCAGAATGTTGCTATGAGGGAGGATCTTGCCAGGCAGAAGGAGGAGAAGCAGGAGGCCCTTAGAGAGCTGAAGGACCAGCTTGTCCAGTAGCTGAAGGACAGCTCCCTACAGAAGGTCTTGCAGGAGGCCCAGGCTGTAGCCCTCCAGGAGGAGGCGGTAGACGCTCTGAGAGGGGAGGTGACCCTCAATCAGCAGAGAGCTGCAGAGCTACAGCAGAGCCTGGAGGCTGCTCTGAGGGAACTGAGGGAGCAGGAGGAGAAGAGCAGAGACGAGCCCACTCTGAAGATGGAGGCCCTCCAAGCAGCAAAAGACCTGCAGCTCAGCATTCTGACAGAGAAGGCCACCGCCTTATAGGAGCAGCTAGCTAAGAGGGAGCAGGAGATCTCCCTTCAGAAGATTAACAGCCTCAGAGGAGGTGAGGGGAGTGGTTATTGAGGGGAGATATCTGGCAGCCCGTTGGCTCCACCCCCGTTGGCTCCACCCCTCGGGCCTTTATATGGACTTCCTGCCCCAATGAGGCAAGGCTGTTGTTCGTTAAGCCAGGGAGTGCTTGGGGATAAAGGAGGAAGCAGCCTGCACAAAGTGGCAGAGTAGGAGAGAACCAAGAGCATTATGAAGAGTGGGAGAAGAGAGAATTATATCTGTGTGATTACCCGTTGTGACCTGGACTGTCGGACTACCCGCCTTGTGTACCGGACCGGATTGGCTGAGGACCCAAGTGTGAGGATTATCCCTGGAAAACAGAACGGAGAAAGAGAACGGCTTGTGGACTGTGAGGTGATTGGTGAATCCCCCCTTCTTCCCCAGTGTATCAAAACCCCCAATAGACTTCCCATTTGCATTCTATTTGTGCTACTGGTGCAAGGTTTGGTGACGTGGAAACCCCACACCCTTGAGCCTGCTACACAATTAAACAATTCAAAGGCCCTGGTTGAAAATAAAATGGTAATTTAATAGCAAAAATGTAAAACAACTCTGCACGGTAGATTCACAAGGCTATTGTTCGTCATCAGCTGGAATTTGAGTGGGAGCTGCTCCCAACAGACCCCTGTACATCTGAGCAGCTGTATTCTGGAGACACACTGCTCACCCCGACTGAAGAAAGGTCTAGAAAAGGTGACCTAAACATTGCCCACTCTAACTCTCCTGGATAGGCCACCGCACCTATCACAACATTTCATTTCAGCGGTCAAAACCTAAACAAGATTAAATATGTCCCCTTATGACTTGCAAAATGGAACATAAGGACTCTCTTGAACTTGAGCCAGGGTGCCGACAGGAGGAGGACTGCACTCAATGCAGCAGGTGAAGCGATATAACATCGACATCTCTGCTCTCAGTGAGACCAGACTCCTGGGTCGCTCAGGGAGGAAGGAGGGGCTACACCTTCTTTTGGAAGGGATACCACCCAGAAGGACAACGTCTGCAGGATATGGGCATTGCCATGAAGAACTGCCTCCTGTCAAATCTCACAGAAACACCAACTGGCATTAGCGAAAGGCTAATGTCACTCCGCATTCCCCTCGTTGAAAAGCAGCATGCCACTCTCTTCAGTGCTTATGCACCAACTCGACCATCAGAAGATGATGCAAAAGACCGGCATTAGCGAGGGCTACACCTTTACAAGATTCTGGACGAGGCCCTCCACAGAGTACCCAAAAATGTACCCAACGCAAGAGTGGGGAGAGATTGTGAGATGGAGTGGAGTGATAGGACAGCACGGCGTTGGTCATGCCAATACAAAACCTCCTGGATGCACCCACGATCATTACGCTAGCCATGTGAAGAGCGGAGTGCTGGACAGATCATCGGATTATGTTAACCAAGCTCAGAATGAAGGTTCGCCCAGCCATCCACTTCAAGAAGTCCACGAAAAAAGGCAGCACTGTGCTCGACTTCAGGAAACAGAGGCACGTAACAACCTAAGTCGCTCTCTATCAGAAAAACTAGAGACCATTGAGACTCTCCTGAATGCAGACTGTGCGATTGATGACAAATTGTCATTCCTAACATCATTCTATGAGTCAGCAGCCCACTCCATTGGCTACAACAGAAAGAAACACCAGGAATGGTTCAATGAAAACTCAACAAGCCTACTTCTGAGTCCCTCAAAAAGCAATGACAAGTGGAGCAGAAGGGGGCACAGAGTGCTCTACGATATCTACAAAATGAGTGGTGGATCTCCAAAGCATAAGAAATCCAATCTTGTGCAGACAGATATGACATGCACAACTTTTATGATGCACTGAAGACCACCCATGCATGGCCCAAGGAGTTCTTCTCTCTCTCTCTTCAGAAGTGCAGATTGGTCCACTCTCATAAAATACCAAACTAAGATATTACAGAGGTGGAAAACACTTTGAAGCCCTCTTAAACCAGCCGACCCAGTTGACTACTCAGTGCTGGAGGAGCTCACAACCCTGCCCACCATCCAGAACCTTAATCGCCCACCCAGGTCTGCGCTGCCATCAGGTCACTGAAGAACAACCAAACTCCTGGACCTGACTCCATCCCTGCTGAGATCAAAGGAGTTGTTCTGTTCATCATCTGAGATATGGAGACTAGAGAGCATCCCCCAGCATCCCCCATCAATGGAGGGATGCAATCAATGTCACCACATACAACAAGGGAGACAAATCCATATGCGGCAACAGCAGGGGCATATCCCTCCTTGCAGTTGCTGGCAAAGTCTGCAGACTCATCGTCACCATCACTGAAGACCTGCTACCGGAGTCCTAGTGCGGCTTAAGAAAGAACAGAAGCACGGTGGACATGATCTTCAGTGCACGCCAAATGCAGAAAAAGTGCTGTGAACAGAAACAACACCTGTTCATGGCCTCTGTGGACCTCTCCAAAGCCATCAACATTGTGCACCGACATTGTGCAAGGTTATCCTGCAGTAGGGCTGCCCAGGGAAATTTGTGAACATCCTGCCTCAGTTTCACAAGGGGATGGTGCCAGAGTAACAATTGGTCATCAGGAATCTAAATTCTTTGGAGTTGGCACTGGTGTGAGGCAAGGGTGTGAGGCAAGGGTGTGTGCTTGGTCCAGGATGGAGTCAGGTGCAGAAGTTTGGTTGTGTATCTACACTCATTTTATGGATGTGAAACAGAGACAGTAAAGGTGCATTAAAGCTGGGACCAGAAGATGGAAAAACAGCTTCTGTCTACAGGCCATCAGACTGTTAAATAGTCACAACTAAGCATTTCACTGCACTTGCGATAACATCTGCAAAATATGTGTACGTGACCAATACAATTTGATTTGAACATGGACAGTCTACAGCTGACACAGTCCTTTCACATAAAATGCCTCCAGAACATTTTGAAATTGATCGGACAGGACCGTGTTCCGCACTCAGAGATCCTAAAGAGAACCAGCTGCATGAGCATTGGTGTGTCCATCACACACCACCAGCTGAGATGGCTTGGCCTGTCGCGAAAGATGCTATACGGACAGCTATAACTGGGCCGTCGCTATGCAGGTGGGCAGAAAAAGCGGCTAAAGGACCAACTGAAGACATCACTAAAGAAGTTGGGGATAAACCGCGCCTCCCTCCAGACTGTTGCTGAGGACCTTCAAGGAGTGCAGTTGGCCGAGGAAAAAAGGACTGAATGTCGCCTGGTGAAGCGACAGAGAAGAAATATGACCATGCCTGCACCGGCCTCAACAAGACAGGCCTTTGTGTGCCCTGTCTGTGGCAGAGAATGTGCATTCTGCATTGGATTATACAGTCATCAGCGAACCCACAAGCAGTAGTGGAATTCATCATTGGATACGATGGACTACCTTAATGGTGTGTGTGTGTGTGTGTGTGTGTGTGTGTGTGTGTGTGTGTGTGTGTGTGTGTGTGTGTGTGTGTGTGTGTGTGTGTGTGTGTGTGTGTGTGTGTGTGTGTGTGTGTGTGTGTATGTGTGGCCTCCAGATTGCGGGCCTGACAAAAACTAGGGCAAAGCAATTGGCTAGGTACTGCTCTGTTTCAGCTGTCGTGGGCAGCCTAGCTCTTTGTAGGAGGTGCTTCTGTACCCTTGAGTGCCATGCATACAGGGACCTTTGAAATGTTTGGATCCTTTTTTGTCAATTTGATTGGTGTATTCAAATAAATTATTTAAAATGTGCGTGTGTGTGTGATATTACCTCCCACAGTAGACGGTTTATCTCTGCAGTAATCGAGCAGTGTGCATATGACCCCAACACACACACACACACACACACACACACACACACACACACACACACACACACACACACACACACACACACACACACACACACACACACACACACACACACACACACACACACACACACACACACAGAGATCCACCTCACATGGACCAACAGGACAGGAGAAGCCTGTCACTCCGATCAGCCACCAGTCAGTCTCTCCTCTTGCCTGCAAAGGGGGGAACCAAAGCGAGGCAGTTTCCTGTCAAAGAACATATGCCAACCCATCTCCTTCTCCCAGCCAGACTGGTGACATGATCTACTCTCGGGCCCTATGGCCAACATGACTCTCACTGGTGCTCTGCTCGTGGCTCTGGCCATGATCTGTGTATTTTAGGCCGATGACTGACACTGTCACCACGCCTAGAGATGATGCGGTCCCATTGACAAACAGGATGTGATAGTTACACTCTACTATGGCAGTGTGTGTGTGTGTGTGTGTGTGTGTGTGTGTGTGTGTGTGTGTGTGTGTGTGTGTGTGTGTGTGTGTGTGTGTGTGTGTGTGTGTGTGTGTGTGTGTGTGTGTGTGTGTGTGTGTGTGTGTGTGTGTCTGTTCAAAGGGCATCGGACGAATGCGTTCACAGAGTGGATCCAAGAGGAAGCAACTGAACCGAACGGATGTAAAGTTTCGAGGCATGGACTGAAACCGTTAATTTAGATTTAGGATGTTTTGTGCTCAGTAAACCAAAATGGTTTTACCTGATTTTTCACACCTGAGTGTGGCTGTGGGGGGCCAGTTTACTTCAGCTTAAACCCAATCTCAATCGTTTTAGGTGAAAGAGAAAAACTGATTTGTCCTTAGCTGCCCCATCTATTGCCTTTGTTTCAACGGCTGTCTATACAGAGGTTTGTTGTTTATGTCTTTTGACAATCCACAATTAACAATCTGTACTTTTATTAACATTGTTATGGCAATTATATTCCTTGTATTATGTATGTGGTGTGGTGACGTTATCTACATTTTGTCTATAAATGAGCCATGAATGGACAGTAATACTATTTGATGTGTTTCATCCTTTGCAGCTGAACTCTTCTCCACCCAATCCTTGGTATTGTGCGCCATCTCCTGATAGAAATTGTACTTACACTATGACTGCGTTTAGCGGTTTAGTGTTGAACTGGGAGGTGGACATGGAAGGCAGGGTTAAGGTTGAGGCTAGGGTTAGGGTTGAACTGGGAGGTGGACATGGAAGGTGGAGTTAGCGTTGAGGCTAGGGTTAGGGTTGAACTGGGAGGTGGACATGGAAGGTGGAGTTAGGGTTGAGGCTAGGGTTAGGGTTGAACTGGGAGGTGGACATGGAAGGTGGAGTTAGGGTTGAGGCTAGGGTTAGGGTTGAACTGGGAGGTGGACATGGAAGGTGGAGTTAGGGTTGAGGCTAGGGTTAGGGTTGAACTGGGAGGTGGAAATGGAAGGTGGAGTTAGCGTTGAGGCTAGGGTTAGGGTTGAACTGGGAGGTGGACATGGAAGGTGGAGTTAGGGTTGAGGCTAGGGTTAGGGTTGAACTGGGAGGTGGACATGGAAGGTGGAGTTAGGGTTGAGGCTAGGGTTAGGGTTGAACTGGAAGCTAGACATGAAGATAGGGTTAGGGTAGGATCCAAATGCACACAAATTCAAACAATTCCATATAGCTTAGGGCTTAGACTCTTATGGGTTAACACACTACTCTCTCTTGGATAAGGTCTGACTTATTTGTGGATTTTGATTTTTGATTTTATTTGTGGTTATTGTCTTGCTGGAATATCCACTTGCAGACAGTTTCAGCCTCCTAGAATGGGAAACAAGGATTTTGGATAAACTGTCCTAGTACTGGGTAAAGTTAATTGTGCCGCTGATCTTAAAAAGGGCCCCAGGACCAGTGGAAGCAAAATAGCCCCATATTATCAAAGATCCACCACCATATTTTACAGTAGGTACAGTGCCTTGCAAAATGATTCATCCCCATTGGCGTTTCCTTTTTTGTT
Source organism: Salvelinus alpinus (assembly GCF_045679555.1). Classification (NCBI taxonomy): domain Eukaryota; kingdom Metazoa; phylum Chordata; class Actinopteri; order Salmoniformes; family Salmonidae; genus Salvelinus; species Salvelinus alpinus. The sequence continues at coordinate 36,051,593 of NC_092114.1, forward strand.
GCATTACTACCTGTAATTTAAATGGATTTTTATTTGGATTTTATGTGATGGACATACACAAAATAGTCCAAATTGGTGAAGTGAAATGAAAAAAATAAAATGTATTTTATTTTATGTAAAAACGGAAAAGTAGTGCGTGCATATGTATTCACCCCTCTTTGCTATGAAGCCCCTAAATAAGATCTGGTGCAACCAATTACCTTCAGAAGTCACATAAGTAGTTAAATAAAGTACACCTGTGTGCAATCTAATTGTCGCATGATCTATCACATGATCTCAGTATATATACACCTGTTGTGAAAGGCCCCCAGAGTCTGCAACACCACTAAGCAAGGGCCACCACAAAGCAAGTGGCACCATGAAGACCAAGGAGCTCTCCAAACAGGTCAGGGACAAAGTTGTGGAGAAGTACAGATCAGGGTTGGGTTATATAAAACATACGAAACTTTGAATAACCCACGGAGCACCATTAAATCCATGATTAAAAAATGGAAAGAATAACAAAAAACCTGCCAAGAGAGGGATGGATCAACAACATTGTAGTTACAATATTAACCTAAATGACAGAGTGAAAAAAAGAAGCCTATACAGACTAAAAATATTCCAAAACATGCATCATATTTGCAATAAGGCACTAAAGTAATACTGCAAAAAATGTGGCAAAGAAATGCATTTTTTGTCTTAAATACAAAGCATTGTGTTTGGGGGAAATCCAACAAAACACATCACTGAATACCACTTTTAATATTTTCAAGCATGGTGCATCATGTTATTTTATTCGATTGAACCTTTATTTAACTAGGCAAGTCAGTTAAAAACAAATTATTCTTTACAATGATGCCCTCCCCTAACCCGGACACCGCTGAGCCAATTGTGCGCCGTCCTATGGGACTCCCGATCACGGCCAGTTGTGATACAGCCTGGGATCGAACCAGGTTCTGTAGTGACGCCTCTAGCCTGAGATGGAGTGCCTTAGTGTAACGATGTTCCTCCTCCCCTTCATACGAAGAGGAGGAGTAGTGATTCGACCAAAATGCAGCGGGTTTTGAATACATAATGATTTATTAAATCAATCGACGAGACACGAAAACAAACACTGGGAAGGATTACAAAATAACAAAAAACGAATGTAGACTGACCTACACCATGAGTACTTACATAAAACACGAAGCACGTAGGAACAGGTACAGACTAATAACAAACGAACGAACAAACGCTACAGTCCCGTGTGGTACGCAGACACAGACACGGAAGACAATCACCCACAAACAAACAGTGAGAACAACCTACCTTAATATGACTCTCAATTAGAGGAAAACGCAAAACACCTGCCTCTAATTAAGAGCCATACCAGGCAACCCAAAACAGCAAACATAGACTGCCCACCCAAAACTCACGCCCTGACCATCACACACATACAAAACAACAGAAAACAGGTCAGGAACGTGACAGAACCCCCCCCTCAAGGTGCGAACGCCGGGCGCACCAGCACAAAGTCCAGGGGAGGGTCTGGGTGGGCATCTGACCACGGTGGTGGCTCAGGCTCCGGACGCTGTCCCCACACCACCATAGTCACTCCCCGTTTCTGTATCCCCCTCCCAATGACCACCCTCCAACTAAACCCACCTAAATGAAGGGGCAGCACCGGGATACGGGCCAGCACCGGGATAAGGGGCAGCACCGGGCTGAGGGACTCTGGCAGGTCCTGGCTGAGGGACTCTGGCAGGTCCTGGCTGAGGGACTCTGGCAGGTCCTGGCTGAGGGACTCTGGCAGGTCCTGGCTGAGGGACTCTGGCAGGTCCTGGCTGAGGGACTCCGGCAGGTCCTGGCTGGACGGCTCCGGCAGGTCCTGGCTGGACGGCTCTGGCTGATCCGGTCTGGCGGAAGGCTCTGGCTGATCCGGTCTGGCGGAAGGCTCTGGCTGATCCGGTCTGGCGGAAGGCTCTGGCTGATCCGGTCTGGCGGAAGGCTCTGGCTGATCCGGTCTGGCGGAAGGCTCTGGCTGATCCGGTCTGGCGGAAGGCTCTGGCTGATCCGGTCTGGCGGAAGGCTCTGTAGGCTCTTGGCAGACGGGCGGCTTTGCAGGCTCATGGCAGACGGGCAGTTCAGGCGCCGTTGGGCAGACGGGCAGTTCAGGCGCCGCTGGGCAGACGGGCAGTTCAGGCGCCGCTGGGCAGACGGGCAGTTCAGGCGCCGCTGGGCAGACGGGCAGTTCAGGCGCCGCTGGGCAGACGGGCAGTTCAGGTGCCGCTGGGCAGACGGGCAGTTCAGGCGCCGCTGGGCAGACGGGCAGTTCTGTAGGGAGGAGACGGAGAGACAGCCTGGTGCGCGGTACCGGAACTGGAGGCACTGGGCTGGAGACACGCACCATAGGGAGAGTGCGTGGAGGAGGAACAGGGCTCTGGAGATGCACTGGAAGCCTGGTGCGTGGTGTCGGCACTGGTGGTACTAGGCTGGGGCGGGAAGGTGGCGCCGGATATACCGGACCGTGAAGGAGGACACGTGCTCTTGAGCACCGAGCCTCCCCAACCTTACCAGGTTGAATGATCCCCGTAGCCCTGCCAGTGCGGCGAGGTGGAATAGCCCGCACTGGGCTATGCAGGCGAACCGGGGACACCACCTGTAAGGCTGGTGCCATGTACGCCGGCCCGAGGAGACGTACTGGAGACCAGATACGTTGGGCCGGCTTCATGGCACTCGGCTCGATGCCCAACCTAGCCCTCCCAGTGCGGCAAGGTGGAATAGCCCGCACTGGGCTAAGCACGCGTACTGGGGACACCGTGCGCTTTACCGCATAACACGGTGTCTGACCAGTACGACGCCCTCTTACTCCACGGCAAGCCCGGGGAGTTGGCTCAGGTATCCAACCCGGCTTCGCCACACTCCCCTTAGCCCCCCCCCCAAGAAATTTTTGGGTGTTACTCACGGGCCTCCAGCCTTGCTTCCGTGCTGCCTCTTCATAACGTCGCCTCTCCGCTTTCGCTGCCTCCAGCTCCGCTTTGGGGCGGCGACACTCCACTGGCTCTGCCCAGGGTCCTTTACCGTCCAGGATCTCTTCCCATGTCCAATCCTCCTTTTCCCACTGCTGCTGTCGTGGCTGTCCGTTAACCCGCTGCTTGATCTGGGTTTGGTGGGTGATTCTGTAACGATGTTCCTCCTCCCCTTCATACGAAGAGGAGGAGTAGTGATTCGACCAAAATGCAGCGGGTTTTGAATACATAATGATTTATTAAATCAATCGACGAGACACGAAAACAAACACTGGGAAGGATTACAAAATAACAAAAAACGAATGTAGACTGACCTACACCATGAGTACTTACATAAAACACGAAGCACGTAGGAACAGGTACAGACTAATAACAAACGAACGAACAAACGCTACAGTCCCGTGTGGTACGCAGACACAGACACGGAAGACAATCACCCACAAACAAACAGTGAGAACAACCTACCTTAATATGACTCTCAATTAGAGGAAAACGCAAAACACCTGCCTCTAATTAAGAGCCATACCAGGCAACCCAAAACCAACATAGAAACAGCAAACATAGACTGCCCACCCAAAACTCACGCCCTGACCATCACACACATACAAAACAACAGAAAACAGGTCAGGAACGTGACACTTAGACTGCTTCTCCAGTCGGGAGCCCATGTTATGGGTATGCTTGTCATCGGCAAGGACTAGGGAGTTTTTTAGGATAAAATGAAAAGAAATAGAGCTAAGCACAGGCAAAGTCCTTGAGGAAAACCTGGTTCCGTCTGATTCCAACAGACACATTCAGCAAGACAATAACCTAAAATGTATGGCCAAATATACACTGGAGTTACTTACCAAGATACATTGAATGTTCCTGAGTGGCCAAGATACAGTTTTGACTTAAAATCGTCTTGAGAATCTATGGCAAGACTTGAAAATGGCTGTCTAGCAATGATCAACAACCAACTTGACAGAGCTTGAGGATTTTTTTTATTGTAATGGGAAAATATTGTACAATCCAGGTTTGCAAAGCACTTGGAGACTTACCCAGAAAGACTCACAGCAGTAATCACTGCCAAAGGTGATTGTAACATGTATTGACTCAATACTTATCTAATCAAAACATATACATTTTATTTTCCATTCATTTATTTTTGATTTTATTTATTTTTTACTTTGACATTATCAGGTGAAAGGTATGATCCCTTATTGATGTCAATTGTTATATCCACATGAATTAGTGTAGATGAAGGGAAGGAGACAAGTTAAAGAGGGATTTTTAAGCCTTGAGACATGGATTATATGTGTCCCATTCAGAGGGTGAATGGGCAAAACAAAATATTTAAGTGCCTTGGAACGAGGTATGGTAGTAGGTGACAGGCACACAGGTGTTAGTGTGTCAAGAACTGCAACGCTGCTGCATTTTTCACACTCAACAGTTTCCCGTGTGTATCAAGAATGTTCCACCACCCAAAGGACATCCAGCCAACTTGCCAACTGTGGGAAGCATTGGAGTCAACATGGGTCAGCATCCCTGTGGAACACTTTTTGACACCTTTTAGAGTCCATACCCCGACAAAATGAGGTAGTTCTGAGGGCAAAAGGGGGTGCAACTCAATTTAGGAAGGTGTTCCTAATGTTTTGTACACCTGGATTCTCCTCTCAAAAAAATGAATGTCAAATTCCTTCCATATTGCTTGGTAACACTTTTTACTTTCTAATAAAACAGCTAATTTAGAAATAATAAATGGTGTGAAGGCTTTACTAAGCACTGTTAAACAACTATTTTCATGTTACATAATCACAATCATGTGTGTTTTGTCATAAACATATCACCTCAAAGGCTGACGAAAGTGCCTCAAGGATAACAAAATGACCAAAACCATGCCCATGTAAATATATCAAGTTTTATTTGTACTAACAGGTATTATGCAATATAAATACTTTGAAAATACAACTCCATCATCTAAAGTCCTAAAAGAATATCTGAGCACTTGCCATGAGCAAACATAGCTAGTCTTCGTGAAGCATTCTGAGAAATACATGTCCCTCTAAAGCACCAACCTTTTCTTTTTACAAAAGTCTACCGTTTTATAATTCTGACTTCAAATCATAAATTATATATATATATATTTTTTTACATACGACAATCGATCAAGGTGGATAACTATCATATACAATTCGATAAATAACGTAGTAATAACATCAGATTGGTACTGTTTAACATGGATGGCTTTCTTTCCTTGTGGGCAGCTAAAATAACTTTAAAACACTGCAGAAGCCATTTCTACGATAGAGATACCCAGTGATTCAGCAAAACACCAAAACAAAACACTGCATAAAGGAACTAAACACAGACAGTCCAAGACCGAACCCACAATCCTCCTCAATGAAGAGTAGTCATTTTCATGGAGTCAAACTGCACATCTACCTTCTAAGGGACATTTTCTGTTCTCAAACCTCAAAAGTGGGCTTCTGTTCAAGTTCACAACCATCGGTTGTGTCAATCCAACTATATGCATGAAGCACTGCAAATCTGTAAGTTACATAGTGCTTTTTTCCCCCATTCATTCTGGATTCCTTTTCAGTTCCAACTGGATCAGACGGCCTGGGACGTGGAATTATCTCAACAGAACACAATTTTCGGAGGTCTGAGAAACATGTTCCGCATCGTCGGTGTTCCCTAGCGATGGAATCTATTTCATTTTAACACGGAGAAGCCATTCTTTCAACGTTGGGATATCAACTTGAGTGGACATAAAGACTTAACGCAACAGAACTAAAATAGAACATGCATACTCCATCTAGGTGCTATTCAGAAGCTGTGATGTAGAGGTTAAAAAAAAGGTGGTTGAACTGTGAACTCCAGTGGGCGATCGAGATAAGACGAACAACCACCTATATAAACTATAACGTATGACATTTTTATAACTGTATTGTTTGGATTTTAATGTAGGCCTATAGGGAAGGTAGGACATGGGGAAATATTGAACAATATTTTTTGTTTTTAAATTTGTTTAATAAGATTAGTACAGATTTTCTCAGGGGACCCCACATAGGGCCCCGACCCCAAGTGTGGGAAACACTGTACTAACCTCTCTCTGCTTGCGTCCCCTGTTACTGGCCCAACAGTATAACCTCGAGGCTACCTGCCAACGTTTACGTGCATTTACCCTCCACTACATCCCAGGTCAGCAGAGTCTAGCATGCTTGTTGTTCATGTAAACATAGCTGGAGATGGCTGGTAAGTCACAAACAGATGCTTCATTATTGTTGCTTAAAGATGGAATAATACGTGGGGGAAACCGCGCCACTGTCCGCCCCACAGACCTTGTTATAGTTTTAGTTTTTTGGGAAGAAGCAGAGCCTGGGGAGCATCGCACAATGATGTCCAAGGGAAACCTTCTTAGCTGTTGTAATATCACAAACGGACGTGGCTGTTTCACCATTAAGGATTCCAGCTTTAAAGGTAGGTAGTAACTTTGCTTGTGTGAGCTGGCTGACCTGACCATTCCAAACCGTTTCCAAATACTACAAAAAAAGCGTCAAAAGCTCAAATAAACAGATGACTAAAACACTAACACACATTCACAGTAAATACACATACCAATCCGATTACTTCACCATTTTTCTAACAATTCTCTGGAGGGCTATAACATGAAAGTTTCAGTCTGCTTTTTTTATCTGACATGGATTTAAAGGGTTTAAAGGTTACATAAAACATCCTGTGGGATCCTGGGTTCCTGCCCTTTAACAACTGATTTAGGATCAGTTATCTAACCCAACCTGACCTCAATCATCACGAGCTCAACAACGGCACCATCTCTAGATCAGTAGACTTTCACCACAGAAACATCTAAGCCAGTGGAGGCTGCTGAGGGGAGGACGGCTCATAATAATGACTGGAACGGAGCGAACAGAATGGCACCAAACACATGGAAATCATGTATTTGATGCATTTGATACCATTTCACTTATACTGCTCCAGCCATTACCACGAACCAATCCGCCCCGATTAAGGTGCCACCAACCTCCTGTGATCTAAGCCCAGTGTGTGATGTAGCAGATGGTTCAGTGCATCGCTACTACCTTCCTGAGAAGTTCTGTCGCTCTGGATGCAGACGTGCCTTAGCCTTTCTGGGTCCGACGTATTGACGGTGCTTGTTGAGTTACAGTGCAGATGGTTGTGAGTTTACACTCCAGTTGGGGAAGAATTTCCACTCTGTCACGTCCACATGTTATGGTAGCTCCTTTAGTCTGGGTGGATTAGTTAGTTAGTTGTAAACAAACAGTGTCCCTTGAGACAATTGGGCCCCTAAAGTGAAGAGCTCCTGTAGTCATGGCTTGGTTCCTGTGAGAGACTGCAGGCCTTTCATCTTGCAACAGTGCATTTTGGGAAGTCGAGTTTTCATGTCCCCTTGCTGAGAGAGGCTGTTGAAGTAGCGGAACAGCCGATCACCTGCAGACAGAGACAAGGGGCAAAATGGAGTCAGACCACAGATCACACCAAGACACGTTTGTGTGTGTGTGCGTGTTGCTGAGTGTCAGTTGTCTTTCTATGAGTGTATTTGTGTGTGTGCAAGTATAACTCCGACTATGTGTTTCTGAATGTGCAAAAATGCCAGTTTGTGCGAGAGTGCGTGAGTTCATCTTTCGGTGTGTGTCAGTGTGTCCTCACGTCTCACGAGTGACAAAGGCAACAGAGGAAGAAGAAGAAAGTAAAGCGAACAGACAGGCAGGTAGAGAGTGTCCAGGAGGGCCTGCATGTGGTCATGATTGGCAGGATGTTGACATGCCATATGGAGACGCACGACTGTTTACCCCGAGGGGGACGTCAAGATGTTTTTATTTTTTGTTTTCCTGTCAGCTCCTCGTACCAAGCAGAGAAAGAGCCGTCTGACACAGACGCCCAAGTATCACTGCCTCGCCTTTAGTGTTTCAAACACTGATTTCTCTTTTGGATTCTCGGAGCTGGGAGCAGAAAGGAGTGGCGAGAGATTTTTTTAAAGGTCTAAATACCTTTAGTATTTTTTTATTGACAGGATAGCGGGAACGCAAAGAGAGAAAAACACATATAAAAGAAGCACATACAGTAAGGAGACAGATTCTATTTCTATGCATTGAATCCTATCCGATAACTGAAATCCAGATAGATAAATTGGGCCAGGGGGCATATAGGGGAACATTAACACTCAACCAGACTCTGGCACAGGTGACGAATTATAAGGGGTGAGAACGGTCAGAGCAAAACAAAACCCAAACAAGGAAAGTACCATACTTGTTTGGAGGCCTCTGTGGAGGAATGGACTTCATTTTCAAAATGTCCGTTGTACTGCAGTATCCCTGTAGAAACAAGAGACATGGCAACACTTTAGAATCCCAAGACCTTCACAACCAAAGAACTGAACCTAATAATACAACAGTCAGTTAAGGTACTGGTTCTATATTTCTAGGGCAATATTCCGTTTGGATGTCAGGGTAATATTGCCTTGGAGTGACATGCAGGGGAAAAAGTGACGGCTTTTCTGCTTGTTCTATTTTTTAGTCTCCCATTGAATTGTGGTCAAATTATAATATACGCCACTTAGCAGACACTTTTATCCAAAGCGACTTACAGTCATGCGTGCATACATTTTACGTATGGGTGGTCCCGGGAATCAAACCCACCATCTTAGCTTTGCAAGCACCATGCTCTACCAACTGAGCTACAGAGGATCAATGGTCATTGTGCTGGTGGCCAGGCATCTTATTAGCATGCACACACACACCAATTACATACCCATAACTGACATCTGATTAATAATGTATAAAACATTTCACAGGTCAGTGTCACAAGCAAATGTGTTTGTTCAAAGTTGAAGGACTGCCATCCAAGGACAAAATCATATACAAGGGCAGACATGCATGCAAACACACAAAAAAACACTTCGTAAAGAACTAATGGTTTTTCATCATTAGTGTGTGTGTGCAAATCTGTACTCGCACCAGTCCATTCAGCCTATACTTGCACAAATCCAATTATTTGGAATTTGGGGGAGTGAATGAGTATAGACCAAATCAGAATGTTTATAAACAAAGCTGTCTGGTAGTTCAACACCACTCTCTTGCCTCTATTTTTCTTGGTTGATAGCTAGCTAGATAGTTTGCTTCATTTATGAAGGAAATGCTAGCTAGCTAGCTGACCTACATTGCAGCTGACCTGCTACAGTATGTTACAGTTAGCGAGCCAGCTAGCTCTAATTGCAGTGTTTGATAGGTAGCTAACCTGTTCCATTCATGAAAATAGTGACAACTATCTCACACTATTTTACCTTATCCAATCTTTACACACCGGCACTGTGCAGTGGGGATGTATTATGCAAAAACAGTAGCTGGCTAGTTAGTTCATTGTGTTTTTCTTCCAGATTGTAATTGAACAGAATTAAGTCATATCGTGATAGCGTGGAAAGAATAGGAGTCAGTGTCAAGGGGCTGTGGGTCAGATTTGAATCGGCGCAGACACAGGTATACATGTGTGCTGGAAGCGGCGACGCCAACCGCTAGACCACCTCAGCCACAAAGTACAGGGCTCATTAGTACATCTGATGTGCTATTAAGATGGGGGGGTGGAGCTTCCTTCAAGGCAGTGGATGGCAACTTTCGTACCAAATCGTGGTGGTGTGCCTCCGACAGCCCTGACCCACCCCCTGGCAGCCTGGGAAGTAGCGCATAAATTACTGCAAATTAAATTGCCGGGCCTCTTTGATGTGCCCTTGGCCAGCGCTCCAGTGTCACATGTCAGGTGTACTCCTCTCGCTCTTTCTCCATGTCTGTATATCTCTCTCACTAGGTCACTCTTTCACTGCCTTTTCTTCCCTCTCTTTCCTCTCTCTCCTTCCCTGTACTTGCTTGCTGAGCTTTCCCCCGCTGTCACTCCAATTGTGTCAGGTCTCTCTGATGTCCTGGCCATGGAATTGACTGTGTGTGTGTGGACTTGCCACCTCTATCATTCTCTCGTTCTCTCTCTCAGACACACACACACACACACACACACACACACACACACACACACACACACACACACACACACACACACACACACACACACACACACACACACACACACACACACACACACACACACACACACACACACACACACACACACACACACACCCACCCTTATCCCCTTATCACTGTGTGCCCACTGCCCATCTGTGTCACTGTGATCCATGCATGCACATACTGACAGACACACACACAACCCAGGACCTACACACAGGTCAACACTAGACAGAGACCTATTCCTTGACTGGTACTATCACCGGCAGAAACATGTCCTTCTGTCGGCCTTGGTAAACATGTTTCCCCAAGCTATTAGCATTCATGCCAAAACACTCATAGAAAAAGAGAAAAGGTGGAGGACAAATATATATATATATATATATATATTTTTAAAGGTCACGTTATTAAATGTGACTCAAAGGGCTAAAGAGGACGATGATGATATCTACGACGACAAGCTGCAGGTTAGAGTTGCTACTCTCAAAATGACCTTAGTGTAAAGGACATGGTCAGTTTTGTGAATGTCTGTCTATCTTTCTCTCCCTCTCAGTGTGTCTGTGTACATGCTGAATTATGTAGGGCTGTGGTGAACAACACTCAATCTCTCCTTACCTTGTGGTTCAAGCCTGGGATCTACAAAGCCCCAGTGCTGGTAGAGAGCTGCCAGCTCGTGGGGGTTGTAGTTCTTCAACAGACCCAGGATGCCCATGTCCATCGGGGTGTCTCTGCTGTCCCCAGCAGTCGACTCCCTCTTCCCGTGGCCGAGGAGGGTGGTGGGTGCCTGGTACCCGCTGCTGCCCTGCGCCGCAACCATGTTTGTGACTGACCACAGGTCTTGACCTTTCAGGGCTGCAGGTGGATCCCGTGGATGGCTGTGGGGGTGTGGATGGGGCTGGGGGTGGAGGTGAGTTCTGTCTGGGGTAAGATGGGACGCGTGGTCGGTCCTGCCATGGTTCCTGGCGAGAATAAAGCCGAGGCCCTCTTGCGGAAGCATGCTTCCCTCGGCAGCCGTCCGATAATGTCCGGTTTTGGGGCTGCTTGTCGACTGCTGGGAGAAGCCTTGAATGTTGGTTGAGACGGTGGTGGTGGCGGCAGGAGCTTTGGGGTGGGCTTTCGTTTTAGATCGGACGCTCTTATTGGCCACCTCCTCCGTATGGGTTGGGCGGCTCGACTTCTTTTTTTGAGGTAGGAGTGACTTCCCACCACCAGGGGGAGACCTTGTGGAGGTACGCGACGCTGACACCATGGCCTGGCTGGTGTTGGGCTGGGAAGTAGCAGTTGTACTGCTTGTGTATGTCTTTGGCCTCTTGGTACCTCCACCTGACGGTTGTGTGGCGGTGGAACCTGGGGCTTGTGTGCGCTGGGCCCGGGGGACTGAGAGTGCCGGGCAGTCTTTGCCCTCCAGAAAGGGCGGGGGCCCCGTGCGCCGTCCAGCAGCCTTGGGGCCCTTGAAGCCGGTGACGTAGGGGGCCCACTTGGGGGCCAGGGAGCTGCCACTGTCCACCCTGTGGGCCACACGCTGGTGGATCCACAGCACCTCCAGGTAATGGGTTGTGTGGGCGCAGAACGGACACTGGTGTCTGACCAGCTTACCCTCAGACGCTGCTGCCACAGGGTTCACACCGCCATCCTCCTCCTGGCCCTCGGGCAGGGCAGACAGGTTGAGGAGGCTGGCGTAGATGATGGCATCCTGAGAGGATTGCCCTTTGACTTTTAGGCTCCTCGACTTCTCAGACTGGCAGCTCGATGCCGCCCTCTCCTGGCCAGGAGGACAGATGTAGGGATTTGTATAGGGCTGGCTGAGCAGTGTGCTCTTCAGCCGGAGATATTCCACATAACCTGAGGCTTTGGGAGCGCCGTGGCTCGGGTCTTCCATAATAGCTCCCAGTATGTGATTATGTGCATCCCTGACGTCCTTGTGCATGTGGGATGTGAAGGAAGAGGGGTCCCTGGTGCGGAAGTCACAGTGCTCGCAGAAGTATGGCTTGGTATCTGTGGATTGCAGAGTACAGTTAGACTAAGCTCATATTGAAAAACAGACATTTTAAGAAAATGAGCTTCAGCAAAGTATGAAGATTTAATAAGCGCTAACATGATTTAACAAACACGTGGATGAGAAAGGAGGACATTGTCATGCTACTCTCCATAAGTCATTTTTCAGTCATTTACCCTAACAACTAAACTATTTACCATATATGCTAAATTTAACTGTTTTCACATCCAACATACCTTTTAAGGTTTAAGAAAGTCATACAGAATATTCCAGAAAACACTAATAAACAAATGTCAAGCTATATGAATGGTACAGAAAGGGTTATGCCTCATTTAGCAAAGTACCAGATGTAAAGGCCTTTCATATTTCTTTATGTAGGGTGAAGGGTGCAATGGGCAATCCATGCCACAGGATGGTGCCATAACACCATTTAATTTGCAGTGGCAACCTAAAGGCAACTGCTAAACACACCCTTTACCTGTATGAGTACTGCTCCATGGCAACTGAAGACCAGCTTTTAACTGGAAAACTGAACTAAAAGTGCTACAGAATTCATAATTATATCTATCTTGTTTGCTTGTCAATGTCATGAGTGCAATTTCAAACATTAAAAGCCTATTACAAACTTCTGAGTTGCTCGATATGGGCATATTTACCATGTACTTACGGTTCTTGGTTAATACTGTTATCAAGAGGACTCGGAAGGGAAACATTTATTATCCTATCAGTTTAACAGTCAAAGCAGCATCACTTTTCAGACTGTCTCCAATAATCAGTTGATGTACATGAATACAGACATTTTAACCATAACATAAGAACAGGTCTCCGTTTGACATACTGCTCAATCTGCAGTCTACTATGCTAATAAGTATGCTACATACTTCAGCAGCTCGGGAGAGACGTGCCCACATACACAGAGGCGTTTAGTTATGCTAAGATGTGTAAATTGATGAATCAATACATGAGGTGAGGTCTCCCTTTTACCATGTGAAAATAGATTGACCATAACTCAGGACTGAGTAGCAATAGAAACCAAAACAAACATGACTGAATCACTCTGAAAACTATGATTTACATCAAAGAATATAGTATGGGAATGGAATTTGGTATGGTAATGTCTGAACTTTGGGGGGGATATTTTCATTGTTATTGCTGTAGTAGTAAGCAAAATGTTCCCTTTTCAATCAGGATTTTAAGTGTGAATACGACCAAGATGCCTTTTGTCATGTCATTTAAAGAAAATCTAATTCTTGTTGCTAATCTAGGTGTTTTTTTGTCTTACCTTCATAGGTTGTGTTCTTGATACTATTCCTCTTTATGGACGAGGAAGATAGAGAATCTTCTTGTCTTGGTGTGCTGGGCTGACTGGCAGAGTTTGATTTAGTGCCTTGCTTGCTGGACTGATGACCATCTTTCACCTTCTTTTTCTGCAATATCCCAAACGTCTCTGCGCTGAGCCCATTCAATAAGGTGCGGCTATTTCTACTGTCACGCTGCTGGAGGGAGATCCCACCGCTGCCACCATTAATGACAACATCCTGGGCTCCTTTCTTCTTCTTGCTTTGGGAGGAGTCCAGCTGCCTCTTCCGCTTCTCCTGTTTCAGAGGCACATACTCGCCCTTCTCCCGGGCAAACGCCACCTCGGCATCCACCAGCCTCTCTTCCCAGCCGAGGCTTTTATCTGTCACCTCCACCACACACCCTCTGGTGACCAACTGCCAGGCATGGTAACTGCATACCGGGTCCAGCTCGGGGATCCGTCTTCCAAGACTCCCCTCCATAGCTGCCTCTCCAGCCCCGGTTGCCCTGAGGTTAAGGCATTCCAGGAAGCGCCTCTTGGCGGCAGGTGACGAAGAGCTGTTGTCGGGGTCTTGCTGCGGCGGCTTGCTGGGGGCGTGGCTCTGCTTGTGGACCCTCTCGTGCAGCCGGAGGGCCTTGCGGTCGTAGAAGAAGTTGCCGCAGCCGGCACACAGCTCGTAGAGACAGTCATCGTTCACCAGGGACGCCGGCTCCCGGGGGACCCCGTTGAGGGTGGTCTGAGACTCGCTGCTGTCGCCACTCCCACCCCGCAGCTGACTCTTGGCCCGATGAATCCGCATGTGGCTCTGGAGGAACCAGGCCTGGCGGAAGCGTCGGCCGCAGATGCGGCAACCGTGGTCCAGGAGGCCGCGGTGCTTCTTCATGTGGGCCTTGAGGAGCAGGGCCTGGGGGAAGACCTGGCTGCAAGAGCCGCAGGGAAAGGAACCCGCACCGTCCCCATTGTCCACCCAGAAGGTCCCTCCCGGAAGTGAGTCGCCCTCAGTCGTGGTTTGCGGCTCGTCCTCCTTGCCGTCATCCTGGACGACTGCTTCTTCGCCTTTCTTCTTGGAGCTTTTATTTTTCGTCTTGCCGTTGACTTTGTGCTTCTTAGCCGAGGTGCCATTGGCGATGTTGTCAGCGGGACTATCCAGTTTCTTAGGGTCCCCCCGTGTTTGTCCTTGCTCCCCAACCCCCTCCTCACCGTCCAACTTGCCCAGGCTCCGGCTGAGCAGGCCCAGCTTGTGGCTGCGGATGTGGGCTTTCAGGCCGCCCTTCTGAGCAGCCCGGTGTTCACAGTAGGGACACTTGTAGGGCTTCTCCCCAGTGTGCCTGCGCATGTGCTGGGACAGCGAGCTCAGGAGAGGGAAGCTCCGTCCACAGAGGCCACAGGTGTGGCCAGAGGCCGTCGCCTCGTCCTCCACCTGGTCACTCTTGACAGCGTCGGCCTTGCTTTGGACCGCCTGCTCCTGCTTCGGCTCCACCTCCATTTCCGGCCGCAGGGCTGTGGTAGCTCAAGTGTCTGTTGATCCCTGATGAAGAAAACTGACCCGTGCGTTCCAAAGTCATAAGGTTCTCATAGTGATTGCGATGGGGGACATGTTTGTAGATGTTGCTTTACTTCTGTTGTTGGAGGGATTGTCTTTAACCGTCATTAAGACTGGAGAGATGATCATTGAAAAACACCTGAAAACACAACAAGAAAAAACGATTAGAAAACATTTAGAATCTAATAATAGGTTATATGATAATCACACAACCAATGCAGTAACTGACATCTGGTGGGCTATATTTTCAACCCAGAGACAGAAAGAACCCAGTTGGCACAGTCACCAGGAGGTCAAATAGAGAGGAAATGCTATCATGCCGCAGTCATCAACAACAAAGGACCTTTGTCTAAAAGACGAGCCTCTCTAGAATGATGGTTGCTAATAAATAGAAAATACACATCCCGTTCCCTGGTACGCTCAGTTAATAAAATCATTTTTACCACACCCTAAACACAGTTTGCAATCATTTGAAAAAGCTTCTCCCACTGGGCCCCAGTGCAATGTGTTTAAGTATGAGCATTATTACTCAAAATCCTACTTTCTACATAGTCCGTTTCTCACTGTGTATGTTTCACTGTCACAATGTAAGAGGGTGTTACGTCTGTGCATATTTCAGTTTTATAAATGTAACAGTGTGTGTAAGAAAGAGGAGAAGAATAAGAAAGTAAGAAAGAGGAGAGAATTTGCATGACACTGATTTTGGAATGGCTATTGTCCCGAACAGGATGATTGACGGTTGTCCTTAAAGGAAGCTTATACTGAAAGTATGTGTGTGTGTGTGTGTGTGCCCTCGTGTCCTCTGTTCCCCATGCCTTAATTGAGTGTGTTTAGTGAAGCATGAAGAGGTGCATTCAGTCCTGACCAGTCAGGATGAGGCCTCAGGGCCAGTCCATTCCAAACCCCATCAATACGCCATTATCAACAAACTACATTTATTTCTCTCCATCTCATACACACACACACACACACACAGTCACACACACTCACACACGCAGACTGAGACTCACACACACATACACACGCACTCACACAATCCCAATACTGACAGTGAATGCCAAGGTCACATTGAGAGTGTTAGTAATATGAAGGGAAATGACTAAATGTGCCATCATCAACAAGCAGTAGTTAACCTCACTCCTACAAGACACCCTGAGAGAAAAGCAAAGATAGAAAATAATGAAAAGGGGCAGGTAGCGTCAGTATAATCACGAGAATATATGATAAACCTGTTTTCGTAATCAACCTCCAGCACAATAGATACCCTAAAGTAAAATAAAACAAAATGTGTTCCTATATCAAACATCTTCAGAAAAATCATTATTCATGTCTAAGATAAGTATTTATCTTTGTGAAGGGGCATCGGTTCCAAGCTGTTTTTTTATTTTTGTGGATGATATACACACATTCATTACAGCCAAGTAATTGTGGTTTCCAGACCACAGCAGAAGATGTTGGTTTCCTTCTCGAAAACTACAACAGTCAGAAAAGTGCCCAGGCTCTCTTATAGCCAACGCAGGGCAGGCAGCCAGCCGCGGGAAAGAAACATCATTGTGTCAGCTGCACCAGAACTGTCACATTTCCTCACGTCTCGCTCTCCACCTATCACCAGGGGGTCCTTGGGGTCCTACGGTGGCCATTGTTGGACAATAGGCACAGCGCCCTACACATCAGCGCCCTGCAAAAGATGTCTGGGGGTGGGAGGGCAGTGGAGTTGGGGGGGGACAATGACAAAAGAGACCTATCTATTCTCAGCCGTGTGTGTCTCAGCATGTGTGTGTGTGTGCGCGCCACTTTAGGCTTTTCGCTGTGCGTGCTCTACCAGCGAAATAGAGAAGAAACTGGCATGGGCTCCAGAATGGGAGTTGAGTTAGACGAGTGTGGCGGCAGGTGTTAAGAGGGCAGACGCTGACGGATTAGTGCACGTGCCGAGTGGCACAGTGTCTCTGGGTGGGGGGGACAGGGAGGGGGGTGGTTAGTGGTAATTAAGAGGTTAAGTTGAAGGCCGGGTGATGAGGGGTTAACACAATAGGGGGATGGTGGGATGATGTCAGAGCGAAAGGAGGCAACAGATGGTAGTGGAGGCCATCAGTCCTGTGTGTGTGTGTGTGTGTGTTCTTCTACCCTTGTGGCGACCTAAAATCCCCAAAAGTCCACACAAGTATAGTAAAACAAGAAGAATTCTCCCTCATCGGGACATTTCCCACATCCCCATGAGGACAAAGGCTATTTTAAGCTTAGGGTTTAGGGTTAGGTTTACAATTAGGGTTAGAATTATGGCTAGGGTAAGGGGTTAGGTTTAAGGTTACGGGTTAGGTGTTGGAGAAAATAGGATTTTGAATGGAAATACATTTAGGTCCCCACGAGGATAAAAGAACATAACGAGTGTGTGTATGTAGTATTTCCAACTAGGCACTCTTGAGGGAATTGTTAGGTCTTGGGTCTTAAAAATCCATATAGCAACCTTGACTAGCCTAATTGCTTCATCTTTTTTGAAACTCTCAAATTCAATTCGGCATAGTGCTCCCATCATTTTGGACCAATGAGAACAAGCTACAAAAATGTAAGACAGACATCTAGACATACTTAGAAACTAAACAACTCCACCAAACCTTCCTGAATAGAACACACACACACACTCAAACACCCACACACACACAAAACAAAAAGAGGCTTTCTTTGAGGGGGTTAAAACACATGCTGTGTCATTTAGTGGAGCGAGAAGGCGTCTGACAGAGTGTGTTGTGTGTTCCGACCTCTCTAACCTCTGGCTGTTCCTTTATTAGTCACTGTTCGTATGAATCTCTGTGTTCTTCAAAAGCCCAAACTAAACAGAAATGGGCCTAATACAGAAGACCATGATCTTGAATGATCATTGATTTGTGCAATAGACAACATGCCAATAGAAACTAAGGGCAAAAAGTACAATCTGCAGTATTTACAATTCAAAACAAATGTAAGTGTGCCTCTAAAGATCTATTAACTCTATGTTGAACCTTTCAAAGAGGTAAGTTCTATTGAAGATGAGAGGGGCAGTGTTCCCTCAATTGGTCTACATGAGGAAGGCAATATAGGCTAGGGGTTTCCAACACTGTCCCTGGAGAGCTACCATCCTGTAGGTTTTCACTCCAACCCTAATCTTGCACACCTGATTCTAATGATTAGCTGGTTGATAACCTGAAATCAGGTCAGTTACAACTGGGGTTGGAGCAAAAACCTACAGCAAGGTAGTTATCTAGGAACAGGGTTGGAGAACCCTGATATAGGCTATAGCTTAGCTAGATAACACATTCAATAAAAAAATACTGGAAGTGTGATGCTTTAGACACACACACACACACACACACACACACACACACACACACACACACACACACACACACACACACACACACACACACACACACACCAACAAAAAACAGGATAAACCGATGGAGGATACACACACAGGCGCAGATAGCCAAACATGTTGCTCTGGGCTGAATTTGTTCTTTACAGACCCTCTCTCCCTCTCTCTTTTCTCCCCCTCTTTTCTTTGACAGATGAATAGCCATGTCCAGTCAGCTGTACTCACGTCCAAACCAGCTCAGCACAAACTCCCCATGGCCAGGGCTCTGCTGCTGAGCTAAGAGCCTGTGTGTGTGTGTGTGTGTGTTTGTGTGGTGAGTGAGAGAAAGAGAGCGACAGTAAGCGAATACATGTATGTGTGTGGCTGTGTGCACGCACCAGTGCACCCATGTCTGAGTATGTGAGTACGTGATGAAGTCATCCACATATGCTCTCTCGACCAACCGCAAACTGTGCCAACACAGCCACTAGTGCTAGCATGTGACAGTTCCTATGCTAATGTTATGCTATACAGTGTGCTTCGGTCAGTGATCCAAATTAGTGTTTTGCCCAATCCCAAATCAACCTCTAGCCCCCAACTCCAGGGTTTCCCAAACTCGGTCCTCGGGAACCCCACGGGGTGCACGTTCTGTTTTTTGCCCTAACACTACACAGCTGATTCAAATAATCAACTAATCATCAACCTTTGATCATTTGAATCAGCTGTGTAGTGCTAGGGCAAAAACCAAAATGCATCCCTTGGGGCACTGAGGAGAGTTTGGGAAACTCTGCCCTACTCCCTCCTAGATCTGTAAGGATTGGATAGGCGTACACAATGAGGTGAACATTACTGTGAGTTTATCAAAGGGCAAGGTGCAGTTATTGTGATATTGCTTACTCCTATCTAATTGTTTTGTTTCATGGAGGGTCGGGGTCCATTTGGGATTGGGTGAATGCATCCCAGTGTTAGAATCTGTTTATTTCACCGTTATTTAACCAGGTAGGCCAGTTGAGAACAAGTTCTCATTTACAACTGCCACCTGGCCAAGATAAAGAAAAGCAGTGTGACAATAAACAACAACACAGAGTTACACATGGGATAAACAAAAGTACAGTCAATAACACAATAGAAAAATATATATACAGTGTGTGCAAATGGAGTAAGGAGGTAAGGCAATAAATAGGCCATAGTGGCGAAGTAATTACAATTTAGCAGATTAACATGGAGTGATAGATGCACAGATGATGATGTGCAAGTAGAAAACAACAACAAAAAAGTAAATAAAAACAATATGGGGATGAGGTAGGTAGTTGGATGGGCTATGTACAGATGGGCTGTGTACAGCTGCAGCGATCGGTAAGCTGCTCAGACAGCTGATGCTTAAAGTTAGTGAGGGAGATATAAGCCTACCCCGGCCAAACCTGGACGATGCTGGGCCAATTGTGCGCCGCCCTATGGGACTCCCAATCATGGCCGGATGTGATGCAGCCTGGATTCAACCCAGGGACTGCAGTGACGCCTCTTGCACTGAGATACAGTGTCTTAGACTGCTGCGCCTCTCGGGAGCCCAAGGTTTCACCTTGATTGTTTTGTAGGTGGAAGGTATAAAATAGCAGACAAAACAGGAGACAAGACAACTTAAAATACAACAGAGAGCGATAGTAAATTAAGCAACAGAGATAGGCTGGGGGATGCCTCCACTTTGATAACAAAGGGAGCCTCTTTGGTCCCAAAGTGCCCCTGTTTTGTCTACAGAAGCGACGACGGTGACAGACGTCTGTTGCGGTTAGGTCACAGTGTAGAGGCCGTTTAAATTAGGCTTTGTTTACCAGGCCGTACTGCAGCTCGAACGTCCGCCACACTGACTAATCCACATTCCTGGAGACCCACTGTGTGAAGACGTGTCAGAAACACTGTGTTATAGATGTATACAAAACACAGACTCACTGTGTGTAGACGTGCAAGAGAAACAGACTCACTGTGTGTAGACGTGCAAGAGACACAGACTCCCTGTGTGTAGACGTGCAAGAGACACAAACTCCCTGTGTGTAGACGTGCAAGAGACACAGACTCCCTCCCTGTGTGTAGACGTGCAAGAGACACAAACTCCCTGTGTGTAGACGTGCAAGAGACACAAACTCCCTGTGTGTAGACGTGCAAGAGACACAGACTCCCTGTGTGTAGACGTGCAAGAGACACGGACTCCCTGTGTGTAGACGTGCAAGAGACACAGACTCACTGTGTGTAGACGTGCAAGAGACACAGACTCACTGTGTGTAGACGTGCAAGAGACACGGACTCCCTGTGTGTAGACGTGCAAGAGACACAGACTCACTGTGTGTAGACGTGCAAGAGACACAGACTCACTGTGTGTAGACGTGCAAGAGACACAGACTCACTGTGTGTAGACGTGCAAGAGACACGGACTCCCTGTGTGTAGACGTGCAAGAGACACAGACTCACTGTGTGTAGACGTGCAAGAGACACAGACTCACTGTGTGCAAGAAAATATTGTGTGGAAACATGTCAGAAACACATGTATGAAACATGTCAGAAACACATGTATGAAACATGTCAGAAACACATGTATGAAACATGTCAGAAACACATGTATGAAACATGTCAGAAACACATGTATGAAACACTGTTTAAAGATGTGTCAGAACAGTGTGTAGATATGTTACACACATTGTCTAAAATCCTGCTTAATGACATGTATAAACACTGTCATGGATAGATACAGTACGTAAGAAATATTGGATATAGGTGTGTCAGAAAACACGGTAGATGTGTCTCAAACACTGTGTAAACGGGTAAGAAACACTTGGTACATTTGCACGAAAAACAGTGCAGTTGTGTAAGAAACGCTGTATATAGATGTGTTACGTCAATTCACTTTGTATGGATGTGTTCCACACGATGGGGGTGTTACAAATACTGTTTATAGATGTCAATCAGCTAAACAGACATATGAGGAAGGATGTCTCGTCACCATTCCCATAACACCACTCTCCCAAATCCACAAAAAAAAGATCTAGTAATATATCCCACAAAAAAGATCTAGTAATATATCCCACAAAAAAGCAAAAAGGTGAAAGTAATTGTTAAAATAAGAGTAAGACATAGGATGAAGTCTCATGTTCATGCTTTGTTTAAGCATTCAGTTATGGCATAAGAGGTGCCAAATGTGCACTCGTGCAAACACACAGCATGTCTGGCCCTTAAGGCTTCCGGCAGCTGGTGTGGCTATGCTGCTGCTGCTGCCGCCGCGTGCGTGCGTGCGTGCGTGCGTGCGTGCGTGCGTGCGCGTGTGCGTGTGCGTGTGTGTGTGTGTGTGTGCGCATTTTGGAGGGAAAGAAAGCAAACACACATCACACTCCCATCGCCCTCCTTGTTCAACTCTCCCTCCCTGTTACACAACAAATACACAGGGACTACCCTTGATAGCATGTGATGAGCTGCTCAATGAGCTTCCTTTTAACATCCCAGGCCTGCTACACCGCTGCAATGTGCTGGAGGTAAACCAGGGAGGGATCTTGAGCACGGAAATTGAAGGAATGAAGAAAACACATGCAAAACGCACATTTCATTTTTTAAATTTAATTAGGCAAACCAGTTAAGAACAAATTCTTATTTACAATGACAACCTACCGAAAGGCAAAAGGCCTCCTGCGGGGACGGGGGCTGGGATTAAAACGTTTAATATAGGACAAAACACCCACCAGGACAAGAGACACCACAACACTACAGAAAGAGAGACCTAAGACAACAACATAGCATGGCAGCAACACATGACAACACAGCATGGTAGCAACCCCACATGACAACAACATGGTAGCAACACAACATGGCACAAACATTTTATTTATTGTACCCGGTAATTGACTGAGAACACATTCTCATTTACAGCAACGACCTGGGGAATAGTTACATGTGAGAGGGATGAATGAGCCAATTATAAATTGGGGATGATTAGGTGACTGCGATAGTATGAGGGACAGATTAGGAATTTAGCCAGGACACCAGGGTTAACACCCCTACTCTTACAATAAGTGCCATGGGATCTTTCGTGTCCACAGAGTCAGGACACCTGTTTAAAATTTTAAATGACAGCACCCTACAGAGGGCAGTATCCCCAATCACTACCCTGGGGTATTGGGATATTTTTTTAGACCAGAGGAAAGGGTGCCTCCTACTGGCCCTCCAACACCACTTCCAGGAGCATCTGGGCTCCCATCCAGGACTAAACCTGCTTAGCTTCAAAAGCAAGCCAGCAGTGGAATGCAGGGTGGTATTCTGCTGGCAAGCAGCAGCACAAAGGCAAGAAGATAGAGACAACAATACATCACGCGAAGCAGCCACGACTGTCAGTAAGAGTGTCCATCATTGAATCTTTGAATGACGAAATGGAGATAAAACTGTCCAGTTTGAGTGTTTTTTGCAGCTCGTTCCTGTCACTAGCTGCAGCAAACTGAAAAGAGGAGTGAACCAGGCATGTGTGTGCTTTGGGGACCTTTAACAGAATGTGCCTGGCAGAACGGGTGTTGTATGTGGAGGATGAGGGCTGCAGTAGGTATCTCAGATAGGGGGGAGTGAGGCCTAGGAGGGTTTTATAAATTAGCATCAACCAGTGGGTCTTGTGTCCAGTATACAGAGATTACCAGTTTACAGAGGAGTACAGAGTGCAGTAAGGAGCATTGGTGGCAAATCTAGCCCTCGAGAGCACCCATACCTGCCGATCTATAAATTATGTCTCCGTAATCTAGCATGGGTAGGACGGTCATCTGAATCAAAGTTAGTTTGGTAGCTTAGGTGAAAGAAGAGCGATTACGATAGAGGAAACCAAGTCAAGATTTAACCTTAGCCTGGAGCTTTGATATGTGTTGAGAGAAGGACATTGTACTGTCTAGCCATACTCCTAAGTAATTGGCTTATAACAGTTACGATCAGCTTGATCTCTCTCCCTTTAAATAAAGGACGTACCGTGGCTGCCTTCCAAGCAATGGGAACCTCCCCAGAGAGGAGAGACAGGTTAGAAAGGTCAGAGATAGGCTTGGCGATGATAGGGGCTGCAAGAAGTTTTGGGGGGTCAAGTTTAAGGAGCTTCTTTAGCCCCACAGACTCAGTGACCGCCTGCAGGGAGAAACTTTGTAGCGGGGCAGGGGGAAAAGGGGCTAGTCGCATTAGAAAGCGTAGGATATGAGGACATACAGTGCATTCGGAAAGTATTCAGACTAGGGATGCACAATATATCAGTGAACATATCGGAATCGGACGATATTAGGGAAAAATGCAAACATCGGTATCGGCCCGATGTCTAGTATAACGGCGATGTTAAAAACAGATGTCAAAGCTGCCGTGCATACCTACATAACGTAGGCACATGATGTAATGACGCCACGTAAAATGTTGCGCTACACGTGCAACACAGCATTCCTAACCTAGCCCACAATGCCTGCTGTGTGGATCGAGCAGTCATTTGAAAGAGAAAGAACATTTCAGCAAGACAACTCAAAGGCAAAATCCATTAAAGCCAAGATAATGGAACTCATTGTCCTTGACAATCAACCGTTCTCTGTCATGGGTGATGTTGGCTTTCGCCGACTGGTCGAGCACCGGTACACACTACCAAATGCGCTATGTTTCAGATGTTCCCCTAACGGAGTTACACAGTAACAGCGTCACAGCTCTTAGCTTCACGACATGCATACTATGGAACGCCGTTTGGGCCTTTGCATGTAAAAAAAGATGCAGTAGCACTGTCAAAGCTGTACAAAAAAGTCTGCAAACAAGCAAACACCGCCCACGAACGATGTGATTACAATACAGCATTGGTAATAAAGCATTATTGGTTCGACTGCAACTTCTGGGGTAGCTAGCTTTAGCTTGGTCCCTAGCTAGCACCAATACAACCAGCCTGAAAACAATGACCAGTAGAAACTGCAGTCATTTTCATTATTCTTAGCAATGATTTAGGAATCCTTGTGAGTAAGTATTAGCTAGGTTGCCACTTGTTGTTCGCCTACTGAAATTGAAGTTCAGTTCATGAAAATAAATAGCTAGCCAGCTACTTAACCCTGTTGCCCAAAGCTAATGTTATAAGCAGCCAGCTAGCTTCATCTGGTTAGTGAGGCTCGACCGGACCGGGTTATGTGTTGTGAAGCTAGCCACAATAAGGATTAGGCACAATAGTGGAATTTGCGGATGGCCTTCAAAATAAAAGTATGTCATTGACAGTGATGCAAATGAGTGATAGAGTAATCAATGTGTAATAACTAAGTAAAAAATGTATGAATGCGTTAAATTATTATGTGACGTGCAGTCATATTCAGATCCTGATTGGTCAACAAGCTTATTTGACACGTCAAAAAGTGTTATTTGACGTGTATCTTTTTTGACGCGCAAAGACCCAAACGGCGTTCCATAGAAATCCTGGTTGAGAATGAAACGACTGAAGAAATGAACAACAAAACAGCACAGCAAGTAAATGAAAGAAGTAGGTTTTGATGATGTTTTACTGGTAATGTGGACATACAGTGGGGAGAACAAGTATTTGATACACTGCTGATTTTGCAGGTTTTCCTACTTACAAAGCATGTAGAGGTCTGTAATTTTTATCATAGGTACACTTCAACTGTGAGAGACGGAATCTAAAACAAAAATCCAGAAAATCACATTGTATGATTTTTAAGTAATTAATTTGCATTTTGAATTTACCACAGGTGAATTACAATCAAATTGTAGAAACATCTCAACATTCCATAGCAATGGAAACATCATGCACCTGAGCTCAATTTTAAGTCTCATAGCAAAGAGTCTGAATACTTATGGAAATAAAGTATTTCTGTTTCTATTTTTACTACATTTCCAAAGATTTCTAAAAACCTGTTTTCTCTACATTGTATTTTGTTATTTTACTAGGATCCCCATTAGCTGTTGCAAAAGCAGCAGCTACTCTTCCTGGGGTCCACATGAAACATGACATAATACAGAACATTAATAGACAAGAACAGCTCAGGGACAGAACTACATACATGTTTTAATGGGATACGGTGTGTAGATTGAATCCATTTTAGAACAAGGCTGTAACATAACAAAATGTGGGAAAACGAAAGGGGTCTGAATACTTTCCAAACGCATTGTATAGCTCCCCTACGTGAGTTTAAGGCACGATTTGGAGCAATTCCAGAATGTTGTGTATATGAGGTGGCGCTTCTTCTATTTTCCTGGTGCACCTGACAGCGGAGCACAGACCTCTCTCTCCATCTCTGCAGCCTGGATTGGTTGGTGTGGGGGACACAGGAGTATAATCTGGTGGCATTAACTTGCTCTCTAAAAAAAGCACTCTCGACAGGGATTAGATTATCATGGTAAAGTCAGCTCAGACTCTCTCTCTCTCCATCCAACCCTCTGTCTGTTGCTCTGTCAAACGCAGTGTAAAAAATAATCTGGAACGATACAAGGGTTAAATATCAAAATGAGAGCGTCTAAAGAAATACAGTCAACATGTCCAATACATATGATCCATCTCATCCAAGTCCATCTCATTTCACAGACAGCACATCTTTCACATTTAATTAGTGGCAGCCTGGCAGGCTAATGTTTAGTAGATCAAACGATGATAGTGTCATTACACAGAGATTACAATACGTATCAATTTGCTGATTGTATACCCTTAGTAGAACAAGTGTCAATTTGCTGATTGATACAATTGTAGGTGAAATTTGTGGAATTTGATGATGAAATGATGCTAAACATGGTGATAATCCTAGTATCGTATAGCCTGGCAATAAGCACAATATTTCCAGATGCATCTCCGTCATAGAAAGAGTAGAGTAAGGAAAGCTTATATAATTATGAAATGAAAGGCATGCAGTCTAAAGCCGGTAAAACGTATCGCCTAAGGCTGTGTAGGCTACATCTGAGCTATCACTCTTATGTAACTTTATCCAGGAAGTAACTACCCACAAAGACAACAGATTAACATCCAATTTTGGTTGGCATTGGATTGAGTTGTCAACAAATGTGAATTCAACTTGAAATAAACCAAACCATGAAATCCTATTGTTGATATGTAGGACAGGATTCTTTCAAATAGGATAAAAGGCCATATCTGAATTATTTTTTACAGACAAATTCCCCCTTAAAAACAATTATATCACCACCCAGTCTATCACCACCTTTCACAGCAAACATTATTTAGTCAGTAGTTAGACTGTTTTTAACAAGTAATTAGGCCTATCATTAAATTATTTGCAGTCTATCAATCACTAAATAAAACCGATAGTTTGTAGAAAAAATAAGGAAGGGAAGCACTGCTAGGTTACACAATGGTAGGCATTTTTGTAAATAGAAGGTGCTCTTTGGTCAGGGAGTACAACATACATCTGTGTACTCCCTGACGAAGGCCAAGCTGCCGAAACACGTCAGAGTTTAAAAAATCTTTGTTCCATTGAACATTCCATACAAATAAAGGCATTTTAATTATATAAAAGATTGTTTGTTGACAGTTTGAGCATCTAGACATCATCTGTGAAGGACCATTCTAATGAAGTGCTATCCAATATGTCCTCATTTCCTGTGTGCAACTAATGACAGCTGGCAGAATCGGGATCAGGTTCCCTGAGGTGGTGCAGCATCTCAACACCGCCTCATTGGGAGACTACAGTATAGGCTATAGGTAACCGGACACCCTGAGACCCATCTAATCATGTCTTCTTCTCCCTGTCTCAGAGGGCTGAACAGAAGGGATCTGGGTCTGCCTTGTCTCCTCATCTCCCATCTGGACAAATTAACAATGTTTCACCTACAGATGTGAGATCTTAATTTGAGCCAGTTTGCTATAGCAGGAAAATAATCCTGCAGCAACAGGAAAATGTAATTATTTTTTGTGGATTATAATTAATAGACATTTTTGTAAGGGTTGATACATTTTTCATAAGGGTAAATCAAGTTAGACATTTCAAATGGAAATTACAAACTTCGAAGACTTTTTAAACCTAAAATACACTATAAGTTTAAAATGTCCTGCATTGCAACTAACAAATAGTTAGTTACTTTATTAATGGCACTTTAATAATGAGGTTTACATATCTTGCAATTCTCATCCCATATGTATATACTGTATGTTATACCACCTATTGCATCTTGCCTATGCCACTCGGTCATTGCTCATCCATATATTTATTTGTACATATTCTTATTCCATCCCTTTATTTAGATTTGTGTGTATTATGTAGTTGCGTAAATTGTTAGATTACTTGTTAGATATTGCTGCACTGTCAGAACTAGAAGCATAAGCATTTAGCTACACTTGCAATAACATCTGCTAACCATGTATATGTGACCAATAAAATTTGATTTCTCCCTCAAAACCATCAGAATTAATCTAAGATAAAAAAAAATGTCAACAATGTAGATTCTTTTTTGTGAGGACGTCACACCATTTTACATCTAGCTAAGGATTATTTTGCTTCAATGAGTTGACTATGAGTACTAATGCTAGCATACATTTTTAGAACATTAGCTTGCTATCTGAGCCAGTCAGTGAAATGATGCTGCTGACCAACCTGCTACTAATTTAGTGCTTAACACACATTGTTGAATCTTCCAAAAAAAGCTAGTTGGCAAGATACTGTAGTAGTGCTAATTCTTTATTATGAGTTTTCAGGGATGAGCTGTTCTGCCGCGACTCATTGCAGTAGCCTCCCGAGTCAGCTGTTGTGAGATGTTGTGCTCAGCCTACCCAACGATATAAAGCAACGTTAGCGATCACGGGGAAACATGCTGATCTACAGACTGATTTCTGATAACAGTCCCTCTTAAATTTGGGGCCGCAAGTCTACAACTTTAGGGTAATTTAAAAAGGCTAAGAAATGTTTATGCAGAGCTAGCTAGCTAGCCAGCTATGGCAGTAAGCAGCTGGTCAGGTAAGTCACTGGAGACCGACATCCTGGCACAGAATTTTTGCAGGAGATAGCCACCGCCTTGTTTTTATTTTCTCACAATTGCAAACTATTAAATCATGGTCACAAAGTTTAATAATTTTGCTAGTAATTCTGCCTATTTCATGGAGAGTCATGCGAGACCGCAGTGATATGTAACGAGTGCCCTGAGAGTCAGGAAGCAAGTTCAGGGAGTGAGTGTTTTAAATAAAAGAAACAATGAACACGAAACACAAACAACGCACCGACATGAAAACAGAGTCAATAACACCTGAGGAAAGAACCAAGGGGAGTGACAGATATAGGGAAGATAATAAAGGAGGTGATGCAGACCAGGTCATGAGGCGCAGGTGCGCAAGACGATGGTGACAGGTGTGCGGGATAATCAGCAGCCTGATGACCTAGAGGCCGGAGAGGAAGTATACGTGACAGTACCCCCTTACCGAATGTGCGGCTCCGGCCAAACCCGGGGATCAGGAGTGGACCGGTCACCCCTGCTGATGCGCGAGAACCTGTCACGCCAGCTGAGGCACGGGAACTTGTGGAGTCAACTGGGGCGCGGGAACCTGACAGATCAGTTGAGGCAGGGGAGTCTGGCGATCCGGTTGAGGTATGAGAACCTGACAAGCCGGTGGAAGCAGGGGAGCCTGGCGATCCAGCTAAGGCATGAAAGCCCGACGAGCCGGCTGAGGCAGGGGAGCCTGGCGAACTGGCTTAGGCATGAAAGCCCGACGTGCCGGCTATGGCAGGGGAGCCTGGCGATCCGGCTGAGGCATGAGAGCCTGACGAGCCGGCTGACACCGGGAAGCCTGGTGATCTGGTTGAGGTATGAGAGCCTGTAGCAGTTCGGACCCGACGTCATTACTCTGACACAAATGTTTTAAATAAAATAAACACTTCCTGATGGTGAGGTGTTATTCTGTAATGAGTGTGCTGAGAGTCGGGAAGCAAGTTCAGGGAGTGAGTGTTTTAATAAATAAAAGAAACAATGAACACGAAACACAAACAACGCACCGACATGAAAACAGAATCAATAACACCTGAGGAAAGAACCAAGGGGAGTGACAGATACAGGGAAGATAATCAAGGAGGTGATGCAGTCCAGGTGAGTGTCATGAGGCGCAGGTGCGCAAGACGATTGTGACAGGTGTGCGGGATAATCAGCAGCCTGATGACCTAGAGGCTGGAGAGGGAGAATATGTGACAGGATATCACAAATTAGTAACTATGTTTTCATTTTTGAATGGCGGACACTCTGGAATACAAACATTTTAGGATGAGTTTGAGTGATCGTGGAAAAAATCGATACAGTTACATATCGGGATATCATTTTTGACAATATTTAATCTTGTATTGTTTTGACAATACCAATGTCTGAAATAAGACTCCAGTATTTTCTCCATTATAGCTTGTTTTCCATCTTCATTTTAAATAGGGAGCCAATTTGTTTTCAGCGCTTTTATTTCCATGACTGATCAAAACTAATTTTCTCATGGCTCTCTCTTGTCCCTCTGCAGCAGACATATGGTGAGCGATATGTCTGGAACATCGAATAGCAATAAAATCCCAGTATCGAATCGCAAATTAATATAGAATTGCGAGCATCGCATATCTTATTGGCACATAAGTATTGTGATAATATCGTATCGTAAGGTCCCTGGCAATTCCGAGCACTAATGAGTTCCACGTCCCACAAAACAGGTCGTTTGAAGTACTAGCGTCGCGTAGGAGTGACGCCACCTTTCGGAAGACAATGAATCTAAGGGGTCACTACTACAGCAAGAGTGGGAGGAGAGCGGAGAACCATGGGAGTATGAGTTTTCCCAGCAAATCAATCAGTAAAGGAAAACTCAAATTTATTTAACTTGTCAATTCTTCATATAGTCCCAAAATGTCTCCCAATGTAGTTTACTTAAATGAATAGGCCTAATTTGTAGAATAATCACATGGAAAAACACATTGGCACCTACATTACCAGTCAAAAGTTTGGACACACATTGTAGAATAATAGTGAAGACATCAAAACTATGAAATAACACATATGGAATCATGTAGCAACCTAAAAAAGTGTTAAACAAATCAAAATATATTTTAGATTTTTCAAAGTAGCCACTCTTTGCCTTGATGACAGCTTTGCACACTCTTGGCATTCTCTCAACCAGCTTCACCTGGAATGCTTTTCCAACCGTCTTGAAGGAGTTCCCACATATGTTGAGCACTTGTTGGTTGCTTTTCCTTCACTCTGAGGTCCAACTCATCCCAAGCCATCTCAATTGGGTTGATGTCGGGGGACTGTGGAGGCCAGGTCATCTGATGCAGCATTCCATCACTCTCCTTCTTGGTCAAATAGCCCTTACACAGCCTGGAGGTGTGTTAGGTCATTGGCCTGTTGAAAAACAAATGATAGTCCCACTAAGCCCAAACCAGATGGGATGGCGTATCACTGCAAAATGCTGTGGTAGCCAATTGTGGTTCAGTGTGCCTTGAATTCTAAATAAATCACTGACAGTGTCACCAGCAAAGCACCCCCACACCATCACACCTATTCCTCCATGCTTCACGGTGGGAACCACACATGCAGAGATCATTGGTCCACCTACTCTGTGTCTCACAAAGACACAGTTGGAACCAAAAATAAAAAATTTGGACTCATCAGACCAAAGGTCAGATTTCCACCGGTCCAATGTCCATTGCTCGTGTTTCTTTGTGGTGTCCTTTAGTAGTGGTTTCTTTGCAGCAATTCAACCACGAAGGCCTGATTCACACAGTCTCCTCTGAACAGTTGATGTTGAGATGTGTCTGTTATTTGAACTCTGTAAAGCATTTATTTGGGCTGCAATTTCTGAGGCTGGTAACTCTAATAAACGTATCCTCTGCATCAGAGGTAACTCTGGGTCTTCCTTTCCTGTGGCGGTCCTCGTGAGAGCCAGTTTCATTACAGCGCTTGATGTTTTTTGCGACTGCACTTGAAGAAACGTTCAAAGTTCTTGACATTTTCCGCATTGACTGACCTTCATGTCTTAAAGTAATGGACTGTCATTTCACTTTGATTATTTCAGCTGTTCTTGCCATAATAGGGTAATCTTATAGGGTAATCTTCCGTACACCACCCCTACCTTGTCACAAGACATCTGATTGTCTCAAACGCATTTAGAAGGAAAGAAATTCCACAAACGAACAAGGTACACTTGTTTATTGAAATGCATTCCAGGTGACTACCTCATGGAGCTGGTTGAGAGAATTCCAAGAGTGTGCAAAGCTATCAAGGCAAAGGGTGACTACTTTGAAGAATCCAAAATATAAAATATATTTTGATTTGTTTAACACTTTTCTGGTTAGTACATGATTCCATATTTGTTATTTCATAGTTTTGATGTCTTCACTATTATTCTACAATGTAGAAAATAGTACAAATAAAGAAGACCCCTGGAATGAGTAGTTGTGTCCAAACTTTTGACTGGTACTGTATATCCATTCACTAATCAGGGAACATGTTTCCCATCTGTATAGAGTGGGAGACTTTAGTGAAAATGTTTTATTAAAGATGCCTAATATTGGCCCCTAAGTGCTGTTGTGTACTGTATATACATTTTGTTCAAACCCATTTGTTATTTGTTTAGCCTGATTGATTGCTCTTCATTTGAAGCATGGTTATGCTCAAACTATCCCCAAATTAGAAAGTCAAAAACAGGGACAGTAGGCATACTGTTTGCTGGCAAGACAGTCACATGAACAGCCTCTATGGTTAGATAGTAGATCCTCCTGTGTCGCTCTGTTTAGTACCAACATCCAAAGAGAGATGCAGATTCAGCAAAATGTCTCACTCATGCACACACACTAACCGGATACAAACAAATACACACACACACCATGCCAGAACAGAGTCCTCTGCCCACATTGCTCTCAGCTGTGGCATTGCCAACTGACCAGAGCCAAGCTCTTCACCAGACACCAGCATGTGTGTTCTAAACACAGCTACCGCAATTGAGCACTCTCCACACACACACACCAAAACCACTCTTATTTTCTCTACAGCCTTTACACACATTATCATACAAAGAACTTTAAGCAAAAGCACACTCACATTGAGTATGAAGCATTTCAACAATATTATGCTCAACTGTCATTCTTGACTATGAATAGTGTTTTTCAGTTAGTCGTCCACAGTTGCACAGCAGCTGTGAAAACAGTGTATTTGCATACTACTGATGCCACTACAGTACCCTGCACCTGACACGTGAGGAATGTCATTCAATAAAATTGTCCCTACATTAGAGTGCAGTACATTTCTACATCTTTTTCAAAAGTAGTAAAAATGTATACTGTAGATTGGATTCTACTTCGATTTAGCATAGTAATAATGCCTTAGATGGTGGTTAACCATTCCTATCAGGCTATAGATTATATGAGCTATTTAGCAATGGCTGTCCTGTACCATAGCAGGTTGTCCTGTAGCATAACAGGTTGTCCTGTAGCATAACAGGTTGTCCTGTACCATAGCAGGTTGTCCTGTACCATAACAGGTTGTCCTGTAGCATAGCAGGTTGTCCTGTAGCATAACAGGTTGTCCTGTACCATAGCAGGTTGTCCTGTACCATAGCAGGTTGTCCTGTACCATAGCAGGTTGTTCTGTACCATAGCAGGTTGTCCTGTACCATAGCAGGTTGTCCTGTACCATAGCAGGTTGTCCTGTAGCATAGCAGGTTGTCCTGTACCATAGCAGGTTGTCCTGTAGCATAACAGGTTGTCCTGTACCATAGCAGGTTGTCCTGTACCATAGCAGGTTGTCCTGTAGCATAGCAGGTTGTCCTGTAGCATAACAGGTTGTCCTGTACCATAGCAGGTTGTCCTGTACCATAGCAGGTTGTCCTGTACAATAGCAGGTTGTCCTGTACAATAGTAGGTTGTCCTGTACCATAGCAGGTTGTTCTGTACCATAGCAGGTTGTCCTGTACCATAGCAGGTTGTCCTGTACCATAGCAGGTTGTCCTGTAGCATAACAGGTTGTCCTGTAGCATAACAGGTTGTCCTGTAGCATAACAGGTTGTCCTGTAGCATAACAGGTTGTCCTGTACCATAGCAGGTTGTCCTGTACCATAGCAAGTTGTCCTGTAGCATAACAGGTTGCCCTGTACCATAGCAGGTTGTCCTGTACCATAGCAAGTTGTCCTGTACCATAGCAGGTTGTCCTGTAGCATAACAGGTTGTCCTGTACCATAGCAGGTTGTCCTGTACCATAGCAGGTTGTCCTGTAGCATAGCAGGTTGTCCTGTACCATAGCAGGTTGTCCTGTACAATAGTAGGTTGTCCTGTACCATAGCAGGTTGTTCTGTACCATAGCAGGTTGTCCTGTACCATAGCAGGTTGTCCTGTACCATAGCAGGTTGTCCTGTAGCATAACAGGTTGTCCTGTAGCATAACAGGTTGTCCTGTACCATAGCAGGTTGTACTGTACCATAGCAAGTTGTCCTGTAGTATAACAGGTTGCCCTGTACCATAGCAGGTTGTCCTGTACCATAGCAAGTTGTCCTGTACCATAGCAGGTTGTCCTGTAGCATAACAGGTTGTCCTGTACCATAGCAGGTTGTCCTGTAGCATAGCAGGTTGTCCTGTACCATAGCAGGTTGTCCTGTACCATAGCAGGTTGTCCTGTAGCATAACAGGTTGTCCAGTAGCATAGCAGGTTGTCCTGTAGCATAGCAGGTTGTCCTGTAGCATAGCAGGTTGTCCTGTAGCATAACAGGTTGTCCTGTAGCATAGCAGGTTGTTCTGTAGCATAACAGGTTGTCCTGTAGCATAGCAAGTTGTCCTGTAGCATAGCAGGTTGTCCTGTACCATAGCAGGTTGTCCTGTAGCATAACAGGTTGTCCTGTACCATAGCAGGTTGTCCTGTAGCATAGCAGGTTGTCCTGTACCATAACAGGTTGTCCTGTACCATAGCAGGTTGTCCTGTAGCATAACAGGTTGTCCAGTAGCATAGCAGGTTGTCCTGTAGCATAGCAGGTTGTCCTGTAGCATAGCAGGTTGTCCTGTAGCATAACAGGTTGTCCTGTAGCATAACAGGTTGTCCTGTACCATAGCAGGTTGCCTGTAGCATAGCAGGTTGTCCTGTAGCATAGCAGGTTGTCCTGTACCATAGCAGGTTGCCTGTAGCATAGCAAGTTGTCCTGTAGCATAGCAGGTTGTCCTGTGGCATAGCAGATTGTCCTGTAGCATAGCAAGTTGTCCTGTAGCATAGCAAGTTGTCCTGTAGCATAGCAAGTTGTCCTGTAGCATAGCAAGTTGTCCTGTAGCATAGCAGGTTGTCCTGTACCATAGCAGGTTGTGCTGTAGCATAGCAAGTTGTCCTGTAGCATAGCAGGTTGTCCTGTAGCATAGCAGGTTGTCCTGTAGCATAGCAGGTTGTCCTGTACCATAGCAGGTTGTCCTGTAGCATAGCAAGTTGTCCTGTAGCATAGCAGGTTGTCCTGTGGCATAGCAGATTGTCCTGTAGCATAACAGGTTGTCCTGTACCATAGCAGGTTGTCCTGTAGCATAGCAAGTTGTCCTGTAGCATAGCAAGTTGTCCTGTAGCATAGCAAGTTGTCCTGTAGCATAGCAGGTTGTCCTGTACCATAGCAGGTTGTCCTGTAGCATAGCAAGTTGGTTGTCCTGTAGCATAGCAGGTTGTCCTGTAGCATAGCAGGTTGTCCTGTAGCATAGCAGGTTGTCCTGTACCATAGCATGTTGTCCTGTAGCATAGCAGGTTGTCCTGTAGCATAGCAGGTTGTCCTGTAGCATAGCAGGTTGTCCTGTACCATAGCAGGTTATCCTGTAGCATAGCAGGTTGTCCTGTACCATAGCAGGTTGTCCTGTACCATAGCAGGTTGTCCTGTAGCATAGCAGGTTGTCCTGTAGCATAGCATGTTGTCCTGTAGCATAGCAGGTTGTCCTGTACCATAGCAGGTTATCCTGTAGCATAGCAGGTTGTCCTGTACCATAGCAGGTTATCCTGTAGCATAGCAGGTTGTCCTGTAGCATAGCAGGTTGTCCTGTAGCATAGCAGGTTGTCCTGTAGCATAACAGGTTGTCCTGTACCATAGCAGGTTGTCCTGTACCATAGCAGGTTGTCCTGTAGCATAACAGGTTGTCCTGTACCATAACAGGTTGTCCTGTAGCATAGCAAGTTGTCCTGTAGCATAGCAGGTTGTCCTGTAGCATAGCAGGTTGTCCTGTACCATAGCAGGTTGTCCTGTGCCATAGCAGGTTGTCCTGTAGCATAGCAGGTTGTCCGGTATCATACATTGACCGTAGCACTAAACGTCATGAATACCCCCATCATGGGAATAGCACATGAATGCAATGATTTCAAGATCCTACATTCCTACATGATTTCAAGATCCTACCTTCCTACATGATTTCAAGATCCTACCTTCCTACATGATTTCAAGAGCCTACCTTCCTACATGATTAAAAAACAACTTTTTCAAGATAAACCATATAACTCAAAAATCTCAACAAACAACCTCTGTCCGCCATGTCTCCCCCCCCCATGTCTCTCCCATGTCCCCCCCCCCCATGTCTCTCCCACTTAATCTGTATGATTAAATCATTTTTCCTTGGCCCTAATTTTGTCGGGGATGACGATACTCTGCCTGCCGGATAGTTGCTGAGCATACTCCCCATTGATGGCCATGCTGAGAAGATTACCCTAATAGCAGCGGATTACCTCTCCACATGTTGGCCACACACGGGGGGATGGTGTTTGTGTGTGTGTGTGTGTGTGTGTGTGTGTGTGTGTGTGTGTGTGTGTGTGTGTGTGTGTGTGTGTGTGTGTGTGTGTGTGTGTGTGTGTGTGTGTGTGTGTGTGTGTGTGTGTGTGTAGGGAGCGGTGGTAGTAGAATATCTCTCGCTAGATATATATATCTGCCTGCATGTCTACCTACAATATTGGTCTAAATCTGTCTGCCTAGAATATCTGTCTGTCTTTGTCTGTCAATTCAAATAAAATGTTATTGATCGCATACACATATTTGCAGATGTTATCGCACGTGCAGCGAAATACTAACAGTGAAGTAATACCGAACAATACAAACAAATCAAAAAAGAATAAGAAAGTAATTAAGAAATATCATAAGGAGCAATGTCAGAGTTCAGAATATAAATATATAACCTCAGCAAAAAATTTAACTTTCAAAGATAATTCGTAAAAATCCAAATAACTTCCCAGACCTTCATTGTAAAGGGTTTAAACACTGTTTACCATGCTTATTCAATGAACCATGAACAATTAATGAACATGCACCCGTGGAACAATCATGCACCTGAAGACACTAACAGCTTACAGACGGTAGGCAATTAAGGTCACAGTTATGAAAACTTAGGACACTAAAGAGGACACTTTCTACTGACTCTGAAAAGGACCAAAAGAAAGATGCCCAGGGTACTTGCTCATCTGCGTGAACGTGCCTTCGGCATGCTGCAAGTAGGCATGAGGACTGCAGATGTGGCCAGGGCAATATTTGCCATGTCCGTAATGTGAGACGCCTGAGACAGCGCTACAGGGAGACAGGACGGACAGCTGATCGTCCTCGCAGTAAAAACACCTGCACACGACGGTACATCCGAATATCACACCTGCGGGACAGGTACAGGATGGCAACAACAACTGCCCGAATTACACCAGGAGTGCACAATCCCTCCATCAGTGCTCAGACTGTCCGCAATAGGCTGAGATAGGCTGAACTGAGTGCTTGTAGGCCTGTTGTAAGGCAGGTCCTCACCAGACATCACCGGCAACAACGTCGCGTATGGGCACAAACCGTCGCTGGACCAGACAGGACTGGCAAAAAGTGCTCTTCACTGACGAGTCGCGGTTTTGTCTCACCAGGGGTGATGATCGGATTCACGTTTATCGTCAAAGGAATGAGCGTTACACCGAGGCCTGTACTCTGGAGTAGGATCGATTTGGAGGTGGAGGGTCCGTCATGGTCTTGGGCGGTGTGTCACAGCATCATCGGACTGAGCTTGTTGTCATTGCAGGCAATCTCAACGCTGTGCGTTACAGGGAAGATATCCTCCTTATGTGGTACCCTTCCTGCAGGCTCATCCTGACATGACCCTCCAGCATGACAATGCCACCAGCCATACTGCTCGTTCTGTGCGTGATTTCCTGCAAGACAGGAATGTCAGTGTTCTGTCATGAACAGCAAAGAGCCCGGATCTCAATCCCATTGAGCACGTCTGGGACCTGTTGGATCGGAGGGTGAGGGCTAGGGCCATTCCCCCAAAAAATGTCTGGGAACTTGCAGGTGCCTTGGTGGAAGAGTGGGGTAACATCTCACAGTAAGAACTGGCAAATCTGGTGCAGACCATGAGGAGATACACTGCAGTACTTAATGCAGCTGGTGGCCACACTGTTACTTTTGATTTTGACCCCCCCCTCCCTTTGTTCAGGAACACATTATTCCATTTCTGTTAGTCACATATCTGTGGAACTTGTTCAGTTTATGTCTCAGTTGTTGAATCTTATGTTCTTACAAATATTTACACATGTTAAGTTTGCTGAAAATAAACGCAGTTGACAGTGAGAGGATGTTTCTTTTTTTGCTTTTACTGTACTGTATATGATGGTGTGTATAGACATTATGGACAGTATATGAATATAAATAGTGTGTACAGCAGTAGTTATTAAGGATGAGCCTTGACTAGAATACAGTATATACATAAGAAGTGGGTAAAACAGTATGTAAACATCATTAAAGTGACCAGTGTTCAATGACTATGTAAGGTGCACGGTAGAGTACCGGGTGGCAGCCAGCTTGTAACAGTGACTAAGTTCAGGGCAGGGTACTGGGCGGAGGCTGGCTTGTGGTGACTATTTAACAGTCTGATGGCCGGGAGATAGTCTGTCTGTATGTCTTTTCAACCATCCAGATTCATCTACAGATATCTCTCCATCTATATACACATCATTACTATTACAGACCTCTAAACATCAGATCCCATTCTGCCAAGCTTGATTTCGACTGCATCAGGCCTACACTGTTATGCTTTCTTTCAAAGTGTAGGCCTATCCAGTAGGCAAGTCATCCAAACCATTTTTATTTGACAAGACTTAGATTTGATAGTGGGGTTTTTGTGTCCCTGGGCTACCATTCCACAGCATGCTGTGAGGATACACATCTGCAATACAGAAATACAACTCAGGATGGAGATGGTCTAACTGTCTATTGCCTAACTGTCCATATCTTCTCTATAGGTCCAACATACTGTGGTGAGAAGGTTGAACAGCAACAACGGCTGAAGAATGACAAAGGCATACAAATATTATTGCCACTGCTAATGTGGGTTTTTAGGCAGTCCAGATGGAGTAGACTAAGAAGCCATTGAGCGAGTGGAGAGAAAAGGAATTCTAGTAATCTGCCGCTGATCCTGTACAATAGACGCCTTGTCTCTTTTGTTAGGGCCACTCACAAACACAAGTTTGCACTGACGATGATAGCACCAATAGTCTGCCTTAGGAATGGAAAGAGAAAGAAAGATAAGTGTGAAAAGGATAAGATAGGTCTACAGAAAGAAACCAATGGAAAGCAATTGTGTGCCAGCAGAGTGAGCCTGTTTTCGTTATCTGAGAAGTCAAGTAAAAAATGAAATTCTATGTCTCTAATCAAGTCAAGTGTAGCCTAGAATAGACATTATAGATCTAGATATTATAGAGCCTTCTAAACTGCCTGTTGAACATTACATTCGCACTGTGAATTCATTAACCATTGAAGGACTGTTTATCCCCTCTCCTCTTCACCACAATGCACTGTCCTCCTCAAACGTTTTGGTGGGACCATTAAAAACAATCATTAAAACAATGGCAAATATTTGCATACGAACTGTCGTTTATTTTATACAGATGTATATTTATACAGTAGTAAAAGAGGTTTAAAAAAGTCCCTTACCCCAAGACCTAAACGAATTTGTTGTGTCCTCCAGTTGCCTAACAACACACTTCAGTAAAAAAATATATATATATAATAAAAAAACACGATGAAAGTAGTATGCATCTGTAGAAAGTTGTCAAATTATTTGATCGGGAACAGTCCTCCAATTACACGTTTATAGCTTACTGCTAGCTCCCCGATGAATTCCTGGCGTGATTTCTTACTGCTCTCAATGTGCCCAGGGTGCAAAGTTTCCGTCGGGTCGTTTAATCATGGTCTCGATGTCCCGTTTCGACTCGCTACCCTTGAAATAGAATCGGCTTAGTACTCGACCAGTACAAGCAATAGGCTTCCAGACAAAAATGCATCATAACAAAAAAAGTAGGCGCTAAAGCTCCGCCCTGTGTTTCAGACCGCAGTTTCTGTAGCCTAGATACAAAAACATGTCGTGAATACAATAGGCTATATTTGATCTAATTTATTAATTTGAATTGGCTGTTGAAATAATCCCTGCACACTGCCTGTACACGGACATCCAAAAATAACGCTTGTAAATGTAGGTTGCCTATAAGCATTATCTTACCTACCTGTACGTTGTTAAAACCCCAAGGGCAGAATAAATTAGATGCTGTGCATCGATGGCATGCATCAAAGTGAAGATGTCTAAGTGACGCCACCTTCACTGTGGCGGATAGTTACGTTATCTCTGTTTTGAATGTGTAATAAAGTAGGCTAGCTACCCAGACTCACGTAACATAGTAACAACTCACAGCAAGCCTATACAGTGCATTCGGAAAGTATTCAGACCCCTTGACTTTTTCCACATTTTGTTACGTTAGCCTTATTCTAAAATTGATTAAATAGTTCCCCCCCTCATTAATCTACACACAATGCCCCATAATGACAAAACGAAAACAGGCTTTTAGATTTTATTGCGTAATATACATAAGTACATAAGTATTCAGACCCTTTACTCTGTACTTTGTTGATACACCTTTAGCAGCGATTACAGCTTCGAGTCTTCTTGGGTATGATGCTACAACCTTGGCACACCTG
The DNA here is from genome assembly GCF_045679555.1 of Salvelinus alpinus. Lineage (NCBI taxonomy): Eukaryota > Metazoa > Chordata > Actinopteri > Salmoniformes > Salmonidae > Salvelinus > Salvelinus alpinus. The sequence goes on from NC_092114.1 coordinate 36,091,697, forward strand.
TATTTAGGGAGTTTCTCTCATTCTTCTCTGCAGATCCTCTCAAGGTCTGTCAGGTTGGATGGGGAGCGTCGCTGCACAGCTATTTTTAAGTCTCTCCAGAGATGTTTGATCGGGTTCAAGTCCGGGCTCTGGCTCGGCCACTCAAAGACATTCAGAGACTTGTCCCAAAGCCACTCCTGCGTTGTCTTGGCTGTGTGCTTATGGTCGTTATCCTGTTGGAAGGTGAACCTTCGCCCCAGTCTGAGGTCCTGAGAGCACTGGAGCAGGTTTTCATCAAGGATCTCTCTATACATTGCTCCGTTCATCATTGCCTCTATACTGACTAGTCTCCCAGTCCCTGCCGCTGAAAAAAATCCCCACAGCATGATGCAGCCACCACCATGCTTCACTGTAGGGATGTTGTCAGGTTTCCTCCAGACGTGACACTTGGCATTCAGGCCAAAGAGTTCAATCTTGGTTTCATCAGACCAGAGAATCTTGTTTCTCATGGTCTGAGAGTCTTTAGATGCCTTTTGGCAAACTCCAAGCAGGCTGTCATGTGCCTTTTACTGAGGGGTGGCTTCTGTCTGGCCACTCTACCATAAAGGCTTGATTGGTGGAGTGCTGCAGAGATGGTTGTCCTTCTGGAAGGTTCTCCCATCTCCACAGAGGAACTCTAGAGCTCTGTTGGGTTATTGGTCAAAGCCCTTCTCCCCCGACTGCTCAGTTTGGCTGGGCTGACAGATCTAGGAAGAGCCTTGGGGGTTACAAACGTCTTCCATTTAAGAATGATGGAGGCCACTGTGTTCTTGGGGACGTTCAATGCTGCAGTTTTGCTGCAGTTTTGGTACCCTTCATAGATCGGTGCCTCAACATAATCCTGTCTCGCAGCTCTACAGACAATTCCTTCGACCTCATGGCTTGGTTTTTGCTCTGACATGCACTGTCAATTGTGGGACCTTATATAGACAGGTTTGTGCCTTTCCAAATCATGTCCAATCAATTGAATTTACCACAGGTGGACTCCAATCAAGTTGTAGAAGTAACTCAAGGATGGTCAATGGAAACAGGATGCACCCGAGCTCAATTTCGAGTCTCATAGCAAAGGGTCTGAATACTTATGTAAATAAAGTATTTCTGTTTTTATTTTTAATACATTTGCAAAAATTTCAAACATCTGTTTTCGCTTTGTCATTATGGGGTATTGTGTGTAGATTGCGGAGGATTTAAAAAATATATATATTTTAGAATAAGGCTGTAAAGTAACAACATTTGGAAAAAGTCAAGGGATCTGAATACTTTCTGAAGGCACTGTACAGTATTTAGGGGTGGCTGTTACAGAATCTCCCTGGCAAGGACGCTGTCGGACTAATTTCCAGCGTGTGTGTAGTTGTTTATGTTTGTCTAGCGCTGCATAGTCTAGTTCTCCCCCTCATGTGAGAGATATCGTTCACCTCCAGCTCGTGGCTTCAGCCAATCAGACTACTCCCATGCACTCATGGCGTGGGTGGACATAGGTGCATGATTACAAAGTAAATTGTCCCTGTTGTTACCAGTGTAGTATGAGCTAGAGTAGCAGTATTCTATACATTTCTCATTCCTGTTATTATGTTACTACTGATATTGTCTGCAGTGATTATTCACTGTTTACTACTTCCTATATATTTAAACAGTCCTTGCGCGTGTGTGTTGCTGTGCAATAGCTTACTATTTGTATAATATACAGTCCTTGCCATTATTCTTCCTGTGCTTTTGTCATGCTAGTTATTAATCCGGTGTTACTATGTAATACATGGTATTTAGGTCATCATTAGATACAGTCCTTGTTGTTCTGTCCCATACACTCTTAGAAAAAAAGGTGCTATCTAGAACCAAAAGGGGTTCTTTGGCTGTCCCCATAGGAGAACCCATTGAAGAACCACTTTTGGTTCCAGGTAGAACCCTTTTGGTTCAAGGTAGAACCCTTTTTGGTTCCATATAGAACCCTATCCACAGAGAGTTCTACCTGGAACCAAAAGGGGTTGTAACTGGAACCAAAAAGGGTTGTTCTATGGGAACAGCCGCAGAACCCTTTTGGAACCCTTTTTTCTAAGAGTGTATCCCATATTATCGTACTCTGGATGAATAGTGGTGGTATCAGTGGTGGTCGGTGCCGTTTAAGATGAAGGAGGATGGTCATTTTTTTAATGAGCATGGCCTTATTTCAATTACAGCATATTGGATGACCGTCATTCGTATTCTATTCATCCAGCTCAATGTAACATCGATAGGTTTAGGCTACTACATGATACTAAAATGTTCCCTGTACCCATCATGAGGTTGCTACTACCCAACCTATGAATGTAAGTTTACAACGTAGGTGCACAGGTCGAGAGAAATTTGAGTATGACAAAGTGACAGACACATTCAATAGCGCCTTGCACAATCTTGCCTGCATCAAGCTGATCTAGGGTGTAATCATTAGTCCAACAGTTGCAAGCAAGAGTTTCAATTGGACACATTCATGTATGTTTATCCCCCGTTTCATTTGCTTCCGTTTAGGATTTTTTTTTCAACAGAATCCGCATAATTAATACACCCCTGATCACATGCAAACACAGTTCACTTGGTCTCCCGAATGGCGCAGAGGTCTAAGGTATTGCATCTCAGTGCTAGAGGCGTCACTACAAACCCTGGTTTGATTCCAGGCTGTATCACAATCGGCCGCGATTGGGTGTCCCATAGGGTGGCGCACAATTGGCCCAGTGTCGTCCGGGTTAGGGTTTGGCAGGGGTAGGCCGTCATTGTAAATAAGAATTTGTTCTTAACTGACTTGCCTAGTTAAATAAAGGATGAAAAATAAACGTTCATGGCAGCCACATAGAAACAGCTTGATCCCTGGATAATTCATTCTGGCATCTACAGTCGTAAGTTTACCTTAACCTGAGTTTAAATGTATTTGGCTTTCACAATTCCTGACATTTAATTTGACATTTGGTAGCATTGGTTTAACTTGTGTCAACTATTTTGGGTAGCCTTCCACAAGCTTCCCACAATAAGTTGGGTGAATTTTGGCCCATTCCTCCTGACAGAGCTGGTGTAACAGAGTCAGGTTTGTAGGCCTCCTTGCTCGCACATGCTTTTTCAGTTCTGCCTACAAATTTTCTATAGGATTGAGGTCAGGGCTTTGTGATGGCCACTGCAACACCTTGACTTTGTTGTCCTGACGCCATTTTGCCACAACTTTGGAAGTATGCTTGGGGTCATTGTCCATTTGGAAGAACCATTTGCTACCAAGCTTTAACTTCCCGACTGATGTCTTGAGATGTTGTTCAATATATCCACATAATTTTCCTCCCTCATGATGCGATCTATTTTGTGAAATGCATCAGTCCCTCCTGCAGCAAAGCAACCCCACAACATGATACTGCCACCCCTGTGCTTCACGGTTGGGATGGTGTTCTTCGGCTTGCGTGCATCCCCCCTTTTCCTCCAAACATAACGATGGTCATTCTGGCCAAACAGTTATATTTTTGTTTCATCAGACCAGAGGACAATTCTCAAAAAAGTACCATCTTTGTCCCCATGTGCAGTTGCAAACCGTAGTCTGGCCTTTTTTATGGCGGTTTTGGAGCAGTGGCTTCTTCCTTGCTGAGCGGCCTTTCAGGTTATGTCGATATAGGACTCGTTTTACTGTGGATATCGATACTTTTGTACCCGTTTCCTCCAGGATCTTCACAAGGTACTTTGCTGTTGTTCTGGGATTGATTTGCACTTTTCGCACCAAAGTACGTTCATCTCTAGGAGACAGAACGCGTCTCCTTCCTGATCGGTATGATGGCTGCGTGGTCCCATGATGTTTATACTTGCGTACTATTGTTTGTACAGATGAATGTGGTACCTTCAGGCGTTTGGAAATTGCTCCCAAGGATGAACCAGACTTGTGGAGGTCTACAATTTTGTTTCTGAGGTCTTGGCTGATTTCTTTTGATTTTCCTATTATGCCAAGCAAATAGGCACTTAGTTTGAAGGTAGGCCTTGAAATACATCCACAGGTACACCTCCAATTGACTCAAATTGACTCAAATGTCAATTAGCCTATCAGAAGCTTCTAAAGCCATGACATCATTTTCTGGAATTTTCCAAGCTGTTTAAATGCACAGTCAACTTAGTGTTTGTAAACTTCTGACCCACTGGAATTGTGATACAGTGAAATAATCTGTCTGTAAACAATTGTTGGAAAAATTACATGTGTCATGCACAAAGTAGATGTCCTAACCGACTTAACAAAACTATAGTTTGTTAACAAGAAATTTGTGGAGTGGTTGAAAAACGAGTTTTAATGACTCCTAAGTGCATGTAAACTTCTGACTTCAACTGTAGTATAGTTTTATCTAAAAAGGATAACTTTTTTTATGATTCACTATTTACATTTTTCTGAAATTCACTGAGGAGGATGGTCCTCCCCTTCCTCCTCTGAGGAGCCTCATCTGGCATATTCTAGCCTGTATGTGAATATTCTTTGTTCCTTCATTCTCTGTATCTTTACAGAACCATCCCCATGTTCACCTCCATGTTCATCTCCAGTGTGTATAAAGAAAGTTAATGTGTGTGTCAACTCTCGGGTTGCCTTATTCCCCTCTAACCGGGGGCGGTGTCAGTGGGTCACAAACCAACAAACACGTAGAGCCGGGTCACTCTCTTTCAGTAATATCAACACTAAACGATTGATTGATTCATGATTGATTCATGAAAAGTGATAAACTAAGTTCAGATTTCAGAATAAGACAAGTTGGTTAGGCATGCTTGGCATAGGTTGTTATTATATGCTGTTGAATACTAGCTTTTGGTTATACAGTTGGACAACTATCATATACTGTACTGTTGAAGGCCTATACAGATCTCACACCAAGTGCGGAGATGCATATCCATAACTTTTGAATGCAAAGTAGAGAAGAGATTTCTCTTATGTTTTAAGTCTTACCCCATAACTGGATGATCATGGACAACATTGGAATGCTCTATGTGGGTGGGGGATCGGAAAGGTCCCAGGATGTTAATTAAAATATTAAATGTCTAAATCTGTACTAAACAAAAATATAAACGCAACATGTGAAGTTTTGGTCCCATGTTTCATGAGCTGAAATAAAATATCCCAGAAATTTTCTGTGCATACAAAAAAGCTTATTTCTCTCCAATTCTGTGCAGAAATTAGTTTACATCCCTGTTCGTGAGCATTTCTTCTTTGCAAAGATAATCCATCCACGTGACAGGTGTGGAATATCAAGAACCTGATTTAACAGCATGATCATTACACAGGTGCCCCTTGTGCTGGGGACAATACAAGGCCACTCTTAAAATGTGCAGTTTCGTGAAACAACACAATGTGTCTAAGTTTTGGGGGAGCGTGAAATTGGCATGCTGACTGCAGGAATGTCGAGCAGAGCTGTTGCCAGATAATTTAATGTTCATTTCTCTACCATAAGCCGCCTCCGTCATTTTAGAGTGGCAGAACGTCCAACCGGCCTCAGAACCGCAGACCATGTATAACCACGCCAGCCCAAGAACTCCACATCTGGGTTCTTCACCTGCAGGATCGTCTGAGACCAGCCACCTGGACAGCTGATGAACTGAGGAGAATTTATGTCTGTAATAAAGCCCTTTTGTGGGGAAATACTAATTCTGATTGGCTGTGCCTGGCTCCAAGGTGGGTGGGCCTATGCCTTCCCAGGACCACCCATGGCTGCGCCCCTGCCCAGTCATGTGAAATCCACAGAGTAGGCCTAGTCGATTTATTTCAATTGACTGATTTCCTTATGAACAGTAACTCAGTAAAATCTTTGAAATTGTTGTATGTGTATAGTATTGACTACTTACTAGCAACACTCAGTTTGGTCCCTCCACCAAAAGTCCACCACAGTGATTGAGTTTGACTTACTTGCTGTACAAAGACCCTCACACACCTTTCCTATTAATATACTGTCCACACACACCATCATACACATATATATTTATATTCCGGACACAATATCAGGAAGGTATTCTTACGTTTTTTTCCCCCTGATCTCATTACCTTGTCAGGTAAAACTCTGGGTCCTATCTGGAGGCTATGACAAAAACATTTAAATTATAGATAGCTTCCCTTTTCATCTGTGCAATGACTATAGGGCTGGGTTTTTTCTTGTCGGATCATGTGAATTGTAAACACTCCTGGCCTAAGGTGAATCAAACCTTTTCAAACTACCACAAATCTTGTTATTATTCATTCTGAATCTGATATCAAAAAGGGCCTGAGACACATGAGGCAACAACAACTTAAATTACTTCACCTTTATTTTATCAGGGAGTCACACTGAGACCAAGGTTTCTTTTACAGATGAGCCCTGAATTACAGAAATTACTAAAAATATATACATCAATATAAATACAAAAAGCAAGCAGAAAGAAAAACACGGACATAAAAAACAAACGCATTCATCTGTCACGCCCTGATCTGTTTCACCTGTCTTTGTGATTGTCTCCACCCTCCTCCAGGTGTCTCCCATTTTCCCCATTATCCCCTGTGTTCTGTCTGTCTATTACCAGTTTGTATTGTTTGTCAAGCTTACCAGCGTTTTACCAGCTCCTATTTTTTCCTAGTCTCTTTTTCTTGCCCTCCTGGTATTGACCCTCACCTGTCCCGTCTCTGTACCAGCCTGCCTGACCACTCTACCTGCCCCCGACCCTGAGCCTGCCTGCTGACCTGTACCCTTGCCCCGTCTATGGATTATTGACCCCTGCCTGCCTTGACCTGTCTCTTGCCCGCCCCTTGGACTATTAACCCATTGTTTATTCAACGTGTCTGCATCTGGGTCTTACCTTGATTCCTCATATTCATCAGTAATAAGGTCCTCAATCAGCTTTCTGAATGGCCCTAGAGGCACATCAAATACAATAACCTTTTGAAGATTGTTCCACAAATAAGATGCAAGAAAACTAAAAGCTTTAATGTACCCAACTCAGTAGAGAACAAACACATTTCCAGACTTAGCCATCCCAGAGACAGGGTGTGGCAACTCATATGTCTAAAATTTAGTAATGATGTTAGGTACAGTGGGACTTTTTGTAAAAGGGCTTTATACATGAAAACATAGCAATGTATTAACCTATGTGACATCAAAGAGGTCATTCCAACTTTCTGGTGGGGAATGCAGTGATGAGTACTAAAAATGTCACCCGTAATAAAGCGCAGCGCACGATGATAAACTGCATCTAATGGCTTTAATGAAATGGCAGCTGCATTCATATCGATGATGTCGCCATTGTCTAGGACCGATAGGAACATCGACTGAATAATCTACTTTCTAGTATTTAGTGAGAGGCAGAACCTATTTCTATAGCAGAAGCCCCTTTCTATTCTCAGCTTCTTAACTAACTCATCAATATGCTTTTTAAAAAGACAGCTTTTCATTTATCCAGATGCCCAGATATTTGCAAGCAGGGACACGATCAATATGGATACTGTCCAAAGTACGTATGCTTTTTTAAAAATGCGCTCTAGAGAACCACATATAAACTCAGCAAAAAAAGAAACGTCCTTTCACTGTCAACTGAGTTTATTTTCAGCAAACTTAATATGGGTAAATATTTGTATGAAAATAACAATATTCAACAACTGAGACATAAACTGAACAAGTTCCGCAGACATGTGACTAACAGAAATGGAATAATGTGTCCCTGAACAAAAGGAGGGGTCAAAATTAAAACAGTCAGTATCTGGTGTGGCCACCAGCTGCATTAAGTACTGCAGTGCATCTCCTCTTCATGGACTGCACCAGATTTGGCAGTTCTTGCTGTGAGATGTTACCCCACTCTCCACCAAGGCACCTGCAAGTTCCCAAGTTCTGAGGGGAATGGCCCTAGCCCTCACCCTCCGATCCAACAGGTCCCAGACGTGCTCAATGGGATTGAGATCCGGGCTCTTCGCTGGCCATGGCAGAACACTGACATTCCTGTCTTGCAGGAAATCACGCACAGAATGAGCAGTATGGCTGGTGGCATTGTCATGCTGGAGGGTCATGTCAGGATGAGCCTGCAGGAAGGGTACCACATAGGGAGGAGGATGTCTTCCCTGTAACGCACAGCATTGAGATTACCTGCAATGACAACAAGCTCAGTCCGATGATGCTGTGACACACCGCCCTAGACCATGACGGATCCTCCACCTCCAAATCGATCCCACTCCAGAGTACAGGCCTCGGTGTAACGCTCATTCCTTCAACGATAAACACGAATCCATCACCCCTGGTGAGGCAAAACCGCGACTCGTCAGTGAAGAGCACTTTTTGCCAGTCCTGTCTGGTCCAGCGACGGTGGGTTTGTGCCCATAGGCGACGTTGTTGCCGGTGATGTCTGGTGAGGACCTGCCTTACAACAGGCCTACAAGCCTTCAGTCCAGCATCTCTCAGCCTATTGCAGACAGTCTGAGCAGTGATGGAGGGATTGTGCGTTCCTGGTGTAACTCGGGCAGTTGTTGCTATCCTTTACCTGTCCCGCAGGTGTGATGTTCAGATGTACCCATCCTGTGCAGGTGTTGTTACAAGTGGTCTGCCACTGCGAGGACGATCAGCTGTCCGTCCTGTCTCCCTGTAGCGCTGTCTCAGGCGTCTCACAGTACGGACATTGCAATTTATTGCCCTGACCACATCTGCAGTCGTCATGCCTCCTTGCAGCATGTCTAAGGCACGTTCACGCAGATGAGCAGGGACCCTGGGCATCTTTCTTTTGGTGTTCTTCAGAGTCAGTAGAAAGGCCTCTTTAGTGTCCTAAGTTTTCATAACTGTGACCTTAATTGCCTACTGTCTGTAAGCTGTTAGTGTCTTATCGACCGTTCCACAGGTGCATGTTCATTAATTGTTTATGGTTCATTGAACAAGCATGGTAAACAGTGTTTAAACCCTTTACAATAAAGATCTGTGAAGTTTTGGACTTTTACGAGTTATCTTTGAAAGAGGGTCCTGAAAAAAGGATGTTTATTTTTTTGCTGAGTTTACTAAGATTTACCTGCATTCAAAACTAATTTCAGGTCAATAAAGGTTTTCTGTAATACAATGAAGGCAGACTGTAGTTCAGATAGAGCCTGGTCAACCTTTGCATACTCAACAGTATTATCGGCATACAAGTGCAGGTTAAAATGTTTTACAGACAAGTTGTTATTGTTAATGTAAACAGTAAAAAGTACAGGACCCAGAATCGACCCCTGCGGGACACCTTTCGTAATATCCAGGAAACCTGATTAAACACCATCAGTAGATACATATTGAGTTATCTGTCAAGTAATTTTTAAACCAGTTACATGGCCAATTGAGGAAAGCCTCTGAATTAGCAATAAGTGACTAGCAGTATCAAAAGCCTTTGACAGGTCAATGAAGAGGGCAGCACAATGTTGCTTTTAATCCATACAGTTAACCACCTAATTTATAACCAGGGATGCAGCAGAGATGATGCTATGACCTGGTCTAAAACCCAACTGATGTACATTTACAATATATATCAAAGATTTAAAAAATATCTAAGCTGAGAATTAATCAAGGATTCTAATATTTTAGCTAGGCAAGAAAGTTTAGAAATATTGCGATAATTATTTAGGTCACACCCTTTGTGAAGGGGGAGTACATGGGCCACCTTCCAAACCTTGGGGATAGTACCAGATATAATCGTCAGGTAAAGAATATGGGTTAATGATTCTGCATTTAGGGGGGCAGAGAGCTGCAGCAAAAAATGGATCAAGCATGTAAGCCCCAGTGAATTTTGTTTTACCTCAATCTTAAGGCATCTAGCACATCACAGATAGTAAATTGTAGAAATGAAAACAAAGATTCACTAGAAGTTGACAGGTTAACCGTCGAGTCAGCTAGAAGCTGGCAGAGGAAAGAGCAGTCGATTGACTGACCAGGGTCAACTACACCACCGTTTCTCTCTAATAAAAAGCCTACCGAGATAAAATGATGATTAAAAGCATCACTTATCCCATTCTTCTCAGTTATGATGCCAGAGTCAGACAGAACTTGCTTAGGCAGGGAAGAAGATTAATTTATACGCTTCAGTGCATTTGCTGTTTTCCAACATTTTGAAGCATCACCAGCAGTATCAGAGATGGAGCTTAAAAAGTAGCTTGATTTAGCTTCCTTAAATCGAGATTGCTGGTCTGCTACAGAGTCCATTTTCTTTGCTTTGGCCCAGGCCTGAATTGGACAGCATAGTTTAGTAAACTACTATAGCTGGACTGAGCGTTATGCAAAGAATGGCTACAATGTCTTTAAATATGAATTTCACTCAACACACACAATGTTAAACAGCAGTCAATTCTAACCAAACCTGCCTTACTGAATTTCAAACAAAAACTGTACTATTCAGATCCCTACACAGGCTCAGGAACCTGGGAGGGGGGAACCTCTTCATTCAGTGCTCCCTGTAACATTCCGGCTGTAAAGTCCTGGAGATACAGAAATCTATTTGCCGCCTTCACAATGTCTAGCGTCTTCAATTTTTTTATTCGTTTGACTAGTGCAATTTAGAATTTGCACTATAAACGGAACAAATTCTTATTAGTATGTTGGGATCCTTCTCCTGCATGTCATTCACTGCAGACTGTGGGACATCCACTACCATCTCCTCTCTACTCACTCCTACAGCTATTTTCACTGCCTCCACATAGGAGACCTGCTGGATGGTCCTGATCCTAGCTACTGTGACATCCATCTGTACAGGGCATTCCGGAAACGTGATTGTCATCACAGTTAAAACAACATGCTTCAACTGACTCTTCAACTACTACATATTTATTACTTCGACAAACACTTGCCACGTGACCAAACTTTTTACCATTTGTGACCGTACACTGCAACAGTGTACATACGGTCTCTCACCGCATATACCACACACCCAAGTTTTACACAAGTTGGGAGAACCACTTCATCAAATGACAGTAATATTGATAGACGGAAGGAAGGAACCCTATCATTCGATTCAATCGACGTGTGTCTACCACCCCTGGAATGCTATCCCTAAACCACACAGCCTCTATGTCCAACGAACACCAGAGATGACACAACCAGTGCCCTACTCTGAAAATCATAGCTTTCCACATCATATGTCGACATCTTGTTGAGCCACAGCGCTTTCTCCTTTTGCGCTGTTGACACACACAAAATCAGAATCATACCGATTAAGAGTTACTTGTATAACAGAACACAGAGGGTGTTCTTTAATGGAAGCCTCTCAAACATAATCCAGGTAGAATCAGGAATTCCCCAGGGTAGCTGTTTATGTCCCTTGCTTTTTTCAATTTTTACTAAACGACATATCACTGACTTTGAGTAAAGCCAGAGTGTCTATGTATGCGGATGACTCAACACGTCAGCTACTACAATGACTGAAATTACTGCAACACTCAGCAAAGAGCTGCAGTTAGTTTCAGAGTGGGTGGCAAGGAATAAGTTAGTCCTAAATATTTCTAAAACTAAAAGCATTGTATTTGGGACAAAACATTCACTAAACCCTAAACCTCAACTAAATCTTGTAATAAATAATGTGGAAATTGAGCAAGTTAAGATGACTAAACTGCTTGGAGTAACCTTAGATTGTAAACTGTCATGGTCAAAACATATTGATACAGTAGTAGGGAAGATGGGGAGAAGTCTGTCCATAATAAAGCGATGCTTGTCTTCCTAACAACACTATCAACAAAGCAGGTCCTACAGGACCTAGTTTTGTCGCACCTTGACTACTGTTCAGTCGTGTGGTCAGGTGCCACAGAAAAGGACTTAGGTAAATTGCAATTGGCTCAGAACAGGGCAGCATGGCTGGCCCTTGGATGTACACAGAGAGCTAATATTAATAATATGCATGTCAATCCACACGACTGAACATGTTCCAAGCAGACCACCATAGTCCCTGTGCCCAACACTAAGGTAACCTACCTAAATGACTACCGACCCGTAGCACTCACGTCTGTAGCCATGAAATGCTTTGAAAGGCTGGTCATGGCACACATCAACACCATTATCCCAGAAACACTAGACCCACTCCAATTTGCATACAGCACCAACAGATGACGCAATTGAGAACGCACTACCTCACTGCCCTTTCCCACCTGGACAAAATGAACACCTATGTGAGAATGTTATTCATTGACTACAGCTCAGCGTTCAAAACCATAGTGCCCTTAAAGCTCGACCCTGGGACTAAACACCTCCCTCTGCAACTCGATCCTGGATTTCCTGACGGGCCACCCCCAGGTGGTAAGGGTAGGTAACAACACATCCGCCACGCTGATCTTCAACACGGGGGCTCCTCAGGGGTGCGTGCTCAGCCCCCTCCTGTACTCCCTGTTCACTCATGACTGCATGGCCAGGCACGACTCCAACACCATCAAGTTTGCTGATTACACAACAGTGGTAGGCCTGATCACCGACAACGATGAGACAGCCTATACGGAGGTCAAAGACCTGACCGTGTGGTGCAAGGACAACAACCTCTCCCTCAACGTGATCAAGACAAAGGAGATGATTGTGGACTACAGGAAAAGGAGGACCGAGCACACCCCCATTCTCATTGACGGGGCTGTAGTGGAGCATGTTGAGAGCTTCAAGTTCCTTGGTGTCCACATTACCAACAAACGAACATGGTCCAAGCACACCAAGACAGTCTCTTCACGACAAAACATATTCCCCCTCAGGAGACTGAAAAGATTTGGCATGGGTCCTCAGATTATCAAACGGATTTAGTACTGTAGATGTGTGGTAGTGGTGGAGTATGGGCCTGAGGGCACACAGTATGTTGTGAAATCTGTGAATGTATTGTAATGTTTTTAAAATGGTATAAACTGCCTTAATTTTGCTGGACCCCAGGAAGAGTAGCTTCTGCCTCGTCAATCGAACCGATTCCCCTTTACCCAATTCATCCTTCTCCATCTTTGAGACCGCAAACAGGTCACCCAAAAAAAACATCCTTGTGAATCACACTCCAACCATAAACTGCTGTTAATTTCCAACTTTAGCCCTTTTCACACCACTGATCACCATCATCCACTCATTCTCACCAACTGTACTCGAGCCAAGAGAACCGCACAATACTTCCACCATTGCTCCTCCAGTCTCCCTCGCTCTTTGATATGAAAGATGCGAGAGTTTGTGTTCTCGAAGTAGCACCCATATTGTTAGCATTCCAGCACAGCTGTTGCTACACCAACGTTTTCAACATTTCCTCAGTTTTAATATAGTCAACTGGATGGGACTTCCAACTTCATTGGTTGATCCCTCCTTGGGATCCAGTTTGATTCATGTCCAAACGGGTCATCAGGATGGATAAACCAATCGTACTTCAAAATGGAGAGCGCCTCAATGGCGCCGCCCATGCTGTCATATGTCACAGATACAAAGATGAGTCCTCTATCTCTATGGTGCAACCAGAAATAGTTGAGGCTCTGTAGGCCAGCGTTTCCTAACCCTGGTCCTTGAATAGCCCCAACAGTACACCGTTTTGTTGTAGCCCTTGTCAAACATACCTCATTCAACTCATTGAGGGCTTGATGATTAGCTGACAAGTTGAATCAGGTGTGCTTGTCCAGGGTTAAATAAAAAAAAATTGTACTGTTGGGGTACTTGAGGACCTGGGTTGGGAAACACTGCTGTAGGCTGTAGCTAGGAGACCACTGAATGACAAGTGAATCCACCTGTTACAGGGAGCGTGGGGGGGTTACGTGAAATCCCAGGCACGGGATTGTATTCACTAGACAGTGTTGGAGGTAATGTTAAATGATTAACGGAGTAAAGTAACACTTTACCCAATTTTAAAAAGTAATTGTTACTGTGCCAATTAAAAGCGTGTTTGCATGATCCGATCTCCACATTTAGTTCTCCAGCCAGTGGAGAAAGGCTGGTTGGAGAAATGTTGACAGATGTTGGCTTCTGTGATAGCTCATTGAGGGCTTTCCTGTCTAGTGGCAAGTGTGCCCTCTATACATCCCTATAGGTCTGGGTAGCCTATGTGCGGTCTTTAACCAGAACTGGCGGTTTGAGAGATTTTGAATGAAAAGATAGGAAATCTGTACAGATGTTTGCTTACAGTATGGCTAATTAACCAGCCCATATTAGTGTGCAGGACTTGTAGACGGGCACAGGCAGTTCCACATGAAAGGCGAAACTAGTGATCAAACCCGAGTTAGTAAGTAGCCTCTCTTTGGTAGAGCATGCTCGGCTCGCAGTGCTCCCGCCGACAGTCAGTGGTATTAAGATTTCTCATGAAAGTAACATAACAATTTTGCAAATGTCCCCAGGTGCTATTCAATTTCTATGAGAAGTATAACCCATTAAATAAAGTATTCAAAATCTCATTTTTACAATCCTACTTAAAATATCTCGGCAGTGCAGTCGAATATGTTGATAAAAGTCACCTTGTTATCACGTTTCAGGTAAGACCCAAATGCAGCCTGTGTTGAACTAACAATGTTTATTACAGCAACAGGGGCAGGCAAACAGGTCAAGGCAGGCAGGGGTCAATCATCCAGAGTAGCGGCAAAGGCACCGGACGGCAGGCGGGCTCAGGCAGAGTGGTCAGGCAGGTGGGCTCAGAGTCAGGACAGGCAAAGGTCAAAACCAGGAGAGTGAGGGGGAAAAAGCAAGACTTTGGAAAAGCAGGCGCTGAGACAAACAACTGGTTGACTTGACAAACTGGCACAGACAGACAGAAAACACAGGTATAAATACCCAGGGGATAAGTGGGGAAGATGGGTGACACCTGGAGGGGGGTGGAGACAAGCACAAGGACAGGTGAAACAGATCAGGGTGTGACACTTGTCCTAGAGAGATTTAAACGGTTATCAAAATATCACGCCAGGGTAAGCCTACACAAAACACAGCCCTTATTTTAAGTGTTTCTAAAATCACCTTTGGGAAAAATGAATGGTGGAAAAACGATTGGAAACATTTTGTTGTTTGAAGGCTATGGGTATTATGGCTCATACTATGGTACTCTATAGAGAGCAGATGTTGCTTCTCAAGGTATCTCTACCTGAACATACATGATCTAACTGATTGATAGTTGGTATTAAGCAGTCATAAAAGTATGCCTTATTTACTTTGAAGAACTATATTATTTTGTCAGACAGAATAGGCAGCAGCTCTATCGAGATGAGATGATGACTTGGAATGAAATAATAAAGTCATCAAATAAAAAAGATTATACTCTACAACTTAAATATTTTAGTAAAGTAAAATAATGTGAATAAATGATGGTTACTAAGTGATAAGCAGTAATGGTCAGTCACTATCATCATGGGAGTTCTATTAATTGTTTTATTCTGTGTTACAGCATTCAACCCAAAGAATCTTAACCCGAAAAATAAAACCGTGATTCTTTTTTAATAATCAAAATTAAACCGAACCAACCTCAAAAAGCACTAATCACTCAGCACTAGTCCCGAACAGAAATGTGTCATGGTCCATTTGTGAACAATCCACCTATTATTATTAGGATTTAAGTGCCAGAGCTTGACCAACATGTTTTTCTGAAAGTCAAACATGTTATTTTTCTGATAGAATAACCCCCCCCCAAAAAAGGTCCACGCATGTATAACCCAGCAGTCTAAATACTGCTTTGTAACTGATGCACCCTGCTGGTATATTATAGAACTTCAGCATATTGGACACGTTCAAGTTCCCCAGTATGAAAACAGTTGTGAACTATGTTTATACAGTAACAATCAAAAGTTTGGACACACCTACTCATTCAAGGGTTTTCTTTATTTTTACTATTTTCTACATGGTACAGTAATAGTGAAGACATCAAAACTATGAAATAACACATATGGAATCATGTAGTAACCAAAAAAGTGTTATACACATTTTTATTATTTTTTATCTTGGATTCTTCAAAGTAGACACCCTTTGCCTTGATGACAGCTTTGCACGGTCTTGGCATTCTCTCAACCAGCTTCACATGGAATGCTTTTCCAACAGACTTGAAGTAGTTCCCACATATGCTGAGCATTAGTTGGCTGCTTTTCCTTCACTCTGTGGTTCAACTCATCCCAAACCATCTCAATTGGGTTGAGGTCAGGTGATTGTGGAGGCCAGGTCATCTGATGCAGCACTTCATCACTCTCCTTCTTGGTCAAATAGCCCTTACCTAGCTTGGAGGTGTGTTGGGTCATTGTCCTGTTGAAAAAAAAATGACAGTCCCACTAAACGCAAACCAGATGGGATGGCGTAGCGCTGCAGAAATCTGTGGTAGCCATGCTGGTTAAGTGTGCCTTGAATTCTAAATAAATCACCAGCAAAGCACCCCCACACCATCACACTTCCTCCTCCATGATTCACGGTGGGAACCACACATGCAGAGATCATCTGTTCACCCACTCTGCATCTCACAAAGACACGGCAGCTGGAACCAAAAATCTCAAATTTGGACTCATCAGAACAAAAGACAGCTTTTCACCGGTCTAATGTCCATTGCTCATGTTTCTTGGCCCAAGCAAGTCTCTTCTTATTATTGGTGTCCTTTAGTAGTGGTTTCTTTGCAGCAATTCGACCATGAAGGTCTGATTCACTCAGTCTCCACTGAACAGTTGATGTTGAGATGTGTCTGTTACTTAAGAAGATAATTGCTTTGTGAGACGCAGACAAGGTTCACCTACACTGCGTCTCACAAAGACACGGCGGTTCTGAGATTAGTAGTGGTTTCTTTGCAGAAATTCGACCATGAAGGCCTGATTCACGCAGTCTCCTCTGAACAGTTGATGTTGAGATGTGTCTGTTACTTGAACTCTGAAGTATTTATTGGTTCTGAAATTTCTGAGGCTGGTAACTCTAATTAACTTTCCTCTGCAGCAGAGGTAACTCTGGGTCTTCCTTTCCTGTGGTGGTCCTCGTGAGAGCCAGTTTCATTATAGAGCTTGATGGTTTTTGCGACTGCACTTGAAGAAACTTTCAAAGTTCTTGACATTTTCCGCATTGACTGGCCTTCATATCTTAAAGTAATGATGGACTGTCATTTGTCTTTGCTTATTTGAGCTGTTCTTGCAATACTATAGACTTGGTCTTTTACCAAATAGGGCTATCTTCTGTATACCACCCCTACCTTGTCACAACACAACTGATTGGCTCATGAGTAGATGTGTCCAAACGTTTGACTGGTACTGTATGGCTCCTCATTTTGCATTATATAATATTACTAGATTTTATTATGGGACCATATCAAATATATGATTTGATGCAGCCACACAGAATGGCCCTCACTAAAACATTATTCTGTTGGGCACGGTCAACTTTAGGAGTTCTAAAAGGGGCAGGCCACAATGTCGCTCAAACCTTCCCCCTGTGATGCCGCAGTGTTCTAGATCTCTGCAATAAATACACACCCTGAGCCATGTATTTAGAATCTAAATACATGGCTATGCACACACCAAAGATACCTGGTCATGAAAGGGTTACCTGTCCTCAATGAAAACTACTCAAATGGTTTCCTTGTTGTGTCTTTTCTTTTGCAATCTGGTGACATTTCAACCTTCCCTGTTAGTCAGTTCCTAGCTCAGTTGATAGGAGAATGATGCGGGACAGGTAACCCCAGGAAAAAGGAATAAGGACAGGAAATTTATTTTTTGATCGCACTGGGGCATAAAGTGACTTTGAATCAAGCCATGAAGTGGTTAAGACACAGTGGTGGACTTGAAGATTGGAGTTGGAACTTGGAGACAAGCCATGACAATTAAGAACACACACACACACCTCAACCTGTATTGTTAGGGTGCAAAGTTCAGTGCAGGACTCGGCAGAAGGATTTGACATTAACACTGATATTCTAAACCGGTAATCATACAGGCGATGTGCGATGAGATTAACTTAAAATGGCTTCCATAGTATCTCTCCCAGAGGGGAATCTATCCTGTTCTGTGTGCCGTGACATCTTCAGGGACCCGGTCATCCTGTCATGTAGACACAGCTTCTGTAAAGTCTGCTTGTTGGAACTGTGGAAACATAAAGAGGTGCTGGAATGCCCTCTCTGTAGAAGAAGATCATCGCTGGAGCTTCCATTTAATCTGAATCTGAAGAGGCAGTGTGAGGCTGTCTTACAGGAGAGGAGTCGGGAAGATACGACTGAGGTGTCTGAGGTGCTCTGCAATCTGCATAATGAGAAGCTTTTCTGTCTGGAGGATCAACAGCTACTGTGTTTAAAGTGTAAGGCCTTAAAAAAAAACACCAACGACGGCCTTAGTCAGATCGATAAAGCTGCTAAGAATTATAAGGTATGAAAACTTGGATGGTTTAAGCTGGTCACTGGCGGTTAATTGTGTTTTGTGGGGAATTGCATTGATAGAAATGTTTCTTTGAAGGTGTACATTATATTTGAGGTCAGAAAGTTCAACGGTCCATTTCATGAAAATGTGTGAAACAAGTTGTCCGTGTTTTATGTGGCTATTTCAATAATAGCTCACTACAACTACTACACATTTTAGGAGGAACTCCAGACTGCACTAAAACCCTTACAGGGAAACCTGAAGGCCTTTCACAAAGTTATACAATCCTGTCATCAAGCAGCAGAAAATATTACGGTAAGAATGCTAAGTAATATAACAATGTTAAACTACAGTAACCTACCCCTTCACATAGTGGTCTATCAAATACCCCTCTTACTGTCTCCAGAGCCAGGCTCAGCACACAGAGAAGCAGATTAAGAAGCAGTTTGAAAAGCTTCATCAGTTTCTAAAAGATGAAGAGGCAGAGAGTATAGCTGCACTGCGGGAGGAAGAGGAGCAGAAGAATAAGACGGCGAAGGAGAAGATTGAAGAGATGTGCAGAGAGATGTCATCACTGTCTGAAACAATCAGAGCCATAGAAGAGGACCTGAGAGCTGAAGACAACTCATTCTTGCAGGTAAGGACTAATATCCATGTATACATTATTTGTGATACTTGATTAACTAAATTGATCTCATTGACTTTAGTGATTACATTGATTGGTAATTTGCTCATTTTCTTTCTACAGAACTACAAGGTCACAGTGAAAAGGCAAGTTAGTCGTGTTCTTTCTCTATCTTCTCTGTGGTTCTGAACCCAATCGCACAATATCAATTACTCTTGAATGTTTTGCAGAACCCAGTACACAATGCCGGACCTAGAGAGTGTTTCAGGTCCACTGATCAATGTGGCAAAGCACCTGGGCAACCTGCAGTTCAAAGTCTGGGAGAAGATGCAGGAGATTGTTCAATATAGTAAGTAATTAAACAATAAAATGTTGGCCCAATGAACACAACTTCTATAAGACTTTGGCCAGGATTCAAATCAAAGACCATAACAAATAAACCAAAAATCTCTTTCTGTGAATCCTGATGCATTACTATATGCCCCCAATAGTTTGGACCCCAATACTGCCCATCCGCGTCTCCGCCTGTCTGAAGATCTGACCAGTGTGAGAGACAGTGATGCTATACAGTGGCTTCCTGTCAACCCAGAGAGGTTTGATCACCTTCAGTTTGTCCTGGCCTCTGAGGGCTTTAACTCAGGGACACACAGCTGGCTTGTTGAGGTTGGGGAGAGTGAAAACTGGACCATAGGTGTGATCACAGACTCTGTCCAGAGGTCTGGATTGATAAAGAGTGGATACTGGAGTGTCGGATATTATGAAGGTAAATACTGGGCATTATTCCCACCTGGCCCACCCACTGATATCACATTGAGACAGAACCCTAAGCAGATCAGAGTGCATCTGGACTGTGACAGAGGAAAGCTGTCATTCTCTGACCCTGATAATAACACACTTCTACACACGTTCACACAACATTTCACAGAGAGAGTCTCTCCATTTATTGGTAATTACTGTGAATTCCACTCTCTAAAGATCTTACCACTGAAGGTCTCTGTAACAGTGGTTTAGCAGTGAGTTAGATGGTACTGCATCCGTCTAAATCAGTGATCAAATTCACTACAGGTAATCAATCTCATTATTATAGAGAAATAATGTTTTCAATGGAATGGACTATTTCACTTTTCCACTATTGAGAATCAATACTGATGTTTTTGGCTCATTAACTATTTGCATCTTTGCCACCATTCATTTCTAATAAACTGACTGAATTCGCTCTCGTGTGCATTCTTCAGAACTGTTGTCAATGATTCAAGCAAACATTTGTAACAGCTTAGTCAGTCATAACATAATATATTTTATCATGAGTTTAGAAGCTTCTCCAGACGTCTGATGGTACCAGGCCAGGTAATACTGTGAGCCAGAGTACTGAGAAACTTTACTACTGGCGCTACAGTCAATAGAGACAGTTTGACCAGGCTGGACTGATTGAGCTGCAGACTGAGTCAATACATACTGGCCCCAAGACCCTGCAGAGAGAAAGAAGGAAAATATCACATTTAGGAAGGTCAAATATTTGTAAGATTACAACCGTAATTCCTCATTTACAACATGATGCTTGTGTTCTGAAAACGTTCAAAATGTCTCTCACCTTGTGCATAACAGACCAGAGTCCAGATGAAGATGGTGATGAAAGTCATGGTTGCCGTGGTTTCTGTTCAAAGGAAATACAGCTCTCAGTCATGAAGTGTTCAACTCACAGGGCTATAAACACTCCCAGAGCACTGAAGCATGTGATGCCAATGCAAAGTGTCTCTCTATGGAAATGTTCCTCCTGGCAAATCACTGCACTGTCATTGAGAAAAGTTCTGAAATCCTCCTCCATGTGTTGTCTGAAAGTCATTACAAAAAAGTATTTACACTGACACATTCCATCATTGCTGTATCAAGCTCTTTTCATGATTACTTGTTACAATATGATTAGATATTATCAACATAGTGCACAGCAGTTTTCATACTGTTGAAAGTTTATTGGGGAACGGGGAACGTGAATGTGTCCAATCTCCTGGAGTTCCAGACTATACCAGTAGGGGGCATCAGTGACAAAGTAAGATTCATTGATCAGGTCCATGTTGTGTTAATAACGTTCCCCTCTGTGTCTGTCTGGAGGTTTTTGTACTGCGAGTCAATCAGACTCTATCACTGTGGTGGACCAAACTGAGTGTTAGTAGTATTCAATTCTCGATCTTGACCTCTGTTATCAAAATCCCAATTCATTTTCTTAACACTACTACAACTCCCTTAAATAGAAAGTAGAAATGTGTATTTAAAAATATTGAGTTCAATTAAAATGCCTATTCAAGATGGTATATATCAAACAAGGTGCTTATAAAGTGTGTATTAGTTTCGAACAATGGTGTTATTGTTGAAATCTGAGAGTGGTTTGGATAAATGTAGGTTTACAAAGAGCGAGAGCCGTGTCTCTATAGTTTCAAAGGTTTTTGTTTGACCGTTGCATGAGTTTGTATCACTGTGGTACACTTTTGGTGGAGGCACTAGACTGGATGTTGGAAGTAAGTTCATCTACATCTAATTTCATTTTTTTAATCAACCAGGTAATTATTAGAATCAGGTGAACTATATTAGGGTTGGAGTGAAAACCTACAGGACAGTAGGTCTACAGGAACAGGGTTGGAGTGAAAACCTACAGGACAGTAGGTCTACAGGAACAGGGTTGGAGTGAAAACCTACAGGACAGTAGGTCTACAGGAACAGGGTTGGAGTGAAAACCTACAGGACAGTAGATATACAGGAACAGGGTTGGAGTGAAAACCTACAGGACAGTAGGTCTACAGGAACAGGGTTGGAGTGAAAACCTACAGGACAGTAGGTCTACAGGAACAGGGTTGGAGTGAAAACCTACAGTACAGCAGATATACAGAAACAGGGTTGGAGTGAAAACCTACAGGACAGTAGGTCTACAGGAACAGGGTTGGAGTGAAAACCTACAGGACAGTAGCTCTACAGGAACAGGGTTGGAGTGAAAACCTACAGGACAGTAGATCTACAGGAACAGGGTTGGAGTGAAAACCTACAGGACAGTAGCTCTACAGGAACAGGGTTGGAGTGAAAACCTACAGTACAGCAGATATACAGGAACAGGGTTGGAGTGAAAACCTACAGGACAGTAGGTCTACAGGAACAGGGTTGGAGTGAAAACCTACAGGACAGTAGCTCTACAGGAACAGGGTTGGAGTGAAAACCTACAGGACAGTAGATCTACAGGAACAGGGTTGGAGTGAAAACCTACAGGACAGTAGCTCTACAGGAACAGGGTTGGAGTGAAAACCTACAGGACAGTAGCTGTACAGGAACAAGGTTGAAGTGAAAACCTACAGGACAGTAGCTCTACAGGAACAGGGTTGGAGTGAAAACCTACAGGACAGCAGATATACAGGAACAGGGTTGGAGTGAAAACCTACAGGACAGTAGGTCTACAGGAACAGGGTTGGAGTGAAAACCTACAGGACAGTAGCTCTACGGGAACAGGGTTGGCGTGAAAACCTACAGGACAGTAGCTCTACAGGAACAGGTTTGGAGTGAAAACCTACAGGACAGTAGCTCTACAGGAACAGGGTTGGAGAGCCATGCTCTTACACTATACTTGTTTGTTTTATCACATTGTCAGAGTCTATCTAGAAGATCGTGAAAGAGTCAGGCGCAGAACACAGGTAAGAGTAAAAGAACACTGTATTTACTCAATCCAAGAACGTAACAAAAAATCCAGCTATAAAACAATGACAAAACAGGACTCGAACTCCAACACACGAAAGACAATCACGCACAAAACAGAAAGGGAAACCAGAGGGTTAAATAAGGAACATAATTATGAGATGGGAACCAGGTGGGTAAACAGATAAAACAAAAGGAAAAATGAAACATGGATCAGTGGCAGCTAGAAGGCCGGTGACGTCGACCGCCGAACATCGCCCGAACAAGGAGAGGGAACAACTTCGGTGGAAGTCGTGACACACATAAACTGAAGTTAGGTGAACTATTAGAATTTTAGCAACCAGGAAATGGTGGAGTGATTTCTGCATAATGCATCTTTAAATGTAATATTATTTTGATATGGTTACGGTCAACTGGAATTTACTTCCTCAGCATTATTTTAAACATCATCATTTAAGAATTGGTCATACGTTCTGTGGAATGTTCTTCAAAATAATAATAATAATAATGAATAATGAAATGCAGTTTGATTCCTAGTATTTTATCCCATTACAAAAAGGGAGAGGAGTGCTGAAATATTTTCATTTAAAAAAGTTTCAGTTTTGAAGATAGTTGAATGTATTTTCAGTAATCTCATATAGTCATAATATGCTTCAGTAACTACTCAAAGGGAAGTGAAAGAGTGACAGAAAGACTGAGAAGCTGTGTGTTTGAGGGACAGAAACCTACTGAAAAAACCCCAACTTAGTTTAAAGCTAAGATGTAAAACTGCTGCATCATTATTGTCATATCAGTCTGGTGATTGATTGACAGCTCCCCTCTCTCTAACTTCCCACCTGTCTGCTAGGTGACGTTCGTCCCACCATGACGGTCCTGCCCCCCTCCAGTGTGGAGCTGCAGCAGGGGAAGGCCACTCTCATGTGCCTGGCAAACAAGGGCTTCCCCACAGACTGGAAGCTGAGCTGGAAGGTGGATGGGAGCAGTAGCAGCACCTGGGAGGTGACCGGGAGCCCTGGGGTCCTGGAGAAGGACGGCCACTACAGCTGGAGCAGCACCCTGACCCTCCCTGTCGACCAGTGGACGAAGGTGGGCTCTGTGACCTGTGAGGCCACCCAGGGCTCCCAGACTCCACTCTCGGAGACACTGAGGAAAGACCAGTGTTCTGATTAATGAGTTCCTCCTCTGACTCCACTGTTTTTATTCTGTTCTACACTTTTTACTCTGTCCTCGCCGTCTTACTGATCCAGCACTACTAGCAGCACAGGAGGTTGGTGGCACCATTAATAGGGAGGACGGGCTCTTAGTTATGGCTGGAATGGAATACATGGAATGGTATCGAACTCATCAAACACATGGTTTCTATGTGATCCATACCATTCCATTCACTCCATGCCAGACATTATTATGAGCCGTCCTCCCCTCAGCAGCCTCCTGTGACTAGCACACTTCTGCTGGGCTAGACCCTGTATGGGAATCCATATCTCTCTGATTCCGATGTCATAGATCTGCTTGGCTTTCTTAATCAAGTGTGTGATGCCCTTTATTGCTGTAATGCTGTTTGTTCTAACATGTTGAGATAATAAAGACATTCAATCTTTAAAATTGTTTGCCTGGATATCATTATTTAATGAGTTTTACCATTAGACATTGAGATCTTTGTGATTTGTTTAGTTTCATGAGGAATGGAGAGCTCTGCCATGGAAAAGGATTTTACTATTACATTTCAGTTAAATAGCTTCGCTCAATGAATGCTTGGCTGATTGGGCCAAAGTTGGTACCAGTCAAAAGGATATCTACAGCACAGGAGGTTGGTGGCACCTTAATTTGGGAGGACTGGCTCATAGTGATGACTGGAACGTAATAAATGGAATAGAATTGAACTCATCAAACATATGGTTTCTATGTGTTTAATACCCTTCCATTCACTCCATTTCAGCCATTATTATGAGCCGTCCTCCCCTCAGCAGCCTCCTGTGATCTACAGTGATACTAATACTGAAACCATGTGCAATAAACTCACTGGTTTTCATGATATTACTAGTACTGAATCCATTAGCTATAAACTCACTGGTTTTCATGATATTACTAGAACTGAAGCCATGTGCTCTAAAATCACTGAAACTCTCTGGGGACAGGTGAACATCTGGCTATGGTGCTGCTCTATTCTGGGAGCATGGCAGTTCCCTGCCCATGCAAATCTGAGTTTCAACCCCACCACAGCTCACAATCTCTCAGCCTCAATCTTCTGGGACTGGGGCAGCTGTGTGTTTGACTAGAGAACTGAACATGGGCTGGGGAAGCAGATATTCCACTGAACTTTGCATAATGTTCAAATAAAGGACTTCACTCAAAAGTATTTATGGTTTTCTATATGTAAACTAAATGTATTTGTGACAGATACAGTTGAAGTCAGAAGTTTACATACACTTAGGTTGGAGTCATTAAAACTTGCTTTTCAACCACTCCATAACTTTCTTGTTAACAAACTATAGTTTTGGCAAGTCAGTTAAGACATCTATTTTTTGCATGATACAAGTAATGTTTCCAACAATTGTTTACAGACAGATTTTTTCACTTATAATTCACTGTATCACAATTCCAGTGGGTCAGAAGTTTACATACACTAAGTTGACTGTGCCTTTAAACAGCTTGGGAAATTCCAGATAATGATGTCATGGCTTTAGAAGCTTCTGAAAGGCTAATTGACATCATTTGAGTCAATTGGAGGTGTACCTGGGGATGTATTTCAAGGCCTACCTTCAAACTCAGTGCCTCTTTGCTTGACATCATGGGAAAATCAAAAGAAATCAGCGAAGACCTCAGAAAAAATGGTACACCTCCACAAGTCTGGTTCATCCTTGGGAGCAATTTCCAAACGCCTGAAGGTACCACATTCATCTGTACAAACAATAGTACGCAAGTATAAACACCATGGGACCACGCAGCTGTCACACCGCTCAGGGAGGAGATGCGTTCTGTCTCCTAGAGATGAACGTACTTTGGTGCGAAAAGTGCAAATCAAATCCAGAACAACAAAAAAGGACCTTGTGAAGATGCTGGAGGAAACAGGTACAAAAGTATCTATATCCACAGTAAACCGAGTTCTATATCGACATAACCTGAAAGGCCGCTCAGCAAGGAAGAAGCCACTGCTCCAAAACCGCCATAAAAAAGCCAGACTACGGTTTGCAACTGCACATTGGGACAAAGATCGTACTTTTTGGTTTAATGTCCTCTGGTCTGATGAAACAAAAATAGAACTGTTTGGCCGTAATGACCGTCGTTATGTTTGGAGGAAAAAGGGGGAAGCTTGCAAGCCAAAGAACACCATCCCAACTGTGAAGCACGGGGTGGCAGCATCATGTTGTGGGGGTGCTTTTCTGCAGGAGGGACTGGTGCACTTCACAAAATAGATGGCATCATGAGGTAGAAAAATTAAGTGGATATATTGAAGCAACATCTCAAGACATCAGTCAGGAAGTTCAAGCTTGGTCGCAAATGGGTCTTCCAAATGGACAATGACCCCAAGCATACTGTCACGTTCCTGACCTTATTTCCTTTGTTCAGTCTTTGTTTAGTTGGTCAGGACGTGAGCTGTGTGGGCATTCTATGTTATGTGTTTCTATGTTTGGTTTAGGGTTGTCTGATTTGCCTGATATGGTTCTCAATCAGAGGCAGGTGTTTTACGTTGTCTCTGATTGGGAACCATATTTAGGTAGGCTGTTCTCACTGTTTGTTTGTGGGTGATTGTTCCTGTTCGTGCGTTATTTGTGTTTTATATATTCTCAAGTTCAGGACTGTAGCGTCGTTGGGTTTTGTTTTGTTTATTGTTTTGTTCGTCTTAAAAAAAGTATTCAAATAAATATGGATACATACCACGCTGCATATTGGTCTGATCCTTGCTCCTCCTCAGACGAGGAGGATTACGAGATCGTTACACATACTTCCAAAGTTGTGGCAAAATGGCTTAAGGACAACAAAGTCAAGGTATTGGAGTGGCCATCACAAAACCCTGACCTCAATCCTATAGAAAATTTGTGGGCAGAACTGAAAAATGTGTGTGCGAGCAAGGAGGCCTAGAAACCTGACTCAGTTACACCAGCTCTGTCAGGAGGAATGAGCCAAAATTCACCCAACTTATTGTCGGAAGCTTGTGGAAGGCTACCCGAAATGTTTGACCCAAGTTAAACAATTTAAAGGCAATGCTACCAAATACTAATTGAGCGTATGTAATCTTCTGACCCACTGGGAATGTGATGAAAGAAGTTAAAGCTGAAATAAATCACTCTCTACTATTATTTTGACATTTCAGATTCTTAAAATAAGGTGGTGATCCTAACTGACTTAATTTTTACTAGGATTAAATGTCAGGAATTGTGGTAACTGAGTTTAAATGTATTTGGCTAAGGTGTATGTAAACTTCCGACTTCAGCTGTATGTGTGATCGTTATATCAAAGTAGTACTTCTTGAATGGAATCAATATGACTGTATTCACTCTTTCGGGGTTGGAGGGGTATAGAAGTTGAGTAGGTGATGAATAGTTGGGAAGTTGGGTTTGGACTGGGTCAATATTCATGCATTTGTGTACTGAAATGGGTGATTTTCATAATATGAAGTTAAATCAAAACGTTCAACAAACATCTAGAGTTTTTCTGAATGTTGTTCAACATTTCCTACAAAATCAATCATTTCTTACATCTCTGTTTCCTTAGTGGTCCCAGTGTGTTTACACAAATGTCCTTTTTTGCAGAATACATTGAGAGATATGTAGAGTAACATAGTTCATAAACAAGTCTAACCAATTCCATTGTTGTATTGTAGTGTCATATTTTGATGAAATGGTGTTTAGAATACTTTAGAATACAGGAGACTCCGTAGCTCTGCAGCTGTCTAGTCAGAGCAGTTCCTCTATAGCTGAGGGAGGTTTTTGTACGATGCTCTGACACAGTGAAACCCGTTGTACATCTGCTGACAGTAGTAATCTCCAGCATCTTCAGCCTGGACTCCACTGACAGTCAGAGTGTAGTGAGAAGCAGATACACTCCCACTGAAACTCTGTCGCCCTCCACCGACCACAGTGTGTTATGGGAGTTTGGGTGATAAAGTGGGTGTTTTACTTTATGGTGTTTTTCAATCATGTATTTGGTACAGTTCCACAAATCTAAGCATAAAAACCAAAACAGATCATCAAAATGGCTCATGTTTCAAAACTCTAAGCACATTTCCAACTGACTGAGTACAACAAACAAAGTCACATATCACTTTTTCAATTTGGATGCATATCTAATCGAATTATCTTTTCTTTTTTTATTTCACCTCTATTTAACCAGCTAAGCTAGTTGAGAACAAGTTCTCATTTACAACTGCGACCTGGCCAAGATAAAGCAAAGCAGTGCGACACAAACAACAACACAGAGTTACACATGGAATAAATAAGAGTACAGTCAATAACACAATAGAAAAAAAGAAAGTCTATATACAGTGTGTGCAAATGGCGTGAGGAGGTAAGGCAATAAATAGGCCATAGTTGCAAAGTAATTACAATTTAGCAGATTAACACTGGAGTGATAGATGAGCAGATGATGATGAGCAGATGATGATGTGCAAGTAGTGAAACTGGTGTGCAAAAGAACAGAAAAGTGAATAAAAACAATATGGGGATGAGGTAGGTAGATTGGGTGGGCTATTTACAGATGGATTATGTACAGCTGCAGTGATCGGTTAGATGTTCAGATAGCTGATGTTTAAAGTTAGTGAGGGAAATGTAAGTCTCCAACTTCAGCGATTTTTGCAATTCGTTCCAGTCACTGGCAGCAGAGAAATGGAAGGAAAGGCGGCCAAAGGAGGTGTTGGCTTTGGGGATGACCAGTGAGATATACCTGCTGGAGCGCGTGCTACGGGTGGGTGTTGTTATCGTGACCAGTGAGCTGAGATAAGGAGCTTTACCTAGCATAGACTTATAGATGACCTGGAGCCAGTGGGTCTGGCTACGAATATGTAGCGAGGGCCAGCCGACTAGAGCATACAGGTCGCAGTGGTGGGTGGTATAAGGGGCTTTGGTAACAAAACGGGTTGCACTGTGATAGACTGCATCCAGTTTGCTGAGTATAGTATTGTAAGCTATTTTGTAGATGACAGCGCCGAAGTCGAAGATCGGTAGGATAGTCAGTTTTACTAGGGTAAGTTTGGCGACGTGAATGAAGGAGGCTTTGTTACGAAATAGAAAGCCAATTCTAGATTTGATTTTGGATTGGAGATGTTTGATATGAGTCTGGAAGGAGAGTTTACAGTCTAGCCAGACACCTAGGTATTTGTAGTTGTCCACGTTTTCTAGGTCAGAACCGTCCAGAATAGTGATGCTAGTCGGGCGGGCGGATGCGGGCAGCGAACAGTTGAAAAGCATGCATTTGGTTTTACTAGCTTTTAACTTCTTAGCGCTAGGGGTCAGATACTTTTTTTTTTAAATAACGTGCCCAAAGTAAACAGACATTTTCTCTGGCCCAGATCGTAGAATATGCATATAATTTACAGATTAGGATAGAAAACACTCCAAAGTTTCCAAAACTGTCAAAATATTGTCTGTGAGTATAACAATACTTATTCTGCATGCGAAAACCTGAGAAAATGTAACCCGGATATTATATATGTATTTTTTAAGCTGTGTTTCCTGTCCCGTCTATCCTCCGTTTAAAGGGGTATCAACCAGATTCCTTTTCCAATGGCTTCCTCAGGCTGTGACCAGGCTTTAGACATAGTTTCAGGCTTTTATTTTGAAAAATGAATGAGATTTTTCAAAAATAGTCCGGTGTCCTCTGAATGTTTCCTGCGCGCGACAGAGGGGCTCCCCATTTTCCTTTTGTCTCTTAATGAATAGGTTATGGTCCGTTTGAAATATTATCGATTATGTTTGTTAAAAACAACCTGAGGATTGATTATAAAACACATTTGACATGTTTCTACGACCATTACGGATACTTTTTGGAATTTGTCGAACGGAACACGGCTTTTGTTTTCTCAACATAATGCACAACCCAAATTGCGTTTTTTTGTGATAAAAGTAATATTTATCGAACAAAAAGAACATTTGTTGTGTAACTGGGAGTCTCGTGAGTGGAAACATCCGAAGATTATCAAAGGAAAGCGATTCATTTTATTACTTTTCTGACTTTCGTGACCATGCTAATTTGGGGCTAGCTGTTGTAGCATTGAAAGCTACACTCACAAAAGCTTGGATTTCTTTCGCTGTAAAATATATTTTAAAAATCTGACACAATAGGTGGATTAACAACAAGCTAAGCTGTGTTTTGGTATATTTCACTTGTGATTGCATGATTATAAATATTTTTTGTAATATTTATGCACTTGGCGCCCTGCAATTCTAGCGGTTGTTTAGGAAAGTGATTCCGTAAAAGGGATCCGTAGCGCAGAGAAGTTAAGAGCAGTTGGAGGCCAAGGAAGGAGTGTTGTATGGCATTTAAGCTCGTTTGGAGGTTAGTTAACACAGTGTCCAAAGAAGGGCCAGATGTATACAGAATGATGTCGTCTGCGTAGAGGTGGATCAGGGAATCACCCGCAGAAAGAGCGACATCGTTGATATATACCGAGAAAAGAGTCGGCCCGAGAATTGAACCCTGTGGTACCCCCATAGAGACTGCCAGAGGTCCGGACAACAGGCCCTCTGATTTGACACACTGAACTCTGACTGTGAAGTAGTTGGTGAACCAGGCGAGGCAGTCATTTGAGAAACCAAGGCGATTGAGTCTGCCGATAAGAATACGGTGATTGACAGAGTCGAAAGCCTTGGCCAGGTCGATGAAGACGGCTGCACAGTACTGTCTTTTATCGATGGCGGTTATGATATCGTTTAGTACCTTGAGAATGGCTGAGGTGCACCCATGACCAGCTCGGAAATCGGATTGCACAGCGGAGAAGGTACGGTGGGATTCTAAATGGTCGGTGATCTGTTTATTAACTTGGCTTTCGAAGACTATAGAAAGGCAGGGCAGGATGGATATAGGTCTATAACAGTTTGGGTCTAGAGTGTCATCCCCTTTGAAGAGGGGGATGACCGCGGCAGCTTTCCAATCTTTAGGGATCTCGGACGATATGAAAGAGAGGTTGAACAGACTGGTAATAGCGGTTGCAACAATTGCGGCGGATAATTTTAGAAAGAGAGGGTCCAGATTGTCTAGCCCAGCTGATTTGTATCTGCTGTTCAAAATGAAATATTCACTTACTTCTGATATGATTTCCTTGTAATTTGTTAACAATGCAATTAACTATCACTTAATTAATCAAACTGCTCAAAAATGATAACTACCGAACCAAAATAATGTAGTGCCTGGTTAACGTATAACTGCTAAACACTGTACATTTCTATATTTTTACCTCAGAAAATATAGAAATTTGACATCAATTTATGTTGGAAGGTAAAACCAAACTATATATGAATGTGGATGTAAATACTACATCATCATTCTACATCAACCATTTTAATTTGCTCAAATTACGTTGGTAACCAGTTTATAATAGCAACCTCGGGGGTTTGTGGTATATGGCCAATATACCACGGCTAAGGGCTGTATCCAGGCACTCCGAGTTGCGTCGTGCGTACGAAAGGCCCTTAGCCGTGGTATATTGGCCATATACCACACACCCTCGTGCCTTATTGCTTAATTATAGTGTACAATGTACTGTTGAAGTACCTGGGTTGAATATAACAATATATTCCTGTCATTATCTTAATTTCATTGATACATTGCAAGCTGATAGATTTCAAGCAGAGCGACAGGCGATATTGTATCAGTAGAGACGCTGATTTTGCACAATGTTGCATGGGGCAGAAATGGCATACAACATGACTCTGTAAAAAGACCGCTATTGTGAACCACTAATCTAACTTTTGGTTGGGGAAGTCCTGTGGTTCGGGGGTGGAATGGGAACTGTTTGTCTTGTTCGGTCTCATCACTTGTTTTTTGCTTGAATGACTCAAGAGTGAAAGGCCTGTGAAACCCCAATGAATGCACAATCAAAGTTCTGAACATAAGATAGAGGGCATTACAAGTGTTAGGAATTTCGAGATTTGTACTTAAGAGTTTAGAAAATATACCACTTACATCTGAAAATGTGCAAGTTCCCCAGAACCGTATAAAAAGAAAGTTACACTCTATATACCCATTAAATTGTTGGGAGCATTTGCAGGGTGTGCGACGCATATCTATGTAGAGTGTACTACTTTCTCTCTTTCTATTTATACAGTTAGTCAGCACCTCTACATTAAATGCTGGGTGTTCGTCAGCTCATGATTTATACCACCTGATCATAACCCCCAAAAAACTGTTTATACTTTCATAATATGTTTGAAACTACAGTATGTTAATCTCAAGCTTTTTTCTCTCATTTTGAACCTAAAGGCATGTTCCTTTGGGTGCAGATAAAGTTGTTTGTCCGTGTACCAAATGTGTTGTTACATCTGACATGTGGTAAGTTCTACCTTCATTTGGTTCAGAATAATTTTTTTCCGCGGTTTTGGCAAGTTGGCTCACTACTTGTTGCGGGTTAGACTGAAACTAAAATGGTTGAACCCATATTGGGTATCCGAGTGGTGTAAGGTTTGAAATGCATGCTTTAATTGATCAATTTAGGTAGAAATGTTGTTGCATAGATCTAGTGTGTTTTTCCATTGTGCTCACTGCTCAAATACCTGATTTTGACATACAATGAGGCAACTTCACAAGTATGACGAAATATTCCAACACACTAAGTTGGAGCTCCTCTGAACCAAAGCAGAAGTACATGTACTGTAAGAGAAACTTATTCATGGTAACCAAATATATGTATTTATTCATGGGGAAACTGACAGAAGCAATACAATTTAGGCTTTGACCAATGGAGGTCAAGCTTGAAGGGCGTTAGATCACCGAAATAACAAATCTAGGCTAACCTATGGATACCTAGAAGTACAGCCTATACAGTCAGCAACCCAAAACGTAGGTTTTGTTGAGGACAAAATAGCAGGTGCAATGGGACTCTAATTTGGCTGCTCTAAAAACCAAGTCAAGAACGCCTAAAAAAAGCTATTTATTTTTTTAGAGTACCCTGATTTGTTAAGGTTAGGGGGGTTGATTATGGGTAGGCTGAGGGTTAGAATTAGGGGTTGGCCTTTAGTCACACTAGCAGAGCACAGCTTCAGACATCAGATATTTGTGACCTGCATCCTGCTGTCGCCCCTCGACGACGACTTGGGCTGCTCACGGATTCTCCGCGAGGCGAAGGCGTACAGGAAGGGGTCCAGGCAGCTGTTAAAAAACGTAAAGCTCCGGACGACACGCGCTGCTGCGCTTCTGTGGCTCAGCAGCGCTGCCGACGCCTCTGGCCAGGAAGTCTGCAGCACAATGCCGGCGATGTCCACCACATTGACAATGTGCACAGGGATCCAGAGGATGAAGAAGGTGACCACCACACTGGTGACCAGCCGCGTCAACTTTGCACTGCTGAACAGCGCAGTCTGGTTCACCCGCCGGTGGAGGCAGCAGTAGGACGTCACCAGCACAGAGAACGGAACCACGAACCCTAAAAGGGTCTCCAAGACGAGGACAGCAACTCTTTCAGCATCGGAGCCCGTGTGTCGCTGGCACTTGAGCTCGCCATCGCGCACATCGCGAGTGGCAACGGCGGGAGCAGTCAGAGCACAGGCGAGCCCCCACAGGGCCAGGAGCAGCACCGCCTCCCCCTTGCGCCCCAGCCTGTTCCACATCTGCGGGTATAGCACCTGGAGGTAGCGCTGGACACCGAGTAGAGTGACCGTTAGCACGTTAGCATACAGGCTGAGATAGAGCAGGAACGTGGCTAACTTGCATGCAGCACGGCCCAGAGTCCAGCCGTGCAGGAGAGTATAGATCCACACGGGCACCGTGGCCAGGCACAGGATGTCGGAGGAAGCCAGGTTCAGCATGAGGCACAGGGTGAAGTTGGGGCGTCGGGACGAGCGGCACAGGATGACCACCAGGACAGCTATGTTACCAGGGAGGCCCAGCGCACAGCACAACCCCAGGACGGTGCTCGAAATCAGGCGGCCCGAATCCGGGGAGGTGGAGTCCAAGCTAGAGTTGCTGGAGGAGTTCATGTTCACCATTGTCCGTGAAAGAATAAGAGCTATCTTGAAGACAGTAGACATCTAATTCTTTAGTTTCTCATTCTTGAAATCCTCACAAGTTTGTTATCTTCTCTTGTCATAGAGTAGTAATGAGGAAACTGATGTGGGTTAACTGCCTCTGGCCAGCTTCCTCCTGACAAAGCTGTGTGTGTGTGTGATAGAGATTCAGAGAGAGAGATATTTGTGTTTGTGGTTAACAATTAGATACTTCCAATTGTCATTAAGGCTTCACTCAACCTGATTCTCATAAATAGTCACATGACACTGAGAAGATAGTTTAAAGCTATAGGCAAAACATATAAACTAGATTTTAGCTGTGTCTAGGGGCAAGCCACACAGTTTTTATATATTTTTTCCCCATTAAATAAATCATTTTTTTATGTGATTTTATCATGTGCAAAAAGTTTTAATGATTTGAACTTTTGACAGATAAATGGATGTGTAATGCATTTAATCCATCCCTGTGTTGTTGGCTCTCTTTGAATGTATGACCAAAGTTTAATGCTTCCATTTAGTGGCAAAATAAGGCTAGAAAAACTACAATTCTTCCCTGCAACAGATTCTAGCATGAATCTACCATGACCGCTATCTTCTGTTATCTTAATTTGGGAAGCTATTGACAACAACTGGACATTTGTATAAAGCACATTTACTTGGAGATACACATATACTTCCATTATCGTGTTTCTTTACCTCACATCGTCGATTATGAGCGTTTTTTTTTTTTAATATTATATTTTCTATATTATTATATATATTATTATTAATATTAGTATTATCATCAGCAGGTGAATCAAAACCAGGACTGAAGGTAATATACTCGTTCTCACAAACGCGCTAGGAAAAGGCTTAGTAGAGTCTAAACAAACAATACCTCACACAGGCACACACTGCAGCAGGGATTTTGGCCCACTCCTCCATACAGACCCTTCAGGTTTCGGGACTTTCAGCTCCCTCCAAAGATTTTCTCTTGGGTTCAGGTCTGGAGACTGGCTAGGCCACTCCAGGACCTTGAGATGCTTCTTACGGAGCCACTCCTTAGTTGCCCTGGCTGTGTGTTTCGGGTCGTTGTCATGCTGGAAGATCCAGCCACGACCCATCTTCAATGCTCTTACTGAGGGAAGGAGGTTGTTGGCCAAGATCTCGCGATACATGGCCCCATCCATCCTCCCCTCAATACGGTGCAGTCGTCCTGTCCCCTTTGCATAAAAGCATCCCCAAAGAATGATGTTTCCACCTCCATGCTTCACGGTTGGGATGGTGTTCTTGGGGTTGTACTCATCCTTCTTCTTCCTCCAAACAGTGGAGTTTAGACCAAAAAGCTCTATTTTTGTCTCATCAGACCACATAACCTTCTCCCATTCCTCCTCTGGATCATCCAGATGGTCATTGGCAAACTTCAGATGGGCCTGGACATGCGCTGGCTTGAGCAGGGGGACCTTGCGTGCGCTGCAGGATTTTAATCCATGACGGCGTAGGGTGTTCCTAATGGTTTTCTTTGAGACTGTGGTCCCAGCTCTCTTCAGGTCATTGACCAGGTCCTGCCGTGTAGTTCTGGGCTGATCCCTCACCTTCCTCATGATCATTGATGCCCCACGAGGTGAGATCTTGCATGGAGCCCCAGACCGAGGGTGATTGACCATCATCTTGAACTTCTTCCATTTTCTAATAATTGCGCCAACAGTTGTTGCCTTCTCACCAAGCTGCTTGCCTATTGTCCTGTAGCCCATCCCAGCCTTGTGCAGATCTACAATTTTATCCCTGATGTCCTTACACAGCTCTCTGGTCTTGGCCATTGTGGAGAGGTTGGAGTCTGTTTGATTGAGTGTGTGGACAGGTGTCTTTTATACAGGTAACGAGTTCAAACAGGTGCAGTTAATACAGGTAATGAGTGGAGAACAGGAGGGCTTCTTAAAGAAAAACTAACAGGTCTGTGAGAGCCGGAATTCTTACTGGTTGGTAGGTGATCAAATACTTATGTCATGCAATAAAATACAAATTAATTACTTAAGAATCATACAATGTGATTTTCTGGATTTTTGTTTTAGATTCCGTCTCTCACAGTTGAAGTGTACCTATGATAAGAATTACAGACCTCTACATGCTTTGTAAGTAGGAAAACCTGCAAAATCGGCAGTGTATCAAATACTTGTTCTCCCCACTGTACTTTGGTGCGAAATGTGCAAATCAATCCCAGAACAACAGCAAGGGACCTTGTGAAGATGCTGGAGGAAACAGGTACAGAAGTATCTATATACACAGTAAAAAGCGTCCTATATCAACTTAACCTGAAAGGCCGCTCAGCAAGGAAGAAGTCACTGCTCCAAAACCACCATAAAAAGCCAGACTACGGTATGCAACTGCACATGGGGACAAAGATAGTTGTCACGACTTCCGCCGAAGTCGGTTCCTCTCCTTGTTCGGGCGGCGCTCGGCGGTCGACATCGCCGGTTTTCTAGCTATCACCGATCCACTTTTCATTTTCCATTGTTTTTGTCTTTGTTTTGCACACACCTGGTTTTCATTTCCCAATTACTGGTCTTGTATTTCACCCTCTGTTTCCCCCATGTCTTTGTGTGTGATTGTTTATTGTTCAGGTCGGTACGTTTCCGGCTGTTTTTTCCCGGGTGCTGTTTTCACCCGTGTTTTGTGGTAACCGTTATTGTTCGCACATTGGTATGTTTACTTTGTGCTATTTATTCAGTATAGTGCATTGTTCACTCATCTCTGCTCTCCCGCGCCTGACTTCATGCACCAGCTACACCCACCGCCTGACATGAGTACTTTTTGGAGAAATGTCCTCTGGTCTGATGAAACAAAAATAGAACTGTTTGGCCATAATGACCATCGTTATGTTTGGAGGAAAAAGCGGCAGGCTTGCAAGCCAATGATTACCATCCCAGCCGTGAAGCACGGGGGTGGCAGCATCATGTTGTGGGGGTTCTTTGCTGCAGGAGGGACGGGTGCACTTCACAAAATAGATGGCATCATGAGGGTGGGGAAATTATGTGGATATATTGAAGCAACATCTCAAGACATCAGTCAGGAAGTTGAAGCTTGGTTGCAAATGGGTCTTCCAAATGGACAATGAACTCAGCATACGTCCAAAGTTGTGGCAAAATGGCTTAAGGACAACAAAGTCAAGGTACTGGAGTGGCCAACACAAAGCCCTGACCTCAGTCCCATAGAAAATTTGTGGGCAGAACTGAAAAAGCATGTGCGAGCAAGGAGATGTCACGATCGTCGTAATGTGGAAGAGAGGAGGACCAAGGCGCAGCGTGAAGTGAATACATACTTCTATTTATTTAAGAAGAACACTTAACCAAACTAATACAAAACAACAAAACGGACGTGACGCTATATATAATAGTGCAGACACAAGCAACTAACACATAGACAATAACCCACAACCCACAATACAAAGCAGGCTACCTAAATATGGTTCCCAATCAGAGACAACGCAAAACACCTGTCTCTGATTGAGAAACATATCAGGCCAAATACATAGAAATCGACAAACCAGACATACAACATAGAATGCCCACTCAGATCACACCCTGACCAAACAAAACATAAAACATACTAAGCAAACTATGGTCAGGGCGTGACAGGAGGCCTACAAACCTGACTCAGCTACACCAGCTCTGTCAGGAGGAATGGGCCAAAATTCACTCAACTTATTGTGGGAAGCTTGTGGAAGGCTTCCCGAAGCGTCTGACCCAAGTTAAACAATTTAAAGGCAATGCTACCAAATACTAATTGAGTGTTTGGAAACGTCTGACCCACTGGGAATGTAAATAAAAGCTAAAATAAATTAGGGGCAGGTGTTTGACGTTTCCTCTGATTGAGAACCATATTAAGGTAGGCTGTTCACACCGTTTGTTGGGGGGTGATTGTCTTCCGTGTCAGTGTTTGTACCACACGGGACTGTTTCGTTTGTCTAGTCTGTTCCTGTTTGTGCGTTCTTCGTCTTATGTAAGTTCTCATGTTCAGGTCGGTCTACGTCGTTTTGTTATTTTGTAATTTATTCAAGTGTACTTCGTGTTTCGTCTTGTTTAAATAAATTCTTCATGTATTCATCACCCGCTGCGTTTTGGTCCGATCCCTACTCCTCCTCTTCAGACGAAGAGGAGGAAAGCAACCGTTACACCACCAAGAGATGACGTCATTCTCTATGGACTTAACATCATCTCTGACTCTACAATCTCAGGTTCATCATTTGAACGAGAGAGAACATTTATAGTGAAGCTAAATGTTAGTTGTATTTGGTGGAAGGGGTTTCTTGCAGGTTTGCTGCAGATCTATAGATATCATGTAATACTGACTACTAATGCCCATCGTGTTTAGATGACTGTGTGTGAGGAGGCTTGAGTTTATAATGGGAGCACTAGTTGCACTGTCTGTCTATAGTCTTTTCACTGTATATTTACTGTACAAGATGGAGACCACAGTGGTGCTGTATCATACTATAGTGGGGCAATATCTGATACAATACTCCTGTGGTCACAGTGTATAATGAATGGTAGGTTCACACTGGGCACAGACAACAGTTCAACGTCTAGTTTTGATTTACATTTGGTTGAGTTGTTAACTAACCGTGAATTCAACGTGAAATCAACAACAAATGTTACCATGTCATTGTATTTAGGTTAAAAGTTGGGTAAAAAAAAGCAAAATGCCCTCACGCCGATGACTTTTTGCAAATCGAATTGGTTTTCCATGTTGATTCAACTTCATCACAAAGATTTGTTTGGTTTAATTGATGTGGAAACAGCGTTGATTCAACCAGTTTCTGCCCAGTGGGTTGAGTGTTTGTACAGTAGAACTCAGTGACGCATGTCATTGTCTTCGCCCTCAGCACCTGCAGTAAGTCCCAGCTGCAGCAGTGGACTCTGACTGAGGGGGGTTTTTGTGCGGCTCTAAATCACTGTGTGAACACAGGATCACTGTGGTAACTTTGACAGTAGTAAACTCCTGTATCCTCAGCCTGGACTTCACTGATGGTCAGAGTGAAGTCAACACCATTTCCTCTCCCACTGCCACTGAACCTGGTGGAAACTCCTGTGAACCTTGCTGATGTGACATAGATCAGGAGTTTAGGAGCTTCTCCAGACGTCTGATGGTACCAGGCCAGGAAATACTGTGAGCCAGAGTACTGAGTAACTTTACTACTGGCGCTACAGTCAATAGAGACAGTTTGACCAGGCTGGACTGATTGAGCTGCAGACTGAGTCAATACATACTGGCCCCAAGACCCTGTAGAGAGAAAGAAGGAAAATATCACATTTAGGAAGGTAAAATATTTGGAAGATTATAACCGTAATTCCTCATTTACAACATGATGCTTGTGTTCTGAAAACGTTCAAAATGTCTCTCACCTTGTGCGTAACAGACCAGAGTCCAGATGAAGATGGTGATGAAAGTCATGGTTGCCGTGGGTTCTGTTCAAATGAAATACAGCTCTCACATGAAGTGTTCAACTCACAGGGCTATAAACACTCCCAGAGCACTGAAGCATGTGATGCCAATGCAAAGTGTCTCTCTATGGAAATGTTCCTCCTGGGCAAATCACTGCACTGTCATTAAGAAAAGTTCTGAAATCCTCCTCCATGTGTTGTCTGAAAGTCATTACACAAACGTATTTATACTGACACATTCCATCATTGCTGTATCAAGCTCTTTTTTTGATTACTTGTTACAATATGATTAGATATTATCAACATAATGCACAGCAGGTTCCATACTGTTGAAAGTTTAATGGTGAACAGGGAACGTGAATGTGTCCAATCTCCTGGAGTTCCAGACTATACCAGTAGGGGGCATCAGTGACAAAGTAAGATTCATTGATCAGGTCCATGCTGTGTTAAAAACGTTCCCCTCTGTGTCTGTCTGGAGGTTTTTGTACTGCGAGTCAATCAGACTCTATCACTGTGGTGGACTTTTGGTGGAGGAACCAAACTGAGTGTTGGTAGTAAGTATTCCATTTTCGATCTTGACCTCTGTTATCAAAATCCAAATTCATTTTCTTAACACTATTACAACTACCTTAAATTGAAAGTGGAAATATGTATTTATTTTTGAAGAATTTGTGTTGTATTTATTAACCTTAGAAGTAAATTGAGTTCAATTAAAATGCCATTTCAAGATGATATATAAAACAAGGTGCTTATAAAGTGTGTATTAGTTTCGAACAATAGTGGTATTGTTGAAATCTGAGAGTGGTTTGGATAAATGTAGGTTTACAAAGAGCGAGAGCCGTGTCTCTATAGTTTCAAAGGTTTTTGTTTGACCGTTGCATGAGTTTGTATCACTGTGGTACACTTTTGGTGGAGGCACTAGACTGGATGTTGGAAGTAAGTTGCTATCTTTTGCAAAGTGCTGTTTTCTTACAAAGTTCTGCTGTTCATAATAATATACTTTTGGTTACACCAGGGCTCACCAACCATGTTCCTGGAGAGCTACCGTCCTGTAAGTTTTCACTCCAACCCAAGTTGTAATTACCCTGATCAGCTTATCAACCAGGTAATTATTAGAATCAGATTAACTATATTAGGGTTGGAGTGAAAACCTACAGGACAGTAGGTCTACAGGAACAGGGTTGGAGTGAAAACCTACAGGACAGTAGCTCTACAGGAACAGGGTTGGAGTGAAAACCTACAGGACAGTAGCTCTACAGGAACAGGGTTGGAGTGAAAACCTACAGGACAGTAGCTCTACGGGAACTATATTAGGGTTGGAGTGAAAATCTACAGGACAGTAGCTCTACAGGAACTATATTAGGGTTGGAGTGAAAATCTACAGGACAGTAGCTCTACAGGAACAGGGTTGGAGATCCATGCTCTTACACTTTACTTGCTTGTTTTGTCACATAAACTGAAGCTAGGTGAACTATTAGACTTTTAGCAACCAGGAAATGGTGGAGTGATTTCTGCATAATGCATCTTTAAATTTAATATTATTTTGACATGGTTACGGTCAACTGGAATTGACTTCCTCAGCATTATTTTAAACATCATCATTTAAGAATTGGTCATACGTTCTGTGGAATGTTCTTCAAAATAATAATAATAATAATGAATAATGAAATGCAGTTTGATTCCTAGTATTTTATCCCATTACAAAAAGGGAGGAGTGCTGAAATATTTTCATTTAAAAAAAGTTTAAGTTTTGAAGATCGTTGAATGTATTTTCAGTCATCTCATATAGTCATAATATGCTTCAGTAACTACTCAAAGGGAAGTGAAAGAGTGACAGAAAGACTGAGAAGCTGTGTGTTTGAGGGACAGAAACCTACTGAAAAAAAAACCCAACTTAGTTTAAAGCTAAGATGTAAAACTGCTGTATCATTATTGTCATATCAGTCTGGTGATTGATTGACAGCTCCCCTCTATCTAACTTCCCACCTGTCTGCTAGGTGACGTTCGTCCCACCATGACGGTCCTGCCCCCGTCCAGTGTGGAGCTGCAGCAGGGGAAGGCCACTCTCATGTGCCTGGCAAACAAGGGCTTCCCCACAGACTGGAAGCTGAGCTGGAAGGTGGATGGGAGCAGTAGCAGCACCTGGGAGGTGACCGGGAGCCCTGGGGTCCTGGAGAAGGACGGCCACTACAGCTGGAGCAGCACCCTGACCCTCCCTGTCGACCAGTGGAGGAAGGTGGGCTCTGTGACCTGTGAGGCCACCCAGGGCTCCCAGACTCCACTCTCGGAGACACTGAGGAGAGACCAGTGTTCTGATTAATGAGCTCCTCCTCTGACTCCACTGTTTTTACTCTGTTCTACACTTTTTACTCTGTCCTCGCCGTCTTACTGATCCAGCACTACTAGCACCACAGGAGGTTGGTGGCACCTTAAATAGGGAGGACGGGCTCATAGTTATGGCTGGAATGGAATACATGGAATGTTATCGAACTCATCAAACACATGGTTTCTATGTGATCCATACCATTCCATTCACTCCATTCCAGACATTATTATGAGCCGTCCTCCCCTCAGCAGCCTCCTGTGACTAGCACACTTCTGCTGGGCTGGACCCTGTATGGGAATCCATATCTCTGATTCCGATGTCATAGATCTGCTTGGCTTTCTTTATCACGTGTGTGATGCCCTTTATTGCTGTAATGCTGTTGGTTCTAACATGTTGAGATAATAAAGACATTCAATCTTTAAAATTGTTTGCCTGGATATCATTATTTAATGAGTTTTACCATTAGACATTGAGATCTTTGTGATTTGTTTAGTTTCATGAGGAATGGAGAGCTCTGCCATGGAAAAGGATTTTACTATTACATTTCAGTTAAATAGCTTCGCTCAATGAATGCTTGGCTTATTGGGCCAAAGTTGGTACCAGTCAAAAGGATATCTACAGCACAGGAGGTTGGTGGCACCTTAATTTGGGAGGACTGGCTCATAGTGACGACTGGAACGTAATAAATGGAATAGTATTGAACTCATCAAACATATGGTTTCTATGTGTTTGATACCCTTCCATTCACTCCATTTCAGCCATTATTATGAGCCGTCCTCCCCTCAGCAGCCTCCTGTGATCTACAGTGAAACTAATACTGAAACCATGTGCAATAAACTCACTGGTCTTCATGATATTACTAGTACTGAATCCATTAGCTATAAACTCACTGGTCTTCATGATATTACTAATACTGAATCCATTAGCTATAAACTCACTGGTCGTCATGATATTTCTAATACTGAAGCCATGTGCTCTAAAATCACTGAAACTCTCTGGGGACAGGTGAACATCTGGCTATGGTGCTGCTCTATTCTGGGAGCATGGCAGTTCCCTGCCCATGCAAATCTGAGTTTCAACCCCACCACAGCTCACAATCTCTCAGCCTCAATCTTCTGGGACTGGGGCAGCTGTGTGTTTGACTAGAGAACTGAACATGGGCTGGGGAAGCAGATATTACACTGGACTTTGCATAATGTTCAAATAGGGGACTTCAATCTAAGATCTTTCATGAACTTGTATATGTAAACCAAATGTATTTGTGACAGATATGTATAATCGTGATATCAAAGTAGTACTTCTTGAATGGAATCAATCTGACTGTATTCACTCTTTCAAGGTTGGAGCGGTATAGAAGTTGAGTAGGTGATGAGTAGTTGGGAAGTTGGATTTGGACAGGGTCAATATTCATGCATTTGTGTACTGAAATGGGTGATTTTCATAATATGAAGTTAAATCAAAACTTTCAACAAACATCTAGAGTTTTTCTGAATGTTGTTCAACATTTCCTACAAAATCAATCATTTCTTACATCTCTGTTTCCTTAGTGGTCCCAGTGTGTTTACACAAATGTCCTTTTTTGCAGAATACATTGAGAGATATGTACAGTAACATAGTTCATAAACAAGTCTAACCAATTCCATTGTTGTATTGTAGTTTCATATTTTGATGAAATGGTGTTTAGAATACTTTAGAATACAGGAGACTCCGTAGCTCTGCAGCTGTCTAGTCAGAGCAGTTCCTCTATAGCTGAGGGAGGTTTTTGTACGATGCTCTGACACAGTGAAACCCGTTGTACATCTGCTGACAGTAGTAATCTCCAGCATCTTCAGCCTGGACTCCACTGACTGTCAGAGTGTAGTGAGAAGCAGATACACTCCCACTGAAACTCTGTCGCCCTCCACCGACCACAGTGTGTTATGGGAGTTTGGGTGATAAAGTGGGTGTTTTACTTTATGGTGTTTTTCAATCATGTATTTGGTACAGTTTCACAAATCTAAGCATAAAAACCAAAACAGATCATCAAAATGGCTCATGTTTCAAAACTCTAAGCACATTTCCAACTGACTGAGTACAACAAACAAAGTCACATATCACTTTTTCAATTTGGATGCATATCTAATCGAATTATGTTTTCTTTTTTTTTATTTCACCTCTATTTAACCAGCTAAGCTAGTTGAGAACAAGTTCTCATTTACAACTGCGACCTGGCCAAGATAAAGCAAAGCAGTGCGACACAAACAACAACACAGAGTTACACATGGAATAAACAAGCGTACAGTCAATAACACAATAGAAAAAAAGAAAGTCTATATACAGTGTGTGCAAATGGCGTGAGGAGGTAAGGCAATAAATAGGCCATAGTTGCAAAGTAATTACAATTTAGCAGATTAACACTGGAGTGATAGATGAGCAGATGATGATGAGCAGATGATGATGTGCAAGTAGTGAAACTGGTGTGCAAAAGAACAGAAAAGTGAATAAAAACAATATGGGGATGAGGTAGGTAGATTGTGTGGGCAATTTACAGATGGACTATGTACAGCTGCAGTGATCAGTTAGATGCTCTGATGATAGCTGATGTTTAAAGTTAGTGAGGGAAATGTAAGTCTCCAACTTCAGCGATTTTTGCAATTCGTTCCAGTCACTGGCAGCAGAGAAATGGAAGGAAAGGCGGCCAAAGGAGGTGTTGGCTTTGGGGATGACCAGTGAGATATACCTGCTGGAGCACGTGCTACGGGTGGGTGTTGTTATCGTGACCAGTGAGCTGAGATAAGGAGCTTTACCTAGCATAGACTTATAGATGACCTGGAGTCAGTGGGTCTGGCTACGAATATGTAGCGAGGGCCAGCCGACTAGAGCATACAGGTCACAGTGGTGGGTGGTATAAGGGG
This sequence comes from Salvelinus alpinus, assembly GCF_045679555.1. Classification (NCBI taxonomy): domain Eukaryota; kingdom Metazoa; phylum Chordata; class Actinopteri; order Salmoniformes; family Salmonidae; genus Salvelinus; species Salvelinus alpinus. Next base: position 36,136,019 of record NC_092114.1, read on the forward strand.
CTTTGAATGAAGGAGGCTTTGTTACGAAATAGAAAGACGATTCTAGATTTGATTTTGGATTGGAGATGTTTGATATGAGTCTGGAAGGAGAGTTTACAGTCTCGCCAGACACCTAGGTATTTGTAGTTGTCCACGTTTTCTAGGTCAGAACCGTCCAGCATAGTGATGCTAGTCGTGCGGGCGGATGCGGGCAGCTAACAGTTGAAAAGCATGCATTTGGTTTTACTAGCTTTTAACTTCTTAGCGCTAGGGGTCAGATTTTTTTTATTTTAAATAACGTGCCCAAAGTAAACAGTAATTTTCTCTGGCCCAGATCGTAGAATATGCATATAATTTACAGATTAGGATAAAAAACACACCAAAGTTTCCAAAACTGTCAAAATATTGTCTGTGAGTATAACAATACTTATTCTGCATGCGAAAACCTGAGAAAATGTAACCCGGAAGTTATATATATTTTTTTATCTGTGTTTCCTGTCCCGTCTATCCTCCGTTTAAAGGGGTATCAACCAGATTCCTTTTCTAATGGCTTCCTCAGGCTGTGACCAGGCTTTAGACATAGTTTCAGGCTTTTATTTTGAAAAATGAATGAGATTTTTCAAAAATAGTCCGGTGTCCTCTGAATGTTTCCTGCGCGCGACAGAGGGGCTCCCCATTTTCCTTTTGTCTCTTAATGAATAGGTTATGGTCCGTTTGAAATATTATCGATTATGTTTGTTAAAAACAACCTGAGGATTGATTATAAAACACATTTGACATGTTTCTACGACCATTACGGATACTTTTTGGAATTTGTCGAACGGAACACAGCTTTTGTTTTCTCAACATAATGCACAACCCAAATTACGTTTTTTTGTGATAAAAGTAATATTTATCGAACAAAAATAACATTTGTTGTGTAACTGGGAGTCTCGTGAGTGGAAACATCCGAAGATTATCAAAGGAAAGCGATTCATTTTATTGCTTTTCTGACTTTCGTGACCATGCTAATTTGGGGCTAGCTGTTGTAGCATTGAAAGCTACACTCACAAAAGCTTGGATTTCTTTCGCTGTAAAATATATTTTAAAAATCTGACACAATAGGTGGATTAACAACAAGCTAAGCTGTGTTTTGGTATATTTCACTTGTGATTGCATGATTATAAATATTTTTTGTAATATTTATGCATTTGGCGCCCTGCAATTCTACCGGTTGTTTAGGAAAGTGATCCCGTAAAAGGGATCCGTAGCGCAGAGAAGTTAAGAGCAGTTGGAGGCCAAGGAAGGAGTGTTGTATGGCATTGAAGCTCGTTTGGAGGTTAGTTAACACAGTGTCCAAAGAAGGGCCAGATGTATACAGAATGATGTCGTCTGCGTAGAGGTGGATCAGGGAATCACCCGCAGAAAGAGCGACATCGTTGATATATACAGAGAAAAGAGTCGGCCCGAGAATTGAACCCTGTGGTACCCCCATAGAGACTGCCAGAGGTCCGGACAACAGGCCCTCTGATTTGACACACTGAACTCTGACTGCGAAGTAGTTGGTGAACCAGGCAAGGCAGTCATTTGAGAAACCAAGGCGATTGAGTCTGCCGATAAGAATACGATGATTGACAGAGTCGAAAGCCTTGGCCAGGTCAATGAAGACGGCTGCACAGTACTGTCTTTTATCGATGGCGGTTATGATATCGTTTAGTACCTTGAGAATGGCTGAGGTGCACCCATGACCAGCTCGGAAATCGGATTGCACAGCGGAGAAGGTACGGTGGGATTCTAAATGGTCGGTGATCTGTTTATTAACTTGGCTTTCGAAGACTATAGAAAGGCAGGGCAGGATGGATATAGGTCTATAACAGTTTGGGTCTAGAGTGTCATCCCCTTTGAAGAGGGGGATGACCGCGGCAGCTTTCCAATCTTTAGGGATCTCGGACGATACGAAAGAGAGGTTGAACAGACTGGTAATAGCGGTTGCAACAATTGCGGCGGATAATTTTAGAAAGAGAGGGTCCAGATTGTCTAGCCCAGCTGATTTGTATCTGCTGTTCAAAATGAAATATTCACTTACTTCTGATATGATTTCCTTGTAATTTGTTAACAATGCAATTAACTATCACTTAATTAATCAAACTGCTCAAAAATGATAACTACCGAACCAAAATAATGTAGTGGCTGGTTAATGTATAACTGCTAAACACTGTACATTTCTTTATTTTTACCTCAGAAAATATAGAAATTTGACATCAATTTATGTTGGAAGGTAAAACCAAACTATATATGAATGTGGATGTAAATACTACATCATCATTCTACATCAACCATTTTAATTTGCTCAAATTACGTTGGTAACCAGTTTATAATAGCAACCTCGGGGGTTTGTGGTATATGGCCAATATACCACGGCTAAGGGCTGTATCCGGGCACTCCGAGTTGCGTAGTGCTTACGAACAGCCCTTAGCTGTGGTATATTGGCCATATACCACTCACCCTCGTGCCTTATTGCTTAATTATAGTGTACAATGTACTGTTGAAATACCTGGGTTGTATATAACAATATATTCCAGTCATTATCTGAATTTCATTGATACACTGCAAGCTGATGAATTTCAAGCAGAGAGACAGGCGATACTGTATCAGTAGAGAAGCTGATTTTGCACAATGTTGCATGGGGCAGAAATGGCACACAACATGACTCTGTAAAAAGACCGCTATTGTGAACCACTAATCTAACTTTGGGTTGGGGAAGTCCTGTGGTTCGGGGATGGAATGGGAACTGTTTGTCTTGTTCGGTCTCATCACTTGTTTTTTGCTTGAATGACTCAAGAGTGAAAGGCCTGTGAAACCCCACTGAATGCACAATCAAAGTTCTGAACATAAGATAGAGGGCATTACAAGTGTTAGGAATTTCGAGATTTGTACTTAAGAGTTTTGAAAATATACCACTTACATCTGAAAATGTGCAAGTTCCCCAGAACCGTATAAAAAGAAAGTTACACTCTATATACCCATTCAGTTGTTGGGAGCATTTGCAGGGTGTGCGACGCATATCTATGTAGAGTGTACTACTTTCTCTCTTTCTATTTATACAGTTAGTCAGCACCTCTACATTAAATGCTGGGTGTTCGTCAGCTCATGATTTTTACCACCTGATCATAACCCCCAAAAAACTGTTTATACTTTCATAATATGTTTGAAACTACAGTATGTTAATCTCAAGCTTTTTTCTCTCATTTTGAACCTAAAGGCATGTTCCTTTGGGTGCAGATAAAGTTGTTTGTCCGTGTACCAAATGTGTTGTTACATCTGACATGTGGTAAGTTCTACCTTCATTTGGTTCAAAATATTTTTTTCCCGCGGTTTTGGCAAGTTGGCTCACTACTTGTTGCGGGTTAGACTGAAACTAAAATGGTTGAACCCATATTGGGTATCCGAGTGGTGTAAGGTTTGAAATGCATGCTTTAATTGATCAATTTAGGTAGAAATGTTGTTGCATAGATCTAGTGTGTTTTTCCATTGTGCTCACTGCTCAAATACCTGATTTTGACATACAATGAGGCAACTTCACAAGTATGACGAAATATTCCAACACACTAAGTTGGAGCTCCTCTGAACCAAAGCAGAAGTACATGTACTGTAAGAGAAACTTATTCATGGTAACCAAATATATGTATTTATTCATGGGGAAACTGACAGAAGCAATACAATTTAGGCTTTGACCAATGGAGGTCAAGCTTGAAGGGCGTTAGATCACTGTTGATAAAACGTTTACTGGAGACAGGAGATCAAGTTGAGACATAGGACGAGGTGGATATTTGTATAATAAGGCAGTTTATTCACAGGTAAAAATATCTTAGCAATCGCGCAGCACGGCCCCTTCTGTCTGACTCGTATGGAATCGTCGGAAAAGAGACCTCTAAACAATTTGTGCTGATTATATATGCAACAAGTAAAGTAGGTTGATCTTGTAGTCTGGCCTTCCGATTGGTCGATCTGGGTCGTGGGTAGTCCTGTCCGGGCCTGATGTCGACGTTCCATTGGCTCTTAACACAGTTCTTTGTCTTAGAGTCTCAACCTCGAGCAGAATGCATGTGCGCTTGTTTTAACAGGGGCCTGTTCATGGGGGAGGGGAGTGTGTGTGGGCCTGTGGTTATTATAAGGGTACGAAGTGTGGGGGTATAGTGGGGGATTGGTGCATGTTGTGTCAAGTATAGCTAGTGTTGAGAAGTTGTAAAAACAAGTTACCAGTATCTATTACAATTTCTTACATCACCGAAATAACAAATCTAGGCTAACCTATGGAAACCTAGAAGTACAGCCTATACAGTCAGCAACCCAAAACGTAGGTTTTGTTGAGGACAAAATAGCAGGTGCAATGGGACTCTAATTTGGCTGCTCTAAAAACCAAGTCAAGAACGCCTAAAAAAAGCTATTTATTTTTTTAGAGTACCCTGATTTGTTAAGGTTAGGGTTAGGGGGGTTGATTATGGGTAGGCTGAGGGTTAGAATTAGGGGTTGGCCTTTAGTCACACCAGCAGAGCACAGCTTCAGACATCAGATATTTGTGACCTGCATCCTGCTGTCGCCCCTCGACGACGACTTGGGCTGTTCCCGGATCCTCCGCGAGGCGAAGGCGTACAGGAAGGGGTCCAGGCAGCTGTTAAAAAACGTAAAGCTCCGGACGACACGCGCTGCTGCGCTTCTGTGGCTCAGCAGCGCTGCCGACGCCTCTGGCCAGGATGTCTGCAGCACAATGCCGGCGATGTCCACCACATTGACAATGTGCACAGGAATCCAGAGGATGAAAAAGGTGACCACCACACTGGTGACCAGCCGCGTCAACTTTGCACTGCTGAACAGCGCAGTCTGGTTCACCCGCCGGTGGAGGCAGCAGTAGGACGTGACCAGCACAGAGAACGGAACCACAAACCCTAAAAGGGTCTCCAAGACGAGGACAGCAACTCTTTCAGCATCGGAGCCCGTGTGTCGCTGGCACTTGAACTCGCCATCGCGCACATCGCGAGTGGCAACTGCGGGAGCAGTCAGAGCACAGGCGAGCCCCCACAGGGCCAGGAGCAGCACCGCCTCCCCCTTGCGCCCCAGCCTGTTCCACATCTGCGGGTATAGCACCTGGAGGTAGCGCTGGACACCGAGTAGAGTGACCGTTAGCACGTTAGCATACAGGCTGAGATAGAGCAGGAACGTGGCTAACTTGCATGCAGCACGGCCCAGAGTCCAGCCGTGCAGGAGAGTATAGATCCACACGGGCACCGTGGCCAGGCACAGGATGTCGGAGGAAGCCAGGTTCAGCATGAGGCACAGGGTGAAGTTGGGGCGTCGGGACGAGCGGCACAGGATGACCACCAGGACAGCTATGTTACCAGGGAGGCCCAGCGCACAGCACAACCCCAGGACGGTGCTCGAAATCAGGCGGCCCGAATCCGGGGAGGTGGAGTCCAAGCTAGAGTTGCTGGAGGAGTTCATGTTCACCATTGTCCGTGAAAGAATAAGAGCTATCTTGAAGACAGTAGACTTTAGACATCTAATTCTTTAGTTTCTTGTTCTTGAAATCCTCACAAGTCTGTTATCTTCTCTTGTCATAGAGTAGTAATGAGGAAACTGATGTGGGTTAACTGCCTCTGGCCAGCTTCCTCCTGACAAAGCTGTGTGTGTGTGTGTGTGTGTGTGTGTGTGTGTGTGTGTGTGTGTGTGTGTGTGTGTGTGTGTGTGTGTGTGTGTGTGTGTGTGTGTGTGTGTGTGTGTGTGTGTGTGTGTGTGTGTGTGTGTGTGTGTGTGTGTGTGTGTGTGTGTGTGTGTGTGATAGAGATTCTGAGTCAGAGAGAGAGATATTTGTGGTTAACAATTAGATACTTCCAATTTTGTCATTAAGGCTTCACTCAACCTGATTCTCATAAATAGTCACATGACACTGAGAAGATAGTTTTAAGCTATAGGCAAAACATATAAACTAGATTTTAGCTGTGTCTAGGGGCAAGCCACACAGTTTTTATATACTTTTTCCCCATTAAATAAATCATTTTTTAATGTGATTTTATCATGTGCAAAAAGTTTTAATGATTTGAACTTTTGACAGATAAATGGATGTGTAATGCATTTAATCCATCTCTGTGTTGTTGGCTCTCTTTGAATGTATGACCAAAGTTTAATGCTTCCATTTAGTGTCAAAATAAGGCTAGAAAAACTACAATTCTTCCCTGCAACAGATTCTAGCATGAATCTACCATGACCGCTATCTTCTGTTATCTTAATTTGGGAAGCTATTGACAACAACTGGACATTTGTATAAAGCACATTTACTTGGAGATACACATATACTTCCATTATCGTGTTTCTTTACCTCACATCGTCGATAAATATCGTCGATAAATAAAAATATTATATTTTCTATATTATTATATATATTATTATTAATATTAGTATTATCATCAGCAGGTGAATCAAAACCAGGACTGAAGGCAATATACTCGTTCTCACAAACGCGCTAGGAAAAGGCTTAGTAGAGTCTAAACAAACAATACCTCACACAAGCACAAACAGAATGAACTGAACTAAATAAGGAGCTGATGAGACCAGGTGAGTAACTAACGCAGGTGAAATCAATGAACAAAAATGAAAGACAGGGCTACGTTCAAGAACACAACTAAACAGAACACAAGTCTGACTAAAATAATAAGTACGGAACCTTACATCATGAATGAGTTAGTTTCATTGTACAACTATTATCTTTTGTCAGTTAAAACCTCAACCTTTTACCAGAACCGTTTTCTGTCACCATCTCAAACAGCCAGTCCATTCATTCCAACCACAATACACAATCCTTATCAAGAGTCACGGAGTCCGAAAGTGATCAGATCCAATGTGGACTAGGTGGGTCTGTCAATACCAGTCGAGGTCAATCGAGACCCATCAATTCAGATGGGATGGAGTGCATAGAATCATTATGGACTAACAGCGAGGAAGTCACTGTAACAGCGGGCCAGGAGGTGGAGTTGCTCCAGGGACTCCTGGAAGTCGGTCAGCTCAGGCCCCTGGGAGAGGAAGCTGGGGGCGATGCGGCGGGGGTCCAGGGCGCTTGCACCGCGCTGCAGCTCCGACGGGCCCAGGGTGACTGCGGGGAGAAGAGCACAGGAACGGAGGGGACCGCGCTGTGGAAGAGAGGATAGGGATAGGGAGATAAGGTTAGAGGGATGGACCTGACAATAACAAGCGAGACTGTTGGATACAAGCATAGTGAGACATGTCTTTAGATGTGACATAAGGTTAGAGAGGTGGGCTTGGCAATATTGAAAGTGACAATTAAATACAGACATAGGCATATATGTGAAAGATAAAATTGAATAGACTTATTTACGGATAGATATCATAACTCTTCCGAGGAGGAGCGCATCGGGCCGGTGCTGTCATCGCGGTAACAGAAGGACCAGGAAGCGGAGTTGTACCAGTGACTCCTGAACGTAAGCCAGCTCAGGCCCCTGGAAGAGGAAGCTGGGGGCTCCGTGGTGGGGGTGTAGTGTGCTTCCACAAGAAAAGTGGGTGAGAGTCACAGGTGTGACTAGTTTCCTCATTAACCCAGCGAGAGCTTCCATTGGATAATAATCTCATGTGATTTGAGATGTGCGCATTTAAACCCTCCTGTTTATCTGTTCCAAACGGCTGCCCAAGGGAGGTGATGCAGTCCAGAGGTATCGAGGTTTACTGGAGCATGTGCGAAATGGAGTCTTGTGAGTTTGCGGCAAACAAGATGGACAGCTGCCTCCTGGGCTGCACCACCTCCTGTTGCTTTTTGTTTCTTTGATTGTTTGTTAGTTTTATTTTGCACTAGCAGTAACCCTGATAGATATATTGTCACGTTTTCTGATGTATATAAAAATGTCGATACTACTTTGTACAGGTCAGAGATTCAAAGGTTTGTCATTTGGTGTGATGAGCACCATCTCATCCTTAATGTAAAGATAACGGAGGAGATGGTGTTTGACCCCAAATCTGTCGGTGACCACGTGTCTGTGGTTGTCCACAATGCCAACATAGCACAGGTTAGTGCATATAAGTACCTGGGTGTACACTTGGACAAGGAGTACAACAACGCCTCTATTTCCTACCTAGACTAAGGGATTTTGGAGTTGACCAGAAAAAAATGCTCCTATTCTACCATGCGGTCATAGAGAGAATCCTGAGATACGGCATCACAGTCTGGATTAGCAATTTATCAAACTGCCCTGATGGTCATGGGTGTGAGGTAACATCACTCCATGCAGACTATTTTTGAATAGACCGTCATCAGACAAGCTCAGAAAATTATTTCAGATCCCTCCCATGTCCTTTATTAGGGTTCCTCCTCCCCTCAGACAGACGCTATAGTGTCCCTCCTCCCCTCAGGAAGACTCTATAGGGTCCCTCCTACCCTCAGACAGGCACGATAGTGTCCCTCCTCCCCTCAGGAAGACTCTATAGGGTCCCTCCTACCCTCAGACAGGCACGATAGTGTCCCTCCTACCCTCAGACAGGCACGATAGTGTCCCTCCTCCCCTCAGACAGACACGATAGTGTCCCTCCTCCCCTCAGACAGACACGATAGGGTCCCTCCTACCCTCAGACAGACACGATAGTGTCCCTCCTCCCCTCAGGAAGACTCTATAGGGTCCCTCCTACCCTCAGACAGGCACGATAGTGTCCCTCCTCCCCTCAGACAGACACGATAGTGTCCCTCCTACCCTCAGACAGGTACGATAGTGTCCCTCCTCCCCTCAGGAAGACTCTATAGGATCCCTCCTACCCTCAGACAGACACAATAGTGTCCCTCCTCCCCTCAGACAGACTCTATAGGGTCCCTCCTACCCTCAGACAGACTCTATAGGGTCCCTCCTCCCCTCAGACAGACTCTATAGGGTCCCTCCTCCCCTCAGACAGACTCTATAGGGTCCCTCCTCCCCTCAGACAGACTCTATAGGATCCCTCCTCCCCTCAGACAGACTCTATAGGGTCCCTCCTCCCCTCAGACAGACTCTATAGGGTCCCTCCTCCCCTCAGACAGACCCTATAGGGTCCCTCCTCCCCTCACAGACCCTATCGGGTCCCTCCTCCCCTCAGACAGACTCTATAGGGTCCCTCCTCCCCTCAGACAGACTCTTTGGGTCCCTCCTCCCCTCAGGCAGACACTATAGGGTCCCTCCTCCCCTCAGATAGACGCTATAGGGTCCCTCCTCCCCTCAGGCAGGTCCCTCCTATAAGGTTTGTGTTTGGTCTCTACCTTACTCTGCCTGCTCAACCCAGATCCAAAAGGACCTTTGAAACACACAAGACTAAGTCGCTTTACATAGATGTGTCTGCTAAATGGCATATATTATATATATATATATATATACATTTTAAGTCGGAAGTTTACATACACTTAGGTTGGAGTCATTAAAACTCGTTTTTCAACCACTCCACAAATTTCTTGATAACAAACTATAGTTTCGGCATGTCGGTTAGGACATCTACTTTGTGCATGACACAAGTCATTTTCCAACAATTGTTCACAGACAGATTATTTCACTTATAATTCACTGTATCACAATTCCAGTGGGTCAGAAGTTTACATACACTAAGTTGACTGTGCCTTTAAACAACTTGGAAAATTCCAGAAAATGATGTAATGGCTTTAGAAGCTTCTGATAGGCTAATTGACATAATTTGAGTCATTTGCAGGTGTACCTGTGGATGTATTTCAAGGCCTACCTTCAAACTCAGTGCATCTTTGCTTGACATCATGGGAAAATCAAAATAAATCAGACAAAATTGTAGACCTCCACAAGTCTGGTTCATCCTTGGGAGCAATTTCCAAACGCCTGAAGGTACCATGTTCATCTGTACATTCAATAGCACGCAAGTATAAACACCATGGGACCATGCAGCCGTCATACCGCTCAGGAAGGAGACGCGTTCTGTCTACTAGAGATGAACGTACTTTGGTGCGAAATGTGCAAATCAACTCCAGAACAACAGCAAGGGACCTTGTGAAGATGCTGGAGGAAACAGGTACAAAAGTATCTATATCCACAGTAAAAAGCGTCCTATATCAACTTAACCTGAAAGGCCGCTCAGCAAGGAAGAAGTCACTGCTCCAAAACCGCCATAAAAAGCCAGACTACGGTTTGCAACTGCACATGGGGACAAAGATAGTTGTCATGACTTCCGCCGAAGTCGGTTCCTCTCCTTGTTCGGGCGGCGGTCGCCGATCCACTTTTCATTTTCCATTGTTTTTGTCTTTGTTTCGCACACACCTGGTTTTCATTTCCCAATTACTGGTATTGTATTTAACCCTCTGTTTCCCCCATGTCTTTGTGTGTGATTGTTTATTGTTCAGGTCGGTACGTTTCCGGCAGTTTTTTTCCGGGTGCTGTTTTCACCCGTGTTTTGTGGTAACCGTTATTGTTCGCACATTGGTATGTTTACTTTGTGCTATTTATTCAGTATAGTGCGTTGTTCACTCATCTCTGCTCTCCTGCGCCTGACTTCTTGCACCAGCTACACCCACCGCCTGACATTAGTACTTTTTGGAGAAATGTCCTCTGGTCTGATGAAACAAAAAGAGAACTGTTTGGCCATAATGACCATCGTTATGTTTGGAGGAAAAAGGGGCAGGCTTGCAAGCCAAAGATTAGCATCCCAGCCGTGAAGCACGGGGGTGGCAGCGCCATGTTGTGGGGGTGCTTTGCTGCAGGAGGGACGGGTGCACTTCACAAAATAGATGGCATCATGAGGGAGGAAATTATGTGGATATATTGAAGCAACATCTCAAGACATCAGTCAGGAAGTTGAAGCTTGGTTGCAAATGGGTCTTCCAAATGGACAATGACCCCAGCATACGTCCAAAGTTGTGGCAAAATGGCTTAAGGACAACAAAGTCAAGGTACTGGAGTGGCCATCACAAAGCCCTGACCTCAGTCCCATAGAAAATTTGTGGGCAGAACTGAAAAAGCATGTGCGAGCAAGGAGGCCTACAAACCTGACTCAGCTACACCAGCTCTGTCAGGAGGAATGGGCCAAAATTCACTCAACTTATTGTGGGAAGCTTGTGGAAGGCTTCCCGAAGCATTTGACCCAAGTTAAACAATTTAAAGGCAATGCTACCAAATACTAATTGAGTGTTTGGAAACGTCTGACCCACTGGGAATGTGAATAAAAGCTAAAATAAATAATTCTCTCTACTATTACTCTGACATTTCACATTCTTAAAATAAAGTGGTGATCCTAACTGACCGAAGAGGGAATTTTTACTAGGATTAAATATCAGGAATTGTGAAAAACTGAGTTTAAATGTATTTGGCTAAGGTTTATGTAAACTTTAACTGTATGTATTGCTGTTCCAGTAGCAGCTGGAGGAGAGCAGCAGCAGCACAGACTGAAGAGAGACGTGTTATTGACGTGTTATTGCTAGTGTTTCCCAGCAACACCAGAGCGGGTCCTCCTCCACAGAGGAACACTATTGTCTCCATGACCATCACCACCAAGAGATGACGTCATTCTCTATGGACTTAACATCATCTCTGACTCTACAATCTCAGGTTCATCATTTGAACGAGAGAGTGTCAGGTTTTGGCCAGGACTGTTCTGGTTTTTTGTCACTAGATGTCCCCATTGCACCTTTTTTGTACCTTTTGTTTTTCCCTTGCTCTAATTATTGTTTGCACCTGTATGTTAGCACCCAGCCCCAGCCCAAGCCTTGTTGTGAACATATATTTTTCTCTTGTTGGATTTTCCAGAGGTTCTCTGGTTTTGTTCTTTTGTATTTTGGATTAGTCTTTTAAGGTTTGTTTTTCCCTTGCTGTTTTTACCACTTTGTGGATTTCTTTGTATTTTGGAAGATATCTATTTTTTATTAAACCACCATCTCTAGTACTGCTGTGTCTGCCTCATCTTCTGGGTTCTGCCGATTTAGTGACTGTTTCTCGCACCGGGTCCTGACAGAAACACTGAGCCATTAAAATGAACCCAGAGGCAGCCAGTACCCAGGACTTTTTTCCCATGCTGTCCCACCACGAGGGGACTGTCCAACGTCACGAAGCTGCTCTGGTTCAGCAAGAGGCCTTAATGGCTGGAAATTCTCAACTTCTGTCGGAGATGATGACTTCCATAAAGCAGATTTCTGATCAACTTTCTCCTGCAACCGCTTCTGCTCCAGTTCATCAGATTCAAGTGCCCGTGGCAGTTAACCCCCTGGCTGAACCTCGTCTGCCGCCTCCCCAACGGTTCTCAGGTGATCCGAGTGGTTGTAAGGGGTTTTTCACCCAATGTTCTCTCTCCTTCGAGCTGCAACCCTCGTCATTTCCCACCGACCGGTCCAAGATAGCATATATCATCACCCTGCTGTCGGAAAAAGCCCTAGCCTGGGCTACTGCTGTGTGGGATGCCCAAAGTCCCTGCTGTGCCAGCTACTCTACCTTTGCTGAAGAATTCAAGCGAGTGTTTCAAGGTCCTACCAGCGGTCCTGACTCAGCCAAACAGCTCCTGACTCTCCGCCAAGGTCGGCGCAGCGTGACGGACTATGCCATCCAGTTCCGCACGGTGGCAGCAGCGAGTGGCTGGAATGACGAGGCGCTCACAGTGTGCTTTTTGAAGGGTCTTTCCGACACCATCCAAGATGAACTGGCCACTCGGGAACCACCGGACAACCTCGAGTCCCTGATCAAGTTGGCTTCACGCATAGACCAGCGTCTGAGAGAGAGAGAGCTCAACCGTAGATCTCTCACCCTAGCTCCTATCGGTCCCAGCTCCGAGTCTCCACCTTTATCCCCGCTGACTCCACCGGAACCCATGCAGGTTGGACGCATCTCCCAGGCTGAGAGAGACCGCCGGATGAGGGAGCGATGCTGTCTATATTGCGGCAAACCGGGCCATTTCCTCTCCACGTGTCCCGGGCTCCAGGGAAAACGCACTCTCCCGTGCAGGCCTGGGAGGACGGTAACGGGAAACATAACCTCCTCTCATCCATCCAACTCCCGCCTGCTCATTCCAGTTACCCTTTCCTGGGACAACCACGAGCTTCCCCTTCAAGCCTTGGTAGACTCTGGAGCCGCAGGTAACTTCATGGATGGTGTCTGGGCGAAGGAGAATGGCGTTCCCTCTGAACCTCTAAGTGACCCCATAAGGGTTACTACGTTGGATGGAAGCCCTTTGGGATCTGGACTTGTCACTCGTGTCACTACCCCCTTGCGTCTTTCAGTTTCCCAACACCAGGAAGTGATGAACTTTCATCTGACCTCGTGTTCCGAGTTCCCTCTCGTCCTTGGATACCCCTGGCTTCACAGCCATAACCCTCACATCGACTGGTCTGTGTGCACTATCAAGCAGTGGGGTCCTACGTGCCAAGCCACTTGTATCTTCCCAAGTTCCCCGAGTTCCCCTCCCGAGTCTCTAGAATCCATCGACCTGTCCCGAGTTCCCGAGTGTTACCATGACCTCAAACCGGTATTTAGCAAACAGAGGGCCACCAAACTACCACCCCATAGACCTTACGATTGCCCCATCGACCTGTTTCCGGGCACCTGCCCTCCCAGGGGTCGGATCTTTTCCCTATCTCCTCCCGAACGAGCTGCTATGGATACCTACATCAAGGACGCTCTGGCAGCAGGCCTCATGCGTCCATCCACCTCGCCGGCGGGAACAGGGTTTTTCTTTGTGGCCAAAAAAGACGGGGGATTACGTCCTTGCATCGACTACCGGGGACTTAATGCCATAACCGTCCGTAACCGCTACCCGCTACCCCTTATGGCCACAGCCTTTGAGCTGCTCCAGGAAGCAGTGGTCTTCACTAAGCTTGACCTGCGGAACGCATACCATCTTGTGCGGATCAAACCCGGTGACGAGTGGAAGACCGCTTTCAACACGCCTACTGGTCACTACGAATACTTGGTGATGCCCTTCGGCCTGACCAACGCCCCGGCTGTGTTCCAAGCGCTCATAAACGATGTGCTTAGGGATATGCTTAACATTTTCGTGTTTGTTTACTTGGATTACATCCTCATCTTTTCGAGCTCCCTTCAAGAACACACTAAGCATGTCAGACAAGTGCTCAAACGCCTCCTAGACAGCCATTTGTACGTTAAGCCGGAAAAGTGTGAATTCCATTCCTCTCGAGTACAGTTCCTGGGATTTGTAGTGGAACCCGGTCGAGTCCAGATGGACCCCAAGAAGGTAGGGGCGGTAGCAGATTGGCCCACCCCCAAGTCAGTTAAGGAAGTTCAGCGTTTCCTGGGCTTCACTAACTTCTACCGCAAGTTCATCAAGAACTTCAGCTCGGTGGCAGCCCCTCTCTCAGCTTTAACCAAGGGTGGCAACACAAGGTTTCTGTGGGGAAGAGAAGCTGAGACGGCCTTCCAAGGACTCAAGCAGCGCATCCTCTCTGCTCCCATCCTGACACTACCGACGGCGGATGAACCTTTTGTGGTGGAGGTAGACGCATCAGAGGTTGGTGTTGGAGCTGTCCTGTCTCAGAGGGGTGAAGACAAGAGGCTTCATCCTTGCGCCTTCTTCTCTCACCGGCTTACCCCGGCCGAGAGGAATTACGATGTGGGGGATCGTGAACTCCTAGCGGTTAAGATGGCATTGAAGGAATGGAGACACTGGCTCGAGGGGGCTTCTCAACCGTTTCAAGTGCTTACGGAGCACAAAAATCTGGAGTATATCCAGCAGGCGAAGCGGTTGAACTCCAGACAAGCTCAATGGTCTCTTTTCTTCAGCCGATTCCAGTTTATTCTCACCTATAGACCCGGGTCGAAGAATCTCAAACCGGATGCCTTGTCACGAGTCTACTCTCCTGCCATTCGAGAAGATACTGACATGACTGTTCTTCCTGCCGCTAAGATCGTGGCTCCGATCTCGTGGCAAGTGGAGGATACCGTGAAACAAGCTCAAGCCATCGAACCGGGCCCTGGAGGAGGTCCTGCTAATCGGTTGTTTGTTCCCAAGGCAGCAAGGTCCCAAGTCCTTCTGTGGGGGCACTCCTCTCGCCTCACCTGTCACCCGGGCGTAGGTCGCACCTTGGAGTTCATCCAGCGTAAGTTCTGGTGGCCCACCATAAAAGAAGACGTTGCCACTTTCGTCAAGGCCTGTTCCGTGTGCTGCCAGGGCAAATCTTCTCACCTCCGCCCTCAAGGACTCCTTCACCCCTTATCTATTCCCCACCGACCCTGGTCCCATATCTCGCTGGACTTTATTACTGGCCTTCCTCCGTCCCATGGTAATACTACGATCCTAGTCATCATCGACAGGTTTTCTAAGGCGGCCAGGTTTGTTCCCTTGACCAAATTACCTTCTGCCAAGGAAACAGCTGAGTTGGTGATTAACCATGTGTTCCGAGTCTTTGGCATCCCGCAAGATATGGTTTCCGACAGAGGTCCCCAGTTCGCCTCAAGGTTTTGGAAGGCCTTCTGCCAACTCATAGGGGCCACGGCCAGTTTATCTTCAGGGTACCATCCGGAGTCCAACGGCCAAACTGAGAGGATGAATCAGGAGCTGGAAACCACCCTCAGATGTATGGTTTCCAACAACCCATCCACATGGTCATCCTTCATTGTTTGGGCCGAGTACGCGCACAACACCTTGTGCTCCTCCTCCACTGGTATATCCCCGCACGAGTGTCAGTTTGGCTATGCTCCTCTATTGTTCCCGGACCAGGAGGCAGAAGTCAGAGTGCCTTCAGCCTCGAGGTTCATCAGACGCTGTCGGCTTACGTGGAAGAAGGTCCGTCTTAATCTTCTGCGTTCCTCACAGCAGTACCAACGACAAGCCAACAGACGTCGCCGTCCCGGTCCTACCCTGTACCCCGGCCAGAGAGTATGGCTCTCAACAAAAAAACTTACCGCTACGGGTGGAGTCTCGCAAGCTGTCCCAGAGATTCATCGGACCCTTTAAGATTGCCAGGAGAGTCAATCCCGTTACTTTTCGCCTGCACTTACCCAGATCCCTTAAAATCAATCCCACATTTCACATTTCTTTATTAAAACCTGTTGTTTTTTCTCCCCTTATTCCGGCAGGCAGACCTCCCCCTCCGCCCCGTGTCATCGGAGGCCAGTCGGCTTATACCGTCCACCGGATACTGGACTCCCGCCGGGTGCAGCGGTCCTGGCAGTATCTGGTGGACTGGGAAGGCTACGGTCCCGAGGAGCGCTCCTGGGTTCCTGCCAAGGACATACTGGACCCTGACCTCATTCGTCAGTTCAGGGCCCTCCACCCTGAGAAGGCTGGTAGGAACGTCAGGAGCCGTTCCTAGGAGGGGGATTCTGTCAGGTTTTGGCCAGGACTGTTCTGGTTTTTTGTCACTAGATGTCCCCATTGCACCTTTTTTGTACCTTTTGTTTTTCCCTTGCTCTAATTATTGTTTGCACCTGTATGTTAGCACCCAGCCCCAGCCCAAGCCTTGTTGTGAACATATATTTTTCTCTTGTTGGATTTTCCAGAGGTTCTCTGGTTTTGTTCTTTTGTATTTTGGATTAGTCTTTTAAGGTTTGTTTTTCCCTTGCTGTTTTTACCACTTTGTGGATTTCTTTGTATTTTGGAAGATATCTATTTTTTATTAAACCACCATCTCTAGTACTGCTGTGTCTGCCTCATCTTCTGGGTTCTGCCGATTTAGTGACTGTTTCTCGCACCGGGTCCTGACAGAGAGAACATTTATAGTGAAGCTAAATGTTAGTTGTATTTGGTGGAAGGGGTTTCTTGCAGGTTTGCTGCAGATCTATAGATAGCATGTAATACTGACTACTAATGGCCCATCGTGTTTAGATGACTGTGTGTGAGGAGGCTTGAGTTTATAATGGGAGCACTAGTTGCACTGTCTGTCTATAGTCTTTTCACTGTATATTTACTGTACAAGATGGAGACCACAGTGGTGCTGTATCATACTATAGTAGGGCAATATCTGATACAATACTCCTGTGGTCACAGTGTATAATGAATGGTAGGTTCACACTGGGCACAGACAACAGTTCAACGTCTAGTTTTGATTTACAGTTGGTTGAGTTGTCAACTAACCGTGAATTCAACGTGAAATCAACAACAAATGTTGCCATGTCATTGTATTTAGGTTAAAAGTTGGGTAAAAAAAGACGAAATCCCTTACACCGATGACTTTTTGCAAATCCAATTGGTTTTCCATGTTGATTCAACTTCATCACAAAGATTTGTTTGGTTTAATTGATGTGGAAACAGCGTTGATTCAACCAGTTTCTGCCCAGTGGGTTGAGTGTTTGTACAGTAGAACTCAGTGACGCATGTCATTGTCTTCACCCTCAGCACCTGCAGTAAGTCCCAGCTGCAGCAGTGGACTCTGACTGAGGGAGGTTTTTGTGCGGCTCTAAATCACTGTGTGAACACAGGACCACTGTGGTGACTCTGACAGTAGTAAACTCCTGTATCCTCAGCCTTGACTTCACTGATGGTCAGAGTGAAGTCAACACCATTTCCTCTCCCACTGCCACTGAACCTGGTGGAAACTGCTGTGAACCTGTCTGATGTGAAATAGATCAGGAGTTTAGGAGCTTCTCCAGACGTCTGATGGTACCAGGCCAGGAAATACTGTGAGCCAGAGTACCGAGTAACTTTACTACTGGCGCTACAGTCAATAGAGACAGTTTGACCCGGCTGGACTGATTTAGCTGCAGACTGAGTCAGTACATACTGGCCCCAAGACCCTGCAGAGAGAAAGAAGGAAAATATCACATTTAGGAAGGTAAAATATTTGTAAGATTACAACCGTAATTCCTCATTTACAACATGATGCTTGTGTTCTGAAAACGTTCAAAATGTCTCTCACCTTGTGCATAACAGACCAGAGTCCAGATGAAGATGGTGATGAAAGTCATGGTTGCCTTGGGTTCTGTTCAAATGAAATACAGCTCTCAGTCATGAAGTGTTCAACTCACAGGGCTATAAACACTCCCAGAGCACTGAAGCATGTGATGCCAATGCAAAGTGTCTCTTTATGGAAATGTTCCTCCTGGCAAATCACTGCACTGTCATTGAGAAAAGTTCTGAAATCCTCCTCCATGTGTTGTCTGAAAGTCATTACAAAAAAGTATTTATACTGACACATTCCATCATTGCTGTATCAAGCTCTTTTCATGATTACTTGTTACAATATGATTAAATATTATCAACATAGTGCACAGCAGTTTTCATACTGTTGAAGTTTATTGGGGAACGGGGAACGTGAATGTGTCCAATCTCCTGGAGTTCCAGACTATACCAGTAGGGGGCATCAGTGGCAAAGTAAGATTCATTGATCAGGTCCATGTTGTGTTAAAAACGTTCCCCTCTGTGTCTGTCTGGAGGTTTTTGTACTGCGAGTCAATCAGACTCTATCACTGTGGTGGACCAAACTGAGTGTTAGTAGTATTCAATTCTCGATCTTGACCTCTGTTATCAAAATCCCAATTCATTTTCTTAACACTACTACAACTCCCTTAAATAGAAAGTAGAAATGTGTATTTAAAAATATTGAGTTCAATTAAAATGCCTATTCAAGATAGTATATATCAAACAAGGTGCTTATAAAGTGTGTATTAGTTTCGAACAATGGTGTTATTGTTGAAATCTGAGAGTGGTTTGGATAAATGTAGGTTTACAAAGAGCGAGAGCCGTGTCTCTACAGTTTCAAAGGTTTTTGTTTGACCGTTGCATGAGTTTGTATCACTGTGGTACACTTTTGGTGGAGGCACTAGACTGGATGTTGGAAGTAAGTTCATCTACATCTAATTTCATTTTTTTAATCAACCAGGTAATTATTAGAATCAGGTGAACTATATTAGGGTTGGAGTGAAAACCTACAGGACAGTAGATATACAGGAACAGGGTTGGAGTGAAAACCTACAGGACAGTAGCTCTACAGGAACTATATTAGGGTTGGAGTGAAAACCTACAGGACAGTAGATATACAGGAACAGGGTTGGAGTGAAAACCTACAGGACAGTAGCTCTACAGGAACTATATTAGGGTTGGAGTGAAAACCTACAGGACAGTAGATATACAGGAACAGGGTTGGAGTGAAAACCTACAGGACAGTAGGTCTACAGGAACAGGGTTGGAGTGAAAACCTACAGGACAGTAGGTCTACAGGAACAGGGTTGGAGTGAAAACCTACAGGACAGTAGGTCGACAGGAACAGGGTTGGAGTGAAAACCTACAGGACAGTAGGTCTACAGGAACAGGGTTGGAGTGAAAACCTACAGGACAGTAACTCTACGGGAACAGGGTTGGAGTGAAAACCTACAGGACAGTAGCTCTACAGGAACTATATTAGGGTTGGAGTGAAAACCTACAGGACAGTAGATATACAGGAACAGGGTTGGAGTGAAAACCTACAGGACAGTAGGTCTACAGGAACAGGGTTGGAGTGAAAACCTACAGGACAGTAGGTCTACAGGAACAGGGTTGGAGTGAAAACCTACAGGACAGTAGGTCTACAGGAACAGGGTTGGAGTGAAAACCTACAGGACAGTAGGTCTACAGGAACAGGGTTGGAGTGAAAACCTACAGGACAGTAGATATACAGGAACAGGGTTGGAGTGAAAACCTACAGGACAGTAGGTCTACAGGAACAGGGTTGGAGTGAAAACCTACAGGACAGTAGGTCTACAGGAACAGGGTTGGAGTGAAAACCTACAGGACAGTAGGTCTACAGGAACAGGGTTGGAGTGAAAACCTACAGGACAGTAGGTCTACAGGAACAGGGTTGGAGTGAAAACCTACAGGACAGTAACTCTACGGGAACAGGGTTGGAGTGAAAACCTACAGGACAGTAGCTCTACAGGAACAGGGTTGGAGTGAAAACCTACAGGACAGTAGATATACAGGAACAGGGTTGGAGTGAAAACCTGCAGGACAGTAGGTCTACAGGAACAGGGTTGGAGTGAAAACCTACAGGACAGTAACTCTACGGGAACAGGGTTGGAGTGAAAACCTACAGGACAGTAGCTCTACAGGAACTATATTAGGGTTGGAGTGAAAACCTACAGGACAGTAGATATACAGGAACAGGGTTGGAGTGAAAACCTACAGGACAGTAGGTCTACAGGAACAGGGTTGGAGTGAAAACCTACAGGACAGTAGGTCTACAGGAACAGGGTTGGAGTGAAAACCTACAGGACAGTAGGTCTACAGGAACAGGGTTGGAGTGAAAACCTACAGGACAGTAGGTCTACAGGAACAGGGTTGGAGTGAAAACCTACAGGACAGTAGATATACAGGAACAGGGTTGGAGTGAAAACCTACAGGACAGTAGGTCTACAGGAACAGGGTTGGAGTGAAAACCTACAGGACAGTAGGTCTACAGGAACAGGGTTGGAGTGAAAACCTACAGGACAGTAGGTCTACAGGAACAGGGTTGGAGTGAAAACCTACAGGACAGTAGGTCTACAGGAACAGGGTTGGAGTGAAAGCCTACAGGACAGTAACTCTACGGGAACAGGGTTGGAGTGAAAACCTACAGGACAGTAGCTCTACAGGAACAGGGTTGGAGTGAAAACCTACAGGACAGTAGATATACAGGAACAGGGTTGGAGTGAAAACCTACAGGACAGTAGGTCTACAGGAACAGGGTTGGAGTGAAAACCTACAGGACAGTAACTCTACGGGAACAGGGTTGGAGTGAAAACCTACAGGACAACAGATATACAGGAACAGGGTTGGAGTGAAAACCTACAGGACAGTAGGTCTACAGGAACAGGGTTGGAGTGAAAACCTACAGGACAGTAGATATACAGGAACAGGGTTGGAGTGAAAACCTACAGGACAGTAGCTCTAGGGGAACAGGGTTGGAGTGAAAACCTACAGGACAGTAGCTCTACAGGAACAGGTTTGGAGTGAAAACCTACAGGACAGTAGATCTACAGGAACAGGGTTGGAGTGAAAGCCTACAGGACAGTAGATATACAGGAGCAGAGTTGGAGTGAAAGCCTACAGGACAGTAGCTCTACAGGAACAGGGTTGGAGACCCATGCTCTTACACTATACTTGTTTGTTTTATCACATTGTCAGAGTCTATCTAGAAGATCGTGAAGCAGTCAGGCGCAGGACACAGGTAAGAGTAAAAGAATACTGTATTTACTCAATCCAAGAACGTAACAAAAAATCCTGTTATAAAACAATGACAAAACAGGACTCGAACTCCAACACACGAAAGACAATCACGCACAAAACAGAAAGGGAAACCAGAGGGTTAAATAAGGAACATAATTATGAGATGGGAACCAGGTGGGTAAACAGATAAAACAAAAGGAAAAATGAAACATGGATCAGTGGCAGCTAGAAGGCCGGTGACGTCGACCGCCGAACATCGCCCGAACAAGGAGAGGGAACAACTTCGGTGGAAGTCGTGACACACATAAACTGAAGTTAGGTGAACTATTCGAATTTTAGCAACCAGGAAATGGTGGAGTGATTTCTGCATAATGCATCTTTAAATGTAATATTATTTTGACATGGTTACGGTCAACTGGAATTTACTTCCTCAGCATTATTTTAAACATCATCATTTAAGAATTGGTCATACGTTCTGTGGAATGTTCTTCAAAATAATAATAATAATGAATAATGAAATGCAGTTTGATTCCTAGTATTTTATCCCATTACAAAAAAGGGAGAGGAATGCTGAAATATTTTCATTTTAAAAAAGTTTCAGTTTTGAAGATAGTTGAATGTATTTTCAGTAATCTCATATAGTCATAATATGCTTCAGTAACTACTCAAAGGGAAGTGAAAGAGTGACAGAAAGACTGAGAAGCTGTGTGTTTGAGGGACAGAAACCTACTGAAAAAACCCCAACCTAGTTTAAAGCTAAGATGTAAAACTGCTGCATCATTATTGTCATATCAGTCTGGTGATTGATTGACAGCTCCCCTCTCTCTAACTTCCCACCTGTCTGCTAGGTGACGTTCGTCCCACCATGACGGTCCTGCCCCCCTCCAGGGTGGAGCTGCAGCAGGGGAAGGCCACTCTCATGTGCCTGGCAAACAAGGGCTTCCCCACAGACTGGAAGCTGAGCTGGAAGGTGGATGGGAGCAGTAGCAGCACCTGGGAGGTGACCGGGAGCCCTGGGGTCCTGGAGAAGGACGGCCACTACAGCTGGAGCAGCACCCTGACCCTCCCTGTCGACCAGTGGAGGAAGGTGGGCTCTGTGACCTGTGAGGCCACCCAGGGCTCCCAGACTCCACTCTCGGAGACACTGAGGAGAGACCAGTGTTCTGATTAATGAGCTCCTCCTCTGACTCCACTGTTTTTATTCTGTTCTACACTTTTTACTCTGTCCTCGCCGTCTTACTGATCCAGCACTACTAGCAGCACAGGAGGTTGGTGGCACCTTAAATAGGGAGGACGGGCTCATAGTTATGGCTGAAATGGAATACATGGAATGTTATCGAACTCATCAAACACATGGTTTCCATGTGATCCAAACCATTCCATTCACTTCATTCCAGACATTATTATGAGCCGTCCTCCCCTCAGCAGCCTCCTGTGACTAGCACACTTCTGCTGGGCTGGACCCTGTATGGGAATCCATATCTCTCTGATTCCGATGTCATAGATCTGCTTGGCTTTCTTAATCAAGTGTGTGATGCCCTTTATTGCTGTAATGCTGTTGGTTCTGACATGTTGAGATAATAAAGACATTCAATCTTTAAAATTGTTTGCCTGGATATCATTATTTAATGAGTTTTACCGTTAGACATTGAGATCTTTGTGATTTGTTTAGTTTCATGAGGAATGGAGAGCTCTGCCATGGAAAAGGATTTTACTATTACATTTCAGTTAAATAGCTTCGCTCAATGAATGCTTGGCTGATTGGGCCAAAGTTGGTACCAGTCAAAAGGATATCTACAGCACAGGAGGTTGGTGGCACCTTAATTGGGGAGGACTGGCTCATAGTGATGACTGGAACAGAATAAATGGAATAGTATTGAACTCATCAAACATATGGTTTCTATGTGTTTGATACCCTTCCATTCACTCCATTTCAGCCATTATTATGAGCCGTCCTCCCCTCAGCAGCCTCCTGTGATCTACAGTGAAACTAATACTGAAACCATGTGCAATAAACTCACTGGTTTTCATGATATTACTAGTACTGAATCCATTAGCTATAAACTCACTGGTCTTCATGATATTACTAATACTGAACCCATTAGCTATAAACTCACTGGTCTTCATGATATTACTAGTACTGAATCCATTAGCTATAAACTCACTGGTCTTCATGATATTACTAATACTGAACCCATTAGCTATAAACTCACTGGTCTTCATGATATTACTAGTACTGAATCCATTAGCTATAAACTCACTGGTCTTCATGATATTACTAATACTGAACCCATTAGCTATAAACTCACTGGTCTTCATGATATTACTAGTACTGAATCCATTAGCTATAAAATCACTGGTCTTCATGATATTACTAATACTGAATCCATTCGCTATAAAATCACTGGTCTTCATGATATTTCTAATACTGAAGCCATGTGCTCTAAAATCACTGAAACTCTCTGGGGACAGGTGAACATCTGGCTATGGTGCTGCTCTATTCTGGGAGCATGGCAGTTCCCTGCCCATGCAAATCTGAGTTTCAACCCCACCACAGCTCACAATCTCTCAGCCTCAATCTTCTGGGACTGGGGCAGCTGTGTGTTTGACTAGAGAACTGAACATGGGCTGGGGAAGCAGATATTACACTGGACTTTGCATAATGTTCAAATAGGGGACTTCAATCTAAGATCTTTCATGAACTTGTATATGTAAACCAAATGTATTTGTGACAGATATGTATAATCGTGATATCAAAGTAGTACTTCTTGAATGGAATCAATATGACTGTATTCACTCTTTCAAGGTTGGAGGGGTATAGAAGTTGAGTAGGTGATGAATAGTTGGGAAGTTGGATTTGGACAGGGTCAATATTCATGCATTTGTGAACTGAAATGGGTGATTTTCATAATATGAAGTTAAATCAAAACTTTCAACAAACATCTAGAGTTTTTCTGAATGTTGTTCAACATTTCCTACAAAATCAATCATTTCTTACATCTCTGTTTCCTTAGTGGTCCCAGTGTGTTTACACAAATGTCCTCTTTTGCAGAATACATTGAGAGATATGTACAGTAACATAGTTCATAAACAAGTCTAACCAATTCCATTATTGTACACTGACAGTCAGAGTGTAGTGAGAAGCAGATACACTCCCACTGAAACTCTGTCGCCCTCCACCGACCACAGTGTGTTATGGGAGTTTGGATGATAAAGTGGGTGTTTTACTTTATGGTGTTTTTCAATCATGTATTTGGTACAGTTTCACAAATCTAAGCATAAAAACCAAAACAGATCATCAAAATGGCTCATGTTTCAAAACTCTAAGCACATTTCCAACTGACTGAGTACAACAAACAAAGTCACATATCACTTTTTCAATTTGGATGCATATCTAATCGAATTATCTTCTTCTTTTTTTTTTCACCTCTATTTAACCAGCTAAGCTAGTTGAGAACAAGTTCTCATTTACAACTGCGATCTGGCCAAGATAAAGCAAAGCAGTGCGACACAAACAACAACACAGAGTTACACATGGAATAAACAAGCGTACACAATAGAAAAAAAAGAAAGTCTATATACAGTGTGTGAAAATGGCGTGAAGAGGTAAGGCAATAAATAGGCCATAGTAGCAAAGTAATTACAATATAGCAGATTAACACTGGAGTGATAGATGAGCAGATGATGATGTGGAAGTAGTGAAACTGGTTTGCAAAAGAGCAGAAAAGTGAATAAAAACAATATGGGGATGAGGTAGGTAGATTGTGTGGGCAATTTACAGATGGACTATGTACAGCTGCAGTGATCGGTTAGATGTTCAGATAGCTGATGTTTAAAGTTAGTGGGGGAAATGTAAGTCTCCAGCTTCAGCGATTTTTGCAATTCGTTCCAGTCACTGGCAGCAGAGAACTGGAAGGAAAGGCGGCCAAAGGAGGTGTTGGCTTTGGGGATGACCAGTGAGATATACCTGTTGGAGCACGTGCTACGGGTGGGTGTTGTTAACGTGACCAGTGAGCTGAGATAAGGAGGAGCTTTACCTAGCATAGACTTATAGATGACCTGGAGCCAGTGGGTCTGGCGACAAATATGTAGCGAGGGCCAGCCGACTAGAGCATACAGGTCACAGTGGTGGGTGGTATAAGGGGCTTTGGTAACAAAACGGGTGGCACTGTGATAGACTGCATCCAGTTTGCTGAGTAGAGTATTGGAAGCTATTTTGTAGATGACATCGCCGAAGTCGAGGATCGGTAGGATAGTCAGTTTTACTAGGGTAAGTTTGGCAGCGTTAGTGAAGGAGGCTTTTTTGTGAAATAGAAAGCCGATTCTAGATTTGATTTTGGATTGGAGATGTTTGATATGAGTCTGGAAGGAGAGTTTACAGTCTAGCCAGACACCTAGGTATTTCTAGTTGTCCACGTACTCTAGGTCAGAACCGTCCAGAGTAGTGATGCTAGTCGGGCAGGCGGGTGCGGGCAGCGAACGGTTGAAAAGCATGCATTTGGTTTTACTAGCGTTTAAGAGCAGTTGGAGGCCACGGAAGGAGTGTTGTATGGCATTGAAGCTCGTTTGGAGGTTAGTTAACACAGTGTCCAAAGAAGGGCCAGATGTATACAGAATGGTGTCGTCTGCGTAGAGTTGGATCAGGGAATCACCCGCAGCAAGAGCGACATCGTTGATATATACAGAGAAAAGAGTTGGCCCGAGAATTGAACCCTGTGGTACCCCCATAGAGACTGCCAGAGGTCCGGACAACAGGCCCTCCGATTTGACACACTGAACTCTGTCTGTGAAGTAATTGGTGAAGGCAGTCATTTGAGAAACCAAGGCGATTGAGTCTGCCGATAAGAATATGGTGATTGACAGAGTCGAAAGCCTTGGCCAGGTCGATGAAGACGACTGCACAGTACTGTCTTTTATCGATGGCGGTTATGATATCGTTTAGTACCTTGAGCGTGGCTGAGGTGCACCCATGACCAGCTCGGAAACCGGATTGCACAGCGGAGAAGGTACGGTGGGATTCGAAATGGTTGGTGATCTGTTTGTTAACTTGGCTTTCGAAGACTATAGAAAGGCAGGGCAGGATGGATATAGGTCTATAACAGTTTGGGTCTAGAGTGTCATCCCCTTTGAAGAGGGGGATGACCGCGGCAGCTTTCCAATCTTTAGGGATCTCGGACGATACGAAAGAGAGGTTCAACAGACTGGTAATAGCGGTTGCAACAATTGCGGCGGATCATTTTAGAAAGAGAGGGTCCAGATTGTCTAGCCCAGCTGATTTGTATCTGCTGTTCAAAATGAAATATTCACTTACTTCTGATATGATTTCCTTGTAATTTGCTAACAATGCAATTAACTATCACTTAATTAATCTAACTGCTCAAAAATGATAACTACCGAACCAAAATTATGTAGTGCCTGGTTAAGATATGATTGACGGTAGGTTGTATATAGAGTGTGGTCTCCTGTTTCTTTACTATAGACTACTGAGGTATTCTGTATGTGAATCTCTGTCTGAGTGTTATAGCAAGGTTCCTGTGTCTGTGTCATCTATCTGGAAGACTGATTGTTAAAGGAAACTTACATCACCTCATGCAAAGGACCAGCCAACATTTGGCGAGCTTGCCAGGAGTGAGTGACCACTGCGTCTGGATGATCTTCGTCCCACTGTGCAGCGCATCAAATTATAAGGTAAGCAGACGCCTGTTAAACCTAAAGTCTGAAATGAGAAAAAGCACTGTGTGGTTGATGACTCATTCCAGAATGTACAGTAAGAGGCAGCTCACTCATGGGGTTGATAATTACAGGAACAGTCGATACCTAAATGTATGTACAAGCCCGGCTGTATGTACAGTGGGGCAAAAAAGTATTTAGTCAGCCACCAATTGTGCAAGTTCTCCCACTTAAAAATATGAGAGAGGCCTGTAATTTTCATCATAGGTACACTTCAACTATGACAGACAAAATGAGGAAGAAAATTCCAGAAAATCACATTGTAGGATTTTTAATGAATTTATTTGCAAATTATGGTGGAAAATAAGTATTTGGTCACCTACAAACAAGCAAGATTTCTGGCTCTCACAGACCTGTAACTTCTTCTTTAAGAGGCTCCTCTGTCCTCCACTCATTACCTGTATTAATGGCACCTGTTTGAACTTGTTATCAGTATAAAAGACACCTGTCCACAACCTCAAACAGTCACACTCCAAACTCCACTATGGCCAAGACCAAAGAGCTGTCAAAGGACACCAGAAATAAAATTGTAATAGTTTGAAATTCCTGAGGGTCTAATGGAACCTTGTGTGCGGAACTTGGTTATAGATTAGGATGAACCAAGTCAGTACTGAGGTACTGGGTGACAAGTGATTGAAAGTGTTGGTTGGTTTTATGTATGGTGTTCTTACCTGAGGGAAGACACTGGTTTTATGTATGGTGTTCTTACCTGAGGGAAGACACTGGTTTTATGTATGGTGTTCTTACCTGAGGGAAGACACTGGTTTTATGCATGGTGTTCTTACCTGAGGGAAGACACTGGTTTTATGTATGGTGTTCTTACCTGAGGGAAGACACTGGTTTTATGTATGGTGTTCTTACCTGAGGGAAGACACTGGTTTTATGTATGGTGTCCTTACCTGAGGGAAGACACTGGTTTTATGTATGGTGTTCTTACCTGAGGGAAGACACTGGTTTTATGTATGGTGTTCTTACCTGAGGGAAGACACTGGTTTTATGTATGGTGTCCTTACCTGAGGGAAGACACTGGTTTTATGTATGGTGTTCTTACCTGAGGGAGACACTGGTTTTGTTTTGATATATGTATAATTGGTGGGGTTATAGATTTGGTGTGGGACAATTGTTGTATGAGTTGAGTGTATTTGATAACAGTGAATGAATATATGCTAGTCAATATCAATAATTTCTATGTACTGAAATAAATCTAGACTGGTATTGATAACAAGTCTTTAAGACTAGTACAAGAAGGGATACATTTGTGAATTGCGTATTGGGAAAGACATATTGTGAGTTTACTCTTCCATTACATCCACAAGAGAGGAGATAGGGAGACCCCCGTACTGAAGTTAAAAAACAATTGAAACCAATTGTGGTTATTTACCATACATGTGGAACCATTTACAGTGGCGTGGTTAGTGAATAAATGTAGTGAAACTAAAGAAGAAGAGGGGTTAGAGAAAATAGAACTGGGTTGGGTATATCATCCTATGTTAGGTTCTACTACCCGTATACAGGGATAGAACTGGGTTGGGTATATCATCCTATGTTAGGTTCTACTACCCGTATACAGGGATAGAACTGCGTTGGGTATATCATCCTATGTTAGGTTCTACTACCCGTATACAGGGATAGAACTGGGTTGGGTATATCATCCTATGTTAGGTTCTACTACCCGTATACAGGGATAAAACTGGGTTTGGTATATCATCCTATGTTAGGTTCTACTACCCGTATACAGGGATAGAACTGCGTTGGGTATATCATCCTATGTTAGGTTCTACTACCCGTATACAGGGATAGAACTGGGTTGGGTATATCATCCTATGTTAGGTTCTACTACCCGTATACAGGGATAGAACTGCGTTGGGTATATCATCCTATGTTAGGTTCTACTACCCGTATACAGGGATAGAACTGCGTTGGGTATATCATCCTATGTTAGGTTCTACTACCCGTATACAGGGATAGAACTGGGTTGGGTATATCATCCTATGTTAGGTTCTACTACCCGTATACAGGGATAGAACTGGGTTGGGTATATCATCCTATGTTAGGTTCTACTACCCGTATACAGGGATAGAACTGGGTTGGGTATATCATCCTATGTTAGGTTCTACTACCCGTATACAGGGATAGAACTGCGTTGGGTATATCATCCTATGTTAGGTTCTACTACCCGTATACAGGGATAGAACTGCGTTGGGTATATCATCCTATGTTAGGTTCTACTACCCGTATACAGGGATAGAACTGCGTTGGGTATATCATCCTATGTTAGGTTCTACTACCCGTATACAGGGATAGAACTGGGTTGGGTATATCATCCTATGTTAGGTTCTACTACCCGTATACAGGGATAGAACTGGGTTGGGTATATCATCCTATGTTAGGTTCTACTACCCGTATACAGGGATAGAACTGCGTTGGGTATATCCTCCTATGTTAGGTTCTACTACCCGTATACAGGGATAGAACTGCGTTGGGTATATCCTCCTATGTTAGGTTCTACTACCCGTATACAGGGATAGAACTGGGTTGGGTATATCATCCTATGTTAGGTTCTACTACCCGTATACAGGGATAGAACTGCGTTGGGTATATCCTCCTATGTTAGGTTCTACTACCCGTATACAGGGATAGAACTGTGTTGGGTATATCATCCTATGTTAGGTTCTACTACCCATATACAGGGATAGAACTGTGTTGGGTATATCATCCTATGTTAGGTTCTACTACCCGTATACAGGGATAGAACTGTGTTGGGTATATCATCCTATGTTAGGTTCTACTACCCGTATACAGGGATAGAACTGGGTTGGGTATATCATCCTATGTTAGGTTCTACTACCCGTATACAGGGATAGAACTGGGTTGGGTATATCATCTGATGTTAGGTTCTACTACCCGTATACAGGGATAGAACTGGGTTGGGTATATCATCTGATGTTAGGTTCTAGGCGCCGGAAAGAGATGGCTGCCTCGCTTCGCGTTCCTTGGAAAATATGCAGTATTTTGTTTTTTTACGTGTTATTTCTTACATCGGTACCCCGGGTAATCTTAGGTTTCATTACATACAGTCGGGAGGAACTACTGAATATACGATTAACGTCAACTCATCATCGTTCCTACCAGGAATATGACTTTCCCGAAACGGATCCAGTGTCTTGCCTTCCACACAATACAATGGATCTGATCCCAGCCGGCGACCCTGTGCGTCGCCGAAAAAGGGGAAAACGTGGCGGTCTCGTGGTCAGGCTTCGGAGACGGGCACATCGCGCTCCACTCCCTAGCATACTACTCGCCAATGTCCAGTCTCTTGACAATAAGGTTGATGAAATCCGAGCACGGGTAGCATTCCAGAGAGACATCAGGGATTGCAACGTGCTCTGCTTCACGGAAACATGGCTAACTCAAGGGACGCTAACGGAGTCGGTGCAGCCAGCTGGTTTCTCCATGCATCGCGCCGACAGAAACAAACATCTTTCCGGTAAGAAGAGGGGCGGGGGGGTATGCCTTATGATTAACGAGAAGTGGTGTGATCATCATAACAACACACAAGAACTCAAGTCGTTCTGTTCACCTGATCTAGAACTCCTCACAATCAAATGTCGACCGCATTATCTACCAAGGGAATTCTCGTCAATCATAATCACAGCCGTATACATTCCCCCCCAAGCAGACACATCGATGGCCCTGAACGAACTTTATCTGACTCTTTGTAAACTGGAAACCACACACCCTGAGGCTGCATTCATCGTAGCTGGGGATTTTAACAAGGCTAATCTAAAAACAAAACTCCCTAAATTCTATCAGCATATCGATTGTGCTACCAGGGCTGGAAAAACACTAGACCATTGTTACACTAATTTCCGCGACGCTTATAAGGCCCTCCCCCGCCCCCCTTTCGGAAAAGCTGACCACGACTCCATTTTGTTGATTCCAGCCTACAAACAAAAACTCAAACAACAAGCTCCCGCGCTCAGGTCTGTTCAACGCTGGTCCGACCAATCTGAATCCACGCTTCAAGACTGCTTCGATCACGCAGATTGGAATATGTTCCGCATCGCGTCCAACAACAATATTGACGAATATGCTGATTCGGTGAGCGAGTTCATTAGGAAGTGCATTGACGATGTCGTACCCACAGCAACGATAAAAACATTCCCAAACCAGAAACCGTGGATTGACGGCAGCATTCGCGTGAAACTGAAAGCGCGAACCACTGCTTTTAACCAGGGCAAGGTGACCGGAAGCATGACCGAATACAAACAGTGTAGCTATTCTCTCCGCAAGGCAATCAAACAGGCCAAGTCTCAGTACAGAGACAAAATCGAGTCGAAATTCAACAGCTCAGACACAAGAGGTATGTGGCAGGGTCTACAGTCAATCACGGATTACAAAAAGAAAACCAGCCCCGTCGAGGACCAGGATGTCTTGCTCCCAGACAGGCTAAACAACTTTTTTGCCCGCTTTGAGGACAATACAGTGCCACTGACACGGCCCCCTACCAAAACCTGCGGGCTCTCCTTCACTGCAGCCGAGGTGAGTAAAACATTTAAACGTGTTAACCCTCGCAAGGCTGCAGGCCCAGACGGCATTCCCAGCCGCGTCCTCAGAGCATGCGCAGACCAGCTGGCTGGTGTGTTTACGGACATATTCAATCAATCCTTATCCCAGTCTGCTGTTCCCACATGCTTCAAGAGGGCCACCATTGTTCCTGTTCCCAAGAAAGCTAAGGTAACTGAGCTAAACGACTACCGCCCCGTAGCACTCACTTCCGTCATCATGAAGTGCTTTGAGAGACTAGTCAAGGACCATATCACCTCCACCCTACCGGACACCCTAGACCCACTCCAATTTGCTTACCGACCCAATAGGTCCACAGACGACGCAATCGCAACCACACTGCACACTGCCCTAACCCATCTGGACAAGAGGAATACCCATGTGAGAATGCTGTTCATCGATTACAGCTCAGCATTTAACACCATAGTACCCTCCAAACTCGTCATCAAGCTCGAGACCCTGGGTCTCGACCCCGCCCTGTGCAACTGGGTCCTGGACTTCCTGACGGGCCGCCCCCAGGTGGTGAGGGTAGGTAACAACATCTCCACCCCGCTGATCCTCAACACTGGGGCCCCACAAGGGTGCGTTCTGAGCCCTCTCCTGTACTCACTGCGTGGCCATGCACGCCTCCAACTCAATCATCAAGTTTGCGGATGACACTACAGTGGTAGGCTTGATCACCAACAACGACGAGACGGCCTACAGGGAGGAGGTGAGGGCCCTCGGAGTGTGGTGTCAGGAAAATAACCTCATACTCAACGTCAACAAAACAAAGGAGATGATTGTGGACTTCAGGAAACAGCAGAGGGAGCACCCCCCTATCCACATCGACGGGTCAGTAGTGGAGAAGGTGGAAAGTTTTAAGTTCCTCGGTGTACACATCACGGACAAACTGAACTGGTCCACCCACACAGACAGCGTTGTGAAGAAGGCGCAGCAGCGCCTCTTCAACCTCAGGAGGCTGAAGAAATTCGGCTTGTCACCAAAAGCACTCACAAACTTCTACAGATGCACAATCGAGAGCATCCTGTCGGGCTGTATCACCGCCTGGTACGGCAACTGCTCCGCCCACAACCGTAAGGCTCTCCAGAGGGTAGTGAGGTCTGCAGAACGCATCACCAGGGGCAAACTACCTGCCCTCCAGGACACCTACACCACCCGATGTCACAGGAAGGCCATAAAGATCATCAAGGACAACAACCACCCAAGCCACTGCCTGTTCACCCCGCTATCATCCAGAAGGCGAGGTCAGTACAGGTGCATCAAAGCAGGGACCGAGAGACTGAAAAACAGCTTCTATCTCAAGGCCATCAGACTGTTAAACAGCCACCACTAACATTTAGCGGCCGCTGCCAACATACTGACTCAACTCCAGCCACTTTAAAAATGGGAATTGATGGAAATTATGTAAAAATGTACCACTAGCCACTTTAAGCAATGCCACTTAATACAATGTTTACATACCCTACATTACCCATCTCATATGTATATATACTGTACTCTATATCATCTACTGCATCTTGCCATCTTTATGCAATACATGTACCACTAGCCACTTTAAACTATGCCACTTTATGTTTACATACCCTACAGTACTCATCTCATATGTATATACCGTACTCTATACCATCTACTGCATCTGCCATGCCGTTCTGTACCACCACTCATCCATATATCTTTATGTACATATTCTTTATCCCTTACACTTGTGTGTGTGTGTAAGGTAGTAGTGTGGAATTGTTAGGTTAGATTACTGTTGGTTATTACTGCATTGTCGGAACTAGAAGCACAAGCATTTCGCTACACTCGCATTAACATCTGCTAACCATGTGTATGTGACTAATAAAATTTGATTTGATTTGATTTGATTTACTACCCGTATACGGGGATAGAACTGGTGTTTTCTACACTACCATACAGATAAGTCACTCAGTCCACATTACATAGAACCTGATTAAAACAAAGTCACGGGGCACCATGACAGGTTCAACCAAAGGCAGTGCAGAGACAGTGGGTCCCACACCAATGAAACATACTAGTCCTAAACAATATTTACAGGACAAATATCCCTACTTGAAACCGACCTGGACTGGGTGTTTTGTAAATGGAATAAATGGACAAACAAAGAAGAAAAGGAACATTTGATAAGACTAAGTGTGATGTGATAATTGACATAGTCAAGGGAAGGCAAGGCAGTAAGAAGAAGGGTAATAAGAAGGTTACCATACTGTCAGACACTATATTGGGACTCATTCGGACTGAAGGACAGACGTTTTATGCTCAAAGTCAGTTGAAACAGTTGAAGAGTCAATGGATGGCGGAACAAGGGAAAAAGAGAGACCCAGGATGTGGGCCCCTTCAACCTACAGCTCCCCCACCGTATGAAGATAAAGAAGGAGGTGTGGAAGTGAGAGAAGGTTTATACCCTTTAATAGCTACTGGTACAAAGGTCATTATTAAGGGGGAACTAATGAAAGAAGGAGAAGAGGACGAGAGTCTACAAACGGGGGAAAAAAGAATAGAGCGAGACGGAGAAAATAGTTTCAGTAATTGGCGAATTGCGGAATTAGGGTCCCCCTGGTCCTCGTCAACCCCTCTAGGAAACCCAGGCAAAGACAAAGACAGGAAGATTCCGCATATGGCCAGCAGTTCATATAAGGGCAGTAGTGGACCCTGGGATCCGGAGAAGGACTGGGAAACAGGCAGTACGAAAACGATCTCATACAAACCAGTGAGAACTGCCAGACATATGATGGAAGAGCAACGTTTGGAACAAGTAAAAGAATACTGTGTTTTCGAAGAACAATGGAAAGACTTGAGGCGTAAAGTCCACGAACACCGAAAACAACTGAGGGAACTACAGGATGACAATTCTGAGGAAAACAGGAGACAATATGATGAACTAAGAGAACAACTCACGGAAGAGGAAAGAATGGAAGGTGATATAGAAGAGAAAATGGAAAGAATGAAACTCGAAGAGGAAAAATGTAGAGGATATAGAGCAAGAAGTTCGGATGATGACCCAAAGGGCGTGTTCCTTCTAGTGTACAAACAAGGCACGGGCGGGCAAATGTATGCTGAATACAAGCCCTGGAGTTTTGGAGATATTGCAAATTGCTGCTAAATCCCTACCAAGAATGTCGAAATGAGCTGAAGTCTGGATAAGAGAATTTGAAACAAGACACGGCCACCAGACCCTTTGCCTTGGAGATATGAAGGGAATTTTATCCCGGGCACTCACCCATGGACAGTTCACTGACGTAATGATCCGTTGTGGGTTAATGGCTCAACCCGCTGAGCTGGAGTTAAGCCAGTGCAGACAACACCTATGGGACTGCTTGAGAGATATGTTCCCTACCATGCGAGACATGAGTAGACTATCTGACTATAAATTTGGACCCGACTCAGATTTCGGAGATTGGATAGATAACCTGAAACAGAAATGGCTTGAGGAATTGGGAGAGCGCCATGACCATTCTGAAGCCACCAAGAACATGTTTTATGACAGAGCCTGCCGCAACCTCCCAGAAAAAGTACAGACGCAACTGAGGGATGTCGTGGGCTGGGATAGAAAGGCGGGTGGGGAACGTGAGGATTATATGAGACACCACTGCCAGAACTGTCTTTGTGATGAACAAGCAGAGAAATCAAGACAACAGGGGCTTGATGTTGCAGTAAAAAAAAGCTCCTACAGTGCCCCCAAGTGGACCTGCGCCTCAACCACAGCCCATTGTGCCTTTTGTACAATTTCCCCCTCGGACCTATAGGAACCCACAACCATGGGGCTCACCATCACTCAGAATGCCACCTATGCAATGCTGGGGGTGTGGAAAATTTGGACACATGAGGAACCAATGTCCACAAAATCCTCAATATCAAGGATGGGCTACAACGCCTGGAGTGAACCGAACAGGGAGAGGACATTTCAGAGGAGGATATCAACAAGACGGTGGATATCAGCAGCAACCCCAAACCTAGGACCTCCCCAGCAGGCACAAGGAGGTTACCAGCCTGGTCCTGGCCACCAAGGAGGACGCGGAAGAAATCAACCACAGAAAGGGGGAAGAGGAGGTGTCTGGTGACAAGGAAATCAGAACACTAACAGTTCCTATTTTCCTGACGATCAGCAATGAAGAGAACCAGACCCTTTCCTCCAGTGTCCCCAGTACATATTCGAAGATAGGAAAAAGGACCCAATAATCAAACTTCACAGATTGAACTTGACTCTAAGGCTGGGCCTGACCTCTCTGACACTGGCCTGACCTCTCTGACACTGGCCTGACCTCTCTGACACTGGCCTGACCTCTCTGACACTGCCCTGACCTCTCTGACACTGCCCTGACTGATGATGACTTGGAGATTTTCGTTGCCGGTTCTGCATATATAGATCAAACTACAGGGAAGAAACATGCAGGGTTTGGTATTGTGACAATTGATAGAACCACTCACATACAACAACCATTACCAGATACTTTCTCAGCTCATCAGGCTGAACTTTTGGCGCTAACCACTGCCTGTAAAATGAGAGAAGGGAAAAGGGTTACAATTTTCTCTGATTCTGCTTATGCAATAGGGGTTTGTCTCTCCTGGTGTGGTGTCTGGAGGAGTAGGGGTTTTCACAATGCTTGTGGAAGTCCTATTTGTAATAGAACTATGGTTTTAGATCTCTTGGAGGCTATGATGCTGCCCTCTGCTTTGGCTATTGTGAAGGTTGCTGCTCACACTGGGGGGAAAGACTTTGTGAGTATGGGTAACGCCATGGCAGACGAGGCTGCTAAATTGGCTGCCTCAAAGTGTCATTGCCACTCCATGTTCTTCTCTGCTACTGTTGGGAAAGACACTGATGATTTGGCATCTAAACAGGCTTGGAATGTTGGTTCTTATTTGGTATGGCAACAGCGGGGTTGTAAACTTGACCCGGTTTCTAAAATTTGGAGACAGACTCCGTTTGGCAGACCGTGTCTGCCAACTTGTCTTATTGCTTCTGTTTGCCAAGTGGCCCATGGTATGGCCCATTTGTCAAGGGGGGAAATGAAAGAGGTAATTTCTTTGGATTGGTTTTGTCCAAATTTGACTCAGCATGTGAAACAGTTTCTGTTGCCAAAGGAACACCTCTGAAACCAGGTAATTTCCCTACACCAAGAGAACCATTTGTCCATCTTGCCATTTGTCCATCTTGCCAAATAGGACTTTTATAGTTCTATTACAAATAGGATTTTATAGATCTTGCAGAAAGAAAAAAAAGGAAAAGGTACTGTTTAGTCCTTAGTGACAGGTTCACCAGGTGGGTGGAGGCATTTCCCACCACACACTGTGATGCTAAGACAGTAGCAAAGCTACAAGTGTGTGAGATAATACCTAGATTTGGTGTTCCTGAGGTTTTATCTGCAGACAATGGTACACACTTAACTGGTGATGTAATGAAGCAGGTAACCATAATGATGGGAGTGAACCAGAAGTTTGTGTCCATCTACCACCCCCAGAGTAATGGGGTTATCCAGGTCCACAAGAGAAAATGGAACCAGCCAAGATGGATGGGGCCATTCAAGGTAACAATGGCAACACCAACGGCGGTCAGAGTTCAGGAAAGGTCTGGCTGGCACCTCCTGTCCCACTGCCAGAAGGTGTTCAGCCCACAGGAGATGATGGAGCCAGACAGCCTGAAAGAAGAGGCAGAAGCAGATGTGAGTCGAGACCAAAGACTTGAAAAAGATGAAGGGCAAGACCAAAGCCCTGAAGAACCAACTGTTTTACATGATCAGCAAGGTTATGTTGTAAATAAACAAACCCTTTTTTTCCCACCTTTATTTAACCAGGTAGGCCAGTTGAGAACAAGTTCTCATTTACAACTGCGACCCGGTCAAGATATAGCAAAGCAGTTCGACAAAAACAACAACACAGAGTTACACATGGGATAAACAAATGTACAGTCAATAACACAATAGAAAAATCTGTATACAGTGTGTGCAAATGAAGTAAGGTGGTAAGGCAATAAATAGGCCATAGTGGCGAAGTAATTACAATTTAGCAATTAACATGGAGTGATAGATGTGCAGATGAGGATGTGCTAGTAGGAATACTGGTGTGCAAAAGAGCAGAAAAACAAAAAACAAATATGGGGATGAGGTAGGTAGTTGGATGGGCTATTTACAGATGGGCTGTGTACAGCTGCAGCGATCAGTCAGCTGCTCTGACAGCTGACACTTAAAGTTAGTGAGGGAGATATAAGTCTCCAACTTCAGTGATTTTTGCAATTCGTTCCAGCCTTATTAGGGGGTATAAGAGAGGGAAGATGACAGCATGTGGTCGTTGGTGGTTGACTGTGTTGGCTCTATCCACACTACTTGTTTGTGTTGGTGAAGCCGGCCCTGTCAACACATGGGTAAAGTTTGCTTGAGACTTAGGTAGAAAAGTGTCTCCAAACGGGACTGCAGTGTTAATTTTGTCTAAACCCAAATCCATGAGGGAGTTGTTTGGTTCAATGAGTAGACCAATGGCAGAGACAGATCAGGTCTGTGGAACGTTGTATTTCATGAGGAGGGCAAAAGACAAGCAGAGCCAGCGTAATTGTACCCTAGGACTCTTTTATGGACATGAGCTAATTGATCAGGGTAATAAGAACGTATCGAAAGGAACTGGGGGATACAATATATGGGGAGGGTGTTTGACAAATGGGAATCCAGAAGCTGAGGATAAAATAGGGACTGTAACTCGTGGGTTTTGGCCACGGCATAATCCCCGGGATGATGATAATTGGAAGATAGTTAGGAAAAGGCTTATGTGTACTCACCCAACGTATGGTTGGAGTGAAAACATGTGGACCACTGTGGCTGAACCAATTTTAGAGAATCTGAAGTAAGAACGTGTTCCGCCATTATGTATCTGTAACAATGGCTCTTTGGCTGTGGGTGTAACAGTGCATTGTAGATCTTTTGCAGGCTACCTCCCTGAAGAAGAAGAGCGCAGGCAACATTTTAGTACACCCTATGGCTGGCATTTAGTGGATGTCTCATATTTAATTACTAGAGTGACCCATCTTGCTCTAAACGATGGTATGGGATCACCCTGGGGGTTTATGTGGATTTGCGGCAGTAGAGGTTATCTGGTCATTCCAAATAACTGCCCCGGGTGTTGTTTCCTCTGTGAAACTATTTTATCAATGCTCTCAGTCCCCGCCTCTGCTATACTAACTAACCGTTCCACTGATCCCATTTCCACACATATAAAAAGTTTGATTCCAATTAACAATGAGGCGTATGGCCATGTCCTTAAACCAGCTGAGATATTCGGTATCTCCATTATTCCTAACATTGGTGTATCCATTTTAGGTAAATGGATGAAAAATTTGACTTACGCACTACAAGCTCATATTAATTTGACCTACAAGGGTTTTAGCCAGCTCTCCCTGGATGTCCAGAATCTTAAGGCAGTTACAGCTAGGCACAGTTTGGCTTTGGATTACCTGCTGGTGTAACAGTTTAGCTTCCATCCCTCTCATCGCCCCTACCTGGGCTTGAACCAGGGACCCTCTGCACACATTGACAACTGACACCCTCGAAGCATCGTTACCTTTCGCTCCACAAAAGCCGCTAACTAGCTAGCCATTTCACACCGGTTACACTGGCAGCACAGGGAGGCGAGTGTAAGGCCCTGGGACTGGACCTCGATGGCGAATGCGTAATTTTACTTCCTGACTCCTCCGATAACATGACCAGAATCCTGCTTGATATGTCTAAGCTCTCTAATACTCTCAGCCCTAGTGACGATGATGTTCTGAAAAGGATGGGTAAATGGTTCACTGGGAAACTTGGAAATGTTATGGGCCAGATTTTAATGGGTATATTATCATTTGTAGTTCCTGTTATTGGTAGGCTTTTGCTGTGTTTAGATTTTTTGTTGTCTTGGTAAATGGGCAGTAAAGAAGACCATGCCTGGTTTAATGGTATTGGCTTTACCTGCCCCCTATGATGAATACTATGATGCCACTGGTGTTGACCCCAACTATGACCCTCTCGCTGCCCAACTGACCGAGAGGATGATTCCTATACTACCTATATGTGATGGTTAAAAGTTCCAGATGTCTAACGTCAATATCTGTACATGGTTATATGAGACTAGGTAGTCTCAAAGGGGATAATGTTGGGGGTTACCCAGGGGGTCAGGTGTGGGGCTACACCAGTGCCATGATTACTGTATATATGTGATAACCTTTGTATGCTTGCAATGCGCAATGATGGAAAAGTACTGAGTAAATGGAGATGTTCTAGTTCTCAGGCTGAGAATTGTCTGCTCCTGCTGATAGTCACACAGGCTCAAGGCCGAGATAGTAGAGTGACAAACCAGTCTAGACATGTTTTTCTCATCTTAAATACTTTGTATCTAATCCAATGCAACAATGTTAAGATATGATTGACGGTAGGTTGTATATAGAGTGTGGTCTCCTGTTTCGCTACACAGATCTTTACTATAGACTACTGAGGTATTCTGTATGTGAATCTGAGTTTTATATCAAGGTTCCTGTGTCATCTAACTGGAAGACTGATTGTTAAACTTTTTTATATTGAACCTTTATTTAACTAGGCAAGTCAGTTAAGAACAAATACTTATTTTCAATGATGGCCTAGGAACAGTGGGTTAACTGCCTTGTTCAGGGGCAGAACGACAGATTTTTACCTTGTCAGCTCTGGGATTCGATCTAGCAACCTTTTGGTTACTGGCCCAACGCTCTAACCACTAGGCAACCTGCCGCCCCAACTTACATCACCCCATGCAATGGACCACCCAACACACTTGAGCTCGTCATCGCCCACATCTCGATGGCAACGGTGGGGGCAGACAGGGCACTGGCGAGCCCCCACAGGGCCAGGAGCAGCACCGCCTCCCCCTTGCGCCTGTTCCACATCTGCGGGTATAGCACCTGGAGGTAGCGCTGGACACCGAGTAGAGTGACCGTTAGCACGTTAGCATACAGGCTGAGGTAGAGCAGGAAGGTGCCTAGCTTGCATGCAGCACGGCCCAGAGTCCAGCCGTGCAGGAGAGTATAGATCCACACGGGCACCGTGGCCAGGCACAGGATGTCGGAGGAAGCCAGGTTCAGCATGAGGCACAGGGTGAAGTTGGGGCGTCGGGACGAGCGGCGCAGGATGACCACCAGGACAGCTATGTTACCAGGGAGGCCCAGCGCACAGCACAACCCCAGGACGGTGCTCGAAATCAGGCGGCCCGAATTCGGGGAGGTGGAGACCAAGCTAGAGGTGCTGGAGGAGTTCAGGTTCTCCAATGTCTGTGAAATAATAAGATATCTAAGAGCTATCTGGAAGAAGGCAGACTTCAGACATCTAACCTCAAGTTTGTTATCTTCTTTTGACTTCTTGTCAGGGTGATAGGGAAAATTGTGGGTTAACTGCCTCTGGTCAGCTTCCTCTTAATGAGCTGTGGGTGTGTGCATGAGATGTTGGCATAATTCTGTATTTGTCAAAGGCTACAGCCAACCTGATTCTCATAAATAGGCACACTACACTGAGAAGATAGTTAGTTTCAAGCTATAGGCAAAGCATCTACCATATGTGCCTAGGGGCCAGCCATGCAATTTTTGTATATTTTATAATTTTTCAGTGATTTTAACTTGTGTAAAAAGTTTAAATGATTTTAACTTTTGACAGAAATGGATGCGTAATGTAATCCATCTCCTTGTTGCAAGGGCTTGATAAATATAACCACTTTTTCTTAGCGTTCCACATTTTGTTTTGCCATAGCTTCAATGTTGCCATCTAAAGGCAAGGACGGAAAAACTATATAAAAGATTACTGCACCTTTAATTTCCTCCCTGCCACAGATTCTAGCAGAAATCTACAATGACTTATGTTAATTTGGGAAACTATTGACAATAACTGGACAGTTGTATGAAGCACATTTATTTGCAGATACAAATATATACAGTACTTGCATTCTCGCCTTTCTTTAACTCGCATTGTAGTTCTTGTGTTAAAAAAAAGAAAAGAAATCTATATTATTATCATCACTGCATTGTTGTCAAATAGCTCGCAAGGTAAGAACTGGAGAGGACTGTTTTATACCTTTTGTATCCTGTGCATGTGGCGAATTAACTTCACTATCAGTTCCAATATATAGCCTACCAACATTCACCCTTCATTGACCTTTCCTTCTTCTATCCTCTTATTTTGTCTCTCCTTTATTTAATGACTGAGTTTCACAGTCCAAATATCTTTGTCAGTTAAGATAACCGTTCTCTGTCACCATCTCAGTTGTAAATGAGAACTTATTCTCAACTGGCCTACCTGGTTAAATAAAGGGTGAAATAAAAAAAATAAACAGCCGTTCCATTCTTTCCAACCAGAATTCACAATCCTTATCAAGTCTCACTGAGTCTTTATGAATGAGATCAGATCCACAGACAAAAATATACAATGTGGATGGGTGGGTCTGTCAATACTAGTCAATGTCAATTGAGACCCATCTATTCAGATGGTATGGAGTGCGCAGAATCATTCTGGGCTAACAGCGCGGAAAACAGAAAAGAGAAAATGACTCTTGCGGTTCAGCGGTTGTCAGTCAATCAATCATCACTGTCAATCATCGTCGTCCTCTTCCGAGGAGGAGCGCATCATGCCTCCGCTATCGTTGCGGTAACAGCGGGCCAGGAGGCGGAGTTGCTCCAGGGACTCCTGGAAGTCGGGCAGCTCAGGCCCCTGGGAGAGGAAGCTGGGGGCGATGCGGCGGGGGTCCAGGGTGCTGGCACCGCGGTGCAGCTCTGACAGCCACGGGCCCAGGGCCGGAGAAGACTGCAGGGAGGTGAGCACGGGGAGGGAGGAGACCACACAGGACCGCTCTGTGTGGAAGAGAGGATAGGAAGAGGGAGATAAGGTTAGAGGTATAGACCTGACAATAATGGGAGAGACTGTTGGATACAAGCATAGTGAGGCATGAAAATAGAATAGACTTATTTAGGGATTGTGAGGCAGAGATCTGAAGTGAAGTGACTGACAGGGAGTGAGCGGGGAAGGGTAGAATATGCATATACAATCACCTGTGTAGCCAGATAAAATGGCTTTTACTATTACTATTTATTAATACTGCACAATTTAAAAACACTTGCCCCCTAATCCCCCCTTCCCAGATACATGTGTAAATATTGCACTAAAAATCATGCCTTCCTATATTATACTTCTGCAAAAATTATATATTCTACTGAGCCATTTACTTTATGTTCGTATTCTTATATTTTATTCTTGTTGTTGCATTGCCGAGAAGGAACCTGCAAGTAAGCATTTCATTGGATGGTGTATACCATGTGTATCCTGAACATACGACTAATAAAACTTGATAACAGAAACATAGACTGAGTCAGAGAGACAAACATTGAAAATAACTTGACAGAGTGAGACAGCGCAGTTAGATAAATGGACCAGAAATGCCAGAGAAACATTAGGATTAGATTTACTCACTGTTTGGGGGAGGGGCTTGACTCTGCAGAAAGCCCTGTGGACCCAAGGATTGGCTGAATATCTGTGGGAAGGGCGGGGTCAGCTTACTGGGGCTGGATACAAGCTGGACCGAACTGCACAGGGAGAATGAGGAAATGGTCAATTGTGATTTTCATGGTTTAAACAGCAGGATTGGTTTGGTCTATCAAACTACTACAGTCGTGTGTGTGTTGAATCCGTCCATGTGGCCATGTCTCTAAGCCTGCCTATGTGAGTGTGTGACATTGTCAGTGCATGAGTGGAAGTGTGTGTGTGTGTGTGTGTGTGTGTGTGTGTGTGTGTGTGTGTGTGTGTGTGTGTGTGTGTGTGTGTGTGTGTGTGTGTGTGTGTGTGTGTGAGAAAACGGGTGCTATTGAGTATGCAAGAATGACACTCACAAAGGCGTAGCGGGGTAGTGAGCATTGATGTAGGAGGCTAGCACCTCTTCCCCACAGTCAAGGCTATGCAGCTGGGTGGGCGGCTGCATCCCTGGTCTCAGCTGGCTGCAGATGGGACCGCAACGTTACAGCAATGCACATTAACACCAGAGCAACGTTTCCACACACCTTCAGAACCATTAAAAACATCTGCAAATTTGTCAACTCAACCTTTGACTAACGCTGACAGGATAACTTATCTGATATAAATGCGGAGTGATATTGGGAGTTTTGTATCTAAAACCCTATGAGTTGGAATACCCAGATGTACACAGACCTACATGCCCCAAAAATACACTTGCAGTTGACAGAGTAACATAACAGTAACATAACAGCCATGTTTTGTCTCACCTGACCAGACTCTGCCCCTCTAAACCCTTGAGGGTCACTGATTGGCCGAAGCAGTGGCCATCGCCCAGCTCGGGGCAAGCCGATAGGGGTTTCCACGGCAACACATCGGCGCAGTCACCCAGGGCGTCGGGGAGAGAGCTGCCTTGCGTCATCGGAAAGGGGAGGGCTCCGTACGCAGCCACCACCTGAGGAAAAACATCTCGGCCATGTTAATTAAATCAAAAACCAAATGAAACTTTATTTGTCACATGCGCCGAATACAGCAATAGCTTACTGTGAAATGCTTACTTACAAGCCCTCAACCAACAGTGCAAT
Source organism: Salvelinus alpinus (assembly GCF_045679555.1). Classification (NCBI taxonomy): domain Eukaryota; kingdom Metazoa; phylum Chordata; class Actinopteri; order Salmoniformes; family Salmonidae; genus Salvelinus; species Salvelinus alpinus. The sequence continues at coordinate 36,179,952 of NC_092114.1, forward strand.
TCAAGAAGAGTTAAGAAAATACTTACCAAATAGACTAAAGTAAAAAATAATAATTGGGCGAGACGTTATTAGGCACCAAACGGAAGAAAACAGACTGAAACAGGGAGGAACTACACAGACTTGGCCAACAAGAAATGTTTTCAAATGATTTTTTGTTGTGTGCCCACTAATCAATATGACCCTGGTCTCACACACACTGTAAATCTGTTAAATGTATAGTAGGCTGTGGGGAAGACATAATGATTATCTTGTGCCCTGGACATTCCCTTCTAAATGTTATTTGAGGAGGACAACTGAAGCCAACCAGAGCTGCAGTCTAGCTTGAGCTGTTATTTTAGTCATACCTGTAAACCTTTCAGACCTTTCACAGGTTATTTAACCAGGTTAGTGTCATTGGGAAGAAGGGGAAAAAATTCTGACATAAGAGATAGCAGTAGGGTTAGCATTGTAAATAGCTTGATTTTAAACTAATGCATTCAAAGAAAGCACCCAACTCTCACCTTTCTCCCGGACACTGCCAGTGCGTCTGCAAACTCCCACATGGGGGTGCTGTTGTTCCTCAGCCTATAAGGGACAGTAAGGGAGTCCAGGGCCAGAGCCAGCACAGAGCTGGAGTGGTACCACAGTGAGGGCTGGAGACCGAAAAGACAGTGAGTGATGGGAATAGACAGAGAAACACACACATATTTCTGGGGTTGTAGGACATCGATGCTAACAGTGCTAAAAATAACTGTTAGCATCCTCTCAAGCAACGGTGGGGGAGAGCGATGTCAATCATTTGCACTACAGCTCAATCAAGTCTATATATTTTCAGCGACAGAACGAATAAATGAGTACCAAAATGTGGGAATAGACAGATGATAGATGGGAAAAGAGGGTGGCGTCTGTCTGACTCACGTCGTAGTTGAGGTGGGGGAAGGAGGGGGGTTGGGCGGGCCGTCTGCCCAGCCCGCCCTTCAGGGTCAAAGGGCAGAAGAACGAGCTGTTATTGGCCATGTGGACCATGCCTAAGGAGTAGTTCAACAGGTGATAGAGCTCCTTCATCGGGGTCTGAGGAAAGCAACAGAAGAACAATGTCATAGGACTTTATTCACAACACAATTGATGTGCATGAAACAATTACTATGATATGGACAAAACCAGATTATAGTCATTAAATCAGTAGCAAATTGTGAAATAAAAACAAAATCACAGATCTCAGCTGAACTCTGAATTACATTTCTATCTACAATTTACAGCGAATAAAACCCATGGCATTACATGGCAAAGAACACCTGGGTCATGTTCATTAGGCACCAAACGGAAGAAAACTGACAAACAGGGAGGGACTACCTGGACTTGGCCAATAAGAAATGCTAATTGTCCATTGAGTGCCCTAATGAACATGACACTGTTGAAGAAAACAGTGCTTACTGATGAACTGCCTGAAAACACACTGCCAAAAACCTCCCTCTTGTCACTCACTGTGTCTGGGTGACTAACAGGTGCGAGCCCCCAGGTAAGGATGCCCCGTCCCCCATAGGAGTCCTGCAGCATCTCGGTGACCTTTGAACCCAGGCCAGAGAAGCCATCAGCCAGGTCACAGAGCACCTGGAACCCCTGGGAGGGAGAGGGATGGCAGAAGGAAGAGCAGGAGAAAGAGAAAGGAGAGATGACAAACAGATTCAATCAGCCATTCGAGGAGTGATTGTACCGAATGGGGCCTTTAGAATGAACAAAGTATGTTTGGATGGATATGGATATTTTTGGTATTCGAGACATGTAGTTTTCCAGGACCAGGGTTTGTGATAACCCCTATTGGAGAGTCATGGTAAAGGATCACCAGTCAGTTACCTGTAGGTAGTCACATTCCTCTATGAAGAAGTGTAGTCTGTCCTCCAGATCCTCCAGCACTGAGCCATGAAGCAGAGCCTCCCCCTGGCCAAACGTTTCCAGGCGGTGGGCCTCCCTGTAGAACACAATGACAAAACAAAGTCATTTTCCTGAGAAATCCAAGTTAGTTCTGCTGTAGCGTATGGGAAAAGCACTCCGTGTGAAATAATTGGAGTAGACCTAGCCACATAATAGGACTGGATGTACACTAAGAAAGGCACTGCGAGTAATGTACTGTAGTGTGTGACCTTAATCATTTTTCAGGTTCATATCTGTTCAACAACTCATCAACCAAACTTTGGAACTGGTAGGGACAGCTCAGGGCTTCATGCCCTCTTATCCCGCTTTTCAGTTTCCAATTGAGGTTTTGGGTTGGGCAAGGGTGCATCATAGTTAACCTTTTCTTGTCATCTTCAACTTGACTTTTATTAAAACAAACTATTTGGTTTAAAATATGTAAAGAATAAAAAAGACAGTCAAATAAAGAGGGGGTGGGGTTGGATATAGGATACGAACCCGGGTAAAGGTTTCATTTTTTGGGTTGGGAATGAGATACGGAGAACTGCATCTTTGGCTGTTACTATTTGACTGTATGTGCCTATGGTGATGCTCTCACCCGTCATGGTTGTACTCGTGGATGACAGAGATTGTGCGGGGGTGCAGGTGGATCCTCAAGAAGTCCGACCATACCCTCACACTGCCCTCCAGTCGATAGCCCCTCTGAGCGCGCTCCAAGCGGCTGTTCACCGTCTCCATGGCTAAAGCCCCTACTCAGGAAACACGGATCGATGAAAAGGAAGTGTGTGTGAGTGACCGAGCGGCTTGTTTCTCGGTCTGATCCTCTTTTAGCCCATTCTGGACATACAGGTTCACACACAATAGTTTGCTAACATATAAATCATATTAAATATTGATTAAATGTCATCTTGGAAATTATACTTTAAAAGGAAGCCCTTACCTGAACAGTGAGGCACTAGAGTTGGGTCAAAATCAACCTCAGCCAATATCTCCCCCTTCTGGACATAAAAATAACTGTCATAACAAGACACTTGAATGAGAGCCTTTTCGAACACGACTTATGCCTGGTCCAAGAACAACTCCAATTTCCTTGCCCTGGGCCCAAACCCTTTGGTGATTGAATAACTGCAAGTATTGGGCAGGTGTAAGTAATATGGTGACGGCTCTACCTAGCCTTTCAACAGGCTTCAGCGAGTTTCGGCAATATTGCTTACACCTATCTCGTTCCTTCAGACATGCAATCGGGCTAATGCCAGGTGTACACTACACAACTTTCAAAATCCTGACGTCGCTGAGCCTCTCACATTAAATTACCGTATTTCCTGTATGTTTTTGTCTTGCCAACGTAGTGGTGCGCACACTCAACGATCTGGCACAGACGGGTTGTCACACACTACAAGATTCTTCACTTGGTCATGAAGATTCTCCATACCACCATGCTGTCTTGCGAAAAAACAATGATGTGATTAGATTGTGTAGCTAGAATGAGCTGTGGCTCAAAGCAGCCTCAAACGTTTTCAGTCAGATATTCACGCTTGCCATAGAGTTGACATTTCTAGCAAACATGTTGAATTGAGAGCTGTAACAATTTGGCACTTTTGCTTTGGTTAAAGCCAAGTACAAAGGCATACTAGTAGTACTCATTGCTCCTGCACGAGTGAACACATTCTGGGTGATGCAAAATAACGTTGCCATTTCACTGGCGAGCTCTCATTGGCTATTGCTGCTCACCGTTCTCAAAACTTGACGTTGCACATCTTACATCACAAGAGAATTCCAGATTTTGTGCTGATAAAATTAAACGTTTGAAAAGATCACGACGTTTGGGACTGCTCACAGACGGGATTGGTAGCGTCTCTGACACGCTCACAGTAAATGAGCGTCGGTGATGGCCGTGCACTCCAAATAGGCAACATGGGGATTTTGTCTCCGATCTCAAAAACTTGTATGGGACAGCCAAATCGGGGACAAAATTGATAAGTGTACACCCGGCTTAAAGGTTTAAAGGCTAGGAGTTGTTTTTGGACTATCCTGTTTAAAAAGCCTTCATTCTTTGGGTTTAAAGGGAGAGAAGTAGTATACTTGGTGTTTGTGTCATACTCACGTCTAGCTTGTCCAGGTCTAGGAGAAAGGAGTTCTTTGTTGGCAGGCTCTCTTTGTGCACCATTACATTGCCCTCCCTGCAAAGAGAAGTAATTTACTTCATACACATAAACAAGGTTTGAGGGAAACACACACACAGACAGACAAATGCACGCACACACACTTACCATGTAATAGCAGTGGGATCCTTCCCAGTCTCATAGAGGCTCCCCTCCTGTCTCAGTGTCTGAAGGCTACCTATATAATGGCAATGGACACAGAGGATGTTGATTCAGTATTTAAATGTAGCCAACCTTGTTGTTCAATCTATATCTACCACTGTAGCCACAGTAGCTATCCTTACTCCAATGACATGCATTGTCCATTTGTCACCGTCAAACCTAAAGATGTACACTGTAATTGTGGCAAACTTTGTAAAACCTTCAACATGACATGTTTACTCAATCTGTGAACTCTAAGTGACATTCAGCAAACCATTTGTGTGAAATTTCAAGGAAGCGGTTAAGTGCTTCAGAACATTTCGGCAACATGGTGCCCTTATGAATGATGCACTGCAGGTTACCAAGGGTTGGTTACCTTTAAGGTCCATGGCGATCAGGCGGGGGGTGTAGGTAATATGACCCCCAAAGGTTTGCCCCTCTCTGAAGAGAACATCATTCTGGAGCTCACCTGGGGGTGCATCTGGGTCATAGGTCAGTGAGGCATCCTGATGCAATACAAACAGGGAGAGAATAAAATGTATCTTAATAGTGGCATAAGATGCAGTCAAGATTTACATACATAACATATGATTTGCCTTAAAATATTTGCTATGTATACTGTGTCAACTCATACAAAGACAAATGGTAATTCAATGTGTCACCTTCCATGGTGCAAAGGGAGGTGCACTGAGCACCAATTGACAATGTTTATGAAGACAGACAATAAACAGCCCACACTACAACAGCAGGTCCCGACACCATAAACAAACCATCTCTGCCTACAAAGACATAGTTAGCAGCAAAGACATAGTTAGCAGGCTAGCTATCTCGAACGTTAAATCACGTCTTTTTTTCCTGAGATTTAAAAATGACTCCTGGGTTTTTCCTCGTTGTTACCTAGCTAGCTACAGTACATGGATTATTTTATCTAGTTACTTTTGCTCTAGCGGTATAACGTTAGATGGCTGTGCAATATTTGTCGATGGTTGTTGCAGTAAAATGTGGGCCACACCCTCGCCTCGCTCCCTTTTGCTGCACCTCTCACCCTCTGTGCACCAAAACACCACTCTTCTCCGCATTGTTAGCCTGGCTATTTCAGTTTGAATGTACGATAACTAGGGTCATGCTAGCTAACTACAGTAACTAGTTATTTCAGAATAGTAGTGGCTAGCTAACCAGCTAACTTAGCCACGTACTGCACCAGTTGTTAACTAAAATAGTAGCTAGATAGCTAGCTTGCCAACTACAACTTTTAAAACACATGCATGTTATATGCAGAAACCGCTAACTTTAGCCCGTATCAACCTGTAAATTCCACCAATGTGTGCCAACGAAGTTTGAATAGTGCCCGAGTTGAAGAGTGACGATTTCTCTACACAGGCTACCCATCGTGACGTCTATAAATTAATACAAAAAATATCACAAATGCATAAATCTGTTAATTTCAGAATATTCTTTTAGAAGAAGAAATGTGACGCTCCATCATGGCAGGAAAACATGACAACAGAGTTATGGTTCACTCTAACCGTGTGTGCATCGTTCAGAGGGAGCCCACCCTTGATGAAGGCCTTAGCGTCTACTATTGGTTAATAAGAAGTACACGAACGAATATGATTGGCTCTTTAAAACGTTTTTCAAAAAGTGGATAGGGTTCGGTTTCACTGCGCCGAGGAGGCACACGTGCAGCGCACAGCGCTCTGATAGGAGCGCGGTGAGAAAGCAGCCTCTTTATTGGCCTGTTGATTGTAGACAAAGACCCTGTTCAGTAGACTGTCTAATGTTGGCCTACCTGCGATTTATGAAAATAAAATATGATGGGTAGCCTATATTTACCACGAGAGGATGCATCTTCACCGATTAAAATGAATAAAATAATTTCTAAAGATTACCAGATGGGTTTAACATGGTATATAGACAAAAATGTGTTTAACAAACTCTCTCTATCAATGTTATATCTGTGGTTTTGAGCTCGTCAGATTGTAGTCCTAAAACCCGGAAATAAATTACTTCTGGTTGGCTGGGTTCAGCCATACCTATGGGAAAACAATCGGGTTTTGGGATAAACGTCGAAAATAAGGTCTGAGGTTAACACAGGCTTAGGAGATCGTATACGTTTTGTTCTATGATATAATATCAGCCAGTTAATATGACCATTAATAATTATGAACCCTTTATATGTTTTAAAAATATATATAAATGCCTCAAAATTCACAAAACGTGACGTTATCTGATAAAGATTATCTCATGGAACAAAACGTATAGAAACCCCTAACCCTGTGTTTAACACACACCATATTTTCGGCGTTTATCCCAAAACCTTAGCAAAACGCCATTCATTTCCCCATAAGCGTTACCATGTTAAACCATGGCAGAGTTAGTGCCTACAAAAAACGCCATTACTATTTTTCTCTGGCATTGTAGAAAACGTAATCGTGGACAGAGTTGTCACATGATACTGTGTTTGCAACTACAAAAATGTCCCGCGGTGCTTTACCTTGACACACCTGTGAAACAACCCACCCCTACTTAAGTTTCACTTTACGACCTAGTTTGACAAACACTGGGACAAGTTAACGTATTTACTTGATTAAAACATCATATTTGAATCTCATGGAACAGCAGTAGCCTAGACATCAGGTAAGTCAGTCTAACTACAATTAGGCTACAGGGTTCAAAGTTCCTTATGTCTTGATGTTTTCACTATGGATTTGGTCTAGTATCGTTTGACCAGACTCGCAAAGCAAGATTTTACGACAACATTCCTTCTCTGTAACGCTCTCTGTTTCTGCACTGCATTACAAATTGATATAAAGTAGGCTAATACTTCTTTCTTTACCTTTATCAACTGTATCTAATAATATAAAACAATATATCTCTTTCTGAGTGCAGTGGGCATAAGAATGTTGCTAATTCCCACTTTGCACAGGAAAAGTTCACTTCCTTCCATTTAAAAGATTAAAGTTCAATACTCACTGACTCACAGCTTATTAGCTTATCAAATAGATTGATTTGTAGTCACAAAGTAATACATAAACAGTTTTATTGCTCTTGCCTTTCAGGTGAATCAGTGGGACTTGCCCTTATGAGAATGTTTTGTACCAACTTGTTTTATGGAATATCATTTGAAATGTTGAAACACAATGGTAAATAGTCACTTTGCAGACAGACAGACGGGCCAATAATTGCACTCACAACACATAGCCCCTAGACATGAATATCATACAGACCGAGACAGGCAGAGAAACAGTGATGTCAGAGCACCTGACTTTAAACCCAGAGCCAGATGAAGAACGAGCTGGAGGGCCTTCTACAACCAGTAGATCTGCTGCTACAGGACCTCAAACACCTGGATCGGAACAACAGGGCCTAGAGCACAGGAGGATGGAAGGAGAAAAGGGGGAAGAGGATGAGGAGGAGGCAACCAGCTCAGCTACCTTTGAGCCTAGCACTTTGCTATGGCTGGGAGACAAAGGGATGGTGCGAGAGGGAGAGAAAGGAAGTGTAGCGTCTGAGAGCAAGGGAACTGAAGGGGAGGAGAGGGAGATAGGGAGCCAAGAGCTTCTGGAGGGACAGGAGAGACAGCAGGAGAGTGAGCGAAAGGCAAAATGGAGAGAAAGCATGCCAGAGGGAGAGAGATGGACAGAGGTGGAGGGAGGCCAAGATGAGAAAAGGGATGGTTCGCTTGCAGATGATGAAGATGAGGAGGAAGGCCAAGTCAATTGGATGCCAGAAAAGACTATGCAGGTCTTCACTCCGACAGTGATAGTGCGTCCATCTAGCAAATGGGAGGAGTTCCCACACGAAAATAACTACTATGAGGAAATGGACACTGAGAAGAGTTATTTCTTAGAGCCCCAGACACATACAGGCCCACCAGTATACTACTACCCACAATGGACAGAGGAGCGGGACAACTACACACGTATGTACCAGTGCCGGACCAAAACCATTTATGTCAATTGGGGTCAGTTCAATTTCAATTCTAATCAGTTCAGGGATTGAAGGGCATTACTATGAAACAAATATTTGTCATTATGTAGATTTTTTTTAAATACAAATAATTTATGGTACTTTTTTTTTTTTTATCTGATCCGTTCCCCCTGAAGCTAGGACAGCAGATTCCCTGTTCCCTGCCCATCTTCTGAAAACATCTGAAACCCTACCTCAAAGAGTGTTTAAATTAATTCTACAGCGCAACCCTTTTTTTTCTTCTTTTAAGTCTTAATTTGTTTTTATTATAATACTACTTTTTTGTTTTTATTTAAACAATTTTCTCCTATTTGGCTCTAATTAATTGAACCCAGATTCCTCTGTTATTTAGATATGTGTTGCGGTGATGTTCTGAAACTTGGCCTGGGCATTGGTGCTGCAGCTGTTCTATTCCCTCTACTCGTGTGGGGCGGCTATGCCCTCTTGCCCTTTGATGCCCCGCCACTGGACAGCGCCCCTCTCAGGCTGGTGTACACACTGCGCTGCTCCTTCTTTGCTGTCATACCCATCATTCTAGGTAAGACTGGACTATTAGGGTAGGGCCGCGATATGATGTTGTTGCCTATCAGCCATTTAATAGACTCATAACGTGTGTTACTTCTTGCTCTTGGCAATGCTAATGGTTTAATAAAGAAAATTGAACTCGCATGTATGCATTCCTTTGCTGTTCCTCACTTTTTTTGTCTTATTCAACCTCTGGGAGGGAAACAATCATCCTCTCCCCCTACCTCTATCCCCATCCCTTGCACTGTCCCCCTTCCCTCCTCTCCCCTCCCAGGTGTGCTGGTGCAGGGGGTGGCGCGGCTGCACTACGGCGCCTTAACGCCCCTCTACGAGGGCAAGGTGGGGGAGGAGAGCCGGGAGATGGCGGTGCACCGGCACTACGTGGTTGACTCGCTCTCCCTCTTCCTGCTCTACTTCCTGCAACTGGCCGTTATGGCCACCTACATCAGCCAGGACCTGCTCAAGATGGTGCCCCTGCTCACCATCATCTTTGCCTTTGGCAGGTGTGTGAAATATATGTTCTCAACAAGGGCCATGGCTTGTGGAGGGATAGGTAATACTGCTTCGTGGATGCAAAATGGGTTGTGTTCGTGCAGATGGGTAGTAGCATTCCCTTATCACTGATCCATACTTTCAGTCAACATTGTTATCCTTATATTTTCGAACCTTTTTATATCATGTTTGTAAACTCTTGATACGTTCTCTGTATATTATCTCCATGTTCTCTGACCCATAGAATTATCTGGTATTCGTTTTTTGTTCTGCGTCGCCTTTTGGAGATTTGAATTAGTCTCGGCAGACTGGAATTTTGATGTTTTCTGTTAGCAGGAAGTATCTTCAAATTACTATGTAGTCTACCTTAAGTTTAGACTGGGGCAATATGACAGCGGTTACTAATATTCACTGAATATGGGCGAGTTTGTTTTAACATGGCCGGTGCCCTGGGTGGGCAGAGTTGGTTCTTAAGTGAAATCTCCACCCACCCGGGCCATGCAAAATGTCTCTTCATGTCTCTTCTTCTATAGACTGAACTACTGGGTTCGTGTGACCCAATTGGCTGATCTTGTTGTGATCTCTCACCCTACAGGCTGATCTACTGGGTGTGTGTGACCCTAGGCAGCAGTGTGAGGGGGTTGGGCTTCGGCCTCTCCTTCCTGCCCATACTGGTCATGCTGGGCGCCAACCTCTACTTTGTGTGCTCGTCACTCAGTGAAGGGGCTGTCTTTGATGTGGCCCCGCCCACCACTGCTCCACCTCCCCGGCAGAGTTGGTGGGGCTAAGGAGGAAGAGGAGTAGATACGCCCAATCCTGAAGCCTAGATGGACCCCCAATCCCTAGACACTTGTGTAGATCTGATAAGGATAAATTACATGGGAATATGTCCACTTTGCTTTCTGATAGACCAGGGGCATGCTCAGTAGGCAAACATTGTGCAACCTTGCAAATAGAAATGTATTCCTTACTCTATGTCAGAGATGCAAGTGTGTTCACAATATAACACACATTCCCCTACTGAGGTTTGTTTGAAATGTTGTTGGTACCCATTCAGCTCTACACAACTGTCATGGTGTTGATTTGGAAGGAGAGAGGGGGGAAGAATCAATCAAGTTCATCAGCTTGGATTTCACCTTCATCTGAAACATTGGATTGCATTTGCAGTGGTTGATGGTAAAATACAATGACTTGAGGCTAGCAACCCCATAGAAGTTGCTTGTAATTGAAGGATCGTGTGCCATACGCCCTATGGGACTCCCAATCACGGGGGTCTTCCAAGTTTACATTTATGAAGACTTGAATGCAACTTTGCTGGAGTATAAACCTAGTGCAGAGTTGACCATTTTTTTAAGAAGAAAAAAAGTGGTGTCAAACAGGCTAGAAACCCATAACAAGGAATAACAAAATATATTTAACTGAAGTAACCAAATACAATTACCAATGGTGTGAGTGGTTGCGTGCATAGATGTGATAATGAGGGGTGTTGAATGGTACCCAAACAAAATGGCCACAAAAATGCTACAACCAAAATCCAACAGTGTTGTCTGCATGGAGTCTCCTGAATGGGGAAGAGGTGTGTCCCATTTCGCTGACAACCCTCCCGGCTTTGCCCACCGACATCCTAATAAGGAAAACGAGAAAGAATACGGCTGGGAGGGTTGTCACAGCGGATATAATTGTTTTCATTTCATTTCCAAATTTGTACAGCATTTAATACTCCCAATGGATGGGAATGAAGTGTAATTTAATGACTACATGCAATATGTGCCTTGTCTGTACAGTACCATAAAAAGCAATGAACAATCAGTACATTGTTTGTATATGGCAGCCAGCTGATATTGTTGTATTCCTTTTGGACATTGTCGTTCAATATGTTTACACTCATAATGGAATGATGTTTCTCAAAGCACCTAATATTCCTGAGTTGTGTCATGACATCATGAAGCCAAGGGATGAAATGAGGATTGACAGCCAGCTCAAAAGATGACAAGATCCCTTCACTCAATTTGTCTATTTAATATATAAAATACGGTAAAACATACGCAAAAAGGTTAAGGGACTTGGATACTTTGGTACAACAAACACTTTTGTAAAAGCGGTATAGAATTTTAATAACATCAGTGCATACATTGTATATGAAAATATACACAAAATGTATATCGTTCTCAAAAACAAAAATAACCTTTACAACGAAAACCCAAAGCAGACTAACCGAGCACAATATATTAGCTATCATTTGTTTTTCTTACGCTACATTTTTTACGAGGTTTTCTTACTCATTTGTGATGCATTGTGATTTTTTAAAAATGTAACGAGCAATTATTTGTTTTGTATAATCCCAGGCATTTACATTTCCAAATTCGGTTAATTGCTAATTACAGTCCCCCCCCCCCCCCGCACATAAATAAATGTTCATATCTTAATCAATATTGCAGCATTTAACTGGTATTTTCCTTCATTGCATTTGCTGTCACAATAACTGATTGTGCAATTTTAGCCAGTTTCAAGAAAGGAAGCCAGTTTCACTTATGTATATAAGGTCGATTAAATAAAAGGTTGAATATCCTACACAAAATACCAAAAAAATATAAGCTCCATAATAATAGAATATTAATAAAAGACAATGGAACTGTCACCAGCACAAATAAACACTTGAAAAATAGTAAGATCTAGAAAACATTTTACACAAGAAAAAAAGGGTGCAGGTTTTTCATTTAACATTATAGATTGTCTTCAGACTACATTGCTAGATTGGACAGAGAACCTTTTGTACATGAGTGGCCTGCAAGTGTCAGGGTATTAAAACCAAATCAGTGTGGTGTCAAATGTCTCAAACCAGAGGGACCTCTCCCTCAGACTGAGGTGGGCCTGACTACACAAAAGTTCAGATAGAAATGTAGCGTGTAGAAAAGAAAACCCTTTGTCATAAAGAATTGGGCATGGATGTCTGTTCTAGACATTACATTTCTATCTGCAACGTTGCACCCCACTAGAAAGGTCACTGGTGCCAGCCATACGCACTGAACCCTGGGATACTCTGAGCAGGCAATGAAACTAAATCTGTGTTGCATAATGTACAGTAGATACATTTATAGAAATCAACACCGCCTTCTTACATTGTGTTAAATAGGACAACTCCATTAGACGTAGCTCACGGCAGAGTGTGAAGCATTTGAAAACATGATTTCATATGAATGATTAAAATGTGATTTCAAAAATTGGCAAATTACTTTAAATAAAGTAGCATTCGTTTTCGCTCAGCCTAACAGTGTATACTGTAGTTTACGAAGTCTGATCCTTTTAAGACAAAATACCATGATTCAATGCAATTGTACTAGTTTAATAGTACAATCCATTTTATTTCTATAATTTGTTATAGTGGTCTATCACTTGACTTTGATTATTGGGGATTGGGTTCAGAGCGTGAGGCCAAAGGACATGTTGACGCCGCAGCCAAGCAGGCCTCAAGAGTGAGACAGAAAGTGCACACCATCAACACTAGCATTATATAGGTTACTGAAACAAACTTCTCGGCTACTGCGGCAGGACTCCTGCATCGTAGCTCGAAACATATCACAATCACACTCATATGCAAACAGATCCACTGAGAATGAACACATTGCTTGTTTTAGGGATACCTAGCGAAGTCTATGCAAATATATTCATATGTACACACATCTGTATTGAAAAGCCTACTGCTTTGCTGCCAACTGAAGCTATAGAAATATAGAATATGTATTTTTCCATTCTGCTGAAACAGCTCTTTTGAAACATTGCAAAGAGCTGCAGAAAGCTAAGGGAACATCAAAATGCTTTTGTATAATGGGTGATTGTATACAAAGTCTTACTCTTAATTCCCCAAAACTACAGTTCAACAGTTCTAACCTTTATGAATGTGTCCAAAATGCCAAGACCAAATACTTCCTTAAAAGAGAGCAACCAGAAGTCCAAAAACAAACTTTAAATATGCATTGCATTGGGGTCTTCTACTAGTAGAATGAGCCTTAAGAAGTCCTGTGACACACATCTCAGAATCTAGCCTAAATTCTGGTGCAACAAAGATTGCAAAAATTCCTTCAGAATCAGAAAGGAAACACAGGTGACGACACAACATACATCTGAGCATAGAGATATTGAGAGCAGAATCAAAGTCAGTGTTTTCTTTACTGTTTCATGGAGGTGGTCAGTCATAATAACTGAACAATATTCTTCAGTGTCCCTGTACTGCGTCTGAGGCATTTGGCATTTAGGAAAAGAGGTTGATATCGGCACTCTGGCAAGATGCTCGATTTGGCCTTGGCTGACAGTGCCAGTTGACCACAGAGTGCCACCTGAGGCTTTGGCTGGGGTGTTGGAAATTGGTGGCAGCGGCGGGATCCATTCCTGTGTATCCCTGACCGACCGGACATCCTGTTTGCCCGTCTGGGGTCTCTTCGCTCAGTGCCACTGATGAAGCTGAGCCAGCAATCTTTGCAAGCAGCGCTCGTCAAAACAGTCATTCCCAAAGTGCATTTTGAAGGGGTGCTTTCTGAAGCAGACAGTGCTAATTATATCTAACAACAGAACTGAAGAGTCAACAGGGCAGAAAGTCCCACGGTGAAAACTAGCACTTGTGTCAAGCAAACACAGCAAAAGCCTTCCGTCGTACTGTTAACGATAGTCGTGCTCAAATTAAAATACGTGACGTGTCGACTAACGTCTCTAGATTCACTTTTACGTCTTGTATAAACAGCAATGAGCAGTCAAAACATTTAGGAGAATATGTTCTATTTTAAATCCATCCATTATCTTATCATCCTGATAGCGCAAGTGTTAATTCCCACAAAACACACAAACTCAATTTGAGCGGGACAGCATCGAGATTCTTTGAGCCCCCATATTCACTGCGCGGCCCAATACAAAATCCAACAGCACACTATAGCATCCTCCCCTCAGGTGGAGCACAAGCCCATACATTTCTGTCTCTGCTTTGAGTCCTGGGGAGCTGGGTAGGTGGAGGTAAATTCTTTGGATGGAGGCAGGGAAGAGGGGGTTGTGTGGGGGTGGCAAATGGCAGGTGGCGGCGGGGGGGTGTTCTGTGTTTGTGGTGCTTCAGGGGTCGATGATGTTGGCGCCATGGCCTCTATGTGACCCACGCGTCGAGTCTCATGCGTTTTATGTTGGCTCCCTCCTGCTCCGCCTCATTCTGGGCCCGCAGGAGCTCCACCGAGGGGCTGAATTCGGGGGGCAGGGAACGGCCAGGGTTGCCCATGTTGCCCGCTGCACTTCCGCCAATGCCTCCTCCTCCTCTGCCGCCTGCCGCAGGGTCGTCGCGGTCGTTGCCCTCGTAGGAGCTGCCGTTGCTGCTGAGGCTATCGGCGGGGGAACGGCCGGTTGGGGGCTCCAGGCACAGCAGGGAACCAGGGTATTGTGGCGGGGGCGCGGCCGCCTGGACGCCCCCCCCGGAGGAGGACGGCGGGGGGCACGGGGAGCGGCGGTCTCGGCCAGGCGAGATGGGCTCAGACTTGATGCTCATGTTGGAGTTGGTGTTGACAGTCAGCATGGTGCCCTGAGGTATGTGCCCCACCGGCCTGAGCGTCAGAGAGGGAGTGATAAGTACAGGAGAGGGGAGGGGAAAGATGGACAAAGATTAAGCACAGAGATGGAAATTAAGAGAAAGAGAAGGAAAACAGGACGGGTGAGTTTCACTTGACAATTACAATATATTGCAATACAAGCATAGTGACAGGTTTCTGATGTGAAGTTTTGGAGGGAACCCCTAATCACAAGAGAGCACCAACAAGGCATAGTAGTAGCAACACCATTTGAATTGATGATCAAATCCATTCCAAGCAATTGACAAGTAAAAGTAACCCTCAAGCTCCCAAAACCCATACAAAACAGGCCAACAGCATTAGAAAAGCATGAAATTGTCTGTGTATGAAGGAGTGATTTGGCAAGAGATCATGGCGGCTAAGGAAAAACAATCCAGAAACTGGGTTTTTCAAAAATCCCAGTTGGAGGATTCCCGGTTCCGGAATTTTTGAAAAACCTGGGAACTTTGGTAAGGTGTAAATCACCACCACAGAATTGACATGCCGGGGCAGCCAAAAGCGCACAGACATGACATAGTACGGAGAAATACAGTACCGGCCCAACCACTCATCTCTACCCAAGAGGAGGTTGGACTGCGAGGCGCTGTGGGGAGAAAGAAACATTGGAGCACTTGCAAAAGAAAATGACAGAGTATGTAGCTATGTATGTGAAAGGTGTAAATGAAGGGGTATATTAGTATTCATCAATCTACCGATCCATCTATACAGCAATGCAAACAAAAATAGATGGATATAATAATACATTAATGGAAATATGTATATGTTAAGGATAGATAGATCATAAATAGATTGAAGTTGTGCCCAATCCCATTTCTTCCAATATAGAAGAAGCATTAAAAAAAATAAGAGCTGTGACCATCACATTTTCAGGAGCGGTAAATAATATTTCATGGTTTTCATAAGTGGTCTCTGGACAGTCCGTTGCCTGATTCAATCGATTCAATGTTAGTGCAAGCCTTTGTGTCCCCCTGTGGTTAATGCTAATATGTCACCATCTGGAAAAGACACCTCTCTCCCTTTATAATAAAAGACTTTGCTTACGTTTGTAAATGTATTTGGCATTGTCCTAAATAAAATTGTTCTGAAAAAGGGTCTGTGTTCTTAAGGAAGGAAAACATGGAATAGAGAACAGTCCCCATCCACCCGAAGGTACACGTGACACCTCAGCAAAGACATTCACCTCAGATTAGATGCCAGACTGGAGATCTGGCTAGACAGGTCCCCGCTCTGTTTGTCCATGCCCCACATGCTGTGGACAAGAGGAGAGAACACACTCAGTCACACAGGCTACTGAGGCTGAGTGTGTGTGCATGGTGGCCATTTTGACCTCTACTACTTGGGTCAATTGACCACCGGAGGATTTGGCTGGGCTGGGGGGAGGTATTGGTGCTAGCAGTGGGATCCATTTTGACCTCTCCTGTTCGGGACAAAACAGTGACTTTTCTCCTTCAGGCCTTGAAGACCCGCCTGTTAGCAGCTTTGGAGGTTCTAAGCAACTACGCTATCCTGTGTGCTGCCATCATAAAGCTGAGTGTGGAGCCACAACGCAGCATAATACGACCGCCCTTATTGGTGCCCTGTGTGAGGAAAATAATACCTGGCATCTGACCTAAGATAATGAGGTATTTTATCAGTATATAAACTTTAAAACAAATCCTGTATTAAGTCGCATCCCTAAAAAAAACGATGGTGCTTCAAGAAGAAAAGGATCTGGGGTGGCATATGTCAGTGACACCAATTCACAGACCCCATCTAAAGAATGTGAATTGCTTGCAGCTACAAATGACATGGGGACACTATGCTACATGACAGGAATGGCCAGTCGCATAGTGTTTTGATGGACAGGTCGACAGTCATCAATTGGTTTGTAGAGAATGGAGGAGGGCTTCATGGTTGCTTTGTGACGTGACAATGCAAGGATGGACTTACACCAAGTTGCTAAGCGACGCCAGACTAAGTTGTTGCTGTTGCTGCTGCTGTTGCTGCTGGGATAAAGACGGTTGCTGTTGCCACGACACGTTGCCTTGCAGCAGGCCGCCTGGTGACGCCAGGGCGTGGAGAGCGGTGATGTCAGCGCTCGTCAGCTGGTATTCTGAGGGAGGCGAAAGAGAGGGAAAATGGTTCATCCACATTCATTTCCTTTTATGTGCTGTAATGTTGAAATGAATCAATCTATATAGGAACTCTGTACACACTACTGCAGCTATGGTGCATTTTGCAGCTGTTTGTTACTCACTGTTTGTTACTCCGCCACTCTGAAACTACTGATTTTGGTGTGAGGGAGAAATGAAAACCAGAAGGACTGCAGAACTCGAAGGCCAGAGTTGTGCAATCCTGAACTAGTGTCTGTGCAATATATACACAATGCAAGCATGTCTATTGGACAAGAATATGAAACGCAACATACAACAATTTCAGAGATTTTACAGTTCAGTTCATATAAAGGATCAGTCAATATAAATAAGTTATTAGGCCCTACCATATGGATTTTACATGACTGGGAATATTGATATGCATCAGTTGGTCACAGATAACTTTTTTAAAAAGGTAGGGGCGTGGATCAGAAAACCAGTCAGTATCTGGTGTGACCACCATTTGCCTCATGCAGCATGACATCTCCTTTGCATAGAGTTGATCAGGCTGTAGATTGTGGCCTGTGGAACGTTGTCCCACTCTTTAATGGCTGTGCGAAGTTGCTGGACATTAGCGGAAACTCGAACACACTGTCGTACACGTTGATCCAGAGCATCCCAAACATGCTCAATGGGTGACATGTCTGGTAAGTAAGCAGGCCATGGAAGAACTGGGACATTTTCAGCTTCCAGGAATTGTGTATAGATCCTTCCGACATGGGGATGTGCATTATCACGCTGAAACATGAGGTGATGGCAGAGGATGAATGGCATGACAATGGGCCTCAGGTTCTCGTCACGGTATCTCTGTGCATTCAAATTGCCATCGATAAAATGCTATTGTGTTCGTTGTCCAGATGCCTGCCCGTAACCATAACCCCACCATGAAGCACCCTGTTCACAACGATGACATCAGCAAACCGCTCACCCACACGACGCCATATGGCGTGGTGTGCCGGTTGAACATACTGCCAAATTCTCTAAAACAACTTGAGGCAGCTTATGGTAGAGAAATTAACATTGAATTATCTGGCAACAGCTCTGGTGGACATTCCTGCAGTCAGCATGCCAAATGCACACTCCCTCAAAACTTGAGACATCTGTGGCATTGTGCTGTGTGACAAAACTGAACATTTTAGAGTGGCCTTTTATTGCCCCAAGCACAAGGTGCACCTGTGTAATGATCATGTCGTTTAATCAGCTTCTTAATATGCCACACCTGTAAGGTGGATGGATTATCTTGGCAAAAGAGAAATGCTCACTAACAGGGATGTAAAAAACATTTGAGAAATAATATTTTTGTGCGTATGAAACATTTCTGGGATCTTTTATTTCAGCTCATGAAACATGGGACTAACACTTTACATGTTGCGCTTATATTTTTGTTCAGTGTATAAGCTTTTGTGGCAATCTGCTCATGCTTCAGGTAACCTGTGTTGTAAGCTGTTGGCATGGCGGAGAAGGGCAGCCCCTGCGCCAGGAGGCTGGGCGTTGTCACGGAGACCACCGGCGTGGTGAGCGCCTGGGCCATTTGTGCGCCGGCCAAACGCTGGGCATTCTGGGAAGAAAGGAAATTATGGAAAATGTTAGACCAAATAAACAAAGAATTTAAACCTTGGTGTTTGACAGAAATGAGCAACATGTTTAAAACCTGTGTATTCAATGAATGAAACTTCTGACATGATCGAATGTCAATTGTTGATACGGTTGGATTCATGACAAGCTAAGCCTTTCAAAATGTATCTCGTATTAGGTGGAGGTGTTGTCGGGAGACATCTTGTGATATCATGCATCACACACACAATAGTGGTGGTGGCATTGCCAGGTGAATGTGAGCGAGCCTTAAAGGTATAGTTCACATTTTAAAATGAATAACTTACTTCAAAAAGTGAATTATCCCTTTAAATGCATGCCATTCATTGTTTGGGTAACCCCATGCAGTTTCCAGATGGACAGGGAATGTGCTGCAAGTTGGTGGTGGCAACAAACTGCCAAGTGAAATGACACCCATCATGCTGCCCAACAGTGTCAGCGTTGATGGAAGAAAATGGGCCGACAAACGATGAAAATGATCCAAGCGGAGTATGTGGCAAACGTTGCCCAAAGTTGCTGCTAACATTCCCACTGATAGATGCTAGCGTAGCTTGAAAGAATCTTTATTTTTCACCTTAAATACAGCATCTGATCATAGTTGTAGGACTATATGCAGTCATGCTGGAGTCACACAACTACAACCCTAAAATCACATGCATTCCAGTGGCGACTATAAACTCATGACCATACCACTGGACCATAGCCAAAGAGACTATCTATACTTTGCCCTTAAATGACACACTCATGAGCGTTGCATTGCACACTTGTGACCATGTGAATGTAAGGGGAAGGTCAACAGTCATCGACACATGCGAGTGACAGGAGAGAGAAAAAATATATTAAAAAATTCACCTCGTTCACCATCTCCAGCTCATCATCTGTCTGCAAAGGGGCGGGAGCGGAAATAATTACGCCACTGACCTTTCTCTGAACCCAAACACATGAATCTCTAGTCTCGACCGACCGTTGACTAAAGGTCATGCTGGACAGAAGACCGTGAACAGAGAGAAGGTCCTGTTTGTCAACGATACTACACTGAGTGTACAAAACATAGGAACACCTGCTCTTTCCATGACAGACTGACCAGGTGAAAGTTATGATCCCTTATCAATGTCACCTGTTAAATCCACTTCAATCAGCGTCGATGAAGGGGAGGAGACAGGTTAAAGAAGGATTTTTAAGCTTTAAAACAATTGAGACATGGATCGTGTAATGTGTGCCATTCAGAGGGTGAATGGGCAAGACAAAAGATTTAAGTGCCGAGGTATGGTAGTGGGTGGCAGGCACACCGGTTTGAGTGTGTCAAGAATTGCAACGCTGCTGGGGTTTTCACGCTTAACAGTTTCCCATGTGTATCAAGAATGGTCCACCACCCAAAGGACATCCAGCCAACTTGACTCAACAGTGGGAATCATTGAAGTCAACATGGGCCAGCATCCCTGTGGAACGCTTTCAACACCTTGTAGAGTCCTTGCCCCGGTGAATTGAGGCTGTTCTGAGGGCAGAAGGTGGTGCAACTCAATATTAGGAAGGTGTCCCTAATGTTTTGTACAATCAGTGTATATTACTGATATTATAGTGTATGATATAATATATTTTTTAGAACCTTTGCTTACTCTAGGTGGCACAGGTTGTTTTTCGGCAATCTGGTGGTTTTGGTGGAGGCACAAATCTAAAATAAAAATCTTTAACTAGAAAAAAAACAACTCCAAAGTCCATACTAGATTTCACTCTTGCTACGAAACTGAGATGACCATGTGCATAATAAGTGTCAACGAGTTTGTGGAAGGGGAATAGTCACAACCCGCATCAATTATTATTTTGATGCATATAAAGTCAACAAAACACAGACATGTCCCATTTAGTCTGGTAAAGCCTGGTTGACCCCAGTTAGACCTGGTATGGCCTGGTTCTGATTGAACTTGGTTAGTGGTTGAGCTCACCATCTGCATCAGGCTCTTCCCACCCTGAGAGGTGATTACCCGGAGGTCTGGCTTGCGGCTGTTGACCATCTGTGGGCTCTGAGGCGGGGGCGGGGACTTGGCCGGAACTACTTTCCCCAGGCTGTTGCCATTGGAGACAGAGAGGAGGCCCGGGGAGGCTCTGGCACTGACGTATCCGTTAGCTGGAGGG
Source organism: Salvelinus alpinus (assembly GCF_045679555.1). Classification (NCBI taxonomy): domain Eukaryota; kingdom Metazoa; phylum Chordata; class Actinopteri; order Salmoniformes; family Salmonidae; genus Salvelinus; species Salvelinus alpinus. Next base: position 36,200,586 of record NC_092114.1, read on the forward strand.
GGAAAGGAATGAAGCGAGATAAATGACAAAACCCATGCAGGTAAATCAACACCTAGGCACAGCAGTAATTGCTTAGTGTATTTAGAAGACGAAACCTCAGAGGCTAATAGTCCTTTTATTTCATCATCACTGATCTGAAAGGAGCTTATATGACATACAGCACAGAGCCATGTTTTAATCTATCCTTCAACTATACGTGGTCACAGAGGAAATTATATGAGGGAGGGGGGCTGCCTTCTTGGGACAGGTCTTTCTTCGTGCAATGCGATAATCGGAACGATGCAGAATTTTTAAAGATTTAGTGTTGGCATACACCAAGAAAACGCCAGGGGAAAATGTATTTCTTTCTTCCACAATTATAAAAATGCCTCCACTATGACAGAGAAAATGTTCATGGGGCAGGGTTGTAGTGCTGCCAGAAGACTCTCCAAAGGGTTGCTAAAATGTCTGTCCTCAAAACGGTTTGTGGACATAGGGCTCAGGTAGGCTACGACGCAATTAACTAACTCGCTCTACTGTCCAAGAGTATGTCTTGCAAGATCACATACGCCTAATGATTAATTAGTATTTTACATAGTAAAACCAAATATAATAGCATAGTAAGCCTACATTACACCAAAAACACTTAATCATATTTTATGAGCTTTTAGGAAGGTTAGCTCACTGAATCTGAATAGTCCCCCAAAAAATTCTAATGCGCCCAAAACTGAACAGCGCACGCCACTAGGTAGGATATAGTCTATGCTTTAATTGAAACAAAATACAAGAAATGCTTATAGTTTGAACACCATCTACTCCAATTCTTTCACGAAACAGTCATTCAAGAAGATCAAATGCATATTCCCATGAAACTGATTAAAATCAAATGATTGGCATGCAGATGCAGTTTGGACATTTCACCGGTAAAACGTGAATAATTATCGTTTATGATTGACAGGGATGATTTCCTATTTGTATTAAAAATAGAACATTTCAATCCAGGCTGTATCACAACCAGCCGTGATCGGGAGTCCCACAGGGCGGCGCACAATTGGCACAGCGTCGTCCGGGTTAGGGGAGGTTTGGCCGGGGGGGGCTTTACTTGGCTCATGCGGCTGGGTGTTAAGAAGAGTGGTTTGGCGGGTCATGTTTCAGAGTACCCATGACTCAACCTTCGCCTCCCGAGTCTGTTGGGAGTTGCAGCGATGAGACAAGATCAAAATTGGGGAGGGGGAAAAAATGGGGTAAAACACAACAACAAAAAATCTTCAGACAATAGGCATAGGCAGACATTGCAATTGGAGTATACATTTTCTGCATATTCTATAATGATATTCAATAGGCTACATCTGTCAGTACAAACTTTGAGAAATTATACAGTCATACTTTTTGCTCCCACACCTACAAAAAAAAAATACACTACCAACTGCACTACACCGCTGGTTGTGGGACAACAGACACCCCTGATGTGCTCCCAACACGCAACTCAATGAAAATGTTTTGAATGAAAAAGAAAAAAAAACAGCCCGTAGTCAGCTTGCATTGCTCGTGAGCTGTGAGAAAATGTGTACATTCCACAGCAAAAAGTACACACAGAGTACACAGAAAAACATGTTGTCGTGTCACACGATGACATATGACAAATTGTCTTTACACCATAATCTCTGGATTGCGTGCTTCAAGCCTTCTTAACACCAGGCCTCCCCTCTCGCCAAAAGCCTGAGGCTAGATTTGATTTCTCCCCAAGGGAGGGTTGACACCTGAACCTTCTGGGTCTCCCTCTTCGCCTGGCTCCCACATTGATCTGGTGTCTATCCAGGCAAGTGCTAAGGACACCAGCTGACGTCAATGGAGACATTCCAAGATGATCCGGGGCAGTCTCAGTAATAATGGGACAGTAATGGCAGAGAAGATAGAGGAAGAGATGGAGAAGAACTACTAAGGACTGGACCCTGGATGGAGTATATGATTGCTCTTGGCAATGTGACAAGCATAAAATATGTTTTTCACTTTCCCTTACTTTCACATTCTTTCAGCAGGCCCTTTTCTTGAAAAAAAACAACATCCACATCTCTAATATGCTGATATTTATTGAGACATTTGGAAAAGTTCTGTCATTTGAGCGTCTCAAATCTCTGTGCGAGCAAATCATAGTGCAGACATTTTTCTGTCTAGCAACTAAAATATTGGATTAAATATGCGTTTTTCAATGAGTACATCGATTTCTTAACACATTGACTGTCAATGAGCGTAGTATTGTCAGTAGAAGTGGTATTGTAGAGTAGTCCGTCATAAGGTTACTCACGGACTGGACTTGGGCATCCTCCATTTGAATTGTTCAGGTCTCCCCCGAGCATAGCACCTGTTGAAATGATAAACACTGGCTTAGCAAGGAAAATATGAACACTCCTAGCAGGACACTGAATTAAAATGTTTTTCAATTACTTTAACACATTATAAGTATTCAGATGTATATTGTTTGAAAATACAAGTAGTAGAATATTGGAATGTATTTGGAAAAACACTTGGAAAGCATTGGCATGCATTTGAAAATACTCAAATAAAATATATATATTCCCATGCATTTGAACCCAGGTCCTAGGAGTGTTTGAAATAATATATTTGGGAAAAATTATTATTAGTATTAGTATTTTAGTATTAGTATTTTATACTAGGCTATTTATAAAATGTCAAAATAGTTTCAAATGATTCCAATAGAAATAGATGATTTTGGCCACATTATTAGAAAACACTCAAATACACAGAAAGTAAATATTTAAATAATCAAATACACGTGTGTTTGATCCCAGGTCGTCTGGATTCATTGCTTCAAAACAACATTGATTTGAAACAGGTTTCCAATTCATTGAATTGGAGTTTGTGTGGAGAGGAAAGATGACCTCATTTCCCACAGATGCCACAGTAGAAGGCCGTCCCGCTCTTTCGCTCACCTGCACTGGCCGGTCGCTGTGGCAACCCAGGAGACACGGTGTTTCTCTGGAGCGCCGGTTGCTGGGGCGACAGGTGGTGGTTGTCAGACAGCGATGGCGACGTCACGTAGGAGGTGGTCACCATGGCGTTGCCAGAGTTACTGAATTGCAATGTGTTCTGATTAGAAGCCTGGACGGTGACGGGCATGGAAAATGTGGGGGGCGGGACCGCGGACTGAAAGAAAATTGATAGTTAGCATTTTTCAACATTGGTTCAGGTCTCTTGACTTGATAAGCAGACAATGGAAGAATAGCAGCATCAAACTGCTCTAGGTGAAGTGGAGCTTCCACCATATAGTTCAGTGTTTCTCAAACCTCTGTACCACCATTCAGTGCACTTATTTGACCTATCCCAGTGCTATCACCCATACTAGGGGATAGTGGCTCGCTAAGGGCAAGGTGTTTTAGATTGGGGGAGATGGTGAGGAAAAGGGGAGATGCTTACACTGACACCGTAGCGCTTGAAGAGGATGTCTAGGTCTTCGGTGGTCTTGCGGTATTTGTCGTCGTTCAGGGGGCTCTGGTCTATGGAGTCCTCTCCGTCCGGCTCGGGACTTTCGCAACCATTGAAGCCTTTCTTTCGCAACGTCTGTGAAGACAGGATGAAAAAAAGAGTGGTGGGAGATGAGAACAAAGGATGGGAGCTGAAGGTCCGTCTGGCTGAATAGGAACAAGTACAGTCGAGCTGTATTGTTGAATTATGCGTCTGAGGGAGGACAATTTCAAGGTACATTTGTGCGATAGCCTGGTTCCAGATCGGTTGTGCTGTATAGCCAACTAAATATGATCATTGTCATTGCGAAATGACAATAGGAGTTGGGTATACAGTACAAAACGAACGGTGACAATGCTAAGCATCCGATGCACTTCCTCAAAAATGCCCACCAAACAGGTGAGAGAGTTCCAGACCTCCAGGCTTGGCAAGAAGACACACAGATCAGATCAGTTCTGAGACAACATTCCCATTCCCTCTCTAGCTGCTATTTGTATTCTACAACACTGGAGGCTACAAAGAAGCGACGACACTTTGGCTGCAATAAGGTTCATTGTTCTGTGCAGACCTGGGCTCAAACAGTTAACTGTGCGTGATTGAGCTTGGCTGGCGCAGTGGAACCAATCGAAAAGTCACAAAAGTGCAAACCCTGCCCACCTGGCATTCCAGGCAGTCTCAAGCTAAAGTGGTACGGTCAGAGGCTGATGGCCCTTTCTGTTTGCTTTACCTCAATGATGTCGGCGTTGGTCCGGCTCTCGTGGGGTTCGTTGTACTCGGTGTACTTGAGCAGCACCTTGTCCATGTCGGTGCTGGCGTACTGGAACAGTTTGTTGGAGTGGTTGAAGATGATGAGGGCGATCTCACAGTCACACAGCACGCTCAGCTCGTACGCCTTCTTCATCAGGCCAAACTTTCTCTTGGTGAACGTCACCTGCATTGGGAGGGGATAGAGAATGAATCAATTCGATTTATTTATACAAGCACTTTTTCCCCCATCAGCATTGTCACAAAGGGATTTACAAAACATAATGGAGGGAGGTGGGAAGAGATCGCAGAGGTTGAGGAAAGTGAAAATGAGTTTGAGTTGGTATCTGTAGAAAGTGTCAATTTAGGTCATTAACGAGTGCCGACAGTGTTAAAAATCTGAGTGAACCGGCAGTGTGAGTTTCCTTTATCTGCAATGGAGTGAATTGGTGCCAGTCTGGTTCTTCAGTGACATTTTCATTAGGGCACACTGTAGCAAAATGCTTCAAAACATTGTGCCACGAAAAACGTCTCCTTCCATTTCAGTGTTTTATTCAGTTTTGTGCCTAATGAACATGACCCACATGCAACTAACCCCATTCTCTTCAGCTTCCATCTCTTTGCCCTTCTCTTTCCCAACTCTCCTTCCCCCTGTTGCTCAGATCCCTGAACATGCAAATGAGATGCATTGATGAGAAAACTGATAAGGGACATCAATATCCTTCCTTCAGAATACCCCCCCCCACACCCCCCCCAGATATAGAGAATCTTCCCACTTTTACGTCAAAAACACACATGCAAGTGCGCACACGGAAGAGCAATGGAGGACAAGGAAGGGTGTATCATCTACTGGGGTTATGCTTTTGTAATATGCTATTATGAAATGCTACTGTGGTGATACGTAACCTTTGGTCAGCAATTATGGATTTGATTTCAATGTCTCCTGCATGTTGTGTGTACATTTCGGAATGACCTGAGGCAATCACAGTTGTTATTGTAGTAGGAATAGTGAATGAGGTACATTGTCACGGAATAGTCAACATCATAAACCGACCATAGCATTGTACCTTAAGTGCAATGCTAATATGTTTTGTATGTACCCTCTGTGTATTGTGGGTATTTTCTGCGTTTTGCAATGTACAACCAGGAAGATTATTTTAATATTTAACCATTCATGACTAATAAATGAATCGAATATCGCAACATCAGTCAAATAGGAGGGTGGTGAGTGAACAAGAAGCGGACAGTAACAGATTTCCCAAGACCGTAGCACAGACACAATCCCTCTCCCACACTTTTACCCTTTCAAACATACACGTATGCAAACACTCACCTTTCTCAACACACACCTACCCCCACACACACATTCACCCTTTGAAAACACACACGCGCACAGATCAGTAACTTCTGTCCCTGATATGACTGTGTCCACTGGCCTGCAGCTGCTGTGGACAGACTGATTTATCTGGAGCAGCTGTCCGCAGGGCTGTGTGTGACCTGATTGACTCCATGTCGGTTTGAACTCTGTGCCTACTCGGCCTGAAACACTATGCACTCTCAGAGAGCTCCAGTCAAGTCAAACGCACACCTTCAAACAAACTAAAAGATACACTCTGCACACACTATACTGTACAAACCCAGAAAACAGTAACATTACACTACAACACTGCTACGATGTTCATTAAATGGGCAGTGACACTAACACATTAACACAGGGAAAGATATACATTTGCACCTGTTATTTTTAGGAGGGGAAAAAAGCTAAAACTGTAAACCATTAGCTGAAGAGAAGGAAGAAAAGCTTAAAGTTATGTTTGACCTTTTTGGGTACATTTATTTCAACAGGTGTGTAGTTTGCACCGGTACAAACATTCAGTGAATCTGGCCCATGGTGTCAAATGGGCCTTAGAGGTCTAACACATACAGTTGAAGTCAAAAGTTTACATACACCTTAGCCAAATACATTTAAACTCAGTCTTTCACAATTCCTGACATTTATTCCTAGTAGAAATTCCCTGTCTTAGGTCAGTTAGGATCACCACTCTATTTTAAGAATGTGAAATGTCAGAATAATAGTAGAGAGAATGATTTATTTCAGCTTTTATTTCTTTCATCACATTCCCAATGGATCAGAAGATTACAGACACCCAATTAGTATTTGGTAGCATTGCCTTTAAATTGTTTCACTTGGGCCTTCCACAAGCTTCCGACAATAAGAATGTTGGCCCATTCCTCCTGACAGAGCTGGTGTAACTGAGTCAGGTTTGTAGGCCTCTATACTAGCACACGCTTTTTCAGTTCTGCACACAAATTTTCTATAGGATTGAGGTCAGGGCTTTGTGATAGCCACTCCAATACCTTGACTTTGTTGTCCTTAAGCCATTTTGCCACAACTTTGGAAGTATGCTTGGGGTCATTGTCCTTTTGGAAGACCAATTTGCGACCAAGCTTTAACTTCCTGACTGATGTCTTGAGATGTTGCTTCAATATATCCACTTAATTTTTCTTCCTCATGATGCCATCTATTTTGTGAAGTGCACCAGTCCCTCCTGCAGCAAAGCATCCCCACAACATGATGCTGCCACCCCCGTGCTTCACGGTTGGGATGGTGTTCTTTGGCTTGCAAGCATCCCCCTTTTTCTCCAAACATAATGATGGTCATTATGGCCAAACAGTTCTATTTTTGTTTCATCAGACCAGAGGACATTAAGCCAAAAAGTACAATCTTTGTCCCCATGTGCAGTTGCAAACCGTAGTCTGGCTTTATGGCGGTTTTGGAGCAGTGGCTTCTTCCTTGCTGAGCGGCCTTTCAGGTTGTCGATATAGGACTCGTTTTACTGTGGATATAGATATTTTTGTACCGGTTTCCTCCAGCATCTTCACAAGGTCCTTTGCTGTTGTTCTGGGATTGATTTGCACTATTCGCACCAAAGTACGTTCATCTCTAGGAGACAGAACGAGTCTCTTTCCTGAGCGGTATGACGGCTGCGTGGTCCCATGGTGTTTGTGTACTATTGTTTGTACAGATGAACATGGTACCTTCAGGCATTTGGAATTTGCTCCCAAGGAGGTCTACAATTTTTTGGGCTGATTTATTTTGATTTTCCCATGATGTCACGCAAAGAGGCACTGAATTTGAAGGTATGCCTTGAAATACATCCACAGGTACACCTCCAATTGACTCAAATGATGTCAATTAGCCTATCAGAAGCTTCCAAAGCCATGACATCATTTTCTGGATTTTTCCAAGCTGTTTAAAGGCACAGTCAACTTAGTGTATGTAAACTTCTGACCCACTGGAATTATGATAGTGAATTATAAGTGAAATAATCTGTCTGTAAACAATTGTTGGAAAAATTACTTGTGTCATGCACAAAGTAGATGTCCTAACTGACTATACTAAAACTATAGTTTGTTAACAAGAAATTTGTGGAGTGGTTGAAAAACGAGTTTTAATGACTCCAACCTAAGTGTATGTAAACTTCCGACTTCAACTGTACATCGACCCGCCTGGATTGGGAGGAAGGATGCCTTTTTTTCAGTATTCAAAGAGACAAGGCCACACATCTTTCTCGCCCATCTTATAAGGAGTCGACTATATTCAAGGCCCTTGAATAAGACCCTGGTCCAGACTATGAAGACACGGCCACACATCTCTCAGTCTCACCTGTCTGTTCCTCTCGTCGGTGATCCGTTGGATCTGAATCTTTTTCCTCCCCATGCTTCCGGTTGGTTGGGGTCAGTCAATCAGGGTCAAGGGTCAGAGGTGCCTCCTCTCAGACGAGGAGAGAGGGAGTGTAGCCTATTAGCTCTTTCTAGAGTACGGGCAGACTCATAAACAAACACCACGTGCAGTTGCGCACACACACACTCCTCTGCCCAGGTCTGGGGTGACGGGGCAGAGGGTCTGCCGTTGGTAGAGCTGGTGGAGAGTTGCCCTCAGTTCATTGTTCGCTCAGGTCAAAGGTCACCAGTTTCTCAACCGTTGCTGTGGTGAGGACGATGTCACTCCTTGAAGAGAGAGAGAGAGAGAGAGAGTTACGTCTACATTCCTCATGTACACACAGCCATTATAATGTGTTTTCATAGTCAACAACAACATAGTCTCTTCTATGTAACCAGAATCTGTCGTCTACGCTACACTGGGAGGGGAAAAAAACGAACCCCAAGCTATTAATATATTAATTGGATTTATTCAGCAAAGAAGATTTGCTCTGAATACTGCAACTTTACTGTGAACATATCCGTAAGTACTGTGGACAGAGTTATGCGAGAGAAAAACACGTCGTTGGTCAAAACATGTGGCTCAAGGACAATAGCCCAGGTAACACTGTCTGACCTGTCTGAGTACACACACCCCTTCACACCGTGCCAACAGCTATTATGCTTCTCCATCAGACAGTGTAAACACACACACCCCCCGCAGCTCAACGACAGAAAGGCTCTGACGTCACCCTGCTATTGTCATTCCTCCCTGGTCAGATGTGATCCCACACTGAGGAAAGGCATGCTAACCGCCGCTGGTGCTTCCAACCGATTAGCGAAAGCCCTCACCTATTCATAGAGGCTAGTCTATGACAACAGGTTGGCGTGCTAAGCGCTAGCTGCCCAGGAGGGGGAATTCCCATGCACAAGGACATCAGAGGGAGAGACGGAAGGATTACGACAGGCATCTAAAAATACCGGTGTTCACACAAGACGGGGGGGGGGGTTGTTTACTTCAAGGTGAGCGTGTTAGAGGATAAGTATGTGGCTAGGGCTAGCATGTAGCATATTAGCGTGTGGCATGATGTTTCATAGGCTGAAGTTAGTTGACAAGATAAGAAGCAACATGGGCAATTTCCTTCTTTGGAGTCAACTCAAACCTTGTTCCTTGGGGCCTAAGATTGGTGGGTGAAGCAATATCACAGCGGTAGTGGACACATTCACAGTTTCATAACATTCTGAAGTGATTTCAGAGTTGGATACTGTACATGGGACTGAATGACTAATAGATATCAGAAGCGCCTTTATTCGCCAAGTGAATTTAATCAGGCCCGGAATTAGCCATGTCCTCGAACATCAGCCACTTCCTGACAAAGCCATTGGTCCTATTTTTTCACCATAGTCCACACAATATGCTGACTAATTCAGCAGGGTTTCATTTCCGTTCAGCATACATTTTCATTACACGCATGAAGAGGCCACAAAAATGAATTATATCCTCATATTCCTCTCATAGGACTTTCCTGGAAATGAGACAATGGTGTAAGTAGTCCCACATCTCAAGAGGGCCTTATAAGCTCTTTATAAAACTGTGTTCAAAAACTTGTTTGTACCAACCACACATTTTCAGAGTTTTGGCTTATATGAATTCATGAGTGGTCTTGATACAAACCCAGGCTATAGCCTACTGCCCTCCCTAAGTTGGGATCGGAAGCATAAGGGAAAGCATCTCTATTCCAATCTCATTCCATATGTTGTACAGTATTGCAGCTTCACTAGATGCTAAGTGCATTGATTACAATTAATACTCAGCTGGAGGGAAATCCTGCATACACAAGGGGTCACCAGGATCAATGTGGAGGTAAATTGCACTATAACAAAAAGGAAACCAGGTAAATTCGTGCAGACCATAGTAACCCCTGCCTCAGTCAGAACCCACCTGTGTCCTTTAGTACATTTGTGTCTGTGCCATCCACCTCCATATTCACATGCTGGAGCAGGTGTTAGCACACTTTCTGTTCAGACTGAACCAGGTTTTCGTCTAGAATTTTGCCTGTGCTTAATTCTATTCTGTTTTGTTTTTTTGTTTCATCCTAAAAAAATTAAAAAATAACTCAGTAGTCCTTGCCGATGACAAGCATGCCTATAGCATGATGCAGCCACCACCATGCTTGAAAATATGAAGAGTGGTACTCAGAGATGTGTTTGCCCCAAACATAACGCTTTCTATTCAGGACATCAAGTTAATTTTGTTGCAGTTTTACCTTTGTGCCTAGTTGCAAACAGGATGCATGTTTTGGAATATTTTTCTTCTCACGGTCATTTAGGTTAGTATTGTGGAGTAACTTCAATGTTGATCCATCTTTAGTTTTTTCCTATCACTGATTTAATGTCACCATTGGCCTCATGGCGAAATCCCTGTATTGATACACCATCCAAAAGAGTAATTCAATAACTTCACCATGCTCAAAAAGGTTATTCAATGTCTGCTTTTTAAATGTTTTACCCATCTACCAATAGGTGCCCTTCTTTGTAAGGCATTGGAAAACCTCTCTGGTTTTGTGGTTGAATCGGTGTTCGCCATCTTCCTTTTAAAACAGGGAGTACATTTGTTTTCAGCACTTTCATTTCCAAAACTTGGTTTCTCATTGCTCGCTCTTGTCCGTCTGTAGCAGACATATGGTAAGCACAATATGTTTGGAAGATCAAATCGCATTTCGGCACCAAATTATCGTGATAATATCGTATTGTGAGGTCCCTGGCAATTTCCAGCCCTACATTAGCAGAAAGCCCAGTCTGGAAATGTATTTGTTCCAAACAATGTCTTTAAAATTTACTAAATCAAAAATGGTAGTTTTGAGATATGAATATTTATGTTGCATAAATTAATGTGAACATGTGTATTTCAGAATCAAGACATACTCCATATTTCAGAGCACACTATAAAAGGAGTATAATGACACCAAGATGTCTGGATCATGTACGGTTCTTAGATCAGGGTCTTACAGGAGTAATGTATAGGTCTAAAAAGAGCCTAAAATGGCCACTGTCATCATGATTTAAAAAAAAATGTGATACAAATGTAAAAAGCATGTCAAACATTCTTCCTCCTAATGACGTTTGCATGTTAGAATTGCCAGAACAATCTGAGATCCCTAAAATTATTTTGGGGCTTGGAAATCGCACAAGCGGGCTCGCAAACGATTGCCATTTCAAGAGTTCATGCAAAAGTTCCATGCGTAAGCAATACAGGCACATAGCCTTGAGTTGTAAATACAGGGCAAAATACATTCATGTGAACACAACAAATTAAAGGTGAATTAAACATCAACTAATTCGCCCAAACCGCATATCAGAAATGACAAAGCCACCAAAGCTCTCCATTCCAATATCACGACTGAAAACAAACGTAAATCGTATGTTATGACGGCAAGTACCATTTAAGACTGTGTTAGAGCAGGGATTTGCGTATGTAGTTTACAGACTGACATCACTGGCCATGACAGGCACATGAACTCCAAGACCACCCGGGGGTTCATTCCCTGTGATCATTTCCATTATCTAACAACATTATATATGCGTCAAGAGTGCTTCATCTGGATAGAACCCTATGGCACAATGTGACACTCCATCGAGGTAAACTGCATGCAAGTTACGGTCTAAATTTGGCAAGAAAAATAGTACATAAAAAGCTATCACCATATTCATGGTAATCCAGGACATTACGACTCGCTTTCTACCTCCTCCTGAAAATTAGATCTGTACTTGATTCCAATGTCTTTTCCAGATTTTTTATATTTTCTTCCAGGAAAGAAATGGATGGTTTTAGCCTCTTTGCACTTGCCCCTTTCTCTACAGAACAATTGTAAAGAGCAGCTGGAGAGGTCAGTGATTACATTGTGGATGTGCATAACCCCAACAGTCTACCATAGGAGAAAATCTAAAAAAAATAAAAAAATAATAATAATTAAAAAAAGAGTAAACTACAGAAGTTTGGAACCCAAATTCCCCCACACAAAAATATTCTCCATCCAATTGTCCAAAATCAAGACTGTGCCAAATTGTAGCTGGTTGAGAGAAAAAAAAATGATTCGCCTGCGCTATAGGTAGGGTTGCACATTTTGGGGAATATTCAGAGGGGGAACCTTTCCGTGGGAATTATAGAGAATAAATGCTAATTAATACCATTTAAAATATAGATGTTTTTTGCATTTGATATATTTACCATATCATATGGAGACAGAACCATAAACATTTTACCTTATCATAAGTAGAAAATTGCAAATGATTAAATTATTCCAATGGAAATTTTAAAAAATGTTTAAAATGTAGTTACGAATTTAACATTAGTTGAGTTCACTCTTCACATGGGATGATTTCACTGACCAACAAAAGGGAATATTGAATGATCCATCGCATCTCCCCAAAACTTTTTCAACATACATAAAATGATAGTCGAAAAACTAAAGCTTTGGTTGTCTTCCTCTCAGTCTTCCATGTCTTCTCCCTGGACCTCCTCAATGTCCACCTCTTGAACATCAGACTCTGAAGCATCATCTTTACTGTCACTTTCCAACCTTGAGGATGGCTCGTTGTCAGGCTCAAAAAGTCTCAAATTTGCCCAGATGGCCATCAATTTTTCAACCCTTGTATTGATCAGCCTGTTGCGTACTTTGGTGTGTGTTCCCAAACAAGGACCAGTTGCGCTCTGAGGCAGCTAATGTTGGTGGGATTTGGAGGATGATGGAGGCAACAGGGGAAAGAGCCTCAGCTCCACAAAGTCCCTTCCACCAGGTGGCTGATGAGATATGTTGGCACGACTGCCATATTGCATCTCCATCCCAAAGCCCTTGCTTGGAAGTGTACTTCGCCAGACTGCCAAGAACCTTGCCCTCATCCAAGCCAAGGTGGCGAGACACGGTAGTGATGACACCATAGGCCTTGTTGATCTCTGCACCAGACAGGATGCGCTTGCCAGCATACTTGGGGTACAACATGTACACTGAGGCGTGTATGGGCTTCAGGCAGCCAACTTCAAGCTTTTTGATGTATTTCAGAACTGCAGTTTCCTCTGCTTGGAGCAACAGTGAAGTGGGCAGGGCAGTATGGATTTCTTCTCTTACATCTGCAAGCAGAGTCTGAACATCAGACAGGATGGCATTGTCTCCCTCAAGCCGTGCAATGGCTATTGCTATAGGTTTCAGGAGTTTCAGGCTGCTTACCACTCTCTCCCAAAATACATAATCCAGGAGGATCCTCTTCATGGGGCTGTCCATATCGGCAGACTGATATGGCAAATTTCTTGGAGAGGCTCCTTCCCTTCCAGGAGACTGGTGTCATCATGTATGACACCACCCTAACGGTTGTTTCTGGGCAGCTTCAATGTGGTGCTCTATTTCTTCTCACTTTGCTTGGTGAGGTAGATTGCGGCTATATGACCTAGATGACCCTTAACATACATAAACATTTCCTTGGCTCTCTTGTAGTGTGTATCCATTGTTTTTAGTGCCATGATGTCCTTCAGGAGCAGATTCAATGCATGAGCAGCACAGCCAATGGGTGTGATGTGAGGGTAGGACTCCTCCACTTTAGACCAAGCAGCCTTCATGTTCTCAGCATTGTCTGTCACCAGTGCAAATATATTCTGTGGTCCAAGGTCATTGATGACTGCCTTCAGCTCATCTGCAATGTAGCGACCGGTGTGTCTGTGCCCTTGTAGAATACTGGTTGAGGGATGGAGATGATGTAGTTAATTATCCCTTGCCCACGAATATTCGACCACCCTTCAGAGATGATTGCAATACAGTCTGCTTTCTCTATGATTTGCTTTCACTCTGTTGAACCCTGCATCTAGAAAATGAGTAGATAAAGCATGTCTGGTTGGAGGGTTGTAGGCTGGGCGAAGAACATTCAGAAATCTCTTCCAATACACATCGCCTGTGAGCATCAGAGGTGAACCAGTTGCATACACAGCTCGTGCAAGACATTAAATCAGCATTTCTTTGACTACGTTCCTCCATTGAGTCAAAAAAACGTCTGGCCTCAAATAGAAGTTGAGGGACTTTTGTCGGGGGTTGCTTGTTGTGAGCGCTGAGGGAACTTTATGCACTTGGCCAGATTATTCTGCATCTTTGTTGCATTCTTCACATATGATTTGGCACAGAATTTCTAAATGTACACAGCTTTTCCTTCTTGATTAGCTGCAGTGTAATGTCTCCACACATGAGTGCCCATGGTATTTTCCTGTAAAGATTAGGGGGAAAATGGTTAAATAAAAACCGAATACAATTCCATGTACAGATAAATAGTTAAGCATTTACATTAAACAACTCCTTTGTAAGATAAATGTTTTAAAATGAAACATGTAAATTAACACCCCTCACTTAGGCTCAAGCAAGCTAAAACCCACATGGTAGCAAAAACTAACTAGCAGACATGTTAACAAGTTAGAAATGATTTTAACACACTTTGCTGTAGGCTACTATTTACTAGTTAACAAAAAATGTTGTATGTCGTATAAAATATATTCACCCGACCCAGTATTGTAATCAAACCTTACCAGAAAGCATGTAGTCCTTGGCTCAGACAGTGGAGTAGTGTGGGCTCAATAGCATCTCATTACTGTGCAAGATCTTGAGAACCAGCTGTACATGTGATGGAAGAATGCACTGCGCATGCAGAGGGTTGCAATTCCATTGAATTGGGGACAGATTAACCAAAATATGCCACAAGACCTAGAATTGCCTTATGTGTATTGCACAAAAAAAGGTTCACCGTTATAAGCTAACTTTTATGATGTAACTTATAATTTCTCCAAATTTCCAGGCTTAACTTCGCATGGAAAATTCCCAGAAATTTACCGGAAACTTTTCAACCCTAGCTACAGGACTGCTATTTTTATTTATTTTTTAATTTATTTTTTAAATAGGTCCACTAATACAGGACTAGTAAAAGTCCCAGAGCACAACTTGTGAAAAAAAAATTCTCAACCACTTTTTGCAGCACCCAGACTCTCCCGCAGTGAATGGCAACCTAACAATTTCTTGACTTTGCTGACATATTTGATTAGCCGTAGAATTAACTACAACAAGGATTGTGGCCAGCCCTATTCTCCCCGTGCGGCACTCGGCATGGCTACCCCCTCTCATTACTGTAATTGACATGTCCATCCTCCCTCTCCCTCCCTCCGAAGGCGCTGATGGCTCAATTAGGAGCTGGCTGGAGGACTGATTAGATGCCAAGATAATGAGGCTGCCGCTCGACTCACACCGAGCCAGAGCAGAACCAGCTCACTCTGTCAGTGACATTACAGGAACCCCAAAGAGCTAAAGGAGAGACATAGCTTTCAACTAAGGCCCAGACTCAGACACTTTGGACAGGCTCAGGCAGGCTGGTCTGAAATAGACTGCTCCGGGTTGCTGAGACCTTAGAGACCGCCTCATTATCTGTCGAGGGCAGGCCTTCCGTCACCTTGGTTCAATCGACCTGCCTGGATGTCTCCTTGAAACGTCAACTGGGTGCTTTCGCACCCTGTGAAAATGTCCTCTGATTAAGAGAGAGTGCGCAATCAAGCCAGGCTAGGCATCTGTCGGTTTTGGAGTGGTGTACAGTAATTAGTGGCAGTGACCTTTTAGCAGATTACACATTGGTCAATGAAATGTGGGCAAAGTCCTAGAATGAAGGCCAGGGCCATCATGCCTTGAAGAGGGGGGGGGGCTTATAATACTCATCGGTTACCTGACTCCAGCTAATGGAGGGATTCCTCATTGTTTCACAACGGAGGACAGGTTGAGTAAATCTCAGTTCTGTCATTTTTCTTGAGTCTAGGTTCAGTGGTTTGCAAAGACTTTGCTGGGTTCCATGCAGAGAGCTGCTCAAAGGTAGAGGCCTGACGGTCAGTATTCTTCGATACAGTTAAACCCCTTCTTGATCACTTACACTTATCCCACCTAGGCCTGTTGGTTTTTCCTCTGTAACCAGATTCATTTCATTATGGCTCTCTTGAATCTCGGAATTTTCCTTGTCACCTCCCTCTCCTTTGACCTTTTTCATTGATAGAGATGATCTCCTCATGCGGCAGAAATCCCACACTCCAGGGCTACATGGAGTCTCTTTACAATGAATCACCATTTGAGTCCTGTCACATTGGCTTCACATTGCAAACTCTTGCTGAGGAAAGAGTGTTCACAGGTCCTGTCAAGCTGGACCTGCACATGGTGCAGCCAGGTGTACTGCTACTAAGAGCAGTCAGGTCTAACACAATAGCTGAACATGGCAGGTGTGAACTAAATTGTGTCAAAAGTGAGTTCCTGGTGTGTCAACGAGTGACCATAAGAGTACATGGTAAACAGTTTTACACAGGGATTTGTCTAACATTGAAATCCTTGGGCGGGTCCAAACAGTGTAAAAAACATTTTATAACTTTTTCGGGATGGAAAAACCTTCAGTGTAAACGACTAAACCAGATATAAAGTAAGTAGAAAAGATAATGACCCTATATATATTTTTTATAACAATCTTTGAGAACTAGCAAATCACCCAAATAAAAGCTACAGTCATGGAACATTTTAAATGTATTTAACAGTATGTTCTGTTATGTTTGAGCAAAAGAACAAACAATAAGCCATGGCAGAATGCATAGAGTTGCAGGAAAATATTTTAAACTGCAAAATGTTCTCTCAGCTCCATGGCAGAACATGTAGAATCACAGGAAGTGCTTTAAAAACAGCAACATTTTCTCTCAGCTGCATGGCAAAATGTGTAGAATCTGCCTTCTTAACGATACAAGATCCAACAAAGTTTTTAGTGGTGTAGCATCCGTTGTTCCCAGCAGCTTTCCCCAAAATATTCATCTTCTTCCTGACGCATAAGGACAACTATCCTCAGAGCCCCTGTACCTCCAGTTCAACCAGACAAATTAAAGAAGAGGAACTGTTTTACTACTGTGGCCAACTTTAAAATGCAAACAAGCCAGGCCAGCCAGCCTTTATCTCAAATCAGTAGTGTAACTTGTGGGAGCTACTGTTCCTGCTCCTGTTGAATATGTGGTGAAGAAAAATACAATGTTTCCAGAGGAAATCAACATTTTGACCAACATGGTGAAATATTTTGGGCCAAAAAAAGTGAATTGATATAGGTTGGTGGGGAGGTGTTTAACAGATGTAAAAATACAATGAACAAAAATATAAAGGCAACAATTTCAAAAATGTTACTGAGTAGTTTATATAAGGTAAATCAGGCGATTGAAATGAATTCATTCAGCTTTAATCTATGGATTTCACATGCCTGGTAGTACAGATATGCGTCAGTTGGTCAGATACCTTTTTAAAAAAGGTAGGGCCGTGGATCAGAAAACCTGTCAGTATCTGGTGTGACCACCATTTGCCTCAAGCAGCATGACATCTCCTTTGCATAGAGTTGATCAGGCTGTTGATTGTGGCATGTTGTCCCACTCCTCTTCAATGTCTGTGCTAAGTTGCTGGATATTGGCGGAAACTGGAACACGGCGTCATACTCTTTGATCCAGAGCACCCTAAACATGCTCAATGGGTGACATGTCTGGTGAGTATGCAGGCCATGAATGAACTGGAACATTTTCAGTTTCCAGGAATTGTCTACAGATCCTTGCGACATCGGGCCGTGCATTATCATGCTGAAACATGCAGTGAAGGCGGTGGATAAATGGCACAATAATGAGCCTCAGGATCTCGTCACGGTATCTTGGTGCATTCAAATTGCCATTGATAAAATGCCTTTGTGTTAGTTGTCCATAGCTTATGCTTGCCCATACCATAACCCCACCATGGGGCACTCTGTTCACAACGTTGACGTCAGCAAACTGCTCGCCCACACAACACCATACGCGCTGCCTGCCATCTGCCCAGTACAGTTGAAACTGGGATTCATCCATGAAGAGCACACTTCTCCAGCATGCCAGTGGTGAGCATTTGACCACTGAAGTCAGTTACAACACCTAACTGCAGTCAGGTCAAGCCCCTGTAGAGGATGACGAGCACGCAGATGAGCTTCCCTGAGGTAGTTTGTGCAGAAATTCTTCGGTTGTGCAAACCCAGTTTCATCAGCTGTCCGGGTGGCTCATCTCAGACGATCCTGCAGGTGAAGAAGCCGGATGTGGAGGTCACGGGCTGGCATGGTTACACGTGGTCTGCAGTTGTGAGGCCGGTTGGACGTACTGCCAATTTCTCTAAAACGACATTGGAGGCTAGAGAAATTAACATTAAATTCTCTGGCAAAAGCTCTGGTAGACATTCCTGCAGTCAGCATGCAATTTGCACACTCCCTCAAAACATCGGTCGCATTGTGCTGTGTGACAAAATTGCACATTTTAGAGTGGCCTTTAATTGTCCCCAGTACAAGGTGCACCTGTGTAAACAGCATGATCATTAATCAGCTTCTTGATATGCCACATCTGTCAAGTGGATTGATTATCTTGGCAAAGGAGAAATGCTCACTAACAGGGATGTAAACAAATTTGAGAGAAATAAGCTTTTTTTTTCAGCTCATGAAATATGGGACCAACACTTTACATGTTGCCTTTATATTTTTGTTCAGTATACTTGACTAGTGAAGTGGCCGTCTAACAGCACGTTCTCTAATAGGCTTGGGCGGTATACCTTACATCAGGGTATTTGGAAATAACCAAGGGATGGTTTTACAATACCATAAATATTACTTCTTTGAAGTTTTTCTATACATTTTAATATTTGTAGCTATTTTTTTAAGTAAGCATAAATACCTGCAGTCAACTTGTTCAATGCGTTAGGAGATAAAGCAGATTGCGTTCTTATTTCACCCGTCACATTATGAAGTTTACTTAGTTCCCCAAAACAGTTGAGCCAGTCAAGTGTTTGTTTGTAAATGGAACAACAGGAGAAACCGGAAGGTGATTCCAGCTGTGCATTGACAGGGGTTGTGTTTTATATTGAAAGTCAGTGATTTTTTGCTTCAATAGAGTGATAAGGGACATGCAACTATAATTTTCCTACACAGAAAATACATTAGTGCAACACATTTGGCAGAAAATAGCTTATTTTCATCAGATGACAGAAGTCCAACGCTATTTGGCTGGCAGCCACACAAGGGAGCTTACAATGAATAAGGAAGGTATTTTTGGCAAAAACGATGCATGGCCAGCATATTCCTAATGTTTAGGCCTATCAAGGAAAGAATGTAGCCAGCTACATTTCCTAATGTTGTGCTTTAAGTTCATCTTGAATTTTTACCAATAGATACCCATCTGTCAGAGTAGTGTCTGCTGAACGCCCGTTCGTGAATTCTCAGAGTTTAGAAGAGCAACTGAAGCACACACGTAATCTTATGCCGAGCAGAAATTTCAGTAAGAAGCATTTTACATCTGCGTTTACAAAAACAGCAAGAATATTTTTTTCCTGCGTGAAAAACTTTGAATTTTGCATTAACACTGGGCTTGGGCAGTATACCATATACAGTGCATTCAGAAAGTATTCAAACCCCTTGACTTATTCTACATTGTTAGTCTTATTCTAAAAAGGGATTAAATATAAAAATTCAGTCTACACACACACACAACCCTATAATGACCAAGTGAAAACAAGTTATACATTATTGTAAATGTATTAAAAATAAAACAGAAATACCTTATTTACATAAGTATTCAGACCCTTTGCTATGATACTCAAAATTGAGCTCAGGTGCATCCTGTTTCCATTGATCATCCTTGAAATGTTTCTACAACTTGATTGGAGTCCACCTGTGGTAAATTCAATTGATTGGACATGATTTGGAAAGGCACACACCTGTCTATATAAGGTCCCACAGTTGACAGTGCGTGTCAGAGGAAAAACCAAGCCATGAGGTCGAAAGAATTGTCCGTAGAGCGCCGAGACAGGATTGTGTCGAGGCACATATCTGGGGAAGGGTACGAAAACATTTCTGCAGCATTGAAGGTCTCCAGAAACACAGTGGCCTACATCATTCTTAAAAGAAAGACATTTGAAACTAACAAAGACTCTTCCTAAAGCTGGCCACCCGTCCAAACTGAGCAATCGGGGGAGAAGGGCCTTGGTCAAGGAGGTGACCAAGAACCCGATGGTCACTGACAGAGCTCCAGAGTTCCTCTGTGGAGATGGGAGAACCTTCCAGAAGGACAACCATCTTTGCAACACTCAACCAAATCAGGCTTTTATGGTAGAGTGGCTAGACGGAAGTCACTCCTCAGTAAAAGGCACAACAGCCCGCTTGGAGTTTGCCAAAAGAAACCTAAAGGACTCTTAGACCATGAGAAAAAAAATATTCTCTGGTCTGATGAAACCAAGATTGAACTCTTTGGCCTGAATGCCAAGTGTCACAACTGGAAGAAACCTGGCACCCTCCCTATGATGAAGCATGGTGGTGACAGCATCATGCTGTGGCGATGTTTTTCAGTGGCAGCGACTGGGAGACTAGTCAGGATTGAGAGAAAGATGAACGGAGAAAAGAACAGAGAGATCCTTGATGAAAACCTGCTCCAGAGCGCTCAGGACCTCAGACTAGGGCGAAGGTTCACCTTCCAACAGGACAATGACCCTAAGCACACAACCAACGCAGGAGAGGCTTCGGGACAAGTCTCTGAATGTCCTTGAGTGGCCCAGCTAGAACCCAGACTTAAACCTCATTGAATATCTCTGGAGAAACCTGAGAATAACTGTACAGCAACATTTCCCATCCAACCTGACAGAGCTTGAGAGGATCTGCATAGAAGAATGCGAGAAACTAACCAAATACAGATGTGACAAGCTTGTAGTGTCATACCCAAGAAGACTCAAGGCTGTAATTGCTGCCAAAGGTGCTTAAACATAGAACTGAGGAAAGGGTCTGAAAAATTATGTAAATGTATTTTTTTTACTAAATTTGCAAAAATTTCTAAAAACTATTTTTGCTTTGTCATTATGGTGTATAGTGTGTAGATTGCTGAGGGGAAAAAAACAACTGATTAATTTTAGAATAATCCTGTAACGTAACAAAATGTGGAAAAAGTCCAGGGTTCTGAATACTTCCCGAATGCACTGTATATACCATATACCGGGGTATTTGGAAAAAGCCATGGGATGGTTTCTCAATACTGTTGAACTATTTCTTTGTAGATTTTTTTCAAAAGTAACTACAAAAAGAAACATTGTATAAGTAAATACCTGCAGTCAACTTGTGCAATAAGGTTAGGAGATAAAGAACACGGCGTTCTTCTTTTCACCCTGTCACAATTTTTCATTATCAAGCTTACCGGTAGTCCCCAGTCACGTAGTGTTTGTTGACAAGCACACAACGACGAGAGACGGGAGCCTTGTGAGTCACTCACTGTTGTGCAGCATGCGCCAGGTGATCTAATTACAGTATGGAATCCACAACTAAATGTTTGCCAGCTACATATCTTATAACTCCTAAGTTAATTGTATAAAATGTGCTAAATGCTCTGCAGTCTCGTCTGATCTCGAAAGCTAAGCAGGGTCAGTTGGGTTTGAAAACCGTGCCCCTTGTGTGCAGTGACAGTATTACTGAATATCTCGGTATGCCAGTCTGGATACCACCCAAGCCTAGTTAAGAAGACCCCTAACTTAATTTGCTAAGTGGCTGAATTAATAAGGTGACAACGCATCATATTGGGTTAGCTTTTTGTCGTGTTTTGTTCATTTGCACAATGTCTCTCATTCGCTTGTAAATGTCCAAACTCACCAAAAATGACATTCGATAGTTACTACCTGTTTAACTTCATGAGCTGGATTGCCTGTCTTTGCAATTTTTTCATTTTCCCTTTGCGTACGTTAGCATATTTAGCTAGCAAACGACATGGAAATTCTCTATCACTTGTGCAATTTTTGGGGGGGCATTCTGGTAGACACCCAATAGGCTTTTTTGCGGGTTATTTGGCACCCCTTTGTGTACTAAGCCAGTAATACCGTAAATACTGGGGTGAGAGAAGTACAGTAGGGGTGCCAAGGCATTCATACTTCTTGTGCATCGCCGAGCAGCGCAGAACTGTTGTGAAGGAAGTTGTCAAGTAAGTAAGTTTGTGTTTATACATGACCTCCCGCCCTCACCTACCGTCAACCAATCATGTCAATGCAGAGCTATACGGAGCCCTCAGAATTGTTACAAAATTTGAGAGGAATGCGGCAAGGAGCTCCAATTGGCCACTGTGTCCCTCCGGAGGTTCCGCAATTGTGTCACA
The DNA here is from genome assembly GCF_045679555.1 of Salvelinus alpinus. Taxonomy (NCBI): domain Eukaryota; kingdom Metazoa; phylum Chordata; class Actinopteri; order Salmoniformes; family Salmonidae; genus Salvelinus; species Salvelinus alpinus. The sequence continues at coordinate 36,222,700 of NC_092114.1, forward strand.
CCATCCACCAGCCTCTGACCATATTTTTTGATCAAGCATAAATTGTCTCTTAGAATGGCATGTGATGTGTTCAGAAGGTTGGAAGTTCATTGGTTTCTGATAACAGCTTGAATGTGTACTCCATTGTTTATATTTATTTATTTCCCATGAATTCAACAAAATCAAAAGTTGGTTTAAGTCTGGGTGATGTTTTGTGTAACAAACTATGTCATACTGTAAGTAAGGCTTACAATAACTTGGGTTATACGAGTTTATTTTCAAGCATTGATAAAATGACTATTGGAGTCTACATGATTGTGTCCTTCAGACTGGCCCCAAAGCACAAGGCTGTGTCTGGCATACTTCTACCCGAGCAGCAGCATTAGAATCAGAGTAAGAATCGGATCCCTTGGGACCCTCCACACAACATAGCTGACAATTTCCAGGTCACATGACATTAAAATGATTAACGTTCCACTACGAATCTAAATCAAGGCCCGGAATCTAATATTAATGTCTGCTGATGCATCAAGAGGTTATGCATAAGCTAAAGTACAGTATTTAGGTGGACAAACAGCTAGGGAATCCATACCCTCTGTTCTATGGCACTGCTCACTTGGCTACAGAGATCTGAGCAAATCTTCCACATGAGATAACATCTGTTATATCTGAACAGTGGTCAAGGCCTTCAAAATACTTTGAAAGACCATCTCTGCATAAGAAGCTTTATACAATACAGTTTCCCTTCAAATGTAATTGGATTTATTAAAGGTATGCTGTGTGAAGGTATACAAATCTAAATGTGTAGGCCCCTATGTGCAGTACAGCATGCACATGGTATTAGTTGATCTCCAATCCCCAGCGTCACAGATTAGTGATTTGTTGTTTGTTTTAATAATCACATGCAAAGCCAGTACATCAAGGTGCAATACTTACATGAGAAAGATTTGAGAGGTATAATGATTTTAAAATGCAGAGAGAGATTTGAAGTATAGTGATTATAAAATGCAAACATAAAAAAAGGCTTGAAAGTTTTATCAGCGTGCTCTGACATGTGTTTTTGCCTTTGATAGCTAGCCTACCTGAGTATTTCGTCACTACCAGCTAAATTACATTGAAGATGAAAGTATGACTGTTAATCCAGGGGAAATATATGGTCTACTGTGTGCAGCCTATAATTTTCTATTAAAAATAATTGTCTATAAAAAATTGTAATAGCAAGCCAGCCTACTCTAGGCACAGACAAGTCAAAGACGGACAGACATTCTGATGGCGCTTTCAAGCCAACTGGGAACACGGGGGGGCGAGGTCAAATCATGACGTCAGTGATCTTCAGGTCGGAAAGTTGATGTTCTAGAAAGATGCCCGAGTTGTCAACTTGGAATTCCGAGTTGGAGAACCGTTCAAAACGATTTTCGTTTTTTCCCCGTTTTCATAAAAGCACTGAAGTCGGAGAATTCCGAGTTCCAAGTTATTTTGAACGTGGCAAAAGACTGACAGTCAGACAACAAATCCGCTGTGACAGCTCGCTCTAGCTCTATTGTTTTTGTTGTGGCCCTGTTGTCAACATGCGCGCACCTCCACCGTTATAAACCGAGAGCTTTCACCGTTCAAACCATAATGGAGGGTTCATATGTCGTCTAGCGAAGGTGCTCTTTTAGGCCATTTCACAATCTCTGGCGAAGCCGACCGACAGCCATTAGTCTACCTTGCTTGCCAGCCTCAACTCTTACGAAAAATACAACCCAACCATCAAGTGCCATGACTGCGACAACTGAGCTCACCAATTATAATAATAATTTTTAAAAACAATTTAGGGGGTGAATAATGTTGTCAATACAAATTAGCCTACCCTCTGTCTAGAACGGTTTGATTAAAACAATACAAACACTCTTGTTCTTACGAGGGGGAAAAAACGAAAACGCAGGAAGCAAATGTATAATTCCACTTACCCTGAAATATTACATCCACAATCGTGTGAAAAGATAGAGGAATGGTTTAAAATAGAGGTATAATAAAAAGACGATGCGCTATAATCATGATCGACGTCTCAATTTAGATAAATCCACTCTCCCCTTCTCCGTAAAATGTAACTATTCCGTTCAGCCAAACGATACAATGTAGCTAGTGCACAACCTACGTCATTGAAACCGTTCATGAGTGACTTGTAAGAAGCCAATAGAAAGCTGACACTCCAGCATCAAAGCCAATCACAGTATAAATTACTGTAAATAGGAAGGGCATGAAGGAGACGGGATGACCGCCATGTTCTATAAGGGTTTTTGTATCCCTCCGCTTCTGTATTTACCTTTTGCATGATTTTGCATGTGGGTAAAATGTCACTGTGTGTATAGTCGAATGGCCTACCTCCCCGTGTTCATGTAGAAGACCCGTTAGCTGTTTTACAAATATGTGGTTTACAGTTAGGACTTTAGTATACATACAGAATGTTGGGAGAATCTCAATTGTATACTCATCACGTCCTCTCTCCTTCTCAAAACCCATTGGATGAGAAAGCCAGAGGTCCCTCCCCTCTGACCTTCTCCTCCAATTAATTTTGAAAAGGAGGCAGGAGAGAGGACTCAAGGAGTATGCAATTGAGATTTTCCCCTAGTCTTTGAGTTGACAGCAAAGAAAGTGGATATGTGGACACTGTAAAAAACCTCTGTGAAGTCTCCTCCATGATCAGAAGAGGGTGCCACTTCAACAGTATAGGCATGTATAGGCCTATTATTTAGGCAGCAGGTAGTGTGTTCTAATTATCTTGATTAATCAATTGCTTTCACCTCCTAAATCGATTGTTATTGCACAGAACATAATTTCCAAAGACCTTGTGTAAAGGAGGTCATGCTTAGTGAGTAGCCTACCTTCCCGCTTATTGAACTCAGGACCAACAGTATGGGTGTGTTCAAGCGGGTCACTTTTGTCAAGTCATCACCACCTTTCAAAATGTGTTGCATTCTGGGGATAAAAATTGTCCGACTTGTGCGTACATGTCAACTGCATGAACTTTACAACAACCATGTGATCAAAGGTCATGAAGATTCTCAGTTGCATAATCCTTGCGTCCTCTCTCCTTGCCTCCTTCTTAAAACTCATTGGATGAGAAAGCCAGAGGTCCCGCCCCTCTGACCTTCTCCTCCAATGGGTTTTAAGAAGGAGGAGAGGAGCGAAGTCATGAGGAGTATGCAATTGGGAATCTCCCAACATTTCTGCAGTTGCTCTTCACAACCTTAATCCTGCAGCATTTCTCAGTCTCAAATTTGTCTTGGGCCTAACAACACCCATGCCAATATATCCTCCAAACACTGGCTTCTCGGGCATTATCACTTATATAGAGCCTCCCACAATGCAGGCGATAGCTGCAGTAAGTAAATAGGCATTTTAACATCATAGATTTCGCTGGTGGTAATTTGTGGAATAGACACAGGCTGGAATGTCCTTTTAACCAATCAGCATTCAGGATTAGACCCACCGGTTGTATAATGTCTGCATTGGGGTGTTTTTGTTTGACCCACGCGAACGTGGCCAAAGACATGACTGAAACAGGAACTAATTTGCCTGGATGTATGTGTACCGTGGATATACATATAGCCTACAAATCAGTGTGATATTTGTGGCTCTCTCACTCTGTCAATTGATTGTAGGCTCCAATGTACACACATGATTTCAGGGATTGTGAGTGTATGATTTGAGTGTTGGAGATGTTTATTTCGGCATTATAAAGACAAACTTTTACAAACATGGCAACTCTGCCATGTTGATTTGAGCCTTGCTGTTGAAAAAACACATTTGTGTCCGACTTTCAGCTGTCGCAGATGCACCTCCCCCGACTTCACTCATGGACTTTGGTCTACTACAGTCTGTTCCTTTAAAAGGTAAATTCACACACTATGGAGACTGACAATACGGAGCATAGCGCAGTGTTGCAATGTTGTTTTCCGTCACAAAAGGGGCGGCTCCTTGTAATATTCAACATACTTTTGTACAACCTGAAAATTGAGACGCGCAATACGGGTAGTGTTGTTGCTTGGTTCCCTGATCTAATCTATAGGCTATTCATCTAAGTAACCTATTTTGCATTGATAAACAACCAAATATAATCTCAGTGACTTTTCAAAAAGTAAACCAAACAACAGGAATATACCGAAAAAGGTATTTTGTTTCAAAGTAATAACTGGTGATTCCAGGCTATTGTGAAATGGTAGAACCTTCTGTAGCCAACTAGCTATGTGCTTTTTTTCTCCATGACCAAAACATGATGGTATTCTATTTTTAGCTGATATAGGAATGATTATTTCACATGGAGATGTGGGAAGCTAAAAAGGCTAGCTAGTTTGCTATGTTTTTAGCCAGGTTAAAGCCAGCAGCCAGGTTAGGCTGCCAGCTAGCTAATACTAGCAAGAGAAGGTGAAATTAAATGAAAAACTTTGCTATCACCCCCCAGTGAGCGTATCGTGTTACCAAAAGGTGTTCCCTGCTCCAAAAATCCCACTTCGCACACACATGCACATAGATCAATGGAGTGAAGCTTGTAGTAACCTTAAAGGCCAACACACCCACTTTTCAACCTAATTTTCAATATCTCCAGTGTCAACATATCTGAAAACGGCACATTTCTAAGTTTAGTAGAATAAATAAAAAAATACGGTAAAAAAGTTATAGCCGATGACATCAAAAGTTAAAACATTTTAAAAACAGTGATTTTCAAACAATATGAGCTTCACGGTGACGTGGGGAGCAAGAAAATACCCTCCCTTGGGCGAGAAACTTGTTGCAGGTTTTGAAAATCACTGTTTTTTAATCTTACCCTGTGTCACACAGAAGCTTTCTTCTTATATTTTTAACCACAGATCACAGAAATACTCTGTTTTCACATATGTAGACACCAGTGGCAGCTGGTGGGAAGAGCTATAGGAGGATGGGCTCATTGTGATGGCTGGAATGGAATATATGGAATGGTGTCAAACATATGGAAACCACATTGACGCTGTTCCAGCCATTACAATGAGCCCGTCCTCCTATACCCCTCCCACCAGCCTCCTCTGGTAGACACTGGTTTGGTGCTGGAGATGATGAATATGGGGTTGAAAATTTGCCCTTTAAGCATCAATATCGTTCACGTTGTTTATTCATTCACATTACCATAATCACTCCGTTATGTTGCACCGGATGTCATGCATTTCAATGGGGAGGTCCATAACAGAATGGAAACGCAGCACCCCCTTGCAGTGGAAGGCTCTGTTGCGTGACCGACACCGCATACTTTGAAAAATGTCAAACTTTGCATCATCTTCAGTCCAGCCAGAGTCCATCGAAGAACAGGATGTTAACAAACCACAGAAGAAGTTGAAAATGTATGGTTTTCGGTGATGTCATTATGGGATAGTTAGCAACTTGTAAACAATTACCCATTCCTATAAGTGAGAACAATTTCAATAGTAATGTTAACAATACACATTGCCTGTTAAGCTAATTATATTATATGACTGTTGCCTCCCGTTTAAGTTTATTGTGATGGTAATGACGTTTGTTTTTTATGATAATTATTAGGTGGAGGTGACTAGCCAAAATGGTAACTTCAACCTAGCCAAGCTTTAGCTAGCTAGCCAGCCTTGTCTCATAGACTAGATATAACAGTACACTCAATTACAATGATATGTTACATAAGATGGTTGGTTACTTAAGGCAAAAACACAAACAAAATTGCGAGTTCGAATCTCATCCTGAATTGTACAAATGGTAATTTGTAACATAGCATACGAAAAGGAGTCTCTCGGATTTACATACAGAATAATACAAAATGCTCTGAGACTAGGTTGAGCTAGCCAGCTCTCTGCTCTGCAGTACAAGCTAGCTTGACTTCCTATAAAGTTAGAGAAACAAGTTGATGAAAAAGTAACTAAACAAAACATGTTTTATTATCACCTGAAACAATATATATTATCCTGTGTTGAATGAAAATGTCATATTTTGCAATCTCCCAAAATAAATAACATCTCTGACGAGAGACACGGGCTGCCGTCCAAAAAACTTAAGACACACCCCCTCAGCCCTCAAATTAAGTGGACACGTCTGATGACGTATCATGACGTCTGACGAGTATACACTTGCAGGGCAAGGGGCGAGGGAGGAAGAAATTATTTTTTAATTAACCACCTTTCACCGGAAATGTGTCACTCGTTCATCCCGCGATGATTGTGTTTTCAGCCACCGGTGGCTTGTGGGTGCTTTAAATGCTCTACATTAAATTATAAGTGCATGTCTACTTATATTAAATATATCATTATTAATATATGCCTACTGTATGATAGCTAGCAAATTAATTAGCTAACTAACGTTAGCCTGCCTAGCTGGAAATTCTATAGAAGGGAAATGTTTTATTTCTACAATTTCCAAAAGATAACCAAACAATAACATATTAACTTTTTACGTAGTAGCAAAATGTCTAACTTATTTGCATTCGTTTTTACTAACACTTGTATGTTGACTTCTCTATTGATGTTGTTTTTACGTTTTTGCGGACTTTTCGTAGCGTATGTACAATCATCGCGAATTGAATTATGGGGTGTTTCAGGACCCGGAGTGAACATAAGTGTACACTCGCAAAGCCGACCGAAACGAGGGCCGAGGGGCTTAAATTGTAAACTTCCCTTGCTTGGTTAATTATTTGGACTACCCTCCAAGATGGCGACAGGGATTCCCCCAAGGGCATAAGGCATGGGTAAGTGGATGAGGGTGTGTCTTATAAGTGTTTGGCCTGCAGCCAGGCTCTCCTCCAACTTGTGTTACAACAAAGATTATGGATATACTGACAAGATGTCTCTCCGCCCTAAGAATTGTAGTCATTGTCCACAATGCGATACGGCAGGCTATCTAGCTCCCGCCAAGCTTTCATTGGATTTGTGGATGCATCTCATTATTGTAATCGTATTTTTAATATTCGATGAGGGTTGTTGATGTCAAACGCCTGTATTCAATGGAGATGCTATGCTACTAGTTTCAATCTAAGAATATGCATAGCCATCTCGAGACAACTCCGGTATAAAGTGTTTTTTCTCAAAGTTGTCTGGATGTCACGTGTTCTAATTATATCAGTACACTTGTAACTACTTAGCTAAGCATTACAAAACTTACATTCGATTAAATTAACCTCATGTAGCAAATAAACCATAATTTTTTTGGTAATCCAAATTCTTCACTCATTGATCTCCATACAAACTCCTTGCTTGGTGGGTGAAACAGCGGGGGGGAAAGCGCCACCTGCTGGAGGGAGACAGATTTTCCATTGAGTTGGGTGTCTCTCTTCCTCTCTGACATTACTGCAAGCTCTACAGAAATACAAGATTCAGAGTGTAGCACAATGTTGCACTGTCATTTGTCATCACAAAAGGGGGATTTCCTTGTTATACGCTCCAGCATTCAAAGTACTTTTGTACTGGGTGAGCTTGAGTGGTCGAAGTGTCAGCATCGCCCGTACCGAAGATCCGTAGCTGGGACAAATTGTGTCCCTTGAGAAGGCAAGAACAAGATGCATGTCAAGAGAATTGCAGCGTTATCATAAGGAGATGTATACTTGGAAAACGGAGGAGGAATGCAGGGAAAATGAGAGGCAGAGGAGGTCGAAGAGAGAGGGAGGAAGAGGGTGACCTTGAATCGGTTAAAAATGGCAGAAAAAAGGGAGATGGTTCGTTAAAAAAGAATGGTAGAAAGTGTAAGCAGAATGAGCTGAAGACAGGAGGAGAAATGGAAGTGTGTGAGGGCGAACTATCAGAGGGGGCAGGTGTGGTGAAGTTCTCGGAGCCCGAGGCTTGCACCGATGGTCAGGATAAAGATGAGTCTGTGACAGTAGGAGTGACATTTTTGAAAAAGTGGACCCTTGCCTTTTGGCTGATCCATAGGTGGTTTCAGGGTGGGTGAAAACAGAGTTGGGTGCTGTGGAATCGGTGAGGGTAACCAGAAGAGGTCTTGTGATTATTGTTTGTGTTTCTGCTGGTCAGAGGGAGCAGGCGCTCAGTGTTAAATGAATGGAGACGAGATGTGAATTGTTTTGCTCTCAAGAAAAGGGCACCATTGGAAGGAGTGATTACTGGGGTAGCGGTAAATGTGAAAGTTGACCAACTGAAGGGGAAGATTCCCGGTGTTTGTGATGCTCGTCGTTTGCTACGAAGTAGACAGGATGGCGTCAGTGGTGAAACAGAAGATTCGTTCTGTTCTTTTGAGTTTTGATGTTGAGTCTTTGCCCAACAAAGTGATGTTGGGATATATAAGTTATCCCGTACAAGCTTTTTTGCTGAATATATTACCTTGTTACAGGTGTCAAGCTTATGGGCATGTGGCAGCAGTGTGTAGGAGGGAGGTTCCTAGGTGTGAGAAGTGTGCAGAAGGGCATGAGACAAAGGCATGTGTAGCCTTGGGGAAATAAGCAGTACGTGTTAATTATAGGGGTGCCCATGGGGCTGGGGATCAGAAATGTCCCATGTGAGAGAGGCAGGTTGAGGTTTCCAGGGTTAGAGTATTGCAGAAGTTGTCATATGCTGAGGCAGTGAAGAAAGTAGAGGAAGATGGGTGAGTAAATATTTGTATGAACAACAACTGAGACAAACTGAACAAGTCCCACAGACATGTGACTAACAGAAATGGAATCATGTGTCCCTGAACAATGGGGGGGTCAAAATCAAAAGTAACAGTCAGTATCTGGTGTGGCCACCAGCTGCATTAAGTACTGCAGTGCATCTCCTCCTCATGGACTGCACCAGATTTGCCAGTTCTTGCTGTGAGATGTTACCCCTCTTCCAACAAGGCACCTGCAAATTCCCAAACATTTCTGGGGGGAATGGCCCTAGCCCTCACCCTCCGATCCAACAGGTCACAGACGTGCTCAATGGGATTGAGATCCGGGCTCTTCGCTGGCCATGGCAGAACACTGACATTCCTGTCTTACAGGAAATCGCGCACAGAATGAGCAGTATGGCTGGTGGCATTGTCGTGCTGGAGGGTCATGTCAGGATGAGCCTGCAGGAAGGGTACCACATGAGGGAGGAGGATGTCTTCCCTGTAACGCACAGCGTTGGGATTGCCTGCAATGACAACAAGCTCAGTCCAATGATGCTGTGACACACCGCCCAGACAATGACGGACCCTCCACCTCCAAATCGATCCCACTCCAGAGTACAGGCCTCGGTGTAAAGTTCATTCCTTCAACGATAAACGCGAATCCGACCATCGCCCCTGGTGAGACAACTGCGACTCGTCAGTGAAGAGTACTTTTTGCCAGTCCTGTCTGGTCCAGCGATGGTGGGTTTGTGCCCATAGACGACGTTGCTGGTGATGTCTGGTGAGGACCTGCCTTACAACAAGCCTACAAAGGCCTCAGTCCAGCCTCTCTCAGCCTATTGCAGACAGTATGCGCACTGATGGAGGGATTGTGCATTCCTGGTGTAACTCGGGCAGTTGTTGTTGCCATCCTGTACCTGTCCCTCAGAGCGCTCCTTCCAGAGCGCTAAGAACCTTGGCGTGATCCTGGACAACACCCTGTCGTTCTCAACTAACATCAAGGCGGTGGCCCGTTCCTGTAGGTTCATGCTCTACAACATCCGCAGAGTACGACCCTGCCTCACACAGGAAGCGGCGCAGGTCCTAATCCAGGCACTTGTCATCTCCCGTCTGGATTACTGCAACTCGCTGTTGGCTGGGCTCCCTGCCTGTGCCATTAAACCCCTACAACTCATCCAGAACGCCGCAGCCCGTCTGGTGTTCAACCTTCCCAAGTTCTCTCACGTCACCCCGCTCCTCCGCTCTCTCCACTGGCTTCCAGTTGAAGCTCGCATCCGCTACAAGACCATGGTGCTTGCCTACGGAGCTGTGAGGGGAACGGCACCTCAGTACCTCCAGGCTCTGATCAGGCCCTACACCCAAACAAGGGCACTGCGTTCATCCACCTCTGGCCTGCTCGCCTCCCTACCACTGAGGAAGTACAGTTCCCGCTCAGCCCAGTCAAAACTGTTCGCTGCTCTGGCCCCCCAATGGTGGAACAAACTCCCTCACGACGCCAGGACAGCGGAGTCAATCACCACCTTCCGGAGACACCTGAAACCCCACCTCTTTAAGGAATACCTAGGATAGGATAAAGTAATCCTTCTGACCCCCCCCCCCCCCCCTTAAAAGATTTAGATGCACTGTTGTAAAGTGGCTGTTCCACTGGATGTCATAAGGTGAATGCACCAATTTGTAAGTCGCTCTGGATAAGAGCGTCTGCTAAATGACTTAAATGTAAATGAATGTAAATATGTTAAATGTGTGATGTTTGGATGTACCGATCCTGTGCAGGTGTTGTTACACATGGTCTGCCACTGCGAGGACAATCCGCTGTTCATCCTGTCTCCCTGTAGCGCTGTCTCAGGCGTCTCACAGTACGGACATTGCAATTTATTGCCCTGGCCACATCTGCAGTCCTTATGCCTCCTTGCAGCATGCCTAAGGCACGTTCACGCAGATGAGCAGGGACCCTGGGCATCTTTCTTTTGGTGTTTTTCAGAGTCAGTAGAAAGGCCTCTTTAGTGTCCTAAGTTTTCATAACTGTGACCTTAATTGCCTACTGTCTGTAAGCTGTTAGTGTCTTAACGACCGTTCCACAGGTGCATGTTCATTAATTGTTTATGGTTAATTGAACAAGAATGGGAAACAGTGTTTAAACCATTTACAATGAAGATCTGTGAAGTTATTTGGATTTTTACGAATTACATTTAAAAGACAGGGTCCTGAAAAAGGGACATTTATTTTTTTGCTGTTTTTAGATCTGTACCAGTACATAGGGATAGGCCAACAAGTGATATATGCCTCAGTTAGATTGGATTTTTAGCGTTTATAGCAATGGTTATCAGCTGTACTGCAGGGATGGAACGTAGGAACGCAGAAAATTGAGGTTGTGGTGGCAGCTGCAGAGAGGTGTGCAAGACTTGATGACAAAAGAGTTACAGGGTGTATTGAGTGGTGGTGTCCATTCATTTCAGGCTGATGATCTGAGGTAGGACTAGATGGATTTAAATAGTGGAGTAGAGTGGTGGGTTTTTAGTAAGTGTAGGATATTTTTTATTTATTTTATTTAAGCAAAGTATAAAGGAGTTATACTTCAGCCTAGTAGGTGGCGGTAATGCAACATTTATTGGATGCCAACCGCCGTTAAACCTTATCGAAGAAATACTTTTGTACTAGCTGAAAATTGAGGTAGCCTTCTGGATAGTGTTGTGGCTTGGTTCCTTGATCTTATCTATAGGCTATTCATCAATGTAGCCTATTTTGCATTGATAACCAAATATAATCTTAGTGACCGTTCAAAGAGTAAACCAAACAACAAGAATATACCCAAAAAGGTATTTTGTTTAAAAGTAATAACTGGTGATTCCAGGCTATAGTGAAATGGTAGATCCTGCTGCAGCCAGCTAGCCATGTGCATTTGTCTCCGTGACCAAAACAGGATGTTTTTCTATTTTTAGCTGATATGGGAATGAATATACAAGCAGCATATCAAACTGGGATCATGTTTTAGGTTAGCCTTACCACTCAAATTATCCCCATGCCTCGCAAAAACGTGACCACCCTTCTGAAGCGTCTGTACCTGTCTGAAGAAGCCTGCGCAAGGGGCAACATGTCAGGCTTTTAGCCGTGAATTTCACAGATCCCCATCTGCGACACTTCCATTGATGTCAATGAATGTCTGACTCAAAGACGCCACAAGAATTTCCATACTTCTAAATCATACTACAGCTTTGGAAGGTCATAAATAATTCAGTAGAAGGAAACAATTTTTGTTGTATGATGGAAAAGTAGTGAATTCAGAGTGAAAAAGGACCCGTCCACAAAATAACTACTGCACAATTTAGACCCCTTTGGGTCTGTAACTTATGTTACAGACCACAATGTTTATTGGTATTTAACCAGGTTTTTAAGAACACATGACAGTGTGTGTATTTGGATGAGGTTTTATGAAGCATTTGTAAATCAACTTCTGTCAGGATGGATGATCTTGGAAAGACAAATTGCCATCTTTACGAACCATAAACCATTCTTGGTTTATGAGCGTAGCCTTTTGTTAATCATCAATAATAACTTAGTAAAACATGTCATGAAAATACAATGGAACAGTGTGAGTGAGGGGGAGAGAGAGAAAAAAAAGTCAGGCGTGAGGGGAGAATATTGCTGTATGTGTTTTATGTAAGAAGCTTAGGTAGGCTACAGGGGGAAATGCATTGCAAACAGATTGGTCCCCATCAGTCAAGATGTAACCCCCAGATTGGACAGAAGTCTTTACACATTCATATTAAACATGGAAATTTGGTACACTTATTACAGGAAAACGATATCATGACTTTATTGGGTGACCAGAAAATTCAACTCCATAACTGAATTGATGAATCAATGGATTTAATAGTGATGATATCCAATCTTATCTTGTTTTAGCGTAATGGAGTTTCAAGGAATATTAACTAAATTCCCAGATAATGCAGGGTGGGGTTGTCATGACGTGTGTGTAGGTGGCAGGGAAGTCAGGCGCAGGAGAATCAAACTTGGTATAATGGAGTAGTTTAATAACTTAAAACAAAAACTCCAAAACCGAAGTCCATAATAAAAATAAATGTGGGTACAAGAACCCGTCGCACACCAATCCATAAAACACGAGCATAACAATAAACGAACAAACCGTGACTACAGAGGTGCTATGTGCACTAACTCAAAACAATCTCCCAGAACACACAGGTGGAAAAATGCTACTTAAGTATGATCCCCAATTAGAGACAACGATAGCCAGCTGCCTCTAATTGGGAATCATACCAAAACACCAACATAGAAAAAACAAACTAGAACCCCACATAGAAAATATAAACTAGACTAAACCCCTAGTCACGCCCTGACCTACTCTACCATAGAAAATAAAGGCTTTCTATGGTCAGGACGTGACAGGGGTGGTAGATTGCCCTTCTTAAATGCTTTTATAAACATTATGTAACATGTAGAATGGATTATTTGTTTCAAATTCCCTGTAATATTATTGGTTTAATGACTGGGAACATCATATCATAATGTAAACACAATCTGTGATTTGATCTGTGAAAAAGCTAGAGAAGAAATGTCTCAATGTGTTGAAAAGCATCGACTGGCTCTTTACCTTTACATTTCACATCAAGTCACCATTTGTATCTACCAAATATACAGTTGCGGACAGATATTGCACCCTTGAACTTCTGAAATAATTCCCTATTTCTTCAAAACTTAAGTTAAAATTGAAATAACCAATTGGTCTCCACACTTGGTATTGGATTGTCAACATTGCAGAACCAATTTTGTTTATGAAAAATTACATTTATAATGTTAATTAGGAACATTAAATCAAATGGCATGGCCCAAATTATTGGCACCCAGGAGCTTCAGCTGCAAACTACTCCAATTCTTCAATGTTTGAATGGTGCCTTCCACCAACTGCTGTTTTCAGGTCTCGATACAGGTTTTTGACGGGATTCAGATCTAGACTCATCGCTGTTCACTCCAAAATAGTCCAGTGTTTATTCTTAAAACATTCCTGCCTTGTTCCCTCTTTCCCTCTCTCCTCTGAGGTGTTTGTGTGTGTGTGTGTGTGTGTGTGTGTGTTTGTGTGTAGTACAGCTGAGAGGTGTGTATGTGGGTGGAGAGCCCTTAGTGTGCAGTGACCCGCTGCTCCCAAGGGCCATCGCTTGCTGCCTGGCAACACGCCGTCACCATGGCGACAAAACCAACCAAAGCGGCCACTCGCACACCTGCTCAATCTCTAGCTAACATGGGGATGCGTGTCGTGTGTGTGCTGTGTGTGTGTGTGACAGGCATATAGACAAATCAGACAGACAGACAGGCAGGCAGACAGAGGAAAAGAGAGCAACAGTAATGGGGGCTTAAAAATTACAGGGCTCAACGTAATTTTCGATAGTACTACTAACTACCAGTGGAGGCTGGTGGGAAGAGCTATAGGAGGACCGGCTCACTATAATGGCTGGAATGGGATAAATGTAACTGTATCAAACACAAACATATGGAAATCACGTTCATTTATTCCATCCCAGCCCGTCCTATAGCTCCTTCCACCAGCTTCACTGCTAACTACATAGATGACATGCCAGAATATTGTAATACAGTAGTTAAGATACTATAGGATGTAGACTGGAGGTATTGGGATAATACTCCAATCCCTTTTTATCCGTCACCTGTTTCGTAAACAACAGGTGTGGACTAATGGTGAAATGCTTACTTACGGGCCCTTCCCAACAATGCAGAGAAAGAAAATAGAGCAGTAAAGAAAAGTAAAACACGTAATAATAGATACATAATAAGTAATGATAACTTGGCTATGTACAAGGGGTACTCGTACCGAGTCGATGTGCAGGGTTCACAAGGTAATTGAGGTAGATACTGTATGTACATATAACTAGGAATAAAGTGACAGATAATACACAGTAGCAGCAGCGTATGTGATGAAACAAAGTTAGTGCAAAAAGGGTCAATGCAGATAGTCTGGGTAGCTATTTGGTTAACGATTTTAACTAACTATGGCTTGGGGGTAGAAACTGTTCAGGGTGCTGTTGGTTCCAGACTTCGGTACCACTTGCCGTGCGGAAGCAGGGAGAACAGTCTAGGACTTAAGTGGCTGGAGTCTTTGACAATGTTTAGAGCCTTTCTCTGACACCGCCTGGAATAGAGGTCCTGGATGGAGCTCGGTCCCAGTGATGTACTGGGCCATACGTACTACTCTCTGTAGCGTCTTGTGGATGGATGCCGTGCAGTTGCCATACCAAGCGGTGATGCAGCCAGTCAAGATACTCTCAATGGTGCAACTTTTTGAGGATCTGAGGGCCCAATCATTTCAGCCCCCTGAGGGGGAAGAGGCGTTGTGTCCTCTTCGCGACTGTGTTGGTGTGTGTGGACCATGATCGATACTTAGTGATGTGGACTGTAGTAACGCACTGGCAACTCTGTTGAAAGCTCTGCTGCTCTTCTGTCTGTTTTTACCATGACATATCGTCATTTTACTGTATTTGGCTGTATTTGTATTTGTATTTGGCCTCAGCAGTCACAACTGACTAATTACGTTTTTAAGCCATTACCATTGAAAATGCTATAAATATTTCAGATTTTACCTTTACAGATCAACACATTACAATTTCCCAACCAACAGATAAACATTGACTCTTGATTTTGAAAAAGAGAACAACGCAACTTAGGCGACAGCAAGGGGAAGCAGTATCCAACTATACGTTGTCAACTCTCAGTAAAGCATGGGGATATGAAGTACACAAAAACACCACATGATGGCAGCATCGTCTTTAGAATGGCGATTAGCTCTGTTCTGTCGCCACTTTCCACAGGTAATAATTGCGTACAATCAGGGGCGTTCCTTCATCAAATAGTCATTAGTGCAAGAAAATTAGAAGTGACAGTTGTAGTGGCCTACCAGTTGTGTAACAGTCACAGAGGAATTGACCTAATTGAGGTTACCTCTTTTACCAAATGTATTACACTTAATTTAGCCGATCTCATTTGACATTCAATAAATAAATAATGTCGTTTTTTAAAGCGTACCTTTATAAATAATGACTGTATGAACCCCAATGTGTCATTTAGTTTTCATGATGAATGATATGACGGGTGCAACAACTCACAATGGTAAAAATCGTTGTGTGTAGGGGGGACCCTTTACGCAAAACCAACAGGTGCATTATAACTTTTTTTAAACTTGTTATAAGCATGTATAAACCTTTATAATGCCCTTACAAAATCCTGGATAGAAAAACTATTTGAAGCTATATTCCTGGGTCATTCTTGAATTGAGGTGACATTTGGGCATGGCACTTTAGAATTTTTTTTTTTTCTAAATGTTTTATTTATTTAAATGTATTTGGGTACATCTTCCCATTCTAAATAAACTAATATGGTAGCTTAATCAATTTAACATTAGTTAGAATTATATCAAAAGATTGATTAATGCTTATGAAGGCGCCACTTTTAAAGTCACTGAGCTCTTCAGTAAGGCCCTTCTACTGCCAATGTTTGTCTATGGAGATTGCATGGCTGTGCGCTCGATTTTATACACCAGCAACTGGTGTGGCAAAGCTGTCAAAAAGACAAAGGGTGGCTTCTTTGAATAATCTCAAATATAACATATTTTGATTTGTTTAACACTTTTTGGTTACTACATGATTCCATATGTGTTATTTCATAGTTTTGATGTCTACACTATTATTATACAATGTAGAAAATAATGAAAAACCCTGGAATGAGTAGGTGTGTCCAAACTTTTGACTGGTACTGTATGTGACACAGAGTAGGCTACAATGAGTGGAATGTTTTCTAAAAGGACTGGTACCCAGTCTAGGTCTCTTGGGGAGAATATAGGCTATATTCAAATATAGGCTACGTTTTCAAATGGAATGAAGGGAATTTCGTAATTTTCACCATAAGTCAATTCTCAAGGGGGTGGACGGTCAAATAGGCTACCGTAGATCTTTAAATACCAATAACAGCCCTTTGGTACCTATCAATTACATTTTTATTTTGGGGGGGATTTCACAAGTCAAATGCATTGAACTAACATCAAACAGATCGAATTAAAGAAGCGTACAAGGAAACTTGGGACATGGACAGAAAGTTAAACAATTGGTAATGTCAGGCTTACAGTGATACAAAGGCTTATAAGGGTTTCAACATGGGTAAGTTATTTTTATTTGTGTTTTGAAACATTGACAGAAAAAAAGTTAGTAGCCTATTAGCCTGGATACAAATAGGTAACTTATGAGGTTGTAAAATACCATTGACAAAAAAAATGTACTTAACGGAATTAATTATAAATGGACTATATTGAATAAACCAGCGTTAACTTATTGGGTTATTGTGTAGCCTAGCTATATTCTATGTTACGGACTCTGTTACTACTACATATTTTAAACTTTTTTTCCATCGCGTAATATCACGGGCTTGGAAACACCATGCAAGGCACTGTGCAACCTACTTCGAAATATATGTGCTTCTAAACATGAAAACATGCTGATTCTGTTCAATTAAGCAAACATAATGAATGCTTTATTACGGCTATTGTTATGATTTCAATGTAATGTATTCAAATTGCCATAAAAAAAAAGTAAAATAATTTATTAGGCAATTTCATAATAATAATTAGGCATTCGAAATCTATAGTTATCATTAAAAAAAGATAACCATTCAAGTTAGCGGATTCAAATCATAATGCCGACAACGGGCACCTGTTTACACCTCTCAATCATGTCTCTTACGTGAGCGACGGCAATTCTAATCTCCTAGTGCGGGACGCCATTTGGACAGGAGAACAAAGCAACAGATTCTCAAATTTGTCCGAACGCTAGTTGAACGTGGCAAAGGTTGGGAACCTTTAAGCTCAGTCAGGAGTGCTTTGTCCTTGCGCTCTAGTCTGAGTTTATTAGCTCGACCTTCCATCCACCGTTCTTCCGTTCAAACGGTTCTAATAAAGAAGGCCTCATGCTGGCAACTCAATCAGATGCCTTCAGACCGGTTTCTTTGACCTATATAGCCTGCCCTATACCCTGTAATTCAGCCTTCCTATACTGCTATTCTTTAAATTGCTATGGGGATCTTGCCTTAATGCTGAACAGGCATTTCTTTCGTGTCCTTATTATCTGGATGGAGAATTGTCTATGACATAATGGATAGAACAGAGCTACTCTGCAGGTGTCTCTGCCTCCCTCTCCGTGTGTGTGGGTGTGTGTGTGCGAGAGAGAGAGAAAGAAAGAAACAGAGCAGGCCTAGTTATTCGGTCAAGCTAGGATGCCCCCTAAATATTAACATTAGTTTTTATTTAACCTTTATTTAACTAGGCAAGTCAGGTAAGAACAAATTCTTATTTACAATGATGGCCTACCCAGGCCAAACCTGGACGACACTGGGCCAATTGTGCACCGCTCTATGGGACTCCCAGTCACTGCCGGATGTGATACAGCCTGGATTCGAACCAGGGATTGTAGTGACGCCTCTTGCACTGAGATGCAGTGCTTTAGACCACGCCACCACTCAAGAGCAAGTGATAGTTGAGTCTCAATCAATGGAGAATTGTCCAGATGTATACAATATCAATAGCTTCATTCCTTCCCATCACTATCTTGTGGAATTTGTCAAGAATAAGATGATGATGACAAGAAGAAAAAATTGTAAAAAGGTTTTCGGTCATGCTCGCTATGCCTCAGCAAATAGAAACTTC
Organism: Salvelinus alpinus; assembly: GCF_045679555.1. NCBI lineage: Eukaryota > Metazoa > Chordata > Actinopteri > Salmoniformes > Salmonidae > Salvelinus > Salvelinus alpinus. The sequence continues at coordinate 36,240,947 of NC_092114.1, forward strand.
AGTTTGTTACATAAGCATTAATCAATCTTATACTATCATTCCAACCCATGTATTTTTTAAAGTGTACCTTATAAATAAATGGCTGTATGCACACCACTGTGTCATTTAGTTTTCATTATGAATGATATGACAGGGGTGCAACACTCACAATGGTAAAACTAACTCAAAACCAACAGGTGCATTATTACTTTAAAAAAACGTGTTATAAGCATGTATAAACCTTTATAATGCCCTTACAAAATCCTTGATAGAAAAACTATTTGAAGCTATATTCCTGGGTCATTCTTGAATTGAGGTGACATTTCGGCATGGCACTTTAGAAAAAACGACATTTTTCTAAATGTTTTATTTATTTAAATGTGTTTTGGTACATCTTCCCATTCTAAATCAACTAATATGGAAGCTTTAATACATTTAAATATATATTTTTACCATTATGATAACATTGTGCCACCAGTAGGACTAGTAACACCAATGATGACAACACCAATGATACGATTTAGGTAAATTAGGAGTAAATAAAATGGAGGCCACATATTCTCAAATCTAAGGTCATTAACCTGTTAGAAATAATTTACTGAAGTGATATGATTAATAATTTTGCTCACAATGTATTTTCCCTTCATTTAATTTGAGTAACATCATGTGACACTTTGGATTTAGACAAACCAAATTATCAACAGAATCCTCAAATGTATGACATACTAAAAGGGTGTTATTATCTAATACATGTAATCTAGACCCTTCCCCGATAACAGTTTGCCACTGGACGGAATGCTCAAGGTCCTTGTATATATTCATAATGAGGGATTTTCAAGGCGGTAACACCAATGACTTTAAACTGAGGGACACGTATTATATATATATATAATTATTTTTAAAGTATTTTAATAGCCTTTGTTTTTTAATTGATCTATACAATTTATTCAATAATTTTGTTTACTTTCTAGCATTCAAAATAATAAATATCTCTAAATCCCCAAAACACTACAACACTACTGGATAACTACTGGGAAAAACCTATTTGTTCACCCTAAGTAGGCTACTTTAAACAATGCTTAAACATAAAATGTTGCAGTATAAATAACTTGCATTATGTTTAATCGTTGATAAACAGTTCAATATAAAAAAGAATACATGTATAATGCGTAACTATTTGTCATTTTAAAGTGTTTTTCATGGTTGCAAAGGCGAGGGACACAAATGCTTCTGAAATTCAAGAACGACCCACTTGTAAACTTTAAGCCCCCTGAATGAACCATAGATTTAAGCACTACTTTTAGTCAAGACAGCTAACCATTATAGTACAACACACTATTCAATTCCAAAGGGGTTGGGTTAAATGTGGAAGACACATTTCAGTTGAAGGCATTCAGTTGTACAACTGACTTGGTATCCTCCTTTCCCTTTCCAATTTGTGGTGCTGGCAGATCCACACCTAGGAGCTGTCCCTTCAGCACCACACATCACTGGACAGCAGATCCACACCTAGGAGCTGTCCCTTCAGCACCACACATCACTGGACAGCAGATCCACACCTAGGAGCTGTCCCTTCAGCACCACACATCACTGGACAGCAGATCCACACCTAGGAGCTGTCCCTTCAGCACCACACATCACTGGACAGCAGATCCACACCTAGGAGCTGTCCCTTCAGCACCATACATCACTGGACAGCAGATCCACAACTAGGAGCTGTACCCTCAACAACACACGTCCCTGGACAGCAGATCCACACCTATGAGCTGTACCCTCAACAACACACATCACTGGACAGCAGATCCACACCTAGGAGCTGTCCCTTCAGCACCATACATCACTGGACAGCAGATCCACACCTAGGAGCTGTACCCTCAACAACACACATCACTGGACAGCAGATCCACACCTAGGAGCTGTCCCTTCAGCACCACACATCACTGGACAGCAGATTCACACCTAGGAGCTGTCCCTTTATACACATATATATATATATATATATATATACACACATACAGTACCAGTCAAAAGTTTGAACACACCTACTCATTCAAGGGTTTTTCTTTATTTTTAATATTTAATATTTAATATTAATATTTTTAAATTGTAAAATAGTGAAGACATCAAAAGGATGAAATAACAAGTATGGAATCATGTAGTAACCAAAAAAGTGTTAAACAAATCAAAATATGTTTTATATTTGAGATTCTTCAAAGTAGCCACCCTTTGCCTTGATGACAGCTTTGCACGCTCTTGGCATTCTCTCAACTTTTTTGCTTACTACATGATTCCATATGTGTTATTTCATAGTTCTGATGTCTTCACTATTATTCTACAATGTAGAAAATAGTACTAATAAAGAAAAACCCATGAATGAGTAGGTGTGTCCAAACTTTTGACTGGTACTGTATATACCAGTCAAACTGGTATATAACTGATATAACTGTATATAACTGAAGAGCCCTGAAGAGCTTTCAAGACAACTGGTAACTCTGACAAAAACAAGGTTGAATCATGATGACGTCAGTGATCTTCAGGTCGTAGCTCTAGAAAGAGGCCGAGTTCCCGACTTACAATTCCGAGTTGGATGACCGTTCAAAACATATTTTCCCTGTCGGAGATCTTTTTCCCAGTGTTACCAGTTGTCTTGAACTCACTGAAGTAAGATTTCCCAGTTCCGAGTTAACCGTTGTTTTGGGCGTGGCAGAAATCCTGTTGGATTGACAGCATGGCCAATGTTGAATGTTTATCATTTTAAACTTGGAAAAGAGACCCTTAAACCCAGACTTGGACCACACATCCACTCCACTGAATAGCAGGCTAGTGATTTATTTGCAATGCTTGCAGTTAGCCACTGATTCCTTTCAAACCACTCATTGTTGAATTTGCGATTTCCAACTTGTTGTGTAATGTTTATGTCCAATGGCCGATTAGCACAGATACATTTTTATCTATAATTGATCTTCAGTATTTCTCTTCATATGACAAGGATTAAAAAGGACTTGTCAGTAGATTGTTGACTTGATTCATGATGATGACTGCTAGCTAAGATCAGTCCAATCAAAGCTACTGTTGATATAATGTGATTTCATGTCATTTTATCTATGGCCAATGACCTTGAGCCTTCTTGGATGGGCACTTCTAATGTAACTCTATGGCAGAACCCAAGGGGCTTGAATTTTCGAGCTCTACCCTTAGATTTGGCGGTGACATAGTGTCCCCATGAGTGACAGAACAATGAGCCGATCACTGCGCAACTAGAGAACATTACCAGCCCCTACACTCCGTATTTTCCGCTGGCTGCCCAACCACCACAGAAAGCACTGAGCTAGGCTGAAACACCTGCATTTTGAAGGCGCCGTCACTCAAGAAAGCAAAAAAGAGTCCATGTTTGTATTCGGCTTTATTAACACACCAAAAAAAAAATACTAATAATTTACATTGTTTGCAAACTGATATGTGACACATTAATGGCAAAATATCATGCAAAACAGGCAAAAATGTCTGGCTCAAAACAGGTGGAGCTCGGCCCTGAATGACGGGTGGACACTGCATTACTGGCTTTAAAGGTTTTGAAAATCCATCTTAGAAATTGAACGAAATCTTGTGGGAAATATTTCAAATCACTATATACGCCGAAAATATTATTGAAGATGCATAAATTAAACATCCAAACGCAACATAAGCGGTCTACACTCGCCCTCTGCTTCAAAATAATGAATTCGCTCGTGCTTCTTATGATTCTATCCACGTTAGTTTTCTCAGTCAGTCTTGTTAAAACAGTGTTCTCTATTTCATAGCGCATGCGTAGTAGTTTTTTGTTGTATACTTTTGCATGTATTTCTCACAGTGTATGGCTAAACGTACTGGTCTCGTCTGGTAGCGCGGATGATAAAAGAATAGTGTGACATTGCATGTGGTTTGCTGCTGTCTGCAAGGTTCTGAGATTGTGACATACGACCTGCCAAGTGTCTGCTTCTCACGCTGGTATCTTGGCAACGTGTGTCGCGCGCCTGCGTTTGTGTGTGTGTGTGACTGGAGGTTGGGGAGGAGGGAGGGGGGCGGGTCGGTTTGATAATGAACTTGAGTCATCTCATCACGATTCTGAAAGTCTCTTGTCAACTGCGATGGATCCGGGTTCCCATGCATTGCTGGGAGAAAAACGGGGCCATTGTGTATTATCCTTAGCCCATTAGCCGCACTTTTAAAAGGAGCCCCGTGGCCGAGAGCGGTTTAGGCAAAACATGAAACAGTGGCTGTATTTATAAGGTGGTTTCCAGGAAAACATCCAAAAATTGAGAAGACAAGGACATCTTTTTTTCATTTATTCAAATCAACAATAAGGGCTGAGCCAGTAGCTACAATGACTGTTTGGTGGATTCGCCCCTTATTGAACAAATAGGCTATTCAAAGGGGTTTCTTAGCCCCAACCCCATGTGTGATTATCATGATAATCATGCAGCCAACCCAGACTGCCTCCCACAAACTCGCATTCTTGGAAGTCTGAACTTGGCTGACAGTTTAAATGCACTGTCCAACCCCTACGACCTAACGGACGCGCTCTAGTTTGCTATGCATGAATTGTTTCTGGTGGACATTTATGAAATATATTAATTCATGCATAAAAATATATTTCCCTTTGTTTTTCTCCATCAATAATTGTATTTATTTATCCAAGCCTATATCTTAGTTATAATTCAACGTTCACATGAATATACCCCAGTTGAATGTAGTTCTAAGCTATTTTGGTTACTTTTGGTCCAATATAGACCTCAGTATGTAGTCCTATAAGCTATTACACGTTTGTTTGTGATGATTGATGTGTATAGGCCAGGGACAATCGGGTGCGTGTGTGAGAGAGAGAAAATGCGTGCGTATGTATGTATGCGATGCGGGAATGGGGAGGGGGTTGGAATGTTGCGACAGGTCCACATTGTCACTCCACGGATTTGTCTGGTTAATTTCAGAGGGTGGGGACAACGATGTTACCGCATTGAATCACAAAGGGGTGGGCCTTGGCAATGGTATATGATTTCTGACATACGAGATCCAGACCATAACCAGTTTGGAAACAGTCGTATTGTCAGGTTGGAAGGCTAGGAAAACGGACAGCCCCAACTCTGCCTTTTACAAGGGGGAGGACAGGGCTGTCTGTGTGGGAAATATTGCTACTACGATAGCTGTGAAGAAACAGTGGGACCCGGTTGATTTAAAACGAATGGATGGTCCCAGGCGACGTCACCATCAACCGTCGCCACGAAGCTCGAGAATCTGCTGATACTATTCTGTAAGTGCTCATTTCGTTTACATCGCTCTGCTCATGCAGACAAGTCGGCAGTTGTGAGAGGCGCGTGACAACCCCACTAGATCCACCCTTGTCTTCTGAGGGTAAGAGTCGAACGTTATGGAATGAAATAACAACATACAGGCCTATTTGTGACCGATGTTGCCAGCGCAATGGCTTTATGCATATGGTAACTGTTCTACATTCTGTGTATGAGTAATGCATTATAGGTTCGGTGCTTGGCAAGAGGGATAGTCGCAGTCAATAGGGAACTATATAATAGAAACGGAAACAACGATTTGTGGATTAAATCGATGGTTAAATAACAGTTGTGCATTTCTAATATTCACAAAACAGATGGGCTCTTCTCTCATGGGAAGGTAGAATGTGACCAACACAATAAGTATCCCAACACATGTAAGCGTTCTGTAGCCTATTGTTATCATGGAGATGCAGATATGATGAGAGTAGCCTATGTGAGCGAGTGCGCATGATTCATTAGGCTATGTTGGACGATGCTATTCAGGGTAAGTTTGCCTTGGGTACGGAGTTGGAAGGTCACGCTGGCTTTCCACTTGGACGTTTTGCTGGTGTAGTCTGCGAATGTATGGCTGGTATAGCCTACATAGGCTCACTTCATTTTGGGAGATGATGAGAAGTACTTATTTGTACTCGCATGCTTCTCGTGTCTGATATTTGCAGACTTATTTGAGGCTTTGTGGGTAAATCTATGAACGACCAATTGCAGAACTCACAAAATGCCGCGATACCATGAGTTCCTCTCACAAATGCCTTCTTATTGTGTGGTCTATGCAGTGTTTGCGCCATATGGTGATCTAATGGCAAAACGAAAACAGATATTATAGGCCTTACCATGATTACACATTCCATATGACTCCCCCATATGACGGAATAAGCTATCACTATATAGGCCTAGACTACCAGATATAGGCCTACATTCAAACTTGCCTTGTCTGCCTAGGTATCAATTAAATCTAAGCCAACTTCTTCAACACACTATAGGCTATAATGTAAAAAAAAATCTGAATTCTTGTTTAATGTATAGGCCTATGTCTCCGCGTGTGGCTATGGAGAATTGAGCAAGGCTACCCAGACAATCCCAAAAATAATATTTGTATATGTTTGCTATGGACTTTTCAAAGTTTAGTGCATAAAATGGCCAAGAGTAAAAAGCATGTAAAGAGCAAAGATGATTACATGAAACCAGCTGCGCACGGACACAACACAACACATTGGCTCGAGCAGCATGGGGATTATAGAGCAAAGCCCTTATCGGGCCTGTTACGTAAATCGTGTAAATCTCGTAAATCGTGTAAATCGGGAAAGGGTGATTTCAAACATCTAATGTGCACTTTCTGTTTTCTGAAACAGACGATCTTGTTTAATGAATGGTTTACTTCCCAAACAGAAGGTCAGCATTTTCTCATGGCTATTAGTCCAATTTTTGCTTCGCTTTCACAACCGGCATGTAATTGGAAATAAATTGCGCATTTGTCAATTGAAATGTCTGCTTGTGAGCTGTGAAGTGGTGCTCGGGCGATTATTTTCTCGCGTCATCCCCCACTTGTGAAATGTATGATTACTGGGATTGTGGTATTTTGGGACTAACTCTCTTAAATCTGATTTGGAAAGAGGTTGATTAAAAACCTTTGGGATTGTGTATTGGGAGTAGGCCTAGTATTTTAACGTGACGTAGTTTTATGGCCTGAGCAAGACATAGGCCTATATAGTTAAAAAAAAAAAATGCTATGATGTCTTATGTTTTTGTGTTATTGTATTGCGCTCTGAAATTTAATAAAATAAAACATGTCAATAAAATAAAAAAGTCTATATAGTTTTGTTCTATATTGAAAGATGAAATGCATAACTGTTAATAATATTACCATTAACTATTATATGTCCGTTATTATTAGTTATTCGTTACCAGTTATTAGTTATTATTATTATTATTAGGCTTGTTGTTATTATTGCTGTGTTATTCTGTTCTGCATAACGTTGTGTTTTATGCTAAACTGAAGATGATTTGATGTTGCCAACCATCATGGTAGCATTGTCGCCATGCCCTGTATTATGCAGTTACAATCAAGATATAGGGGTAGTTAGTTATTGATGATGTTACACAACGCATGGACGACAGAGTCATGACTGCTGCAAGGTATAAAGAACTATTGTTTTATAGTGGCCTATTATGGTCACCAATGGGGGTGGGATAAGAAAAGTGTATTCGTGATTAGAAGCACTTGCCTGTAGGCTGCTTTAGGTGTAAAGTACTTGTTTTGTATTGGTTATTTGCGGGATTGTCATTGACCATGCTTTCGACTGTTTGAATTGAACCTGACACGTGAGTCAGGAATTTTCACACGCACACGCACCCACACAAACACACGGACTTGGCTCACGCAGAAGCATGTGCGTCTTACTGCAGTTGTGTTTATTCCGATGCCTTTCCGTTTCCAATGGACGGCGATAGTTATCAGCAGTCCTATAAAATATATTTTATGGCGTTATTTTATCGCTGCGCCTGAATTATGAGCTTGCTTATTGTTATGTTCCATTTTCGCCCACTAACGTCTTATTCCTTCCATTTCAGCACTTCGTCCCACGATATATGAGGGAGTACCATACAATGTTGCACAGGTAACATCTTTTTTCAAGGACCGTTGATATAGGATAGGCCTAGACCATCATGCCATAAAAAGCGATTTGAACAACCAGTCAATTTGTCCCATGTTAGCCTAAAATGAACTTGAATGAATCCTTAATTTGTACACATTGGCCTCTTAAAATCACTGAAATAAGCTATAAAGACAGAGGATATTCCAAAAGCACCTCAGAGAATGTATAATTCGTTTGATAGGCCTACCTGTGTAGCAGCCATCACATGACTCATGGGCAATAGGGTGTGTAACTAGCGAAATCACATCTGTTTCTCTTTGGGGACACTTCAAATGGGGCTGTGCGCATCATTAGAAATCGACATGTGACCATAGTTCTGCATGCAACGTGTTCAGTGTGTGTGCTCTTCGGATACATTTTCATAGTGCAAACTGAGACTTGATTTGTATGTCTCTATCCTTGCCTTTCTCTCTCTCTTCCTCTCTCATCACACGCGCGCACGCACACACAAATATATATATATATACACACACAAACATGTGTGTGTGTGTGTGTGTTTCACTGAACTTGTATGTCAAGGTATCACCATAATAAAAGCATGTAAAAGTGTATCATTATAGGCCTATACGTTTAATATGTAGACCTACGAATATCATAATTCAAACGGAAAAATCATTGAAAGTAAGACGTTAAGGGGGTTTTGGCTTCCTCGTTGATATTTGTTCTTATAGTCGATAACGCAAAATAAAGAAAACCCTCCTCTTGAGCAGCAACACCAATCCACCCTTTCAATTATATGGATCACAGTCGAAAAACTTTCTAGACATCTTGACCGATATTCAAATGTGTAAACTTTCAAAGTGCTCTTGTTTTTCTAAAAACAAAGGTGCTCTGACATTTAAAAAACAGGTTGAGTAATAGGCCTATATACTATTTCAAGAATCGCAGATGTTTGTATTGTTTGAATTGTCATAGGTTACAGAATTTGGTCCAAATAGTCAGCCTTCAATTAAATCATCTTTTTTTTGACTAAGGTGTGTGTTTAGAGTATAATAATCATCTATCAGATATGTTATGCAATCCATACTAATTTGACCCGATTAACGCGAATACTCAAGAATATGGACGAAATATTAATTGCGTTGTTACAGAAAATACCCCTATAAACTTGTCGGAAAATGCGTTTTGGTTGTGGGTCTTCCCTGTGAAAGATGTCACTTCACCTGTTCTGCCAATGATGGTGAAGTGTTCATTTCTGTAAAGAGAATCCATTATATACAACCAATTTTAATATCGTAACAACAGTCTTCGAAATGAAGATTTTCCGCAATCAATTTAATAGTGTAGGCATATGCAACATAAATACATTATTTTATTTGAAAATCATTTCTCAGGATTTAGTTTAATATTAACGGTTGAATTCAGTCACCAATTCCTCTTCATATTGGAATTATGTAACTAGATGGGGTCAAATATTCGATTGGATATTAATATAGATACATATATGGAAGCGTATGTAATTGAAATTAGGCACTGTTGCGGCCAATGCACCGATTTTGCATTACACATTCCAATGGAAAAACGTTCTTAACATCGTTAAATTTAATAAAGTGTGTATTGAATCCAACAGTGATACATTTGCAGACAGAATTCCCTGCGTCTCAGATGCATTATAATACAACGAAACAAAAATGATGTAATTATTCAACACATTATTATTATTTAATTAAATAAATATACTAATATAAATATGTGTAATTACGATCATTGAATTGGCTATAATATGCTAAATAATCATTATAAGAATAAGAATAAAGAATAAAAATAATAATAACACATTTCTTTCTATAAGGACCTTCACTTTGCCTAACTTATTGTGAAGAAAATATGATTCTAAGTTTATGGTCTCAAAATGCCTGTCTCAACATCCCTATATTTCTCAATAGTGCTTCCAATAACTCTCTATATTAAGAAATCATCTAAAGGTTATCTATGAAGTGCATTTCCGTCAATGTATTCTTAGCTTTTAGGTAGACTTTGTTTTACCAACCTCAGAATATATCATTAATCCCAAAGATTCAGATCAGGTAAATTATATTGGCCTACACAAGACACCAAGCCCCCAAAACAATGACATTAGAAACCCTGCAACAACAAAAAAAAGAGGCCTCTGCAAAGTAAGGTGGAAGGATATTGAAACCAATTCCAGACATGAAACAGAGAAGAGATGTTCAAAATGAAGAAGTGACTAACATAAACACAGCATGTGATAACCCTAAGATATTTCATTATGTTAACATACATAGTTATATAGATAGTATATTCATCAAGAGCTTTTTCTATTTGTTTATTGTTTGGGGGGTAAATGTCTTCTGAGAATACATTGGAAATGAATCCCTAATCAATACATCATTACATGAAAGGCTTCAAATTGCCGTGTGTGTGTGTGTGTGTGTGTGTTATACTGTGTGCTCTCTGTTGGCTGCTGTCATCTTGATGAGATGTCCCACCTTGCTACAGACACACTGATTGAAAGGCAACGAGTTCTCTCTGGCTTCCTCCCTTTCTCTGGCGTCATCCCTCTCTCTCTCACACGCTCTCTCACTCTTATGCTCATGAAACACTCGTCATTTCTTTGACTGAAGAAGAACATGAAGCAACAAGGATGTTCTTTGTTGAATCTGATGATGGCAAAGAGAGGTGCTCTGTATGTGTGTGTTCTCTGTTGATCTCCATGGATTTGAACAACAAAGGGGTACAAGCAAAAACACACCTACGCCATTTTGTTCCAGCAGTGGTGAATAACAGTCTAACGAAGTGGCTGTAGGTTTCTATTGTAGTGATTAATAACGGGCCATACTGATAGGCCTATGCCAGTGCCATGGTATTTTACTAAGGATTTGCTATATGATGTCGGTTGTGATTTTTCAAAGTGAGTCATTGAACAAGCACACCTCGCATTCTGATCGCGGATTGGCTGTCAGGTTGGAAGTCAAGTGAAGTTTATTTAGGACCAGTAAATGGAAGTCTTATAATGTTCAATTGATCGCATCATTTAAAAATAGCCGTGTTGATTTTGTTATAATACAGGCCTACTATAGTAGATACTTCCGGCCACATTACAAGAGTAAGCTTGTTGTCCCCTTTGACAATAGTTGATTTAAATAGAATTCCCACGCTTGGTAACATGATTTGTCTCCAATATTAACAACATGATTAGTCAATTAATAGGAAGAAAAGCTTGTCCTGCATATATTGAGGCAGACTGGACATCTGTAGACTACTGATTGTAAGGTTGTGTGGCACTGTATTTGGTAACATTGTTTAAGATGTTAGAATTCTGTGCTATTTGTTTTTCTTTGCTATTGAAAGCTTTTCTCCTCCATTACAAAACCTACTGTGTGTTTGTCCACTCACTCTTCACATTCAATACTTTGCCATAATAACAGTGCATCATTTGTTTATACCTCGTCTACAGGTGTGTGTGTATCCCAGCCTAGCTGCTACTACTCTTCGCTGAGTGGGTCCGGGATGGCCCGAGGGGTTGGCTGTTATCTTTGGTTATCTAGCTGTATGAGTGGTGTACATTCTTCATAAAGCTAGATAACCGAAAGTAACAAGAATCCCATTACGCTCCTGCGAGGCCGGTCTCTTGTGCCAACCCAAAAAAACTAAATGGGCGACGCTCGCGAGGAAGTAACTCTGGCGTTTGTGCCCAGCCGACCAATCAGAAGACCTAAAGGTACAGTATAATGTCAGACTCAATTGTCACTAAGGTAAGCTCACATGAGCATGTGTAGTAAGTTTTGGGGATATATGTGTATCGGAGTTAAGAGCGTACCGTAAACTCACTCCACAGCGAGCTTGAAATGTCGCTGACGGAGCCATCCAAGAGGGATCTTTTGTACTGCTTAATCGGTTCGCATGTCATCAAAGAGGGCGGTCGTGTGTGTTGCGATGCAGAGAATCACTGGTTCAAGCCCAGTCTGGGGCAGTCGGACAGTGGAGGAAGCTACTGTAAGCTGTTAGCAGCAGACTCACCCCCTTTAAAAAAAAAATATATATATATATTGTTGAAAAACATATGGCCCAAATAAGGGGACTGTGCATAGGATACATTTTCTATTTTCTACATGGTGTATTTAGGTGTATAGCTTTCACAACTGGTTTTGGGATGATTGTTTTAGGCTCATTGATATCCTTTGTCAGTGTGTATTCTTGTGGATTTAAGTTAATGAGGCTTCGAATTGGCAGAAGAGATAAACCATTATGGTTTGATATACAGCATGAAACATAGTTAAGCAGTTCATGGCGCAACTTTATGAAAGGTGTAGCTGTACGAGTAACGGTGATAATTCGATTACTATCAGTATTGTCAACACTGACGAATAAAGCAAGGAGAGCGAGACAGAGAGAAATTGTGCGAGATACCTAGCTGTTTCTCTACTGCAGTGATAGAGTAAAAGACATCACTCCTGCACAAAGACCTCCCTCAGACTTTTCTCCTCCATCTACAAGCAAAAGAGGGTCCAAATGTCTCACCATTCACTGGCCGAGCTAGCCAGTAAGTTAGCGATTCAAGTAAAAAAAATACAATCATTTTTGCCATACACCATTGACTCCTCTCAACCATACGCACGCACGCACGCACGCACGCACGCACGCACGCACGCACGCACACACACACACACACACACACACACACACACACACACACACACACACACACTCCTGCAGCACAATCATTTAGCCAGAGCTTGGCCTCCTGACAGACATTTCTTTCTTCTCTCTCTGATTCTGGCTCTCACTCTTTCTCCCTCACTACTCTCTCTGCCTCCCCCTCTTTCTTTCTTCCTCCTCCTCTCTCTCTCTCTCTCTCTGTCTCCCCCTCTCTGTCTCTGTATGCCACCCTCACCGCTTAGAGATTTAGGAAGCAAGAAGTGGATCCAGTAGAATGGGTAGACATACAGTACATGTATAGATGGATTTCTGCGAACATACAGACATACTTCCATGCAAACACACACCCCATTCTGCGGTATTCACACAGTAAGCATACCGTACAAATATAATCCAAGCATCTTCATATCGACCTGCGTCACTAATGTCAGGGTCTCCAGAACGGCTGCTTATTTTGCATACTGTACTTTTCAAGCTCGGGCCGAGGGCCCTTAGATGGCAGGTACCACCTCAAGTGGCAATTAGTGGCGCCATTCATTTACCCATGCGGCACCCCCCTCTCTAAAAACATACTCTACCCTGCTCCTCTTTCCCTGTCTCTCACCTACCACACTCTTGTTCACAAAGAGGCGTCCATCTTACATGCTTTGACTAAAATCAAGAACTTATCTCACGGTTTTGCTCTGAGGAGAGGCAGTGAGGGAGCTTAGCTTTTCTCCTCCAGCCCTGTGTTTTTTCCTCTTGTACAAAGTGTACAGTGTTTGCTGATTCATTTGCCGTTCACTTGGGGGGAAAAAGTGTCCGTCTATTTGTTCGGTGATTCTTTTGTTAGTTTTATTAGCTGATTAGTCGATTTAGGTTAGTTCTATTTCCACTGGTCTGATCGTTTTGTGTGGTGAGGCTAGTTCCACGTAGTTGTTTCTCTGGTGTTTGAAAGTGTTAGAATATATCGTTTTTAAATCCTGGTCAAATCTGAAGGTGATGTATTATAAATTGGTAGTTTTGTTGACTTCAATGCCATGCAATATAAGTGTGGCCAGCTTTTACGAAACTGAAGTGGCCCCAGCGAGTCAGAGGCCCCAAGCAAATGCGTATTGCTCAAGAGCCCAACCCACAACATCCCTCTGCTCTGCTTAGATAAACTGTATGCTGTGCTAATCAAGCTTCAAAGTATTTGGTTTGCAGATTAAACACAACTGATTTGCAGTTATTTGATTATTTCTAGTGCTAGCCGTAGCTGGACAGTGCTAAGTATTGTAGCATAAATTGTCCACATAGATGGGGGTATTGTGTAAATGATCTGTAGAAAAAGTGACTGTCACTGGACCTGTTAGTACACTCAGTCTTTGCAATACTTGTAGCCGCACTCGCATCTCTGGTTCCTTTTTGTATACATTGGTGCCAATTGAAGATTGAATTTGTTAGCTGATTGAGTTTCCCTATTCATTAGATTTGATGTTTGGTGAGCTTTTTGAAATACTTGCCTCTGTACTGTAATCCCAATGGAACAGCTGTTGGTTAAAGATGGAGATTCTAACAAGGAAATAGCAATCAGGCATAGCGATTGTTTGTTGATTCGACAAAAGATCTGCGCCAGTCTTTTTGCTCTAGTATGGGCCACCGTACTTTTTCCTTCCACACTGCCGCCTGCAGTGAAAGAGGATTTTTATCCCACGTTTCTGATTTCTTTCTCACTCTCTCTCTGTCATTCATTTCATTTTATTCTCCTCGTTTTTTCCCAGCCTGGATTCTCAGATGGTTGGTTCTGATTTGCATGTATTTGCATAATGAATGTAATTTGCATGCTCAGGGGCAGACCATACCATGAGGACGAGTATGTTGCCTGCTTGTGTGTGTGTGTGTGTGTGTGTGTGTGTGTGTGCGCATATGTAGATATTGAGTGTGTGGAATATAGCAAAAATAGTCAGGTCATCTTGTTGTTCATCCATAGTGTGTATATCAAATGTTTATATAGTTTTTTGTGCACATTTTGACATATACAGTGGGGAGAACAAGTATTTGATACACTGCCGATTTTGCAGGTTTTCCTACTTACAAAGCATGTAGAGGTCTGTAATTTTTATCATAGGTTCTCCTCCAAATATTAATACTGTAGTAATTATTTAAGCATGCGCGATATGTGTCAGTGTATGGATGTTTGTGTGTGTGTGAGTGCATGTGCGTGAACCTGAGCAAGACATGCAGGCATGTCCCACTCATTGGCCAGTAGACCTGACAATCATCTCTCTTCCTCTATCCCTCCCATCCCCCTATCATCCTGTCCTGGTAACCATTCTGTAATGCACTGACTAAATGAAAGAGATTCACTTCTCTATCCCAGCATCCTTCACTCTCTCCCTCCCTCCCTAGTTTGCCCCCTTCTCCTGCACAACGAGTCACAGCCCTGCTGCCACCATCTTAGAATAGGACTAGGACTGGCACAAAATGGCAGTAAGTAAAAATAACATAGGTAGTGTTATTTTAGCGTCCTATTCCTAACCCCCTTCCACCCATCGCGCTTTGGCCCCCCCTCGCCTTCCCGCGCCATTGGCTGCCTCGAGACGGCGTTAATTACTGGCAGTGTGTTAATTGCATAGATCGCACCGAGGGACATGGGAGGAGGGGATGTGATTTGAGTTAATCACGAAGCCACTAAATTTTTTTTATGTCTTTTAAGCTGGCATTCTGAGGGGCAGCTGTGGTCTTCTTCATTCTCATGCAGTGATCGTTGTGCCCTTTGCGATGAGGCTGCAAATGGCGTCGTTCAGCCATTTTGTGAATTTAGAACCGCTTGAGAAGAGGAATTTATTTTACCTGACTTATTTCGGCGACATTAATTCAATCAATTGAGGGTGTTTTAATTAGGAGTGCATATTAATGACTTAACACTGTGGGTCTATTTGCATATGGGGCATACAAGCGTTCTATATTCATGGAGCATGTAGATGAGGATGGTTAGATCATGTGAAATATAACCAGCTACACACACCTATACACATCATTTTATCAACACAAACCACTGTGTATACATGCATAGACACTAGACACACACACACACACACACACACACACACACACACTGTCCACCATACCCTCACACAGAATATTAACTCATAAATCTTGAGCACATGCCTTAATACACTCACACAATTTTACAAATATACATAAAACTATATTTTGTACACAGAGTTATTGGACATTTGATCCACTGACAGTTGATGCAAGGACAGTTCTTATTTCAACTGAACTTTCGGGAAAAGTAGAGTAGCCCCTTTTACTAGCAAGTATTTCATGTCGTCAGGTGACAGAATTGGTTTAATTCCGAGAATAACTACTATATGAGTTTAGAGGAAACCGGTCGAAGCTGGATGCACCAACGGACATACCAAGAAAATGAAGTCACACACACTGACAAGATGTTCTCCAATGTCTGGTAAGACAATTAACACTTCTAGTAGTGTTGATCACTCTGTCCAAGTTCTTGGAAACTCAAGGGGCCAACTTGGGAGGAGAGAAGTGGAGCAGACAGAAAGAGAAATGAGGGAGCTCCGTAAGAGAGCAGAGTGAATGAGATGGGGGAGAGAGAGGGAAAGAGTGAAGGAAAGAGGAAGGAAGGGGAGACCGATGAGGAGAGAGGGGAGACAGTGAAGTCTCAATAGCGAGTGGCTTTCTTTGTGTTTCCGTGTGAGGTTTATTTTGGGAGAGGGGGGTGGGGTGGTTCAGCCTTGCTCAGCGCAGCCAACAAGCAGAGCATTGTCCTCCGTTGGTGCGGCGGCACTTGTGGCATAACGCCATTATTTAGGCCAGTGGAGGGATAGGGGTCTGGAGACCAGCTTAACCAAAACGCCAATTAGACCCGGCTCGCCCTGATTAATGGAAGGGGAGGATTGGCAAACAATGCCGCCCATTGTCATGGTAACCCCCCCCCCCCCTCCGGACCCCCCCCCCCCCCCCCCCCCACCACCTTTGTTTGCCATAGGAGTGCTTAGAAGCCTTAGATTAACATGGTGCTCTTGTGTAGCCAGTTCTTCACCCTTTCCTCGTCACATGAATCCCTAGTTTAGGAACTGGAGTTGAAGAACTGAAGTTGAGGAACAGAGTTTTCCCTTGCTGTCAAGTTGACTTTCAAGTAGACTAGACACACATACATGCACACACACACACACACACACACACACTTCATATTATCCCTTCATAATGCAAAATATCAACATTCTGATTTGTTTGAAAGCAAACAAGATGGAATCAAATAAATACAATTAAAGTTGGACTTGTAATAAGAATGATATTTGTATTGTATTAATATGTTACAACATTAATGTTACACTATAAATCCTTTTTAAATATTTGGATGACGAAGTAAGAGAATTAGGTCGTCCCACTGAAACAGTATTCCCTCAAATGTTTTGTTGGCGTTGCAGCTTAGTGTTAATCACAGACTGTCTAATACTGGGGTCCACATTTCCATACGTCCTACTTTATTGTTTATTTAAAGCGTATGCACTGAATAATTAGCTCGCCGCGTACTCCAATCAGGGGCATGCAAATGTTGGTTGCCGTGGCGACCTCATCAGGGCCCCCCGCCAGCCGCAAACAGGACATAGACAAATAAAGCGTGGGAAAACACTAAGGGGCTTAGACAATGACAGTGGTGTGGCGATGGAGACTGAGACTGTGTTGGGAATGGATGAGGATGGGAGGGAGGTGGAGGGGGGAAGTAACTGGGTGTGTGTCTGTTGGGATGGGATGGGGTGGGGTGGTGCAGCTTGTGTCTGGACTGTAGTTACTAGACATGTGTGCCTCAATGGGGTGGGGGTAAAGGCATATTGCAGACCTGTCTAGCTAGGTCTGTGTGTGTGAGGATGGGTGTCCAGCTGAGGACAAGTGTATCAAGTCAGAATATTAAATATATCTCAACATAAATGGCAGCTGTACTATAAAGTATATGACATATTTAATGTTAAGACACATGCATAGAGATATATACCACTTCAGAAAATCCTATAGCTATATGTAATATTACCATAGGGCTTCGGATTAGTAATGTATTTTATTTTTTATTTTTTTGCAATCTCCAAATCCTCCTGGTGTTTGAGTCTCTTCACATGACCCATTTCTAAGGTTGGTAGAACTTTAGCCCTGGCCCCATTCCGATCCAATAGCAATCCTCCCTTCTCTGGGCCCTTGACGAGTTGTCTTAGGAGACCTGAAAGGACTGTGTTCATGTAGGCCTACGTGATGTAATATGGCCGGATGCTCCACCTAAGCTATACCAGATGGCTAGGTGGAGTTGGCACCATATTTGTTTTTATTCATTTCACCTTTATTTAACCAGGTAGGCTAGTTGAGAACAAGTTCTCATTTACAACTGCGACCTGGCCAAGATAAAGCAAAGCAGTGCGACACAAACACAGAGTTACACATGGAATAAACAAACATACAGTCAATAATACAATAAAAAAAGTCTATATACAGTGCAAATGAGGTAGGGTAAGGCAATAAATAGGCCATAGTGGCGAAATAATTACAATATAGCAATTGAACACTAAAGTGATAGATGTGCAGAAGATGAGTGTGCAAGTATGCATTGCAATCCTTGTAGTGTAGATCCACTCACACACACAGGGGGTCCATGAAAGGGAGTAAATTCTTGACTCAAATTGAATCCCATTCTAACCAAAAATCCCCCTCTGCTTCGCCCTACTACTTCAAGCTTGCCTGTTAGACCCATGAAAAGGAGCACTTTTTAACCTCTGCCCTTCTTCAATCCCCCTAGGTGACCCATCACATTGAAGTTATGTCACAGCCAGTCCACCACCTTCCAACAGCCAGCCCACCTCACCAATGGTGATGTCCATTTCTGAACGTAGTGGTGCCGACCTGACCTAAATGGAACCAGATTGGCTCCTCTTCCATTTTCTTCTGTCCCAATATTTAAACCTGGAGCACTTTGTGGACGTTGAACGATCTCCTTTTGGTTGGGGTGAACTTTAGGCACATGCCTGGACATGCCTGACAAACTGAACATGGTGTAATGTACTGTTGGGTCATGGATACCAGTGGATACTCAACCACAGCTGCCTCTGTGGGCCTAATCCCCAGACCGTCTTTGGATGCACCAATCAAAGGAGAAGTTGAAATGGACTACTGTGCACGAGTGTGTCTCTATCCTCCTACAACTAACTGACTGGATACATGGACAGAAATGGAGGGTGTGAGATGTGTGTGTTGTGATGGTACACTGTCTTCTCTGAGATGGCTCTACACACAGCTGTGTCTGTCACATCTGCAATGCATTCGACACGGGTCAGCATGCTGATCTGTTCATGTGTGCTGTGCTTGTTTGTCTAAGTGCATACACTTTGAGTCACCCTCACTCGGCGCAAGTTCTGTTCTGGGATTGTAAGCAACACACACACATCACAGTAAATGTATTTTAACCTCCTTATGGTTAACGGACATAGGATTTATCATGTGCTTATGCTACCTGGCAAAAATAATATTTGACACTGGAGGAGGTTGTATGGTTTAGTAGTAGAATCGCACTGCACCACTGATTTTATTATCAAGGAGAGGTTACAACTGGCAAATAAGTATCTTATTGGACAGCCCACATAGTATTCAGATTATGTATGTATAGATAGAACACGTACAATTAATTAAAATAGAAACATAGAAATGTGCTAATTGAGTGGTTTAAACAATTGCAGTATAAAAATCAGAGTAGGACGATTACCTATGTGTTATTTAGTTTACATAATGGATATGAATACTAGTTTAGTTAGAATTTCTCAAATTATTTTCAAAGTGTGAAAATTTGTTTTTATTTTGTGTATATTATTTCTATGCATCTTTTGAAACCTATGCAAATGAATCCACAAAGTAGATATTTTATCATTTGCTAATGACGATCATTCAAATTCTCAGAGGGTTTAGATTTTTCTCCAGACAATCTGTTATATGCTGTAGGGTGATGTGAGAGATTAGAAATGAAAGTGCAATACAGGAACGTTTCTGAGCACTGGTCCAGACAGTAAAATATGTTGGGATTTTACAGCGTTTTTCTCAACTGATTTGGATTTTTATATATTTTTTACGAGTGTATCAATATCAAAATATAAACATTGGAATGTTTCATTTGCTTAACTGTACAGGGACATCTATAGATCTTAAATTCATGGATTGACTAGAAAGTTACATATACAGTTTTCCAAACAATTATTTTGGTGTGAAAAAATGTGAACATTTTTACTCTATGCAACTTTTATACTTTGTAACTTTTTGTAATAAATAATATGACTATCATTCGGAGCAACTGCAATTGATATTTTGATTTATGTCACGCTTTTGAGGATTAACTTCCACAATGTTGAAAATGTTTCATATTTTTGCACTGTTTCAGACTTCATTTGAGAAACTATACAATGGCTGTATACTAAATATGTTTGATAGCGTGATGTACGGTTTAACAACAATGTGTACTCTACATGAACAACAAATGTGTACTATATGAGCGAAGTATGTAATAGCCTGTAAATATACTGTATGTTATCAAGACCACACTATATGTAGTTGGTTATGGGCAATTTGTTGTGAGGAATGTGCAATCAGAGTGCATGTAAACAGTCAGCGTGAAGTGTGTGTAGAATTATGTACCATGTAGAAAGCAAGAGTTCAATAGATGGAATGTGTGTGGAGGCAGGCACTACGTTGAGGGTGAATGCAATGTTTTAATGACAATGTTGGATTGTAAAGAGATGTTTGCATGAGTGCACTATGGCCCACAAGATCATAGACTACATTAGGCATGTTTGCAAATGACCTGTGAATCCTGACTGTAGGGGACTGACTCATTCTTGTACCATGGACTGTGTACTATGTACGATGAAGTCAACACAATAAATGTTTACGTTTAAAAAGGTTAAAACACAAATGTCTATCTGGAATTTCTATCTATTCAGTCTGTTTTTCATTGAACCCATATCTTTGAATCAACTCGTAGCTCAGTGTAAGTTTGCATTGAGAATTCAAATGTGGAGAGAAAAAAAGTTAAATAGCAAAGGGATCATGAGTATTGCCGCAGTTAGAAAGATACCTGGAGTGACAGTATTCCAAGATCCAGGGCCTGGAGCGTATACTGTATGAAAGAAATAGTACTTTAGAGTCAAATAAAATTATTCCCTGAGCATCTTATTGTAATCAGGTTTCTACAGTAGAGTGCACTTGTTTCTTCAGCAGGCCTACGGTTGCTGTCATATTGAGGGACAGTTTTTAGTGTCAACCAAGGAGCCATGTGTTCAGACGGGAACATAAGCACACAGACAAATGATCAATGTTTACACGGTTGCGCAATTTTAGAGTAACCACGGGCCGCATCTGGGCAACATTTGGGACACCGCGACATGGCCGCCCGTAAGGAAGCAAGGGCCAGTGGAACAGCTGCTATGTTATCATCAGAACTAAGAAAAGCAGTACCATTTTACAGGCAGTTCTTTTGTGTCAATAGTTGGCTACCAATTTAACGGCTTTATTTTTATATGATATATTATGCAGCAATCCTGCCTTTGTTATGCATATACCACCACTTCCAAGTAACGATACTGACACTACAGCTTGTGCACCTGCCTTTGGAGCACAGGGTTGCTGGTTTGATCCTAGGCAGAGTCAACTACCCTGATTGGTACATTGGTGTCAGAAGTGGGATCCATTCACAGGCATATACAGCTAAGATGCAGAGGTGCTTGTTGAAGTAGAAGCACAGAGATGAGCTTCCCGGAGGAGGAAGTGGAAATAGTGTAGCAATACTATTGGATAATCACAATTGTATTTCCTTGAATCTGACCTTCTCATCCAATGAGATTTGAGAAAAAGGAGATGAGTGAGGACACAGGGAATCAAGGAAATTAGATTCTCCCACTGTCCACTTGACTCAATGCGGACTGCGATTAGTGTGCTCGCCTGAGGAGCACAGGGTTGCCGTTTTGATCCTAACCAGATCCAACTGTCCTCTGACTTTACGACAATACATTACGAGTGCTTCAATAGTTTCCTCTATAACTAACACAATCATAGGAAGTGTTACAGTCATGTTGCCAATAGCACTAACAATATTTTTGAAAGTTTGTAACTTTTAATGCGATTCTGTGTCTTCATGTTTTTATGCCAAGACATACTATACCGCACAAAAATAGAAATCCAACATGCAACAATTATAATTTTTTTACTGAGTTACAGTTCATATGAGGAAATCCATATATTTAAATCAATTCTTTAGGTCCTAATCTATGGATTTCACATGACTGGGCAGGGGTGCAGCTGTGCTTCTAGCCCCTATGCAACTTTGCAGTATTTATTTTTTTCTTTTCTTTATCTTACATTGTTACCCCAGATCTTTTTTTGTGTTATTACATACAGCATGAAATAACTTTTGGATATCAGAGCGCCGGTAACTCACCAGCATTACCAGCGTTACGACCAGGAATACGACTTTCCCGAATTGGATCCTTTGTTCGTACCCCCCAGGGCAATTGAACTGATTCCAGAGGCTGATCCAAAACACATCCGACGGAGAAGAGGGATTCGGAGTGGACTTCTAGCACACCACGCACCGCTTCCGAGTATATTACTCGCTAATGTTCTGTCTCTGGATAATAAAGTTGATGAGCTCAGGGCAAGGATTTCCTTCCAGAGAGACATCAGGTATGTTTCACTGAAACATGGCTCTCTCGGGATATACTGTCTGAGTCCGTACAGCCATTTGGGTACTCTGTTCATCGCGCAGACAGGAATTAATATATCTCCGGGAAGAAGAAAGGTGGGGTGTTCGTTTCATGATTAACTACTCATGGTGTGATTGTGATAACATACAGGAACTCAGGTCCTTTTGTTCACCTAGAATACCTCATAATCAAGTGCTGACCGTATTACCTCCCAAGGGAATTATCTTCGTGTATAGTCACAGCCATGTATATTGTCCCTCAAGCCGATACCACGACGGCCCTCAAAGTACTTCACTGGACTTTATGCAAACTGGAAACCACATATCCTGAGGATGCATTTATTGTAGATGGGGATTTTAACAAAGCAAATTTGAGGAAAACGCTACCGAAGTTCGATCAACACATCGACTGCACAAACCATCACATTTAACCATGGCAAGGTGACTGGGAATATGGTCGAATACAAACAGTGTAATTATTCCCTCTGTAAGGCAATCAAACATGCAAAATGTCAGTATAGAGACAAAGTGGAGTCGCAATTCAACAGCTCAGACATGAGACGTACGTATGTGGCAGGGTCTACAGACAATCACGGATTACAAAGGGAAAACCAGCCACGACACAGACACAGACGTCTTGCTTCCGGACAAGCTAAACACCTTCTTCGCCCGCTCTGAGGATAACACAGTGCCACCGACGCGGCCCGCTACCAAAGACTGCTTGCTCTCCTTCTCCGTGGCAGATGTGAGTAAGACATTTAAGCGTGTTAACCCTCGCAAGGCTGCCGGCCAAGACGGCATCCCTAGCTGCATCCTCAGAGCATGCGCAGACCAGCTGGCTTAAGTGTTTACGGACATATTCAATCTCTCCCTATCCCAGTCTGCTGTCCCCACATGATTCAAGATGGCCACCATTGTTCCTGTACCAAAGAAAGCAAAGGTATCTGAACTAAATGACTACCGCCCCTTAGCACTCACTTATGTCATCATAAAGTGCTTTGAGAGACTAGTCAAGGATCATATCACCTCTACCTTACTTGACACCCAAGACCCACTTAAATTTGCCTGCCGCCCCAATAGATCCACAGATGATGCAATCACCATTGCACTGCACACTGCCCTATCCCATCAGGACAAGAGGAATACCTATGTAAAAATGCTGTTCATTGACTATAGCTCAGCATTCAACACCATAGTACCCTCCAAGCTCATCATTAAGCTCGATGCCCTGGGTCTGAACTCCGCCCTGTGCAACTGGGTCCTGGACTTCCTGACGGGCCGCCCCCAGGTGGTGAAGGTAGGAAACAATAACTCCACTTCACTGATCCTCAGCACTGGGGCCCCACAAGGGTACGTGCTCAGTCCCCTCCTGTACTCCCTGTTCACCCATGACTGCGTGGCCACGCACGCCTCCAACTCAATCATCAAGTTTGCAGACGACACAACAGTAGTAGGCCTGAATACCAACAATGACGAGACAGCCTACAAGGAGGAGGTGAGGGCCTGGGAGTGTGGTGCCAGGAAAATCACCTCTCACTCAATGTCAACAAAGCAAAGGAGCTGATCGTGAACTTCAGGAAACAGCAGAGGGAGCACCCCCCTATCCACATCGACGGAACCGTAGTGGAGATGGTGGAAAGCTTATCGGCGTACACATCACTGACAAACTGAAATGATCCACAACAGCACCTCTTCAACCTTAGGAGACTGAAGAAATTTGTCTTGGCACCTAAAACCCTCACAAACTTTTACGGATGCACAATTGAGAGCATCCTGTCAGGTTGTATCTCCCGCAACCGCAGGGCTCTCCAGAGGGTGGTGCGGTCTGCCCTACGCATCACCGAGGGCAAACTACCTGCCCTTCAGGACACCTACAGCATCCGATGTCACAGGAAGGTTAAAAAAAATAGAGGACAACAACCACTCGAGCCACTGCCTGTTCACCTCGCTATTATCCAGAAGGCGAGGTCAGTACAGGTGCATCAAAGCTGGGACCGAGAGACTGAAAACATATTTTATCTCAAGACCATCAGACTGTTAAATAGCCATCACTAGCACATTAGAGGCTGCTGCTCTATATACACAGATTTGAAATCACTGGCCACTTTAATAATGGAACACTAGTCACCTTAATAATGTTTACATATTTTGCATTACTCATCTCATATGTATATACTTTATTCTATTCTATTCTACTGTATCTTAGTCTATGCCGCTCTGACATTGCTCATCCAAATATTTATATATTCTTAATTCCATTCCTTTATTTAGATTTGTGTGTATTGTTGCAAAATTGTTAGATATTACTTGTTAGATATTACTGCACTGTTGGAGTTAGAAACACAAGCATTTCACAACACCCGCAATAACTGCTAAACACGTGTATGTGACCAATAAAATTTAATTTGATTAGACTTTTGATTTTGAGGGCATAAGTCCACACACTTGGGAGCCAGGCCCTGCCAATCAGAATTAGTTTTTCCCAACAAAAGGGCTTTATTACAGACAGAAATATTCCTCAGCTGTCCGGGTTGCTGGTCTCAGATGATCCCGCAGGTGAAGAAGAAGGATGTGGAGGTCCTGCGCTGACGTGGTTACACGTGGTCTGTGGTTGTGAAGCCGGTTGGACGTACTGCCAAATTCTCTAAATGATGTTGGAGGCAGCTTTTGGTAGAGAAATGAACGTTCAATTATCTGGCAACAGCACTGGTGGACATTTCTGCAGTCGGCATGCCAATTGCATGCTCCCTAAAAACTTTAAACATCTGTGACATTGTGTTGTGTGACGAAACCGCACATTTTAGAGTGGACCTTTATTGTCATGCTGTTTAATCAGCTTCTTGATATGCCACACCTGTCAGGTGAATGGATTGTCTTGCAAAGGAGAAATGCTCACTAACAGGGATGTAAACACATTTGTGCAAGAACCTTGACAGAAATAAGCTTTTTGTGCGTATGTAACATCTCTGGGATGTTTTATTTCAGCTCATGAAACATGGGGCCAACACTTTACATGTTGCGTTTATATTTTTGTTCAGTGTATATTGTGGACAGCATGAAAGTTAAACAATTACTATTTTTGATGATTTATTCCATTCTCATCTGGACAATTTTTTGGAGAAAACATAACCCAAATAATAACATGACAGGCACGCCTGAAGTCAGTCTTGGGGACTTATCTGGAGACAGCAGAAAGTTAGGCGAACCCTCTCATTTGAAAAGAGTAAAAAACAATAGGACGTGTCTGGGAGCCAAGTCGTGGGAATGCCGCCCAAGGGCCCGATTAGCATTCCAAAACGCACGTCTCTGTGGGTTGTCTACTACAGGAGTCCCCCAGGACTGAAGAAGGGGTGGGTCGAAAGATGGAGGGGGTGTAGAGAAGGGCAGACGGGAGATGGTGAGCAGACAGCTCCACAAAAGGAGGCCGAGTATTGGGGGGGCTTGAGTGTAGGCTAAGGAAAACATGGATCTCTAGGGGACCGAGACAGGGTTCAAGTTCAAGGGTACGTCCCAATCTACATTTTATCGACCTGTGCCAAGTTCCCAAAGTCCTGTGGTGGGAAAGGTCCACATAGTTGGCCAAAACTTGTCTGAGCCCAAAACCCTGTCAAGGGGTCCATAGTACCAAGGTTACTATAGTAAACAAAAATTTAAAAAAACGAATATTAGAAAAACAATTTAGTTAATAAAATTATTAAGAAGAAAATTTGATAACTAAAACTATACTGAAACTATTATCTTTGACTGCAAAACTAACTAAACAAAAGAAAATACATCATAAATTATGCACAGAGCATGAGCATGAACCATAGGTGTGAACAATGTCTCAGCAAACCCAACACCGGCAGTGGTCGGTCGCAAAAAAGCAAAGCCCTGTACGGGATTATTTTGAGTACATTGCTAGAAAGGACAAAGGCAAAGGTACTATAGTGTCAGAAGATGGCAGCCTGTGTGGAACAGAGATAAAAAGGAAAAACCCAACCAACCTCAAAGTTCATCTGAACAGCACCCACAAAGAAGTTAAGGATAAAGACAAGGTGAGACAGTTATTATGTTATTTTTGGAATTCAGTCAGGATTCGACTCCTGGTATTATCTGAACACAAATAAGACGTGGCAAATTTGAAGAAATGCAGAAAAGTTGCTTTAAAACTGCATATTTTTCTCTCTGCCAAGAAGAAGGGTGGAACAGTTTGAACAGTTTGGGGTTGCATTGGGTTGCGAGGTGAGGGTTTGTTACTATGCCAATAAATGACAATATCCATTGGGAACTTTGCCACCTAGGAAATGTGTGTGACCTGGACCATCTCAAGCATTACTGGAGTGCCCATGCTATAGAGCTACGACACACACATGGCTCCTAGCCTCCCGTGCATGAGGCTACTTTCTGTCCCTAACCCTACAACTAAAACCAAGTTAAAAAAAACATTTTTAAATACATGTTTTTATCAGACTGAAGCTAAATAAAAACTAGCAAATCAAGTCTGAAAACTAACTGAAACTAAACTGAATTAAAAAAATATATCAAATAAATCACAAAACTGTAATGAGATCCATACACATTGAATCTAAACAGACACATTTGTCTTTGTAAATCTGTAGGAATATCACAGGACCAATTTTCAGTTACTTGTAAAATAGTATTATTCTTTTTTCTTTGATCTGGCTTGGGGCTTAGATGAATCGTTGAAATAAATCGTATGTGGTGTGCTGATCTAATGAACCTTTATTTATTTGGTACTAGTAAAAAGAGATTAGGCAGACTCAGAAACACAACGCTTACTTCCTCTCCAGTCCATGACCCCTGCAGGGACAATGGTGGGTTTGGGGGGGGGGGGGGGGGGTGTGTGTGTGTGTGTGTGTGTGTGTGTGTGTGTGTGTGTGTGTGTGTGTGTGTGTGTGTGTGTGTGTGTGTGTGTGTGTGTGTGTGTGTGTGTTCCACCAACATATCCTTCTTAGACAGTTTGTTAAATCCACAAGTTATGTGACCCTTGACCCCCTTTTGATGACTGGCCTGTGTTCTGATAGGCCTCTGGGGATGTCCCAACAAAGACACCTGTGGTGCTCTCCTTTAGCCCTATTCAGTGCTTAGCGCAGCAGATACACCCTCCTCGTCTTAAAGGTAAGTGCCATGGGCAAATGGGCGGGGAAAGAGACTGGCAAGGGGTGTATTGATTGAAAGAGCACAAAAAAAGTAATTGCAGAAATATGGTGCAATCATGCCTTTCCAGCAACACTGTATTTGCAATGCACACTGCTTTATCACATTAGGAAAATGTCCTATGTACGTACATAATAGGAGGACAGATTTCCAAGTAAACTATACAATTGGACAGAAAGAAACCTGAGTCCTGTCTATTTAATGTAAATATTATGGTTATTTAACATTTAAACCCACTGCGTGTGCTTTTAAGAGGAAATGTCACACTGACTGGTAGGGCTGGCGATTGCCAGAGACTTCACAATACAATATTATCGCGATACTTAGCTGACGAGACGATATGGATTGCGATTCTCACGATTCTATATGTATTGGGGAGTTGCATAACTGAATGCATTCATCCGAAATGTGTCTTCCACATTTAATCCAACCCCTCTGAATCAGAGAGGGGAATTGCAATTCGATACTGTGATTTTATTGCGATTCAATGTTCCATGCTCACCATATGTCTGCTGCAGAGGGACAAGAGAGAGCCATGAGATAACGAGTTTTGATCAGTCATGGAAATAAAAATTGGCCCCTTATTTAAAAAGAGGACGAGGAACACTCTATGAAGACAAAATACAGGAGTTTTGGTGCAGGTACAGCCAACTAGCGCAAAAATAATATTGTGATATTGTCAAAATGATACGATACGATATATCGGAAAAAATAATGATGTGTAACTGTATCGATTTTTTCCCCCCATTAATACTGACTGGACAAGACGTAGAGCTAAACCTTTACACTAATGTTTAGGAAATTACTAATCTTCAGTTTATTGCAATGTGACAGAAAGGGTCAAGGCCAAAGGAAGTGGTTCTTGACCTCTGGTCTAAGTGATCCTGAAGGCTGGTGATGAGGTTGACCTCTTGACCTCCCACGTGCCGGAGCAGACTCAGAGGTCAAGCAGGGGTTAGGGGTCAGAGTGGAGTCCCTCAGGGACAGTCAGAGAAAAGGAAGTTGGGGACATCCTAGCTATCAGTGGCACTCAGCACACACTCACAGGCACGCGCACGTGCACACGCACGCACACACACGCACGCACTCACATACTACACACAGATATAGCAAGTCATTCATGGTGGTGGGTTTACGAAGTTGCCTAGGCAATGTTTGTGTGTGTGTGCATGTGTGTGTTCACTCACTGTGTTGTAGTCAGACCTTGACAAAGCCTAAGGACCCTAACAATGACTTCCCTTGAAAGAAACGGAATGCATTATGCACTTGAAAGCACATTTGAGCATCCATCCATATCCAGCAACTGGCTGAGAAAAGAGTATTGTCGGCTATCTTCTTCTGTCTACAAATCAGACACATTCACTTGCTTCCTTGTTTCCCACAAATTCAGTCTAGGGCTGTGGACATTTTCTTAAGTGAAGTATCACTTGAATAAACAAATAATATGGGGTTAAGGAGATGAGAAAACAACTTCACATTGATTGTGCGGTATAAAACCGTTCAAGACACAGACACGTATATAGTACCAGTCAACAGTTTGGACACACCTACTCACTCAAGGGTTTTTCTTTATTTGTACTATTTTCTACATTGTAGAATAATAGTGAAGACATCAAAACGATGAAATAACACATATGGAATCATGTAGTAACCAAAAAAGTGTTCAACAAATCAAAATATATTTTACATTTGAGATTCTTCAAAGTAGCCACCCTTTGCCTTGATGACAGCTTTGCATACTCTTGGCATTCTCTCAACCAGCTTCATGAAGTAGTCACCTGCAATGCATTTCAATTAACAGATGTGCCTTGTTAAAAGTTAATTTGCCGAATTCCATTCCTTCTTAATGCGTTTGAGCCAATCAGTTGTATTATGACACCTCAGATTGCAGCCCAAATAAATGCCTCGCAGAGTTCATGTAACAGACACATCTCAACATCAACTGTTCAGAGGAGACTGCGTGAATCAGGCCTTCATTTTATTTTATTTTTTTAACCCTTATTTTACCAGGTAAGTTGACTGAGAACACATTCTCATTTACAGCAACGACCTGGGGAATAGTTACAGGTGAGAGGAGTGGGGATGAATGAGCCAATTGTAAGCCGGGGATGATTGCTGCAAAGAAACCACTACTAAAGGACACCAATTATAAGAAACTTGCTTGGGCCAAGAAACAATGGACATTGGACTGGCGGAAATCTGTCCTTTGGTCTGATAGGCCTAAATTTGGGATTTTTGGTTCCAACTGCCGTGTCTTTGTGAGATGCAGAGTAGGTGAACGGATGAGCTCTGCATGTGTGGTTCCTACCGTGAAGCATGGAGGAAGAGGTGTGACGGTGTGTGGGTGCTTTGTTGGTGACACTGTCTGTGATTTATTTAGAATTCAAGGTACACTTAACCAGCATGGCTACCACAATATTCTGCAGCGATATGCCATCTCATCTGGTTTGCGCTTAGTGGGACTATCATTTGTTTTTCAAAAGGACAATGACCCAAAACACACCTCAAGGCTGTGTAAGGGCTATTTGACCAAGAAGGAGAGTGATGGAGTGCTGCATCAGATGACCTGGCCTCCACAATCACCCTACCTCAACCCAATTGAGATGGTTTGGTATGAGTTAGCCTGCAGAGTGAAGGAAAAGCAGCCAACTAGTACTCAGCATATGTGAGAATTCCTTCAAGACAATTGGAAAAGCATTCCAGGTGAAGCTGGTTGAGAGAATGCCAAAAGTGTGCAAAGCTGTCATCAAGGCAGCTTTTTTGATTTGTTTAACACTTTTTTTGTTTACTACATGATTCCATATGTGTTGTTTCATAGTTTTGATGTCTTTACTATTATTCTACAAGGTAGAAAATAGTAAAGATTTTTTTTTAACTTGAATGAGTAGGTGTGCCCAAACTTTTGACTGGTACTGTACATAAGACATGGCTAGAAATCAGCCATGAATGTGTCATGGCACTTTGGAGGGTTTTTGAGCACTTAATTACACATATGAAAAGACTGGGTCAGACGGAGCAGATGAGGCCCTTCAGTCTGTCTGTGTCAGACTGTGGGAGTGTGTCTGACTGACTCTGTGTGTGTATGTGTGTGTGTGTGTTCAGCGCTATCGATGAACGACTCTTGGATGAATCCAAATAACTAATTAAAATGTGTTGGAGTCTCTGAGTGGGCAGGGAATATAAATACTGTACATACAAACTAATAGAGAGGAGGGGGTAGCCTGGGAACAGACCAGGGTAGACAAGTCTAGGTCTCCTCTTTTCTCCAGGGTCCTGGGTGTGTAGTCTGCAGCCGGACAGAGGGGCGGGGTGAGAATCCAAGAGGCGGGACCTTCCAACATCAGCACATCTATTTGTTGTCTGCCAGGCATAAAGGGGAGGGTTCAGAGGGCAAATAATTTCACATGAACTGGGATCTTTCACATGCTAATGACTTCAGGGAATCCCAACCCGCCGGGAGTGTTGAGTGGAAGTATGGTGGCACTAGTATAGCAGTATAGGGTATGTGCATCATGGGGTATCGGTGCTAGCCTCATGTCACCAGCTCCCCAAAGTGGAACATTTGGTAGTTTACCTGAGGTGTATTCAATAGGGACACTAAGTTTGTACATATTTTATAGAATTTTGATGAAGCGGACAATGGTCATATTACTTTATTCCACGTGATAGAGAATATATGCTACATTGCTTGTTTTGTCACATAAACTGAAATTAGGCAAACATTTTAGAATTTTAGCAACCAGTCAATGGCGGAGCGATTTCTACATATTGCGCCTTTAAGCAGTTTGTTTTATGTGTTGAACTGAGGGTGTGTGGTATGTATGATCATCTCTGACTAGATCTACTCTTTGTGAGGTTATGGAATTGACAGTGTTTATGAGACCAGCTCCAGACAGTGAGGGTCTTTTGTGACCACAAGTCGTGTGAGCCAGACAACTGCACAACCACTTGTGGGGACTCTGGTATACGTGCACAAACGTGCATTTGCGGCACAAGCTCTCACTACGTAGCAATATGCTGATCACCTGATCAAAAGCTTCAGATTCAAAGAGCACAGAATTTGGAAAACTTTTTAATTCATTTCTTCAGCTTTGAATGAACCTCTCATTAAAGCTGCATATCATTATCAGGCACGAAAGGGGCATCAAATTAACATGCACTTTATTATTGTGCAGAGAGCACACACACACACACACACACACACACACACACACACACACACACACACACACACACACACACACACACACACACACACACACACACACACACACACACACACACACACACACACACACACACGAGACATCATACACATTAGCAATGTAAATGATCACATTCAGTGTACTCATTCGAAGGGAAAGACAATCTTACTTATCAATTTTCATGATCTATGATTTGTAATATTTGTCTTGCAAGATGGTGTTTCATTTAATGCAGGTTGCCGGCTAAAATTTCAAGCATGCATGCATGCAATTTCAAACATGCGACCTCATCCGGACTTTAGGGAAATGACTGCTGCCTTACACATGTGCCATGCACAATATTCTTTAGTCTACACTTGCCTTTCTGACCCCAATGCTAAATTGGAGTTATTCCACATCCCTTTTGATTGTGATTTGGTCAAGTGTGAAACTCTCCATCTAGAAACAATTAATCCTTGATTGCAATACGGTTTTGGAAGCCTTGAACACTCAACTTAATTATCAACCAAAAATAACTTTACAAATACAAACGATACACTTACCGTTAGCTGTTTTACCACAGATTACAAAAGTTTTTTTGTGAAACAGAGCTTCGAGCCAATGTTTTTTTGGGTGTACAATTGGTGTACCTTTTGTATTTGTCAAATTATCTTGGGGGGCAATATGAAAGTAGAGTTTCTGAGGTTTCTAAAACCATATTGCATGCAATGATTATTAACGGTTAGACAGAGCGTCGGGACAGTTGTAGGCTACGCATTGGCCCCGCTGTGGTCAATTGTTCAAATGAGAACCCAATGTCTGTATGGCTTTGGGTTCTGGAAAGACAGTCTACTCCGGACAATATGATCCATGGATAGGAGCCAACACGAGAATGGAAATATAAAGCCATATTATATTTTGAATCTGGAAGGTAAAAACAAAAGTACATTTTAATAGCAACACCCTAAAAATAATGATCTACAATGAACAACAGAACACAAAACAGAAAATATTCACTTAAAAAGCTTATCAAAATAGCTGATAGAATTGTATATATGGGCAGGGCATCTATAAAATAGGTTTCCCGGATGGATTTACTAATGGCTGGCCTACTACACTGAATGCAAGAAAAATCTCTGTCAATTATGTATCCCCTGAACATCACAAGAAAACATGGAGCTTCAGACTGTGAAGGCTACTGTTGGTTTTCGGGGAGTAGGCTGGCTTACGAATACATAGGCCTACACATAACATCTGACAGGGGATTTTCACTATCAGCGTTCATTTGTATAGCTACACTAGCGTCGCCCTCATGTAGGTGCTATCAAGCTAGCAGGCATGCTAGGTAGATAGTGCTAGGTGTCAACAACCAATCCAGTAGGGGCTGGAAGCTATAGTGAGCTTCGATTGGTCAATCGTGCTGCGATATTGCAGAGTATTTGCATTAAGTTCAGCTTTCCCCAATTTACCATTCATTCCATTCTTGTAGGTCGGCTAAGGAGTATTGGTGTCTCCGAGGGGTCTTTGGCCTGGTTTGCTAACAGTGTATAAAGTCAGAACATCTGCTGTCTCAGCCACTGCCTGTCATCAACCACGCTCTTCTCAATTTACATCAACAACATACAGTAGCTCAGGCAGTAGGATGCTCTCTCAGCTGTTTATATGCAGATGATACAGTCTTATACTCAGCTGGCCCCTTCCTGGATTTTGCATTAAACGCTCTACAACAAAGCTTTCTTAGTGTCCAGCAAGGTTTCTCTGCCCGTAACCTTGTTCTGAACACCTCCAAAACAAAGGTCATGTGGTTCGGTAAGAACAATGCCCCTCTCCCCAACGGTGCAATTACTACACAATATATACAGAAGTACTGTACCTCTGAGGGTTTAGAGCTTGTAGTAGTCACCTCATAGAAGTACTTGGGAGTACAGCTAGATGGTACACTGTCCTTCTTTTGACACATATCCAAGTTGCAGGCTAAAGTTAAATCTAGACTTGGTTTCCTCTATCGTAATCGCTCCTCTTTCACCCCAGCTGCAAAACTAACCCTGATTCAGATGACCATCCTACCAATGCTAGATTACGGAGATGTAATTTATAGATCGGCAGGTGAGGGTGCTCTCGAGTGCCTAGATGTTATTTACCATTCGGCCTTCAGATTTGCCCCCAATGCTCCTCATAGGACACATCACTGCACTCTATACTCCTCTGTAAACTGGCCATCTCTGTATACCCGACAGAAGACCCACTGGTTGATGCTTATTTATAAAACCCTTTCAGGCATCACTCCCCTCTATCTGAGATACCTACTGCAACACTCATCCTCCACATACAACACCCACTCTGCCAGTCACATTCTATTAAAGGTCCCTAAAGCACACAGATCTCTGGGTCGCTCCTCTTTTCAATTCGCTGCAGCTAGTGACTGGAATGAGCTGCAAAAAAACATTAAAACGGGACAGTTTTATCTTCATCTCTACATTCAAAGACTCAATCATGGACACTCTTATTGAAACTTGTGGCTGCTTCACCTGATTTATTGTTGTCTCTACCTTTTTTCCCTTTCTACTCTTGTCTGTGCTTAAACGTTTGCACTGTGTGTGCTGCTACCATGTTGTGCTGCTGCCATTTTGTGTCCTACCATGTTGTTGTCATTTTGTGTTGTTACCATGCTGTGTTGTTGCCTTAGGTCTCTCTTTATATAGTGTGGTAGTGTCTCTCTTGTCATGAAGTGTGTTTTGTCCTACATTTGTAATGGCTTTACCGCCCTTGTGTTCAATATGAATCAGTGGATCCCCGCAACGAGGTGGGAAAGTAGGCTGAAACAGGTCAAATGAGTGCATAAAATAAGACAGACAAAACCATGCATTTTGATGAAAGCTAACTTTCCATAAACGATAGCCTTCTGATTTCAATAGGCAAATAGGTTAAGCCTAATAATGGTAGGTTAAACATTGTAATATTAAGAGAAAGAAGATGGAAAGAAGAAAGAAAATCCCAATGGGTCAGTTTTACATTTGGGATAAAAGGCTAAATAAAATGCCGCTAAATTGTATCAATGGAAGTAGCCTAAATACTATAATTGGGTTACTCTAAATATATAGGCTATATGTTATCTCTTTTTTTGGTGGATAATGCGCGAATTCATGCACATTGTCTCGTGCAGAATGGTTTAACGGTCTTTTCAAGTAGACTATGAATAGCCTACATTTTTTGATTTAACGCGCTACTTATGTTCACGAGGGCAAAAGAAATTCAAATAAGTACCTCCAATGCTTTCCCTCCCAGTTCCCTCTCACATCTTGCTCCATACGTGGGAGTAAATTGGCAAAGATTCGAGTCGACAGAACATCAATAAACGTCTGCAGTGGGTGGCAACCTAAACTGGATGGCACAAACACGCTGTCTAAAAAGACGGACATTGACATAATCCCACTCCTTCTATCTTTCCTGTTAGTGGCAAATTGGCCAATAAAAGTGTATTGCACAATGTTCAAAATGATGAATATTGTCATGCTGCGATGTTTTGACCTTTTCTTACAGATAGGTTACAACAATTATGTTACATGCCAATCTGTGCCATTTATAGCCTATAGGCATATAATGTGCCCAATATTTCCTGCATAAATAATCTCATTTTTATATAGGCCTATCAATTTAATTAGATACAAATGTCAGTCGATTTGGTTATTAGATGATGAGTTGAAAACAATTTGAATGTGCTGCTTTCAAAAGCAATAGAGAAATCACGAAAAAGGGATATGTAAATTGGACTATTCTTTATAGTTTTTTTCTTGGAATTCACGCATTTTCATCGAGAGCATGTTGCCGAGATATTATCTAAATCTAATTATTCGTTAGTCCATGTCCCATACAGGCCTACACACAGTATAGGCCCTATATCCAAAAGGAAACACGCAAAATCTGTTCCAATTATTTAAAAGTAGGGCTATTTCATCTAGATTTTGAGGGAGGGTAGCCTTACAGGATTCATCCTCTTATTACCAGCACAAGTTATATCCGGGCGGAGGAAGGAAGCCCTTATTGCCGAGGTCACGCTCTTTGTAGCGTCAAATGATCGTGTCCACCGTGACTCACGCTCAGCATGATGCAGCAGCCTATTCGTTCACTCTCTTCGCTGTTCTTCAAAGTCCGGATTTGAAGAAATACAAACAACTTCGATTGTCAAAAATTCAAACCTCTTCGATAATGCATATCTATGCAAAATATCGAAATAAAACAACATGTTTAGTTCAAGTTCCAAAGAGCAATTTAAGAATCTATTTAGCCTATATCACTTTAATCTGAAAATCCCCCTATTACCTTGTTCGACTAGTCTATAGTGTTTAGTATTGTAAACTGTGGTTAATATTGGACATGAAACTATAGGGACTAACCTATACTTTTTACAGGCACATTTTTGGAGGATCTTTTTACAAAATCTCCCAATACAATTGAAAGCAAAATTGCCACAGGATTTGATAATAATTCAAATCCTGTGGATTAGCCCCTAAATGTAGCCTAAAAATATAATCGCTCTCATAATTAGCCCTACTTTTATTGCACTTAGGCTAATGTTTGTAGGATAGATATTATTTAAAAGTATAGCCTACAGTCTCAAAACATATTTTTTTCTCAGATTAAAAGGCCCTACCTCTTCAAATTAGGCTTAGACCTATAGTTATAGTAGGCTATTGGTGTGAGAAGTTCTAAAATCGCTGTTGCCTAGATTTATAGTCTGTATAGGGATTCATACATCCCTCGTTTTGTCTCCAGTGAACAGACACATCAGATCCAATAGACATAGTTTGTCCCTCTATTCCAGGGGCTCCCAAACTGTGGGGTCGGCGTGGGGCGCACGTGGGCGCGGGGACCCCCCCCCCCCCCCCCAAAAAGGAACTCAGCCCGGCTTTAAATTTACTCTTGAAAGTTGTAATAGTAGAATGCACAAGGTGCAATTTCGAAATTGGGTAGTGCATCATCAGTTCCTCTTGTCATGTTAGTCATTGCAGAACTTAGAGAGCTATTTATAACTTGTCAGAAATGTCCAGATCAACTAGCCCATGTTGCCTAACGTTTTTTTGTTTCGTTTTTTTAGCCCATAGATATTGTTAGCTAGCAAATGTTTTACCATATTAGCATCAATTTGACATCCGACAAAACACCTTAAACCAAGACATGGTATCAAGAACAAGATCAAACAAGCTGAAATGAGCCACTTGAGATTCACCACATGGAAGTTTCTTGTCATTATTGATGGCAATCTGGCCATCCAGAATCACAACACACAGCCTTCTGCCCCTTTGAAGCGCGCGCCCATCGTTTTTGTGACATTATCAGCCAACCCCTCTATAGGCAAAGTGGAATAAAGGGACCTGATTCAATGGAGGTTGCATGAACTGCCTTCATACATTTGTCGTAAGGGAAAGTGGAATTTCAAAGTGGAAATTACAAACTTCAGAAGCTTTTTCAAACCTCAAATACACTATACGTTTTACATTTCCATTGCAGGAAAGTTCTCCTGAAACAGGGTGATCAAATTAAGATCCTACATCTGTAGGCCTACCGTTATTTTTTTTGGGGGGTGTAGTCCTTTGACATCAAACTGCTATGGGTGTGTGGTAAAAGATGAATATCATAAAAGCAACAGTTGGATATTAACCAGTGTTCTGTATTGCCACATCTCAGTATTTCTCTTATAGTCTACATCTTGGCCAAGTCACTTTACCATAGCAGATCCTCCCCCTGTTTCTGTATCCACTTCCAATTCTTTTAGAAAATTGTCAAATTGGCAACATGTAAACTGACTCAGAGCTGTGGGCTCAATGCAAGGCAATTAGCTACAACTTTTCACCATGAACAGAGTCTATGATCTTGCCCGTGGCGCTTGCCTAATAGCTGTCTCTAGAACTGTATCTTTACACAATAGCCACGGAACAAAAGTAGCAGATAGCGATGGAGCAAAAAGTAGACCTGTCTCCTTCCTCGCCACTGCTCCGTTTCTGCTGTTGACGTTTGATTAACATTCAGGCTATGCCCTCCATTGCCTCCATTCTCCTCCCATTCTCTCTTACCCTCTCCTGTGAGTATCTCTGTGTAGATGCAGGATCTTAATTTGATCACCCTATTGCAGGTAAACTTGTAGTGTATTATTTGAGGTTTAAAAAGGGCTACTGAAGTTTGTAATTTCCACGTTGAAATTTTAGACTTGATTTAACCTTAAGAAAAATATATCAACCCCTACAAATATGTCCAATAATTCACATTCACATTTCCTGTTGCTGCAGGATTATTGTCCTGCTGTAGCAAACTGACTCAAATTAAGATCCTACATCTGTTAGTTAAAAGTGAATTGTTTTAAAAGTACCATCTGCAGGATGAACTTAGTGTGTGTGTGCGCGTGCATGTTTGCATGGTGACGTGCGCATGTGTGAGTGATTCGTCCAGAGCTAGGGAAGGATAGTGGTTGAGGTGTTGCTGTCAATGTAGAAAGTGCTGTTGATATTGTATTTGTGCTAATTGGAATGCAAGGGAGATTGGTGTGCACAAAAGTTGTTTGTAATTTGAGAAAGGATGCAATGAGAGTTGGGGTGAAGGGTTATGGGTAAAGCATATCGGCGGGATTCCTAGCCAACTTGGCACGCCCGTCTAACATTCTTTTTTCACTCACTTCATTCTGTTTTTTTTCATGTTGTAGATGCCAGCACTCCTGTGCCTCCAGTGCTGTTATTTGCTGTGCTGCAATTTGTTGCTCATTAACTAAAACCTCCCCATATTCTTTTATTGGCTACTGACATTTTTATGAGTATACCTATAAAATATACCTATAAAATATACTATGTAACAGGTCATGCCGTGAACTACCAGAAAATATGACATATTTTGTTCTTCCTATAGGCCCTAGGTTAAAACATGTTATGATAAGCATAGTTTGCTTTTAAAACAAACATTGATTTTCTTCTTATAACGGATAACAAAATAGCTTGTTGCTAAATACAGTGCCCGTCTGAATTACTGGCACCCAGTAATTGTAATTGTTGTTTATCGGCTTGATCTTACACTCAAAATATCATATAAATCTAACCTTTCATTTAGTTAAAAAAATTAAATAATAATAATCGTCATCAAGAAATAATACTTTTATTCAAAAACACGCACCCCTAGAATTGATAATTGATGTACTGTATAATCCGATAAACATTTTACTTTTTAAAGTTCATCTGAGTCTTTGGGAACTCTTAAAGGAAAACTATGCACTATGTGACTATGCATGGATAATAACAGAGAGTAGCAGCAGCGTAGAAGAGTGGGGTGGGGTGGCAATGCAAATAGTCTGGGTAGCCATTTGATTAGATGTTCAGGAGTCTTATGGCTTGGGGGTAGAAGCTGTTTAGAAGCCTCTTGGACCGAGACTTGCCACTCCGGTACCACTTGCCATGCGGTAGCAAAGTTAACAGTCTATGACTAGGGTGGCTGGAGTCTTTGACAATTTTTAGGGCCTTCCTCTGACACCGCCTGGTATAGTGGTCCTGGATAGCAGGCAGCTTGGCCCCGGTGATGTACTGGGCTGTATGCACTACCCTCTGTAGTGCCTTGCGGTCGGAGGCCGAGAAGTTGCCATTGTTGACATAGTCCCAAAATGTTTTGCTTGTCAGCACTCAAGTTTTCAAGATATGTAACTTTCAAAATACAGAAATCATCCCCTTATGATGCATTTTGCATCATATGATGCTGTTTTGGGGTGGAATTGTCCTCTAAGTGATCATCAATGACTTCCTGTTTCATTGGGGTATAAATATGAGGTGACACACAGGCTAAACTCCCTTAGCCATTCATCAACATGGGAAAGGCCAGAGAACACATAAATTAAATGAGACAAAAGGTTGTTGACCTTCACAAATCAGGCAACGGCTATAAAAAGAAAGCTACATGTCTGAAAATACCCATCTTCACTATTAGGGCAATAACAAATTAATGCAAATGAACTGGAGCCTTGATGAAGCTGCCTGGAAAAGGACGCAAGTGTACTTTGCCCCAACGCACAGTGAGAAGGATGGTTCAAGTGGCAAAAAAAATCTCCAAGGATCACAGTTGGAGAATTGCAGAAGTTGGTTACATCTCGGGTTCAACAAGTCTCCAAAACTACAATTAGACGCCACCTCCATGCCAACAAGTTATTTGTAAGGGTTGCCAGAAGAAAGCCTCTGATGTCACCAAACCACAAACGTAAGCAGCTGGAGTTTGCTAAATGTCATTGGAACTTTGATTGGAACCAGGTTCTATGGTCTGATGAGACTAAAATAGCTTTTTGGCAACAAACACCAGAGGTGGGTTTGGCGTAAAAAGAGCCATAGTCATGCAGAAAATAACCTAATCCCCACTGTGAAGTATGGTGGTGGATCTGTGATGTGGAGCTGTTTCACTTCTAAGGGCCCTGGGAACCTTGTTAGGATACATGGCATCATGGACTCCATCAAGTACCAGGAGATTTTAGGCCAAACCCTGTCTGCCTCTGCCAGGAGGCTAAAACTGGGTCGTCGTTTGATCTTCTAGCAGGACAACGATCCAAAGCAAACCTCCAAATCCAGATGAAAATCCTTCACTCACCAGAGAATCAAGCTTTTGCAATGGCCATCCTAGTCCCCTGACCTAAACCCTATTGAAAACTTGTGGGGTGAGCTGAAAAGGAGAGTCCACAACCGAGGAGCAAGGACTGATCTGGAGAGTTTCTGTATGAAGGTATGGTCTTAAATCCCTTCCTATGTGTTCTCCCACCTCATCAAACATTCTAGGAGACGACTCAGAGCTGTTATCTTGGCAAAGGGAGGGTGTGTTCTCCCACCCCATCAAACATTCTAGGAGACGACTCAGAGCTGTTATCTTGGCAGAGGGAGGGTGTGTTCTCCCACCTCATCAAACATTCTAGGAGAGGACTCAGAGCTGTTATCTTGGCAGAGGGAGGGTGTGTTCTCCCACCCCATCAAACATTCTAGGAGAGGACTCAGAGCTGTTATCTTGGCAAAGGGAGGGTGTGTTCTCCCACCCCATCAAACATTCTAGGAGAGGACTCAGAGCTGTTATCTTGGCAAAGGGAGGGTGTGTTCTCCCACCCCATCAAACATTCTAGGAGAGGACTCAGAGCTGTTATCTTGGCAGAGGGAGGGTGTGTTCTCCCACCCCATCAAACATTCTAGGAGACGACTCAGAGCTGTTATCTTGGCAGAGGGAGGGTGTGTTCTCCCACCCCATCAAACATTCTAGGAGAGGACTCAGAGCTGTTATCTTGGCAGAGGGAGGGTGTGTTCTCCCACCCCATCAAACATTCTAGGAGACGACTCAGAGCTGTTATCTTGGCAGAGGGAGGGTGTGTTCTCCCACCTCATCAAACATTCTAGGAGACGACTCAGAGCTGTTATCTTGGCAAAGGGAGGGTGTGTTCTCCCACCTCATCAAACATTCTAGGAGACGACTCAGAGCTGTTATCTTGGCAAAGGGAGGGTGTGTTCTCCCACCTCATCAAACATTCTAGGAGACGACTCAGAGCTGTTATCTTGGCAAAGGGAGGGTGTGTTCTCCCACCCCATCAAACATTCTAGGAGACGACTCAGAGCTGTTATCTTGGCAAAGGGAGGGTGTACAAAGTACTAAATGCAGGGGTGTCAATAATTGTTACATGCATGTTTTTGAATAAAATTATTTCTTGATGACGACACAAAAAAAACTATTTTAACTCAATTAAAAGTTAGATTAATATGATATTTTGAGTGTAGAATCAAGCTGATAAACAACAATGAGATTTTTTCTCAGCCTTTTTTGTTCATATTTACCTATGCTGTAAATAATTTAGGAGGTCAGAGTAGATGGTATGTTTTTCAATGGAAATGACAAGTACAGTATATTGAGAATGATAAAATATGAACCTTTTTTTATTACACTTGTTGAAGTAGGCTACAAGGGAAAAGGAATGAAATATACTGCATAATCGAATATTTTCAAAATAAACTTTCTTTCCTTCTACCCATGGGGGTTGGGGTGGCTGATCATTACAGAGTGAAAAGCACTTTGCACTTGGGACGGGGGCAGAGAGCAAATTTTTGACCAGTTTTCAATTACCGCTAGCTTCCCTTTGCTTAAAGGGCCACATGTCCTTTGAAAAGAAGGAGGAACTCCATAAAGTGTTCATAAGCACTGGCCTCTCTTCACCTCTTACTGACCCTATGACCTTGGGATCAAGGCCCACAATGCAACCCCATTTGGGGCCGTGTGGTTTACTTATATGGTGGAGACCCTGAAACTTTCACCAAACAACCATAAGAAAAATTGCATTCAGGGTTCACCTCATTGCTGTCACTGCACAAGTGCATATACACGCACGCACGCACGCACGCACGCACGCACGCACGCACGCACGCACGCACGCACGCACGCACGCACACACACACACACACACACACACACACACACACACACACACACACACACACACACACACACACACACACACACTGTTCAAATTCTGATAACACTGTTTTTCATGTTGCTGACAGTGAAAAGATTAGCTGGGGCCAACCTTGGTCAGGATCTGAGAAATTTGCTTAAGATTCTGCTCGGAGCGGGGTTATTATCATAATCACAATTAGCAGCACTTTCTTGCATTTTATAATTAGAGCTTTACACCATAATTAAATGGTTTCTTAATTACCGTCCATTCATTAATGCAAAGAACACCTGGCTTGGCTCATGGGAAAGCCCTGGCACCCTGGTTCACGTGGAGACGGGGCCTAAAGCAGGATTCTGCTTATTAAGCCCACTCTGTTCCGCCATCACACACAAACACCACTCTAGCTACCCCCCAGGCCCTGCTTAACGGAGTTGGTGTTGGGAAAAGTACCCAATATTCATTCTTGAGTAAAATCAAAGATACCTCAGTAGAAAATGACTCAAGTAAAAGTGAAAGTCACCCAGTAAAATATTACTTCAGTAAAAGTCTAAAAGTATTTGATTTTAAATATACTTAAGTATAGCAAGTACATGTAATTGCTAAAAGAATATTCTTAAGTATCAAAAGTTAAATAATTTCAAACTGCTCATATTTAGGAAACAAGACGGCACAACTTTCATGTTTTTTAAATTGACGGATAGCCAGGGGCCCACTCTAACACTCAGACATCATTTACTAACGAAGCACATGTGTTTAGTGAGTGTGCCAGATCAGAGGCAGAAGGGATGACCTGGGATGTTCTCTGGATAAGTGTATAAATTAAACTATTTTCCAGCATTCAAAATATAATGAGTACTTTTGGGTGTCAGTAGAAAGTACATTACTTTTATTTAGGAATGTCGTGAAGTAAAAGTTGTCAAAAATATAAATAGTAAAGTAAGTACAGATACCCCCAAAAATGACTTAAGTAGTACTTAAGCACCTTACACCACTGAATGCAGTGTATCAAAAAAGAGGCATGGCAACTGTGACTTCAGTCGTTTGATCCTTTTCATAACTGCAACTGTGTTAATTAAGCCAAAGATAAACACCATCTGGATGCCAACAGTATCCCTTGCTGCGCTGATATCACAGCTTACATAATGAATTCATAAAGATTAGCTCCCACACACACGATCAACACACACACACACACACACACACACTTTCACAAACATAGGCACAACATCATTTTCACATGTAAAAGAGGGGAATTTAAACTCTATACCCTCAATATCTCAAATTAAGATACCCTAAGAAAACAGGCTGTTTCCCCTCTTAAATGATCCCACAGTTTATAAAGGGCTGTTGTTACAAATCCCCCCCCCCCCCAAACCCCAACTGCTATCGAAAATAAATGCACTAGCGTTGAATCTATATAAGAACATTTTCCCTGTCTTCCTTTGGCTCTCTAAGCACACCCAACTATGAGTGTATAAACATGTCTCAATGATGCCATCTAGTGGTAGAAAAGGAGGCGCGAGCAAATGCTGGATTTACCTCCCTCCCCTACGATTTCTAGAATGTGAACACATTCTGATCGTTCTGATTGGTATCAGAAACTGATGGCTTGGGCCAGAGCCAGCCTTCATGAGGAGTTATCAACTTTGATACTCTGATTGGTCAGATTTGTTAGAGATGATCTAGGATGGCAGATTCAGACTGAATGTGTGTGCAATCTATAGAGTAGCGGAATTCAATTCAAGGTGAGTCGACAGTGAGTCAACCCCCTCAAAG
This sequence comes from Salvelinus alpinus, assembly GCF_045679555.1. Taxonomy (NCBI): domain Eukaryota; kingdom Metazoa; phylum Chordata; class Actinopteri; order Salmoniformes; family Salmonidae; genus Salvelinus; species Salvelinus alpinus. Next base: position 36,284,803 of record NC_092114.1, read on the forward strand.
GAAGGAAGGGTTGTACACTACAGATGTTGTAGAGCATGAACCTGCAGGAGCGTGTCACTGCTTTGATGTTTGCAGAGAACGACAGGGTGTTTTGCACTCTGGGAGGGCGACACTGGAGTTGTGATAGAGAGGTCTTTGAGTGGGCAGACCTTCCCTGTGCAGATCTTCGCCGGCAGGAAGAGCAGTTCCGTTTGGTCGAGGTTGAGCTTGAGGTGGTGGGCCGACATCCAAGTTGACATATCAGCCAGGCACGCATAGATACGTGTCGCCACCGTGGTGTCGGAAGGGGGGGAGGAGGAAAGTATTTGATTGTCATCCGCATAGCAATGATAGGAGAGACCATGTGAGGATATGACGAAGCCGAGTGGCTTGATGTATAGAGAGAAGAGGAGAGGGCCTAGAACCGAGCCCTGGGGGACACCAGTAGTGAGAGTATGTGGTGCAGACACATATCCTCTCCATGTCACCTGGTAGGAGCGGCCTGCCAGGTAGGATGCAATCCTAGAGTGTGCAGAGCCTGAGACGCCCAGTCCTGAGAGGGTGGAGAGGAGGATCTGATGGTTCACTCGAGTGTTGGTTTATTGAGGAGGGGAGCAACTCGGGTCATTTTGAAGTCAAAGGGAATGCAGCCAGTGGTCAGGGATGAGTTGATGTGGGAAGTAAGGGATGAGACAAGGTCTCCAGAGATGGTCTGGAGACGGGAGGAGGGCATGGGGTTGAGCAGGTAGGTTATCTCTGGATAAGAGCGTCTGCTAAATGACTTAAATGTAAATGTAAATGTTATCGGGCGGCCAGACCTCACTAGTCGCAGGATGTCATCTGGAGAGAGAGGGGAGAAAGAGGTCAAGGCGTAGTGTAGTAGTCTTCTGGCTATAGAATGAAGTACACTGTGATGGAGCCTGAGAAGCTGGTTATATAGACTCAGAAAAGAGACTCAAACCAATCCCTTTCCAATACAGCCACTGATTACTAAAACAAGTAAAAATTGCCCTGCCTCTTGATCCTGTTTGATGTGTAAACAACCATCTGCAAATGATGAGCAGTCAGCAGTTCACACACCAAGTAGGCTACTGGGAGACAGGCAGCACTTAAAGTAGATGGCCCTAGCTAGCAAAAAGACAGTACTAAACCACAACAGATTAAAAAAATGAACGTCAAGATACCAGAACCATTTGAACAGTTTGCTGTTACAGTGGATGAAGGAGCAGAAAGAGCGTGAAGATGTGGAAATGGACAGCAAGGAAGAAGGGAAGGAGTGGTGTGGTGAAGAAGATTGGCGCCATGTACAACAACAAAAGAAACGTACTCTGGTAGCTCAGAAATCTAGCCTGACGAAAGTGAGCATGAATTACCTGCGGTGGCAGGTGTGGTGAAAACCGCCGAGTTTGGGCCTCGTTCTGATGATGACAAGGACGATTCTGGTACAGTCGGAGTTATGAGAATGGACCCTTGCCTTCTGGCTGATCACATGTCGTGTCAGGATGGGTGGAGAAGAGGTAGTGGACTGTTGAAATGGTGAAAGTAAGTGTATTCGTGATGATTTTTTGTGTCTTCCATCCAGAGGTCACAAGACCTGTGACTTGCTTTGCTCTCCGGAGTAGGGAAAGGAGTGATAACTGGAGTAGCGTTAAGTGTTGAGGAGGACCAACTGAAATGGAAGATTCACGGTGTTTGTGACGCCTGCTGTTTGGTGCGAATCAGACCTGGTGGAGAGCGTGGTGAAACCAGAAAGACACTGTCTGTCCTGCTGAGTTTTGATGCAGAGTCTTTACCCGACAAAGTCAAGTTATGTGTCAGTTATCCCGTGAGGCTTTTGTTCCCAAACCAATTACAGTATTTTAGGTGCCAAGCTTTTGGTCATGTTGCAGCAGTGTGTAGGGGTGAGATTCCTAGAAGTGAGAAGTGTGCAGGAGGGCATGAGACAAAGAAATGTGTGGTATCGGTGGAAAAAGCTGTGTGTGTTAACTGTAGGGCTACCCATGGCGCTGAAGATCACAAGTTTCCGGTGAGAGAAAGGCAGGTCGAGGTTGCCAGGATCAGAGTAGTACAGAAAGTCTCGTATGCTGAGGCAGACATTGCAACGTTCCCATGAAACGTGTCTTGAACATTAATATCTTATGTTCTAAAACATGGCAACCATGTTCTGTGTATGTTTGCGGGAACGTTGACGGAATATTCCCCCTAACCCACAGAAAACTGGACACTAATGTTTTTTCAATGTTCCCCTGAAACGTGTCTAGAACATGAATATATTAAATTCTGAGAACATGGTAACCACGTTCTGGGTAAGTTCTATTTGTCATTAAGGAAATGGTCTATTGGAAACATTCCTTGCACATTACAGGAACATTCGTATGAAAACACAGTTAATGACCTAATGAGACTCTTAAGGAAACTAAAGTTGGGGGAACGCTTTTTGTTAGCTGGATTACACTTTCAATATTGCACACTTTGAAAATTGAAAATCCCAAAATGTTGACTAATGCTCTAGTTATGACCTTTGAAGCAGCTTTTGCCTCTGTTGGACACTGAGTGTACACATTGTCTACATTGGCCTATTTAGTTATGCAGTCCTGGTTTCTCTGTCACGCAGTTGCCTTGTTAGCAGCTATAACGTGGGATACAAACTCGCTCAAAATGTCCTCGCTCACCATCTTTTCTCCATTTGAGGAGTTCAAGTTATCAATGCTATATGACTCGCTTCTTTTCCCAGAAACTTTTCATACTCCCTCCTCCTTTTCACATTGAATACGGTTGAACATGTAAGCACGGAAACGACACTTTATGTAAATACTGCATGCCACCGTGTGCCTGGAGTTGGACCTTCCATTTTGGGAACCATAGTTCTATGATGTGTCCAAGTACCTGGCTGTACCATGTCTTTCACAAAACCTGCAACATAAACTAGAAATAGGTTAAAAACAACAATTTCCGAGCACATGTTTTAACCGAACAAAGTGTGTTTTGACTCAACTGTCACTTTGATATTCTCACCCAGGGAACCTTTCCTGCCAATGTTGATTCTAATTATAGTTCCCTGAAGCCTTCACTATGTGTTCAGCATGGTAGACATACTGAAGAGCTGAGATCGGCCACCAGTAATTTTTATATGGCTGTTTAATGGTATGATTTCATGCTGACCAAGTTTGAAAAACCTAATTTATTGCAACTTGAAGCCTCAAGTAAATGTGGATTATAACTGCAACATTATCAAATACATCAAATGTTTTTTAGAGTGGTATACACTTGTTCTTGTAAGGTTCTGTATTTATTTTCTTAGTCAACCTTTTGTTCTGTTTCGTTGTGTTCTTGAACGTAGCCTGTTTCTTTGTGTTCTTGAACGTAGCCCTGTCTTTCATTTTTGTTAATTGTTTTCACCTGTGTTAGTTACTCACCTGGTCTCATTAGCTCCGTATTTAGTTCAGGTCATTCTGTTTGTGCCTTTGTGAGGACAGGGTTGCAGCAGTGCTACTGTGAGTTTCAGTTTTCTGGCTAGCAAGATAGCTCATTGTTTTGGTCAACAGAGATGTTTGGGGTGACGGCCATGTGTTTAGTCAGTTGTTTACAGCTGGTAGTCGCTAAATACATTAGGGCTGGTGAGGTGTTTTGCTAATGGGCCGGAACATTTTGTGTTGACTGTTTTTGGCTATGGTTTTGGTGGCTTTTGTTGGCGCTGTTTGTAGGATTGGATTTCCCAGTTTGGAGTGTGGAGGACTCTGTGGCACATGCATTTGTGTTAGCCACTAGCTAGCCTAGCGCTAACTGTTTAAATCAAATAAAGTATTTGTCACATACAGTTTACAGCAGATATTAAAGGTGCAGCGAAATGCTTATGTGCTACCTCCCTTAACAATGCAGTACACTAATCAATAACAACAATGAAGAGTTGAGTCAAGTAAAAAGTAACAAATAGTAGAAATAAGAGAAGATATAGTATGCATAGTAATAATGGACTGTATTTACAAATATAAAGTGGGTAGTGGAATCAATCATTTATAATAGAACCGCAGTGTTGTGTGTGTGAGTGTGTGTGTGTGTGTTTATGGGTGTCTTTGTGTAAGGCATGGATGTGTGGGTAGTCGGTGCAAATAATTTCTAAAGTGCAAATAGTCTCTAAGGTGCAGGTCTGTGCAGGGAGACGGCTAGGTTTAGCTTTTCAGCAGTTTGATGGCCTGGTGGTAGAAGCTGTCTCTGGGCCTGTTGGTCTGAGACCCGATACTGTTGGTCCGAGACCCGATACTCAATGTTGGGACAACATCCTCTATGCATTTCCTGATGAACCCCGTGACTGTGTATGTATACTTGTTGATGTTTTTGTCGGAAGCAACCCGGGAACTTAATTATTGGCTGGGAGCAGAAAGTCTTAAGGGTTTGTACAGTCCTACATCACACCATGAGTTGTTGATCATGAACCATGCTCCTCTGCCTTTATTATTCCCTAAAAGCAGTTTTTTTTGTCCATGAAATGTATAAAAAACACTGCAGGCTGTATTGCCGTGTCAAGCACCTCCCCCGTTAGCAAACTTTCTCCATGATACACTTCCACACTCCATCCCCAGAGGGCAGAAGCAAAGGTTTAGGGGATGTGCTCTGCCAGGAAGCCTTGATAATGACTCAGGGTTTGGCAATCAGTATGATGGTCAGTCCAGGAGAGGGAGGCCAGAAGCCTCTCAGACAACCTTTGTTTGTTTCTTCGTGTTAAAGGGGAAGCCTGAAAGAGATTTGGATGAGAACCTGGAACTTTACCAGAATAAACTAGTGAATAAATTCTCTTACCCTGACCGTCTGTAAAATAGGATGTGGTGAAGGCTTCCCCTCGCACTTTGTATCCTATTTATGTGTTTGTTGGAGGAGCCTGGAAGGTTGACATAACAAACTGGTGAATAACCTTTTCCTCTGGCCACATGTCAGCCAGTATGTGTCGAGGGCTTCCCCTGGCTGTTTGTAGACTCCCCATGGTCTATGGTGACGTGTTCTCTTTAGGAAATAGGGGGAAAGGTTATGCACTAGGCATGCATTTGGTGAAGGAAATGCAATCACAAATTCACATCCATTGTTCAAAGTTCACCCAGTGCACATCATCACATTACTAAAATCGAGATGTTACCTATAAGTGTTACGAAACCAATAACTAGCCTGCTGATATTGATACGCTCGCTAAATCTAGGGGTCTAAGGCCTAGTTAACTGGTCTGTAACGTAACCCGATTTAAGATGTGCATCTATGTGAGAAATCAGCATATGAGGACTGTTGTATGTACATGTGCCCAGGAGACAGATAACTTGCAGAGTTCAGAACCATCTCCGTTTTGAAATCTTGGTCGGCCAGTCAAAGCAGATTATTATATACTGAACAAAAATATAAACGCAACATGTAAAGTGTTGGTCCAATGAGCTGAAATAAAAGACAATCAACATTATCCATACACACAAAAAGCTTCTTTCTCCCAAATTCTGTGCACAAATTTGTTTACATGCCGGTTAGTGAGCGTTTCTACTTTGCCAAGATAATCCATCCACGTGACAGGTGTGGCATATCAAGAAGCTGATTAAACAGCAGGGTACATTCAACAATTTCTAAGTTTTACTGAGTTACAGCTCATATCAGGAAATCAATCAATTGAAATTAATTCATTAGGCCCTAATCTATGGATTTCACATGACTGGGAATACGGATATGCATCTGTTGGTCACAGATGCCTTTACAAAAAAGGTAGGGGAGTGGATCAGAAAACCAGTCAGTATCTAGTGTGACCATTTGGCTCATGCAGCGCGACACATCTCCTTCACATAGAGTTGATCAGGTTGTTGATTGTGGCCTGTGGAATGTTGTCCCACTCCTCTTCAGTGGCTGTGCGAAGTTGCTGGATATTGGCAGGAACAGGAACACGATGTCGTACACGTCGATCCAGAGCATCTCAATCATGCTCAATGGGTGACATGTCTGGTGAGTATGTGGGCCATGGAAGAACTGGGACATTTTCAGCTGCCAGGAATTGTGTACAGATCCTTGCGACATGGGACCGTGCATTATCATGCTGAAACATGAGGTGACGGCGGTGGATAAATGGCACAAATATAGGCCTCAGGATCTCGTCACGGTATCTCTGTGCATTTAAATTGCCATCAATAAAATGTAATTGTGTTCATTGTCCGTAGCTTATGCCTGCCCATACCATAACCCCACCATGGGGCACTCTGTTCACAACATTGACATCAGCAAACCGCTCACCCACATGATGCCATACACGTGGTCTGCGGTTGTGAGACCATTAAATTCTCTGGCAACAGCTCTGGTGTACATTCTTGCATTCAGCATGCCAATTGCACAATCCCTCAACTTTGTGTTGTGACACAAAACTGCACATTTTGGAGTGGCCTTTATTTGTCCCCAGCGTAATGATCATGCTGTTTAATCAGCTTCTTGATATGCCACACCTGTCAGGTGGATGGATTATCTTGTGGACAAAATTGACAGAATGAAAGAGAAGCTTTTTGTGCGTATGGGACATTTCTGGGATCTTGAATTTCAGCTCGTTTCATGGGACCAACACTTTACATGTTGCGTTTTTATTTTTGTTCAGTGTAAATACAACCTCTGGATACAGTCTTCATCATCACCTGGACTGTTAAATAAATTCCACAATTTTATGCACCTGAACCTCTGACTATCTCTCAACAGTTGATGCTCCACATCAACTAAACAGGCACACAAACAGGCACACAAACAGTCACAGAAACGTTCTAACGTCATTTTATTTTGTTTATAAAGGAAGAGTGTTACTGTAAAAGATACTTATAAAATTGGAAAATAAAGAACAAACAAAACATATTTCTGAAGATGGCTTTGTGGTTAATACTGATTAAATCCTTGCTTTATTCTACAAAACTTTATTACAACATAAAGCTTTTCATAGGACTGTATCAGTAAAATGTAGGGCATCTATCACAGGGAAGAGTGGACAGTAATTCAACAATACTTTGAAACAAAATCTAATCAATATCATTGATACGTACAGTAAAGGCATTGTTACCCTTGTAAAAACAATTGCAGGCTACTCACTCTAACCTTTTTCACCCCAAAATAGTTAAGAGTGAATAAATAAACCACTGTGTGAAATGTACATTTTAGTTTGATAATGGAATTGGCTTTATAAACGTGCTGTGTTTGGAGTCGTTTTGTTTTCTAACATCTTACTGCACAAACGTGCCATTTTGATTCTTTATGATTTAAAAAATGAAATGTACTTCATGCATGTATCATAGGCAAGGGTGTTAGCACCATATTTCATATGAAGTCTGTTGATGATAAAAGTCCAAGAAGGCCTATCTATGGTTGTGAGAAAGTTGAGATGGAAATAATGCTGAGTTCAAGAGTTCAAGAGTTCAAGAGTTGATATGGGTTCCTAGGAGGACAGGGATTTTTCTGCTCCAATTCCAAACCAACCATTGCTCTTTTTCTAAATACTTTGTCAAGTTATCTTGTGGATCTGAAATATTTGGATTGGTATCAGCAATGTGGTAATAGCCACACCTAGCCCTCTGGTAGGCTTGGCAGAGCTCCAACAATATTGTGTACACCTATACAGTCATTTTTAGTTCAATGAAAGGGACTCAAAGGACCTAGAGGTTGTGACGTGGAACAGGTTTGGATATGGACCACAGAGTCTGTTGTGTGTCTTCCCTGACACTCAACCAAACATCCCAATAATGACTCACCCGTCCTGGAGTGTACTCGGTGAGATAAAAAGTTCAAAAACATTGCAGGTAGAAATATTATTAATAGAACTACATTCGTCCCCAAGTCCCAAGTCTACAGGCAATCCAATGTGGTCTCAGGGCAATTCATATTATTCTGTACGTACATCTGTGACAGTCTAAGATTCAATTTAGTATGATGCGTTACATTAGATTCTAAATGGAATAGCAGTCGTACAATATCATTCGAATTAGAGGACGTACAGTGCCATAGGTGTTACCCGGTCATACAAAACATACGAATTGGGTGATGTAACTTATCATACGTCTTGGAGGACGTATAGTATTCCAGGTCTTTATCTGAGGCCAGGTTTCTTGTTGCGCTGTAACAACAAAGGAGAACTACAGGGAGAATTTACATGGGCGGTTAGGGGAACTAACGGCAAAGGTTAGGAGAACTAAAACGACAAAGGTTAGGTGAATTTACATAGCAAAATCTGAACGTTCTGTAACATTCTCCCTCCTGAACAGACCCCAGGTAATCACTAGCTGATGGAATATGAATGGAATTGCAAACAGACCAGCTGTTGTTTAAAATATGATGGGTGGATTTATAAAGCTGATTTGCCAATAATAGTCAATAAACAATGATTGACACCGTTAGCATGCTGACGCCTGTTTAAAACCAACCAAGACCTGGAACATACAGTATCAATGCTCGTAGTTTGTCATGTGTTTATGATTAGGTTCATATTTGCAATTTCTTACTGTTTGTCTGAATGTTGTATCTTCCAGAGTTAATGTCATGACATTTGTTCAGTAAGCTATTTTGGTAACCTAGTGGCAGAACACTAAAACCAAGCCCTAGCCTGGTTCCTCTCTAGGTTTCTTCCTAGGGAGTTTTTCCTAGCCACCGTGCTTCTACACCTGCATTGCTTGCTGTTTGGGGTTTTAGGCTGGGTTTCTGTACAGCACTTCGAGATATTAGCTGATGTACGAAGGGCTATATAAAATAAATTTGATTTTTGATTTGACCTGGGCCTACAGTTGACGTCGCACATTGAATGCAATGGCATCCTAGATCGCTATAATTTGGAGCCCGGGACATATTTGGTGAAAAATTCTTAGGCATACCGGTTTCCAAACATCCTGCTACTTAAGGCATATTTATAATCCATTACTCCTTGTCCGTCCTTCTGGATTGTACAATGTGTGGACATCGTTATAAAAACCATCTGAACCAAATTTTTCTCAAGACGAGCTACCGTGTATCCTACCACTGTCTAACACAGTTGGAGTTAGGTGCCAGTTTGGAGAAAAGTTAGGTTCAGACAGTTTCTTTACAGATAGCGACACATTACACACTACATGACCAAGAGTATGTGGACATCTGCTCGTCGAACATCTCTGCTCCAGAGTCCAATGGCTGCGAGCTTTAACCACTCCAGCTGACGTTTGGCATTGCGCATGGTGATCTTTGGCTTGTGTGCTACTGCTCAGCCATGGAAACCCATTTCATTAAGCTCCCGACGAACAGTTATTGTGCTGATGTTGCTTCCAGAGGCAGTTTGGAACTCGGTAGTGAGTGTGGTAACCAAGGACTGACGTTTTTTACGCAGTACGCGCTTCAGCACTTGGCGGTCCCGTTTTGTGAGCTTGTGTGGCCTACCACTTTGTGGCTGATCCGTTTTTGGTCCTAGACGTTTCCACTTCACAATAACAGCACTAACAGTTGACCGGGGCAGCTCTAGCAGGGCAGAAATTTGCCGAACTGACTTGTTGGAAAGGTGGTATCCTGTGACGGTGCCACGTTGGAAGTCACTGAGCTCTTCAATAAGGCCATTATACTGCCAATGTTTGTCTATGGAGATTGCATGGCGGTGTGCCCGATTTTATACACTTGTCAACAATGGGTGTGGCTGAAATAGCCAAATGCACTAATTTGAAGGAGTGTCCATATACTTTTATATATATAGTGTACAATCAGGATGGATGGACAAGGAGTTACTGATAATAGATATGCGTCAGTGGCAGGATTTTCGGAAAGCTTAAGGACTTTTCACGGAAAATGTCCCGTGTTCCGCATTCTAGCACAACATTGCAATTCATGGCATCCTATGTAGGGCTGCAAGAGACACTAAAGCCCAGGCTATCCCAACTACAGATTCAGATCGATGTGCTTTGAGGAGGAGTAGGAATGTAATGCCAAACTGACCCTGTGTCTCAATACTCTTTCCTTGTCTCCTTTCAAGATCACCATATTGCCTTCACATGTTCAGCCATTTCAGATCTCTGGTCAATGAAGAAAGAAAACTCTTGAAGTGTAATGGGACATGGTATGGAATTTAAAAGTTCCACTTGATGTCCCAGTATTGAGGTGTTTTCTTTGTTTGTGATTCCTCTTCAGTCGGCTCCTGGTTTTCTGTTGTTGGTGATGTTACTCCTGCTACCTGTGCTGTGTTTCCTGCCCCTGAAAGGAAACCCCAACAAGTTGAAAATAAATACTTCTGACAAATCTGTTGGATAAAAAGGCAGTGTCATATGTACACCCCTTTCATACATTTATCTTGTCCCCCCCACATAATGTCCAGAGTGAGAACATTGTCTGATTTAGACACTAGTTTTCTGGGTTGGCTTTGCCTGCTGTTATGGCATTGCCTTGACTTGAAAGGCACATTTCAACAAGCGCACAGCACTGTCGACAGTTGACATTGTGCCTTCTACAGGCAATTCCCTGACGGTCGTGTAGATAGCATTCGCAGTAAACACTGCGGATGTTGGCTCAAGTGTAAACTACCTTTAAAAGTGAAGTGCAGTGCGCTTGTCGACAATGCGATTGGTAGAATCCCAGCCTTGAACACAAAGACAGATGTTTTCCTCCAGAGCTAAAGCAGAATCAGAAACTCCCCACTACAGAACAACAACTAACTTTCCGGTTAAAAAAAAAACCTGTCTCTGCTCTTAAGCATCTCCTTAGTCCTTTAAAAGAATCAGTGACACTGATGAACTAAATCACAATTCTTCAGTATTTCTTTAGTGGGGCAGATTCTTGCTGACAGTCTGTCATGGGAGATGAACTGTATCCCAATAACTGTTCTTGAGTCATATTTAGCAATATCAGAAGTGTAATGGAACATGGTCATGGGTGAGAGAGAGGTGGGCTGATCATAGAAGTGTAATGGAACATGGTCATGGGTTAGAGAGAGGTGGGCTGATCATAGAAGTGTAATGGAACATGGTCATGGGTTAGAGAGAGGTGGGCTGATCATAGAAGTGTAATGGAACATGGTCATGGGTTAGAGAGAGGTGGGCTGATCATAGAAGTGTAATGGAACATGGTCATGGGTTAGAGAGAGGTGGGCTGATCATAGAAGTGTAATGGAACATGGTCATGGGTTAGAGAGAGGTGGGCTGATCATAGACGTGTAATGGAACATGGTCATGGGTTAGAGAGAGGTGGGCTGATCATAGACGTGTAATGGAACATGGTCATGGGTTAGAGAGAGGTGGGCTGATCATAGAACTGTTCATACCAGGAATGCAGAGGATCTGGGGCTCCTCCCACTTGCCACCTGGCAGGCACTTGACCAGAGGGTTTTGTCTCTGCTGGAAGCCCTGGGCACAGTAGTAGCGCACAACGGCGTCTGTCTCGTACCTCTGGCGTATTCTGCCAAACGCAGATGCGTTCCGGACTTTGGGGGGAGGGCCACATGAAGCTGTGGGAGGAGTTACAAAGACTGTAGGTGATAATGTCTTCTAAATCAACAACATATGAATGAAAAGTTGAATGATTATTTGTCCTAATGTACACATTCAGTTACGTTTTGAGCATTACACTAGTTTGGGACTGTATTGAATGTATGCATTAAACATCTACTACTACATACCTCTAAGTTAACTACCTCTGTGACCTATTGCCTGTATACTGTAGCAATATATTCTATTGCACAGAGGTAGTTACAGGTATGTAGAGGCACTGGTAGATAGGTGCTTGCTTGTAGTAACATCATGTCCATTACTCACAGGTGTCTTTCTTGCAGGTGTAGGCCAGGTGGTAGTTGCAGGGCACATCACTCCAGCGCCCGGCATCATGCCACACCATCACCACACAGTCCTCTCCAGACAGGAAGTAACTGTCAGGCTGGCCCCTGTACCAGTTGTCATAGAGCTGTGAAAGCAAGGTAAGAGACACAGAGCTGTAGTTGTTTATAAGCCTGGGAGCTAATGTCTTGTGTTCCTGTGTCTTTGTAGCTGCATGTCATCCTGTGGACATGTTTTGACACAGTACTTTTTCTATGTCAACCCAATCTGTCTGGACTCACCAAAGGGTTACCATCGGACCAGCGGAAATCCCCCTCGATGGTCTTGTCGTTCAGTCCAGTCCACTGATACTCCTTATAGTTATCTGCGGATAGAATAAGCCAGTTTATTTGCTTTTCAAGCAGTAGGCCTATCACTTCTCAAAGACATTATACAGTAGGCCTTTGTCTTTGTGCTTCCACTGCGACTATCAACACCTCTGCCAGGGTTTGTGTTTCCAATTGACTTGGCATGAAGTTACTTGGAAGTAATGTGGCCACGTAATTTAGAACATGCTAAAGCTGCCCCCATCACTCCCATAGTTTGTTTGGTAATGAATGCTATTGTCAGCAGTTGGTGACAGTGGCTTAGTACACAGTCTGTCACTCTGGTTAAAAGTAAGTGTGCATCTAATTTATTTAGTCATTTTGCTGAACTACCTCTTTAATGAACCAGATTAGCATTTGCATGTAGCACTTCCGCACAGCAGGGTCATGGGCCTTCCTATGCTAGTAAATAGCACACACAAACCCTTGAGAGCTTGCTGCTGTATTTCCAATGTATTAATACGCTGTAAAAATGGTACGCTATGCTAACAGATGGAGTTGCCTGTCAATGAAAGAGAAAAGGTGGAGTATGAAGTTTGGTGGCTCGCTGTCACCGCTCCCACCGTACTGTTAATGAAGTCCTGCTCCTCAGGGGTCATGATTGACACCAGGTGGCCCCCCACCATGCGACAGTGCTGCTCCGCCACCTCCCAGCTCAGCCGCTGGTTGAAGTGCTTGTAGCAGTTCCCGTGGAACTTCTGCCAGCCCACCCCACACTGCTCCAGATCTAAAAGACAGAACAGGAGGGACGGAGAGATTTACTAGATGTCATTATTTTTATTTGAATGATTAAGAGGGAAAGGTAAGATCCGTCCTTGGCCGGGATTCAATCAAAGATGCATTATCGACAAGTTCAATACACTTGACTTTTGAAGGAAATTGTTTAAGCTTGAGCCAACATGCCCAGTGTTGACGTGAATATGATCGCCGCCAATGTCAGGAAAATGGCCTTTGATTGAATCCTGGCCTGACTCTGAAACTAGATGATTCTAACCCAGGAAGACAGTTTCCCTGATTCCCTGAGCAGATGGATCCATGAGGTTCATCCATCTAAAGAACACTTCTCATCTCACCTTCTTTCCATCTCTATTTTCTCATCCCTAAAACTATGTGACAGGAACACGGTGGCATAGCAAGCAGGTCTCAAAGAAAAGGCTTCGTCCGACTGAACTGAAGGGGACAATTGTTCCAAAAGAAAGGTTTTGTCCTTTCTTGAGTTGGGCTCAGGGATGGAACAGCCATTCCTGGATTGTCCTCTTCAAAACAAGGTGGGTCTTTGTGATTAATGGTCTCTTAAAGCCACAGTGTGTAATATTTATATTTTGATTGATTGAGTTAATAGTAAAACTAGTTATTAATAGACTTGTACTAGTCTACTACTAAACTAGACTAGTACAAATGTCTTACCTTCTAATAACAAGACAATGAAGGACCTGTTACTTTGTTTATGTTTTGGCCGTATATATCCCATTACTTCTTTATTACGAAAATAACTGGAATGTGGCTCCACTCATCGGAGCCTGACAATCTGCTCCAGCACATACAATCCCACAATTATTATTACTGAATGTGGTGGCGCATTACATTACATTTTAGTCATTTAGCAGACGCTCTTTATCCAGAGTGACTTACAGGAGCAATTAGAGTTAAGTGCTTTGCTCAAGGGCACATTGGCATATTTTTCAACTAGTTGAATCCCTGAGCTTAACCCGCTAGACTACCTGTCGCCCAGTATTCTGTCATCTGGTGCAGTATAACGCTATTTAATAGCACTCTTACAATTATAGAGGTACTGTAACAGCTGAATGAGGAGCTCACCCATCTGACAGAGGTCACCTCCATAGCTGGGCAAACAGAGGCATTTGGTGCTCCCGCCCATCTCAATGCAGGTGCCGCCGTTGGCACAGGGGTCCTCCAGACAGGCATCTGAAACACAGCAAGAGGCCAGTCCTGCCAGCTCTGATAATCATATGCAGCCTACTACTGTAGTAATAGTGGTAAATAATAAAGTTGTACTGTAGTAAAACAAATAATACAATGATATTACAGCCTAGTGTGTAGAAAGCAGTGCGGGCAGCTGCAGCAAAGAATATGAGTATGATCATAAAAGAGTTGAAGACAAAGAGATGATGTAAAGAAAAAGCAAGGTTGGTGAAGGTCTGTAAGGCTGCCCAATCAGGTGCCTCATCTCCTGCCCGAATGATGTTCACTAGCCTAGTGGTTAGAGCGTTGGGCCAGTAACCGAAAGGTTTCTGGATTGAATCCCCAAGCTGACAAGGTCAAACTCTGTAACTCTGCCACTGAACAAGGCAGTTAACCCACTGTTCCCCGGTAGGCCGTCATTGTAAATAAGAATTTCTTCTTTACTGACTTGCCTAGTTAAATAAAGGTTCAATAAAAAAATGTAAAAATGAAAACATAGTCCTTGTCATGTCTGCTGAAGATATCACCATTACTTTGACTGACTCCCTGACTATTCACCAGGGCAAGTACTTATTAACTCTCAGGATAATTACGCCCTCTCTGGCAAGGATGACTAAGGCATTTCTATCACGTTGACAATTACGATGATGATTTCAGTGTTGTGATGATGAAGGTGATGTGATAGAGTGCAAGGGAATTAGTATTACTGTCTTTATCTGCAACTGATTACCTACAATTAACCGCTCATGCTGTTTTCCATAGGTTATACTTTTGCAGGTATCTCTGTGTAGATGTTATATTTTGGTCTGAGAACATATTACCAAAGTACAGTGTTAAGACTGCTGACAATTGTAAAAATGAACTATGACACATTATGGATGCCTCATACCTTAGTGGTATTTCTGCAATCTACTGTAAATGTAACCTGGGCTGGAACCAGAAGTGAGCGACTGAGACTTAGACATTAGACGATTTGGTATGAAAATGTGTCCAATCCCCAAAATAACACCAAAAAGATACTGACTGAAAGTATCACATTGCCTCATGTGTCAGACTAGAGGACACACGAATCTGACATTATACAACAGGTGGTTCTAATCCGGAATGCTGATTGGTTAAAACCGCATTCCAGCTGGTGTCACTTTACCCCTACCTACATGTACAAATTACCTCGACTAACCTGTCCCCCACACATTGACTCGGTACCATTTCGCCCTTTATATAGCCTCGTTTTTGTTATTTAATTTTCTTGTGTTACTTTTGATTCAATTTTTTTTACTTTAGTTTATTTAGTAAATATTTTCTTAACTCTATTTCTTGAACTGCATTGTTGGTTAAGGGCTTGTAAGTAAGCATTTCACAGTAAGGTCTACACTTTTTGTATTTGGCGCATGTGACAAATACAATTTGATTTGATAGGGATGTGGTCTATTCCACAAGTTATCTCCCAGAAGTTACCTCCGAATTCTCCTTTCCTTTAGATGAGCATGCAATTAGCCAGTAGATGGCACCAAAGTTCACATATTGAGTTGATAACAACACTCACAAAGCCTGCATCTGGCATTAGCTCAGTGTCGAGAAAGTTTGATGTAGAAGTTGTCCTTAACTACAGATGTAGGAACAGATTACCCAACCCAGTATTTTAGCCATGAGATAAAAAAATATCAGATGCTGTGTCAGTGGTTAGGGAAGCTGCCAGAGCAGCTTACCGATCGATCACTGTACCTGTACACAGCCCATCTGTAAATAGCACACCCAACTACCTCATCCCCATATTGTTATTTTTTTGTTGTTGCTCTTTTGCACCCCATTATCTCTACTTGTACATCATTGTCTGCACATCTATCACTCCAGTGTTAATGCTAAATTGTAATTATTTCGCCACTATGGCCTATTTATTGCCTTACCTCCCTAACCTTACTACATTTGCACACAGTGTACATAGATTTTTTTATTGTGTTATTGACTGTACGTTTGTTTATCCCATGTGTAACTCTGTGTTGTTGTTTTTGTCGCACTGCTTTGCTTTATCTTGGCCAGGTCGCAGTTGTAAATGAGACCTAACCTAACCTGTCAGGAATGTAAAGCACCAGTGACAAAGTAAACCTAAAATTAAAGGCCATGTCCTCTAATTTAGATTTTCACCTTTAATGGTTACGGCTCTGTGAAAAGGCACATTTACTAAAATGAGACGGCAAATGTAGCATTTTATACAATTCTGTGCAAGTTATCCAACAGGCTGGTTTATGGTCTGTTAGTTTGATGGTTTTATGGATTGGGCCATCCTGTATGAGTTAATTCCTTAGAGGAGAAAGCACACATGTTTAAACAATAATCAATGCTGTTAGCTGTGCTTGTGAGATGCTGCTTCAGACTCTCCATCTACAATCACAGTACAATCACAATCTGCAAAGACCCATTTTAGATTAGATGACATGGCAATAATCATGCCACACTGACTATACTTTAACATTAAACAATAAACCAGCCTCAATACTTTCCATTTTGCATTTAGCAACTCTTACTCATTACAAATGTTTAAAAGATTTGGGAGAAACTATGATCAGACCGCCATCTAGGAGGTCATTGTCATTTTTCAAATGGTACGTCCTGTTACACTGGGAGATTGATGGCAGTACAGACATTTTTACCTCAAATAACATTACAAATATTTTGATAGATGTAATTTACATATCTACAAGACTTGAAAACCGGATATTCCCTTATTATGGTTATAAAAGTGACATTCTTTGCCATACATTCTCTACTATATACTAACTCAATAGCTGCTGAGTTAGTTTAAAAAGTTGCTGATTTTTTGTAATTGGGATACTGTCCCTCTATTAAATCAATAATATCTGTATTCGTTACCCCAAAAATGTCAGTGGTGTTGCATTTGGGAGTCAGTGCTGTTACATTCAGAGTTAGTGGAGTTACAATGCAAGGACAAATGTTTGTCCGGTTGAATAACACTGTTTTTTTCCACTTGGAAATGTGCTCAAACTAATATGGGCCCCCGGTAAGAGGAAATTGACTGTTTGAATGCAGAAACATTCAGGACGGTGAAGGTGCAAGTTGGACTTCACTCTTGCAGGAAGAGTAGAGGGAGACAATCAAGCATCGCAATTCTCTTTCACAGAAATGGTGTGTCCGGGCAATACAGTACTTCACAGAAGTCAATCTTTGAGTGAAAAAAACATCATGCACCGCAAGACTGGTTTGTTTGACAAATGTCAAAAGGGGGTTGTCCCATATATCTCTCAATGCTCAATTCTCGGGCATCACAAGAAGCAGGGTGCTCTTTAGGGGGGAGGGAGGGGGAGGAGGGGGAGTGGGCTGCTGAGACAAACAGTGAGACAGACGAAGAGGGGGGAGCCGTTGGGAGGGTGGCGGTTTACAGAAAATTGAGCAAGGCAGCTTGGGGTGGGAGAGGCCGGGGTTTAGTGCATCGCCGTGTCGAGCAGCAAGAGGAGGGCGGTTAGGCTGGTTAGGGTGGCTCGAGTGTTACCTGAAATCTTCCTGGAACTGCCCACAGCAGCTCTCTCATTGGGCAAGATGAGCAGGGTTGGCAGCTGGGTGAGGCCGAATTCCAGATCCATCCGGCCATGATCCACAGGGGGCATAAGAGCCGTCACCCTCTCTGGCTCTGGGGGACTTTGTGTAGTGGAGGTGATGGGGCTCCAGGTCTGTGTGGCCCACTCTGTGGATGTGTACATGGTGGATGTGGACATAGTGGCAGCGGTGGGATCTGTACTTGAGGTGGACAAGGAGTCTGACCCAAACAGTTCAGGTTCTGCTGAGGAGTCTGGAAGCTCTGTCTGGGAAGAGGAGGAAGCGGATTCCCCGCTGTATTCAAGGTCGTCCTGAGAGTCTTGGGGTGCAGAGGTGGTACGGTGCAGATCCCAACTGGTTGTTTGCGACTCAAAGGGGAAGACTGTAACTTTGTCTCCGAGGGACGGTTCATCAGTGCCTGGCTCATGTCCACTTCCGTCTTCTTCAGGGTCCGTGGTTGTGGGATCCACCTCTATTCTGGACATGGCCGTTGTTTGATAGCCCATTGTGGTAAACTCGACAGGCAGCTGGGAGGTGGTGGACAGGTCTGGAGACTCAGTCGTAGCTATGCCCTCTCCAGCCCCCAGGTGCTCCTCATCAGACTCCCCTGGTGCCAGCTCCACTGCTCCTGAAGGTTCCAATCTCTCTGGATTGACGATACCCTCGAAATCTAGACTGGTGCTGCCTTCCGGCCTAGCGAAGGAAGTTCCCTGGAAGGTTCCTGGTGGATGGCCTACTGTGGAGTACACAGCTACTGTGGAGTACACATCCAGTCCCAGCTCCTCAGAATGATCCAGTCCAGATGAGATGCTGCTTGAATGCAGAACTCCTGTCTGCTGCTCACTGGGGATGCCGGTGGCTCCAGGGGAGGCGGACATGTGAGTGGTGAAGTCAGAGGATTCAGAGGTGGGGGATCTGTCTGTGTGCATTCCCTGGTGGACACCTAGGTCTATCTCTGTAAAGAAGGTACAATATACATTATTATTGCATGATTATCAAGTCTTAAGTTTTACACAGCCCTACAATGACAAAGTACATACTTTTGAGAAAAGGAGTTAGGAGTAACATCGATAAGATCAAAAACATTATTATTTTTAACTTTATACACTATTTTCAAGTATGATCAAAATACACTTGCTTCTAAAATAACAAGCATGTTTTCATGCAATGGGCAGATGCAGTTGGTCTAGAACAGAGCAGCACGTATCATACTTAGATGTACACAGAGGGCGAATGTCAATGACATGCATGTCAATCTCTTCTGTCTCAAAGTTGAGGAGAGATTGACTGCATCGCTATTGTGTTGAAGGTACAGAACTGTCTGTTCAAGCAGTTGGCACATAGTTCGGACATTCATCGGTATCACACAAGACATGCAACCAGAGGTCTCTTCACAGTCCCCAGGTACAGAACTTAGGCTAGGAAACACACAGTATTAAATAGAGCCATGACTAAATGGAACTCTCAGCCACCCCAGGTAACTCAAGCTAGCAAATCAAACCAGATTCAAAAATTTGATAAAAGAACACCTTACGGGACGACGGGGACTGTGAAGAGACACACATACATTTTTATGCATTTTGTATTGTATTTTGCATTGTATTATGTAGTATGTGATACGTGGTTGGGATACGACTGTGATATGGTGGTTGTCTCGCCTGGCTATCTTATGAATGTACTAGCTGTGGGTCGCTCTGTATGGGAGCGTCTGCTGAATGGCTAAATTGTAATGTAAATGTTTTGAAATGTATATTATGTATTATGTATTTTATTTGCTGTGTTGATTCCTGTTTGGACCACAGCAAGAGTAGCCACTGCCTCGGAAACAACTAATTGGGGATCCTAATAAATACAAAATACAAAAAATATGAAATGTCATGTATCATAAAGCTATAACCCAAAGTACAAGAGGAATTGGCTGCCACATTAGCCATACCTTGGGACATATCTCCAGATCCATCCAGGGGCAACCACGCTGAGGTTGCCCTTCCGTGGGGGGAGAGTGTAGACCAGACTGGGTGGGGATCAAGCTCTCCCGGGGATTCGGTCGAGATGGATGTCTCCTCAGGTTCTCCCACGATCGCCTCTTTGTGCCTTCTCTCTGCGGTGTGGTCACGTGCCTCGGTAGCATTCTCTATGGGGTCAAAGGCCATGTTGGTAGTCTCTTGTGCATTCTCCCGATGACTCTGGTTACCTGCTGTTGTGCTGTAGTTGGCTTCCAGTTGATCCAACTCCAGGTTGGTCTCTGGCATTGGCTGGAAGTGCTTGGAAGAGCCTGACTGCTGGTAGTCAGGTTCCTCCGGGTTAATCTCTGGCATCGGCTGGTAATGTCTGTGTGGCTCGTAGGACGGTTCTGGGAATTCTGGGGTCGTTTCCAGTTCGAGCCGGTAGAAACTGGAGTTGCTTTCGTGGAGGGAGTCTGGCACGCTGGAGGTGCTGGGTAGTGAAGTAGGATGCTGGGAGTGATAATCGTCTTCGTGGAGGGAGTCTGGCACACTGGAGGTGCTGGGTAGTGAACTAGAATTCTGTGAGTGATAGTCTCCTTCATGAAGGGAGTCTGGCACACTGGAGGTGCTGGGTAGAGAACTAGAATTCTGTGAGTGATAGTCTCCTTCGTGGAGGGAGTCTGGCACACTGGAGGTGCTGGGAAGTGAAGTAGGATGCTGGGAGGGATAGTCTCCTTTGAGGAGGGAGTCTGGCTCACTGGAGGTGCTGGGTAGAGAACTAGAATTCTGGAAGTGATAGTCTCCTTCGTGAAGGGAGTCTGGCTCACTTGAGGTGCTGGGAAGTGAAGTAGAATGCTGGGAGTGATAGTCTCCTTCATGAAGGGAGTCTGGCTCACTTGAGGTGCTGGGAAGTGAAGTAGAATGCTGGGAGTGATAGTCTCCTTCGTGAAGGGAGTCTGGCTCACTTGACGTGCTGGGTAGTGAAGTAGAATGCTGGGAGAGATAGTCTCCTTTGAGGAGGGAGTCTGGCTCACTGGAGGTGCTGGCTAGTGAAGTAGGATGCTGGGAGGGATAGTCTCCTTTGAGAAGGGAGTCTGGCTCACTGGAGGTGTTGGGTAATGAAGTAGGATGCTGGGAGTGATAGTTTTCTTTGTGAAGGGAGTCTGGCTCACTGGAGGTGTTGGGTAATGAAGTAGGATGCTGGGAGTGATAGTTTTCTTTGAGAAGGGAGTCTGGCTCACTGGAGGTGCTGGGAAGTGAAGTCGGATGCTGGGAGTGGTAGTGTTCTTCTACAGGAAGTGAAGTCTCATCAAAAGGCTGGAGGAGGTCCTGGGTGGAAGCTGTACGGGTGAGTGGAATCTCTGTGCTTGACATGGAAGTAGGGGGAGATCCTTGCAGGTCCTCCCGAGCAGGAGCTGACTGGAAGACGGGGAGGGATTGCAGGACACTCTGGGCCTCTCGCTCCACTTGCTCTGGATCCAGGCTCAGATGGAGCTCCTCGGCAGGCTTCATAAGAACAACAATATCTTGTCCGATGTCCTCTGGCTCAGTAGCCATGTAGTCCATGGGGGCCTCAGTGTGAGAGTTCCCATTACCTGAAAAGAACAGGGAGTAGATAGGAGACTCAGTGAGATAGTTTTATGTCCATTCATTAAACGAACACATTCCCTGCATAACAACACAAAATAATCCATGGAAGCACGCAATCTAACAAATATCTTGCAATAAAAAAAACTATATTATCTATGCTACAACTATTTAGTCCAGTACAAAAACAGACCTCTGAAATAAGTACTGTACTATCTCTTTTAACTACTAATTAGGCCAGTACAAAACAGACCTCTAAAATTAGTGGGGAATATGGAATTATTTGAAGATGGTCATACCATGGATCATATGGATATCTGATTAGAATTTTAGGACCCATTTAGGTATCTTTAAAAAAAAAATGTTTTACATTATTTGATTAAATATTGAATTAGGACTCTACGACTATAGCCCATAGAAACGCATTGAATAACACATTCAAACATGGCAAAAAATAGTAAAACAATTAACTCCATAAGAAATAAGGTTTTGAAGTGTATGTCCTATATTTAGGAGATATAAGAAAGCTCAGGATAATTTTTTAAAATTTCTTTCCACATATTTAAACCCTTATTTTTGTAGGCACAAAACAACCTTCACACTTATGGGTTCACGTATGGGTTACCTTCAGACGAGACCCGTGTCCTCGTAAAGCAAAACAGAAAACGTGTTCGTGAGGGTCTCCCTTTTCCATAGAGTGGTCATAACAGTTTTTTAGGCCAAACCGTTCAGATGCTACATCCGTTTTGACCGATTTTCGGGATGTCTCATGGTCTGACAAACACCACTGTAGCTTGGCCACCTTCCACCACAGATACGGAAGGCCGACATAGACAGTTGTTAGGGACTGAGACGCAGCCCATGCAAAAAAACGGATATCTCTAGCTTAAACTGACGGATTTTGATGGGGATTTTATTATTATGTTACTTAGGTTTAATGCACGGGTGCGTCAATATACTCTTAAGGATCTTTTAACTAGTAATTAGTCCAGCACAAAACAGACCTCTGAAATAAGTACTTTACTATCTCTTTTAAAATCTCTTAAGGATCGAACACTTTCTTTCTATGTTTTTTCAATGCCTAAAATGACATACCCAAATCTAACTATGCATATTCTTGATACCATTTGAAAGGAACCACTTTGAAGTTTGTGGAAATGTGAATTTAATGTAGGATAATATAACACATTAGATCTGGTAAAGATAATACAAAGAATGAACTTTTTTTTTTTTTTTTACTGTCATCTTTGAAATGCAAGAGAAAGGCCATAATGTATCATTCTAGCCCAGGCACAATTTAGATTTTGGCCACTAGATGGCAGCAGTATATGTGCAAAGCTTTAGACTG
Organism: Salvelinus alpinus; assembly: GCF_045679555.1. NCBI lineage: Eukaryota > Metazoa > Chordata > Actinopteri > Salmoniformes > Salmonidae > Salvelinus > Salvelinus alpinus. The sequence continues at coordinate 36,307,262 of NC_092114.1, forward strand.
ATCCAATGAACCATTGCATATTTGTTCAAAATGTTGTATGAAGACTGCCCAAATGTGCCTAATTGTTTTTTTATTACATTTTTAAGTTCATAATTGTGCACTCTCCTCAAACAATAGCATGGTATTATTTCACTGTAATAGCTACTATAAATTGGACAGTGCAGTTATATTAACAAGAATTGAAGCTTTCTGCCCATATCAGATATGTCTATGTCCTGGGATTTATTTTGTTACCTACAACCTCACGCTAATCACATTAGCCTACATTAGCTCAAGGAGGGGAGGGGGGGGCGATCCCGTAGAGGTTAACTACTAATTAGTCCAGTACAAGACTCAGACCTCTGAAACAGTAAACATCATGGCGGCTGGATGATTCAGGGAATCCTGTCTGGTTGCTGTAGCGATACAGGGTCTTGACCCCTGCCTGAGGCCCTCCACAGCGCGCTCTAGGGGTGATGACGGGGTAGCGCACACTGCCATCAGCCAGCCAGCCAGGGTTGCAGCGGTCCAGACCCTCACTCCACGCCATATACAGCTGCCCTGTGGTAGCCAGCTCTGCCCCTTCCTTCTCACAGTATGCCCAAGCCTCATTCAATGACAGCTGCTTAGGGGCAGAGCCATGGAACACCTCCCCTGCACAAAAAAAAGGTAATGTGTTAGACTCCTAATGGGATTTAGATTCCGAACGATTGTCCTAGATCCTTCATTTTCCTGCAGTATCTGGAAAAATACAAAAGGCTGAACACATGGGAGAATGAGATCTCGGTTGGGAAATTGACATCAATATTTGATGTGTATTGTACCTGTCCTTGGAGGGAAAGTACTATTAATATCTAAAATCTATGCTGTGTAAATACAACTTATCTGACTCATCTAAAGTGTGTACTCTGTCCACTAGCTAAAATCCCTACATGCCTGTAACTTAAAGGGATAGTTCACCCAAATTACAAAATTATATATTGGTTTCCTTGCCCTGTAAGTGGTCTATGGTAAAGGTATGACAGCAATCCATGATTTGGTTTAGTTTACCTGGCACTGTTACCATGTTTTAGCATTTGTGGCACACATCCCATTCAAAGTCATGGGACCGATATTAGCATTTTTCACACATCATGTCCAAATAATCAGAAAGTATCTAAAATTGTGTAGCTCAACAAAGTCACTTATAAATTATTTGAATATGATGCGTGAAAAATGCTAATATCGGTCCCATGACTCGGATGGTGCCACAAATACTGAATACTTAAAGGTTAGCATGTGGAAACAGTACCAGGGAAACTAAATCAAAGCATGGATTGCTGTCATACTTTGTTCAGAGACTGTTTGGAGGGTAAGAAAACCAATATGTAATTTTGCAATTTGGGTGAACTATCCCTTTAAGGAGACCCAACACAGTCATTTTATAGAGTGCCTTCAGAACACATTATGATATACAATGACAAAGCACCTGTCTTGGCAAAATTACATATTGGCCTTTATTATTTTTTGACACAATGACACAAACTTACAAACATATGTTATTGCTCAGTAGAATCACATTTATTCACACTGTCACTATTTACACTGCCTTTTTACGGGGATCTATTCACACTGTCACTATTTACACTGCCTTTTTACAGGGAACTATTCACACGGTCACTATTTACACTGCCTTTTTACAGGGAACTATTCACACGGTCACTATTTACACTGCCTTTTTACGGGGAACTATTCACACTGTCACTATTTACACTGCCTTTTTACAGGGAGCTATTCACACTGTCACTATTTACACTGCCTTTTTTACAGGAAGCTATATACACTGTCACTATTTACACTGCCTTTTACGGGGATCTATTCACACTGTCACTATTTACACTGCCTTTTTATGGGGAGCTATTCACACTGTCACTATTTACACTGCCTTTTTTACGGGAAGCTATTTACATTGTCACTATTTACACTGCCTTTTTACGGGGAGCTATTCACACTGTCACTATTTACACTGCCTTTTTACGGGGAGCTATTTACACTGTCACTATTTACACTGCCTTTTTACGGGGAGCTATTCACACTGTCACTATTTACACTGCCTTTTTTACGGGGAGCTATTTACACTGTCACTATTTACACTGCCTTTTTTTACGGGAAGCTATTTACAATGTAACTATTTACACTGCCTTTTTACGGGGAGCTATGCACACTGTCACTATTTACACTGCCTTTTTACGGGGAGCTATTCACACTGTCACTATTTACACTGCCTTTTTACGGGGAGCTATTCACACTGTCACTATTTACACTGCCTTTTTACGGGGAGCTATTCACACTGTCACTATTTACACTGCCTTTTTACAGGGAGCTATTCACACTGTCCCTATTTACACTGCCTTTTTTATGGGAAGCTATTTACGGGAAGCTATTTACACTGTCACTATTTACACTGCCTTTTTACGGGGAGCTATTCACACTGTCACTATTTACACTGCCTTTTTTTACGGGAAGCTAATTACTCTGTCACTATTTACACTGCCTTTTTACGGGGAGCTATTCACACTGTCACTATTTACACTGCCTTTTTACGGGGAGCTATTCACACGGTCATTATTTACACTGCCTTTATACGGGGAGCTATTCACACTGTCACTATTTACACTGCCTTTTTACGGGGAACTATTCACACTGTCACTATTTACACTGCCTTTTTATGGGGAGCTATTGACAAGTAGTTTTTTTTACCATCAATATGCTCCACATAACAATACACATCAAACAGCTCCTCTGGTTCCAGCGTCCCATAGTTCCTCACTCCCGGGCGGCCATCCATGTCACCATAGCAACCTTCCCGGGGAACTTGGATTGGATATCTGCGGAATAGAAAATGTTAGTATTTCCTGTGCTAAGAAAATGTTGTAAAGACTAACTCTGATAGGTGAGGGGCCTCAGTCATTGTTTTTTAATCTGTTAGCGGGAATTGTTGTGTGTGTTGGGAGCACGGACCAAATAGAGTCCCTATCTTACACATGTAAGCCATGATAATGCTCATGAGGAAATCTAGCTTAATTAACACCAGGACTAGAGTGAAACTGACTCGGTTCAACATACAGTCTGCCAGAAAATAGTATTACATACCACACGGTGGGCCAAATTCTAAATCCCCAGTAGCCTATAGGCGTGTGAATTAGTCAAAACAAAGTATTGCACCTTTAAGAAATGTGTCTTTGTATTATAAGTTGTGGATACCTGACAGATTGGTCAGCGAGCCAGCCGGCGTCACACTGCTCATAGCCATCGTAATAGGCTGCCAGAAGCTGGTCGGGAGTGGCGATGTGTGCCCCAATGCTCTCGCACACCCCCTGGGCCTCACTGAATGAAAATGCATAGCGACCAGAGGAATGTCTGTAGTGGAAGACCACACCTACACGCACACACGTGTGCACAAACACAAACATACACACACACAGAAATATGGACAGGCTCAAATACACAATATGTGGTAAAAACTGAAAGAAAAAATATTAATAGTTGCATATAAGGCAAAATCTGGTTGTTTCTAAACCTGTTCGCAGTTTCTAAACCTGTTTGACAAGTTTAAAAAATAAAAAATATTCACATCAACTCCTACAACCTTAAAAATCCTTCTACCTCTGTTACCTTTGACCTTGATCTGTGTGAAGTCGCTGGCGTCATCCAGGCCCTGCTGCACCTCGCAACGGTAGTGCCCTGTGTCTGTTGAGCGCAGCTCCCCCAGCCAGAGGGAGAGGTCCTCGGGCGAGTCTGCAAAGTTGACCAGGGAAGCTCGTTCTCTGTAGGCCTCGTTGACCTTCACCCTTTGACCCCGCGCCACCAGGATCTCTGTCTCCTCCTGCTCCCCATCATGCAACACGCTCCACTTGACCCGGGGCGGGTTGGGGGGTGAGGAGGACGAGGGGGGCCCAGGCGACAGGGACACCAGACAGGGGATTGTGATGGAGCCTCCTAGCTGTGCAGTGGAGATCGGGGTTGCCTTGGAGATGGTGACCTGGAGTTGTCGGTTGTCATCTGAGTCAGGAAGGAGAGACACAGTGAGTAAATGATGCTGACTGAGTAAGTGGCCGGCTATTGACCTCTAGTGGTGATGGTGAATAATGCATTTCGGGGACAATCTTCAAAATTCTGCAGCAATGGTTATATTCCATGGATGAGTATAATTTCCACCAAAAATATTATATGATTACGGAGTGGGTGGAAAGCCAAATGCTTTAATCAGCTACATGTTGAATATATAGAAATATAAATTATACATAATCCATGTTTATATTAACTATCTTCTATCCCAAACAATTGTAATACAGCAACTATTATGCGGCAATTACTATACCGCAACTGAGGCTTTAAATTTCAGTTCATGAGGACCACAGAGCTGCTAAAGCTACAGGGATACTTTGTGATACCATTTTATGTCTCTGTGTCCAGTATGAAGGAAGTTAAGAGGTAGTTTCGTGAGCCAACGCTACCTAACGTTAGCACAATGACTAGAAGTCTACAGGAACAGCTAGCATGCTATTTGCGCTAATGCTAGCAGAGACATAGAAATGGTATCCACAAGTTCATCTGACTCTGGGGAAGTAGATAAAGGCTGAAATCCCGAAGTATCCCTTTAAAATAATAACCTGAAATCAAAATAAAAGTTTTAATGCAATGCAGTCATCCCAAATAATGATAGTCCATCAAAATACACATTAGAAGATCTGTACCTTCTGAGGAGCCTGTTTGGGCGGGGAAAGCCTGGGTCAGATGGCAAACTGCGCACAGATGGAGAAGGAACCTTACTGGTCTGTGGAGGAGAGGTAGTGAGAGTGAGATGAGGGGGAAAAATTGACATATTACATATGGCATATGCACCTCATTTAAGAAACTATTTCTACTTCGTCAATTGGTTGCAGTATTATTTTAGTTGGCTTATTTTACTCCTACATTATATACCCTCTATGATTTGAGTGTAGATAAGGACAGAGGGGGCAGAGAGTGATGAATGATGAGTATTAAAATGTTAGATCAATGCCAGATGGTAAACAAGTAGTTTGAATGACATAAACAGCGTCAAACTGATCGATAGAGAGATGAGAGAGAGCATGCTCCTGCTCTCTCTCATCTCTCTATCTATCAGTTGGGAAGGATGTGTGGAGAAATAGAGGATGATGAGATTGAAAGTGTAGTTGATGAAAAGCATATGCATTATGAGGAAAAAACGTGGGGGTGACAGAAAATGTACCATTTATGGGAATAAAGTAAAGACTAAACGGTCTTAATTCAATAAAATAAAAAAGATCAGGGACCTTGAAATAACCCAATACAGGACACAGAGACATTGGAGGAGCAGTTGCTCAGCCCCCAAAAAGGAATCCGGCGGCACATCCACATCGGACCGCAAGCGATTCATCACCTCCAAGAGAAAATTACACGTCTGCATAGCCCAGGGCTGCCTGCCAGTGCTTCTTCACCAGTCTGACCCTGTTATTAGCTCAGCAGGCATGGCAGGCGGCTCTCACTGACCTCACACAACCTCAGAGGCAGCCACGATGGAAAGGGGAGGGGCCATAAACATCGACCTCACACAAATAAGGGCAGAGGCATTTTTGACAAAAGACAGCAGAAGTACTTCTTATGTTTTTCAAAATACTTTTCAGAAAGGACAGGGCAACAAACTTTACCTCATACTTTTGAGTACTTTCAGAACCTCCGAAAGGGTATGCTTTTTACCTTTAACCTCATATAAATTAAAATATTTCAATTTTGTGTGTCTTGACCACCAGTTGAATCACCTATACTAAATATTTAAATTGTCAAAAACCCTCTAAACCTGATAAGTTGCCTAGTTTCCTGCGTTTGGCTTAGCTGGTCGTAAAAACCTCTCTTCCTCCATGAATAATGAAGGGAGAATCTCTATTGGTTTTCTCAACTCCTTACATCCTCTTCTCCTCACCTCTTTTTTAAAAAAGTCAAAGGTAGTCAAGGAGAGGAGGGGATGAACCGTGGAAACAAATGCACTTCCATGAAATGAGACCTTCTTCACTAGCGCGTCATGACAGTTACAGGCATGGTATCCCAACATAAATGTGTGAAGCATTAAAAATAAATGTAGGTAGTTGTGATATGTCTACAGATATTATAGATAAAAGGATAAGTAGTGTATCATTTTTAAATATGTGCAACAGCTGATTCAAAGGGGGTGTGGCAGATTTCAAAACTCTTCTGCTGAGGATTTCGCGAGAGGAGGCTATCGAGGTGAAGAGGACACTCCTGCATTCGCCTACTGACAAACTGATACTCTCCTCGACCACTTATCGGTTTCCGGGTCACAGAGGAGGAGGAGTTGAGGTAAGGACAGACTTTTGGCCAATTGAGAATCTCCCTGAATGTTTGTCGACTGGTAGCATTAGCAGAGTTGCCAACAAACGGAACTTAACAAGGCGACACTCCATCTTAACTTCTCCTTCACATTTACTGGATTGGTTGAAAAGTGCAGAAGAGAACCTTCCCTGACAGTTAAAATAATATATATATTGTCGAAAACAGAATGTGGGGAATCTAGTTTCAGGCGTTTCTTTTACGCCTATCTATGTTAGGTTAGCTGACTGGGTAAGTATACAGTGTGGCTGGTGCCATCTAGTAGCGGTGAAGAGAAATGCATTTTGGGGAAATTCTGCCGCAAAGGTAAATTCTGCGGATAAAGGCAAATTTGAGTGCCTTTTCTGCAAAAAAATGCAATGATTGCGGGAAACCAACTTTTTGAAAAAATTCTCTAGTTATCTGTCTTTGTTACACATGTTTGTGAATATTGTTTTTGTTTCATTTGCATTATTTTTCAGTCAGACACAGTAGACTATTAACAGACACAGTAGACTATTAAGTCACTTGGACTGCAGACACTGTTTTAGAGACAAGCAGAGTCTGTGAGCTGCTCAAAAAAATACAACTCTGCTCACATTAAATGAAGAAGGTCTTCTTATCAAAATACACACAAATACTCTGTGTGTGTGTGTGTGCGTGCGCGTGTTTGTGTGTGGGGGGGTATTTGTCTTTGTGTTGGGGGAGTACACTCCTATCCAGCTGGCTTGATTCAGGCTTTTTTAGTCATTCTATGTGACTGAAATTCTAATAATCAAGCACCAGTTGCACCAATCCACCTCCAACAGTTTCACAGAGCTTACTACTCGCCTACTAAATGAGCCCCAGACACCCTCAAAACAGAGCCAAGTTCATTCGACTGACCAAGGAAGACCCAGCACATATATTATACCAGTACACTTCTCTGGAAACCCAAGATCACCTTCCATCATGATACAAGTCATGGTAAGGAATATGTAAATGCAGGAGACAACACATAACCTACTCTGAGCTGTCTGTGTTAAAGGGCTCGTACAGTAGCTACTCTGATGCGGGTTGTAGCTACAAATGTATAAGCGGTTGTCGCTTCATCTGTTGGAGGCTTGAAGTACTTAGATCTTTGAAGTCCAGACCTATACTCATGTCATTCATACTTTCAATTGATGCTTGTTTTGCTTTCAAGTGCTTTGAGATTTGTTTACTTGTATATGCTGTGTACTGCAATTCAGCTTTTAGCTGCCAAGTACGGCCTACATGTAAAATGTAACAAACTACTACTACTAATAATAATACTTCTACTAACATTTGTGGATATTCACTCTCTTCTGTGTTAAGTGAAATTGAAAGTCAAGTCCTTATATGACCCATTGAATGTGAGCATTTCGGGACCACTTCAAAGTGTTTTCCTAAAAATCTGTCTTTACAAAGTAATTACGTAGGCAGAAACAGTTTAACTACAGTGTAAGTACATATTATTCCATAATATTTAAAGGTAGACGCAGCGCAACGACATTGGCACGAGCAGCACCACAGAAGTTAAGCTGAGAACGAATTAAGACGTTGCTCTCACACAGTCACACATAAGATCTGCACATGTGTACAGGTGTGCTTCATGCTGCTACAACGTAGTAGCTACAGAACCAAAACAGCGGATAAGTTTAGCCTCACGCTTCAACATTGTTGAGGAAATCAGCCCGCTGAGTCTACCTCCTGCATCGCTGAGTCTACCTCCTCTACAGGATCGGTGTCCCCGCCACGGGACGGTTAAGCTAACATAGGCTAATGTGATCCTTTGTACTGATGGACCGCAGAGTGAAGCAGCCAACAAGTGCTCAGCATATGTGGGAACTCCTTCAAGACAGTTGAAAAAGCATTCCTCATGAAGCTGGTTGGGAGAATGCCAAGAGTGTGCAAAGCTGTCATCAAGGCAAAGGGTGGCTACTTGGAAGAATCTGAAATAAAAAATATGTTTTGACACTTTTTGGTTACTACATGATTCCATATGTGTTATTTCATAGTTTTGATGTATTCACTATTATTCTACAATGTAGAAAATAGTAAATATAAAGAAAAACACTTGAATGGGTAGGTGTGTCCAAACTTTTGACTGGTACTGTACATAAGCACACGTGCACAAAGTATGTGTTTCTTTCTGAGTCAAAATTTAGGCCGGGATTCCATCCAACACAGATTAGTGAGCTGCGCACAACAGGATACTTTAAAAGGCAATTTTCCAGATGTTCATGAAAATCATGTTAGCTGACGTCACTCGCAATCAAGTCAATCTTAGTCAATCGCAGTGCACAGGTCATTCATCTGTGTTTTTTTAATCCTTACTCTCATCATTACTGTTACTTTATATCAAATGACAACCTATCCATGCAAAGGTCTCCAAATACAAAGCAAACAAAGAGACACACGTGTAGTATAAAACGGCACTCTCTTGTGGTCGAATAAATGTTGTTTGTATTCATGCCAGCTGGGTTAGCTCCACAGACATGCAGCCATTAGTATTCTCGACTAGAAAATGTCTCACAAAAGGCGAGCGACGGGCAAGAGGACAGCTGCACACTGTGTTTCACTTTATATCAGTTCTCTTACAAAAGTCCATGTGGGAAGATTACAGGACAAGAGGCCCTGGCACACTGTATTTGCTTTTTTTATGGAAAAGGAAGCCGAAAACCACTAGGAATCCCTTTAAACAGGACTTGACCACATGAAGAGGACGCTAACCAGGGATGTCTGAAACGATATAATTGTTATATGAGTATCCATAAACACAGGTTTGGATCCATCCTAATGGCGACAGACTGATGACGGGGAATAAAATGGCGGTCATGCCTGGTTATCTTTCAGGAAGAAAGTCCTTGGACTTAAAGTCATTGGGCCGCCAGCTTTCTGCTCTTTTTAATGAAGAAAACAGTGAATAGAACTCAAGCATCACCCAGAGACGCCACCAAGAGCAATTCCATATCCAGTAAAAGCTGCCTGTGCAATATCCTCAAGTACATGATACACACAGTATAAAATAGGGCTCTTTCAACTGGTTCTTAACTTTTTCCAGATCTATTTTGTTATATTCTCCTACATCCCTTTCACATTTCCACAAACTTTCAAAGTGTTTCCTTTCAAATGGTACCAAGAATATGCATATCCTTGATTCAGGGCCTGAGCTACAGGAAGTTAGATTTGGTTATGTGATTTTAGGCGAAAATTGAAAATAAGGGGGCGGATCCTTAAGAGGTTTTAAAGCGTAAATCATAGTCCACAGACACTAAGACTTGATAGTCCGGCGTCCCATTGTGACATCCGCGGCTCTGAGACCATTGTCCACAGGGGACGCACAGCCCCAACGCACGCACACCTTCCCAAAATTCCCAACAAACGCGGCTCCCATGTACACGTCCTTTTTTTCATTCGAACGTGTTGACAGTTGGAGAAATTGCTTGGGCCGCGCTGAGAATTTGACAAGTCTGAAAGCCAACGGTACAATTTTCTAGAACACCGCTGTGCAAACGCATACAAGGTTTGGACTATGATACCCGCTTTATACAGACACAAAAAGACAGGTAGAATGCAAGATAAACGTTGTTGAGAAGTAACTGTGGGGACTTTGAAAAGAGGTTATCACAACCCATACTGCAGTTTATTATGATATCAAACACTTATACTGTACTGTGTTGTGATGCACTGTGCACTATTGTCACCAACCCTGAGCCAGGGGGGCTATGTGGTGTGCAGCTTTTTGTTCCAGCCCACCACAAACACTTCTGTTCCAATCAATTAGTTGAATCAAATTAGTTCATTCTGGTGCCTTAGTGCAGGGCTGGACCAAAAGCCTGCACACCCTGTATCTCTCCCAGATCCTGGGTTGGTTGACTACAGGTGTACTGCCGCAGTACATGTCTCATACAAGAGGCGTACCAAGGTCAAATCACATAAACAGCTACAAGATGGCGCTGATAGAGATGGAAGCTTCACTTCTAAACTGTGCAGTATTTTTTTTTTTTATGTATTATTTCTTACATTGTTAGCTCAGAAAACCTTAAGTGTTATTACATACAGCCAGAAAGAACTATTGGATATCAGAGAGACGTCAACTTACCAGCACAACCAGCACTACGACCAGGAATACGACTTTCCCAAAATGGATCCTTTGTCTGCACCTCCCAGGGCATTTGAACTGATTCCAGAGGCCGACCCAAAACAACGCCGTCGGAGGAGAGGGTACCGGAGCGGTCTTCTAGTGAGGCTTCGGATGCGCGCACACCACCCACCACTTACGAGTATATTACTTGCTAATGTCCAGTCCCTACAGTAGTTAACAAAATCGACGAAATCACGGCAAGAGTTGCTTTCCAAAGAGATCTGGGATGGTAACATACTCTGTTTCACAAAAACATGGCTAGCTGGGGACATGCTGTCCCCAGCCAACGGGTTTTTCAGTGAATCGCACCGACAGGAATAAACGTCTCTCCGGTAACAAGAAGGGCGGGGGTGTACGTTTCATGATTAACAACTCATGGTGTAATTGTAACAACATACAAGAACTCAAGTCATTTTGTTCACCTGACCTAGAATTCCTCACAATCAAATGCGGACCACATTATCTCCCAAGAGAACTCTCCTCGGTTATCGTCACAGCCGTGTATATCCCCCCGCAAGCGGATACCAAGACAGCCAACAAGGAACTTCACTGGACTTTATGCAAACTGGAAACCATATATCCTGAGGCTGCATTTATTGTAGCTGGGGATTTTCACAAAGCTAATTTGAGAACAAGGCTACCTAAATTCTATAAGCATATAATTTGCAGTACACAAGCGAGTAACACGCTCGACCATTGCTACTCCAACTTCCTCCATGCATACAAGGCCCTCCCCCGCCCTCCTTTTGGCAAATCCGACCATGACTCCATCTTGTTGCTCCTCTCCTATAGGCAGAAACTAAAACACCCGTGCTTAGGCCTATCCAATGCTGGTCTGACCAATCGGATTCCATGCTTCAAGATTGCTTCGATCACATGGACTGGGATATGTTCTGGGTAGTCTCAGACAATAACATTGACGTATACGCTGACTCGATGAGCAAGTTTATAAGGAAGTGTATAGGAGATCTTGTACCCATTGTGGCTATTAAAACCTTCCCTAACCAGAAACCGTGGATTGATGGCAGCATTCGCGCAAAACTGAAAGCACGTACCACCGCATTTAATCATGGCAAGGCGACTGGAAACATGGCCGAATACAAACAGTGTAGTTATTCCCTCCATAAGGCAATCAAACAAGCAAACCATCAGTATAGAGACAAAGTTGAGTTACAATTCAACGGCTCAAACATGAGACGTATGTGGCAGGGTCTACAGACAATCAAGGATTACAAAAAGGAAACCAGCCCTGTCGTGGACATCGACATCTTGCTTCCAGACAAATTAAACAACTTCTTTGCACGCTTTGAGGACAATACAGTGCCAACAACAAGGCCCGCTACCAAAGCCTGTGGGCTCTCCTTCTCCGTGGCTGACGTGAGTAAAACATTTAAACGTGTTAACCCTCGCAAGGCTGCCAGCCCAGACGGCATCCCTAGCCGCGTCCTCAGAGCATGCGCAGACCAGCTGGCTGGTGTGTTTATGGACATATTCAATCAATCCCTATCCCAGTCTGCTGTCCCCACATGCTTCAAGATGGCTACCATTGTTCCTGTTCCCAAGAAAGCTAAGGTATCTGAACTAAATGACTACGCCCCGTAGCACTCACTTCTGTCATCATGAAGTGCTTTGAGATACTAGTAAAGGATCATATCACCTCCACCCTACCTGTCACACCCAACTGCTTACCGCCCCAATAGGTCCACAGACGATGCAATTGCCATCACACTGCACACTGCCCTATCCCATCAGGACAAGAGGAATACCTATGTAAGAATGCTGTTCATTAACGACAGCTCAGCATTCAACACCATAGTACCCTCCAATCTCATTATTAAGCTTGAGACCCTGGGTCTCGACCCCGCCCTGTGCAACTTGGTCCTGGACTTCCTGACGGGCCGCCCCTAGGTGGTGAAGGTAGGAAACATCACCACCACTCCAATGATCCTCAACACTGGGGCCCCACAAGGGTACGTTCTCAGCCCCCTCCTGTACTCCCTGTTCCCCCATGACTGCGTGGCCATGCACGCCTCCAGCTCAATCATCAAGTTTGCAGACGACACTACAGTGGTAGGCTTGAGTGAGTACCAACAACAATGAGGCAGCCTACAGGGAGGAGGTGAGGGCCCTGGGAGTGTGGTGTCAGGAAAATAACCTCTCACTAAATGTCAGCAAAACAAAAGAGATGATTGTGGACTTCAGGAAACAGCAAAGGGAGCACCCCCCTATCCACTTCAACGAGACAGCAATGGAAAATGTGGAAAGTTTTAAGTTCCTCGGTGTACACACCACCGACAAACTGAAATGGTCCACGCACATAGACAGTGTGGTGAAGAAGGCGCAACAGCGCCTCTTCAATCTCAGGAGGCTGAAAAAATGTATCTTGTCACCGAAAACCCTCACTAACTTTTACAGGTGCACAATTGAGAGCATCCTGTCGGGCTGTATCACCGCCTGGTACGACAACTGCACCGCCCACAACCGCAGGGCTCTCCAGAGGATGGTGAGTTCTGCACAACGCATCACCGGGGGCAAACTACCTGCCCTCCAGGACACCTACAACACCCGATGTCACAGGAAGGCAAAAAAGATCATCAAGACCACTGCCTGTTCACCCCGCTTCCATCCAGAAGGCGAGGTCAGTACAGGTGCATCAAAGCTGGGACAGAGAGATAGAAGCTGTTTTTCAATCTCAAGGCCATCATATTGTTAAACAGCCATCACTAGCACAGAGAGGCGGCTGCCTACCTACAGACTTGATATCATTGGCCACTTTAATAAATGGTACACTAGTCACTTTAATAATGCCACTTTAAGAATGTTTACATATCTCGCATTACTCTTCTCATATGTATATACTGTATACTGTATCCTTCACTATCTATTCTTTACTATCTATTGCATCTTAGCCACTCTGTTACTGCTCATCCATATATACTTATATATTCTTATCCCATTCCTTTACTAGATTGTGTGTATTAGGTTTTGTTGTGGAATTTGTTAGATATTAGGTTTTGTTGTGGAATTGTTAGATATTACCGGTTAGATACTGCTGCACTGTCGGATCTAGAAGCATAAGCATTTCGCTACACTCACAATAACATCTGCTAACCATGTGTATGTGACCAATACAATTTGATTTGGTTTGATTTGAAGCTCTGTAGCTCTTGCACCCATTTTAGTGAGGTTGTGTTTTCTGTCACTTAATTTCAAGGTTGGGGGATGCTTAATGAAGTGTTAAATTTAGATTGAATCTTGCTTTCCCTCCTTACCTCCTGCTCTCCATCCCTTCACTTCCGTCAGGACACCTCTCACTTTTCTGCTTATGCTCCCACTCCTCCATCTCCCCCTCTCTTCTCCACCCGCCCAGCCTATATGTCGTGTCCGTTAATGAAGTGAACTAAATGAGCCCACAGTCCCAGAGGCTGCGTGGTGAAAGCCAGAGAAACAGAGTGCACTCAGAGCAGCCGGCTCTCGCCTCCTGCAGGGTGGGATGAAAGGCAAGAAGGTGCATGATGTCCTGGTTTCCTGGATGAGGAGACTGAGGAGACAGTCACGGGGGAAGCAGAAGATGTTAGCAGTCTCTGCACGGCCCAGTGAGGCACAACATCCGCATGTTGTTTTATAGAAAACTACAAAAGGAATGTTCTGGCACAGATACACAAGAGAATGTTGGTGGCTTGTTTTTAATTCTCTCAGCTCATTGTCTCTTCATCACTGGTCTGTCCTCCGTGAGCCTAGTTCATTCATTTAACTTCCCCTTTTTCAATGAACACCGGAGGCTAGTTCTTCCTTTATTAAGTGCTACCTCTGACTCTTCCCCACAATCTTGTCTGTTAAAGGGATAGTTCACGCAAATTACAATGCAATTTGGGTGAACTATCCCTTTAACAACCATGTAGAACCCAGTTACTTTTTGTTTATTAATTTAACCTGCTTCCACATATTCATAAATCACTCATCATGTCTGTTACCACAAAAAAAATCCCTTAGGGAAGATTACTCTCCAACTCCCCAGTGTATGTTTCCTCCCCAGTGTCTGTTTCCTCTATCACACATCCCATGAGTTTGCTCATCTTACCTCTACAGTCGTTTATGCCTGCATTGTAAGTTGAGAAATGTGTGTGTGCTGTCATTTGAACTTTCACGTAAGTCAAGTATTAATGTCAATGGGAGATTGATATCATTGACGTGGAAATCTCTAGTAAGGATTATTACATGTTATTTGGGCTGGAGATTCAATAGATTCAGAATCCTAATGGATTTATCTATTTCTCCATCCATCCTTCCTTTTCATGTAGCTAATAAAAAGTGTGTGAATCACACAACCACCTCCACTATTGCAATTTCAGATTCTTGGTTGAATTTTTGTTGTTGTTGTTGTTCTTTTACCCCTTTTTCTCCCCAATTTCGTGATATCCAATTGGTACAGTCTAGACCCATCGCTGCAACTCCCGTACGGACTCGGGAGAGGCGAAGGTCGAGAGCCGTGTGTCCTCCGGAACTTGACCCTGCCAAGCCACACTGCTTCTCGACACACAGCGATGCAGTGCCTTAACCGCTGCGCCACTTGGGAGTGAAAATGACATTTGATTGAACCCAAGAGTCTATCAGAAAGTATCTTCAAATAAACTGAAATAGCAACAAAAAAATGGAAATGGAATTTTAGCCAACCCCCTGATTTGACTTAATTGAAATTGAATTGACCCCAATCCTTGTGTCAACATAGTTGTACTACCTACCAGTGGTTGACGAACTCTTCAAAAGTTCAAATTCACAACCAATGGTGGCAATAACATTTGTTTGTCAAGACTGCATCTTCAGACATAGCTTGAGGGGTGGATGTTCTACGCTAATGTGGGCTCTGGACAACAACCTTTGTGGCCACAAAGCACACAAGCCAGGGATAATAACAAGTAACATACGCCCACTCTGTCACCAGCCATTTTAAATCACGTCTGGCAAATTAGGTTGGTTAAAATTAGCCCTGAAGTTGAATATTGATAATAGTTTGGTAGTTATGAGCTAGAATCCTATTGGTGCCACTAGATTAAAGAGCCAAAGCAGTACCACAGGGGTCAGATCATAGATGTGCAATGATCTTCTTCAGATGGGTTGTATTGAGAGGAGAAGAATACACATCATGAGGGTTAGCAACATCTCTCCTCAGAATATAGTTCACAACAAAATTAAATAGCAACACGGTTGATATTTACTATATATATACACTATATATATTTACTATATTTGCTACTTTATTTTCAATTAAAATTATCAAAATGAAACAAAAATAGCTTCTTAGCGAAGAGCTATTTCTCAAGCAAGAATTTTGATAGGACTGTCTGGGAGTGGTCTGAGTGGGGAGGAGAAAACTGAAAACAAGATGCTATTGGCAGAGAGGTTTGGAACTCTTATTGGTCTATTGATGATGTCACCAGGAAGGCCAAAACTCCATCCCACCAAAACAGGCTGAGATTTCAAGCAGTCTTTTCAAACAGCTCTTACACAAAAAGGGATTTTTCCTAATTTCCACAATTTCACAGTATTATTCCAACTTCATAGGGTGGAAATAAATATAAAACACAGGTAATCACGATTTTGACTGGACTGGACCTTTAAAGTCGAATGTCACTGACAGAGACTGAGGCTTCTAGCCTGATGCCAAAGGCAACATGTCCACTAAGAGACTGCATTAGAGAGGGGGGAGTGAGAGAGAGAGAGAGAGAGAGAGAGAAATAGAGGTAGCAGGGAGGGGACAAGAGAGAGAGAGTGTAAGAGAGAAAGAAAGACTAAAGAGTTACTAGGAGTGGTACTGTACTAGTGGAGAAGAGCAAAAAAGAAAGTGTTTAAGTATAGAGTTGAATTATGTGTAAGTTTCTACATTAGAAAAAGGGTGAAGAAGTCTACTGTACGTTTCTTAATGTAATTAAAGAGCTTTGCAAGATGTTCCACAAACCATATCAGAACTCTCAAAGGTCCACATAAAAACCCTCTTTCATCAGCAGCATTTAGTTGGCGACACCTTCGGCCCATAGTTGGTTCAAACTTTAAGCTACTAAGCAAAGTTTAAAACGTATCACCCAAAAGACACTGCATTAAGATTATGGAATGAAAAATGAAGTTACTGGTTTATCCTCAATCTGATGCAAAGACGTTAAAATTACGCTGTCAAATGTCACTGTAGAATATTAGTAGAGTATTGTTCTTAACATGTACTTTTTTCCTGATAGTGCGCAGGTGAGCTTCAAAGAAATACGACCCTAAGTGGTCTAATCCTGTTTGTAGCCCTATTATAGCTCATGTAAATAAGAGTAGGCTAAATTCAGGACCACCGGGGGAGGAACGCAATGCGAGGAAAGAAAGAAAAGCTCCATATCACATATAAGTGCAGGTTATGGGTAAATACAATAAATATACTCTGACATAGCCAACTAGAACTTTCTGCCCTCATTTAAGCGCCATCGGTCCAAAGCTGTTAGGCTAAATTAAATAAAACGTTACCTACCGCATTCTTTTGACAAACATTTCGATTAATGGTTGTGAAGTCCTGGACTTTATAATAATTTTGGTTGAAGTGAAGTGAATTATTTTCGGTATCGTCTCCCTCTTGGTGCAGTGCGCGCGGGATATTGCGACGTTCGATACGGGACGGTCCTCAAGAATGCAGGGAGCTCTATGCAGGTATGGGACGCGTGCGTCCGACCGGCTGCAAAGAACAGGGAGAAAAGAGGGAGTTTGAGATAGTGAGGGCAAATATAAAATCTTGAACTGCCCACTTTTTTCATGCAACTAAGAGGATGGAGGAGAATGTGTCCGTCAAAAAGGGATGGGGTTTAAAGTGGGACGGAATGACAGCCTACAGAGCAATGCAGTTGAACTGTTTGAGCAATGTCTCAACGTAGGCTTATTCATCATAAAACTGATGGTGAATATGACATTTAATGGAAAGGACACATGGTTATATTGCAGTAAAAGGGTGATAGAAGAGAAGTGTCGTGCGTAGAGAGATGCCGTGCGTAGAGAGGAGACAAATGGGGATAGTGCGTCAGTCAGTGCAGCATGCGGGCAAGTTGCTGATGCTGCAGGCACGCGCTAAGAGAGAGTATAGGCTAGATTCGCAGGAAGCAGGCAAAGAAGACGATGTGAAGATGGGTAGCAGCCCACGAAAAAGTATATTGAATATAACGTATGCCTGCAGACATCCATGAATAGTGCATTTACAATAGGCTTATAATGCACTTACAATATGTTCATTTTGGTCAATGAACATAATACAATTATTTAGAAATTCTATGTGTTATGCTAAATTTGGATATTATTTAGATCAAAATGAGTACATACAATGTTTATGTCCACAAAGGTTGACAAAGGCCTTTGAACTTCACAAAGTTCCTCTTCTGCTAATGATATCTGAAAGTGCATCATTGACAACAATGTCTTCTTAACCCCAAAGAGCAGTATGCAAAGCCAGCACAGTGTGGCATCCCATCCTAAGGGTTAAACTGTGAATTTGGGAAACAGAGTAGAGTTGAGTGGTTGGTACACAGTACATACAGTGCCTTCAGAAAGTAGTCACACCCCTTGACTTTTTCCACAATGTGTTGTGTCTGAGTCAATACATGTTAGAATCATCTTTGGCAGCGATTACGAATGTGAGCCTTTCTGGGTAATCTAAGCGCTTTCCACACCTGGATTGTACAATATTTGCACACTATTCTTTTTAAGTTTCAAGCTCAATCAAGTTGGTTGTTGATCATTGCTAGACAGCCATTTTCAAGTCTTGCCACTCAGGAACATTCAATGTTGTCTGGTAAGCAACTCCAGTGTATATATACCCTTGTGTTTTAGGTTATTGTTCTTCTGAAAGGTGAATTTGTCTCCCAGTTTCTGTTGGAAAACACACTGAACCAGATTTTCCTCTCGGATTTTGCCTGTGCTTTGCCCTATTCCTTTTCTTTCACATCATAAATAACTCCCTAGTCCTTGCCGATGACAAGCACACCCATAACATGATGCAGCCACCACCATGCTTGAAACTATGAAGAGTGGTGTGCTGTGTTGGATTTGCCCCAAACATTGTGCTTTGTATTCAGAAGGTAAAGTTCATTTCTTTGCCAAATTTTTTGCAGTTTTACTTTAGTGCCTTATTGCAAACAAGATGTATGTTTTGGAATATTTGTATTCTGTACAGGCTTCCTTCTTGTCACTTCTGTACAGAAAACAAATATTCCAAAACATGCATCTTGTTTGCAATAAGGCACTAAAGTAAAGCTGCGAAGACATTGGCAAAGAAATTTGCTTTATCTTCTGAATACAAAGCATAATTTTGGGGCCAAATCCAACACATCACTCTTCATAGTTTCAAGCATGGTGGTGGCTGCATCATGTTATGGGTTTGCTTGTCATCGGCAAGGACTAGGGAGTTATTTATGATTAGGTTAGTATTGTGGAGTAATTACAATGTTGTTAATCCACCTCCGTTTTCTCCTTTCACAGCCATTAAACTCTAACTGTTTTAAAGCCAGCATTGGCCATATGTTGAAATCCCTGAGCAGTTTCCTTCATTTCTGGCAACTGAGTTAGGAAGGACTCCTGTATCTTTGTAATGACTGGGTGTATTGATACACCATCCAAAGTGTAATTATTAACTTCACCCTGCTCAAAGGGATATTCAATGCCTGCTTTTAATTTGTTTTACCCATCTACCAATAGGTGCCCTTCTTTGCGAGGCATTGGAAATCCTCCCAGGTCTTTGTGGTTCAAATTCACTGCTCGACCTTACAGATGTGTGGGGTACAGAGATGAAGTAGTCATTCAAAAATCATGTTAAACATTATTATTGCACACAGAGTGAGTCCTTGCAGCTTTATTATGTGACTTAAGCAAATTTTTACTCCTGAATATATTTAAGCTTGTCATAACACATTTTTGGATTTGATTTATTAGGTTCCCCATTAGCTGACACCAATGGCAACAGCTAGTCTTACTGAGGTCCGACAAATAACAAAAAAGACATTACAGACAAAATACTTTACAATTTACATACATTAACATGTAGTGTGTGTGTGAATCTATCAGTTACACATACATGTCAGTACATACACACAACAAGTAGTTCACATGGGGAAAAGGCGTTGTGCCGTGAGGTGTTGGTTTATTTGTTTTTTGAAACCAGGTTTGCTGTTTACTTGCACTATATAAGATGGAAGGGAGTTCCATGCACTCATGGCTCTGTATAATACTGTACATTTCCTTGAATATTTTCTGAAACGGTGGATTGTGAAAAGACCCCTGATGGCATGTCTGGTGGGGTAAGTGTGTGTGTTAGTGCTGTATAAATTGACTAAGCAAACAATTTGGAATTTCTTATATAAACAAGAAGTGACGCAGTCAGTTTTTCCTCAACTCTTAGCCAAGAGAGACTGACATGCATAGTATTAATATTAGCCCTCTGATTACAATGACAAATACTTATTGACTAAAGACATTTCAGCTTTTCAATTGTAATTAATTTGTAAAAATGTCAAAAAACATCATTCCATTTTGACATTATGGGGTATTGTGTTTAGGCCAGTGACAACAAATCTCAATTTAATCCATTTTAAATTCAGGCTGTAACACAACATTTGGAAAAAGTCAAGGGGTGTGAATACTTTCTGAAGGCACTGTATTTTAAGCAGCACCATCTTCTCCAGTTGTTTGAATCACATTTCTCTAAGCTTATTTAATTGGTCAAAAAGTTATATAAGGTAGAGAAAGCCAGCACATACAGTGGGGAGAACAAGTATTTGACACACTGTCGATTTTGCAGGTTTTCCTACTTACAAAGCATGTAGAGGTCTGTAATTTTTATCATAGGTACACTTCAACTGTGAGAGACGGAATCTAAAACAAAAATCCAGAAAATCACATTGTATGACTTTTAAGTAATTAATTTGCATTTTATTGCATGACATAAGTATTTGATCACCTACCAACCAGTAAGAGTTCCGGCTCTCACAGACCTGTTCGTTTTTCTTTAAGAAGCCCTCCTGTTCTCCACTCATTACCTGTATTAACTGCACCGGTTTGAACTCATTACCTGTATAAAAGACACCTGTCCACACACTCAATCAAACAGACTCCAACCTCTGCACAATGGCCAAGACCAGAGAGCTGTGTAAGGACATCAGGGATAAAATTGTAGACCTGCACAAGGCTGGGATGGGCTACAGGACAATAGGCAAGCAGCTTGGTGAGAAGGCAACAACAATTATTAGAAAATGGAAGAAGTTCAAGATGACGGTCAATCACCCTCGGTCTGGGGCTCCATGCAAGATCTCACCTTGTGGGGCATCAATGATCATGAGGAAGGTGAGGGATCAGCCCAGAACTACACGGCAGGACCTGGTCAATGACCTGAAGAGAGCTGGGACCACAGTCTCAAAGTAAACCATTAGTAACACACTACACCGTCATGGAATAAAATCCTGCAGCGCACGCAAGGTCCCCCTGCTCAAGCCAGCGCATGTCCAGGCCCGTCTGAAGTTTGCCAATGACCATCTGGATGATGCAGAGGAGGAATGGGAGAAGGTCATGTGGTCTGATGAGACAAAAATAGAGCTTTTTGGTCTAAACTCCACTCGCCGTGTTTGGAGGAAGAAGAAGGATGAGTACAACCCCAAGAACACCATCCCAACCGTGAAGCATGGAGGTGGAAACATCATTCTTTGGGGATGCTTTTCTGCAAAGGGGACAGGACGACTGCACGTATTGAGGGGAGGATGGATGGGGCCATGTATCGCGAGATCTTGGCCAACAACCTCCTTCCCTCAGTAAGAGCATTGAAGATGGGTCGTGACTGGTTCTTCCAGCATGACAACGACCCAAAACACACAGCCAGGGCAACTAAGGAGTGGCTCCGTAAGAAGCATCTCAAGGTCCTGGAGTGGCCTAGCCAGTCTCCAGACCTGAACCCAATAGAAAGTCTTTGGAGGGAGCTGAAAGTCCGTATTTCCCAGCGACAGCCCCGAAACCTGAAGGATCTGGAGAAGGTCTGTATGGAGGAGTGGACCAAAATCCCTGCTGCAGTGTGTGCAAACCTGGTCAAGAACTACAGGAAACGTATGATCTCTGTAATTGCAAACAAAGGTTTCTGTACCAAATATTAAGTTCTGCTTTTCTGATGTATCAAATACTTATGTCATGCAATAAAATGCTAATTAATTACTTAAAAATCATACAATGTGATTTTCTTTTTTAGATTCCGTCTCTCACAGTTGAGGTGTACCTATGATAACAATTACAGACCTCTACATGCTTTGTAAGTAGGAAAACCTGCAAAATTGGCAGCGTATCAAATACTTGTTCTCCCCACTGTACATGCTGCATATGGGCATTGAGTTGGAGTTCAACACACCTGGTGGTAGTGTGCCATGGTGGCACCTGTGTTGCTGGGCGGGCAGTGAGTGAATGGTGCTTTGTAGATGTCCTCCTCTGCCTTGGCAGAAGTGGCGGGGCCCAGAGGAATTTAACACTGATGAGATATTGCCAGGACTGTCTAGGTGGAAAACTGCAAAGCAGGAAGGGCTAGGTCAAGCAGGAAGGGCTAGGTCATTAGGAATCAAATAGAAGAAAACAGATTGAAATAGGGAGGGAATACCTGGACTTGTACAATAAGAAACATTCATTTTATTTTTCCATTGCAAAAACATTTTAGGCTGTTTTGCTGGATTACTTTTAATAGACCAGAAAAAAGGTGCAATTTCTGTAGTGAAAATCTCACCGGTCTCACAGAACTCAATCTTAACATTCCAAACCTTTAAGGCTGTTTTGTCCAGGGTTTGAGGGCCTAAAAACCATGAATCTTGAGAGCAACAATCTCCAGACCTTGAGGAAGACTTTCAAGGAGGGTTTGCAAAAACTAGAGACATTGGATTTGACCGGAAATAATCTTAAATTAATCTGAACAAAAAAGCTTATATATAATATAGTCAATAATTTAGATTTACCTGGAAATCAAATGTTCCATCTGGAACCCGGGGTCTTAGAGCGACTGGCCAACGTTACAATACTCCATCTGTCATCAAATCCAGTTGATCAGTATCATATAACAAGTGCTGTGCTCACAGGACTAAGAAGCTTACTAAACCTTGAAATATCCTGTAATGCTATCTTCTATGAAACATATATACCAATCTCTCCATCATTCTCTAACCTGTCATCTCGAGATTACCTGATGATTGACAATCAGGATCTACGGGAGTATCTTGTAGTTTACCGCTTAACTGTCTAGGTAGCCTGGCAGTTAAGAGCGTTAGACCAGTACCCGAAAAGTCACTGTTTTGAATACGAGCCAATGAGGTGAAACATCTGTTGATATGCCCTTGCGCAAGGTGGTTAAATCTAATTGCTCCTGTAAGTCGCTCGGGATAAGAGCGGCTGCTAAATGACTAGAACGTTGAAAGTCTGAGATCGTTATAATTTTTAATTGCAGGAGATTTTGTATTCAGACCCTGCACCCAAACACATTCACTCACACCCCTTGATCTCAGCTATAATGGCGTCTCAGGCCTCCCTCCAAAACTTTGGTTTTCCTAGATATGGCTACTATATTGTCATCACCACATCCGATGCATCTGGATACTGCTTTAAAGCAAATTTCTGCAGCATTAGTAAAGATGTGATCAATACATGTTGATGATTTAATTCCTTTGCAACTATCCTGGTAGGTTGACTGATTACAGTTTGAAGCTTTTTCTTGAGTGGGCAGATTGATGAAAGCCAATCAATATTTACATCACCCAGAAAATATACCTCTTTGCTGATATCACATACATTATCAAGCATTTTATCCAGATACTGACTGTTAGCACTTTGTGGTCTATAGCAGCTTCCCACAAGAATGGGTTTTAAGGGAGGCAGATGAACCTGTAGCCATATTACTTTAGCAGTATTTAACATGAGATCCTCTCTAAGCGTTACATTAATGTGGTTCTGAAAATAAACAGTATTTACCAAGGATTGGTTTTCAACTGTATTCCACAGGCAAACCAATCATAGACAACATCACAGACGGGAGCAGAAAGACCATCTGTGTGATCAGCCGTATTTATCTGGGGGCGAGGGGTGCTCCATATAGTTCCAGGTTGTGGGGTGTATCTAATGTCCCTCGAATCAGACTGGTGTGACTCGAACAGGTAACAAATACAGCAAATGCCGATTTAAACCCTTGGTTGTATGTCCTATGGGGTTACTCTATTTTCTAAGCACACACACAAACACAACTCACTTTTATTAGCCACTCTGGTCTCTCCATCTTCCATCTGTTTGCTGAGCAAAAGGACGTGTTGATCCTGGTGTTTCTGGAGAGACGTACCTACTTGAACTGGCCCAGAGCTGGGGAGCACACCGGAGTCTTCTGACAGAAACACAGGGGGGCTCTGGAGACCAAGGACTGAGAACAACATCCTCACTGGGGTGAAGAGGCCATGACAGAAACAACTGAAATGAAACGACTATCACCATCTGAACAATGTTTCTAATAGATTGAAGGGGAACAACAGCAGCTGAAGCACAGGTCCTAGTCCAGGCACATGTCATCTCCTGTCTGGACTACTGCAACTCTGCTGGCTAGGCTCCATGCCATGAACTCATCTAGAATGCCGCATCCCCCTGGGGTTCAATCTGCCCAAGGTCTCCCATGTCACTCCGCTCCTTTGCAATCTCCATTGGTTCCCAGTAGCAGCTTGCATCCAATTCAACACCTTGGTTTATGCCTACGGAGCAGCAAAGGAAATCGCTCCTCCCTACCTCCAGTAAGAGATGGGTATTTTAATTACTTTTGAGTATTTTATCATTTGTATTTGAAAGGCCTGGGAAAAAATGTATGTGATTTGTAACAAGATACTTCAGAACATTTACAAAATACTTTTAACCATTTTTTATAGAGGTTCCGAATTTTGTGGCTCCCATTACCCCAAATGTAATGCATTGGTATCAGAAGTCTTATGGCAGTATCCTTTGAGGCCATTAGAGGTGTTGGTGGATGAGTGGAGGAGCTTGAAAGACAGTTGAAACAGGGATGCACTTCCAGAGCAAGGATCATGCAGTGAATTTGGTCCACAAGTGACTCGACTTTTCTATTTGAAATAAAATATGTATTTTATTTGGCACCAGGATTCTGATAATTTGTTTGGGGGGTATTTTGTAACAATATACATTTTGATGTATCTTTGCCCATCTCTGCCTCGGCTCAAGCACTCTGTTCAGCAATCTGTGGAC
Organism: Salvelinus alpinus; assembly: GCF_045679555.1. NCBI lineage: Eukaryota > Metazoa > Chordata > Actinopteri > Salmoniformes > Salmonidae > Salvelinus > Salvelinus alpinus. The sequence continues at coordinate 36,332,019 of NC_092114.1, forward strand.
ACCTGGCTTCCGCACCCTTCATCCCAGCCACAGCTCTTCCCTGTCCTGGCACCTCAGTGGTGGTAGGACAACATAGTCCCTTGATATGTGCCCCCCATTGACAGAGAATTTGGTACTGCAAGGTTGATGCTCCGCTGTATACCACCGTGTGACAAGAAAATGTAATAGAGTGGAACTTCTCCGCATAAAGGTTATCTGACTGAACAGCTAAAGTGAGTCAGAGAAGAACACTAACTTAAGCTGTTTGTTATGGTAAAGTAATTTAAAAAAAATCTAACACGGCGATTGCATTAAGAACTAGTGTATCTTTCATTTGCTGTCCAACATGTATTTTTTAGAAAAGTTTATGATGAGTTATTTGGTCAGATTAGGTGAGTGTCAGAAATATATCCGGACATTCTGGGAAAAAGTTGCTACATTTTCACAATGTATAACCACGGTTTTCAGCTCTAAATATGCACATTTTCGAACAAAACATAAGTGTATTGTATAACCTGATGTTATAGGACTGTCATCTGATGAAGTTGGTCAAGGTTAGTGATTAATTTGATATCTTTTGCTGTTTTTTTGCGATCGCTACCTTTGCGGTGAATGAATGCGGTTGTGTGTCTGGCTATTGTGGTAAGCTAATATAATGCTATATTGTGTTTTCGCTGTAAAACACTTAAAAAAATCGGAAATATTGGCTGGATTCACAAGATGTTTATCTTTCATTTGCTGTACACCATGTATTTTTCATAAATGTTTTATGATGAGTATTTAGGTATTTCACGTTGCTCTCTGTAATTATTGGCTGGCTGCTTTGGTGATATTTTTGATGGTAGCTGCAATGTAAAACTATGATTTATACCTAAAATATGCAAATTTTCGAACAAAACATAGATTTATTGTATAACATGTTATAAGACTGTCATCTGATGAAGTTGTTTCTTGGTTAGTGACTAATTATATCTCTATTTGGTCGGTTTTGTGATAGCTACCTATGCGGTTAAAAAAATGGTGAAAATATGCGGTTGAGTCTTTTGCTATTGTGGTTAGCTAATAGAAATACATAGTGTTTTCGTTGTAAAACATTTAAAAAATCGGAAATGATGGCTGGATTCACAAGATGTGTATCTTTCATTTGCTGTATTGGACTTGTGATTTCATGATATTTATATGCTAGTATTTACTTGTGGCGCTATGCTAGGCTATGCTAGTCAGCTTTTTACTGATGAGGATGCTCCCGGATCCGGGATGGTGATGAAGTAGAAGTTAACATATGTGGTCAAATCTGTGACTGCATGCTAGCGGTGCATTCAGAGCCATCCAGTAGCTAGCCATAAGCATGCTGGTCAATGGATAGCTGCCATTCAAATGCCCTCACAGTGGCAGCTATGTGCAAAGTTAACTTTTGCCCAGTGCATCCATCCATCCCATCCTGCTGGCGTCCAGAGGGCATAATTCCATATAGATTTGGGCTGGCTGTCATTCAACTGAGGTTAGCCAAGGCTATAAGGACAGAGGGGTTTTCTTTTTGATGACCTGGCTGGCTTATTCAGGCATCCAGGTGGACGACTAAATACACATTGGAGGAGGTTGATTGGTGGTCCTGAAGCACAAGACTATTTGCGCCACGTCTCAGAGTGCAAAAGCTTGGGGAATTCCTCTGGGTAGTTTGTAAGCATAAGTGAGGTCCACAAATCTGCCACAGAGTTAAGAACATGCCATAAGCTTGAAATGTCTCCAATAGAGCCATCAAATTGGATCCTTTTCTATAGCTCAATTGGTTGGTACATTGTCAAGGAGGGCGGTCATGTGTTTGCGGTCAGAGGATCACTGGTTCGAGCCCGGTTTGGGGACAGTGGAGGAAGTTAGCAGTACACTGATGTCGGTTTCATGAGCATCAATTCTGTTTCATTTGGTGAGGGAAGCTATGCAAAATGGAGTCAACCAAACATGCAAGTAACCACAGGTCATTTAGTGACTCATGGACATGGTTCAACATTACATCAGAACTATGCCAGAACTCTTTGAAACAAATAACCCACAATAAGAAGGTTAAAAATTTAGGTAAGAACAATTGCATTAAATACAGGCTGCATTTGGGGATGCATTTGTTTTCCATGGACAAGCTGGGTCACCAAGTGAATCACTGAAATTACAAGGAACCCGAGTTGTGTTTATTAGAAGTCTCTAATTTAGCCTGTCTGAGTTCACTCTCAGCGGTATTATTTAAATGGCTTGTTATCCTTCCTGCTGTTTTACCACATAAAGGAAAATACAAGTTTACATATTTTTCAAGGTCACTTTTCCCATTACTGTGCAGGCTCAAAGATGGGTTGTTGACAAATGTGTTTCATCTGCCAATTAAATATTGAGAATTCCAGAGGGATATTTTTCTGTCATCATTCATTCAATATGTCCCTATACGCTTGCTTTGGTAACGTAAGTTCTTGCAGTTTCTAAGCCAATATAGCTTCTTAAATTTAATTCAGAAAGCGAAACAGAGATCCCACAACACACAGGCGTAAAAATGTGAGCAAGAGTTCGGCTATAGGCCTACTCTCCATATTCCTACGCTGCGATCCATAACGTACTCACACGGCAATGGGAAAAGAGACAAGCTGTTAAGTCATTTTCCCCATTCATTCCTTTCCTTTTAAAAGAAACCACAAAACCAGATTTTTTTGCTGACTCGCCGTTCTTTTTCCTTGGATGCAAAGCCTGGGCAAATAACTGTGCTTGTCTCACTTACAAGTAAGAAGCTGACTGCCCTGGCCAAACCTCTGGCTAGTCATACTCCCAGATGATGATGGTATTGCATTGGCCAAGGGAGGATATGGATGACCATGAATGAGGTAATGATGTATTTATATGACACGTGACACGTCATTTCTCTTGACTCACCGGCTGGCGGTGATGATAGTTTTTCCAGCAGCTCGAATCCTGTGAAGCACTTTTAACTGGGAGGAAATGGACACCAGTGGACATAACATGTCAGCGGTGGTGTTTGGAAGAATATATACATTGGGGTTTTATACATACCACACACACACACACACACACGGTTGAGCCTCAGAGTCAAACAGACTATGATTCATGACAGGCCACCCCTACGGCAGTCTGCGGCAGAACTAACAGTATCCTTTGTTCATAGTGCAAAGAGTGTGGCTACGGAAAAAATGGGCTATTTAAAGTGGACAGACAAGACAAGCTAGGCACTGAATCAAAGACACACACGCCAACAGAAAACTGACAAGTTAATAGCTAAAAAGACACACAGAAAGCCACTCGACAAAAAGCGAGGGAGCACAATACAAACCATTGAGCGAGTGGAGAACTGCTGAGCAAGCGGAAGAGATGATGTCTGGAGATGGGGTGTGTTGATCAAATCAAATTTTATTGGTCTCACATGTTTAGCAGATATTATTAGCTAAATGCTTGTGTTTCTAGCTGCAACAGTGCAGCAATATCTAACAAGTAATATCTACATTTCACAACAATACACACAAATCTAAAGTAAAGGAATGAAATTAAGAATATATACAGGTGAAGTCGGAATTTTACATACACTTAGGATTGGAGTTATTAAAACTTGTTTTTCAACCTCTCCACAAATTTCTTGTTAACAAACTAGAGTTTTGGCAAGTCGGTTAGGACATCTACTTTGTGCTCGACACAAGTAACTTTTCCAACAATTGTTTACAGACAGATTATTTCACTTATAATTCACTGTATCACAATTCCAGTGGGTAAGTTAACATACACTAAATTGGCTGTGCCTTTAAACAGCTTATAAAATTCCAGAAAATTATGTCATGGCTTTAGAAGCTTCAGGTAGGCTAATTGACATAATTTGAGTCAATTGGAGGTGTACCTGCGGTGTACCTTCAAACTCAGTGCCTCTTTGCTTGACATCATTGGAAAATCCAAAGAAATCAGCCAAGACCTCAGAAAAAAGATTGTAGACCTCCACAAGTCTGGTTCATCCTTGGGAGCAATTTCCAAACTCCTGAAGGTACCACGTTCATCTGTACAAACAATAGTACGCAAGTATAAACACCATGGGACCACACAGCCGTCATACCGCTCAGGAAGGAGACGCCTTCTGTCTCCTAGAGATGAACGTACTTTGGTGCGAAAAGTGTAAATCAATCCCAGAACAACAGCAAAGGATCTTGTGAAGATGCTGGAGGAAACAGGTACAAAAGTATCTATATCTACAGTAAAACGAGTCCTATATCGACATAACCTGAAATGCCGTTCAGCAAGGAAGAAGCCACTGCTCCAAAACCGCAATAAAAAAGACAGACTATGGTTTGCAACTGCACATGGGAACAAAGATCATATATTTTGGAGAAATGTCCTCTGGTCTAATGAAACAAAAATATAACTGTTTGGCCATAATGACCATTGTTATGTTTGGAGGAAAAAAGGGGACGCTTGCAAGCCAAAGAACACCATCCCAACTGTGAAGCACGGGGGTGGTAGCATCATGTTGTGGCGGTGCTTTCCTGAAGGAGGGACTGGTGCACTTTACAAAATAGATGGCATCATGAGGCAGGAAAATTATGTGGATATATTGAAGCAACATCTCAAGACATCAGTCAGGAAGTTAAAGCTTGGTCACAAATGGGTCTTCCAAATGGACAATGACCCCAAGCATACTTCCAAAGTTGTGGCAAAATGACTTAAGGACAACAAAGTCAAGGTATTGGAGTGGCCATCAAAGCCCTGACCTCAAGCCTATCGAAAATTTGTGGGCAGAACTGAAAAAGTGTGTGCGAGCAAGGAGGCCTACAAACCTGACTCAGTTACACCAGCTCTGTCAGGAGGAATGGGCCAAACTTCACCCAACTTATTGTGGGAAGCTTGTGGAAGGTTACCCGAAATGTTTGACCCAAGTTAAACAATTTAAAGGCAATGCTACCAAATACTAATTGAGTGTATGTAAACTTCTGACCCACTGGGAATGTGATGAAAGAAATAAAAGCTGAAATAAATCATTCTCTCCACTATTATTCTGACATTTCACATTCTTAAAATAAAGTGGTGATCATAACTGACCTAAGACAGAGAAATTTTACTAGGATTAAATGTCAGGAATTGTGAAAAACTGAGTTTAAATGTATTTGGCTAAGGTGTATGTAAACTTCCGACTTCAACTGTAAATATTTGGACGAGCAATGTCGGAGCGGCATAAACTAAAATACAGTAGAATATAATAGAATACAGTATATACATCAGATGAGTAATGCAAAATATGTAAACATTATTAAAGTGACTTGTGTTCCATTATTAAAGTGGTCAGTGATTTCAAGTCTACGTATATAGAGCAGGAGCCTCTAACGTGCTATTGATGCCTATTTAACAGTCTGATAGCCTTAAGATAGAGGCTATTTTTCAGTCTCTCGGTCCCAGCTTTGATGCACCTGTACTGACCTCGACTTCTGCGGGGTGAACAGGCAGTGGCTCGGGTGGTTGTTTGTCCTTGATCTTTTAGGCCTTCCTGTGACATCGGGTCCTGGAGGGCAGGTAGTTTACCCCCGGTGATGCGTTGGGCAGACAGCACCACCTGCTGGAGAGCCCTGCGGTTGAGGGCAGTGAAGTTGCCGTACCAGGCGGTGATGCAGCCCGACAGGTTGCTCTCAATTGTGTATCTGTAAAAGTTTGTGAGGGTTTTAGGGACCAAGCCAAATTTCTTCAGCCTTCTGAGGTTGAACACTGTCTGTGTGGGTGGACCATTTTTAAATCGTCAGTGATGTGTAAGCTGAGGAACTTGAAGCTTTCCACCTTCACTGCGGTCCCGTTGATGTGGATAGGGGGGTGCTCCCTCTGCTGTTTCCTGAAGACCACGATCAGCTCATTTGTTTTGTTGACGTTGAGTGAGAGGTTATTTTCCTGGCACCACACTCCTAGGGCCCTCACCTCCTCCCTGTAGACTGTCTCGTCATTGTTGGTAATCAGGTCCACTACTGTTGTGTCGTCTGCAAACTTGATGATTGAGTTGGAGGCATGCGTGGCCACGCAGTCATGGGTGAACAGTAAGTACAGGAGAGGGCTGAGCCATTGAATTGCGACTCCACTTTGTCTCTGTACTGACGTTTTGCCTGTTTGATTGCCTTACGGAGAGAATAACTACACTGTTTGTATTCGGCCATATTCCCAGTCACCTTTCCATGGTTAAATGTGGTGGTTAGCGCTTTCAGTTTTGCATCTATCCACGATTTCTGGTTTGGGTAGGTTTTACCCGGGACATATCCAAGTCTGCGTGATCAAAACAATCTTGAAGCATGGATTCTGATTGATCAGACCAGTGTTGAATAGTCCGAAGCACGGGTTCTTCCTGTTTGAGTTTCTACCTATAGAAAGGGAGGAGCAAAATGGAGTCATGATCAGATTTGCCTGAAGGGAGGGCGGGAGAGGGGGAGAGGGTCTTTGTGACGGAGAAGTCCGACACTGGCCGCGGGCAGCGTTTGGTACACTATCACTATCACACTACACTAGCCTCCCTGCTCCGTTATCAGCTACGTGAACAATGTGGGTCGATACACAAGTTAACTTCCCTATCCTAGTACATACATTTCACACTTTATTCTTACCTCCCGTCAGTAGCAGTTTAAAGAATATACAGACAAGCGTTCATGTTTAATTTAAGCAACACATTGTAGTTATCAATGTTATGGACAAGCGCGTTGTTTGTTTGGTTCTGTCCCTCTCTCTCCATCTCTGTAGGTTCCAGGTATGCTGGGATAAGGACCAGAGCTACGGTAATCGGGCTGGCTTTGTAGTGCCTGTCCCGAATGGCTCGTTCATGTGAATGGGCATATTGGAAGACTCCATGTCAGTAGGGATGGGATTTTGTGTTATATTGATGTGTGTTATATTGGTGTATTGTATCATGAGAAACGTGTTGCAATGTATATAATTCATTATGCTTAGCTGAGTGTAAAATGTAGGCTTTGATGAAGGTAATTGCTTAATTAGTTAGTGCTGGGTTTGTTCTGATGGGAGGGGCTTCCCCTACAAAATGAGCCTCTCTTTCAGTTCAAGGGGGGAACCATTTTGGGATTGAGCTGTTGATGGAGCAGCATTGTTTTAAGCTGTCCCCATAATGTATACTTTGGATGGCAGTACTGTTGTTTTTCTTCCGGATTCACTATGTAAATAAACACTCTTGCACAGTTGTACTTTTGCAGCTCCGCCATCTTTTTATTTCATAGAGGTTAGGTTTTTCAGTTTAGCCTTCTGGCCTACGTGACAGTCTTGTAGGCATTTTGTTGAGTAGCAGTGGTCCAATGTTCTCAGAGTGTGCTACAGTCAATGTTTTGGTAGAATTTAGGTAACGTTTTCCTCAGATTAGCTTTGTTAAAATCCCCGGCTAACAATAAATGCGGCCTCGGGATACGTGGTTTCCAGTTTGCATAAAATCCAGTGTAGTTCCTTGAGAGCCGTCGTGGTATCGGCTTGAGGGGGAATATACACAGCTGTGACTATAACTGAAGAGAATTGTCTTGGGAGGTAATACGGTTGGCATTTGATTGTGAGGTATTCCAGGTCGGGTGAACAAAAGGACTTGAGTTTCTGTATGTTATCACAATCACACCATGAGTAGTTAATCATGAAACATACAACCCGCCCGTCTTCTTCCCGGAGAGATCTTTATTCCTGTCTGCGCGATGAACCGAGAACCCAACTGGCTGTACGGACTCAGATAGTATATCCCGAGAGACTCTGTTTCACGGAAACATGGCTATGTTACAATCCCTGATGTTTCTCTGGAAGGAGATCCTTACACTGAGCTCGTCAACTTTATTATCCAGAGACTGAACATTTGCGAGTAATATACTCAGAAGCGGTGGGTGGTGTGCGCTAGAGGTCGACCGATTATGATTTTTCAATGCCGATACCGATACCGGTTATTGTAGGACAAAAAAATCCGATACCGATTAATCGGTCGATTTATTTAAAATATATATATATTTTTTTATATATATATATATATATATATATATATATATATATCATACACACACATTTTTGTAATAATGACAATTGCAACAATACTGAATGAACAATGAACACTTTTATTTTAACTTAATATCTCCCTCCTATCTCCTATCTCCCTCACTAGCTTTAAGCACCAGCTGTCAGAGCAGCTCATAGATTACTGCACCTGTACATAACCCATCTACAATTTAGCCCAAACAACTACCTCTTTACCTACTGTATTTATTTATTAATTTATTTTGCTCCTTTGCACCCCATTATTTCTGTCTCTACTTTGCACTTTCTTCCACTGCAAACCAACCATTCCATTGTTTTTTTAGTTTTTATTTTACTTGCTGTGTTGTACTCACTTCGCCTCCATGGCCTTTTATATTTGTATTTATTTATACATATATTTGTTTGCCTTCACCTCCCTTATCTCACCTCACTTGCTCACATTGTATATAGACTTTTTTTTTTTTCCACTGTATTATTGACTATATGTTTGTTTTACTCCATGTGTAACTATGTGTTGTTGTATGTGTCGAACTGCTTTGCTTTATCTTGGCCAGGTCGCAATTGTAAATGAGAACGTGTTCTCAATTTGCCTACCTGGTTAAATAAAGGTTAAATAAAAAATAAATAAAAATAAATATAATACATAAATACACACACACGCACACAGCTCTGAAGTGACAATGATACTGAAGAGTCTGCTTAGGAGACAAATACTCTGAACTGTTTGAATAAAAATAGAGTTTAAGTTACCTGTGATGAATGTTGAAAACAAAAACCTTAATTTCTATATGCAGGAAATCCTATTTTAATAATGGGCATGGTAAGAATTGACAACCAAAGTGCGAGTCATAATTCCCATGACACCTTTTAGCAAAATCTGAAAAGCGGTTCCTTCATTTATTGCATAGGATATTTTTAGATTCACTTAAAATAAGGTCTGTGTTTCGTGTAGGCTTACATCACCGTGCCCATTTTATAACTGTGTAGATATCCATAGGACAAGGTAACTCTGATCAATATTGGCTAAATATAAGCGAAGATAAAAAAAATTGTAGAGTGGAATTATGAAAATATGTTGACAAACGTTACCTTATCCTAGTGAGATTTACACGGGTATCAAAACGTTGAGGCGGTTTAAGCCTGCACGAAACACAGACCTTATTTGAAGTAGATCAAGACATTCTCTATGGAAGACATGAACGGTAAAATAACGAAGGAACCCCTTTCAAATTCACCCGCCAGTTATTACAGGAATTATAACGCGTCGACTATTTCTCTCTAAACCATATACCTTTGACTAATCCGGAAACTATCACCTCGAAAACAAAACGTTTATTCCGTTCCGTATTTTATCTAACGGGTGGCATCCATGAGTCTAAATATTCCTGTTACATTGCACAACCTTCAATGTTGTCATAATTACGTAAAATTCTGGCAAATTAGTTCGTAAAGAGCCAGGCGGCCCAAACTGTTGCATATACCCTGACTCTGCATGCAATGAACGCAAGAGAAATGACACAATTTCACCTGGTTAATATTGCCTGCTAACCTGGATTTCTATTAGCTAAATATGCAGGTTTAAAAATATATACTTGTGTATTGATTTTAAGAAAGGCATTGATGTTTATGGTTAAGTACACATTGGAGCAATGACAGTCATTGATTGATTGTTTTTTTATAAGATAAGTTTAATGCTAGCTAGCAACTTACCTTAGCTTACTGCATTCGCCAACAGGCAGGCTCCTCGTGGAGTGCACTGTAATCAGGTGTTAGAGCATTGGGACTAGTTAACTGTAAGGTTGCAAGATTGGATCCCCCGAGCTAACAAGGTTAAAAATCTGTCGTTTTGCCTCATTCCTAGGCCGTCATTGAAAATAAGAATGTGTTCTTAACTGACTTGCCTAGTTAAATAAAGATTAAATAAAGGTGTAAAAAAATAAATAAAAAGCAAATCGGCGCCCAAAAATACCGATTTCCGACTGTTATGAAAACTTGAAATCGGCCCCGATTAATCAGCCACTCCGATTAATCGGTCGACCTCTAGTGTGCGCGCCTCCTTAGTCAGACTCCGAATACCTCTTCTCCACCGGCGGTGTTTTGGATCAGCCTCTGGAATCAGTTCAATTGCAATAGGGGGTACGAACAAAGGATCAAATTCAGGAAAGTCGTATTCCTGATCGTAATGCTGGTTACCGCCGCTCTGATATCCAAAGGTTATTTCCAGTTGTATGTAATAATCCCCCCAAAATCCTGGGCTAATAATGTAAGCTATAACACATAAACTAAATACTGCAAAGTTGCTTAGGAGCTAGAAGCACGGCTGCCCTGTCTGTCGGTGTCATTTTATCACCAGGGAGCATCAGCTAATCTAAGCATCAACTGGATCGACAGTATAAATTGAAGAAATGGATGCATCCATATTACATTACACCTTTGCAGCTGCTATTTTAAAATTATGCAAATGAACAAGCAGGATGTCAAAGTGACAAAAAACAGACTTATGAACATTGCTTTTCAGTTGACTAAGTTTTCCACTATTGACCGACAGAATATTATTACACTTCTGTAAAATAAAATGTAAAGATGAATCATTTATAAATCATGGACTTTCAACAGTTCAGTACATCAGTATTGTTATTTTTGGGGGGTGGGCTTTTCCCTTCTTGACCATCATATAAAACCTGTATGAGTACTTTGTACACTACCCTGTGGTAAAAGTTTGAATGTCACATATCCAGCTTCCAACAGAGTCAAATGAGGTGACTGGGCATAGAAGACGACGCACCCTAATCAAATGAGGAAAGTGTGGTCCTATTGAGAAGACGTCCAGCTCCTCGCCACGCCCTTGCCAGGGATTTACTTCTGGACTATGTCCATTAGTTGGTCCTTCGCCTCTTTCCTTCAGACGGATTGAAAAGAAACCCAGACATTTGTCTTAAAGCTTAAAATGGCATTATTACACCCTGGCCCAAGTAGTATAATTGAACTAATTTTAACATATAAATGGCCAAAGTGGCAGTGAGCTTTCCCAAGATGAGTAATGACTTAAGGTATTTTCTACTTCATCTTCCCAAACCCTTTTACAAGAGAGGCTGGCAGCTACATTTTTTTCCTGGCACTGCGTTTGCTGCAGCTCAAACTTTAGAGCTTTGACGTCTTTCTCCTTAACTCTGATTTCAGCTCGTCTGTCAAATTCTGAGCTCTCTATTTGTCAAAATGTCCCACAAAAGCCAAGTTCTGTCCTGCAAAGTAAAAACCTGTTTTAAAAAGCTTGAACTAGTTGCTGACTGTGCAGTTTTGGTAACACGAGACGTCATTGCAGATTTACACATATTCATCTAAGTCTCAGACATAAGTTCACTTGGGGATGCTTTGACAAGACCACTTGTTCAACATCTGAATGGATAACTAAAGTAGCCAATTCTACAACAAATGCAGATGTAGTACTTACCTGCTCAATTTGTAACACAGAAACATTAGGATTACTTCTAGTGTTAGTTTTTATCTCCCACTATCTAGGAAAACAAAGTCAAATCTAGAAGAGGATTGTAGATTACTTAGACATTTATTTATGACATAAAAACAAACCAAAACATTTTAGACAAACTCTGAAAGCATCATAAATAGTGACTTCTGCTGAATTTATGCCTGACAGAGGATCTGTAATGCAGTTACATTTCTATGTGCACATGAAGGTTCCCATCACGTTACTGTACTCACTCAACCCATTTCCACTGATATCCATCTGGACTGAGCGATGTGGAACATTTCTTTAAGACACAGATGTAGGCCTACTGTAGGTCCATAAAGAGCATTCAGTAGGGATACCGTGGATGCAACGCCCCAACCCCTAACCCAACCTGTGGCTGTGTGGCCCAGACACCAGAGGGTCTTCCCTCTCAGTACCAGTAGGTCTTCCGGTTCCTCCTGGGTTCCTCGATGCCCAGTTTCTCCATCACCTCCTCCTCCAGAGTCTTGAGGGAGGGCGTGTAAGTCTTCTCCAGGGTGTCCTCCGGACTGGTGTCCTTAGGGCAGTCTGGGATGGCAGACACCAACCAATAAGGGGATTTCAAAATTAGGGGTGGTTAATTCAGAAGAAAGGGTATACTTACACTAAGTACACAGCATGTAGCTGACCCAAATCACCTAACCAGTCTATAATCTGGTACACATCACCCTAGTAATTGTTCTGTGATTGACTGTTACGAAAATGCACTGATGAAGGAAAAAGTTTGTTGGCTTGATTGAACCATATTATGCAGTAAATGTAAGCGATTGGTTGAAACAGCGAGCCCTGTTTTCGTAGTGTGTGATCGGTCACTTTTTTGTGATATTGCGATGATTTTACTGTTTTATGCGGTAATTGATCAAATTTGCGGAGTATCGTTGACTTTGAAAAAAATAAAACATCTAAAAATGCCATGGCAGAATCGCTAAATTATGGAGGGACTGCAAAAGGATCCTAATCATAGGCCAAATTCTGACTAGAGACGCAGGGAACTGTTAACTTCAGCACAATTCTCACATTGCTATAATACAATTATTTAAAGGCCCAGTGGAGTCGAAATTAAGTTTTCCTGTGTTTTATTGTGTAATAACAGCTGATGAAACTAGCACTGTACAAGTATATATATATATATATATATTTTTTTTTAATCAGTGTTATTTTCTGATAGTTGCTGGTTGAAAATACAATCTACACAGGACCTTCTAATTAGTAGGTTTTGCATGGGTATATGTTAAAGGCCCAGTGCCGGCCAAAATGTGATTTATCCTGTGTGTTATATATATTTCCACTCTAGAGTGGTTTGAAAAGACCGCCTGCAATTTCAGCCTGTTTTGGTGGGATGGAGTTTTGGTAAATTAGTTAATAGACCAATAAGAAAGACCTCTCTGCCACCAACAGCTAGTTTTCAGTTTTCCCCTTCCCGCTCAGATCAGTCCCAAACATTCCTAGTAATTTTCTTGCTTGAGAAATTGCTCTTTGCTAAGAATTTTAATTGAAAATCATTACAGTAAGTTACTTAATTGTTACTCAGAAATTATTTGATACGGAGATAAAAATAGCTGGATTGGGCCTTTAAAGGGGCAATCTGAAGTTGCTACCAAATTTTGCTACCAAATCCCATTGATTCTTGAAAATATAACTTATTAATGCCTCATGAGCTTAGTTCAACTGTCATACCCTATCAGAAGCCAAAAGGTAAGCCTGTTTTACTCCAATGTTTGTAAACAAAGTAAATGTGAACAAACATTTACATAAACACATTTTTTAAATTAGAATGTTGATATCATGGACAGTTTGCATCCATAACTCTGTGAATAAATTTGAGTGGTTACATTTCTCCAGTCCCATCCCTCAGCTTTTACCAAAACAATGGCGGAGACTACGCTTTGTTATTGTTTCAACTGCTGATTACCGCTTTAAACAAATAAAGGTGTTCCTTATACATCACCCAGACCAGCTTGTGTCCTGCTTTTCCACTCACTCATCTTCACCCAAATTGTTGACAAGCTTGACTCTCATTCACAAAAGCTCCCTCTCAACCTCATCAATCCATCTAGATTTCTTTGCTCCTCCTCTAGCCTTTGTTCCTTCCTCCCCAAACGCAGACTCACCCTTCCACTGCTGCGGTACGATACCGTCTCTGCGCTGGAACACTGGTTTGGGGACAATGCGGCCCGTCCTGAGGGAGACGCGCACCTTCTCCCCCTCCTCTGTGAACCTCCACTCCACCTCAGTGGGTTTCCTGTTGGAGCAACAGACAGGAGTCAGGTTTGGTATTAAACTCAGGACTAAAGTAGTCAAGATCAGTCAGGGTTCAAGTCAAAGCATTCACTAATCATAAACTATTTAAATACAATAGAAATGTGGGTACATCTGTGCACAAAAATACTACTTATTGCACCATTAAATCCAAGCCCTGCACATAAAATCTACTGAAAATCTAAACTAAATCCAGAACTAAACTCTGAGCATGGACACAAACCCTGGTTGTAGATAGTTACTGGGTGAGCAGGCTATTGCTCCGCTTCTGTTTTGCATGGGTGTTTTCTGCACCACCCTGTGGTAAAGGTTTGAATACCATGAGACTTTTCCACTGAAGCCCTGGTTAACTGAATCAGTTATTTCAGTATTGGACTGTTACCAAAGCCTGCACACCCAGCAACTATCTAGAAACAGGTTTGGTGATCATAGGCTTAGACAAATGTTAAAATCTGGAACTCCCCATAATGCACTGGGACTCACCTGTCAGTAGGGTCGACAAGTGAGATGTCTCGGATTAGAAGGGGAGCCTCGCTGGCAATATAGGTCCCCCGGTAACCTGCAGTTTTCCCAATGTACCTGAAATGCTAAAATTGAGAAATACTTGGTTCATTTAATCTATTCAAACATTGCAGAGATAACAGAACTTCAATTATTGTTGAAATCAATGTCGATCGTTTGTAACGCAGCCTAAAAAGGGCCATATTCTTTTTTAATAATATAAAGTGGGGTTCAACATAAAACATACCATACTTGTTTATCATCATAGTCCAAAACATGACAATGGATTCTCACTAAATTCACTGTAATGATGGTAGCAAAATAAATTACTGGATGGCATTAAGTCTAGTTTGTGAGTTGTAGGATCCTATGGTTCTAGCGATGAAACCGGGCCCTGGTCTTTGCAACTGTAGCTTGGCCTGTGAAGCCATTGAAAAGGCTACCCAGATTCAAAGACAGTGCACTAGAAACCAGTATGATAAAAATATTAGAAGGAAGCCCATCAAGCATTTATGAAGCTCCTCATTGGTAGTAGGGACAGTTTTCTAAAATGCAAAAATAAAATAAATATGTGACTACGCAACAACAACCATAGCTGGCACTATATCAAGTGGGTTATACAGTATGTATAGAAAATATTATACAACTGTTGGGTGTTTATACTGAATGTAGTGTATGAATGTCTTCTCTGTTATGGAAGTGGCAAACATATCCCGTCTTACAACGATGACTAGGATTCTTACCGTGTTCAGCCCGTCCAGGATGACCCAGTTTCTGTGTCTGAAGACCTGGGCCACTTTTCCCTGCTTTCCTTTGTCTTTCCCAGAGAGAATCTCAACCTGGTCAAGGTGGAATACCAGTTTAGAATATCAAAGCATCAGGCTAATGGCTGAATAAACCTTGCCAGTGACACTCCCTTTTCAGTCCTACATCTCATTATTGTGACCTTCCATGTGTTGCTTTTATAGCAAGGAATTGATCAACTCAATGGTTTGCCTAACAGTTTGTTTGTGTCTAATAACTGGTATCTCTGCAAAGGAATTAGGCATATAACTGCAATACCAGTGTTTAGATGGAAGCATAACATTTTCAGTGTATAATATTTATTATTAGAAATTATAAAGTTTGTGGTATATGGCCAACATACCACGGCTAAGAGCTGTATCCAGGCACTCTGCTGCATCGGGCCTAAGAACAACCTTTAGCAGTGATATATTGGCCATATACCACACCCCCTCGTGCCTTATTGCTTAAATATTCCATATCTAAAAATCTTCATTGTCCTTTTGGCATGACCACTTACTGTGTCCCCTTTGAAAACAGACCAGTCCTCATAAGCTATGGGCTCAATGAACACCTTTCTTCTCTTCTTGCCTGGTGGGTTCAATCTCTTGGCAGCTATGGTCCATGGCCGACTTGTGCCGTAGCGGTAGTCTTTAGGGAAGGCAGCCTTAGCGGCCATCGACAGTATGGCTGTTAATCGCATTTTCCTAAGAGAAAAGAAAATACAACAGAATTTTACTTAATTGGTGTGTGCGGTTTGTAAAAATCAAAGGGAGACAACGAGAAGTCATTATCTTTCAACATTTACTACTCAACAGGCTAATTATGGATGCCTATACAGTATAATGACCATATAATTAGGATCTCTATGATAGTGACAGTATAGATAGCTTGCTGGATACATAAGATGAAATGTGCTGATCAGCAAATTCTCCTGTGATGTAAAGTTGATTATAAAATAGATATATTATTTTTAAGTATACACTGTGTGAATAACTGTGTGCATTTTCATTATGTTTTATTGACACAAATGCAACACTGACATTGACCAGTGATGAAAATGATGGCTCTGTCAGTTAGATGCTGGATAACATTGGCTATGCTAGATAGAATGGTAATCGTTCTTCTGGCTATAGCAAAACACACCTGCTATTTTCTGGTTAGTAGTACGTTGCCAAGCGAATATGTAGCTAGTTAGCTTAATTGTAGTAGCTAACCCGAATAAACTAGAGCTAGCAATGTAGCTAATTGTTGTGACATTTTGTTGACAGTTAGCTAACGTTAGTTAGCTTGAAAAGAGAGATGCATGCCGAGGATTCAAGGAAGCTTGAAAGTCAATCGCCTCCACAATCCAGAAAACGCAACTAAAATAGATAGCAAACCAAAGCATATAACATTCATTTCCAAATTATCAATCAGAAAATTGCATTTACCCCTTCTCGTTTTCAATGTCACATGCGTAAATCGTTCCACTTTGACCCCTACTACTTCTTTAGGGGTTGTAATTAGTTTACTGGCTCTCTACCGCCATCTATTGTACGGGTGTAGTGATGAATCTGTGCCACTGTCAGGTGAATGAGGAATGACAGCCAAACGAAATCACCTGCAGACGCCCAAGTCACAAACTGACTTGGGCTCGGGGTCATTAATAGTAGTCTATGAGCCAGCCACCCAAATTTGGGAGTTTTCTGTTATCTCTTTTTCTTTCACCCGCCATCCCATAAATTTTTCCGATAGGACTTTTACCCTATGACAAACATTGTCAGTATAAAACAAGTTCTATAATTCAATCATAAATGGAATGCTTAGATTCACAGCTATCCATCAGACACATTTTCAGGAATGTTCAGTTCAACAGAACTTTGACCTCTAGGGTACATATCAGAATACTTGATACATGTTAAACTGTGTTTGACAAGTGTTTCTGAAAGGTCATGAAATTACCTTTTAAATGATATATTTAACATAATAAACTTTGAATGCACTAGCTACAACTATTGTTGAAAAATCTCACAAATTGTGCCATTGACATTAGAATGTTGGAAACATAGACATAGAATTAATTGTAACTTTAGTGATAGAAGGACCAAATTGCACACACAGCTAGAACAGGTTTAAAAAAAAGACTTGTAGATAGGCCATCACAGGATTCATACATTAACCCCACAGAAGCCTTTTTCCAATATAGCTACCAAACAACTCATTGGATACATTTCGCCTGACCATACCTGTATGAAATATAATTGTAGTATCCACAATTATATCTTAAAATGTGATGAAGAATACAGAACCAAATGATCCAGGTGTGCCAGATATATATGTACAATTATTCACAGAATTGTTGAATGTGCACAAAAAGCTGTTTGAATCACTAACTTCTGGAGATGTTATGATCAATAAGTGCAATTTTTCATCTTCAAACAAGCAAAATGGAGAAGTACATGTGAATAGTCATGGATGTGAGTGGATTAAAATGATATACAGTGTTATCCTATTAAAAGGTTATTGTGGTTATTATGACAGTTTGATGTTTTAATACCTCCGAATATGTCCCTGTTCACAGGGTGGATTGCAGAACTAAATAGCTGAAGCTCCTTTCGTCATGTCTTTAGTCAAATCAGTATCCTAGTGTCGAACAGAAACAACAGCTGCCACAGAGGTCAAGTCTATAAAACTATAACTACAGCAGCAGTCAAACTCATAGGATAACCTATTTAACTCATTCATGGAATGACAGAAACACTTTACATTTTTCCATCGATTTAAATTAGTCAAGTGTGTGGCTACATGTCAAATGTGTTACTAAAGTCTGGCATGGATATAGCCATATGATGAATCCAAAAAGGTGTAATTGGAACTTTGCCCCAAAGAAATTAAAATTTAGTGGAGACACAGAGGTGCTGGCATGTGTACAATAAATACATTAAATTAGAATTAATAAAACACAATAAAGCCTGGAGTCTTATTTCCATTGTGATCCTTCTATTTAATGTTATTTCAATTCAATTGAATGCGGTTTTAATGTTATTGACCATTCAGCACTGGAAGCTGTCCCCACACAATTTGCCCAGTTTGTGACTTGTTCATTTCATACTCTGCTAATTGTAGTAGGCTAGTTTGACAGATTGATATTGAATATATCCAACTTACTGACTTGAACCTCTTGTCATGTTTAACCATCACAATAAAATGGTGACATAAACTAGTTATTTTATAAATATACAATTGTTTTCACATACAAATGGATTCTATTTCTATGTTTTCACTCAATGTTCTTTGATGTACACTACATGGCCAAAAGTATGTGGACACCTGCTCGTCGAACATCTCATTCCAAAACCATGGGCATTAATATGGAGTTGGTCCCCCCTTTGTTGCTGTAACAGCCTCCAATCTTCTGGTAATATTTTTTCCCCCACTAGATGTTTAAACATTGCTTTGGAGACTTTCCATTCAGCCACAAGAGCATTAGTGAGGTCGGGCACTGATGTTGGGCAATTAGGCCTGGCTCGCAGTCGGCATTCCAATTTATTCCAAAGGTGTTCGATGGGGTTAAGGTCAGTGCTCTGTGCAAGCCAGTCAAGTTCTTCTACACCAATCTCAAGAAACCATTTCTGTATGGACCTCGATTTGTGCACGGGGGCATTGTCATGCTGAAACAGGAAAGGGCCTTCCCCAAACTGTTGCCACAAAGTTGGAAGCACAGAATCGTTTAGAATGTCATTGTATGCTGTAGCGTTAACATTTCCCTTCACTGGAACTAAGGGGCCTAGCCCGAACCATGAACAACAGCCCCAGACCATTATTACTCCTCCACCAAAATTTACAGTTGGCATTATGCATTGGGGCAGGTAGCATTCTCATAACATCCGCCAAACCCAGATTCGTCTGTCAGACTGCCAGATGGCGAAGCGTGATTCATCACATCCAGAGAGTGCGTTTCCACTGCTCCAGAGTCCAATGGCGGTGAACTTCACACCACTCCAGCCAACGCTTGTCATTGCGCATGGTGATCTTAGGCTTGTGCACTTCATGGCTGAGCCATTGTTGCTCCTAGACGTTTCCACTTCACAATAACAGCACTTACAGTTGACCGGGGCAGCTCTAGCAGGGCAGAAATTTCACAAACTGACTTGTTGGAAAGGTGGCATCCTATGATGTTGCCACATTGAAAGTCAGTGAGCTTCTCAGTACAGGCTATTCTACTACCAATGTTTGTTTATGGAGATTGTGTAACGGATGTGAAATGGCTAGCTAGTTAGCGGGTACGCTCTAGTAGCGTTTCAATCAGTTACGTCACTTGCTCTGAGACTTAAGTAGGGTTTCCCCTTGCTCTGCGAGGGCCGCGGCTTTTGTGGAGCGATGGGTAACGACGCTTCGTGGGCGACTGTTGTTGATGTGTGCAGAGGGTCCCTGGTTCGCGCCCGGGTCGGGGCGAGGGGACGATTTAAAGTTATACTGTTACATTGATGCTGTTGACCCGGATCACTGGTTGCTGCGGAAAAGGAGGAGGTTGAAAGGGGGGTGAGTGTAACGGATGTGAAATGGCTAGCTAGTTAGCGGGTACGCGCTAGTAGCGTTTCAATCAGTTACGTCACTTGCTCTGAGACTTAAGTAGGGTTTCCCCTTGCTCTGCAAGGGCCGCGGCTTTTGTGGAGCGATGGGTAACGACGCTTCGTGGGCGACTGTTGTTGATGTGTGCAGAGGGTCCCTGGTTCGCGCCCGGGTCGGGGCGAGGGGACGTACTAAAGTTATACTGTTACAATTGCATGGCGGAGTGCTTGATTTTATACACCGGTGTGGCTGAAATCAACTAATTTGAACAGGTGTCCATATACTGTTGGCCATGTAGTGTATTACTGTAATGATCGCAAAATGTATGCGTATAATTTTTGTCAACGCTTTAAGTTTTATGATAAATTGTTTTTAAATTGTTTTTTTCCAATAGTTTCAGGTCCTGGCATTAAGAGAGAGTCACTGGATTCCTCTGAGAAGAGTGTCTGAGATTCGGATCTTGTCATTTGTGGCCTCTACTGCACATTCTGAAAACAAAGGAAACTGAAATTGTCTATGTTGTACCCTTGCCTTGTAATATTTAAGGTTTTCACACTCTTCTCCATGGTGCCCATCCTCTATGTATTTCTCCAGAAATATGTCAAGCATTTTCTGGAGGACAGTCCCTGTCAAGTTGCTAACAATCTGAATACTCCTTCAGTACAGTACTTCAAACTCTTTTGGACTCGGTTTGCCCTCACAGAATCCAGACTTAATGGTTACCCTTAGATTTCTTCTGTCAACACCGTCAATTTTTCCATTCACAATCCGGATGACACCCTCTGCAAATTTGAGCCTAGCAGCGGATATGCTTGTTATAGCCTCAAAGCAGGTTAGATTTAAGTAATCTTGCGTAGTGGCCTTGGGTGGGCTGATGCTTTGCTGCAGATAAACAGAAATGATCATTAACATTTGAAAATACTTGGTCACAGTGAATTGTGTCTCCTCTGTAAATCTACAGAATCCATTTTCAGGTATTTAAATGTAGGAAATAGATTGATGGCACACCCCGGTCTCATGTCCCTGAGAAAATACAGCCAAATAGAGTTAAGGATGTCTTCTCTCTCTCTGTGTGTGTGTGTGTGTGTGTGTGTGTGTGTGTGTGTGTGTGTGTGTGTGTGTGTGTGTGTGTGTGTGTGTGTGTCTGTCTGTTAGTGAGAGTGAGTTTATTACCTGGCATCCTTAGTCGATCTATTGTTGGTGTTTGTACTGTTCTTTAAGTATCATTATAACAATGTTTAAAGCATGAGTGCTGCAGATTACCGGATATTACCTACTACTGTAAATCTAGTTTGAATAACTTGGTGATAAATGGCAAGATTCCAAGACTAATGCTAAACCACAGAAAGAACAATGAGACAGATATTCCACCGGATGTATAAATGTGAAGCATCCGGTGTGCGTTTCCACTCACTACCAAATATGGTGATGTCGCATAAAACACGCGCTACAAAAATAAGGGCTCGCAATTGAAACCAATCTCGCACATTTACTGCATTTTGTTCAATCAACCCTGACATCAACAAACTTTTTCCCTCGTCAGCGCATTTGTGACAAATTGGGCAAAATCATTGTCGGAGCATCTGGTTGCCGTTTCTACTCACTACCAAATATGGTGATGAGAGGAAGCCCACCGGCCAGCAGTGGGAGAAGATGGAGCGAGATGGACTTTGGCCGACATTCTGATTCATTTTCTCATCGATGAAACATTTGATCGTCATACAGTTTTCTGTTTGCAAAACTAGAATCTGTAATAGACAGAGTGGACTGGGTTTTGTAGACTTTACCCTTTGCCAAAGTTTTTGGCAATTTACTCCCATTGGACACGATATGCTCTGGTCTATCTTGGGTTAGTTACAAAAAAATCTTTGGCTAACCTTGCATCAGTTGTGTGGCTGTTTCTGTGTAGTGGTTGCCACCCAGTGGACAAATGGGAGAACTTTTAAAGTGACATTCAAAAATGTCATAAATTACCTATCTACATGATATGGAGCAAGTTCCTGTACTCCCTGTTCACTCATGACTGCACAGCCAGGCACGACTCCAACACCATCATTACATTTTCCGATGACACAACAGTGGTAGGCCTGATCACCGACAAGACAGCCTATAGGGAGATCAAACACCTGGCCGTGTGGTGCCAGGACAACAACCTCTCCCTCAATGTGCTCAAGACAAAGGAGATGATTATGACCTACAGGAAAAGGAGGACCGAGCACGCCCCCATTCTCATCAACGGGGCTGTAGTGGAGCAGGTTGAGAGCGTCAAGTTCCTTGGTGTCCACATCACCAACAAACTAACATGGTCTAAGCACACCAAGACAGTCGTCAAGAGGGCACGACAAAACCTATTCCCCCTCAGGAGACTGAAAATATTTGGCATGGGTCCTCAGATCCTCAAAAGGTTCTACAGCTGCACCATCGAGAGCATCTTGACTGGTTGCATCACTGCCTGGTATGGCAAATGTTCGGCCTCTGACCGCATGGCACTGCGGAGGGTAGTGTGTACGGCCCAGTACATCACTGGGGCAAGCTTCCTACCATCCAGGACCTCTATACCAGGCGGTGTCAGAGGAAGGCCCTAAAAATTGTCAAAGACTCCAGCCACCCTAGTCATAGATTGTTCTCTCTGCTACCGCACGGCAAGCGGAACCGGAGCGTCAAGTCTAGGTCCAAGAGGCTTCTAAATAGCTTCTACCCCCAAGACATCCTGAACATCTAGTCAAATGACTACCCAGACTATTTGCAGTGACCCCCGTCTTTAATAACTCTACCTACATGTACATACTACCTCAAATAACCGGTGACCCCGCACATTGACTCTGTATCGGTACCCCCCATATATGGTCTCGCTATTGTTATTTCACTGCCGCTCTTTAATTACTTGTTACTTTTATCTCTTATCCGTATTTTTTTTAAACTGCATTGTTGGTTAGGGGCTTGTAAGTAAGCATTTCACTGTAAATTCTACACCTGTTGTAACCGGTGCATGTGACTAATAATAATTTGAAGTTCAGTATATTACATCAAGACACTGATGAAAATCAATCTGATCATGTTGAGTCATCTTATCAGTTCATTGTAGCAAGCCATCAAATGTATTTCTCAAACAAGCCCTTCTGTGTGGCATATGGTACTATGGCTGCGTCTACACAGGCAGCCAGATTCTGATCTTTTGCCCAATTGTTGGTCTTTTGACTATGAAGATTTACGGGACAGAGAATCACATCTTTGTGAAAAACTGTTTCACAACACAGCACAATGGCCAATTTATATGGAGATTAGCCTGGAGCCATTTTCTCTGTTAAATCCTACTCAACTAAGCTTACATTAATAACATATTACTGTGAAGCTTTAAAATGCTGTAAACTGTGATTTTCTCCAGTAGGCTTTAATTCAACTCAAATTACAGATATTGTTTTTGCACAAATTGAACAGTTTATTTGCAACATTGAAACAGTAAGATACAATTGTATAAAAATAAAGAGAAAACTAATTTTTTTTAAAAGTGGTTTGTGATCTGTACCGAAGACAAGGAGTACCATATATTTGTTTAATAACTATTAGTCTTTCTCATCGTTATCTAAAGCAGCTTAAAATGAACCAACATTCTCATAATCTGCTTCCAGTTTCTGAATAGCTGTCTAGCAAAAAAACATGTTTTCATTCAAAATGCAATTTTGGCAATATCACAGTTTTCAAAGTGATTTGAGGATTTATGTCCAGTTAATATGCTGACAACACAAATTATAAAAACTAAAAGGTCTCTAAACACCAGCATAATCTTGTTTGTTCTGGAAGAGATAAGCCCTACAGTGTCAAATCAACATCATGTTCTCATGGCTTCAGACCGCAGGATAAAAAATAAAAAAAGCGTTTTGGGTGAAAGAGAAAAAAGAAAAGTAAATTGGCAGCACATTCAATAGAATGACAAAAAAAAAACCAGCTAAATAAATAACAATAGAACATTGTACCATACAACGTGCTCCGCTAACTTTCGCAATGGCGCAGCATACAAAGAAAGTGGTTTAGCAATGTAGACCTGATGCTACAAAAATACTGTTAGAAAAAAGGCTTTTTTTTGTGTTCCTCGCAATATGCATCCACACTGCCTGTGATTTGAGTGGACACGTTAGTTAGTCAGGAGCCATTTTTCTTTTTTTTGTGGCAGTGTAGCGGCAGTGGCAGTTGTTGTGGCAGTGTGGTGATGCAGTCCTTCATGTACATTCGATAAATCGGCTTTCTTGGCTCTTTCATTAAATACACATAAGTCTAGTCAATGGAACCTCGTCTCCAAAGTATATACAGCACAATATAATACACATTATTATATAACAGCAGTGAGTCATGTTAAACAGTCTGCCCTTTGATTCACACCGGCTGGTATCGTACCAGAAGAAAACGGTGTCCTTTTAGTTGAGTTACCACATCAGGCCATACAGTCTTACTCGCTGTCATGACAGTCCACACACAGTGCTGCAGTTAGCCGTGTTCATGTAAAACCCCATGGCTCAAGAGTGACCATGTAAAGGCTACATTGTTCTCAGGTAGAGTGGATACGGTATGTCAATAGGGTGAGGTGTGGTTGACTGTGCTCAGATAGGGGTGTTGGGAAGATGCCCATTGGAGCCCCTCGGCGTGCCGTTGCACACGACCCCGGTGGCTTGGCCGTTGTGGGCCATCTGCCCATTCCGCATGCCATTGCTGCATGGCGACTGATCCCCCCGAAGGGCCTCCCGCTCCTGAGAGCCACCCCTCTCCGAGTCCCTCCCTGGGGTGTTGGCCTGGGGTGCCGTCCTGCTGCGGCAGCGCTGCCTCACGCTATACAGCGTCATAGTTAGCAGAATACTAACGCAGCACGCTAGCAGTACAGACACCACCACCAGCTCCATCAGGTAGGTTTGCCCCAGCAGCAGCTTCTCCCCTCCCCGCCACTTCGCCTCAGTCTCAGTCTCCCCCGACTGCTCCACCCAGAAAGTAAAGTTCCTGCTGGTCCACCTCGTGGTGACCGGAGTCTCCCTTGCTGGCGCGGTGGGCTCCGGCTCGGTCTGCTTGGGCCCAGTCAAGTGAGGAGTGAGCCTTCCTCCTGAACCAGCCTGGGTGGATGGGGGGAGGGCTGGGCTCTGGGGGCGTGTGGTCGTCATGCCAGGGGCAGTGGCCTGAGGGGTGGGGCTGCTCTTCTGCTTTACCTGGTAGATGGCCAGGTTCTGCTGGAAGCCGTTCTCTGTGGAGAGACACAGGTAGTGGCCCAGGGTGGCGGGCGTGGCCAGGAAGTGCAGGCTTCCATCCTCCAGCTGCAGGTAGAGGTCTGAGGAGAGGCGGCTGTTGGGTCGCTCCCAGTGGCGGTGGGCCAGGCTCGAGGCCTCTGGGCACTGCAGTCGCACCACCTCATTCAGGGACACAGACACCAGCTCACCTAGGGGAAAGGAGTCTAACAGAAATCAGGAGTCACTGACTGAGGCCCAAGCTTAGACTGAGCCGGATGCTAGTTATGGCAGTTGGCGGCTAAGCTAGCGGCTAGCCCACAAGCAAAGGCTTGAGCACACACACACACACACTGCAGTGTGTATCTATGTTTTCATGGGTTGCATGTTGTCAAAATATTGTTCTGAACATTCGTTCTAGATTGATGACTGAGCATTCTACTCAATGCATCCTCAATGAGTGCTGATTAAGATTTCATCACAAGAGCATTACGGTGGCTTCGAAATACTATGACATTCATAAGGAGGCAAATAATTAGTAGGAAAACCTTTTGTCATCATTTTGTTGTCACCAGATTGACTTTAGATGCAGTATAACACTAGTTAGCTAGCTAAGATCGAGGGGATCGAGGCCACCGGATTTTAGCTAGCTAATGTTAGCATTGCTAGTTATTTTTGACAAACGTTGCTAGCTAATGACAACATTGCTTTCTGACTAAAGTACATTTGACGACATGATAACGCTGGCAAATGTCATCATATTTTCAGGCACTATGGTGTAATTTAGACAAAAGAGTAGTTAGCCTCCATCCAGAATGGCTGGGCTTAGCACCACTTTAGGGCACCACTATGTTGGTGCAACCTATGAATACTATACTATCTAGCTATACTAGTCTGACGGGATAAGGATAAGTATGAAGATGTGTGATTCTCACCTGCTTTTCCTTTGTGCAGTCCAAATCTGGATTTGGGCGAAGCACACGCCTCCTGCACATTCCCTCCTTCCACATCCTGGCCTCTGTAGAAGACGAGATAAACACTGTCAGTTTGTGTGTGGGTATATTTGTTTACGTTTGAGTTTGTGTTATTTATTCTGTGCGTCGGTCCATGCAAAGTTCCTGTTTACATTCTGGTTAACTCTATAATGATGCATAAAACATACTTAAAAAAAAAATATATATATATATATATATATATATATTATTCACTGTATCAGGGATAGCGTAGCGTACACAGACGTTTTGGCATTACAGCCTTCTTCACTGTGTAGGTACAAATTATTGTATTATTTTTTAGATTGGGATTACGATCTTGTCTCATCGCTGCAACTCCCCAACGGGCTCGGGAGAGGTGAAGGTTGAGTCTTGCGTCCTCCGGGATCGAACCCCAGGCTGTAGTGACACCGCAACACTGCGATGCAGTGCCTTAAACCGCTGTGCCACTCGTTAGGCCATACAAATCTTTTTTGAATGAAGATTTGTACCTACACACTGAAGAAGACTGCAAAGCCGAAACTTCTGTGTACACCATCTCTGATGCAGTGAATATTATTATTTTTTATATATTAAAAAATGAAGTAAGCTTTATGCGTCATCTTTCTGAGTGCGGACCCATCACACTTTTTTGCTTTTCTGAATTCACAGGTTTTAAGCACCAACTACACTTCTGGGAGAGTGCAGTGGGCTCTATAACTCTATAATGTAAAAAAATGTATTTATAAAATGACCCAATGAAAGTATCTACTCTACCTACACCCTAAATAAATACCCATTAAATGTTATTCTGTTAATTCTTAAATATTATGGGCCAGTTTAAAGTTTAAAGGACACATTAAGCCTACTCCTGCACTAAGAAGCATGTTCAATGGAGATTATCAATTTAATGTTATTTTTAGTAGAGGAATAGTCTCATCTGTGCAGGGAATACAGCCCTGAAGGAAATAAATGAATTCCACAAAATCAAACGCAACGGCCTTTATCCAAAAGTTATTTTTAACACCCGGCTCTATGCAAGTATCATATTACACTTGCCATGGTACATTCTATTAATCTATTTGATTGGTGTTGTGCCTGCTGAGTGGAGTGGTTGTAATGTAACATGATGGGGTGTGACACTCACGCGTTGTCCTGGATGCTGGTGGCGTGGGTGCAGACGTTGACGGAGGGGTCCCAGCCACAGAAGGGATCCCGGGACAGCACACACTCGGCACAGCTCCAGTAGTAGGAGCAGTTGGAGACCGGGACCCTCGCCACGCCTTCTGATGAGCCCACAAACACCACACCCTGTGGGGGTGAAGGATAGCATTAGTGCTAATTCGCTAATGTTAGTGTACATGGGAGATAAGGACAGAACCATGTTAGCATTAATATACACTTAATGAACAATGGCACAAACTGATGATTGGGTAGTAATTAAGAGAATAATTAATTTAAACTAATCTTGTCCATCTTGGTTAAACCAAGGCGCTCTCAACACTGGGGTTGTGGGTCACGTACTGAATATAACACCTTCAACTGATAGTTGCTTTGGATAACAGTGTCCGCTAAATGACCATATTTTAGCTCAGTCAGAAAACAAAGATTCTCTGCGACATGGTGTGACCCTTACTTGACATGATGTCCTAAATAACTTGAGTTCTACAGCCAGCCATACTGAACCAGAACTAAACCGTGCACACCTGGAATACATTTGTCACACTGGAGAGCTGCGTTGTGATATACACACCCCATACAGACAGCTTGCCACTGTTATGTGTATTTAATGAAAGAGCCAAGAAAGCCGATTTATCGAATGTACATGAAGGACTGCATCACTACACTGCCACAACAACTGCCACAAAAAAATAAAAATGGCTCCTGACTAACTATTAACTAACGTGTCCACTCAAATCACAGGCAGTGTGGATGCATATTGTGAGGAACACAAAAAACAGCCTTTTTTCTAACAGTATTTTTGTAATATCAGGTCTACATTGCTAAACCACTTTCTTTGTATGCTGCGCCATTGTGAAAGTTAGCGGAGCACGTTGTACGGTACAATGTTCTATTGTTTTTGTTTTTTCTTTTTGTCATTCTGTTGAATGTGCTGCCAATTTACTTTTATTTTTTCTCTTTCACCCAAAACGCTTTAAAAAAAAATCCTGCGGTCTGTGAAGCCATGAGAACATGATGTTGATTTGACACTGTAGGGCTTATCTCTTCCAGAACAAACAAGATTATGCTGGTGTTTAGAGACCTTTTAGTTTTTATAATTTGTGTTGTCAGCATATTAACTGGACATAAATCCTCAAATCACTTTGAAAACTGTGATATTGCCAAAATTGCATTTTGAATGAAAACGTGTTTTTTTGCTAGACAGCTATTCAGAAACTGAAAGCAGATGAGAAAGTTGGTTCATTTTATTATTTCTCTCGCTCGCTCGCTCTCTCTCGTGTAGCAGATCCGAGAGAAAGGGCTTATCAGGGCTAAAACCATGGCCTTCTCTACTGTCATGCTGCCTCGGACACATAGTCCTGCAAAACCTTACCAACTTCTGTTACTTTAGCCTACACTACGGTGTTCAGTGTACACTTAATAGTTCAACGGTCCCAAAAATGAAACAATTTGTATTCGTCATCAGTATTTCATTATGTGTGAAGGCTGTTAGATAAACTTTGAAATATTATATGCAGTGGTAATACAAATGTTTCACAGAGTTTCTGCATGTGCAATTGACTTTGTGTCTATTCCGTGCTAACCAATCACCTCGCACTTCACAGACGGCATGAAGCCAGCAAGTGACACGGACTCCACAGGCCATGTCCATCTGTCAGTCACCAGCAGATGTGACTTGATTGGTTGAGACCTCTGGGCATGCTGGTGAGGTTAGAGAGCAGATGAACCCAGCGCACGCATACACACACTGACCCCTCACCAGGGCCTGCCTGCCTGCCCCACCATATGCATCACACGAAGAACTAGCGTGAAACTCGCTCCACTGTCGCGTGATTCACTGTGTTATACTTTAATGCGATCTGTTCCTCAGGGGCGAGCAATTGCTTGCCTCGCTGTGAAAGGAACTGACAAGGCCGTCACGCATGAGGTGACCAGATGTTTGGTTGTGGGGAAGGTTGAGGGAAGAGATGACAGGGGCAGTTAATCTACAGGAAACATCTTCTGAGAGCTTTGGCGACAGGGGGATTCACAGTTTGCCTCATGCACGGTTGAAGCACTAAAGTTAAGTGCCAGCGGGTTCTGAATTAAAATGTTATGTGACAGCGAGGCGAGGGTAAAGTGGAATGAGTACTCAACTTGAGATGGAGAATATTTAATGACTAGAACGGTACCTTTGATATGGAAAGCAGGAGGTTCTTCACAGGTTGAGGCTGCTCAAAGACCTGGATCTCCTCAATGATGTGTGCACCCTTCTCCAGCAACACTGCTTTGTGGAGGTAGCCCAATTCTGAAAGCAAGCGTTTGAAAGAAATGACTAACACGGTAATGGTGTGCACATGCATACATGTACTGAGTAATACAGTCATATTTAGGCCGATTCCAGGTCAATTGCCTGCCACACCGAGTTAAATAAATGTCCAGTACCTGTGAGCAGGAAGAGAACGGTGAAGTCCTTGCCATTGGCGGCCTGTACTCTCTGGGTGACCACATGGCTGTAGCGCTGGTCAGGTGACACCATGGTCAGGCTCCGCCCCACAGGGTGTACGCTGTCATCCGCGAGGAAGTTTTCTTTGACAAAGCGAAGGGTGTTGTCTGAGGCATTGTGCAGGCCACACTGAGATGAGGGAGAGACAAATGGGATTGAGCCAGGCACAGCTACTGAGAAACATCCAGCTGTGTGCCAATTGCCTGGTCTGGGAGTCATCCACAACAATTATGTTAAGGAGTTTGAGGAAAAACGTTGAATAAAGAAGACTCCAAAGTCTTAAAACTCCAATATCACATTTATTATTCCAATGTGTGGAAGTCTATTCTTGCTGAACATCAAACCAGGCCATGCTTATGATCGAAGGCAGTGGTATTCAAACTTTTTCAACAGGGACCCCATTTTTTCCACCAGGATTTCTGGGGACTCAATTTCCCCCCCAAGAATTTCACCCCATCCCAAATCTGATGACACAACTTTAAAATCTGTACATTTAGATTTTTACAACAACAAATAACCTTCAATTAATTGCATCTTCATCTCTTCATCAAAATGAAAAGAAACCAATAAATACATTTACTCAATAAAATTGTATCTTTCAAATGATCTATCTCAAAAAGGTTAAGATAACTACAATCTGGTAGCGGCTAAATTTGTAAAAACTTGAACACCCTTCTGAAATTACACTCCCATACAATAATCTGTACTCTGATAAATGTTTTACATTTAAAAACCACTGATGTAAGGCATGGCTGATTTAATCCTCAATAGGGAGACAAAACAATATGTCAATGAATCTAAGACAAATCAGAAACTTAACATCTACCTGGGCAAGGATAAACACTGCATTCTCCCAGCATTGTTTTGTCTAGAGAAGTTGTTTTAACTTCATATGTATATTTTCCTTTTATCCAACTTCTTAGAAGAAGCTAACAAGCCAATTTATTTCTGCTAACCCTCTGGGGACCTCTGTCATTCGAGACGGGGACACCGCTTACCTCTCCAGGGTTGGCGACCTTCTCCTGAACCCGCATGCTCCACCGAAGCGTGTCCCGATTCAGGACCTTGTAGTTGCCTGCGAAAACCGCTTTGATATCGCCAAGGCGGAACGCACACACTGCCGACTGCCCTGAGTTCACCGACCTAGTAGAGCACAAACATCAAAGACACTTGCGGTCACAACCATGCAACAATCTGGTAGCAGCTAAATTTGTAAAAACGTGAACACCCTTCTGAAATGCACTCCTTGTTTCAAAAACCCTCGACACACCAACCAGTCTTTCAAAAACAAGTGGTCTTATTTGACAAATCTTTTTCAGGGATTCAAATAAAATTCAGTTCAATAGTAGTTGAACTAGTTCAATACTAGTTCAATACTGAACTAGCAAGGTACAGGTAACTGACAAAATAAAGGAAACACCAACATAAGTGTCTTAATAGGGCGTTGGGCACCACGAGGCAGAACAGCTTCAATGCACCTTGGCATAGATTCTACAAGTGTCTGGAACTCTATTGGAGGGATGCGACACCATTCTTCCACAAGAAATTCCATAACTCAGTGGGGGTTTTACAGTGGCGTGCTTTCATGAATGCCAAGTGAAGCCACGCTTCCGACCAAAAAAGATTTAAGAAAAAAAAAACATAAAATAATGTATTTAGTCTTTTCATAATTTCCTTCAATATGCAAGAGGCTGAATATATCAACCACAAAAAAAGAGAGGGGGGGGGGGGTCTAGTTTGGATTTGGCGTCACTCCTATCAAATCGCATTGAGAGCATACCTCATTGACAAAAACAACTTGAATTGTTGCATCTCATTGTGTTGTTGTTCTCCAGTGGTTATCTAGCTAGCTAAAATTGTCCCCATCCTAAATCGCCATGGATTTGGACTTGTGGTTTAACTTAATTCTCCGTACTAGCCAATGATTATAATGGTGATTCTGATCCAACCATTAATTAATAGATTGTACCCCTGGCCTGAGAAGATGGAAGTTCAATACGCACCCACCTACAGAGAAAGAAATCTGAACCATGGACAGCCACATTATATTTAGCTTTTGTTGATTGGACTAAATAGTTTTTGGTATCTTTTAGTTGTCACTGTATTAGACTAAGCAGAGGTGATTTGATGATGTTGAAATGGTACTGGAATAGTGGAGGCAGCTCCTGTTTTCTTTGAGACTTGCGGTAACTCTCCACGGTTCTAAAATAAATAGTTGTTTAATGATCTGAAAATGTCAGAAACATTAACTTGCTTGCCCATGCTGTAGGTCATGTAACTGTTTGTTACATGCAATATGCTTTGTTGACTTCACCAGAAAGAGGATGCTCTCCGGTTTTGTGATGAAACGAAGATGTGGTTGAATTTACTTAAGGTATATGAACTAACAGGTTATAGAGCAAACAACGCAATTATCACAATACATAGGTTGTAATCTGGCTTTTTTTTTCTTCTGGCTTCACCAGTGATTTTACCCACGCACCACTACTGGTTCCCATAAGTGTTCAATTGGGTTGAGATCTGGTGACTGAGACCTGTACATATCATTAAGACCTGCTAACAAGAAACCGTTGCCATTCCTACGGGAGACTGTCAACAGATGACTTCATCCCATTCATAGCGTATAGAATGTATAAACTACTGACCACTGAGAGCTGAAGATGCCGAAGAAGAGGGTGTCGTCCACTGGGGCGCCCTCAGGTGGCGGGAGGGTGACGATGTCCTGGATGACGTTGTAGGGCAGCTCGTTGTCAGACTGGCACAGGAGCTGGGCTTTGGCGAAGGTGGTCCAGCGTCGTTGCAGGGTACGCTGGCCCCCTACGTCACTCTGGGACGGACAGGAAATGGTTGAGAGGATTACCATTAACACGCATCCGCACACACGCAGGCATACAACCACACAATCAATGGTTTACAA
The DNA here is from genome assembly GCF_045679555.1 of Salvelinus alpinus. NCBI lineage: Eukaryota > Metazoa > Chordata > Actinopteri > Salmoniformes > Salmonidae > Salvelinus > Salvelinus alpinus. The sequence continues at coordinate 36,364,372 of NC_092114.1, forward strand.
ACACACAATAATGCATCTCTTAGGGTCTTACCGTGCAGACTTGGGCGATGCGAGATACAGTGAACTTGTCAATGAAGTCGTACTCCCGGCCCACCTCGCTGAAGAAGAAATAGATCTTCTCTTCGCTGGGGACAAAGTTGGAGCTGATGAAAGTGGGATCTGGAGAAAAAGATTGAACAATTGGCTAGACTAATTGAGAGATAAGTGCGTTACTGAAAGCTGGTTAGGCAAATTAATTAACGAAGGAATCATTGGAAAGTATTCCAGACGTATTGTTTAGGAGGCTTAATCAACACCAAACAACTTATCATTCAACGATTTCCTTTAAAAAAAATAGAGTGCTTTAAAATACCTGTTTAAATACAGAAGTCAAAATGTACATTTCCTTTTAGTTGTGATTTATGTGGAAAAGGTTACTTGTAGGTATTTCTCCCTCTGTCACGTCTTGCTAAATATCCAATATATGTAAGAGCCTTGGGGGTGTGTGTAATACATCATGAGTAGTTTGTTGCAGACACGTACCCTCCAGCCAGCCCAAAGTGTCGTCCAGCTTCAGATCAACATGGCCGCCCTCGCTGAGGTGACGGGAGATGACCGGCCGGTTTCCCATGTAGTCCGCTACCGTTCCAGTGTACAGCTCTCCATCTAAACACACACACACAGTGAGCGTCATCCAGTACGAGCCCATGTGTGCCTCAAACATGTGAATCTGAGTAAACATACAGGAGAATGACATAACAGCCAAAGCTGAAAAATTCCAGAGTGCAATACCTCTATTAATGATAGAGTTGTACTGGCTTTGGATGACAACAAGGTCATTGTCAGAGGAAAGAAAAACGATTGTTGTACAGTCAGTGCATGAAATCATTATGTACTGTACTTGAGATGGCCTTCCACATCAAGACACAATGCCTTAGCAGGTGACGACAGATTCTGTCAAGGCTTGATATTTATTGCGAGGGATACAAGATGTTTGCAATGTTGGAGACAGATTCTGCTGGGGGCAGATTCTCACAATCAGTCAAAATTAAAAATGGTAAGTGAAATCACAATCTTGTAAACATAAAATGTTAATTATGGCCATTGGCAGATTTATAGGCCTGATCAGGATACATATGCAAAACTGCTGCCCACCCTCCTGTAACGTTTGCTAGCAGTCACATGTCGCCCACATAACGGTAAAGACATCAGGCCAAGGATTTATTGACAAGAGGATTATCCGCGTCTGCTCTTCCTCTCTCTCACACAATCACAGATTAAAACAGCACCACTTTATCATGGCAATCTCCACCCCCTTCACGCACACTATTCTTTACCCTACAATGATACGGGACAAATATGATGACATTGAAGAGACCAAGAAGTTCACATGGATCCCAATCCCCCGGATCCCAAGGCACTCCTGTAGATCTGAAAGGATTGGATTGGTTCAAGCAATATGTTAATTGCTTCATGTTGCCTTCTCATTCGTTGGGTAAATTTTTTTTGCCAAATAACTCAGACCTGTCAAATCCTTTCAGATCTCAGGAGTAGACACCAGTATACCATGACATCGTTGGTTCCGTTCAGTGCATTGAAAGTCATTGGGTTGAGTGACTACATTGACTGGAGCGCCGACCGCAATGGAACACTTCCTGGAGAATGTGTAAGGCTATGTCGTCATCATTGCCCTTTGCCAATTATATTTCCTTGTTCGTTTGGCTACCCCCTCCACTTCCTGTGAGTCATCTCTTACCGACGGTGATGGCCGAGTTACGTTGGTAGGGGTCGTAGGGGCAGCGACCTCTGCCCTCCTCTGGCTTTCCGCTGAGGCCCGTCACCAGGGAGAACGTCTCAGAGTTCTGTAAGGAAAAGAGCAGAGCAGGGTCACACCAAAGGTCATGACTCATGAGGAAGCCTACGCTAATCCGTGTTTAGTGCAGTTTTATCAAAGACCATAAGAGTTACAGACCTGCTACACTGGACACTTCATTTTCTGCTGAGCATATGCCACGAGTAACACCCTCCCCCGTAGTCAATTAATCCTGCTACAATGGCCGTATGAGCGAAGCGTCCTATTGAAGCGTGACAGTAGGCTTGGAGTCTATTTTCTGCTAATTGAACATCGGCTCATGAGGGTAAATACATGATTAAGTGGCTTGAGCTGCCAGTGTTGCTCCTAAAAACCTACAAGTGTTATTAGGCTACTAGAGATCGTAACCTCTCCTGTACAACCTGGCAGAAATGTAAAAATGACTACTAAAGAAACACATGCTTCTTTGACGCTAAAGGATGCTTAATTCTAGCTAAGTATATAAAGGAGCAACCGAATTGTCTTTATCTATACCACAGACGGAGATAGATACAAGTGTAGCCCAGTCTTGGGAATCATTATATGTGAGGGATGTCCTGTCTGAGTGGCCTGGCTAGCGTTGGCTATGTGCGTGTAGTAGGGCAAAGCTGCCAGCATCAACATGACCTGAGTTAACAGGCTGGACTGGTGGTCACGCGAGGATCCATCTCTTACACATTATCACACAGAAATGAACACACACAGTCTCAGCCCCTGGGCATCTCACTCCGGGGGCGAGCCAGCAGAGTATGAAAACATTGCTGGGGCTGGTTGTTGAGCTCAGTACCGCACATATATAACTGGATTAAGACATGATCAACCTCGTGTGAAGCACCGGCACGCACGTTTCTGAGCAAAAACATGACCTACAGCCGTGATGTTCTTGGCACTAATGTCGTTGCCATTGAATATCTAATATGGGTTTACTGTACAGCCCATGACCAAGCACCATTACCCTCTTAAGAGAGTTGGAGAAGATGCTCAGTGGGTGGGAGAGAGGTGAAAGATGGAACAAAAAAACGAATAGAGAGAGGGTGAGGGAGGCAGTGACGGAAGGAGAACAAATAGGGATAAACAACCAATAAAATAAGCTTGAGACAGTGATAAATGCAAGATTGTGTGGGATGGATACTAAAACCTGTTAAGTTCTTGTTCTCCTCACTATTTGCCCTTGAGTACACTGCTTGGATAACACTGAATCATACATTCGGTGACGATAAAGCTTGTTTTTATTTGAATATGGAGTATGAGAAAAGTATTTTAAGAAAATAATCTATGTAGGTGTGGGTTACAATATACTGAACAAATGTATGTCACGCCAGTAAAAGATTGGAGTAAAAGTTACATGGAGAAGGAGAAAAAAGAATCTTACGATGTAAGTGCAGCGTGGGCTAAAGGCGAAGGTTCCACAGGCGTACATGTGCGTGGAGTTGAGGAACTGCAGCACCCGGATGAAGTTGGGACAGTCCGTCTGAAGGGGGGACAAGATAGAGATGGATAACTTTTTTTAAAACAGTGCAAATAACTAGGTACAGTTCCTAGAAATGTGAGTGCAGGGAGAGATGGAGAAAACCAAGACATGTTAATGTTGTAAAACGGTTTCCTAATCCTGGTCCTTGAGGCACACGCTGTGCTACTGTCTGTCACTCCAGTCTACACAATACTCTTGTCCTAGGAACTGTAGAATTTAAACTTTGGCCAAGTTTGATAGGTGATAGCCAAGCCAAATAAATAAACCTCCAAAACACAATGAGCATCCAGAACCAGAACTGGGTGACACTGCAACAAAGCTCATGTCAGTCTGCCTAAAGATAGAAGGTAAGGGGGAGGAAGCACCGTTAGCGCTGGTAACCCTAATCCTATTACTTAGTTTAATGGAGCCACATGTGGAGGCTTACTTCATGGAAGACCTACATTACAATAAGCCATGGCAGTTCCTTGTTTCTGCCCCAACAACGTTCATTCCAATTAAGGCCATTGGCGGCCGAAACGTCATGTTTTTAACTTGAATTAGATCAATTGTGAAGTTTTTATTGCGAGAATTGCGCATATTCTCCCCCACCACACACACACTCAGACCAGCTTGCTTCGCATAATTTCTTTATCCCTCTGTAAGATATAACTTATCATAGCTCCTTCCTCAATCCTTAATCATGAGATATGGGGCATGTTGGTAATTATGACATATTTACCTTCGTGCATAAAGCTGTGCAAGGTACCTTCGTGTATAAGCGCTTGCATAATGTTCGAAGAGGATCAAGTCTATATTATATAATGGAATTGGTCTTTCTTTGTATGCATGGCCATTATGGTCATCGCTCATCTGATTTATACTATGGATGTGTATTGAATGGCTCTGTTTGACCTGTCAGAGGAAGATATGTCAAATGTAGCTAAGCCCATTGCCTGTGACGCAACGTCAGGGGTTGCGTTAAGAGTTCAGAAATCTGCATTTTCAAAACGCAGACCGTCCCAAAAAAATCTGTTTTAAAGCATTTCACCTGCATTTTATTTTGAAAGTCAACCGTTTTTTTTGTCTTCAATACAGTGATCAGAGGCGTGCAACTATAGTTTTTCTTCACAGTAAATACATTAGTACACATTCGGCAGAAAATAGCTTCATCAGATGACAACAGAAGTGCAACACTATTTGGCCTGCAGCTACACAAGTAAACGCGTTCACAATGAAAAAGCAAGGTCTTTTTTGCAAAAAAAAAACATATTTCTAATGTTGATCAAAAGAAAGTAGCCATTTACATGTACTAATGTTTTGCTTGAAGTTAATCTAGCATTTTACCGGAGAAAGTAGGATACACAGCAAAGTACCAGAGAAAAGTAGCTACACAGTCAGATTGCTGTCTGCTAAAATAATGCCTGTTTGTGAATTCTCATCCAAGTGGAGAAGTGCAACGGAAGCACAAAGTTAGTCTGATGCTGAACAGAAATCACAATAAGAAGCATTTTACATCTGTGTTTACAAAATGCAGCAAGACATTTCTTACGCGTTATGTCTTCTGTGAAAAACGCAGATTTCTGCATTAACGCGAACCCTATACCTACAGGTCCATAGGTCTGCTAATCCCTATTGGCTAAGACCATCTTGTATCAACTTCCTCCTTTTGTATTGCAAACACATTGACGGCCAGGAAGCCGGTGTAAGTTACCCAATCAATCAAATAGTAAAAAAAAGTTCCATTAGGGAATTACAGTCTTGGTGGATAGTAGTGGAATGCAGCGACAGCTGTGCCTCCGGTGAGTCATGTTTATCCTCCCTAAGACCGACCCGCTTGCCCAGCCTTATATCGCCCCACCTACTTGCTTTGTTGTTTTAGTCATTTCTAATTCTAACGTATTAAATTATTTATTTAAGTTCTAAAGTTCAAATGAAGTGCTATTGAAAAACCTTGCGATATTAATTGCTTGGCCAAGATCAAATCTAGGGGGAAACACTTGGCAGCATGTGGCATTAATAACGCTAAATGGGTGGATTGTATGAGCCAGGGTTAACTTGCCTTTTTCTTGCCCTTCATGGAACATTCGTCCAGGTCCTTCTCTGAGGGGGACCAGTCCAGCTGAGAGAAGGAAGGGTGAGAGGTCAGTGTTAAGACTGTTGAACCAGCTGTGTTTGTGTTTCACATGACAACCGCTGCACTAAACCACTGGAGGGGGACAGTTCCTGCAGCATAGACGGGCCCTAGGCAGTGTTGAATATTTCCCAATAGAAAACTGCTGATCGATATAGCCTGCATGAACTGTCGGGCTTAAGTATTTTCCCACAAAATCTGGTGGGCTTATGCATGACCTTTAAAGCTTATGGGGTCTATAAAGCTTCATGAAGTCTCATAAAGCTCATAATACTACGTTAATAACGTGTTGATAACACGGGTGTAAATGTCAACGGTAAAATGTCAACCCCGCACCTTGCTCCTGATCACAATGGCGTCCTCCTGGCTGACATCCAATGAGAGAACTGCGTTCCGTGCTCCCACAAACAGCGTGTCGCCGTCATCGCTGAGCAACAGTGTCGTGGTGTTGCCGACGTCCGAGCTGTCGAAGTGGCTGAGACACCTCCCGGGTGTACCTGTTACGCAATAGATTAAAGTGACAGGCATTAGGCTTCCCTTTCACATTCAAAATGAAGTGCATACAGATAGAGCTGGACCTTCGTATAAATCAGGGAGTATCATACGGCTCAGATAGTTGGAACATGGTGTCAGCCCCACAGAGGTCGTGGGTTCAAATCCCACATATGCTATCCATGTTGGATTCGAGTAGCTAGTAAATGGTCTACAAGAATATTAGCTTAGGCCTACATTTTCAAATGTTATTTGTCACATGCGCAGAACACAACAGGTAGACCTTACAGTGAAATGCTTACTTACAAGTCCTTAACCAACAATACAGTTAAGAAAAATAAGTGTTAAGTGAAAAGTAATATATATTTTTTTATAAATAATTCAAGAACAGCAGTAAAATAACAGCGAGACTATATACAGGGGACAGCGGTACAGAGTCAATGTGCGGGGGTACAGGTGAGTTGAGGGAATATGTACATGTAGGTAGAGGTAAAGTGACTATGCATAGATAATAAACAGAGAGTAGCGGGGGGGGGACCTAGACTTGACGCTCCGGTACCGCTTGCAGTGCGATAGCAGAGAGAACAGTCTATGACTGGGGTGGCTGGAGTCTGACAACTTTTAGGGCCTTCTTCTGACACCGCCTGCTATAGAGGTCCTGAATGGCAGAAAGCTTGGCCCCAGTGATGTACTGGGCCGTACTCACTACCCTCTGTAGTGCCTTGCGGTCGGAGGCCGAGCATTTGCCATACCAGGCAGTGATGCAACCAGTCAGGATGCTCTCGATGGTGCAGCAGTAGAACCTTTTGAGGATCTGAGGACCCACGCCAAATTTTTTCAGTCTCCTGACGGGCAATAGGCTTTGTCGTGCCCTCCTCACGACTGTCTTGGTGTGTTTGGACCATGTTAGTTTGTTGGTGATGTGGACACCAAGGAAGTTGAAGCTCTCAACCTGCTCCACTACAGCCCTGTCGATGAGAATTGGAGCGTGCTCGGTGCTCTTTTTCCTGTAGTCCACAATCATCCCCTTTGTCTTGAGCACGTTGAGGGAGAGGTTGTTGTCCTGTTGTCCCTATAGGCCGTCTCCTTGTTGTCAATTAGCCTATCAGAAGCGTCTAAAGCCATGACATCACTTTCTGGAATTTTCCAAGCTGTTTAAAGGCACAGTCAACTTAGTGTTTGTAAACTTCTGACCCACTGGAATTGTGATACAGTGAATTATAAGTGAAATAATCTGTCTGTAAACAATTGTTGGAAAAATTACTTGTGTCAAAGTAGATGTCCTAACCAACTTGCCAAAACTATAGTTTGTTAACACCTAAGTGTATGTATGTATGTGTATGTGTATATATATATATATATATATATATATATATATATATACACACACACACTTATTAAAATCGGCACAGAGCTTCACTATGACAGCTTTGTGTTCAGTGATTCCGAAAGGTGCCTGTGTATGTGTGACATTGAGCTGACGAAGAATACACAAAGCCACTTCCTGCTTAGGGCAGTATTTCTGGTGAGGAGATGAGATCTCGGTTTTATAAGAGATAAGATAAAGAGATTTGGAGTGATGTGCTAACAACAGCGGAAACATCCATGTACCGCGGCTCAGCCATACGACTAGCTATTGAATGCATGCACAGAAACATACACACAGTCCTTACTCAAACATGGCCACACATAAAACAGAGGTGTTTAAAACACATGCACACACCCTTAAATTTAACACACAGGCCTTGAACACAGCACAATTGCATGCGTGCATAGTGATCTATACGTGTGGATGCCTGACAAGTACATCAGTGTTCTGAATTGTTCTAACACTTCTGCTTACAGAACAGAGGCACTGCCATCCAGAAAACTGTTATGATCTGTTACAATACCTCCTGTCAAGAGAGAACGCGTAAGCCTGGGGCATCAGAAGTTACAGACGACAAAACATTGACAGCATTAATGAGACTTGAACAGTAAGTGCCGTGAGTGAACCCAACAAACAGCTTTAGGCAATTCCTCAAAACCAATCAGCAGCCAAACTGATTACATTGATTAGGCCTATGTCACGCTTTCACAGACACGGTTATTTTTGAAGACTTGTGAACGCATTCGTTCTACTTTCGCATGGCTTTCCTGTGTTCACAGCTGTCAGACACACGGCTGGTGGACAAGACTAGTTCCGCTTGAACTCTGAAGAGTAGTTTTTGCAACAGTACAAAGTTTGGTGAAATATGGGTTTACTCTGTATGAGCTGCAGTGAAAATAACGTGGTGGTGTGACTGGTTTGTGTCATTGTAGCAGAGAGCTTGGGAACCATTTACATCGACCACTATACTTAGCACCCTAGAATCAATGCAACGATCATACGACTGAATCATAAAGATGTTAAAAATGACGCTTTTGAGAAGTATTCTCTTCAAGTCTTAATTTCCTTGCAATGAAAGCAAATTCTACCTCTGGGTTCACAAAGGTTAAGCAATCTGAATATTTTATGCAGTAACGTCCTCAAATTAGTCATGTATTCAGCCAATAAATATGTTTTGAACAGACTACAGCCCTACATGAAAAAATATGTGATTCCAGTTGATAAAGTTGGTGTTAATGTAGCTAAGGTAGTCAAAACTTGTCATTAGGCCTGGGGCAAGGTTGCCTCAGGAGCATTTGCCACCCCTCTAGTTTAACACTGGTTTCATTGTGTGCAAGGTCACCTTTCACCACTCCGTCCTTCTCCAAGCTCTGTTAGCAGGAGACATCTCGCAAAAACGCCAGCTCAGCGATCAAGGTAATTGTTTGTCCTCCATGCCCACCCCACCTATGAAGTGGCTCTTTCCAGGCCCTGGGCACACAGTGCTCCTTTGTTGTGGAGGTCATGAGAAAACCGCTTCAGCTTAGGAGTTAGTGGAGAACGTGAAACAGCAAAAATCAACTGTTGCTTGTTTGTCTGGGCAAGGCCTCCTCCACACGGCCTTACTCAGGACCCCTGTGAATCCCGTGCCAAGCTTCCCGGGGTTGCGGACAACATTTCACTTGAACAGTTGCCAAGGACTGTTTGCTTTACTCCTCGGGCCTCATTACATTTACATTTAAGTCATTTAGCAGACGCTCTTATCCAGAGCGACTTACAAATTGGTGCATTCACCTTATGATATCCAGTGGAACAACCACTTTACAATAGTGCATCTAACTCTTTTAAGGGGGGAGGGGGTTAGAAGGATTACTTTATCCTATCCTAGGTATTCCTTAAAGAGGTGGGGTTTCAGGTGTCTCCGAAAGGTGGTGATTGACTCCGCTGACCTGGCGTCGTGAGGGAGTTTGTTCCACCATTGGGGTGCCAGAGCAGCGAACAGTTTTGACTGGGCTGAGCGGGAACTGTACTTCCTCAGAGGTAGGGAGGCGAGCAGGCCAGAGGTGGATGAACGCAGTGCCCTTGTTTGGATGTAGGGCCTGATCAGAGCCTGAAGGTACGGAGGTGCCGTTCCCCTCACAGCTCCGTAGGCAAGCACCATGGTCTTGTAACGGATGCGAGCTTCAACTGGAAGCCAGTGGAGAGAGCGGAGGAGCGGGGTGACGTGAGAGAACTTGGGAAAGTTGAACACCAGACGGGCTGCGGCGTTCTGGATGAGTTGTAGGGGTTTAATGGCACAGGCAGGGAGCCCAGCCAACAGCGAGTTGCAGTAATCCAGACGGGAGATGACAAGTGCCTGGATTAGGACCTGCGCCGCTTCCTGCGTGAGGCAGGGTCGTACTCTGCGAATGTTGTAGAGCATGAACCTACAGGAACGGGTCACCGCCTTGATGTTAGTTGAGAACGACAGGGTGTTGTCCAGGATCACGCCAAGGTTCTTAGCACTCTGGGAGGAGGACACAATGGAGTTGTCAACCGTGATGGCGAGATCATGGAACGGGCAGTCCTTCCCCGGGAGGAAGAGCAGCTCCGTCTTGCCGAGGTTCAGCTTGAGGTGGTGATCCGTCATCCACACTGATATGTCTGCCAGACATGCAGAGATGCGATTCACCACCTGGTTATCAGAGGGGGGAAAGGAGAAGATTAATTGTGTGTCGTCTGCATAGCAATGATAGGAGAGACCATGTGAGGATATGACAGAGCCAAGTGACTTGGTGTATAGCGAGAATAGGAGAGGGCCTAGAACAGAGCCCTGGGGGACACCAGTGGTGAGAGCACGTGGTGCGGAGACAGATTCTCGCCACGCCACCTGGTAGGAGCGACCTGTCAGGTAGGACGCAATCCAAGCGTGGGCCGCGCCGGAGATGCCCAGCTCGGAGAGGGTGGAGAGGAGGATCTGATGGTTCACAGTATCAAAGGCAGCCGATAGGTCTAGAAGGATGAGAGCAGAGGAGAGAGAGTTAGCTTTAGCAGTGCGGAGCGCCTCCGTGACACAGAGAAGAGCAGTCTCAGTTGAATGACTAGTCTTGAAACCTGACTGATTTGGATCAAGAAGGTCATTCTGAGAGAGATAGCAGGAGAGCTGGCCAAGGACGGCACGTTCAAGAGTTTTGGAGAGAAAAGAAAGAAGGGATACTGGTCTGTAGTTGTTGACATCGGAGGGATCGAGTGTAGGTTTTTTCAGAAGGGGTGCAACTCTCATGAGACCTGATCTGTGTGAAGTCATGCTCTGCAGAGAGTTTACGTCTCAGCACGTGCCTGCAAGGGTGTGGAGTCTGTGATGATTCATCTGGCCATGCATGGGTGTGTGTGTGAGAGAGTGCAAGAGTGTGGCGTGTTTGTGGGTGACATCAGCCAACGGCCATCATTCATACCCAGCCCATCTGAACTTTGAGGTTTTGGGAGAAACTTCCAGTGTGCTGTTGGCCCACCCCAGGGAGAAACTTCCAGTGTGCTGTTGGCCCACCCCAGGGAGAAACTTCCAGTGTGCTGTTGGCCCACCCCAGGGAGAAACTTCCAGTGTGCTGTTGGCCCACCCCAGGGAGAAACTTCCAGTGTGCTGTTGCCCCACCCCAGGGAGAAACTTCCAGTGTGCTGTTGGCCCACCCCAGGGAGAAACTTCCAGTGTGCTGTTGGCCCACCCCAGGGAGAAACTTCCAGTGTGCTGTTGGCCCACCCCAGGGAGAAACTTCCAGTGTGCTGTTGGCCCACCCCAGGGAGAAACTTCCAGTGTGCTGTTGGCCCACCCCAGGGAGAGGGAGATGTGCCCAGTAATAATGAGTGTGGTCTATGCTTCAACAGGGATGTGCTCCTCCACTGGGATTCTCGCTCACGGAAGTGATTGCTCCAGGAAATGGGAGGATGGCAATACACATTAATTAATTAAGTGAGAGAGATATGCCCTGTGAGAGGAAATGTCCAGTGGAGAGAGAAAACGAGAGAAGACAGAAATAGAAAATTCACTCAAACTATCTTTTGGTATTTTTTTTCTTCCATTAGTCCACTGTTGATACAGTCCCAAAATGTTGTGCATGTCAGCAATCAAGTTTTCAAGATATAGGACTTTCAAAAACTGGACTGTAATGTGGCAAGTTACAAATAGCTTTTTGACAGTCCTATATCTTGAAAACTTGATTGCTATTTTGTGACTGCATCAATAGTGGATTAACAATATATATATTTTTTAGAACTTCTGGACATGAAAGTTTGATATTTTACTATTTCAAGTGAAGTCAGTGTGACTCTTTAAATGTAAACTCTTCTCTTTAGCTCATAACCTGCCACATCTTCCACTCCAGCTGTGTTGCGTTAAAATACCTGTCTGAAAGGCACCACCCCCTCACCTCAGGGTCTGATATGGGTTGTCTCTCTCGGGTGCTCAGTTCTGGTTAATCCAGAACTGAGCACCCGAGAGAAGAACTGGACTCGGGCCAAGAACTGGACTCGGGCCAAGAACTGGACTCGGGCCAAGCCATTTGTGTTCCAGATCTCAGTGCGGTGTACACACACACACACGGGCCAGACTCGAGGTCCGACAGTGAACATTTGATCAGCACCAATCATGTTAGACTGTTGTCACAACCAACAGTCTCTTTGGCTGGGACCCCATTTTCATATCAAAACTGTTTTGCGACCCCACCATGTAAAAAAAAAAGTGATGTAATCAACGGCCAATGTTTACTTCTTTAATTGGGGCTATTACAAACAGTATATTACAAATCAGTCTGACAGTACTTTTGATAGTACAGTAATCCCTCGTTTATCGCGGGGGTTACGTTCCGAAAATGACCCGCGATAAGTGAAATCCGCGAAATAGAAAACTTTTTTTTTTTTTTTACAATTAGCAACTATTACATGTATACAAATACAGTGACTCACGTGTAGGCCGTTTCGTCGACATTATGGGTTTAGGAGATGTTCGAAATTACAAGATAATTTGGCCAACTTAATGTAAATTTGCCAAGCTGTTTTATGTACGTACACATAACTGCACGAGACGACAAAATGATAGCACAATTCGTAGCATGTTTTGATACAAGAAGCGGGAGTGAGTTTTTAGCGAATCAGAATGCAGAGCACAATGCACCAAAAAAAAAAAAAAAAAAGCATTATGAAAATCCGCGAAATAGCGAATCCGCGATAAGTGAACCGCGAAGTGGCGAGGGATCACTGTATTTCAATCTGAAGGAAGTATGGTTTGAAGTGACTGAAATGCATCAGAAAGGTATTGGGAAGTTCAGAAGATCAGGCAATAATGGTGTATGATTCTCTACAGCAGCATCTACTCTTCCTGGGGTCCGGCAAAATTAAGGCAGTTATACAATTTTAACAACATTACATAATTCATAACACACTAAGTGTGCCCCCTCAGGCCCCTACTCCACTACCACATATCTACAACGCAAAATCCATGTATAAGTGTGTGTGTGTATAGTGCGTATGTTATGGTGTGTGTATGCATGCAGGCATGCAGGCATACATGCATCTATGTTTGTGTTGATTCACAGTCCCGCTGTCCCATAAGGTGTATTTTTACCTGCTTAAATCTGATTTTACTGCTTGCATCAGTTACCTGATGTGGATTCGAGTTCCATGTAGTCATGGCTCTATGTAGTACTGTGCGCCTCCCATAGTCTGTTCTGGACTTTGGGACTGTGAAGAGACCTCTGGTGGCATGTCTTGTGGGGTATGCATGGGTGTCCCGAGCTGTGTGCTAGTATTTTAAAAACAGACCGCTCAGTGACTTCAGCTTGTCAACACCTCTTACAAAAACAAGTAATGAAGTCAATCTCTCTTCCACTTTGAGCCATGAGAGATTGACATGCATGTCATTAATGTTAGCTCTCCGTGTGCATCCAAGGGCCAGCCGTGCAGCCCTGTTCTGAGCCAACTGCAATTTTCCCAAGTCCCTCTGTGGCACCTGACCACACGACTGAACAGTAGTACAGGTGCAACAAAACCAGGGCCTGTCGGACCTGCCTTGTTGATAGTGTTAAGACAGAGAAGCGCTTTATTATGGACAGTCTTCTCCCCATCTTAGCTATTGTTGTATCAATGTTTTGACCATTACAGTTCACAATCCAGGGTTACTCTGAGTTTAGTCACCTCAACTTGCTCATTTTCAACATTATTCATTACGAGATGTAGTTGAGGTTTAGGGTTTAGTGAATGATTTGTCCCATTTACAATGCTCTTAGTTTTGGAAATATTTAGGACTAACTTATTCATTGCTACCCATTCTGAAACTAACTGCAGCTCTTTGTTAAGTGTTGCAGTCATTTCAGTTGCTGTAGTAGCTGACGTGTATAGTGTTGAGTCATCTGCATACATAGACACTGGCCTTACTCAAAGCCAGTGGCATGTCGTTGGTAAAGCTTGAAAATAAAGGGACCTAAACAGGTACCCTGGGGAATTCCTGCTTCTACCTGGATTATGTTTGAAAGGCTTCCATGAAAGAACACCCTCTGTGTTCTGTTAGACAATAAACTTCTTATCCACATTATAGCAGGGGGTGTAAAGCCATAACACAAGTTTTTCCAGCAGCAGACTGATTGATCATGTCAAAAGCTGCACTGAAGTCTAACAAGACAGCCCCCACAATCACTTTATCATCAATTTCTCTCAGCCAATTATCAGTAATTTGTGTAAGAGCCATGCTTGTTGAGTGTCCTTCCCTATAAGCATGCTGAAATTCTGTTGTCAATTTGTTTACTGTGAAATAGCATTGTATCTGATCAAACACAATTTTTTCCAGAAGTTTACTAAGGGTTGGTAACAGGCTGATTGGTCGGCTATTTGAGCCAGTAAAGGGGGGCTTTACTATTCTTGGGGAGCGGAATGACTTTAGCTTCCCTCCAGGCCTGAGGGCACACCCTTTCTAGTAGGCTTAAACTGAAGATGTGGCAAATAGGAGTGGCAATATCGCCCGCTATTATCCTCAGTAAATTTTCCATCCAGATTGTCAGACCCCGGTTGCTTGTCATTGTTGATAGACAACAATAATTTTGTCACCGATTCCACACTGACTTTACGGAATTTAAAAGTACAATTCTTGTCTTTAATAATTTGGTCAGATATTGTAGGGAAACAGAAGACACATACGTGTTCCTGAGAGTCTTATCGTTCAGTGAAGGGTCATAATATTTGTAGCTTAAACCTTCCAAAAGATAGAGCCACATTTTTTGAAGAAAGAAATGCTCTGTTTATTACAACCTCATCTAGTGGCAACCGGAGGTTACAGACGTAACCCTTGTTTAAAGAGCCAACACTGCCATAGATCCTTAGATCCTTCCCCACCCCCTCATCCTCATGCAAGGACATAGATCCTCACCCTGCCCCACCCTAACTCCACCCAGCAGCTGTAGGCTCAGGCTAGGCCAAGAGGTACTGTATTATGGAAGCATGCTACATCAGGTTTTACTCACGTGCAGTTTATCATTTTCACTTTTCACAAAGGAATATCCACTCAAACTATATTTTGGTATTTTTTCTTTAGTCCACTGTTGATGCAGTCACAAAATAGCAATCAAGTTAAGATTTAGGAATGTCATAAAGCTATTTGTAACTTGCCACATCATCATTACAATTCGGTTTTTGAAAGTCCTATATCTTGAAAACTTGATTGCTGAGATTCACAACATTTTGGGACTGCATTAACAGTGGACTAATGGGAGAAAAAAAATACCAAAAGAAAGTTAGTGGATTATTCCTTTAAGCCAACTGTTTCAGTGGCCCGGTCTTTCTCATATGTTGTTTTTCTCTCACCCACATTTGCTCTCCTCTCACTTTTTCCCTCTCCCCCTGACATTTTCTTTCACATCCACTCACAGAGCATTTCTCTCTCTCTCACACTCATTCACTCATTCATGTGTATTGCCACACACATCATTACTGGGAACATCTCCCTCTACCTGGGGTGTGCAAAACGCACACTGGAAGATTCTCCCACAACCTCAAAGTTCCTCTACACTCAGAACAAAAGTATACAAAAATACAAACACAGGTCTTTCTCAGTCTGACTGGGCTGGGTATGAATGATGTCCGTTGGCTGATGTCCCCCACAAACATGCCACACTCACACACACCCATGCATGGCCAGATGAATCACAGACTCCACACAGTTGCAGGAACGCGCTGAGACGTAAACTCTCTGCAGAGCATGACTTCACACAGATAAGGTCTCATGAGGCCCGAGGAGTAAAGCAAACAGTCCTTGGCAACCGTTCAAGTGAAAGGTTGTCCGCAACCCCAGGAAGCTTGGCACGGGATTCACAGGGGTCCTGAGTAAGGCCGTGAAGAGGAGGCCTTGCCCAGACAAACAGTTGATTTTGCTGTTTCACGTGCCTTCAGACAGGTATTTTAACGCAACACAGATGGAGTGGAAGATGGGGCAGGATATCGGCTAAAGAGATGAGTTTACATTTAAAGAGTCACATTGACTTCACTTGAAATAGTAACAAACATTCGTATCTAGAAGTCCAAAACATCTGTGAGCTACAAACAAACACTTCACATTGTAGAATTAGCCATGCGAGACATTTGACAGACGGAGTGAATACTGCATTTCCCGACTACAGTGTTGCTCTATGGGTCATGGGTTGGTTACTCATGAATGAGCAACAGCTGGGCTACTGTGTGAGCAGTCACCCATTTAGAAAGAGAGTGGAGTGGGGGAGGGGCTGTTGTTGCGCAACACGGTAGATAAGACCTGTCATCCTGGGGATTAGGATGGATCCCGTCCCGTATCTGTCAGCACGCGTCATCATCCCTCCGCTATCTGGACACACATACAGACACACACCGGGGTTTAAGGCTCGTCTCAGTGAGGAAATGAAGAGACCTCAGTGGAAACTAATCCTAAGAGGTTATTTTCTCTCACACACACACTGAACACAATTGTGGATACAGGACCCATGTTTCTCCCTTTCTCTTGGCAATTTGATGCCATTTTGAATCGAAATAACTACCGTGATGGACATCCATTTCTCTCCATTAATGAGATCAACACTTGTGTGATTCCTTGTGTCACACTCCCAATAAAACATCACTCACTAAAACTTGTGTATCTATAAAATGTGTGTGGGTGTGAGCGCACGCATGTGTACACAACTCGTGTTCCACATTGCGTGACGGCTACTACATTAGTGGCTGGCTCCAGCCGACTGAGGCCCCACTGTCTGAGACCGAGTGGTTAAGTAAAGCCTGATGGAAATGGATGAGCGAGTTTGCAAACAGCAGAAATGTACTGCCCAAGGGCATTTCCTCAAGACCAACGAGACGAGGAACTCCAAAAATCCTCATGTCAACACAACAAAAATGAGTGAGTTCTGTAAAGTGATAGTCAGGTCTTCGCTGATGGCCAACTCAAACACTATTCTGTGGAATTCTAAACAGCACAGAGTAGGGTCACAAGGAGTTTAGCTTGTAAACGTGGTTGTCCATCTCAACCATGTATCTTGGCTCTCACACACTATCAAAAATGTGTTTGTACTCATTTAGCTAACAGAGAGTGAGCAGAAAACACATTTTTCACAAATTAGTTTCTGCACCTGCCCTGAACACCTGAGGTAAACATTTCTACACCATATTCTTAAAACGAGTCAATTCTAGACATCTAGACCAGATATTGCTGTTAATAAGCTATGCCTGGCAAACTGGGAGAAAAGCATAAAATACTTATTATACTGATTTGACCACAGGTCTAACATACTGTAAGACAAACCGCTTTGTAAGTTAGGCGATTCCTGTACACAAACGCCAATAACGCAATGTTATTGTGAGAAAATGATAAGACTACAACTAGTGATACACCGATATGACATTTTTGGCCGATAACGATATCCGATATTTTCCTTTACAAAAATACCAATATAACATTTTTTTGCGGCCTTTAAAGCATTCTAGTACAGTTAAAAAGTTGAACACACACCTGACCAAAAAGTTATTTTCTAAGTATTTAAGTGTCCCCATCACTTACTTGCTGTGCTGTTTCGTTGTTCATTTGTTCAGTCTCAACCAGGATTTCATCATACATGTCAAGCAGTGAAGTTTCAGCTCTGTCTACCCGTGGCCTCTTCATCGGTGCGCACTGTGTCCTTTTCCATCTTGTCCAGCTGTGTCTAACATTTCACGCAAACCCTGTTTCTGGTCTGCATCGTAGCGGTCCTTGTACCTAGCATCGCGCATGGTGGCGACACAGTGAAGAGGCTCAGAGAGAATGCCACCGAATCGCTTGTTCACATCCTCTAGTAGAGTACTTTTCCAAGTTAACCCGACGGTCTGTGTTGGCATTTTTGTTGAGGTGTTTCAATGCCATGACATCACGTCTGCTGCAGACACAGTTGAGCTTATTTCTCAAGTTACTTTTTCGAATGGGACTTGGAGTGTTCAAGTTTCAAACATGCTCTCAAATGCATTTGAAATGGCAGCAGTGGTATGAGAACCAGCAAATTCTTGAGCATGCAATACGGTTTTCCTCAGTACAAAATCCTTGTCGACCCACTGTGCTGTCAGTAGTAGTTGCAGAGGGTTGGAAACTTTCCATGAGAAGTCAAGCCCTGGAATTTGGAGAATGTTGCTTAAATTCATCAAAACACTCAGCTTATAACAGTGAACCTTTTTTTGTGGGATACACATAAGGCAATTCTAGGTCTTGTGGCATATTTTGGTTAATCTGTCCCCAATTCAATAGAATTGCAACCCTCTGCATGCACAGTGCATTCTTCCATCACATGTGCAGCTGATTCTCAAGATCTTGCATACTAATGAGATGCTCTTGAGCCCACACTACTACACTGTCAGCCAAGGACTACATGCCTTCTGGTAAGTTTTGATTACAATTACGAAAAAATAAATGTGTGTATTTAACCTTTATTTAACTAGGCAAGTCAGTTAAGAACAAATGCTTATTTACAATGACGGCCTACCGGGGAACAGTGGGTTAACTGCCTTGATCAGGGGCAGAATGACAGATATTTATCTTGTTGCTGGATCGAATCCCTGACCTGACCTTTCGGTTACTGGTCCAACGCTCTAACCACTAGGCTACCTGCCGCCCCACAATACTGGGTGGGGGTGAATATATTTTATATGACATGATTTTTTTGTAAACTAGTAAATAGCAGCCCACAATAAAGTGTGTTTAAATCATTTCTAACTTGTTAACAATTTCTGCTAGTTAGTTTTTGCTAGCATGTGGGTTTTGGCTTGCTTGAGCCTGCTGACTGAGTGTTAATTCACCTGTTTCCATACATGTTTCATTTAAAAACATATCTTACAAAGGAGTTGTTTAATCTAACTGCTTAACTATTTATCTGAACATGGAATTGTATTATTATTATTTTATTTGATGTGTGGAGACATTTCACTGGAGCAAATATAGTGAATACTGTGCCAAATCATGTGTGAAGAATGCAACAAAGATGAAGAATAATCTGGCCAAGTGCATAAAGTTCCCTCAGCGCTCACAACAAGCAACCTCTGAGAAAAGTCCCTCTACTTCTTTTCGAGGTGAAAAGTGAGAATGATGAATCAGACACCTTATCGAGAGCAACAGCTCATGGTCCTCCTGGAATCAGAAGTTTTTTTGACCCAATGGAGGAATGTAGTCAGAGAAATGTTGATGAATGTTTTGCTCGAGCTGTGTATGCAGGTGATTCACCTATGATGCTCACAGGCAATGTGTATTGGAAGAGATTTCTGAATGTTCTTAGCCCAGCATACACCCCTCCAACCAGACATGCTTTATCTACTCATTTACTAAAAGGTCAAGCAAATCATAGAGAAAGCAGACTGTATTGCAATCATCTCTGATGGGTGGTCGAATGTTCGTGGGCAAGGAATAATTAACTACATCATGTCCACCCCTCAACCAGTATTCTACAAGAGCACAGACACAAGGGACAACAGACACACCAGTCTCTACATTGGAGATGAGCTGAAGGCCAACAGAAGGTATTTGCACTGGTGACAGACAATGCTGCGAACATGAAGGCTGCTTGGTCTAAAGTGGAGGAGTCCTACCCTCACATCACACCCATTGGCTGTGCTGCTCATGCATTGAATCTGCTCCTGAAGGACATCATGGCACTAGAAACAATGGATACACTCTACAAGAGAGCCAAGGAAATTGTTAGGTATGTGAAGGGTCATCAAGCTATAGCAGCAATCTACCTCACCAAGCAAAGTGAGAAGAATAAGAGCACCACATTGAAGCTGCCCAGCAACACCCTTTGGGGTGGTGGTGTCATCATGTTTGAAAGGTTCCTGGAAGGGAAGGAGTCTCTCCAAGAAATGGCCAAATCACAGTCTGCCGATATGGACAGCCCCATCAAGAGGATCCTCCTGGATGATGTATTTTGGGAGAGTGGTAAGCAGCCTGAAACTGCTGAAACCTATAGCAGTAGCCATTGCACGGATTGAGGGAGACAATGTCATCCTGTCTGATGTTCAGACTCTGCTTGCAGATGTAAGATAAGAAATCCATACTGCCCTGCCCACTTCACTGTTGCTCCAAGCAGAGGAAACTGCAGTTCTGAAATACATAAAAAAGCGTGAAGACTTCTGCCTGAAGCCCATACACACCACAGCGTACATGTTGGACCCCAAGTATGCTGGCAAGAGCATCCTGTCTGGTGCAGAGATCAACAAGGCCTATGGTGTCATCACTACCGTCTCGCCACCTTGGCCTGTATGAGGGCAAGGTTCTTGGCAGTCTGGCAAAGTACACTTCCAAGCAAGGGCTTTGGGATGGAGATGCAATATGGTAGTTGTGCCAACGTATCTCATCAGCCACCTGGTGGAAGGGATTTTGTGGATCTGAGGCTCTTTCCCCTGTTGCCTCCATCATCCTCCAAATCCCACCAACATCAGCCGCCTCAGAGCGCAACTGGTCCTTGTTTGGGAACACACACAACAAAGCACGCAACAGGCTGACCAATACAAGGGTTGAAAAATTGATGGCCATCTGGGCAAATTTGAGACTTTTTGAGCCTGACAACGAGCCATCCTCAAGGTTGGAAAGTGACAGTAAAGATGATGCTTCAGAGTCTGATGTTCAAGAGGTGGACATCGAGGAGGTCCAGGGAGAAGACATGGAAGACTGAGAGGAAGACAACCAAAGCTTTAGTTTCTAGACTATCATTTTACAGATGTATGTTGAAAACGTTTTTGGGAGATGCGATGGATCATTGGGGATCATTCAATATTCCCTTTGTTGTTCAGCGAAATCATCCCATGTAAAGAGTCAACTCATTTAAAGTTCAATTCGTAAATACATTTTTTAAAATTATTATATTGGAAAGATTTAATCATTTGCAATTGTCTACTTGTGATAAGGTCAAATGTTTATGTTTCTGTCTCCATATGATATGGTAAATATATCCAATGCAAAACATTAATTTGCATATATTTCCATTAATTCCCATATATTCCCCAAAATGTGCAACCCTAGCTGTCAGACTCCTAATGCTCATGGGGCTGACATTGCTGGTCCAAATGTCAGTTGTGTTGGATGTGAGTTTCAACAATACTGTGCAACTCCGGTAGGGCAGCATCTGAAAAATAGCACCTGCTTGGTAGTGTGTACCAGTCCTCGAAGTGCAATGAATTCCATTATCTTGGCGTTAATGGATGTCGCCTTTGGTTGTCTAGCTGAAATGTTGTTATTCTTTCAAATTCCTGCTCGACTTGTTGACTGCTCGATCCACACAGCAGACATTGTGGGCTAGGTTAGGAATGCTGTGTTACACGTGTAGAGATGTATTTTTTGTGGTGTCATTACCTCATCTACCTATGTTATATAAGTATGCACGTCAGCTTTGACATCGGTTTTGCACATCAGAGTTAAACTAGACATCGGACCGATGCCGATGTTGGCATTTTTAGCTAATATCGTCCGATTCCGATATGCTTACAGACATATCGTGCATCCCTAACTACAACCAAACTAAAGCAGCAGGCAGGTCTTAAGGCATCAGACTGCCAGGCTCTCTTGGTCATCCCAGCCACAGGTAGCAGAGCTAATCACCTTTACGAGCTGCATTGGAGGAGGGGGACGTCACAGGTTTCTATTAAGTTCCCCAAACCCCTGCCTGCCGCCAACCCTCCTTAAGTGATATCTGAAAGGAGAAAAGACCCTGAAGCAGCTTTGTCTACATTCACCTCTCAGGAAATGATCAAAGATCAGCACCTCAGACCGTAATCCCAGGCCCTACACATTCAGCATTGGTGGAGATGCTGATCTTGTGTCCCTAGATGGAGGAAGTGTTGTCAACTCTAACTTAGCATTTGTGCTGTATCATTGAGTGTGGGAAAATGGGTCTTGAATGGGGTGTTGGCAATTGTCTATGAGAATGGGCATTTTTCCAGGAGTTCAAGTCAGGCTTCCAGCGAAAACTAAAAGCTTACCCTTTTCACACTACTGAGCTGAGCTTAGCTATACTGCAACGGCCTGTTGCTGGAACCAAGCTGAAAAAGGACAATGTGAGAAGATGCGTCCAAGCCAGCAAAGAACGGTTTGGGTCGGTACAATACTGTGAAAAGGGTATGAGTGACCCCTACTTGTACTATTCCTGTGCAACACATACAAAACACACACACGCAACCTTATCTGATACTGTGCCCAAACAACGGAGCTATTCATTCCAGGCCACAAAGAAAACAAAAGGCTTCACCTACAGCAAATCTATCAGCTTTCACATTCCTTTTTCTCCTCAATCAGGTCATCTTCGCTTCCTTGTCTTGTAGTCGGACCCCATTTGGGCTTCCGTTTGTGTTATACAGCAGGTCCTCTTAATGTGAACTTAGGGCCCTATAAACGCAAATAGAATCACAGAGTTGTAGGAAAGCAACTAAATGTATTGAACTTATTCGATTTATTCATTGTAAATCATAAGACATGAACAAAATGCATCAGTGACTAGTATTTTCCTTCAACTTTCTGAAACGGCACAGGAATGCCTGCGTGTGCGTGCGTACGTCTACACTGTTTAGCGGTTAGCTATAATGCTAATGATAACCTTCAAGCAGATATGGAAAGGCTTTCCCAAAAACCTTCTCAATTAAACGTTAGGCTACTTTGTAGTTACGATTGTTTGCATCAATCCAGTGGCCATTTGTTTTGCAAACTCTGCAATCACATGAGCGCTACAGAAACATTGCTAACCAAACAACGGCCTCTTTCTGGTGTGCACTTGCATTAAAGGGTAACTACACCCAAAAATCATTTATTTTTATTTTTCTACCAGACCTCAAAAGTAGGTTCATGCATTGTTTTGGTTCAAGCATTGTTGTGGATTCAAAAAACAACTAAATTGGATGTTCCCTTAAAACACGTGATTTTCAGAGCGAAAAACTAACGTTTTACAGAAACCTTTAAAAAACATAACAAAGAAAAATAATTTGTGGGGATTTTTTTTTTTTTGGGGGGGGGCCTATGAACATTATAGGACTTGACACAGTTGTCCAAATTGTGCCAGTGTCCATATCTTGTCCAGTAATATTTGCAAGCCAAGGGCCTGTTCGATTCCCTTCATGACACTGCAGACTATTTCCTTGTTTTACTGAGTAGTTCTCGGCAACTCAATATTTAGCGTCGCACAACACTTCCGATGTTAGGTATAAATCCATTAGAGCCTCGGTCACAACAGACAACACAGCTTTTAAATGAACCACAATCCATACTCTAGAAAGATAAAAGGTAAATATTTGTGTGTGATACCGTGCATCACGAGATATTTGATTAGAAATGGAGCCATTTTCAGTACAAACTAAGGCAGGAACAGTATTGTTATACAAACAAATGGCCAACAGTGGATGCTATTTACTTTATGTCACAACTTCCAATACTCACAACTGGAGCAAACAAAAACTGAAACAGTTTAAAAACCATATCACAAAAATATATATTTTTACCCAGCCCCTTAACGATAGTAATGAATACAAGCTTTGAAGACGATGCAACCAAACAGTTCAACCATTGTGATGTCATCAGCTGGCTGTCTCGTTAACCATAATGCTTATCCCATTAGTAGCTCGTTAGTTGGGACAAAACCCGTGAGCTTTTCTTAAGATGGCAGAGAGCCGTGCTTTGTACGAAAGACAACAGAGCATCGGTTCAGCTCAACTTTTATTCCCCTCTCTAGAATATCCACAAATGATGTATGGCAACAGACCTGTAATAGCCTCACGTGGGACAACTTTGGACCTAGCAATACAATGTGCACAAACACAGCACCACCATACACAGACGACAAAGATTTTGATTTTGATTCAATTCTTGATAATGGACTGAACTAACACGACTTAAAGCTGAAACTCCCTCATCAAGAGAAATGATTCGCCTCGCTCGTCAGTCACGGTTGCATTTCCACTCTGTTAGCGCTGTGGCACTTCTGACCTGTTGAACCTCCATCTTGTCATGTCAGGGATGCAGTTAATACCAGAGCTCTAATAGTGACCACCATAACAGATATCAATACTTACCCAGCCATTCCAGGTCCTTACCATTTTTATATCACGACACAAGTACGGGAGCACTGTTAAATTGGACGTGTAAATGTCTGAGGACTGGGTGGGTGTCTTCAGCCCAAGCAGGGCATGACAGACAAGCATTCACACCACGAGTGTCTTTCTGATCTGTTCTTAAGTCAAAAAACACAAATCCATAACTAGACAGTCACTGGAGCGTATCACAGCTGCAAAGTACTTTGCTTTAAGCGACTGTCACTTCATTTCAAGACAGTGAGACTAACTGAAAGCATTGAAATGTATCACTCAATTTCAAAGTTCATATTCACAAATCGAGGAGTTAACAAGATCATAAAATGTGTTTCGACTTACCCATCGGAAAGGAGACCCGGGGGGTAAGCCTTGCCACACACACAGCCATAACCCATAGAATGACCACGATGATAGAGAGTAGGCCTTGGTGTTCCATGATGACCCAAAGAGCAAAATCAGGGCTAGGGAGCTAGCGTCAGGCGAAAAGTGGCTGGTGCTTGTCTGAGATGTCAAACACTGGGTCTGTGGGGGCAGCACCGATGCAAAAGCCACTTCCTCTGGTCTCTGGAGGCAGCCGTCATCGCATCTGAGGGAGAGAGAAAGAGAGAGAGAGATGGAGAGAGAGAGAAAAATACAGAGATATGGAGGGAGGGTCAGAGAGAAGAGCAGTACTCCCTTAGCACGGTGGAGATGTGGGTGGACAGAGCCTGCATGCAAGGGAATGACTAATTTCTCACGAGAAGGGGGGGGGAGGAGGAGAGGCCACTTCCTCTGACAGAGTTTCCCCAGACTCGGTCCTCGAGACCCAAAGAGGTGCACATTTTGATATACAGTGGGGCGAACAAGTATTTGATACACTGCCGATTTTGCAGGTTTTCCTACTTACAAAGCATGCAGAGGTCTGTAATTTTTATCATAGGTACACTTCAACTGTGAGAGACGGAATCTAAAACAAAAATCCAGAAAATCACATTGTATGATTTTTAAGTAATAAATTTGTATTTTATTGCATGACATAAGTATTTGATACATCAGAAAAACAGAACTTAATATTTGGTACAGAAACCTTACAATTACAGAGATCATATGCAATTACAGAGATCATATGATCATATGTTTCCTGTAGTTCTTGACCAGGTTTGCACACACTGCAGCAGGGATTTAGGCCCACTCCTCCATACAGACCTTCTCCAGATCCTTCAAGTTTCGGGGCTGTCGCTGGGCAATACGGACTTTCAGCTCCCTCCAAAGATTTTCTATTGGGTTCAGGTCTGGAGACTGGCTAGGCCACTCCGGGACCTTGAGATGCTTCTTACGGAGCCACTCCTTAGTTGCCCTGGCTGTGTGTTTCGGGTCGTTGTCATGCTGGAAGACCCAGCCACGACCCATCTTCAATGCTCTTACTGAGGGAAGGAGGTTGGTGGCCAAGATCTCGCGATACATGGCCCCATCCATCCTCCCCTCAATACGTTCCAGTCGTCCTGTCCCCTTTGCAGAAAAGCATCCCCAAAGAATGATGTTTCCACCTCCATGCTTCACGGTTGGGATGGTGTTCTTGGGGTTGTACTCATCCTTCTTCTTCCTCCAAACACGGCAAGTGGAGTTTAGACCAAAAAGCTCTATTTTTATCTCATCAGACCACATGACCTTCTCCCATTCCTCCTCTGGATCATCCAGATGGTCATTGGCAAACTTCAGACGGGCCTGGACATGCGCTGGCTTGAGCAGGGGGACCTTGCGTGCGCTGCAGGATTTTATTCCATGGCGGCGTAGTGTGTTACTAATGGTTTACTTTGAGACTGTGGTCCCAGCTCTCTTCAAGTCATTGACCAGGTCCTGCCGTGTAGTTCTGGGCTGATCCCTCACCTTCCTCATGATCATTGATGCCCCACGAGGTGAGATCTTGCATGGAGCCCCAGACCGAGGGTGATTGACCGTCATCTTGAACTTCTTCCATTTTCTAATAATTGCGCCAACAGTTGTTGCCTTCTCACCAAGCTGCTTGCCTATTGTCCTGTAGCCCATCCCAGCCTTGTGCAGGTCTACAATTGTATCCCTGATGTCCTTACACAGCTCTCTGGTCTTGGCCATTGTGGAGAGGTTGGAGTCTGTTTAAAGAAAAACTAACAGGTCTGTGAGAGCCGGAACTCTTACTGATTGGTAGGTGATCAAATACTTATGTCATGCAATAAAATGCTAATTAATTACTTAAAAATCATAAAATGATTTTCTGGATTTTTGTTTTAGATTCCGTCTCTCACAGTTGAAGTGTACCTATGATAAAAATTAAAGACCTCTACATGCTTTGTAAGTAGGAAAACCTGCAAAATCGGCAGTGTGTCAAATACTTGTTCTCCCCACTGTATGTCCTAGCACCACACAGCTGATTCAAATAACCCACTAATCATCAAGCTTTGATCATTTGAATCAGCTGTGTAGTGTTATGGCAAAAGCCAAAATGTGGCCCCACTGGGGTCCAGAGGACCGAGTTTGGGAAACGATGCTCTACACTATGAAGCAAAACCACTAGTATGTTTGAGCATTATAGATCATAACAAGGCACCATCAACCTGAGGGTTCTTTAGTTCTGTCATGTGACAGAGTTAAAATGATCTAATAAGTTCAGAAAAACATATCCAAAATCAGTCGTCCCCAGTCTGCATTAAGAGGAATAAATTACTTCAGACTAGTACAGGCTCTTTAGGGGAAAACATTACTAGAAACCTCATGGAATTTCCTAAATTAAATTAGATGATTCATATGGTATAAAATTCTGTCATTTCAGTTATAACTAGAGAAATACCTGACAAACTGATTTTGGACTTAAATGGAATTTCAAAGTGATAGTTGACATACCGAACATCACGGGGGTTCAGTGACGAATACAGATAAGACCTACTCTACACTAGGTTGAAATGACTGCTGCTCACAACAATATGATCCTTTTAAAAGAAAATGATATAGGGAAATGCATTACCAATATGTTCATTGATATCTACTGTGCAAGATAATTAGGGCCATGTAAAATCTATTTAGATTAGTCTAATTCCGTTTTTCCCCAAAACTACTTTTTCTTTGTTTAGTTTTTCCAGGTTTAAGATTGTTCCTGTTTATTCAGGTTTTTGCTCTTAAAAGCATTTCATGTTTTCAAGTGATCGGCGTTCAACCAGGTAGAAATCCAGAAGGTGTGACGTAGCACCGTGATGAAGTTAATAGGAATACAACTTTCAGATTGAAAAAATGTCTATCATACATGTCAGATTTCAATACTGGCCGATGTCATAAGTAGGGAGGATGTCTTCTCTCGAAGGAGCCATTGATCATATTTTTGCAATATTCCTACCCAGAGAAATGTGTAATTTAAAAGGAGGGTCTAGCACATCTTTCCTATTTGTCCAGCTCTTTAGTCCAGGGTGCATTGGATGGTGCCGTTGCCAGAGATATTATAGAAAGGAGCTAGAAATCCAATGAATGAAGGAACGTATAACGTCCCACCCAGCATAAGTTCACGTTGTCATGCTGCGTCACGCAGTTGCTAAGCTAATCATCACGCAATACCTTCTCACAGTCGGTGCATATGTCGAGAAACGTGCCTATTTTCGTTGCATGTACGTAATGTCACGATTAGGTTTGCACATTTTGGGACACATTCAGAGGTGGAAACTTTCCGTGGGAATTAACGGGAATATGCTAATTAATATTAATACCATTTAAATGTAGTTGATTTTTTGCATTGGATATTTTTACCATATCATATGGAGACAGAAACCTTTTACCTTCTCATAAGTTGACAATTGCAAATGATAAAATCCTTCCAAGAGAAAAAAAATAATAATAATTTAGTTACAAACTGAAATGTAATTAAATGAGTTGACTCTTCACCTGGGATGATTTCACTGAACAACAAAAGGGAATATTGAATGATCCCCAATGATCCATCCATCGTTTCAATTCTCAAAAGTATATCTGCCCTTGCGAATGTTGACTCTACTCTGAGGCACAACGATCAGATTGAACATGGTGAGATTGTAGAGTCCTCAATTGATCGCTGTAAAATCACCTAAATGTGAAGTGCACTAACTAGCTACGTTACATGCTGATATTGTCTTTGATATTATTGTGTAGCTACGTTTGCAAGCTAGCGACTCAGATTTACACAATGATTTTCCATGTTGCTACCAACCTTATTATAACGTAAAAATAAGAAAAGTAATAAAATCCCCAAAAATATTGTTCTCACAGTGTTATTTAACACTGTGCTTCAGAAGGTTGAAGGCAAATGCAATTTATGCAATATGTTCACGTCTTATGATATTCTTGGTCAAAATCATTTTAGAATATATTTACTACTAAATTCTATACATTTTCGAATATTGTTGAATTCCGTTTTAATGTCTGGATTCCGTGATTCCGTCCGCGTTCTCGACATCCAGGATTTTATAGGGCCCTACCTAAGTACGCTCTACATGGCGAGGAGCCCCCATAACGCCATAGACGGTGCCAACTCGGTGTTGGGTCAATAGGCCAATCAAGAACAGAGTCCACCCCTGTCAGAGTGACATAACAGGATTACACAGATGCTGTAGGCATGAGGATTAGCACAGATATGTCAGCCTTTACCCGTGGCAATGAGGACAGGTTGAAGTCTCAGGCTGTCTAGACAGAAGCACCTCGCCAACAGATCTCATCATTAATCTGAGTAATCGTTCCAAGTCAATCTACTGGAACTATAAATATACCTGCCATTCATCTGTCTTGCCACAACCCTTTTGGAGAATATTATCTAACTCAAATAAGTCTAATGTAAAATGTACAATATTTTCACAACATCTACTACAACAGCCATTTGTCCAAAATGTGAACAAGCATAGCCTAATTAGCCTACTCTTGGAACATACACATTCCACAGCAGGTATGTCCTTGGTTAGTTTTGTCTTTTCTTATTTCACCTTTATATAAAGTACATTCACCTATGTCAGGGTGACCCATCTTCTGGGGGTTTCAGAGTTTCCTTCTGTAGAATGAAAACATCCAATTCAGGAGCTCCTAATCTCCCTATTCCAGCAAAACAAAAAAACACATCTCAAACATTCATTCACCAAGGGGTTCAAAGTTCAGAGAGCAGAGCCGAGATCTCCTTGGTGGTCAGTCTTTGCCTCTCCAAGCTTCTCCAATTGTCTCCACCCTGGTTTCTCTCGCAGTGTCAATCTCTCTTTCTCCCTTTCAGTTTCTCTCTCCCTCACCCTGTTTCTACCTCTCTGGGCAGTGTTGTGAAGGATGCTGGTAACTTGTAGGGCGAGATGTGCTCAGGCGATGCTGCATTCCTGCAGGGCACTAATAGAAAACAGAGCGTTGTCTGGGGGATCTTACAATTATTAGGGACCAGCTTTTGCAGAACCGGTTTTTCAGGCTTGGTAGACCAGGTTACATCACTGGAAAATCTGCCTGGTTTTTCCATCACCTAGATTGAGCCTGTAAACTGGGTCAGTGGTTCCCAACAGTTTTCATTTACTGTACCACCAACTGAATTTGACTCTGCCTGGAGTACCCACTATTGTGCATTTTACCAGTAAGTCTAATGAGTCTTCTCAAGTACCACCTGTGGCTAGACCACATACCCCCAGGGGTCCTAGTACCCCTGGTTGGGAACCACTGATCTGGGATATGCACACATTGATGACATTGAGCGTTAACTTAATGTACATGCATTGAGTTATTATACTTGGGTGATAAAGTATAAAAACTCACTGGAATCATTAAGACTACTAGTCCATGAACATCAGAATAAGAAGGATTAGGGACGCCAGCATGTCCATGTGACACCTCCAGCGTGACAAACATGTGACGAGATGAGCCCTGCTGTCACTATAACCCACATAGCTCAAAGATCTCTGGGTCGTTCCTAGTGTTGTCACCAATGTTCCCTCTAAGCTGCGTGTGTGTGTGTGCGCTAGCCCCGAGACTTCCATGCAGCTCCCCGGACTGCCACAGAGAAATATACGCCCACAAAGAGAGATTGAACTTCACCCAACTTTCTAGAGCAGTGGTCACCAACCGGTCGATCTCCAAGCCATTCCTATTCGATTGGGGGGACAGGGGGGGGGCTGTTGGCAGTAGGTGCACCCATTCAGCTGCACTGCACGCTGGGTCGGCAAACAGTTGCCATTTTGAACCATGTCATGTGTCTGAAGGTACAAACTCTGCCTTCCCGGCGGTCCCAAAGAGGAAATCAAGAGCACTATAGGCCTACTGCTGGCCAATCGAATGGCTCAGAATACAGTGTCTGCAGCCACGTAGCAGCCATAAAAGAAAGCTACAGAAAAGTTGATACTGTGAGAATTCAAAATGTTTAAAACCACGACAAGAGAAAACTGTCAACACATATGGCAAAGAGATGCTGTTATTATGAGTGAGTTCATGTTTAAACTTCTTACTCAGCACTGTCAACACCCATTTCCACTCAGCGCTACGACAAGCAGTGCAGCAGTAATGGATAAGTAGGAAAGTGCATCTATAGGCTTGCATTGTTATTATTAGCAGCTTGGGTCTTCTTTAATATAGAGGAATATTTCACTTTCTCTGTCTGGTCACAGGAGTAACAACATGAATTTGTGCATGATGCGGTGCGACTCGAGTTTCACTAGCAGCTGGATGACTGTGTACCTTTTTGGTCAGTGTCAGTAGAGTAAAGGGAGAGTGGAGGGATCTTGAGAGGCGGACCCTCAGTCTGCTGCTTTCTCCCTCTGCTGAGACTGACCAACAGATGCAGGCACCATCAGCCCAGTAAAATAAAAAGCAAATGATTTTAAAAAGTATGAATGAGCAATGCCCCAAACAATGCTTTGGCATGGCAAGTTAAGCAAAACAAATCTGATCGTAGATAAATATCGGCTTGCATTTTGACTCAGTGATCTTGACTCAGAAGAGGTTGGTGACCACTGTTCTAGAGATTTCCCTGTTAACACCATCAACGTTTCTTTTTACTGTGGAAAATGTGATAGAATCAACGCAATAATAGCCACTTCAATGCAAAAGACCAAAACAAACTATTCAAAGAGATTTTTTTGTAGGCAGAACGCATCGGAGTAGGATTCTATTACATTGACACCCACTACTCAGCCCTTACTCTACACATACCGGTGCGGCATAAACAGTCATGGCTGCAATAGGCCTATATGCAACTGTAAACTCGGTGGTTCGAGCTCTGAATGCTGATTGGCTGACAGCCGTGGTATATCAGACCGTATACCACAGGTATGACAAAACATTTATTTTTACTGCTCTAATTACATTGGTAACCAGTTTATAATAGCAATAAGAAACCTTGGGGGTTTGTGGTATGTGGCCACTATACCACAGCTACGGGCTGTATCCAGGCTCTCCGCATTGCGTTGTGCATAAGAACATCCCTTAGCCGTGGTATATTGGCCATATACCTTACCCCCTCATGCCTTATTGCTTAAATAGACCATTGCCATATGGATCTGTGCCATTTACTTTGAACTGGAATGTGTTTACAGCATGAACGGTCATGAGTAGATGCGCTTGTTTTGAGATCAACGCGAGAGCTGCATGTAGCCACGTGTGCACACTGTTTATATCCTTTGCTCATTAGTGAGTTTTTAGCCCAGTTATAGATAATTTGTAGTCAGCAATAGGAGAGTGATTGCTTCCTACAACGGCACAAAACGAGTACATTTCTAGACATCTTTGAAAAGAGAGTCATGTGAAGAGTATTCTTTTGGTCTTAAAGGTGCAGTGTTGCATTTTGAGACAGGCTTGAATACGCTAAGTCGCCAATAGGCAAGAGGATACAGATTCTCTGTAATAAATGGTATGCCAGTGGCTATCAAAAGGTGAGCATTTACCCACTGAAGTCGGTTACGAGGTAATCTCCTCCTATGGATTCAGGACATGCATTGGTTGTCTAACTCACTAATGGCCTGGTACTCAAAGATCTATTGTCCTTCTAACCACTGACATCAAGTCTGGGGGAAAAAACTGAAATAGAATAATGATTGTGCCGTTCGTTATACAATACATAGCTTACAGCAAATTACGCACAGCAGAAAATCGTGTAAAATTGTTCTTATATAAGATGTCTTTAATTGTTCTAGCCTATATTCCAAAATTAAACAAATTCTAGTCTTTGAACGTGGAAGGTATTATGAATACTGGATGGACTGGTTACCTTGTGGTACACTCCAAAGTTTTTATCAATGAGTCTGGGAGAGAACCTGGTCCCGTGTGGCTCAGTTGGTAGAGCATGGCGCTTGCAACTCCAGGGTTGTGGGTTCATTCCCCACAGGGGGACCAGGATGAATATGTATGAACTTTCCAATTTGTAAGTCGCTCTGGATAAGAGTGTCTGCTAAATGACGTAAATGTAATGTAAATGTAACCTATGGGCCTAGGCGATGCTGTTCGTTCATTGATTGTGCAGGGCGGCTTACAGAGTTAGCCTACAATAGTGAATTTGTATTGATATTTAATAGCCTAGTAATATGACATGTTTTAATATTTTCATAATTAATAGGGTGACACATTAGGATACCTTTTGCTACAGAATCTCTCACTACCGTCCGTATGGAATATCACCTGTCGTGCAGCGAGAGGCTGCATGCTCCTCAAACAGAAGTTGATGCATGGAGTGGAATAACTGGAGTAGCCTACCCAAAAGAAAAGGGGGATAGCGGCCTCAAGCGCATAGGTGGATGACATGTCTTTTTTCCTCTGACCCTGCTCATTTGATAATGGGTCATTCTAAATCGAGATAAAACTGGAATAGTCTGAAGGATGGAAATATGATCGCTTGAGAGAACAGTGTGTAAGGCAAGCAACAGAGCGCTTTTTCTGCGACTTTCTCAAATAATCCGTAGTCTATAATCCAGGCGTGCTGTAGTCGCACCGTGCAGCCCAGATACAGTGCCTTCAGAAAGTATTCAGACCCCTTGACTTGTTCCACATTTTGGTACGTAACAGCCTTATTCTAAAATAGATTAAATTGTTTTGTTTCTACATCAATCTACACACAATACCTCATAATGACAAAGCAAAAAAATGGTTTTTAGAAATGTTTGCTAATAAAACGTTAAAAAAATGAAATTTTACATTTACATAAATATTCAGACCTGCTGTGCGTAACCCTTTACTCAGTACTTTGTTGAAGCACCTTTGGCAGCGATTACAGCATCGATTCTTCTTAGGTATGACGCTACAAGTTTGGCACACCTGTATTTGGGGAGTTTCTCCCATTATTCTCTACATATCCTCTCAAGCTCTGTTAGGTTGGCTGGGGAGTTTTGCTGCACAGCTAATTCCAGGTCTTTCCAGAGATGTTCGATCAGATTCAAGTCCGGGCTCTGGCTGGGCCACTCAAGGACATTCAGAGACTTGTCCCGATACCACTTCTGCGTTGTCTTGGATGTGCGTTTAGGGTCGTTGTCCTGTTGGAAGTTGAACCTTCGCCTTATTACGGATCTCTCTGTACTTTGCTCTTTTCATCTATCCCTCTATCCTGACTAGTCTCCCAGTCCCTGCTGCTGACAAATATCCCCATAGCATGATGCTGCCACCACCATGCTTCACTGTAGGGATGGTGCCAGGTTTCCTCCAGATGTGATGCTTGTCATTCAGGCCAAATAGTTAGTTTCATCAGATCAGAGAATCTTGTTTCTCATGGTCTGAGAGTCTTTAGGTGCCTTTTGGCAAACTCCAAGCGGGCTGTCACGTGCCTTTTACTGAGGAGTGGCTTCCGTCTGGCCACTCTACCATAAAGGCCTGATTGGTGGAGTGTTGCAAAGATGGGAGAACCTTCCAGAAGGACAACCATCTCCACAGTGGAACTCTGGAGCTCTGTCAGAGTGACCATCAGGTTCTTGGTTACCTCCTTCACCAAAGCCCTTCTCCCCCAATTGCTCTGTTTGGCCAGGCGGCCAGCTCCGGGAAGAGTTTTGGTGGTTCAAAACTTCTTCCAGGCCACTGTGTTCTTGGGAAGCTTCAATACTGCAGACATGTTCTGGTACCCTTCCCCAGATCGCTGCCTCGACACAATGCTGTCTCAGAGCTCTACGGACAATTCCCTTGACCTCATGGCTTGGTTTTTACTCTGACATGCACTGTCAACAGTAGGACCTTATATAGACAGGTGCATGCCTTTTCAAATCCTGTCCAATCAATTGAATTTACCACAGGTGGACTCCACCTGGACTCCAATCAAGTTGTAAAAACATCAAGGATAATGAATGGAAACAGGATGCACCTGAGCTAAATTTCGAATCTCATAGGTCTGTTATTTTATTTTTTTATTTTATTTTTGCAAAGAATTCTAAAAAACAGTTTTTCGCTTTGTCATTATGGGTTATTGTGTGTAGATTGCTGAGGATTTTCCCCCCCTCATTTAATCAATTTTAGAATACGGCTGTAACGTAACAAAATGTGGAAAAAGTTAAGGAGTCTGAATACTTTCCGAAGGCACTGTATGTTTTGATTTATAAGACATTCTAACATGCTGACCACACCGCTCACATACATGTTATTCAATCATTGAATCCACACTGCTCGCGAGCGTCTGCGTGGCCAAGCGCTAAAATAGAACTCGGTTCTATTTGTGTCATTTGATGCGCTGTAAGTCCTGCCTCTTCCATCTCCTCGTTGGGTTTCAGGAGCATATAACCCACGTGCCATCTCGTCATTAGTTTTGAGAAGCATATACCCACGTGGGTGATTGAAAGATTAACTGAGGTCCACACTCCAGCCCAGTTGGTTGTGGTAATGCACCTTAAAAAGGATCGGACCCTTTCTTCAATTTTCGCTTAAAATGACATACCAAATCTAACTGCCTGTAGCTCAGGACCTGAAGCAAGAACATGCATATTCTTGATACCATTTGAAAGGAAACGCTTTGACATTTGTGGAAAAGTGAAAGGAATGTAGGAGAATATAACACATTAGATCTGGTAAAAGATAATACAAAAAATATTATAAATGTTTATTTTTTTAAATTATCATCTTTGAAATGCAAGAGAAAGGCTAACATATGACTTAGAAATCTAGGTGAAATGTAGATTTTGGCCACTAGATTGCAGTAGTGTATGTGCAAAGTTTTAGACTGATCCATTGAACCATTGCATTTTTGTTCAAAATGTTGCATCACGACTGCCCAAATGTTCATAACTGTGCACTCTCCTCAAACAATAGCATGGTGTTCTTTCACTGTAATAGCTACAGTAAATTGGACAGTGCAGTTAGCTTAAATTCTTGTTAATCTTCCTGCCCATATTAGATATGTCTATGTCCTGGGAAATGTTCTTGTTACTTACAACCTCATGCTAATTACATTAGCCTACATTAGCTCAACCGTCACGCAGGGGGAAACACCGATCCTGTAGAGGTTAAAGTTAAACCGCCATATAAAGTCCAAAGGAGGAGAAGAAGCCTGGAGAGATCACTAGAAACGAACTTGGTTTAACGTTACCCTTTTATCTGTGGATTAATTGTCCTAGAGGACCTTGTGCATTTCAGGTAAAATAACAACCCAATGTTTATATCCCAGGACAAATTAGCTAGCAACAGCAAGCTAGCTAGCTATTGCCATAAATGTGTAATACTTTTCGACCTGTCCCCAAATTAATATAGTTGGTTCTGAGTTCGCTTTGATATTTCAACCTGCGTGTCCCGAGTGCGTCCGGGGTGGATTGACAAAAATCAACGTGCGGTCTGGTCAGCATGTAAGGTTTGTATCATTAACAACTAGAGTTATTTGGCAACTTTAAGTCTAGCATAGCCTATAGAACCTGTTTCAAATAATCCCCTTTACACTCAACCTAGCATTCATATGCGCACTCGCATATGTGAAAAATATCCTTTCAATTTTATTCAGCTAAGTTCAATTATATTCTTCTTACTATAAATTCATATAAAATAATGACACATCTTGTCTGCTAAATGAACAAGCCTGTTGCATGTGGCATAGCCAGATAACATACAATAAATAGGCCAACCAATATTCTGTTAATCTGAAATACATTTTCTTCATATCATGTTTCTTTAGACCTGCCTAAAACAAACAATGGATTTACTATGGTATACAGTGGGGAGAACAAGTATTTGATACACTGACAATTTTGCAGGTTTTCCTACTTACAAAGCATGTAGAGGTCTGTAATTTTTATCATAGGTACACTTCAACTGTGAGAGAAGGAATCTAAAACAAAAATCCAGAAAATCACATTGTATGATTTTTAAGTAATTAATTTGCATTTTATTGCATGACATAAGTATTTGATACATCAGAAAAGCAGAACTGAATATTTGGTACAGAAACCTTAGTTTGCAATTACAGAGATCATACGTTTCCTGTAGTTCTTGACCAGGTTTGCACACACTGCAGCAGGGATTTTGGCCCACTCCTCCATACAGACCTTCTCCAGATCCTTCAGGTTTCGGGGCTGTCGCTGGGCAATACGGACTTTCGGCTCCCTCCAAAGATTTTCTATTGGGTTCAGGTCTGGAGACTGGCTAGGCCACTCCAGGACCTTGAGATGCTTCTTACGGAGCCACTCCTTAGTTGCCCTGGCTGTGTGTTTCGGGTCGTTGTCATGCTGGAAGACCCAGCCACGACCCATCTTCAATGCTCTTACTGAGGGAAGGAGGTTGTTGGTCAAGATCTCGCGATACATGGCCCCATCCATCCTCCCCTCAATACGGTGCAGTCGTCCTGTCCCCTTTGCAGAAAAGCATCCCCAAAGAATGATGTTTCCACCTCCATGCTTCACGGTTGGGATGGTGTTCTTGGGGTTGTACTCATCCTTCTATTCCTCCAAACACGGCGAGTGGAGTTTAGAGCAAAAAGCTCTATTTTTGTCTCATCAGACCACATGACCTTCTCCCATTCCTCCTCTGGATCATCCAGATGGTCATTGGCAAACTTCAGACGGGCCTGGACATGCGCTGGCTTGAGCAGGGGGACCTTGCGTGCGCTGCAGGATTTTAATCCATGACGGCGTAGTGTGTTACTAATGGTTTTCTTTGAGACTGTGGTCCCAGCTCTCTTCAGGTCATTGACCAGGTCCTGCCGTGTAGTTCTGGGCTGATCCCTCACATTCCTCATGATCATTGATGCCCCACGAGGTGAGATCTTGCATGGAGCCCCAGACCGAGGGTGATTGACCGTCATCTTGAACTTCTTCCATTTTCTAATAATTGTGCCAACAGTTGTTGCCTTCTCACCAAGCTGCTTGGCTATTGTCCTGTAGCCCATCCCAGCCTTGTACAGGTCTACAATTTATCCCTGATGTCCTTACACAGCTCTCTGGTCTTGGCCATTGTGGAGAGGTTGGAGTCTGTTTGATTGAGTGTGTGGACAGGTGTCTTTTATACAGGTAACGAGTTCAAACAGATGCAGTTAATACAGGTAATGAGTAGAGAACAGGAGGGCTTCTTAAAGAAAAACTAACAGGTCTGTGAGAGCCGGAATTCTTACTGGTTGGTAGGTGATCAAATACTTATGTCATGCAATAAAATGCAAATTAATTACTTAAAAATCATACAATGTGATTTTCTGGATTTTTGTTTTAGATTCCGTCTCTCACAGTTGAAGTGTACCTATGATAAAAATGACAGACCTCTACATGCTTTGTAAGTAGGAAAACCTGCAAAATCGGCAGTGTATCAAATACTTGTTCTCCCCACTGTATATTCAATTGATTTATTATACTTTTTTAAATGCAGATGTTCCAAAGGCACGCAGCAGCGGCTTGTACGCAGCTTGTATGTGTGGAGGTCTGGAGTTGCGAAACATGTTTATGTTCATTAACTGTCAATTACCCTTGAGACAGGCAGTCTTTCGCATGACAAAATGTCATGACCTCTATAGCCCTAGGTAGGGGTAACCCCAGCTGCAAAGAAAGAGAAGACAAGAAAGAAAGAGAAGACTTGTGTGTGTGTGTGTCTGTGTGTCATATATATATATATGGCATCGAGAGAGTGGACAGAGAGAGCGCGTGAAAAGCGAGAGGAAAGTCTCCTGGAATGGCTCAGGGAAGGCTTTGATCCCCTAGGCCCCTGTGGGGTTTCCATGACTACAGCAGATCTGACCAGCCCAGAGCATGAAAGGTGAGGAGGAAGAACTCTACAAACCGTTCATGTCCGGAAGTAATTTAGCCATTGGCGCGCTGTAGAGTTGCTATTTCTCGGGTTGACGTGTCAATTGACTTGTAACTTGACATTCCTTAATTACTCATTATACTAACAAAGTCAGATTTAAAGTGGAACTGACAGCTTTTTAGCAACATGAAATCAGATTTTAATACATTCATATACACCCACATTCTGGGGCTCCCGAGTGGCGCAGCGGTCTAAGGCACTGCATCACAGTGCTTGAGGTGTCACTACAGAACAACCTGGTTCGAATCCAGGCTGTATCACAACCGGCCGTGATTGGGAGTCCCATAGGGCGGCGCACAATTGGCCTAGCGTTGTCCGGGTTTGGCCGGTGTATGCTGTCATTGTAAATAAGAATTTGTTCTTAACTGACGTGCCTAGTTAAATTTAAAAAAAACATATGGCCATTTTCATACTCTACTTCAATCCCAAACATTCATATAAGTAATTTGTTAAAATTCTATAGCAATATAGAGAGTTATAAAGCGACTGTGCGTTTGGACAATTAATAGACACTGCACTAAATAAACCATAATAAAAACATCCGTCTTGTCCAGGACCGAACTCTACACAGCAATAGCCAATCAGAGCTAGATTAGGCCTATATGAAAATAAGCCATTTTCCACACAGGCCTGCCATCATTCACTTTAAACTGGGCTGCGTGTTTACAGGCAGCAGTAACAGCGTGACTTTACATCATTAAAAAGCATTCGCCAAAAGCCACACAATACACCTGAATGGATTTCTGCAAATATGCAAATTCCACAGGAGTCCTCTTAGATTTGGGAACTTTACAGTCTTATTGATCAAACAATGAGGTAGGCTCTCTCTGGCTCAGTTGCCTATGCACATCAACAACCAGATCAACTAATGTTAGCAAGAGTGAAATAGTGAGATGTTCACTAACAGGGATGTAAACAAATTTCTGCACAAAACTTGAGAAATGTGCTTTTTGTGTGTATGGAACATTTCTGGGATCTTTTATTTCAGCTCATGAAACATAGGACCAACACTTTACATATTGCATTTATAGCTAACATTAGGCTCCGTGTTTTTAGCTTGCTAAATAAATGAATACATAAATAGATAAGCTATCCTATTAGCCACGTTATGACTGACTTGTTATCATTGCCAATGCTAGTATGATTATATTGACATTCCCAGCCTTCATTACATTCAACCATTTTTGTCCAAAGTATTAAAACTGAAACAGTGCATCCCAATAGGCTTGAGGCAGCAAACAATGTACCAGACCAGCTGTGATTTACAACCTGATAGCATTATGTCAGTTCCACTTTAATCAACAAATACTAGTCATTTAAAAAAAGGTTAATGATACAAGACTGTACATAGCTGACAGACTGCCTGGTGACAGGTGTGTGAATGAAGCATACAAAGCCTCTCTTAAAAAGAGACAAACCAGCAGATACCTGCACTTCTGCCCACCACACCCCTTTCTCTGCTATCAAACATTACTCATTGACTCATGATACAAAGATCTGAGGGAAAATCCCCCAATAATGAACAATAGTGTCAGATGAAAGGACTGGACAACGACTACCGACAGGTTATAAAGCATCAGCAAGCATGTCCTGAGGCTGAAGCAGAGTTCATGCAAGATAATTGTGCTGTGCACGCTTTGGTTTCAAGAGCTGTGGAATTCCTCCTCAAAGGGCAGAAGCAATTGTTTGTGCCCCTTTGATGCACACTTCAACTATCTATCCAATTTTCCACCTCAGTAGGTAAGAGGAAGAAGACCCTCCCTCTCCATAAAGACAATAGTCAGTCAATTATGACTTCCTTGCCTTTATATTTGCAGCCCAGCCTGGCTTTCCCTTGGCATTAGGTCGGTCACAGAATAACAAAAAGGCATTCAAATCACTTTGTTACGCAGATATAGCCTATTCATGGGTATCCTGCATCTCTGTGCAGCAGTGGAATCAGGGGGGTAGACTCACGTTTGAGACCGAGTGTAGACAATCGTGACACGTTTCGCCATGTTATGCGTTTGGTTGGAAACGTTGCCGGGAAAACAGACAGGGCAAAGGTTATGTGCCAGTGAATATAGCTGATATTTTCACTGCTGATATTACTCAACACCCACAAACGTTGAATTCCTGAGGGAACGCTGGAAGCAAGTTGCATAACGTTACAATAACAACCAAGTACAAGAACATGGAAAACAGTCAATACATGCCACAGACAGAGGGAAGCACGTGTTTTCCCATATTCATCCCAGAATTGTTGCGTTCTCTACGTATATAGCGCGCAAAAGTCATTCAGAATCATTTGCAAAATACAAGCGTGCATTATCACACATGTGCATCGGTTTTGTTCCGGTTTTTTGTTCTGTAACGCAAATTACAGAAACATGTGCAGGCTGCCATGAGTATGCTGGCTATAACATGGGCTGTTTGCAATCAAAACACTCACTGAAAAAAAGAGTGAGCTAGCAAACGTTAGCAGGCTAACGACATTCTCGTTGTGCTGGTTGAAATGTGCTAATTTCAAGTGCATAACTAGCTATATAGCCTATATTTAACGTGTTGTGCAAACGAATTGAACAAAAGCTGCTAAAATGCCCTACTCGACACAGCGTTCTTACCCACATCTCAAAGTACAGAGGATTGTGTACCTTCACCGAGTGTTGGTGCTTATATTTCCCTCCCGTTGATCTAACCAGAGCGCCCTTGCGTTCAGGTAGACGGTCTGATTGTTGTAGAAGCCTACCTACGCCACTAAGGTAGCAAGCTCTCTTCTCGCTACGAACGAAATAAATCGTGCCCACAAGAGGAAACCTCTGACCGTAAACATTTGCTCATGGCGCTCCCAGATGAAAAACGCCTGTCTGCCTGGCCTGCTTTCTCCCATACAATTGTATTGCCCCTGTTCAGCGAAGTGAACACACACCGTTGATCAACAGATTGCTGTTAGTAGACTGATCTCTAGTGATCAACAGGCGCCATCTACAGGAGGAAAACCGATAAGACAACCAACATGTATTTTATCCTCTGCTGCTTTTAACACAATATTGTAGGCTATACGAACAAATCCACCATGTCGCTAAGACAACCAACATGTATTTTATCCTCTGCTGCTTTTAACACAATATTGTAGGCTATACGAACAAATCCACCATGTCGCTTGAGGTCACATCATTACATTTTCCCTTCATTACAATTCATGTTAACACATTTTTTTCAATGCCATTGTCAACTTAAAGCCCAATCTGGCTTTTACTGGCATCAACCACTACTAACTCAACTTCGGCAGAGCATTCTGGCAGACATATTACTTGACTATCCGTTTTTGGAAACAAAACAATGCCGATTATAAATAGGTCTACTGTAGGATATATTTGAATAGGTAGGCCTAGCCAAATTGAATTGATCAAAACCTAAAACTAAGATGGCCACTTGATATCTACAAAATGACAGAAAAGCATCTCATAGCCTAAGCTTTTAATTACAAATCAAACCATTGGGTAGGCTATTCACACATACCTTGCAGGCGAAACCATCTCACAGGTGATACCTGGATGAGTGTAGCCAATAACGTGCAAATAAATTACCTGTGATAAAGTAACATATTGTTAATCATTAGCTTGATATGCTGGACCAGCTTGCTGGGTATAAAACAAAACTTAACCTACACAGCACAGGATGCATAAACCCCCAACATCTCCCTGCAACCCTGCGCCTCAGAGCTCATGACAGGTGCAGACATGTACCGTAGATAAAGAATCAGTTTACCTGGTCATGACTTGATCTTGCTCCCTCCACAGAATTTATCTTCAGTCAATCTCTCGCTGGTCAATTCTCTGGTGAAAATGATAGAAGGCCCTTCTTGTTGGGACGGGTTACAGAAGGTCATTAAGGAAAGGACAAGAGAAACGCTTATTATAACAGACCATCATTTTCTTCTCATGTAATCTAAACCAATTTGCCACCGCAGCCGCTATCTTGGATAGTCAGATGGGCGTTACGTGCCTATACCGGCGGCAATTTTGAACTAGGCAGTTTAACAACTGCTAAAACATATCAACGCTGAGAAAACCTCCAATGAAGAATTTCTCAAGGGATAATCGTGAGGACGAAACGGTTAGGGTAATAGGGGGTAACTAGCCCACACTAAGAACAATGTCTAATTGCTGACACAAAAAAAAGCAATGCTTGGAGAAAAATTGGTATGTGGATAAAGGTCATGTAAATAAATGGCTACAGTATTTTAGTTATTTCATGAAATGTTGTTTTTAGAAAAGGGGCGGTTTAAAGAAAAATAGCCCCACCCCTTTTTTTCTTTAGTAAGTAATACTTAAAAGCTAAGTCTAGTTGTCTTATTTTATTATTTAAATCAAATATGGGGGGGAAATGGTGTTGCACATGTCACCATTAATATCCGGACTATGAGGAGATTTGATGTAAAGTCCCCTTTAATTTTTTTACTCATCTGCACATTCATTTTCTTGTTTGATGTTTGTTGTTCCTTTCCCATACAATCCATTATGTACACTTGCACTAAATAGTATTTGAATAATGCAAGATTTTAGATCCCAGCAGTCTTTAAAATGACATTCAGGAGCAAAAGGTTTTCAATAGTTTTTAATTAATTAAAAACATTATTCATTGAAATATAATATTGGAATGGAATATAACATTTAATAACAATAACTTAACTAATTAATTCAGTGTAACATTGATGTGGCAACTCTCTTATGCTCTGCTATTGCACAATTCTAACTTGTACATAGGTAACAAATAAAGCTATCCCAAGTAAAATTGGAGCACAACTCAAGTTAGCATAAACTAGCGCTAACTGGCCTAGTCATTGTCTAAATGACAGGTAGAAACCCATTCATAACCATAAAGGGGCCAGTTACCCTCGAGTTTCCCTCAACACACTCATCCAACATATTACTACTTTCGTAAAAATTCATAAAAAATGTTCTCTCTAAACAAATTGATTATTTATCTTAAGGCTTTCCTACTTGTATATAAAAAAAAATATATATAGATCTAACTTCATTTGAATATATCTACAACTTTTTCTAAATTGAAATAAATTAGATCAACTTACCACACGCATTGTGTTGAAATATCTCCAAAATTTGTGATGACACAGGACATTTTTGGTTGA
The DNA here is from genome assembly GCF_045679555.1 of Salvelinus alpinus. Taxonomy (NCBI): domain Eukaryota; kingdom Metazoa; phylum Chordata; class Actinopteri; order Salmoniformes; family Salmonidae; genus Salvelinus; species Salvelinus alpinus. Next base: position 36,407,487 of record NC_092114.1, read on the forward strand.
GCAAGAGTAGTGTCAGCCAGGGAAAGTGTTGGGGAAATTATTTGGCAATAGCTTGTGGTCTTAATGTGAATTACGGGGGGGGCTAGTTACCCCCTGAGGGCTAGTTACCCCCTAGTACTATATTATTGACACAACTCTTGCATCGCTTGTTTAGACTGTCCATTATTGGTTCCTTCTTAAACCGGTCTATTTTTTGTCATCTAAAGTATTGATCCTGACATTTAGGCTTTATTAGCTCGAGGGGTCCAGTTTTAGCCACAGTTATGTGTAGGCTAAAACACATGCGTAATTGCTGGTTTTGTACCGAGGTAAAATGTGTTTTATATTGGACATTCGGTGGATATTCGGTTTTCTCTCTCAATAGCTATTTAACTAAGTATGTCATGCCTATGAAGGATGCTATATTCTGAATCAGGGGTGGATGGAGAAAAATCCACGCTTTTTGTTGTTGTGTGTGTATATATATATTTTTTTTTGTGTGAGTTTCAATCTTCAATAGCTCTTACACAAAGCATGCCATGACTATGATAGTTATATATTCTGAATCAGGGGAGGATGGAGAATTTTTGTTGTTTTTGTTCCATAACATTTTTCATAGCATTTTTTTTTGGGGGGGGGGGGTAATTTTATCCATCTTCCCCTGATTCAGAATATATCATTGTTCTAATCATGGCATGTTTTGTGTAAGAGCTACTGACTGAATAGTCACAGATTTTTCAATATACGGTGCATTCGGAAATCTATTATTATTATTAGTAGGAGTATTTCTTTTTAAGGTGTGAATTGTTCTCCATCCGCCCCTGTTTCAGAATATACCATACTCATAGTCATGGCATGCTTGGTTCAAAAGCTATTGACTGAATAGTCGCAGAATTTCCAATATACAGTGCATTCGGAAAGTATTCGTACTGCTTCATCTTTTCCGTATTGTGTTACATTACAGCCTTATTCTAAAATTTATTAAATGTGTTTTTCTCATCAATCTACACATATTACCCCATAATGACAAAGCAAAAACAGGTTTTTAGAATTTTTTGCACATTTCTTTTTCTTTCATAAATAAAAACAGAAATATCTTATTTACAGTACATAGGTATCCAGACCCTTTGCTATGAGACTCGAATTTGAGCTCAGGTGCATCTTGTTTCCATTGATCATCCTTGAGATGTTTCTACATGTAACGGCTGTCGTAGTCGTTCTCCTCCTCAGACGAGGAGGAGCATGGATCGGACCAAGATGCGGATTGGTAAGTATTCATATTTTTAATGGGAAAACAACAAACACTACAAAATACAACAACCAACAAACGTGACTAACCTGAAACAGTCCTGTGTGGCCCAAACACTGACACAGGAACAAACACCCACAAAACACAGGTGAAACCCAGGCTGCCTAAGTATGATTCTCAATCAGGGACAACGATTGACAGCTGTCTCTGATTGAGAATCATACCAGGCCGAACACAAAATCCCAACATAGAAAATCAAACCTAGACCAACCCACCCAACTCACGCCCTGACCAACTAAAACAAATACAAAACAAAGGAAAACAGGTCAGGAACGTGACAGAACCCCCCCCTTAAGGTGCGAACTCCGGGCGCACCATTACAAAGTCTAGGGGAGGGTCTGGGTGGGCGTCTGTCCACGGTGGCGGCTCTGGCGCTGGTCGTGGTCCCCACCCCACCATAGTCAACCCCCGCTTCCGTGGCCTCCTCCCAATATCCACCCTCCATGTCAATCCCACTATTCCAAAGAGCAGTAACAGACTGAGGGGTAGCACCGGACTGAGGGGTAGCTCCGGACTGAGGGGCAGCACCGGACTGAGGGGCAGCACCGGACTGAGGGGCAGCACCGGACTGAGGGGCGGATCCTGGCTGGCGGAAGGCTCTGGCGGATCCTGGCTGGCGGAAGGCTCTGGCGGATCCTGGCTGGCGGAAGGCTCTGGCGGATCCTGGCTGGCGGAAGGCTCTGGCGGATCCTGGCTGGCGGAAGGCTCCGGCGGATCCTGGCTGGCGGAAGGCTCCGGCGGATCCTGGCTGGCTGGCAGCTCCTGGCTGGACGGCTCTGGCTGATCCTGGCTGGACGGCTCTGGCTGATCCTGACTGGACGGCTCTGGCTGATCCTGGCTGGACGGCTCTGGCTGATCCTGGCTGGACGGCTCTGGCTGGTCCTGGCTGGACGGCTCTGGCTGGTCCTGGCTGGACGGCTCTGGCTGGTCCTGGCTGGACGGCTCTGAAGGCCCGGGACAGACGGGCAGCGCTGGGCAGGCAGGCAGTTCAGACAGCGCTGGGAAGGCAGGCAGTTCAGACAGCGCTGGGAAGGCAGGCAGTTCAGACACAGGCTGCGCTGAGCAGGCAAGCAGCGTAGGCGGCGTTGAGCAGACGGCCGACTCTGACCTGCTGAGGCGCACAGTAGGTCTGGTGCGTGGTGCCGGAACTGGAGGCACTGGGCTGGAGACACGCACCACAGGGAGAGTGCGTGGAGGAGGAACAGGGCTCTGGAAATGCACTGGAAGCCTGGTGCGTGGTGTCGGCACTGATGGTACTGGGCTGGGGTGGGAAGGTGGCGCCGGATATACCGGACCGTGAAGGAGGACACGTGCTCTTGAGCACCGAGCCTCCCCAACCTTACCAGGTTGAATGGTCCCCGTAGCCCTGCCAGTGCGGCGAGGTGGAATAGCCCGCACTGGGCTATGCAGGCGAACCGGGGACACCACCTGTAAGGCTGGTGCCATGTACGCCGGCCCGAGGAGACGTACTGGAGGCCAGATATGTTGGGCCGGCTTCATGGCACCCGGCTCGATGCCCAACCTAGCCCTCCCAGTGTGGCAAGGTGGAATAGCCCGCACTGGGCTAAGCACGCGTACTGGGGACACCGTGCGCTCCACCGCATAACACGGTGTCTGACCAGTACGACGCCCTCTCACTCCACGGTAAGCCCGGGGAGTTGGCTCGGGTATCCAACCCGGCTTCGCCACACTCCCCTTTAGCCCCCCCCCCCCAAGAAATTTTTGGGTGAGCCTCTCGGGCTTCCAGCCGCTCTGCCTTGCTTTCGCCTCATAAAACCTCCTCTCCGCTTTCGCTGCCTCCAGCTCCGCTTTGGGGCGGCGACACTCCACTGGCTCTGCCCAGGGTCCTTTACCGTCTAGGATTTCCTCCCAAGTCCATTCCTCTTTTCCCCATTGCTGTTGTTCTTGCCTTCCTTCTCCAATCCGCTTGGTCCTGTTATGGTGGGTGTTTCTGTAACGGCTGTCGTAGTCGTTCTCCTCCTCAGACGAGGAGGAGCATGGATCGGACCAAGATGCGGATTGGTAAGTATTCATATTTTAATGGGAAAACAACAAACACTACAAAATACAACAACCAACAAACGTGACTAACCTGAAACAGTCCTGTGTGGCCCAAACACTGACACAGGAACAAACACCCACAAAACACAGGTGAAACCCAGGCTGCCTAAGTATGATTCTCAATCAGGGACAACGATTGACAGCTGTCTCTGATTGAGAATCATACCAGGCCGAACACAAAATCCCAACATAGAAAATCAAACCTAGACCAACCCACCCAACTCACGCCCTGACCAACTAAAACAAATACAAAACAAAGGAAAACAGGTCAGGAACGTGACAGAACCCCCCCCCTTAAGGTGCGAACTCCGGGCGCACCAGCACAAAGTCTAGGGGAGGGTCTGGGTGGGCGTCTGTCCACGGTGGCGGCTCTGGCGCTGGTCGTGGTCCCCACCCCACCATAGTCAACCCCCGCTTCCGTGGCCTCCTCCCAATATCCACCCTCCATGTCAATCCCACTATTCCAAAGAGCAGTAACAGACTGAGGGGTAGCACCGGACTGAGGGGTAGCACCGGACTGAGGGGCAGCACCGGACTGAGGGGCAGCACCGGACTGAGGGGCAGCACCGGACTGAGGGGCAGCACCGGACTGAGGGGCAGCACCGGACTGAGGGGCGGATCCTGGCTGGCGGAAGGCTCTGGCGGATCCTGGCTGGCGGAAGGCTTTGGCGGATCCTGGCTGGCGGAAGGCTCTGGCGGATCCTGGCTGGCGGAAGGCTCCGGCGGATCCTGGCTGGCTGGCAGCTCCTGGCTGGCTGGCAGCTCCTGGCTGGACGGCTCTGGCTGATCCTGGCTGGACGGCTCTGGCTGATCCTGACTGGACGGCTCTGGCTGATCCTGGCTGGACGGCTCTGGCTGATCCTGGCTGGACGGCTCTGGCTGGTCCTGGCTGGACGGCTCTGGCTGGTCCTGGCTGGACGGCTCTGGCTGGTCCTGGCTGGACGGCTCTGGCTGGTCCTGGCTGGACGGCTCTGGCTGGTCCTGGCTGGACGGCTCTGAAGGCCCGGGACAGACGGGCAGCGCTGGGCAGGCAGGCAGTTCAGACAGCGCTGGGAAGGCAGGCAGTTCAGACAGCGCTGGGAAGGCAGGCAGTTCAGACACAGGCTGCGCTGAGCAGGCAAGCAGCGCAGGCGGCGTTGAGCAGACGGCCGACTCTGACCTGCTGAGGCGCACAGTAGGTCTGGTGCGTGGTGCCGGAACTGGAGGCACTGGGCTGGAGACACGCACCACAGGGAGAGTGCGTGGAGGAGGAACAGGGCTCTGGAAATGCACTGGAAGCCTGGTGCGTGGTGTCGGCACTGATGGTACTGGGCTGGGGTGGGAAGGTGGCGCCGGATATACCGGACCGTGAAGGAGGACACGTGCTCTTGAGCACCGAGCCTCCCCAACCTTACCAGGTTGAATGGTCCCCGTAGCCCTGCCAGTGCGGCGAGGTGGAATAGCCCGCACTGGGCTATGCAGGCGAACCGGGGACACCACCTGTAAGGCTGGTGCCATGTACGCCGGCCCGAGGAGACGTACTGGAGGCCAGATATGTTGGGCCGGCTTCATGGCACCCGGCTCGATGCCCAACCTAGCCCTCCCAGTGCGGCAAGGTGGAATAGCCCGCACTGGGCTAAGCACGCGTACTGGGGACACCGTGCGCTCCACCGCATAACACGGTGTCTGACCAGTACGACGCCCTCTCACTCCACGGTAAGCCCGGGGAGTTGGCTCGGGTATCCAACCCGGCTTCGCCACACTCCCCTTTAGCCCCCTCCCCAAGAAATTTTTGGGTGAGCCTCTCGGGCTTCCAGCCGCTCTGCCTTGCTTTCGCCTCATAAAACCTCCTCTCCGCTTTCGCTGCCTCCAGCTCCGCTTTGGGGCGGCGACACTCCACTGGCTCTGCCCAGGGTCCTTTACCGTCTAGGATTTCCTCCCAAGTCCATTCCTCTTTTCCCCATTGCTGTTGTTCTTGCCTTCCTTCTCCAATCCGCTTGGTCCTGTTATGGTGGGTGTTTCTGTAACGGCTGTCGTAGTCGTTCTCCTCCTCAGACGAGGAGGAGCATGGATCGGACCAAGATGCGGATTGGTAAGTATTCATATTTTAATGGGAAAACAACAAACACTACAAAATACAACAACCAACAAACGTGACTAACCTGAAACAGTCCTGTGTGGCCCAAACACTGACACAGGAACAAACACCCACAAAACACAGGTGAAACCCAGGCTGCCTAAGTATGATTCTCAATCAGGGACAACGATTGACAGCTGTCTCTGATTGAGAATCATACCAGGCCGAACACAAAATCCCAACATAGAAAATCAAACCTAGACCAACCCACCCAACTCACGCCCTGACCAACTAAAACAAATACAAAACAAAGGAAAACAGGTCAGGAACGTGACACTACAACTTGATTGGAATCCACCTGTAGTAAATTCAATTGATTGGAAATTATTTGGAAAGGCACACAGCTGTCTATATAAGGTCCTGCAGTTGACAGTACATGTCAGAGCAAAAACCAAGCCATGAGGTCGAAGGAATTGTCCGTAGAGCTCTGATACAGGATTGTGTCGAGGCAAAGATTTGGGGAAGGGTAGCAAAAAAAGTCTGCAGCATTGAAGGTCCCCAAGATACAGTGGCCTCCATCATTCTTAATTGGAAGAAGTTTGGACCACCAAGACTTCCTAGAGTTTGCCGCCCGGCCAAACTGAGCAATGTTGGGAGAAGGGCTTTGGTGAGGAAGGTAACCAAGAACCCAATGGTCACTCTGACAGAGCTCCAGCGTTCCTCTGTGGAGATGGGAGAACCTTCCAGAAGGACAACCATGTCTGCAACACTCCACCAATCGGGCCTTTATGGTAAAGTGGCCAGACAGAAGCCACTCCTCAGTAAAAGGCACATGACAGCCCGCTTTGAGTTTGCCAAAAGGCACCTAAAGACTCTCAGACCATGAGAAACAAGATTCTCTGATCTGATGAAAACAACTCTTTGGCCTGAATGAGCGTAACGTCTGGAGGAAACCTGGCACCATCCCTACAGTGAAGCATGGTGGTGGCAGCATCATGCTGTGGGGATATTTTTCAGCAGCAGGGACTGGAAGACTAGTCAGGATCGAGGGATAGATGAACAGAGCAAAGTACAGAGAGATCCTTGATGAAAACCTGCTCCAGAGCGCTTAGGTCCTCCGCCTGGGGGCGAAGGTTCACCTTCCAACAGGACAACAGACAAAACAACGCAGGAGTGGTTTCGGGACAAGTCTCTGAATGTCCTTGTGGCCCAGCCAGAGCCCGGACTTGAACATCTCTGGAGAGACCTGAAAATAGCTGTGCAGCAATGCTCCCCATCCAACCTGACAGAGCTTGAGAGGATCTGCGGAGAATCATGGGAGAAACTCCCCAAATACAGGTGGGAAAATCAGATTTTAGGCTCAGCAGCTACCTCGGAACAGCCCTTTGTGTGCATGGCAATGTTTCAAACTTTTGCAGGTCTTTACACCTTTTCTAAATATGCAAAATTGAGGGGTACGTGTATTGACAGCTCCTGCAGATATTGGTCCATAGCCTACACTATCTGACATGGTAAATAAACGGTACATGTTGCCATAACACATTATTCAATAGGCCTGCAAATCCAAACAATTGTTACAATCTTCAAGTAAATACCCTGTTATTAATGTAGCTAAGTAGGCTGTTGATTTATACGTTTATAATTTGTCTTTGATAGGATATAAGCCATGGTAGTGTCTTCCGACTGTCTGCGACTCGAGAGACCAGGTAAATGGTGGCCTAACCACCGTGCGTAAATGTTTAGCAAAAGAGGGCGCGAGGGCATTGGCTTTGAACGCGCTTGTTTGTGCCAATTGTGGGTCTATAATGCATTAGATCCATACACCAGGCTGTATCACAACCAGCTGTGATTTGGAGTACCATAGGGCAGCGCACAAGTGGCCCAGCGTCATTGTAAATAAGAATTTGTTCTTAACTGACTTGCCTAGTTAAATAAAGGTAAAAAACATGTATTTTTAAATAGATTGAAATATCTTCAAGTTCACCCCCAATCATTGTAAGTCCAAATGTTTTTTATTTTAATCTAATTCCTAACAACTAGAAGCATCTATGTGAATGTTATGGGGAAATTATTGGAGTTCACAGTTCAGCATCAGATTTAGTTAGTTTATTCATTTGACCATCTTTTTTTTTTTTTTTTTAAACAAGCACGAGGATAACACAAAGTCTGGGACTTATTTCCTTTGTGGTCCTCTTGATCATTCATTCATCCGCCCAACACACTGCATTAAAGACTTGATGCAAAATATTAACTCTTGAAAGCCACAAACTCATAGCATAGTTGTGTTATAAATGCTGAAATTTTTCACCAAGACTGAGAACGTTTTTTTTACGCATGATTGCAGCATCAACGCATTTAGCTCCATCGCCATGCCGTCTTTGCCTTTACCGTGAAGACAACATTCTCCGTTCGACATATTTTCAGTTTTACTTAGGTAATTTCCATGAATCTCTTATGTTTTAGCCTAAAACATTTTATTGTAATTTCATCAAACTCCTTTGGCGATTTCCGGACATATGTTCAGACTGACATGTTCAGCAATGAAAGCATTGTCATGCACACTCTCTCAGAGTTTCCATGAGCTTGGTGGTCTAGAAACCACAATGGTAAACAGGTAGTTTGTGTAGGCGCCGAGACAAGCAATTTTTCCTCGCTGGGTTGCAACGTCGCTTGCGCCCTTTGTGGTTAGATCAAGGCAAGCAACGTCAGAAATAAATGGCAGGAGTTTACGAACATAAGCATAAACACGGCTGAATATAATGTCACTCCGGCCATTCGATCTGTATGTAGCTCTTCGTTTTTTTGAATGAGAGGCAAGGCCTATTCAATACAATGTTGTTTTCCCCCACTTGAATATGAACTATAGCCGATTTAGTGTGTTCAAATTAAACATTGCAACTGTTGTTTTGTTATATAAGACAAAAATAAGCATTATGAAGCACGTAACTGTCTGTATTTGAATGTAGGCTATGTAATGTTTCTCTTAAACTTTTTTTGTTCTACTTTTTTCTCTATTCCCGTCTGGAAATAAAACAGCCTGTAATGCAAGTTTGTAAATTGGATTTGGCTTGGAATCATCATTAGTTGCATGCAGAGCCATGAATAAAGCTAATTATATTAAGTTCAGATAATTAGGCAATGTTAACAATTATAATAACTATATTATTATTATGTAACAATACTATATAGGCATACAGGCCTATACTAACGTTTTTAGTGATGCACAAACGTTTTTAGTGATGCATTGTTTAAAAACGAGGATCATTGATAAGATAAAATATAATGATGATGAAATAGCCTAATATTAATATTGAATTAACTGACTTGCCTAGTTAAATAAAGGTAAAAAACATGTATTTTTAAATAGATTGAAATATCTTCAAGTTCACCCCCAATCATTGTAAGTCCAAATGTTTTTTATTTTAATCTAATTCCTAACAACTAGAAGCATCTATGTGAATGTTATGGGGAAATTATTGGAGTTCACAGTTCAGCATCAGATTTAGTTAGTTTATTCATTTGACCATCTTTTTTTTTTTTTTTTAAACAAGCACGAGGATAACACAAAGTCTGGGACTTATTTCCTTTGTGGTCCTCTTGATCATTCATTCATCCGCCCAACACACTGCATTAAAGACTTGATGCAAAATATTAACTCTTGAAAGCCACAAACTCATAGCATAGTTCTGTTATAAATGCTGAAATTTTTCACCAAGACTGAGAACGTTTTTTTTACGCATGATTGCAGCATCAACGCATTTAGCTCCATCGCCATGCCGTCTTTGCCTTTACCGTGAAGACAACATTCTCCGTTCGACATATTTTCAGTTTTACTTAGGTAATTTCCATTAATCTCTTATGTTTTAGCCTAAAACATTTTATTGTAATTTCATCAAACTCCTTTGGCGATTTCCGGACATATGTTCAGACTGACATGTTCAGCAATGAAAGCATTGTCATGCACACTCTCTCAGAGTTTCCATGAGCTTGGTGGTCTAGAAACCACAATGGTAAACAGGTAGTTTGTGTAGGCGCCGAGACAAGCAATTTTTCCTCGCTGGGTTGCAACGTCGCTTGCGCCCTTTGTGGTTAGATCAAGGCAAGCAACGTCAGAAATAAATGGCAGGAGTTTACGAACATAAGCATAAACACGGCTGAATATAATGTCACTCCGGCCATTCGATCTGTATGTAGCTCTTCGTTTTTTTGAATGAGAGGCAAGGCCTATTCAATACAATGTTGTTTTCCCCCACTTGAATATGAACTATAGCCGATTTAGTGTGTTCAAATTAAACATTGCAACTGTTGTTTTGTTATATAAGACAAAAATAAGCATTATGAAGCACGTAACTGTCTGTATTTGAATGTAGGCTATGTAATGTTTCTCTTAAACTTTTTTTGTTCTACTTTTTTCTCTATTCCCGTCTGGAAATAAAACAGCCTGTAATGCAAGTTTGTAAATTGGATTTGGCTTGGAATCATCATTAGTTGCATGCAGAGCCATGAATAAAGCTAATTATATTAAGTTCAGATAATTAGGCAATGTTAACAATTATAATAACTATATTATTATTATGTAACAATACTATATAGGCATACAGGCCTATACTAACGTTTTTAGTGATGCACAAACGTTTTTAGTGATGCATTGTTTAAAAACGAGGATCATTGATAAGATAAAATATAATGATGATGAAATAGCCTAATATTAATATTGAATTAAGACCATATCAAATAAAATTCACAAAAGGTAGTTCCCGGCCTGTACTACTTTACAGAAAACTAGGCCTATAATATGTTCTTAGAGTGAGAAAAAAAGGTAGGTCGGTGCAATCTTCTCAATCTTCTCGCATTCATTCGAAAAACATGTTTTGTTGTTGTCTTTGCTGGAATCTGAACTATCTTTTCTTGCTCACAGTTTGAGTTATAACGCAGGACTTTTCATGTGTTCATTTCCGGTGAGATGTTGTCACGGCGGTCTCGCTTTTTGAGATGTAGGCTAGGACTAGGGGCAAGACATCTTCATCTCGTAAAGGTTGCTCAACGGACTCAAAGTGATGATGCCCTTCAAATTTAGTGAACCTAAAATGCCAGGACCCCTGCTACTTCTGCTGTGCTGGAGCTATGTCTTGAAAGGCAAGTATGACACTATATTCTGCACACGTTGACAATGTGTCGATAATTAATGTAGAAAAGGTACATTCAGCTAGGCTAACTCATGATGACAGTGAGGACTTTAGACTGTTTCATCATTACTCTGAATAGGCCTACATTCATTTATTTCAAGAAATATCCACAGTATTCTAGTCGGCCTAGGTTATAACTTTTTCATGAACTTACTTACCTGTATGTGAGATGAAACAGTGATCTGAAATACAGTATGTCATTAAATCTATAACCTGTTTATAATGTAGTTTTGTTCATGTTATAATCAAGCAATTTCAACATAATTAACATATTAGGTTAGACAAAGCAGGCCTATAATATTCAATTTCGAAATATTTTTACAAGTGGACAGTGATTTAAGCTTTTTTTTCTGTTCAGCATCCATGCTTGGTATATTCATGTAAAAAAAAGTTAACAAAGTTATGAAAACGCACCAAACATGCTAAACAGTAATTAGATGAAATATGTTATATTCTTGTTATTCCTAATTCTGTTTTTAGCTACACACACATCAATTATAACCCAGACACCTGGAGTGGTGATGGTGAACGCTGGTGATACAGTGACCTTGAAATGCCATTTGAGTGAGATTATCACCTACTGCTTCTCTGTGAGTTGGATAAAAGTGGACCCCAGGACTGGAACACACAGCAGTACACACATAAAGGTTGATAACATTTCAAAGGACCAGGAACAGGACAACCTATGTTCTGTTACATTCACCAATGCAAAAGTGAACGACTCTGGCATGTACTACTGTTTGGCTGTTCACTCCAAAATGGTGTACACTGGCAATGGTTCTAAGGTTATTATTTTGACAGGTAATTTAATGTCTTGTATGTTCATATTTATTTACAAAGTTTACTAAACTAGAAAAAGATATTGTGCTAAAAAACTAAAATGTATATAATGATATAAACCTTTAAAAAATAAACACAAAACGGAATGTTAAATCTAAATTAAACAGTATATATATAGTACCAGACAAAAGTTTAGACACCTACTCTTTCCAGGGTTTTTCTTTATTTTGTGAAGATATCAAAACTATGAAGTAACACCTATGGAATCATGTATTAACCAAAAAAGTGTTAAACAAATCAAAATATATATTTGAGATTCTTCAAAGTAGCCACCCTTTGCCTTGATGACAGCTTTGCACACTCTTGGCATTCTCTCAGCCAGCTTAATGAGGTAGTCACCTGGAATGCACTTCAATTAACAGGTGTGCCTTGTTAAAAGTTTATTTGTGGAATTTCTTTCCTTTATGCGTTTGAGCCAATCAGTTGTCTTGTGACAAGGTAGGGGTGATATACAGAAGATAGCCCTATTTGGTAAAAGACCAGGTCCATATTATGGCAAGAACAGCTCAAATAAGCAAACAGAAACGATACTCCATTACTTTAAGACATGAAAAACTTTGAAAGTTTCTTCAAGTGCAGTCACAAAAACCATCAAGCGCTATGATGAAACTGGCTGTCATGAGGACCGCCACAGGAAAGGAAGACCCAGAGTTACCTCTGCTGCAGAGGATAAGTTCATTAGAGTTAACAGCACCTTAGATTGCAGCCCAAATAAATGCTTTGCAGAGTTCAAGGAACAGACCCATCTCAACATCAATTGTTCAGAGGAGACTGCGTGAATCAGCGATATGCCATCCCATCTGGTTAGCGTCATTTGTTTTTCAACAGGACAATGACCCAAAACACACCTCCAGGCTGTGTAAGTGCAATTTGACCAAGAAGGAGAGGGATGGTGCTGTATCAGATGACCTGGCCTCCACAATCACCTGCCCTCAACCCAATTGAGATAGTTTGGGATGAGTTGGACTGCAGATTAAAGAAAAATCATCCAACAAGTGCTCAGCATGTGTGGGAACTCCTTCAAGACTGTTTGAAAAGCATTCCTCATGAAACTAGTTGAGAGATGCCAAGAGTGTACAAAGCTGTCATCAAGGCAAAGGGTGGCTACTTTGAAGAATTTCAAATATAAAATATATTTTGATTTGTTTAACACTTTTTTGGTCACTACTTGATTCCATATGTGTCATTTCACAGTTTTGATTTCTTCTCTATTATTATAGATGTAGAAGGGGAAAAAAGAAATAAAGAAAAACACTTGAATGAGTAGCTGTGTCCAAACTTTTGATTGGTGCTATATATATCAGTTTCACAATTCTTGACATTTAATCCAAGTAAAAATTCCCTGTCTTAGGTCAACTAGGATCACCACTTTATTTTAAGAATGTGAAATGTCAGAATAATAGTTGAGAGAATTATTTATTTCAGCTTTTATTTCTTTCATCACATTCCCAGTGGGTCAGAAGTTTACATACACTCAATTAGTATTTGATAGCATTGCCTTTAAATTGTTCAACTTGGGTCAAACGTTCCGGGTAGACTTCCACAAGCTTCCCACAGTAAGTTGGGTTAATTTTGGCCCATTCCTCCTGACAGAGCTGGTGTAACGGAGTCAGGTTTGTAGGCCTCTTTGCTTGCACCCGCTTTTTCAGTTCTGCCACTCCAATACTTTAACTTTGTTGTCCTTATGCCATTTTGCCACAATTTTGGAAACATGTTTGATGTCATCGTCCATTTGGAAGACCCATTTGCGACCAAGCTTTAACTTCCTGACTGATGTCTTGAGATGTTGCTTCAATATATCCACATAATTTTCCTACCTCATGATGCCATCTATTTTGTGAAATGCACCAGTCCCTCCTGCAGCAAAGCACCCCCACAACATGATGCTGCCACCCCCGTGCTTCACGGTTGGGATGGTGTTCTTCGGGCTTGCAAGCCTCCCCCTTTTTCCTCCAAACATAACGATGGTCTTCATGGCCAAACATTTCAATTTTTGTTTCATCAGACCAGAGGACATTTCTCCAAAAAGTACAATCTTTGTCCCCATGTACAGTTGCAAACCGTAGTGTGGCTTTTTTATGGAGGTTTTGGAGCAGTGGCTTCTTCCTTGCTGAGCGGCCTTTCAGGTTATGTCGATATAGGACTTGTTTTACTGTGGATATAGATACTTTTGTACCGGTTTCCTCCAGCATCTTCACAAGGTCCTTTGCTGTTGTTCTGGGATTGATTTGCACTTTTCGCACCAAGGTACGTTCATCTCTAGGAGACAGAACGCAACTCCTTCCTGAGCGGTATGACGGCTGCGTGGTCCCATGGTGTTTATACTTGCGTACTGTTGTTTGTACTGATGAACGTGGTACCTTCAGGCGTTTGGAAATTGCTCCCAAGGATGAACCAGACTTCTGGAGGTCTTGACTGATTTCTTTAGATTCTCCCAGGATATCAAGCAAAGAGGCACTGAGTTTGAAGGTAGGCCTTGAAATACATCCACAGGTACACCTCCAATTGACTCAAATGATGTCAATTAGCCTATCAGAAGCTTCTACAGCCATGACATCACTTTCTGGAATTTTCCAAGCTGTTTAAAGGCACAGTCAATTTAGTGTATGTAAACTTCTGACCCACTGGAATTGTGATTAAGTGAAATAATCTGTCTGTAAACAATTGTTGGAAATATTACTTGTGTCATGCACAAAGTAGATGTCCTAACCGACTTGACAAAACTATAGTTTGTTAACAAGAAATTTGTGGAATGTTTTAGTGACTGGAACCTAAGTGTATGTAAACATCCGACTTCAACTGTATATACTACGTTTCAAAAGTTTGTGGTCACTTAGAAATGTCCTTGTTTTTGAAAGAAAACCACTTTTCTGTCCTTTAAAATAACATCAAATTGATCAGAAATACAGTGTAGACATGTCAACAGTGAAGAGGCGTCTCCGGGGATGCTAGCCTTCTAGGCAGAGTTCCTCTGTCCAGAGTCTGTGTTTTTTTGCCCATCTTAACTTTTATTTTTATTGGCCAGTCTGAGATCTGTTTTTTTCTTTGCAACATCCCTGAGTTGCCTCTTCACTGTTGACGTTGAGACTGGTGTTTTGCGGGTACTATTTAATGAAGCTGCCAGTTGAGGAGTTGTGAGTTGTCTGTTTCTCAAACTAGATACTCTAATGTACTTGTCCTCTTCATCAGTTGTGCACCGGGGCCTCCTACTCCTGTTTCTATTCTGGTTAGTGCCAGTTTCCGCTGTTCTGTGAAGGGACTAATACACAGCGTTATACGAAATCTTCAGTTTCTTGGCAATTTCTCACGTGGAATAGCCTTCATTTCTCAGAACAAGAATAGACTGATGAGTTTCAGAAGGAAGTACTTTGTTTCTGGGCATTTTGAGCCTGTAATCAAACCCACAAATGCTGATGCTCTAGATACTCAACTAGTCTAAAGAAGGCCAATTGTATTGCTTCTTTAACCAGTACAACAGTTTTCAACTGTGCTAACATAATTGCAAAAGTGTTTTCTGATGATCAATTAGGCTTCTTAAAATGAGAAACTTTGATTAGCTAACACAACGTGCCATTGGAACACAGGAGTGATGGTTGCTGATTGTGGGCCTCTGTATGCCTATGTAGATATTCCATTTAAAAAATCAGCCATTTCCAGCTACAATAGTCATTTACAACATTAACAATGTCTACACTGTATTTCTGATCAATTAGATGTTATTTTAATGGACTAAACATGTGCTTTTCTTTTAAAAAACAAGACATTTCGAAGTGACCCCAAACTTTTGAACTGTAGTGTACTGTATGTTCTTTGATAATAAATCCAGTCATAGTTTTATTTTAAATAACCAGTTTACCAGGAGGAAAACCAAGTTGGTAATTCTTAATAATGTAATCGTTTAAAATGATGACCATTTTGTCCTTAGAGAGAGAAAGGGTAGGGAACAGCACTAAAGCCCCAACCATCCAAATCGTCTCTTCGCCAGAGGGTGACAGCTCCTTCATCCCTCTGCTGTGTTTGGTGTTGGAAGTGGTCCCGTCTCAGGTCCGTGTGTTCTGGCTCATAGACGGGAGAGAAGAGAGTGGACTCACTGACTCCACCTGGACAGACAACAGTGATTCAGCCACAGAGTTCACTAGGAACCAGATTATTTTCCAGGCAGAGGAGTGGAACAGACGAGCAGAGATTACATGTGTGGTGGAGTTTGAGGGGAAAAATATCACCAAAACACTGCTGCAGCACAATGGTAATTGCATGAGACCCAGATTTACTAAGCGTTTGCACCTGTTCTTTCAGTAAGGGATTTAACACTGAAAACAAAGATAAAACTTGAAACTATCTTTATTTAAACTTCTTTGTCTTTATTTTCACCATAGATTCCAATGCCATGTGCACAATGCTGATGTATGGGGCCTCTGCAGCTGCTCTCCTCACCATAATAGTTGCTGTCACTACTGCTGTGTGTCTGCACCGTGGTAAGATCAAATCAATGAATAATGGGCCAATACTGTATGAAACAAATACCAAATGATCTTGTGCAAGACAATTTATACCATAGTACTCAGCAAAGGATGTTATGACCATTGTAATTTAGGGGACACACGCTCCATCAATTGGATACATTTGAAGGATATAAATGTACAAAGTGTAGTTTTTTTTATAACTTACTAGTGCCCACTGAAAAACACTAAGGGCATGTTGTGATGCCTATGGTCATGGGTAGTCATGTAGGTAAGCCAGTTCAGTGGTCAGACCTATATGGGTCAAGTTTTTTTGTTTTGTTACACCATAGAATACGTGGCTAAACATGGGAGAAATATTTTATTCCATTAGGCCATTTTCTGAGCAAATGGAATAAAAACGGATTTCGTAGGCCTATATTTTCTCTTGCACAGGAACGTTGAGAATTAAAATCTGTTGATAATTCTTGCCGTTGTTCCTCTTTCCCCTCTTTCACACAAGTCAGGCTCTCTGTAGTGGTTACAGTGACCTTTATGGCAAGTGTCTGCTACATTTAGACCGTTCTTTTGCAGTCTACTCCACCTGCTTCTGAGATCAGAGAGTCAATATTAACAAATGGCCATGGACAAAGAACATTATCACTGAATCATGAGGCTTTCTTCAACCTGGAAATTAAATGTGTTATTTTTATTGTTTTTTCCTATAGGGCATCCTGTGGTTATCGATGAAGATACAAGGTTTGTGTCTGACATTCAATCCAAAATTGGATTCTAGAAAAGCCTGTGACTGCTTGAGTGTGAAATCCTCTGTTTTAATTTCAGACAAAGAGGCACAGACACTGAGAACAGACAGGATCAATCTGGTAATTATTATCATTTTTTTCAATTTTAGGATTGATAAAATAGAAGGACTTTAGAAGGATTTCAAGATGGCTTTTATCAACTTGGAGGTATTTAGTGGCGGAAATGTTTTAGCGTTTTCATGATCTTTTGAACTATTCAGTTGAAATAGATTGAATGAATGAGCTTTAATTAAATATTATTTGTTCCCCAAATTGCTCAAAATAAATCATAGAGAAACACATTGTAGCACTTTGAAACACATTGTAGCACTTTGAGACACCCTTAGTTTTCACAGCGTCTCTTGACGGAGTATGCAGGGTTGGTTGATTCCAAGTCTTTTTGAAGTAGTTTGTCGGTGGATGTCATGGCTGCATTGGTGTTTATGTTCTGAGTTTTGACGTTTGCAGGGAGACGCGGAGAAGCAAGAAGGGCAGTTAGATCATCGTTCTCTGTAAGTAGCTATTGTATTTGGGTTAAACTACCATTTTTGGTCGTGCTAAAAAAAAAATATGTTGCATGATTTTATAATCCATTGCCATGCTATCAGATTTTCTCACATAGTAAAGGTGGTGGAACTCATTTTTCATCTCCATTTCGGCCCAATTTAACTCTTGGGGCCGGTTTACTGGGAATAGATTAAGCCAATAATCCTTGACTAAAAAAACATGTTATGTGGACATTTTCCATTGAACATGGTTTTTAGTTCATATTTTAATATTTTTTCAGGAAACGGCCCCATAGTGTATTCATGTTGAAAAAACACGAATGTTATGATCCGAACATACTGCTCTGAAATGTCTCGTACTGGTGTATTACTTGTTAAGTATAGTGTAATTACAGTACTTATAGGTGATATACCTGGTTGTGTAAATACACATTGACATTTGTACATGGATTATATTTGTATACAAACTCAAATGAATTGAGGCTAAACCTACCTTCACCCCTAGAATGATTGTTTTAGATTACTCAGTTATCTCAATTGTGAATGTATTGATTGACTGACGTAATATCACTTCTATAGTATGAATACTCACATATGAGAGCCTGGTTTACATTTGCAGTATTGCTGCCCCAATTCAGTCCACATAAAGTATTAAAGCAGTTTTGTATACTTGAATATAAAGCATCAACTATACTGTACCTATTTCTGAACCCTTGAATTAACTCCCTGGTGTTGATCGTTCCACAGGAGGTCCAGTATGCGACTTTGGACCATATCAATTTTGGGAGACGCACAAATACAGTTCTCCAATCAGATTTTGACAAAGAAATTGCATAAAAGTTCCATGTATTTTTTCATGATGTAGATGCTTATGAACTGCCACTGAAAACATGTTCAGATTATTATGTATGTATTTGTGTATAAAGCAAGAGCCAGTGTCCGCAATCGCAAAGTGCCCAGAGCCAACGATGCGGCACAGAGCTCTTTCTTTTCTATTGGAATTCAACTGTGGAATAGACTCCCAGTAGTCATTAAGCTGTCCCAGTCCCGAAAGGTTTTCAGAGGTCAGGTTAGATCCCTTCCGTCAGAAACAGTGTTCAGGTCGAAATAGGAAAAGTACTGAAATAGTCTTGAATTTTGTATTGATTGTGTATTTATTATGGTGTAGGCTAGTTAGCTACTTATCATAGGCCCATGTCACAGGAGGTTGGTGGCACCTTAATTGGGGAGGATGGGCTCGTGGTATTGGCTGGAGTGGAATAGTATCAAATACATCAAACACATGGATTGATGCCATTCTATTTGCTCCGTTCCAGACAATATTATCAGCCCTTTCTCCCCTCAGCAGCCTCCACTGGCCCATGTATTTTCTTGTGTTGTGTCCTGTTTTTGTCTTACAAAGAAAACCACATTGGAAATAAGTGTTCTTACACTATTGTGTGTCATCCTCTGGGATTCTTTGTACTTTTAAAATTGTAAGAGTTGTATTATCCAAAATCAATCAATCAATATGGCTTGTAAATTAATGCTTTTGTTTTTCTTTGATTTCATTTTATTACCTCTTTCATGACCTCTTATCTAATTTACTATTTCCCTGGAACTCTTAGTGCCAACCATGCCTCTGTTTTTGAACAGATATCTAAAACATATGTTTAAAAACTTTGCTTGAATGCAAAAAAAATATGATGTTAAAATTCTCAATCTCAAACGCCATTTGACAAACTGTACGTCTTATTTCTCTGACCAAAATGAGAAGGCTCACTGTTTTTGAAACATGAGTTGTTTGATCCTGCACAAACTGCAGATTGTGTAACATGAGAAAGTGTCACAGGTGTAGGACTGTAGCCTTCGCAACAGAAGCTGACCACAGATCACAGTAGTTTAAGCTTTAGCTGCCGATCTCTCTCTCTCTCTCTCTCTCTCTCTCTCTCTCTCTCTCTCTCTCTCTCTCTCTCTCTCTCTCTCTCTCTCTCTCTCTCTCTCTCTCTCTCTCTCTCTCTCTCTCTCTCTCTCTCTCTCTCTCTCTCTCTCTCTCTCTCTCTCTCTCTCTCTCTCTCTCCCCGTGAGGTGTGGTATTCTGAGCATGATATGCTTTTGGACAGACACCGCTTTGATCCAAAACCACTAGCAGATTCTATATTCAGGCTTTTTCACCCAATAGTGCATTATGCTAGATAGCATATCACGAAAGTAAAAAGGTTATCAGCTCCCATCCTATCACCTAACCTCAGCAGCTTTCACGATATGAATTAAAACTCAGACAATAGATGGAATGTGCTGTTATTATTGTAACAGTTCATTTTCTACAACAACAGTATTTTAAAGGATTGGAAAATAGTTATGCTCCCACTTAGATCTGAATGGGAAATAAAGCACCCTGGCCGATGAGTGACAAGGATGTGTATTCCATCCAATTCACACATGATTTAATAAAAGGTTTAGTAGTTTTCAATTAAGTGTAGCTGGATTCAGTCATGGTGAAATCTAGTAAGTAATGGCAAGACAGAACAAAAGTATTACAATGAAATGTTAATGTACTCTTAATACAAAGGACAGTAGTAATTTTTGGCAAGTAAAAAGTTCAGACTTTAGTGAACTGAAAACCCCCACAATTAGACACTTCTACAGTATGATACAAAATGAGGCAATGTAGACCCATCACAGAAATAATCATTTTGTAAAATATGACGGCTACTTTTTAAAACGTCGATACAGATAACTTGGTTAACGGAGTTTCCTACCTCATGTGTTTGAATAGTTAACTCCAGCCTACCTGATGTTTGAATAGTAAAAAAAAACGACAGACTATCTGAGTGACAGGACAGGTAGATTTGAAGTAAACACTCACATCTACTGGATGTTTGGAGACAGTGACACAAGATGACTGCCACTAGATGAGACAGAAGAGCATTTCATCATGACAGTACTTGAAGGATAGATAGCACTGTATGGAAGCACTAGGCTCCTCTAACACATTGCATGTGTTATGCATAAAATGTAATGAAATCAAAAAGTTAATGAATAAGAAGATTAGTCACACTAAGATATCCTATAGCCTTTCAACACCCAGTTGGCCAGCCGCAAGAGAGAAAATGTACTACATACTTAACATCGTCCTAGTTGGTATGAAGCACTCCGGTTCTCTCAAAGCACTTTTATTCTGAATGTTGGTTTACTGCAGTTTTCACAATGAAAGCCTCCTTTTCTTTTTCTTTAGTTTGGGGATTTTCTGTTGCTTTTCTAAATTTTTTGGTTTTACATTTTTCTTTTTTCTTTTTGACTATGATTCAAGTACACATGTAACTACAGTGAACAAAAATATAAACGCTACATGCAATTGTTTAAAAGATTTTACTGAGTTATAGTTCATATGTATAAGGAAATCAGTCAATTTAAATAAATTAATCGGCCCTGACCTATGGATTTCACATGACTGGGAATACAGATATGCATCTGTTGGTCACAGATACGTTATGGATCAGAAAACCAGTCAGTATCTGGTGTGACCACCATTTGCCTCATGCAGCGCGACACATCTCCTTCACATAGAGTTGATCTGTAGAATGTTGTCCCACTCCTCTTCAATGGTTGTGCGAAGTAGCTGGATATTGGCGGGAACTGAAACATGCTGTCGTACACGTTGATCCAGAGCATCTCAAACATTCTCAATGGGTGACATGTCTGGTGAGTATTCAGGCCATGGGGACATTTTCAGCTTCTAGGAATTGTGTACAGATCCTTGCGAGAAGTTGCCATGCAATATCACGCTGAAACATGAGATGATGGCGGCGGATGAATGGCACGACAATGGGCCTCAGGATCTCGTCATGCTATCTCTGTGCATTCAAATTGCCATCGATAAAATTAAATTGTGTTCGTTGTCCGTAGCTTATGCCTGCCCATACCATAACCCCACTGCCACCATGGGTCACTCTGTTTACAATGTTGACATCAACAAACTGCTATCCCACACGACACCATCTGCTCGGTACAGTCAAACTGCAGTTAGGTCAAGACCCTGGTGAGGACGACAAGCACGCAGATGAGCTTCCCTGAGATGGTTTCTGACAGTTTGTGCAGATATTCTTCCGTCGTGCAAACCCACAGTTTCATCAGCTGTCTGGGTGGCTGGTCTCAGATGTGGAGGTCCTGGGCTGGCGTGGTTTCACGTGGTCTGCGGTTGTGAGGCCGTTTGAAAGTACTGCCAAATTCTCTAAAACGACGTTGGAGGTGGCATATGGTATACAAATTAACATTACATTCTCTGGCAACACCTCTGACATTCCTGCAGTCAGCATGCCAAAATGCACTCTCCCTCAAAACTTGAGACATCTGTGGCATTGTGTTGTGTGACAAAACTGCACATTTTAGAGTGGCCCCCAGCACAAAGTGCACCTGTGTAATGATCCTGCTGTTTAATCAGCTTCTTGATATGCCACACCTGTCAGGTGGATGGATTATCTTGGCAAAGGAGAAATGCTCACTAGCAGAGATGTAAACAAATTTGTGCAAAACATTTGAGATAAATAAAAATTACCCCCTTTTTCTCCCCAATTTCGTGGTATCCAATAATTAGTAGTTACTGTCTTGTCTCATCGCTACAACTACCGTACGGGCTCGGGAGAGATGAAGGTCGAGAGCCATGCGTCCTCCGAAACACAACCCTACCAAGCCGCACTGCTTCTTAACACAGCGTGCATCCAACCCGGAAGCCAGCCGCACCAATGTGTCGGAGGAAACACTGTACACCTAGCGACCTGGTCAGCGTGCACTGCGCCCGGCCAGCCACAGGAGTCACTAGTGCGCGAAGAGACAAGGATATCCCTACCGGCCAAACCCTCACTAACCCGGACGACGCTAGGCAAATTGTGCGTTGCCCCATGGACCTCCCGATCCTGGGCTCAAACCTAGAGTCTCTGGTGGCACAGCTAGCACTGCATGCCTTAGACCACTGTGCCACCCGGGAGGCCAGAAATGAGCTTTTTGTGCATTTGTAACATTTATGAGATCTTTTATTTCAACTCATGAAACATGGGACCAACAATGTACATGTTGCGTTTATATTTTTGTTCAGTGTTTATTAATGAACTACAATATCATACAGAAATACATCTTACCTGAATTGTTGCTCTTGACTGATAGTTGTGCCCATGCAGTCAGTGTAATGAGAAGAAGAAGAGCGGAGACAATTCCCAGCACCCTGTAGAGACTCACTATGGTGTAACACTGTGGAGAAGTCTGACAGGGCACACAATAACATCTCATCAAATGGAATGGTGCAGTTTAATACAAAAGTTTTTCAATATCTTCATATTCACTGAATTTATTGTCAAATTAACACGATTACTTACTACATAAACACCTGTCAATATTATTACAGTAGTACAAACTATGATATTAAGGGAAGAGGAGTTCCCAATTTGTTGCAGGGTTTTGGTGAAGGAAATGAAAATGCTATTAGATCATTTGGAAACGGATTTCTAATTATTATTAATTTTTTTACAAATATATGCCTGTGATTATTACTGAATAGAAGTTCAAGTAAAACTTGAGATACAACAAAACAATATAATGCAAAATCAGGTTACATTAATGTTTCAATAGTTAAAATGCTATAGGACTAACCTTTAAAAAATCACTGTGGAGCCGATGCCTAAGTAGATCAGCTGGCTATACAGTGCATTCAGAAAGTATTGGGACCCCTTGACTTTTTCCACATTTTGTTACATTACAGCCTTGTTCTAAAATGGATAAAATACAAATTCTCATCAATCTACACACAATACCCCTTAATAAAGACAAAGCGAAAACAGGTTTTTCAGAATGTTTGCAAATTTATTAAAGAAATATTTAAAAAGTAATACCTTTACATAAGTATTCAGACCCTTTGCTATGAGACTCGAAATTGAGCTCCGGTGCATCCTGTTTCCATTGATCATCCTTGAGATGTTTTTACAACTTGATTTGAGTCCACCTGTGGTAAATTCAATTGATTGGACATGATTTGGAATGGCACACCCCTGTCTATATAAGGTCCCACAGTTGACTGTGCTTGTCAGAGCAAAAACCAAGCCATGAGGTCAAAGGAATTGTCTGTAGAGCTTCGAGACAGGATTGTGTCCAGGCACAGATCTGGGGAAGGGTACCAAATAATGTCTGCAGCACCCGAGAACACAGTGGCCTCCATTATTCTTAAATGAAAGAGGTTTGGAACTACCAAGACTCTTCCTAAAGGTTGCCGCCCGGCCAAACTGAGCAATCGGGGGAGAAGGGCCTTGGTCAGAGAGGTGACCAAGAACCCAATGGTCACTCTGACAGAGCTTCAGAGTTCCTCTGTGGAGATGGGAGAACCTTCCAAAACAATAACCATCTCTGCAGCACTCCAATCAGGCCTTTATGGTAGAGTGGCCAGACGGGAGCCAATCCTCAGTAAAAGGCACATGACAGCCCGCATGGAGTTTGCCAAAAGGCACTTACAGGTCTCTGACCATGAGAAACAAGATTTTCTGATCTGATGAAACGTAGATTGAACTCTTTGGCCTGACTGCCAAGTGTCACGTCTGGAGGAAACCTGGGACCATCCCTACGGTGAAGCATGGTGGTGGCAGCATCATGCTGTGGGGATGTTTTTCAGTGGGAGACTAGTCAGGATCGAGGGAAAGATGAACAGAGCAAAGTACAGAGAGATCCTTGATGAAAACCTGCTCCAGAGCGCTCAGGACCTTAGAATGGTGCGAAAGTTCACCTTCCAACAGGACAACGACCCTAAGCACATAGCCACGAAGATCCAGGAGTAGCTTCGGGACAATTCTTTGAATGTCCTTGAGTAGCCCAGCCATAGCCCGGACTTGAACCCGATCGAACATCTCTAGAGACCTGAACATAATTGTGCAATGACGCTCCACATCCAACCTGACAGAGCTTGAGAGGATCTGCAGAGAAGAATGGGAGAAATTCCCCAGATACAGGTGTGCCAAGATTGTAGCGTCATACTCAAGAAGACTTGATGCTGTAATCGCTGCCAAAGGTGCTTCAACAAAGTACTGAGTAAAGAGTCTGAATACTTATGTAAATGTGATATTTCAGGTTTTTTTTTATTTTGTAAATTTGCAAAAATTTCAAAAAGCTGTTTTTGCTTTGTCATTATGGGGTATTGTGTGAAAATTGATGAGGGGGAAAAACAATTGAATCAATTTTAGATTAAGGCTGTAACAAAATGTGGAAAAAGTCAAAGGGTCTGAGTAATTCCCGAATGACGGCGCCTGTATATGACAGCACAGTAGTAAATCCCAGAGATGGTGACAGCTGCGATGTAGATGAACACAGGGCACATCTTCTTGAAGATATCATACTGAGACCTGATGTTGATAATGGTGTTCTTGGGGACTCACAGCACCCCGGGTTGTGTGGGCAGTCTCATCCAGGCAACGGTATAGCAGTAAGATGTCAACCCCTCCAGAACGCAGTTCATGGAGATGTTGCTGCCGACCACGTCCTCAACAAAAGATCGAAACTGGGTCACTGTTGAGTCCTCCAACATGATGGACCCTGCAACTGAATATAGAAACATGGTAATTAACCAAATGCTTTGCATAGATTGATATGGGGTTAAAGTGATAGTTCACTTTTATTGAAGTGATACTGAAAATGTTTTTCTTTTATAGTTCAATGGGGAATCGCTATGATAAAAGAGCTGTAGTGAAACACATATCATTACGTATCTCACGCTATCTTGAATTGTGTAGAATCAATGAATGAATGACAATAAAGGCGCTTTTAATTTCAAAACAATTTCTGCAACATATTACAGTGACATTTATGTCGTTTTTCAGAGAGCTGTCTCTCGATGCAGTCCGTGGCAGATTCAGGAGAATGTTCTATTTTGAGTCATGTGAGTACATTTTTCAGTCCAAGTAATTATAAGTTATATATGGTCTTTTCACATCAGTTTATCTTTACAAGACACATCTTTACATGTTATGCAAGCCACTCTTCTTGAGCTAATTCAAAAGTAGCTTTATTCATGTGGCATGTCAGCAAGGGTTGAATCAAACTTGGACACAGACTGAAATGCTTTCCGACCCAAATGTGCAATATGGTGGTCTTGTCTTTCATCTGGTTAAGGTTGTGAGGCCATGTCAGTGAGTAAAAATAGACTGCAGACAATTGATGCTACCATTCTGGTTAGCAACCTCAGACAAACTAACATCTTTTAAAGAGAAGAAGTAATTACACAACAAAGTGGACTCCGTTATGTTTCAATGGGAGTCAGCGAAGCATGCAAAGTTACATTTGTTTTATTGAATTGGAATAGAATTTACACATATGATGATGTTGATGATGATCAGTATGACAATATGTTTATCATAATTAATAAAAGGTTTATAAAACACCATTAGTGACAAATTATTCAGAAAGACACAGAAGGTCACAACAGTTGCAATGGGGAGTTTTTTGTCATGAGGTGCATTCTTCAGAAGTCAACCTATGAGCTTTACCTAGAAAGCCCACCGCAGTTGGTGCCTCCTCTTCAAACCACACGACAAAGAGGCAGAGGTGGGAAAAGTACTCAATTGTCAAACTTGAGTAAAAGTAAAGATGCCTTAATATAAATGACTCAAGTAAAAGTTAAAGTAACCCAGTAAAATACTACTTGAGTAAAAGTATAACATTTTAAATGTACTTAAGTACAGTGAAGTAAAAGTAGTCAAAAATATAAATAGTAAAGTACAGATACCACCAAAAACTACTTAAGTAGTACTTTAAATATTTTTACTTAAGTACTTTACACCAGTGCAAAGATGACTCAAGAATGGTCCAACACCCAAAGGACGTCCTGCCAACTTGACACAACTGTGAGAAGCATTGGAGTCAACATGGGCCAGCTTCCCTTTGGAACCGTTTGACACCTTGTAGAGTCCATGCCCCGACGAATTGAGGTTGTACTGAGGGCTAAAGGGGGCTGGGGGTTCTTGATGTTTTTTTACATTTCTTGTATGTCTGTTGTTGTAAATATTTGCTCATATTGACCAGTCTTACTTTAACCCGCTTTTCTGTAATACATTGTGAGCAACTAAAACAAGACAAGAGCTGTCATTTAATAGTAGCTTGTTGTAGCTGAAATGTGAGATGAGATGATTCTACAGAGGTGTTTCCTTATATTGTTATAGTCCGTGTTTACGCTGCTTTAAACAGACAAGTGGACAGGGAACACAGGCCCATGCAGAGAACACAGCCATGTTTTTGATGAGACGTCGTGTGGTTAGAGGTGGAGAGAGACTCTGTGCTAACACTGTGAGCGCCTCGGTATACGGCTGTATGGTTTTACAAACACATACAAAATATGTGATGATTATCAAAATATCCATGACTAAACATTATACCATATTTTGATGAATGTGTATACTGTACTTTACGTCCCTTCTTTGAATTGTAATGACTTGCTGTGTCCTTTAGGGGTGTATGATGTTGAATGTTGAGCATTTTAATCATTTTGGAGTTATGCCAACTACAGGAAATTGCATTATTTTCGTGTATTGTACTGTATATTCTATTGGGCCGAACAATTAATGCATTTATATACAACTGCAATAAACAACCACTATGCATGTTTGTTTTTATTCGTAGTATTGCAGTGCTTCTAAACCCCAAGGTGTGCACATTTTGGTTCTGTCCCAGCACTATTATCACATCCGATTCAACTCATTAGGAGTTGGGTGATTAGCAAAAGACAAGCACGCTTCTTGACACGTCAGAGGATAAACTGAATAAAAGCTTTTCAACAGTGCATCTACAGCTAACCTATGGTCTAGGTGTCCCGGAAATGTTTTTTATTTTAGATCCTCAAGAGTTATTGACAAGACGAGAGTAAACTTTACACCAAGGCTAAAAATGTACATAGAACATACAAGATCACAATCATATTTTAACATTCTTCCTATTCTTTATTTTAGAAACCTTTTAGGGCCAGACTAGTCCAATTGTTGGGAATATTTTGACAGAGAGTCCAAAGTGTGCACATTAGTCATGGTAGATAATCCTCAACACTTGCCTAATTAAACTATGGTACTGGGGTAAACGGGTATTTCAGTGATTTACATTTGTCTGCATGTTCAGTAGGTAATGGTTGACCTGTTTGTGTATTACATATACAGTAAAATGTTACAGTTCTTTTCATTTTTCTTCTCACATGTCATATTATGATGAATTAACTCTTTAGGAGTTCCTGGTTGGAACAGGACTGATGATTGCCTCGATGCCATCAATAATGACTACTGGTACTCTTTCTTAAAGGCAGTTTAATGTTGACTTGCCTGGTGTTTGGTAGTATATAGCTCATTACTGTGTCACTTGTCTATTGAGGGCCTCATAGTGTTTGTGAGAACAGACTCCGTCTCTCTCCACTTCTAACCACACAACCTCACTTCAAAAACACTGCTCAGCTCTCTGCAAAGGCCTGTGTTTCCTGTCCACTAGTTTGTTTGACTATTACAACATTAAGAAATACCTCAACAGAACCATTGTGTAGTGTCTTTGCTCTTATTACTTATTTATATAATAAGAAAGACTCTGAATACAAGAAATGGAACTGGAGCTTCACATTTACTGAAATGAGTTAGTACCAGAATAACATAGAACAACACTGTGCATGACTACGGGTGCTCCATTCTTAAAGGGGACATCAGTAATTAACAGAACATAACATTCCATCACTTAATTACAGTTACAACTACTAATATTTGACAGCTCTTTTCTTGGAAATGTAGCTGATCATTACATGTATAGCAGAAGAGCTAGTTATTGATATGTGGAACGTTAGTATATTCAACTAAAATATGACTCACTTTTGCAGATCTACAGTAATTAACCAATTTGTTAATACTATTTACGGCGTTGAAAATGCAATTGTAAGGACCGCAGTGTCTGACAGGTTTTGTTAATTTCTTTGAATCAGTCTCTGGGAAATGAATGACATGAATCAATGAATAGCAAGGGGAAAATGAAAAACAGCAGGATTGCAGCCCCTGGGGATTGGAGTTGATCACATTTAGATTACAGTGATAATGCTGCTGGTTTCACATTTAAGTTGTACTACCTACTATGCCCTGTAGGGTGCGTGATGTTTCTTCAAGGGTAGAGGTCTACAGCAGTGGTTCCCAAACTTTTTATAGTTCCGTACTCTTTCAAACATTCAACTTCCAGCTGTGTACCCCATCTAGAACCAGGGTCAGTTCACTCTCGAATGTTGTTTTTTGCCATCATTGTAAGCCTGCCACACACACAATATACCATACATTTATTAAATATAAGAATGAGTGTGAGTTTTTGTCACAACCCGGCTCGTGGGAAGTGACAAAGAGCACAAATAATAATAATCAATCATTTTGCTCTTTATTTCGCCATCTCACATATTAAACCTCATTTGTTCATCGAAAATTGTGAATAACTCACCACAGGTTAATGAGAAGGGTGAGCTTGAAATGATGCACACAACTCTGCAATGTTGGGTTGTATTGGAGAGAGTCTCAGTCTAAAATAATTTTCCACACAGTCTGTGCCTGTATTTAATTTCCATGCTAGTGACGGTCGAGAATCCACTCTCACATAGGTACGTGGTTGCAAAGGGCATCAGTGTCTTAACAGCGTGATTTTCCAAGGCAGGATACTCTGAGCGCAGCCCAATCCAGAAATCTGGCAGTGGCTTCTGATTAAATTCAATTGCTTTAACAAAGTTAACCATTTTCACTGTAGTGTCCAAAACGTCTTTCAAGCTTTCAGGCATTCCCTTGGGAGAAAGAGCCTCTTGGCGCTACTTGGGTGCAGTGTACCCAAGTAGCGTCGGGAGCAACTGCTTGCACGCGCGTGGTTGTGTAAATACACATTGACATTTGTACATGGATTATATTTGTATACAAACTCAAATGAATTGAGGCTAAACCTACCTTCACCCCTAGAATGATTGTTTTAGATTACTCAGTTATCTCAATTGTGAATGTATTGATTGACTGACGTAATATCACTTCTATAGTATGAATACTCACATATGAGAGCCTGGTTTACATTTGCAGTATTGCTGCCCCAATTCAGTCCACATAAAGTATTAAAGCAGTTTTGTATACTTGAATATAAAGCATCAACTATACTGTACCTATTTCTGAACCCTTGAATTAACTCCCTGGTGTTGATCGTTCCACAGGAGGTCCAGTATGCGACTTTGGACCATATCAATTTTGGGAGACGCACAAATACAGTTCTCCAATCAGATTTTGACAAAGAAATTGCATAAAAGTTCCATGTATTTTTTCATGATGTAGATGCTTATGAACTGCCACTGAAAACATGTTCAGATTATTATGTATGTATTTGTGTATAAAGCAAGAGCCAGTGTCCGCAATCGCAAAGTGCCCAGAGCCAACGATGCGGCACAGAGCTCTTTCTTTTCTATTGGAATTCAACTGTGGAATAGACTCCCAGTAGTCATTAAGCTGTCCCAGTCCCGAAAGGTTTTCAGAGGTCAGGTTAGATCCCTTCCGTCAGAAACAGTGTTCAGGTCGAAATAGGAAAAGTACTGAAATAGTCTTGAATTTTGTATTGATTGTGTATTTATTATGGTGTAGGCTAGTTAGCTACTTATCATAGGCCCATGTCACAGGAGGTTGGTGGCACCTTAATTGGGGAGGATGGGCTCGTGGTATTGGCTGGAGTGGAATAGTATCAAATACATCAAACACATGGATTGATGCCATTCTATTTGCTCCGTTCCAGACAATATTATCAGCCCTTTCTCCCCTCAGCAGCCTCCACTGGCCCATGTATTTTCTTGTGTTGTGTCCTGTTTTTGTCTTACAAAGAAAACCACATTGGAAATAAGTGTTCTTACACTATTGTGTGTCATCCTCTGGGATTCTTTGTACTTTTAAAATTGTAAGAGTTGTATTATCCAAAATCAATCAATCAATATGGCTTGTAAATTAATGCTTTTGTTTTTCTTTGATTTCATTTTATTACCTCTTTCATGACCTCTTATCTAATTTACTATTTCCCTGGAACTCTTAGTGCCAACCATGCCTCTGTTTTTGAACAGATATCTAAAACATATGTTTAAAAACTTTGCTTGAATGCAAAAAAAAGATGATGTTAAAATTCTCAATCTCAAACGCCATTTGACAAACTGTACGTCTTATTTCTCTGACCAAAATGAGAAGGCTCACTGTTTTTGAAACATGAGTTGTTTGATCCTGCACAAACTGCAGATTGTGTAACATGAGAAAGTGTCACAGGTGTAGGACTGTAGCCTTCGCAACAGAAGCTGACCACAGATCACAGTAGTTTAAGCTTTAGCTGCCGATCTCTCTCTCTCTCTCTCTCTCTCTCTCTCTCTCTCTCTCTCTCTCTCTCTCTCTCTCTCTCTCTCTCTCTCTCTCTCTCTCTCTCTCTCTCTCTCTCTCTCTCTCTCTCTCTCTCTCTCTCTCTCTCTCTCTCTCTCTCTCTCTCTCTCTCTCTCTCTCTCTCTCTGTGAGGTGTGGTATTCTGAGCATGATATACTTTTGGACAGACACCGCTTTGATCCAAAACCACTAGCAGATTCTATATTCAGGCTTTTTCACCCAATAGTGCATTATGCTAGATAGCATATCACGAAAGTAAAAAGGTTATCAGCTCCCATCCTATCACCTAACCTCAGCAGCTTTCACGATATGAATTAAAACTCAGACAATAGATGGAATGTGCTGTTATTATTGTAACAGTTCATTTTCTACAACAACAGTATTTTAAAGGATTGGAAAATAGTTATGCTCCCACTTAGATCTGAATGGGAAATAAAGCACCCTGGCCGATGAGTGACAAGGATGTGTATTCCATCCAATTCACACATGATTTAATAAAAGGTTTAGTAGTTTTCAATTAAGTGTAGCTGGATTCAGTCATGGTGAAATCTAGTAAGTAATGGCAAGACAGAACAAAAGTATTACAATGAAATGTTAATGTACTCTTAATACAAAGGACAGTAGTAATTTTTGGCAAGTAAAAAGTTCAGACTTTAGTGAACTG
The DNA here is from genome assembly GCF_045679555.1 of Salvelinus alpinus. Taxonomy (NCBI): domain Eukaryota; kingdom Metazoa; phylum Chordata; class Actinopteri; order Salmoniformes; family Salmonidae; genus Salvelinus; species Salvelinus alpinus. Next base: position 36,438,718 of record NC_092114.1, read on the forward strand.
AAAACACCCACAATTAGACACTTCTACAGTATGATACAAAATGAGGCAATGTAGACCCATCACAGAAATAATCATTTTGTAAAATATGACGGCTACTTTTTAAAACGTCGATACAGATAACTTGGTTAACGGAGTTTCCTACCTCATGTGTTTGAATAGTTAACTCCAGCCTACCTGATGTTTGAATAGTAAAAAAAAACGACAGACTATCTGAGTGACAGGACAGGTAGATTTGAAGTAAACACTCACATCTACTGGATGTTTGGAGACAGTGACACAAGATGACTGCCACTAGATGAGACAGAAGAGCATTTCATCATGACAGTACTTGAAGGATAGATAGCACTGTATGGAAGCACTAGGCTCCTCTAACACATTGCATGTGTTATGCATAAAATGTAATGAAATCAAAAAGTTAATGAATAAGAAGATTAGTCACACTAAAATATCCTATAGCCTTTCAACACCCAGTTGGCCAGCCGCAAGAGAGAAAATGTACTACATACTTAACATCGTCCTAGTTGGTATGAAGCACTCCGGTTCTCTCAAAGCACTTTTATTCTGAATGTTGGTTTACTGCAGTTTTCACAATGAAAGCCTCCTTTTCTTTTTCTTTAGTTTGGGGATTTTCTGTTGCTTTTCTAAATTTTTTGGTTTTACATTTTTCTTTTTTCTTTTTGACTATGATTCAAGTACACATGTAACTACAGTGAACAAAAATATAAACGCTACATGCAATTGTTTAAAAGATTTTACTGAGTTATAGTTCATATGTATAAGGAAATCAGTCAATTTAAATAAATTAATCGGCCCTGACCTATGGATTTCACATGACTGGGAATACAGATATGCATCTGTTGGTCACAGATACGTTATGGATCAGAAAACCAGTCAGTATCTGGTGTGACCACCATTTGCCTCATGCAGCGCGACACATCTCCTTCACATAGAGTTGATCTGTAGAATGTTGTCCCACTCCTCTTCAATGGTTGTGCGAAGTAGCTGGATATTGGCGGGAACTGAAACATGCTGTCGTACACGTTGATCCAGAGCATCTCAAACATTCTCAATGGGTGACATGTCTGGTGAGTATTCAGGCCATGGGGACATTTTCAGCTTCTAGGAATTGTGTACAGATCCTTGCGAGAAGTTGCCATGCAATATCATGCTGAAACATGAGATGATGGCGGCGGATGAATGGCACGACAATGGGCCTCAGGATCTCGTCATGCTATCTCTGTGCATTCAAATTGCCATCGATAAAATTAAATTGTGTTCGTTGTCCGTAGCTTATGCCTGCCCATACCATAACCCCACTGCCACCATGGGTCACTCTGTTTACAATGTTGACATCAACAAACTGCTATCCCACACGACACCATCTGCTCGGTACAGTCAAACTGCAGTTAGGTCAAGACCCTGGTGAGGACGACAAGCACGCAGATGAGCTTCCCTGAGATGGTTTCTGACAGTTTGTGCAGATATTCTTCCGTCGTGCAAATCCACAGTTTCATCAGCTGTCTGGGTGGCTGGTCTCAGATGTGGAGGTCCTGGGCTGGCGTGGTTTCACGTGGTCTGCGGTTGTGAGGCCGTTTGAAAGTACTGCCAAATTCTCTAAAACGACGTTGGAGGTGGCATATGGTATACAAATTAACATTACATTCTCTGGCAACACCTCTGACATTCCTGCAGTCAGCATGCCAAAATGCACTCTCCCTCAAAACTTGAGACATCTGTGGCATTGTGTTGTGTGACAAAACTGCACATTTTAGAGTGGCCCCCAGCACAAAGTGCACCTGTGTAATGATCCTGCTGTTTAATCAGCTTCTTGATATGCCACACCTGTCAGGTGGATGGATTATCTTGGCAAAGGAGAAATGCTCACTAGCAGAGATGTAAACAAATTTGTGCAAAACATTTGAGATAAATAAAAAACTACCCCCTTTTTCTCCCCAATTTCGTGGTATCCAATAATTAGTAGTTACTGTCTTGTCTCATCGCTACAACTACCGTACGGGCTCGGGAGAGATGAAGATCGAGAGCCATGCGTCCTCCGAAACACAACCCAACCAAGCCGCACTGCTTCTTAACACAGCGTGCATCCAACCCGGAAGCCAGCCGCACCAATGTGTCGGAGGAAACACTGTACACCTAGCGACCTGGTCAGCGTGCACTGCGCCCGGCCAGCCACAGGAGTCACTAGTGCGCGAAGAGACAAGGATATCCCTACCGGCCAAACCCTCACTAACCCGGACGACGCTAGGCAAATTGTGCGTTGCCCCATGGACCTCCCGATCCTGGGCTCAAACCTAGAGTCTCTGGTGGCACAGCTAGCACTGCGATGCAATGCCTTAGACCACTGCGCCACCCGGGAGGCCAGAAATAAGCTTTTTGTGCATTTGTAACATTTATGAGATCTTTTATTTCAACTCATGAAACATGGGACCAACAATGTACATGTTGCGTTTATATTTTTGTTCAGTGTTTATTAATGAACTACAATATCATACAGAAATACATCTTACCTGAATTGTTGCTCTTGACTGATAGTTGTGCCCATGCAGTCAGTGTAATGAGAAGAAGAAGAGCGGAGACAATTCCCAGCACCCTGTAGAGACTCACTATGGTGTAACACTGTGGAGAAGTCTGACAGGGCACACAATAACATCTCATCAAATGGAATGGTGCAGTTTAATACAAAAGTTTTTCAATATCTTCATATTCACTGAATTTATTGTCAAATTAACACGATTACTTACTACATAAACACCTGTCAATATTATTACAGTAGTACAAACTATGATATTAAGGGAAGAGGAGTTCCCAATTTGTTGCAGGGTTTTGGTGAAGGAAATGAAAATGCTATTAGATCATTTGGAAACGGATTTCTAATTATTATTTATTTTTTTACAAATATATGCCTGTGACTATTACTGAATAGAAGTTCAAGTAAAACTTGTAGATACAACAAAACAATATAATGCAAAATCAGGTTACATTAATGTTTCAATAGTTAAAATGCTATAGGACTAACCTTTAAAAAATCACTGTGGTGCCGATGCCTAAGTAGATCGGCTGGCTATACAGTGCATTCAGAAAGTATTGGGACCCCTTGACTTTTTCCACATTTTGTTACATTACAGCCTTATTCTAAAATGGATAAAATACAAATTCTCATCAATCTACACACAATACCCCTTAATAATGACAAAGCGAAAACAGGTTTTTCAGAATGTTTGCAAATTTATTAAAGAAATATAAAAAGTAATACCTTTACATAAGTATTCAGACCCTTTGCTATGAGACTCGAAATTGAGCTCGGGGAAGCATGGTGGTGGCAGCATGGAAGCATGGTGGTGGCAGCATCATGCTGTGGGGATGTTTTTCAGTGGTAGGCACTGGGAGACTAGTCAGGATCGAGGGAAAGATGAACAGAGCAAAGTACAGAGAGATCCTTGATGAAAACCTGCTCCAGAGCGCTCAGGACCTTAGACTGGTGCGAAAGTTCACCTTCCAACAGGACAACGACCCTAAGCACATAGCCAAGAAGATCCAGGAGTAGCTTCGGGACAATTCTTTGAATGTCCTTGAGTAGCCCAGCCATAGCCCGGACTTGAACCCGATCGAACATCTCTAGAGAGACCTGAACATAATTGTGCAATGACGCTCCACATCCAACCTGACAGAGCTTGAGAGGATCTGCAGAGAAAAATGGGAGAAATTCCCCAGATACAGGTGTGCCAAGATTGTAGCGTCATACTCAAGAAGACTTGATGCTGTAATCGCTGCCAAAGGTGCTTCAACAAAGTACTGAGTAAAGGGTCTGAATACTTATGTAAATGTGATATTTCAGGGGTTTTTTATTTTGTAAATTTGCAAAAATTTCAAAAAACTGATTTTGCTTTGTCATTATGGGGTATTGTGTGAAAATTGATGAGGGGGAAAAAACAATTGAATCAATTTTAGATTAAGGCTGTAACAAAATATGGAAAAAGTCAAAGGGTCTGAGTAATTCCCGAATGACGGCGCCTGTATATGACAGCACAGTAGTAAATCCCAGAGACGGTGACAGCTGCGATGTAGATGAACACAGGGCACATCTTCTTGAAGATGTCATACTGAGACCTGATGTTGATAATGGTGTTCTTGGGGACTCACAGCACCCCGAGTTGTGTGGGCAGTCTCATCCAGGCAACAGTATAGCAGTAAGATGTCAACCCCTCCAGAACGCAGTTCATGGAGATGTTGCTGCCGACCACGTCCTCAACAAAAGATCAAAACTGGGTCACTGTTGAGTCCTCCAACATGATGGACCCTGCAACTGAATATAGAAACATGGTAATTAACCAAATGCTTTGCATAGATTGATATGGGGTTAAAGTGATAGTTCACTTTTATTGAAGTGATACTGAAAATGTTTTTCTTTTATAGTTCAATGGGGAATCGCTATGATAAAAGAGCTGTAGTGAAACACATATCATTACGTATCTCACGCTATCTTGAATTGTGTAGAATCAATGAATGAATGACAATAAAGGCGCTTTTAATTTCAAAACAATTTCTGCAACATATTACAGTGACATTTATGTCGTTTTTCAGAGAGCTGTCTCTCGATGCAGTCCGTGGCAGATTCAGGAGAATGTTCTATTTTGAGTCATGTGAGTACATTTTTCAGTCCAAGTAATTATAAGTTATATATGGTCTTTTCACATCAGTTTATCTTTACAAGACACATCTTTACATGTTATGCAAGCCACTCTTCTTGAGCTAATTCAAAAGTAGCTTTATTCATGTGGCATGTCAGCAAGGGTTGAATCAAACTTGGACACAGACTGAAATGCTTTCCGACCCAAATGTGCAATATGGTGGTCTTGTCTTTCATCTGGTTAAGGTTGTGAGGCCATGTCAGTGAGTAAAAATAGACTGCAGACAATTGATGCTACCATTCTGGTTAGCAACCTCAGACAAACTAACATCTTTTAAAGAGAAGAAGTAATTACACAACAAAGTGGACTCCGTTATGTTTCAATGGGAGTCAGCGAAGCATGCAAAGTTACATTTGTTTTATTGAATTGGAATAGAATTTACACATATGATGATGTTGATGATGATCAGTATGACAATATGTTTATCATAATTAATAAAAGGTTTATAAAACACCATTAGTGACAAATTATTCAGAAAGACACAGAAGGTCACAACAGTTGCAATGGGGAGTTTTTTGTCATGAGGTGCATTCTTCAGAAGTCAACCTATGAGCTTTACCTAGAAAGCCCACCGCAGTTGGTGCCTCCTCTTCAAACCACACGACAAAGAGGCAGAGGTGGGAAAAGTACTCAATTGTCAAACTTGAGTAAAAGTAAAGATGCCTTAATATAAATGACTCAAGTAAAAGTTAAAGTAACCCAGTAAAATACTACTTGAGTAAAAGTATAACATTTTAAATGTACTTAAGTACAGTGAAGTAAAAGTAGTCAAAAATATAAATAGTAAAGTACAGATACCACCAAAAACTACTTAAGTAGTACTTTAAATATTTTTACTTAAGTACTTTACACCAGTGCAAAGATGACTCAAGAATGGTCCAACACCCAAAGGACGTCCTGCCAACTTGACACAACTGTGAGAAGCATTGGAGTCAACATGGGCCAGCTTCCCTTTGGAACCGTTTGACACCTTGTAGAGTCCATGCCCCGACGAATTGAGGTTGTACTGAGGGCTAAAGGGGGCTGGGGGTTCTTGATGTTTTTTTACAATTCTTGTATGTCTGTTGTTGTAAATATTTGCTCATATTGACCAGTCTTACTTTAACCCGCTTTTCTGTAATACATTGTGAGCAACTAAAACAAGACAAGAGCTGTCATTTAATAGTAGCTTGTTGTAGCTGAAATGTGAGATGAGATGATTCTACAGAGGTGTTTCCTTATATTGTTATAGTCCGTGTTTACGCTGCTTTAAACAGACAAGTGGACAGGGAACACAGGCCCATGCAGAGAACACAGCCATGTTTTTGATGAGACGTCGTGTGGTTAGAGGTGGAGAGAGACTCTGTGCTAACACTGTGAGCGCCTCGGTATACGGCTGTATGGTTTTACAAACACATACAAAATATGTGATGATTATCAAAATATCCATGACTAAACATTATACCATATTTTGATGAATGTGTATACTGTACTTTACGTCCCTTCTTTGAATTGTAATGCCTTGCTGTGTCCTTTAGGGGTGTATGATGTTGAATGTTGAGCATTTTAATCATTTTGGAGTTATGCCAACTACAGGAAATTGCAGTATTTTCGTGTATTGTACTGTATATTCTATTGGGCCGAACAATTAATGCATTTATATCCAACTGCAATAAACAACCACTATGCATGTTTGTTTTTATTCGTAGTATTGCAGTGCTTCTAAGTCCATTGCTCTCTAAACCCCAAGGTGTGCACATTTTGGTTCTGTCCCAGCACTATTATCACATCCGATTCAACTCATTAGGAGTTGGGTGATTAGCAAAAGACAAGCACGCTTCTTGACACGTCAGAGGATAAACTGAATAAAAGCTTTTCAACAGTGCATCTACAGCTAACCTATGGTCTAGGTGTCCCGGAAATGTTTTTTATTTTAGATCCTCAAGAGTTATTGACAAGACGAGAGTAAACTTTACACCAAGGCTAAAAATTTACATAGAACATACAAGATCACAATCATATTTTAACATTCTTCCTATTCTTTATTTTAGAAACCTTTTAGGGCCAGACTAGTCCAATTGTTGGGAATATTTTGACAGAGAGTCCAAAGTGTGCACATTAGTCATGGTAGATAATCCTCAACACTTGCCTAATTAAACTATGGTACTGGGGTAAACGGGTATTTCTGTGATTTACATTTGTCTGCATGTTCAGTAGGTAATGGTTGACCTGTTTGTGTATTACATATACAGTAAAATGTTACAGTACTTTTCATTTTTCTTCTCACATGTCATATTATGATGAATTAACTCTTTAGCAGTTCCTGGTTGGAACAGGACTGATGATTGCCTCGATGCCATCAATAATGACTACTGGTACTCTTTCTTAAAGGCAGTTTAATGTTGACTTGCCTGGTGTTTGGTAGTATATACCTCATTACTGTGTCACTTGTCTATTGAGGGCCTCATAGTGTTTGTGAGAACAGACTCCGTCTCTCTCCACTTCTAACCACACAACCTCACTTCAAAAACACTGCTCAGCTCTCTGCAAAGGCCTGTGTTTCCTGTCCACTAGTTTGTTTGACTATTACAACATTAAGAAATACCTCAACAGAACCATTGTGTAGTGTCTTTGCTCTTATTACTTATTTATATAATAAGAAAGACTCTGAATACAAGAAATGGAACTGGAGCTTCACATTTACTGAAATGAGTTAGTACCAGAATAACATAGAACAACACTGTGCATGACTACGGGTGCTCCATTCTTAAAGGGGACATCAGTAATTAACAGAACATAACATTCCATCACTTAATTACAGTTACAACTACTAATATTTGACAGCTCTTTTCTTAGAAATGTAGCTGATCATTACATGTATAGCAGAAGAGCTAGTTATTGATGTGTGGTCAATGTGGAACGTTAGTATATTATTATATAATATTCAACTAAAATATGACTCACTTTTGCAGATCTACAGTAATTAACCAATTTGTTAATACTATTTACGGCGTTGAAAATGCAATTGTAAGGACCGCAGTGTCTGACAGGTTTTGTTCATTTCTTTGAATCAGTCTCTGGGAAATGAATGACATGAATCAATGAATAGCAAGGGGAAAATGAAAAACAGCAGGATTGCAGCCCCTGGGGATTGGAGTTGATCACATTTAGATTACAGTGATAATGCTGCTGGTTTCACATTTAAGTTGTACTACCTACTATGCCCTGTAGGGTGCGTGATGTTTCTTCAAGGGTAGAGGTCTACAGCAGTGGTTCCCAAACTTTTTATAGTTCCGTACTCTTTCAAACATTCAACTTCCAGCTGTGTACCCCATCTAGAACCAGGGTCAGTTCACTCTCGAATGTTGTTTTTTGCCATCATTGTAAGCCTGCCACACACACAATATACCATACATTTATTAAATATAAGAATGAGTGTGAGTTTTTGTCACAACCCGGCTCGTGGGAAGTGACAAAGAGCACAAATAATAATAATCAATAATTTTGCTCTTTATTTCGCCATCTCACATATTAAACCTCATTTGTTCATCGAAAATTGTGAATAACTCACCACAGGTTAATGAGAAGGGTGTGCTTGAAATGATGCACACAACTCTGCAATGTTGGGTTGTATTGGAGAGAGTCTCAGTCTAAAATAATTTTCCACACACAGTCTGTGCCTGTATTTAATTTCCATGCTAGTGACGGCCGAGAATCCACTCTCACATAGGTACGTGGTTGCAAAGGGCATCAGTGTCTTAACAGCGTGATTTTCCAAGGCAGGATACTCTGAGAGCAGCCCAATCCAGAAATCTGGCAGTGGCTTCTGATTAAATTCAATTGCTTTAACAAAGTTAACCATTTTCACTGTAGTGTCCAAAACGTCTTTCAAGCTTTCAGGCATTCCCTTGGGAGAAAGAGCCTCTCGTTAATGCTGCAGTGTACCCAAGTAGCGTCGGGAGCAACTGCTTGCACGCGCGTTACCACTCCACTATGTCTCCCTGTCATGGCTTTTGCGCCATCAGTACAGATACCAACACATCTTGACCACCAAAGTCCATTTGATATCACAAAGCTGTCCAGTACTTTAAAAATATCCTCTCCTGCTGTCCTGGTTTCCAGTCGTTTGCAGAAGAGGATGTCTTCCTTAATTGACCCCCCATAAATGTAACGGACATATACCAGGAGCTGTGCCAGGCCCACCACGTCTGTTGACTCATCCAGCTGTAACGCATAGAATTCACTGGCTTGTATGCAAAGCAGTAATTGTTTCAAAACATCTCCTGCCATGTCACTGATGCATCGTGAAACAGTGTTGTTTGATGAAGGCATTGGCTTTATAGTTTTTTTGGCCTTTACCCCCAGCATTGTCCCAGCCATATCCGTGGCAGCAGGAAGAATTAAGTCCTCCACAATAGTATTGAGCTTGCCTGTCCTAGCCACTCGGTAGCTCACCATATAAGACGCTTCTAGCACCTTCTTATTAAATCAAATCAAATCAAACGCATGTCTTACTACTCGAAAGTCGTCTTAATTCTCGCTCATAAAACTGCTGTGGATTATTTTTCAATTTGCCATGTTTTGTTTCTAAATGTCTGCGCAAGAGTGAAGGTTTCATCGAGTTGTGAGAGAGTACTTTTGCACATATAACACACTGTGGCTGAGGAAAGGCACTACTCCCAATATAAGTGAACCCCAAATCAACGTAGTTCTCATCATATTTGCACCTCTTCTATGGTCCAACGTCCCTGTCTGTTGTTCGGTGCTTTCCCGGGTAAGGGGGCAGTAGCTCTTCGGCTGCATCAGATTCACAACTGTCAGTGTCCATGCTAGCTGGGCTAACAACAAATGTAGAGTTACTGATGCTAGCATTGGATGTGCTTGTGGAAGCAGAACAACTTGTGTTGTCGACAGGTGCAGGTGTAGTACTGCTGGTAGTAGCAGTACTACCAGTAGAGCTGGTATGTGTCTCTATGGACACAGGCCTTACTTTTGTTAACCATTTATCAATTTTCGAGCAAACGGAATGATCAGCAGCAACGTTTGGCTACATACGGACCGTTAGTGGATTTCCCGTGAGAGAGTAAAGGTTAATGTGATTGGATGATAATTATTTGAATATGCTACCTGTATTTGGCATTGTGTTGTTATTTCGCTGAACACTGGATATTTTTGGCAGTGAAACGAGGTTAGGCGAGAAAATATAAATGGACTGTTTGAAAATGTGAAGAGAAAACGGCATTGTGCGTACCTTTGGGGTATGCGTACCTCAGTTTGGAAATACCTGCTCTAGAGGATGAGGCTAGCAGGAAATCTATGAGTGAATCTCAATAATCTAAAGCACCCCCCTCTCCACACCTCCGTTCCTTCGTTTGCACTGATGAGAAAAGAACTGGACAGGTGAAATTATACTTCCGGTCGGCATCCACCATATTGCTTTCACTTATTCTGTGTTTTCAGACCAGTGCAGATGAAAGAGAGGAGACAAGGAGAGGAAGACCCTTTAGACTATTGAGACGCACCCTTACACTGTACTCATCGATTTGACATTCCTGGGAAACGGGATCCTGCCAGGTTCTCATCAGCTGTATCAGCGCCTCACCTCATGACAGGGTGTTGAGCCACACATAAGTTGCAGCGACGTCTATGACCAAGTATGCAAACAAGACTGGAACATAGTCAATTCACTGTGCTGCAAGTTTTAACAGGTTCTGGCATTCCGTAATAATGAGGTGACTGAAGGGAGAGGAAGTTGTTTGGCTGGTTGTTTTTTGGGTTCACTTGAAAAGAATCTAACAGTATCTCTCTCTCTCTCTCTCATAGTGAAACATAATTCTGATTTAAAATATAAGTGATATGATGTCCTTGTGGAAGCAATCAGAATATTTACATATTTGAATAACCTGGTAAGCACATTACCAGAACTACCAAAAAAGTTACAAATACTGGGACTGTGGTCAGCCTGTTTGCCTTGAGCATGAGACCAGGAATTTGATAGAACGCCACCAAAATGCTGCGCCATATCTCAACTATGAGACTCAGTCAGTTATTAAGGACTCAATACTATATGAGTACAGACAGATTTTATCAAAGAATTAAAAGTTATTTCTGAGACTTAAAGTCAAAACAGTTCAAGTCACTCTTTTCAGACTTGTCAAGTAAACAAATTTACATAAGGTGGCACAGACAAGAATTCTGTGATGTGACAGACAGACAGACAGACAGACAGACAGACAGACAGACAGACAGACAGACAAACAGACAGACAGACAGACAGACAGAGACAGACAGACAGACAGAGACAGACAGACAGACAGACAGACAGACAGACAGACAGACAGACAGACAGACAGACAGACAGACAGACAGACAGACAGACAGACAGACAGACAGACAGACAGACAGACAGACAGACAGACAGACAGACAGACAGACAGACAGACAGACAGACAGACAGACAGACAGACAGACAGACAGACAGACAGACAGACAGACAGACAGACAGACAGACAGACAGACAGACAGACAGACAGACAGACAGACAGACAGACAGACAGACAGACAGACAGACCAATGCATGCAGAGAGAGTGGAATGAGACCACAGATAATGACACTATTACAACACAAAGGGCATGACTGTCTGAAAGTGAATTATGTGGAAGACTGGAAGACTGCACTGAATTGCCTGTGCCAGTGTTTCCTTCCCAAAATCTAATCAAATCAAATCAAAAATCTAATCTAATTGTATTAGTCACATGCGCCGATATAACAGGTGTAGACCTTAGAGTGAAATGCTTACTTACAAGCCCAATGCAGTTTTAAAAAATACGGATAAGAATAAAAAATAAAAGTAACAAGTAATTAAAATAACAATAGCGAGACTATATACGGGGGGTACCGGTACAGAGTCAATCTGCAGGGGCACCGGTTAGTTGATGTAATATGTACATGTAGGTATAGGAATTAAAGTGACTATGCATAGATGATAACAACAGAGAGTAGCAGCGGTGTAAAAGTGGTGGAGAGGGGGAGGGGGGCAATGCAAATAGCCTGGGTAGCCATTTGATTAGATGTTCAGGAGTCTTATGGCTTGGGGGTAGAAGCTGTTTAGAAGCCTCTTGGACCTAGACTTGGCGATCCGGTACCGCTTGCCGTGCGGTAGCAGAGAGAACAGTCTATGACTAGGGTAGCTGGAGTCTTTGACAATATTTAGGGCCTTCCTCTGACACCGCCTGGTATAGAGGTCCTGGATGGCAGGAAGCTTGGCTGGGTCGTTCGCACTACCCTCTGTAGTGCCTTGTGGATGGCGCAGCTGTAGAACCTTTTGAGGATCTGAGGACCCATGCCACCCGTCAGGAAGTCCAGGATCCAGTTGCAGAGGGAGGTGTTTAGTCCCAGGGTCCTTATGTTTTTGATGAGATTTGAGGGCACTATGGTGTTGAACGCTGAGCTGTAGTCAATGAATAACATTCTCACATAGGTGTTCCTTTTGTCCAGGTGGGAAAGGGCAGTGTGGAGTGCAATAGAGATTGCATCATCTGTTGATCTGTTGTGGCGGTATGCGAATTGGAGTGGGTCTAGGGTTTCTGGGATAATGCGTTGATGTGAGCCATGACCAGCCTTTCAAAGCACTTCATGGCTACAGACGGGAGTGCTACGGGTTGGTAGTAATTTTGTCAGGGTACCTTAGTGTTCTTGGGCACAGGCACTATGGTGGTCTGCTTAAAACCTGGCGGTATTACAGACTCGGACAGGGAGAGGTTAAATATGTCAGTGATGACACTTGCCAGTTGGTCAGCGCATGCTCGCAGTACACGTCCTGGTAATCCGTCTGGCCCTGCGGCCTTGGGAATGTTGACCTGTTTAAAGGTCTTACTCACATCTCCTGCGGAGAGCGTGATCACACAGTCTTCCGGAACAGCTGGTGCTCTCGTGCATGTTTCAGTGTTACTTGCCTCGAAGCAAGCATAGAAGTAGTTTAGTTTGTCTGGTAGGCTTGTGTCACTGCTGTGCTTCCCTTTGTAGTCTGTAACGGTTTGCAAGCCCTGCCACGTCCGACGAGCATCAGAGCCGGTGTAGCCGTGCTTCTACACCTGCATTGCTTGCTGTTTGGGGTTTTAGGCTGGGTTTCTGTACAGCACTTTGAGATATCAGCTGATGTAAGAAGTGTTATATAAATACATTTGATTTGATTTGATTTAGTACGATTCGATCTTAGTCCTGTATTGACGCTTTGCCTGTTTGATGGTTCGTCGGGGGGCATAGGGGGATTTCTTATAAGCTTCCGGGTTAGAGTCCCGCTCCTTGAAAGCGGCAGCTCTAGCCTTTCAGTGTGGATGTTGCCTGTGGCTTCTGGTTGGGGTATGTACGTACCTTCACTGTGGGAATGACATCATCAATGCACTTATTGATGAAGCCAATGACTGATGTGGTGTACTCCTCAATGCCATCGGAGGAATCCTGGAACATATTCCAGTCTGTGCTAGCAAAACAGTTCTGTAGCTTACCATCTGCCTCATCTGACCACTTTTTTATTTATCTAGTCACTGGTGCTTCCTACTTACATTTTTGCTTGTAAGCAGGAATCAGGAGGATAGAATTATGGTCAGATTTGCCAAATGGAGGGCGAGTGAGAGCTTTGTATGTGTCTCTGTGTGTGGAGTAAAGGTGGTCCAGAGTTGTTTTCTCTCTGGTTGCACATTTAACATGCTGATAGAAATTTGGTAAAACGGATTTAAGTTTCCCTGCATTAAAGTCCCTGGCTACTAGGAGCGCCGCCCCTGGCTACTAGGAGTGCCATCTCTGAGTGAGCATTTTCTTGTTTGCTTATGGCGGAATACAGCTCATTCAATGCTGTCTTTGTGCCAGCCTCAGTTTGTGGTTGTACGTAAACAGCTATGAAAAATACAGATGAAAACTCTCTTGGTAGATACTGTGGTCTACAGCATATCATGAGATACTCTACCTCAGGCAAGCAATAGCTCGAGACTTCCTTAGATATCGTGCACCAGCTGTTATTTACCGCCCTTGTCTTACCAGATGCCACTGTTCTATCCTACCGGTACAGCGTATAACCAGCCAAATATGTTGATAGTGTCGTCGTTCAGCCACGACTCCGTGAAGCATAAGATATTACAGTTTTGAATGTCCCGTTGGTAGTTTAATCTTCCGTGTAGGTCATTGATTTTATTCTCCAAAGATTGCACATTTGCTAGCAGAATGGAAGGAAGTGGGGGTTTATGCGATCGCCTACAAATTCTCAAAAGGCAGCCCGCCCTCTGGCCCCTTTTTCTCCACCTCCTCTTCACGCAAATCACGGGGATCTGGGCCTGTTCCCGAGAAAGCAGTATATCATTCGCATCAGGCTCGTCAGACTCGTTAAAGGAAAAAAATATTCTGCCAGTCCATGGTGAGTAATCGCAGTACTGATGTCCAGAAGTTCTTTTCGGTTATAAGAGACGGTAGCGGCAACATTATGTAATAAATACGTTTAAAAAAAAGTTACAAACAACGCAAATAAACGAAGAAAAAAACACAATCGTTTGGGGACACTCAAAGCGTCAGCCTTCTTCTCCAGCGCCATTGTTACAAAAAACATATACAGTGGGGAGAACAAGTATTTGATACACTGCCGATTTTGCAGGTTTTCCTACTTACAAAGCATGTAGAGGTCTGTAATTTTTATCATAGGTACACTTCAACTATGAGAGACGGAATCTAAAACAAAAATCCAGAAAATCACATTGTATGATTTTTAAGTAATTAATTTGCATTTTATTGCATGACATAAGTATTTGATACATCAGAAAAGCAGAACTTAATATTTGGTACAGAAACCTTTGTTTGCAATTACAGAGATCATACGTTTCCTGTAGTTCTTGACTAGGTTTGCACACACTGCAGCAGGGATTTTGGCCCACTCCTCCCTACAGATCTTCTCCAGATCCTTCAGGTTTCGGGGCTGTCGCTGGGCAATACGGAGTTTCAGCTCCCTCCAAAGATTTTCTATTGGGTTCAGGTCTGGAGACTGGCTAGGCCACTCCAGGACCTTGAGATGCTTCTTACGGAGCCACTCCTTAGTTGCCATGGCTGTGTGCTTTGTGTCGTTGTCATGCTGGAAGACCCAGCCACGACCCATCTTCAATGCTCTTACTGAGGGAAGGAGGTTGTTGGCCAAGATCTCGCGATACATGGCCCCATCCATCCTCCCCTCAATACGGTGCAGTCGTCCTGTCCCCTTTGCAGAAAAGCATCCCCAAAGAATGATGTTTCCACCTCCATGCTTCACGGTTGGGATGGTGTTCTTGGGGTTGTACTCATACTTCTTCTTCCTCCAAACACGGCGAGTGGAGTTAGACCAAAAAGCTCTATTTTTGTCTCATCAGACCACATGACCTTCTCCCATTCCTCCTCTGGATCATCCAGATGGTCATTGGCAAACTTCAGACAGGCCTGGACATGCACTGGCTTAAGCAGGGGGACCTTGCGTGCGCTGCAGGATTTTAATCCATGACGGCGTAGTGTGTTACTAATGGTTTTCTTTGAGACTGTGGTCCCAGCTCTCTTCAGGTCATTGACCAGGTCCTGCCGTGTAGTTCTGGGCTGATCCCTCACCTTCCTCATGATCATTGATGCCCCACGAGGTGAAATCTTGCATGGAGCCCCAGACCGAGGGTGATTGACCGTCATCTTGAACTTCTTCCATTTTCGAATAATTGCGCCAACAGTTGTTTCCTTCTCACCAAGCTGCTTGCCTATTGTCCTGTAGCCCATCCCAGCCTTGTGCAGGTCTACAATTTTATCCCTGATGTCCTTACACAGCTCTCTGGTCTTGGCCATTGTGGAGAGGTTGGAATCTGTTTGATTGAGTGTGTGGACAGGTGTCTTTTATACAGGTAACGAGTTCAAACAGGTGCAGTTAATACAGGTAATGAGTGGAGAACAGGAGGGCTTCTTAAAGAAAAACTAACAGGTCTGTGAGAGCCGGAATTCTTACTGGTTGGTAGGTGATCAAATACTTATGTCATGCAATAAAATGCAAATTAATTATTTAAAAATCATACAATGTGATTTTCTGGATTTTTGTTTTAGATTCCGTCTCTCACAGTTGAAGTGTACCTATGATAAAAATTACAGACCTCTACATGCTTTGTAAGTAGGAAAACCTGCAAAATCGGCAGTGTATCAAATACTTGTTCTCCCCACTGTATGTATATGAGTAATTGTGTGTGTGTTTGTTTGTCTTTTATGAAGTAGCTTCTATAAGTTATTTGCTCATGCTGTAGTCTCGTTCATTCATGGGGAGTTTTTCGTCTTAAAATCATGAAAGATAATTTGATCATTAATGCCTAATTTGACTATTGTTTAAAATAGTAGGTACACTGTAGCGTGTAGGCCATCCCTTAGTCTCCTGAACAGTGTCATTTCAACATAGGCCTAAACGTCTCAGCAATGAGACATTGCGTCTGAGACATTGACAGATCCCTGAGTTAGAGCTTGCCAGCCCTCTCAAATACACTTGATCCTGTGGCTTTACAAATTTGGGCGTGGTGTCTGTTTTTCTGGAAGACAGCGAGGAGGAGTGGCGAGAGAGCAGGACATCGAAAGCTCTGAATGCAGGACACACCCTTCTCCCCAGGGATACCAGTCGCTACTGAACCCGCATGTGAAACCAAACAGCTGCGCATTCTAGAGACACATTAACTGTTTTACCGTGGTATTCGATTATGACATGAATTCGTTTTTACAAGCATATGTTTAACAGAGGTGGGTGGTAGTGCGAAGCAGCGGGTTTGGACCCCGAGTGTGCAGATCCAGTATCTAGCCTAGATTTAGGCCTGTCAAAACAGCCAATCTGGTCTCATAGCATTTCGTATGATTCTGTATGTAAATCCAAGACAAATCATTTAGGATGATACAGTATGTTATGTTTCGCATGGTATGTATTAATTCCTGGATGAGGAGGATAGAACTGGTTTTTATGTAAACACCCCAATAGGCCTATGACAATTTATGGACAGAAACAGTTTTATCGAGTCCCATGTCTCCCCACCACTCTGTTAATAGTTACAAGAATGTTGTCGTGACTGTTCATTGTGCACACATCACTTTTTAGTTCGCCAGCACGTCCTTATCAACCTCTGATAACTTTGTAAAAAATGAATGTTGGCCTAATGGTAATTGGAATGGACAATGACAAACGACTTCAATTATAAACAACCTCGAGAAAAAAACTGCCCATAAGGACGGTCCATGTTTGCATGGTTCATAAAAGTATCTCACAATAGGCCTATTGAGAAAGGTATTATTTTGGGTGGATATTCAAAGATTTACAGAAACTGCATAAAATAGGTAGGCTTATACGAGGGGTTAAAAATTGCAACAATAAAGAAGAAAAATTCCAGTCTAAACTTGCAGACTGTTTCAACTTTTGCTAAATGTTTCCAGATGTTGAGGAAAGCACCCTCAGGCTCTTATTGAATAACCTATATATTTTAAATGTGTAGGCTACTCTCTGCAAAACTTCTAAATTAAAGAGAACTTTGCAATAAAATAAGGGTGGTAGGCCTATATGACTGCATGTGGTACTGTCTGCCTCGTGAAGTTTACAGTTCCAATGCATCGGGTTACACTGAGTACACTGTACTTTCCCATAGCTTTCTCTGACTGACACGGAAGGTGGAATCAAGTTGCATTTTTTCTTTTCTTGAGTGGGATAATTTAGGAATCTTGCCAATATGTGACAGATGCAATTGAACGCTGAGCGAGAAAAGTAACAATTACTGAACATCGCAGAGAGAAAAGTTTACTTTGAAAAAGGACAGCACACAACGATCCAAATGGCTGAACAGGTAGGCCTACTATGCAATTTTAATATCATACCTTTGGTTTCTTTCTCTGTATTTATTTATCTATGTGTGTATGTATGTGTATATATATACAGTGTGTATGTATGTATATTATTGTACTGCTCTAGGGATGTAATTATTGTTTGGATAACCTTATTTACTATTATGTAGTGATTTTTACCTTACATTTTTCCACTCTTCATGCGATGTGCAATGCAGAGAACACCGGAAGAAGAATTATAATTTCACAGTGAATTATTGTAATGTTTGTTTATGTGTCAATTCATCCCATTAGAGATGGGTTGCCAACTGGTGATTTGACATGAAAATAAAATGTCATTCATTCATTTTCATTCATCAGCACTTGTCAAAACGTTGCAGTTGAAGAGATGGTGGCTTTACACGTCCTAGAAGCAACGAATGGAGTTGTTCTTTTGGTGATAACTTCCCCCCCCACTTCTACGCATCGCTCTGGTTACCGTTGGAAGTGGCACAGATGTAGTTTAACCAAAATTCCATTGACATATTATGCTATCCAATTTATATCATGACACAGTCCATGAGATCGTATTAAGTCCTATAGGCGTTTGCATATAGCCAACTTCGCATGCACTCTTGCCAGCTTAACGTGAGTTTACCACGAATCATTTCAATGCACTGATCAGTGTGCATGCTGGACAGCAGCAAAGAATGTGGACAATAACAAATTAATCTAGGCCATATGCTGTTGAGGGAGCAAGGAGCAATTCTCAATTGTGTCTATAGACAGACCATGTGTGGAAATGGAAAGCACGGGGAGGCAATCAGTCCCTTCTTATTCCGACCCCATGGCCTATGCCACAGAGACCTTCTTTGGAGATTAGTGAGGGATGACAGCTAGACGAGCGGACAGACAGACGGACGGACTGACACACCGCCCCAGTTTTTTCCTCGAGGCCACCATTATTAGCCAGATAGTGATAACCTTGTGTGAAAAACCAAAGTTAGACAGGCCCAATGGGTAAAAAATCTAACAGCCCATCTGGCATTTGCCCAAAATGCCAGATGGTCACTCCACCCCTGGCACACCCTGAAAATAAACAGTGAGGGGTTGAGCTGTCATACTGTAGCTACCCCAACCTGCAGGTATTTCAAGTACCTTCTACATGTAGACAAGTTGTCTGAATTTGCCTTCCAATAGTCTCTCGTTACTTAAGCTTACTCCTTCCGCCCCACCCACAGATGCTCACATTTCAATAGCATATTCAAATATCTATTTGAATAAGGGTGAGTGACATAGCAAAGTTCCTTAACAGGTATTTAATGTTAGTGATTTAGGATAGAAATAAAAGGTAGTATGAACAAAAACCCAACAGTTACAATAGATTGGGTGTTTGGTTCTTGGTTTAAAGAGAGTATGGAATGATGCCCTTCACAATGACCAACATAACGAGTCTGTGTGACACAGTTTCATGTGCCACCGCAAAACATAAGGTCTACTTTTCAAACAGGTGATTTGTAACCTGGAAGTATAACTAACTGTATAACTGTGGAGCAGTGCGTGATATGTGCGGAGAAGAATGCTGCAGTGTTGTTCGATGTTGTTGAGATGAAGTAATTCAAGGACAGGGTTAAACATCAAGAGTGGTATCTTTGCGTGGGGTTCAAACACGTGGAGGCATGCAAGATATGCACTTGAGGACGGATGTGAGTGTCTGACATTTTTGGGGTATTTGGGACTGAAGCGAGTGGAGGTCGGTACACTTTGGCACCAAAGGAGGTTGGTGGCACCTTAATTGGGGAGGACGGGTTCATGGAAACCATGTGTTTGAGTAGAATCTGAGGAAAAGTATCAAACACATGATTTCCATGTGTTTGATGCCATTCCATTCGCTCCGTTCCAGTCATTGTCATGAGCCGTCCTCCCCTCAGCAGCCTCCACTGTTTGACACACACCTCGGGAGTCTGTCTCGAGAATATGTTAACTTTCTTTCTTTCTTTTTTAATGATCTATTATAATAATAAACGTCACATAATAAACTTCAAAGGACGCTTTTCTTATTGTTATATTATTTGATCCCCCCACCCTAACACGTTTATTTCTCCTCCTCTGGCACAGCACTCCGACCTGGAAAAGGCCATCAACACTTTGGTCACAAAGTTCCATGCCGCTGCAGCCAATAACGGTCCCACGCTCCAAACCAAAGAGTTCAAAAACCTCCTCGCCTCCCAGCTGCCCAACTTAGTCAAGGTACATAAGCTGCAATGGTCGGCTACATTGCCCTCGCCCTCCCCGGCCACACCTGCCATTGATTCTACCAGTAGGGCGTGGCTCTGACTCTTACTACCGCCCCCCCCCCCCCCCCCACTCAAACACACACATACAGTACACACCACATCCTATGACTCCCAAACAAACACTCAGGAAAAGCCTGTAGGCATTGGTTGCCAGGCTGGATGCAAAATAAACTTGGCTGTAATCTACTTGGCACTCAGTAACCAATTGAGTTTTAAACATGTTAGCACATATCATGAGCACCTACGCTGGATTGTAAACCATCTGGATGTCCATGGTTTAAAGGCCCAATCCAGCCATATTTTCTCTCAATATCAAATCAATTCTGGGTAACAATTAAGTACTTTACTGTTATGTTTTTCAATTAAAATGGTAAAAAAATAAACAAATATAATTTAACTAGGACTGTCTGGGAGTGGTCTGAGTGAGGGGCCTAATTGGACGAGCCTAATGAGAGGGATATATAACCTGAAAACTAGATGTTATTGGCAGAGAGGTTTAAAACTCTTTGTTATTCGTCTATTAACTTATACCGCCTGGTGAGGTCACCAGGTAGGCCAAAACTCCATCCCACCAAAACAGGCAGAAATTTCAGCCAGTCTTTATAAACAGCTCTTCACAATTTCACAGTATTATTCCAACCTCATAGTATGTAAATATACACTGAGTATACAAAACATGAACACTTGGTCTTTCCATGACATGGACTGATCAGTCGAATCCAGGTGAAAGCTATGATCCCTTATTGATGTAACTTGTTAAATCCACTTCAATCAGTGTAGATGAAGGGGAGGAGACAGGTTAAAGAAGGATTTTTAAGCCTTGAGACAATTGAGACATGTATTGTGTATGTGTGCCATGGGCATCCTCATTGTGTCAAGAACTGCAACGCTGCTGGGTTTTTCATGCTCAACAGTTTCCCGTATGTATCAAGAATGGTCCACTACCCAAAGGAATCCAGCCAACTTCACACAACTTTGGGAAGCACTGGAGTCAACATGGGCCAGCATCACAGTGGAATACTTTCGACACCTTATAGAGTACATGCCCTGACGAATTGAGGCGGTTCTGAGAGCAAAAGAGGTGGGGTGCAACTCAATATAAGGCAGGTGTTCTTAATGTTTTGTACACTCAGTGTATATAAAACACAATAAAACTTTTTGGGACTGCACTGGCCCTTTAAAGTTAAACGTCTCGCTAGGAACTGAATCTGACACATGCTTTATTTGAAACATTAAAAAGGCCAAAGTATCTTCATTTTGGAACTCGCTGCTTAGTTGTCTGAGGCCTAAGGCGGTTTTCCAGGACGAGTCTGAATCTGCCAGTGGGTGACAAAGATAGCTATGCTTCTGGAAAACAGGAAAAGGTCCGTTCAAATATATGAACAAGTGATGAAGGTTTAAGGTTGTTCTCTCATCTGGAGGGGGATTAAACGTTCTGACAGAGAAGTAAATAACAGTTTTCCTTATGAACAGAGCAGAACAACCGTAAGCCTAATTGTAATATGACTCATTGCACCAAGTCGACTTCATCCACCACCTGACAACCAAGTAGAGTATTTCTGCTACACAATAGTTAGCCACAACAGCTAGGACATACAGTACATTCAGATCGAGTGGCCAAAGAGCTCTATTTTCATGTCATCCAACAAATGTAAACGACTGGAGTTTGTTGAGCAGTATTGGCACTTGGATTAGAACCGGTGCCATGGTCAGATGACATCAAAATAGAGCTCTTTGGCCACGCACACCAGTGGTGGGTTTGGCGTCGAAAGGTTGTATAAGCAGAAAATCAGTGGTGGAAAAGTACTCAAATGTCATACTTGAGTAAAGTTTAAGATACCTTAATAGAAAATGACTCAAGTAAAAGTCGCCCAGTAAAATAATACTTGAGTAAAAGTATAAAAGTATTTGGTTTTATACATACTTTAGTATCAAAAGTAAATGTAATTGCAAAAATATACTTCAGTATACAAAAGTAAAAGTATACATAATTTCAAACTCAGTAGGGATGACCAGGGATGTTCTCGTGACAAGTGCGTGAATTGGACCATTTTCCTGTCAAAATGTAATGTGTACTTTGGGTGTCAGGAAAAATGTATGGAGTAAAAAGTACATCATTTTTTTTAGGAATGTAGTGAAGTAAAGATACCCCAAAAAACTACTTAAGTATTACTTTAAAGTATTTTTGCTTAAGTACTTTACACCACTGCAGAAAATAACCCCATACCTATTGTAAAATATGGTGGCGATTCCTAGAAAAAGAGCCATGGATCTTGAAACAAAGCCTGAAACATACGACACAGTTCACAAAGTACACACTTTGGCTGAATACCAAATCACTCCATTCCCCTCGCCCCTCCATTTGAGCATTCACCCACGCTTCCCCATATGCACATACTAAATGGAGGGAGAAAAATGTACATTTACTATGTTACGTCTACCCCTGAGTCCAGGTTGATACAGCTGCATACAGTACAGTTGAAGATTGGCCAATATTGGATTATGAAGTCAAACATAATTACTACACTGAGGATATCAGTAGTATTGTTGTGAATATAGCCTACCGAGTAATGTAGGCCACAATGTTATACTCTCAAAAGTGTAATAGACTAATTGCTAACTTCCTGCTAACACATGTCTATGCATGATTACTTTATTTCTTATTACATGTCCATAAGTGCTTATTAAGTGTTCAATACCGTGCCTATATAATAAAGAGTTGTTTTTGTGCGCCCTCCCTCCCCCAGACTGGAGGCTCAGAGCAGGGCCTGGGCAAGATGATGAAACAGATGGGTGTGTCGGACGGCGAGGGAATCACCTTCAAGCACTTCTGGGGCTTGATCCAGTCACTGGCCACCACGCAGCATGATCTCATTAGTAAGAAAGTGTCCAAGAGCAGCTGTGTGCTCCTGTAAGGTCCATGCCTTCTGACGGTGGTGTGAGCCAGGGGGAACCAGACAGCCTCATAGTATCCCACCCAGTGTCAGTACCCCTTCTCACCACACTGCTCCCATCCAGACCTGGACACTCACATAGTACTCACCCCCCCACTACAGGCATTCTATTCCCCATGCTTGGTAGTGCCAGCAGTGCTCATCTCCTAGCTCTATGCTGCTTGGTTTACAATAATTTTTTGTACTCCCTCCCTTACAAAAATGTCCTGTGGTAATTTTACCACACACAGTCAAGTATTCTTGTGGTACTAATCCTGTGGTAGTGTTGTCCCATTGGGCACCGACATCAGGTCAACATCTAGTTTTGATTTACATTTGGTTGATTTGTCAACTAACCATGAATTCAACGTGAAATCAACAAGAAATGTAACCATGTCATTGAATTTAGGTTAAAAGTTGGGTTAAAAAAAAGTCTAAATGCCCTAATTGGATTTTTTTTGCATATCCAATCAGTTTTCCACTTTGATTTAACATCATCACATTTGTTTTTGGGGTTGACATGACGTGGAAACGATGTTGATTCAACCAGTTTTTGCCCATTGGGGTGGAACTCCGGGCTATTCCTGTGGTACCTGACCTGTGGTATCCAGACATTGTGTGGTATTTTGGGACATTTTACTGCATGAATTTGTTATTGCTGGGGTACAAATCCTGTGGTTTTGTATGGTAATTTTGTTTTCTTTGTATGTGGTAATTCAATGTTTTTTGTTTGTGGTTATTTGGTGTAACCACATGGTATGGTAATTGTTGTTGTAATTGTAAATTGTGTGGTAGCTGTATACCACAGGAATTCAGGTTTATGTGGTAATCGGGATCCTAGCTGTACCACGAGGTTTTTTATGGGATCTATATGGTCCTGTGGAACTTTTTGGTTAACAACTGGTCCTGTGGTAACTGAAACCTATTGACAAACTGTTATTAAAAATACAATAAAAAGAAACATGACTTAATTACAATAACAATAAAGGACTTAACTCCTAAAATCATATAATTTATTAAAATGTGTTTTTTCCCCAGCCAAGCAGTTATTTTGGTTCAACGTTTGCTTCTGGCAGCCCCCCTCGAGGTCTTCACTTTCATCCCATGATGCAGAAGCATAAGATCAGAACTCAGAATACAGAATGCAAAAACAGTAATACTGAAAGCTAATACTTCATAACAATAGCAAACACATTCACAAATTCTCAAATAAAAATGTCAGTGTTTTCATAAATCACGAAAGATGTGCAAAACCACTAAATATACACCCAAACGTTACACAACGCCTGTTCTATGACGTTTTTCTCTTCGCCTTCTGGAAATACCTCTAATATTTTGTGACTGAATTGAAACATGTAAATGATCTATCTACAAGTCTGATAATAAATGATCTACAAGTCAGAATCTAATATTCGTACATCTGAGCGGCACCTTCAGCATTCAAAAGTTGTTAGAGCCAAGTGTAATACTGCATTGAAAATCAGACAAGGTCAAATCAGGCACTGTCCGGCATACAAAAAAGATAAGACATGCTGTTATTAGAAATGGGTGTAATTGGCTAATCTCTTCCTCTTCTCTGCAACTGCGCACGTGTGAGATTGAGTGAGCGACAACTAGAGCAAGCAAGAGAAAAAGGGGAGAAACCCTACATGACTCACCCAGAGGTCTGTTGAATCAGGACACAAGGGTTTTGCCCCCCCCCCCACAAAAAAAAAGAGAAGAGACCAAAAGAGACTGCATAAAATATTACAAATACTGAGCTATATTCCATTCTCAATTTTTTTATAATTGCTTTTTTATACAATTGCTCAAAGAAAGAGATTTTGTTAAATTGGTAATATATATTTCTTTTGACACCCCTGTTTTCAGTAGCCCTTGGTTCTCTATGGTGTTGTAGGTCAGGGCGTGACTAGGGGGTGTTCTAGTCAATTCCTCGCACTCGCACTAAAGAGCTGGTCATCAGTCCGGTGCCATCTGTGCCAGCTCCCCGCACTCGCCCTGAAGAGCCAGAGACCGTCAGGGAGGCGATGGAGAAGTTGGGAGAGAGAGGAGAGAGATGTTGGTCAGGTGTGTTCTGCACAACATTCGACCTGAAGAGCCTCTCAGCAGTCTGGTGAAACCTGTGTCGGCTCCACGCATCAGGCCTCCAGTGCACCTCCCGAGCCCGGTATGTCCTGTGCCAGCTCCCCGC
Organism: Salvelinus alpinus; assembly: GCF_045679555.1. Lineage (NCBI taxonomy): Eukaryota > Metazoa > Chordata > Actinopteri > Salmoniformes > Salmonidae > Salvelinus > Salvelinus alpinus. Next base: position 36,463,653 of record NC_092114.1, read on the forward strand.
ACCCTCCCTGAAGTGCGTGTCACCAGTCCAGTGCTACCTGTGCCGGCGCCACGCACCAGGCCTCCAGTGCGCCTCCCCAGCCCGGTACGTCCTGTGCCGGCTCCCTGCACTCGCCCTGAAGTACGTGTCAACAGTCCGGTGCAACCTGCGCCGGTGCCCAGTCCAGGCACGGCGTTGAGGCACGGCGTCCAGGCACGGCGTCCAGGCACGGCGTCCAGGCACAGCGTCCAGGCACGGTGTCCAGTCCCACTCCAAGGCCAGAGCCTTCCTCTGCGCCGGTGCCCAGTCCGGGCACGGTGTCCAGTCCCGCTCCATGGCAGGAGCCTTCCTCTGCGCCGGTGCCCAGTCCAGGCAACGGCGTCCAACCCAGGTCCATGGCCGGAGCCCTCCTCTGCGCCGGTGTCTCTAATTGGGGATCATACTTAAGGTGTCCCTGTTCCCACCTGCATTTGTTGGGATATTGTTTGTGTTAGTGTTTTGTGCACTGCGTTGCTTCACGTTCGTTATTTGTTTATTGTTTTTGTTGAAGTTTCACTTAAATAAAGATGTGGAACTCAAATCACGCTGCGCCTTGGTTCGTCCATTTCAACAACCGTGACACACTCTTTATTAGAGTGTTCACAACATTAAGAACACCTGTTTTAATATTAAGTTGCACCTACCCCCTTTGCCCCCAGAACAGCCTCAATTTGTCAGGACATGGACTCTACAAGGTGTCGAAAGCGTTCCACAGGGATGCTGGCCCATGTTGACTTCAATGCTTCCTACAGTTGTCAAGTTGGCTGGATGTCCTTTGGGTGGTGGACCATTCTTGATACACACAGGAAACTGTTGAGCGTTAAAAAAACAACAGTGTTGCAGTTCTTGACAACAAACCGGCACGTCTGGCATTTACTACCATACCCCGTTCAAAGGCACTTCAATATTTTGTCTTGCTCATTCACCCTCTGAATGGAACATCTCAATTGTCTCAAGGCTTACAAATCCTTCTTTGACTTGTCTCCTACACTGATTGAAGTGGATTTAACATCAATAAGCGATCAAAGCTTTCACCTGGATTCACCTGGTCGGTCTATGTCATGGAAAGAGCAGGTGTTCATTCATGATGTTTGTACACTCAATGTATGCAACGGCAGATTTCCTCCTGTTCGTCTGAAGAGGAGGTGTAGCAGGGATCGAACCAAGACGCAGCGTAGTTAGTGTCCATGTTTTAATAATAAACAACTGAACAAGACACCATACAAAATAACAAAAGTGAATCTAACCGAAACAGTCCTATCTGGTGCAATGAACACAAAGACAGCCACCCACAAACCCCAACACAAAACAAGCTACCTAAATATGGTTCCCAATCAGAGACAATGACTAACACCTGCCTCTGATTGAGAACCATATCAGGTCATACATAGAAACGGACAAACTAGACACACAACATAGAATGCCCACCCAGCTCACGTCCTGACCAACACTAAAACAAAGAAAACACAAAAGAACTATGGTCAGAACGTGACAATGTATTTTTTTTTTTTTTTTTTTTAATTGGACTACAGATTATTGTATTATTATTATTATTATTGTATATTCAAAAGTTTTTGAGAAAGATAATTTGAAAAATTGAATGTTATTGAGTAAATGTATTAATTTGTTTCTTTTCATTTTGATAAGAGATGAGAATGTAATGGATTGAAGATTATTTGTTGATGTAAAAATGTAAATTAATAGATTTTAAGGTTGTGTCGTTAGATTTGAGGTGGGGTTGTGAGAAATTCTTGAGAAAAAAACGTGGTCCCCGCTGAAAAAGTTTGAATACCACTGCACTAGCGGAATCCGTTCAGTCGATAAACACTGCCTTGTATTCACACCCCTTGACTTTTTCCACATTGTGTTGTGTTACAGCCTGAATTTTTTATTAATTACATTTAGATTTTGTGTCACTGGCCTACACGCAATACCCCATAATATCAAAGTGGAATTATGTTCTGAGATTTTTTGTTGTTGAAATTAATAAAAAATGTAAAGCTGAAATGTACTGAGTCAATCATTATTCAAACCCTTTGTCATTGCAAGCATAAATAAGTTCAGCAGTAAACATTTGCTTAGTCACATAATAAGTTGCATGGTTTTTGAATGACTATCTAATCTCTCATACAATTATCAGTTGAGCAGTGAATTTCAAACACAGATTCAACCACAAAGACCAGGGAAGTTTTCCAATTCCAAAGAAGGGAACCTATTTCTAGATAGTTTAAAAAAAGAGGAAAAAGAAGGAATCCTGTACATAATACAAATATTCCAAAACATGCCTGTTTGCAATAAGGCACTAAAGTAAAACTGCAAAAAATGTGGCAAAGAAATACACTTTAGGCTGGTTTCACAGACTGGGCTTAGATTAAGCCAGGAGTAGGCCTTAATGTGTACTAGTTAAACTAGGACATTTAAGTAGCTTTCATGAACGTGGCTTAAATTTGGCTTAGTTAGTCAGAGACTGTAGAGTCCTGGAGTAAGGTAAGTAAGCCTAAATGAGAACACCTGGGTTAAGCATGATTAGGTTAAGTATGAGCACATGCTGTTGGTCTAATGGTGCTCACAAAAACCCGGAATGGAATAGAAAACACCATTACTGGTGTGAATCTTGAGACAAAACAATGGCAGAGGCAAAAATGATTTGTTCCAAAAACTTTAGTGAGTATATAAAAACGCTACTAAAACAAATTTTGTCAAACCATCCAGTTGTTGAAAGTAAAAACCATACTTCTGCTACTGAGCAAAAGAAAAAGAGTGGTTGGGCTGCAATTTGCAGTGAATTCAATGCAAATGAAAATGTAACCACAAGAATAGTACAACAACTTCAGGTGAGATATCTTCATTATCAGGATTTCTCATATTCATATTTTTGTGACATCACATATTGAATGATGTCTGCCTTTTATAGACTATGTGGAAGAACCTTAAACTGGCTTTAAAAAGAGACTGCAGAGATCAGAAGAGAGCGATTTACTCCTGGTGGTGGACCACCAAGACAAGACTGAAGAATTGAGTGACTTGCTGTCTGGAATAATAGAGCACTAGCAACCTCTGGATGGTATACCAGACGATGACCATTTGGAAAGTTCAGATGAAGAACTGAGCACAAACAGTACATATACCAAAGAAAGTACATGTACCATGAAATGAAAATGAGAATTCTACATATTGATTTGGATATGACGTTGGAAGAGAGGGGTATGATCCAAAAAAAGATACAGTAATGAGAGACAATTGTGATTACCAGCCATGGTGAACAATATGTAAAAAATGTTTTGTCATTTGGATATTCATGAGTGAGTATTTAAATCACCATAAACTACATTTTAAACCAGCCTTGGTTTAGTCACTCATTTAATTTTGCTGCAAACTATTTGAAATTTGTACAGAACAAACATTATCAAAGCAGAAATAAGCCATAATGAATACATGTCATATTTAAATGCATATCATCTAGTTGAAGTGCTGCAATGTGAAAGCAACTCTTTGTGCAAGTCCTCGTTGGTCATTGCCTGCCTCAGCCATGTGCACATCTGCTTGATCCTGATCTTCCATTGGAGGACAAGGTACTTGTGCAGCACGGCTGTAGCAATGATCACCTTGCAGCATCTTCTTGGCTTGAAACGAAGTGTATTGCGTAAACACTGGAATCGAGTTTTCCATACTACAAACATATGCTCGACCATCCATCTCGTACGAATATGAGCTATGTTGTATCTTTGTTGCTCAGCTGTTGTGGGATTTATGTATGGAGTGAATAGAAAGTTACTCTGACCATATCCACTGTCACCAAGTAGTAGTCCACTATGTTGTCCTCTCTGAAACTGAGCACACAATGAAGAGTTGAGAAAAATCCTTGAATCGTGAGTTGCACCTTTCCAACGGGCAACAATGTTTGAAACCTCTAAATTAGGAGTGCAGACACCCTGAACATTGATAGAAAACCAGTTCTTACGGTTCCTGTACTCCTCAGCATCTGGAGTTGATGGGAACATGACATCCATCTACACAGCCAATCACTCCTGGGAGGTGCCCATATTCATAGAATTGCACTTTATAGTTGGCTTGGCCAGCAGAACCAGGAAACTTGATGTAAAGACTCCTCAGTTCACAAATGGCCCTGCAGACTTTATAGTTGGCTTGGCCAGCAGCACCAGGAAACTTGATGTAAAGACTCCTCAGTTCACAAATGGCCCTGCAGACTTTATAGTTGGCTTGGCCAGCAGCATCAGGAAACTTGATGTAAAGACTCCTCAGTTCACAAATGGCCCTGCAGACTTTATAGTTGGCTTGGCCAGCAGCACCAGGAAACTTGATGTAAAGACTCCTCAGTTCACAAATGGCCCTGCAGACTTTATAGTTGGCTTGGCCAGCAGCATCAGGAAACTTGATGTAAAGACTCCTCAGTTCACAAATGGCCCTGCAGACTTTATAGTTGGCTTGGTAAGCAGCATCAGGAAACTTGATGTAAAGACTCCTCAGTTCACAAATGGCCCTGCTTTGAACTATTCTACACACAGTTGCTTCACTGGCACCACACAAATCACCAGATTCCAGATGCCAAAAACCTCAAAGTGATCAGAACTTGGAGAGAATTGGGTAAAGGCCTTCTTCTTCGAGACAGAGAGGAAAGTCTAGGCTCAAGCAAATATATATTATCTCCTGTTACAGATACCGGTATCCTGTGTGTGTGTATCCTGTGTGTATCTTTTCTCTCCCCTCACAGGTGGCAATCATCATTCCCCAATCAGTCACCAATCAGTCATCAATCAGAAGACACACCTCCTCCTGTTTCCATTACCCAATCACATCCCCTTTCCCTTGGTTTAAAAACCCAGTCAGTCAATCTCTCTGTAATGCATCTCTCTGTAGATCGCTTGTTTTTGCAACTACATGTCACTTTGTCTGGTATCCTGTGAGTATTGTTTTGTTATGGTGTTTGACTGTTTGTTTGATGGTGGGAAAAGGGGGTACGAAGACAAGTCGCCCATGGGCATACACTACCCGTAAGAATACTTTGTCTAAGAACACTAGTTAGAACTGGGTGGACGACCCACTGTATTTTGGTTAGTTAGCTGTTGTTGAAGTAGGCTAGTCTAGCTTAGGGGTGTTTTTGGATATTTGTTTCTTTCCTTGGGTCCAGCTCAGCCACTTTTCCTGTGTTACGGGTCTCGTTGCCATCCCCCCTAGACTGTAGAGCCAAAGGGATTCGTAACATCTCCAAAGCATTTTCTTTGTACATACGAAAGTGGTCTCAAAAAGCTATGTCATCAAAGTAATTTAATGGATTACTCCTATCCACAAGTACTTGTCTGGCTGGCCTCTGTAGTGCATGTTGGTCATCATTTAGACATTCCAAGTAGTCCATGCTCCCTCACAAACAGTACTAAGCAGAAGTTAAACATGCCTCTTTGAAGGATTCATTTAAGATTCCATTTAGTCCTAGAGTAGCTCTAATCCTCTCTCTTGCAATTGTCTTTGTTTAATCCAGAACAGGCTAAATCTACTACTGTTTTAAGATAACTCAAAGCAACTTGCACAGACTTAAGACAGCTCAAACAGGCATTTTAGTCTGGGACTAGGCTTAAGCCTTGTCTGTGAAACTGGCTCTACATGTTCTGAATACAAAGTGTTATGTTTGGGGCAAATCCAACACAACAAATCACTGAGTACCACTCTTCATATTTCTAAGCATGGTGGTGGCTCCATGTTATTTATTTTAATAATGTATTTATTTTTTATTTAACCTTTATTTAACCAGGTAGGCTAGTTGAGATCAAGTTCTCATTTACATCTGCGACCTGGCCAAGACAAAGCAAAGTCGTGCGACACAAACAACCACAGAGTTACACATGGAATAAATAAGAGGACAGTCAATAACACAATAGAAAAAAAATGTCTATATACAGTGTGTGCCAATGGCGTGAGGAGGTAAGGCAATAAATAGGCCATAGTAGCGAAGTAATTACAATTGAGCAAATTAACGCTGGAGTGATAGATGTGCAAGTAGAAATACTGGTGTGCAAAAGAGCAGAAAATAAAATAAAAACAATATGGGGATGAGGTAGGTAGATTAGATGGGCTATGTACAGCAGCAGCGATCGGATAGCTGATGTTTAAAGTTAGTGAGGGAAATATAATTCTTCAGCGATTTTATTTATCGCTTTATTTTTTTGCAATTCGTTCCAGTCATTGGCAGCAGAGAACTGGAAGGAAATGCGGCCAAAGTAGGTGTTGGCTTTGGGGATGACCAGTGAGATATACCTGCTGTAGCGCGTGCTACGGGTGGGTGTCGTTATCGAGACCAGTGAGCTAAGGCGGAGCTTTACCTAGCATAGACTTACAGATGACCTGGAGCCAGTGGGTCTGGCGACGAATATGTAGCGAGTGCCAGCCGACTAGAGCATACAGGTCGCAGTGGTGGGTGGAATATGGGGCTTTGGTGACAAAACGGATGGCACTGTGATAAACTGCATCCAGTTTCCTGAGTAGCGTGTTGGAGGCTATTTTGTAAATGACATCGAAGTCAAGGATCGGTAGGATAGTAAATTTTACTAGGGTATGTTTGGCGGCGTGAGTGCGGGCAGCGAACGGTTGAGGAGTGTTGTATGGCATTGAAGCTCGTTTGGAGGTGTGTTAACAGTGTCCAAAGAAGGGCCAGATGTATACAGAATGATGTCGTCTGCGTAGGAGTGGATCAGGGAATCACCAGCAGAAAGAGCGACATCGTTGATATATACCGAGAAAAGAGTCGGCCCGAGAATTGAATCCTGTGGTACCCCCATAGAGACTGCCAGAGGTCCGGACAACAGGCTCTCCGATTTGACACACTAAACTCTGTCTGAGAAGTAGTTGCTGAACCAGGCGAGGCAGTCATTTGAGAAACCAAGGCTGTTGAGTCTGCCGATAAGAATATGGTGATAGACAGTCGAAATCCTTGGCCAGGTCGATGAAGACAGCTGCACAGTACAATCTTTTATCAATGGCGGTTTTGATATCGTTTAGTACCTTGAGCGTGGCTGAGATGCACCCGTAACCAACTCGGAAACCAGATTGCACAGGGGAGAAGGTACGGTGGTATTCGAAATGGTCAGTGATCTGTTTATTAACTTGGCTTTCGAAGACTTTAGAAAGGCAGGGCAGGATGGATATAGGTCTATAACAGTTTGTGTCTAGAGTGTCACCCCCTTTGAAGAGGGGGATGACCGCGGCAGCTTTCCAATCTTTAGGGATCTCGGACGATACGAAAGAGAGGTTTAACAGACTGGTAATAGAGGTTGCAACCATGGCGGTGGATAATTTTAGAGAGGGTCCAGATTGTCTAGCCCAGCTGATTTGTACGGGTCCAGGTTTTGCAGCTCTTTCAGAACATCTGCTATCTGGATTTGGGTGAAGGAGAAGTTGGGGAGGCTTGGGCAAGTAGCTGTGGGGGATGCGGAGCTGTTGGCCGGGGTTGGGGTAGCCAGGAGGAAAGCATGGCCAGCCGTTGAGAAATTATCGTGGATTTATCAGTGGTGACAGTGTTACCTAGCCTCAGTGTAGTGGGCAGCTGGGAGGAGGTGCTCTTGTTCTCCATGGATTTAAGTGTCCCAAAACATTTTGGAGTTAGAGCTACAGGATGCAGATTTCTGTTTGAAAAGGCTAGCCTTTGCTTTCCTGACTGTGTGTATTGGTTCCTGACTTCCCTGAAAAGTTGCATATCGCGGGGACTATTCGATTTTAGGGAGCGTTTGACAGTGAAGGACTAGGGAGTTTTTTTTAGGATAAAAATAATTAGAGTAGAGCTAAGCACAGGCTAAATCCTTGAGGAAAACCTGGTGTGTGTGCTTTCCAACAGACACTGGGAGACAAATTCACCTTTCAGCAGGACAATAACCTAAAACCCAAGACTAAATATACACTGAGACGACATTGAATGTTCCTGAGTGGCCTAGTTACAGTTTTGACATCTATGGCAAGACTTGAAAATGACTGTCTTGCAATAATCAACAACCAACTTGACAGAGCTTGAAGAATTTTTTTCAAGGAAAATTTACAAATATTGTACAATCCAGGTGTGCAAAGCTCTTAGACTTACCCAGAAAGACTCACAGCTGTAATTGATGCCAAAGGTGATTCCAACATGTATTGACTCAGGGCTGTGAATACTTATGTAAATGAGATTTATTTAATTTTCAATAAATTTGCAAAAAATACTGAAAATGTTTTCACTGTCATTATTGGGTGTAAATGTGTGTAAAATTATATTTCATCCTTTTGGAATTCAGTCTGTAACACAACAAAATGTGGAATAAGTCAAGGGGTATGAACCTGGTCTCAGAGCATTTCATATTATTCTGTACTTAAATCCTGGACATCCGTTTAGTATGATATGTTAAGTTTCATATGGTATGTATAAAATTGTGGATGTCCATCACCCATTTGGTATGTTATGAATTACAATTTGTATCATATGTTTATGAATTTGCAAAACGTACAATGTTACGAATTAAAAATATATATACAATATGTTACAAATTAGCTAGCTGGCTAACGTTACTTAGGCTAGGGGTTAGGTTTAGGAGTTAGGTTAAAGGGTTAGGGGAAGGGTTAGCAAAAAGTGTTTACGGTTAAGGTTAGGTTAGCTAACATGCTAAGTAGAAGCAAAGGAGCTAAAAAGTAATAAGTAGTTGGTAATATGCTAAAGTTGTCCGTGATGAGATTCGAACCCGCATCCTTTGGGTTGCTAGACGTTATACGCCAACCAACCACCCTACTTTCGTTTTTGTAACCATCTGTCTTATGTAACCATATCAAACGTAACATATCATACTAATTTCAGTGTCCCGGATTTGCGTTTACTATGTTACGTCTAGTCTATTTAAAGCAAATGGTCTCATAGACTAGATGCAACATAGTAAATGTAAATCTGGAATCTCAAATGTTATATGCTATGTTAGGTACGATTACATAAAATACATGCATTAGCTATTTAACGCAAAAGTTTGTGACCAAACTATTGGTAGAGTTGAAAATGTGATAGAAACACATTGAACTTTAGATTTTTATTCGGTGCATGTATAGTGCATTCAGAAAGTTTTTTATTTTATCCAATTAAGAATAAGGCTGTAACGTAAAAAAAAAAATTGAAAAAGTGAAGGGGTCTGAATACTTTCCAAATACACTGTATAGCTTGCCTGATAATCAGATTGGCAGGTGACATTAAGTGGCAGGTTTTTTCCCCAAACAGCTCTCAGCTCTTTCAAAAAGGGCATTATCATAATTTGAGTGGTTCGACCTCAGTGTGTTGAAATATCATACAAAAAAACAGGAAAGCACAGTTTTAACTGCACTACCCATGAAAGTGTTTTTCACAAATTTCAAAATAAAAAAATCCATAATGGGTCCTTGAATAAAAAAATCCGAATTTTATGGGTCCTTGAGGCAAATATGTTCCTTGTGAGGCGAAGGACCTACCGTATGTACCGAATTTCAGGACTTTAGCTAAAATGGGGTGAAGGGCGTGAGCTTTCAAAGTTTACATCTTCTGTCACATTTTATAGTCAATTGGCATGTCATTCTTTTTTTTCATGGCCAATTCACATGTCATTGCTTGAGAGGGTATGGCCCTTAGCCCATTACTAGGGGTGCAACGGTACAGTTAGTCGTACTAAACCGTTCTATATGGGGACCTCTGTTCGGTCCACACTGTAAACGCCAAATGAATACATAAAAATAATATTAAAACCCTAGGCCTACACTGTGTTGTACGTCTCTTGAGTAAATCTAAGCTAAAAAAAAAAAAACATTTCAGGCTATTTCGTTAATCCCACTAGAGCCTATGTGATAGAGGTCTTTACAGGTCCAAAAGGTTGGGCTTGTTTCTAAATGGATCCGTGGCTTTCCCACCCGACCCAATTATGCATAAATAGATCCACATTTCACTGAGACCTGTTCCGAATGGACCCGATCACCCTCAGACCCGTTCCGAAAAGGACCGTGGAAAACAGACCCGTGCTGGTAGGGATCCGAGAGACTCGTTCAGATCCGAGAGTATAAAGAGAGAGAGAACGAAACCTCCAACTGGGCACTGCCAGTGCCATCAATAAACAAGCAATATTGGCCAAATGACCCGCAGTTACGTGTCCTTAACGGTCTATAACAAATAAAATAAAATATACCTTTAGTTGTTTTGATGTGTAGCATATTCAAAATTGTATAATCTACTGTTTCATTGGTTTATACTTTACTAAAACAATAATTGTCTACCTCACGGTTCAGCTGAGAGTTGAGTGCTAAATGCATATAGGCCTAATCGCCCAACATCAGTGACCGACCTCACTAATTCTCTTGTGACTGAATGGAAGCAAGTCCCCGTAGCAATGTTCCAACATCTAGTGGAAATATACAGATATAGGCTTAAAGAAGACTAATTCATGAATTTTCAATCAGAATATTTTTATATAAAGTTCAGCATTAACCTAAAACATTCTTCCTCACAAGTTGAACTATCAGAGTCGTTTGGAGTGCCGGTGCACAATGCCTTCATAGGCCTGCAGTAGCAATATTAAAAAGTTGTCCCCGAGGACATTCCCCTTGTCGGCTTCTTTTCACTATACTCTTTCTCCTCTAACTTTAATTTTACTTCAATGAAAAAGGACTCCATCTTCGCAATCAAAAGTAAGCTAGGCCAATGCGCTCTCGCTCTCTCCAATTCAATTTGCTTTATTGGCATGACCTAACAATGTACATATTGCCAAAGCTTATTTTGGATATTTACAATATAAAAATGAGAATCAAAATTGTCAACGGGACAACAGTAACAACAATAACCAAGTGTCAAAATAACCATACATTGAACAATAACAATAAACATACAGTAAAGTACATGTGCAGGTTGATTGGTCTGTCAGACACTGTCCCTCAACTTATGGCAGGCAGCAATGTAGTGCGCTGCCAACCCACAGCTCTCTGCATCCTCCCCCAACAGGACTGGTAGCCTACTCTCATCAGAGAGGTCTTTCAAACCTTAAATAAGGGTTTCAAATTTGGGGAAATGACACACTCTAATTGTTTTATATTTTTTACATTTTGTCAGGAAATGCAGCTCCGTCTCAGGTTCTGCTATTGTGCAGTGGTTACACAGCCTTTCCTCTACAGGGAGCCAGGTTTTCCTGTGTCTACCCTTCTCAATGGCAAGGCTGTGTTCACTGAGCCTGTACTTTGTCAAGGTTTTTCAAAGGTTTTGATCAGTAACCATGGTCAAATATTTAGCCACAGTGTACTGTCGATTTAGGGCCAGATAGCACTGCATTTTGCTTTGTGTTTGTGCTTGTTTCCCAATAAGCAATATAGTTTTGTTTTGACTGTTGTAATTTGGTTTATCCTGATTGATTGGATGTTCTGGTCCTGAGGCTTCAGTGTGTTAGTAGAACAGGTTTGTGAACTCAGCCCCAGGACCAGCTGGATGAGGGGACTCTTTTCTTTGCTCAGCTCTTGGCATTGCAGGGCTTGGTATTGATATGAGAGGGGGTCACTGTATTTTAGATGTTTCCGAAACTTAATTGCTCTTTTTTGAGTTTTTATTATTAGTGGATATTTGCCTAATTCTGCCCTGCATGCATTGTTTGTAGTTTTCCTCTGGACATGTAGGATAATCTTACAGAACTCTGCATGCAGGGTTTCAATGGGGTGTTTGTCCCATTTGATGAAATCTTGTTTTGCAAGTGGACCCCACACCTCGATGCCATAAAGTGCAATTGGTTCAATGACATATTCAATTAGTTTTAGCCAAATTTTAATAGGTATTTCAATTTGAATTTGCTTTTTAATGGTGTAGAATGCCCTGTGTGCTTTCTCTCTCAGTTCATTCACTGCCTCATTAAGGTGTCCAGTTGAGCTTATTTTTAAACCTAAGTAATTGTAGTGTGTGCAGTACTCTATATACACTGCTCAAAAAAATAAAGGGAACACTTAAACAACACAATGTAACTCCAAGTCAATCACACTTCTGTGAAATCAAACTGTCCACTTAGGAAGCAACACTGATTGACAATAAATTTCACATGCTGTTGTGCAAATGGAATAGACAAAAGGTGGAAATTATAGGCAATTAGCAAGACACCCCCAATAAAGGAGTAGCCTGCTGGAGGTCATTTTGCAGGGCTCTGGCAGTGCTCCTCCTTGCACAAAGGCGGAGGTAGCGGTCCTGCTGCTGGGTTGTTGCCCTCCTACGGCCTCCTCCACGTCTCCTGATGTACTGGCCTGTCTCCTGGTAGCGCATCCATGCTCTGGACACTACGCTGACAGACACAGCAAACCTTCTTGCCACAGCTCGCATTGATGTGCCATCCTGGATGAGCTGCACTACCTGAGACACTTGTGTGGGTTGTAGACTCTGTCTCATGCTACCACTAGAGTGAAAGCACCGCCAGCATTCAAAAGTGACCAAAACATCAGCCAGGAAGCATAGGAACTGAGAAGTGGTCTGTGGTCACCACCTGCAGAACCACTCCTTTATTGGGGGTGTCTTGCTAATTGCCTATAATTTCCACCTTTTGTCTATTCCATTTGCACAACAGCATGTGAAATTTATTGTCAATCAGTGTTGCTTCCTAAGTGGACAGTTTGATTTCACAGAATTGTTATTGACTTGGAGTTACATTGTGTTGTTTAAGTGTTCCCTTTATTTTTTTGAGCAGTGTATTTTGTACCAATTGAGAAATGTACTCTAATTCCCTGAGATCTGGATCTTCTCTGGAAAATCATTATTTTAGTCTTTTTGGGGTTTACTGCCAGGGCCCAGGTCTGGCAGTACTGCTCTAGCAGGTCCAGGCTCTGCCGTAGGCCTTGTGCTGTGGGTTTTATTGTTTTACTATTTTCTTTTGATCTTTTTGCTAATTTTCTTACTTTTTAAATGCTTTGTTGGGAAAGGGCTTGTAAGTAAGCATTTCACTGTAAAGTCTACACTTGTTGTATTCGGTGCATGTGGCAAATAAAATGTTATTTGACTTGATTTATAATAGCAATAAGGCACTTCGGGGGTTTGTTGTGTATGGCCAATATACCATGGCTAAGGGATGTATCCAGGCACTCCGGTTGATGTTCTGCCTAAAAAAATGTGGTATATTGGCCAATATACCACACCCCCTCGGGACAGTTGTTGCTTAATCAATCAGGTGCAGGGGGAAATGAAAACCAGCCGGAATGCAGCACCTGAGGATTGATAGTGATAATGCTGCTTGTTCTGTATTTAAATTGTGCTACCTTCTATGCCCTGTAGGGTGCCTGATGTTTCCTCAAGGGTAGAGGATGAGGGTAGCAGGAAATCTATGAGTGCATCTCAATAATCTAAAACGCCTTCCTCTCAACGTCTTCTTTGTTTACACTGAAAAACGGGTGAAAGTATACTCCGGGTGGAGAGGAAGCCACTTCAGACTATTGAGACGCACCCTTACACAGTACTCATTCTTTTGACTGCCTGCGAAACGGAATCCTGCCAGGTTCTCATCAGCTGTATCAGCGCCTCACCTCATGACAGGGTGTTGAGCCACACATAAGTTGCAGCGATGTCTATGACCAAGTATGCAAACAAGACTGGAACATAGTCAATTCACTGTGCTGCAAGTTTTAACAGGTTCTGGCATTCCGTAATAATGAGGTGACTGAAGGGAGAGGAAGTTGTTTGGCTGGTTGTTTATTGGGTTCACTTGAAAAGAATCTAACAGTATCTCTCTCTCTCTCTCATAGTGAAACATAATTCTGATTTAAAATAAGTGATATGATGTCCTTGTGGAAGCAATCAAAATATGTACATTTTTGAATAACCTGGTAAGCACATACCCAGAACTACCAAAAAAGTTACAAATACTGGGACTGTGGTCAGCCTGTTTGCCTGCGCATGAGACCAAGAGTTTGATACGACGCCCCCACATTGCTGCACCATATTTCATCTATGAGACTCAGTCGGTTAAGGACTCAAGACTATACAAGCACAGACAGACTTTGTCAAAGAACTGAAAGGTAGTCCAAACAGTTCAAATCGCTCTTTTCAGACAAATCAAGTAACAGGCTGACAGACAGACAGACAGGCAGGCTGACACACCAATGCATGCAGAGACATTGGAATGAGACATCACATAATGACACTATTACAACACAAAGGGCATGACTGTCTAAAAGTGAATTATGTGGAAGACTGTAAGACTGCACTGAATTGCCTGTTCCAGAGTGTGTGCCTGTTTCCTACCCAAAATCATATCTGTATATGAGTAATTTTGTGTGTGTGTGCGTCTTGTATAAGTTATTTACTCATACTGTACTTTCCTTCTTTCTTCGGGAGTTTTTAATCTTGAGGTCCTTAAAGATAATTTTATCTCCTAGTATGTTTGTACAAAATATTATGATCCCCTTCCTGAATGCTTCGACTCCCAGGAACACATCTATGTGCCTTCTGTTTGCCTCTCTCATGCTCACAATGACTCTTCAGAAGGAATTGTGACAAAAAAACACACATAATGACTGAAGGAAATTGAATTCAAAGCATTCTTCCTTCAGATTGGATTTTGTCATTTCCTGATTTGACACAACGTTGCATTATTTATTGAGATGCTTCGTTTTCAAATGATTTTTAAAATGACCCAATTCGTTTTAATAAGCTTGTGATTGTTGTTTAAATTACATTTTAAAAACAGTGAGAGCATTTGTGCCTTTTCCTTTTCAATGATTATCAAATGTTTTGGGTGCACCTCGAGTCACGTTGGTTGAGAGGCCTCCACTTCTTTCCTAAACTTTTAGCAATATTTAATGTTAATAAAAGTGCTTTATTGGTGTGTGCGCGTTGCTTTTTTTAAACAGTTCTTCCAAAGAATAATCGCATGTGGATAATGTCCAGCCCCCTTGCAATGAACCTTTTTTACATCTGGCCCCTGTAAGAATATAGTTGAATAGCCCTGGTGTAGACCATCCCTTAGTCTCCTGAACAGTGTCATCTCAACATAGGCCTAAACGTCTCTGCAATGAGACATCGTACCAGAGACCTTGACAGATACCTCTAGTTAGGGCTAATCGGGCTCTTAAATCCCCTTGATCCCGTGTCTTCGCAAATTTGGGCGTGGTGTCTGTTTTTCTGGAAGACAGCGAGGAGGAATGGCGAGAAAGCTCTGAAGGGAGGACACACCCTTCTCCCTAAGGATACCAGTCGCTATTGAATCCGCATGTGAAACCAAAACAGCTGCGCATTCTAGAGACACATTAAGCGTTTTACTGTGGTCTTCGATTATGACATGAATTCGTTTTTACAAGCATATGTTTAACAGAGGTGGGTGGTAGTGCGAAGCAACGGGATTGGACAATGATGTATATAAACCCTGGATTGACTATTCTATGTATTGGCCATTGAGAGGCTTTGAAGCCACCGGTCAGCCACATTGGCGCTCCCCAGCTGGAGCAGACCTCCATAGGAATTAATGTTATTCTACAGGATTTCAATTAAATGTTTCGAGGACAAAATTAAATGGTTTTAAGCATTTTGGGGGTTGTAATGGGGACAGCAACATTAGTAATCTCAATAGTTTAATAAGGGTATTTTCTTTAAATGTATTTTAATTTTTTTATGTTTAACTCACATAATATAATTTAAAAGTATGCATTAAAGTATATGTAGTAGAATATATGTGGCAAGAATTAATGTAGACATGCATTTCTAGAGCTTCCAAAATATATATATTTTTTACAAAGTGGGGGAGTGCAAAGATGGCGGTATGGTGTCTTCAACACAGCGCCCCGTATCAGTCATCTATTATAAATCATTGGCATGGACCCGACTGTGCAGATCCAGTATTTAGGCTAGATTTAGGCCTCTCCATTCTATGGTCAAAACAGCCCACGACTTTGTGGTAGCATAATGAAGATCCTGGTTAACTGGTTTTCATGTAAACACCTCAGTAGGCCTATGACAATTTATGCACAGATCCGTAGCCACTGGAAGTATACAGAATAAATATTTAAATGCAACATGCAACAATTTACTGAGTTACAGTTCATATAAGGAAATCAGCCAATTGAAATAAATGAATTATGCCCTAATCTATGGATTTCACATGACTTAGAATGCAGATTTGAATCTGTTGGTCACAGATACCTTTTTTTAAAAGGTAGGGGCGTGGATCAGAAAACCAGTCAGTATCTGGTGTGACCAACATTCACCTCATGCAGGGCGACACACCTCCTTCGCATAAAGTTGACCAGGCTGTTGATTGTGGCCTGTGGAATATTGTCGCACTCCTCTTCAATGGTAGTGCGAAGTTGCTGGATATTGGAGGGAACTGGAACACAATGTCATACACGTTGATCCAGAGTATCCCAAACATGCTCAATGGGTGATATGTCTGATGAGTATGCATTATCATGTTGAAATGGTGGCGGATTAATGGCACGACAATGGGCCTCAGGATCTCGTCACGGTATCTCTGCATTCAAATTGCCATAGATAAAATGCAATTGTGTTTGTTGTCCGTAGCTTATGCCTGCCCATACCATAACCCCACTGCCACCATGGGGCACTCTGTTCACAACCTTGACATAAGCAAACCACTCGCCCACACAACACCATACACGTGGTCTGGGGTTGTGAGGCTGGTTGGAAGTACTGCCAAATTCTCTAAAATGACGTTGGAAGTGGCTTATGGTAGAAAAATTAACATTAAATTATCTGGCAATAGCTCTGGTGGACATTCCTGCAGTCAGCATGCCAATAGCACACTCCCTCAAAACTTGAGACATCTGTGGCATTGTGCTGTGTACCAAAACTGCACATTTTAGGGTGGCCTTGTATTGTCCCAGCACAAAGAGCACCTGTGTAATAATCATGCTTCTTGATATGCCACACCTGTCAGGTGGATGGATTAACTTGGCAAAGGAGAAATGCTCAATTAAAGGGATGTATCATTTCAACAATGGCCTAAAAACAAAGGCAATGGACAGATCCAGTTGTATCAAGTCCCATGTCTGCCCACCCCTCTGTCTCTATAGTCATGAAACCGGCTTTCAAGAATGTGGTCGCGCCTGTTCATTGTGAGCGCATCGCTTTTTCCAGCATTTCCTTCTCAACCTCTAATGACCTATCAAAGTGAATGTAGGGCTAATGGAAATTGGAACGGACAGTGACAAACTACTTTTATTATAAACGACCTCGGGAAAAAAATGCCAATGGGGACTGTCCATGCATGGTTCATAAAGGTTTCTTACAATATTGAGAAATGCATTATTTTGGTGGATATTCAAAGCTTTACAGAAACGGCATAAAATAGGTAGGCTTATATGAGGGGTTAAAATTTGCAACAATAAAGAAAAACTCCAGCCTAAGCTTGCAGACTGTTTCAACTTTTGCTAAATGTTTCCAGATGTTGAGTGACGCACTCGCAGGCTCTATTCTCGAATAGCCTACATTTTAAATGCACAAATCTGTAGGCTACTCTCTGCAAAACGTGGAATACTTCGAAACAAAAGAGAACTTCACAATAATAGTTAAAAGAAGGGTGGTAGGCCTATATGACTGCATGTAGACGTTTTGCCTCGTGAAGTTTACAGTCCCAATGCATCGAGTTACACTGAGCGCACTATAATTTTCCCCATATCTTTCTCGACTGACACGGAAGGTGGAATCGAGTTGCAGTTGTATTTTTTTGGGGGGGGAGTGGGAGGATTTAGGAAGCAATGGAACACTGAGCGAGAAAAGTAACAATTAGCATACCGAACGTCGCAGAGAGAAAACTTTACTTTGAAAAAGGACAGCACACAACGATCCAAATGGCTGAACAGGTAGGCCTACTATACAATTTTAAAATCAGCACTTGTCAAAACGTTGCAGTTGAAGAGATAATGGCTTATCTCGTCCTAGAAGCAAGGAATGGAGTTGTTGCATTATTTTGGTGATAACTTCCCCCAACTTCTACGCATCGTTCTGATTACCGTTGGAAGTGGCACAGATGTAGTTTAACCAAAATTCCATTGACATATTATGCTATCCAATTTATATCATGACACAGTCCATGAGATCGTATTATTTTTATAGGCGCGTTTGCATATAGCCTACTTTATATGCACTTTTAACGCGAGTTTACAAGTTATCATTTCAATGCACTGATCAGTGTGCATGCTAGAACAGCACCAAAGAATATGGCCAATAACAAATTAATCTAGGCCATATGTTGACGAGGGAGCAATGTCTCTATAGACAGAGACCGTGTATGGAAATGTAAAGCACGGGGAGTCAATCAGTCCATTCAGATTCTGTCCCCGTGGCCTAGGACACAGCAACGTTCTTTGAATATAGGCTAGTGTGTGAGGGATGACAGCTAGACGAACAGAAATATAGACATTCATACAATGAGATACTTACTGTCGGTTAGCAAGCGCCGTACCATGGTTACGTACTGTATCAATGTTATGCCTTTTGTTGGCTGCGTTGAGCTATCTGTGGAAACGTTATAAAATGAACCCTGTAGTAGGATTAGGCCTACCACGAGATTTTTATGGTGGCCTAGTGAGTCAGGCTTTTTATTCTACATTATTTCCTACCCTGACAACTGAAACAACAACTTTGTTTTCGGATGTGTCAACGAATTTGGTTTAGTGTTTAGGAGAATACAGTTTGAAGTCACCACTGATTCCTCACCCTGTTGCCTAAGCCTCTCATGCACGAATCGGTTACGGACCATAAATCGGCCCTGGCATTTCTAAGACACTGGCCAAGTTTTTCCTCGAGGCCCCCACATTGGCTCATTTCCCCCGTTAGGCCCCCATTATTAGCCAGTTCATTTTGCGTGAAAAATCTAAATTAGACAGGCCCAATGGGCTACAAATTGAACAGCAATTGAACGGCCACTCCACCCCTGGCACACCCTGAAAATAAACAGTGAGGGGTTGAGCTGTCATACTGTAGCTACCCCAACATGCAGGTATTTCAAGTACCTTCTACATGTAGACAAGTTGTCTGAATTTGCCTTCCAATAGTCTCTCGTTACTTAAGCTTACTCCTTCCGCCCCACCCACAGATGCTCACATTTCAATAGCATATTCAAATATCTATTTGAATAAGGGTGAGTGACATAGCAAAGTTTAACAGTTATTTCATGTTAGTGATTTAGGATAGAAATAAAAAGTAGTATGAACAAAAACCCAACAGTCACAATAGATTGGGTGTTTGGTTCTTGGTTTAAAGAGAGTATGGAATGATGCCCTTCACAATGACCAACATAACGAGTCTGTGTGACACAGTTTCATATGCCACCGCAAAACATAAGGTCTACTTTTCAAACAGGTGATTTGTAACCTGGAAGTATAACTAACTGTATAACTGTACTTTTCAAACAGGTGATTTGTAACCTGGAAGTATAACTGATCTTGTTGGAGTATAACTGTTCTCGTATTGTTTCTCACCATTTTTTGGTTAACCACTAAGCTTCCAGTGACACTGATAGTGTGAAAGGAGCAATACAAACACACGTTAATTAACTGAATGGAGCAGTGCGTGATATGTGCGGAGAAGAATGCTGCAGTGTTGTTCGAATAGTCACTCAAGGACAGGGTTAAACATCGGAGTGCCGTCTTTGCGTAAACTTCCGACGCATGGAGGATATGCACTTGAGGACGGATGTGAGTGTGTGATTGTTTTGGTATTTGTGACTAAATTGAGTGGAGGTCGGTACACTTCGACACGCACCTGGGGAGTCTGTCTGATGAATATGTTAACTTTCTTTCTTTCTTAATGATCTATTATAATAATAAACGTCAAAGGACGCTTTTCTTATTGTTATATTATTTGATCCCCCCACCCTAACACGTTTATTTCTCCTCCTCTGGCACAGCACTCCGACCTGGAAAAGGCCATCAACACTTTGGTCACAAAGTTCCATGCCGCTGCGGCAAATAACGGTCCCACGCTCCAAACCAAAGAGTTCAAAGACCTCCTCGCCTCCCAGCTGCCCAACTTAGTCAAGGTACATAAGCTGCAATGGTCGGCTACATTGCCCTCGCCCTCCCCGGCCACACCTGCCATTGATTCTACCAGTAGGGCGTGGCTCTGACTCTTACTAACCCCCCCCCCACTCAACCACACACATACAGTACACACCACATCCTATGACTCCCAAACAAACACTCAGGAACGGCCTGTAGGCGTCAGTTGCCAGGTTCAATACAAAGCCAAGATTTCTGTGATCTACTGTGCTTCAGTCACCAATTTAGTTTTAAACATGCTTTATTTCAATCACTGAAAAGGCCAATGTATCTTGCCATGTATTCATGTTGGAACTGGCTGCTTAGTTGTCTCAGGCCCAAGGCGGTTTTCCAGGATGAGTCTGAATCTACCAGAGGGTGACAAAGATAGCTATGCTTTTGAAAAACAGGAAATGGCCGGTTCAAATACATGATGAGCGAGTGAGGAAGGCTCAAGGTTGATCTTTCATCTAGAGGGGGTGAAACAAACTGACAGATAAATAAATAACTGTTTTCCTAATGAACAGAGCAGAATCTTTTAAAATTGTAATATGACTCCTTGCACCAAGTCGACTTCATCCACCATAAACGAGACAGCCAAGTAGAGTATTTCTGCTGCACAATAGTTAGCCACAACAGCTAGGACATATTTGTTGTGAAAGGCAATTGAGGTCAAGGGGAGGGGGCAGTATACACAACTGTTGAAGTGAATATTATGTTTAATTACCAAGTCCATATGTTTTTCATTATGCCCAGTCTTAGACTTATCCAAAACCAGAGTCTATTTCAAAGGAAAAGTAATGATCACATCATTTAAATGGGATTCCTGGAAACAGCTCTTTATATTGTCTCAGCTGTGGTGCAGCGTTCAGGACAGGAAATATTTTCCCAAATCAATTTCCTATTGTTTCCAGCAGACAGAAATATCCACTGTGTTTGCATGTGCCTGGCTGGCAGCTTTATCACATTTCAGAATTAAAATCTATTCCACATTTTGTTGTGTTACAGCCTGAATTCAAAATGGATTAATTTGTTTTTGATTCTTGATCATTGCTAGACAACAATTTTCAGGTCTTTTCAAGCCGATTTAAGTCAAAACTTTAACTAGGCCACTCAAGAACATTCAATGTCATATTTTGTAGTATTACTTAAGTGCCTTGTTGCAAACAGAATGCATATTCTGTACAGGCATCCTTCTTTTCAATCTGTAATTTAGGTTAGTATTGTGGAGTAACTACAATGGTTTTTCTTTATTTTTACTATTTTCTACTTTGTTGAATAATAGTGAAGACATCAAAACTATGAAATAACACATATGGAATCATGTAGTAACCAGAAAAGTGTTAAACAAATCAAAATATATTTTATATTTGAGTTTCTTCAAAGTAGTCACCCTTTGTCTTGATGACAGCTTTGCACACTCTTGGCATTCTCTCAACCAGCTTCATGAGGTAGTCAGTTGGAATGCTTTCCATCATTACTTTAAGACTTCTAAACTCAGCAAAAAAAGAAACGTCCTCTCACTGTCAACTGCGTTTATTTTCATCAAACTTAACATGTGTAAATATTTGTATGAACATAATAAGATTCAACAACTGAAACATAAACTGAACAAGTTCCAGAGACATGTGACTAACAGAAATTGAATAATGTGTCCCTGAACAAAGGGGGGGGTCAAAATCAAAAGTAACAGTCAGTATCTGGTGTTGCCACCAGCTGCATTAAGTACTGCAGTGCATCTCCTCCTCATGGACTGCACCAGATTTGCCAGTTCTTGCTGTGAGATGTTACCCCACTCTTCCACCAAGGCACCTGGACATTTCTGGAGGAATGGCCCTAACCCTCACCCTCCGATCCAACAGGTCCCAGACGTGCTCAATGGGTTTGAGATCTGGGTTCTTCGCTGGCCATGTCAGAACACTGACATTCCTGTCTTGCAGGAAATCACGCACAGAACGAGCAGTATAGCTGGTGGCATTGTCATGCTGGAGGGTCATGTCAGAATGAGCCTGCAGGAAGGGTACCACATGAGGGAGGAGGATGTCTTCCCTGTAACGCACAGCTTTGAGATTGCCTGCAATGACAAGAAGCTCAGTCCGATGATGCTGTGACACACCGCCCCAGACCATGACGGACCCTCCAAATCGATCCCGTTCCAGAGTACAGGCCTCCGTGTAACGCTCATTCCTTCGACGATAAACGCGAATCCGACCATCACCCCTGGTGAGACAAAACCGCGACTCGTCAGTGAAGAGCACTTTTTGCCAGTCCTGTCTGGTCCTGCGACGGGGGGTCTGTGCCCATAGGCGACGTTGTTGCCGGTGATGTCTGGTGAGGACCTGCCTTACAACAGGCCTACAAGCCCTCAGTCCAGGTGTTGTTACACGTGGTCTGCCACTGCGAGGACGATCAGCTGTCCATCCTGTCTCCCTGTAGCGCTGTCTTAGAGGTCTCACAGTACGGACATTGCAATTTGTTGCCCTGGCCACATCTGCAGTCCTCATGCCTCCTTGCAGCATGCCTAAGGCACGTTCACGCAGATGAGCAGGGACCCTGGGCATCTTTCTTTTGGTGTTTTTCAGAATCAGTAGAAAGGCCTCTTTAGTGTCCTATGTTTTCATAACTGGGACCTTAATTGCCTACTGTCTGTAAGCTGTTAGTGTCTTAACGACCGTTCCACAGGTGCATGTTCATTAATTGTTTATGGTTCATTGAACAAGCATGGGAAACAGTGTTTAAACCTTTTACAATGAAGATCTGTGAAGTTATTTGGATTTTTACGAATTATCTTTGAAAGACAGGGTCCTGAAAAAGGGATGTTTCTTTTTTTGCTGAGTTTATAACCACTAGAGGGTAACAATGCCTGAAACGTGACACAGTTAGTTGACAAAGTACTCACATGCTGTATTTATAGAGCTGCATACAGTTGAAGAGATGCTAATAGTAGATTATGAAGTCAAACATGTTGACAGTAGTTATTCAGTCTAATTATTGATACAATAATTACTGCTGGGAATAGCAGTACTGTTATGAATGTAGCCTACTGAGTAACATAGGCAACAATGTTATACGCTCAAAAGTGCAATAGACTAATTGCTAACTTGCTTCTAATACATGTCTATGCATGATTACTTTATTTCTTATTACCTGTCAATAAGTAAAATACTTGAGTTGTTTTTGTGCTCCCTCCCTCCCCCAGACTGGAGGCTCAGAGCAGGGCATGGGTGAGGTGATGAGACAGATGGGTGTGTCGGACGGCGAGGGAATCACCTTCAAACACTTCTGGGGCTTGATCCAGTCACTGGCCACCACGCAGCATGGTCTTCTCAGCAGCGAGAAGGTGTCCAAGTGCAGCTGTGTGCTCCTGTAAGGTCCATGCCTTCTGACGGTGGTGTGAGCCAGGGGGAACCAGACAGCCTCATAGTATCCCACCCAGTGTCAGTACCCCTTCTCACCGCACTGCACCCATCCAGACCTGGACACTCACATAGTACTCACCCCCTCCACTACAGGCCTTTTTATGTACATCTCCCATGCTTGGTAGTGCTAGCAGTGCTCATCTCTTAGCTCTATACCACTTGGTTTACAGGATTTTTGTTGGACTCCCTGAGTGTTATAAGTGTTGTTCTTTCCATCCAAATATCCCTTCTATTCAAATATCCCCATTCTCAAACCCTGGATGGCTTTCCTATAGGCCTACTACCAGTGTAACCACTACAAAGAATCCTTAGATGACATATGACCCAAAGTGAAATCAGAAAACCATGAGCCAGCTTTAGGTGCTTTGCAAGAAATAAATATTAATTTCCATATGCCAGTACACATTAGTGGAAAGCACCTTTGAGCCACCAGTAGTCTCATACATACAGTACTGGTGATGCAGTGTCCCCATAGCATGTTTCCTTAAACAATGTTTTCCCCACTGTGCTATTGCAGTTTTGTATTTATACTTTGTAATTCTCTTTATTCTGGCCATTGTAATAACATCTTAAAACGTGACCATAAATGTTCTCATAAAATATTGCAACAATGGTGACCTCCATTATTCTGATTTATTTTGGTTGAATTAGCATTTTAATCATTAAATCGACATATTACCCACTGGCAGATAAGCATTTCACAAAACACATTTTGTGATCAAACAAAAACAAATCATCATATACATATTTCAGTGTATGAACTAGAAGGTGTATGGTTGTCACAACTATACAGCACATATCACATTCAGTGTGGAATTGTTACACTCTTACTACAGTATTATAATTTAGGCAAAATAAGTCTATTGGGCAAATGGCATTTATTACACATTTTCATACAACCTCTGAACATCACATTGTCTAATTCATCAGCTCATTTTGAATTGTTCAGTGGGAATGTCTTATCTAAACGTTCACAGTTTGTAGATTTACATTCATCCATGACAGCTACTAGAAGCATTATTTTTGCATGAGTGCTACCAGGTCCAGTGAATCCCTGTATGGAGAATGCCATTCTGAACTACAATCCCCAATGCTAAAAGCAACGGTATCTTCCTAAGTCAGCAGTACAGTTTTTTAAAGTCACATTATGCTTCGCAATTATTCAAATAACCGAGCCAACCCAGCAACTTACTTACTTAATTAGGCCTTTGTATTCCTTACGGAACCTAGCCAACACACCAACCCAGAACTGTACTCAAAGGATAAATCCCCGGATGGATGAATATTTAATAGATAGTACAGGAATTACCCTCAGAAATGATTATACATTTTTGTGTCAATTAGCTTGTACCAATACTAGCTAGAACCATATTCTGATGTATATAGTTTTGTGCTGAATAAAAGCAATTGGTGCTAAATCTAACAACATTCCTTACAGGTTTGAAAACTTGATGGCCTAAACGTTAATGAATGTTTCATTATTTGGATAATTGCCCATAACTGATAACCACACACCACACCAATCACAACTAGGCCTACTTCGTGAAATAAGTGGAGATGGATTTAAATGCCACACACAAATCTTTCTTGAAACAGCATTTTGCCAATAGAGATTAACATAGACATGAGACATTCATTATAAACCAGGTAGTTTGGGTCCTGGATGATGATTGGCTGAAACAGCATTTTAGCTGTGTGTGTGTGTATATCAGGCAATATACCACGGCTATGATGCAAAAATACTTGTTTACTATTCTATTTATGTTGGTAACCAGTTTATAAGAGCAATAAGGCACCTCCGGGGTTTGTGTTATATGGCCAATATACTGTACCACGGCCAAGAGCTGTATCCAGGCACTCCTCTTCGCGTCGTGCTTAAGAACAGCCCTTAGTCGTGAAATATTGGTCAATATACCACACCCCCTTCACCCATATTGCTTAATTATACATTAATTAAACTATAATTTTGCCTCCCATATTTAACGGATATTAGCCAGTAACAATGATTACAATTTTGCAATCTCGTTGAATAGGGTTTAGGTCACCTAGCAGCCATGTACTATCCTCATGCTCTGCATCCTCTTGCCAGCTTCTTCCCCTCTGGCGTTCCTCGAAAGAATTCAAGGTAAGATGAAAACACGTATTTATTCATGACCTTGACCCTCCCGAAGATATCGAGCTCTGTCTCCTGGTCGTGGTCGACGCCACTCATCATCTGCTTGGACTTGGAAAAGAGGGCGTTCTCCTTGGAAACAACCTGATCCAGCCAGTCGAGTGTGTCTCGTTTGGTCATCATCTCCTCAGCTTTGCCCACTGTGCAGCCATAAAACCCGCGTCTACTGCGTTCAAGCCAAGGGTCGTCCCCTACCATAGGGTGGTCATCCCCAACAAAGGCTGTGCAGAGCGAGCTGTCAGAGCCTTGGGATCGGCCCACCTCACAAGCGATAACACTCATAAGGAAGAGTGAGAATGTGCGGAAGTTTCGGACAGATGCAGAGAACACAGCAGCCATGAAGTAGTGGCCCCAGCGTTCACAGTCCTGGACACATCGTTGCAGCTGGAACGTCTGGCGGCAGAAGTTGTTGAATTCGGACGCCTTGAGGCCCTGTCTAAGCTCTTGGAGGGAGTAATCCTCCTTCTGGTGCCGGAAAGCATCAGTGAATTTCTCAATTTCTTCCAGATGGTTAGAATGAATGTACTTCCCCACCAGGGAGGCGTAGAAGGTTCTCCTCTGCACCTTAAAGATGCAGTCGTTCAGAACGTAATACAAGTCAAAGTCGGCGTCTTCCCTGGCGTTGTACCTGATCTCCACCAGCAGATCGAGAATGGTGGTGAGGTGCTTGATGGGAATGTCTTCCATGGGTTTGTGGTCAGCCAGCCACACGGACGTGAGGTTCCCCTGGTCGTGCACTGGGATGTAATCTGAAGCGCGCCTTCTTTCATTTTCCTCAAAAAACAGGCTCCATGTAAGCCCCTCTAAACAGTCAATCGAGGTGTACTTCTTACGCAAGTTTGCTGAGACAAACATTTGAGGGTGGGTCGGCCATTCTAAAGTCTGTATGTATAGGGCGTGCCCCTGGTAGTTGGGAATGACCTGTCCTCTGTCGTCCCCCTCCACTCTGGTCAGCAGGTTACCGTTCTGGTCCAGCTGGGCGATGACTTTCTTACTGCCGTCTTTGTGCCTCCAGACCCCCTCCTCTCTGGTCACCTTCTCTCCGTTGGGCCTGACGGATAGTGCTGAGCTCCTCAGGTGCAGTTTGGTCTCCACGTTGAGAGAGATGAGCACTCGTAGCAGCCGCTCTGCAAACTGGAGGTCCTTTCCTAGTGCACAGCCCACCAGGCTGAGAGTGTGCAGATGCCCATCTTCTATCTTCATGGCCACCACGACTTTGGCAAGCTCCTCTGGCCCATAACCTCCTAGTCTGGCCACACCATCACTGCCCTTGCTGCCATGACCCACCAGTACGACACGACTGTCTCTGGTCAAAATGGTCTGAGAGCCCCTGAGGACTTTCAGCGCCCCCTTGTGGTACCTCAGTAGAGTCGACACAGAGGGGCGCTTCTCAAAGAGGAAGGAGGCTGACTCCATCACTACAGGGTCATCCTCCAGGATCACTATATTCTGGTGGTCAGAATAAATCAAAATGTCCCTCACATTTACATTATGACGATAGGACACATTTCCCTCAGATACAGTATCGTGTTGATCAATTCTATCAGAGTCAATCTGGATTAATGATTTTGGTGTAACTGTCTTAAAAAGACTAGAGAACACGTGTAAAGACATTGTGACAACCTCTAATAAACCTGTTATTACTTTCACCACCAAACGACTAGCTTCTGATTGAACGAGGGACCAAATCATTTTCAAACCCCTTTCACAGTACCTTCTTAATATAATATGGCTAACACTGACATTTCCAAACAGCCTACAATGTGACTCAGATGTGATAAGGGCTTTCACGGGCCACAACTTGGCACTATTGGGCACTGCACAGGCTTTCTGTGGCTTGGCATGCTCATGTAAATCAGCACTGGATAATGCAGTATCTGAGTATGTTAGTGAGGAGACAAGGTCCTGGGGAGTCTTTTCAGTTGGTGGCAGTATGTACCTGACAAAACCAGAACTTGGTTAGAAAAAAAGAACAATATCTTCATAGTTCCTCATTTTCAACAAGGTGATTTAGGCATGTTATTTGGATTATGCTACAAAGGTCCTAAAAGGTCATAGGTTTTGCACCCTATGATGCTTATCAAACCTGGATCATTGAAATACTACATTGAAAAAAAATCTATAATGCACGTTACACAATTCAAATAACTGCAGTCAAAACACATTTGGAAATAAATGCTGGTGAACAGAAGTTTTGAAAATGTTGTTGATACCTTACCTATCAGTTGTATTGGACTCAAATGCCACATTCTGAGTTTCCCAGTCCACTCCTTTGCAAACAGACATTACAAGCATTTTAAACCAAAAACTCACATGATACCTCTTGTTGTGAGTATAAGGCATGTAGGCTCTGTCTAGTGTGCTGTCGCTTTGCTGGAGCTAGGTCAGACATAAAGAACCCTGGTACTGTATACTTTTATTTGGTCAAAGTCCCATTAGCAGCTGCAAATTAATGCAATGAACTTCAGGTCAAATTTACTTTAGCTGAATGAAATTTAGCGAGCCATATCCCATTGACATAATAGCATATAATATGATCCCATTGTAATTTCCTTTTTTAAAATTTTTATCACGGCTTTAAGCCTATGCAATATAACTTTATATATTTTCAGGTAAAGCAAGGTTGTCAGCAATACCCTCACCCTTTTTGATGCTTGTGTTTTGCTCAGTGTGTACTGTTACAGTATATCTGACTCTCTGACGCAGAATATACTGGAATATGTCTCTTCAACCAACCACTGCCTAATATTTCGGGGATGGTACTATTGGGACTATATACAACTGACATGGTCAGGTCATTTCTATTGTAAAAATAAATAAATATACATTTCTGAACAAAAAGTATAATTCTAGACTAGATCAAAACGACATACACACCCAATGAATATCCCAAACAAATAAATGCATGTTGTCGAAGAGGAAATGTATTTATCTCACCTGCAACATAAGGCTTTGGGGTCAAAGACGACTGAAGGATGAAGGTAAGGTAAAAGCTTAGGGTCCTCATTGTAACGCTCGAAGGGTTTTAGAGACTTTCTGCTGCATTCATCATTGCCAACAAATAGGCAAATAGTGTTCCTGGGGTGTGGTTGCTATATACAAAGACGGTTAAGTTTGGCTCTTGGACACAAGTGACTGTTTGACTCTGATAACTCTAGGCAAATTTAACCAGATAAGGAAGAAGGTAAAGCTAACCATGACATAGTATAGCAGAGAACGTGGGGATTGCACTACAAGAATATACTTAACCTTAATAAAGACAACAACGAATATTTGGTACTCTAGGGAGTGTGTCTCGGAATTTATAAGAAATTGAATTCATGAGTTAAATGGGCATCAATGGTTAACGTTCTGGAAAAGTGGGGTAGTACTGAGAAATGTATTATTTCTTCCAACAAGTGTATTCTAACATTACAGTGCACAGCTATAGTGCACAGTTGTTCATATTAACAACATTTCTGGAGAGGATAGAGTCGTGGATTCAAATGTCACTGCTGTGACCCATGTGACGGTAGCCTAAGGAACGGGTGGAGTAAAACAGGTGCTACATGCAGTAAAATACTGGCCTCAGAGGCAATTGAGACGTGTCCTTATGAAGAAAAAGCAGTCATTCAAAAGAGATAGTGTAGGCCTAATTGCGATCATTGTGCGTCTAATAAATAGTGCTGCACGATTATTGACTGACATTGGTTCAATTACTTGAATTCCATTTAATTCTGTATTTTTGTGAGCCCAACGTGCCAATTCTCTAGAGAGAAATCAAATCATTCACGAGAGAAATCAACTCAAGAACTACGGGATCCTGGACTGAAGGGAGTTCTATTTAAGAAAATATTCAAACTAGTTTAGAGCAGAAACGTCATAATTAGCAGTTGTGGAAAAAGTACCCAATTGTCATACTTGAGTAAAAGTATAGATACCTTAATAGAAAGTTACTCAAGTAAAAGTAAAAGTCACCCAGTAAAATAGTACTTGAGTAAAAGTCTAAAAGTATTTGGTTTTAAATATACTTAAACACAAACTTGGACCACACTTCCACTCCACTGAATAGCAGGCTAGTGATTGCTTTGCAACTATTGCAGTTAGCCACTGATTTCTTCCAAACCACTCATTGTTGAATTTGCAATTTCCAATTTGTTGTGTAATGTTTATGTCCAATGGCCGATGAGCACCGATACTTTTTATCTATAATTTATCTTCATATGACTCGGATTGAAAAGGATTTGCCAGTAGATTGTCGACGTGATTCATGATGATGACCGCTTGTCTAGCTTGCTAGCTCCAATTTTGAAAGTATGTTGTTGACATGATCAGTCCAATCAAAGCTACGGTAGATATATAACTCTATCCTCCCGATTCCTGCTTACAAGCAACAATTAAAGCAGGGGGCACCAGTGACTCGATCTATAAAAAAGTGGTCAGATGAAGCAGATGCTAAACTACAGGACTGTTTTGCTAGCACAGACTGGAATATGTTCCGGGATTCTCCCGATGGCATTGAGGAGCACACCACATCAGTCACTGGCTTTATCAATAAGTGCATTGAGGACGTCGTCCCCACAGTGACTGTACGTACATACCCCAACCAGAAGCCATGGATTACAGGCAACATTCGCTTTCAAGGAGCGGGACTTTAACCTAGAAGCTTATATGAAATCCCGCTATGCCCTCCAACGAACCATTAAACAGGCAAAGCGTCAATACAGGACTAAGATCAAATCGTACCACACCGGCTCCGACGCTCCTCGGATGTGGCAGGGCTTGCAAACTATTACAGACAACAAAGGGAAGCACAGCCGAGAGCTGCCCAGTGACACGAGCCTACCAGATGAGCTAAATAACTTCTATGCTCGCTTCGAGGCAAGTAACACTGAAACATGCATGAGAGCATCAGCTGTTCCGGGTGACTGTGTGATCACGCTCTCCGCAGCCGATGTCAGTAAGACCTTTAAACAGGCCAACATTCACAAGGCCGCGGGGCCAGACGGATTACCAGGACGTGTGCGTGCTCAGTCCCCTCCTGTACTCCCTGTTCACTCATGACTGCACAGCCAGGCACAACTCCAACACCATCATTAATTTTGCTGATGACACATCAGTGGTAGGCCTGATCACCGACAACGATGAGACAGACTATAGGGAGGAGGTCAGAGACCTGACCGTGTGGTGCAAGGACAACAACCTCTCCCTCAACGTGATCAAGTCAAAGGAGACGATTGTACAGGAAAAGGATGACTGAGCACGCCCCCATTCTCATCGACGAGGCTGTAGTGGAGCAGGTTGAGAGCTTCAAGTTCCTTGGCCTCCACATCACCAACAGGGGGCACGACAAAACCTATTCCCCCTCAGGAGACTGAAAAGATTTGGAATGGGTCCTCAGATCCTCAAAAGATTTTACAGCTGCAACATCGAGAGCATCCTGATGGGTTGCATCACTGCCTGGTATGGCAACTGCTTGGCCTCCGACCGCAAGGCACTACAGAGGTTGTGCGTACGGCCCAGTACACCTCTATACCAGGCGGTGTCAGAGGAAGGCCCTAAAAATTGTCAAAGACTCCACCCAGACTGTTCTCTCTGCTACCGCACGGCAAGCGGTACCGGAGCGCCAAGCCTAGGTCCAAGAGGCTTCTAAACAGCTTCTACCCCCAAGTCATAAGACTCCTGAACAGCTAATCAAATGGCTACCCAGACTATTTGCACCCCCCCACGCTGCTGCTACTCTCATCATCGATGCATAACCACTTTAATAACCCTACCTGCATGTACATAATTACCTCAACTACCTCGACACCGGTGCCCCCGCACATTGACATATTGACTCTGAACCGGTACCCCTGTATATAGCCCCGCTATTGTCATTTACTGCTGCTCTTTAATAATTTTTTTATGGGGGGGTATTTTCTTAAAACTGCATTATTGGTTAATTAAGGGCTTGTAAGTAAGCATTTCACTGTAAGGTCTACTACACCTGTTGGATTCGGCGCATGTGACAAACCAAATTGGATTTAATTTTATAACGGGATTTGACATATTTTTATCTGTGGCCAATGACGTTGAGCCTTCTTGGATGGGCACTTCTAATGTAACTCTATGGCAGCACCCAAGGGGCTTGAATTTTCGAGCTCTACCTGCAGATTTTGCGGTGACATTGTGTCCCCGTGAGTGACAGAACACTGAGCCAATCACGGCGCAACTAGAGAACATTACCAACCCCTACGCTCCGTATTTTCTGCTGGCTGCCCAACAACCACAGAAAGCACTGAGCTAGGCTTAAACACCTGTATTTTGGAGCTGCCTTACTCAAGAAACCATGTTTGTATGGGGCTTTATTAACTCAATAAAATGTTTGTTTTTTACATTGTTTGCAAACTGATATGTGACAGGTACTAATGCCAAAATAACATGCAAAACAGGCCCCACCTGCCCTGAATGACAGGTCGCCACTGCAATAGGCCTAAGGTTACATATAGACAGTACATATAGGCCTAAGGTTACATATAGACATTACATATAGGCCTAAGGTTACATATAGACATTACATATAGGCCTAAGGTTACAAATAGACATTACATATAGGCCTAAGGTTACATATAGACATTACATATAGGCCTAAGGTTACATATATACATTACATATAGGCCTAAGGTTACATATAGACATTACATATAGGCCTAAGGTTACATATAGACAGTACATATAGGCCTAGGATTACATATAGACATTACATATAGGCCTAAGGTTACATATAGACATTACATATAGGCCTAAGGTTACATATAGACAGTACATATAGGCCTAAGGTTACATATAGACAGTACATATAGGCCTAGGATTACATATAGACAGTACATATAGGCGTAAGGTTACATATAGACATTACATATAGGCCTAAGGTTACATATAGGCCTAAGGTTACATATAGACATTACATATAGGCCTAGGATTACATATAGACATTACATATAGGCCTAAGGTTACATATAGACATTACATATAGGCCTAAGGTTACATATAGACATTACATATAGGCCTAAGGTTACATATAGACATTACATATAGGCCTAAGGTTACATATAGACATTACATATAGGCCTAAGGTTACATATAGACAGTACATATAGGCATAGGATTACATATCGACAGTACATATAGGCCTACGGTTACATATAGACAGTACATATAGGCCTAGGATTACATATAGACAGTACATATAGGCCTAGGATTACATATAGGCCTACGGTTACATATAGACAGTACATATAGGCCTAGGATTACATATAGACAGTACATATAGGCCTAGGATTACATATAGACAGTACATATAGGCCTACGGTTACATATAGACAGTACATATAGGCCTAGGATTACATATAGACAGTACATATAGGCCTAGGATTACATATAGACAGTACATATAGGCCTAGGATTACATATAGACATTACATATAGGCCTAAGGTTACATATAGACATTACATATAGGCCTAGGATTACATATAGACAGTACATATAGGCCTAGGATTACATATAGACAGTACATTTAGGCCTAGGATTACATATAGACAGTACATATAGGCCTAGGATTACATATAGACATTACATATAGGCCTAAGGTTACATATAGACATTACATATAGGCCTAAGGTTACATATAGACATTACATATAGGCCTAAGGTTACATATAGACAGTACATATAGGCCTAGGATTACATATAGACATTACATATAGGCCTAAGGTTACATATAGACATTACATATAGGCCTAAGGTTACATATAGACAGTACATATAGGCCTAGGATTACATATAGACAGTACATATAGGCCTAAGGTTACATATAGACATTACATATAGGCCTAAGGTTACATATAGACATTACATATAGGCCTAAGGTTACATATAGACATTACATATAGGCCTAAGGTTACATATAGACAGTACATATAGACAGTACATATAGGCCTAGGGTTTTATTCCACATCTCCATTTCAACCAGTGCATTTAATGTTTGGATTTGATTTTGTCCTATTCTTTAACCACTCATTCTTGGTTGAGATGGAGACGTGAATTCAACATATCAATTA
Organism: Salvelinus alpinus; assembly: GCF_045679555.1. NCBI lineage: Eukaryota > Metazoa > Chordata > Actinopteri > Salmoniformes > Salmonidae > Salvelinus > Salvelinus alpinus. The sequence continues at coordinate 36,497,328 of NC_092114.1, forward strand.
TTAATTTGTAGACAAACTGGAATTAAAAAGTCAGACAAAGTCACTAAGTCATCTCCTTCAAATGTTGATATTTGGTTGCATTGTCAACACAATTCCATATGATTTTTGTAACACAGTAAGTAGCCTAAAGTTAAAGCTATCTTACAAACTAATATAACAGTTTGTATTCAACCTTAAAATGAGTAACTTATCCATAGCCACATTTTGAGGTTACTGTACCTATAAAAGTATTATTATGTAATCTTAGAAAGCGTGCATGTTCAAGGTAGCATGCAAAGGTCGCAGGTCTGTGGAGACCTTCACAATATAAATATCTGTGCAGAATCTCGAACAGCATTGATCAAACTTGCACTATAATGTAATCTCAACTACAATCCAGGTCGTTTAGTTATGCTATTCGATGAAGCTTTCGTAAAATGATTTCTCGCTGATATGAAAGACCAGGTCTTTATGCTTCCAATACCGTACCGCAAGAGACAAGTGTTAACGTTCAGATTGCGTGTCGGGGATCTTGACAAAAGACAACCTGGTCTCAGAGCATATTTCAGGATGCTCATTTAGTATAAAATGTTATGTTTCGTATGGTATGTATTAATTAGTTTATGTCATCACCCATTTCGTATGATATGTTATGAATTACAATTTGTATTTTATGTTACGAATTTGCTAAACTTACAATATGTTAAGAATTTGCTAAACATATGATATGTTATGAATTCTAGCTAGGTGATTAACGTTAGCTAGGCTAGGGGTTAGGGTTAAGTTTAGGTGTTAGGTTAAAGGGTTCAGTTTAGGGCTAGGGGAAGGGTGAGCAAAAAAAATTTAGGTTAGGGTTTGGAGAGGGGTTAGCTAACATGCAGCTAAGTAGTTGCAAAGTAGCAAAAAGTAGTAAGTAGTTGAAAAGTTGCTAATTAGCTACAATGCTAAAGTTGTCCATGATGAGATTCAAACACACAACATTTGGGTTGCTAGACGTTCGCGTTAAACAACCAACCATCCTACTTTCAACCATCTGTCCTATGTAACCATATCAAACAAAACATACAGTATCATACTAATTTGAGTATCCCGGATTTACATGTACTATGTTACGTCTGGTCAATGAGACCAGACTGCTACATTAGACACCTTGAAATGCTTACTTACAAGCCTTTAACCAACAACGCAATTTTAAGAAAAAAATAAGTGTTAATTAAAAACAAAATCTAAAACATTTGACGAGTAGGCGGCCAGTATGTTGTAATAAACTTTTGTGAAATATATACGGAATATATTTACAAAATAATACATATAGCAGCAGTCAGCATTATACATCAGGACGAACAACTGCACGCATTTCGACTACTGGGGCCTGTTGCACAAAACTAGGATAAGGGATTAAGCCAGGATATCTTGGTGATCCTGGCTCAATTGATCCGTAATCCGGTTGCACTAAAGATGGATAGGGGGCAGGAGGATATGTTATGGTATAAATTACCATGGAGATTTATTCTGTGGAGCTAGCCTGCTCCAGACCAGGCTAAATTCCAGGATCTATTTAATCTCATCCCTAATGTCAGTCAGCAGTCACCACAAATGGAAACCAATAGTTATTTCACTGCTCACTATACATTGTTATCACATATAACTAGACCCACTGTTATTATTTAAACGTTTGTGATCATTAATTTCAATGATTTTGGATAAAAAATGATTTTTAGATGATGTTGCTATCATTAGATAATTTACAGTTTCCCATAGACTATAAGGCTATATATAAAATGATAGAATATTAGGGCCACAGAGGGGAAAAAAACACAAGTCATAATATTGTAACCAGTTGTTTTAAAGGAGGACAGTTGTTAAAATGACAGATGTGGGGCATTTCGTGAAATTGTACTTCAGTATGGTTTCATAAACAAAGACATGCTGATGTGCCAGAATATTAAGTATCACATTGTCATAAGTATCAAAACTGTAAAAACAATATGTAGCTTTTCTGCAGAAAGAACCAGCCTCATAAATTTATGACTTTATCCTTTTTCTTCAGTGTGGCCCTAGTACTCTGTCATATAAACAAATACACATTCCATATGAATATAAAAACACAATGTGTAACATTATGTTCCTTTATTGAATAAGGACAAAACAAAGCAGGTAAACCATCAGCTCCTTTCGAAACTGAAGTCACAGTGACTACAAGATGGAAAGCACAGAATCCAAGCATATTATACAAAATGATACATACACATTCAAAGGTCTGTATATAACACACCCTGCATGTCTGCACACTAAAATAAATGCAGGACAAATCCATACACATCAACTGAACAGACAAATGAATGGATGCAGTAGCCTCCCTGCAGCCTTGTATTACACACAGTATACCGCACAAACATCATAAGAGGCCAAATTCGTCAAAAAACGAACCCAAAAAAACCCAAATTCCTCTGCCACCGCAGGACATATTTAACCAAAATTGAAAGCACACATACTAACTAAAATAATTCAACACATATTGGTCCCTCAGCAGCCGACCACTGTCGTCATCAGGGAAGATTGCCGGATTGTCCCAGTCCATGGCTGGTGGCACTCTGGGGGCCCTCTCCTTCCTCAGGCAGGCCACATTGTGGAGGACAGCACAAGCCACAGTAATATCACATGCCCTAACAGGGCTGACCCTTAATTTGTGAAGGCAGTGAAAGCGTGCCTTCAGGAGGCCAAAGGTCATTTCAACTCTGGCCCTGGTCCTGGCATGGGCATGGTTGTAGGCCTGCTGTGCTTCCTGGGGGTCTGTGAAAGGTGTCAGGAGAAAAGGCTGGCAGCCATACCCCCTGTCTCCCAGCAACACACCAGAGAATTCACCTGTCAACACAAAATCTCATCATTACTACCTCATAAACACAGTGATATTCTTGACACAGCCATGATGGTTATAAATAGGGGTTGTGTGGCTTACCTTGTGATAGATTTCAGAGGCCCGAAAGATTCTGGAGTCATGGACTGAGCCAGGCCATTTTGCCACAACATTGCTGATCACACAGTCAGCATTGCAGACCATCTGAAATCATAAGATGAGGAATATTACACCAATCAATGCACATCACTGGCAATGCAGAGTGTTCGTCAATGGACAATATCAAAAAGTTATGTTCACCTGAACATTAATGCTGTGAAAGGATTTCCTATTCACAAAATCGGCCTCATGGGCACCTGAGGGGGCTTTTATCCTTATGTGTGTGCAGTCCACTGCACCAATGACATTGGGGAAACCTGTCACACAAAGTAATGAGTATCCTACTATGTGTTAACAGTTGTCCTGTAATTTGTAGATCCTCTTACCTGCAATCCTATAGAACTCCTCTTTGATGTCACAGAGTCTTCTGTGGCCAGGGAAGGAGATGAAGACATCTGCTAATGCTTTGATAGCCAGACACACACTCCTTATTGTGCGGCAAATTGTGGCCTTGTTCAGCTGTTCTGCATCCCCCACTGAGTACAGGAAGGCTCCACTAGCAAAAAAGCGCAAGGCCACACAAACCATTTGCTCCACACTCAGTGCATGGCTCCGTGCAGTGCGGTGCTTAATCCTGGGACCCAGTAGTCTGCATAGATACCTGATGCCATCTGCAGAAAACCTGTATCTTTCATATAGATGGTCATCAGGGAAGGCCAGTGGGTCCAACCGGTCCCTGAAGACCCTTTCTCGCCTGAAGGCTCTCCTCAGCACAAGTGCTTCTTCATCCACCACATCTCGCACGAATGGGCATGCCATTGTCAGAGCAGAAAGGAACACACAATTTTGGGCCTTCATATAGGCTAGTGGCCACACCTGGTGCTGGGGGGGTGGGCAAAAGAGGGCGATGCCTTATAACGATGACTTGGTTGTACTGATTGCTGGGAAAATAAAAAAAACCTTAGAAAGATGCCACCGTCCTGTGTGCTCACAATAAGAGCTCATATGTCATGGCTCACTTGACTTTACGAGAATATACCTAATTTTTATTTTGAGCTGTGTCATCTTCTTGGAGCTGGGGGAGGAAAGAAAAATAATGATTAATACATTTGTGTTACAGTTAGCATACAGTGTACATTGAAGGCATATCTCACCTCCCTCTCAAGTTTTTTTATTTCAAGGTCCAGTTTCCTAATTGTCCTCTTTTTTATTTCGGACTCCAGTGCAAGATTTTCCATCTTTTTCTTCTTGTACTGAATGTCTATGTCTGCCAGTTCTATTTGGCGCCGGAGGTGGTTGCCATACAACTTTCTGATAGCTTGTGAGCTCTGTGAACACAATACAATTAGCGCAGCTGGAATTTGGCAGGATGTGGTGTCCTTTTATTAATACGCACTATGTTGCCAGGCTGGTTTTCCCACTGTATAGCATCTGGGTCCTGTAAAAGAAATTAGATTTTTTGATTTTGATGAGGACTCCTCACCATTGTAGAGTAAATAGTACTTTCACAGTCTTAACATGATACCTCATGCCTTCTGGAATCCAGAGAGATGGTCTCCTCCTCATCATCGTCTCCATCATGTGCTGTTGCTGCTGCACTGGGGCCTTCACCCTATCACATTTAATCGGATTCATATTGAAGCTAGTAGACAAGACATGCCAGGCCTACAGTATGCCTTTGATGGAGTACTCACTGGATCAGCATCGTCTGGTGCTTGTGCTGGTGGCTCTAACAGGAACACAGTGCTGCCAGACACTGCAAGGCAATAGGTAAACCAAAGTCAGACAGTCCAAATTGATTCAATATGAATGTGGTTGTATCCCATGTAGAGATGGAAGGACATACCTTGAATGAAGCGGGTGGCATCTTGGGAGGAACCTATGCTCGTCTCTTTCCCCCCAGGGATCCCCTCTAAGACGGGCCTGCCTTTATTTAGCTCCAAGGCCATGTCCTCTGCTGGGGTAAGGTCAGCCTTTGGTGACCCACCACCCGTGCCTTGTCTGTGGGTATTCTTTTTCACTGCTAAAACAGTACAGACAATGTGTGAGCAGGCACCTTCTGGGTACAATATATGCTTGTGCTTTGTTAAATATTAGTCAGGGACCATACCATTCTGCAGAATGTTCTTGTATTTGATTTTGACCTGCTGCCATGTCCGTTTTGGCCCGTTCATGTTTAATCCACACACACACACACACACACACACACACACACACACATTTAATGGAGTCACACTGCAAAAAATTACTTGGTATTTTTGTCTTGTTTTCAGTAAAAATATCAAAAAATTTATCATAGCTTTATACAGTGTGATGGAGTTACTTTACACAATTTCACTCATATCTGCAGTGCATTTCAATTAAAAATTTAACCGTTTCATAATTACAGTACAACTGCATTTTTGGAGATGTGAATTAAATATTTGAATTGTAATTGTGATGTTTCAGCGGAGCGGTGAGTGTGTAATTGTGCACTACTTACGCATTCAGGCGGTCTGCAATACTTTGCCACGCTTTTTCTCTTTGCTTTATCACTGTGGCGGTGTTGCCTTTCTTCTTAATTATATCTTTTACCTCCTCGTATGCCTCCATGAGGATTTGTGCTTCCGACGGGGAAAAGTACGCGGCTCTAGTTGCCATGGTAAATCAGTTAATCTGTGATCTGTGGCGGGGTCTATTTGAGTGAGCCGTGAGCGCGCACCTATCCAGGATTGGTTTCACCTGGCTTAATGAATCCGTGTCTGCTCATCCTGGCTTGGTCTTTGTGCAACCAATTAAGCCTGGACGCACATGTTTTGGCTTCATTGAGCTCAGCTGAGTCATTTATCCCGGATGTCTTAATTCTACTTTTGTGCAACAGGCCCCTGGAGTCTTCCTCAGGCAGCGTTGTAGACGGAAGCTGACGTGGCGGGGGCAAGTAAATGTCGCATGTCAGGAAAATAAACTATATACAAAACATAAATACAACATGATCACGTCAATGTATAGAGGCAACATGAAAGATAAATACAACATGAAAATTAACGCACAGGGATGTATACAACGTAAGTGCGTAAAGGATAATCTATCACAGTTTTGCGCGTAAAAGACAATACATGCACTTGTGCATCAAACACGTTCTATAAAAAAACAATACGCACACCATGGCGATTATTAAAAACTCAGAGGAACAAGGGAAATACAGAGTTCATATACTAGTCAGTCTAAGAAGGTCTACTGCAGTCTAATGCTCATTTAATCCGTGGGGAGTGACAGTATCTAGGAGGCGCATGAGGCTGATGAGGGGAGAACGGCTCATAATAATGGCCGGAAATGAGCAAATGGAATGGCATCAAACACCTGGAAACCATATGTTTGATGTATTTGATACCATTCCACCGATTCCACTGCAATCATTAACACAAGCCAGTTCTTCCCAATTAAGTTGCCACCAACCTCCTGTGCTAGGAGGTGGATCCATTTAGCCTCTTTTTGTAGCAGGAAACGGTCTATATGTATTATTTTGTAAATATATTATGTTAATAGTTTACTAAAGTTTATTGCAACATACTGGCCGCATACTTGTTTTCTTTCTCCTATTAATGTTTTTCTATAGTATTTTTTGCTCATCTTTATCAAGGGTGCCAATAATTCTGGACCTGACTGTATGTTTTGATTATAAATTAACTAAACCATAGCCTGACAGAGCAGTTGTATTGATACATTCTAAATTGAATCAAATAAAAACCTCCCCTCCTAATTTCATTAGAATCTATAGAGATTTTCCACTTTGTATTCCCCTGACTCAGAGGAGCTAGCTGTGTTTCTCTGTGTGCAAACAATCAATCACAGGAGATGGCGAGTGGATTACAGTCGACTGTCTGTGTACATGTGCTCTTAGGCCACAGAGGAAATAGAATTCCTGGGCATATTGAAACGGACACCACACCGGATTGCTCAATGACAGGGTTTATGATGACTGGTATGTGTAATGTAATGGAACTGAGAGTCATGATCAAGGGCGCAACCCATGTGGTGACACTGCATCTAGTAGGTGGTGAATGTCTTGTTTGTGTAAGGTCAATGCATTTTGATAGTCTGTACATGAGAGCTTTCCTTTGCTATACTTTTCGATCTTGATATGCCGATAGAACTACATGCTGTTCATTTGTGCTTGAGGTTTGCTCATTCTGTTCAAATGTGATTAAAAGGAAAACAGGAATTTACAGGGATGATATAAGTTGAATGGTGTTGTTGGAGCTAAGAGAAATTACTTACATTTGTAGACAGGTGAAAACTCATTGAAGATAAACTTGTGTTTGGCATTAGTGCTACAATGGTTTAAATTAAAGGGAAAGAGTCATGTACTCTGAAAGACTAATTGCACATTCTTGGCTGCAATGAAATACAAACAAAATTGATTCTGTGCTCTTATCTTGTTTTCACTATGTGACTTAGATCATCGTAAATAGACATTTAATAAAGCATTGGAGGGGGGGGGGGATAATTATGAGATCTTGTGTTTTCAGAACATCGAAATCAGTAGAGTGTTTTTAATAAATATTTTCATTGCTGGAAAATAAAATAAAGAAACAGATTATGATGATACTGTAATATGGAGAATTTACACTGCATGTATAATGGTCTGGTTAGGTAACATTTACCATGAAGAGCAATGTATCAGCAATGCTATGTTACTGTACTGTCATCGTGACTTAACGTTTCAACTAGTAGTACTACTGGCAGTAGTTTATCCTGTAGGAGAATGTGAATGTCCCAGTACTGTGGTAAAGCAAATTGACTAGTTGATTTAAAAAGGTTGATAGACCTTCAATCATTTTGAATTGTAATAGGAGATGTGTAGTAGCTACACTACCGTATTCTTCATGCACACAAGCTGTACTCACTGCACCTGTGCTCTGACTGAACAAATAATGGAACCACTTAGCTACACTGCTAACCTCATGTGATGATATGTCAACTTTTACATTATGAACATGTGCTCCTGTAACACAAAATACACAGATGGGACATCATCAAATGTAAGCGGCTGCATATATTTTCAAAACATTGCAAATTTCAAAATGCTGGACGTGGCCTGGCCAGGCTAGACTATAGGCCTACAGTATCATCACACCATTCGCTAATCATCAGTCGAGCCCTACGATAAACATATTTTTTCCCCCTCAGTTTTTAAGCTTGCCCTCCCCCACCTTCCCCTCAGCAACCAGTTCAGTTTCCATCTCTGCTCTTTGTGGCTGCAGTGGTTTATTTTGCAACATTAAGGAGAACCCAGTGCAACATCCATGCATTCTGAAGTCACTGACACCCACAGGGTTACACTGCTGTCCAAGCTGTCTCACGAAGCGCTCTGTACCAGTAATGGTGGCTGTGGTGAGGGTAAAGTGTGAGTGTGTGTGAAAGACTCACAAAGATTTGTTTGATTTTTTTTTTTTAAACAGAAAAATCATCATTCAAGATATTGCTAGTAAAATGAAACTACGTTTTTCAACCATATGAAATCCACCTCATATTTTAACTCGAAACATATTCATATGTTTGGTCTCCCATCCAGTGTTTTAACCAAGTCCTTCTTAGCTAAGATATTTGTCACTGACTACTGCCAATGTGCTATCGTGAGAATAAATGTTGAAAGATCTCGACTTAACACTAAATTGATTCACCATTGCTATCAAAGTCATTCCATAGGGTAGGCTTAACAGAGCAAATGAAATGTGACGGTACTTTATCACTCATATTCATCAATGATGCTATTTAAGCCTATATAGCATTTGCAAAGTCATCAACAGCTATTGTTTCCATTCAAACAATAATTCAACAAAAATAGACAATACAATAGGCCTAGGGTTTCAAGCTCTGATTGATTTCAAATGTAATGATATTTAGTGATGTTGAATTGTGTTTGGTTGACAACCAAACATCAACATTTGAAGGAGATGTGTCTACTGCTTGGATAGTTCCATCTGTGCCACTGACTTAGTCTGGCTTTAATTCCAGTTTGTCTACAAATTAATAATTACTATGTTGAATTCACGTCTCCATCTCATCTAAAAATCTAAGTTAAAGAATAGGACTAAATCAAATCCAACTTTATTTAAAGTGCATTTAAAGTTTGATTTTATTTAGTCCTATTCTTTAACTTTGATTTTTGGTGTAACTAACCCTGATTCAGATGACCATGCTAGATTACGGAGACATAATTTATAGATCGGCAGGTAAGGGTGCTCTCGAGCGGCTAGATGTTCTTTACCATTCGGCCATCAGATTTGCCACCAATGCTCCTTACAGGACACATCATTGCACTCTATACTCCTGTAAACTGGTCATCTCTGTATACTCGTTGCAAGACCCACTGGTTGATGCTTATTTATAAAACCCTCTTAAGCCTCACTCCCCGCTATCTGAGATATCTACTGCAGCCCTCATCCTCCACATACAACACCCATTCTGCCAGTCACATTCTGTTAAAGGTCCCCAAAGCACACACCTCTCTGGATCGCTCCTCTTTTCAGTTCGCTGCAGCTAGCGACTAGAACGAGCTGCAACAAACACTCAAACTGGACAGTTTTATCTCCATCTCTTCATTCAAAGACTCTTACAGACAGCTGTGGCTGCTTTATGTGATGTCTTGTTGTCTCTACCTTGTTGCTCTTTGTGCTGTTGTCTGTGCCCAATAATATGTGTACCATGTTTTGTGCTGCTACCATGTGTTGCTATCATGTTGCAGTTATGTTGTGTTGCTACTATGCTGTGTTGTCATGTGTTGCTGCCTTGCTATGTTGTTGTCTTAGGTCTCTCTTTATGTAGTGTTGTGTTGTCTCTCTTGTCGTGATGTGTTTTTTGTCCTATATTTATATATTTTTTTTTTCTTCTTTTTCTTCTAATCCCAGCCCCGTCCCCGCAGGAGGCCTTTTGCCTTTTGGTAGGCCGTCATTATAAATAAGAATTTTTACTTAACTGACTTGCCTAGTTAAATAAAGGTTAAATTAAAAAATTAAAAATAAACCGTAAAATGGGGCATAAACCTAACAACTTCAATTACTTATTTCTCTGATCATGGGGTAAAAAAAGATCACAAAATTCACTGGGAATATATTAAATAGGATGAAGAAACAATACTCCAAGCAACAGCTCCATACTACTTGTCAGACATAGAGAACTGATACTTTATACAGTACGTTGTTGAGGTGGGATTGGCGTGGGGTGTGGCAGGTCCATGGGTGGCTTTTGACCATTTCTTTGCATTCCTCATATCTAATTAATTGCTAGAAAAAAGTTGGGTCCAAATCAGATGTTAGGTACTATATTTATTGAATATTATATGAATCATATACATTTAAATTACCAATTTGGGTGCAATCAATTAGCCTAACTTCTCAGAGATCAAATGATATTGCAACAAAATAATGTTGCAGGAATGCTAATTGTATCCGTTTCTAACAACAGAAACAATTTCAGAACAATTTGAGATGGTGAGTGTCAAAATTCTCTTTCTTGTGCTTTTTGAGGTGGACGACCCTAATGTAACATTCAACTTTAAAATGAGTAACATATCCATTGCCACATGTTTAGGTTACTGTAACCCAGTCCTTCTCAAATAGTGGGGCGCGCCCCCATGGGGGGGGGCTCGGAGCGATGCCAGGGGGGCGCGTGTGAACCCGGGGAACATGCTTTTTTTTGCCGCAGAGAGTAGTTTTTTTTGTTGCACCGAACAAGAGCACACAGCACAGAGCAGGAGATATGAAGTGCAGATAACAAACCCTTAAGAGACACCATGGGAAAATATTTAACAGGGATGAAAAGAAAGGCGGAGAGAGACGGAGATAATGAGACAAACGTAAGTCAACTGAAAGCTAAGACGAGGAAATATGACGACGCGTATGTAGCGCTTGGCTTCACTGTGACTACGGTGGGAGACGAGGAAAGACCGGTATGTTTACTGTGTCTAAAAATGTTGGCAGTGGACAGCATGAAGCCAAATAAATTAAGGCGTCACTTAAAGACATTACACCCCAATCACGCTGATAAGCCGCTTGAGTTTTTTTCAGCGAAAACGTGCCGAATATTGCCAACAATCGTCCCGCTTTGTGAATGCTACTTCAGTAAACCAGCGAGCACTGCTGGCATCATATAAGGTGGCGTACCAAATTGCTCAGTGCAAAAAAAACACTCCATAGCAGAGGAGCTGATACTGCCTGCAGCATTAGACATGGTCTCTGTCATGCTGGATGACGCAAGTGCTGCAAAAATTAAAACTATGACTTCCTCATTTAGATTTTTAAAAAATCAGCACAAATTGTTTTATTCATTTTTGTTTTATAGGTCAGTGTTTCATATATTGTGCTCCTGAGTTAATGTTGCTGATCAATTTGAATGTATTATTATTTATTGATTATATTTAATTTAATTTTTCAGTATCAAATGGTCAAAAAAAAATTACAGTTTAAATAAGGCTTGATTTATTTTATTTTTTTCAGGCAAATTGATGCACTTTAAGTCTTTTCTGTTACAGACTAAAAAACAATGTTATTAAAGTTATTCTTTGTTGTAAGTTGATCTATATTTCTTTCTTTTTTCTTTTTTTGTTTTCTTTAATGTTAATAAGGATACAATGTTATGCAGAGGTGTACTTATAACAATTTTATAGACAAATTATACTATTTACAGTCGCGGCGGAGAGTTGGGGGGCGCAAAATGTTTACTTCTTCCTAGGGGGGGGTGTAACAGAAAATAATTGAGAAGCACTGCTGTAACCATACATGTATTCTTATGTAATCATATAAAGCTTGCATGTTCAAGAGAGCAGGCATAGGTTGTCGCAGGTCTGTGGAGATCTTCACAATTGCTGTAATATTCTGCGCAGAATCTCAAACGGGATTGATCACTTGCACTATGTACTTTTTATGTAATCTTAACTGAAATCCAGGTCATTTGGTTATGGTATTAGATGAAGCACAGTGATAACACATTAATCTGTTGAATAAAAAAACAAATTCCCATTTGAACTTTGCTGTTCTTTTAAATTGTTGAAAGCGTAGTGATAGACACTTGGGTGACAACTAAACCAACATTTTCAACCAGCAACTATCAGGAAATAAAATCACACTTTACACTGTTAGTTTCATAAGCTGTTGTGCAATAGGACACAAAACACAATCATTTATTTCTATTTTGAATGCACTGGGCCTTTAAAGTAAAGTCTTAAAATGTTACTTCATATGCACTGTATTTTTAATTGATCTTGTTTTCACTATGTTAAAGACTTAGATCATCGTAAATAGACATTTAATAAAGCATTTGGGGGGATAATTATGAGGTCTTGTGTTTTCAGAACATCGAAATCAGTAGAGTGTTTTTAATAAATATTTTCATGGCTGGAAAATAAAATACAAAGAAACAGATGATGATGATACTGTAATGTGGAGAATTTACACTGCATGTATAATGGTCTGGTTAGGTAACATTTACCATGAAGAGCAATGTATCAGCAATGCTATGTTACTGTACTGTCATCGTGACTTAACGTTTCAACTAGTAGTACTACTGGCAGTAGTTTATCCTGTAGGAGAATGTGAATGTCCCAGTACTGTGGTAAAGCAAATTGACTAGTTGATTTAAAAATGTTGATAGACCTTCAATCATTTTGAATTGTAATAGGAGATGTGTAGTAGCTACACTACCGTATTCTTCATGCACACAAGCTGTACTCACTGCACCTGTGCTCTGACTGAACAAATAATGGAACCACTTAGCTACACTGCTAACCTCATGTGATGATATGTCAACTTTTACATTATGAACATGTGCTCCTGTAACACAAAATACACAGATGGGACATCATCAAATGTAAGCGGCTGCATATATTTTCAAAACATTGCATATTTCAAAATGCTGGACGTGGCCTGGCCAGGCTAGACTATAGGCCTACAGTATCATCACACCATTCGCTAATCATCAGTCGAGCCCTACGATAAACATATTTTTTCCCCCTCAGTTTTTAAGCTTGCCCTCCCCCACCTTCCCCTCAGCAACCAGTTCAGTTTCCATCTCTGCTCTTTGTGGCTGCAGTGGTTTATTTTGCAACATTAAGGAGAACCCAGTGCAACATCCATGCATTCTGAAGTCACTGACACCCACAGGGTTACACTGCTGTCCAAGCTGGTTCACGAAGCGCTCTGTACCAGTAATGGTGGCTGTGGTGAGGGTAAAGTGTGAGAAGAGTGTGTGTGAATGACTCAAAAGAAGATTTGTTAGATAAAAAAATTACAGAGCAAGAACATCATTGAAGGTATTACTGTCCAAGTAAAATGAAAGCATATGAAATCATCCTTAAATATTTTTTACTTGAAACAGAACCATATCTTGCATAACCAAACTCCTAAAACTCTTAGTTGTTGCATTCTAATGCTAAAGCCACCAACTGACTTGTCACCCAATTACAACAGAGGAGAATGTGCTTTTTTTTTTTGCATTGAAATTTGGGGTTTGCCACTAAATATTCTGTGAAAATGACCAGCAAAAAAACCTCAAGCCATCCAGCAGTGTATTTAAAGGCTCTTCTCTCTCATCCAATATAGAATCAAGAAACAACTGTCTTCGAGCACATGGTATGATATGAAGTCTCAAACTTTATACATGTTATCTTTTGATCTCTAGTCATAAAACCTGAAGGACAACAATTATTCATACAGATCTTAAGGTATATTGTCCTATTTCTTAAAACTTTATTTCATGTGCACTGTACTGTAATTGATAAGTACTTAGTGCTTGGAACAGCACATTTAGTACAACACATTAGTACAACACATTTACTCATAAATTACCATTACAAGCTCACTACAGTGTGTCACTACAGTGTGTGGTGGCAGGTAGCCTAGCAGTTAAGAGCATTGAGCCAGTGACCGAAAGGTTGCTGTTTCAAATCCCAGAGCTGACGCTGACTAGGTGAAAAATCTGTTGATGTGCTCTTGAGCAAGGCACTTAATCCTAATTGCTCTGGATAAAAATGTCTGCTAAATGATTTTGATTACTTCTACTTTTTTCTTTTAAGAGGGTGATGAAGGAGCTGTGTCTACTTTTACTGATCTGCTGGGCAGGCACACTCCAGTGCCTGGCAGGGAGTTTGAGGGGAAAGATTCCTGGCAAGCCACAGGAATGTAAGCAGGCCGAGTTTGTCCCTGGTTACAACCTGGCAGGGGAAGGTTTCGACATTGTGAAGATGCAGCGAAAAGGTTCTTATGTGATCGACATGGAAAATTGGGAGAGGGAGGGAGACACTTGCGAGTTAGGTGTCAATTTCTATTTGGGTGGAGTAAAACAGAAGCTTCCAGCAGCCATGGCAAACTGGAGAGCCCTCACCGACTGCAAGCGGGAGGTCTCAAGCAGCATCTATGAATCCAGTGAGTCCCTCATCAATACCACAACTTCAGCCGTGACCAACAACTGGAAACTTGGCCTGGACCTTGAGATGAAGGGAGTAAAGTTCAATACAATCATTGGAGGGACAGATTCCAGAGAAGCAACATATGTCATTGCAAAGTCGAAGCAGGACAGATACAGTTTCACCAGGCATGAAGTCCATTGTAGCATCTACAGGTGATGCACTTAACTTCAGCGACTAAACTAAAAGATTCTTAAAGAGACTGTAATATGAGGCTAATATGATGCTTTTCATGAATATTGTGTATCCATTGCATGATAAGTTCACATACAATACCATCACATGCTTACCAATTGCGTTCAACTTAACTGCTATTAAAGACTAAAATACAACCGATTATTGTTAAATGTTAACCACAAACCATTGTCACTTTTTTTCCTCAGATATAGCCTGGTCGAAGATCCTCCTCTTCACAAACAATTTCTGAATTCGGTGAAGAAGCTCCCCACTGTTTATGACCTCAATTCTAAGCCGGCCTATAGAAACCTGATAGACACATACGGCACTCATTTCACCTCTCAAGTCAACCTGGGAGGGAAAGTGAGCGCTGTAACTTCCATCAAGTCTTGTCAGGCGACTATGAACGGACTGACAATCACTGCAGTGAAGGACTGTCTCGATGTCGAGGCCTCCTTGTCATATCAATTCATCGCTAGTTTGACCGCCGAGCTTCACTACTGTAATGAACTAAAGAAGAAACTTGGCACCAACCAAAGTTTCAACAGCATGTTCAGTGACCGCCACTCAGAAATTAAAGGAGGGGTAGTAAATGGAGGCGACCTGCTGTTCTCAGGTGCGTTGGGCGCAAAGGCCTACAAAGAGTGGCTGGAGTCCTTGAAAACAATCCCTGACGTGGTGCACTACTCCCTTAAGCCCCTTCACTTCCTGTTGAAAAGTGAACATCCTGCTCAACCTGGGCTGAAGAAAGCAGTGGAGGAGTACATCCTTGAAAACGCCCTGATAAAGAAATGCTCAGGGTCCTGTCAGATAGGTACGAGGACCAGCAAAAGGGATCACTGTGCCTGTGTCTGCAACAGTGATCAGAGCATCAAGTCCAACTGTTGCCCTGCTGGGAAAGGCCTGGCCAGGCTGCAAGTCTATCGTTTGAGAGCAAAGGGCCTATACGGGGACATCTTAACCAAAACGGATGGTTTTGTTGAGATCTCATATGATAAACAAGTCAAACTCACTGAAGTGATCAAAGATGACGACAATCCCGTTTGGCCAGAGAGCTTTGAATTCGGACCCATCCATATCAACTTTGCCACCAAACTCACTTTCAAGGTGTATGACACAGACGGGGCTGTTTGGAACAAAAATGTCCTGGGTGAATGTTCCTTTGATCTGCGTAGAGGAAAGGTGAATGACGTCTGTGTGTTCAAATATGGCACATTCTTCTTCTCCTACACGGTGCAATGTGCTCCCAGCCTTGGAGGCTCACGCTGTGAAGAGTACATCCCCTCTCCTATGAGCGCCTCCCTGGCAAAAGTCTTCCACTCCAGAAATGGCATGCTGGCTGGGGAGAAGTGGCGACTTGAGTTGGGCAGGAATACCACCAATGATGCGGTTGACAAGTTTGGCTTAAAGAGATGTCATGGTGAATAAGGTATGAGGTGAGCGACGAGTTGGTGACTGCTTCGCATAGCATAGTTCAGCATTTCAGATGGTCCCTTTGGCCACAGGCAGGATCATGGTTAGATGATTAATGTGAAATTAAACTAGAGTGAAATGTGTCATGTGTTTCTGCTCGATCTGTAACATTGATAGTATGAGGAATTGCTTTGCACTGGTTTCTTTTTTTGCATTAAAGCATTGAGAAAGACAAAATATAATGTTTTAGTTTCTTTCGTCTCTCTGTTTCATAATTGTCCTTCAATTTACAAGAGGCTGAATGTATCGAACAGGAGAAAGCATCTGAGCGAGTGAAATAGCGCCCCTCTGTCTCTCTATGTGTAGGCCATCTATCTGATGCTGTCTGGTCCAAAAAGGTATGACCATGTTTGCCGCCTGTAGCGTTGAAGGCAAGGGAAGCCAGCGAGCATCTGACCACACTTGACAAAAAAAAGTATAAAACATGTGCTAATTTTACTCATCTCATATGTATATACTATATTCCACTGTATTTTAGTCAATGCCACTCCGACATCCTAACATTGATATATTTCTTAATTCCATTCTTTTACTTTTAGATATGTGTGTATTGTTGTGAATTGTTAGATACTAGTGCACTGTTTGAGCTAAGAAAACAACCATTTCGCTACACCCCCAATAAAATCTGCTAAAAATGTGTATGTGACCAATACAATTTGATTTGATTTGATATCACGGTCGCAAGGCATATGAATGAACAGGTTATAGAGCAAACACAATTATCCAGGCACATAAGATAGTAACAATGGCTTTTTGGGGGAAGGGGGGGGAATTGGCTTACCCAGTGATTTTACCTGACATACCGCTACTGATGGGCCTAGTAGTAAATATGTAATTTCACAGATTTCTTTAAATTACATTTTCATTTGGCATGAACACATCCAGGGAACCGTGTCTCAGTTCATTTTCTTCAAGCTTGGGAATGTACAGCACACCTGAGCTGTTATTGGGTTAGGAAACAAGTCAGACAAAGCATTTTGTCTTTGATAATAAAGTTTACTTTTGTTCACTTGTAGTGGCTTTAAGTGGCTACACTAGGTAAAGATAGAAAAGACACAGTAGCCTATAGTCCACAATGATGTGTATAAGTTAATACGTACAGTACCAGTTAAAAGTTTGGACACTAACGGTTTTCTTCTTGGGATGAAGGAGAGGACCAAAATGCAGCGTAGCCAGTGCTCAACATGTTTAATTAAACAATAACCATGAACACTTAACAAATAACAAAATAACAAACCGTGAAAACCGAGACAGTCCTATCTGGTGCAGAACAAACACAGACAGGAAACAACCACCCACAATCCCCAACACAAAACAAGCCACCTATATATGATTCTCAATCAGGGACAACGATTCACAGCTGTCTCTGATTGAGAACCATATTAGGCTGGACACAGAAACAGACGAACTAGACACACAACATAGAATTCCCACCCAGCTCACGCCCTGACCAACACTAAACAAGCAAAACACATAAGAACTCTGGTCAGGACGTTACAGACACACCTACTCATTCAAGGGTTTTTCTTTATTTTAATTTTTTTTTACTTTGTAGAATAATAGTGAAGACATCAAAACTATGAAATAAACATATGGAATCATGTATTAACCAAAAAAGTGTGAAACAAATAAAAATATATTTTAGTTTTTAGATTCTTCAAAGTAGCCACCCTTTGCCTTGATGACAGCTTTGCACACTCTTTTTTAAATTTTGTTTTAGGTTTTTAGGTTGTTCCTAACCTAGCATTTGTATGTTTGTTATATATACATATATATATATTAGAAGATTTTGAAATGAACACTGACCTTCTACTTAATCTAATAACCATGTGCATGCTATGTATTACTTTGGAAAGGAAAGAGAAAGGGGGATACCTAGTGTGTTGTACAACTGAATGCATTAACTGAAATGTGTCTTCTGCATTTAACCCAACCCCTCTAAATCTATTGTAAGTCTTCATTAAGCTTGTTTGGTTCACCCCAGAGAATTTTGAACTCTCAGGAGTCAGGTATGTAGTGTCTCTTCCAACTGATAGAGGGCAGTGTTTACTCGGAATTCCATAGGTCAGGTGATAATGTACACTACATACCCTTCAAATTTGTGGATTTGGCTGTTTCAGCCACACCCGTTGCTGATAGGTGTATAAAATCAAGCACATAGACATGCAATCTCCATAGATAAACATTGGCAGGAGAGTGGCCCGTACTGCAGAGCACAGTGACTTTCAACGTGGCACCACCATAGGATTCCACCTTTCCAACAAATCAGTTAATCAAATGTATTGCTGCCCCAGTCAACTCTAAATGCTGTTATTGTGCAGTGGAAACGTTTAGGAGCAACAACGGCTCAGCCGCAGAGCCACAAGCTCACAGAATGGGACCGCTGAAGCGAGTAGCATGTAAAAATCGTCTGTCCGGCCATGGAAACCCATTCCCTACCGAGTTCCAAACTGCCTCTGGAAGCAACGTCAGCACAAGTACTGTTCGTCGGGAGCTTCATGAAATGGTGTTCCTTGGCCGAGCAGCCGCACATAAGTTTTAGATCACCATGTGCAATGCCAAGCGTCGGCTGGAGTGGTGGTTAGCTCACCGCAATTGGACTCTGGATCATGCTTCACCCTCTGGCAGTCCGACGGACGGATCTGGGTTTGGCATATGCCAGGAGAACGCTACCTGCCCCAATGCATAGTGCCAACTGTAAAATTTGGTGGAGGAGGAATAATTGTCTGGGGCTGTTTTTCATGGTTCGGGCCCCTTAGTTCCAGTGAAAGTAAATCTTAACTCTACAGCAAACACAATGACATTCTAGATGATTCTGTGCTTCCAACTTTGTGGAAGGCCTTTTCTGTTTCAGCATGACAATGCCCAGGTGAACAAAGCAAGGTCCATACAGAAATGGTTTGTCGAGATCGGTGTGGAAGAACTTGACTGGCCTGCACAGAGCCCTGACCTCAACCCAATTGAATACCTTTGGGATGAATTGTAACACCGACTGTGAGCAAGGCCAAATCGCCCAACATCAGTGCCTGACCTCACTAATGCTCTTGTGGCTGAACGGAAGCAATCCCCACAGCAATGTTCCAACATCTAGTGGAAAGCCTTCCCAGAGGAGTGGAGGCTGTTATAGCAGCTAAGGTGGGAACAACTCCATATTAATGCCCATGATTTTGGGATGAGATTTTCAACGACCAGGTGTCCACATACACTACATGGTCAAAAGTATCTCTAGTGCCTAGTTGCCACTGGAAAAATGTCAGCCTTAGTAGCGGGGTGGTTAGGACTAGCCACTAGTTCACCTTTTGAGCTATTTATGTATTGATGGTTAGAGTTGCAGTCTGACCCCTTAATCCTAATTTTTGGGGGATGTCTGTATAAGGACTGAAATTAAAGAAAATATAACTGTTCCTCTGTGGAGATGGGAGAACCTTCCAAAAGGACAACCACATCTGCAGCACTCCACCAATCAGGCCTTTATGGTAGAGTGGCCAGACAGAAGCCACTCCTCAGTAAAAGGCACATGACAACCCGCTTTGAGTTTGCCAAAAGGCACCTAAAGGACTCTCAGACAATGAGAAACAAAATTCTCTGTTGAAACGAAGATTGAACTCTTTGGCATGAATGCCAAGCATCATGTCTGGAGGAAACCTGGCACCATCCCTACGGTGAAACATGGTGGTGGCAGCATCATGCTGTGGAGATGTTTTTTAGCGGCAGGGACTGGTAGACTAGTCAGGATCGAGGGAAAAATTAACGGAGCAAAGTACAGAGAGATCCTTGATGAAAACCTGCTCCAGAGCCTCAGACTGGGGCGAAGGTTCACCTTCCAACAGGACAACGACCCTAAGCATACAGCAAAGACAACGCAGGGATGGTTTCGAGAAGTCTCTGAATGTCCTTGAGTGGCCCAGCGTCGTCCGGGTTTGGCCAGTATAGGCCGTCATTGTAAATAAGATAAAGGTTAAATAAATAAATACAAAAATAAACATAGGTCCTTCAACAAAGTACTGAGTAAAGGGTCTGAATAGTTATGTAAATGTGAAATTTCAGTTTTTAATTTTTAATACATTTGCTAAAATTTTGAAAAAGCTGTTTTTGCTTTGTCATTATGGTGTATTGTGTATAGATTGATGAGGGGAAAAAACGATTTAATACATTTTAGAATAATGCTGTAACCTAACAAAATGTGGAAAAAGTCAAGGGGTTTGAATACTTTGTGAATGCACTGTAACAGTTTATCAAGGATAACTCTGGATAAGAGCGTCTGCTAAATGACTAAAATGTAAATGTAAAATGTAACTGCCAGCATTTTAAATGTTCCTAATCTTACCTTCTGGTAACTTTACACAGTGGGTACTGAAGGCTGATGCATCGCCCACAGTCTTCAAAATGGTCCCGCAGCCAGGAGGAAGAAGAAGGTGGGAAATTCCTAGAGGAAAGGGCAAACAGACTGTCATAAGCCTACAGACTAGGTAAGAAAACTTAACAATCAAAAATGTGTTAATCGCGTGTGGATATGGAAGTACGGTGTCCGGTGTGATTGTAGTCGTACACTTTATGATTATAAACTATGAGTCGCTATTGTACATGTAGCGCAGAGCTGTGATCCGTGATAATAGTCATCTTCCCTTTTTTCTGAGGTCCCGCTATCTGAAAGTGGAACAAGACAGCCAGAATGGCGCACAACAAGAAACTGAAGACAAAAATATAGGTAGTGGAGAACAAGTTCATTGCTCTGAGACACCCAATTGGGAACCGAATAGTCAGATGGAACAGGGCACAGTCCCTCCCTCCCCACAGGGAATATCTGCACCAACTGTCAAAACACCACAGAGTCCCCCTCAACACCCATCAGGCACTTCACCTGGAGACCCTCCTGGCTCTCCATCCTCTCCCTGTCCTCATTCCCCATCGCAACACATGCTGCGCCTCCCTCCACCTCCCGGCTTCTACCTGCACAAGGAACACAACTATGCTCAGCACTGTCCCCTGGTGTGGTGGAAGTGTTATGAGAGAGCCACCGACAGCCTGGAAAAGTCCCTGCGGCTGCTCAGTGCGGCCAGGCGGAGGGAGAACCGGCTGCGGCATGCGCTCCTGCGCCTTAGAGAAAATCTTCTGAAACACACCCTGCTTCGCTCACGGGACAGAGCTAAGGGCAGGGGAGGTCGAATTCAGGGGTTGGAGAGGAGATGGAGATAGGGCAGGAGGAGGTGCCAACCTGGCTGAGCCAGAGGAGACTGAGATGGATGAAGTGCCAGAGGACTTGGGGTTTAAGAGGAGGGGGGTTACTACTTCTACTGTGGAAGAGGGCGAGAGGACGATGGGGTTAAAGTGTCCGGGGGAAGCTCTCGGATAAGAAAAGGTGGACAGGGAACTGTGGATGATGGCTCTTGGAGCTCTTGCGTTGATGAGAGGGAGAAAGAGGGTCGAAGAGGAAGACGAATTCCAAAGAAGGCTCGAGGTCGAAAGATTGGAGAGGCCACAACATGTGGAGGAGCGCCACAGCAAATCTATGAAAGCTACTACTGTCACTGTGGCGCATCTGAGAGTGGTGGAGGTGTGCTGGTAGTCAAGGTAGCGCTGCCACCTGAGAAAGGGGTGAAATCTGGCATGGAACTTCATGGCAAACCCTCAGCTGTCCATCCCCCTGTTGCAAACACAATCACAGGTGGGCCTGCAGCAGATACAGGCACAGCCCTCGGGCAGAACAGCACCGCAGGATACCCACAGCCGGGTTCAGTTTCTGCAGCCTGGCCCAGCCTCCCAGCAGGGGCTACTCCTCACAGACCTGAACTGCATAGAAGCAGAGCCAGCGGACAGCCAGCAGCAGGAGGAGCAACTGCTCTTAGTGCCTGTACCCTCCGAAGACTGGCTAAAGAGCACAGTTGGGATGGAGGGAGTGGCAGAAGAGGTGGGAGCACAAACCATATTAGTGTCAGAGGTGTGATTTCCCAGAGACTTGTTGGAGGACAAGGGTCTGTGCTTAGAGGGTAAGGGTAGAGGACTGAGGCTTATATTACCCACTGATGGACAGCGAGGCCATCGCTCAGACATCAGGACTACTGTGGTGACCAGTGATGTGAGGGAGAGCTGAAAAGAACACTTTGAAGGGTTTCAGCTCCAGCTTAGCAGTGAGTTTGTTGACTGAAGGCTGTATTACATTAACGGGCCAAAGGGCGGAAGCCTTTATGTAGAGAGTGCAAAGGTGTCAGCATACTGTTGTGTTTTATGTACTAAGATGATGGTATGCTAACTTATAACTTAATCAGATGAAAAAGGAGCCATTTAGCAGGCCAAATAAGTCAGTCATATTCTTACCATGTAACACAAAATGCTTCATAAAATGTTTAACAATTTGCATTCCATGTGCTCACTTCACTTAGGCTTGTGTAGTAGAGCATACAAAGTGGAATTGAAAACATGACAGTATTAATCAAATAAATCATGCTCAATTACACATTTCATTGCCTGTACTTACAATTATTACAGTATTAATCGAATAATGTATAATAATTTCACCATCCGTAGGCCAAAGACTTTGTTCATGCTTACACATTTTGGTTGCGTGTCCACTCGCACCTCATCAGGCAAATGACATTTATATGGGTGGATCCCAAAATAAATGCATAAATGAAGTTTGTTGTGAAAAAACATGATAGATAAAACGATAAGTTGCATAATGTTTTTAAATGTGTGCATGCTTATCTCCTCCGACAGAAAAAAGCTGATACAAAGGGTCTGTGGCAGATTCATCCTCGAAATGTGGCTATCGGAGGAATAGACACATCCGTTTGCCTACTAACGCATTGACCTTTTATCGGTTTTCGGGTCATGGAGGAGAGAGGATGGAGGAGAGAGGATGGAAAAAGTCCCTAGATGTAGCCTGCCTGGTGCCTTTCCACACAACCCTCTCATGTTGTTGCTCTGTCTTTAAAGGGGAAATTTGTGATTGCTATGTATATTTATGGACTTTTAATTTCATGATATATAGCCATTGTTCCTCATGATCTTAGTTCAACTGTCCAACCCCATCAGAACCCAAAGTATACACTTGTTGTACTCCTTTGTAATTGTAAACTAACACTGTATAGACTCAAAACATGGTTTAAAATAAAATTGTATATAATAGATGGTCAGGCCTTGCATACACAGTTCTGTCTATAAATTTTGTTCAGCCCCATCCCGCATTTGTTTACCGAAATAGTGGCGGGGTTGTTTCGTTATTGTTTGAACTGCAGATTGCCCCTTCGATTTAGGATTCGGTAATTGAGAGTCGCAATAACGCCACAGAAAGAACACACGTTTTTATTTTTCTGCCTTTGCGCCACATAACATGTTTGTTGGAGTCTGAGGCAAGCTGGTTACCGCTGGCTAATTTTAATACAATCGTTTTAATGTAAGTTAAAGCCGAATGACTAGACTTTAAGTTGCTCGTCATTAACTAGCCAAGTGTCGCGTGGAAATTGATTTGACGTCCTTGCTACAAACGTTACTAGCTAGTCTCACTATCTCAAGTCATAAGACGTGGCCATAAACCATTTAACGTTACCTCAATATGCTAAAAGTAAACGAACTGTGCCAGTGTGACCCCAGGTGAATGCTTAGTGTCATTGTACGCATTTCACTTTTAATAACCCACCTTTTTGTTTCATGGTGATTACCCGGGTAGACGGTTTATAATCGTTTGGTGAAATGGTATCTCCGAGAGCTGACAGGGGGACAACCGCGCCTGTAACCGTGCGACCACTGTGGCCCCTCGATGTTTGTGGTTTGTGTTGTATGGAATTGAAGCCTGACAGAAATCCTCAACTCCTACCATGCCTACATTCTGTGTGTCGGGAGTGTGTTCCCCTAAGTGATTTCAAGACAGGTGAGCCATGTTGAAAGATGTCACACTATTTAGAAACTATTAAGAATTTTAGTGATTAGGTTGCATTTAGTATAACTAGGCTGAAGAGACTTGACCACGGATCAGATTCAGTCTCTGACCAGTCTGATTCACAGTTGGTCCAATAATTAAAAGATGCCACACATGGACTAATCAAACCATTTCTGTGGTAAACGTGTAAGTCTGTTCAAGACATGAAAAAGTGATTGCAGACAAGCATTCCTGTCCATCCTGTGAATTGAATATCACTTCCATTTTCTCCTAGAATGTCCGGTCTGTGGAAGGCAATACACTTCTTCCGAAATCATTGACAATCCTTTCCTCCCTAGCTTCACCACTGATTCAAAACCCTGGGTAGGTAATGGATGGGTGCTGCTGTGAATGACAGTGAACAAAATAATATTTATCACTCAATGTATTGTTGGCTATGAATGGAATGAAAGCTGATATGATACCCCTCTCTTTCAGTGTGGGGGTTGTGATGAGCCTGTGGTCTGTGGCTGGTGTGTAGAATGTGGCGAACCGCTCTGCTCTGACTGTGTGGCAGCCCACAAGAGGGTGAAGTTAACACGCAACCATAATGTCCTACCCCAATTACCTCCAGGTACAACCTTCTGCCATTATGTCAGACCAGGCGATGACCACAAACATTTAGCACTGGCCAATTAAACTTTTTAATCCAATGGAACACCTTATTCAAAGCAGTGTTAACGCCCGCAGTTGGATATTTATTAGCTGTCAGTGATGGCGTGAAATGTTCGATCTCCAGGTTTCAGCAGGACGGCGTTGTGTCCCATCCATAAGAGAGAGCAGATGAAGCTTTTCTGTGTGACTTGTGATCAGCTGACTTGCCGTGATTGTCAGCTAACCTTCCACAAGGAGCACAAGTAAGATTTCCCTCAAGCACCTCCAAATAAAATTGTATTTGTCACATGCGCCGAATACAACAGGTGTAGACTTTATCATGAAATGCTTGCTTACGAGCCCTTCCCAACAGTAAAATATACAGGAATGGAGCTATATACAGGGAATGGAGCTACAGTGCATTCACAATGTATTCAGACCCCTTGACCTTTTCCTAATTTTGTTACGTTACAGCCTTATTCTAAAATGGATAACGTATTTTTCCCCCCCTCAATCTACTCACAATACCCCATAATGACAAAGCAAAAACAGGTTTAGAAATTTTTGCAAATGTAATAAAAATTCAACTAATCACATTTACATAAGTATTCAGACCCTTTAGTCAGTACTTTGTTGAAGCACCTTTGGCAGCGATTACAACCTCGTCTTCTTGGGTATGACGCTACAAGCTTGGCACACCTGTATTTGGGGAGTTTCTCCCAATCTTCTCTGCAGATCCTCTCACGCTCTTTCAGGTTGAATGGGGAGCATCGCTGCACAGCTATTTTCAGGTTTCTTTAGAGATGTTTGATTGGGTTCAAGTTCGGGCTCTGGCTAGGCCACTCAAGGACATTATCCTGAAGCCACTCCTGCGTTGTCTTGGCTGTGTGTTTAGGGTTGTTGTCCTGTTGGAAGGTGAACCTTTGCCCCAGTCTGATGTCCTGAGCGGTCTGGCGCAGGTTTTCATCAAGGATCTCTCTGTACTTTGCTCTGTTCATCTTTCCCTCGATCCTGACTAGTTTCCCAGTCCCTGCTGCTGAAAAACATCCCCACAGCACGATGCTACCACTGCCATGCTTCACCGAAGGGATGGTGCCAGGTTTCCTCCAGACAACGCTGACAACGCCTGTTATAGAGGTCCTGGATGCCAGGAAGCTTGGCCCCAGTGATGTACTGGGCTGTACGCACTACTCTCTAGTGCCTTGCGGTCGGAGTGCGAGCAGTTGCCGAGCAGTTGCCATGCAGCTGCCATGCAGCTATAGAACTTTTCGAGGATCTGAAGAACCATGCCAAATCTTTTCAGTCTCCTGAGGGGGAATAGGTGTTGTCGTGCCCTCTTCACGAATGTCTTGGTGTGTTTGGACCATGATAGTTCGTTGGTGATGTGGACTCCAAGGAACTTGAAGCTCTCAACCTGCTCCACTACAGCCCCGTCGTACTCGGCCCTCCTTTTCCTGTAGTCCATGATCATCTCCTTTGTCTTGATAACAGGAGAGGTTATTATCCTGGAACCACACTGCCAGGTCTCTGACCTCCTCCCTATAGGCTGTCTCATCAGTGTCGGTGATCAGGCCTAACACTGTTGTATGATGGTGTTGGAGTCGTGCTTTGCCATGCAGTCATATGTGAACAGGGAGTACAGGAGGGGACTGAGCACGCACCCCTGAGTGGCCCCTGTGTTGAGGATCAGCGTGGCAGATTTGTTGTTACCTACTCTTACCACCTGGAGGCGGCCCGTCAAAGTCCAGGATCCAGTTGCAGAGGGAGGTGTTTAGTCCCAGGGTCCTTAGCGTAGTGTTTAGCTTTGAAGGCACTATAGTGTTGAACGCTGAGCTGTAGTCAATGAATAGCATACTCACGTAGGTGTTCCTTTTGTCCAGGTGAGAAAGGGCAGTGTGGAATGCAATAGAGATTGTGTCATGTGTGGATCTGTTGGGGTGGTATGCAAATTGGAGTGCGTCTAGGGTTTTTGGGATAATGGTGTTGTGAGCCATGACCAGCCTTTCAAAGCACTTCATGGCTACAGACGTGAGTGCTACGGGTCGGAAGTAATTTAGACAGGTTACCTTAGTGTTCTTGGGCACAGGCACTATGGTGGTCTGCTTGAAACATGTTGGTATTACAGACTTCGTCAGGGACAGGTTGAAAATGTCTGAAGACACTTGCCAGGTGGTTAGCGCATGCTCGGAGTACACGTCCTGGTAATCCGTCTGTCCCTGCGGCCTTGTGAATGTTGACCTGTTTAAAGGTCTTACTCACATCAGCTACGGAGAGCGTGATCACACATTTGTCCGGAACAGCTGGTGCTCTCATCCATGCTTCAATGTTGCTTGCCTCGAAGCGAGCATAGAAGTCATTTAGCTCATCTGGTAGGCTCGTGTCACTGGGCAGCTTGCAGCTGTGCTTCCCTTTGTAGCACATAATAGTTTGGAAGCCCTGCCACATGATCATCGGAGCCTGTGTGGTACGATTCAATGTAAGTCCTGTATTGACACTTTGCCTGTTTGATGGTTCATCGGAGGGCATAGCAGGAAGCTCTAGCCTTTAGCTCAGTGCGGATGTTACCTGTAATCCATGGCTTCTGGTTGGGGTATGTACGTACGGTCACTGTGAGGACGACGTCATCGATGCACTTATTGTTGAAGCCAGTGACTGATGTGGTGTACTCCTCAAAGCCATCGGAAGAATCGCGGAACATATTCCAGTCTGCTAGCGAAACAGTCCTGTAGCTTAGCATCTGCGTTATCTAATCAGTTCAGTATTGATTGAGTCACTGGTACTTCCTGCTTTAGTTTTTACTTGTAAGCAGGAATCAGGAGGATAGAATTATGAATTAATTTTCCAAATTGGGAGTGAGGGAGAGCTTTTTTTTATCCCCCCCTCTGGTTGCACATGCTGGTAGAAATGGATTTAAGTTTCCCTGTATTAAAGTCCCCGGCCACTAGGAGCGCCGCCTCTAGATGAGCATTTTCTTGTTTGCTTATGGCCTTAAGGTTGGTTGAGTGCGGTCTTAGTGCTAGCATCGGTTTGTGGTGGTAAATAGAGGGCTACGAAAAATATAGATAAACTCTCTTGGTAGATAGTGTGGTCTACAGCTTATCATAAGGTACTCTACCTCAGGCGGACAAAACCTTGAAACTTCCTTAATATTAGATGTCGTGCAACGGCTGCTGTTTACAAATAGACACAGACCGCCACCCCTTGTCTTACCGGAGGCAGCTGTTCTATCTTGCCGATGCACAGAAAACCCTGCCAGCTGTATGTTATCCATGTCGTCGTTCAGCCACGACTCGGTGAAACATAAGATATTACAGTTTTGAATGACCGTTTGGTAGGATAGTCTTGATCGGAGCTCATCCAGTTTATTATCCAATGATTTCACGTTGCCTAATAGGACTGATGATAGAGGCGGATTACCCACTCACCGTCGGATCCTTACAAGGCACCCGACCGACGTCCCCGTTATCTCTGTCTCTTCTTCATGCGATTGATGGGGATTTGGGCCTTGTCAGAATTAAGTTATTTGCGTCTGACTCATTAAAGAAAAAATATTCCAGTGCGAGGTGAGTAATCGCTGTCCTTCTATCCAGAAGCTCTTTTCGGTCATAAGAGACGGTGGCAAAAACATTATGTACAAAACAAGTCACAAATAATGCACAATAGCACAATTGGTTAGGAGCCCGTAAAACGTCAGCCATCTCTTCCTGCGGCATTCTAAATATGCATATGGAGACCATAGATGTCATCAGTTCCCTCATGCCTTACCTTACTACTTACTACTTGATGTTCTCTCTTTCTGTCATTTCTGTTTATTTCCTCTAGGTACCAGTTTGCCCAGGACGCTTTACAAGAGCAGAGGAAATGCTTACAGTATCTAATCGAGACTGTGAGGATGCAGAGAGGGACTGTGCAACAGAACCTACAGGACCTGGATGGACGGTCAGTTAACGCGTTTGTGTCTGGGTGTGCGTGAATGAAAATGATGATGGCGGCACACCAATTGTTCAGGAGTCTGCTGTATCAAAGACAGTATCCAAGTCTCACTGGGTCTGTCATTGTTGATCGGTTCATTTGTGGTCATTTAGTCCCATGATAGAATGAATAAATGTCATAGCTAGCTGTGTCAACTTTTCCCCCAGGCTGTCTGACTTGGAGGATCTGCAGGAGAGTGTGAGGACAGAGGTCAAGGATATCCTCAAGGGCATCTGGAGTGTCCTAGTGAAGAGGGCCATGCAGCTTTCCAGGGAAATGCAGGTAACATTTCACACACATCAGATTGGCGGAATCTGGTCTCTTGGCCCTTCCACCCATACGGAAGGGTGGTTCACGCTCAGCCCAGTCAAAGCTCTTCTGTCCTCATACTCCAATAGTGGAACCAGCTTCCCCCTGAAGCTAGGACAGCAGATTCCCTGCCCATCTTCCGAAAACATCTGAAACCCTACATCTTCAAAGAGTATCTTAAATAATCCCACAGCACCTCCCAGCGTGACTAAAATGTAAATGTTATGTAAATCACAGATGTCAATAATGCCATGCGTTGTGATGGACCATTTGCTTTGCTAATTGCTCTTGCGGGGCCTCACCATGTTAGGCTGTGCATTGGACATAATTTCTCTTGTCAGTAGGCATGTTTCCATTGATGCAGGTTAATTCGACAAAAGCAACGTCGCCCCCAAAAAAACAGACGTGTAATGGAAACGGCAGCTATAGGAGAAATATTCTAAACATTTTTGTCCATTCGACAACAATTCAGAATTAGGGGTTAATTATAAACCTCAAAGCCGAATTAGCTTTAGTATGGAGATAGCAACCCTACCCACATGCTCTACCAGTAAAGCACTTTTCTTTTACCAGTTTGTATTTTGTTCATACTTTCTCACTGCTGAACCAACCAAGTTGTAGACCAAATTAGTCTGAGGGACTGAAGATGATGTTTAGACTGCTGAGCTAAAGCCCAGGTATCTTCAGGTCTCAGATGAGGTTACTGCTCATGCAACTTGCAAGTCAACTTAATTCCCTGAGTCAACCCAGTCCTGCCAATGAAAAATCACTGTTTTGTCCACAGAGTCCAGCCAGCTGTGTAGATAACTTGATGCTGCACTCTATATTTGAATGATTGGTAATTGTCTCATTGTTTGTTGCCTAGGATCACTGTTGGAAGGAGAGTGAGTGTGTCACAGAGAGACAGGCCCATCTTAGGAAGCTGGGAGAGAGGCAGACATATGTGCTGGCCTTCACGGAGAAAGCCCTGAAGAGTGAGGATCGCACCTCCCTGCTATCCTGCAAAAGATGGGTAGATAAAAAGTCCAATCTAAGATCAAAGGTAACTTAGAATTACACTGAAGAAACACTCTGGTAAATATATAGGTAACATTAGAGCGAATACATGCTACTGCCCTGATCTGTTACCGTAAAACTTCAATTAATAGCCCAGCATTTATTTGCTTCACTGAACATTATTAGATTATTATCTATTTCCTTAATGCACACAGCTTTTGCTCAATAAAATATGGAAAAGACAACCATGCTGTCTATTGTGACCAGTATAAACATTCTAATTACAAATCCATCGCGAATCAGACTTGCAAAGACTAGGCTGCCTATCATACACCCTCAGTTTTGGGCTTCATGGCGCCATGGCTAGCAACGATGACAGAAATAAAAATTTAAAAAAAACAAGTTTTAATGCACATGACTGGGAATATCAGCTGTGTCCGTGGCAACCTTGTTAAACAGTATTATTATTATTATTTTTTTTTGAAACGGGTGTTTATTGGCCGAAATGTGTGCCGAAGCCCGGCTATTAAAAGGGAGACTGCGTTTAGTTGAAGTTTTTACGGTACATAAAAATGAATCTTGCCTTTCTTGACCCACCAGTGCTCAAGTTGTCTCACCATCTTGTTTCCTACCATCCTCTTCTTTCCCCTTTTAGATCCACTCTGAGCTGCAAGGCGTTCTAGGCAAAAAACCCAGCGCAGTGTCTACAATGAAGGAGCTGAAGCTCCACTGTGGCCAGGACGTCCACCAAACCCTTGGATGTTTTGGTACGTATCAAAGCAATGTGATTTTTGATGCGTCTAGATTTGTCGGAGTTATGAATAATGACATCTCTATGCAGTGATATTACTTTTTTGTTGGCTTCATGCTGCCAGAAAGATTTTGTTACAGCTTAGAGAAAAATAGTAGAAGATGGTGGAAGTTGCACTCTTAATTAATGTGTATGTCATTCTGTTTTCGTTCAGGGGAAATTGTGACTAAGGAGGTTCCGTTTGCTCGGTTAAACCTGAGAAAGACTCTGGTTTGTCCCATTCAAATCAATCCTCCCAAATGTTCTCTGGAACAGCAGAGAAACGGCAGAGCATCCTCAACATTGTCACCTTCATCCCAGGAAACCTCCAGTATGTCAGCGGGAAATGCTCCCCTCTCCCAATGTCAACCAACACTAATGCGCTCGCTTTCTTGCCCCCGGTCCTCCCCCTATCCACATGAACCAGAGAGACTGTCATTTTACCACTTTTCCCCTGACTCTCGCGGACCCTCTTTACAGGCACTATCCTCTTCCCGCTCTGACAGCCCTCTGTCCTTGTTCTCTACGTCTGCTGTGAATGCAACAGGTCCCCAGCGATGTGCTGTAAACACGGAAAACAATGACTGCTCGTCATTATCAGGGATTGCACTGGACACCCCTGTCCCATATCACGGGTATCAGGGTGGCTCCTCAAAGTCTGACCTGATGGAGGAACTTGTTTCCCGGGCCTTTCATGTCAAAAGGAAAGCAGGGGATGAAAATGTGGGTCCTCAAATTAAACGAAGTTGTTTGCAGCCCTTGAAGGTACCAGCGGACACCTCCTGTGAGAGGGTTCCCCCTATATGTGCTGAAAAGCAGGCTGGGGACGTGGCTGCTACCGTTGTCATAGAAAGAGAAGCTACACCCAACATTACGGACCAGAATGCAACGGCTCCAGTGTACAGACAAGAAGCTACTAAGGCTTCAGGCAGCCGTCAATCACATTTGGTTGGTGGCAGGAGTGTCAAGACGGCCAATCAGGTGGTTTTAGCTCCCTTCACACTCCCTGTCACCGGGAACTCTGTCACTTGGGGCATGTCACCAGCTAATGCCACTCTTTTTCCTGGTACTGTGAACACTCCCCCCAGCTTTGGATGTGTAAGGGCTGTCCCCCCATACTTGGTTTTGTCCAACAGCGCTCCAGTTTCTGGTCCCACTGGCGCTGTGGGCAGGCTTGACAATGGAAGCCTGGTCTTCATTCGTAATGACGTGCCGTTTTTCAACATCTTGAGTCAAAACCAAGTGCTAGCTGGTTCTGTCCCAGGAGGACTGCGCCCACCATGTCTGCCAGACCCCACCTCTCCAAAGAGCCCTATGGTTAGTTGTGAAGAAAGGTCTTTACTGTTAATTTCTCTCTTATCTATAGTATCTCCTAGTAGTTCATATCCCATAGTAGTTTGTGTGTTCTTTTGCCTCCCATCTATTTACTTCCTCTCAAATCCATCTTCTGTCTGTTGGTCTCCCAAATCTCATTATATGCTAGTTTGTCGATTGTCCTGTTTTGTATCCTCAGTTAGGTCTTGTGTAGTTGAGTAAATAATGGAAAGTTTAAACGTTTTGCTAAATCACAATTTGGGAAACTTTGGAATGACTACTGTAGTGCTGCGTTATCTGAAGTATAAAAATTGTAGATCAGCTGTGAATAATTCATTATCAAATCTGCATTTTGTAATGTAATTGGAACGTTTTTGAAAGCATGTATTTATTGATTTAATTAAGATCACACCTCTGGCCTTTGATAGTCTTAATCTCATTAATAAGACACTATCACACCCTCTCAACAGGAAGCTCCTCAGTCCCAGTCCACTGGTCCAAAATATCCAATCAGAATTTTACAACGGGTAAAGAATAATATTTCAACAGTCCAGGACACCAAGCAGCCTGCCCAGAATGGCACTGCTCAGTCAGGATTGTGCAGAAAGGAAATTGTCAGCTCTGTACAAATGGAAATTGCCGAGACAGACGTTGACCTCATCCAGGCAGACCCAAATCCGACAGTCTTTGTCATGGAAGAATCCACGAAGACAGACATTGTCCATAATAAAACTGCCCAGCCAGACTTTGTCCAGAATGAGACCAGCCAGGCCGAACTTGTCCAGACTGCATCTGACCAGACAGTACTTTTCCAGAATAAAACAGCCCAGATGGAAGTTGTTCCTGCTCAAGTAGTTGGAATCAAGGAGGAACAAACATTACGGCCAGTTACAGGCCCAATGGAGTCTGTGACGACAGATATGCTTAACCCTGCCCAAACTGTGCCTGTCCAGATTAACCTTGTGCATTCTAACCCTGCCCAAGCTGTGCCTGTCCAGATTAACCTTGTGCATTCTAACACTGTCCAAAGCGACATTGTGCATACTGAAACTGACCAGACCTACTTTGTCAACGTAAGCACACAAGTATCTGGGATCACGATCAAGGAAGAACCGCCAGCCACAGACAGCTTATCAGTTACAGGGCTAATGGAACCCATCAGAGTGATTATGCCTGACACACTACCTACTGAAACTGTCCAGACTGACCCTGTCCACACACAAATTGTTAATGTGACTGAAATTGTGCAAAGGGATTTTTCCCGGACTGGAAACCAGCCTGAAACGGTGCAGACGGACTCTGCCTTCGTTGGAACGGTGCAGACGGACTCTGCCTTCGTTGGAACGGTGCAGACGGACTCTGCCTTCGTTGGAACGGTGCAGACGG
This sequence comes from Salvelinus alpinus, assembly GCF_045679555.1. NCBI lineage: Eukaryota > Metazoa > Chordata > Actinopteri > Salmoniformes > Salmonidae > Salvelinus > Salvelinus alpinus. The sequence continues at coordinate 36,530,629 of NC_092114.1, forward strand.
ACTCTGCCTTCGTTGGAACGGTGCAGACGGATTCTGCCTTCGTTGGAACGGTGCAGACGGATTCTGCCAGGGCAGAAACCCTGCAGAATGAAATTGTCCAGTCAAACTTCAATGAGACTGAAACCGTGCAGACGGACCCTGTCCTGACTGAACCAGTTTATGCAGTCCAGACAGACACTGTGCAGATGGAACCAGTCCACAGTGAAACTGTCCTTCCCGGCATTGTGCAGACTGCGACTCTGCAGAGGGACCTAGCCCTAACTGACAGCACAGAGATTATTCAGACAGACATGTCAACCACCAATGAGGTATCCACAAATGACACTGTCAATGTGGTCAGTGTCCCCAGCTGCACTCAGGAAGTTGAACTTGACCTCACCCTTGACCTCAGCAATGATTTCTGCTCTCAGATAGTGGTAAGTGTTTTGTTTTAAATCTACCTAGTTAATGCCCTGAATCTTAACTAACTCCAGCCTGTACAGTCTTTCTGCAGTCTCTTGCCCTTCATACCAAACAAAATTGGAAATATTTTTTATCCATTTATTTTCGTATAAACTCTTGTTGGTGTAGAGTGTAATGGTGTCGGAGTGTATTTAAACAATTTCATTTGAAGCATTTTAATGGCTAATATGATTTATTTTTATTTCATCTGAGCGCTATGGCTGTCTCACTCTTTCCCAACACAACAGTAAAATGTAAACCATTTCTCTTGCTGTCATACAGGAGGAAGATGACAATATAGCTGACAATATGGCTGATTTTGATGTCAGTGCTGCTGACAGTATTGAAGAGACTGGGTGCCAGGCGTCTGTTGGGCTTAATAGCAGGTGACAATCTTTCTATCCTTATTGTAACATTTGTCAACCAGAAAAACGGCACAAATCATTATTTTGAGCATGAATTACTTCAGTGTGATGGTGTGTAGCTTATTAATTGAGTTTGTACATGCATACATACATCATATTGTGGGTTTAACCTCAGTGCATGGCTCTCTGTAGATTTCCGCAGGTGTCTTTGCTTTGGATGCCCATCCTTGACGCCCATGTTAGCGTCCCGCCAGCCCGCTTCCGCCTCCTCCCAGGGGTCAAAGGGCAGCAAACGGTCGTTCAGGTGATCCAGACGGATGCGCCGGTAAGGCCAACTTTCACAGTGTTGGTTTGAATGTGTGTTAATATCACATTTTCTTGCTGACACTGGTTTACACATCTTCCAGCAACCAGAGTCTCCTTGCTCCTCCATGTCGAGCCCAGACAGTCTGAGGAGCACCCACCAGCTACGCCCCCTCCTGGCCAGGAGGAAACACTGCACAGCATGTAGGATGTCAGGGAATCTCACCCTGTGTGTCGTGTGTGGACGGCGCTTCCACAGGGAGTGTCACATTCCACCCATCTATTCCTTATCAACGTAAGCTTGTTTAATTAAACAACTTAATTGCATTCTGAATGAGCAGTGATTTAAAAACCAGTCAAGTTTGGATACCTACTCATTCAAGGGTTTTTCTTTATTTTTACTATTTTATACATTGTAGAATAATGGTGAACACATTGAAGCTATGGAATTACACATGGAATCATATCGTAACCAAAAAAGTGTTAAACAAATCAAAAAAATATTTTACATTTGACTTTCTTCAAAGTAGCCAGCCTTTGCCTTGATGACGGCTTTACACACTCTTGGCATTCTCTCAACCAGCTTCACAAGGAATGCTTTTCCAACCGTCTTGGAGTTCCCACATATGCTGAGCACTTGTTGGCTGCTTTTCCTTCACTCTGCGGTCCAACTCATCCCTAACCATCTCAATTGGGTTGAGGTTGTGTGATTGTGGAGGCCAGGTCATGTGATGCAGCACTCCATCACTCTCCTTTGTCAAATAGCCCTTACACAGCCTGGAGGTGTGTTTTGGGTCATTGTCCTGTTGAAAAACAAATGATAGTCCCACTAAGCGCAAACCAGATGGGATGGTGTATCGCTGCAGAATGCTGTGGTAGCCATGCTAGTTGTGTGCCTTAAATTCTAAATAAATCAGACAGTGTCACCAGCAAAGTACCCCCACACCATCTCACCACCTCCATGCTTCATGTTGGGAACCACACATGCGGAGATCATCCGTTCACCTACTCTGTGTTTCACAAAGACACGGCAGTTGGAACCAAAAATGTCACATTTTGACTCATCAGACCAAAGGACAGGTTTCCACCGGTCTAATGTCTATTGCTCGTGTTTCTTGGCCCAAACAAGTCTCTTCTTCTTATTGGTGTCCTTTAGTAGTTAGTTATTTGCAGCAATTCGACCATGAAGGCCTGATTCACGCAGTCTCCTCTGAACAGTTGTTGAGATGTGTCTGTTACTTGAACTCTGTGAAGCATTTATTTGGGCTGCAATTTCTGAGGCTGGTAACTCTAGTGAACTTATCCTCTGCAGCAGAGGTAACTCTGGGTCTTCCTTTCCTGTGGCGGTCCTCATGAGAGCCAGTTTCATCATCATACTTGATGGTTTGTGCGGCTGCACTTCAAAGTTCTGGACAATTTCTGGATTGACTGACCTTCATGTCTTAAAGTAATGCTTATTTGCTTATTTGAGCTATTCTTGCCATAATATGGACTTGGTCTTTTACCAAATAGGGATATCTTCTATATACCACAACTGATTGGCTCAAACGCATTAAGAGGGAAAGAAATTCCACAAATTGACTTAACAAGGCACACCTATTAATTTAATTGCATTCCAGGTGACTACCTCATGAAGCTGGTTGAGAGAATGCCAAGAGTATGCAAAGCTGGCAAAGAGTGGTTACTTTGAAGAATCTCAAACAAATCAATATATATTTTATATTTAATACTTTTCTTTGGATGCCATAACCCCACCGCCACCATGGGGCACTGTTCACAATGTTGACATCAGCAAACTGCTTGCCCACACGATGCTGTCTGCCATCTGGCCGGTACAGTTGAAACCAGGATTTATTCGTAAAGAGCATACTTCTCCAGCGTGTCAATGGCCATCGAAAGTGAGCATTTGCCCAGTGAAGTCGGTTACGACTCCAAACTGCAGTCAGTTCAAGACCTTGGTGAGGATGACGTGCATACAGATTAGCTTCCTGCGATGGTTTCTGTGCAGAAAATCTTCGGTTGTGCAAACCCGTTTCATCAGATTATACATGGTCTGCATTTGTGAGACCGGTTGGACGTACTGCCAATTTCTCTAAAACGACGGAGGCGGCTTATGGTAGAAAAATGAACATTATGAGAAAAAGGAAGAAACCCGCACACTGCTCTTGCTAGTGTCACTGCTCTTTATTAAGTTTACGTATCGGCCTCATAAACATTAAATTATCTGGCAACAGCTCTGGTGGACATTCCTGCAGCCAGCATGCCAATTGCATGCTCCCTCAACTTGAGACATCGGTAGCATTGTGTTCTGACAAAACTGCACATTTTAGTGGCTTTTGTCTTTTGTCCCCAGCACAAGGTGCACCTGTGTAATGACCATGCTGTTTAATCAGCTTCTTGATATGCCACACCTGGCAGGTGGATGGATTATCTTGGTAATGGAGAAATGCTCACTAAACGGGATGTTAAACAAATTTGTGCCCATAATTTGAGAGAAATAAGCTTATTGGCTTTATGGAACATTTCTGGGATCTTTTTTAAAATTTCAGCTCATGAAACATGGAACCAACACTTTACATGTTGCGTTTTTATATTTTTGTTCAGTGTATATTTATACATTTTTACTTCTTTATTACTTCAATAATTGGTTTCTTATTAGAATCTGTATTAGAGGTTTCACTGTGGGGCCCAAATAAAGCATTGAGATTTCTCTCTCTGTATTGGCCTGATGTATGTGATGCTGCTCTCCCAGTGAGAGCTGGCAGTGTATGCTGTGCCGGGACCTCTCTGATCTGGCGTTGCTGCAGGACTACAGTGGGACCGACGGGGAACTGTGTATGAGCCCTCCTGACCAAATGGTGAGCCTTTTTACTTTGTAGAGCATGTCTGGGCACGTCTGCTATCTTTCACTTGAATATGTGCATCTGTGTACACACATGACTGTGCATGCGCAGTTCTTTGTTTGAGCATGTCTACGCAGGTTTGGTATTGTTTACTGTGTCTGCTTCTAATACTTATTGACCGTGACCCTATTTTAATGGAAATTATCTGATTTTTAGATCCAGGAAATAATTTTTCATTGAAAGAAACAAGGGTAGAGTAAAAATGTCAACCATGTATTTCTGATATGACTAGGTCTTAATTGGTTATTTTAACCCAGACTCATCCAACCCAGCTTTTTTTAGTCTGGCTGTTAAATCACTATTGCTTCTGTTAGTTTGCCCACTCAAGGTGTTTTGTCTATTGTACTGTAAAGCAGTGTTACCCAACAGTACATATTTTTGTTGTGGCCCCAGACAAACTCACCTGATTCAACTCATTGAGGGCTTGATGATTAGTTGACAAGTTGAATCCGGTGTGCTTGTCTGGGGCTACAGCAAAAATGTGTGTTGTTGGGGCTACAGGAGGACTGGAGTTGGGTAACACTGGTCTACAGTGTGGATTTGCTGGACCGTGTGTGTAAACCATCTCTTACCCTTTGGGGTTAACCCTACAGAGATGTGAGCGCTTACTACTCGTCCTTTTATGCAGACAGTGCAGCGTTGTCCTCTACAGACCAGCCAAGGTAATCGACAAGTGCAACTTACTGCATTTACCTTCACATCCTCAACATCCCTCTTAGTATTGTCATGGTGTTATCTATTAAAATGTCACAACACAGACTTTTCATGTTTATTACCATGTAGGTTGCTGACAAATGAGTCCTTTTAATGAAGTATGATTGTTTTTCAACTGTGTGTGTTGAATATACTGTATACAATTGCAGTTTGATGTTAGTCAGTTGTATTGCTTTGACTCTAGAGAAAAATAGTATTGATTATCTTCCTCTCCTTAGCTCTCTTCCCGGTCTTCTCACTACATTGACATCACCATGATACGGGGACGGTTGCTACGGAAACTGGTCCCCCCTTACTGCACCCCGTCGGAATTTGTGTCCGATATCTGGCTTCTCCTCCACACACTGTTGAAGAGCGTGAAGGTGAGGAGACTCACAATGGCTGTGTCCATGTCTCAGCTCACCCTGATTTCCTATAGAGAAATGCATATGATGGCTACAGTTCCATATGTAGGCCCTCATTTCCAAATGACGACTGTTTTCTTTGTCAATCCCTTAACTCCTACCTTTTACTTTACATTATGAGACAATTTGTCAGAGCTTTGCATTTGGAAAGCGATACTCTATTGCTCTCTTTAGTCCTCAATAGTGATCTGGTTCTGTTGCTCTTTCCCCTCTCTCTCGCACACTATTCCAAGTCAGTGGACCGACTTCAGGCATTTTTTGGGAAGGAGCTGGGCAAAACGTTTGAGGGGACCCTGCACCCTTCGCTGCTCGTCAATCCCCACCAAGGGGAGGCGGGGAGGAATGCGGAACAAGAGGGGGACAAGGAGAAAGTGACCATGAGGAAGAATCCGAGACCTCTCGAGGTAGAGCGTGCAGGCGAAGACATTTCACGCAGGACTCAATGAAAGATAAAGAATGGGAAAAGAAGCCTGTATTTTTATGTATTGATTTGAATTGCTTGCTGAACATGTTTGTACATACAGTTGCCTCCAAATATAATGGAACCACACTCGTCTTTAAAAATTTGGTTTCTAAAATAACATTTCATTTTTTGAAAATGGGTTTATTTGACCGCAACTGTAGTTGGTTACAAACACTGGGGATAAAGTGTTTCAAGTGTTTTTGTGTGTGTGCATCTTTATATTTCGTATCTATTTACAATAAACATTTTTGTGTGCATCTTTTGTATACGTCTAAACTCAGTGAAAATCTTACTTGGCGCTAGTCAAACAGGACCATGGTAAGTTAAAATGTCCATAATATTACCACCACTGGGTGGCATTGGTCATCAGTAAATTGACTGAATGCTAAACATTGGTTACCCATCATATAGATCCTCCTGTCTTTGATCTTACAGAGTGGGGTAACTTAATTGCAAGTTATTTTAGCGTCTACTTGTTTTTTTTGTAGACTATAAATTGTGTTCTGTTACTTCCAAGATGATGGTTTCATATGAATTTGTGTCCTGATGGTTGATGGTTTCATATGAACTCCAACATCTGTGAATATCAAACTGATACATTTGAAGGTTTAGAGAATTATGCTATTCTGTACATAGCAGCGGAGTGTAGTGGGGCTGCAGTACACCTGAGAACTGAATTTGTATTTATCACAAATAGTAGTGCACTGGGCCTTTAATAGTGCTGTATTAGCGGACCAATATAGCGTATGTAGTGCAGGCAAACACATTTTTTTTCAGCACCCCCCCCCACACACACACACGCTTAAATACAATCAAAAATAAAAACGCAGCAAACTACTTACTGCAGCTATGATTCTGTATTGTTAATCGGTGGGCACGAAGTTCTATATTAAGCGCATTGGTCTCTGACAAGCGCACAGTCCTCTCATTGGCCCGTAGGTTTTATGCATCAGAGAACCGGGCCCGCCTACTCCTTATAAATTGACAGACGGTTCAATCCAATATATTTTACACTTAGTGTATTCTCCACGTTGAACAGACACGGAAAACGTTGCACCCTTTTAACAAATGGTTGTCTAACTAAATCTGCACACGCCACTACAACAAAACAATGGAAGGAAGTCAGCAAAAAGTGGAGGCTAATTTCTTACTACTTGGAGCTGAAAGCGTCGGTAAATCTGGTGAGAATAATTTTAATGAATCCTTGAAGTGTTTTTGCAGTTTTATTCACGACATTGACAGTCTTTGTGCACCATGAAGAGCATATATTTGTGATCATTGAAAGTAGACGAGTTATGATGGCCAAATGCAACGTAGAATGTCTTTCCTTGTGTAGGGATAATACATTTACTGATCAACATGTCTCATCAATTGCGCTATTTTCTGCCCTCAGCTCTCACGGTGCGGTTTCTCACTCGAAGGTTTATTGGCGAATACGGGGATATTGGTAAGTGCTGGTCTTTTGACTTGATCCATTGGTAATGATATAATTGCATTCAAATCAAAAGGTTACAGTCGATCAAACCAAGTATCTAAATGGTCCGTTATTTTTGCATTTACAGAATCCATCTACAGTCATACTGACAGAATAGATGGACGGGATATCTGCTTTAATATCTGGGACTCACTTTGCCCTCAGGTGAGGCAAAACATTGTATATCATTTGGGCTACATTATAATAACGTTTTAATGGTAAAAAAGACTTTGACTAGTGGATACTCCAGCAGTCAGGGCATTCTTGAAGTTTTTTATTAAACAAGGAGGTTAAAGGGTTTACTAAAGGAATGTATTATGTCTTCATGTGTTTTAGAATGATGAGGGCGCGGGACACATCAGCGACAGACAACTCCAGTGGGCGGACGGTTTCATCCTGGTTTACAGCATATGTGACCGTGCCAGCTTCAACGTGGTGCGGCAACAGGTGAAGCGCATCCGGCAAGCCAAAAGCAAATTCCCCGGCTCACCTCCCATCGTCATCGTAGGGAATAAACGCGACCTCCAGCATCGCCGCACCGTCTCCAGCGAGGAAGGTCGCCTCCTCACTCTTTCCACAAACTGTGGCTTTTTCGAGATCTCTGCAGCGGAGACATACCACGGGGTACAGCTGGTATTTCACGAACTGCTCGACCTTATCCGAGAGGCGAGGGCGCTCAAGAAGGGGGCAGCTGGGATCAAAGGTATCGTGAGAAGCATGTCCGCCGTTTTCGGGAGGAAGAGAACTGAGTAGTTCCAATAGCCTAATATGAGAGACACTGAGATGATAGTTCTTCATCTAAACGGTCCGGGACTTGTCCGTGCGTGAAGTGGATCGTTACGTTTCCATATTGGAATAGGTCAGTGCGGCCTAACTGAATTCACGCTGCTTGGATTCTTACTCAAATGAGAAGATTGACAATCAAATCCTGTCGAACGGGCCTTTGGACAGTCTACTTACCGCAAAATAAATACTCTTGAGTGTCTGAGGTCAGCTGGACTAAAGTAGCATTACATGCCCTTAAATGTCCAATATATTAGATTGACGTCCAATGAATTGCCAACTGTAAAGCGAAGGGTATCGTGTTTAAATGCCTGGAAGAAGTATTGTGGAAAACCTATGCGCAATAGACAATTTCTTTCTCTTTACTAAACTGTATCAGTATGCAGAACGTTCTAAGGGTCAGGCCAGCTTGGCCTTGTCATTGGCACAATCTTTTTTTGGACTGTTGACAATCTATGCAAGAAACATGAGAATGTGTAGCTGTTTCACTCATTATAATGGTCTGATCATTAAACTTGCTGCCTCAGTTAGTATACATGTAGCTTTGTTGTGTTTCCATATATGCCACCAACATCACACTTCAAGGCATCTTGAAAGGCCAGGTATTGGGGGACCATTCTCTGTTCATCTTTATGATGTTCAATAATGTCAATACCGTCCATTTGTGTACTGTACATTTGATGTGTTCTAAGAATGCAGAGGCCCACTTTACTTTTTCATAGGGTTGTTCATGCACTGGACAAACGTCTATTTCATTTAGTCCTGATTCTATAAAAAATGTTTGGGAACTTTTCATGAATGAGAACTGAAGTCATGTTTGTTATACAAGTCATTAGACTTTAAGTGAACAAAGTGTACACACTACAGAACTTTGTCCTACGATTTCCTAATAAAATGTCAAACAAATGCTTAAGTGCAATCTATATTTTTTTCAAGCTCTATTTGTCAAGCCATGCTGGAGATAAAATAAAATAAATCACTTTAAGAGGGGAACATCTTCTCACCCATTCTAGCTAGAGGTAAAGATGAACCAAACCACATCTCACTCCTCTCCCCAGATACTTCACGAATGACCTGAAAATGGATTGTCATTGAGCTGTCAACAGATCATCTCAACTAAGGTTTCCAAGGTTATTTGGACAGAAATCCATTCAATTCCATTATGTGAAGGGTGAAACACACCAAACGTAATGCAAAACCATTTTGAAAACACAAACATTTGACATTCCAAAAAGTTATCCCTTATTGTGCCCTCTCACAAATCAGAAATCTCTCAAAGAATTCTGTCAATGCAACTCCAAGATCGCTGAACTGAGATTTCCAAGCCTAATCCCATAGAATCCCTATGGCGAAAGTAGCCAATCTAGCTCCCATCAATGTTGACTTCCTAACCAAGGTCAACTACAAGGGAAATGCAGTCAATCACCCTGAAGTCTGTGCACTTAAACTCTGCACTTCAAAGCCATTTCCTCCACTGGATTCGATTTCACAGACCAAATGAAACCGATAAAAACTAACATCCTCGTTAACAAAAGAGGGGAGCTCGTGCCACCTCATTGCCCCCTTGTTAACTCACAGGTTCACTCACACACTTGACCTGACAGGATCTATGTGTGGGATACTGACTGCAGCATGATGACCGTTGTGGCCAAGCGTGGGAGTTCTCCAGTCATAACACCTGAGCATCACATCGCGCCCCAACAGAAACCACGTCTCAAGGGGCAGATTGGCTTAAGGAGGCTATGTGCGGTGCTTTGCTAATGCTGCGAGTTTGCACATACAAACATCCAGCAGGAAGGATATGTAAGCAAGGTCCTGATGAGCAGTTGATTAGTAGAATCAGGTGTTAGTGTTTAGCAGGGCTGGAGCAGTAGATTAGTAGAATCAGGTGTTAGTGTTTAGCAGGGCTGGAGCAGTAGATTAGTAGAATCAGGTGTTAGTGTTTAGCAGGGCTGGAGCAGTTGATTAGTAGAATCAGGTGTTAGTGTTTAGCAGGGCTGGAGCAGTAGATTAGTAGAATCGGGTGTTAGTGTATAGCAGGGCTGGAGCAGTAGATTAGTAGAATCAGGTGTTAGTGTTTAGCAGGGCTGGAGCAGTGGATTAGTAGAATCAGGTGTTAGTGTTTAGCAGGGCTGGAGCAGTAGATTAGTAGAATCAGGTGTTAGTGTTTAGCAGGGCTGGAGCAGTAGATTAGTAGAATCAGGTGTTAGTGTTTAGCAGGGCTGGAGCAGTAGATTAGTAGAATCAGGTGTTAGTGTTTAGCAGGGCTGGAGCAGTAGATTAGTAGAATCAGGTGTTAGTGTTTAGCAGGGCTGGAGCAGTAGATTAGTAGAATCAGGTGTTAGTGTTTAGCAGGGCTGGAGCAGTAGATTAGTAGAATCAGGTGTTAGTGTTTAGCAGGGCTGGAGCAGTAACCTGGAAAGTTCTCCAGGAGGAGGGTTAGCCCCCCCTGCGGTGACAAGCAGTGGGGGATTCGATATTGTGGGGGATTCGACAGACACCACGCTTCAGGCAGTCCCCACAGGTACTTCATCTTTATCACTTTCTGCTCAAAAGCTTTGTTTAAACATGGTCCTGTATCCTGATTTTGTCCACATTCTGATTGTGCGTGGTGTTTTAAAATGTGACTTTTATATGTCCACTGTATACTCATTGTGACCAGATTTCCTGGTACCTCCCTCGATGCAAATGATTTGAGAGATATTCTTTTTTTGTTTTATCTATATTTATTTACTTTAAGAAATATTGGTGCCATAAGTCAATGGTGCCAGCTGTCAAGGATTTTAGAATGTGGGATAAGGATAATTTAAATGGTTTTACTTTCCAGATCCGTCTACATATCCAGTGACAATGAGTGCCTGACTACCTCTGGAGGTGGGCATGAAGATCTGATCACATTCAGATCACAATGTGTCTTTTAATCGTCTACACCCGTCGTAAAATTTGGACTCAATCAGAATGTGGATCAGGATAAAGGATGCATGTTTCTACCAGGTGTAAACGTGGCTAAAGAAGCAAAAACGTCCATGCCCACCTTACACAACAACACTCTCATGCTTCTCCATGTGTTCTCGTCTTTATCACCGCTGTTTGCCACAGGTTCACAGCGTATCGCTGCCTGTCTGTCCCCTGCCAAGAGGCCTATTCTTCACTGACAATCCTTGTTCAGGTCCCACTCCTCAGGCGTAACCACATTGGGATCACCGGGTCTCCTCCAGGCTCTCCTTAACCTTTCCAATAAATGTATTTAAAAGAGAGAAGGAAGGGGGATTCTCAACTGTCTAAATGAGCTTCCTTCTCTCCTTGTGGACACACAATAATGCTGTATGAAAATACTATAGATACACTATATATACAAAAGTATGTGGATGCTATTTCAGCCTCACCTGTTGCTTAAAGGTGTATACAATCGAGCACACAGCCATGCCACCTCCATAGGTAAACATTGGCAGTAGAATGGACTTACTGAAGACCTCAATGAATTTCAAAGTGGCACCGTCATAGGATGCCACCTTATACAACAAGTCAGTTTGTCAAATTTCTGCCCTGCTAGAGCTGCACCGGTCAACTGTAAGTGCTGTTATTGTGAAGTGGAAACTTCTAAGAGCAACAACAGCTCAGCCGCGAAGTGGTAGACTACAGAAGCTCACAGAACTGGACCTCCGAGTGCTGAAGTACGTAGCACGTAAAAATCATCTGTCCTCATTTGCAAAACTCACTACCGAGTTCCAAACTGCCTCTGGAAGCAAAGTAAACATAATTAACTGTTAGTTGAGAGCTTCATGAAATGGGTATCAATGGCTGAGCAGCCGCACACAAGCCTAAGATCACCATGCGCAATGCCAAGCGTCAGCCGGAGTAGTGTAAAGCTCGCCGCCATTGGACTCTGGAGCAGTGAAAACGCGTTCTCTGGAGTGATGAATCACGCTTCACCATCTGGCAGTCCGACAGACAAATCTGGGTTTGGTGGATGCCAGCAGAACTCAACCTGCCCGAATGCAAGTGTCAACTGTAAAGTTTGGTGGAGGAGGGATAATGGTCTGGGGCTGTTTTTCATGGTTCGGGCTAGGCCCCTTAGTTCCAGTGAAAGGAAAGCTTAACTCTACAGCAAACAATAACATTCTAGATGACTCTGTGCTTCCAACTTTGTGGCAACAGTTTGGGGAAGGCCCTTTGCTGTTTCAGCATGACAATGCCCCCGTGCACAAAGCAAGGTCTATACAGAAATGGTTTGTCGAGATCGGTGTGGAAGAACTTGACTGGCCTGCACAGAGCCCTGACCTCAACTCAATCGAATACCTTTGTGATGAATTGTAACACCGACTGCGAGCGAGGCCTAATCGCCCAACATCAGTGCTTGACCTCACTAATGCTGTTGTGGCTGAATGGAAGCAAGTCCCCGCAGCAATGTTCCAACATCTAGTGGAAAGCCTTCCCAGAAGATTGGAGGCTGTTATAGCAGCAAAGGGGAACCCAACTCTATATTAATGCCAATGATTTTGGAATGAGATGTTCGACGAGCAGCTGTCCACATACAGTACATGACCAAAAGTATCATACACATCTCAACCACATCCCATGCAAATAATACTGTAATACATTACGAATACATGTCAATGGAGATAAGGATTAACTACAGGGATACTTCACCCAAATTACAAAAAGGCATATTGGTTTCCTTACCCTGTAAGAAGTCTATGGACAAGGTATGACAGCGATCCATGCATTGGTTTAGTTTCCCTGCCACAAATATTTTTGCATTTGTGGCACGAATCACATTCAAGTCATGTGACCGATATTAGCGTGTGACCGATATTTGGATTGCAGTCATATGTTGTCCATAGACTCTCACAGGGTAAAGAAACCAATGTGTCATTTTGTAACTATCCCAGGAGGGAGGACCACACTTGTATAATGCACGTCATATACAGTACACTGAGTTTACCAAACAGTAGGAACACCTTCTTGATACACACAGGAAACTGTTGAGCGTGAGAAACTCAGCAGCGTTGCTGTACTTGACAAACTGGTGCGCCTGGCACCTACTACCATACTCCTTTCAATGGCACCTAAATATTTTGTCGCCCATTCACCCTCTGAACGGCACACATACACAATCCATGTCTCAATTGTCTCAAGGCTTAAAAATCCTTCTTTACCCTGTCTCCTCCCCTCCATCTACACTGATTGAAGTGGATTTAACAAGTGGCATCAATAAGGGATCATAGCTTTCACCTGGACTCACCTGGTCAGTCTATGTAATGAAAAGAGCAGGTGTTCTTAATGTTTTGTATATTCAGTGTACCGCTCAAGTACTTGTATTTGTGCAACCTACACCAGGGTTATAGTGGGTGTCTCTCGCCTGAACAAATAGGTTGGTATGTAGAATGAAGTACTATGAGTATGTCATACTGCATGTCGCTACCACAGCTTCTGCCATCCCATTAACATTGTCCATGGAGACCAACAGTGATTTTTATTTTATTTTTTACCTTTATTTAACTAAGCAAGTCAGTTAAGAACAAATTCTTATTTTCAATGACGGCCTAGGAACAGTGAGTTAACTGCCTTGTTCAGGGGCAGAATGACAGATTTCTACCTTGTCAGATTCGATCTTGCAACCTTTCGGTTACTAGTACAACGCTAGTACAATGCTCTAGCCACTAGGCTACCTGCCGTGATTCGGGGAATATACAGCCCTGGCAGGGTGGGATTGCGGGATTTCCTTTTTTATTCTTTTTATTATTCTTTTCCTGAGGCGTTTGCCTGTTGCATACAAACGTGATAATACTTCCATGTACAGTGCATCCATACAGTATGCGAGGTAATGTATCTGGGGGAGGGGGTAGGGCAAATGTGGCTATTGGGTTAGGGGTTCTGAGCCGATGCGCAAATGACGTTTTGTGAGGAATATTCGTTTAGAGCATTGTCTCCTGTTATGAAATCCACTCCGTGCCACCCCCGGACACGTGACGCAAGCAACAACAAATATTTGTCTCTTCAGTGCTTCCATCAGTACTAATGAATATGAACGTAGAGGCTCATGGCAACAACAACACCATCGTTGACACTTATCTGTAATGAGTGGGAGGGATCGTGTCGGTTGGAGTACAGGTTGGTGTGCCACACAGAGTGAGAGCTGCCACGATGTCATCGTTGTGGGACGGAATGGCAAAGGGAAACTCAGTGTCCATGGCAACCAGGGCCGTCACTGTTGCCAACGGTCTCTCGCCCACGCAAAAGCGCCCACGCCATCGAGAAAGCAAGCACCGCCGGGAAGATCCCACAGAATGAACTCTACTTCCGATCAACAGTGGGGGGTTGGGAGGTTAGGGGCACGTTGGCGAGAGATAGTGGGCGTCTTTTTTTCTGAAACACAGCAAGGATTCTCCGGAAGCTCCGGGGGTTTGACCTATGCCAACGAACAAGGAGCACAGAAACACACCTCGCAGCTTCTTTCAGGCACGTCGTTAACACACAGACACACAGAGGACCCCTCCCTCACACACACACACACCACGGCCTCCTCTCAGTCAATGACGCTGGCACACAAGGCTGGAGAGACCAGTTTGTCTGTAGTAGACATGGCTTTTCATTCACAGACAGGATGTGGAGTACCAGCTGCCTGAGTCATGCACGTGTCCAGGACCAGCCAGAGGCTTACATCCCCAGCTACTGGGGGATGGAGGAGGGTGAGGGGTCTTGGATATGTCTGGGATTGAGGGGCAGCAGATGTTCACATTACCAGTAGACCTCCGGTTGGATGGAGAGAAAGCGGGATTTAGAGAGCACAGAAATTTGATTACTGGCTGTTATCTAATAAGGCCCTAGGGAAGAGGAGGCTAACACAGAAGATATTGGCCTGTCTTGACCATCACCGGTGACCCTGGAGAGAGAGTGAGTGTGTGGGTTAGGGAAAGCAAAGGAAAACCTAAATTATTGTTTCTTATTGGACCAGCCCAGGTAGTCCCTCCCAGTTTCATTTTTGCTTGTTCCCGTTGGTGCCCAATGAACATGACCCAGGCCAACTGCATTGGCGGGAGGCAGGGCTTTCTCCTATAGATCTCCATTTTTATGGAACAGTCTGCCTACCCATGTGAGAGACGCAGACTCGGTCTCAACCTTTAAGTCTTTACTGAAGACTTATCTCTTCAGTAGGTCATATGATTGAGTGTAGTCTGGCCCAGGAGTGTGAAGGTGAACGGAAAGGCTCTGGAGCAACGAACCGCCCTTGCTGTCTCTGCCAGGCCGGTTCCCCTCTCTCCACTGGGATTCTCTGCCTCTAACCCTGTTACAGGGGCTGAGTCACTGGCTTGCTGGTGCTCTTTCATGCCGTCCCTAGGAGGGGTGCGTCACTTGAGTGGGTTGAGTTACTGACGTGATCTTCCTGTCTGGGTTGGCGCCCCCCCTTGGTTTGTGCTGTGGTGGAGACCTTTGTGGGCTATACTCGGCCTTGTCTCAGGATTGTAAGTTGGTGGTTGAGGATTTCCCTCTAGTGGTGCGGGGGCTGTGCTTTGGCAAAGTGGGTGGGGTTATATCCTTCCTATTTGGCCCTGTCCGGGGGTTTCTTCGGATGGGGCCACAGTGTCTCCTGACCGCTCCTGTCTCAGCCTCCAGTATTTATGCTGCAGTAGTTTGTGTCGGGGGGCTAGGGTCAGTTGGTTACCTGGAGTACTTCTCCTGTCTTATCCAGTGTCCTGTGTGAATTTAAGTATGCTCTCTCTAATTCTCTCGTTCTCTCTGAGAACCTGAGCCCTAGGACCATACGTCAGGACTACCGGGCATGATGACACCTTGCTGTCCCCAGTCCGCCTGGCCTTGCTGCTATTCCAGTTTCAACTGTTCTGCCTGCGGTTACGGAACCCCTACCTGTCCCAGACCTGCTGTTTTCAACTCTTAATGATCGGCTATGAAAAGCCAACTGAGATTTATTCCTGATTATTATTTGACCATGCTTGTCATTTATGAACATTTTGAAAATCTTGGCTCTCTCTAATTTTCTCCTTCTCTCTTTCTTTCTCTCGGAGGACCTGAGCCCTAGGACCATACGTCGGGACTACCGGCCGTGGTGACTCCTTGCTGTCCCCAGTCCGCCTGGCCTTGCTGCTATTCCAGTTTCAACTGTTCTGCCTGCGGTTATGGAACCCCTACCTGTCCCAGACCTGCTGTTTTCAACTCTTAATGATCGGCTATGAAAAGCCAACTGAGATTTATTCCTGATTATTATTTGACCATGCTTGTCATTTATGGAAATTTTGAAAATCTTGGCTCTCTCTAATTTTCTCCTTCTCTCTTTCTTTCTCTCGGAGGACCTGGGCCCTAGGACCATGCGTCGGGACTGCCGCCCGTGGTGACTCCTTGCTGTCCCCAGTCCGCCTGGCCTTGCTGCTATTCCAGTTTCAGCTGTTCTGCCTGCGGTTATGGAACCGCCACCTGTCCCAGACCTGTTGTTTTTCAACTCTTGATGATCGGCTATGAAAAGCCAACTGAAAATTATTCATGATTATTATTTGACCATGCTTGTCACTTATGAACATTTTTGAACATCTTGGCATAGTTCTGTTATAATCTCCACCCGGCACAGCCAGAAGAGGACTGGCCACCCCTCATAGCCTGGTTCCTCTCTAGGTTTCTTCCTAGGTTTTGGCCTTTCTAGGGAGTTTTTCCTAGCCACCGTGCTTCTACACCTGCATTACTAGCTGTTTGGGGTTTTAGGCTGGGTGTCTGTACAGCACTTCGAGATATTAGCTGATGTACGAAGGGCTATATAAAATAAAATTGATTGATTGATTGATTGTGCAACTGGGACCAATCAATAATGACCAGACAGCAGGCAGGCATCAACAACATGGATGACATCCATGTCAGTACCATTGGACACGTAGTAAAACAGAGCAATGTCCAGTCATGACCCTCACATGTCAATGGGTGAAATCCATTTAGAAAGTTCTTGCAATCACACAAAATAAACCGTTTTAGGGATGCATAAGAATGGCCATCCGCACTCTGAACTTCTACCCAGCCAGCCGAGGAGGATAGCTTCCTTCCAAAGGAGATTTTCCTTCCCACTGGGCACAGATGTCAATTCAACGTTAATTCCACGTTGGTTCAACTGAATTGAATTGAAATGTGGAAACAACGTTGATTCAACCAGTGTGTTCCCAGTGGGAAGGGAGAAACAACGTTGATTCAACCAGTGTGTGCCCAGTGGGAAGGGAGAAACAACGTTGATTCAACCAGTGTGTGCCCCGTGGGAAGGGAGAAACAACGTTGATTCAACCAGTGTGTGCCCAGTGGGAAGGGAGAAACAACGTTGATTCAACCAGTGTGTGCCCAGTGGGAAGGGAGAAACAACGTTGATTCAACCAGTGTGTGCCCAGTGGGAAGGGAGAAACAACGTTGATTCAACCAGTGTGTGCCCAGTGGGATGTCACTGCTTGTTCGTTGGTGCTTTAAGTCTGGGTTGCTGTTTTAAACATGTAACAAATGTGTTTGCAAACAGTGCTATAGAGATGGGTGGGGTGTTTACCAACAAAACCAATGTGTGTACAACTACGAAGCTAAAACAGACGGGGTTGGCTTACCATCTAAGGATTATTCACAACATGTACTGTAAGCAAAAGTTAATCTTAAAATGTTTATTGAAAGCGTACATTTGCCCAATAAGCACTTGTTGTCTCTCAAATACATGGTTACAATTGTTGGTTTGCTAGCTAGCTAATTTTAGCCATTTTAGCATAGATGTGACAACAGTCAAACACTTCAAAACAAAAGATGGTAGCAAGAACAAGATGAAACAAGCCATCTACCGCACAGCCTTTTACCTCTGAGTTGTGCACGTAGTATTGTTGTGACCTTGTCAACCCTGCTGTCTATATTAATAGACAATACAGATTGATTGATCGATATGTACGGGCTGTTTGGTAACTTGTGTCCCTAAACCTTGGTCAGTTAGTATCCCTTTAATAGACAGGCCAAATTCCCACTATTTTACTATGCTTGCTTCTTTATACCTGCTTTGTTGTACATCTGAAAGGGGTAAGGGGGGTAAAAAACATGGACAATTAAAACCCACCTAAAGACCTAGTCATGATTCCTGCATTTTCACAGACCCTGTAACCAAAATACAGGAATCGGATCTGTGTGAATGGTACTCTGCTTTTTATACAGGTAAAGCCATTCACACTTCCATTGTTTAACACCTCCCTAATTTGAAATGCAAACACCCCTCAACCCGGCCCCTCCCAATTTGCCAGTTACTTACTGATTTGCAAGAAAGTGGTAAATAAGGGGCTGTTTGAAAGGGGGTCATATAAACATTGTCTTTTTTTTTTTTTTGTCTTGGTAATATACCACATGGGAAATGGGTATCTGAGATCACTTTCCCCTGTAATGACAAAAGGAAACTCTGAAAAGGAATGACAACAGGATGCTGACTAAGCCTATTTGCAGCACAAGTGGAAGGTACACTTACACACAGGCGCACACACACACACACACAGTGGAGTAAACGGATCACGCCAAACACTCTCTCCCAGTGTACCTGAGGGCCTCTCTCCAGACACATGAACAGATTGTAGTGCACCTCCAAATAACCCTGCCTCTCAATTGAATTGAATTGAATTGAATTGAATTGAATTGAAGGGGCTTTATTGGCATGGGAAACATGTGTTAACATTGCCAAAGCAAGTGAGGTAGATAATATACAAAAGTGAAATAAACAATAAAAATTAAACAGTAAACATTACACATACAGAAGTTTCAAAACAATAAAGACATTACAAATGTCATATTATATATATATATATATATATATATATATATATATATATATATATATATATATACAGTGTTGTAACAATGTACAAATGGTTAAAGTACACAAGGGAAAATAAATAAGCATAAAGCCTCTCTCTCTCTCAAACATAAACACAAACCCACTCCCTAGGTGAGTGGAAGACGGTGAAGTAGAAGACAGGATATTATTGATTAGGTTCCTAACGGTCTGCCTCTGATGCACGGAGAAGATGAACTACCTGTGTGTGTGTGTGTGTGTGTGTGTGTGTGTGTGTGAGAAAGAGAGAGGTCCATTGAGAGGGAGTGTGTCTGTTACTATGAATCTATTATTTGACTTCCTCCTGTTAGGTAACTCCCTGCTCAAACACACCTTATCTCCACTCCCATGGTTTTCACAGGACTTGACCTCTCACCTTTAGGGATTGGCTCCTTGAAATGTATTTGTTGGATAAGTGTCCGACTCCTGAGATATAATCAGGACACCTCAGTTACTATTGAGCTGCCTGATCTGCAACTGGGCCAGGGGAGGCTGGTGGGAGGCGCTATAGGAGGACATGCTCCTTGTAATGGCTGCAATGGAATAAATGGAACGGAGTCAAATGTGGTTTCCATATGTTTGATGTGTTTGATACCATTCCATTACTTCCATTCTAGTCTTTACAACGAACCCATCCTCCTATAGCTCCTCCCACCAGCCTCCTCTGTTCTGGGATGACCCTTGACCTGTGACCTACACAGGAACTTTGTTACATGTAGGCTGAGTCAACCAGGGGACAGTGTACATTGTATGATACTGACTCTATTGACTAGCTGAGGGCAGGTGACAGTACCAAAATGTCAGAGGTCATAATTTCAGAAAATGTTCTGTCCCTATCAAATGCTAAAGAAGTCCCGTGTTGGAGGCTGGTCTAGTGGTAGTGCTGCATTTTACAAATGAATAAGTAAACCATGATCCATTGGATTGCCGGTCATATAGGCCATAATGTCTAAATGTGCATTTCAGCAGCGTGTAGTGTAGCTCTGTATACGTAACCTCAGCGCAGTTATTTTTTTAAACCTTTGTCAAGCGGGAGTGATTTTTATTGTGAAGCAAAGCTGAATGTGTAAAACCCATAATCGTAAGTAAGTGGTTTCAGGCAGCAAGCATCTGCATTATCTGGTAAGATTGGCCTTCAAGTTTGCTGATCTCACTTTCTTCAATGAAGGAGCGCACTCCAGTGTAAACTCTGAACCCAACCCCCAGACTACACCTTGGCATCCATTGTGCCTATGTCAAGATATCGACTGTCAAAATGTACATTTGTACTCCGCAAACCGCCATTTTACATGCGTTCTTTTATGCTTTGAATCCAGATTATTGAGTGTTAGAATGTACATTTCAGCAGTAAGGTGCCTTGTTTCAGTGCTCCCTGGCTGAGATATTAGAAAGCTCTTGTGTTTGGTAGACGATGACTCAGCCCAATAGCTATCCTCCCATGGAGAGTGGTGGACCCCAAGCAGAGTCAGCTAATCATTAAACTCCATATTAAATACCCTGGAATGTGCTTGGTACCACTCGCACCCTGCCAAAAGCTCCATGCACTACTCAGCGAGAAACAAACAAATGTAACTACTGTATGTACGTTCTCGCTGGAAGGATATGCAGGCACAAAAAACAGGCACTTTGTAGACAGATCTGTACATTTTTATTGCCATAGTCCGTTAAGTATGGACATTCAGTGCACACGTGAAGGCAGAGATGTACTGTACCTACGAAACTTATAAAACTCTTATTTGAGTACTACTGCTGAATACAGGTATCTTTTTTAATCTTCCCCCCATTAGAGAAGACTAGAGGGATCGCAGGATGTGCACAATTACCACATACTTTTACCTATACAACACACACACACACACACACGCACACACACACACTGACAGTAGCTGTGTTCGAATATCCATAATAACATACTGTATACTACATACTTAATGAGTATATACTACATACTATATAATATTAGTTCATTTAAGTATACTGTAAACGAACATTATCCTTTCAGTTGAGTGTACTAGCGCTTTGCCTGTCTACCAGAAATTGATGCTGTTGCTATGCAACTTCTTGCTAGTTTGTTAGCATAACAAATTACTAGCTAGACATCTTACGACTTAATTAACAATGTCCATTGAGAACGCACAATGACTATACCACTTAGCTAAGCTAAGAATGACGTGAATAATCAAGTCAATGCATGTTGGGTAGTTAGTTAGATAGCATATAGTTGATATACTGGCAAGTTCGATTCATTAGTAGCTAACTAACGTTAGGTAGCTAGCTAACATACCTGTACATACAAGCAACTGGTGTAATGATATGCAATGTGGCTAGCGTAGCTAACAAATTGTCAGCCAAAATAACGTGTAACGTAACTTATTTGAAAAGCCATTACTTTATTACTTTGCTCAACATTTTCTTAACATTTGTCATAATTAGATAAAGTGATGAATTTGTATCCGCTCTCGTCAGACTTCGGCTGTATATTTTCTGCCATTTTCTTCAAATCTGAAAATGCTGTGGAGCCACGCCCATTTTCTGAAGAATTGCATTATGGGCCCTAAAAGCACAAAAATAGTGTCCACTGCTTGTATACTTCGTATTTTGGCAAATGTATTATGACTTTTGGCATACTAACTATATCCACACTATGACCAATAAACATACTACACACTCAATTTACAACACAAATAGTAGGTTAGTGCGGTCAGTATGAGTATTCGAACACAACTAGTGTCTTATTGGCATGTGAGTATGTGTCACGTGTGTGTTACGGCTCTGTTTAGTCCTTTTTCTTTATTATCTCATGTGTGCTTTATTTTGAATGTATTAACCTAGAGGTGCTTTAAATATTTATTCTATTGTGTGCTGAGTTTTGGTAAATGTCTTATTTACTGATTTGAGGGACTTCCTTTACTTTGAATTGGTTAACCTCATTTTGAGTGTTTGTAACAGAATGACGCCGGAGGAGATGGCTGCCGTTTTACGGACTCCTAACCAATTGTGCTTTTGTCTGTGATTTTTCGCGTTATTTGTAACTTATTTTGTAAATAATGTTTCTGCCACCGTCTCTTCTGACCGAAAAGAGCTTCTAGATATCAGGACAGCGATTACTCACCTTGTACTGGATGAAGATTTTTTTCTTTAATGAGTCGGATGCAAAGGATTTACTTCAGACACTCGACAAGGCCCAAATCCCTGGGATTTGCATGAGACGGAGACATCAGGGACGTAGGTCGGGGTGCCTTGTAAGGATCCGACGGTGAGCGGGTAATCTGCCTCTACCATCAGTCCTATTAGCCAACGTATAATCATTGGATAACAAAATTTATGAGCTACGTTCACGAATATCCTACCAACAGTGCATTAAAAACCGAGTCATGGCTGAACGACGACTGAATAACATACAGCTGGCGGGATTTACGCTGCATCGGCAAGATAGAACAGCCGCCTCTGGTAAGACAAGGGGTTGCAGTCTGTGTATATTTGTCAACAACAGCTGGTGCACAAAACCTAATATTAAGGAAGTCTCAAGGTTTTTCTCGCCTGAGGTAGAGTATCTCACGATAAGCTGTAGACCACACTATTTACCAAGAGAGTTTTCATCTATACTTTTCATAGCTGTCTATTTACCATCACAAACCAATGCTGGCACTAAGACCACGGCGGCACTCCTAGTGGCCAGGGACTTTAAAGCAGGGAAACTTAAATCGTTTTACCTCATTTTTACCAGCATGTTAAATGTGCAACCAGAGCACCACCGTTACTCCACACACATAATCACATACAAAGCTCTCCCTCGCCCTCCATTTGGCAAATCTGACCATAATTCTATCCTCCTGATTCATGCTTACAAGAAGAAACTAAAGCAGGAAGCACCAGTTACTCGGTCAATAAAGAATTGGTCAGATGACGCAGATGCTAAGCTACAGGACTGTTTTGCTAGCAGACTGGAATATGTTCCGGGATTCTTCCGATGGCTTTGAGGAGTACACCACATCAGTCACTGGCTTCATCAAAAAGTGCATCGATGACGTCGTCCCCACAGTGATGGTACGTACATACCCAAACCAGAAGCAATGGATTACAGGCAACAACCGCATTGAGCTGCCGCTTTCAAGGAGCGGGACTCTAACATGGACACCTATAAGAAATCCCGCTATGCCCTCCGACAAATCATCAAACAGGCAAAGTGTCAATGCAGGACTAAGATTAAATCGTACCACACTGCCTCCAACGCTCATCAGATGTGGCAGGGCTTGCAAACTATTACAGACTACAAAGGGAAGCACAGCTGTGAACTGCCCAGTGACACGAGCCTACCAGACAAGCTAAATTACTTCTATGCTCGCTTCAAGGCAAGCAACACTGAAGCATGCATGAGAGCATCAGCTGTTCCAGACGACTGTGTGATCACGCTCTCCATAGCTGATGTGAGTAAGACCTTTAAACAGGTCAACATTCACAAGGCCGCAGGGCCAGATGGATTACCAGGACGTGTACTCAGAGCATGCGCTGACCAACTTGTAAGTATCTTCACTGACATTTTCAACCTGTCCCTGACTGAGTCTGTAATACCAACATGTTTCAAGCAGACCACCATAGTCCCTGTGCCCAATGAACACTAAGGTAACCAGCCTAAATGACTACCGACTAAAGCACTCACGTTTGTAGCTGTTCATGGCTCACATCAACACCATTATCACAGAAACCCTAGACCCACTCCAATTTGCATACTGCCCCAACAGATCCACAGATGATGCAATCTCCATTGCACTCCACACTGCCCTTTCCCACCTGGACAAAAGGAACACCTACGTGAGAATGCTATTCATTGACTACAGCTCAGCGTTCAACACTCATCAGTAAGCTCATCACTAAGCTAAGGACCCTGGGACTAAACAACTAGGTAGCAGCACATCTGCCACGCTGATCCTCAACACGGGGGCCCCTCAGGGGTGCGTGCTCAGTCCCCTCTTGTACTCCCTGTTCACTCATGACTGCTTGGCCAGGCACAACTCCAACACCATAATTTAGTTTGCCTACTACAACACGATGAGACAGCCTATAGAGAGGTGGTCAGAGACCTGGCCGTGTGGTGCCAGGATAACAACCTCTCCCTCAACGTGATCAAGACAAAGGAGATGATTGTGGACTACAGGAAAAGGAGGACCAAGCATGCCCCAATTCTCATCGACAGGGCTGTAGTGGAGCAGGTTGAGAGCTTCAAGTTCCTTGGTGTCCATATCACCAACGAACTAACATGGTCCAAATACACCAAGACAGTTGTGAAGAGGGCACGACAAAACCTATTCCCCATCAAGAGACTGAAAAGATTTGGCATGGGTCCTCAGATCTTCAATAGGTTCTACAGCTGCTTGGCCTCCGACCGCAAGGCACTACAGAGGGTAGTGCGTACAGCCCAGTACATCACTGGGGCCAAGCTTCCTGGCGTCCAGGACCTCTATAACAGGTGATGTCAGAGGAAGGCCTTAAAAATTGTCAAAGACTCCAGCCAACCTACTTATAGACTGTTCTCTCTGGCTACCCAGACTATTTGCATTCTCTTTTGCGCTGCTGCTACTCTGTTTATTATCTATGCATAGTCACTTTAACTCTATCTACATGTACATCTTACCTCAATTACCTTGATTAACCTGTGTTATAGGTAGCCTCGCTACTGTTATTTTACTGTTGCTCTTGAATTATTTGTTATTTTTCTTTTTACTTAACACTTTTTTAAACTGCATTGTTGGTTAAGGTCTTGTAAGCATTTCACTATAAGGTTGTATTCGGCTCATGTGACAAATACAATTTGATTTGATTTGACTTGTCTCACGGCAATGAGTGTGTTAATTAGGGACCATAGCCACGCCACCCACACCTGAGGAGCATTGGGGCTAACGAGCTGTCCCTGCACAAAGGTAGCTCTCAGATATTGTTCAGGTGATTCAAGCCAGCAACGGTAGAGGATACAGTGCCTTCGTAAAGTATTCAGACCCCTTGAATTTTTCCATATTTTGTTAGGTTACAGACTTATTCTAAAATTGATAAAATATTTTTTTTCACAAACAATCTACATACAATACCCGATAATGACAAAGACAAAAACAGATTTTTAGAATTTTTGGAATATCACATGTACATTAGTTTTCAGACCCATTACTCAGTACTTTGTTGAAGAACCTTGGCAGCGATTACAGCCTTGAGTCTTCTTGGGTATGACGCTACAAGCTTGGCACATCTGTGTTTGGGGAGTTTCTCCCATTCTTCTCTGCAGACCCTCTCAAGCTCTGTCAGGTTGAATGGGGAGCGTCGCTGCACAGCTATTTTCAGGCCTCTCCAGAGATGTTCGATCGGGTTGAAGTCCGGGCCAATCAAGGACATTCAGAGACTTGGCCCGAAGCCACTCCTGCGTTGACTTGGCTGAAGAGACGAACGACGTGTGAGTGAGTACCAATAGTTTCCAGTGTGATGACGTTACTGATGAGGCTTTCTCCGCCCTCCAGACGTGGCCTGCTACGACGAGACTGCCGAGGCCACGACTACCACATCGGAAACCCATGAGGTGAGATGAGATGCTAAACGACAATGGACTCGCGTGTATGTCGTGGGATGTCGTGGGAGTGTGCTGTCCTTGTGTTTTGTTCTGTGTGGCTTTTATCCTCTTTTAATACCGACTCTAGAGACTGACTGTCTGCCTCATGCCTGTGGTATTGGCTTGAAAGAACCTTGGTTTTTGACATGCTGTTGATAATATTTGTCACATAGTATTTGTCACATGCGTCGTAAACAGCGAGTCTAGACTAACTGTGAAATGCTTATATATGGGTCTTACCCAACAATGCAGAGAATAATAAATACACAATGTGTAATGATAGCTTGGCTATATACACGGGGTACCGAGTTGATGTGCAGGAGTATGTGGTAATTAAGGTAGATATGTACATACAGGTAGGGGTAAAGTAAGCAACAGGATAGATAAACAGTAGCAGCAGTGTATGTGATGAGTCAAAGTTGGTGCAAAAAGGGTCAATGCAGATAACCAAATCGCTACCCAGACTAACTATTTACCAGTCTTATGGCTTGGGGGTAGAAACTGATCAGGGTCCTGTTAATTCCAGACTTGGTGCATCAGTACCTCTTGCCATGCGGTATCAGAGAGAACAGTATGACTAGGGTGGCTGGAGCCTTTGACAATTTTTAGGACCTTCCTCTGACACCGCCTTGTATAGAGGTCCTGGGTGGCCGGGAGCTCAACCCCAGCGATGTACTAGGCCGTATGCACTACCCTCTGTAGTGCCTCCTTCACGACTGTTGGTGTGTGGGGACCATGTTAATTCCTTAGTGATGTGGACACCGAGGAACTTCAAGCTCTCAACCCACTCCACTACAGCCCCATCGATGTGGATGGGGGAGGCTGTTACCTGTAGTCCACGATCAGCTCCTTTGTCTTGCTAATGTTGAGAGAGAGAGGTTGTTATCCTGGCACCACACTGCCAGGTCACGGACCTCCCTATAGGCTGTCTCATCGTCGTCGGTGATCAGGCCTACCACCGTCATGTCTTCAGCAAACTTAATGATGTTGGAGGGGAGAACAGTCAATCCGTTGATCACTCTATAGTTAAACCATTCACAACAAGCATGGCTACGCCCACCATAGAGGCATTTACCATACTGAAATGTCACATTTACACTTTGAACCTTAAGTTTAAACACACACACACACACACACACACACACACACACAAAGGACAGAGTTATTTGGTTGAGAGCATTTAAAGAGAAAGGTCAAAGTCATCTACCAGGATGAACAGGACCCCCCCCCCCCCACCTGTCTGTGTCACCACAGACAAACCCACCCTCCTCTTAACCCCCTGCGGAGTGTGGCCTCTCATGCATGACTTGCTCTCTCCCCCTATCTCTCTCTTTATTAGTCCAAAACAGATCATAAAAGGGGTCAAAAAAAGGGGGGTGGGGGGCACAATAAATGACTGTGTTATGGAGAAACTTAAGTCTTACTATATCTTCTCGTTTTAAAACAACCCTTTCGGACATGATAGGAACAGCTGGGAACTTGCGTGTCGTGAAAAGTTCTTTGTGAACTGCCTCGTAATATGGAAGGTGATTCAACCATTGGATTCAAAAATGTTACAATTTTTTGTACATTTATTGGCTCAAGGTAAACCTTGGCTCAAGGTAAACACAAATTCCATCAGTTGGTTACATAATTTAACTGCATACGATTTGTTAAGTTTTCCTGTTTTATCACTATGGAGGGCCAGTTAAACGAGGAACAACCTATTAAACGAGGGATAAAATAAAACATTTAGTCATGCACATTCCATCCATCCCCCTTCCTGTTGCGCAATACTGAGTGACAAAATTCTCATCACTCCTTTTCGTTATAAAGCAGGTATAGCAGACTACATGCTTCAGCGGTTCTGCTCAGTTAAGACTTTGCTCCCCTGCCTTAGCTAGTAGGGGCTAAAAACATCCATTGCTTTGACCCAGCACTTAATGCCAAACTCCAGCCTGCATATCTGTCCTGGTTGAACTCTGAAGTTACCACCTATTGGCTCCAAGCCACTGAAAGCCAACAGTTTAAAAATGTATTATCATAAGTAGTTCAACTTCACAATCAACTTGAACCTTGCTCCAAGTCGCCCCCCTGGACAGCAGCAGAAGACAACCAAGGAGCAGATTGGCTAAAGATTAACCCGAGTGACCTCTTGGCAGAGACTCTAAGTGAGAGAAGGACTCTTAGAAAAACAACTTGGTTGAAACCGACCACGGCACGCTGTTTGCAAATAAACAGCCCTGAGGTCAGGTCGCTCCTCTGAATGTCTCCGGAATGATGGAGAAGGACAGCCATTCCTGGCATTCCAGTGGGCAGCTCGGCCCCCTCCGGTCCTGCATTCCACACATAGCATGTTCCTCATGCCACACAGGGTGCACGAGGGGAACACAGAGCCCTCCTCTCACTCCCAGCGCACCTGGGCTGCCAAAGGGTGAGCGGCTCAATCGGCGCGGGTCGCTAGCGTCGCTTCGCACACCTGTGCCGCAGATCGACTGATCGTTAACGCTGGAAACTAAATTAAAACCACGTGCCGAGATGTCTGACCCTCTGCCATTTCTTATAAGAGGGGCTTGACAGTTTCTCACCTTTAGACCTTGTCTGAGGTGTATCTTCTGTGTGATGGCCAGAGTGACAGTCAAGCCAGCTACAGCACAGATGGAGTTATTTGCGATAGCAGGACAGGAGCAAACCCATTTAGAGTTCAGTTATTGTGGACTGTTATTGGATTTACTAAATCCATATTTGATGGCCCAGCCGAATTTTCGGTTGTGCTGATGATTTAGGGGAAACATTGGGGGAAAGTGAAACTTAACTCATTGGTTAGATTCCCAGAGGGCAAAACCAGTTGCTATGACGTCATCATGACATCTTTTATGACACCATGGTCAGGTTGTATACCGATGAGATTTCTTCTACATTTGGATTGTGCTATTGAATACAGTCGGGGACCACTACAGACATACAACCGTCCCCTCAAGATCCCATCAACAGCTATCAGAAGTACATCAGTAACTCCAAACTAATTTAGCTCAGTCACAAACAGTAGAAGAGCCTTCACCTCAGAGAAAAGAGACACATGGCAGAGCCTCCCTGAAGAAGGCACGGGGATGCTGAAAACGTTGTTAAACACCCAATAAATCACTGGGAGTTTATATATGGAGTGTGCGACTCAATTTATTTTGATAGTTTATAGTTTATTCACCGTTAGTCAGCACCTCCACACAAAATCATTTTTCTGGGTGTGCGCCAGCTCATGTTTTTTTATAGGGCCTGCCTGAGACGCATCTCAAGAAGAGATAAGGAAAAAGACAACACAAATTGGAGATGCAGACATTCGTAGGAATGAGAGTGGCACACTAGGGAAGCTATAGTAATGCATCATCAGCCCTGCTGGGGCTGGGTGGGTGGACTGCTTCGCCTGCTGAGGGGTGGCAGAGGTCATCTGGGAGGGGGAACAGCAGCGACAGATCTGGCCACAGCTGAGGCGCATCAACCACATCACCCCAGTGGGACTCTGAGGCACATGCAGGGAGACGTAGAGACGCAGCCCTCCTGGCCTTTAGCTGGAGACAACAGGACATGTGCTGGTGGAGCCGGCAACACCAAACAGAGCGCATCCACGCACATGCA
Source organism: Salvelinus alpinus (assembly GCF_045679555.1). NCBI lineage: Eukaryota > Metazoa > Chordata > Actinopteri > Salmoniformes > Salmonidae > Salvelinus > Salvelinus alpinus. Next base: position 36,559,517 of record NC_092114.1, read on the forward strand.
TACAGTATGTACTCAGACACATTGTGAACAAAAATACAGTGCATTCAGAAAGTATTCAGACCCCTTAACTTTTTCCACATTTTGTTATGTTACAGCCTTATTATAAAATGGATAAATAGTTTTTTTCCCCCTCATCAATATACACACACACAATACCCCATAAAGACAAATCAGAAACATGTTTTTTGAAATGTTTGCAAATGTATTCAAAATAAAAAATAAAAATATCACATTTACTTAGTACTTTGAAGCACCTTTGACAGTGATTACAGCCTTGAGTCTTCTTGGGAATGACGCTACAAGCTTGGCACAGCTGTATTTGGGGAGTTTTTCCCCATTCTTCTCTGCAGATCCTCTCAAGCTCTGTCAGGTTGGATGGGGAGCATCGTGGGCACAGCTATTTTCAGGTCTCTCCAGAAATGTTTGGTCGGGTTGAAGTCCGGGCTTTGGCTGGGCCACTCAAGGAAATTCAAAGACTTGTCCCGAAGCCACTCCTGCCGTTGACTTGGCTGTGGGTCGTTGTCCTGAAGGTGAACCTTCGCCCCAGTCTGAGGTCCTGAGCGCTTTGGAGTAGGTTTTCATCAAGGATCTCTCTGTACTTTGCTCCGTTCATCTTTTCCTCAATCCCGACTAGTCTCCCAGTCCCTGCCGCTGTAAAACATCCCCACAGCATGATGCTGCATCATACTTCACCATAGGGATGGTGCCAGGTTTCCTCCAGACGTGATGCTTAGCATTTAGTCCAATGTGTTCAAGCTTGGTTTAATCAGACCAGTGAATCTTGTTTCTCATGGTCTGAGAGTCTGTAGGTGCCTCTCCAAGTGGGATGTCATGTGCCTTTTACTGAGGAGTGGCTTCCATCTGGTCACTCTACCATAAAGGCCTGATTGGTGGAGTGCTGCAGAGATGGTTGTTCTTCTGGAAGGTTCTCCCATCTCCCCAGGGGATCTCTGGAGCTCTGTCAGAGTGACCATCCCCAGATCTGTGCCTCGACACAATCCTGTCTCGGAGATCTATGCACACTTCTTTCGACCTCATCGCTTGGTTTTTGCTCTGACAAGCACTGTCAATTGTGGGACTGTCACAAGTGTAGAGAGGAGTAGGCAGGAAGCTGTTGCAGGTTTAGAACTACTGAATTTATTAAAAGCACTAATATATATATATAAATAAATAAAAGTGGGACGAAACCCAAATTGCTAAAAAATAATAAAGTACTCAGGAAACTGTAGGAGAGATTCCTCTCAGGAAAACAAGCAACATTTACAAAGACAAATGACAGAGGGAGTATATATACAGTGATAGAGTGGGGATTGGAACCAGGTGTGTGTAATGATGACGGGACAAGTCCGGGGTTGATGAGTGAAGGGCGTTCGCCAGCAGCAGGTTCGGCAGCAGCTAGAAGGCCGACGACGCCAAACGCCTGAGCTGGACAGGAGGGGGAGCCAAAGCGAAGGCTGGTGTGAGAGACCTTGGGGACGACCCCGGAGACGCGTTGTGGGTCGGTCGGGATGACGCCTGTGGAAGTCCCGAATAAGAGAACGGTCCAGGACGTCCAGCTCCGGAACCCAGCACCGCTCTTCGGGACCGTACCCCTCCCAGTCGATCAGGTACTGGAGAGACCCCCCACGACACTGGGAGTCCAACAGGGTGCGGACGGAGTACACCGGGGCCCCCTCGACGTCCAAGGGAGGGGGAGGTGCGTTGTGGGGTATACATGAAGGAGAGATACATGAAACAAGGGTGAGATACGGTAATTGACGGGGAGCTGTAATCAATACTTCACCTCATTGACTCTCCTCAGGACTTTGAACGGCCCCACAAACCACAGGTTCAGCTGTCCACTAAGAAATGTATGATTGGACCGGTCCTTGTCTTCTACAACTTTTGATAATTTAGTTCCATTCTTTGATTTCACTATTTTCTATTCATTATCACACACTTCACTTGCCGCACTTTCAGATTCAAGCACAGTCGCCATTTCCGCTCCCGGCTGATCCTCTCTGCAAAACCTTGACTTACCATTGATGTCATCTGCGCTCTGAAAGTAAGGTTCAGTTCCGTTTAACTAGTTCTGGGGGCATTTAGTAGTTAGTTTGGGCAGGGAGGCGGTGATATTGAATTGGCAAGAGCTATTTCAAGTCAATGTAGTCTATTTCAATCTGGGGAAATCACAGCACACCATGCAAGCAAACAAATAGGTCATGCAATTTTTGTATTTTTGGTATTTTATTAGGATCCCCGTTAGTTCTTGCAAAAGCAGCAGCTACTCTTCCTGGGGTCCACATGAAACATGACATAATACAGAACATCAATAGACAAGAACAGCTCAAGAACAGAACTTACATGCAATTTTAAAAAAGGCACACGTAGCCTACATATCAATGCATACACACAAACTATCTAGATCAAATAGGAGAGTCGTGCCGTGAGGTGTATCTGTTTTTTAAAAACAGTTTTACACGTGAGGATGTCAGAAGTGAGGTGAATACAATCATTGTCAATAACACACTTGAGTGAAGGCCCTCGTCAATAGGGGATGATGGCAAAATAACAAGACATGCTGATAACATCAAAATAAGATAGAATGGCAGTCTCACAACAGTCAATGTCACACAAACGTCTCCATACTCACACAGTACACAAAGGTACATATTCACTTACATAAGCAACTAAATCTAGATATTGCAAAAAATAGACGCACTGATAAAAAAAGTGTATTACATTGTTGTATAATTACATATTTGGAACAAAACAAACATTGTGCATACACGCCATACATGGATATACTCACTCATACAGACATTAACATACACAGATTACACACACTGGCACAACTTAATCATTTATTTAATGAGCATCTACATCAATATGAAAAGGGAACCTTCCATGCCTACAGGACTATGACAGGTTATTGGAGGCTCGTGGTCATAAGTTACTATTCAGTTCTCCAATATTGGCCATAAGTAGCCCTGTAATGGTATTCTACCAGGCCAACCAATCAAACTCATCGAAGGGCCCTTGTGAAGCCTAGAGTAAGGTTTAGATTTACTAAGCATATGCAAAGGTAGTATACAATTCATCCAAAGGCAATAAACCAACACTGTGAGACAAAGGAATGTTTGTTTAAACTACCTCTTCAGCTGAAACTATAGTACGCCATAGAGACCAAACAGAGTTTCAGGGCTCTCGCAAGCTATTTGAAAAGGATGTTGAAATAACGTGACACATGGGGAAGCACCAGCTTGCCCAAAGTGATTAGCTAAGAGCAGAACACCTGACAGGGTGTTATTGGACAGGGGAAAGAAACCACCTGTCACAATATACACACATTGATTTGCACGTACACACACACCACATCATAAGCGCATGATCTAAACAAAGTATGAGCCAGAATCCTGTGACACATGGGTCTCATTAGGTTGGCCACGTTATTTCCCTGACTAATAAAAAACAGTATAGACCAGCATCATTTTCAAGCTGGTCCATGCTGGTCTGTGCTGGTCTATGCTGGCTAGTGCTGGTTGGATGCTGGTCAAGTTGGTCTGACCAGCATGGTTATGCTGGTTGGCCAGCCTGGTCTATCTGGTCAAACTGGTTTTACCAGCATGGTCTAGCTGGTTAGGCTGGCAGACTAGCTGGTAAAGCTGGTGATGCTGGTGACCATCTTATGCTGGTGATGCTGGCATGCTGGTGACCAAGCTGGTCCATGCTAGTCTATGCTGGTCAAGCTGGTCTACAAAACCACACCCATCATTATCATATTTCCCAGCATGCTCTATTGTAGTTAGATTTTTAAAATTGTTTTAGGCTGGCAGACTAGCTGGTAAAGCTGGTGATGCTGGTGACCATCTTATGCTGGTGATGCTGGCATGCTGGTGACCAAGCTGGTCCATGCTAGTCTATGCTGGTCAAGCTGGTCTACAAAACCACACCCATCATTATCATATTTCCCAGCATGCTCTATTGTAGTTAGATTTTTTAAATGGTTTGTTTCAATGTCTTTTTGTTTGTTGTGTTTTTGCAGATGTACAAGTACATTGATTAATTCATTGTATGCTACACAAAGATAAATAACATACATTTTTCTATTGCACCTGTTATTTGTGCCCGTTACTGAAATGGTTGTTCCAGTTTAGATTGCTTAGGTAGTCTCAATTACTCACATTTCTGACCCTAGCAATCATTCTGACTGCAGATTGTGGGTGAATAGAAGTTTCAATTGTTGGATAGCCCCACTCTTACTGGGATATAAATAGGAATTAAACATCACTGTGCAAGCCAGCATAATGTGACATAATGATGGTTTTTCTGGTGACCAAAACAGTGAAGGCTGGTCACCACCAACTACACAGCGAAGGTGGGTCACCAGCAAACCAGCATATGCTGGTATATACCGTTTTTTTTCCAGCAGAGTTGCCAGAGTTTTATAGGCATTATAATTTGTCCTTCAATTAGTTGTTGGGTTAATGAGGTGATTCAGGGCCCTGCATACAACCTTTCCCTGGAGAGAGACTTGAATGTGTTGACCACAAGACATAACAACGCTACCCCTGTGGAAATGACATGTTCACCCACAGTGAGAAACATACCAGCTCAGGGCAGTGAGGTAATTATAGGTAATTCCGTTGCTTGGTGACAACAATCACGCCACAACATAACATGTCATTAACGTACGTGATGTCTGAAAACTGTGGATGTGGGACCATACAAATGGTTGAATGGACTCATTACCTCGATTCAACAGCCTTAAGATGGTCGTTCAGGGCTATTGTAAAAATAGCCTTGTCCCAAGCTCATGCCACAGGTAGCCAAAGAAAACAGAGGCAGACAGATTAGGGGAATTATTTTCCATGTTAAACCCTTAAAGAGGTGGATATGCAGGGGGAAAAGAGGGGTTTCGCTAATCCTCTTATGTGGTTAAGTGGGTGTTTTGGACATTAGGCAGACCCTAAAAGCCTGTTTTCCGAGGAGAGTAACGTGACTCCGATCGAACATCACGTTTATGGGGCCTTTGCCACCTGAGAGTGGGGTACCGTTGTTCTCTTCATGTCAGTAGAAGTTAACTCCGTAGAGAGTTATTTCAAGTTGCTAGCTTCACGGTGGCAAGATTCTGTAAAACAGCACCACTATAGCTTTGTAGGCGTCATTGTCATCTCTCCCAATGCTCGCAAGTTCTAGATGACCAAAGCTTCAAACATTTATGAATCCCCCGTCATCTCTACCGCTGTTTATGTTCCCCCTGTAGGCACTCGTCTGATGCAACATGGAGATTTCAGCTGTTTGTAACGTCCATTCTGCCGTTTTTATTGAGTAACCCTACTAAGCCTGAAGAAGAGATTAAGAGTGTGGAAGCAAGCTAAGCCTGTGGGCACAGGTTCTGGTTTAAGCGAGCCACACTGCTTCCTGAGTTTGACTTGGAAAAAGAATGGACTTGTATGAGTAGATGTACGAAGATGCAAAGTTATTAATTGTGGGCGTCACCTTCCACCCACTTGTAGCAACTGGTAGGGAGGGGTAACCACAGCCAATCACTTCAGTATTAGGCAACTTGGTTGAGCGTGGGTGAGAAGTAACCACACTTGTTCTCTTTGAAATTAGACAACTGAATTCGACTAACAACTTTGTTGCTGGAGATCTGCTAGACCAGTGGTTCCCAACTTTTTCCTTTTCCGGGGACCACCAGATCATTGTCAAGAGCTCTAGAGAACCACCGTGAGTGGAATCACTGAATTTGATCAGTCAAATGTATCAGTGAAAGCTGCAGCCAAACTGCTGCTCTAGTGTAGTCAAAACTGTTCGCTGCTCTGGCACCCCAATGATGGAACAAACTCCCCCACGACGCCAGGTCAGCGGAGTCAATCACCACCTTCCGGAAACACTTGAAACACCACCTCTTTAAGGAATACCTAGGATAGGATAAAGTAATCCTTCTAACCCCCCCCCCTTAAAAGAGTTAGATGCACTATTGTAAAGTGGTTGTTCCACTGGATATCATAAGGTGAATGCACCAACTTGTAAGTCGCTCTGGATAAGAGCGTCTGCTAAATGACTTAAATGTAAATGTAAAATGTGTAACTAGTTGCGCGTTTTTAGTGGGAAAGATGCAAAGGATTCATTCAAATTTGATTTGGACTTTATAACCAACGGGAGAGAAGTTATCTCTGAAACTTTTGTTATGAGTTTATCTTGGGGGCTATATATTTGGTAGCTGTACAATTCATATTGATTGTTTGATTGATTGTGGTTGAGATCCATTGTATACATGTGACTCGTTTCAGGAAACTAGGCGTATGTCGCATGTCACTACTTCACAGGAGCGGCATTTGAACGCAAACAATTTTTTTAAATCAAAATGCGTTTTTTGGCAGAAATGCTTTCTGGAACATGTCAACTTTCATGTGCCTTAATAACAAACGTATATTCCATCCATAAATACAAATAAGATTGTTAAATTACAAGCTTTGTTGGTTTTGCCACAGAAAAAGACAGATCTACTGTACGTGTTGACAGTTGACAGTTTTTTAAAGATATAACGTTAGCCATCCAGAACTACAAAAGTTTAGCTACTTTTCTCAATAACATTGATGCCGTGCTACCTGTCCCAGACCTGCTGTTTTCAACTCTCTAGAGACAGCAGGAGCGGTAGAGATACTCTTAATGATCGGTTTTGAAAAGCCAACTGACATTTACTCCTGAGGTGCTGACTTGCTGCACCCTTGACAACTACTGTGATTATTATTATTTGACCATGCTGGTCATTTATGAACATTTGAACATCTTAGCCATGTTCTGTTATAATCTCCATCCGGCACAGCCAGAAGAGTACTGGCCACCCCTCATAGCCTGGTTCCTCTCTAGGTTTCTTCCTAGGTTTTGGCCTTTCTAGGGAGTTTTTCCTAGCCACCGTGCTTCTACACCTGCATTGCTTGCTGTTTGGGGTTTTAGGCTGGGTTTCTGTACAGCACTTTGAGATATCAGCTGATGTAAGAAGGGCTATATAAATACATTTTATTTGATGCCCTGAATTTAGCAAGCACTATCGACAGATCAGTTGGAAAAAGTGATGGGCTACTTTCTGTACATGCCACGGTCAGTGTGAACTGGAGTGACTTGACAACACTGGCCAAACAAGATGTAGCTACAAACAAAATGGAGTTAAATGGTTCCAGTCTGCCGTGAAGCGTTCATCCATGTATACAGGTAAGAGTCTAGTTACATTTTCAGATAAAAGTTTTTAATTGTGTCAGTCGTTTTTATTGCAAGTTAAAGCGTACTGTTAGTTAGCTGGCAATGCTAGCTTGCTAGCTAACATTATGTGTATGATCTGTGTAGTAATATTGTTAAAATCAGAAATCCATTTGCATTACTAGTTATAGCCTAATGTTAGCTAGCTAACATTGAACCTAGTTTGTTAGCTTTAGCTACCTGCAGATTCATACTACAGCTCTGACAATGTTTGTATTGGTAGTAGTACGAGTTGGGATTATGCCGGTTCATTGTTTATCTAGCTAGCTAACTAGATGTCTAAGCAAAAGACTCCACTTCGGCCAGATTATTACATGACCCATCAAATAGCCAGGTGTGGGGGTGATTACGGCCATCTATTGTATTTCATGAACATGTGTAAATGTCTAGACAATAGTGACCCATCCATTTAGCTAGATGTGGCTGGAGGGGTGGTTATAGCATTTCCTTCACACGACCAATCAATTTAGACAAGTGTGTTGGGTAAGTGTCATCTAATAATGATAAAATATTTGTATCTGGACACATTGCTTTTGATATTGCTACTATGCAAGTAACCACTTCACTGTACTGTTTACACCTTCTGTATCCTGTGCATGTGACAAATAAACAGATTTGATTTGATATAGCGTTGGGTTTACCACATGGCTTCACATGTGAATCCTTAAAGAAATGGGTGGGGCTAAGGCTTAAGAGGGCGTGAACGCTGCTGAATGGATGTGGACAAAGAATAGCTCTCCAGTAGGTGCACCAAAACATTCAAGGGCCATTTTCTCAAAAGTGGGGTTTATCAACTTTCAAAGCAGAATTACGTTACATTATCCAATGTAAAAAACACAATTTCAAATTTCGCTACATAAGACCAACTCGAAGGCGGTCAGTCATATTTGCGTATGGTGGGTCTCCTCCTGGTGGTGTGCACTTGCTACTGTTGGTGTGCACCCATCATGGATTTAAAAGCATTGGATTGGTGTAAGCATTGTTTAGGTGGAGTTTCCAACATTGTTAGATCCGTGGTGGGGAGTTTGCTGGTGCGCACTTTGGGAAAAGTGTTGAGAATCATCGGGACGCAACCTGCATTAGAACCACCCAACAAATGTGTCTGCAACCCCAAAGTAAAACTATCCACAAAATGCATTTCTTCACAATCAGAAAAGGTTGGCTTTTCCCCATTCTACTCTGCATTACCACTATCTTTGTTCTATATCTTAGACAGCTATCCTATTTTGTTAAAAATGCCCTCCGGTTACTGGACTTCCAGTACAGTAGCTCTCCACGTCACTGTGCCTGTCTCAAATGTATCCAGTACAGTAGCTCTCCACTTCACTGTGCCTGTCTCAAATGTATCCAGTAGAGTAGCTCTCCACGTCACTGTGCCTGTCTCAAATGTATCCAGTAGAGTAGCTCTCCACGTCACTGTGCCTGTCTCAAATGTATCCAGTACAGTAGCTCTCCACTTCACTGTGCCTGATACCCATCTACCGGATTCATGACTTTCCTATTAGCCTTAAACATTTGTGAGGAGGTGAATGTGTATGGATTCTGGAAAGATATATATGGGAACTGGCACCACTACTTTGAAACACTAACTGACAAAACGTTTGATGCTGGACAAGAACACAACTGAACCTACGAGTACAATGTTATTATGAAGCACTCTAAATATGTGTAGTTTGTGATTTTCAAAGGATGTTAATAGCATACAGCTGTGTTTGCTACAAAGATATTTTGATGAAAGAGGCAGAATCAAATGGGTGTTATTAACATCATTCGACCTCTATAGTTAACCCTGAATCGAGGGGCCGTAATGTCGCTGTTAATGAGTGAGTGGAATCATTTGGAATGAAAATTCCATAGTTCCTACTTCCGGTTGGGAATAGATTACTCTGTGTCCGAGAAGTTGTCCATGGGGTTTACCTGACTTTACTACAATATTGACCTGGGAAAATGGTTGCAAAGACTTTGTGAGACAATTTATAAATCGTCTCTCTAACACGTTTAATCTCGACTCATGACCATATTACTATTTCTCACAACCTCATTGGCACTGCCCCGGTGCCATTAAGTAAGATTGACGTCGATCGAGTTTTGACGAGGCAGAAACATTTTGTCCAGAGTGCCCAAGATATTTGACACAGTAGCAGATAGAAAAATAGGGGTCAACGGGTCAAAATAACAACAATTCTAAAGCTCAGAAATCTCAGCTCATTTGGGCAGAGCGAGGCCTCAAGTTACCCTTGTGTTGCTCTTTTTGGAGCGAGAGGGGTCATGATTCTTGACCAAATAAGTTTGAAATGCAGTGCGTATGTGCCCTTTAGGATTTGGTCTAGGAGCGTAGGTGGTGGGTAAACTACTTGAAAGGTTTCTGTTCCAGAAGTGGCACACAGGAGCCAATCCTAGCTGAGCCAAAACAGCTGCACTGAGCTGACCTGGTTATGCATCAACCAGTTGCTGGAACCTGCTTCAAAGGACAACGTGAAAAGAATATGATCATTTGTTCAACAGCACAATAGTGTGAAAATTGCAAGAGACATCAAAATGTATATTCTCCTACGACAGGATAGAAGGGTGGTTTTAAGGTTCTTTCTCCTACATATTTAAATGAGTCCAAATGCTGACACTTGAGTTGTCCCTGGGGTTGTGGAGAAAGTAGGCTAGAGGTTGTCCAGAGTGTCCATTTGTTATTTTATGGTCAGAGATTCTGGCGGATAGTTCTGATTTCTTGATACAAATGCACCGGGACATGCACCCCTAGACGTGGTAGGACATTAGGCTACAGAAGAGTGTAACGATAGAGTGACTTTTTTGGACTGTACAGTGCATGCACACATTGTTGATTGTTCCCCAGAGATGAATATTACCACAACTCAATTCAGATATGTGTAGATTAGGAAATCTCTAAAACAATGTCTCCAGGGCGTAGCAACAACCTGTTGTTTTAGTCTGCAGACTAAATGGGCCATTGAAGCTATTGAAGCTAAGTTGGGCCACCTTCAGCGTCAGTTCCTTTATAATGGCTGTGGAACTGGTGCTTAAGAGCAGTCAGCAGCCTCCATGACCCACGTATGCACCATCAAGTCATCGCTCAACAATGAGGAGAACCAGGGCTACGGTCCTAGTAAAACAGTGAAGATGCCAAGCACGGCTCCCAAAGTGCATGGGAAGCATGCATTTCTGTTAGGTTGGTCTGTAGAAGCTTGAATCAGCCGGAATGATATGACAAGGCAATTAGTTGTAAGAAATCCAGCCTGGAATTGAAATCAAGAAGAGTTAAGCTAGCCGAGGACTCTCAGAGAGGCTGACGCATCAGTGCAAATATTAAAGGGATAGTTCATGCAAAATTTACACTGAACAAAAATACAAACACAACTTGTAGATTCCCATGTTTCATGAGCCAAACTTAAAGATCTCAGAAATCTTCCATACTCACAAAAAGCTTGTTTCTTCCTAAATGTGTGTACACATTGTTTACATCCCTGTTAGTGAGCATTTCTCCTTCGCCAAGATAATCCATCCACCTGACAGGTGTGGCATATCAAGAAGCTTAATTAACAGCATGATTATTACACAGGTGCACCTTGTGCTGGGGGACAATAAAAAGCTACTCTAAAATGTGCAGTTTTGTCACACAACACAATGCCACAGATGTCTCAAGTTTAGAGGGAGCATGCAATTGGCATGCTGACTGCAGGAATGTCCACCAGAGCTGTTGCCAGAGAATTGAATGTTCAAAGTTTTAGAGAATTTGGCAGTACGTCCAACCGGCCTCACAACCGCAGACCACGTGTATGGCGTTGTGTGGGCGAGCGGTTTGCTGATGTCAACGTTTTGAACAGAGTGCCCCATGGTGGCGGTGGGGTTATTATAAGGGCAGGCATAAGCTACTGACAATGAACACAATTGCATTTCTCTATGGCAATTTGAATGCACTTAGTTTGAAGTGTTTTTGAGGAGGTTTCGGCTTGCAGTGCAGCATTGCTAACATTGGTTGGCATGTTTACATTCATGAATTTCTTAGATGCTAATATGCTAACTCCTGACTGTGGCAGAAGTAAATAATGTATTAATGTAGATTATTTCACCACAGGCCTTCAGACACAACAAGGTAAAAGGTAATTCAGCCAAAATATAGATTTTGCCTGAACTATACCTTCAAAATATCATCACAGCTAGCTAGCTGCAACCGAGTGGCTACTACTGGCTAACACCTCTGTCCCGAAGCAAGCACCAGTTAGCCTTGAGCTAGCCTCGAGCTAGGCCCATCTGCCGGCTAGCTGCAAGCGCGATATCAACCCAGAGCATATAGGACTGCTTTTTCTCTACCACACCACCGGATTCCTGACGCAAGCTCTGGACAATTACACCGTATCATCACAGCTAGCTAGCTGCAACCGAGTGGCTACTACTGGCTAACACCTCTGTCCCGAAGCAAGCACCAGTTAGCCTTGAGCTAGCCTCGAGCTAGGCCCATCTGCCGGCTAGCTGCAAGCGCGATATCAACCCAGAGCATATAGGACTGCTTTTTCTCTACCACATCACCGGATTCCTGACGCAAGCTCTGGACAATTACACCGTATCATCACAGCTAGCTAGCTGCAACCGAGTGGCTACTACTGGCTAACACCTCTGTCCCGAAGCAAGCACCAGTTAGCCTTGAGCTAGCCTCGAGCTAGGCCCATCTGCCGGCTAGCTGAAGAGCTAGCGCCACTGCCACTGCCACGAAGCTAGCACCAGTTAGCAAACACAATTCTACAATTCACAACCTCTCTTTCGCCATCGCCATCTGGCTTGGATTCTCTGTCGACACAACCACGTCTGAGCAGACCCCCTCCGTCTGAGCAGACCACCCCCCGGGCTACTAACTTTATACGCCGCGTGCTAGCTTAGTGGAGGCCTCCTCTGCTCCATCTACGGCTGCCCCCTGGACACTATGATCACTTGGCTACATAGCTGATGCATGCTTGACTGTCCATTAATTCACGGTACTCCATTCTGTTTATTTGTGTTTTACCTGTCGGCTCTGTGCTTTAACTCAGGATCTGTGTGTAGTTAATCCGACCCTCTCTGCCTAGTCGTCGCCATTTTTACCTGTTGTTGCTGTGTTAGACTAACACCCTGTTATTGCTGCTGTTATCTTACCTGTTGTTTTAGCTAGCTCTCCCAATCAAGACCTGCAATCACTTTATGCCTTATTGTATGTCTCTCTCAAATATCAATATGCCTTGCATACTGTTGTTCAGGCTAGTTTTCATTATCATTGTTTTGGTTTGCAATGGACCCTGTAGTTCCACTCTCCGTACCTCTGATACCCCCTTTGTCCCACCCCCCACACATGCGGTGACCTCACCCATTGAGACCAGCATGTCCAGAGATACAACCTCTCTTATCATCACCCAGTGCCTGGGCTTGCCTCCGCTGTACCCGCGCCCCTCCATACCCCTGTCTGCACATTATGCCCAGAATCTATTCTACCACGCCCATAAATCTGCTCCTTTTATTCTTTGTCCCCAACGCTCTAGGCGACCAGTTTTGATAGCCTTTAGCCGCACCCTCATCCTACTACTCCTCTGTTCCTCGGGTGATGTGGAGGTAAACCCAGGCCCTGCATGTCCCCAGTCACCCTCATTTGTTGACTTCTGCGATCGAAAAAGCCTTGGCCTCATGCATGTCAACATCAGAAGCCTCCTCCCTAAGTTTGCCTTACTCACCGCTTTAGCACACTCTGCCAATCCTGATGTCCTTGCCGTGTCCGAATCCTGGCTTAGGAAGGCCACCAAAAATTCTGAGATTTCCATACCCAACTATAACACTTTCCGTCAAGATAGAACTGCCAAAGGGGGAGGAGTTGCAATCTACTGCAGAGATAGCCTGCAAAGTTCTGTCATACTTTCCAGGTCTATGCCCAAACAGTTCGAACTTCTAATTTTAAAAATTAATCTCTCCAGAAATAAGTCTCTCACTGTTGCCGCCTGCTACCGACCCCCCTCAGCTCCCAGCTGTGCCCTGGACACCATCTGTGAATTGATCGCTCCCCATCTAGCTTCAGAGTTTGTTCTGTTAGGTGACCTAAACTGGGATATGCTTAACACCCCGGCAGTCCTACAATCCAAGCTTGATGCCCTCAATCTCACACAAATCATCAAGGAACCCACCAGGTACAACCCTAAATCCGTAAACATGGGCACCCTAATAGACATTATCCTGACCAACCTGCCCTCCAAATACACCTCTGCTGTCTTCAATCAAGATCTCAGCGATCACTGCCTCATTGCCTGTATCCGCCACGGGTCCGCGGTCAAACGACCACCCCTCATCACTGTCAAACGCTCCCTAAAACACTTCTGCGAGCAGGCCTTTCTAATCGACCTGGCCCGGGTACCCTGGAAGGATATTGACCTCATCCCGTCAGTTGAGGATGCCTGGTCATTCTTTAAATGTTACTTCCTCACCATATTAGACAAGCATGCTCCGTTCAAAAAATGCAGAACCAAGAACAGATATAGCCCTTGGTTCACTCCAGACCTGACTGCCCTCGACCAGCACAAAAACATCCTGTGGCGAACTGCAATAGCATCGAAGAGCCCCCGCGATATGCAACTGTTCAGGGAAGTCAGGAACCAATACACGCAGTCAGTCAGGAAAGCAAAGGCCAGCTTTTTCAAGCAGAAATTCGCATCCTGTAGCTCTAACTCCAAAAAGTTCTGGGATACTGTAAAGTCCATGGAGAACAAGAGCACCTCCTCCCAGCTGCCCACTGCACTGAGGCTAGGTAACACGGTCACCACCGATAAATCCGTGATAATCGAAGACTTCAACAAGCATTTCTCAATGGCTGGCCATGCCTTCCTCCTGGCGACTCCAACCTTGGCCAACAGCCCCGCCCCCCCCGCTGCTACTCGCCCAAGCCTCCCCAGCTTCTCCTTTACCCAAATCCAGATAGCAGATGTTCTGAAAGAGCTGGAAAACCTGGACCCATACAAATCAGCTGGGCTTGACAATCTGGACCCACTATTTCTGAAACTGTCCGCCGCCATTGTCGCACCCCCTATTACCAGCCTGTTCAACCTCTCCTTCGTATCATCTGAGATCCCCAAGGATTGGAAAGCTGCCGCGGTCATCCCCCTCTTCAAAGGGGGAGACACCCTGGACCCAAACTGTTACAGACCTATATCCATCCTGCCCTGCCTATCTAAGGTCTTCGAAAGCCAAGTCAACAAACAGATCACTGACCATCTCGAATCCCACCGTACCTTCTCCGCTGTGCAATCCGGTTTCCGAGCCGGTCACGGGTGCACCTCAGCCACGCTCAAGGTACTAAACGACATCATAACCGCCATCGATAAAAGACATTACTGTGCAGCCGTCTTCATCGACCTGGCCAAGGCTTTCGACTCTGTCAATCACCATATTCTTATCGGCAGACTCAGTAGCCTCGGTTTTTCTAATGACTGCCTTGCCTGGTTCACCAACTACTTTGCAGACAGAGTTCAGTGTGTCAAATCGGAGGGCATGTTGTCCGGTCCTCTGGCAGTCTCTATGGGGGTACCACAGGGTTCAATTCTCGGGCCGACTCTTTTCTCTGTATACATCAATGATGTTGCTCTTGCTGCGGGCGATTCCCTGATCCACCTCTACGCAGACGACACCATTCTATATACTTCCGGCCCTTCCTTGGACACTGTGCTATCTAACCTCCAAACGAGCTTCAATGCCATACAACACTCCTTCCGTGGCCTCCAACTGCTCTTAAACGCTAGTAAAACCAAATGCATGCTTTTCAACCGTTCGCTGCCTGCACCCGCACGCCCGACTAGCATCACCACCCTGGACGGTTCCGACCTAGAATATGTGGACATCTATAAGTACCTAGGTGTCTGGCTAGACTGCAAACTCTCCTTCCAGACTCATATCAAACATCTCCAATCCAAAATCAAATCAAGAATCGGCTTTCTATTCCGCAACAAAGCCTCCTTCACTCATGCCGCCAAACTTACCCTAGTAAAACTGACTATCCTACCGATCCTCGACTTCGGCGATGTCATCTACAAAATAGCTTCCAACACTCTACTCAGCAAACTGGATGCAGTTTATCACAGTGCCATTCGTTTTGTTACTAAAGCACCTTATACGACCCACCACTGCGACCTGTATGCCCTAGTCGGCTGGCCCTCGCTACATGTTCGTCGTCAGACCCACTGGCTCCAGGTCATCTACAAGGCTATGCTAGGTAAAGTGCCGCCTTATCTCAGTTCACTGGTCACGATGGCTACACCCACCCGCAGCACGCGCTCCAGCAGGTGTATCTCACTGATCATCCCTAAAGCTAAAACCTCATTTGGACGCCTTTCCTTCCAGTTCTCTGCTGCCTGCGACTGGAACGAATTGCAAAAATCTCTGAAGTTGGAGACTTTTATCTCCCTCAACAACTTTAAAAATCTGCTATCCGAGCAGCTAACCGATCGCTGCAGCTGTACATAGTCCATCTGTAAACTACCCACCCAATTTACCTACCTCACCCCCCATACTGCTTTTATTTATTTACTTTTCTGCTCTTTTGCACACCAGTATCTCTTCTTGCACATGTTCATCTGATGATTTATCACTCCAGTGTTAATCTGCTAAATTGTAATTATTCGATTTATTGCCTACCTCATGCCTTTTGCACACATTGTATATAGATTCTCTTTTTTCTACCATGTTATTGACTTGTTTATTGTTTACTCCATGTGTAACTCTGTGTTGTCTGTTCACACTGCTATGCTTTATCTTGGCCAGGTCGCAGTTGCAAATGAGAACTTGTTCTCAACTAGCCTACCTGGTTAAATAAAGGTGAAATAAAAATAAAAAAATAAAAAAACAGACAATTTGTTACAGCTGATCATTTCTGATCAAATGTATCTCATTAAAAAGATGATCTCAGACTAACAACAACCAGCTGTTATTATTTACAATGGAAACACGAGAGAGAAACATCATGTTTATCGTAATCCGCGACCTCAGTTCGGTTCACACATTGAGCGGCAAACACAAGGTGAAATTAAATTGGTTCTAGCTGGCAGAATCATGAGGCAAATTAGAAAACAAATTGGAACACACTAAACAAACACCACAAAGAGCTATTCATCCAAAATGGAGGTTTATGGATAAAAAACTTCTCCAATCTTTTTGGTCTTATAACAAAGAACAAAAACATATACAGGATAAATTACAAATCAGACTACCAGAACCCACTGGATTCAATCCAAATGAATGAACTACAGAACAAAATACAAACCCTCCAACCCAAAAAGGCCTGTGATGTTGATGGTATCAAAAACAAAATAATAAAATATACAGACCACAAAATCTAATTAGCTGGTTTTAAACTCTTGAACGTTATTCTCAGCTCTGGCACCATCCCCAATATTTGGAACCAAGGCCTGATCACCTCATTCCACAAAATTGGAGACAAATTCGACCCCAATAAATACCGTGGGGTATGCATCAACAGCAACCTTGGGAAACCTCAGGAAATCCTCTGCAGCATCATCAACAGCAACCATGGGAAACCTCAGGAAATCCTCTGCAGCATCATCAACAGCAACCTTGGGAAACCTCAGGAAATCCTCTGCAGCATCATCAACAGCAACCTTGGGAAACCTCAGGAACTCCTCTGCAGCATCATCAACAGCAACCTTGGGAAACCTCAGGAACTCCTCTGCAGCATCATCAACAGCAACCTTGGGAAACCTCAGGAAATCCTCTGCAGCATCATCAACAGCAACCTTGGGAAACCTCAGGAAATCCTCTGCAGCATCATCAACAGCAACCTTGGGAAACCTCAGGAAATCCTCTGCAGCATCATCAACAGCAACCTTGGGAAACCTCAGGAAATCCTCTGCAGCATCATCAACAGCAACCTTGGGAAACCTCAGGAAATCCTCTGCAGCATCATCAACAGCAACCTTGGGAAACCTCAGGAAATCCTCTGCAGCATCATCAACAGCAACCTTGGGAAACCTCGGGAAATCCTCTGCAGCATCATCAACAGCAACCTTGGGAAACCTCGGGAAATCCTCTGCAGCATCATCAACAGCAACCTTGGGAAACCTCAGGAAATCCTCTGCAGCATCATCAACAGCAACCTTGGGAAACCTCAGGAAATCCTCTGCAGCATCAACAGCAACCTTGGGAAACCTCAGGAAATCCTCTGCAGCATCATCAACAGCAACCTTGGGAAACCTCAGGAAATCCTCTGCAGCATCATCAACAGCAACCTTGGGAAAACTCAGGAAATCCTCTGCAGCATCATCAACAGCAACCTTGGGAAACCTCAGGAAATCCTCTGCAGCATCATCAACAGCAACCTTGGGAAACCTCAGGAAATCCTCTGCAGCATCATCAACAGCAACCTTGGGAAACCTCAGGAAATCCTCTGCAGCATCATCAACAGCAACCTTGGGAAACCTCAGGAAATCCTCTGCAGCATCATCAACAGCAACCTTGGGAAACCTCAGGAAATCCTCTGCAGCATCATCAACAGCAGACTCCTACATCTCCTCAGTGAAAACAATGTCCCGAGCAAATTTCAAATTGGCTTTTTACCAAATTACCGTACGACAGAGCACATATACACCCTGCACACCCGAAATGACAAACAAACAAACAACAACCCAAAACGTATCATGTTTTGTTGATTTCCAAAACATTTTTCTCTATTGTTATGCTTCTTCCAGGGGGGTTGTTATGGACTGTGCGTTGCTGGTGAATGAAAAATCCTAACCGTCTTGAATAATATACCTGTGGCAAAATCCCAGGGCCAATTGATTTCATAGTAATCGAACTAGGATCTGCCCTAATTGAATTACCATGGACTTGTCTCTCTAATACACAGATAGAGCTCAGCTGCTTGGATACAGAGCAAGAGATCTCTCCAACAAAAATGTCAATATAATCATGGAGGCCTAAACTTCCTCAATAGGTAAGATCTGGACTTCTGTTGCTACTCTGTCATTATGGCTACCTTGGCTACCTGGGATCACTAAATGCTTCGTGAGGACGGACCCCACATCCAGCCCTAACTGGGGCAGGATGTCCACACCCCTCTGAGGAGAGACAGCCCGTTGCGAGGCCTTATTTTGAACTCTTCAACAACAGAAAAGACTTGTATGGCCCGAAGATGTTTTGGCTATCATTCAGAGCCCATTTGGGGTCTGGCCTCTCAGATGTAGACTGCCCCCACTTCTCCATAATTATACACATCACTACCCTGATCCTGCAACCATCATGCAGTCACATTGCCAGGTGTGCTCTCAGTCTCAATGCACAATTTTTACTCTGAGGGGAAATGAGGCAGAGAGAACAAGGGATGATAGTATCAATGAAAAGAACACACAGGGACACACAGCAGTGGGGAATGCTGTGGAGCCTGTATGCCAGATTTACTCGAGGACTGCCGCTGAGATGACTAGGGTAGTCATTAAGGTGATCCATTCTAGGCCCTGCCCCTGGAGATCTGGTCGTCACGGTTACAGGCTATCGTGACATGACTGGTCCAATTGGAAGGCCTTGTGGCTCAGCGACAGCTCGTGACAGCTTCAGGTCAACCCCGGCCTGTCCGGAGAGTTATGTAACTCAAATGGCTCACTCGCTCAATTACACACGCTCACTCTCAGACAGTCATCTTCCCTGTCAATTAAAGAGGCGGTGCCAATCTGAAAAGATGTGCTGCCTGGCAGGCTGCCATGCATGGGCCAGGGCATTCTCTCCTCTGTTGATCTGTCACCCAGCGATTAGATAGTAAAGAAGCAACAGGATCCCGGTGCTGAAACACTTTCATTCAGGAGTTCATCCACAACATCATGCTGTTGAGTGTGCAGCAACCTGCAGAACAGCTGACACAGAGTTCTAGAAAAGGAGTCAGTCAGGCATGCCAAACCATGGCTAGTGATTTACATGGTGCATTGAGGATTATGTATCAACAGTAAGCATCATGTTAACTGTCACATGTCTGGGACTGCAGGTGATGTTTTGAAGATCAGATTGCCGGTGAAAGGTTTGAAATTGAAACAGTGTCTGATGAATGGTCTTCACTGGGGTTCTACTAAGCTAAGATGGTCATACCAAGGATCATTAGCCCATAGAAACGTATTGAATAACAGATTCATACATGGAAAAACAGATAATAATAAAAAAAACTCTAAATTAAGTTTGTTTTAAAGTGTCTGTCCTATATTTGAGAGGCAAAAGAAAGATCAGGAAAAATGTATAAAACATTTTGACACATATTTAACCCCCTTTTTTTTTTTTGCACTAAACTGTTCCATATATACTTGCATTCATTTTTTCAAACTTGCACCAGTGTCACGTTTCTGACCTTATTTCCTTTGTTTAGTCTTTATTTAGTTGGTCAGGACGTGAGCTGGGTGGGTATTATCTATGCTATTTGTTTCTATGTGGGGTTTCTTGTTTGGCCTGATATGGTGCTCAGAGGCAGGTGTTAGTCATTGTCTCTGATTGGGAACCATATTTAGGTAGCCTGTTTTGTAGTGTGTTTTGTGGGTGATTGTTCCTGTTCATCTGGTCTGTGTTCACTAGTTCGGGACTGTAGCGTCTTCGGTTCTTTCTGTCAGTTTGTTGTTTTTGTTCGTTGTTTAAGTAGCCAATTAAAATATGGATTATCATCACGCTGCAGTTTGGTCCTCCTCTCTTTCACCCGAAGACAGCCGTTACAACCAGGCTACCTTCAGACGAGTCTTGTGAGGATCCTACATGTACAGTGCCTTCGGTAAAGTATTCAGACCCCTTGACTTTTCCCACATTTTGTTGACTTATTCTAACATTTATTAAATTTATATTTTCCCTCATCAATCTACACGCAATACCCCATGATGACAAAGCAAAAACAGGTTCAGACCATTTACTCAGTACTTTGTTGAAGCACCTTTGACAGTGATTACAGCCTCGGGTCTTCTTGGGAATGACGCTACACGCTTGCCACACCTGTATTTGGGGAGTTTCTCCCATTCTTCTCTGCATATCCTCTCAAGCTTTGTCAGGTTGGATGGGGAGCGTTGCTGCACAGCTATTTACAGGTCTCTCCAGAGATGTTCGATTGGGTTCAAGTTCGGGCTCTGGCTGGGCCACTCAAAGACATTCAGAGACTTTCCCCGAAGCCACTCCAGCATTGGTCTTTGCTGTGTGCTTAGGGTCATTGTCCTATTGCAAGGTGCAACTTCGCCCCAGTCTGAGGTCCTGAGCGCTTTGGAGCAGGTTTTCATCAAGGATCTCTGTATTTTGCTCCATTCATCTTTGCCTCGATCATGACTACTCTCCTAGTCCCTGTCGCTGAAAAACATCCCGACAGCATGATGCTGCCACCACCATGCTTCACTGTAGGGATGGTGCCAGGTTTCCTCCAGACGTGACGCTTGGCATTCAGGCCAAAGAGTTCAATCTTGGTTTCATCAGACCAGAGAATCTTGTTTCTCATGGTCAGAGTCTTTAGGTGCCTTTTGGCAAACTCCAAGTGGGCTGTCATGTGCCTTTTACTGAGGAGTGGCTTCTGTCTGGCCACTCTACCACAAAGGCCTAAGAAACAAAAACTAGAGCACAGGAAACACACTGGTAGGACTTGACGAACTGGCAAAAGACAAACCGAAAACGCAGGTATAAATACACAGGGGATAATGGGGAAGACGGGTGACACCTGGAGGGGGGTGGAGACAATCACAAAGACAGGTGAAACAGATCAGGGTGTGACAGATAAGCGATTTGGCATACGGTCCCCAGTTACTGGCCACCTTACTATTTTGTTCAATTACAAGATATATCCGTTTAATTTTGTTTAAAAAAAAGACACCAACCTCGTATCCGAAGTGTTTACTAGATAGTTGACTAGTTGGCTAGCGTTCCAGCAAAAATGTTTTGCCTTGTCTGTCAACTTTATTGCGTAGCCCGTTGCGCCCTCCTGTAGACTCTTAAAAATGGTTCTTCACCAACATCTTCTTCAGTGTTGTAACCAAATAATGTCTCATTTGTTTTACAGATTAATCTTATGTTTTGAGAAGGTAGATGACAGTTTCATACTAACATATGAATGAGTATGAATAATTTAGGTAAAAAGTTGGATATTAAATGTGTGGTCTGTCTCGCAGTCAAGTTTTACAAAATACAGCGTGTCCCACAAAATGTGAATATATATAACCTTTTTTGAAAACTCTCAAAATATAACTGAATTTATATAAACTGTAATGAAAATCAGTGGTCAGCTAGCTAGAAGGGTGTCTTTAGTCGCAAAATGTACCGTTATTTTCATTCAAGTTAATTTAATCCTCCAACCGCTAGAGAGTGTCCGAAGTCAGGGGGTGTCCGATGTTAGGGAGAAATTAGCTACAAGGTTGCTGGTTCAACCCCTGCATAGCACTGCATTATGTGTAACCCAGGAGGCTAGCACGGACAATAACTACCATGGTGCTAATTGGATCCATGGGAGATGTATTGTGGAATATAAACACTTCTAAGGAATGGAAACCATTTACATTTTTGGTGAACTGTCTTTGTCCTCGTATCTGATTGTCTTTGGGATTCAATTCATTTCAGCTAGAATCATCCCATTGGGTAAAAAGTCAATTAGGCCCTAAAACTCTCACAGCAGTGGTGAAATGCATTACAAAGACACTCACAGGTGGTATAAGGATATGGGCGTACACATATTTACTCACACACAAATATACAAGTAAAATAGGATATAGCATACAAAAAAATGCATTTGGAAACAATAAACACACACACAGACATGCACACACACACCATCATGGCACGTGGGTGCGAATACACACTTGCAAAGGCAGGGGAACTGCAAAGGCAGGGGAACTCACTTGAACACTTAAGAGGTATTGGGGGTAAATACGCACACGCACGCACACACACCTGTGCAAATACACTCACAGTTATAGCTTAAAGTATTGTTTTATATATTATGCCTGGCAGTGCCAGGTTCAAGCCTGTCCCACCCTGCTCTGTGACAATGACATGGTTTCCTGTTCTTTCTCTACAACAAAGAAATAATAATAATATCCAAGACAACTTCACAGGTGAATTCCAAATAAAAAGTCTAACACATGGCTACAGTAAAACAAACAGTGGGCTATTGCATTTCTCCCTAAAGTGAATCCATGAACACACACAATAGGGCTGTCATCTGATTAGCACTTTCTAAAAGGAATGACAGAGAGAGAGAGAGTAGGGCAAGAGAGAGAGCCTCAGATTACATAGACCCACAAATTATTCCAAAACAAATCCAATTTTGATAAACTCACATATCTATTGGGTGAAATACCACAGTGTGCCCTCACAGCAGCAAGATTTGTGACCTGCGAAGAAAAAGGGCAACCAGTGAAGAACAAACACCATTGTAAATTCAACCCAACCCGCATTTCACGGTAAAGTCGACACTTGTTGTATTCGGCGGTGGTGACAAATAAAGTTTGATTTGAACCCATATTTATGTTTATTTATTTTCCCTTTTGTACTTTAACTATGTGCACATAATTATAACACAGTGGGAGCCAGGAGTAGAGAGGGAGAGTGAGAGGGGGCGAGAGATAGAACCGGAGAGAAAGAAATTAAAAATATGAACGAACGTAGGAGTAATCAACAGCTGCTGATTCAGACTGATGTAAACAAGTAAGAGAGCAGAAGGGGGAATGACTCACACTCACACCTAGCAAGTACTCATTCACACAAGCACAAACACACAGCCACTGCATGTACACGAGGGAAAACTAGCACTTCATAGGAACACTAATGATCTCCGTCTACTGTATATCACCTATACTATGATTCACAGAATTACAAACTCTCATACATGATCACATGCAAAACACAACAGATGCTGGTTGGTAGCTACACATACAGTACATCTGTATGACGCACATGCAGACATAGACATGACAACTCAGACCCCCACACACACATGATGCACTGAACCACAGACACGAGCACAGGCACAAAAACACACATAATGCACTGAACCACAGACACGAGCACAGGCACAAAAACACACATAATGCACCGAACCACAGACACGTGCACAGGCACAAAAACACACATAATGCACCGAACCACAGACACGTGCACAGGCACAAAAACACACATAATGCAACCGAACCACAGACACGAGCACAGGCACAAAAACACAAAAAGGCCAACACAAAACCATTTAGCCAGCCATCATCTGTCCTTATGTCATTCAAGGTCCCCGCAGAACATCACACACATTTTATATACTTAAGCAATAAGGCCCGAGGGGGTGTGGTATATGGCCAATATACCACGGCTAAGGGCTGTTCTTACGCACAACGCAGCAAGGAGTGCCTGGACACAGCACTTAGCCATGGTATATTGGCCATATACCACAAACCCCTGAGGTGCCTTATTGCTATTATAAAACTGGTTACCAATGTGATTAGAGCAGTAAAAATAAATGTTTTGGCATAAACGTGGTATACGGTCTGATATATCACGGCTGTCAGCCAATCAGCATTCAGTGCTCCAACCTGTAACGACTGTTGGTGGAAGAAGGTGAGGACCAAGGTGCAGCGTGGTAAGTGTCCATGTTAATATTTATTTTAACTCAGAACACTAAGACAAAATAATAAAAATAGACCAACACGAAACAGTTCTGTCTGGTACAGAGACAGAAAACAACTACCCGCAAACACAGGTGGGAACAGGCTACCTAAGTATGGTTCTTAATCAGAGACAACGATAGACAGCTGCCTCTGATTGGGAACCATACCAGGCCAAACACATAGAAATACAAAACAAAGAACAACATAGAACACCAGACATAGAATGCTCACCCAAACTCACGCCCTGACCAACCAAAATAGAGACATAAAAAAGATCTCCAAGGTCAGGGCGTGACACAACCACCCAGTTTATAATTGACATTATAGCCATACAAAAACATGAGCTACTCTCATGTTTGCAGTGTGTTGTTCAAGGTCTTCATCCAAACACACTAAACATGGATTTATACAGTACATAAACACTCTGCTAACATGTGACCAAAGACACACAGAATTGTTCGCAATTTGGTTCCTTCCATTATGTTGTCAAGGCATTCAGTTTTAATATCACAAAAGTTTGTACAAACTGTACACACGTGACAAAACACACATGCATACACACACAGTAAAGTCTACAGACACTCAGTAATCATCACAAATGTGCATACAGTACTCAGTAATGCGTTCTATTTGACCTTGGGTAAATACCTGCCACTCACTGTACCTGCTAACTCTTTCAAAGAACTTTAGGATAGTGCAGGTAAAAGACTGTCATGATAACCCAACATTGCTCGCAGTCATTGCTCTGACCGAACCACTATTGGACTATGACCGCATACTATTCTGATGAGTTGGATGTCACTCCATTCTTAACATTACTTATCTGACTGTCAAACATTTGAAATAACAGTAGATATGCAACAGTATACAATAACCAATTGTGTCGTTTGTCCTTCATGCATTAACTGAACAAGGCTGTCCTCTTGTGTTGATAAGAGGGACTGCATGAAGGAGACTGTGCACAAAACAGTAGGAACACCTGCTCTGAGCAGGTGAATCCAGGTGAAAGCTGTGTCATCTACACTGATTGATGTCAGTGTGGATGAAGGGGAGGAGACAGGTTCAGTGTGGATGAATCAATCAGTGTGGATGAAGGGGAGGAGACAGGTTAAAGAAGGATTTTTGGGGTCCTGTCAGCCAATGAGAGGCAGCGGTAGCAACAGGAACGAACGGGCCAGAAATGGCCGGGAGTAGTGCGGACAAAATGGAGGAAATTGAAAAAAAGATGGTGAAGCAACAGCTGTGCTGGAGTGCAAACAATATGGGTGTCAGTTCTGATGATATGGAGCGGGAGGATGAGGGTCAAGGACCGGAATGGTCGGTAGTGGAAAGACATAAGAAGAAGAAAGATCATGATACAGAAAGCAATGGAGCATCTAGTAAAGAAAGCATAAAGAGGTCCAAGGTAGGAAGCAAGAGTAATGATGTGTTGGAGTGGAATGTGGTGATAGTGTTTGATGAGACCACAGGGCCTCATTTACATCCTATCTGACTAACCAATGTCGTAAAGAAAGGGGTACGTGAAGTGAAATTAGCTCGGTTCATTGGAAATGGTATATTGTTCATATTTTGTGGTAGCCAGGCTCAGCAATAGAAGAATGTGAAAATGGTCAAGTTTAATGGGAAGAAGATTAAAAGCCATGTCCCTGGTGTTTACGCTAGATTGAGGGGAGTCATCACTGGGGTCCCAATATATATGTCCACAGATGATATTAAAGAACATGTGAAGGGAGGAAGAGTGATTGAGACCAAAAGGTTGATCAGTAGGAAAGAGGGTCAAAGAAGCGAAAGCTTATCAGTGTTGCTGAGATTTGAGAAAGTCTTGCTGGGAAAAGTACAGATAACATTCCTTAGTTTCAATGTTAAAGAATTTGTTCCATATGCACTGCAGTGTTTTAAATGCCAAAGAATGGGAGATGTAGCTGCTCAGTGTAAAGGAAAGAAAATATGTGCCAAGTGCGGAGGGCAATATGACTACGATGAATGTGGAAGCAATGTG
Source organism: Salvelinus alpinus (assembly GCF_045679555.1). NCBI lineage: Eukaryota > Metazoa > Chordata > Actinopteri > Salmoniformes > Salmonidae > Salvelinus > Salvelinus alpinus. Next base: position 36,585,374 of record NC_092114.1, read on the forward strand.
AAGGTTACGTGCTGTAATTGTGGGGGTGTAATTGTGGGGGAAAACAGAATTTGGTGAATGCCAGGTTCAGAGAGGGGCTAGAGAGGCTCAGAGAAATAGGATCAGTCATGATGTATCGTATGCAGAGGCTATAAAACAGATTGGTAGAACTACAGTGTGGAATGATGGAGCTTCCATGACTGCTGCTGTACTAGGTGGACCTACTGTCAGACTGATGAAGCTTCCATGACTGCTCCTGTACTAGGTGGACCTACTGTCAGACTGATGAAGCTTCCATGACTGCTCCTGTACTAGGTGGACCTACTGCCAGACTGATGAAGCTTCCATGACTGCTCCTGTACTAGGTGGACCTACTGTCAGACTGATGAAGCTTCCATGACTGCTCCTGTACTAGGTGGACCTACTGTCAGACTGATGAAGCTTCCATGACTGCTCCTGTACTAGGTGGACCTACTGTCAGACTGATGAAGCTTCCATGACTGCTCCTGTACTATGTGGACCTACTGTCAGACTGATGAAGCTTCCATGACTGCTCCTGTACTATGTGGACCTACTGTCAGACTGATGAAGCTTCCATGACTGCTCCTGTACTAGGTGGACCTACTGTCGGGGTTGGTGCTTCTGATGGTCCTGGCGTGGTTTCGAGGCCTGTTCAGAGATCTTGTTATGAATATGCGGTGTCAAATGACACTTTGATAATGAATAAAGTTGACTTCATAGCTTTTATTGGTAAAGTTATCAATACGACTCGGGTTGTGGAAAGCAGAAATGCCAGGTTGAAGGTTATTGTGGAGACAGCAAAAGAGATATTGGGGGTAACAGATGTTGCTGTTGAAATGGTTGTTGACATGCTGAACAATCCTATGGGTGGAGTGTTTCAGTATGATATAGATAAAGGTTAATGGGGTTGGTGAGGGGAAGAAGTTAGTAGGGATTTATTTATATTTTATTTTCATGGAAGTACAGAATTGGACAGATCATGATTGATCGTACATTACAGCACAGTAGGTGGCGGCATGCACTTAAACGATTGTTTACAGACCGCCATGATATAGAAGAAGAAGAAGAAGAAAGATTTTTAAACCTTGAGACATGGATTGTGTGTGTACGTACCATTCAGAGGGTGAATGGTCCACCACCCAAAGGACATCCAGCCAACTTGACACAACTGTAGGAGGCATTGGTGTCAACATGGCTCAGCATCCCTGTGGAACGTTTTCGACATCTTGTAGAGTCCATGCCCCGACGAATTGAGGTTGTTTTGAGGGCAAAGGGGGGTGCAACTCAATATTAGGAAGGTGTTCCTAATGTTTTGTACAATGTATATTCAGTATCAGTTGTGCTTCAAAGAAAAACAAATTCTCTGCTCGTTATCACTCATTATTACCTGGCTTGTAAGCTTACATCTGTGTTCGAATAACAGAAGCTTTATGCTTCTTAGTAGAGTTGTGCCTCTCACTTGTATCAACAAAAGTCTTGAGCACATAGGCTACATTTATTGGAGTCAGTGAAAGTTGTGCCACCAACCCATGACTCAACTATACAGAGCTGCAGGCCTCTGAGAGCAGCAATGTCAACCCTCTAAAGCAGAGTTGTCACTCATTCCATGGAGGGCCTAGTGTCTGCAGGTTTCTTGTTTTTCCTTTCAATTAAGACCTAGACAACCAGGTGAGGGGAGTTCTTTACTAATTAGTGACCTTCGTCAGTCAAGTACAAGGGAGGAGCGAAAACCCGCAGACCCTCGGCCCTTCATGGAATGAGTTTGGCAGGTGCTCTAGATCAGGGTTTCCAATCTCGGTTTAAAGCCCTGGCACTACACAGCTGACTGAAATGATCAAGGCTTGATGACGAGTTGATTATCTGAATCAGCTGTGTAGTGCTGGGGGGAAGAAAAAAAATGGCACCCAGGACCAAGAGTTTGGGAAATCCGTCTCTAGAGCATAACATAGGAATGTCATGTATAGAGCTAGCATGATTCGTTACTCTACATAGAACGCTCCTCAATAATCTCCTGAATACAATACATGTTGGACCCTAACGGTTATTTCACTGTGGTGCTGAGGGGCCAGTCACAACATGTTCCATTCAAGGTAACAGGGATAACATTTTCAGACTGCTGTTTCAGATCAAGGACTCTCATTTAAGCCCTGCTCGCACCAGATTTGTATTACTATAGAATGTCGGTTATGTAATTATTACCCCAGCATTTTTCCTCATTCACAATGGACCGTTATGATGGAAGCCTGGAGCCTCTTCTGGGCGTGAAGATATTTCAAATGTCTAGGGATAGCCTAACGACCTTCAGTTTGGAGAAAGTCAAAATAATGCATATCAGTAAGAACCAGGAACTGTAACCTACGCAGACATGTAATTACCTGACGTATTTGGCAATTTATCAATTCATTGGCACAATATCGTCCACTTCGTCTTTTAAAAGAGAAGTATGGCACTAGGAAAGTTGATTATATGACAAAACAGATCATTAATCTGTAGGCTACGTGCATAGCACTTTGTTTTAAGCATCCATTTTTTCCCATGTTCTTACCCAAACTGGGTGCAGCGCCTGTTAAACGCTGTAATATCCCTCAAAACACAGCGATGACGATTCGCACGGGATAAGTATTATCAGAGGACCTTGGAGTTTGCCGAAAAACAGTAGGTCTTTAGGACTGGGCTAATGACATTCCTGCCTGGTAAAAATGTATGACATGGCAGATTGGGACAGGACTAAAATTACGGATGTGTTGATTTGTGCTCGTGCACATAATTACATTACCTGACCTCCCGCAGTAAAACGTATCCTGTCCAAATAGGGCTAAAGAATGGCCTACCCTACACACACCTCCTCCACACTCAAGTCTGCCATTAGGGGCAGGTCAATAATATAAAAATGGCATCCTTTCCTCATCTATTTTCCTTTATCTGCACTGATGTGAAAATTAACAGGACAGGTGAAGTAACTGGACAGTTGATATTTCAAACCTTGGTTAATATCCACCACGTTGTTTTCGTTTAATTTTACTGAAGATCAGTAAGCTGAAGGATGGTCTCGCTACTGGTGTCCCCCAGGGCTCAATACAAAGTCCTCACTGATTATATACTAAACAAAAATCTAAACGCAACATGCAACAATTTCAAAGATTTTACAAAATTACAGTTAATATCAATCAATTGAAATAAATGAATTAGGCCCTAATCTATGGATTTCACATGACTGGGAATACAGATATGCATCTGTTGGTCACAGATACCTTTCAAAAAAGTAGGGGGGTGAGTATGCAGGAAGAACTGGGACATTTTCAGCTTCCAGGAATTTTGTACAACATGAGGCCATACATGTGGACTGCGGTTGTCAGGCCGGTTGGAGGTACTACCAAATTCTATAAAATGACGTTGAGGCGGCTTATGGTAGATAAATTAACATTTAATTATCTGGCAACAGCTCTGGTGGACATTGCTGCAGTCAGCACGTGAATTGCACACTCCCTCAAAACTTGAGACATCTGTGGCATTGTGTTTTGTGATAAAACTGCACATTTTAGTGGCCTTTTATTGTCCCAGCACAAGGTGCAACGGTGTAGTGATCATGCTGTTTAATCCGCTTCTTGATATGCCACACCTGTCAGGTGGATGGATTATTTTAGCAAAGGAGAAATGCTCACTAACAGGGATGTAAACAAATTTGTCCACTAAATTTGAGAGAAATAAGCTTTTTGTACATATGGAACATTTCTGGGATCTTTTATTTCAACCCATGAAACATGGGATCAACACTTTACATGTTGCGTTTATATTTTTGTTCAGTGCAAATTGCTCTGGAGAAGAGTCTGTTAAATTACTAAAGTCTTGAGTTATAGCAGTCAACAGCACTGGAGTAACCGTCAACACTTAAAATAAAGATTCAGCCAACAGATCTTAAATCAAAGGCATTTATTTTGTGAAAACTTTTTCTCCACACAGCAGCCAAGCCTCAGCACTGGTAGTACATTAGCATCAAGACAAGATTTCAAAGATGTTAAACATGGCTATAAAAATGTTCTCACTCACTGAGGAAAATGGTTGTAACAAACCGCTCCGATTCGCATCAAAACAGTTAAAATATTATTTACTGGATTATTTACAAAGCCATAGATTATTAGTTTTATTTGATTATGAATCATCAACAGTTACACCTCTACAGTGTGACTCGACTCAAAAGTAGTGGAGATTATACCAGAAATCATGTCCACAATTAGCCTGTCAAGGACAATGATTAAGATATTGTTTTGCTAGCTAGCCAGAGACCAAATGGCATATTTTGACTTCCAGCACAGTGCTCTCGTTGCACTGTAACAGTTGAATATATATATATATAGAGGAGAAAGTAAAATGTTTTAAATGAGCCGTATGAAAGATTTTGGGCTCCTGAGGGGCGCAACGGTCTAAGACACTGCATTTGGGGCGGCAGGTAGCCTAGTGGTTAGAGCATTGGGCCAGTAACCGAAAGGTTGCTAGATCAAATCCCCAAGCTGACAAGGTAAAAATCTGTCGTTCTGCCCCTGAACAAGGCAGTCTATCCACTGTTCCCTGGTAGACCATCATTGTAAATAAGAATTTGTTCTTAACTGACTTGCCTAGTTAAATAAAGTTTAAATAAAAAATCTCAGTGCAAGAGGTTTGAATCCAGGCTGTATCACATCCGGCGTGATTGGGAGTCCCATAGGGCGGCGCACAATTGGCCCAGCGTCGTCCGGGTTTGGCCGGGGTAGGCCATCACTGTAAATAAGGATTTGTTAACTGACTTGCCTAGTTAAATATAGGTTACAACATAATAATATAGCATGGCTTTATCCCACTGCTGTGTCATTGCAGCTGAATACTTAAATACCTATATATAGCTTAATTCTCATCTGGTTCAGTGGCTTTAAATGGCATGGCATTAATACACAATATTGATGTAATTGAGTTATACATATTGACTTATAAGTAGCTTAACAAAAGTACTTATAAGTAGACTAAATCATTTGTTTTTGGGTGAATTCAACAAATGATATAGTTAAATGGACTGAAATAGTAGATGCCCAAGTTGGCTGAATCATTTACTTAATTGTCATAATCACTGGCTCTGTAAACTCAATAATTAATTTCACACATGCATAAATGTTAGTAAAATACTCTAATGTGGACATATTACCCATATCAGCACAAGAACACAGCCGACTGGTTTGCTTCCCTATACCAGCCAATAAATGTCCCCTTTACCCGCTTATAAAAGGACACTTCACCTCAAAAGTCATTATTATTAAACATTTACACCCGGTATGAGAAAATATTTTATTGCACCTCTTCATAGAAATAAAGCTTTCTTATGTTATGGCTTTAATTAACTGAGGAAGATGTTCCACATATCTAGCTGTACGGCGTTCCTCAAGGATAACATTGGACAATAGGCCTATCTCCCAAACCAATGCTGTAGGTACAGATAATCCTATCCAATGGTATCATTTTGAATACTAACAGGACAGAAACAGTACGTATAGGGATGTGGAAGCACTTTCCTAATAGAGACCAGGATCCATTTAAAATGCTAATTAAGGTTATAAACTAAGTGCAAGTTATGAAAGAGGACAGTTAGTAGTATTTGTGGACGTGGTCTCTCCCCTTTGACAGAGAAGTTTGGACTTGAGACATGCAAGACAGCTGCTCCTCACAATCATCTGAGAAGATATTATAGATCATCAACATACTTGGGTTTGTCATGTGCTCCCAACAGCTTGTGAGTTCATTAAAATGGAATCCACGAGTTCATGACTCTGGGGAAGTAGATAAAGGGCCATCATTGTCAAAATCCCAGAGTATCCACCCACTGAATGACATTCTGGCTTTCTTTGTGCTGTGTAGCACTTCATAATGCCCGTTAGTTGTGATTTACCCAGACTTTAAAACAAAACTCCACCCAAAAACTACATTTCGGTATTTGTTTCATTAGTCCATTGTTGATATAGTCCCAAAATGTTTAACTTTCAAAATACAGAAATACACCCGGTATGCGGAATTTTGCATCATGATAAATGCATCATACAGGCTGTATTTCTGTATTTATAAATCTTAAACATTTTGGGACTACATCAACAATGGACTAATGAAACAAATACCAAAATGTAGTTTTTGGTCGTTTTTCTTTAAAGCCTGGGTAAATCACAACTGACAAACTTCATGAATTTGACTTCGTGTTTATGCGTCTACTCTGTGTGTGTGTGTGTGTGTGTGTACCATACACTTGCATGGGGAAGGTCCTTCTCAACTACCAAACCAAATGGCTTTTGGGGAATTTAGTGTTTGAACATTTTAGAGCATGAACAAGATACAAAAGATGTAATTCCAATACAAAGCTCAATTGCAAATTCTCTCTTTGATTCGAAATATTACTGTTTCAGTCCACCAACCTTTATCTGAGCTTGATCTGCTCAAATTGCTAAACTTTCCAAGCAAACAGTGTACAGGACCCATCATGCTGCATCCTTAGACACAACAGCACTTCTAGACTTCTACCAGCGGACCTAAAACGTTCTGCCAAAATGCCTCCTTCCAGGCTCGAGCTTGAGGAATGTTCGACTTGAGCTTGAACATTCAACCAAAAATTCTGGCTTCTTCACGGTTTGAGCTTGAGCCAGGGGTGGACGATGGTGAGGATGGAGAGAATAGAGGAGGCCAGGCCGCAGGCCCCCACGAAGCCCTGGCCGGTAGGGTAGATGCCCAGCCGGTCCAGCGGGATAAACACGTCACATGCATTCTTCAGCAGGTCCAGCAGCAGCGGTGGGTTGCTGCGCAGCACCGTCCCCAGCAGGTGGAACTGTCTGCCGAAGCGTTCAGACAGAAGGGGTAATATGGCCACAGGGAAGGAGGAGGAAGAGGGGTGGGGGTGGGAGAGGTCTCCGTTCTCGGGGGATGGAGAGGAGGTCCAGGTAGCATTTGACCCCCCGTGGGAGGAGCGGGCCTCACGCTCCATAAGCAGGCGGATCTCATAGGCATCCCGGGTTAGGTTGAGGATGAGGGCAAAGAGGTAGTACCTGTAGAGAGAGAAATGTGTAAGAGCGTGAGAGAGATTAATGTAAAACATGAGACAGTAAAGATAGTGCATGCCCAGAAGAGAGGATGTAGAAGACATTAAACAAAAGAAAAAGTGGCAGAGGGAAAAGAAGAGGGTGAGTTAGAGGTAGAATTAGAGAACAAAAGTGATAGAAAATACACGATATAAACTAAAATATGTCGGCACCCCTTCAATTTAGTGGATTCGGTTATTTCAGCCACACCAGTTGCTGACAGGTGTATAAAATCGAGCACACAGCCATGCAATCTCCATAGACAAACATAGGCAGTAGAATGGCCTTACTGAAGAGCTCTGTAATAGGATACCACCTATCCAACAAGTCAGTTCATCAAATTTCTGTCCTGCTAGAGCTGACCCGGTCAACTGTAAGTGCTATTATTGTGAAGTGGAAAACGTCTAGGAGCAACAACGGCTCAGCCGCGAAGTGGTAGGCCACGCAAGCTCACAAAACAGGACCGCCAAGTGCTGAAGCGCGTAAAAAGCGTCTGTCCTCGATTGCAATGCTTACTACCGAGTTCCAAACTGCCTCTGGAAGCAAAGTCAGCACAACAACTGTTAGTCGGGAGCTTCATGAAATTGGTTTCAATGGCAAAGCAGCCACACAAACCTAAGATCACCATGCGCAATGTCAAGTGTCGGTTGGAGTGGTGTAAAGCTCGCCGCCATTGGACTCTGGAGCAGTGGAAACGCGTTCTCTGGAGTGATGAATCACGCTTCACCATCTGGCAGTCAGACGGACGAATCTGGGTTTGGTGGATGCCAGGAGAACGCTACCTGCCCCAATGCATAGTGCCAACTGTAAAGTTTGGTGGAGGAGGAATAATGGTTTGGGCTAGGCCCCTTAGTTCCAGTGAAGGGAAATCTTAACGATACAGCAAACAATAACATTCTAGATGATTTTGTTTGAGAAAACCCTTTCCTATTTCAGCATGACAATACCCCCATGCAGAAATAGTGTGGAAGAACTTGACTGGCCTGCACAGAGTCCTGACCTCAATTCCATCGAACACCTTTGGCCCGCAGACTGCGAGCCAGGGCTAATTGCCCAACATCAGTGCCCGACCTCACTAATGCTCTTGTGGCTGAATGGAAGCAAGTCCCCGCAGCAATGTTCCAACATCTAGTGGAAAACCTTCCCAGAAGAGTGGAGGGTGTTATAGCAGCAAAGGTGGGACCAACTCCATATCAATGCACATGACTTTGGAATGAGATTTTCGACGAACAGCTGTCCACGTACTTTTGGTCACGTAGTGTAGCTCTAGGGAGAGAATGTAGGTAACAACTGCCAATAATAGGACAACTCAAATACACCGACTCCCAATACAGTTTAGGACTTAAGGTTCCCAATTATAAGTCACCTGAAGGATCTCTGGCTCCACTTGTCCTGGTCCAGTTTGGGCAGGAGGCCCGCCTTGCCAGCCCACAGCACGTTGTCACAGGCGAAGTACATGGCCTTGTTAAGGTGGGCCACGGTCAGGCAGAGACGTAGCACGCTGTCTGAGAGGTGCACTGCACGCTTCGCTGCTTCTACAGCCTCTGCAGAGTTCCCCAGACGCATCACTGGAGAGAGAGATGTGAGACCCAGGAAACTGAATTGAGGCACAGTGAAATACCAATGGAGAGTAAGCCTGAGCCATAATCCTGAGACACAGAGGTGCCGCATTGACTTACAAACATTGACTTACACTTCCTTGTTAGGCTTATATGCGTTTCCAGTTGTTTCACCATCTTCAGGAACTCAACGCCTGACCCACCCTTCTGGAGAGTGTAGCCTAGCAACGTACAGGCATACTGTGCAGCCCTGTGTGAACACAGAAAATGAATGTGTGTCAAAATCTGATTATATCTATTTTACTATAGTTTAGTCATAGTTTACATCTTGTGATGAATAACTTGGGCACAATGTTTTTCATGTCAAGGGCAACTGGTACTTTCATGTAGCTAGCCATCAGTATAATACTAAATGTAATTGGGACTATGCCCACTTGATAAGGAAAGGCTGGACATTAGCATTGTGCATGAGACCCCCTCAATTCGAATCCAAAAATCAGCTGTGGCGCAGTAATTTACCCAATAAAACGGGCAAGCAGGCAGTGACAACTGCAGCCCAAAACCGACTTTTTATAAATACATTTTTCGTTATTTGTATTTTTTCGTCCTCTAACATTCATATTTTGTATGCTCATGGATATCAGTTTACATTGACTGCTAACTTTCGTGCTAGCTGATATTAGCTAGCTGATATTAGCGGACTAAACTCCCTAGCTACTGTATTCGTGTAATGAATTTAACTTGAAACCTACCAGCTGATTCTGACATGACATACTACTGTCTGAGAAATCAACTCTCATGACATTTTTGCTAGCTACTGTACCTGAAAACGCGCTCCTTGGCTTGGCTCTGCGAGTTGAATCGAACCCAAGAGTCCATTCTCACGACAGGTAGACTACCACTTCCGTTCACTTGCAACCGTGGATTAGGCCTGTGCTTTGTTAGCTAGCAACGTTCTATACCGTCTTCTGGCAAGAGCAGCCCAGTGCTATATACACAGTTCAATATGTCCACAATGTGCCCCACACGTCTGCCAACAGCTTGTAAAATGTAGATTTATTTTTTACTTGAAAGTGCTAAGGAGTTAGCTTCACATCACCTTTACCCATGGACGGAAACAGTGGAGGGACACAATAGCGAAAGACCTTTCCCAGGGTAATCATTAGCTACGTAACTTAATTAACTGATAGGAAGTTCGTGCACAGCATATTGATTGTATTGTTCATGGCATTAGTCGATTCGTGATTTTTTTGCGCAGCACGCTATTGTATAAGCGATAGCATAAATTAAAACGAACGATTGTAGTTATTCGAACACAACAGTCAAACCAAGACTCATTACCGTGGATTATATTTGCTGCGAAACCTCATACCGCCACATGGGGGTGACTCACACACACAGAGGCCAGACAAAACACACAACCAATTTGGAAAAAAATGGCAGTACATTTTATTTTAGTGTGTTAATAGAAAATAAATTAAGGAAAACAATCATGATCAAGAGGAATAAAACAAACACAAAACATAATATACTCCCATATGTGGCACTACCAGATCCACGGAGTGCTGAAATAATAAGTGCACAACCGTTGTACTACAGGTCAGGGGGTAATAAAGGAGTGTGAATCACTCTGGAGAGGTACTGTACTTGGCATTATCTCTATTTACTGAAACACTATAAAACATTGTAAGATGACAAACCTGTTGTAGGCGGAGCAAAATTAAAATGCCAGCTACGCCCATCAAATTCCATTCTAGTGGACCATATTAGGCAATGCTGCACAGTAATGTCTTGTCAACATCAACACCACCTGTGTATTAAATATCCTCTGCAACTCAGTTCACAACTGTTAAAGTATTCCCACTGCAACATGGCACCAGCCCTGAGTACAGGCTGGTCAGCTTACAAACACAAAGCAATAACCCATGAAGGCTTTTCAGTTGAAATGGAGAGGAACCTCAATGCTATCAGAACATCTTGTTTTCATCATCTTCTATATTACAATCTTTTCATTCTTTCCATTTCCTTGGCTGGCAAGATACTCCACATCCTTTGGGACTCTCCCTCTAATCTTCAAACTCACATCTCATACCCCTTCGCATTTCCCAACCGCCTTTAAATCAAACTTCAAGCTCACTCCTCAATACCTGCCACTTTACCTACTGTATGACCTTCTCAGCCTAGTCTTTGCTCCCTTCCCCTCCGCAATTCCCTATAATATCTACCTCTCTTCAAGCACCCATCCCTCCATCTCTTCAGGACCGCAACCCCTTCCCTCCCTACATAGTTTCACCTAAACATCTCATCTCTGGCTCTCCATCAAAGATAAATGTTGTAACTTCAGGCAAACCCCACGCTGTCTCAGCATTTTTTAAATATTAAACACTACAGTCAATTGGTTTCATTGGACACTAAAATGCTAACGTCGGCTGTTGTTAAAAGCCAGACCCAAATTGCAGCACAATGAGCATACGGTACATCAGCATGGTTCCTGCCTTCTCTAATGCGCACAAGAGGCTAATCTCTTCAGTAACAATTGTTAGTTTAGTTGCCGTTGCAAACACTCATAATCTAACTCGGACAAGAGTCATTAGTCTCCTCGTGGGAGTTGGAACTAGGAATTGGGGCTGTAAGGGTACCACTGGAGGACTGTCGTATCCCACAGTGCCCCTCTCTCAGTGCTCGGAGTGTTGTTTCTTGTGGAAGGTGGATCGCATGCGGCTCCAGAACGAGTGGTTCCTCCTGTTCTTCCTCTCACTGCCGCGGACCGACTCCGCCTCGCGTTGGCGAATCTGGCGGACCAGGGCGGCGAAAACCTCGTCGATGTAGTAGCGAAATGCAGCAGAGGTCTCGAAGAAGGGGCACTGGAACTCCCTGGCCAGCTCCTTCCCCTCCTCTACTGACACCTAGTGGAGTGGAGGGAAATACCATTTTGAAAGCCAGTATACAGATAAAACCTACAGACATGAGACAATTGTTATATACAGTATATGTACCAAACAGTCATGATGTATATGTTACGGTAAGTGTGTGGATCTACAGATTCCCCGTCTCCTTGGTAAATCTACAGATTCCCCGTCTCCTTGGTAAATCTACAGATTCCCCGTCTCCTTGGTAAATCTACAGATTCCCCGTCTCCTTGGTAAATCTACAGATTCCCCGTCTCCTTGGTAAATCTACAGATTCCCCGTCTCCTTGGTAAATCTACAGATTCCCCGTCTCCTTTGTATATCTACAGATTCCCCGTCTCCTTTGTATATCTACAGATTCCCTGTCTCCTTGGTAAATCTACAGATTTACCGGGGAATCTATAGATTTATCATACCAGTCAGACAGGCAATCTGTAAATCTCCCAGTAAATGTGTAAAGATAGGCCTTTTGAATAGTAGTAAGATTTGAATGCTGCCAGATAGTGGGCAAAACCTACTTTAGTGCCAAGACTACCAATGTGCATCCCTCTCCCCCTCCCTCCTTCTTCCTTCCCACAATTCTCACCTGTCTGAGATGGGTCAGGTCAGACTTGTTGCCCACCAGTACCACGGGGGTGTTGGCGGTGCGGCGCACACGGTCAATGAGCTGCTTGAACTGGCGCGCCTCCTGTAAGCTCCGCCTATCTGTGATGGAGTAGGAGATGATGAAGCCCTCGCCCGCCCGCATGTACTGGTCCCGCATGGCTGTAAACTCCGCCTGGAGAGGGCCGTGTGTGTGTGTGTGTGTGTGTGTGTGTGTGTGTGTGTGTGTGTGAAAGAGGCAAAAGTGGAGCGAGTGATTAAGGACTGGTACAGAAAGGATAACAGCAAAATACTTAGATAACATTACATATGCTACACATACACCCACACATTCATGTACTGGTATGAGTGTGAGCGTGTACACCTGTGTACACCTGAGAGCATGCAGAGAATCAATCACCAATACATCGGTCTGTCTGTCCTACAAGCTACTAGAGGAAGAACATAAAAAATATTTGAATTTAGATTACTCAGAAGTTAAGGGTCACTTGAGACAGTGGACTGTCTAGGTCACTCAAAGCATTAGCTCTCTAAACTCAATGCCCTGTGTGTGGACACTTCCCTGAATTTGGTCCGGTATGAACAAACACAGTCATGGGCATGTATTATAGAACATGTACATGACCATATATAGAACATGACTAACATCATAAGTGAGCCATGCATGAGTCTATGCATGAGTCAGACAGGCAAAGACACGGTGCGGGGAACGGGTGAGAAAGACATATTATGTAAGTAAAAGAAGGGAGTAGATTGTGTGAGCATTGCTTAAACAGAAGTTGAGAAGAGTAAAGACTTGGATGTCATGACAATGAAGGGGAGATATGTTCTTCTGGGTTTGCTTTGATAAATAATTATCTTACATTGCCAATGATAAGTTATCATGCTAATAAGAATGATTGAATTGAATGTAATTGAGAGACAGGAACAGACAGTCAGAAATGATTGATTTTATAGGAAAGTGAGCATCGGGATAGAGGGAGAGGGTTTCCCCTCCTCTATCTGATCTAATGTGAAAAAACTAGACAGATGAAAGCAAATTCCCAGTCCTTCCAAGGTGTTTTTCCCCTATTGCTTTCACCTATCCTATGTTTACAGATCAGTAGAGGAAGGAGAGGAGGCGAGGAAGCCATATTAGACTATCGAGAATGAGATGGAGGCGTGACGTTTTAATGGAAGCCCTTTGTGAGGAAGTTACCTGTCCTGCTGTGTCCAGTATGTCCAGGTTGGCTGGTTCATCGTCGATGCGGATCTGTGTCTTGTATGCATCCTCTGGGAGAGACATTGAGTGGTATTTTAATGGCTATACAAGATAATTGTGTAGTTACGTCATAGGCCGTGGTTCATCGACTCTGGTCGATGCTATGCAGCGTGCATGTGGGCTTTATCAAGTCACGCCAGGTGTTCTCTTGTTTTGGACTTGCGGTTCCTTGTATGAGTTCTGACATTTCATGCTCGCAAGGTAAGTATTGTTCTTGGAACCATAGGGTCTATACCCTAAATGGGGCTCTGACAGTTCAGGCTTCTCGGGTAAGTATTAGAGGAAACTTCTGACTTCTGTAACCCCTTTTTGGAGCCGGTGGAACCTGTGTGTGCTTGGGGTGCCGTGGGCCTCCTTGTTTGGTACCCTCTGAGTCGGCTTGGGGAGTGATTGTATGTACCCATAGTATGTTATACAGAGTAACCGACTGAAAGGGAACATACAGTTATTAATATAACTAATGTTCCCTGAAGAATGGAACGAGGTAGAACATATTTTGGCCACACACGTCAGGGGATTTGTGCTCGCTGAAAAACAGTTCTGAATTGAGGAAATGGATGTGAGCCCTGGTATTATAGCCAGGAAGGCGGGGCATCCGAGGGTGGGCCTCGGCATCCATTGGCCCGTTAGGCGTGATTTCAGTTTTTCAAGTGAATATTATTGGCTGTTGACTCCCCGTAGTATGTTATACCTCGTTCCCTCCTTCAGTAAGTTTTGTTGATGGTGGTGGAAAACGATGTCTCAAGCGCTGCTCTAGAATCTTCTATAAGTGTTCAATTGGGTTGAGATCTGGTGACTGAGAACGGTCATAGCATATGGTTAACATTTTCATGCTCATCAAACCATTCAGAGCCCTGTGGATGGAGGCATTGCCATCCTATTGGGGCATAGCCATGGTAGCCAAAATAATGGTCTGCCCAGCATTTTTATATATGACCCTAAGCATGATGGGATGTTACCATTATTCTGGCAGTTACATCTATCTACTCACCAGCCAGTTTATTAGGTACACCCATCTACATTTACATTTACATTTAAGTCATTTAGCAGACGCTCTTATCCAGAGCGACTTACTAGTACTGGGTCGGACCTTCCTTTGCCTCCAGAACAGCCTGAATTATTCAGGTGATGGATTATACAAGTCAGACACGTTCCACAGGGATGTTGGTCTACGCTAACGCGATGGCATCACACAGTTGCTGCAAACTGGACGGTGGTACACCACCGCCAACAGCCTGTACCATTAACACCAGGCAGGATAGACTCATGCTGCTTATGTCAAATCCTGACTCTGCCATTGAATGATGCAACAGGAACCGGGATTTGTCAGACTCAACTGTCCGGTTTTGGTGATTGCTTGTCCGCTGAAGCCGCTTCTTCTTGTTTTTATCTGATAGGAGTGGAACCCGGTGTGGTCGTCTGCTGCAGTAGCCCATCCGTGACAACAATCGACAAGTTGTGCGTCCCGAGATGCCGTTCTGCATACCACTGTTGTACAGCGCCGTTATTTGTCTGTTCGTGGCCTGCCTGTTAGTGTAGCACATGGGGGTGTGTGAAACTTACTCCTCAGCCTGAAGTATGCCCATTGCGCCAGCATATAGCTAGCTTTTCACGTAGCGCTGACTGGTAAGACGCTTTAGTAGGGCAGTCACATGTCAGAGGTCCCGAGTTCGCGCCAGGTATGGGCCGAAACGGGAGGAAGTGGTACTCGCTAAGCAAGCAATGTGACGTCTTTTACAGCGCGACGTCCTTGCACGATTCTTGCCTTTCTCTTTTGCCCACAGGACTTCCACTGACTGGATTTTTTGTTTGTCGCACCATTCTCGTGAAACCCTACACACTGCCGTGCGTGAAAAGCCCAGGAAGGCGGCCGGTTTTAGAGGAACTGGATCCGGCGTGCCTGGCCCCGATGGTCATACCACGCTCAAAGTCGCTTAGGTCACTAGTTTTGCCCATTCTAATGTTAAATTGAACAGTAACTGAAAGCCTCGATGCCTGTCTGCTTGCTTTATATAGCAAGCCACGGCCACGTGACTCCTGCACTTTCCATGACAGACTGACCAGGTGAATCAAGGTGTTGCCTTACTGATGTCACCTGTTCAATCCACTTCAAATCAGTGTAGACGAAGGGGAGAACACAGGTTAAAGAAGGATTTGTAAGCCTTGAGACAATTGCGACATGGATTGTATGTGTGCCATTCAGAAGGTGAATGGGCAAATCAAAAGATTTAAGTGCCTTTGAACGGGGTATAGTAGTAGGTGGCAGGCGCACCTTTTTTAGTGTATCTAGAACAGCAACGCTGCGGAATTTTTCATGCTGTGAATCAAGAATGGTCCACCACCCAAAGGACATCCAGCCAACTTCACAACTGTGGAACGCATTGGAGTCAACATGGGCCAGCATCCCTAAGGAAGACTTTTGACACCATGTAGTCCAATTGAGGCTTTTCTGAAGGCAAAGGGGGGTGAAACTCAATATTAGGAAGGTGTTCCTGATGTTTTGTACACTCAGTGTATGTAAATACAGTACCAGTCAACAGTTTGGACACACCTACTCATTCAAGGGTTTTTCTTACATTTTTACTATTTTCTACATTGTAGATTAATAGTGAAGACATCAAAACTATGAAATACATATGGAATCATGTAGTAACCAAAAAAAAAGTTAAACATATCAAAATATATTTTAGATTTGAGATTCTTCAAAGTAGCCACCCTTTGCCTTAATGACAGCTTTGCACACTCTTGGCATTCTCTCAACCAACTTAATGAGGTAGTCACCTGGAATGCATTTCAATTAACAGGTGTGCCTTGTTAAAAGTCCATTTATGGAATTTCTTTCCTTCTTAATGCGTTTGAGCCAATCAGTTGTCTTGTGACAAGGTAGGGGTGGTATACAGAAGATAGCCCTATTTGGTAAAAGACCAAGTCCATATTATGGCAAGAACAGTTCAAATAAGCAAAGAGAAACGACAGTCCATCGTTACTTTAAGACACGAAGGTCTGTCAATACGGAGAATCTCAAGAACTTTGAAAGTTTCTTCAAATGCAGTCGCAAAAACCATCAAGCGCAATGATGAAACTGGCTCTCATGAGGACCACCACAGGAAAGGAAGACCCAGAGTTTTTTTATTTCTTATTTTTTTATTTCACCAGGTAGGCCAGTTGAGAACAAGTTCTCATTTACAACTGCGACCTGGCCAAGATATAGCAAAGCAGTTACCTCTGCTATAGAGGAAAAGTTTGTTAGAGTTACCAGCCTCATAAATTGCAGCCCAGATTAATGCTTCAGAGTTCAAGTAACAGACACATCTCAACATCAACTGTCCAGAGGAGACTGCGTGAATCAGGCCTTCATGGTCGAATTTCTGCAAAGAAACCACCACTACAGGACACCAATAAGAAGAAGAGTCTTGCTTGGGCCAAGAAACACCAGCAATGGACATTAGACCGGTGGAAATATATGTCCTTTGGTCTGATGAGTCCAAATTGTAGGTTTTTGTTTCCAACCACCGCATCTTTGTGAGACGCAGGTTAATGACCCAACACACCTTCAGGCTGTGTAAGGGCTATTTGACCAAGAAGGAGAGTGATGGAGTGCTGCATCAGATGACCTGGCCACCACAATCACCCCGACCTCAACCCAATTAAGATGGTTTGGGATGAGTTGGACCACAGAGTGAAGGAAAAGCAGCCAACAAGTGCTCAGCATTTGTGGGAACTCCTTCAAGACTGTTGGAAAAGCATTCCAGGTGAAGCTGGTTGAGAGAATGCCAAGAGTGTGCAAAGCTGTCCTCTAGGCAAAGGGTGGCTTATTTTTGGTGTGGTTTAGGGGGCCAAATTTGAGCAAATAGGAGTCGCCGTATTTTGATCAGAGACCAAGCACTCTCACCTATGGTGGGGTCATGGTCTTCAGGGAACCTGTGGCTGATAAACTGCATTATAATAGCTGAGGAGAGAGAGAGAGAAAGAGTTCAGTTTTAACAAGCTTCATAGGCACTGCATCAATAATCCAAAAAGGAGAAATCAGAAACAAACTACAGAAGATCAGAAAACAGAGTGGAAGAACGAGAGAGAGAAAGAAAGGGTGATATTGACATCATAATTCCTCTATACGGGAGACTTTATTACATTTCCCAGGTTGTATCACACACACACTTCCCCTCCCTCTCGTCTCGTTGTTGTTCTTCCTCCAGGCATGCAGTGGTTCACGCACATAGATAACACACACACACACACACCTCCGCAGCATCAGTGTACACCCACTCTAGTTTCCATGACGATAACTTGCACAGATGAAATCAGAATGACGCTTGTTTTTATGACCCATCTCTCCCTCCATCCCTCTGTATCCTCCCTCTCTCCGATGTTTTGACTACTTTGCTGTGCACCTATACCAGGTGAACTCTGCCAGTCTCCACAGCAACAGTAGCCAAGAAGAGGAAGGCGGTTGCTAGGCACTGAAGCGTCTTCCTGACAACAGGCACCCAAAAGGCACCCCAGACTGCCGTAGAAGGCAGCCAACGCCCATGCTTACGAGAACTCTGACTGCCTGACTGCACTTGGAGGGTGTGTGTGTGTGTGTGTGTGTGTGTGTCTCTCTCACATACAAACACCCACACATCTCACTCATAAAAAAAAAAGAGGACATTAGGAAAAGTAATGTAAATCAAGACCGAGTTGAAGAAGAATAGTCGAAGTCAGAGATAATATGTAAAAAAGAGGAGCAAGACAGAAACAAAGACATGCACTAAGTAAGAGTGAAGAGTACAGTTAAGTGTAATTCTGAGTGTGTGTGTGTACTCACCGCTCTTCCCCACTCCCCCCTCTCCCAGCATCACCAGCTTGTACTCGCGGGAGAGACCCCCAGAGCCTCGCGTTGACTCCATTTACACTATGAGGAGATAGAGGTGGTGATTAATACACATATACTCTTTACACACACAGGAACCGGCACATATTGACACCCCAATAATTCACATAAATATACACATACATATCCATTTTTGGTCCCAGTTTATTAAGCCCAGGACTATTGAATAGAACTGCAAAGGAGAGTGTACAGAGTTGAAAGTGACTAACACACAGTACCACACATGCCAATGTGCAATCTTGCCATCATGTGTAAAGCACTAAAGCTACTGACAAGAGATGAGGGAGGAGATGGAAAGAGAGAGAGAGACACACGCACACACACACTGACAAACTTGAACATCAATATCCATTCACTGTTGAAAGTCGAGTTAGTCAACCACTGAACCATACAGTAGATCTACTGAATAGCGATGAAACAGGTGAACGAGTTTTCAGGGACAGAAGTGGAGCTATACAGCCAAGTCTAGTCTACTTTGCCACCCTTAGAAATAAAAACTATTCAACTCATCAGATCCATTTGGTGTGTGTGTAGATTGATTTAGGAGAGTCAGATGACTTCAGTTTATTAAATTGGTCTACGCAGCAGCCAGCAGCACTCACGCGGAAAGAGGAACCGACTCGTATCGACTTGATGGGGCAATCATGTGATTTCTCGGTGGAAGGCGAATGTGTGACATTGACCACCACAACCCCAGGCAATGTCATCATACCTATTATTGCCATTTTCCATAGCGATATCGCCTAGCTTTCCCTTACCAAAAATACTATATTTGTGCTATATTAAACTTTAATTTAAATTATGAGAATAAATTAATTACATATTTATAATTGATAAATAGGCCTACATAAGCACATATTTACTTATCATTAGGGCCTAGGCTAATAACGGTAGACCTATGAAGGGATCACATTATCTCAACGATGGAATGCGGAGACAAAATATTTTACAAAGCCGGTTCATTGTTGTCAGGACAGAGGCAGATTGAACAGACAGAATTTGGGAGGTTAAAAATAGATGTTCATATCCGCTTGGGAGCAGCTACGTTTTTTGACTCGGTTTTATGTAAAATATGAGGTCTGAACTTCAATAACGCCTGACTGAGCTCATGTCCGTGCACCATTGCCTAACGTTTGATCCAAAAACACAAAGGAGTGGATGGTATTGTAGTATATTGCCGAGTTGTTGTTTCCTCCCTCGCCCTGATAACATCACTACACGGGCTACGTGATTCAAGGGAGTCTCCAGGCTTCAGATGGCTCAGGCCTCGAAGTTTGTTATTGAAATGCAGATTAAATATATACTCTCTGTACTAGCCTTATTCAACGCCCAAAGTTAGGGAATTTCATTTTTAGAGACTACTTTTATTGCGCTTAGTTTAGTTAAAAGTTTGTTGCACTATTGTCACGTTGTTATAGACTACAATGTTACAAACAGTGAGTCGGCTACAATGTTTCAGCTGCCAAAAATATACAAGATATTTGCTAAACAAGGAATGAGATTAACACTGTTTCAAATCATTGGATTTCTGACAAAGTCGCAGTGAAAACTGCATCCGTTGCAGTCACTGAAATAGAACAACCATTTGATATACTTTATTGGCTACTTTGAAACAGGATAACTAGACTTAACAGGATAAACAACAACATTTTAGAGGGCAATAGTGAACCTTCAAAAGACTGCTCAAGTAGCGAAATGAATTGTGTGGCTGTATGTGACATGGGATTTGGGGGGGAAAAGTAGCCTAACTTTTGTAAACTTTACATGTAAGATCCTTCTAAAATCGAGTGTAGCCTACGAACCGATTAAATGTAAAACAAGCTGCAGGGATTTGTTAGCCTAACTGTTTGCAGATCAGTGTTCAAATCAGACATTGAAAACATTGTTTCGTGTAATTACAAACGAACAAGTTAACATGAATATTGTTGACTGCGAAGAAAGCAAATGATTGAACATCTGCAAACATAAATAGCCAACTGACTTTATGCATGCATGAATAGAAATGAGCGACTCACCTGTGTCACAGAAGTTCTTTCCTCATAATTGCCGAAATTACGTCTATGGCCATTTAGTGCTTGATGTTTGATAATTCATGCCACCAAATGATAAAACTGTAAACAGCGCGAGCGGTCTGTAAACGCTACGTCACAGGGTCCCACCGCCCGTCGACTCAGTTGCTGTGACTTTTCAGTAGAGTTGGACGGCCTTGAAATGTACCTTTGAAGTTCAGTTAGGTACTGTTACACACTGGTAACGAATGAATAGGCCCACTAAAACGCAATTTCATATCTTTTAAGGTTTCTCGTAATAGAATATAATAAAGATACTACCATATTGTTGTTGAGAGGCACATGGTCAGTCAGGGTGCAGCATCCCTGGATGGGAGGCACTTTTGGGTTAACAGTCTTGTTCTAGGGCACAAAGGCAGTGGTTAGGACCTGGGATCAGATACCAGCAGCCCTCCAGGTGCCAGTTCACTTCCCATTTCTGTAATATCCTGGCCTGGGTCTTGAACCAGCAACTGTCTCTCTAACATCTAGGCTACGTGCCATGCGTAGGTGGTGGTGTACAGTGCATTCGGAAAGTATTCAGACCCCTTAACTTTTTCCACATTTTGTTACGTTACAGCCGTATTCTAAAATGTATTAAATCTACACACAATACCCCATAATGACAAAGCAAAAACAGGTTTTTAGAATTTTTTGCAAATGTACTACAAATAAAAACAAATAACTTATTTACATAAGTATTCAGACCCTTTGCTATGAGACTCGAAATTGAGCTCAGGTGAATCCTGTTTCCATTGATCATCCTGTGGTAAATTAAATTGATTGGACATGATTTGGAAATGTGTCCAGGCAATGGACTGGTGAATGGTACCAAAAAAATGTCTGCAGCATCGAAGGTCCCCAAGAACACTGTGGCCATTTTTCAATGGAAGAAGTTTGGAACCACCAAGACTCTTCCAAACAGAGCAATCGGGGTGAAGGGCCTTGGTCAGGGAGGGGACCAAGAACCCGATGGTCCCTCTGACAGAACTCCAGAGTTCCTCTGTGGAGATGGGAAAACCATCTCTGCAGCACTCCACCAATCAGGCCTTTGTGATAGAGTGGACAGACTGAAGCCAATCCTCAGTAAAAGGCACATGACAGCCTGCTTTGCGTTTGCCAAAAGGCACCTATTTATTAAATTCTTATTTTCAATGACGGCCTAGGAACAGTGGGTTAACTGCCTTGTTCAGGGGCAGAACGACAGATTTGTACCTTGTCAGCTCGGGGATTCGATGTTGCAACCTTTCGGTTACTAGTCCAACGCTCTAACGCCCCTAAAGGACTCTCAGACCATGAGAAACAAGATTCTCTGGTCTGATAAAGCCAAGATTGAACTCTTTGGCCTGAATGCCAAGCATCACGTCTGGAGGAAACCTGGCACCATCCCTACGGTGAAGCATGGTGGTGGCAGCATCATGCTGTGAGGATGTTTTTCAGTGGCAGGGACTGGGAAACCAGTCAGTAATGAGGGAAAGATGAATGGAGCAAAGCACAAAGAGATCCTTGATGAAAACCTGCTCCAGAGCTCTCAGGACCTTGAACCCGATCGAACGTGTCTGGAGAGACATGAAAATAGCTGTGCAGCGACGCTCCCCATCCAACCTGACAGAGCGAGGATCTACAGAGAAGAATGGGAGTAACTCCCCAAATACAGGTGTGCCAAGCTTGTAGCATCATACCCAAGAAGACTTGAGGCTGTAATCTCTGCCAAAGGTCCTTTAACAAAGTACTGAGTAATGGGTCTGAATGCTTATGTAACTTTGCTTTGTCATTATGGGGTATTGTATGTAGATTGATAAGGGGAAAAAATGAGTTAATACATTTTAGAATAAGGCTGTAACGTAACAAAATGTGGAAAAAGTCTAGGGGTCTGAATACTTTCCGAATGCACTGTATACTAGGCATGTACATGTAACTGCCAAAATAATGGAGATGCTTGAGTAAATGAAGGATACACATTATATTGAAAGCAGGTGCTTCCACACAGGTGTGGTTTCTGAGTTAATTTAAAAAAAATGGACATCCCATCATGCTTAGGGTCATATATAAAAATGCTGGGCAGGGCATTATTTTTGATACCATGGCTATGCCCCCAATAGGATGACAATGCCCTTAACCACAGGGCACAAGTGGTCACTGAATGGTTTGATGAGCTTGAAAATGATGTATGCCATGGCCGTTTCAGTCATCAGATTTCATCCCAATTGAGCACTTATAAGAAATTCTGGACCGGCGCCTGAGACAACGTTTTCCACCACCATCAACAAAACACCAAATGATGGAATTTGGCATGGAAGAATGGTGTTGAATCCCTCCAATAGAGTTCCAGACATGTAGAATCTATGCCAAGGTGCATTGAAGCTGTTCTGGCTAGTGGTGGCCCAACGCCCTTTTAAGACACTATGTTACCGTTTTCTTTATTTTGGCAGTTAACTGTATGTCCCTATTTGCTGTGTGCTTCCTGTGCATTGTTTGATCTTAATTAGCTAGACCAGACAATTATAGGCTACTGGATATTCTCATGCTGTAAATATTGTCATCTGTAGCGTATTGGGAAAAAATGTGTAATATGTGTGTGTGTGTGTGTTCACAGACATGAGTTTGTGTCTGAGAAAATGATGCATTTACAATTTGGTAATTTAGCAGCCGCTTTTATCCAGAGAGACATCAGTGAGCTAGTCGTGTGTCTACCCAGGTGACTTAGCAAAAGGACTCAAAAATAGTGTATCAGTTATTTTTTTATTTGCACATTCGTTGTGTTAACAAATTCAACAAGTCAGCATTAGTGTAATATATTTAGCATAGACTTCATAGCATTATGCAGTTTAAACCCAGTTCAGAGTACTTGTCTTATTTTGCATTTCACCCACACAACATACAGTTCTGACCGAGGCGGTGAATCAATGATAGCCAATGGGATACTCACAACCAATTAATTCCTTGTTCTCTTTTTATTTACATTTGACATTTCAGTCATTTAGCAGATGCTCTTATCCAGAGCGACTTACAGGAGTAATTAAGGTTAAGTCCCTTGCTCAACAGCACATAAACATATTTTCACCTAGTCGTCTCGGGCATCCGAACCAGCGACCTTTCGGTTACTGGCCCAACGCTCTTAACCGCTAGGCTACCTGTCTCCCGTCAGATTTATTCACACCTCAGAATTGCCTGTACAACACACGACAGTGAAAGAGAGGGATGGGTTGTCAATGGAGGAAAAGAAGGGGCTGAAAGGAGAAAAAGGAGTGTGGATTCAGTGCGGGCCAAAGATAGGAAGAGGGAGGGCACCCCAACAATGGAACACATTTACAGCGAGGGGAGAACCCTTTGCCATTCCAGGGGGAACAATCACATACTTTAAGGACAGGCGGCAGTGCATCTGCCTGATAGTGCTTGGGAACAAACAGTAATTTACACAAGGATATACGGTATTTAAATGTAGATATCTATAAAATAGGCTTATTTATGCTGTGGTTTCAGGGTGAGGCCAGCAAAACAGAGGGTAACAAAGACGGAGCATATCATTTTGTTTTGGATTATTCAGTGATATGGGACATCTTTGCTGATCTTTGCAGGGTGCTTTCTGTGCTATTTACAAAGGGAAACGCTCACAAGAGGAGGAAACTGTTGAATATTGATCACAGGCACCTGTAATATACACAACCCGTGTCTCAAAGTCAGAAAAGAAACAGTGAGAACATAGAAATAGGAAACTAGAAAATCTTTCAAAGCATAAAGAAATGGGAGAATGTACATGGTTTGTTTTCTAAAATAAGTTAACTAGCAATTATGATACATCTTGATTTGATCTTGACTAAACCTTCCTGTCATGAACAGAACTCACAATGTTGTTAGCCAAACATCTCACCTCTCACAGTAATTATCTGTCATTGTCACGCCCTGACCTTAGAGAGCCTTTTTATGTCTCTATTTGGTTTGGTCAGGGTGTGATTTGGGGTGGGCATTCTATGTTCTGATTTCTATGTTTTTGTATTTCTATGTGTTGGCCGGGTATGGTTCTCAATCAGGGACAGCTGTCTATCGTTGTCTATGATTGGGAATCATACTTAGGTAGCCTTTTCCCTTTTGTCATTGTGGGAAGTTGTCTTTGTTAGGGGCACTATAGCCCCTGTAAGCTTCACGGGCGTTTTTGTTATTTCTTGTTTTGTTGGTGACATTTTACTAATAAAATAAAATGTACGCTCACCACGCTGCACCTTGGTCTTCCTTGAACGACGGGCGTGACAGTCATGCACAGACATGAGGCTAAAAAACACTGGTGTCCTTACCAACCAACCAACCGACACATTGACAGCCATCTTTTTCTACAGAATTAGGCCCGCAATGCTAAGATACTGTCATCCTCCTTTCGCCTTTCAAATATGCTCCACTTTTTAACACTTTTAGAATATTGAACGCAACCCCTATTAGTGCAGTTACAGTTAGGAGCCTGAACACTCCACACTAGATACATTGTTTAACTCTCCAGCACTGCCAGAGCAATGAATAACGATAACATCACATCATTCCTCAGCAACCATGTTGGCACCTCCTGGGCAAAGTTGACCAAACAGTGGACTACAACCCATTGGCCTTTCAGTGGTGAGACTGATGTGCTTTATGTCTGTGCTCACACTAGAAATGGGGGGCATAGCAGCCTGTCTTCAGGGGTCCATATGGTTAATGCAAACACACACACACCCACACATCCAGGCTACTGCCCAGCACCTCTGTGCCCAAGCCAAGACCAGGTTGGGGTTACGGTGTTAGAGCTAATGCAATTTTTGCCTCACTCCAACGGCTCTCATATCCACATTATTAACTTATGCCCCAGACTGCAAGCCTCCTACGAATACAAAATCATAGTCACAGGACATTCCTCTGAATTGGAAAAAACTACAGTTGGAAAATCATCTCTATTTCATCAAAACCTGTGTGGCTGTTGTGATTTTTATCAGCCAAACATTATGAAACCAAAAGACTGAAATGGTTCCTGTGGGACACAGTGCTTCTTAATGAAAATTGTATTTTGTTTCAACAAGTTGCCTTGATATATTAGTTTTGATGGAAACTGAAGATACTGTGCATGTATCTACACTGAACAAAAATATAAAAACACATGTAAAGTGTTGGTCCCATGTTTAATGAGCTGAAATAAAAGATTCCAGAAATGTTCCATATGCACAAAAAGCTTATTTTTCTCAAATTTTGTGCACATATTTGTTTACATCCCTGTTAGTGAGCATTTCTCCTTTGCCAAGATAATCCATCCACCTGACTGGTGTGGCATATCAAGAAGCTGATTAAACAGCATGATCATTACACAGGTGCACCTTCTGCTGGGAACAATAAAAGGCCACTCTAAAATGTGCAGTTCTGTCACACAACACAATTGTAACGTCCTGACCAGAGTTCTTATGTGTTTTGCTTGTTTAGTGTTGGTCAGGACGTGAGCTGGGTGGGAATTCTATGTTGTGTGTCTAGTTCGTCTGTTTCTGTGTCCAGCCTAATATGGTTCTCAATCAGAGGCAGCTGTCAATCATTGTCCCTGATTGAGAATCATATATAGGTGGCTTGTTTTGTGTTGGGGATTGTGGGTGGTTGTTTCCTGTCTCTGTGTTTTGCACCAGATAGGACTGTCTCGGTTTTCACGTTTGTTGTTTTGTATTGTTGTAAGTGTTCACAGTTCGTTAAATTAAACATGTTGAACACTAACTGCGCTGCATTTTGGTCCTCCTTCATCCCAGGAAGAAAGCCGTTACAACAATGCCACAGTTTTTAGGGAGCGTGCAATTGGCATGCTGACCGCATTAATGTCCACCAGGGCTGTTGCCAGAGAATGGAATGTTTATTTCTCTACCATAAGCATCGTTTTAGAGAACTTGGCAGTATGTCCAACTGGCCTCACAACCCCAGACCACATGTATGGCGCGTGGCAAGCGGTTTGGTGATGTCAACGTTGTGAACAGAGTGCCCCATGGTGGCGGTGGTTATGGTATGGGCAGGCATAAACTACGGACAACGAACACAATTGCATTTTATCGATGGCAATTTGAATCCCACAAAAATACAGTGATGAGATCCTGAGGCCCAAGAGGCCTATTTTTTTAAGGTATCTGTGACCAACAGATGCATCTGTATTCCCAGTCGTTTGAAATCCATAGATTAGGGCTAAATGAATTTATTTCAATTAACTGATTTCCTCATATGAACTGTAACTCAGTAAAATCTTTGTTACAGGTTGCGTTTCTATTTTTGTTCAGTATATGAATTTCTTATTGGCTGTGAGAGGGAAAACTATAGGACTAAGGACATGAACTGTGCAGGATGTCAAGAACTGAACTGGGAAAGTGTACCTTTTTACTAAAATAAATGTGTGTGAGGAGGCTAACTAAGACCAATTCATATGGCAATTTGATAGCAAAAACAACAAGATATTAGCCTCATATGTTACAATTTGTACAAATCGATTTTTTTCCCTTCAAAAAGTAGCAAAAGAGAGCAAAAAAAAATCTAGTTCCTTAGCAAAAAAAGTTTGATCAAATCAACCAGTGCTAAAAACTAAAAGGTTGCTTTGGGCTTTTCAAAGTGCAATCAGATATCCAAACTGTTCAGTGTGCAGCCTAGATGTGAGTACTGCCTACTCTCAGTTCCTTATGGGATGTGATTACTTTTATAGGAAAGGACACAACTGCCCACTTAATAACCACTTCCAGTGCCATAACTGCTATGGCAGTTGCTGTGATACACCAAGCGTTAGGAAAATAAGCTTACTGAGTGACTACGCCACGCAAATACTGTTATAACAAACACTTATGTTGATTTGTTTGCTAGCTCAAGTTAGCTCAAACTCGCATTAAAGCCAGTTTGTAGGGATGCAGTTTGAGCACCTCAGAGGCCAGTGAAGCGGATTGTGTACAATGTTTACCTGTGTGGGAGTGTAGGGACATGCAGCATTCAAGCTAAGAGGTTAGCAGTGTACAGACACAGCAAAGAGACATAGCATGCGGTGACAGCTTGACTTCCTTTGATTGCTATTGACTATCAGAGTAAAATAAATAAATAATAATGACAATGGGGACAGTGCCGCGGAGCAACAGCGGTGATAAACAGAGAGAGGGAGAGATCTCAGGGAGAAGAGAGGCAACCAGGATGAGAGCTGACGGCACGGACATCTTTGATGAGTTCAGTGGTTGTGACATTGCAGGAGACTAACATTTGAAATTCTCACACATATTCACCACACACAAAATATATTGAAAAAAATGAATGTACAATTCTTAAGATGCAGAGTTCAAACGAGGATATACTGAGCTGTTACCAGTAGCATGGCTATAAATTCGAATAATTCGAATTAATGATTTAGTCACATAAATTAACAGGAGTAATGCACTGCCAGGCAAGTGTATACAGGGTCAAGTGGCCACTGTGGAACAACATAAACTACGAAGCTCTCTCTGGTAAAATTGGTTATACTGGTAAAATTGGTGATACAGACACAAAGTTACAGATACACTCATGGTCCTTTGGTCACTATGACAACAGATGTACTATAAACAACGGGTTTCGGTACATTAAGGTCCAGTGAATTATAGATACCCATGCTACATGGCTACAACCTCGCCTTAACCAATCGCATCAGGTCTAAAAAATAAATGCACCAATCAAATGATAGTGAGAGCAACAGCAGTCACAAAGTAAAACCAGAAATCATCCATTTACTGTAATGGGACAGACCCAATCCACTAACCTTGTCTGTTACTGAGGGAGGGTTCAGTGAAGGGATATATTTATTCCATCCCCTCAATTTAGATGAAACTGTTTTGATTAGCTCCACAATGCACTTATCATAGACACATTGTAATATACTGAACACCGGTTTTCCAACATGTACGTGAACTGAAAGTTAATCATGTCTGATTGTTATGCCAGTGTTGGTATGAATCTGCCCCACAAAATGAATGTCTCCATTTTGTACCTGTCTCTAAGAGAGCTGGCTTGAACTCAAGCCCATGTTACACTGTGCATGCAAAAGCTCTAACATGCAGTTTGACTATTGACTTTCATGGATATTGTTGCTGCATGTGAGCTTACTGATGAAACATATGATCCACATAGAAAAAAATAAACATAAGTAGTGATAAATATCATCAAGACAGCCCCATAGCCTTACCTGAATGTAACTTAAACACTTAGCAACAGCTGTATTATCCCTGGTAAATACTGTATTATAAACTGGGTGGTTCGAGCCCTGAATGCTGATTGGCTGACAGCCGTGGTATGTCAGACTGTATAGCACGGGTATGACAAAACCTTTATTTTTACTGCTCTAATTACATTGGTAACCAGTTTATAATAGCAATAAGGCACCTCAGGGGTTTGTGGTATATGGCCAATATACCACGGCTAAGGGCTGTTCTTAGGCACTACGCATCACGGCCAATATACCACAGCCCTTAGCCGTGGTATATTGGCCATATACCACACCCCCCCGTGCCTTATTACTTAAATATAGTACCCCATCCTGTCTCATAAATTAACCATGCCTCTAATATTACCACTCCTGTTAAAAAAAACATTTCCCTACCTTAAAAAACTGCCCCATCGCAATATAAATTAACCACACCCTCTAATTAACATAAACCCTCCCAATCCTGTGCAGTACCAGGGGATACTTCCTGATTTAAAGGGAATTGGTACACCAGGGCTGCATTCCAAACACTTAAAAGACACACCCTCTCCCCTCAGCCCTCAAATTAAGTGTACGCTTCTGATGACGTATCATGACGTCTGACGAGTTGACACTTGCAGGACAAGGGAAGTATTAATT
The DNA here is from genome assembly GCF_045679555.1 of Salvelinus alpinus. Lineage (NCBI taxonomy): Eukaryota > Metazoa > Chordata > Actinopteri > Salmoniformes > Salmonidae > Salvelinus > Salvelinus alpinus. Next base: position 36,614,542 of record NC_092114.1, read on the forward strand.
AATTTGAAATGGACCGTTCTTTCCCGGAAATGTGTCACTCGTTCATCCCACAGTTGTGTTTTCAGTCATCATGGAACTGTTGTGTGTGCCTTATATGCGCTACAGACAATTAAGACAACGCATCCGCAGACATCGAATGTTAGCCATCCTACTAAGTTATATCAGGTAAATGGAAAATAACAATGTAAAAGTGTGATGTCAGAGAACGTTATGTGCGCAAGTTAACGTTTCCAAAAAGCTAACCAAACAAAAACATCATTACTTTTATGATACGTGTTTGAGCCGTCATGTGCATTAGTAGCACAATTTCTAACTTATGTACATTCTTTTGACTTATCCATATTGACGTTGAGGTTTTAAGTTTTGGCTGACTGTTCTTAGCGGATGTACAATCATCGCGAATTGAATTATGGGGCGTTTCAGGCCCAGAGTGAACATAATTGTACACTCGCAAACTCAATCAAAAATGAGGGCTGAGGGGCTTACGTTGCCAACTTCCCTTTATTGGCTAATCATTTGGACCAACGACAAAAATGGCCACGGGGATTCCCCCAAGGGCATAAGGCGAAGGTAAGTGGAGGAGGGTGTCTTTTATGAGTTTGAAATGCAGCCCAGGTTAAGATTAAGAGAGAGTATTACCTACTGTATTCTTCCTTCCCGGGTGTGTTTTATTTTGAACTTGTTCAAGCATGCAAGTAAAGGAATGTTTATACCTATGGGTGGCGGGGGCTGGAGGGGGGGGGGGGGGTAGGGTTGTGATGCACTCTCTGTTGTGAACTCTGATTGGATGAACCACAGCCCCTTCACACACCCACCCAACCGGTAGGACCACATGGATCTCGCTAACAGTAATGAATGTGAAGGATATATATTTGTGTATACATTCAAATGCGTGTGTATACATGTATATGTATATGTGTATTATTGTTGTATATATATATATGTGTATACATATATATATATGTGTGTGTATATATTTATATATATATATATATATATATATTATTATATATATATATATATATTATTATTATTCAGATTTTGGTTTTGAAATCTTCAATCAAGTCTTTTGTCGTCAGTGATTCCTGAAAGTCTGGTCAGATTTTTCTCAGCCACCGTGGTTGCGGGAATTTTTCATAGAAGTGAGTGGTCCAACCATACATGTCCATGCTGGGTGGGGTTCCGGTGGTCTGGTTGGGTCTCTTTACTTCAGGCGGGAAGGGTATATTTCATTCTTTAATTTTCTAAGAGAATAGGTTTGAAATAGTAGTGGCGGTGGGGATTTTTCGACAGAATATCCACTCTGAGAAATTGCACGATTTTTGAACATTTTCGGGTATTTTTCTGAGCCGTCCTAATACTCGCCCAGGTTGTGCCACTTGGCAATCTGCCGGCGGGGGTTGTCGCAGACCTCTCTCCAGTGGGTGACCCCAGTGTGCATGAGGCTCTGGCCGCCCAGCACCAGGCGGCCCACCACCTCGTTCTTGGTGGTACGGTCGAAGTCGACCACCAGGAACTCCACGGAGACGTCGGCCAGTAGCTCGGCGGGCACGTCGTAGATGAATGACTCGTTAAAAACGGGGTTGAGGGTGCACTTCTTCACGTGCGTCTTCTTCTTGGCAATGCGCTTGCAGCCGTAGAACACGTTCACCTTCACATAGGGGTCTGTGAGGGATGGATAGAGGGGAAAGTGGGTGAGATGTGTGTGTGTGTGTGTGTGTGTTTGTTTGTTTGTTTGTGTGTTTGTGTGTGCGTAGTACTTACTGCCTGATAGGCCAGTGATGTCCATCTTGGGCAGGTGTTTGGCCTTCAGCACCACCACATTGAGCCTGTGAGTGACAGGCTGGTAGGACAGAGACACCAGCAGCTCCCCACGGCTCACACACTGCAGAGAGAGCACAGGGTTAGAATGTAGATGCACACACACAGCGTGGAGAACACAGTTAGAACACACACAGACACATACAGTGCCATCAGAAAGTATTCACACCCCTTGACCTTTTCCACATTTTGCAGTGTTACAAAGAGGGATCAGAATGGATTTAATTTCCATATCAACTATTTACACAAAATACTCTTAATGTCAAAGTGGAAGAAAAATTCAAAAAACATTTTGACAAATAATTGAAAATAAAACACTAATATATCAATTAGATAAGTATTCAACCCCCTGAGTCAATACATGTTAGAATCACCTACGGCAGTGATTACAGCTGTGAGTCTTTATTGGTAAGTCTCTAAGAGCTTTGCACACTTGGATTGTACAATATTTGCCCAATCTTTAAAAAAAATCTTCAAGCGAATAGGTTTGAGAGAATATTTTTCTGAGCCGTCAAGTTGGTTCTTGATTTTTGCTAGACAGCCATTTTCAAGTCTTGCCATAGATTTAAGCCAATTAAAGTCAAAACTTAAGAACACTCAGGAACATTCAATGACATCTTGGTAAGCAAATCCACTTTGTGTTTTAGGTAATTGTACTGCTGAAAGGTGATTTTTGTCTCCCAGTATCTGTTGGAAAGCAGACTGAACCAAGTTTTCCTCTATGATTTTGCCTGTGCATAGCACAGTGCTTCTGTTTATTTTTACCCTAAAAAAAACTCCCTAGTCCTTGCCGATGACAAGCATACCCATAACATGATGCAGCCACCAACATGCTTGAAAATATTACTTTAGTACCTTATTGCAAACAGGATGCACGTTTTGGAATATTTTTATTCTGTAGAGGCTTCCTTCTTTTCACTCTGTCATTTACAGTTGAAGTCAGAAGTTTACATACACTTAGGTTGGAGTCATTAAAACTCGTTTTTCAACCACTCCACAAATTTCTTGTTAACAAACTATAGTTTTGTCAAGTCGGTTAGGACATCTACTTTGTGCATGACACAAGTCATTTTTCCAACAATTGTTTACAGACAGATTATTTCACTTAATCACAATTCCAGTGGGTCAGAAGTTTACATACACTAAGTTGACTGTGTCTTTAAACAGCTTGGAAAATTCCAGAAAATGATGTCATGGATTTAGAAGCTTCTGATAGGCTAATTGACATCAATTGAGTCAATTGGAGGTGTACTTGTGGATGTATTTCAAGGCCTACCTTCAAACTCAGTGCCTCTTTGCTTGACATCATGGGAAAATCAAAAGAAATCAGCCAAGACCTCAGAAAATAAATTGGAGACCTCCACAAGTCTGGCTCATCCTTGGGAGCAATTTCCAAACGCCTGAAGGTACCGCGTTCATCTGTACAAACAATAGTACGCAAGTATAAACACCATGGGACCACGCAGCCATCATACCGCTCAGGAAGGAGACGCGTTCTGTCTCCTAGAGATGAACGTACTTTGGTGCGAAAAGTGTAAATCAATCCCAGAATAACAGCAAAGGACCTTGTGAAGATGCTGGAGGAAACAGGTACAAAAGTATCTACATCCACTGTAAAATGAGTCCTATATCGACATAACCTGAAAGGCCGCTCAGCAAGGAAGAAGCCACTGCTCCAAAACCGCCATAAAAAAAGCCAGACTACAGTTTGCAACTGCACATGGGGACAAAGATCACACTTTTTGGAGAAATGTCCTCTGGTCTGATGAAACAAAAATAGAACTGTTTGGCCATAATGACCATCGTTATGTTCGGAGGAAAAAGGGGGGCTTGCAAGCCCGAAGAACACCATCCCAACCGTGAAGCACGGGGGTAGCAGCATCATGTTGTGGGGGTGCTTTTCTGCAGGAGGGACTGGTGCACTTCACAAAATAGATGGCATCATGAGGTAGGAAAATTATGTGGATATATTGCAGCAACATCTCAAGACATCAGTCAGGAAGTTGAAGCTTGGTTGCAAATGGGTCTTCCAAATGGACGATGACCCCAAGCATACTTCCAAAGTTGTGGTAAAATGGCTTAAGGACAACAAAGTCAAGGTATTGGAGTGGCCATCACAAAGCCCTGACCTCAATCCCATAGAACATTTGTGGTCAGAACTGAAAAAGCGTGTGTGAGCAAGGAGGCCTACAAACCTGACTCAGTTACACCAGCTCTGTCAGGAGGAATGGGCCAAAATTCACCCAATTTATTGTGGGAAGCTTGTGGAAGGCTACCCGAAATGTTTGACCCAAGTTAAACAATTTAAAGGCAATGCTACCAAATACTAATTTAGTGTATGTAAACTTCTGACCCACTGGGAATGTGATGAAATAAATAAAAGCTGAAATAAATCATTCTCTCTACTATTATTCTGACATTTCACATTCTTAAAATAAAGTGGTGATACTAACTGACCTAAGACAGGGAATTTTTATGTCAGGAATTAAATGTCAGGAATTGTGAAAAACTGAGTTTAAATGTATTTGGCTAAGGTGTATGTAAACTTCCGACTTCAACTGTATGTTAGTATTGTGGAGTAACTTCAATGTTGTTGACCAATCTTCAGTTATCTCCCATCACAGCCATTAAACTCTGTAACTGACCTTACAGATAATTGTATGTGTACAGAGATGGGTTAGTCATTTAAAAAGGTTGAACACCATTATTGCACACAGAGTAAGTCCATGCAACTTATTATGTGACTTGTTAAGCACATTTTTACTCCTGAACCTATATAGATTTGCCATAACAAAAGGGTTAAATACTTATTGAATCAGGACATTTCATTTGTTATTAATTTATAAACATTTCTAAAAACACAACTTCACTGTGATGTGGTATGTGTGTAGATCAGTGACACAATCTCAATTTAATCAATTTTAAATTCAGGCTGGAACACAAAATGTGGAAAAAGGCAAGGGGTGTGAATACTTTCTGAAGGCACTGTACATTACACACATATATACACACAAAGTACCCATAAAGTAGACACATACACACAAAACCTGCCTTGCACAAGAATATGGCAGACAAACCTCCATAACCCACCCATCCACCTACACTTCCGGTATGCACACAATTCATACATAATGACAGTCAAACTAATATACAGTACCAGCCAAAAGTTTGAACACACCTACTCATTCAAGGGTTTTTCTTTATTTAATTTTTTTTTTTACATTCTAGAATAAATGTGAAGACATCAAAAATTTGAAATGACACATGGAATCATGTAGTAATCAAAAAAGTGTTAAACAAATCCTAATATATGTTATATTTGAGATTCTGCAAAGTAGCCACCCTTTCTTTGCCTTGATGACAGCTTTGCACACACTTGGCATTCTCTCAAACAGCTTCATGAGGTAGTCACCTGGAATGCATTTCAATTAACAGGTTTGCCTTCTTAAAAGTTAATTTGTGGAATTTCTTTCCTTCAAATCAAAGTTTATTTGTCACGTGCGCCAAATACAACAGACCTTACAGTGAAATGCTTACTTACAGGCTCTAACCAATAGTGCAAAAAAGGTATTAGGTGAACAATAGGTAGGTAAAGAAATTAAACAACAATAAAAAGACAGGCTATATACAGTAGCGAGGCTATAAAATTAGCGAGGCTACATACAGACACCGGTTAGTCAGGTTGAGTGAGGTAGTATGTACATGTAGATATGGTTAAAGTGACTATGCCTATATGATGAACAGAGAGTAGCAGTAGCGTAAAAGAGGGGTTGGCGGGTGGTGGGTGTGACACAATGCAGATAGCCCGGTTAGCCAATGTGCGGGAGCACTGGTCGGTCGGCCCAATTGAGATAGGATGTACATGAATGTATAGTTAAAGTGCATATATATATATGCATATATGATAAACAGAGAGTAGCAGCAGCGTAAAAAGAGGGGTGGGGACAATGCAAATTATCCGGGTAGCCATTTGATTACCTGTTCAGGAGTCTTATGGCTTGGGGGTAAAAACTGTTGAGAAGCCTTTTTGTCCTAGACTTTGCACTCCGGTACCGCTTGCCATGCGGTAGTTGAGAGAACAGTCTATGACTGGGGTGGCTGGGGTCTTTGACAACTTTTAGGGCCTTCCTCTGACACCACCTGGTGTAGAGGTCGTGGATGGCAGGCAGCTTAGCCCCAGTGATGTACTGGGCCGTACGCACTACCCTCTGTAGTGCCTTGTGGTCAGAGGCCGAGCAATTGCCGTACCAGGCAGTGATGCAACCAATCAGGATGCTCTCGATGTTGCAGCTGTAGAAGCTTTTGAGGATCTCAGGACCCATGCCAAATCTTTTTAGTTTCCTGAGGGGGAATAGGCTTTCCGTCCCACTCTTTTTAACTGCTTTCATATGTCTCGCTCTCTTTCTCAGAGCGTGAATTCCTATACTACGTCTAGGTGTCACCATGGCAACGTGCTGTGGGAGGCGGCCCAAGGCTGAGCTTGAACTTAGAACGGAGAAATAGAGAATTACCGAGGCCGAGACGTGTGTCTGTGTGTAATGTGTGTGCGTGCGTGTGCTCGTAAATCTGCTACCATCTGCATACAAAGTATGACGGACATAGATAGCCTCCTAATTGTCTCCAATACAGTGTATCGGTAGCTTTTTCATTAGTGAGCAGGACTTAATGCCACACTTCATTTAGAATCACCACTAGTGGCAGGGGAGCTCTGCTCTACAAAAAAACACATAAAAATAGTCTGAAACTACTGGTCTGTACACAACCATTTGTAGTGTACAATAGCTCAGTTCCCTAACATTTTAATCTTTTTGACTATATTCTAAAGTACTCATGTAGTAAATGGTGCATTTCATACTTAAAAGGACCTTTTTGAATACATAAATGAACATGCCAAAGACTCACTGCAGTGTGAGATGCAGAAATTACCCATCATGTTTGGCATCGTTTAGTTCCCTGACATTTTAATCTAAAGTACAAGTAAATGGTGCAGTTTTTTTTCTTCATGGATGGTTCTTGCTGCAAAGCACAGTCATAACAGCGCTAGGAGCTAATGCCGCCATATAAACCAATGTGACATTTTGGGCGGCTTGTGCTGAATGGGAGTTTTGAAGCGTTTAAGCGCTACTGTAGAATGATGGAGAATCACAATGGCCATGCTCAAAATATAAATGTTATGTTCTAAACGGATAATAGCTATTATGAACCACTGCTAAGTGTGTGAGCTACTTCTGTCGTAATGAGTGTGACGTCTTTACTGCCCCCCAATTCAATCATTTAAGCTTTCCCCTCCACTTAAGTTCCCCCACAGATAAAAGTTTAATGGACGTCTCCTCTGGACTTATGGTCCCCCCCCCCCCCCCCCCCCCACACACAGTGCCATCTCACGTTCTCTCCGTCCAAAAAACCCCCTCTCTCTCATTCATCCCCTACTACCGGATCATCCATCAATCTCGTGTAATCACTTTTTTTCTCTTCATCTAGTCAGTGCTATTGCTCTCTTTCTCCTCTTTCACTCCATCAGCAGATACCTAGGTCTCCTCTTTTTCATTTACTCAAACTAATCTCTCTCCCTCTCCTATTTATGTCTTGTTCCTTCTCTCCCTCTCTCTGGAAGATCGATTCCATCCTGTCTCTAAACCCCTTAAGGTTGCACTAAAATAGGAGGGAATTCAATTTAGATAAGAGATAAGGAGGAGAGCGAGAGATGAGGGGGTAGAGAACAAAGAGGAAGAGAAAGGAAGACGAGACAGAGGGAAAAAAGGGAAATAGAGGGACAAAGGGAGAGGAGATGGTGGAAGTATGCACTTATAAACCTCCACATGAGGGAGAGGGGTGTGAAATAGTGTGACTGCATGGAGATGAAATGTGTACAGTACCAGTCAAAATTTTGGACACACCTACTCATTCAAGGGTTTCTTTATTTTTACTATTTTCAACATTGTAGAATAATAGTGAAAACTATGAAATAAAACAGAATCATGCAGTAACCAAAAAATGTGTTTTATATTTGAGATTATTTAAAATAGCCACCTTTTGCCTTGATGACAGCTTTGCACACTCTTGGCATTCTCTCAACCAGCTTCACCTGGAATGCTTTTCTTTTGGAATGCTTTTGGAATGCTTTTCTTGTTCCCACATGCTGAGCCGGTTGCTTTTCCTTTGCTCTGCGGTCCAACTCATCACAAACCATCTCTATTGGGTTGAGGTCAGGTGATTGTCGAGGCCAGGTCATCTGATGCAGCACTCCATCACTCTCCTTCTTGGTCAAATAGCCCTTACACAGCCTGGAGGTGTGTTGGGTCATTGCCATGTTGAAAAACAAATGATAGTGGGACTAAGTGCAAACCAGATGGGATGTCGTATCGCTGCAGAATGTTGTGGTAGCCATGCTGGTTAAGTGTGCCTTGAATTTTAAATAAATCACAGACTGTGTCACCCACATAGCACCCCCACACCATCACACCTCCTCCTCCATGCTTCACAGTGGGAACCACACATGCGGAGATCATCCGTTCACCTATTCTGCGTCTCACAAAAACACGGCGGTTGGAACCAAAAATATAAAATTTGGACTCATCAGACCAAAGGACAGATTTCCACCGTTCTAATGTCCATTGCTCGTGTTTCTTGGCCCAAGCAAGTCTCTTCTTCTTATTGGTGTCCTTTAGTAGTGGTTTCTTTGCAGCAATTTGACCATGAAGGCCTGATTCACGCAGTCTCCTCTGAACAGTTGATGTTGATGTGTCTGTTACTTGAACTCTGAACCATTTATTTGGGCCGAATATCTGAGGCTGGTAACTCTAATGAACTTATCCTCTGCAGCAGAGGTAACTCTGGTTCTTCCTTTCCTGTGGCGGTCTTCATGAGAGCCAGTTTCATCATAATGCTTGATGGTTTTTGCGGCTGCACTTGAAGAAACGTTCAAAGTTCGTGCCATTTTCTGGATTGACTGACCTTCGTGTCTTAAAGTAATGCTTATTTGCTTATTTGAGCTGTTCTTGCCATAATATGGACTTGGTCTTTTACTAAATAGGGCTATCTGCTGTATACCACCCCAACCTTGTCACAACACATCTAATTGACTCAAACGCAGTAAGGAAAGAAATTCCACAAATGTAGTTTTAACAAGGCACACCTATTAACTGAAATGCATTCCAGGTGAAAACCTCATTAAGCTAGTTGAGAGATGCCAAGAGTGTACAAAGCTGTCATCAAGGCAAAGGGTGGCTACTTTGAAGAATCTCAAATATAAAATATATTTTGTTTAATGCTTTTTTGGTTACTACATGATTTCCTATGTGTTATTTCATAGTTTTGATTGATTCACTATTGTTGTACAATGTAGAAAATAGTACAAATAATGGAGGAAGATATTATGCATGTGTATACATATATGTACTGTCTCGCTTGACAGGCTTACAGTGGCACTGGGAATGATACTTATGCCTGTAATGTGTTTACACGCGTGTGTGCATGACTATGTGAGTGCATGTGCGTGTCTGCTGTCTTCGAAGAGTAGCTGTGTGTACTGCATGAGTTCTAGAGATGATATCAATATGTTTTAATGTCTCTGTGGGAACGTAATGGTGTGTAGCTTATTTACGGTCTGTCCTAACAGCCATATGGTCTAATCAGTGCAGACTTTGTACAGGGTCTCTCTCTCTCTGTGTGTGTGAGTCTGGCTGTGTGCAGTATGCATTCAGTGCAGGTTTCTTTATATTTATCTTTTTTTCAGTGCAGATTGTGTTGGGCGGAGGTCTTTCTCATATAGTGCAGGCCTCTCTCTCTCGGTCTCTCCCTCCTTCTCTCTGTGTGTGTGTTATGGGTGGGGCCCTTTCTTGTCAATTGGAGTAGCCTCCCCCCTCTATTTCTCTTTCCATCACCCTCTCTCTCCATTTCCCTCTCTCTCCTCTTTCTATACCACCACTCTCTTCTCTCTCACACCCCTCCCTTCCTGTGTCTGTCCGCCCCCCCTCCTCTCTTCTGTCTTTCTGCTCTCCCTCTATCCCACCCTCACTCTGCTCTCTTACCCCCCCCCCCCCCCTCTCCCTCCCTCCCTCTGCCTTATATGGATCATGTGTAATGATGTGGGGAAGAGGCTTTTGTTTCCGGTGCTGACTATGATGGATGTCTTCCTACAGTCAGAGATAACACCAGTCTCTCTCCACTTTTATGGGCCTAATGGGCCTCCAATCAATACACACACACACAAACAGACCAGCCTCCCAGATATGTTTCAGCTGCATGTGTGTGGAGTGTTTGGGAATGCATGCGTGTGTGACAATGATTAAATGAGAGAAAGATTGGTTGTTTGCAATAATACATATGCAATAGCCAAAAAGCAAACAAGCCAGGATTGATTATTATATTATTTATACCATTTCAAATTTCAATCTGTAGACATTTATTTATCACCCTTCTGCCAACCCTGTGCTAGAAGCCAGTTATGATTAGTCAGTCTCTTCTCTCTCCATCTTTCTTTCTCTCTCTCCCCTCGCTCTCCTTATCCCTCCCCCTTCACCTCTAGTGTTGCTGGCCATAAAAGCCCCGTAACTGCTCCACCTATCCATCCTAACCTCCTCTCTCTCCTTCCTCCCATTCCCCCTTTCTCCATCCTCACCTTTCCAACTCCTCCCTCTATCCTCAAATTCTGTCTACTCATCTCTCTATGAATTGCTATCTTTTACCACACCCCTTCCCTCCCTCCCTTTCATCCTCTTTCCCCTCTCTTCATCTGTCCTTCATTCTAGAGTATATTTCATCATCTATCCTCCATCCCTCACCTTTATTCCTCTGAAATGTATTTTTAATTAAAATAAAAATCCCCCTCCATCATCCAGTTTCCCCTCTCTCTCACACTCCTTTTCTCAATTCCTCATTCCCTTCTCTAACCAGGATGGGTCTATTGTCAGGCCATTATTGTAAAAGAGAAGGAATGTGTTCTTAATAACCTACCTAAATAAAGGTAATAAATCAAGGTAATGCCTTCTCTCTTCCCTCCATCCATTCCTCCCCCCCGCCCCCTCCCTATCCCTCACCTGGATGTGTCTCTTGCTGATCTGTTGGGTGATGTGGACTCGTCCCGTGCTGGGGTCCACCCCTGCCAGGGGTACCGCCGCCTCCCCGATGACATCATCACGGGCAAAGCGGTCAAAGCTAAGCACCAGGAAGTGCAGCGTGAGGTCAGGCAGTGCGCTGTAGGCCACGCCGTAGAACGTAAACGTCTCGTCAAACACTGGCTCCAGGGTCTTCCTCAGAACGCGGGTCTGCAGAGCAATCGCTTTTATTTCAGTCTGGTTGCTATTGTGACAGTAGCACTTAAACAGTTACAGTAACACTAACACTATCTTTTACAATAAAAAAATAACAGGGATAATGCAGGGGTCTTCAAACTTTTCTTGCCTCATGTTTGCACCATAAAGAAAAAATATGGCGTCATCTTATTTTGATCTAAATATGTAATAATAATAATTCAATAATAACAGTATTAGCCTAATTGGGACCACAACCCCAAATACCTAAACCCTCAACAAAGCAAATCAAAGAAAACAGTGGAAAGGAACAACCCTGTAGGTAGGAAGAAACCTCCAGAGGAACCAGACTCACCTTGACCCGATGCTTCTTTTCTGGCAGTATGGTCATCTTCACGTAGGGGTCCGAGCTACCCGCCTGCTCGTCCACGGCGGGCAGACCCTGGGCGCCAACAATGGTCACCACCAGCGCCTTCTTGGGGAAGTTGTAGTCCACGACCAGGCTGAGGGTACCTAGGGCAGCGGGCGGCATGGTGTTTCCCTCCCCCTGGCACGGGGTAAAGGGCGAGGCTATCTTGCTGGCGTCACAGCTACTGCTACTGCTGTTACCCCTGGAGCTGCTCTCCAGGCAGCAGTAGTCGGAGCGGATGGGCAGTGCCTGCTCTAACCTAGGCTGTCCAGCAGGGGGCAGTAGGTGGCTCATCTGCAGGTTGGTGGAGCTGTTGAGCAGGCCCGTTTCTGGGTCGACGTCTACTAGCATCACCCTTCCTCCTCCCCCTCTTCCTCGCTCACCATTACGACCCCACTCGACGCCGGATCCGCCGCCATTTCGCGAGGAGCCAGGGCGTCGACTCACACGGACTATCTTCTTGTTACTAAGTGTCTCCGGGTAGATGCTGATTCCCTTGAGCATGTGGATGAACTTGTAGGGCGGATCCACGGCCTGGTCGCAGGGTCCTGATTGGAGCTTGTAGCTGCCCGTCATCTGGCGGTAGCGACGCTGGCAGCAGGTCCAGAGGAAGACGGCCACCGTGACTGAGACCACCAGGACCCCTGCGCCCAGGAAGCCCGCCAGCACCGGGGACACGTCTGAGAAGGGGGCGGAAGAGAAAGAGGGACAGGGAGAGAACAGAGAAAGGTTATTCATGTTCATGATCTTATCATTTCCTTTCCGTCGTTATAGACCCTGTTTCTTCAACACTGATGGGTTGAAAGTCTTATTAAAACAGGAAGATCTGAACTTTTTAAAAGCTGCCTAAAACAAACAAATGAAGAACACGTGAGATATGAAACACAAGGTAGGATACCATCAAAAAGCATCACTCTCTGCCTAAAGTAAGAACATGAAAGGCTGTCAAAAGATGTGCTAAAAAGCAGGAAAAACAGGTTCAAAACACAAACAAACCTTGTTAAATGGATGGAATTGATAAATGTGGTAGGATCAAAGTACTTCAGTTTGTCCTTGTTCATGTTTCTTGGGGCCTTGCCACATACAGTCAGATGAGGAAGTTGAAGTTGCTGTAATCCTACTGCAACGACTTATAATATGTTTTACACCATGTTTACCAGGCGCATTTTGGAAAACACACAACTCCACTGACCTCAGTTTGGACTGAGAGTGACCCAGTTTAACAAGTGACTGACAGCTGACTGACACCAGCCTGGATCTAAGCCTTGGCTGGCACTTTATTTGACAGTACACATTTAACTGGTATTTACCTTGAATAGTGGTGCCAAATAAAGTGCTACCTAGGTTTGAGGTGTGGCTATGAACGTGAGGAGGAAGTGAGGTTCGTCAAAGACAGAGAGAGAGGGAGACCTTTTTGGAAAACATCATTTTAAGAGATGGAGAGATAAGAGCAACAAACGTGTGATTGAACACTTTATATTTTGAGGAGCGAGAGAAACCAGTCAGGGAATGCTTCACTGTGTAGCATGTCACTACAGGGTATTACTATAGGAACAAATCTGAATAAAGTCTTCCATTACTATGGTCATGTTCAGTATAATTTGATATAAAAGTAATTCTGCACTCGGCTTGCTCTTACCTCTGTTGGGAAAATTGCTGCATTATATTGTTGTGCTGATTTGTTTGTTGGTGTAGTCTAATAAAAAGAAAATAATTGCAAGGAGAAAAGAGTATGTTGAACTATATGAGGTAGAGTGCAGAGTATTCTTTACTGTTTGACTGTCCAATCATGTTCAATATGGATGTTTGTGGCTATGTAAGCAACAAACATGAAAAAACTAATTGTAGTAGAAATAGGTACCTCAACTCAACCCTGTTGTCTTGACAGCCATTTTGATGATACGAAACACGACTGTATTGGTCACAACATCTATGGCGACAAGATGGCACCGGAGAACAAGGCTGACGTTTTACGTATTCCGAACCAATTGTGTTTTTTCGTTCGTTTCTTTGCGTTGTTTGTAACTTATTTTTTTACTGATTTTTGTACATAATGTTGCTGCTACCATCTCTTATGACTGAAAATAACTTCTGAGCTAAGATCTCACCACGGACCGGCAGAATCCTTTTTTTCCTTTAACGAGTCCGACGAGCCCGACGTGAATGAAATCCCACTATGCCCTCCGACGAACCATCAAACAGGCAAAACGTCAATACAGTACTAAGATCGAATCATACTACACCGGCTCTGACGCTCATCGGATGTGGCAGGGCTTACAAACTATTACAGACTACAAAGGGATGCACAGCCGAGTGCTGCCCAGTGACACGAGTCTACCAGACGAGCTAAACTACTTCTATGCTCGCTTCGAGGCAAATAAAACTGAAACATGCATGAGAGCACCAGCTGTTCTGGAAGACTGTGTGATCACACTCTCACCAGCATGCGCTGACCAACTGGCAAGTGTCTTCACTGACATTTTCAAACCTCTCCCTGTCTGAGTCTGTAATACCAACATGTTTTAAGCAGACCACCATAGTCCCTGGTCCAAGAACACTAAGGTAACCTACCTAAATGACTTGACTACCGACCCGTAGCACTCACGTCTTTAGCCATGAAGTGCTTTGAAAGGCTGGTCAAGGCTCACATCAACACCATTATTCCAGAAACCCTAGACCCACTACAATTTGCATACCGCCCTAACAGATCCACAGATGATGCAATCTCTATTGCACTCCACACTGCCCTTTCCCACCTGGACAAAAGGAACACCTATTTGAGAATTGCTATTAATTGACTACAGCTCAGCGGTCAACACCATAGTGCCTTCAAAGCTCATCAATAAGCTAAGGACCCTGGGACTAAACACCTCCCTCTACAACTGGATCCAGGACTTCCTGACAGGTCGCCCCCAGGTGGTAAGGGTAGGAGACAACACATCCGCCACGCTGATCCCCAACATAGGGGCCCGTCAGGGGTGCGTGCTCAGTCCCCTCCTGTACTCCCTGTTCACTCATGACTGCACGGCCAGACACGACTCCAACACCATCATTAAGTTTGCCGATGACACAATCACCGACAACGATGAGACAGCCGATAGGGAGGAGGTCAGAGACCTGGCCGTGTGGTGCCAGGACAACAACCTCTCCCTCAACGTGATCAAGACAAAAAAGATGCTTGTGGACTACAGGAAAAAGAGGACAGGGCACGTCCCCATTCTCATCGATGGGGCTGTAGTGTAGCAGGTTGAGAGCTTCAAGTTCCTTGGTGTCCACATCACCAACAAACTAACATGGTCCAAGCACACCAAGACAGTCGTGAAGAGGGCACGACAAAACCTATTCCCCCTCAGGAGACTGAAAATATTTGGCATGGGTCCTCAGATGTTCTCTCTGCTACCGCACGGCAAGTGGTACCGGAGCACCATGTCTAGGTCCAAGAGGCTTCTAAACAGCTTCTACCCCCAAGTCATAAGACTCCTGAACATCTAATCAAATTGCCACCCAGACTATTTTCAATGCCCCCCCTCTTAAACCACTGCTACTGTTATTATCTATGCAGAGTCACTTTAATAACTCTACCTACATGTACATATTACCTCAACTGTATATAGTCCTCAACCCCTGTATATAGTCTCGCTATTGTTATTTTACTGCTGCTCTTTAATTACTTGTTACTTTTATTTCTTATTCTTATTTGTATTTTATTTTTATACTGTAGTGTTGGTTAGGGGCTCGTAAGTAAGCATTTCACTGTAAGGTCTACACCTGTTGTATTCGGCGCATGTGACTCATAAAATTAGATTTGATTTCATTCAAAACCCCACTTTGTAAGTTATCTATTAGAATGCGACAATAATTTGTGTCGTTCTGGCTTGGACAAGGCTTACTTACAGTCTCTTTAGTACTGACTCGTTCTCTGAGTAACCTCAGGGAGATAGCCTCTTCACCAGCCCTGTGGCCACACACACACACACTCAAACCATAGTTAGTGTTGTAATGAGTCCAAATACTAACCTGTGACAGCTCTACCTTGTTAGAACTGAACTTCAGTAAAGGCTGAAATGTCAAAAGTTTAAAAAAAACAAGCCTATAATATTTTTTGACAGACTTGCTTAGAACTATCATTGGCCTAAACTTTTAAAAGCAATTTAGCCTGCACATATGGGTACTCTTATGCCCAAGTAAGTGCTGTCAGCCATCTGCTGATGGTGTAGGTAGATTAAGGTTTGGTGTTGCTGGTCACATTTTCTCAGGGACTGATTGACAGAGGCACAATGTCTATCTTTGAGTAAAGCAGTGGGTTCTCTGTCTTGTTGCTAATGTTTAAACTATGTCTGTAATGTTACTTTCGTATGTATGTTTACTACCATGAAAACTTGGGTTTCCTTCGCCCTCTCCTTCAATTTAAACCATTTTATTCAAATTAAGCCATTTTCCCCAATAATATTCTGTCTTTCCTTCACTGTCCTCTCCCTCTTTCTCTCTCTCATATGGGTGGCCCTGGCAACAGCGGGGGCCCCTCTCCCGTCGAGCTGGTCGGTCGGAGCTGTTTGGAATTCCGAGTTCACCCCGGAGCGGATGAGAACAGGATGTGTGTTCCACCGTCTCCACACATAATCAGACTCCAGAAGCCACCGAGAGAGTTGGGGTGGGAGGGGTGTTTACTCACACACTGGCACACACACACACACACACACACACACTAAGAAACACGGAGCCTGGTATACAGTGTGAGAGTGTTTTCCAGTTAATGGACACCTGTTACTGTCATGTACGGTAATGTGGTGAGGGATGGAAGCCTCTGAGAAAGCTTGTGTGTGTGTGGTCAGGGGTGTGAAGAGTGTAGTATTCAGCACGCATCATGCTGTCTTGCTCCATTAGGGGTGGGACAGGGACCCGGGGCGTATGTAAGGTTCTGCATACAAACCATCAGAGCATTCTATAGAGCAGGGATCTCCAGCACTACTGACTCTGCAGGCTATCACTCCAGTCCTGCAATAACACACCTGATTTAGCCAATCATTGTCCAGACTGTAGAGATCATGAATGTGTGGATTGCGTGTGCATTGCGTGCTTGTGTGCGGTTGACAGACACTGCTGTACGGCTGCACTGATCACAGCTATAATGAGGCCTCAAGAGCCTCATTATTTCTCCTTTTCTCCTGCGAGTTCTATGTAAAACAACTCAGCAGCAAGGAAAATTGGTAGGTGAACTACACTATAAACACTTAACACAGTGAATGTTCATGCGCTTACAACAAAAAAACACTCACATGCTGCATTCACAAAAAGCCACTGATGCAAATGCATAAACTAAATAAATAAAAGCCCTGAATTATGCATGCCGTTGTCATGGAAGTTAATTTAGTTTTTTTGTGTAAACGGACCAATTTGCTCACTAATAGGTTTAAAGGGACTATATTACAGTGTTTGTAATAGTTGTTTGTGACTGTTCACTTGTTTACAGTAAGGGCAATCATTTTATATGGTAAGCGCCATTCTGACTTCTGTATGGAGTCAAGTCAGCCTCTATATCTCACTGACCTCTCCTTGAGTCTATGAATGAATACAGATACTGATGAATACAGATGAATGTCAATGTCTCATTCAACATGATGTGTCTTCCTAACAATGGTATCAACAAACTTGGAAATTCAAGTGAAGTGCAGCTCAGATTTATGCGTGTCATATGGGGATGTCTGCCAACTGAAGAGATTCTGCCCACCAGAGTTGTGTTCAATAGGACACACGGAAAACAAAAATCTGTGTTCATGTTGGGCAAGTTGTTCATGTTGGGCAAGATTTGATTTGATTTGAAGTTCTGGCAGCATCTCCCAGTTTCAAAATGTTTCAGGACGTTTTCTCCCTACTGAACACGACCCCTGTGTCATGTAAAAGGCGGCGGTATAGGCCTAAAACTGAAACCAGAAGCCACACCCACCAATGGACATCCTAATGATTCAGATTCACAACTGCAATCTGCAAAGCCACCTTCTTTGGATAAAATCTGTGACTGAGGCCCAAAATCAACCTCAGTGGTCAGGAATAACTACGCATAGTCACATTTGCTTAAGGTTACCTAACTCTGTTATAGAGCAAAGATGACAGAGGCCCCAGCTATCAACTACAATAATTCTGCAAGAGATTTTCTTTTGGAAGAAAATGATAGTACCATTTTAAGTCCTCTTCCTTTACTATCAAAAACCAACAGGTTTCAGCATAGCAGCCTTCATTAGCCTTCATGCACCTTGGCTGAAATTAGTAGCCTGGTAAAACCAGACTGAACACAGCTCTTACCATTGGAAACAGTGAGTGCAGCATTCAGTCTGGTTTGACCAGGCTAGAACTGGACTGGATGACCCCAGATGCTTGAAGTTGCAGCCAGCCACACCCCGGGCCACCAGTAAACTGCATGTGCAGGGATTTAGCTTTCGTGTTAGCGGCCAATATTCATATCCAGCAGTGAAGTCAGCTGGAGGGGCTTAGCAACAGTGCTGGAGGCAAAAATTGGGTCAGGGTTAGCAGGCACTTGTCCAGCTGTGTGACAGACAGGAGGATTTTAACAGCTTGACAAGCCAGACAGAAAAACTAATATGGCCATGAAATGAAGGTTACAAAGAGAATCGGGGTAGAATTCAAAGGTAACAGGAAGAGAGAGGGAAATGGGCAGGAGAGAAAGGGGAGAAGAAATGGTGAATGAAAGAGAGAGTCAGGAAATGCGGTATGAATGAGTGGTGACGTTGGCTGCCAACGAAGAGACAACCAGTGAGACAAAGGATCCATAGCTCGGGCCCAGACGGAGAGTCGAGAGCAAGCGTGCCAGACAAACAGACTTTTTGGGACATTTCTGAAGAGTGACAGTCACTTCCATCACTTCCACTTCCTTGGGAATTCAGAACAGCAGACACTTGTCTGCGTACCGCAGGGCATACCTCACGGCTAAACCATTTAGTCATTTTGTTATCGTCATTAAAATCAGTTACTGGCATCTAGTTCTGCTTTCCTTTTCTCTTTCTCCTTTTCCCCCCCGAGGCAATGTTTTACCTTTTCCCACCCTCGATTTCTTCATCTCTCTCTTCCTCTCATCCACTCACTGTATCTCCATAGTGTCTACAGTAGCTGCCCACACCCACTCACTCCCCCTCCAGACAAAGACTCGACCACCCCCCCCTACTCCATTGATCATTGTGACCCCAGTGGGGCATTTTTTGGAGAGTCTTTAAAGCACAGCTGAGAAGCTCTCGTTGCCTAGAGACATCCGCTGAGAGACAGACACAGAGTAGGAGAGAGAGACCAAAAAGGTCAAGGTCTAAATTAAATTAAACCTTGAGTGAGTTCATATCTCGATAGCAATACTGAAGGCGAAATCCAGGATTTCAAAAGGAACACAATGCGTGAAAGAACAAGTGTGTGTACACGTGTCTGTGCATACGCAAGAGGCGTCCATTATTAATAGACTGCAGTAAATTGTTAATCACGAGCAATGATTCTATTGTCTGATTCATACGCGAGGAGGCGAGCGGGGAAGTGTGGGACTGTGGAGGAATACGGTAAGGCAGAAAGAGGAGGATGAGGGTATGATGGAGAGAGGAGCGTTGGGGAGTTACAGAAGAGAGGAGGAAATGAGGAGTGTATTATTAAGGATGTGTGTGACGTCTGGGCCTAGATTACCAGAAGAGTAGTAAATGTAACCAGCAGTCTATACTCTGAATTCACTCATTCTAACCCCTAAATTAAAGGATACGTAGCATAAACATAACCACATGTAACATATGGGTTTGAATTAGTATACGCATCAAGAGCCCCAATGCAAAAGTTACAACTCACTTTTCACTTGTTGGAGTTATTACATACTGTATTACCGATCAGAATTCCGAAGAATGTTGAAGTCATGTCGGAAAACGTTTTTATTAAGGGGTGCAATGTAATATGGAGAACCCGGTAAACCAGCCTATTCCCTATAATGTAAACTTAAACAGAAATAACCTCAAATGTATAACTTCAAATTAATCCAAATCATTTGCACTCATGACTACTGGTTTCAAATACATTTTCAGCCAACTTACAAGCAAATAAACTCAGCAGAAAAAGAAACATCCCTTTTTCAGGACCCTGTCTTTCAGAGATAATTCGTAAAAATCCAAATAACTTCACAGATATTGATAGCAAAGGGTTTAAACACTATTCCCCTGCTTGTTCAATGAACCATAAACAATTATTGAACATGCACCTGTGGAACGGTCATTAAGACACTAACAGCTTACAGACAGTAGGCAATTAAGGTCACAGTTATGAAAACTTAGGAGACTAAAAAGGCCTTTCTACTGACTCTGAAAAACACCAAAAGAAAGATGCCCAGGGTCCCTGCTCATCTGTTTGAACGTGCCTTAGGCATGCTGCAAAGAGGCATAAGGACTGCAGATGTGGTCAGGGCAATAAATTGCAATGTCCGTACTGTGAGACGCCTAAGACAGCGCTACAGGGAGACAGGACGTGCAGACCACATGTAACAACACCTGCACAGGATCGGTACATCCGAACATCACACCTGCGGGACAGGTACAGGATGGCAACAACAACTGCCCGAGTTACACCAGGAACGCACAATCCATCCATCAGTGCTCAGACTGTCCGCAAGAGGCTGAGAGAGGCTGGACTGAGGGCTTGTAGGCCTGTTGTAAGGCAGGTCCTCACCAGACATCACCGGCAACAATGTCGCCTATGGGCACAAACCCACCGTCGCTGGACCAGACAGGACTGGCAAAAAGTGCTCTTCACTGACGAGTCGCGGTTTTGTCTCACCAGAGGCCTGTACTCTGGAGCGGGATCCATTTGGAGGTGGAGGGTCCGTCATGGTCTGGGGCGGTGTGTCACAGCATCATCGGACTGAGCTTGTTGTCATTGCAGGCAATCTCAATGCTGTGCGTTACAGGGAAGACATCCTCCTCCCTCATGTGGTACCCTTCCTGCTGGCTCATCCTGATATAACCCTCCAGCATGACAATGCCACCAGCCATACTGCTCGTTCTGTGTGTGATTTCCTGTAAGACAGGAATGTCAGTGTTCTGCCATGGCCAGCGAAGAGCCCGGATCTCAATCCCATTGAGCACATCTGGGACCTGTTGGATCGGAGGGTGAGGGCTAGGGCCATTCCCCACAGAAATGTCTGGGAACTTGCAGGTGCCTTGGTGGAAGAGTGGGGGAACATCTCACAGCAAGAACTGGCAAATCTGGTGCAGTCCATGAGGAGGAGATGCACTGCAGTACTTAATGCAGCTGGTGGCCACACCAGATACTGACTGTTACTTTTGATTTTGACCCCCCCTTTGTTCAGGGACACATTATTCAATTTCTGTTAGTCACATGTCTGTGGAATTTATTCAGTTCATGTCTCAGTTGTTGAATCTTGTTATGTTCATACAAATATTTACACATGTTTAGTTTGCTGAAAATAAACGCAGTTGAAAGTGAGAGGACATTTATTTTTTTGCTGAGTTTACTTTATGAATGCATTGTCACAAATCAACTTGCAAGGTTGCTAGCCAACTAGCCTGCTAATATTAGCTTTACCAGCCTGCTAAAGTTACCTTAGCACTGAATCAGTCAGCCATTTTAAAATTTTTGTCATTTAGCGGACGCTCTTATCCAGAGCGACTTACAGAAGCAATTAGGGTTAAGTGCTCTTAAACGCTCTTAACCGCTAGGCTACCTGCAAAATAGATAGCTTAGTGCTTGCGTGCTATCTGGATTCTGAGGTGGGAAAAAATACAAAACTCCCGTAGTCTACTTAACAGAGAACATGCCAAAAGTTGACAAAACAAAAAGGAGAACAGACGAGGTACTACACCATTAGTGCAAGCAGGTATGATTTTCGCTTTCGTTGAGCCCACAGAAATAAAGCACCAGAGCCTGCCGTGCTAAAGGGTTCCCACTAGATAACACAGCCACAAAGACTGACTAGCATGAGGTGTGGCTAACGTTAGCCAGCTTGAGCTAGCTAGCACAAAAGTAGATCCTCCATATGACGTTCAGGGTACTTTAGAAGTTATCCGGAAATAAGTCAATAAATATGTAACAACTAGGGTTGCTAAATTCCTGGAACTTTCAATAAATTCCCTTGTTTTCCAGAAATCGTGGTTGGGGGATTCCGGGATTTTCTGCTTATTCTCTCCTGATTCTTCTAGAAATCTCCAACCGGGATTTCGGGAAAACCAGGGAATTTATTGAAAGTTCCCCGAATTTTGCAACTCTAGTAATAACCCAAAAACGTTACTATGTTTGTACTTATAGGTAACCAGGTCGTGACTACAACTAAGTTACTAAGTCTTTGACCACACTGTGTTGTTACATTGGTGAGTAAAAACTCATGTTTCCTACCCTTTAAGTGGTAAACCATCCCGTTCAGGAGTGACCGCTGACTTCCTGAAAGGTGACGTCAAGGTGCATGGAAACATTACATTCTGAAGTACCTCCGCTACAGAGTCATGTGTCTCAAGAATTTTTCAAATAACCCAAACACTCATATAAATGTTCTTGTAAGCAATCTATTTTCCCTCTTACATGTACAACATATGTCACACAGTAAGACATTAACAAAGACGAAACATCTGTAAACATCCATCTCCCCTACTGCCATCAACACGCCGAGGTAAATCACTGCTGCTCAGCTTCACAGGACTAAGCTAAAAGACTATCTAAACCACCTTTCACACAACGTTAGCTTTCTCGTGTGTGTTTCTTCATCTTGAAATCTCGGTGAACATGAGTAATACAGACAGACATCTTGTCCCGAGGTGGATTGTGCTGTATTTCACCACTGGGTGAGAAAGGGGCTTGTCACTATGGCATTAAATCACAAGCGCTGTTCCGGCTAGGCCGGACACACTGCAGAGAGAAGGTACAGAGAGAGATGGAGGGAGGGAGAGGAAGAGAGGTGAGGAGGGTAGGGTAGGACTGTGTGTCACTGTCAGCTCACCCCTTCATCCAGGCTAGTCTGCCTCAGTAAGACATGTACCCCCGAAGAGACAAAGAAAGGCAATAACATAAGGGAACTGTGCTCCCGAGTGGCGCAGCGGTCTAACATGCTGACCACACCGCTCGCAACTTTACACATACGTGCTAGTCAATCATTGCACCCACACTGCTCGCTCGCTAAGTCTGCGTGGGCAGGCGCCACAATAGAAATTGGTTCTATTTGTGACGCTCAATGCGCTGCAAGTCCGTCCTCTCCCATCTCCTTATTGGTTTTTAAGAGCATGTGCCATCTCCTCATTGGTGTTTAGGAGCATATATCCACGTGGGTGATTGAAAGATGAACTGACGTCTACACTCCAGTCGGTTGTAGTAATGCACCGTAAAGTTGGTTGCTAACCGCCATATAAAGTCCAAAAAAGAAAAAGAAGCCTGAGGAAGGAGGAGATGACAAGAGAAAGGAATTCGGTTTACCGTTTTATCTGTGGGTTAATTGTCGGTGTAGAGGACCTTGTGAATTTCAGGTAAAATAACAACCCAATGTTTATATCCCAGGACAAAACCAAGCGAGCTAGCTAAATTGCCATAAATGTTTAATGCTGTTCGTTCGACCAGTCCCCAAATTAATAGAATTGGTTTAGAGTTTGTTTTGATATTTCAACCTGCATGTCATGATCGTGTCTGGTGTGGGGTTACAAAATCAACATGCACACGATGGCGCATGCACGCATCTGGTTTGGTCAGCATGTAAGGCACTGCATCTCAGTGCCAGAGGCGTCACTAGAGACCCTGGTTCAATCTCGGGCTATATCACAACCGGCCGTGATCGGGAGTCCTATAGGGCACAATTGGCCCAGCATCGTCCGTGTAAGGGGAGAGTTTGGCCGGGGTAGGCCGTCATTGTAAATAAGAATTTGTTCTTAACTGACTTGCCTAGTTAAATAATGGTTAAATTTAAAAAATGTAATGCCAAATAAGTACACCAATAAGAATTTGAGATTCTTCAAAGTAGCCACCCTTTGCTTTGATGACAGCTTTGCACACTCTTGGCATTCTCTCAACCAGCTTAATGAGGTAGTCACCTGGAATGCATTTTAATTATCATGTGTGCCTTATTAAAAGATCATTTTGTGGAATTTATTTCCTTCTTAATGCATTTGAGCCAATCAGTTGTGTTGTGACAAGGTAGGGGTGGTATACAGAAGATAGACCTATTTGGTAAAATACCAAGTCCATATTATGGCAAGAACAGCACAAACAAGCAAAGAGAAATGACAGCCCATCATTACTTTAAGACAAGAAGGTCAGTCAATCCGTGCAGTTGAAAAAACCATCAAGCGCTATGATGAAACTGGCTCTCACGAGGACCGCCACAGGAAAGGAAGACCCATAGTTACCTCTACTGCAGAGGATAAGTTCATTAGAGTTACCAGCCTCAGAAACCGGCAATTAACTGCACCTCAGATTGCACCTCAAAGAGTTCAAGTAACAGACACATCTCAACATCAAATGTTCAGAGGAGACTGCGTGAATCAGGCCTTCATGGTCGAATTGCTGCAAAGAAACCACTACTAAAGGAAACCAATAAGAAGAAGAGACTTGCTTGGGCCAATAAATACAAGCAATGGACATTACCCTGGTGGAAATCTGTCCTTTGGTCTGATGAGTCCAAATTGATATTTTTGGTTCCAACCGCCGTGTCTTTGTAAGACGCAGAGTAGGTGAACGGATGGATGATCTCCGCATGTGTGGTTCCCATCGTGAAGCATGGAGGAAGAGGTGCGACGGTGTGGGGGTGCTTTGCTGGTGACACTGCCAGTGATTTATTTAGAATTCAAGGCACACTTAACCAGCATGGCTACCACAGCCTTCTGCAGTGATATGCCATCCCATCTGGTTTTCGCTTAGTGGGACTATAATTTTTATTCAACACGGCAATGACCCAACACACCTCCAGGCTGTGTAAGAGCTATTTGACCAAGAAGGAGAGTGATGGAGTGCTGCATCAGATGACCTGGCCTCCACAATCACCCGACCTCAATCCAATTGAGATGGTTTGGGATGAGTTAGCCCGCAGAGTGAAGGAAAAGCAGCCAACAAGTGCTCAGTATATGTGGGAACTCCTTCAAGACTGCCGTTGGAAAAGCATTCCAGGTGAAGCTGGTTGAGAGAGTACCAAGAGTGTACAAAGCTGTCATCAACACAAAGGCTGGCTACTTTAAATAATCTGAAATATAAAATATATTTTGATTTGTTTTACACTTTTTTGGTTAATACATGATTCCATATGTGTTATTTCATAGTTTTGATTTCTTCACTATTATTCTACAATGTAGAAAATAGTAAAAATATAGAAAAAAACTTGAATGAGTAGGTGTGTCCAAACTTTTGACTGGTACTGTGTGTGTGTGTGTGTGTGTAGCTATCTGTTAAGGAGAGGAATTATGCTAATATGAATTTAACAATGCAGATAAATTGATAATGAAGAGAAGATATAACAGAGAGTCCTTTTGTTGGTGTAATTAGACCCCACGCACTCTCACTGAGGAGCTGCTCCAACACTCCAGACACAAACAAACAACATTAGCACCTCTACCCTTCACTGCACACACAAAACAATCTCTACAGGAGGTCATTTATTTTCAAAGACTATTCGGTTTGGAAAAGAGGAGGAGAGTTTGAATGTTTCTTACTGATTTTGTCAATGTGATGTCTCATCCTGTCCTGTTAGTTGTCTGCACTGGTTGTTGTGTAATCGATTGTTGAGTAATTGCAGGTGTAAACCATATATTTATACAGTAAGCTAAATATATGCATGTGACTGGGTGTAGCTAGTTTTGAAATCTTTGTCCACTCATTCTCTAAATAATGACATATTCTGCCCAGAGTTAAGCCCCATCGTTTATGCGTTAACTCTGACACGGGAGCATGGTGCACTAGGCTATTGGCAAAACATCCATCAATGCTTCCCACCATCCCATGGTGACTTAACTAGATTACAATGAGCACGCAAATTGATTGCCCAGCGAGTGAGGTTTTTGGGCAGACGTGAGAGACCACCATCCACCCTGCCCAAATGTTCTGTTACGCTATGGACAAAGGGCCCAGTTCAGCAATTCGGATAGATGTTCTTTAAAATAATAGAAGAGCGGGCAGTCGTGCACAGTTGATGCCAAGCCTCAAGAATAGATTGAACGTCATCATCCTCTCTAACCCACACACACAGTCAAAAGCCATTCGAGAAGGATGGAGAAGTGCCGTCCAAACGGGTCTCACCCTTAACAATAAACCTGTACCGCGCACGACATTAACCAGAAGTCAATATATATTTGTTTATATATAAATGTCAAAAGGCACATTTTCATTCAGTCCATATCCCCTGCCAACATTCCTCCTACAATACAAAATATGACGACGCAATAGTGGCTACTGCCGGAAACTAACGCACGCATGACCATACATTTTCATTTATAGGCCTATTTGTAATCCCAACAAATTAAACATAGACACCAGGCCTATGCTCAGTTTTAAAATGATTAGAATCGTTGACACTGTTGAGGCCTTGATAGGTCTGTGTTCTCCCCTCTGAACATTGTTGATTAAAAAAATACATGCACCCTAAATCCACATAGTTTAAAGAGGCTTCCCATATTCTAGGGTGCTTTTTGATGTCTTCCTGCTATTGGTTTAAAGCTACTGTATTTAATTATCAGAATAACATCCACTGTAGGAGATAAGACTCACAAGGGGGACTCAACAATGTAGGCAACACGTCACTCGTGTCGTATTAAATGTTAAATCGACGTGTGCTATTTAATTTCAAACATGAAATGAATTGAATATAGTACAAAACAACGAGACTAAACAACGAATGTAGCCCCTGGCCAGCCTTGTTAGGCCAACGAGACACCACTTAGAATCTGAGCACCTGAGAAACACTCATTTTTTTCGGTTAGCCTAAAACAGCTGTCTGGCATGTTATTTATCATGAGGAAAAACATTTAATAATATGTCTTACCATATGCTGGTCTTAAATTGGTTATCTCAGCCATTTTGTGGTTCAAAAGGCTGTTGTCCCCCAAAAATAAAAAATAACAACAAATTAAACTCGCAGGCTTCTAATTTATTTCCATGAATGATATTGTCCCTGCGCTTTTTCTTTTGGTCAGTAGGCTATATCAGCCGGGCGAGGAGGCGACGAAGTTTAACCGTCGTATTTTCCTCAGTCCGAAATTATTGTTGTGATTCAGTGGCTTCTCAAGGATGCTCTCGCTATTGCGCTTCCTTCAGCACACTCCTGTCTCGAGCTCAAGTCGGGTGCGGTTGCTGAGCAAGACGCAACAACCAGCCTTGAGGACCCCCCTGACAACGGTGAGTTTAAGGGAGAATTTTCTTGATTCCTCGCATGCTCTCTTCTCGCCTCTTTAACAAAACTCATTGGATGAGAAGGTCAGAGGGGCGGGACCTCTGACCTTCTCATCCAATGGGTTTTGTTAAAGAGGCGAAAATATAGGATTTAAGGAATCAAGGAAACTCAAATGAGATTCTCCCTTGGAAATGTCTGGTAGTGAGATCCAATCATATCACCCTTCGCTACCAGGAAGTTACCGATAATTGCCCCTCACCAACCAACCAGAGACAGCAACCCTACCAAGAATTTGCGAATGAGAACAAAGCAGTGGTATTGGCCAATGGGGATAGGGATAGGGCTAGGGCAGGACACAGAAAAGGAGCATCTGTCCTATAACTTTTTTTTGGACTAGTGAAATACAACTTTTTCACAGCATAGTAACCAACTTGGAAAAAATTAATTGATAAGTTGATGTACTTTTATTTTTAACCCCTACAGATGTCGGATCTTAACTTGATTACTATTTTGCCACTGAGAATTGTCCTGTTGCGTCAGGAAATTCAAATGAGCCTCATGATTAGTTGACTACAGCTCAGCGTTCAACACCATAGTGCCCACGAAGCTCATCACTAAGCTAAGGACCCTGGGACTAAACAACTCCCTCTGCAACTGGATCCTGGACTTCCTAACAGGCCACCCCCAGGTGGTAAGTGTTGGCAACAACACATCTGCCACGCTGATCCTCAACCCTGGGGCCCTTCAGGGATGTGTACTTAGTCCCCTCCTGTACTCCCTGTTCACCCACGACTGCGTGGCCAAACACGACTCCAACACCATCATTAAGTTTGCTGACGACACAACAGTGGTAGGCCTGATCACCGACAACGATGAGACAGCCTATAGGAAGGAGGTCAGAGAACTGGCAGTGTGGTGCCAGGACAACAACCTCTCCCTCAATGTGAGTAAGACAAAGGAGCTGATCATGGACTACAGAAAAAGGCGGGTCGAACAGGCCCCCATTAACATCAACGGGGCTGTAGTGGAGCGGGTCGAGAGTTTCAAGTTCCTTGGTGTCCACATCATCAACGGTCTATCATGGTCCAAACACACCAAGACAGTTGTGAAGAGGGCACAACAAAACCTTTTCCCCCCCAGGAGACTGAAAAGATTTGGCATATGTCCCCAGATCCTCAAAAAGTTCAACAGCTACACCATCGAGAGCATCCTTACCGGTTGCATCACTGCCTGGTATGACAACTGCTCGGCATCTGACCGTACAGTAAGGCGCTACGGAGGGTAGTGCGTACGGCCCAGTACATCACTGTGGCCAAGCTTCCTGCAATCCAGGACCTATATAATAGGCGGTGTCAGAGGAAAGCCCATAAAATTGTCAGAGACTCCAGTCACCTAAGTCATAGCCTTTTCTCTGCTACCGCACGACAAGCGGTACCAGAGCGCCAAGTCTAGGACCAAAAGGCTCCTTAACAGCTTCTACCCCCAAGCCATAAGACTGCTGAACAACTAATCAAATGGCCACCGGACTACTATTACATTGACCCCCCTCCATTTGTTTTGTACACTGCTGCTACTCGCTGTTTATTATCTATGCATAGTCACTTCACCCCTACCTACATGTACATATTACCTCTAACATGTACCCCCGCACACTGACTCGGTACCGGTACCCCCTGTATATAGCCTCGTTATTGTCATGTTATTGTGTTAATTTAAAAAAAAAAATTTACATTCTTTTATTTGGTAAATATTTTCTTAACTCTTCTTCAACTGCACTGTTGGTTAAGGGCTTGTAAGTAAGCATTTCACGGTAAGGTCTGAACTTGTTGTATTCGGCACATGTGACAAATAAAGTTAGATTTGATTTGATTCCCTGACAATGAGCAGTTCTCTTTCTCCATGCGGAGGCAGTGGAGTCATTGGGATCAGGCCTGCTATCAAAATAATATTCTCTCACTCGCTCAAAACGCTAGGCCTAGGTCCTATTCCTGCAACATTCAAATGTACAAAAATGGATCTGAAATGCCATACACATCAACAACCTCGTTTTATATAGTTTAATAACACAAGATAGATATTTGTCTCCACTAGGCTACGACATACAAGTGTGGAGTGTATCCTAAGGTTATGAACAGTCAAAATTGAATTCAATCATGGCCTGGGGTGGTCTAGCAGTTAGGGATGCTACCTTCAAAGTGCATATATAGGACTACTCTGTCGGTTCGATTCTCGCTTATGATGTACACTGAACAAAAATATAAACGCAACAATTTCAAAGATTTTTCTGAGTTAGAGTTCATATAAGGAAATCAGTCAATTTAAATAAATAAATTAGGTCCTAATCTATGGATTTCACATGACTGGGAATACAGATATGCATCTGTTGGTCACAAATACTTAAACAAAAATACTTATTGACTCAATGGACAGATAGTGTAGTTGTCATTAAGTCTGTAAAAATACGTTACCTGGTTCTATTCATTCTGCTCTCCAAAACTCTCTTGCCTATTACCCTCATAGACTACTACCAACACCAAAGGCACGTTTGTATTGCTGTGCATGTGTGTTTCAACCCAAAAAGTCAATTTAATCATGTAGTGTGTGTTTTCATGTGTTAATTATGTACAGGTGGTTAAAGGTGTGGGAGAGGCACATGGGGAAGATCTCAATTGCATACTCCATGCGTCCTCTCTCTGTAGAGAGTATGCAATTGAGATCTTCCCAGCTAACAATTCTACCTGTAATGTTCTCCTGTTTGAGTGTCCAGTTTTCTGTTAGTTAGGTGAACATTGTATGTACAGTACCAGTTAAAAGTTTGGACACACCTACCCATTCAAGAGTTTTTCTTTATTTTTACTATTTTCTACATTGTAGAATAATAGTGAAGACATCAAAACTATGAAATAACACATATGGAATCATGTCGTAACCAAAAAAGTGTTAAACAAATAAACATATATTTTATATTTGAGATTCTTCAAAGTAGCCACCATTTGCCTTGATGACAGCTTTGCACACTCTTGGCATTCTCTCAACCAGCTTCATGAGGTAGTCACCTGGAATGCATTTCAATTAATTTGTAGAATTTATTTCCCACAAAACACAGGTGGGGAAATAGCTACCTAAATATGATCCCCAATCAGAGGCAACGATAGACAGCTGCCTCTAATTGGGAACCACATTAGCACCAACATAGAAATAGATATACTAGATCACCCCCTAGTCACGCCCTGACCTACTACACCATAGAGAACCAAGGGCTTTCTATGGTCAGGGCGTGACACCTCATGAAGCTGGTTGAGAGAGTGCCAAGAGTGTGCAAAGCTGTCATCAAGGCAAAGGGTGGCTACTTTGAAGAATCTCAAATATAAAATATATTTTCTTTTTACTTGTTTTTTGGTTACGACATGATTCCATATGTGTTATTTCATAGTTTTGATGTCTTTACTATTATTCTACAATGTAGAAAATTCTACAAATAAAGAAAAACCCTTGAATGAGTAGATGTGTCCAAACTTATGACTGGTACTGAGGGTTAGGAGAATATTTGTCACGACTTCTACCGAAGTCGAAGCCTCTCCTTGTTCAGGCGGTGCTCGGCGGTCGACGTCACCGGTCTTCTAGCCATCATTGATCCATTTTTCATTGGTTTTGTCTTGTCTTCCTACACACCTGGTTTCAATCTCATTCATTACCTGTTGTGTATTTAACCATTTGTTTCCCCTCATGTCTTTGTCAGAGATTGTTTTATGTTCAGTTTTCGTGTTTTGTATTTTGGTGCGCGACGGGTCCTCGTACCCACTTTGTTTCATTTGTATTTCATGGTTTTGGAGTTATGTGTTTTAGTTATTAAACTACTCCATTCCACCAAGTTTTGATTCTCCTGCGCCTGACTTCCCTGCCACCTATACACACGACTGTGACAATATTCCATCAATGTTACACCAAACATACACAGAACATGGTTAACATGTTCTCAGAACATAAAATATTAATGTTCTTTAGACACAAAACATTTTTGTGTATCAGTTGTCAGGACGTCATTTGATGGTCCCAAAGAAATGTCGCTCCCGCAATTTTTTGTTGTTTCATTACACATCACGCCTTGTTACTGTTACAGAGCCCATCAAGGCCCTAATTGGTGAACCACTGATCCATTCACAGCTCTTTGCCTGTTGTCAAGGTTAAGGAAACATACACAGTGTCACAGCTGTTGAAAGGAGCGGACCAAGGTGCAGCGTGGTGAGCGTACATTTTGTATTTTATTCGAAATGACGCCCACAAAACAATACAAAACGTGAAGCTCAAAAGGCTATGTGCCCTAAACAAAGTCAACTTCCCACAAAGACAGGTGGGAAAAAAGGCTACCTAAGTATGGTTCCCAATCAGAGACAACGATAGACAGCTGACCCTGATTGAGAACCATACCCGGCCAAAACATAGAAATAGAAAATCATAGAAAAACAAAACATAGAATGCCCACCCCAACTCACACCCTGACCAAACCAAAATAGAGACATAAAAAGGATCTCTAAGGTCAGGGCGTGACACACAGTGCTTTTAACATTAGTGTTTTCAACTTACATAGTTGACACACTTTGACATACATGATTACATTGTGCATGTTCATTTATACAGTAATTATTATTCACCTACTGTGCGAGATGAAAACAGGATTTACCAAACCACCCCAAAATACAATACTAAACTAAATCAAACAACTATTTTTAAATATAAAATAATAATAACTGTGGCAATGAAAGCCACAAAACCCACCTTTTTGACACATGGTATCTTTTGACTGGCAGCAAACATTTACTACAGGCTGTGATGCGTCCACTACCATATCTTCACTAGCATCACTTGTTTCCTAAATTATTTTAAATCGCCTCCGCATAGGAGATTCGATTGACTGCTCTAACTTTTGCCACCTCAATCTCCTTCACCTTTACAGGGCACTCCAGGACCTCGGGATCATGATCCCCACCATAATTGCAACACGGTCGTCCTTCTACACACCGTTCTTCAATATACTCTGTCTGTCTGCACACATTAGAAACATGGCCAAATCCTTTACAGTTCTTACACTGCAGTAGTTTGGGGACGAAAGCTCTTGTGTAGGTATTTGCTCTTTGTCAAAAAACAACAGGACTGACAGACTTTATTATTTTTCTCCATTCACCAATCGGGTCAGACACCGGGCACCAACCACACCAGGAAATCTCTTCAGGTATTCAACCTGAAAATCCGTCGTCGCCCCTGAGATGACTACTTTGACGGGTGCTCTACTCCGAAGTTCAAAACACCAAACTTATTTTGTTCTGATACTTTTGAGGCTCACTGCAATCTTCCTCTGTTCTTCAGAAATATAAATTAATCTAAATAAGACCACTCCTGGTCACTCTGACAGACTCCAATTTCCCCAGCGCATACTTCACCATTTCGACACCTCAAACGGGTTTCCCATATATGTATCCTTACTCAACAAACGCACCCCAACAAGAAGAGATTCATTATCATTCATACACGTATCCTCCACTCCAAATTCCTTTTTGTTCCAGCTTTCGCTACTACTGTTGTCCATTCAGAACATTCGTCTTCACCAACTTCACTCGACGCGCTGCTTGATTCGAACTCAGCATCCATTTCCGCCATCTTTTCTTCCGGTACCACCCACATCCTCTTGGTTCACGGCGTTCTGATCTTCCGGCTACGCCACCATGGCTGTGTTTAGACAGGCAGCCCAATTCTGATATTTTTTTCACTAATTGGTCTTTTGACAATCAGATCAGTTCTGAAAAAGATTGAATGTGAAAAGAGCTGATGTGATTGGTCAAAAGACCAAAGCGTTTCTAGGATTTGAAGACATTCAGGGCTTAGCCCAAAGCCAGTAGGGGTGTCTGAGGGGCTCCTTCCCTGGACAAAAAATAAGGAATTTCAACAGCTAAATCCATCAATTTGGTGCACTTTTAGATGAACATTGAGATTACAACATTGAGATATTATATATTTTTCAGTTAAGTTGCACCTTCCTGCTAAAGCAGACACTGCCAGTACTCAATTACAGGAGTTACTGTGGGATTAAGGAATCCAACAGTATCCAAACACCCTCTCTCTTTCACACACACACAAACACACAATGTGCAGTAATTAGAATCCATAGAGCAGCTTTAAGTGATACAGTCTACTGTGTGCTGACCCCTCCTCTGCATTTCTCCATTGCTTTCTCTGCATAGTCTGTTGCTGTCTCTTAGTCTTCTTTGTTGCTGTTTCTTTTTTACCCCCCCCCCCCCCCTCTATCGTCCTGTCCTGGTTGTGAAAAGTGCAAAAGTAAACAATAGTAATTTCACATGCTTTTTTACCTCATTTACCGCTTTCCATACCCATGATGTGAATTGGGGACCACGGTCGTAGACAATGTCCTCCGGAAAGCCATAATGCCGGAAGACCTGCTGGAAAAGTGCAGGTAGGGAGACCAGAAAGAGAGATTAAAAAGAGAGATTAAGGGCCTCCCGGGTGGTGCAGTGGTCTAGGGCACTGCATCGCAGCGCTAGCTGCGCCACCAGAGTCTCTGGGTTCGTGCCCAGGCTCTGTCGCAGCCGGCCGCGACCGGGAGGTCCGTGGGGCGACGCACAATTGGCCTAGCGTCGTCCGGGTTAGGGAGGGTTTGGCCGGTAGGGATATCCTTGTCTCATCGCTCTCCAGCAACTCCTGTGGCAGGCCGGGCGCAGTGCGCGCTAACCAAGGGGGCCAGGTGCACAGTGTTTCCTCCGACACATTGGTGCGGATGGTTTCCGGGTTGGAGGCGCGCTGTGTTAAGAAGCAGTGCGGCTTGGTTGGGTTGTGCTTCGGAGGACGCATGGCTTTCGACCTTCGTCTCTCCCAAGCCCGTACGGGAGTTGTAGCGATGAGACAAGATAGTAATTACTAGCGATTGGATACCACGAAAATTGGGGAGAAAAGGGGGTAAAAAAAAAAAAAGAGATTAAACGATTGGATTTGGAAAATCTATCCCCAAACACCAAAATGATGATGAAACCGTCAGAGGAGGGGAGATCAGTAACAAAGTCAAAAGGATAGATGGGACCAGGGATGCTGAGGCACAGGAAGGGGAAGGAGCTTCCCTGCTGGAGTGTTCCGGGGGGATTTGGTTTGGGCACATACGGAACAGGAGTTGACATACCAAGTGACATCCATACCATGTTACTGACTTGTTTATTGTTTACTCCATGTGTAACTCTGTGTTGTCTGTTCACACTGCTATGCTTTATCTTGGCCAGGTCGCAGTTGCAAATGAGAACTTGTTCTCAACTAGCCTACCTGGTTAAATAAAGGTGAAATAAAAATAAAAAATAAAAAAATCCTGCACTAAGGTGGGCCACCAGTATTTCCGAGGGATGGATTGGGAAGTGTGAGAAATACCTGGATGTCCAGTGGCGACAGCTGGGTGTTCCCAGGTCAGCAGCCGGTCCCTTATCCCTGTAGGAACGTAAATGCGCTCGGAAGGACAGTTAGTGGGTGCGGGCTCCCTCTCCAGAGCCTGGCGGATGTCCACATCTATGTCCCAGACCAAAGAAGCTACGACTCGGGAGGATGGGATTATAGGCGCATTCTGGACTGGACAGTGACCATCCCTCTGCTCTTGTGGATCGCGGATTTGGAAGTGCCGGACACCGCTGGAGCTTGTGCCCTCCTTGCCCACAATACAGACAGAGCCCCAGCTGTATCCTTCTGCGGCGCTCCGCCACGGGGAGGCATGTGACCCCTACCCCCATGGGGGCCCTGCCTCCAGCTGTTTGCTTAGAAATTCTAGGGACAATTAGGAGGCCTGCGTCTTGTGACCGTAGCGTACGTGTAGGTATGTACGGCAGGATCAAATCGGAAAAGATAGGTAGGAGCAAGCCCATGTAATGCTTTGTAGGTTAGCAGTAAAACCTTGAAATTAGTCCTTGCCTTAACAGGAAGCCAGTGTAGGGAGGCTAGCACTGGAGTAATATGATCAAATGTTTTGTTCTAGTCAGGATTCTAGAAGCCGTATTTAGCACTAACTGAAGTTTATTTAGTGCTTTATCCGGGTAGCCGGAAAGTAGAGCATTGCAGTAGTCTAACCTAGAAGTAACAAAAGCATGGATACATTTTTCTGCATCATTTTTGGACAGAAAGTTTCTGATTTTTGCAATATTACGTAGATGGAAAAAAGCTGTCCTTGAAACAGTCTTGATATGTTCGTCAAAAGAGAGATCAGGGTCCAGAGTAACGCCGAGGTCCTTCACAGTTTTATTTGAGACGACTTTACAACCATCAAGATTAATTGTCAGATTCAACAGAAGATCTCTTTGTTGTAGAGTATCCTCTGATAGTTGAAGGTAACGCCTCCCTGGTGTGTTCGAGACCTTGCAAACTGCGAAGAACCTCTACCATAGCCGTCCCTAGTTATGCCAGCTGGTCATGGTGTTGACGTACAAGGTAACCCTGCTCGTCGACCGTCTGAGAGATATTCGGTTTTCCTGCTGCTTCCATTGTTTGAGTCAGTATTCTGTAACAGAGATGCTGTGAGTCGAGAAGCAGGTGAAACGTTTAATAAAACAACAAACATGAAACGAGACAACATAACAGTGGCGTTTACGCATGAACACAGAAACAATACTGACTGAGGAAGGAACCCAAGGGAGTGACAGATATAGGGGAGGTAATCAGGACGGTAATGGAGTTCAGGTGAATATCATGATGATCTGCATGTGCGCGTAATGATGGATACCAGGTGTGCGTAATGATGGATCCCAGGACCAGTGGTTAGTATACCGGCGACGTCGAACCCCGGAGGGGAGGAGCAGGAGTAGACGTGACAACCGCCACAGGAAAGGAAGACCCAGAGTTACCTCTGCTGCAGAGGATAAGTTCATTCGAGTTACCAGCCTCAGAAATTGCAGCAAAAATAAATGCTTCACACAGTTCAAGTAACAGTGTCACATTCGTCATATACATAATGAGCGGACCAAGGCGCAGCGTGAGTAGAGTTCCACATATTTAGTAAAGTGAACCTTCAAAACAACAACAAAGAATAAACGAACGTGAAGTTCGTAGCGCACATAGCACTAAACCAAAACGAAACAATATCCCACAAACGCAGGTGGGAAAAGGACCACACTAAGTATGATCCCCAATTAGAGGCAACGATCATCAGCTGCCTCCAATTGGGAACCATACTCACACCAACATAGAAATACAATACTAGAACACCCCCTAGTCACGCTCTGACCTATTGCACCATAGAGAACCCCAAGGGCTCTCTATGGTCAGTGCGTGACAAACAGACACATCTCAACATCAACTGTTCAGAGGAGACTGCGTGAATCAGGCCTTCATGGTCGAATTGCTGCAAAGAAACCACTACTAAAGGACACCAATAGGAAGAAGAAACTTGCTTGGGACAAGAAAAACGAGCAATGGACATTACCCCGGTGGAACATTGTCCTTTGGTCTGATGAGTCCAAATTGGAGATTTTTCGTTCTAACCGCCGTGTCTTTGTGAGATGCGGTGTGGGTGAACGGATGATCTCCTCGTGTGTGTTTCCCACAGTGAAGCATGGAGGAGGAGGTGTTATGGTGTGGGGGTGCTTTGCTGGTAACCCTGTCTGTGATTTATTTAGAATTCAAGGCACACTTAACCAACATGGCTACCACAGCATTCTGCAGCAATACGCCATCCCATCTGGTTTGGGCTTAGTGGGACTATCATTTGTTTTTAACCCAACACACCTCCAGGCTGTGTAAGGGCTATTTGACCAAGAAGGTGAGTGATGGAGTGCTGCATCAGATGACCTGGCCTCCACAATCCCCAACCTCTACCAAATTGAGATGGTTTGGGATGAGTCGGACCGCAGAGTGAAGGAAAAGCAGTCAACAAGTGCTCAGCATTATTGGGAATTCTTTCAAGACGGTTGGAAAAGCATTCCAGGTGAATCTGGTTGAGAGAATGCCAAGAGTGTGCAAAGCTGTCATCAAGGCAAAGGATGGCTATTTGAAGAATCTCAAATATAAAATATTTTTTGATTTGTTTAACACTTTTTTGGTTACTAAATGATTCTGTATGTGTTATTTCATAGTTTTGATGTCTTCACAATTATTCAACAATGTAGAAAATAGTAAAATAATGAAAAGCCCTTGAAATAGTAGTTGTGACTGGTACTGTATATAAATAGAAGAAAAAAAAAGTGTGAACCCTTTAGAATTACCTGGATTTCTGCATAAATTGGTCATCACATTTAATCTGATCTTCATCTAAGTCACAACTATAGATAAACACAGTCTGCTTAAACACACAAACAATTATAATTGTTCATGTCTTTATTGAACACACTGTGCAAACATTCACAGTGCAGGTTGGAAAAAGTATGTGAACCCTTGGATTTAATAACAGGTTGACCGTCCTTTGACAGCAATAACCTCAACCAAACGTTTTCTGTAGTTACGGATCAGACCTGCAAAACAATCAGGAGGAATTTTGGACCATTCCTCTTTACAAAACTGTTTCAGTTCCACAATATTCTTGGGATGTCTGGTGTGAACCGCTCTCAATCGGGCTGAGGTCAGGACTGACTGGGCCATTCCATATGCATATTTTCTTCTGTTCAAGCCATTCTGTTGTTGATTTACTTCTGTCTTTTTGGTTGTTGTCAAGTTGTATCACCTAACTTCTGTTGAGCTTCAATTGGCGGACAGATAGCCTTACATTCTCCTGCAAAATGTCTTGATAAACTTGGGAATTCATTTTTCCGTCAATGATAGCAAGCTGTCCAGGTACTGAGGCAGCAAAGGAGGCCCAAACCATGATGCTCCCTCCACCATAATTTACAGTTGGGATGAGGTTTTGATGTTGGTGTGCTGTGCCTATTTTTCTCCACAGTGTTGTGTGTTCCTTCCAAACAACACAACTTTAGTTTAATCTGTCCACAGAATATTTTGCCTGGAACATCCAGGTGCTCTTTTGCGACCTTCAAACGTGCAGCAATGTTTTTTTTCTTCCATTGTGTCCTCCCATGAACATCATTATTGTTTAGTGTTTTACGTATTGTAGACTCGTCAACAGAGATGTTAGCATCTTCCAGAGATTTCTGTAAGTCTTCAGCTGACACTCTAGGATTCTTCTTAACCTCATTGAGCATTCTGCGCTGTGCTCTTGCAGTCATCTTTTCAGGACGATCACTCCTAGTGCGAGTCGCAACAGTGCTGAAACTTCTCCATTTATAGACAATGTCTTACCGTGGACTGACTTTTATAGATACTTTTGTAACCCTTTCCAGCTTTATGCAAGGCAACAATTCTTAATCTTAAGTCTTCTGAGATCTATTTTGTTAGAGGCATGGTTCACATCAGTCAATGCTTCTTGTGAATAGCAAACTCAAATGTTGTGAGTCTTTTTTATGGGGCAGGGCAGCTCTAACCAGGGCAGGGCAGCTGTAACCAAAATCTCCAATCTCGTCTCATTGATTCGACTCCAGGTTAGCTGACTCCTGACTCCAATTAGCTTTTGGAGAAGTCATTAGCCTAGGGGTTCTATCAAGGCACAAGGCGAGACCCAGATGCAGACACGGGAGGCAGATGGTTAGAGTCTTTGATATTTATTAACAATCCAAAAAAGGTAGGCAAGAGAATGGTCGTGAACAGGCAAAAAGGTCAAAACCAGTTCAGAGTCCAGGATGTACAGAGTGGCAGGCAGTCTCGAGGTCAGGCAGGCAGAAATGGAGTCCAGAAAACAGGCAAGGGTCAAAACCGGGGGGACTAGTAAAAGAGAAATAGAAAGCAGGAGCACGGGAAAACACGCTGGTTGACATACAAGAGGAACTGGCACAGAGAGACTGGAAACATAGGGATAAATACACTGGGGGGGAAAAGCAACACCTGGAGGGTAGTGGAGACAAACACAAGAAACAGGTGAAACAGATCAGGGCGTGACAGGTTCACATACTTTTTCCAACCTACACAGTGAATTTTGAATTGATGAATTCAATATAGACAACAAAAATACAATAATTTGTGTGTTATTAGTTTAAGCACACTGTGTTTGTCTATTGTTGTGACTTAGATGAAGATCAGATCAAATTGTATGTCAAATTTATGCAGAAATCCAGGTAATTCCAAAAGGTTCCCATACTTTTTCTTGGCACTGTATATATTTACAAAAAAATGATATGGGGGATTGGAAATTATGCAAACAATTACATTGATGGAAGCTACAATCTATATTCAATATTAAAGCTGATCTACCCCCAACCCCCCTCAAAAAATCACTTTCGCAGTCAAAAAACAAGCCGAGATCTAACGCTCAGATTTTTATTTAAACATGACTTAAAACATGTAATATTAACCTAATAAAAACAGTTCTGTAGGAATGAGGTTTGTGCAGTAGGCCTGATATTATCACAGCATATTGGCTATATGCCTGGCCTGCCAATATTGTTATTCTCAGACCATATTATATTTACAAACTCAAGCTTTGATAACAAAATAGATCAGTTGGTGTAGCACTTGCGAGGCACAGATGAGCATAAACTGAAATAATTTGCAAATAATTCGCTTTTTTATTTTACAGGACTGATGGTACCTGCATCTGATGGTCATGGTATGGTCATGGTGCTTTCAAGACAACTGGGAATTCAGAAAAACGAGGTCAAATCAGTGAATTTCAGGTTGTTAAATCGGAGCTCTAGAAAGATGCCAGAGTTTCCGAGTTGGATTACTTTTCCCTAGTCGGATTCCTATGACCAGAGAAAGTGAACTACTCCTAACACGACGAGCTGCTAATAATAATAACATCAATACACTTGGCTACTCATTCATTGGAAGTAAAGAAGCGCGTTTTATGTTTTGTAATAGCGTTGAATAAAAACAGTGTTGATAGTTCTGGATAAAACTTTGACATTAACTCACTCATAAAAACAGCAGCACTTTGCTGTATTCTTTGACAACCTCTCTCTCTCTGATCATGGTTTTAAAAGTTATGAAATCTCATGCAGGCTTTTATCTAACTTTGCTGTGGCCGGAGTCGTGGATGCTGTAGGGAGGCACGGTGATTTAAGATATCCGATTGTCCAGCACAGTAGACGCAGTCGATTTAGCAAATCTCCCAGTTCGTCGGGGAGGCAGAGTTGTTCTTTTCAGACAAATTAAATGTTCAAAATGCGAACAGTTTGCCTACCGAACAGTTTGCCTACTTGGTGCGCAGGGCTTCTGAATCAAGTGCAGCTATCTTCAACAGTGCAACACGGGGGAAAAAAAGAGCGCGAGCCTTCATGCTTGTATCGTTGGCTTTTCTACAAAAATGTTTGGCTTCAGTATTAGTCAGAAACATTTATTCCAGTGCCAAAATGGACTAAAAAGTGTCAATTGAAAAATGTTGGTCATGAAGTCAGTATATTCCAAAACAGAGTTGTGATATTTATGTTTTGTGAGCCAATGCTAACTAGTATTAGCGCAATGAAAACCATAGACTTCCAGTCATTGCGCTAACGCTGGTTAGGAATATGCGCATCATTCAAACTGCACGCAGACATAAAAATGGTATCCACGATTTCATCTAACTATGGGGAAGTAGATAAAGGGCCTCATTACCAAAATCCC
Organism: Salvelinus alpinus; assembly: GCF_045679555.1. NCBI lineage: Eukaryota > Metazoa > Chordata > Actinopteri > Salmoniformes > Salmonidae > Salvelinus > Salvelinus alpinus. Next base: position 36,654,983 of record NC_092114.1, read on the forward strand.
AAAGTATCCCTTTAACCATCGTAAAGTCGATCATGTCGCTATAATTTATTACATTGTTGTATCATGCTGTTGTTGTTATTAGGTTGACGTTTGGTGTGATCTGAGCCTTGGTGCTTCAGTGATGATGGTCAACTTATATGGAATACTGTTAAAGACTACAACCACCCAAGCCATAGACTATTTTCTCTGCTGCCGCACGGCAAGAGGTACCGTGCATCAAGTCTGACACCAACTGGCTATTGAACAGCTTCTATCCCCAAGCAATACGACTGATAAATAAGCTAATAAAATAGCTACACGGACTATCTGAGTTAACCTTTATCGACCTTTTTATTTCAATTTCTCTATGCACATTCACACACACTGTCACTCCAACACCTAAACAAAAACTCACTCCACCATTTGCTCACTCACACATAATATGCACATACAATTACAATGACTCTACACACCCGCACGCACACCCACTCACATACAAGCTGCGGCTAGTCTTTTTATCTTCTATCCTGTTGCCTAGTCCCCTTACCCCTATACATATCTACCACCATCACTCCAGTATCCCTGCACATTGCAAATATGGTATTGGAACTTACTTAAAAATATATATTTCCTGTATATGGTATGCTTACTTACTTACTTTGTGTATTTCAAACTTCTTATTCTTATTTCTCGTGTTTTTTTCTACGAATTCATTGTTATTGATTATTGCATTGAGTTTGCAAGAAAGACATTTCACTGTACTTGTGCATGTGACATTAAAACTTGACATGAAAGAGCAAGGAATCAACACTAGGTCATAAGTATTTTATACTTTGGGATGATTTTGACATGAAGCGCAAAAATGCTAATATGGGCACCATTGACTAATATAGGCTAGCCTATATTATGCATAACGCACAATATAATGAATAGGATGTAGAAAAGAGGAGGCTGGTGGGAGGAGCTATAGGAGGATGGGCTCATTGTAATAGCTGGAATAGAGTAATTGGAACGGTATCAAACACAAGGAAACCACTTTTGACTCGGTTCCATTTATTCCATTCCAGCCATTACAATGAGCCCGTCCTCCTATAGCTCCTCCCAACAGCCTCCTCTGATATACAGTTAATGATAGATAGCCTAAGTAACTGAAAGATTATGCAACATATGGTGCTTTCTTCCCAATCTGTCATCAATTCCTGCCACTACTAAAAAGGGAATGGGTATGGCTGACTTACAGTGGCTCCAGAAAGTATTCATACCTCTTGACCTCTTTACTTCCACATTGTGTTGTGTTACAGCCTGAATTCAAAATGGATTACACACATTTTTCCCACACTTCTACACACAATACCCCATAATGACAAAGTGAAAACATGTTTTTAGACATTTTTGCAAATCTATTGAAAATTAAATACTGAAATATCTCATTTACATATGTATTCACACCACTGAGTCAATACATGTTAGAATCACCTTTGGCAGTGATTACAGCTGTGAGTCTTTCTGGGTAAGTCTCTAAGAGCTTTGCACACCTGGATTGTACAATTTTTCCCCCATTATTCTTTAAAATTCTTCAAGCTCTGTCAAATTGGTTGTTGATCATTGCTCGACAACCATTTTCAAGTCTTGCCATAGATTTCCAAGCAGATATAAGTCAAAACTGTAATTCGGCCACTCAGGAACATTCACTGTCTTGTTGGTAAGCAGCTCCAGTGTAGATTTGGCATTCTGTTTTAGGTTATTGTCCTGCTGAAAGGTGAATTAATCTCCATGTGTCTGGTGGAAAGCAGACTAAACCAGATTTTCCGCGAGCTCCATTCCATAAATTTTTTTATCCTGAAAAACTCTCCAGTCCTTAACGATTACAAGCATACCCATAACATGATGCAGTCACCACTATGCTTGAAAATATGAGGCTTGGTACTCAGTAATGTGTTGTATTGGATTTGCCCCAAACATAACAAACATTGCATTCTGGGCAAAAAGCCACATTTTTTTCAGTATTACTTTAGTGCCTTGTTGCAAACAGGATGCATGTTTTGGAATATTTGTATTCTGTACAGGCTTTCTTCTTTTCACTCTGTCAATTAGGTTAGTATTGTGGAGTAACTACAATGTGATTAATCCATCCTCAGTTCAGCTATTAAACTCTATAACTGTTTTAAAGTCACCATTGGCCTCATTGTGAAATCCCTGACTGGTTTCCTTCCTCTCCGGCAACTGAGTTAGGAAGGACACCTGTATCTTTGTAGTGACTGGGTGTATTGATACACCATCCAAAGTGTAATTTATAACTTCACCATGCTCATAGGGATATCCAATATCTGCTTTTTTTTAAATTTTCTTTGCAAGACATTGGAAAACCTCCCTGGTCTTTGTGGTTAAAACTGTGTTTGAAATTCACTGATCAACAGAGGGACCTTACAGATAAAATGTAATGTATGTGTGGGGTAAAGAGATGAGGCTGTAACTCAACAAAATGTCAAGTCAACGGGTATGAATACTTTCTGAAGGCACTGTGTGATAGAGAAAGTATGTCCTCCAGTGTTCAACCTGAGCAGTAGGAAGCCTATGGCCACTAGAATAATCGTCTCTCCTCAAAGCTGCTGTGTGGCAGAGATACAGCGACTGTGAGAAGAGACGACTAATTCTATTTGTTTGGGAAACGCTAATCTCACCTGCCAGACTTTACATTACTTTTATGCTAAATTCAGAGACACTTGTCTGGCTCTGTGAGATAAGAAAAATGATTGGAGTGGCTGCAAAGCCAATATAACAATGAAATGACATGGTTAACAGTGTTACACTAACCATGGAATAACATCAATCACAATCTTAAACCGCTTTTATAAGGGTATGAAGAACCATGACACACTTATGACTATTGTATAAAGGCACTTCAAACCTCATACTTTAAATGTCTTGTAGGAGAAGCCTTGCATACATACTGTGCAACATTAGCAGAAACTTTCACTCTGCCTTGGGGCAACGTTCCTTTTATCAGAAACTTTCTCTGCCTCAGAGCAGTTTCCTCTACCAAATATTTCCCACTGTAGATGAACATTTCAGAATTTGTACCCTAAGGACTTGAATACTGGAACTAAATTAACATGAAAAGTCAAAGTGTCAAAACACGACAAAAAAAAGTTTGTATTAAAATGACAATGCTGTATTTTTATTTCACTTTGGTGTACAGTCAACATTACAAGAGCAGCACGTCTTTTTACAATAAAATAAAATAATTACAATTACAACAATAATAGAAATAACAATACCATAAAATAGCCAAATTGAGTAATTTCACACTTGATAACATATTGTCTATTATATTTTCTGTTTTAAAACGAAATAGATCATTTATGTACGGAATGATGTATGATTCCTGTTGAGTGACCATCATCTCACTCACGTTCTCTTTGGTGACAGGTATCAGTTTGAATGTGGTCAAATGCAGAGGAACATGACATGGGTCTCAATTAGGGTTGCAAAGGGAGGGTATATTACTGGAAACTTTCAAAGTTTACCAGTAAACTACCAGAATTTTGGTATCTTTCAAGAATTTTCTGCAATCTATCAAAATACATCTAGTGGCCCTTTTGGGTACTTCATATTATCACAGGTGTCTGTAATTACCTCTGGCACTCTGTGTGGCTTTATCACAGGTAAAATATAAAATAGAATGCCAAAGCTATAAAACATTATCCTAAATATAAACCATCAACTTAGTGAATACCACTGATATTTAATATTAGGGTTTCAGCATGAAATAGACTTGTTTTTATTTTTACTATGTCAATATGTATTTGTTGTCAATGTTTTGGCATCAAATTGGTGGCAGTTGTAAAAAAGTCAATAGTTGGAAGAGTTGCAGAGTTAAATGAAAATAATGGCATTGTTGATTAGATGCTTTTTTCATTAATTAGGATATTTTCTGTTTAATTATATGGTCTATCTACTAGAAACAGGTAAAAAAGGAATAATATATATGAATACATATTTGTAAAGTCATTCAAGTATAAATTACCAAAGTTAAGATAAATTGCCACAGACTTTCTATTAATTACCAAAATTACTGAAGATTCTGGTAACTTTGGAAAACTACCGGTAGCTTTGCAACCCTAGTCTCAATGGTTAAAGCGCTGGTTGAGGGGAGATGTAGTGGGGTAAATATAGCACTACGATAAGCAGAGCCATAGATGGAGCAACAATAGTTTTAAACCTCTCTTCATCCCTGAATACATAACACTCCCAGACACATGCCGAGCCCAAGTGACAAATAATGAAATAAACTGTGACAAAGGTGTGTGGAGTGCATGGGCAGTTTCAAGGGGCAGCAAGTTTTCCAATTCATATTAGACACCTTAGTAACATAATTGTTCAGTAAGGCTAAACAACACAACAATGGCTATATGGATATTTGGGGTATAACTGTCAAACAGTATTAATCCAATACCAGCCTGATACAATAATAAAGTGTTATGTAATAATACCTACAATGGGGCTGTAACACAGTACCTGAGGGAACCACTAGATGTCGGTCTCAATCTAACTCAGGGGCTGTTGAGCTCAACACATTTCACTTCTTATTGCTTCACTGCCCGAATTGATCAGCAAAACTCAGTGGCATGTACAAACACTTGAGCTGTGTTATTATCCATTCCCCCCCAACCAACACACTCAACAGATGGGATAAAACTATCGAGATGACAACCAGTATATCATGGTACTGTATATCTACAAAGGAAGACAAAGTGTAGTTTGTGTGTTACAATCCAGTGTGAGGTGTATCATCTACTTTGACTAAAACTAAAGGCACTAATCACAAACAGTGAGTATAAATGGCTCTTCACTTTAAAGCAGTTGTGTTAAATGACAACAATTACATGAAGGCTTACTTCTATCTTCAACATAACCGGAGCCAACTTTTTCAACCCTGCAGTGAGGCTTCTCTTTCAACAAAATCTCTTGTATTACTGAATAAACTACCACTAAAATTGTTGAAAATAATTGTTGAATAGACTTTCAACTACAGATTTTAAAAGAGCTATTGAGATTCTCCCAAAACAGCGAGAACACCTTTTTGACCTTGACCTTGAGCATTGTTGCCAACATGTAGGCTCAGTAGAAATCCCACTCCGACTGGAGGAGAAAATAGTCATGCTTTGGAGAGGCCCCACTTAAGAATGACATAAACCCTGGCCTCTGAAGTACATTCCTAAACAGCTTGACTGGGAGAACGGAAAGGCACAGGTATCAAATGCACCAGAGCACAGGAAGGAGCAAATAAAAGCACTCATGTTCCTGCCCCTGGATTGGGTGAAGGTTTGCATTCAGTCCAGGCACTTCAACCCAAAATCATGAATCCTGAAGCCTACTTTCTACTACTGTAGAAAATGTGTTACGTCTTATATGATTAGCTTTCATATCGTATCACGCATCAACGTTAGAGCATCAGTCATAACTTCACTTCAGTAGGCTTGAGGTTGATTGTTACCAACACTAGGGTACCTGATTTAAATGAATGCAAAAAAAGTAAAGATACATTTTATGTTTATCCAAAGTGACCTAAGTCACTGTATAAGTGATATTATTCTGGACTAACTTAAATTGACTGAGAATGAATCATTCTATCAAAAGTGGGACATCCTATTAATATGACATTTTAAAAAGTTGTGTTGGGTCTACTCAAAATATTATTCCCACGAGTCACGGGATTTAAGATTTTAAATCTGAGCAACTACTGTATTACGGCCTGGATTATTTCTTGGTGTTCCCCAAGGCTCCATTGAGGGTCCACTACATATTCCATTTTATATTGATTTGGTGATACAGGCATAATGTGATATGAGGCTGTAAGGGGGAACTTACAAGAGGAGAAATGCTGAGAGTCTGAGGTTTTGGCTGAAAGACAAACTGTGGGTTTACACTGTTATCATGAGGTATTCTGGCTTTGGTGAGTTCCACCATATGGCAAACTGTTTGGTTACATACACTGTACTGCTTCATCACAAATACAAACACCACTTTTAAAGCTGACATTTTGGGGCTTTTTTTCTCTCCATCTTTTGGTAAGAAAATAAATTAGCTTGAGAAAGGTGCCCTGTGCTATTACAGGGCTAACGAGCTAACAATGTTAACAATGACTAACTATGTGATTTGAGATCCACACACAGGAGAACACAACACAAGCACAGATATGACAAAAGGTTGGCTGGCTAGGTTCATTAGAACGCTGGTTCCATCACTCTGGTGTTCTTCTAAGGTCCCAAGCCATTTTGGTTCTGTGACCCAGGTTTTGGTCTGGATTTGCCAAAAACTCTGTAAATCTTCTAGATTAACCTTAGAATCCACATCTGATTTTTTTGTGTGAGATGTGTGTGTGACCAGGTCATATTATTCACAAGTTATTTGGGTAAAGTTCTTTAGTCCTCCTGGGTTTGGGTCATCTCTGGATTTCTGACCTGTGTGTGTGTGTGTGTGTGTGTGTGTGTGTGTGTGTGGGAATAAGCAAGTGTGGATTGTGTGTGCATTTGAGGAGTACCAAAGTGTACCATGTTACACATCTCTGAAACACATCCCTAGATTTCTACAGTGCATATCTATTTCTGTAGAGAACAGAAGACGAATAAACATAAATTACTCAGTAGACATATTCACTAAAGTTACCTGATTATACTATAATAAAGAACTTCTATGAAAGGTAATTCAGGGGTCTGGGCTGCTTTGTAGTGTTTGTGTTTAGCATGTGGGAGCTGTGCAAAAACAATGAATGTTCACAAAATATTGAAAGTATGTTAAGGACATCAGTAGCTTTATGTCTGCATGCCCACAGACATGTGGTTTGGTTAGTGGTTGCATGGCATTGTGGGAGACCGTACAAGTGGTTAGAAGTGTGCAGTGATTGTTGGCTGCTTAAGTGTGTGTCTGTGTGTGACGGAGAGATTGAGGTTAGCCTTTGTGGGGCTTTGAGTGGCTCTAGATTGTGTGCGTTAAATAGAAAGAAAACATGCATGTGCCTGTATGTGGTTCTATCTGCATGTATCGGTCTATATGTATCATCAAGATGGGGAAATCAGTGTGTGTATGATTGTACGTTTTTAACCCAGAATGGATTTTTAACTTGTCATCTTTCCTTCCACTCAGTTAGCGGGTCCTGGGTCGGCCAAGGGCATGGTGTGTAGTACCTCGTCCAGCAACTGCAGAGCCCGGTGCAGGTGTACCTCCACCCAACAGGGGGTATGTTTGATGCTCTGCCGGGGGTAGTCGGGGCCCCAGCCCTTCACAAAGCTCAGCCGCAGGATACACAGCCTCCGGAGATCATCCACACCTATCCCCGCTGCTGCAGAAAGACCTGGAAGAGAGGGGAAGTGAGGTATTAGGGATCGGCATTTGAAAGGATTTCACTATTAGAATAATAGTTCTTCAATGGGGAGTTGCTCGCATGACTCGGGAGGGAACCGGTGCGCTACGCTACACTCTTAGAAAAAAGGTTTCCAAAAGGGTTCTTCGGCTGTCCACACAGGATAACCCTTTTTGGTTCTAGGTAGAACTCTTTTGGGTTCTATGTAAAACCCTCTGGTGAAAGGGTTCAACATGGAACCCAATAGGGTTCTACCAATGGTTCTCCTATGGGGACAGCCAAAGAACCCTTTTAGGTTCTAGATAGCACCTTTTTTTCTAAGAGTGCATGCTTGTTTCAGCAGTAGGGTGGGGGAGCGGCGGAAGAGGAGGAGTGTGTGTGACAATCTGTGTGGCATGGAGGGAGAGGGAGAGAGAAAAGTAGCCAAACCGACTCGCGCTAGATAGAGAAACGTATTGCTTTCATAGGTTCCTATCATACCATCTGGTAGTGCCTGTCTTGACTGCATCAAATCAATGTAAAAAATCTAGCTAGCTACAGTAGCCTGTTAAATTAGCCAGCTAGCTAGCTAATGTACCAAGGCTAACTGAGGCTATTTTGCTGAGCTCCCAGTCCTTGTCTACATCTTCATTCATATTAAACAACAGCCTACCTGTTGGTTGATCATTGTAGCCTTCTCATTTAGTCAACGTAATTCCATAATTGTAATTCCATTTTGCATTGATTAGAAATCTCCCACGTCACTTGATACACATGGAGCCTCTGACGGTAGTGCCAACAACAAGCATCACCTGTATGGCTATAAGGTATGCCTTTTTATGGGGCGCACGTCATAAAAACTACATTCAAAAAGTCTGAGGTGTTATAAAATTAAGAATTGAAAATGTCATGGTATATCCTTCTATGTAGCAATGTCACATATAATTGTATTTAATTGAGAAAGCCTTCACAGTTAAAATGAGTCTATATATTTTGTATTAAAAAAATGTATACTCTCTCAAGTAATTGAACACTAACATCTGTTTGGATATTCAAATATTTGAATAATCGTACCCATCCCTATGAGGTATACACTGAGTGTTACGCCCTGACCTTAGAGAACCTTTTATTTCTCTCTTTTGGTAGTTTTTCCTTTTCTATGTTGGCCTGGTATGGTTCCCAATCAGAGGCAGCTGTCTATCGTTGTCTCTGATTGGGGATCATATTTAGGCATCCTTTTCCCACCTGTTGTTTGTGGGATCTTGTTTTTGTGTAGTGCCTGTGAACACAGCATTTACTTCACGTTTCGTTTGTTCTGTATTGTTTTTGGTAAGTTTAATTTATTAAAACATGTGGAACTCTATGCACGCTGCGCCTTGGTCCATTTCTAACAACGATCGTGACACTGAGTATACAAAACATTAAGAGATATACTGACCAGGTGAAAGCTATGATCCCTTATTGATGTCACTTGTTAAATCCACTTCAAATCAGAGTAGATGAAAGAGAGGAGACAGGTTAAAGAAGGATTTTTAAGCCTTGAAACAATTGAGACATGGATTGTGTATGTGTGCCATTCAAAGGGTGAACGGGCTAGACAAAATATTTAAGTGCCTTTGAACGGGGTATGGTAGTAGGTGCCAGGCACACCGGTTTGTCAAGAACTGCAACGCTGATGGGTTTTTCACGCTCAACAGTTTCCCTTGTGTATAAAGAATGGTCCACCACCCAAAGGGCATTAAACCAACTTAACCAAACTGTGGGAAGCATTGGGGTCAACATGGGACGGCATTCTTGTGGAACGCTTTTGACACCTTGTAGAGTCCATGCCCCGACTAATTGAGGCTGTTAAATGGGACAAAAGGAGCACGGGTGCAACTCCATATTAGGAAGGTGTTCCTAATGTTTGGTATAGTCAGTGGTGTCCCACAGGGGTCAATACTTGAACCCATTGTCATTCAACAGAGGTTATAAATTCACAATAGCCTAATGGAAAAATGTAAATAAAAGACACTAAGGCTGTGCATATCTCATACACTGTACATTGTACTTACTGACTGCAGGGGCAATGCCTCCAACACTGCTTGGCCCGGGGATGTTGCCGGCCACGGCGGCAGCCTGAGCTGCTGCTGCTGCCTGTGCTGTAGCTGCCTGCTGCTGCATCTGCCTGTGACACTGTCTCAGGTCAAACACCTACAGGGGAGAGAACAGTCTGATGTCAGAACACCTACAGAGAGTCATCAGTGTCCAGTCAAATTCCTATAGGAAGAGTTCATCGAGAGGTCAAACAACTGCAAAGAGAACAGACAGAAGTCATTGTGTTCCTCACCTTGATGTAGGCGCCGGGGTAGATCTTGTGTACTGCATCGCCTGGTGCTCTGCCTGCCTCTCGGTCCAGGTAGTAGCTCTGCACGAACACGGCGTGGTCGCTCATACAGCGCATCCACACGTCTCCCTCGCCACGACACTCCAGCTGCACTCCTTTACCTATGTGCAACCTGTGAGAAAGAGGGAGGATAAAGATGATGAGTACAAGTGAATATAAGTTGTATTAAAGTGTTATATTTCAGTCAATAAAAGAAGTAGCATTTTGCTAGAGTGGGTCTTCTGCCACTGGTACAAACAGATAGAGACAAGGAATGGCATGATTATGAACGAGAGATATACACCTATACATAGTTTGCAAAAAGGCATAGATATACCAATCAACATTTCAAAGCCAAAACAGCACAGACATACAAAATAGACATTTGTGGCAAGGTAAGAACTAGCATGCTTATTGATATAGAGATGGCACTAGAGGAGCACAGACCTGGCTCTCTCGCTGGAGTCGGTGCGGTGGACGTTGCTGAGCTGGCCCAGACAGAAGCGGTCGCCCCCTGAGGGGTCCACGTAGCCGTCCACCGTCACCACCGGGCAGCTGGCCGGCACCTTGAACATCTCCCCCACCTGGACATCCATCTCAAAGTAGGAGATGGAGCACCAGAACTCTGGTCCTGCACACGGACAAAGATGTGGATAGCAGAGTGTTTGTGCATCTATACATCTACATATAGTGCATTTGGAAAGTATTCAACCCCTTGACCTTTTACACATTTTGTTAAGTTATAGCCTTATTCTAAAATGTATGAAATTGTTTTTTCCCCTTGTCAGTCTACACACAATACCCAATAATGACAAAGCAAAAACAGGTTTTAGAAATGTTCGCAAATTCACAAAAAATTTAAAACTGAAATGTCACATTTACATAAGCATTCAGACCCTTTAATTAGTACTTTGTTGAAGCACCTTTGGCAGTGATTACAGTCTTGAGGTTTCTTGTGTATGACGCTACAAGCTTGGCACACTTGTATTTGGAGAGTTTCTCCCATTCTTCTCTGCAGTTCCCCTCAAGCTGTCAGGTTGGATGGGGAGCATCGCTGCATAGCTATTTTCAGATCTCTCCAGAGATGTTCGAGGCTTCTCCTGTGTTGTCTTGGCTGTGTGCTTAGGTTCGTTGTACTGTTAGAAGGTGAAGCTGCCTCCTAGTCTGAGGTCCTGAGTGCTCTGGAGCAAGGTTTCATCAAGGATCTCTCTGTACTTTGCTCCGTTCATCTTTCCCTCGATCTTGGCTAGTCTCCCAGTCCCTGCCGCTGAAAAACATTCCCACAGATGATGCTGCCACCACCATGCTTCACCATAGAGATGGTGCCAGGTTTCCTCCAGATGTGACGCTTGGCATTCAAGCCAGATAGTTCAATCTTGGTTTCATCAGACCAGAGAATCTTGTTTCTCATGGTCTGAGAGTCCTTTAGGTGCTTTTGGCAAACTCTAAGCGGCTGTCATGTGCCTTTCACTGAGGAGTGGATTCCGTTTGGCCACTCTACCAAAAATGCTCGATTGGTGGAGTGCTGCAGAGATGGTTGTCCTTCCGGAAGGTTCTGCCTGTCACGCCCTGACCTTAGAGAGCCTTTTTATTTCTCTATTTGGTTAGGTCGGGGTGTGATTTGGGTGGGCATTCTAGTTTTTCGATTTCTTTGTTGGCTGGGTATGGTTCCCAATCAGAGGCAGCTGTCGATCGTTGTCTCTGACTGGGGATCATACTTAGACAGCTTTTTTCCACCTTTAGTTTGTGGGATCTTGATTTTGTATAGTTGCTGTGTAGCCTGCAGAACTTTACGTTAGTTTTGTATTTTGTTGTTTTTCGGTGTTCATTTTAATAAAAGTAAGATGTTCGCCTACCACGCTGCACCTTGGTCTCCTCGTTCAAATGACGAGCGTAACACTCCCAACCTTACAGAGGAACTCTGGAGCTCTGTCAGAGTGACCATCAGGTTTTTGGTCACCTCCCTGACCAAGACCCATTTCCCCTGATCGCTCAGTTTGGCCCGGGCAGCCAGCTTTAGGAAGAGTCTTGGTGGTTCCAAACTTCTTCCATTTAAGAATGATGGAGGCCAATGTGTTCTTGGGGACCTTCAATGCTGAAGACATTTTTTGTACCTTTCCCCAGATCTGTGCATCGACACAATCCTGTCTCGGAGCTCTATTGACAATTCCTTCGACCTCATGGCTGGGTTTTTGCTCTGACATGCATTGTCAACTGTGGGACCTTATATAGACAGGTGTGTGCCTCTCCAAATCATGTCCAATTAATTTCATTTACCACAGGCGGACTCCAATCAAGTTGTAGAAACATCTCAAGGATGATCAATGGAAACAGGATGCACCTGAGCTCAATTTCGAGGCTTATAGCAAAGGGTCTGAATACTTATGTAAATAAGGTATTTCTGTTTATTATTTTTAATACATTTGCAAAAAAAAATCAAAAACCTGTTTTCGCTTTGTCATTATGGGGTATTATGTGTAGATTGATGAGGGAATACATTTATTTAAATCAATTTCAGAATAAGGCTATAACGTAAACAAAATTATTCAATGGGTCTGAATACTTTCCGAACGTGTGTATGTGTTGTCTAACCTGGATGATTGGACACAGGGGGAGGAAATGAAGCCGAGCCATGATGCTGAGACCCTAAAAGGTGAACAAATAAAAGATGTAGATTACGACACAGGTTACCAAACATACACTATTGCTAGGGCTGGGCGGTGTACCATATTTTACGATACACCGTTATTGATGCCTGGAGTGATTTGGGTTTTTACTTGACCTTCTATAACGGTATTAAATGTTTGTTTTGTTAAATGTGATATGCCATGTGTAACTTACATTTTTACAATTTACTCCGATATTTGAGTAATTTTTCGCCACTCTCGCTCTCTCCATGCCACTTTCCACACAGACTTAGCCCCGCCCCCTTTCACATGAATTGAGTCTGCAAGGTCAATGCAGCACAAGCAACATTGTTGATGACAACGATGCTGTTTTCACTTTGCTTCTTAATAGAAATCCACTAGCGTTCTATAATTACAATATTTGTTTGTGTTTCTTATTTTCTTAGCAAGTTAGGCCTAAATCGCATTAGCCACTAATGCTAATCAGCATACCACCCTGCATCCCACTGCAGGGTTGCCTCTGAAGCTAAGTAGGGTTGGTCCTGGTTGGTCCCTGGATGGGAGACCAAATGCTGCTGGAAGTGATGTTGGATGGCCAGTAGGAGGCATTCCTTTCTCTGGTCTAAAAAAATATCTCAATGCCCCAGGGCAGTGATTGGGGACATTGCCCTGTGTATGGTGCTGTCTTTCAGAGGTGTCCTGACTCTGTGGTCACTAAAGATCCCATGGCACTTATTGTAAGAGTAAGGGTGTTAACACTGGTGTCTTGGCTGAATTCCCAATCTGTTCATATAATCATCCCCAGCTTCCAAATGGCTCATTCATCCCCCTTTCTCTCCCCTGTAACTATTCCCCAGGTTGTTGCTGTAAATGAGAATATGTTCAGTCAACTTACCCAGTAAAATAAGGGATAATAAAATAAATAATCGCTAGTTAGCAAGCTACCTAACAAATACATTTATTGAGTCAACAATATCTTCTAAATCAAAGAAGAATATGCGAAGCATGAATACGTTAGCTACATGAAGTAGCTATGAGAAAACATTAAATGTTACCAAAGAGTATAGGGTCCCCTAGGAAACACTTAACAACACTTTGGTTCCTACCCTGTCACAATAACTCCTCCCTGGCATTTTCATTCGTTGTCATGTGAAACACTATATTCAAAGTGCCCACTCTTATATTTTAACAATAGAATTTGAATAATCATTCTATTTCAATGATTCCAACAGTTCACCAAAACGTAAGTCAAATCGCAATTTCAACATTTGGTTAAAAATAAGGCCTAGATTGTTTGCTTATATCGTGCAGCCCTATGTGGCAGTGTGGAAATGATCCCAAAATGAGTGCAGGAAATGCAAAAATATATCAATTGTTTTAGGTTGAAGTTGAATTGAACAGTATAAAACAATGAGAACGGAGAAAGACCCATTGAAATTACTTTGAATATATGTGTTGCCACCCTAGTGTCACACACTCCTCAGAAAGCAAATTTAAACTTTTATTATTCAAAAACATAAAATACCGTCCAAAATGTAAAAAATACCAAGATATGATATTTTGGCCATATCACCCAGCCCTAACTTTTCCTAACAATATCCAAAAAAAGCACCTCAGAAGACAGAGACACACTTTGGGCTTGCATACTATAACTTACTGTAACTGCCTAACTTACAGAAGTGGGTTGGATGGTGGAGAGGAGGCTGTTGGTGGCCACGCCCATTTTGTTGTTGGGGTCCTACAGGAGTGTAGGAGGCTGTGCTGCTGCCTGTCCAAGTTGCTGAATTCCGAAAAAATAAATACAAGTTAACAACAGGCACATCAATCTAGCAAATAACCATTTTGCATTTTTACTAATTTTTCGATTTCTTTTTACACTTTTAAATATGACGATTCATCATGCCATTGAAATTAATTGTGTATTGCTCCCTGAGTGTTTGTGTGTGTGTGTGTGTGTGTGTGTGTGTGTGTGTGTGTGTGTGTGTGTGTGTGTGTGTGTGTGTGAACCATATGGCAGTACTAACTGTGGAACGCAGCCTGTGTCTGTGTGTGTTTGGAGCTGTTGTATCCATTCTGACCAGACGGGAGCTGGGGTGGCTGGGGGGTCTGTGGTGGCCCATGTGGCAGCCCGTGTGTTGGGGTGGAGGGGGGCGGCGTGGGGGTTATAGGGGTCATGACCTGACCCTGAGGAGAGGCGATCTGTAGGAGCCCCTCACTGTGACCTCCCTGGAGAGGCAGCATAGAGCCGGACACTAGAGAGGAGAGAGACAGAGACAGAGAGAGAGCGAGAGAGACAGAGAGAGAGACACACAAGAAGAGCTATCAGGTTGTTTTCAATATCAATAGGTAGGCAGAAGTCGATAAACAAATGTCATAAAATGGGATTACGTAGTAACACCCATAGAAACAAAAATATAACCCTTGTGGACATCCTTGGTAACACCTATCTGCCAAACAATCCCCTAAGCTTATTAAAAAATCCCCTTAGGGAGCAGCAAAACAGGAGCGGACATTCAATTTTTCTCTATGTATTGGAACTTATTTTTGTCTAGTTCCCGTTATTATGTTGGATGTGCGTATAACTCCCTCCATTCATTAAACAACTATCGGTTTTACCTGTGGGCGAGAGGGGCATGTTGGGATAGAGGGTGATGGGCGGAGGGGCGCACTGCGGTTCCGGCGGGAGCTGCAGAGGCGGGAGGGGCTGGCCATAGTGGTCGGGAGGCGGTAGCTTGAGCGCCCCTGGGTGGGGGTGGTCCGACGGGGACATGCCTAGTGGCATATCCATCTGGATACAGTCATGAATGTACTCCTCTTTGATCAACCTCCCAGGGGGGCCTAGAGGAGAGAGGGAGAGGGCTACCAACAGCATGGTATAACATTGTCATTAGTTTCATGTTTTATTAGGCGTATGTAGGGGATACACATGGTATACACCGTCCAACGAAATGCTAACTTGCAGGTTCCTTCTCGACAATGCAACTATAATAAGAAATAATTAAAGATAATAATACGAACATGAAGTAAATGGTTCAATAGAATAAACATTTTAGCATAAGAATAAAATTAACCATGTGTGTATAATGAATTAGCCACCTGTATTAACAGGTTTAAAACCTGTATTATAGTATTACCACCTGTGTGTAATGCATTGTGAAAGCATTTATGCAATTATAAAACATTAAGTTCAATGCTTTGTAATGAATGCAAGTCATTTTTGTCTAGGCAACTATAAAGAATTGATTAATGCAGAAACAGTCTGGCGTCCAGGCCAGTGAGGCACGAGCGAACCTCAATAGTACTCTTTTCACACTATTGTGCCAAGCCGAACCGTTGAGTGCTGGCTTGGATATATTTTTTTCACATTGTCCTTCCCAGCAACTATGGTGGATGCTTAACCAGACCAGCACAGTGCAGCTAGGCTCAGTAGTGTG
The DNA here is from genome assembly GCF_045679555.1 of Salvelinus alpinus. NCBI lineage: Eukaryota > Metazoa > Chordata > Actinopteri > Salmoniformes > Salmonidae > Salvelinus > Salvelinus alpinus. The sequence goes on from NC_092114.1 coordinate 36,670,730, forward strand.
GAAAGGGTGCAGGGATGAAAGGAAAGAGGAATGTTTGGTCATCTGATACCATCAGCAAAGTATAATACTGTTTAACGAACTTACTGCAGGCATGTTAAGTATGTGTTGTGATAGGGCACTCACCTGTATTTTGAAGACTGAGACCAACTTTGAAAGAGAACAAAAGAAAGAGGGGCAAAGAAAGAAAGGAGAGAATAAGAGATAGAGAATGCTTATCATTTGTAGTTAAGTTACATTGTGATGAAGTCAAAATATCATTCACATAAACCATTTTATGTGAGTAAAGTACATGTTGGATAAAAATGTCATGACAGGCCTGACGGAAACAGCAAAAATCAATACTGGTATATCGAAAAAATTTGGGATCTTTTTGTGTCAGTAAAATGTATTATGTGAGAAATGGCAGTGAAAACGCCTTGATATAATAACCATCATATCGAAGTAAACTTGAAGTCACGCGATGATATGTTGGTTGGTCTTCCCACTACGACTCGGGAAAGCTTGCAAGTTTGTTAAGCAACACATGAAATACGTTTTTTTTTATCCACAGAACGTCAATTTGACTGAAACATCTCTGATGGGAAAATGTGCATGTTGTTTTTCTGCTGACTTAAATTTTTGGCATGTTATGACAGAAAACATAGTATTTACATATCAGAAACACCTGCACCATTAGACATTACGCAAAATATGGTGAACTATCCCTTTAAGCTGTTGAGCAGACCTACCAATGCCGGGAGAAACCACTCTCTCATAGTGGTAGGGGTTGACACACACATTGTCATATTTGAGGTCGAAAGCGTATTGGCAGAACTTGACGTGCTTTAGCTCATTCTTGTGCAGGTCTGGCCAGCGCCATAGTCGAGCGTAAATCACATGGGGGAAGCCTTTCCTCCCTGCAACCTGGAGATAAAGAGAAAGAGAGAAAGAAAGAAGGGATGAGAGGGGGGGGGCAAGAGAAAGAGAGGGGGTGAGAGAGAGAGGGTGGGCGAGAAAGTGTTAGAGATACATGGCCCTATTCAATCAAAATTAGTATATGGGTTTTATCTTAAATCTCTTAACTGGGTTAGAATTTTAAGAGGCTGTGCAGTCAAATACGTGATTTCGCTTTTTTTTAATGATATTTCTACACTATGAGGTTGAAATTATGATAATGTCCTTTTTTTATGCCTTGAATTTCAGCCTTTTCAGGTGGGATGAAGTTTTTGCCCACATCATGGCATCACAATCTGATTATTCTGACCAATGACCAGTAATCTTTTATTTGCATATGCATCCTCCTACTTTGAAGTCAGAAGTGGGGTAGGCTCTAGGGCAGGGGTCTCCAACCCTGTTACTGGAGAACTACCCTCCTGTAGGTTTTCGCTCCAACCCCAGTTGTAATTAACCTGATTCAGCTTTTCAACCAGCGAACAAAGTACAAAGTTAACATATGGAATTGTTTTAAGATGGTCATTTAGCAATTTAATTTACAATTTTAGGACACCTCTAAGCATGGGGGGGAAAAATAATATATATATATTACAAACACAGTGCCAGTCAAAAGTTTGTACACACCACACACATTCAAGGGTTTTTCTTTATTTTTTTATTTTTTTCTACATTGTAGAATAATAGTAAAGACATCAAAACTATGAAAGAACATATGGAATCATGTAGTAACCCAAAAAAACACACATATGGAATCATATAGTAACCAAAAAAGTAATAAAAAAATCTAAATATATGTTCGATTTTAGATTCATCAAAGTATCCACCCTTTGCCTTAATGACAGGTTTGCACATTGATGGTATTCTCTCAACCAGCTTTACCTGGAATGCTTTTCCAACAGGAAGGATTTCCCACATATGCTGAACACTTGTTGGTTGCTTTTTTATTTTACCTTTATTAAACCAGGTAGGCAGTTTGAGAACAAATTCTCATTTACAACTGCGACCTGGCTAAGATAAAACAAAGCAGTGCGAGAAAAACAACCCAGAGTTACACATTAACAAACATAGAGTCAATAACACAATAGAAAAATCTATGTACAGTGTGTGCAAATGTAGAAGAGTAGGGAGGTAAGGCAATAAATAGGCCGGAGGCGAAATATTTACAATTTAGCATTAACACTGGAGTGATAGATGTGCAGATGAAGATGTGCAAGTAGAGATACTGGGGTGCAAAAGAGCAAGAGGATAAATAACAATATGGGGATGAGGTAGTTGGGTGTGCTATTTACAGATTGGCTGTGTACAGGTACAGTGAGGGAAAAAAGTATTTGATCCCCTGCTGATTTTGTACGTTTGCCCACTGACAAAGAAATGATCAGTCTATAATTTTAATGGTAGGTTTATTTGAACAGTGAGAGACAGAATAACAACAAAAATATCCAGAAAAACGCATGTAAAAAATGTTATAAATTGATTTGCATTTTAATGAGGGAAATAAGTATTTGACCCCCTCTCAATCAGAAAGATTTCTGGCTCCCAGGTGTCTTTCATACAGGTAACGAGCTGAGATTAGGAGCACACTCTTAAAGGGAGTCAGTTTCTTACCTGTATAAAAGATACCTGTCTACAGAAGCAATCAATCAATCAGATTCCAAACTCTCCACCATGGCCAAGACCAAAGAGCTCTCCAAGGATGTCAGGGACAAGATTGTAGACCTACACAAGGCTGGAATGGGCTACAAGACCATCGCCAAGCAGCTTGGTGAGAAGGTGACAACAGTTTCTGCGATTATTCGCAAATGGAAGAAACACAAAAGAACTGTCAATCTCCCTCAGCCTGGGGCTCCATGCAAGATCTCACCTCGTGGAGTTGCAATGATCATGAGAACGGTGAGGAATCATCCCAGAACTACACAGGAGGATCTTGTCAATGATCTCAAGGCAGCTGGGACCATAGTCATCAAGAAAACAATTGGTAACACACTACGCCGTGAAGGACTGAAATCCTGCAGCGCCCGCAAGGTCCCCCTGCTCAAGAAAGCACATATACATGCCCGTCTGAAGTTTGCCAATGAACATCTGAATGATTCAGAGGACAACTGGGTGAATGTGTTGTGGTCAGATGAGACCAAAATGGAGTTCTTTGGCATCAACTCAACTTGCCGTGTTTGGAGGAGGAGGAATGCTGCCTATGACCCCAAGAACACCATCCCCACTGTCAAACATGGAGGTGGAAACATTATGCTTTGGGGGTGTTTTTCTGCTAAGGGGACAGGACAACTTCACCGCATCAAAGGGACGATGGACGGGGCCATGTACCGTCAAATCTTGGGTGAAAACCTCCTTCCCTCAGCCAGGGTATTGAAAATGGGTCGTGGATGGTTATTCCAGCATGACAATGACCCAAAACACACGGCCAAGGCAACAAAGGAGTGGCTCAAGAAGAAGCACATTAAGGTCCTGGAGTGGCCTAGCCAGTCTCCAGACCTTAATCCCATAGAAAATCTGTGGAGGGAGCTGAAGGTTCGAGTTGCCAAACGTCAACCTCGAAACCTTAATGACTTGAAGAAGATCTGCAAAGAGGAGTGGGACAAAATCCCTCCTGAGATGTGTGCAAACCTGGTGGCCAACTACAAGAAACGTCTGACCTCTGTGATTGCCAACAAGGGTTTTTCCACCAAGTACTAAGTCATGTTTTGCAGAGGCGTCAAATATTTATTTCCCTCATTAAAATGCAAATCAATTCATAACATTTTTGACATGCGTTTTTCTGGATTTTTTTGTTGATATTCTGTCTCTCACTGTTCAAATAAACCTACCATTAAAATTATAGACTGATAATTTCTTTGTCAGTGGGCAAACGTACAAAATCAGCAGGGGATCAAATACTTTTTTCCCTCACTGTACAATGATCGGTAAGCTGCTCTGACAGCTGATGCTTAAAGTTAGAGAGGGAGATATAAGACTCCAGCTTGAGTGATATTTGCAATTTGTTCCAGTCATTGGCAGGAGAGAACTGGAAGGAAAGGCGCCTAAAGGAAGTGTTGGCTTTGGGGATGACCAGTGAAATATACAGTTGAAGTAAGAAGTTTACATACACTTAGGTAGGAGTCATTAAAACTTGTTTTTTCCACCACTCCACACATTTCTTGTTAACAAACTATAGTTTTGGCAAGTCGTTTAGGACATCTACTTTGTGCATGACAAGTCATTTTTCCAACAATTGTTTACAGACAGATTATTTCACTTATAATTCACTGTATCACAATTCCAATGGGTCAGAAGTTTACATACACTAAGTTGACTGTGTCTTTAATTAATAACCTCTTGAAGCTAGGGGGCAGAATTTTTCTGTTTGGAAAAATAACGTTCCCATTGTAAGCTGCCTATTTCTCAGGTCCAGATGCTAGAATATGCATATAATTGACAGAGTAGGATAGAAAACACTCTAAAGTTTCCAAAACTGTCAAAATATTGTCTGTGAGTATAACAGAACTGATTTTGCAGGCGAAAACCTGAGGAAATCCAACCCGGAAGTGACTCTTATTTTGAAAAATCACTGATCCATTGCCTGCCTTTCGTCCATTTAAAGGGATATCAACCAGATTCCTTTTCCTGTGGCTTCCTCAGGGTGTGAACAGTCTTTAGACATAGTTTCAAGCTTTTATTCTGAAAAATGAGCGAGATTTATCAAATCGCGTCAGTGGATGGCCGATGTCCTTCCATTAGTTCATGCGCGCAACACTGGTAGCTAGACATTTTCTTTCTCTCCAGTATTGAATAGTTTACAGTCCGGTTGAAATATTATCGATTGTTGATGTTAAAAACAACCTGAGGATTGATTATTAAAAACGGTTGACATGTTTCTACGAACTTTACGGATACTATTGGAATTTGTCAAGCCTTGATGACCTGCCTAAGGCTGTGGAATACTGAACATAACTCGCCAAACAAATGGAGGTTTTTTGATATAAAAATAATCTTTATCGAACAAAAGGAATATTTATTGTGTAACTGGGAGTCTCGTAAGTGCAAACATCTGAAGATCATCAAAGGTAAGCGACTAATTTTATTGCTTTTCTGACTTTCATGACCAATCTACATTGCTGCTAGGTGTTCTTAATGTTTTGTCTAGTGATCAATAAACTCACAAACGCTTGGATTTTTTTTGCTGTAAAGCATATTTTCAAAATCTGACACGACAGGTGGATTAACTACAAGCTAAGCTGTGTTTCGCTATATTGCACTTGTGATTTCATGAATATAAATATTTTTAGCAATTTATTTTAATTTGGCGCTCTGCAATTAAGTGGTTGTTGATGAAAATGATCCCGCTAAAGGGATCCGTGCGTCAAGAAGTTTTAAACAGCTTGGAAATTTCCAGAAAATTATGTCATGGATTTAGAAGCTTCTGATAGGCTAATTGACATAATTTGAGTCAATTGGAGGTGTAACATACTTTTTGGAGAAATGTCCTCTGGTCTGATGAAACAAAAATAGAACTGTTAGCCATAATGACCATCGTTATGTTCGGAGGAAAAAGGGGGAGGCTTGCAAGCCGAAGAACACCATCCCAGCATTGAAGCACGGGGGTGGCAGCATCATGTTGTGGGGGTGCTTTGCTGCAGGAGGGACTGGGGCACTTCACAAAATATATGGCATCATGAGGATGGACAATTATGTGGATATATTGAAGCAACATCCAGATATCAGTCAGGAAGTTAAAGCTTAGTCGCAAATGGGTCTTCCAAATGGACAATGACCCCAAGCATACTTCCAAAGTTGTGGCAAAATGGCTTAAGGACAACAAACTCAACGTATTAGAGTGGTCATCGCAAAGCCCTGACCTCAATCCCATAGAAAAATTGGGGGAAGAACTGAAAAAGCGTGTGCGAATAAGGAGGCCTACAAACCTGACTCTGAAAACACCAGCTCTGTCAGAAGGAATGGGCCAAAATTCACCCAACTTATTGTGAAAAGCTTGTGGAAGGCTACTCAAAACGTTTGACCCAAGTTAAACAACTTAAAGGCAATGCTACCAAATACTAATTGAGTGTATGTAAACTTCTGACCCAATGGGAATGTGATGAAAGAAACAAAAGCTGAAAAAAATTATTCTCTCTTCTATTATTCTAACATTTCACATTCTTAAAATAAAGTGGTGATCCTAACTGACCTAAAACAGGGAATTTTTACTAGGATTAAATGTCAGGAATTGTGAAAAACTGAGTTTAAATGTATTTGGCTAAGGTGTATGTAAACTTCCGACTTCAACTGTACCTGCTTGAGTGGGTGTTGCTGTGGTGACCAGTGAGCTGAGATAAGGCAGGGCTTTACCTAGCAAAGACTTATAGATGACCTGGAGCCAGTGGGTTTGGCGATGAATATGTAGTGAGGGCCAGCAAACGAGAGCATACAGGTCAGAGTGGTGGGTAGTATATGGGGCTTTGGTGACAAAACGGATGGCACTGTGATAGACTACATCCAGTTTGCTGAGTACAGTGTTGGAGGCTATTTTGTAAATGGCATCGCCGAAGTCAAGGATCGGTAGGATAGTCGGTTTTACGAGGGTATGTTTGGCAGCATGAGTGAAGGAGGCTTTGTTGCGAAATAGGAAGCCGATTCTAGATTTAATTTTGAATTGGAGATGCTTAATGTGAGTCTGGAAGGAGAGTTTACAGTCTAGCCAGACACCTAGGTATTTGTAGTTGTCCCCATATTCTAACCGTCCAAAGTAGTGATGTCGGGCGGGCAGGTGCGGGCAGCAATCGGTTGAAGAGCATACATTTAGTTTTACTTGCATTTAAGAGCAGATGGAGGCCACGGAAGGAGAGTTGTATGGCATTGAAACTTGTTTGGAGGTTTGTTAACACAGTGTCCAAAGAAGGGCCAGATGTATACAGAATGGTGTCGTCTGCGTAGAGGTGGATCAAAGATTCACCAGCAGCAAGAGCGACATCATTGATATATACAGAGAAGAGAGTCGGACCGAGAATTGAACCCTGTGGCACCCCCATAGAGATTGGCAGAGGTCCGAACAACAGACCCTCCGATTTGACACACTGAACTCTGTCTGAGAAGTAGTTGGTGAACCAGGCGAGGCAGTCATTTGAGAAACCAAGGCTATCGAGTCTGCCGATAAGAATGCGGTGATTGACAGAGTCGAAAGCCTTGGCCAGGTCGATGAAGACGGCTGCACAGTACTGTCTTTTATCCATGGCGGTTATGATATCGTTTAGGACCTTGAGCGTGGCTGAGGAGCACCCATGACCAGCTCGGAAACCAGATTTCATAGTGGAGAAGGTACGGTGGGATTCGAAATGGTCGGTGATCTGTTTGTTGACTTGGCTTTCAAAGATTTTAGAAAGCCAGGGCAGGATGGATATAAGTCTATTACAGTTTGGGTCTAGAGTGTCTCCCCTTAGGAAGAGGGGCAGCTTTCCAATATATTATATATATATATATATATATATATAAGATCTCAGATGATACGAAAGAGAGGTTGAACAGGCTGAGGTTGAACAATAGGGGTTGCAACAATTTTGGCGGATAATTTTATTAAGAGATTTTCCTTCACTCTGCGGTCCAACTCATCCCAAACCATCTCAATTGGGTTGAGGTCGGGTGATTGTGGAGGCCAGGTCATCTGATAACATCACTCTCCTTCTTGGTCAAATAGCCCTTACACAGCCTGGAGGGGTGTTGGGTCATTGTCCTGTTGAAAAACAAATGATAGTCCCACTAAGCGCAAACCAGATGGGATGGGGTATTGCAGCAGAACGCTGTGGTAGCCATGCTGGTTAAGTGTGCCTTGAATTATAAATAAATCACAGACTGTGTCACAAGCAAAGCACCCCCTCCTCTATGCTTCATGGTGGGAACCACATATGCGGAGATCATCCGTTCACCTACTCTGCTTCTCACAAAGACACAGCGGTTGGAACCAAAAATCTAAAATCTGGACTCATCAGACCAAAGGACAGATTTCCACCGGTCTAATGTTCATTGCTGATGTTTCTTGGCCCAAACATGTCTCTTCTTATTATTGGTGTCCTTTAGTTGTGGTTTCTTTGCAGCAATTCGACCATGAAGCCCTGATTGACGCAGTCTCCTCTGAACAGTTGATGTTGAGGTGTGTCTGTTACTTGAACTCTGTGAAATATATATTTGAGCCTGGTAACTCTAACTTCTCCTCTGCCGCAGGGGTAACTCTGGGTCTTCCTTTCCTGTGGTGGTCCTCAAGAGAGCCAGTTTCATCACAGTGCTTGATGGTTTTTGCGACTGCACTTGAAGAAACTTTCCAAGTTCTTGAAATTTTCTAGATTGACTGACCTTCATGTCTTAAAGCAATGATGGACTGTCGTTTCTCTTTGCTTATTTGACCTGTTCTTGCCATAATATGGTCTTGGTTTTTACCAAATAGGGCTATCTTCTGTATACCACCCCTGCCTTGTCATAACACAACTGATTGGCTCAAGCGCATTAAGAAAGAAATTCCACAAATTAACTTAACAAGGCACAACTGTTAACCTTTCTAGGACACACATTCCACTAGCGGAACCCCTCGACAACATTCCTCTGAAAAGGCAGCGCGGGAAATTCAAGAATATTTTTTAGAAATATGTAACTTTCACACATTAACAAGTCCAATACAGCAAATGAAAGATAAACATCTTGTTAATCTACCTATCGTGTCCGATTTAAAAAATGCTTTACAGCGAAAACACAACATATGACTATGTTAGATCACCGCCAAGTCCAAAAAACACACAGCCATTTTCCTAGCCAAAGATAGGAGTCACAAAAAGCAGAAATAGAGATAAAATTAATCACTAACCTTTGATGATCTTCATCAGATGACACTCATAGGACATCATGTTACACAATACATGTATGTTTTGTTCGATAATGTGCATATTTATATCCAAAGATCTCGGTTTACATTGGCGCCATGTTCAGAAATGCCTCCAAAATATCCGGAGAAATTGCAGAGAGCCACATCAAATAACAGAAATACCCATCATAAACTTTGATGAAAGATACATGTTTGACATGGAATTAAAGATACACTTGTTCTTAATGCAACCGCTGTGTCAGATTTCAAAAACACTTTACGGAAAAAGCAAACCATGCAATAATCTGAGACGGCGCTCAGATAGAAACAAAATTTCTCCGCCATGTTGGGCTCAACAGAAATACGAAATTACATTATAAATATTCCCTTACCTTTGATGATCTTCATCAGAATGCACTCCCAGGAATCCTAGTTCCCAAATAAATTTGTTGTTTTGGTCGATAATGTCCATTATTTATGTCCAAGTAGCTACTTTTGTTAGCACGTTTAGTACACATATCCAAACGCGCGTGCAAGTCCAGGCGATTGTCGGACGAAAACTTCAAAAAGTTATATTACAGGTCGAATAAACTTGTCAAACTAAGTATAGAATCAATCTTTAGGATGTTGTTATCAAAAATATTCAAGAACGTTCCAACCGGAGAATTCCTTTGTGTCTATAGAAGTAATGGAACGCAAGTCGATATTATGTGGAATGCACATGACCAGGACCTGGCTCTCTGCCAGAACACTGACTCATTCCCCTCTCATCCGGCTCCAAATCACAGTAGACACTTCATTCAAGGTTCTACAGACTGTTGACATCTAGTGGAAGCCGTAGGAAGTGCAAACAGATCCATATCCCACTGGGAATTCAATAGGCGATGAGTTGAAAGTCGACCAACCTCAGATATCCCACTTCCTGGTTGGATTTCTCTCAGGTTTTCGCCTGCCATATGAGTTCTGTTATACTCACAGACATCATTCAAACAGTTTTAGAAATTTCAGAGTGTTTTCTATCCAATAGTAATAATAATATGCATATATTAGCATCTGGGACAGAGTAGGAGGCAATTCACTCTGTGCACGCTATTCATCCAAAGTGAAAATGCTGCCCCCTATCCCTAAAAAGTTAATTGAAATGCATTCCAGGTGACTACCTCATGAAGCTGGTTGGGAGAATGCAAAGAGTGTGCAAAGTTGTCAAGGCAAAGGGTGAACTTTAAAGAACCTCAAATACATATTTGATTTGTTTAACACTTTTTTGGTTACTACATGATTCCATATGTGTTATTTCATAATGTTGATGTCTTCCCTACTATTCTACAATGTAGAAAATAGTACAAATAAAGAAAAACCCTGGAATGAGTAGGTGTGTCCAAACTTTTGACTGGTACTGTAATATGTTTTTATAAAATATTGAATTTGGCCTTTACTACTATAGCCCATAGAAATACAGTGAATAACACATTCATAAAAGGCAAAAAAGACAGTCAAAACAATCATAAGGAATCAGGTTTTGAAGTGTCTGTCCTATATATCTAGGAGATATAAGAACACATACATTTTTGGACACATATTTAACCCCATATTTTTGTTGGGACAAAACTACCTCCATACTTCTATTTGTTTGTATGGGTTACCTTCAGACATATCCCTTATGGGGGTAGTAGAGCAAAACGGAGAACACCATTGTGTTCGTTTTCGTGAGAAGACAGATTTTCGATATGTCTCATGGTCTGACAAACACAGCTGTAGCTCAGCCATCTTCCACTTGGCGGAAGGCCAACATAGGCAGATGAGGCTGTTATCTCTAGCTTAAACTGACGGATTGATGGGAATGTTTTTTATTATGTTACTTAGATTGACGCACCGGTGAAGCAAAGATGGAACCTCATGATAAACTTTCATGAGGTTTCTTTGGAAGAGGAACAGAAAGAGACTTTAACCTCTTTTCATACATGTTTGGGCTAAAGGTCAGGGATCTGATTCGGACTCATGGCCTCGTGAGTCGGACTCATGGTCTCGTGATGAGGTAGCCCTGCCTGTGACTTCAACCAAGGCCCATCTACATTTACATTTACATTTAAGTCATTTAGCAGACGCTCTTATCCAGAGCGACTTACAAATTGGTGCATTCACCTTATGACGTCCAGTGGAACGGCCACTTTACAATAGTGCATCTAACAGTCAAGACGTTCGTTTCCCCTGTGGGAGACCTGGGTTCGGATCCTGTTCGTGACAATGGCACCCAATTGTGGGTCAGTCTCTTGTGAAAGAGGTGGTCTAAGGGGGGTGAATGTAGCAGTCATGAGTCGGACACATGGTCTCGTGATGAGGTTGCCCCTCATTGTCACCCTTGGTCTAATAGTCAAGACATTGGTTTCCCTTGGGATACCTGGGTTCAGATTGTGCCCGTGACACTGGTTTCTCCCATTACAAATCAGGGCACCCTCATAAGTCTTGAAAATATTAACGTATACGGTAAACATACACTACCGTTCAAACGTTTGGGCTCACTTAGAAATGTCCTTGTTTTTGAAAGAAAAGCACATTCTTTGTCCATTAAAATACCATCAAAATGATCAGAAATACAGTGTAGACATTTTTAATGTTGTAAATGACCAATGTAGCTGGAAACGGCTGGTTTTTATGGAAAATCTACATAGGCGTACAGAGGCCAATTATCAAGCAACCATCACTCCTTCAGTTGAAGTCGGAAGTTTACATACACTTAAGTTGGAGTCATTAAAAAAAAAAATCAACCACTCCACACATTTCTTGTTAACAAACTATAGTTTTGGCAAGTCGGTTAGGACATCTACTTTGTGCATGACAAGTCATTTTTTCCAACAATTGTTTTCAGACAGATTATTTCACTGTATCACAATTCCAATGGGTCAGAAGTTTACATACACTAAGTTGACTGTGCCTTTAAACAGCTTGGAAATTTCCAGAAAATGATGTCATGGCTTTAGAAGCTTCTGATAGGCTAATTGACATCATTTGAGTATATTGGAGGTGTACCTGTGGATGTATTTCAAGGCCTACCTTCAAACTCAGTGCCTCTTTGCTTGACATCATGGGAAAATCAAAAGAAATCAGCCAAGACCCCAGATATATGTTTTTTAGACCTCCACAAGTCTGGTTCATCCTTGGGAGCAATTTCCAAACGCCTGAAGGTACCACGTTCATCTGTACAAACAATAGTACGCAAGTATAAACACCATGGGACCACGCTGCAGTCATACCGCTCAGGAAGGAGTGTCACGCCCTGACCTTAGAGATCCTTTTTATGTCTCTATTTTGGTTTGGTCAGGGTTGGGGTTGATTGTATGTTCTATATTTCTTTGTGTTTGGCAGGGTGTGGTTCTCAATCAGAGGCAGCTGTCTATCGTTGTCTCTGATTGAGAACCATACTTAGGTAGCCCTTTTTTCCACCTGTCTTTGTGGGAAGTTAACTTTGTTTGATGGCACTCAGCCTTAAGCTTCACGGTTTGTTTTTGCAGTGTTTATTGTTTAGTTCTGCGTCATTCTTGTCTTTTTCCCAAATTAATGAAAATGTACACTCACCACACTGCACCTTGGTCCTCCTCTTACAACAGCCATGACAAGGAGACGCGTTCTGTCTCCTAGAAATGAATGTACTTTGATGCAAAAAGTGCAAATCAATCCCAGAACAACAGCAAAGGACCTTGTGAAGATGCTGGAGGAAACAGGCATCTAGTGTCCACTGTGAAACGAGTCCTATATCGACATAACCTGAAAGGCCGCTCAGCAAGGAAGAAGCCACTGCTCCAAAATGGCCAAAAAAAGCCAGACAACTGTTTGCAACTGCACATGGGGACAAAGATCGTACATTTGAGAAATGTCCTCTGGTCTGATGAAACAAAAATAGAACTGTTTGGCCATAATGACCATCATTATGTTTGGAGGAAAAAGGGACGCTTGCAAGCCGAAGAACACCATCCCAACCGTGAAGCACGGGGATGGCAGCATCATGTTGTGGGGGTGCTTAGCTGCAGGAGGGACTGGTGCACCTCACAAAATAGATGGCATCATGAGGATGGAAAATTATGTGGATATATTGAAGCAACATCTCAAGACATCAGTCAGGAAGTTAAAGCTTGGTCGCAAATGGGTCTTCCAAATGGACAATGACCCAAAGCATACTTCCAAAGTTGTGGCAAAATGGCTTAAGCACAACAAAATCAAGGTATTGGAGTGGCCATCGCAAAGCCCTGACCTCAATCCTATAGAGAATTTGTGGGCAGAACTGAAAAAGCGTGTGCGAGCAAGGAGGCCTACAAACCTGACTCAAGTTACACCAGCTCTGTCAGGAGGAATGGGCCAAAATTCACCCAACTTATTGTGAGAAGCTTGTGGAAGGCTACCCGAAACGTTTGACCCAAGTTAAACAATTTAAAGGCAATGCTACCAAATACTAATTGAGTATGTAAACTTCTGACCCACTGGGAATGTGCTGAAAGAAATAAAAGCTTAAATAAATCACTCTACTATTATTCTGACATTTCACATTCTTAAAATAAAGTGGTGATACTAACTGACCTAAGACAGGGTATTTTTATGTCAGGAATTAAATGTCAGGAATTGTGAAACTGAGTTTAAATGTATTTGGCTAAGGAGTATGTAAACTTCTGACTTCAACTGTATGTTCCAATGGCACGTTGTGTTAGCTAATCCAAGTTAATAATTTTAAAAGGCTAATTGATCATTAGAAAACCCTTTTGCAATGATGTTAGCACAGCTGAAAACTGTTGTTCTGATTAAAGAAGCAATAAAACTGTCCTTTAGACTAGTTGGGTATCTGAAGCATCAGCATTTGTGGGTTCAATTACAGGCTCAAAATGGCCAGAAACTTTCTTCTGAAACTCATCAGTCTATTCTTGTTCTGAGAAATGAAGGCTATTCCATGCGAGAAATTGCAAAGAAACTGAAGATCTCGTACAACGCTGTGTACTACTCCCTTCACAGAACAGCGCAAACTGTCTCTAACCTGAATAGAAAGAGGAGTGGGAGGCCCCGGTGCACAACTGAGCAAGAGGACAAGTACATTAGAGTGTCTAGTTTGAGAAACCGACACCTCACAAGTCCTCAACTGGCAGCTTCATTAAATAGTACCAGCTAAACACCAGTCTCAACGACAACAGTGAAGACTCCGGGATGCTGGCCTACTAGGCAGAGTTCCTCTGTCCAGTGTCTGTGTTCTTTTGCCCACCTTAATCTTTTCTTTTTATTGGCCAGTCTGAGATATGGCTTTTTCTTTGCAACTCTGCCTAGAAGGCTAGCATCCCGTAGTCGCCTCTTCACTGTTGACGTTGATGCTGGTCTTTTGCGGGTACTATTTAATGAAGCTGCCAGTTGAGGACTTGTGGCGTCTGTTTCTCAAACTAGACACTCTAATGTACTTGTCCTCTTTCTGCGTGACCCTAAACTTTTGAACGGTAATGTATATTACCGGGAGCACTCCCATGGTAGTCTAATTAAGCAATAAGGCCTGGTGGGTGTGGTGTGGTATATGGCCAATATACCACGGCTAAGGGCTGTTCTTATGCACAATGCAAAACGGAGTGCCTGGCCACAGCCCTTAGCCGTGGTATATTGGCCACATACCACAAACCCCCGAGGTGCCTTATTGCTATTATAAACTGGTTACCAACGTAATTAGAGTAGGAAAAACAAATGTTTTGTCATACCCGGTCTGATATACGATGGCTGTCACCCAATCAGCATTCATCGTTCAAACCACCCAGTTTTGATAGAGGACTTTTCAGGCCACCTCCAAGAGTCAATATATAATTTGCAACCTGCACTAAGTCTAATGTAGTATGTAATGATGTCACTTTTGCTCTGCTCCTACATCTACAGGTGTCAATACTGTTCTTTTTAAATTTTATATATATATATCTTTTTTTTTTTCTTCTTACATTTTATCCCATTTTCTCCCCAATTTTCGTGGTATCCAATCGCTAGTAATTACTATCTTGTCTCATCGCTACAACTCCCGTACGGGCTCGGGAGAGACGAAGGTCGAAAGCCATGCGTCCTCCGAAGCACAACCCAACCAAGCCGCACTGCTTCTTAACACAGCGTGCCTCCAACCCGGAAACCAGCCGCACCAATGTGTCGGAGGAAACACCGTGTACCTGGCCCCCTTGGTTAGCGCGCACTGCGCACGGCCCGCCACAGGAGTCGCTGGAGCGCGATGAGACAAGGATATCCCTACCGGCCAAACCCTCCCTAACCCGGACGACGCTATGCCAATTGTGCGTCGCCCCACGGACCTCCCGGTCGCGGCCGGCTGCGACAGAGCCTGGGCGCGAACCCAGAGACTCTGGTGGCGCAGCTAGCACTGCGATGCAGTGCCCTAGACCACTGCTCCACCCGGGAGGCCCGTGTCAATACTGTTCTGACTGTACCTGGAGCATTCTGGAAGCAGGGAGATTAATTATGTGTCAAAATAGGTGTGGGGAGTGAGTTTGTACAGTATTTACTGTGTGTTTGCGTGTGCGCCTGCGTGCGTTCATGCATGCATGTTTGTGTGACAGAAAGAGAGAGAGAAAGCGAGACAGAACAGGAGAGTGGGTGACAGAAAGAGAGGATATGGATCTACATGTGACTGTGAGCAAAGTCCTTAGACATTTGAAGCCTGATCTAGTATACAGCTATGTCTATACAGCGCCCCCTCTCTCTCACTTTCTCCCTCCCCCTCTTGTTGGGGAGAAGGTCACAGAAGGTGAGATATGTCAGCAGTTAGGATTTATTCTGCCAGGGCGTATTGAATTAATTCCCTCTCTCTAGTTCCACCGCGCGCACACATACATACAGTATATATACACACACTCAAAACAAACGGCCTCAGATTAGCCCGGACCCTTTCCTGTGTCTCAGACAAAACAACTCTAACAGCCCCTCCAGCCCTCCGCTCCCTCCCGCTCTTTCTCCCCCTCCCTCTTCAGGGGGATGGGTGGGGGTTCATTGGGAACTCCCTTAAACGTTCTCTCTCTTGACATGCAAAACTTGACTGTTGTACTGGCCACCATAATTCAGGCTTCAACTGTTAAACAAGTTTCAGATTTTAAAAAAATTGCATCACAAATAACCAAACAGCCTCAATCAACATTGGAGATAGGATTCTCCTTAGCAATACTGAGGTGTTAGCTACTATTAGCAAGTATCCCTTTGTTTCACTACTATAGCACTAGCCACATTAGCAAAACCTGGCAGTTAGCTAACACGTTTAGCGTTTACTATAAGCAGTGAGCTCTCCAGCTGTCAGTAACTCTATAGTGTTAGCCTCAGTGAGTACAGTCTGCTGCCTAGTAACTTTGCAGCATTAGCCACCATTGGCAAGGCTTAAGTCACTGAAACCTCATAGCATCCGCATAAATTAGCAACTCCTCATTTGACTATTGCCCTGTAGCATTAGCCAACACTGTTTCCAGGGAAAGTCTATGAAAGAGTTTAGCTTTTAGCTGTATCCAGGCAAAGATTTATACATTCCATGTAGCCTATCGTCGTTAAACATTTTTCATGTCTTTCAGTACAATACCTCCCACATGTGTTTGACAGCAAGTGCTTGACAGAAACCTGGGCCTAACTCTCAAAAGAGAAAACCAGGGCAACAGCTGCAAGGAAAAACATATTTAGAGGTTTCACAGTAGGCTACATATGATGTGGCATGACATACATATATTGTCTATTTATTTCTCAGTTTACTAAAGTGTAGTCAAATAATCGCCTCCTCATATCGCACAGTTGTCAAATTAAATCACACTGCAAGACTACGAGGTTTACGCTATTTTTTGCACTTTTCACAATGCTCTTGCACTATGGAAATGTTGCCCTAAGTCTTCCTCTGTGACACTACATGTGCATTTGAGTCATTTAGTAGACAACTTACATGATCAATCAGGGTTACGTGCATTGCTCAAGGGCACACCGGCATATTTCTCACTTAGTCGGCTCTGGGATTTGAACCAAAGACCTTTCGGTTACTGGCCCAATGCTCTTAACTGTGCTATAGGTGTCCATATACATGAATGAATACACAATATATAATTTATACTATAGACAATGCTTTTGCACTATAAAAATGTCTATAGTATAAATTATATATTGAGTATTCATTAATGTATATGGACACCTACAGATGGGTCATCTATAGCACACAGAGACATGTAAGTAGTGCATGTGTACACCGTACAGACCTATATCACAGAGAAAGACTTGGGCGATATTTTCATTGTGTCCCTCTTTTTTTACTACTGTTTGACCCACTTGCAGGCGACCGTCTAGGGTCCTCTGGATGGTGACACACTTGCTGGGGTGCACTCCGTTGGTGGTGATGGCGGTGATGAGCGAGTCCAGCTCGTCCTTCTTCTCCTTCAGCTTCTTCACCAGGCTCTCGATGGCGCGCTTGGCGAAGCCCTCATTCTCGCCGCCCTGCCGGTGGCACATGAGGCTATGCACGATGCTCAGGCAGGCGTCATTGCTGCTGGGGGCATTCACCGACATGATACTGCAGAGGGAGGGAGGGAGGGATGGAGAGGTCAGTGGTTGGCATAATGATAACCCTCAACATATGTCATAACGCTTGTCATAAAGGTTCAGGTGCATGCAAAACTGACACTGTCTTGACACT
Organism: Salvelinus alpinus; assembly: GCF_045679555.1. NCBI lineage: Eukaryota > Metazoa > Chordata > Actinopteri > Salmoniformes > Salmonidae > Salvelinus > Salvelinus alpinus. The sequence goes on from NC_092114.1 coordinate 36,688,162, forward strand.
TGACATTCAGTTATGTTATGTTATGTTTATGACAACATTGTGATACTGTTATAGCAGACAATTGAAAATAGTGTCCTACATAAGGACTTAATAACCCATTCATAACCCATACATACTCCATTCATGAGCACAGACATGAGTACACACCATTGGCGCACACAGTCACACACACACACAAAAGGGAGTGAAGTTGTGTATCAAGGCTTGTGCTTTTAGTTGTTACGACTTGCTTGTGTGTGTGTGTGTGTCATCATTCTTTACTGGCATTGTTAGTCAGCAGCGGATAACACTCAGTATCAACAAATGAATTTAAGCGTTCCAACTGGCTTCCCTCCATCTCTCCTCTAGAAAGAGTCCCAGGGTTGCATTCAATAAAATGTGCTTCTTCAATGTTGATTCTGATGCAGTGGCTTTGCTTACAAGCTGCTGCCTCTGCACAGGTTGCCATTGCCAACCCTCCCGGCTGGTCTCGACCAGAGAGTCTCCAGCAATTGGCCTTTATCTTGGGGTATAAAGCTATTTTGGGGGATTATAGTAATGTCGTTGACTGAGATGTGAAAAATGTTTAAAGGCTTCCTATGAATACACTTTTCATAATGCATTATAATCACATTTATAATATCTCATGAGCCATGGATAATGCACTCTTATGCACAAAATACATGCTAACAACTATAATCTCCCAGACTGAGCTTGATCCAACTTGGCAACCCTAGCCTCGCCTGGAGGCACCTGCCTGTGAGGGGAATCTACCTGGTACTTTAAAATAGCCTGCCTTTAACCATTCTACAGTTTAATTTGACAAAAGTGGAAAACATGTTTGTGCTACTAGTGCAATGTGAATTGAATTAAATTGAGCCCCCCATACGCACTAATCAACATACCTCCACTACCAGGGTCGAGTTCAGGAGGCACAAAATGAAAGAGAGAAAAAAACAACACTTCAAAACAGTGAAACAGGGTGGTAACTATCTGCACTTATACTTCATATTACGTAAGCCAATTTCTCTACTGTTAGGCCAAAACCCCCAAAATGTCACTATTAGGAAATCCATGGCAAAACTGCAGCCTTGCTCTGTTAGTACGTGCAAGAGCTAAAATAATTCTGCAATGACATAACTATCATAACCTGTTAACATCTACGTGGCTAAGCTGACTGGAAGTGACTCCATGTTCTCCCTCCTCTCATTATCTTAATATCTGTCAGTTTGGAAACATCCTCGCACAACAACATGGCTTCAAGCTGTGGGAGAAAGTCACAGGCTACCAGCGTGTGTGTGTACTCTCAGAAAATTCATTGACACAGCTTCTTCAACATAGAACAGCCATAAAAAGACAAACTCCGTCACCATAACGTGAGTCACATCACAAAACAGCAAGTCCTACTTATATCAAGCGATGTGTGTCTTCGTTAATCAGGATATACTGTATAGGCCAGACCTACTGAGTTGGTGTTGTAGTCTAAAGCTTATCTAGAGCAGGATAGCATTCCTTTGATAGTACTTTTTTCAAAGCAGTCATAGGGAATGGTGCATGTCACCATCAAAAAGCCTGGTGTGTCTGTCCTCTTACACCTTGCCCAAACCGGCTGCGCGCGTGCGCCATCGTGCATAAATGTATTTTGCCCCCCCCACACCAAACACAATCACGACACGCAGGTTGAAATATCAAAACAAACTCTGAACCAATGACATTAATTTGGGGACAGGTCGAAAAGCATTAAACATGTATGGTAATTTAGCTAGTTAGCTTGCCCTTGCTAGCTAACGTCAATTTGTCTTATTTAGCTAGCTTGCTGTTGCTAGCTAATTTGTCCTGGGATATAAACATTGAGTTGTTATTTTACCTGAAATGCACAAGGATTTCTACTCCGACAATTAATCCACACATAAAACGTCCAACCGAATCATTTCTAGTCACCTCTCCTCCTTCCAGGCTTTTTCATAGTTTAAATTATATGGTGATCGCAGCTAAACTTTCATTGTATTACCAAGACTACCGGCAAAACAGTTCGTCTTTCTATCACCCACGTGGGTATAACCAATGAGGAGATGGCACGTGGGTACCTGCTTCTATAAACCAATGAGGAGATGGCACGTGGGTACCTGCTTCTATAAACCAATGAGGAGATGGCACGTGGGTACCTGCTTCTATAAACCAATGAGGAGATGGGAGAGGCAGGACTTGCAGCGCGATCTGCGTCAGAAATAGGAATGAGTTCTATTTTAGCCCTTGGCGTCGCAGACGCTCGTTGGTGCGCGAGCAGTGTGGGTGCAATAATTGAATAACAAGGATTTCTAAATTTATTTTGCAACGCTCGCGCACGTGACGTGTCCGGTCTGGTCAGCATGTTACACTGAACCAATCTGATAAATATCTAGGGGCAGGGGGTTATATTGGACTAAGCCAGTGTTACTGTGAAGTCAATGCTCCAATAGAGATATATGAATATTATGAAAAGAGAGGATTTGGGGGCTCTGTGCAAAGGAGAAAAGACTCAGCTGATGAGAAAGCTACGATGGTATACAGTAGGTCTAACGACTGTCGATCAACCTGTCCTCAGACCGACTATAAACCAAGCTTTAGACAGGCTCTAAATCATAAATCAAAATTCAAGAATTCAGAAGTGAATCCATGCAACAGGTGCCAACAATAAGGGCATTCTGAGAAAAGAATGATAGTCTGGAGTAGAGATGTCATTCTGTGGGTATATGATAGATTTGTACTAAACTAGGGCCTACCTCACAATTAATAGATATATAACTAGCAAATTATCACTTCAACAATTAATGAATGATTGCAATTCTGTTCTGCACACTGTTCCTGTAGGCCTACAGTACTCTCTCAGTGCTTCACCCATTTTGAAGGTAATATTTTATTAAAATGTAATATTTTAATAACAACATGAGCACAAGGTTAAGGTCCCCTTATAAGCCTAAATGTATAACATGTTGCGGTTACATTTAATGTGCATCTTTAGACCCTAGTAGTAATGCTATTATAACATAATACTATGGCCTACACTACAGAGTCTGCTGTTATGTAGCAAGTAGTGAGCATTCTGACATTTCCCTCATAAAACAGCTGATTCTGCTAATAACATTACCGATCCAGCAATGCTTACAATATATAGGCCCCTACCGCCCAAATAAGATTTGCCAATTGAAGATGTCCACTCACTGGACAGTCTATTAGCTACACCACCCCATTCACAAAAATGGATCGCTCCTACAGACAATGAATCATCTGGCTGTGGCTTGCTATATAATGCAGGAAGACAGGCATCCAGTTACTGTTTGATTGACCATTAGAACGAGCAAAACAAGTGACTTAAGCGGCTGTGAAAGTGGTATGATTGTCGGTGCCAGGCGCACCGGATCCAGTATCTCAGAAACGGATGCCCTCCTGGGCTTTTCACCCATGACAATGTCTAGGGTTGACCGAGAATGGTGAAAAAATAATAATAACCATCCAGTCAGCGGCAGTCCTGTGGGTGAAAACAGCTCGTTGACGAGAGAGGTCAAAGGAGAATCGCAAGAATTGTGTAAGCTAACAGGCAGGCCGCAAAGATAAATAACGGTGTAGTACAACAGTGGTGTGCAGAACGGCATCTCAGAACGCACAACTCGTCGATCCTTGTCACGGATGGGTTATTGCAGCAAGCGACCACACCACGTTACACTAAGAGTATCTAAAAACAAGAAGAAGAGGCTCCAGTGAGCACACGATCACCAACACTGGACAATTAAGAAGTGGAAAAACATTGGCTGGTTCAACGAATCCCAGTTGCTGTTGCGTCATGCTGATGACAGAATCAGGATTTGGCGTAAGCAGCATGAGTCTATGGCCCCATACTGCCTGATGTCAACAGTACAGGCTGTAGGCGTAGTGTGTGGGTAATGTTTTCCTGGCACACGTTAGGTCCCTTGAGACCAATTGAGCAATGATTGAACGCAACAGTGCATCTGAACATTGTTGCTGACCAAACCCAATAGAGCATCTGGGATGAGATGGAACGGGCTGTTGGCAGCATGAATGTACTGCCTTCCAATCTGCAGCAACTGTGTGATGCCATCACATCAGCATGGACCAACATCCCTGTGAAATGTTTGACACCTTGTAGAATTCATGCCCCAACGAATTAATGCTGTTCTGGATGCAAAGGGGGGTCCAACCCGGTACTAGATGGGTGTACCTAATAAACTGGCAGGTGAATGTACGTGTCAGTTTCTGCACATGACTATAGGCTAATCTCAGGAATGGAAAGGATCCTTACATGACAAAAAAATAGGCTACAACTAAAACACAGCATTGTTGGTGTGACCTTCTTGGCCGACCCTTATAATGCATTATTATAACTCATTCTGACCAATTTTCAAGCCATACATTCCCTTTACGAGGGTCTTCCGCGGAGAAGCAAACACTGCCACACCATATTTGGTCATACCGCGTCACCAAGTCTAGGCTACAGTCAACATTTTAAGAAATCCCGGTAGGGATTATAAAACGCTTGCAACGTTGTATCAATCTAATCATCCAAAAGTAGGAACTACAATGTAACTCATTGCAGTGCTACATCTAGTAGCATATTTGAATAGAACATTAGACGTTGATAAGATAGAGGGCAAAATGTCATATCAACTACCTTTCCGAAAAAACATCGACAGCGCAGACTACACAGTCATGCAGCCAGTGAAATCACTGCTGGACCAAATCATTCGAAATAAAAACAGCAAAACCAAGCATATCATAAAACCGAAGACAGACACACACTCCCCAGACATATGTCTGGTTGATAAAACTAGCGAGTAATCAAGCTATTTTGCCAGTCTGGTGCAGAAATCTCCTCCTCGGTCTCTTACTGTATTTGGTCTGCTTGGAGATTAGAGAGCTCGCGTGACGAGAAACCGCATAATTTCATAAATTGACTATACTTACACGTCAACCAGAGTATTGAGGGATTAGAAGAGAAGTAGTGGTCAATGTGTTGCACTGAGGTAGCTAGTATTCTGAATTCCCTTCCTCCCCTCCTGGGCTATCTGTTTCTATCCCTGTCGATATCAGCCTCTCTGTCTCCGCTCGTGCATCCTGCTAGCTCCCCCAAACCTCTCCTCGCGCTCTGTACAATAACAAAAGAGAGTAGATATCTTGCGCGTGAGTGTCTCACCGAGCCCCAGCCAATGCGGCCTCCAGTCTCAAAGGGGTGGCGGCTCTCAGCCAATAGTGATGCGGCTCTCACGACAAGGCCCGGGCGGAGGTCTGTCTGGGTCGCGTCAAGATTGACATATCAACGCGACTGTTTTTTTAAAGTGGCGCCGCCGAGATTACCACGCCCCTCTGCCTAACCCACTCACCCCCCTCCCCGTCTCCACTTTGTCAGTCCTACTAATGACTGGTGTTGTAGGCTACTACAAATAGGCCTATATACCGCCCCAAGTTTGATGACTATTGTATTGTTTCTTAAATCCCGATTACTTAGCGCCACATTGGCCCTAATTTGTTAACATCAGGTTCAAGGAACCATGGTGATGAATAGGGCAATTAGTATTCAATTTAAAAACACCTGTCTTCGGTAATACATTTGATCTAGTGATACAATCTAGTCACACAACTCTATATAAAGGGGTGGGATAACTTTTTTCTGCCTAACTTTCTAAAACAACCGTGTCCCCTCAATAAGCCAGTACAATTCCATTTTAATGTACCATTTGTATGACATTCTGTTATAAACAAGTGCACCAGCGTGGCATATATGAGTGCTACTACCTCTACCTGAGCCCCATGGCTTTGTTATACAGGTTGTTTAATGATCGCTCCTGCACCGCAGGATCATCGATTCGAGCCCCCCTTCAGCTTTTCCCTAAGTTACAATAGACAAAAGAGTTAAGCATAAACTACACACCAGTGAAATTCTAACTCTCCATTGAAAGTGCCATACATACATGTCTGCACAAATTCTCTCCAAATTCATGTTCAGGGAAATTCAGGGATATTCAAGAAAGTCCGGTTTGATCGGAAAAACACACCAAGGGCCGTACAGTCAGTGTAAGATTTTTTACTTTGTCTCAGCCTTTCCCTCCATCTCTTTCTCTAACTACCTCAACCTAAGACAACGCCACCATAAAATTCAAACTCAGCTGCCCTCACCCAATCCATTTTTATCAATTCCTCTTCCACAAGCCTTCCCCTCTCGACCTTTGCCCCACTCTCAAATCCCTCTCTTGCATTCCCTCCTACTCCAGCTCAAACCCAACTGGGTCACCTTCAACCTACCTTCTCTCGTTACAAAACATTCAGTATTGACATAGGAGGCAGACATACTTTGCATTTTACCACTGATCCAATTATGCAGGAGAGCAATCCTTAAGAAGGTATACAGGTGAAGGACTTTTTAAAAAGAGAGGAGCATTTCTAGCCCAGTAGATTTGTTTGTGTCGCTTCATTCTCAGTAAACTGTACACACTGTCATGCTTGAAAAGCCCAGGAGGGCGGCCGTTTCTGAGATACTGGATCCGGCACGCAAGGCACCGATGATCATATCACGGTCAAAGTTGCTTAGGTCCCTTGTTTTGCCCATTCTAACATTCAATTAAACAGTAACTGAATGCCTCAATGCCTGTCTGCCTGCTTTATATAGCAAGCCACAGCCATGTGACTCACTGTCTGTAGGAGCGATCCATATTCGTGAATGGGGTGGTGTACCTAATAAACTGGCTGGTGAGTGTAGGTCAGAGCTAAGTTTCCTACAGCGCTGTCTTTCTTTGCATGAAAACACATGAAACATATTTAAGTTCAGTATATTCACATAAACATAAGGTTTGTTTGTGAGAAAGATGGTGTTAGTTGAGAATTGTGATTAAAATTACAGAGCAGAAATTTGAATTACAGAGCAATCCCTAAAAAATCAAATTTTTCAAAGGTGTCGTTGAAGTTTACTGTTAAAATGCTTGAAAACAGTTGCTAGTAAGAATACTGACTTGCCACCATTCATCTTAAACGTTGATACTGATCTGTCATCTTGAACGATGAAATGTGTTTGCGTAAAACTTCAGAGTAAATATTTGGCTACTATAACACATTTCTTTGTGTTGTCTGACCACTCCGCTTTAACACAAATAATGTTAAGGACTTTCTCTGATTGTCTATACACACACAATACGACAATGTCGTGACAGTAGTACTAAGACCGTTTCCTTAAACTACAATGTATGCACTAACAGAGTATTTGCACAATTCATAATATAAAGGATCGGAAAATGGTAATGGTTCTGTTTTATTCAATTGCATCTACTAAGTGCAGACGTTGTCACTAACATGTTGTTTTGTACTATTAGGTATTACTACACTGTCGGAGCTAGAAACATAAGCACTTCGCTGCACCTGCGATAACATGAGCAAAATATGTGTATGCAACCAATAAAATTCGATTTGACATCAAGAAAAAAGTTTTGACAAACCGTACCAGGCAGCGGTGCATATCAGCTGCTGCTAGAAGCGTGAAACAGTGACGGCTGTTACCAAACATTCCTTGCATCTTTTTTTTCTGCATTATATTGTATTGCCGGGTCTAGTTACTGAGTCCATAGTGACAAAAAAATACATCACCCTTCAGATGAACCTGTTCCATCAATTACATATCTGTGGGCATAGCTTTGAATGGAATGAAGAGGCATCCATTCACATATTCTGGAAAGAGGTTCGTAAAAATCTGTACGCCCAAAGCATATAACTCATATTTCCTTGCATAACTTGAGGATAACCAGCCACCCATGGTTCTACACTTAATCATATTTGAGTTGCAATGTCTGAACATATTAAATGCATTGTTAAATTAATTTTCATGAACTACGTGAAAAATAGTGTGACAAGTGATTGATTGGCAAACCTTAGTCAAACAGTGTCGTGTGTTAAGGATGAACCATGCCCTCCTGTGGCCATAGCAAAGCTGTACATATATGCAATGGTGAAAAGCATGACTTCAGATCGCTTTCAAATGATTTTTATTTTTATTTGCAATTCTAATTTTAGCTTGCACACTCTTAACATTGTATCAGGTTGTGTCCGTTTCTGAAGCAAAGCATTCCTGCTTCTAATTGCTTTTGGCTTATTGTAAATTAATAATTTATGACTATACAAGATATGTACACGTTGATACATTAGCACAAAGCAGAGGTGAGGTCGGCGTTTCAGCAGGTAAAATGAGCATAGCCTTAGTCTGTGAGAATGGAAATAAATATTCCACCCACTCTCACAGCGTAGGCTTGGGCAACATACCGTATTCCGGGACATTTTGAAATACAGATGGTATGATTTTCAGTACCGTCTGCTATGCCACTGCTTATAAATATAAATTAACCATCTATGATGTGCTAAATAAATTATCACCATCTCAGGGCTCCAGCTATGCAGCTAGATCAAGCTTCTCGGTTACAGCAAAGACAATCAATCCCTACTGGATCAAGATCCCTGCTATTGAATATTTGTTTTGTACTACAGCAAACTGTGAGTAGCCTTTTGAGATGGTTATCTGTCCTTGCAATTCATTTATGTTCGCTTGCGCTTGTTAGCATTTAGCTAGCATCCGCTATGGGAATTCACTAGTAATTTGTTATCATTTGTTGGGACCCCAACACCCCCAATATATATATATATATCACTTTTTACATTTGAAAATAAATAGCGCCCCTTGTGCACACTGACGGTAATCCCGTATACCCCGGTATTGTACAGGAACGGTATGAAGGTATGAAAATCTGGATACCGCCCAACCCCAGTGGAAAGTTGAATGTGAAAACTTTATTAAGTCCAGGAGGAAGGCAGACAAGTTGTGTTGTTTTCCAGGCTGAGGAGTGGGGCTGTGGTCATGGTTTACTAGGCGACCGAGGAGTGAACGCTCCAGAGGTCTCCAGCATGGTCTTTCGACGCGCAGTCTCCTTGGCGACGTTGTGATTGAGCCGTCGCAGCCGTTCCTAGTGAGGGAGAAAGAGTGAGTGATATTTAAGTGAGCATTGAACGTTGAAAGTCAGTAGCTTGAAATAATATACCACCTGAGCAGTGGCGACACATCATTCAGGGCCTGAACCCCACATTTTTAGCTAAAATAAAATAAAAAATGTTTTGGGCTTGCCTGTTTTGCATGTTATTTTGGCATTAATACGTGTCACATATCAATTTGCAAACAATGTAAAAAAATATATATAATTTAGTTAATAAAGCCGCATACAAACATGGTCTCTTTTGTTTTCTTGAGTAAGGCAGCTCCAAAATGCAGGTGTTTCAGCCTAGCTCAGTGCTTTCTGTGGTGGTGGGGCAAGCCAGCAGAAAATATGAAGCGTTGCGCTGTGATTGGCTCAGTGTTCTGTCACTCATGGGGACACTACGTCACTGCCAAGTCTAAGGGTAGACCTCAAATTCTACCCTTTGGGTGCTGCCATAGTTACATTAGAAGTGCCCATCCAAGAAGGCTCAAGGTCATTGGCCACAGATAAAATGACATCAAGTCACATATCTACAGTAGCTTTGAGTGGACTGTCAAAATCATACTTTCAAAATCTTAGCTAGCAGTCATCATGAATCAAGTCGACAATCTACTGGCAAATCCTTGTCATATGAAGTGAAAAAATGAAGAGAAATTATAGATAAAACATATCGCTGCTCATCGGCCATTGGACATAAACATTACACAACAAGTTGGAAATCGCAAATTAAAAAAATGTGTGGTTTGGAAGGAATCGGTGACAGTGACTGTGTGGTCCCAAATTTGGGATTAAGGGGCTCTTTTCCAAGTTTAAAATGATTAACATTCAACATTGTCCATACTGTCAATGAAGCATGATTTGTGCCGCGCTCAAAATAACTGTTAACTCGGAACTGCGAAAACTTGACTTCAGTGAGTTCAAAACAACTGGGAAGTCGGGAATAAATGAGCTCTGACTGGAAAAATACGTTTTGAACTGTCATCCAACTAGGAATTGTAAATCTGGCCTCTTTCTAGAGCTACGGCCTGAAGATCAATGACATCATCATGATTCAACCTTGTTTTTTCCCCCTGAGTTCCCAGTTGTTTTGAAAGCACCATAAATCCATAGAATACCCGACTTTGATGACAAAATTTGCCCACAAAGAACCGCTCACCACCTTCCTGTTCAAGTGAGCACAGCACAACAAGGTGAGTCCAAAAATGTATTGTACGCTGCTGCATGAATGATGTAGTATGCCAGGGAGATATGTATACTGTAGCTAAGAAAGTAATACTAAGTGTATGTTGTGTAGTAAGCTGTTAGTAGCACATGTGCCTCACCCTAATAATTTGGTATATTTACCCCTCTTAACTTTGCCTACTGTTCTAAATTGGTGGTACACATGTAGCCAGCCTATAACCTGTTTTAGAGAAATGTAATCATTGAATATTGTAAGAGCTTTCATTGTCTGCTTATATGCCCCCTTTATTTATCCTACGGTTCTGACTTGGTGTACAGTGAGAACACTGTAAGAACGGCCCATGTTCTGAATTCTGTCGCTGTACATTTCAAAAGTGCTAAAAAAAAAGAGTTATATTGACTACGTCCGTCCTAGCTAGCTCATTAATGTCTTAATCAAAATTACGGATTGCCTTTAATCCGCTTGTCGTCCCCTTATGCCATAGTTTGTACATCTCAATTGTCATTAGAAACCACATTTGTTTAAGCAAGTCAGCCATATCAGTTATGTAAATGAGGCTGAATGAACTGTTTTGCTGCCAGATAAGTCTCCGCTGAAAGCCAGGAGTAGCAGTGGTAATGTGTTGGGACTGCTGTTGGGACATCTTTATGTAGGTTTGTGGGCACCGTTTGTCACCGTTATAGATCAATTCATGTATTGTTTAGTGGCTTTGCTGGCATGCATCCCACTTTTTCTTTTTCCCGCCAAGATTTACATGATAAAATCGCCACTGCACCCAAGTAGCTAGCAGAGCTGCATGAATGCAAAATGCACAGACAAAGCAGAATTGCCAAACCCATTGGAATTGAACAAATACACATTTCATCCACATATTTAATGTATAGATAGACACACGGGATGAACACTAAAACAATGAATTAGACACAGAGACACAAATTGTGTTAGGTAAAATGACAGGAGTAAAAGAAGGCCCACAAAACAGCACAGGCAAATAAGAAAGAAAGCATCCAAACTCTTGCTTTGAGCCACTGACCTGAGCATTCTGTAGTATGTTGTTGACCAGCACCACCCTGCGTCTCGCATTCAGCAGCTTTTTCACATAGGGGTCCAGGTCTAGCACCACCTTCTGGTGCTCATTTATCCTGCACAGCTCTAAAAATGAAGGGATGAGCTGAGGATGACTGACAGGATGGTTTGGCTGACCATAAAGAAAATTGATAAAAGACAGCAGCCATTTTGGTAAGGTATTCAGGTCTCATTCATACCTTCAACTGTAGGATTGATTCTGTATATAATAAAAATAAAAATAAAATTATGATCTCATGCAAATCACAGGTTCTGAATAAAGGATATACCTCTTTCAATTGAATTACCCCCAGGCAGCACATGAGCTTGTAGAAGCCTTACACGAGCGTCAAAATCTGTGGTTGTACTGGTCACATCACAGCAGCATCTGCCTGTCTCACACAGTGGTTTTCATGGGCTTGGCTATGGGCTTTCTTTCACAGGGTCAAGTGCATTAACCGGGCACCACTCCACTTCCCTGTTCCCCCAGGAAGGAATAATAAGCATGTAAAAGTAAATAATTTTACCTGTGGCTAGATTGTCTATGTGTTCTCGTAGTTCCACCTGGCTTTCCCTATAACAAGAAAACACAATAGCATTATTCATAGAGAAAAATAGTAAAGTAACAATCATTGCTACAACAACAGACAAAGAGTGGTTACAGCAGACTACATTGACATCTGTAGCATAGGCCTACTTGGGCTACAGCAAGTAACAAAGTAATGAGGAAAGGAGACATTCAGAATGTCCCTCCCTAAAAACACACCTCTTCAATACAAGTGACTTTTCGTTGCAGGTTAGGAGAGCATTTTCTCTAACCCTAACCCCTTTCCTAACCTAATTCTCCTTACCTGCTACGTAAGTTCTCTTAACTTGCTAAGAAAAAGTTGTAGCTGAGCCACCAACACAGAGAATAGTGAGGCACTGGACACAGGAGGCCGACTCAATGCTGCAGGACTGTTTTTGAGTATACTGATTGGAATATGTTCAAAGATGAATCACCCAAGACTCATCCATCAACGTTAAGGAATATACATTGTCAGTCACAGGCTTCATTAGGAAATGTGTTGATGATGTTGTATCCACAACAACAATCCGGACATACCCCAACCAAAATCCCTGGATGAACGGAGATATCCGTACCATGCTGAGAGCCCGTACTGCAGCATTCAATGCCAGCAGAACGAACCCCAATGACTCCATGGCGTACAACATGCACAGGGCAAGCAGGTACGAGCTCCACAAATCCATTAGGGAAGCAAAAAGACAACACAGACTCAAACTTGAATTTATGTCCGACAACTCAGACTCGCAACGCATGTGGGAAGGATTATATACTATTACGGACTAGAAAGGCAAATCCAGCTGTGTAGTGCCCACTTAAACCTCCCTCCCAGACGAGCTTAACACATTCTATACTCGCTTTGAGGCAGACAATACCGAGCCATTCAGGAAGACTCTCACTGCTTCGGAGGACCAGGTGCTTTTGCTCTCCGAGAAAACTCTGAAGAGTGAAAACTCACAAAGCCGCCGGTCCAAATGGCATCCCCGGCCGCTTCCTCAGAGTGTGTGCTGAAAAGCTGGTGGGAGTCTTCTCGGACATCTTCAACCTCTTCCTCTCCCAGGTTGTATTCCCCACCTGCTTCAAGGAGACCACCATCATCCCAGTGCCCAAGAAAAACAAGGCGACATGACTATCGCCCTGTCGCACACACCCCGGTCATCATGAAGTGCTTCAAGGGGCTGATCATGGCCACATCAAGGCCAACATGCCACGTACACTGGACCCACTCCAATTTGCCTACCGCTCCAACAGATCCACGGAAGATGCCATTTCCATTGCTATTCACACAGCTGTAACACATCTGGACAAGAGGAACACCTATGTGAGAATGCCGTTCAGTGACTACAGTTCAGCATTCAACACTATTGTTCCCTCCAAGTTCGACACCAACCTCAGAGCCCGGGGTCTGAACACCACCCTCTGCAACTGGATCCTGGACTTCCTGACGGACAGACCACAGGCCGTGAGGATTGGTAACAACACCTCCACACTGACTCTTAAAGTCAGCCTATAGGGAGGAGGTAAGTGAACTGGCATTCTGGTGCCAGGACAACAACCACTCCCTCAACGTCAGCAAAACAAAGGATTTCATTGTTGACTTCAGGAAGCAGAGGAGGGAACATGCCCCGATCCACAAGAACGGGACTGCAGTACAGAGAGTCAGCAGTTTTAAGTTCTTCTGCATCCACATCACCGAGCACTTGACATGGACCAACAACACCACCACTCTTGTCAAGAGGGCGCAACAGCGTCTCTACTTCCTAAGGCGGCTAAAGAAATTCGGCATGCCATCCCGGAATCTCTCCAAATACTACCAGTGCACCCTCGAGAGCGTCCTGACCGGTTGTATCATGGCCTGGTACAGGAATTGCTCCATCCACGACCGCAAAGCCCTCCAGCGGGTGGTGAAGACAGCCCAGTACATCACTGGGACCATGCTCCCACCCATCCAGGACATTTACTCAAAACTGTGCCTGAGGAAGGCCTGCAGCATCGTCAAGGACCCCACACACCCCAGCCACGAGCTGTTCACTCCCATACCGTCAGGCGGACGGTGTCGGAACATGAGGTCTGATACCAAAAGGCTCAGAGACAGTTCCTATCTACAAGCCATTAGACTGCTGAACACTTGAACTGGACTGACCACCTGCTCTGATTCTCTGCACCTTAGCACACATGCACTCTATCACGCACACAGCCACACAACACAAATGTTACAACCAGACTCTTATTATAATTGCTAAATACTGTACAATTTCAACACTTGTCCCCAAATTCCCCGTACCCAAATATTGGAATTTAAATTGTGCCTTCCTTTATTATACATATGCTCAAATATTTTTCTATTCTACTGAGCCATTTCCTTTATGTTTGCATTCTTATATTTTATCATTTCTTATTGTTGTTGCATTTCGAGAAGGAACCTGCAAGTAATTGGAATTGTAACACCCTTTAAAGACTGGATTTAATTTATTATGTGTGGCAATAGTCATGTCTGTGTTCTGGAACTGCCTGCGTCCCCGTACAGAACTGTCCATGTAAGGTGTGGCATGAAGTAGATTGGGCGGGTACACGGGAGTAGGACTGAGGTGATCTTGGGGAACAACGACGGATTTCGCTAGAGTGTTGAGACACCGAAGTTTATTGTTCAATTAGCTTTTTGTTTAATAGTTAGGGTCAGTATGAGTGTAGCCAGTTCCTTTTCAATCACTATTATTGTTTAATTTTGTGGTTCACCGGATTGGTCATCATCCTCGAGGGACAGTCGAACGACATGCTGGCTAGCCAAGCTAGTCGGTACAGCTACCTAAGCAGCTAGCTACTCTACCAGCAGGATCCTATTGATCCTACCACTACATCATCACCGGCTTCCTGCAGTTGTTGTGCAAGTTCTCTCTCGGCACCGATGGAGCTCCCCAGTTGTTTTTTCACCTGTTAAATCCTGTGGAGGGCCTGGCCCTCTCGTTGACGGATGCCGGTTACCTACGCTCCCCCTGTCCGGTTCCCCTCTCTTCACTGGATGGATGGTAACTTGAATGTTTAACCCCTCTGTGTCCAAGGACAAGGGCCAAACTTATTAATATTATTTTCAGGGCACCCCAAGGTTTTTATTGTTTATAAAACTTTTTTTTTTTTTTTTTTTACTTTACCATCTACCAGCTTTTAGGTATATATTCTGGTACTAGTTTCAAACTAGCTTCAGCATACTAGGGTTCTAGGTTTGGAAAGTAACTTTAGCTACAGTATATTTTCCCCCGGGTTTCAGCTGTTTACAGGGTTTGATCCATATTTTTTAAAGCCCATGTGGCTCACTTTGTGAGTTCAACTCCCACGGGGGGCCAGTATGAAAATGTATGCACTCCCTACTCTAAGTCACTCTGAATAAGACTGTCTGCTAAATGACTAAGATGTAAATATATATATTTGTAAAATTGCAATACAGTTGATTTTTTTAATGAATCTTATTCAAATAATTTTCTCATTTTGAGGTTTTAATATTATACCAGTTTACAATTTCTCTCAGGGTTTTATTAGGTCCAGTATTATTCTGTGGTCCTCCGTGGCTCATTGTTCTTTGTGATAATTGCTATGTCTTGATTTTTTTACATTCTAATTTATTTTTGACCATTATCTTTAGTTTGAATAAATTCTACTAATGTGGAGGAAAAAGGTTATTGTGTTTGTCACTGTGTGGGTGTATCACGTAGTTTCCTAATAAGCTAATTCTAACCTTTCATGTCTTATTGCTTATTAGGTGGAGGCACAGCATTATTCTATACATGGTACATATAGTCTCATGGTATATCTTACCCCTGTATCATTCATGGGCATACTGACTCATGGTAATACACAGTGTCCTGTAGGCCTACAGGGTTTTTCTTTATTTTTACTATTTTCTACATTGTAGAATAACGAATCATGTATGTTCTCTATAGTTATGTACTTAAATGTATCAATTCACCAATTCGGCACATTTGGGCGGACTTGCTTCACTGGATCTGTCTGACACTTTGCACATACATTGCTACCACCTAGTGGCCAAAATCCAAATTGTGCCTAAACTGCAATATTATATTATGGCCTTTCTCTTGCATTTCAAAGATGATAAAAAATTAAACAAATGTATTTTTGTATCTTTTACCAGATCTAATGTCTTATTCTCAGACATTAATTTCACATTTCCACAAACTTCAAAGTGTTTCCTTTCAAATGGTATCAAGAATATGCATATCCTTACTTCAGGCATTTTTTTAGGCGAACATTGAAAAAAGGGTCAGATCCTTTAAAACATGAAGGTCAGTCAATGAGGAAAATTTTAAGAACGTTTCTTCAATTGCAGTCACAAAAACCATGAAGCACTATGATGAAATTGACTCTCATGAGGACCACCACAGGAAAGGAAGACCCAAAGTTACTTCTGCTCTAGGGGATAAATTCATTAGATTTACCAGCCTCAGAAATTGCAGCCCAATTAAATGCTTCAGAGTTCATGTAACAGACACATCTCAACATCAACTGTTCAGAGGAGACTGTGTGAATCAAGCCTTCATGGTCAAATTGCTGCAAAGAAACAACTACTAAATTACACCAATAAGAAGAAGACTTGCTTGGGCCAAGAAACACGAGCAATGGACATTAGACCAGTGGAAATCTGTCCTTCGGTCTGATGAGTCCAAATTTGAGCTTTTTGGTTCCAACCGCTGTGTCTTTGTGAGACACGGAGTAAGTGAACGGATGATCTCTGCATGTGTGGTTCCCACCGTGAAGCATGGAGGAGGAGGTGTGATGGTGCTTTGCTGGTGACACGGTCTCGTTTATTTAGAATTCAAGGCACACTTAACTAGCATGGCTACCACAGCATTCTGCAGCGATACCCCATCCCATCTGGTTTGCGCTTAGTGGGACTATCATTTGTTTTCAACAGGACAATGACCCAACACCCCTCCAGGCTGTGTAAGGGCTATTTGACCAAGAAGGAGAGTGATGGAGTGCTGCATCAGATGACCTGGCTCCACAATCACCCTACCTCAACCCAATTGAGTTGGTTTGGGATGAGTTGGAGCACAGGGTGAGGGAAAAGCAGCCAACAGGTGCTCAGCATATGTGGGAACTCCTTCAAGACAGTTGGAAAAGCATTCCAAGTGAAGCTGGTTGAGATAATGCCAAGCGTGTGCAAAGCTGTCATCAAGGCAAAGGGTGGCTACTTTGAAGAATCTAAAATATATTTTGATTTGTTTAACACTTCTTTGGTTAATACATGATTCCATACATGTTATTTCATAGTTTTGATCTCTTCACTATTACAATGTAGAAAATAGTAAAACATTTTAAAAACTCTGGAATGAGTAGGTGTTTCCAAACTTACTGGTACTTAAATATATGCCCACCCTGATATAACCCAGGTATTCTCTCTCTATCAGTACGTGCTTAGTTAAAGTCATAACAAAGCTGCCTGAAGAAAGAGGGGTCACATAAGCATTTTGTTGGCTGGTGTGTACCATGTGTATCCCGTACATACAACTAATAAAACTTGAAACTATATCGAAGCGGCATGTTTTTTAGGTAATCTCTGTCCCTGATATCTAACGCTGCATTCACGTATTAGTCGGAACTAGGAAACTCTGACTTGTTAACTGGTTGTAGTTATAGAGCTTACTAGCTTGTAGTCCTAAAACCCAGAATGAGTTACCTCTGGTTCGTTCAACCATCACTATGGGAAAAATAATGGGGAAATAATAGGGTTTTGGAATAATGCATTTTGTTCTATGAGGTAAGTCAGTTAGCATGACCTTTATGAATGATGAAGCCTTTGTGCTTAATGTACTTTTTTTATTACAAATTCTCAAAAATGTGGCGTTAGCTGTTGAAGATTATCATATAACAAAAACGTATAAAATCTCCTAAGCAGTTTTAGCACAGACCTTATTTTTGGCGTTTATCCAAAAACGCCATTAATTTTCTCCATAGGCATTGTCCAACACACCATGGCGGAGTTAATGCCTACAAAAAGACGACATTATTATTTCTCTACACCTGCTGCGTTCAACCGTTACCTAGTAGGACATTTCCGAGTTCCTAGTTCCGACTGGCATATGAACGCGACATTACTAGGGACGAGAAAGTGCTGCATCGCGGGACTGTCATGACGATGGGGTTAGCTTATTTCCGCGTTCACAACAACTGGGAACCCGGGCCTTTCTAGAACACGGACTTTTAAACCTAAACATCACCCACGTCATGATTTGACCATGTTTTTTGGTGTTCCCAGTTGTCTTGAACGCATCATATTTGATAGCAAGCTAGCTAGCTGTGAATGGAGCGGTATCTAGCGAGCACATTTGAAGTCGAAGCACATATCGTGCTACTAGCTACCCACCTCACTGAGTGTACATGAAGATCAAGCTGCTGGACAGCTGGTTTTAAGAGGTCAAGCAGTCCTTCTGCAATTGCATCTTTCCCGGACGGTGTCTCCACTACAGCTAGAGCGGCAGCCATTTCTCTTCCGGAAACAGTGACAACAACAAACGTAAACCACTCCAGGAAGTAACTATGTGACGTAGCTATAAAACCTCTCCATTTTCCGTCAGTTAGCACCATTTTGTAAGGAAGGGAGATAGGGAGAACAGGCTGTTCTCAGTTTCAAAAAAATATATAATAATCAAATAACGGTACTGTTTTAATCATTGTAGGTAGCTAGGATAGTTCGTATTTTAATATTATCCGAAAGAGCAAGGCGAAAGAAAACATAAAGTGAGAAGTGGATCCAGATCTTTCGGCTGCAACTAGTTTAGCTGCTAGCTAACTCGTAACTGGTTCATCGCTCAAGTTAACGAAGATAACTAGCACAGCTAGTAGTTAGCTTGCTAGCCAAGTGAAACGAGTATTGACATAACAAGCACCGATCAAAGTAAGTTTCTACCAATTGTCTACTGAACTTGTTTCAGACAATGTTTACTTTAAAAAATTGTTTATAGCTAGTTAGCTAGCTAACGTTATTTACGTTGACTAATATTCAGACTCGTTAGGGACGCCAGCCCAACTTTAGCTCGCACTGCAGGTTCATTTTTTGTTGTTGCTTACAGGCTGCTTATAGCTAGTTAACTACCGCGACTAGTTACTATCGTTTTTGTAGATGTCCAGTCTATCGTTTGTCATTCAAAAGCAGTGAAGTCAACGCATGTGGTACATTTTCTTTCTTATTAACTGGACGTGTAACGTTATGATGTACTTGCAATGTCCAAGAAATGTTTAATTCGAGCCCGTGGCGTGGACCTTTTGTGTATTTTTCTTAATTAAAATGATGCATCCAATTATTGGTTAATGCTAACTAACCATTTGGATGCCAACGCTAGCGATTTACAAACTACGGTAACCATTTTGCCAGCTAAATATAATTAATTATTATACAACTAGTTAGTTATGCACAGATGAAATGGCCAACACGGTTGTATTTCCATCTCCTTGCTTGTGAATTTTTTCTAACCAGTCCCCTCTCCCTTTACACCCTCCCTCCCTTTACACCCTCCCCTGGCACATCCCAATTTTATCTATCCCTCCCTCTCTTGTCTGTTGCTTGTTCCAAGGAGTTCCAGTGAAGTCAAAATGAGTGCTCCCTCCTCCCAAAAAGTTGTGCTGAAAAGCACCACCAAGCAGTCCCTGAATGAGCGGTGAGACGCGCTACGCACCCTGACAGCACTAAGCGGGGCGAAACAGTGGTACAGACGGCCCTAGTGTGCTCTACTACGGAAGGCCACTGTTGGGGACCTGACCAGACATGGACGCTAGACTGCCCAGGGCCAACGTGTGCGCCGCTCACTCAAAATGCATGCCGTATTCAGCATTTGCTGACAAAAAGTTTAACAAACAGGGTTTGGAGTGCAAACATGGTGCTCCGGGCCAACCTTTTGTGTGAGCAGCGCACACTTAGACCCAAGGAGAGAGGGTAACGGTGATGCTTGGTAAGGCGACTGCCCTAGAATGGGCACAGGCCGCACTCCTGATATGCCCGGGCACTCCTCTCTGTGTGTCACACAACCCAAAATATACTGTACGTATGGTATGGGAGAGGAGAGACCAAACCAATGAAAGGGGAGGGTGCGCCAAAGCACCCTCCCGCTCCTCTCCCACCCTCTCTACACACACAACTCTCTCTCAATTAAATGACTTTGTTTAGCCATTTGTCTCCTCTTCCTCTCTTCTTTGCTACCACTTTAATTTTCAGTTCTCTGTGCTCTGAAGTCTTTCTATAAGACTAGGTGCCCAGTCCTAGCCCGGACGTGACCAACCCCCCCCTTTCTATTCTCTCTCCCCCTTCTATTCTCATGTGTGGTGTGAGCACAAGGCACGGTCCGGGCTGTAAGTGGCTGGGTTGCCAGATACCCCTCCAGTCCTGGGCCTCCAACCTCCGCCAGGCCTTTTTCGCAGGCGGATGACATCAAAACAAGGTGGCGGGAGGCCTGTAAGTGGCAATCACTCTCCTCTCTTGACATCCTCTTTCTGTTCTCTCCATTTTCTCTCCTGCCTTTCTCATTCTTGTCTTCCAATCTGTTCCAGTGTTTCTTCTACTGCCTTTTCATCCATCTTTCTACTTTGTTTTACTTTAACCTAAAATGTGCTGAATTGCTTCCAGAAGACATTTTGGGTTGTCAAATACTTAACAATGAGAGAGAGAAACAAAGAGAGTGAGGTGCCAACAAGTGGGGCATTCATAACACATACCACAGCTCCTGTGGCCGTGTCCATGGTATGAGAAATGACTTGATTTGGAACCCTCCCTCCCCCTCCGTATCCTCTCTTTCCCTCCTCTTCCCCCTTCTGTCCCGCTCCCCCTCCCCTCCAAAGCTTCACTACCATGCTGAAGAACAAGGCGCCGACAGCGGTGAGTGTGCGAGCCACCATGCAGCAGCAACACATGGCCAGCGCCCGGAACCGGCGCCTTGCCCAGCAGATGGAGAACAGACCCTCTGTGCAGGCCGCCCTGCACCACAAGCAGGTGAGATAAGGTGCTCCATCTCATTTAGTCTTTCTGCAATTCCTCACCTTACTCGAAGAAAGGTGAATTGAGAAAGGAACAAATGGGGAGACATCTGAAGCACTAAACGGGTGAGAAGGAGAGTGGAATGGGACACCGGAAACAGGCCATGTTCTATATAAGTGTAACGGGAAAAAGGCTTTACACTTGAAATCACAATATATTAGGAACTTGAAATGCTTGACGCAGACCTGGTAAGAGAGGGGACCGTAGAGCAAAGGTTAATATACAGATCACATAAATGCTGAGTTCTTCACCACCTCCCTATCCCTGCCACTTGATATCAATCTTCCACCTAACCCTCCCAGAGCCTGAAGCAACGCCTGGGGAAGAGCAACATCCAGGCCAGGCTGGGCCGGCCCATCGGGGCCTTGATGCGGGGGGGTGCTGGAGGCCGGGGATTTTCCATTGGAGGGATGCGGGGGATAACCAGAGGAGGTCTGCGAGGCCGCGGCAGAGGAGGAGCCCTGAGGGGAGCTATGGCTCTGAGAGGTGAGCATTTGATACCACACAGCAAAGCCTACTTGGATTGATATTTTGGTACTATGTGTCATGAGAATTTTCAATCCCAATGATAATAACTATCAATCAATAGCTTTGACCAATCCCCGAGGTTTGTACCATGGGTATAATAATAATTAGACAAAGACTCAGCTTTATGCAAAAGGTTAGTACAGTTTGTTCAGAGAACGTTCTGAAGTCCATTATACAAAGACATCCATTTTATAGCTGCGCACATACTTCCACACAAGCAGTAGGTATCCTACGCACATACATACACACAAACAGTAGGTGAGTTTTTATCCTTCTCCGTAGTTCTCACCACTGTGTATCACTACCCAGCCGACAGTTCCATTCCCCCGAGATTAGGGAAACCTTGAAGTACTCCCTGTTCTCATACATTTCTCAGAGTTCCAGCCAGGTCGGTTCAAACACAGTTGTATTGTTCTTCTGTATTTTCTTAGGCACATACAAGTTCGAATCCTAAGCTACGCCTTGCTCAGACAGTCTGTTTTTCCACTATACAGATACATTGTTTAATCTAATTCTGACTAAAACTACACACATCATCAGATTATAATTTTATGATTCTAATCAATTTCACACAATTATATGTTTCAGAGTGGAATTGTTTAATCATTATCTTTCAACATAAATTATTTTATCACTATGTTAGACCTGAAAATATTGGCTTTCTAAGTTGTTGAAAGACTACGACAAGAATGTTTTCTCTGAAATGTTCTACCCTGGGGCTGGAATATACTTTCCACAGCTTTTATGTTGGCCTTGTACTTTTTTGCATAGGGGAAAGGCACATTTGGTTATTTTAAGGGGTGATTTCATCTGTAAACTAGCTTGAACAAATGCCCTCTGCTGAGTTGAATGGAATACCCCAGCTGTCTGTCCAGGTGGGGCTGTCAATCAAAGTATGGCTTCACCCCCTGGTTTACTATCCATCCCCTCAACCTGAGGGAATGTGGCTTTCAATCATGTAACTCCACTCTCCATAAACCCCCTGCTGTCCTGATTGGCCCGGCATCTTGGCAACTGTTGTGCTACTGAACATGTGGTGACGGATCTAACAGCTGCACTGTCCCTACTTATCCACACAGTCACCCCACACCCATTTCTACACACTCCTAGTGGAGGGGATTGATTTTAGAAACCATTTAGAATAAAACATTTTTAAAGTGATGGTAAAACTTCAAGTGAAATTAATTTAAATAATCCTGATGTCTACACGTTGGCTTTAATTTATCCGTGTTTATGTAATGGTGCCGATACAAAATGTGCACTGCCGTCGCATATCTGTTGCATAACTGGCATTCCGCAATTTTTTTTTTTACCAATCTTGGTCGTAGCATTTGAAGTTATATTAGTGCATTTACAGTCTCGCTAATTGTTATTCCGTCAGAATACCTCATGCCTAGCTAGAACGGAAGTAGGTGATTTGAGAGAATACCTGGGCAAACACCTTGACCCTGTCTGTCAAGGCTAACTTAAAACAAGATGGTGTACAGTTGCGTAAGCAAATTTTTTTTGCCCCCTGTAGAATTTGAATACTTTAGCTGTTTTCGTTAGGTGTGGCGGAGATGGGGTGAATGATAAGCTTGTAGAAGGTTTGTGTATTCACTTGACAACTTTGTTCTTAAACTGAAATGTGATAGTTCAATTCCTAAATGCTAACTTATCGAACTTCAGCTAAGTCGCTAGTTAACTGTTCCTTTATTACATCCTGTGTCGTGATAGGGAATCGCCTTGCCCCAGGCATGGGTCCGATGCGTGGCAGAGGGGGTCCAGGCCGGGTGGCCCACCGTAGGGGGATGCGTCAGAGAGGAGGGTTTGCTGGTCGTGGAGGTGCCTTCGGAAGAGGAGCTGGAAGAGGAGTGGGAGCCAGGGGTATGGAGCTGGGATGAATTAAATCTGTATATTGACATGTCACAATCTACCTCAAGTTTCTTGTTTACATGAACACTTGTGCAGCAGCCATTTTGTTAACGCGTTGTGATTCTATCGTGGTTTGGTTGGCATTGTTGACCACCATCTCTCTGCCTCCAGGACGAGGCGGTCTGCGTGGGCGTGGTGGCTTTGCCGGCAGGGGTGGTGGCCGCGGTCGTGTGGGGGTAAGAGGAGGCCGGGGCAGGGGAGGTGGCCCAGGGATGACCCGCGAGCAGCTGGACAACCAGCTTGACGCCTACATGTCCAAGACCAAGGGCAACCTGGACGCTGAGCTGGATGCGTACATGGCCCAGGCTGACCCAGAGGGCATGGAGTGAACCTGGACCTCCAGCACGAGAGCAGGGACTCCTTCAACAGACCCCTTAGTGAGACAGTACTGATAACATGGTGACATGGAGAGAAGCTTGTATAGTGCTATTACTCCACACAAACGTAATGATAAACGCACATACGTAAACTGAGTGCACTGTCTCGCACTACATGGCTAAAATCTTAGATGTGATCACAACCTCGGGCTTAAATATGAAACCTGCTTACTCACTGACACACATGCATACAAACTCACTCTAAAATGTTGGGCCTATGAAGAGAACTGTTTGAAATGGACTGTTTCCCTGAATCTGGATTTGACCATTCTATCGGTATCAGTGCAACGTAGACACACCTGCAGTTTTAAACCCTTTTTCTGTATGTGCAAGTGTGCATGAAGAACGCAAATATCTTAAACTTGAATGGACGACACTGACCAAACTAGACACTTGAAGAACCAATATTATCAATGTTCCTGAAAGGCCTGCATTTTGGAACAGAATCTGTTTTGATGCTGAATTGGACTATTACTGAACTTTGCATCTATGTCCAAATTCTTTTTTTAGGGAATGAACCATGCCCCCCCCCCCCCCCCCCTAGCGCCATAATCATGTCCAACTAGCATCCACTTATCATATTTCGTAAACCTATTTTTTTACTACCATGTTTTTGTTAGGATTTGTATTTAGCAATGGATGCTCCTTTTATTGTTTTAGCAGTAATGTACATCGACTTGACTCTCGAGTAAAAAAAAATCTAAAGAAAATGACCAGGGGAATTCTAGAGAAATCATTGTGTTTTTCTCCAATTTAATGCCTCCAACTTAACTTAAGCTTTGCTTCTTGTGAATTGAAGTATGTTGATGTCTTCAGTTGAAATTCCCCTAACAGCATTTTATGGATGCTAGACATACCAAATAAGCAACTACACAAGGAGGTGCAAAATATTTCCATCAGGTTGCAAATGTGTGAGTGGTCTTCCCTCCTGGTGTCAATTGTATACATTTGAAATGGTCTTTAAGCTGTGGTTGTTGTACACAACACTACAATGAAGTGAGTGAAAAATATTTTCAGATTGATTGTGTCCATCTAGATGAAACTATCTAAACTCCAATTTCTATGTAATTCCCTCTCCTACCTGGTTAGTGTCATAGAAAAGAGAATAAACTTTATATTGTCATCTTCTCTTAACATAGTTGTTGTTTGAATATTGGTTCCATCATGTATTCTCTCAAGACTAACACACACGCTAACACTACACTTGGCGTTTTGGCTAAATCACCATATACACTCACCACCCCCTTCACGAAAATTGATCGCTCCTACTGCGAGCGTGGTATCATCGTTGGTGCCAGCCGCACTAGAGCCAGTATCTCAAACCGACGCCCTCCTGGGCTTTTTACGCATGACAGTATAGGGTTTTACCAAGAATGGTGCGACAAACAAACATCCAGTCAGCGGCAGTCCTGTCGGCGAAAACACCTTATTGATGAAAGAGGTCGAAGGAGAATGCAAGAATCATGCAAGCTGACATGCGGGCCACAAACACACACAATGATTTGTAGTGACCTGATCATATATCAATGTCTCTGATATGTTAAGACTTTACCATAAGTTTCTCCGTAGTAATTGTTATCACTCTATAGTACAACGTTGCATTGTAGTTGCGATTTAGCATTTTTTTGTTCTTGAGGAACACTCCCTATTTACTTGTGTAATTAAAATGGCTCAACTCATAGCTTAATCACGAAGCAATTACTATATACTGAACAAAAATATAAATGCAACATGCAACAATTTCAAAGATTTTACTGAGTTACAGTTCGTATAAGGAATCAGTCAATTGGAATAAATTCATTAGGCCCTAATCACATGACTGAGAATACAGATATGCATCTGTTGGTCACAATTCCTTAAAAGTGAAGCAGTGTGAAAACCAGTCAGTATCTGTTATGACCATTTGCCTCATGCAGCGTGACACATCTCCTTCACATAGATTTGGTTGTGGGACAATGGTTGTGGATTGGCTGTGTGAAGGTGCTGGATATTGGCAGGAACATGCAACAAGCAGCCCGAACATGTTCAATGGGAGACATGTCTGGTGCGTATGTATTTTCAGCTTCCAGGAATTGTGTACAGATCCTTACATGGGGCCGTGGATTATCATGCTGAAACATGGGGTGATGGCGGCAGATGAATGGCACGACAATGGGCCTCAGGATCTCGTCAAGGTATCTGTGTGCATTCAAATTGCTATAGATAAAAGGCATTTGTATTTGTTGTCCGTAGCTTATGCCTGCCCAGACCATAACCACACCGCCTCCATGGGGCGCTCTGTTCACAATGTTGACATCAGCAAACCGCTCGCCCATACAAAGCCATACACGTGGTCTCTGGTTGAGAGGTCGGTTGGACGTACTGCCAAATTCAAAAAAAAAAATGTTGGAGGCGGCTTATGGTAAAGAAAAGAACATTAAATTCCCTGGCAACAGCTCTGGTCGACATTCCTGCAGTCAGCATGCTAATTGCACGGTCCCTCAACACTTGAGACATCTGTGGCATTGTGTTGTGTGACAAAACTACACATTTTAGAGTGGCCTTTTATTGTTCCCATCATAAGCTGCACCTGTGTAAAGATCAGTCTGTTTAATCAGCTTCTTGATATGCCACACCTGTCAGGTGGATGGATTATCTTGGCAAAGGAGAAATACTCACTAACAGGGATGTAAACACATTTTTATGCACAACATTTGAGAGAAACTTCTTGTGCATATGGAACTTTTCTGGGATCTTTTATTTCAGTTCATGAAACATGGGACCAACACTTTACATCTATTTTTGAGAGAAGTAAACTTTTTGTGCACATGGAACATTTCTGGGATCTTTGTTTTCAGCTCATCAAACATGGCACCAATACTTTTCATGCTGTATTATTTTTGTTGTTGTTGTAACAGGTAATAAATACATAATTACAATAATTACAGGGTTACTACCCAAGCTACACTATAAATTATCTTTGTTAAAAGTCTAATGGCCTACTTACTGGTAGATCTGATGATTTTGAATATTCATATAACAAGAATATCCATGCATTTCAATATTTGTATAAGATATACACTCCCCTATGTATTTATTTGGACAGTGAAGCTAAAACCTTTAATTTGGCTCTATACATCAGCATTTTGGATTTGAGATCAAATGTTTTATATGAGGTGACAGTATAGAATTTTTTTTTTTTTCATTCGTACAAGCATTTGGACATATTCACGTATAGGCTATTCATTACAAGTTTAGTAGTTGGTCCCATATTCCTAGCACGCAACGACTACATCAGGCTTGTGACTACAGATTTGTTGGATGCATTTACAGATTGTTTTGGTTTTGTTTCACATTATGTTGTGCCCAATAGAAATTAATGGTAAATAATGTATTGTGCCATTTTGGGTCACTTTAATTGTAAATACAAATAGGTTGCTGAACACTTCTATAATTAATGTGGATCCTACCATGATCACGGATAATCACAAATTAATTGTGAATATGATGAGTGAGAAATTTAAAGAGGCATAAATATCATACCCCACCCCAAATGCTACTCTCCCCTGTTAATGTTGAGAGGTTAGCATGTTTTGGGGGCATCTGTAACTTTCTCACTCATTATTATTCAAAATTAATTTATGATTATCCATAATCATTGTAGCATCCACCTTAACGTAGAAGTGTTCAGAAACATTTTATATTCTTAATAAAATAGCTTCCAAAATGACACATCATTAACTATTCATTTCAATTGGGCACAACTTAATCCGAAACATAACCAAAACTAACTGCATGCAACCAGTTTGTAGTCGAAAGCTTGAGGTAGTCATTGTGTGCTAGGAATATAGGACAAAATACTCAACTTTTGACATAAATGTAATACAATATAAGTTGAATTTGTCCGAACGCTTTTGATACCTTCAAATGGGGGAACAAGATACATACAGTGCTTCCATTTCTAAACAGTAAAACAGATATGTAGGAAAATAGCCTCAAAAAAGGTGGCAGACAGCCTCATATAAAACATTTGATCTCAAATCCAGCTTTTCAGAATACGCAGAGGAGTCTGAGCTTGATATAAGGGGGCATTGAGGTAAGAAGAGTGGCTCCTACTTGCCCTCCAATATCACACTTCCAGCAGCATCTGTTCTCCCATCCATGGGTCGATGGTCATCAAAACGAGAATAATTTCATACACTTGCAATTAAGTTGGGTTATTGGGTAGTTGTACTTAGTAGGCAAAGTGCTTTATATTTGACTAACCTAGTTGACAAATATCACTTTAATGAGAAAGAATGCAAACGCTAAATTATTGTCAAATCCATTTGTCATACTATTTGTTGAAGTGGTTTTTGTATCTACAGTACCAGTCAAAAGTTTGGACACACCTACTCATTCTAGAGTTTTTCTTTATTTGTACTATTTTCTACATTGTAAAATAATAGTGAAGACATCAAAACTATGAAATAACACATATGGAATCATGTACCAACACAAAAACTGTTAAACAAATCAAAATATTTGTTATATTTGAGATTATTCAAAGTAGCCAACCACTATTCAAGTGCTGTCGCAAAAACCATCAAGCGCATTATGAAATTGGCTCTCATGAGGACCACCACAGGAAAAGAAGACCCAGAGTTACCTCTGCTGCAGAGGATATGTTCATTAGAGTTACCAGCCTCAGAAATGCAGCCCAAATAAATAACAGACACATCTCAACATGAACTGTTCAGGGAAGACTGCGTGAATCAGGCCTTCATGGTTGAATTTCTGCAAAGAAACAACTACTAAAGAACACGGATGAGATGGAGAGACTTGCTTGGGCCAAGAAACACAAGAAAAGGAAATTAGACCGGTGGAAATCTGTCATTTGTTCTGATGAGTCCAAATTTGAGATTTTTGGTTCCACCCCTGTGTCTTTGTGAGTTGCAGAGTAGGTGAATGGATGAACTCCGCATGTGTGGATCCCACCGTGAAGCATGGAGGAGGAGGTGTGATGGTGTGGGGGTGCTTTGCTGGTGACAATGTCTGTGATTTATTTATAATTCAAGGCACACTTAATCAGCATGGCTACCACAGCATTCTGCAGCGATACGCCATCCCATCTGGTTTGCGCTTAGTGGGACTATAATTTGTTTTTCAACAGGACAATGACCCAACACACTTCCAGGCTGTGTAAGGGCTATTTGACCAAGAAGGAGAGTGATGGAGTGCTGCATAAGATGACCTGGCATCCACAATCACCCGACCTCAACCTAATTGAGATGGTTTGGGATGAGTGCTCAGCATATGTTGGAAAAGCATTCCAAGTGAAGCTGGTTGAGAGAATGCCAAGAGTGTGCAAAGCTGTCATCAAGGCAATGGGTGGCTACTTTGAAGAATCTGAGAAAAAATAAGAAACCCGCACACTGCTCTTGATTGTATCACTGCTCTTTAATAAGCTTTACATGTCGGCCTCAGGGACTTCGTCGGAGATTTACGAAGCTCTGAGGAAGGCCGTGTGGCCTATTTGTAAAGCTTATTAAAGAGCAGATACCATCAAGAGCAGTGTGTGGGTCTCTTATTTTTTCTCATTTTATTCAACTGTTACCATTCACCTGCAAAAAAAGATAGCTCAGATGTGCGAGTGCCTTTTGAATTTTACTTTGAAGGATCTAAAATATATTTTGATTTGTTTAACATTTTTATGGTTACTACGTGATTCCATGTGTTATTTCATAGTGTTGATGTCTTCACTATTATTATACAATGTAAAAAATAGTACAAATAAAGAAAAACCCTTGAATGAGTAGGCGATTCCAAACTTCTGACTGGTACTGTATGTATTTGAACATTAATCGAAAGAAAGTTAAAATGCAACAAGTAAATATATTTGTTACATTTCAGGAAAATATTTAGCAGAGGATGGTTTCGATCCATCGACCTCTGGGTTATGGGCCCAGCACGCTTCCGCTGCGCCACTCTGCTACTATAGACATACCAAGAACCTAGCTATTTATTCACTTTTTCTGATGGCGGTCTGCACGCCGGCGTTGTGTTTTTGCAGTTAGCAACAGGTAGTTCCATTTTGGGCCCTGACTTCCGTCCATAGCTGTACTCCATCTAGTAGTCTAGCTGACCGGCGTTGGATGCTTGTGATTTCTCTGAATATCTACATTAAAACATCAAAACGTCGTACGCAATGAGGTAATTTCAAGCATTTGATAAGACCGTAATGTTGGACTATATCTATACACTATCCAATTATAAAAGAGTTATAGACATATGGAATTTAAAGGGGTGTTTTAGAGGTGGTTGCATTATTAGCTAGTTTACGTGTAGCGTGCTAACGTTAGCCCAGAAGACAACTTTGTTAGCCAGGTGGACTGTATCATAGCTTATCTGATTACTAACTAGCTAGCTATTGTAGCTACCTATCTACAGAGATATCCATCAACTATGATTTGCGAGCTAGCGCCCTTTATTAGCTACCTAGCTAAACGTGCTTTGTTTTGTCTAAGTAAAATCAATGGACGAATGAATGAACAAACAGTCAGTAGCTAGCCATGCTATGGTAGCAGCTAGCTAGTTATCTGGCTAGCTGCTGCTGCTTCTAAAACAATTTAGTTAATGTGGTATTTGCTATCACTCAACTAACTGTATTAATAATGTAATCAATTTCAGAGGCGATAGGGGCAGGGGCCGTGGTGGCCGCTTCGGCTCACGTGGAGGACTGGTGCAAGGGTGAGTAACCAGTTAGCCAGTTGCTAACATAATAATGCCCACAACTGTAAATTTAACCTGTCCAATGTATGATTTAAGCCTATCATATTTAAGATTCATGAGGTCACTTTGTCAACTGAAATTCATAGAAGAATGTCTGGCACAATATAAGATGCATTGGTGTTTCCTTGTCCCTTGTTTCAGGTATAGGCCATTTGTCCCCCACATTCCCTTTGACTTCTATGTGGTGAGTATTTGCCACTATGCCAAGCATCCTTCCCATACTCATGCACCAGTGGTTATGTTGAAGTGGTGCAGCATGTAGCTCACATGAATTGAAATAAACAAAGAGTCAGACAATAAAGACAGATTATAATCAATGGAGATCAGCTCACACAATGGTCTAGTAATGCTCTAGTCGAAACGACAGGGATCTTGTCAAAGTAATACGGTAGCGCAGATAGGGATGTCGAGTGGACAGTGCTAAGTTGTCTCTCTGGTTCCCCCAGTGTGAGATGGCCTTCCCCAGAGTAAAGCCAGCAGCGGATGAGACTGCCTTTAGCGAGTGTCTACTGAAGAGGAACCAGGACCTCAGTCCTACACCCGCAGAGCAGGTAGAGAACACATACATTCTCTCTCTCTTAAACATTCAACACACTTCCCTCGGTCAAACCACGCTCGCTGGATCATTTCAGTCAAACTGTTGTATGCAGCGACATATTCCTTTCGGCTATGTGTTAAAAAACACTCCTACACTATGCCACCATAGAAGTCTTTCAATTGACTCCATGCAAACTCTCTGCTCTGACTTTCAGTCCTCTATCTTGTCCCTGGTCACCAAGATCAACAACGTCATCGACAACCTCATCGTCGCCCCCGGCAATTTTGAAGTGGTGAGTTCCAGAGCTAGAGATTAGCGTGCCAAAATGGTTATGTATCTGTATTGGATAACGTATTTAGCCATGTACAATAACAATGGGAATTGCTTTCTCCTCTCATTCCAGCAAATTGAAGAGGTACGTCAGGTAGGCTCATACAAGAAAGGCACCATGACAACGGGACACAACGTCGCTGACTTGGTGGTCATCCTCAAGATCTTGCCCACATGTGAGTTGTGTGTGTGACCCAACAAAGCAAAGCCCAGTTGTACATTCATTAACTGGTCTTCAAATGTTAGCATAGTGTCTCAAATGTTGATTGCTGCACAGCATTTTGCGTCTTTGCTGGGTTATAATACGAATTAGTCCTCATTCTGGACTGTATTTCCCAGAGCAGCCATTTTTGAAATTGCGTCTATTGGTTGTGCTGAACCCTCATAATGGAAGTTCTCTCTCTTGCAGTGGAGGCCGTCGCAGCTCTCGGCAACAAAGTGGTGGAGACCCTTCGCACACAAGACCCTGCTGAGGGTGACCTATATTACACAGTCACATTTGCTCTCATGTAGCCACAGTGAAACGTCAGTCACAGAAGTTAGATTTTGCCTTCAATAGCATACATTTTACTCATATTTAGCTTTATTAATTTGTCATGCCATGGTGTTTAGTGATGAATTCATACAAAAGTACAAGGATAATGTAGGCACACTGGGTAATGGGATATTCATGATCTTCAGTGGTTATGATCTAATGTTGCCAAGTGACTCCCGCTCTGTGTCCTAGTTCTCTCCATGCTGACCAATGAGACAGGCTTTGAGATCAGCTCTGCCGATGCCACAGTGAAAATCCTCATCACCACCGTTCCCCCCAACCTGCGCAAGCTGGACCCCGAACTGCACTGTACGTGCAGACAGAAACCCACACACAAACACGCACTACAATGTGATAGAATGTAAACATGAGCTGCAACATAAGTACACTCATAGAGCTACAGAAATAAGTCAAAACACTCACATAGATTCACTGGGATTGGCAAACAGCTCCCTATACCATGCATGCCATTCATAAGCATTCATTGTAGACTGGAGGAAGTGTGTGTGTGTTTTAATGTAGATGGTCCCAGGACTGAGTTTGGGAAACCCTGCTGTAAGTGGTCTCTTTCTCCCCAGTGGACATCAAGGTGCTGCAGAGTGCTCTGGCCGCCATCCGCCATGCCCGCTGGTTTGAGGAGAATGCCTCCCAATCTACGTAAGTCACCGTTTACCCTTAACCTTTTAGTCTTACCACTCACCCAGTTTACCCTCCCAAACCGATATCTCCTCAGAATGTGTTCCAAGTTTTAGTAGTAGGTCCTTATACCTCGGGCTTCTTTTTTTTCTTGAACCTTTTCACGCCAAGGAGGAATAGAGGGAGGCTTTTTAATCCTAAATGTTTCAGTCATCATGGCCTTTGTCTTGAAAAATACTGTCTCCCTTCAAGGATCAAGTTGGCGCCGACTAACTTGATCCTTTAACTTAAAAGTCTTACTCATGTCGTGTTTGCTGCTGTTATTTAGGGTGAAAGTGCTGATTCGCCTGCTGAAGGATCTGAGGGTGCGTTTCCCCGGGTTCGAACCTCTCACCCCCTGGATCCTGGATCTACTGGTGAGTCCATTGCACTGACCATAGTTGCACTGGATGTACTGGTTTGGTCACTACATCCACCATTATCACGACTCGGCACTTAACATGTGATACTAGTAAGCCCACTGCATTCACCGTAGTTATGCTAATGTTCAGTTATACTGGATATACTGGTGAGGACACTACGCCTACCATTAACACAACTACTGGTGAACCAATAGCATGTGATACTGGTGAACGTTGGCACTTGGAAAGGCATGATAATGGATGATTTAGCTATTAATTTGTTTTGGATTACCACACACAGAGCAAGTCACCTGGCTAATATGTTTGGTCTGATTTTCTGTCTTTGCTATCGTATTGACCCTAACTGAAAGCTTGTATCGCATCACTTCATATCTAAAGGATGAATAAGAAATGAAAAGCGTTTCATGTGTGTCTTCTCAGGGTCATTCTGCGGTCATGAACAACCCTTCCAGACAGCCCTTGTCACTCAATGTGGCTTATAGGTGAGCCTCCCCATTCCCTCAGTCAGTGCTCGATGTATCTGAGGTTGTTTTCTTACGACTTACTATTAGATATAGTACGTTTTTCTGTTATACATGTATTTCATACCACATTCCACTATCATTTTGTATTAGACACCAATATATGGTGCATAAGTGTATGCACCAAGTTGTTTTTCAACTGTAGGTGTCTTTGTTGACAGTGTCTCAATTTATGATACGTTGCTGGCGGTGCCTATTTTTGCAATTGGAAAGTATTCAGACCCTTTCCCCTTTTCCACATTTTGTTACGTTACAGACTTATTCTAAAATGGGTTAAATAAATAAATGTCTCCAATCTACACACAATACCATATAATGACGAAGCAGAAACAGGTTGTTGAATTCTTTTTGCTAATTTGTAAAAAAATAAATAAACAGAAAACCCTTATTTACATTAGTATGCAGACCCTTTGCTATGACACTTGAAATTGAGCTCAGGTGCATCCGGTTTCCATTGACCATCCTTGAGATGTTTCTACAACTTGATTGGAATCCACCTGTGGTAAATTCAATTGATTGGACATGATTTGGAAAGGCACACACCTGTCTATATAAGGTCCCACAGTTGACAGTGCATGTCAGAGCTAAAACCAAACTATGAGGTCAAATGAATTGTCCATTGTGTTGAGGCATAGATCTGGGGAAGGGTACCAAAAAATGTCTGCAGCAATGAAGTCCCCAAGAACACATTGGCCTCCATCATTCTTAAATGGAAGAAGTTGGGAACCATCAAGATTCTTCCTAGAGCTGGCCAAACTGAGCAATCGGGGGAGAAGGGCCTTGGCCAGGGAGGTGACTAAGAACCCAATGGTCACTCTGACAGAGCTCCAGAGTTCCTCTGTGGAGATGGGTAAACCTTCCAGAAGGACAACCATCTCTGCAGCACTCCACCAATCAGGCTTTTATGGTTAAGTGGCCAGACGGAAGCCACTCCTCAGTAAAAGACACATGACAGCCCGCTTGGAGTTTGCCAAATGGCGCCTAAAGGACTCAGACCATGAGAAACAAGATTCTTTGGTCTGATGAAACCAAGATTGAACTCTTTGGCCTGAATGCTAAGTGTCATGTCTGGAGGAAACCTGGCAACATCCCTACGGTGAAGCACGATGGTGGCAGCATCATGCTGTATTGATGTTTTTCAGCGGCAGGGACTGGGAGACATGTCAGGATTGAGGGAAAGATGAACGGAGCAAAGTACAGAGGGATCCTTCATGAAACCCTGCTCCAGAGCGCTCAGGACCTCAGACTGGGGCTAAGGTTTACCTTCCAACGGGACAACGACCCTAAGCACACAGCCAAAACAATGCAGGAGTGGCCCAGCCAAAGCCTGCACTTGAACCCGATCGACCATCTCTGGAGAGACCTGAAAATAGCTGTGCAGGAACGCTCCCCATCCAACCTTAGAGCTTGAGAATATCTGCAGAGAATAATGGGAGAAATACAGGTGTGCCAAGCTTGTAGCGTCATAACCAAGAAGACTCAAAGCTGTAATCGTTGCCAAAGTTGCTTCAACAAAGTACTGAGTAAAGGGTCTGAATACTTATGTAAATGTAATGTTTCAGTTTTTATTTTTATACATTTACAAAAAAATATAACCTTTGTCATTATGGGGTATGGTGTGTAGATTGATGAGAGGGAAAACTATTTAATCATTTTTAGAATAAACCTGTAACAAAATGTGAAAAGGTCAAGGGGTCTGAATACTTTCCGAATGCACTGTGTATATTTTTCCTTAACCGTACCACGCCCTCCCCTTGCAGTAAACTAATGGACAACAACACTTAGGCTTCTACTTCCAGTTCATACATACTATATAGTTATCTTTTGTTTGTTTTTAGTCCCATCCTTCCGAAAGTGAGATGATGTAATCTGAATAAAGGGGAAAAGGCCATTCTTGATTCTTAATTTTTGTTTATGTTGCACTTTTCAGGCGCTGCCTACAGATGTTAGCCGCTGGACTTTTCCTGCCAGGCTCAGTAGGCATCACTGACCCCTGTGAGAGTGGAAACTTCCGGGTGCACACCGTCATGACCCTCGAGCAGCAGGTAATAATTTCGCTTTAGCTGCCTTCATGGTGCAGGGGTGGGGAACCTTGGTCCTGGTGACAGGGTTTGCGCCAGCACTAAAACACTAAATTCATTTCCATGATCATATGTGTTTGGTTAGGATTATTGTCAGATGATTCACATTTAGGTATGTGAATTGAAAGTGTGTGTGTGTCTGTTTTGTTTTGCAGGACATGGTGTGTTTCACTGCTCAGACGTTGGTGAGGGTGCTCTCTCATGGAGGGTACAGGAAAATCCTGGGCCTGGAGGGTGATGCCAGCTGTGAGTCTCTCATTCTCTCACGTGTGCTCACACACACACACACACACACACACACCATTTTCTCAAAGTAAACATTAAACAAATCTACCTCACTCTCCCAGACCTGGCATCGGAAATGTCCACCTGGGACGGCGTGATCGTCACACCCTCCGAGAAGGCCTACGAGAAGCCGCCAGAGAGGAAAGAAGAGGAGGATGAGGCGCTGGAGGAAGGAGGAGATGTAGAGGATGAAAGCATGGAGACACAGGAATGAGAAGGACCCGGAAGGTGGTGAGCTGCCAGGTACCAGTAGCCAGTCAAAAAAACAGGCTCATTACCAGGCTAGCTAGCTGCCTAGCTTGTTACAGCTCCTACAGTAGCTTTGTTAGCGCATTAGCTAACTTAAGCCATAGTTAGCTAGAAACGTAATGTTCTATAAATTAGCCTACTTTGCATAGATGCTAGT
Source organism: Salvelinus alpinus (assembly GCF_045679555.1). NCBI lineage: Eukaryota > Metazoa > Chordata > Actinopteri > Salmoniformes > Salmonidae > Salvelinus > Salvelinus alpinus. Next base: position 36,724,313 of record NC_092114.1, read on the forward strand.
AGAAAATCTCATTGAGTTAACAAAATCAACATAACTTTTTTTGTTTATGGAAAGAAGTCATTGTAATACCAAGTCATAACAAAGTTAACTATTTAGCCAACTAGCAGTGCTGCCACACATCAACTCACAAGCAAGAGAGACTAGCCAGCGATAGTACTGCATGGTGCCATAGTGCATAGCGCCATCTACTATATCAGTGTTATTGGCAAGAATTCAGCAAAATCAACTCCGCTTTACACAGAGTATGAGAACCACCCAAAGTTCAACTTCAATTCTAACCCTGTGGGCAGAGTGATGGTTGGGCCAGATATCCTCTCTAGTAAGACAAAAAGGTCAAGGGTTAATGGGAGACAGTCAGTGCCATTAGCGTTGCGAGTGACAGAAGGCCAAATGGTGTTAGTGGTGGGATCCAATTCACTCTTTTACCCATACAGTGTGCTCTTAGGCTTAACGTTTTATTTTTCTCCTCTTGTCGCCATCCAGAGGATCCTGTGCCACGTCTTTTAAACAATCGTTTACCCCTGACCCTTTTGGAAACCCTTCACTCACCCATTTGTTCTTCATTGAAGTTCATGTCCACTAATCATGAATTGACTGCATTGACCAGGACCAAAGTGCGCCAACTGGACGGACAGACTTGCATATAGACTGTTACTGGTCCCTCAACGCCCTCAACAAAAATTTTATTCATGGTCTTCTCAAAAGGGGCGGGTGTCACTATCAATTTGTATTCCGTGTGTTTGTGTGGTTTTTACTTTGTAACAGCAACGATGACTAAATTAAACAACTTGTTTATTTTAATATGCCTCTTTATGTAAATGTATACATTTAGAAATGCATATCCTTATTTTCAAATGTGTGGGTGGCTGGATGGATGGATGGGTGGAATACATATGCCCCATGCTAGTGCAAAAACGCATACTTCATTTTTAGATCTGGCCATAGAATGTGTAATTACCTCCACAGATCCAGTCTGTACCCCAAATTTGACAAACTTTTTAATGTTTTATTTGATACTTTATTGAAGCACAGTTCAAATTAAATGCTGTTTTGCAGTTCAGATTTAAGATACTTCTGGAAAATACCTGGATCTTTCAAATGGTCTCATAGAGATTCTATGAAATTACTAGAGGGGATATGTCACTAAACCCTCAAAGTTCCATAATAGGGTGAAAATGGCATCCATCTTGGTCAGGAAGAAATCCAAAACCAGTCTAATTGGAATGAATGGCAGTAGGGGCAATGGTGTGGTGTTACCTGCTTCTACTTATGCAGGAAAATAAAAGTAAGGCATGTGATGTATCAGAAATTGTAATGGTATTATAGTCAACATAAAATGTCATATAGTAATAAATACAGTTTATACAGGTTTTATACACATTTTCTATATAAATAGTCCCTATCGTCAACTGATTTCAGCCAATGTATGGCTGTGGATTGACTGCATTGTTTGAATGAAATGTTGGCATATTGGCAGTTAATTTGACAAATGTATGGAATACTTCCTCTAAATCTAAATGCAGATAGTCATTGTTTTACACTATTCACAGCACTGGAAAGCCATGGTTGACCAACTCCCTGACCTGTATTCTAATTCTAGTTTCTCATGTTGAAGTTACCACAATTGAATTAGGACTTAAAGTAATATAGTAGGGTCTAATGATCTAACTGAAGAAGACTGCATAACATTAGAACAACTGAGGACCAGCCACAAGTAGCACCGCATGCCTGTAGATGGCATCAGAGTAAAGGATATTGCATATGGCAGCCAAGCTCAACCAACTTTTGCTGAAATCCCCCTTATGGTCTATCGATCAACTCTCCAATTCAAGCTAATCACACTGTACCATGATCTTATCATTTACCATATCTCCTAATTCTACTCAAGACTTTATTCAGAATCAGGATATTCATGATATTAGATTGCATTCTTATGTATAATGCTTTATTACTGGTTTCTATGTGCTTTGCATTGGGAGTGTTACCTCATCCAGCTCCAATATGTAGCTTCCACCTGGATGACACGCGGAAGCCATTTTGTGCCCGAAAACTATGCTCACATCTGCGATTATAGCGTAGAAGTGGGGGTTTGTTCCCTGACCAATCTGTTTCACTTCTGAAGGGTTACGCAGACAGACTAATTGAATAACAGAGTATCTGGAAAGCCATCATGCACTTTATGTGCCTGCTCTGTTTTCTGTTGCTTTTACCAGACCGTTCAAGTCCATAAAATGGTGTGTTTACTGAGTGAATTTAGCCAATTAGCTGCAGTGAATTAGTGTCTGTGTTCCAGATGGCCAAGTGATCTTGTTTTTGATCCAGTAGACCTTATTAACCCAACAGTGACCTCGTCAAGACATTCTGACCTCTTGGCTTTACAGCTAAAGTGTTGGGTTGACAGTAGAATGGGTTCAGGCCCTGGTTGGGACTAAACCCTGACTTGTCTATGTGAAATGTACAAAGGAAAAATACATTTCCAATGCTGATTATAAGAGAAACATTCATATTTTAGAATACAACAGCGACAGTGTGTGGTGGTAAAGCACTACAGTTTAGTCATCATATCTGATCAACTGGATAGGCCTTATTAAGTATCCAAGCCCAGGTCCTTCAGCCTTCAACCACCAGCTCCTTCAAATGTACAGTTTGTCACAGTTAGCTATATTGTAGTTTGTTGGATTACAAAGATCAGCTCCTTTTCAAACAAACATGACATCCTTCCAATTTTCCAACAACTAAGTCACACCTGTAAATGCCATATCTTGTGTTCACTTTCCATTTCCCTCCTTTCTGAAGCAATTGCCTGGAACGGCCTATTTTCCCCCTGCAGGAGGTAAACTGGGATGTGAGAAGCAGTTTACTCAGTCGAATAAAGCTGGCGCTCGGAATCTCGGATCCCATTGAGTCACACAGCTGTTCCTCTCTACGTGCAGGCCTTCTATCTGATGCTGTCTGGTCCAAACGAGTATGACATTGTTGCCGCCCATTGCATTGAAGGCAAGGGAATATAAAAAATTATTCAATCAGCGTTGAGCTAAACTGTGAATGGTTCTGGCACAACAACAAAAAAGTGCGGGAAGCCAGCTTGGATTTGGCGTAATTCCTATCAAATCCCATTGAGAGCATACCTCATGGACAGTAACATTTTAAGTGTTGCATCGTGTTGTGTTGTCCTCCAGAGGCTAGTTAGCCAGCTAGCTAAAATTGTCCCTTTCCTAAATTAGCTATGGATGGAGAAAGGGATTTGGACTTTAACTTAATTCTCCATTCTGGCCAATGATTATAATGGTGATTCTGATCCAACCATCAATTCATACATGTGCCCCAAGCCTGAGAGGATGGAAGTTCAATTCATGTAAAGAGACACAATTGTGAGCTGAGAGTAGCCTAGATGCAACACCCTCACTCAGACGCGTATTAAAATAGTGCAGAAAATAGGAAGAATTATTTGCAAACTACTCTTGTAGAGCATTTAGAGGCAGCATGAACAGTCTTGTCATTGGCTGAAATCCTGGACATTTATTCCATGTAGCCTTATATACATTTTCCAATAATTATTTCCCATAGAGTGAGCGGTATCTCACCTGTTTCTTCAGAGAACCTTGGTTACATACGCAGTGCAACCTTTTAATATCTCAGGTCCAGATCAGACACTAATTCAGAGGATGAAAAGTCTGAAAATCTACAGCAGTGAAATTTGACACCTCCATTCTATAATCACTGTCCTGGTGACCAGGGCCGGTCCTTTCCATTCTGCCGCCCTAGGCGTGACCAAAAGATGCCTCCCCGCAAAACTATTGTAGTCCCAGTATTTGGTATTTTATTAGAATCCCATTAGCTCTTGCAAAAGCAGCACCTACTCTTCCTGGGGTCCACACAAAACATGAAACATAATACAGAACATCAATAGACAAGGACAGAACTACATACATTATTTAAAAAGGCACACAGCCTACATATCAATGCATACACACAAACTATCTAGGTCAAATAGAGAGGCGAGGTGTTGCTTTATGTTTTTTGGAACCAGGTTTGCTGTTTATTTGAGCAGTATGAGATTGAAGGAAGTTCCATGCAATAAGGGCTCTATATAATACTGTGTGCTTTCTTGAATTTGTTCTGGATTTGGGGACTGAAAAGACCCCTGGTGGCATAAGTGTGTGTGTCAGAGCTGTGTGTAAGTTGACTATGCAAACTATTTGGGATTTTCAACACATTGTTTCTTATAAAAAATAAGTTATGCAGTCAGTCTCTCAACTCTTAGCCAAGAGAGACTGGCATGCATAGTATTTATATCAGCCCTCTGATTACAATTAAGAGCAAAATGTAGACAAAACTAGAGTCTGCAGAACTTGCTTTTTGGAGTGTGGTGTCAAAAAAGCAGAGCATCTCTTTATTACAGCTAGACCTCCCCATCTTTACAACCATTGAATCTGTGTTTTGACCGTTTACAATCTAAGGTAATGCCAAGTAATTTAGTCTCCTCAACTTGCTCAACAGCCACACCATTCATTACCAGATTCAGCTGAAGTCTAGAACTTAAGGAATGATTTGTACCAAATACAATGATCTTTGTTTTAAAGATGTTCAGGACCAGTTTATTACTGGCCACCCATTCCAAAACAGACTGCAACTCTAAGGGTTTCAGTGACTTCATTAGCTGTGGTTGCTGATGCGTATATGGTTGAATCATCAGCATACATGGACACAACTGCTTTGTTTAATGCCAGGTCATTGGTAAAAATTGAAAAGAGTAGCGGACCTAGAGAGTTGCCCTGCGGTACACCCCACTTTACATGTTTGATGTTACGTACGCCTCTTGGCGGAGGGAACACCCTACTACAACTCAACTCCCCGTGGAGTGAAAAAGTATGTGATCGTAGGTGCGGGGAAGGACGAGAGGCAGAGAAAATGAACATTTTACACAGAATTTATTTCCTTAACACTAATGTAAAGGAAAAGGGGCTGGACAGAACCAAAGAAAGTAAAAGTTAGAGTCCTCTCCTACCTTAACTGCCTACCCACAACTTACCTAATCTTAGCACCACCTGGCACGCTAACCAAAATACAGGGGGTGGTCCGCCCAGGTCTTACCTAGTGTGCATAAACAGATTAAATACTACGGGTAATGTATGCCCGCAGCCCTCTTGCCTAAACATTCCCAAGGTGCGCTCCCCTTCCCCCCTGGGATCAAATGAAACAGAATAATTCACCAATACCTAGTGAACAATTTCAATAAACCAAAAACACTAAGTCCTATGGCATACACATACCTCTGCAGGAGCGGCTACAAAATACTTTCAACAACTTATACAGACCAACAAACAACACAGGACATACAAAGAAGGAACACTGGCTTTTCAAGCTGCAGAAGGAGTCGGTAATTGATGAGCCAGCTGTTTCCCCTGACGAGAGGGCGAGGTCAAAGCTCCAATCAGTGATGGGGCCGACCAATCAGATGCTTGAGGAATCCAGGATTCCATTTCCTGAAATACACACATACACACACACACACACATACAAACCCAGAACAACACAGAAACTGGGGAACGTAACATTTGACATTAGAGAAGCTTCCATTAAAGAAAACCCTCTGAGTTCTATTAGATAGATTGCCATATCGTGGATTCAGAGCTGAGGTTGAAAAGCCATAGCGCATACGTTATTTTCAAAAACGGGTTATGGTCAACAATATCAAAGGCTGCACTGAAATCTAACAGTACAGCTCCCACAATCTTCTTATCAATGTCTTTCAACCAATCATCAGTCATTTGTGTCAGTGCAGTACATGTTGAGTGCCCTTCTCTATAAGCATGATGAAAGTCTGTTGTTAATTTTTTTACTGAGAAATAGCATTGTATTTGGTCAAACAATTTTTTCCAACAGTTTTCTAAGAGCTGGCAGCAAGCTTATAGGTCTGCTGTTAGAACCAGTAAAGGACGCTTTACCAATCTTGGGTAGCGGAATTACTTTGGCTTCCCTCCAGGCCTGAGGACAAAGGCTTTCCTCTAGGCTCAGCTACCATCCTCAGTAGCTTTCCGTCTAAGTTGTCAATGCCAGTTTGTCATTATTGATCGATTCCAATAATTTTTCCACCTCTCCCATACGAACTTTACAAAATTCAAACTTGCACGGCTTTTATTTCATTATTAGTTTTTTTTATGCATGAATACAATTGCTCACTGTTCGTTGTTGGCATTTCCTGCCTAAGTTTGCCCACGTTGCCAATGAAATAATCATTAAAATAATTGGCAACATTAACTTTTTGTGTTTTGTGATGAATAAGCCATCTGATTTGATGAAAGATGGTGTTGAATTTGTCTTTCTGCCCATAATTTCATTTAAAGTACTCCAAAAAATGTTTTCCCCCATTCTTTATATCATTGATCTTGGCCTCATAATAAAGTTTCTTCTTTTTGTTGAGTTTAGTCACATAATTTCTCAACTTGCAGTAAGTAAGCCAGTTAGATGTGCAGCCAGACTTATTAGCCACTGCTTTTGCTCCATCTCTTTCGTCCATACAGTTTTTCAATTCCTCATCAATCCATGGAGCCTTAACAGTTCTAACAGTCAGTTTCTTAACAGGTGCATGTTTATCAATAATTGGAAGAAGCAATTTCATAAATTCATCAAGTGCAGCGTCTGGATGCTCCTCATCAATCACATCAGACTAACAAATATTTTTAACATCAGTAAGCAAATTATGTTGTAAAGATGTCTAAAATATGTATTTTCCAGACGTTGACGTTAGGTTCAGTTTAGGTTCTGAATGAAAGGCGAAAAGGTCATTTCTGTATGTTTAAAATACATATGTTACAGGACATTGAAAAAGCATCTTGTATATGTATTTTTCACAGATTTGAAAGTATGTATTTTCCAGATGTTGAAATCAGGCACATTTTTGGTTCTGAATGAAAGTTGAAAATAAGTAATTTATAGACATCTATGTTTAGGCCAAATCTAAGCTGGACAAAATCTGAACCAAACATGGTTCAGATTTGTTGTGGACCAAAAACCAATGTCCGTGGATGTGGAAATCAAAGCCGGTCCGGAACTGCACCAAAAAAGACGCCAAAAAGGTGTCGGTGTCGGTCTGTGCTTACTGAGGTGTAGGCTACAGTTTTGGTTGAAATATAATGTTATGAATGCCCATCTATGTGGTAAGCCTATCATTTGTAAAACACCCCAAAAAAGAGGTCCAAAAGACATCATGCTTACTGGGGTTACCATGTTAGGGCAAATGGAATTTTATGAATGCCCATCCATGTGGTAGGCCAACCATTTGTAAAACAGGCCGTTGCGTTCACTTTATTTGTCCTGATTCATGTGACTAATCAATTTGTCTGTTTAATCTCTGAATATCAGCTACCCAACTTTATCAGGAGTTATCGTGAGCCTATTTGCAATGTGTTTACACAGCCGGAAATGCAGAAGTATTTTCTTTTTCGCTACGATCAGCAATTGAGGGATACAAACTTGAAATCACTGATCATGACAATGGGGTGAAACACCTGGACAACAGTTGTGATTGTCCATTTTACTTTGACCTGTCCTGTTTTTAGGATATGTTGTTTGTTAACATGACAACGCATTTTTTATTTGATTGAGCGCCATTTAGGTTAGGCTATTTGATCGGAGAAACCGGCATGATGTAAAAAGTGTCCGTCTCATTACATTGTCATACATTTTATCTCTAGCCTGTAGGCTATAGAAAAGGCCACATACTCTTTCTACCATATCCTATATCTGCTACTTGATTTATGTTAATTATCTTTTTGACTGAATGTTTAGGGAGTCCCGCAGCGATGCCCGGAGAGGCATGCTGGGAATGGACAAGCAAAATATTTTGCGCCCCTGCCTTTGACAAAGTGACCACTGTTTATCACAGGACGTCATCAGCGCTCACCTAAAAAGCCCATATGCCACTGGTTGAGAGAAATTGTAATTGTTTTTGGGCAGAATTATGTGAGGTTTTATGTGTTGTTGTTGGAGGTGTGTCTTGGTCAGTTTAGCTCAGAAGATGCCGCCCTCGTCAATCTGCCGTAATAGGTGTCCGCCTAATCCTGCCTAATGAGCGGGCCGGCCGTGCTGGTGACTCATCTTGTATCTCACTCTAGCGAGAACAGTTTCTCAATGGCGCTGTGTCAATAATAGTCCTAATTAAATGAAACTCTGAAAGGACATGCAGCTGCTGGCAGAATCACATAATGTCAAATCTACATCATTAGCTTGCAGTTATATCATATCAAATTACCATAAATTGGTGACTAGTAAGAGTGCCATTTAAACAGGGGCTAGTTGATCTTTACAATCTGCTTGGTTAATTACAGTACTTTTACCAAATCCTTCTATATACTTGTGCCAAGGTAGTAATGGTTAAATGTGCACCAACATTGTTTTGAACTACCATCACATTACAGAAAATAATGACTCTGTTGACGTATGCCCTCCATTTGATTTTGGCCACACAGTTGATGCTTATCTACGCATCTCACATCTATAATTGCCATGCTCCATACCATGTTGATGCTATCTTCTATTTTGTCCAGAACAAAATACCATGTAGACTGGCCATTAGCTTAGCTCTAAAAGAGAAACAATATCATTTTCATCTATTTGAGCAGAAATTACCTTCAGGGTCAGGAACTAGAGGTAGAAGTTGCCGCAAACCCTAATTAGGTCTGGGCTCTGTGCAGGCCAGTCAAGTTCTTCCACATCTCGACATGCAAAAACAGTTGCCACAAAGTTGGAAGCACACAATTGTCAAGAATGTCATTGTATGCTGTAGCGTTGATTTCCCTTCACTGGAACTAATGGGCCTCGACCGAAACATGAAATACAGCCCCAGATCATTATTCCTCCTCCACCAAACTTTACAGTTGGCACTATGCATTGGGGCAGGTAGCGTTCTCATGGCATCCGCCAAAGCCAGATTTGTCTGTCGGAATGCCAGATGGGAAAGCGTGATTCATCACTCCAGAGAACACGTTTCCACTGCTCCAGAGTTCGATGGCGGCGAGCATTACACCACTCCAGCCAACGCTTCACAGAAATTTGACAAAATGACTTGTTGGAAAGGGGGCATCCTATGACGATGCTACGTTGAAAATCACTGAGCTCTTCAGTAAGGCCATTTTACTGCCAATGTTTTTATGGAGATTGCATGGATGTGAGCTATTGCCAAATGTACTAATTTGAAGGCGTGTCCACATACTTTTGTATATATAGTGTATGTGTGACTCCTCTCCAGTATTACAGTTTTTCTCAATCGCGTACAAGTATTTTGGGGATCTGTGTTGAAATGTATCTATAGCGGAACAGCAATGATCAAATTCTCAAATACATTTACAGATTTTCTTGCCTTTGTACCTGAGTTAGATATCTTAGACCCCTTTTTGCAAAACTTTAAATACAAATATTTTCTGTGAATTTTGGTTAAGTGCTTTGTTCACAGAATATTAACAAATTGTTTAATCAGAAGAGAAATGTGTGCAATTGTGTTCACTGTTTCCAGCAGTGCTGGGGCGGGGGGGTGCATCATTCGTGGGGGACCACATGTTTACTGTTGCCTTGCCTTGTCTGTGGGCCAATGGAAAGTTGCAAAACTATTAGTAACCAGCCTATGTGTTGTATACATGGAATTGGATTGTGCTGATAACGATGAATGAATCATGCACACAATGTGCTTTTACATTTATTTTTTTAATCAAGAATCCTATTCGTTTTGATGTATATGGAATTGTTTGGTGACATGCATAAAAGGAGAGTAATTGCTCAGAATTCTGTACCTTTGGATAGTTGTACTTCCAGTTTTGATCATCATGATTTAGTGACTTTGACTCAGTAGATAAGTATGGTTGCATGAATCTTTTTGCAGGCATTCGTGTTATTTTTATGGTTTCACAGCTACTCTTATTCTCTGTGTGTTTTTTTTTTGTTGACATGTCAAATAACTCCAGCATAGGTTGGTAACTACAGGCCATTAGGGCGGCAGGTACCCTAGCTGTTAAGAGCATTGGGCAAGTAACCGAAAGGTCGGTGGTTTGAATCCCCGAGCTGACTAGTTGAAAAATCTGTCGATGTTCCCTTGAGCAAGGCACTTAACCCTAATTGCTTCTGTGAGTCGCACTGGATAAGAGTGTCTGCTAAGTGACTAAAATGTAATCAAGTAACTTGGTCAAATAGAATGGCAGTGATTGTCCTGTAGGTGATGCTGTTATAACCAGTCTCACTCAAATCTCTCGCCCCGCTTGACCATGAAACTTTGTATGTAGATTTCTTTCCTCATGCTGAACACATTTTCCTCAAGGACCCTTAAGGTCCGCCAGGATAGATTTTGGAAAACCAAATAACACCGGATTTTATGCCCATTGAAAAGAGCGCCACTTACTGGTGGTGGACTTCGATATATGTGCCGGTTTAGATATAGTTGCAACTGTCCCAGCGTCCTGGTAAGAGGACATAAATTACTAGTAAGAGACAGGTGTACAGAACACACATTTATTGCCACACGCAAGACAGGCACACACACACAGCAAACAAGAAGAGGACTGATGATAGTGATAGTGGTTTACTGTAGGACAGAAGGAACAGGGGATATATATTACAACAGTGTGCTGGCAGTATTGACTATACAGTAGTAATAACAGTCATGCAATATATACAAAGCAGCAATGGCATAGCAATGGGCTAATACATTGTAGCGTTAGCGGTGCTAGCATGGTAATACTATTGGCTGGTAATAAATATACAGTAATACACAGGGCCTAGTAGGCTAAACTGCTACAGAGCAGTAATGCGGTGGAACAGGCTAAATAGCACAAATGATAGAATAGCATAGGCTGTATAAGCCAGGATGCAATTAGTGACTAGCATAGTATACAATAGGTACAGTGGGAGCTAGCATGCTAGTGTAGCAGGCCAAGAGCTAGTAGACCTAAGGCTATAGGTAATAGCACACAGTAGTATGGACAGTAAGGGCAAGTTAGTGTGAGGGAAAATGTTGTTGTCTGAATAGAGAGCCTTGAATTGTACACAGCATCTCCTATCACTCTATCTTGGTTTGTGCAGGTGACTGTGACCTCCTCCTCAGACCAATTGGCGGTACACTCAGAACATTGTTCTCAGAACCAAAAGGAGTATCTCAGTTTCAAGGTCTCAGCTTTGAGAGAAGAAGCCTTGTGCGGTATCACATGCAGCAACCAAAATTAATAATAAATTATGTAAATCATGCTTATATGACTTGTTTGTGTAGCAGTATATAAGGACTGAAAAGGACCGCCCTTTCCAGATTTTTCTTGAAGCTTTGGATTGAGTTTGTGAACCTCTCCGGCCATGATAATAAAGAGTGATTAATTTAATATTGTGTCCCTGGTGTAGAATTTCCAGCACAATCTTGGTGTCACGGAACAAGATGTTTGATCTTCTCGACGTGATCCATCAGTGAAGGTCTGAAAGGGAACACCGGTGGCACATTCTTGGGAAGGCGTCAAGGGAAATTCCTGTTTCACTAAAAGAGGACGAGGACACACCCGTAACATATCTTCACTGTGAGACGCATCTAGGAGGAAACACAACATCTACGAAACCTAGATGGACAACTCAACTGATTTAAGTATGTCAATTTAAATTAATTAGTATAAAAATATATATATAAAACTAAACATACAAATGAATAAAGGTACCATAGTCTTAAGAAGACTATAGCTAGTCTTAGGAGAAGGCTAGAGTGAGGGCAGGAAAAGCCCCACTGACAATTGTCTGTAGGCATTTATGAGAAGTGTCTACGTGGTCTGAGAACCACTGATAATAGCATGAGGTGTTATTTTATATGTATTTTTTTTATTTATTTTTTATTTCACCTTTATTTAACCAGGTAGGCTAGTTGAGAACAAGTTCTCATTTGCAACTGCGACCTGGCCAAGATAAAGCATAGCAGTGTGAACAGACAACACAGAGTTACACATGGAGTAAACAATAAACAAGTCAATAACATGGTAGAAAAAAAAGAGAATCTATATACAATGTGTGCAAAAGGCATGAGGTAGGCAATAAATCGAATAATTACAATTTAGCAGATTAACACTGGAGTGATAAATCATCAGATGATCATGTGCAAGAAGAGATACTGGTGTGCAAAAGAGCAGAAAAGTAAATAAATAAAAGCAGTATGGGGGGTGAGGTAGGTAAATTGGGTGGGTAGTTTACAGATGGACTATGTACAGCTGCAGCGATCGGTTAGCTGCTCGGATAGCAGATTTTTAAAGTTGTTGAGGGAGATAAAAGTCTCCAACTTCAGAGATTTTTGCAATTCGTTCCAGTCGCAGGCAGCAGAGAACTGGAAGGAAAGGCGTCCAAATGAGGTTTTGGCTTTAGGGATGATCAGTGAGATACACCTGCTGGAGCGCGTGCTGCGGGTGGGTGTAGCCATCGTGACCAGTGAACTGAGATAAGGCGGCACTTTACCTAGCATAGCCTTGTAGATGACCTGGAGCCAGTGGGTCTGACGACGAACATGTAGCGAGGGCCAGCCGACTAGGGCATACAGGTCGCAGTGGTGGGTCGTATAAGGTGCTTTAGTAACAAAACGAATGGCACTGTGATAAACTGCATCCAGTTTGCTGAGTAGAGTATTGGAAGCTATTTTGTAGATGACATCGCCGAAGTCGAGGATCGGTAGGATAGTCAGTTTTACTAGGGTAAGTTTGGCGGCGTGAGTGAAGGAGGCTTTGTTGCGGAATAGAAAGCCGATTCTTGATTTGATTTTGGATTGGAGATGTTTGATATGAGTCTGGAAGGAGAGTTTGCAGTCTAGCCAGACACCTAGGTACTTATAGATGTCCACATATTCTAGGTCGGAACCGTCCAGGGTGGTGATGCTAGTCGGGCGTGCGGGTGCAGGCAGCGAACGGTTGAAAAGCATGCATTTGGTTTTACTAGCGTTTAAGAGCAGTTGGAGGCCACGGAAGGAGTGTTGTATGGCATTGAAGCTCGTTTGGAGGTTAGATAGCACAGTGTCCAAGGAAGGGCCGGAAGTATATAGAATGGTGTCGTCTGCGTAGAGGTGGATCAGGGAATCGCCCGCAGCAAGAGCAACATCATTGATGTATACAGAGAAAAGAGTCGGCCCGAGAATTGAACCCTGTGGTACCCCCATAGAGACTGCCAGAGGACCGGACAACATGCCCTCCGATTTGACACACTGAACTCTGTCTGCAAAGTAGTTGGTGAACCAGGCAAGGCAGTCATTAGAAAAACCGAGGCTACTGAGTCTGCCGATAAGAATATGGTGATTGACAGAGTCGAAAGCCTTGGCCAGGTCGATGAAGACGGCTGCACAGTAATGTCTTTTATCGATGGCGGTTATGATATCGTTTAGTACCTTGAGCGTGGCTGAGGTGCACCCGTGACCGGCTCGGAAACCGGATTGCACAGCGGAGAAGGTACGGTGGGATTCGAGATGGTCAGTGATCTGTTTGTTGACTTGGCTTTCGAAGACCTTAGATAGGCAGGGCAGGATGGATATAGGTCTGTAACAGTTTGGGTCCAGGGTGTCTCCCCCTTTGAAGAGGGGGATGACCGCGGCAGCTTTCCAATCCTTGGGGATCTCAGATGATACGAAGGAGAGGTTGAACAGGCTGGTAATAGTGGGTGCGACAATGGCGGCGGACAGTTTCAGAAATAGGGGGTCCAGATTGTCAAGCCCAGCTGATTTGTATGGGTCCAGGTTTTCCAGCTCTTTCAGAACATCTGCTATCTGGATATGGGTAAAGGAGAAGCTGGGGAGGCTTGGGCGAGTAGCAGCGGGGGGGGCGGGGCTGTTGGCCAAGGTTGGAGTCGCCAGGAGGAAGGCATGGCCAGCCATTGAGAAATGTTTGTTGAAGTTTTCGATTATCACGGACTTATCAGTGGTGACCGTGTTACCTAGCCTCAGTGCAGTGGGCAGCTGGGAGGAGGTGCTCTTGTTTTCCATGGACTTTACAGTATCCCAGAACTTTTTGGAGTTAGAGCTACAGGATGCAAATTTCTGCTTGAAAAAGCTGGCCTTTGCTTTCCTGACTGACTAGGAAGTAGTGGCAAGACTATAGAGACAATAGATAAAAAGACTATAGATATAGAGACTATAAAGAGAACCGTTGAAGATACATATGTATGCATAGGAGGTAACGACAAGAGAATCGTTGAAGATGCATGAGGAGTAATAAGGGAGATTACTGACTGTGTTTGGGAATAGTACTAAGTGAATGTAGATGTGAGTATTGTGTGATTTACTAATTGATTGAACAGGGGTTTAGCCCGTGTGAGAGTTGTGTGAGTGTGGGATGGCGTGTTAACCTGGACGAGTTCAACAGAGGGTTTAAGTATGGGAAAGGGAAATAATAAGAGTACGATTGAGGATCCGTGCTGGGAACCAAAAGGGCTGTGTCGGGTAATGACAAAAAAAATGGTAGGGGGCTACTGGACCTAACAGAAGACTGGACAAGATGGACAGATGGAGATTTCCCTGCTGATGGGACACTGAGCACAGAGTCTGTGAGAGGCCAACTTGAAAGAAAATACAAGAAACTTCAAGTGAAGTGGGACGATTTCAGTAAGTGGGAGAGAGAAGCAGAAAATGCTAAAGATAAATCTGTAAGAGGATTGATGGTAAAGCAAGTGGAACCGGAGATGAAAGAGGACAAAATAAAAACAAGAAGCCTAGCTGGCCTTTCTCCAAGGGCAACCCTTTCATCGGGCCCCCCTTGTATCTGCCACTGCCAAATCCTCCACCGGCAGACAGAGATGGTGGCCTCCCTCTCATATAGGAGCTGTTGGAGGAGCTGCAGAAGGTGCTGGAGCTGAAGACAGAAAGCAACTAGCCAAGGCAAGAACCAGAGCAAACAAGCAGAGAGAAAAAGAGGTAGAGGCCGAGGGGCCCCTGCTGGAGCTGACGGAGGGAGAGACTGGAGCTGCTGCAACAGTGGGAAGTTAGGGCATTTCTCAGACACCGTCCTGGAGCAGGAGAATGTCAAGGAGAGTGGCCGTCCCCACCTGTGCAGGTGGACAACCCATTTGGAAGAGGAGGTGGACGAGTGGGCTACAAAACATAGGATGAGGTGGAAACAGAAGAAGAAACTAATGAAGAAAACAATAATGAAAAACCAGAAGAGACCTGTCAAATGCTAAAATTGACCACCTTGTCAACCCAAAACTCCCTTATTGACATTTTAGTTAATAAACATAGAATTCCATTTTTGGTGGACACTGGTACCGCGGTCTCAGTGTTGAAAATGTCTGCCCTGTCTGTCCCCCCTTGAAAGAAAACAATGCACACAGTTGGAGCATCTGGAATTCCCTGGATGTGGAGTGGGGAGACGGAAAATGGAAACACCAATTCCTCTGCCTGACCAGTAAATTTATTAGGAGGAGATTTGATGTGTAAAATTAATTTATCTGTTGCCTATACTGACAAAGGATTGTCATTGGGATAGAGAGAAAACATAATCTTCCCGTGCCTGATGAACTGGTACTATGCTTAGCACCTGAATGTTCTACATGTTGAGGGGGAGCTGAGAAAGCAATCCCTCTCTTCCCCGTTGCATGCTAACTGGGAAGTGTCTGAACACCTACATTGTACTGCTGATGTTCCCTAATGCGAAGAATACAAACAGAGATGGTCAAAACAGAGACAGTTGAGATAACCATGAATGGGATATACAGAGGAGAAGACTTCGTAGCAGTCCCTGGCTCTGTTCCCAATTGTAGCTCATCAAAAGCTTCTGGAACACAATGGAATGATGTGGGTGTTTGAATGAAGAAAGTGATGGAAGCAACTAATTGGGTGGCCTGGGAAGGAGAGGGAAAGTGGCAGCTTCAACAGCAACTTTCTATTCCCCATACTGGGCTACTGCAATGACAATACCAAGGAAATAACCAATTCCCGTTGAAACCATGCCTGTGGTATTACAAGATAATTCACACATTGATTGGTTAAAAGATATACGTGAAGAACTGTGGGCTAAATCCAAGACTGACATTGGACGCATGAAAGGAGCTTTGCCAGTTATGGTCGTTCCAAAAAGCACCCACAAAATTCAGTACCCTCTTAACAAAGAAGTTGAACGAGGCGCTCTGGTTCTCTGCCCGAATTCGCCCTGTAACACACCAATTCTACCTGTTAGGAAACCATCTGGTGATTATCATTTTGTGCAAGACCTTAGAATAGTAAACGATGCTGTACATGCTAGAACACCCCTGGTGCCTAACACTGTTACCATTTTATCCCAGGTGCCTCCAGGTAGTTGTTGTTTTTCAGTAATTGATTTAACTAATGCTTTCTTTAGCATTCCTGTGGCTGAAGAATCACATGACTGGTTCTCGTTTACATTTCTTGGTAGAAAATGGTCATGGACAGTGATGCCTCAAGGCCACGTTGAATCACCTGCCATCTTTGCCCAAGAAATGTCTCGGAACCTAGAGGCTTTTGTTGTTTCTGGAAGGAGTATTTTGGTTCAGTATGTTGACGATTTGTTGGTTTGCTCACAATCAGAGGAGATTTGTCACGAGGACACTCGGGCATTGTTGATTTTTTGGGGGACAGAAAATGGTCATAAAGTTAACCCCTGTAAAATGAAATTATGCCACAGCTCTGTTAAATATTTGGGTCATGATGTTATTTCTGAGTGTCGCGCCCTCTCCATAGATAGATTAGAGGCAATTAAAGTGTTGTTAGGTGTGGCTGGTTCTTGGCCATCTGTGGTTGAAAGACTATGCAGAGATAGTTCAACTGCTGCAGGATTGTTTTTATGGGAGAAAGATGGAGGCAAGTGAAGTTGTGGTCTGGACTGATGAGGCTGAGGTGGCATTTGTAAAATTGAAACAAACATGAATGTATACCCCTTGCTTGGGTTTGCCAGACCATACTAAACCCTTCCATCTTCTTGTTTCAGAGACAGGTGGGTTTATGTCAGCAGTTTTGACACAGTATCATGGGGTAGGATATAGACTTGTTGGTTATTATTCTAAAAGACTGGATACTGTGATCAGGGGAATGGGTTCCTGCTTGTGATCGGTAGCGGCTGCTACTGAGGCTGTTTTGGCATGTTCTGACATTGTGGCAATGTCTCCTCTAACCGTACATGTGCCCCATACTGTTCACGCAATTATTACACCGTCAAGAACAGCTCATTTGACGCCTGCGAGATTGCTAGACAATCAGAACATTCTGTTGACATGTCCCATGTTACTCTGAAACGATGTACAATTCTGAACCCTTCAACACGTCTCCCTACAGCAGATGCCAGTAAAGACCATGACTGTGATTTTGTTTTTGAAGTTGACTGTAGCTGTAGGTTGGACTTGAGAGACACCCCGTTAGACAATCCGGACTTTTAGGTTTTTGTAGATGGGTCCAACCCCTGAGTGCTAGACTCCCCTCACACTTATCTGCACAGGCGGTAGGACTATTTGGCTTGAATAGAGCTTGTATTTTGGGAAAGGACAGCTCTGTTAACATTTACACTGATCGTAGATCTGCGTTTGGTGTCGTGCATTATTTTGGAACATTGTGGAAGAATAGAGGGTTTTTGACCTCGTCTGGAAAACAAATTGCACACAGTTATCTTGTTTCGTCTCTGTTACAGGCTGTCCAACTCCCCTCCTCTATTTGAAGATAACATTTCTCTGGGGAACACTAAGGCTGACTGCACAGCTAAATTAGCTGCTTCATCTTTTGTTTCCCCCTCCTACAGATGGCAGCAGTTCCTGCTTCCACTAACCCTTTCTCTGTTAATGACATTGTTGCTCTGCAGGCAACGGCTGATGCATCAGAGAAGGATGCCTCGGGTGAATGGCTGGAAGTGTGGAGCACACCAGCCATGCCCCATGGTACTTTCCAATTCCTTGACAAATTGTCACGGTCAAGGTCAAGGCCATGTGTCAAAAGGAGGGATGGTGGATCTTGTAAATAAATATTGGTGTACAGTAGGTTTTACTGTGTTTGCATAAAATTTCTCTGGTGGCGGGGTTGTACAATGTTAGATTTGCATGACTAACAATGTTGAACCAAACTCTGAAAACAAAATGTATTAAACTAATTGGTGAAACAAGCCTGACATGGGTAAAGGTGCTTCCATTGACACTGATGAGTATGAGAGGAAGATCCCACACAGTCACTGGTTTCTCTCCACACGAGGTGCTGACTGGTCTTCCCATGAGGATGACTAATACACCTTTTCCCCAGAACAGGTTGTCCCTGCAAGGAATTGAGGAAGACATGGTTGAGTATTGTGTCAACCTTAACAGTGTTCTTAAGAATTTTTTCCCCCGGGTAAAGGCATCTTTGCCGAACCTGGCAGGTGGAGCTGAGAACTATTTGAACCCAGGTGATTTCGTGGTGGTCAAAGACTTCAGGAGAAAGAGTTGGAAGGACACCCGTGTGCTAGATGCGTCACTAGAGACCCTGGTTTGATCCCAGGCTGTGTCGCAGCCGGACGCAACTGGGAGACCCATGAGGCAGCACACAATTGGCCCAGCATCGTCTGGTTTAGGCGAGGGTTTGGCCAGCCGGGATGTCCTTGTCCCATCGTGCTCTAGCGACTCGTGGCGCATGCACGCTGACTACGGGCACCTGCTGTATGGTGTTTCCTCCGACTCATTGGTGCGGCTGGCTTCCGGGTTAAGCGAGCAGTGTGTCAAGAAGCAGTGCGGCCTGGCGGGGTCATGTTTTGGAGGATGCATGGCTCTCGACCTTCGCCTCTCCCGAGTCCTTATGGGAGTTGCAGCGATGGGACAAGACTGTAACTACCAATTGGGGAGAAAAAGGGTAAAAAGTACACAAACAAAAAAACTGCTTCCAACGCAAAATAATTTTATGAAATTAACCAGCCACAATAGGGACGCCCCTCAGGGGAAACTGCATCTTTGATACAGCAATGCCCACAGGTAAAAGGAGACCAATCTGTCCCAAAAATTATGGTATACATACAGGAGAAGGAAATTCCTATGTTGGTAGATACAGGTGCTTAAACGTTTATGGGATTTCCTCCACCCGGTAATACATTTTGAAACAAAACCCATGCCCTATTCCATAGGACCAATGAATATTGAAAATTATTTTCTGTATTCACCAACCCAACCTTGTAACTTGTTAGGTAGAGACTTGTTAACTAAACTTAATGCTTACATTTATTGTAACCCAGATGGAGTTTTCGTTGATATCCCAAATGATGAGGTTTTAAACCAATGAGTAAGCAGACAAATTGAACCCCTCCCCCAGGAGGAGTGGGGGTCTAACACTGTTTCCCAGTCTATCCTGTCTCAGGTGCCAGACTTATTTTGGACAGAGCACTACAATGACAGTGGCAGTGCTAGCCCAGTTGCAATATATGTTGATCCCTGAAAGAAACTCTAGTCTCGAGAGCTACCTTAAAAACGAAGCTTTTTAAGAGTTTCTCTCTCCCCTTCTGAATTGGCCAATGTATTTTATAATTTCGGCTCATAACATATTAATCTCAAAATAACAGACATTTAATGAGTGCGAAACAGAAAGTGAATATACAAAAGTAATACATATTAAGGGTAGACTAAAATGCAAACAATTCCTTCCAATAAGGAGAAAGTTATCATGTTTGTTTTGTTTGTTTTTAAACCTTACAATAGGGGTAAAAGCAGAACATTGTTTGAAAGTGGTCAGTGTGTATTAGCAGTAGTGATTGAGAGGGTTTTTCCTACTGGAAAGACTAGAAGGGTCCTAGTTTAAGGAAACTTATATAGAGACTAATGAAAGTAACAAAGATAGTGATAAAGAAAGTAAAGTGGAAAGATTCATGGTACTCATGATCTATCAGTTGATTTCAAATTGAATGAATGTTGACTGTATGTGAATGGTAATATTGGTGGCTTTCAGATAGAACTTTAATAAAGCAATGTCATAGTCATTTTAAGAAGCTAAGGTTTTAATACAAGGTCACATGACAAACAGAGGGATTGAGCCTTGGGACTGATAATATATTAGAGGCTGCCATCTGGTGTTTGGGTTAAAGAAGCTTCCTGTGGACCAATAGATAAGCCGCCAGTGAAAGGGAGTGGTACTCACTGAACTCAGTCTGTAAGGGACACAGGCATGAATAATTTAATAAGATACATTTTTGACAATTTCCAATTATTATTTCTCAATTCGATAGTTTGAATATACCTTTGATTTAAATAAGAAGGTAATGTCATCTAAAACAATAATCTGTTTCCATTACGTGGAACACTGTCCAGAATTGGAGTAGATGTCACGCCCTGACCTTAGAGAGCCTTTTTATGTCTCTATTTGGTTTGGTCAGGGTGTGATTTGGGGTGGGCATTCTATGTTTTGTTTTCTATGATTTTGTGTTTCTATGTTTTGGCCGGGTATGGTTCTCAATCAGGGACAGCTGTCTATCGTTGTCTCTGATTGGGAACCATACTTAGGTAGCCCTTTTCCCCTCCTTTCATTGTGGGTAGTTAACTTTGTTTGTGGCACTAATGCCCTGTAAGCTTCATGGTTGTTTTTCATTTGTTGTTTTGTTGGTGACATTTTGAAATAAAAAGGAAAATGTACGCTCACCACGCTGCACCTTGGTCTTCTTCCAGCAACGGCCGTGACAGTAGATCCAAGTAAATGTTTTAGTACTGAATATTGAGCTGATAAGTCAGCACCAACTTTTTGAAGGCCCTAGCGGATATTAAACAGGTTTCATATTTTGACCAGTTGATGGCCCAGGGACACTGTGAGAGCAAAATTAAAAGATTATGTTATAATTCTGTTTTTACATCAAATGGTTGTTTTATGGAATAGAATAGGGTTCTTTGAACACTCTCATCTGTGTGTGTTCTTCTGAGTTGGCCCTTTGGGGCTTAATGCTGACAGTGGATTTACGATGCTTTGGTGATAAAACCTAAAGACCGCATTCCATAGCATGAGTTGGTTTGTGTACGGGGAGGTACCAGGGTGGAGATGGCTCTGGTATGGAACCTTGTTTTGGGGGCCAGACCCTGGTTTCCATACAATAAGAACAGTCTTTACAGCAGATATTGTCTGCTGTGAATTATTCATTTATTTCATACAAATCCTAACCTTGTGACCCATTCAACACATCTGTTGTTTGTCAGGTAGACTAAAGGGGTGTATCTTTGCCATATAAAATATATTATTTGACTCGGGGCTCTCAACAAAACAGTCGAGAATGTTGTGTCAACCAGCCATCGTTATTGCAGCTCCCTCACATCATTCACCTGTGTGTGTGGTGTGACATGCTTTCCTTATGAATACGTTAATAAAGATTTAGTTTAAGTATAACTCTGACTTGTGTGATAAGTTTGTCTCTCCTCGTTTGATAATAAAGAAATTAACCACCACAACAGTTAGTACAGAACATATGTCAAAGTAACCCAAATGTGGTAAGAGCCATGGAAACAATGGTAAACATTGAGATATTTTTTTTACCTCTGAGTATACAGATCCCTTGTGTATGTATGTGTGTGTATTTTAGATTGTACAACCCAGAGTGAAGGGTTTGAAAGGATAAAGTGTCTGGTTTTATGTGTTGATTTCACTTACTTCAATATACAGTTGAAGTCGAAAGTTTACATACACTTAGGTTGGAGTCATTAAAACTCGTTTTTCAACCACTCCACACATTTCTTGTTAACAAACTATAGTTTTGGCAAGTCGGTTAGGACATCTACTTTGTGCATGACACAAGTAATTTTTCCCAAAATTGTTTACAGACAAAAAACAAAAAACGTATAATACCTTGTATCACAATTCCAGATGGTCAGAAGTTTATATACACTAAGCTGACTGTGCCTTTAAACAGCGTTGAAAATTCCACAAAATGATGTCATGGATTTAGAAGCTTCTGATAGGCTAGTTGACATCATTTGAGTCAATTGGAGGTGTACCTGTGGATGTAGTTCAAGGCCTACCTCCAAACTCAAAAGAAATCAGAAGAAATCAAAAGAAATCAGCCAAGACCTCAGAAAAACAATTGTAGACCTCCAGAAGTCTGGTTCATCCTTGGGAGCAATTTCCAAACACCTGAAGGTACCACGTTCATCTGTACAAACAATAGTACGCAAGTATAAACACCATGGGACCATGCAGCTGTCATACCGCTCAGGAAGGATACGCGTTCTGTCTCCTAGAGATGAACGTACTTTGGTGAGAAAAGTGAAAATCAATCCCAGAACAACAAGAAAAGGACCGTGTGAAGATGAATGGAGGAAACAGGTACACAAATATCTATAGCCACAGTAAAACGAGTCCTATATCGACATAACCTTAAAGGTCGCTCAGCAAGGAAGAAGCCACTGCTCCAAAACCGCCATAAAAAAGCCAGGCTACGGTTTGCAACCTCACATGGAGACAACGATCGTACTTTTTGGTTTAATATCCTCTGGTCTGATGAAACAAAAATATAACTATTTGGCCATAATGACCATCGTTATGTTTGGAGGAAAAAGGGGGAGGCTTGCAAGCCGAAGAACACCATTCCAACCGTGAAGCATGGGGGTGGCAACATCATGTTGTGGGGGTGCTTTGCTGCAGGAGGGACTGGTGCACTTCACAAAATATATGGCATCATGAGGTAGGAAATTTATGTGGATATATGGAAGCAACATCTCAAGACATCAGTCAGGAAGTTAAAGCTTGGTCACAAATGGGTCTTCCAAATGGACAATGACCACAAACATTATTCTGACAAAGTTGTGGAAAAATGGCTTAAGGACAACAAAGTCAAGGTATTGGAGTGGCCATCACAAAGCCCTGACCTCAATCCTATTGAAAATTTGTGGTCAGAACTGAAAAAGCGTGTGCGAGCAAGGAGGCCTACTAAACTGACTCAGTTACACCAGCTCTGTCAGGAGGAATGGGCCAAAATTCACCCAACTTATTGTGGGAAGCTTGTGGAAGGCTACCTGAAACGTTTGACCCAAGTTAAACAATTTAAAGGCAATGCTACCAAATACTAATTGAGTGTATGTAAACTTCTGACCCACTGGGAATGTGATGAAAGAAATAATAGCTGAAATAAATCATTCTCTCTACTGTTATTCTGACATTTCACATTCTTAAAATAAAGTGGTGATCCTACCTGACCTAAAACAGGGAATTTTTACTTGGATTAAATGTCAGGAATTGTGAAAGAATATATTTTCAAATGTATTTGGCTAAGGTGTATGTAAACTTCTGACTTCAACTGTAAGTATTTTGATAGAACCTCCTTTTATAGTTAAGCCATAATCTAATGCTTACCTTAATAAAATGTAACAATAATTATCACAGAGTGGTGAAAGGAGGGAGTGTGAGGGAAAATGTTGTTGTCTGGAAAGATAGCCTTGAATTTTACACAGCATCTCCTATCACTCTATCTTGGTGTGTGCAGGTGACTGACCTCCTCCTCAGACCAATTGGCGGTACACTCAGAACATTGTTCTCAGAACATTGTTCTCAGAACCAAAAGGAGTATCTCAGTTTCAAGGTCCCAGCTTTGAGAGAAGAAGCCTAGTGAGGTATCAATCAGTCACATGCAGGAATCAAAGTTAATAATGAATCATGTAAATCATGCTTATATGACTTGTTTGTGTAGCAGTATATAAAGCCTGAAAGGTTTCGCCCTTTTCAGAGTTTTCATCAAGCTTGGATTGAGTTTGTGAACCTCTCTGTTTGTGATAATAAAGAGTGATTCATTTAATATTGACTTCCAGTGTCCTTGGTGTAGAATTTCCACGACATTAGCATCAGTGTTGGCAGCTATAAAGGCTAGGATGCTAACATGCAGCCATGATGGATGTGGCTATGACCATATCAGAACGTGACTGTGTGAAGTATGTAACATGGGATTACAGAAGGCAATCCTGACATAAACATCTTAAGGAAGCATATAAACTCAGCAAAAAAATTATGTATTTCCCTTTTTCCTGTCTTTCAAAGATAATTTGTAAAAATTCAAATAACTTCACATATCTTCATTGTAAAGGGTTTAAACACTGTTTCCCATGCTTGTTCAATGAACCATAAACAATTAATGAACATGCACCTGTGGAACGGTCGTTAAGAAACTAACAGCTTACAGACGGTGGGCAATTAAGGTCGCAGTTATGAAAACTTAGGACACTAAAGAGGCCTTTCTACTGACTCTGAAAAACACAAAAAGAAAGATGCCCAGGGTCCCTGCTCATCTGCGTGAATGTGCCTTAGGCATGCTGCAAGGAGGCATGAGGACTGCAGATGTGGCCAGGGCAATAAATTGCATTGTCCGTACAATGCAATTTATTGCCCTGGCCACATCTGCAGTCCTCATGCCTCCTTGCAGCATGCCTAAGGCACATTCACGCAGATGAGCAGGGACCCTGGGCATCTTTCTTTTTGTGTTTATCTAAGACAGCGCTACAGAGAGGTAGGATGGACAGCTGATCGTCCTCGCAGTGGCAGACCACGTGTAACAACACCTGCACAGGATCGGTGCATCTGAACATCACACCTGCGGGACAGGTACAGAATGGCAACAACAACTGCCCGAGTTACACCAGGAACGCACAATCCCTCCATCAGTGCTCAGACTGTCCGCAAGAGGCTGAGAGAGGCTGGACTGAGGGCTTGTAGGCCTGTTGTAAGGCAGGTCCTCACCAGACATCACCGGCAACAACGTCGCCTATGGGCACAAACCCACCATCGCTGGTCCAGACAGGACTGGCAAAAAGTGCTCTTCACTGACGAGTCGTAGTTTTGTCTCACCAGGGGTGATGATCGGATTCGCGTTTATTGTTGAAGGAATGAGCGTTCCCCCTGGGCCTGTACTCTGGAGCGGGATTGATTTGGAGGTGGAGGGTCCGTCATGGTGTGTCACGGCATCATCGGATTGAGCTTGTTGTCATTGCAGGCAATCTCAACGCTGTGCGTTACAGGGAAGACATCCTCCTCCCTCATGTGGTACCCTTCCTGCTGGCTCATCCTGACATGACCCTCCAGCATGACAATGCCACCAGCCCTGCTGCTTGTTCTGTGTGTGATTTCCTGCAAGACAGGAATGTCAGTGTTCTGCCATGGCCAGCGAAGAGCCCGGATCTCAATCCCATTGAGCACATCTGGGACCTGTTGGATCGGAGGGTGAGGGCTAGGGCCATTCCCCCCAGAAATGTCTGGGAACTTGCAGGTGCCTTGGTGGAAGAGTGGGGTAACATCTCACAGCAAGAACTGGCAAATCTGGTGCAGTCCATGAGGAGGAGATGCACTGCAGTACTTAATGCAGCTGGTGGCCACGCCAGATACTGACTGTTACTTTTGATTTTGACCCCCCCTTTATTCCACATTATTCCATTTCTGTTAGTCACATGTCTGTGGAACTTGCTCAGTTTATGTCTCAGGTGTTGAATCTTGTTATGTTCATACAAATATTTACACATGTTAAGTTTGCTGAAAATAAACGCAGTTGACAGTGAGAGGACGTTTCTTTTTTTGCTGAGTTTATAAGCATATACTAACAAAGCAGTAGCAGCTTATAACATGTATACAGATCAAATGCACACGAACCCTAACAAAGTCCACTTACATGTTCAGTGATGCACTAACACAGGGTTGGGGAAGTCTGTTACCTCCAGACGGTAGAGCCTGTGATTGGCTGGCCCTGGTCAGCTGACTGAGTTCCCTGGCAAACTGGTCCCTGGCACACAGGTGTGAAGTGCCCTATGCCTGAATAATAGAGTCAGACTGAGGCGGGGGATGGTAGCCTACCTCAGCAGTAAAAGGCTACACATTTTGTGTCTCTTCCAGGGTCAGAGAGAGGGTTAATGAGAGAGGGTTTTTAACACCCATGGTAGATCTATAAACTTAGTTTCAGAAAAGTTAAGGGATTGCTTAAGAGATGGCTGAGTTATTTATACATCAGGAAATCAGATTTTATGTTTCAATCAATCTATCAAATGTATTTAGCACTTTTTACATCAGCCGATGTCAAAGTGCTATATAGAAACCCAGCCTAAAATCCCAAACAGCAAGCAATGCAGATGTAGAAGCACGGTGTCCATTTAAAGCCTTCGTAAATCGACTCCACAGTGGCCTATCAACATGAAACTTTCTTGGGTCTTCAAAGCCAATACCATGATGAACCAGTTAAGTTTGGCATTGATATGGAAAAAGCAAACTATTAACAATTCATATGTTTGACTATGTAACACCAATGCTCAAAACCGTCTGCAATCATCTTCTTATGAACCAAACATCAGATTCACTCAGTCTTTAATGGTTTGTAAGTCGCTCTGGATAAGAGCGTCTGCTAAATGACTTAAATGTAAATGTTTTAAGAAAAAATTGTTGCTGCATTCAAATATGGCCGCACTGTACCTATAGATGCACGTTAGCACATATGCTACTGCTAAAAATACTTTTAAAAGCTTCTCCTCATGAACCACACATTAGATTGACTCCAGATTTGGAATACAGACTCAATGAATTAGCCTCTAATCAATTTAAGAATGATTCATTTTTGCATTCAACGTCGGCAATGCTACACCACTAGATGGTACCATGTCACACCAGGGCTATAAGAACTGAACAGATGGACATGGGGCCATGAAATTTGGTATGTAAACTTCATGTACATTTCCTTGGAAGCTGTGTGAATATTAAGTCACTGTAACCTTAGATGGCTGCACCAGACGAGTTGGTGGCACTATAGATGTCATTGGCACCATAGGATACTAGAGCACTAACTAATGATCAACTAGACTGTCTCATGCAAATGAATGTTAGATTCTAATTATGTAGACGAACAATGTAAAATATTGAGAAAAAAATTCACAAATCTTAACATAAACCATTAGCCAAATTGACCCCAGAATTGGTATACAAACTCGATACATTAAGTAATGACTTTATGAATGAATACCTGCTGCATTCAAAGATCACCAACCTACAGCACTGAGCACCTACTGTGCACAGTACGAAAGTTTTCATTTTGACCAATTAGGAATTTAATGATGCAAATTTTTCTTTTTGAAAGTAGGTTAAATCAAAACCATGTCTGGTGTCTGATGTTTTCCTAAACTGATTAAAGGGTAACCAATTAACTGTGTCTTTGATTGGTTGCATCCTTTAACTGGGCACGCATACTAATAAGTGTTTATGTAATGGTCTAACGAATAATGCTTTGATCATATTGTCACAGGTGTGATTTATTTGCATGTTTATGAAAGAAGCCTTTTTATTGGTTGATTAATGCATCTGTATTTAAACCCCCCTGTTTGTGTGTGCCAGGCGGATGCCCATAGGAAGTGAATGCAGTCCGGAGGCATGGTGGAGCCCAGGTTTGAGGTTTTGAGTGTGTTATGGCTTTGTTTGGTGAGAGCACATGGCTAATGGAGTTTGGTTAAGCTGAAATAGAGATATTGAGAAAATGGACGTGTGCTTCCTGGACTGCATCACTTCCTGTGCCCCTTTTTCTTTTCTGTTGGTTTGGTATGTATGTGTGATTTTTAAAAAGTATAATCATTTTAACTACCATGGCTTTTAAAAGTAAAGAAAATTGAAATTATACGTATGGTAACAAAGTATGCTGAACAGAATTGACAATGGAATAAGATTGTGCTGTAATGTTGGAAAACCTGGGAAACAACATTGATTCAACCAGTTTGTGCCTAGTGGAGGGGTTGTTTCAACTGTGACTCAGTTGTCTCACTCATGCAGTAGCAGCTCGACTGTGGCGGCCTCGCTATCTATCTATCACTCCTCGACTTGTTTTCTTGCCTCGCTGTTTCTTGTCCACACTTGTCTCCGTGCCCTCTGGAAAGTGATCAGAGCCTTGTGCAATTGGCTGCCCTCTCTCAACCTCAACAATTCCAGCTGCTACCAGGAGCTTGCACCGCTGTGATTACCCATGGTTGGCAGCTGCACATCCTCATAGCACCCCCCCCCCCCCCCCCCCCCCCGGGGGCATGGCGGTTTCCTGCGTTCCCTCTCATGGGCTAACTGTAATCAGAAATGAGTCATTCAGTTGAGCTTGTCAGCTGTGATGCCTTCTAACGAGCCTCCTGCGTGCTACGGCCTCCTCTGAGGGCAAAGGGTCTGAAAAAGTCTGTAAAAAAAAGTCTGTAGCTGCTATAACTGACTTTTTGCATCCTGAGCCAGTGTACGACATATACACTGCAGGTCTATGCAATATGTGTTTATCTATACGTGACTTGCATCTGTTTATTTGTAGTTTTTTTGGGGGGTTTACATCAGCCTCTGCCCAGTGACTATTTGCGACGATAACATTGTTTTGTACCTAATTTGTTGTAATTTTCTTGCACTGGCTCAATGGGGTGGGGGTGTTTAATGTATGGGCATGTGAAAGGGCCTCCTACATATGGTATTTACCAAAAAAGAGGTGAGTGTGGTTTATGTTAACTTCCATTTTCAGCTAACGCCAAGATGGTTTCCAAGGGAAACCTGTGTGTGGTACATTCCCTAGCATTAAGGCCGTAGGCTAGTCCCCACACTTCTCTGTATAGGTTCTGTGGGGACTCCTCTTTTTTTCCATTTATGTGATGCATCTATTACAGCTTCATGTACAAACATTTTTTTGGAACAATGTTGTCGATTTTCAAAACCGAGTTCACAAGACACAGAACTCTGCGGCCCTTTCCAAAACAGTAAATGTGTTTTTTTCAAAATGTAAATACATTAATCTAAACTATACCATCAAAATGGCAAATGTATGCATCAAAATAAAACTACTGCCTGCAAAAAAACACAAC
The DNA here is from genome assembly GCF_045679555.1 of Salvelinus alpinus. NCBI lineage: Eukaryota > Metazoa > Chordata > Actinopteri > Salmoniformes > Salmonidae > Salvelinus > Salvelinus alpinus. The sequence continues at coordinate 36,753,056 of NC_092114.1, forward strand.
CATAGTTCTCTTAAGTCCAAGCAAACAGAACCAAGTTAGTCTCTTTCAAAAATCCCAGTAGATCAATACATTTCTTTGCCATCACTAAATCATGATGATCAAAATTGGAAGCACACAATCAAATGGGATTCAATACAAAGGCTGGTTTTATCAGTGTTTTGTAGACTTTCCATTGGCTCACAAACACTATCCACAATAGAAATAAGGTGAATACAATGTATGAACACAACTGATATGAATGTATAGGCCTAAATTCACATCAGTTAAATACATTTTTTTTAAATAAAAAATGAACTCACATCAAAGCAAAGCTCTATAATGGAAGGTCACAATGTCGAAGATGATGACTGAAGGCGCCCGCGCATACTAGGTACATTTTTCTCCTAGCAGGGCTAGGCGATGCGAGTGACTGTGCCTCGCATACTCCCTAAAAAGACCTTCGCTTGAAAAACAGCAATATAGTTGGAGACGCCGTAGCAACAACATATCCAGTATAGACAATAGTTTGCTTTAATCCAATATAAATCAAGAAAAATTTAATTGATTTAGAAAAATATGCAGAGGAAGTCTTAGTTGTGCAGTATTTCTCAAGTGAGAAACGTTGCATTAAAACTAGTCGTCTCTCATTGAATGACAACACATATTTAATAGAATCCCCTCCATAGTTCACAATCCTACTAGTAGTACTGTTGACCAACCACAGACAAGGGGGCGTAGACTTTGGAAAAAATAGTGTGTGCTTTAACAACCACCCCAAAAATGTACCTGCCGAACCCCAAACGAACAAAAAAGTCTAAACATTTCGTCACAATATATGCGGAAACCGTTTCGACTGCGACGCATGCAACAAGCTTTAAGAGTAACCCAAAGTTACTTAGAAGTAACCCAACTCCATTCTCTGCATCTCTTCATGTCTGCAATATGGTAAAACATCATAACAATTAGACAGTTCATATATTGTACATGGTATGACACTGATCGGGTGATTTTTAGAATTTTGTGCAGTAGTATTTATTGATTACCGGAAACAGCGAACACAATAGCTTACTCCATACAAATAAATAAATTCAATACACACACATCTCACTGAACAAAAATATCATGAGCTGAAACTCCCCAAATACAGGTGTGCCAAGCTTGTAACTTCATACCGAAGGAATACTTGAGGCTGTAATCGCTGCCAAATGTGTTTCAGCAAAGTACTGAGTAAGGGTCTGAATACTTATGTATATGTCATAATTGTAAAAAAAAAAATATATATATATATAATTTCTATAACCCTCTCTTTGCTTTGTCATTATGGGGTATTGTGTGTAGTTTGATGAGGCGGGAAAAGTCAAGGGGTCTGAATACTTACTGAATACTTGCCAAATGGACTGTATACACACACAAACCAAAGTATGTGGACAACCCTTCAAATTAGTGGATTCGGGCTATTTCAACCACACCCGTTGCTGACAGGTGTATAAAATTGAGCCATGCAATCTCCATAGACAAACATTGGCTGTAGAATGGCCTTACTGAAGAGCTCAGTGACTTTCATCGTGGCACCGTCATAGGATGCCACCTTTCAAACAAGCCAGTACGTCAAATTTCTGCCCTGCTAGAGCTGCCATGGTCAAATGTAAGAGCTGTTATTGTGAAGTGGAAACGTCCAGGAGCAACAGCGGCTCAGCCACGAAGTGGTAGGCCACACAAGCTCATAGAACGGGACCACCGAGTGCTAAAGTGCGTAGCGAGTATAAATTGTCTGTCCTTGGTTGCAACACTCACATCAACTGACTTGCTTTCTTGATGTCTATAGTAATATCTCTAGTATGCAATCTGGTTTCTGCTCAGGTTATGGATGTGTCACTGCAATCTCAAAGGTCATAAATGATGTCACAATTGCTCTTGATTCTAAGCAATGTTGTGATTTTTATTGCCTTGGCCAAAGCTTTTGATACGGTAGACCATTCCATTCTTGTGGACCGGCTAAAGAGTATTAGTGTCTCTGAGGGGTCTTTGGCCTGGTTTGCTAACTACCTCTCTCAAAAAGTGCAGTATATTTGTAAGTCGCTCTGGATAAGAGCGTCTGCTAAATGACTTAAATGTTATATAAAGTCAGAACATCTGCTGTTTTAGCCACTGCCTGTCACCAAGGGAGTACGCCAAGGCTCGATCCTAGGCCCCACGCTCTTCTCAATTTACATCAACAACATAGCTCAGGCAGTATAAAGCTCTCAGCCATTTATATGCAGATACAGTCTTATACTCAGTTAGCACCTCCCCGGATTTTGTGTTAAACGCTCTACAACAAAGCTTTCTTAGTGTCCAACAAGGTTTCTCTGCCCTTAACCTTGTTCTGAACACCTCCAAAACAAAGGTCATGTGGTTTGGTAAGAAGAATGCCCCTCTTCCCACAGGTGTTATTACTACCTCTGAGGGTTAAGAGCTTGAGGTAGTCACCTCATACAAGTACTTGGGATTATGGCTAGACGGTACACTGTCCTTCTCTCAGCACATATCAAAGCTGAAGGCTAAGGTTAAATCTAGACTTGGTTTCCTCTATTGTAATCGTTCCTCCGTTTACTCCTCTGTAAACTGGTCATCTCTGTACACCTGTTGCAAGACTCACTGGTTGATGCTTATTTATAAAACCCTGTTAGGCCTCACTCCCCGCTATCTGAGATATCTACTGCAGCCCTCATCCTCCACATACAACACCCGTTCTGCCAGTCACATTCTGTTAAAGGTCCCCAAAGCACACACATGCCTGGGTCACTCCTCTTCAGTTCGCTGGAGCTGGTGACTGGAATAAGCTGCAAAAAATACTCAAACTGGACAGTTTTATCTCAATCGCTTCATTCAAAGACTCAATCATGGACACACGTACGGACAGTTGTGGCTGCTTTGCATGATGTATTGTTGTCTCTACCTTCTTGCCTTTGTGCTGTTGTCTGTGCCCAATAATGTTTGTACCATGTTTTGTGCTGCTACCATGTTGTGCTGCTGCCATGTCGTGTTGCTACCATGCTGTGTTGTTGTGTGTTGCTGCCATGCTATGTTGTTGTCTTAGGTCTCTCTTTATGTAGTGTTGCGGTGTCTCTCATGTTATGTGTGTTTTGTGCTATATTTTTTATTTTTAATCCCAGCCCCGGCCTCCGCAGGAGGCCTTTTGGTAGGCCGTCATTGTAAATAAGAATTTGTTCTTAACTGACTTGCCTAGTTAAATAAATACTGAGTTCCAAATTGCCTCTGGAAGCAATGTCAGCACAAGAACTGTTCGTTGGGAGCTTCATGAAATGGGTTTCCATGGCTAAGCAGCTGCACACCTAAAATCACCATATGCAATGCCAAGCATGGGCTGGAGTGGCGTAAAGCTCGCCGCAGTGGAAATGCGTTCTCTGGATTGATGAATCACGCTTCACCATCAGTCTGACGGACAAATCTGGGTTTGGGGGATGCCAGAAGAACGCTACCTGCCCCAATGCACAGTTCCAACTGTAAAGTTTGGTGGAGGAGGAATATTGGACTGGGGTTTTCTTCATGGTTCGGGCTAGACCCCTTAGTTCCAGTGAAGGGAAATCTTGACAGCATACAATGACATTCTAGACGATTCTGTGCTTCCAACTTTGTGGCAACAGTTTGGGGAAGGCCAATTTCCGGACAATGCCGCGTACAAAAAGCGAGGTCCACAAAGAAATGGTTTGTCGCGATTGGTGTGGATGAACTTGACTGGCCTGCACAGGGCCCTGACCTCAACCCCATGGAACACCTTTGGGATGAATTGGGACACCGTCTGTGAGCCAGGCGTAATCGCCCAACATCAGTGCCCGACCTCACTAATGTTCTTGTGTCTGAATGGAAACAAGTCCCCGCAGCAATGTTCCAACATCTAGTGGAAAGCCTTCCCAAAAGAGTGGAGGCTGTTATAGCAGCAAAGGGGGAACCAACTCCATATTAATGACCATGATTTTGGATTGAGATGTTCGACGAGCTTTTGGTCATGTAGTTTATATTACTACCAATAATTTAAGTGACGTTGGTTAGGATTATCCAATTGTTGGAGGCATAGTGTCCAACTTTAAAAATGTTTTAATACAGATTACTCTCCGTTAGTCATCACCTCTACACATTGTTTTTTTGGGGGGGGTGATGCTTGTTACTGTAGCTGTAGCTTACTCACACACTCACAGGCAAACACACACGTTGATGCAAACCATCATTAGTGAAGCTGCATCATGTCAGAACCATGGAGGCAAGTGGTAACTAGTTTTCTTCTGTAGTAAGATCAAGGCACTCTCCCACACCCACACAGACCCGCAAATTTGTGTGCGCATCCACACACACACATCAATATCTGTCACTACAGCGGTGTTCGGCTCTCTATTTTACTCAGTGAGACCATTAGCAGCTTTGGAACAGTGCGATTCAGCAGGTTCAAAGGGACAGAGACCAGAGAGAAGGGGAAAAGGACACAGAGAGGTTAGGCATCATCACATGCAACGCGCTGGGCAGAAAATGCTAGTGGGAGTGCAGGGAAAGAGTCATCAAGAGCTGGAGGAAAGCAAAACACCACATGAAGGAATTGTGGAGGTTTTCTAGTCTTATGTCTGTACGTTCATGTGTAAGATAGCTACATAAGAGACTACTGATCTCATGCTATTTTATCCGGAGGTATTCTGTCTTCCACCAGTTAATAGTGTGGGTAGGGAAGAGGGAAGCATGTGTTTAATTGTCAGAGCAGTGTGATGACCAATAACCTGAGTGCACAGGCCTAGTGGAAGAGGGAGGGGGTGCTAGAGTGTGTGTGTGTGTGTGTGGGGGGGGGGGGGGGGGGTCTGTCCGGAGGTCGGTGATAATATCCAGGAAAAGGCACAGGGGAGAGAGGGAGTGCACAACTGTGCCACATCCTGTTTTGTAAACTGTATCCTGCAGCCTTTTGGAGTGTGGCTTGGGCAGAAGGATGAGGGGGCCAAAGGGGAGAAAATGGGTTAGGTGGGTGGACAGTAGTGGAGGAGGGTTGTACATTAGCCAAGAAAAAACACATGTCGGGGTAAGAGGAGCATGGTGAATGAACTCACTCCTCCTCTGTTGGAGGTAAAGGCAGCATGCGTCCCGCGGATGATTTACAAGTGGCCATGACTTGGGAAGCTTCACCTCCGCTTGGCACTTTGCATACACACGGTCTTCCGCCTCCCGGCGTCCGGGAAGCAAGCGAGCGCTTGTTTTCCCTCTATTGAGCTGGAAGTTAAGCGAGCAGAACACGCTTGCAAGTGATGCAAGACACGAGATAGGGCAAGGTGAAATTAAAGTGCAGTGAAGACTATTGAGGGGAGAAGGACTAAGTGGCAATAAAAGCTTAATGGACTTTTACAAAAAATAGTATGCTTTAGTTGAGAGGAAGAGGTGGGAAAAAACGTGGAACAATGAAAAGTAAGAGCGTGCGATGGGCAGAAATTCTTCAGAATCTAGTTTAGCGACAGTCAGTAGTAGGCAATTGTTAAATACATTGTGTTGCTCTCCTTTAGCAGAAGTAACGAACATTAACCTACATTGTTATCCAGTCATAATAGGAGTGACTGGATTACCGTATGCAATCACAGTTAACCTTAGTGTTTTTTGTTGTTGTTGCCAAATGTCTATCTCAGCTTGCTTACTCAGTGCACATCGAACAAGCTCACCCAATTAAGCATTTATCTGGAAATCATACCACCAGCCCTGATATTCTAACTATTACAGTACATGCATTTGGGAACACACACACTGACAATGCATACATTCCTTATGCACACACACACACACACACACACACACTCAAACAACATCATGTTTTGGCATAAATGTCCCTGCAATGACACAGCTCCCCATCCATCCCTTAGGCGCACATCTTTTGTTATTGATGACACATGGTAATGTAATGGTATATGCCTCACCCTTCCCAGCCCTGTGCACAAAAGCAAATATAGCCTATCACACTGCAGCGCATACAGACTGGTTACCCTTGTGCCCGGAGCTCCCCAGCGCTTATTCATCAGAGCGAGAGATCCTTGTATTTTGCTGTATGACTGAGTTGAGCTGAATGTTGGCGATGTGCGCAGAGAGGAAACCACCGCACGCAACGCTAAGAATGACACTTCGGTTTATCGGTCGGCTTCGAGAACTTTGGATGTTTAGCTGCTATTTCAACTTTTAGCATTAATGGAATCAACAAGAGACGAGTAAAATCGCTGCCTTCACAGCACCAGCAAAACATGTGTTGGAATTTAGGCTAAGAAGCAGCGGCTACAGATTGAAATAATTAGCCGTTTTTTTTTCATTCTTCAAAACAACAACAGTGATATACATTAGGCAATAATTCAGTTGCCTACTTCAGAAATTCACATAACTTTTGTGTTATTTATGATCCCAAATACCAGCCAGAGCTTAGAGAATTTTCCTATAGGCCTAGTGTTGCCAATTTAGCTTAGCCTATAGCCTAGTTGGTAGACACTCCTGGCATACCTAGAGAGCTCTTTTTTAAATAAACGGTTTTCTGCGTTTAAAAAAAGTAGGCAATTCAAGAAAACAACAGTTCAAATCTACTGTTCAAACTAAATTGAAGGAACGAGTCAGGAGATCAAGGATTTGCACTCTAGTAGGAGTGGTGCGCAACAAAATGTTCCTCGCGCGAAGCGCAATGTCTTTACAGCCTCGCATCTTCCATTGACAGGACAGCCGGGAGACAATAAACCAAGAACATCTGTGCCACTTGTGGAAGAGATACAAAAAATGGCGAGAAATAAACATCGACATTAAGGTAAAAATTTAATTTTAATTCAATTTAGGCCAATCATGGAAAGTTTCACGCAATAGTCCAGTGTTCCCCAACTGCCTGTGATTTTATTTGGCCCCCCAAATTTTTTTGGGGGAAGAGAAATACTGTAAAAACACCAGCAAATCAGTTCGAAGTGATTGTAATTTTGGAAATCTCTTCCGAAGTACGCACGCACAATAGAGAGAGATGTGATCTTATACAAATGTAAGCACGGTTTGAAATGCTTGTTTTAGTCAAATTGTATATCTGCTTGGGCTTCTTGCGGTCAATTTGCAGTCTACAAATTATTTGTAATTAAGTTCTAACCCCGTGACCATCTTCTCAAGAAAAAATTGGCTGAATCAAGTTGATGATCCCTACAATAGGCTATCTGATATTAACAGGTCGAGTAGCTAGTCTATTTGGCTGCAAAGATGAGCACGCACTGACAGCTGGGTTAGTTTTGGCTTCACACACGCAATGGCATGGTAGTGAATCTTTTTAACTAGTCACAGGTTGGCTACGGGGTTATACTACATTTTTTGGTGTCTCAAGTAAGAAACTGACTGTTATGCAATTGCTATATAAGCTATTTAAAGTTAAGTATACAGTGGCAGGTCTAGCCATCCTCACTAACAAAGCAGTCAAATGCTAGACTTTATCATATCTGTGTCTTATCCACACACACCAAATAAGTAGATTAGAACCTGTTAATACCATGATGCTTCCCTTATCCCCCACCACCTTTTTTAAACCCTTATTCTGTCAATCGCCATCCATCCAAATTCCATGATATTTCACATAGAATAAATTCAACACTACTTTGGTAGTGTTATCTAGTGGTTATTCAAAATCCTGCTACAGAATTGACCTGAATCAAAGAATCATTCAAAATAACAGCCACATGCCTCTGGGAGTTGGGTTGGTGTCATGTTATAAATCATTATTCACAGGCCACCTCATGCACTGTGTGTTTGTTCCTGCCAGCCCCCCTGTGGTTGATGGTGATGCCTGAGTCCAACCCAGCAATGCAGAAGACGAGAACCTGGTGGTGGCAGGGACAACTGGGGGTTTCTCTGCTGTTTCTGGTTTTCCCGCTCCTCAGGACCGACCCGCTCCAACTCGAGCTGTCTTTCAATGGACTTTCGGAACCCCAGAATGTGACACTGGCTGCTATTCTGCCTTTGAGCAACACTGAATACCCGTGGGCCTGGCCTCGCGTGGGGCCCGCTCTGATGAGGGCTCTGGAGCGAGTCAATGACGACCCCACCCTGCTACCGGGCCACCGCCTTCGAATAGTCTACGACAGTAGCGAAAACAAGGATGGCGTCTGCTCCGACTCAGTGGCGCCATTGGTGGCCGTGGACTTTAAGTTCTCCTACGACCCATGGGCCTTCATCGGCCCTGGCTGCGACTACGCTTCGTCTCCCGTGGGCCGCTTCACTACCCACTGGGACGTTCCCATGGTGACGGCCGGGGCAGCGGCCATCGGCTTCCACTTGTACACATCCATCACCAACACGGGCCCCACGCACAAGAAGTTGGGCGAGTTTGGGGTGCGCCTGCATCGGCATTTTGGCTGGCACAGACACGCCATGCTCATGTTCAGCGACAACAAGAACGACGACCGGCCGTACTACTTTACGGCCGAGGGGTTGTACACGCAGCTACAGCTGGACAACATCACCACAGCAGACAAGGTCTTCAATGAGCAGAATGGACCGGTCCAGTATGATGACCTCATCAGTGTCATCAGCCAGAGTGCCCGAGGTGAGCTCCATGTCTAATCTCTATCCATCTGACCTTTATCCTTTTTCTACCTAAAGTCTTCTGGACACCCTCTGCCATTATCTGGGTGACTGTTTCTCGTTATCATCTTGATAGTAATTTTTGTTTGTTTGTTTGTACAATTGCAAACCATGTTGACATGGTTTTCTCATGCCAAAGACATGAGAAAATAGCTCTCAATCGGTCACAAACCCAGGTAGCAGTAGATTTGGTCAAATTTTTATCACCGCGCATTAAAGCCATATGTTTCATGTGTGAAAATAAGTGGCCTGAATAATTGCTGTTGGCAGTAATGGTATTTTAATTCCATTATTTCATGAAGCTGTAGCGAGCAGTCATTCCCAGTTGGTCCTTATTTTAAGACCCCCCATGTGTATGCTGTTTTCATTTCCAACCACTCTTTTAATTATTTTGAATTGACCTGTAAACTTACTAATTATGTCGACACATGACGTCCCAATTACCAGAATTAGGCCTTCTTGCACATGCATAGTTTAAGTCCAATAGATTGAATGATATTATTTGAGCTTATGTTTTGTTGACCTAGTGAGTCAAACAGATGGACCTAGATGGAAAATTTAATCAAAAGCCTAATTAATGCATTGTCCTGGCAGATCGAGTATTCAAAATGCTGTCAACTTGCCACAACGACAATTAACACACAACACAGTGAGGGAGAGAAAACAGACATCTGTTAAAACACATTTAACAGACAGCATGACAATGTATACAACAAAGACAACAAACACAACGCATTTTTCACTCTCCACTTTTAAATTCCACCAAGGGATCAACTATTTTGGAGAAATTAAAATGAAAACAAGGCAACAGTAAACATCTCGTCCTCCACGAACGATCTCTGTGGCATGCCGTATCATTCACCCAAGTATCGTCAAAATTGGGCCAGTGCTGTGAGAGATGTCGCGTGTGACTAACGTACTAACGGACGGAGACAAATCCACAGTCCCCTCCCCGATTTCATTGTGGGGGACAATGAATCCTGGCAGGTAAAAAAACGGAGAGTGGAGAGGGAGTTAGAGTGAAAAAGAGAGCATGTGCACAAGCAAAGTGATGGGTCTGTCAAATATATAATGGACGAAACAGGATGGTGAGAGATAAATAAAGATATACAGATAGAGTGCAAATAGTTAGACGACGTAGTCCTGCTGTCAGAGAGACGGCAAGTGTTGAAGTACAATAGTGTTGAAAGGAAGTAGAATAGTACTCCCTGTTTTGCTGGGCTATGGATGGTATTTGGTATTTTTGGTATTTTATTAAGATCCCCGTTAGCTGTTGCAAAAGCAGCAGCTACTCTTCCTGGGGTCCACATGAAACATGACATAATACAGAACATTAATAGACAAGAACAGCTCATGGACAGAACTACATCATTAAAAAAAAAACGGCACACGTAGCCTACCAATCGATGCAAACACACAAACTATCTAGGTCAGATATGAATCATAACTAGTCCACTCCTCTGCTTTAGCTCCGTGTGTGGCAGTGGTCCTATCCATATGGCAGCAGGAGAACACCCTGTGTGCACATTCTGAAACTACATCTCACCACGTCTTCCCATTTAAGAGATGCTGCGTCTGGCCTGGTGTCTGCAGGTGTGAGGAGCCTCGCTGGCATCACCATGCTGCAGCCAGGCCACACAGGCACTAAAGTTTAGGAGAGAAGTAGAGGAAATGCGTCCAGGAAATGCTGACAGAACATGTTCCTGAAAACTCTCTCTCACACACACACAAACACTAAGTTGGGCACCTCCCCACCAAATAGCAATGGAAAGTTAAGGCCAACGTCAGCAGAGGCAACTCCACTTGGCATACAGATAACCTTATTATGTACTTGAGTGCTTCATTGTTATTTCAAATATGTAACTAATTAAAGGTGCACTATGCCAAAATTGCTCCGACATTTCCTGGTTGCTAAAATTCGAATAGTTTGCCTAATTTAAATTTTATGTGACAAAACAAGCAAGTATAGTGTAGAGAATCACTACCATCTAAACCGCTGTGAAATATATTGTCCATAACCAAAAATATTGTTATTTCAGCTGTTTGAAGCTGGTGTGCAAAACCGAAAGTAAAAGACACAAAAACTAAACTTAAGAATGGGAAGCATAGAAATAGCGCACATAGACCAAATCTACCACTTCTTAGACTTGCTTTCAATGAGAATGGCAGAACTATAACTCACAGTTCTATGTTAATTTGTTTAGATTGCCCAAAGAGTTACATATTGCAGCTATAAGTGCTCCCTGGCTAGCGCCCTTAACTGAACCACCACCAAGCAATCAATATATCCAATATGAAGTTTGCGAGTACTATGAACTTTAATTCGATGTAGCTTTAATTCGGCTTTAATTCGTTAATTGTCTAGTTCAGATGTTGAAATGTGTTGTCAGACTGGGTCGTCCCCCAAGAGAGAGGCCAAGACATACTGGAGGAGGCCACCTAGAGAGAGAGAGAATAGGAGGAAGAGAGAGAGAGAGGATGAAAATAAACATGTTTTGGAGCCCTTCAGTTGGTGTGCTGTTTGAGCGTGAAGTTGACCTGAGACAAAGCTGTCATGTCCAGGCAAAATAACTCTTGTACAAAGGGAAAATGTGAACGGAAGAGGGAGATGTACAAAGGGCAAATGGGAACGGAAGAGGGAGCTTGTTTTATCTTCTGAGACCTACAGTATTTCATTAGCGTTTTTTCACACTACTAAGTTTTTTTATTTTGGAATTAATCCACAAAAAACTGTATCTAGTTGGCTGTAAAATCCAACAATGTGTGAATGGGAACACTTGATTGGTTCTAGTTTGATTGTAATGGATAAAGTCTTTGTTTCCTTTAAGTAGACCTGCATTTCTGTTGCCAGTACTTTGTGTTCTTAGCCTCAGGACACACTGAAGAAGGTACATGAAATCACATTGAATGATCAGAACTCATCATTTTCTATAGATTTTACTTTTGACTTCTTCAATTTGATCATAAGCTATTTGATTATTATTAGCAGATGGTATTCATTTTAACATGGCTTCTTTCAATTTATTTGGCTTGCTGCATAGCTGTAAATGTGGAATTTTGATAGTGTGGCTGAAACAGAGGACATTACGTGAACTTGAATGGTAGAATGTAGGTGGTTTAACTGCCCTGTCAGGAACCTCCTCGCGCTGTGCCCGGCCTCAGCCCACTCCCCCAGTTCCCACATGGACAACATTTCTAATTAAAAGTCCCAAACTTAAGCAAGAGGTCAATCCAGTGGCCCCTCTTTGACTTTATAAGGCAAACGGCTTGGGACATTTCTGACACCAAGATATTTCCTGTGAAACATAATTCGTCTAGATTTTTTTGTTCTCTAATGTTTTGTAGGGCTATCTCTGGTACCGGCCCCGTATGATCGCCATCTGAGTTTATTGACTGTCACACAGTCGTTTGTCTCACCTAGCAACCGGGGAATCAATTTGCAGGCTAAGCTGACCCAGCAGGGGCGAAGTGGTGATGGGTGGGAGAGAGAAGGAGAGAGAGAAGTGGGATGGCTGGCTCTTCAGCTCTACCCCAGTCCATTGTGAGGGATGCTCCGTTCTCACATGGTCTTCACTGCACTCCCACTCCCTCACCAGGAACCTGAAGTTTTTGTGGTTGGTCAAAATAATACAGGACCATCAGTGCCCCCTCTGCCTCCCTTCAACAACCACCGCTTCACGAGATTAGGTAACCAATGGGAACCACTCTTAACTGGTCAGAACACACAGTTTTAAAATGAATTATTCTTTCAATTACCCAGGGCTCCGGACAATATCCGAGTGTTTTCCTCTTGTATTTTTTCAGTTATAGCCTGTCCAAGCCCCAGGGTCTCTGGAATGATTTAAGGCTGGTGGTAAAAGGGGTTTGGGGCTTGGGTTTTGGGGGAGAGGGGGTGGGGGGGAGCTCTGTAACAACGTGATTTGCAAGCAGAGATCTATATCGGAGCCAGCAGTCCCATTTTTAAAAGGCATAAAAATAAGCCTGGTTTCTCTGGCTCTTTGGGTTGGAGTGGAGGGAGAGAGCGCCCCTAATTCAAACAGCATGGAGACTTCCAGTGTGGGATTACTTAGTGGTGCTGTGGCTGTCTCATCCTTCATGTTTACCCAATCCCCCCCCCCCCCCCCCCCTCCCCCAGCGGTATTTAGCAAATCAAAGCTGGGGATAGTATCGGTTTGTTAGACTGGAAGGCAAGAGAAGGGGATAGAGAGAGAATGAGAGAAGGAAAACAGTTTTCAGAATGTTTTCTAATTGATTTGACATTGGGAATGTTTTCAAATAGTTCAGAGAACATTAAGAAACAATGTTCTTCTGAAGGAATTTCAGTACTTCAGCATAACGTTTCTTCAAATCAAATCAAATCAAATTTTATTAGTCACATACACATGGTTAGCAGATGTTAATGCGAGTGTAGCGAAATGCTTGTGCTTCTAGTTCCGACAATGCAGTAATAACCAACAAGTAATCTAACCTAACAATTCCACAACTACTACCTTATACACACACAAGTGTAAAGGGATAAAGAATATGTACATAAAGATATATGAATGAGTGGTGGTACAGAACGGCATAGGCAAGATGCAGTAGATGGTATAGAGTACGGTATATACATATGAGATGAGTACTGTAGGGTATGTAAACATAAAGTGGCATAGTTTAAAGTGGCTAGTGGTACATGTATTACATAAAGATGGCAAGATGCAGTAGATGATATAGAGTACTGTATATACATATGAGATGGGTAATGTAGGGTATGTAAACATTATATTAAGTGGCATTGTTTAAAGTGGCTAGTGGTACATTTTTACATAATTTCCATCAATTCCCATTTTTAAAGTGGCTGGAGTTGAGTCAGTATGTTGGCAGCGGCCGCTAAATGTTAGTGGTGGCTGTTTAACAGTCTGATGGCCTTGAGATAGAAGCTGTTTTTCAGTCTCTCGGTCCCTGCTTTGATGCACCTGTACTGACCTCGCCTTCTGGATGATAGCGGGGTGAACAGGCAGTGGCTTGGGTGGTTGTTGTCCTTGATGATCTTTATGGCCTTCCTGTGACATCGGGTGGTGTAGGTGTCCTGGAGGGCAGGTAGTTTGCCCCCGGTGATGCGTTCTGCAGACCTCACTACCCTCTGGAGAGCCTTACGGTTGTGGGCGGAGCAGTTGCCGTACCAGGCGGTGATACAGCCCGACAGGATGCTCTCGATTGTGCATCTGTAGAAGTTTGTGAGTGCTTTTGGTGACAAGCCGAATTTCTTCAGCCTCCTGAGGTTGAAGAGGCGCTGCTGCGCCTTCTTCACGACGCTGTCTGTGTGGGTGGACCAATTCAGTTTGTCCGTGATGTGTACACCGAGGAACTTAAAACTTTCCACCTTCTCCACTACTGACCCGTCGATGTGGATAGGGGGGTGCTCCCTCTGCTGTTTCCTGAAGTCCACAATCATCTCCTTTGTTTTGTTGACGTTGAGTGTGAGGTTATTTTCCTGACACCACACTCCGAGGGCCCTCACCTCCTCCCTGTAGGCCGTCTCGTCGTTGTTGGTAATCAAGCCTACCACTGTAGTGTCATCCGCAAACTTGATGATTGAGTTGGAGGCGTGCATGGCCACGCAGTCGTGGGTGAACAGGGAGTACAGGAGAGGGCTCAGAACGCACCCTTGTGGGGCCCCAGTGTTGAGGATCAGCGGGGTGGAGATGTTGTTACCTACCCTCACCACCTGGGGGCGGCCCGTCAGGAAGTCCAGGACCCAGTTGCACAGGGCGGGGTCGAGACCCAGGGTCTCGAGCTTGATGACGAGTTTGGAGGGTACTATGGTGTTAAATGCTGAGCTGTAATCGATGAACAGCATTCTCACATGGGTATTCCTCTTGTCCAGATGGGTTAGGGCAGTGTGCAGTGTGGTTGCGATTGCGTCGTCTGTGGACCTATTGGGTCGGTAAGCAAATTGGAGTGGGTCTAGGGTGTCCGGTAGGGTGGAGGTGATATGGTCCTTGACTAGTCTCTCAAAGCACTTCATGATGACGGAAGTGAGTGCTACGGGGCGGTAGTCGTTTAGCTCAGTTACCTTAGCTTTCTTGGGAACAGGAACAATGGTGGCCCTCTTGAAGCATGTGGGAACAGCAGACTGGGATAAGGATTGATTGAATATGTCCGTAAACACACCAGCCAGCTGGTCTGCGCATGCTCTGAGGACGCGGCTGGGAATGCCGTCTGGGCCTGCAGCCTTGCGAGGGTTAACACGTTTAAATGTTTTACTCACCTCGGCTGCAGTGAAGGAGAGCCCGCAGGTTTTGGTAGGGGGCCGTGTCAGTGGCACTGTATTGTCCTCAAAGCGGGCAAAAAAGTTGTTTAGCCTGTCTGGGAGCAAGACATCCTGGTCCGCGACGGGGCTGGTTTTCTTTTTGTAATCCGTGATTGACTGTAGACCCTGCCACATACCTCTTGTGTCTGAGCTGTTGAATTGCGACTCGATTTTGTCTCTGTACTGGGACTTAGCCTGTTTGATTGCCTTGCGGAGAGAATAGCTACACTGTTTGTATTCGGTCATGCTTCCGGTCACCTTGCCCTGGTTAAAAGCAGTGGTTCGCGCTTTCAGTTTCACGCGAATGCTGCCGTCAATCCACGGTTTCTGGTTTGGGAATGTTTTAATCGTTGCTGTGGGTACGACATCGTCAATGCACTTCCTAATGAACTCGCTCACCGAATCAGCATATTCGTCAATATTGTTGTTGGACGCAATGCGGAACATATTCCAATCCGCGTGATCGAAGCAGTCTTGAAGCGTGGAATCAGATTGGTCGGACCAGCGTTGAACAGACCTGAGCGCGGGAGCTTGTTGTTTTAGTTTCTGTTTGTAGGCTGGAATCAACAAAATGGAGTCGTGGTCAGCCTTTCCGAAAGGGGGGCTGGGGAGGGCCTTATATGCGTCGCGGAAATTAGTATAACAATGATCTAGGGTTTTTCCAGCCCTGGTAGCACAATCGATATGCTGATAGAATTTAGGGAGTTTTGTTTTTAGATTAGCCTTGTTAAAATCCCCAGCTACGATGAATGCAGCCTCAGGGTGTGTGGTTTCCAGTTTACAAAGAGTCAGATAAAGTTCGTTCAGGGCCATCGATGTGTCTGCTTGGGGGGGAATATATACGGCTGTGATTATGATCGAGGAGAATTCCCTTGGTAGATAATGCGGTCGACATTTGATTGTGAGGAGTTCTAGATCAGGTGAACAGAATGACTTGAGTTCCTGTGTGTTGTTATGATGATCACACCACGTCTCGTTAATCATAAGGCATACCCCCCCGCCCCTCTTCTTACCAGAAAGATGTTTGTTTCTGTCGGCGCGATGCATGAAGAAACCAGCTGGCTGCACCGACTCCGTTAGCGTCTCTTGAGTTAGCCATGTTTCCGTGAAGCAGAGCACGTTGCAATCCCTGATGTCTCTCTGGAATGCTACCCGTGCTCGGATTTCATCAACCTTATTGTCAAGAGACTGGACATTGGCGAGTAGTATGCTAGGGAGTGGAGCGCGATGTGCCCGTCTCCAAAGCCTGACCAGGAGACCGCCTCGTTTCCCCCTTTTACGGCGTCGCACAGGGTCGCCGGCTGGGATCAGATCCATTGTATTGGGTGGAAGGCAAAACACTGGATCCGTTTCGGGAAAGTCATATTCCTGGTAGGAACGATGATGAGTTGACGTTAATCGTATATTCAGTAGTTCCTTCATGGTTCTATTTAAAGATGCACTATGCAGAAATCGCTCCGCCATTTCCCGGTTGCAAAAATTTGAACAATTTCAGTTTTTCTGACAAAACAAGCAGTCATTGTGTAGAGAATCATTGTACCATCTAAACTGCTGTGAAATACAGTATATTTTCCATAATCACAAATATTGTATTTTCAGCTGTTTTGAAGCTGGTGTGCAAAACCGAAAGTAAAAATCATCAAATTGTATTTGTCACGTGCTGAATACAACAGGTACCGTGAAATGCTTACTAAAAGCCCTTAACCAACAATGCAGTTTTAAGAAAAATAAGTGTTAAAGTATTTATTTACTCAAATAAACTGAAGTTAAAAAAAAAAAGTAAAAAAAAGAAAATGTACATGTACATGGAGGTAGAGGAAAAGTGACTATGTATAGATAATTAACAGAGTAGCAGCAGCTGGGGGTGGGTGAGGGGGTTCAATGCAAATAGTCCAGGTAGCCATTTGATTAGCTGTTCAGGAGTCTAATGGCTTGGGGGTAGAAGCTGTTAAGAAGCTAAAAATAAACTTAAGAATGGGAAGTATAGAAATAGTGCACATAAAACAGATCTACCACTTATTAGACATACTTTCATAGAGAATGAAAGATCTATAACTTGCATTTCTATGATAATTGGGTCGGGTCATGTTCTGAAATTGTTCTGAGAACATTAAGAAAACTTTCCATAAAAACCACAACTTTAACATTCAGAGAACGTTCTAAGAATGTTATTTAAAAATATACATGCCATTCTCAGCATCAACAAAACTCTTATCCTCTATCTTGTTTTATGTGTTCAGGTGTGTTGGTGGCACCCACTGATTGGCCACACCTGATCTTAATCAGTGCTTTGTTCCTTTGAATGGGGTCTGTTTGAATAGACTAAAATGAGCAGCTTTGAATGCGTAAAAAACTTATGGCATGCTAGCTCCATTCTGGTGGCACAGTGGACTCATTCCATGGATAGAGAACAGAAGATTATAGGTTCAAATCTCACTGATGCCATGTCACAATAAAAAAAATGTGTTTGCATGTTTAGGCCTAATGCCTAAGGTAATTAATTTCCATGTGTCCTATCTGTGATTGGTTCAACAAAGTTAACTCAAAATGGGCTAGCAGTGTTATTAAAAGTCTTAATGAAATGTTCAATGAAAGTTTTTAGGAAGTTATTCAAAAACCTCCAAATAACCTATAATTTTCATTGTTAGTGTTAATAAAACCTCCCAGGAAAATCTCCAACGAACCAGAGTAAAACATTCTCAGAACCTCCCTGCAACCTAAAAATTAAAGTTCCCAGAACAGGCAACAATTTCACTTCTGTTCTCAGAATGTAAAAAAAAAATCAGTTTACCGGTCAGGAAATGCATGGCTTCGTTCCCACAACCAATGTGAAACCAAAAGCATACGTTCCCACAGCTTCCAAGAAACGAAATGTGCTAGCTGGGAGAGATTTTGTAATACTGTTCCATTATTACTTCTAATTTCCCTGGCAGCATTGCGTCTTTCACAGTCATGCTGATAAAGAGTACTTGGATCAGAACATTCATTTGCCAGAGTCATAGATCTCAACAGAAGGGGAGACTGAGTGTGTCAGAATGTGGCAGCTTGTCAAACAACCCGAGGGGCAATGAGAGAACTGTTTGGTGTAACTTGCTCCCAGAGAAATATGCAAAGTCATTTTTTTGATCGCATTCCAAATGATTTAGTTCTGTCTGTTTTATCTTCCCGTTCAAATTTCAACCAATTGTAGTACTTTACTTGCATAAATATTACTGGCCCTGTGTCGATGCAAAGAAAGTTACAAAACAAGTAGTTGGAAACATAGAAACGAGTGAGAGAAGTAAAGACAGAAAGAGATGGCGGAGTCTTGGCCAGTGAGGGGTGTCTCTGAGAAAGAAAGAAAAATACCAAGAGTGCCAAGACAGAAGGAATGCGAGAAATACACATTTAGTGTGAATGAAAGCACCGAGCTGCTTTGTAAAGCTCACTACGTCTAAACCGCATCTTAGCTGGATTTGAGAGTTTACCCTTCACTGAGGAGGGATTATGAGGCTCTGGCACTGTCAAGCTATTTGGATCGATGCTCCATTTTCTTTCCTACTCTCGATGTGCCATGATGAAAGTTTGACGGACAGGAGGATCCGCAATCATGTCTGAGCCGAGGAGATTGTTTCCATGGCGACAGGCAGCATCTGCGCAGGAACGTGTGGGCATGACAGGAGCTGTCACCTGCCCTCCCGTGTCGTATATTTTCATCGGGCGCACAGTGGAACTGTCAGTGTGACCACCACACTGTACTCCCTCTCTTTCACATGCTCTCAAACATACAGAAGCACACAGTCTCTCTCTCTCTCTCTCTCTCTCTCTCTCTCTCTCTCTCTCTCCTCTCTCTCTCTCTCCCTCTCTCTCTCTCTCTCTTTCTCTCTCTCTCCCCCCTCTCTCTCTTTCTCTCTCTCTCTCCCCCTCTCTTTCTCTCTCTCTCCCTCCCTCTCTCTCTCTCTCTCTCTCTCTCTCTCTCTCTCTCTCTCTCTCTCTCTCTCTCTCTCTCTCTCTCTCTCTCTCATTCAAATACACACAATAACCATATGTTCGAAAACATGTCACATTGTCTATGCATGTGCATCTGACCGGGTAAATTGAACGTGTTGATGTTCAATGCTCTCAGATACACGTAGATCAAATCAAAGATTAGCTTTTTACCTAAACATCTAACTGACATCACTGGACTCATATGAGAAAAAAAGCATGCAATTGCCATAAATAATTTACAAGCCAGGACTTCGAGAACTGACATATGGATGCTTCAGCAGAGTAACTTTGGACTAGCCTTTTATTACCAGACTGAATCCATGTAGGTAAACAGAATGTAAGCTCGCAAGACTTCCAGATGGTTGTACGAGGTTAACTTTGGACTCCCAATTAATCAAAATCCTATCTATTTTGACCCTCACCTCAATTGCTTTAAATTGCTTGTCTTTTTCTAAATACAAGGATGTAAAACAAAACTGACCAGTTTCTACAGGAGCAATATGGCAGAGCCTTACCTCATCACACTCTAGATGGAATATGTTGACAGGACTCTGCATTCTTAGAGTATCTACAATGAATTGTACCCCAGGGAGAATTCTTTTACATTTTAACTCTGGCGACATGGTTACAAAATGAACAGACAAACTAGTGATTGCTTTACTTGAAGTGACTTGTTACATTGTTAGGTTGCTGAATTGTAGAGATTATTTGCAAGCATTTATTCACTTTTTTCAACTTGCCTGGATTTGATTCACTTTAAACTAGAAATTGGTTGTGCAAGCAAGGGCATCGCTAGAAGTTTTGTCGGGCACATTAAATCATGTAAAATAAAGCAACTATTCCCATTCATTAAGCTATGTTCTGTTTTATCTATGCAACTGCTACTGTGAAATGTTTTATTTGCCACTATCTACAACAGTTTAAGTCACATCTTTTCGTATTGGCAAACTAGGTTGCCTTTTTTCTTCTCATTTTGGCAGAAAATGCAATCACACCTGTTAAAAAACAAAACAAGCAACCCCTTTCAAATGATCCAGGTTTGACAGATATCCACCTTAGATGGTCCATGGCGGTCAGTACGGGTATGAAGTACAGTTGACCGGACATTGCTGAATGCACCCTGAATCTAACACCCCCTCCAATTGAGCCAGATGTGAAAGACAACTGAAGAGGAATCCACCTGAGGGGGGTCAGTGTTTAGGCCTAACACTCAGACAGGACGATGCACCTGAGGGGGGTCAGTGTTTAGGCCTAACACTCAGACAGGACGATGCACCTGAGGGGGGTCAGTGTTTAGGCCTAACACTCAGACAGGACGATGCACCTGAGGGGGGTCAGTGTTTAGGCCTAACACTCAGACAGGACGATGCACCTGAGGGGGGTCAGTGTTTAGGCCTAACACTCAGACAGGACGATGCACCTGAGGGGGGTCAGTGTTTAGGCCTAACACTCAGACAGGACGATGCACCTGAGGGGGGTCAGTGTTTAGGCCTAACACTCAGACAGGACGATGCACCTGAGGGGGGTCAGTGTTTAGGCCTAACACTCAGACAGGACGATGCACCTGGACACCGGCGCGGCTACGCAACAGACGTGGCGTGTTCTTTGGCTGAAGAACCACTGAAGCGCGGCTCCGGGGTCGACGCCTCGCTAAATGGCACAACACACACACACACACACGGGAAGACACACAGAGGAGCGAAGGGTCTGACCCTATCTGATTTATAACGGCTGATACTGTTGAGCGTGACTCTGATAGATTGATTGCTGGGCTGGTTAGCATGGCAAACGCTCCCCTGGTTTCAGTGGGCTATAATAAAGGGGGCCATCTGTTGCCGCTGGAGATGCGAGGCCTACGTGCCGTGTGCCAAGACAGGAGAGGCTGTAATTGCGTCTGTTTGCCGTATGCAAGGCCCGCCGTTGCTCGTCATGGACGTGCTGGACGTAGTGTGTAAACAAGATGGGCCTGCTGCTGCTTTTCTTTCACCACGTAGAAGCCAACTCTGCCATATGTACTTCCTCGACACAAGAAAAATGGGTTAGACGGAATGGAAATATGTTACTCCGAGCTAAACATTTGAACATAATGTCAGAGAGCTTAGTCAACCTGCTAATATTCCCTGGCAAGAAGCAAATATAAAATTACTTACTAACACAAAGTCCTTATTCACCTTCACCCCTAGAATTTAGATTTTTTTAATGTACATCAAGCCAGGTATAGTTTTGTGGTTGTAAATTATTTAGGCAGGGCACTTTGCATGTACAGATCATGCTAATCGCTGTATCCAGGATTGATAGTACCTTTCACCCTACCTTCCCCTTTGTAGAGTGAATGTGAGATTATGGAGTCTGGCAACTCAAGTTTAGATCGGTAGTCATTAAGATTGTGAGGTTTAACATTGGAATAAAATCCAGGCTTTTATACCCTAGTCGATGAATTGATTGGTTGCAGAATACTTAGGGCACTTTGCATTCCACCGATGTAAAACAAATGCATGTTAACAAATCCATGTATGCAGGATAGTGACTAAGATTGCGGGGTTTAATACTGATATAAAATCCAGCCTTTTAGACCCTTGTCAATGTATTGATAATATTCTGTTTGACATGTTGCTTTCATTAACCAGAGGGTCTTTTTGCATGAAATCTGCCTGCCCTTCATGCAAATGACTACAGATCTGGCAACTCTCACCCGTCCCAACCCTCATCAATCCTCTGCACGGGACTAATCAACACTGTGGACAGATGACACTCAGAGGACATCCCCGCATCTACAGTGCCTTCAGAAAGTATTCATACCCCTTGACTTATTCCACATTTTGTTGTTACAGCCTGAAATCAAAATGTGTTAAATAGATATTTTTTTTATCTCACGCATCAACGCACGATACCTCATAATGACAAAGTGAAAATATGTTTTTAGAAATGTTTGCAAATGTATTGAAAAATTAAATACAGAAATATGTAATTTACATAATTATTCACATCCCTTAGTCAATACATGTTAGGATGACTTTTGGCAGTGATTACAGCTGTGAGTCTTTCTGGGTAAGTCTCTAAGAGCTTTGCACACCTGGATTGTACAATATTTGCACATGATTCCTTTTAAAATGATTCAACCTCTGTCAAGTTGTTTGTTGATCATTGCTAGACAGCCATTTTCAAGTCTTACCATTGATTTTCAAGCCGATTTTAAGTCAGAACTGTTACTCCAGTGTATATTGGTCTTGTGTTTTAGGTTATTGTCCTAACTGAAAGGTGAATTTGTCTCCCAGTCTGTTGAAAAGCAGACTGAACCAGGATTTCCTCTAGGATTTTGGCTTTGCTTAGCTCTATTCTGTTTCTTTTATCTTAAAAAATAACTCCCAGTCCTTGGTGATGACAAGCATACCCATAACATGATGCAGCCACCACTATGCTTGAAAATATGAAGAGTGTTACTCAGTAATGTGTTGTGTTGGATTTGCCCCAAACATAACGCTTTGTATTCAGGACACGAAGTTAATTTCATTGCCAATTTAGTGCCTTATTGCAAACAGGATGCATGTTTTGGAATATTTATTATTCTGTATGGTCTTCCTACTTTTCACTCTGTCATTTCGGTTAGTTTTGTGGAGTAATTACAATGTTGTTGATCCATCCTCAGTTTTCTCCTATCACAGCCATTAAACTCTGTTTTAAAGTCACCATTGGCCTCATGATGAAATACCTGAGTGGTTTCCTTTCTCTTAGGAAGGACGCCTGTATCTTTGTAGTGACTAGGTGCATTGATACAACATTCAAAGTGTAATTACTAACTTCACCATGCTTAAAGGGATAGTCAATGTCATTTTTTAAATGTATTTTACCCCATCTACCAATAAGTGCCTTTCTTTGTGAGGCATTGGAAAACCTCCTTGGCTTTGTGGTTGAATCTGTGTTTTAAATTCACTGCTCGACTGAGGGACCTTGCAGATAATTGTGTGTGGGTTACAGAGCTGAGGTAGTCATTCAAAAATCATGTTATACACTATTATTGCACATAGAGTAAGTCCATGCAACTTATGTGACTTGTTAAGCACATTTTTACTCCTGAACTTTTATAAGCTTGCCATAATAAAGAGGTTGAACACTATTTGACTCAAGAGATTTCAGCTTTTCATTTGTAATTAATTTGTAAACATTTCCAAAAACATAATTCCCCTTTGACATTATGGGGTATTGTGTGTAGTCCAGTGACACAAATTATCAATATAATACATTTTAAATTCTGGCTGTAACACAACAAAATGTGAAAAAGGTGTGAATACGTTCTGAAGGAACTGTACATCATTGACAAGATTGAAACCATATGAGCAAGGGAGAGAAAGGGCAAGAGTGGGGAAAGTGGAAAAAAAGAGAGCGAGAGAGAGGGAAATGAGAGAGCAATGGAAGAGAGCTATGCAAAAGAAAGGAGAGAGACGACCGCGTATAAATAATGAGTGATTAGAAGGAGAAAGAGGAGAAAGGAGAGATGGAGACAGAATGTGTGTGTGAGAAATGGATTAGCCCGTCCTCCAGTAATTAAGTCTCCCAGCTCCTCAGTCTTAAGTCTCTCACCACGTCTAATTTACTTTAGCCGCTTCACAGCCACATCCAGCAGAACCATTTAATTAGGCAGAATTTGTTTAGAATAATGAACCTTTCTTTGAAGCTTTACATTTGGTATTAGGTTAGGGAATAGCTTGTGGCAGTTGGTATTGTTTTTGTCCATATAAACCTGGTTGTTTTGTCAGGTATAGGATGGATTTTTTCAGGAAAGGTTGATTTATGCCACAATTTATACATTATATTGACCAGATACTATAGTGGCCACTTTTCAATTAAAATAAATGTCTTCAGAAATGGAAGGCAGTCTGGAGGAGGTCAGATGGGACCATTCTAGCCAATGAGAGTGCAGATATGCGTGTGAACAACAGGTACAAACAGTTTCCACTAGTTATCACAGCCACAAAGTCAAAATTGGCTATATCATAAATATTAATGAAAACAAAAATGTGTTTTGTGGTCATATTTTAAGGTTAGCAATGTGGTCAGGGTTAGAATCAACATTTTTTTTTTTATTAATTCTAGAAGTAGGCAGGGTTTATGACTTTGTGGCTGTGGTAACTAGTGGAGACCAGGCACAAATCCGATATAAATAGTTTTTTCTCAAAGTTGCTGGTATGTCACGTGTCCTACTTATATCAGTACACTCGTAACAACCTAATCATTGCAAAAACGTATATCCGATCAAATAAGCTACACGTATCATAAAACCAGAGGTAAAACGTACTTACAACTGAAGTCGTGAGTTTACATACACTTAGGTTTGAGTCATTAAAACTTTTTTCAACCACCACAAATTTCTTGTTAAGCTATAGTTTTGGCAAGTCGGTTAGGACATAACAGCAACATGGGCTGTTCACATCATACTGTCATCAGAACATCTCCTGTGAATCAGTTTGAGACCTTCACACAGAACCTGTCAACATATTCGCTCTGTCTATGTAGTCTACTGTATGTCTTCCCCTTAGAGTGGTTCTTGGTATGTTGCAGAATGCACTTCATGTTGTGTGTCTTTACTAGTTGACCTTGTGTATAGTATTCCTCTCACTTGTACCCTATAGTATAAGCAATAAAGAACACTATTTCTATGGAAAATCACCACAACGCGGGATGTAATGTAGTCAAGTACAGTCAAGATGTAGTCAAGTATTATATCTTCTCTCTGACACAATGTACACTACAGGACCAGTGGCGTGTACTCATGGATGCCAAGGGAAGCCAGGCTTCCCCCCGAAAATGTATTTTAATAATGTATCTTTCGTCTCTCTGTGTTTCACAATTTTACTTCAATTCGCAAGAGGCTTAATGTCTCACTGGAGAAAGCATCCGAGCGAGCGAAACAGCGCCCTTCTTTCTCAGGATGTGTTGCCCATGTATCTGAGGCTGTCTGGTAATTAAGAGTATGACATTGTTTTCACCCGTAGCATTGAATGCAAGGGAAGCCAGCGAGTATTTGGCCTCCTTTGATAAAAAAAAAAGTAATAATAATAGCCAATCAGCATTGAGCTACACTGAGTGAGCTCATCTGTGAATTTTCCTAAGCGGTCATGAACTTTCGTCAGCCGGTGATTGTCAAGCAAATAACTACCTGTCTCATGGTAATTGACCGTTAATTAACATAAACCCATTTAGCATCTCCTGGCTTCCACACAAGCCACTGATGCAGACCTTTGGAACGTATACATTTTAAAAGGTCTAATAAATCCATGTAATATAGCCTACACCTTCACAATAAATCCATTATTTATTTTAGACATGTCTAAAGAAACATGATATGAAGAAAATGTAGTCTATTTCAGAAGAACAGAATAGCATACTCTGAGTTGTCCTGATCTGGCTATGCCATATAGCTGTGGGCTACAGTAGGTCATTTAGCCGGCAAGATTTGCTTAGAATTCCGTGGAATTATTTTATATTATTTTATAGTATGAACAATACAACCGAACAAAGCTGAATAAAATAGAAAGGATATTTTCTCCAAACGACTTCAGGGAGTGCGCACATGTGGCTATTCTGTGTTGAGCGGTTTACAAAGAATAGGTACTCCTATATGCTTAATTTACATTTATTAATGTAACTGTAGTTGTTATACAAACGTTGGGCAATATGTTGATTTTTAATATATTGTAACGTTGCATGATGCGACTAATGATGATTTGAAAAAAGTTACTTGAAAGGCATGAGGTCTGCTTTGTTTTTTTGCACAGGCTGTACACACTTCGTCAGTCTCTCGTTCACAATTTGAGGAGCACTTGATAATGCCTCGAATTTCCCAGAGGCATCCC
Organism: Salvelinus alpinus; assembly: GCF_045679555.1. Classification (NCBI taxonomy): domain Eukaryota; kingdom Metazoa; phylum Chordata; class Actinopteri; order Salmoniformes; family Salmonidae; genus Salvelinus; species Salvelinus alpinus. The sequence continues at coordinate 36,778,754 of NC_092114.1, forward strand.
CTTTGTGTGGCCATAATGCACCCCAAAAAATCCATGCCTTTTACAGCCCTTCTCCCTGAGTGCTGCCTGCTCCGAAGCACCTCTCACTCACACAACTCTCCATCAGGTGATTGGGTCTTTCTCACAGGCTATAAGTGAAGACAGACACATAGGGGACTCAACTGCGCACATCCATATCCATATTGGAAGAACTGTCCACATTTACTTTTCGTCAGTCAACAAGATGAGTAGGCCTAATGAACAGTAGATGTCAATCTACTATCCCCCATAGTACAAAAGTTGACCCATTCTGTGCGAAAAATAATTATTCCAAACTTAGTCTGGGACAGTTGTGGGATGTGATAGATCCTAAATGAATACAACCACTAGTATCAAAAATATTTTTTACGCAATGAGGTTGGCGCAACAGATCAGAACGATTAGCTTAAAATGTTGATAAACTGTTAGGCTATTTCTTCACATTATAAGCACAGCGCGAATGTTCCATTTGCGGGAAAACAATTATTTTTCGCACATTATCATAAGTGACCACAAATGCGATTATGCATGTAATTCTTTTATTATTAAGGTGCATTTTTATGGTGAAAATTATCTTCTCCAAACTTGAAACTCACGTCCTGCTTATGTACAGTTGAAGTCGGAAGTTTACATAGCACACCTTAGCCAAATACATTTAAACTTAGTTTTTCACAATTTCTGACATTTAATCCTAGTAAAAATTCCCTGTCTTAGGTCAGTTAGGATCACCACTTTATTTTCAGAATGTGAAATGTCAGACTAATAGTTGAGAGAATTATTTATTTCAGCTTTTATTTATTTCATCACATTTCCAGTGGGTCAGAAGTTTACATACACTCAATTAGTATTTGGTAGCATTGCCTTTAAATTGTTTAACTTGGGTCAAACATTTCGGGTAGCTTTCCACAAGCTTCCCACAATAAGTTGGGTGAATTTTGGCCCATTCTGTCACGTTCCTGACCTGTTTTCCCTTGTTTTGTATTTATTTAGTATGGTCAGGGAGTGAGTTGGGTGGGTTGTCTATGTGTTGTTTTCTATGTTGGGGTTTTGTGTGTTCGGCCTGGTATGATTCTCAATCAGAGACAGCTGTCAATCGTTGTCCCTGATTGAGAATCATACTTAGGCAGCCGGGGTTTCACGTGTGTTTTGTGGGTGTTTGTTCCTTGTTAGTGTTTCGCCACACGGGACTGTCACGGTAGTTTCATTTTGTTATTTTGTATCGCATATTTGTTTTCGTGTTATTAAATTACCATGGAAACCAACCACTCTGCATATTGGTCCGATCCTTCTCGCCTCTCCTCGTCCGATGAGGAGGACGATATAGACTATCGTAACACATTCCTCCTGACAGAGCTGGTGTAACTGAGTCAGGTTTGTAGGCCTCCTTACTCGCACACGCTTTTTCAGTTCTGCCCACAAATTTTCTATAGGATTGAGGTCAGGGCTTTGTGATGGCCACTCCAATACCTTGACCTTGTTGTCCTTAAGCCATTTTGCCACAACTTTGGAAGTATGCTTGGGGTCATTGTCCATTTGGAAGACCCATTTGAGACCAAGCTTTAACTTCCTGACTGATGTCTTGAGATGTTGCTTCAATATATCCACATCATTTTCCTCCCTCATGATGCCATTTATTTTGTGAAGTGCACCAGTCCTTTCTGCAGGAAAGCACACCCACAACATGATGCTGCCACCCCCGTGCTTCACGGTTCGGATGGTGTTCTTCGGCTTGCAAGCTTCCCCCTTTTTCCTCAAAACATAACGATGGTCATTATGGCCAAACAGTTCTATTTTTGTTTCATCAGACCAGAGGACATTTCTCCAAAAAGTACGATCTTTGTCCCCATGTGCAGTTGCAAACCGTAGTCTGGCTTTTTATGACCGTTTTGGAGCAGTGGCTTCTTCCTTGCTGAGCGGCCTTTCAGGTTATGTCGATATAATACTGGTTTCATGGTGGATATAAATACTTTTGTACCTGTTTCCTCCAGCATCTTCACAAGGTCCTTTGCCGTTGTTCTGGGATTGATTCGCACCAAAGTACGTTCATCTCTAGGAGACAGAACGCGTCTCCTTCCAGAGCGGTATGACGGCTGCGTGGTCCCATGGTGTTTATACTTGCGTACTATTGTTTGTACAGGTAAACGTGGTATTTTCAGGTGTTTGGAAATTGCTCCCAAGGATGAACCAGACTTGTGGAGATCTACAGTTTTTTTTCTGAGGTCTTGGCTGATTTCTTTTGATTTTCCCATGATGTCAAGCAAAGAGGCACTAAGTTTGAAGGTAGGCCTTGAAATACATACACAGGTACACCTCTAATTGACTCAAATGATGTCAATTATCCCATCAGAAGCTTCTAAAGCCATGACATCATTTTCTGGATTTTTCCAAGCTTTCTAAAGGCACAGTCGACTTAGTGTATGTAAACTTCTGACCCACTGGAATTGTGATACAGTGAAATATAAGTGAAATAGTCTGTCTGTAAACAATTGTTGGAAAAATTACTTGTGTCATGCACAAAGTAGATGTCCTAACCGACTTGCCAAAACTATAGTTAGTTAACAAGAAATTTGTGGAGTGGTTGAAAAACGAGTTTTAATGACTCCAACCTAAGTGTTTGTAAACTTCCGACTTCAACTGTATTCAAGTTAGGCTCTATAGCCCTTGTAAAGCTAATTAATGTGCTTAATTTGAAGAAGTTATTTGTCCACTTTAGTTGTGATACAAACCTTATCAAAACATATAGGCCTATAGGCTAGGCTACATGAGGTGTGCGACTATGATTAGAAAAAGTCACAAAAAAAGGCATTGTTTCTTGTCTTACGCTGGGCATCATTCACACGTAATAATATATAATTCACAAGTGATAGGCTAATGTTGTCACCCATCAGACTATTCTAAATAATATATGTGTGAAATATTTTTTATTTAGAATGGAACATTACCATGCACCTGTCTCGAAACATACATGTCATCTCTGCACTTAAGTAGCGAATGGATGACGCTTTTCCCGTGGTTCATTTTCATGCCAGCCAGGTAGGCTATACTCCTGTTGTAAAGATAAGCAATGTGCTTAATATTTGCTTAATATTAGGAAAGTTTAGAAACAAATATACAGTGGGGCAAAAAAGTATTTAGTCAGCCACCAATTGTGCAAGTTCTCCCACTTAAAAAGATGAGAGAGGCCTGTAATTTTCATCATAGGTACACTTCAACTATGACAGACAAAATGAGAATTTCTTTTCCAGAAAATCAAATTGTAGGATTTTTAATGAATATATTTGCAAATTATGGTGGAAAATAAGTATTTGGTCACCTACAAACAAGCAAGATTTCTGGCTCTCACAGACCTGTAACTTCTTCTTTAAGAGGCTCCTCTGTCCTCCACTCGTTACCTGTATTAATGGCACCTGTTTGAACTTGTTATCAGTATAAAAGACACCTGTCCACAACCTCAAACAGTCACACTCCAAACTCCACTATGGCCAAGACCAAAGAGCTGTCAAAGGACACCAGAAACAAAATTGTAGACCTGCACCAGGCTGGGTAGACTGAATCTGCAATAGGTAAGCAGCTTTGTTTGAAGAAATCAACTGTGGGAGCAATTATTAGGAAATGGAAGACATACAAGATCACTGATAATCTCCCTCGATCTGGGGCTCCACGCAAGATCTCACCCCGTGGGGTCAAAATGATCACAAGAACGGTGAGCAAAAATCCCAGAACCACACGGGGGGACCTAGTGAATGACCTGCAGAGAGCTGGGACCAAAGTAACAAAGCCTACCATCAGTAACACACTACGCCGCCAGGGACTCAAATCCTGCAGTGCCAGACGTGTCCCCCTGCTTAAGCCAGTACATGTCCAGGCCCATCTGAAGTTTGCTAGAGAGCATTTGGATGATCCAGAAGAAGATTGGGAGAATGTTTGGTCAGATGAAACCAAAATAGAACTTTTTGGTTAAAACTCAACTCGTTGTGTTTGGAGGACAAAGAATGCTGAGTTGCATCCAAAGAACACCATACCTACTGTGAAGCATGGGGGTGGAAACATCATGCTTTGGGGCTGTTTTTCTGCAAAGGGACCAGGACGACTGATCCGTGTAAAGGAAAGAATGAATGGGGCCATGTATCGTGAGATTTTGAGTGAAAACCTCCTTCCATCAGCAAGGGCCATTGAAGATGAAACGTGGCTGGGTCTTTCAGCATGACAATGATCCCAACACACCGCCCGGGCAACGAAGGAGTGGCTTCGTAAGAAGCATTTCAAGGTCCTGGAGTGGCCTAGCCAGTCTCCAGATCTCAACCCCATAGAAAATCTTTGGAGGGAGTTGAAAGTCCGTGTTGCTCAGCAACAGCCCCAAAACATCACTGCTCTAGAGGAGATCTGCATGGAGGAATGGGCCAAAATACCAGCAACAGTGTGTGAAAACCTTGTGAAGTCTTACAGAAAACGTTTGACCTCTGTCATTGCCAACAAAGGGTATATAACAAAGTATTGAGATAAACTTTTGTTATTGACCAAATACTTATTTTCCACCATAATTTGCAAATAAATTCATAAAAAATCCTACAATGTGATTTTCAGGATTTTTTTTCTCATTTTGTCTGTCATAGTTGAAGTGTACCTATGATGAAAATTACAGGCACTTTTTAAGTGGGAGAACTTGCACAATTGGTGGTTGACTAAATACTTTTTTGCCCCACTGTATATGATAAACAGAGAGTAGCAGGAGCGTAAAAAGAGGGGTTGGGGGGGGGGGGCACACAATGCAAATAGTCCGGGTAGCCATTTGATTACCTGTTCAGGAGTCTTATGGCTTGGGAGTAAAAACTGTTGAGAAGCCTTTTTGTCCTAGACTTGGCACTCCGGTACTGCTTGCCATGCTTTAGTAGAGAGAACAGTCTATGACTGGCTGGGGTCTTTGACAATTTTTAGGGCCTTCCTCTGACACCGCCTGGTGTAGAGGTCCTGGATGGCAGGCAGCTTAGCCTCAGTGATGTTCTGGGCCGTACGCACTATCCTCTGTAGTGCCTTGCGGTCAGAGGCCGAGCAGTTGCCATACCAGGCAGTGATGCAACCAGTCAGGATGCTCTCGATGTTGCAGCTGTAGAACCTTTTGAGGATCTCAGGACCCATGCCAAATCTTTTTAGTTTCCTGAGGGGGAATAGGCTTTGTCGTGCCCTCTTCACGACTGTCTTGGTGTGTTTGGACCATTCTAGTTTGTTGGTAATGTGGACACCAAGGAACTTGAAGCTCTCAACCTGCTCCACTACAGCCCTGTCGATGAGAATGGGGGCGTGCTCGGTCCTCCTTTTCCTGTAGTCCACAATCATCTCCTTAGTTTTGGTTACGTTGAGGGATAGGTTGTTATTCTGGCACCACCCGGCCAGGTGTCTGACCTCCTCCCTATAGGCTGTCTCGTCGTTGTCGGTGATCAGGCCTACCACTGCTGTGTCGTCTGAAACTTAATGATGGTGTTGGAGTCGTGCCTGGCCATGCAGGTGTTGGTGAACAGGGAGTACAGGAGGGGACTGAGCATGCACCCCTGAGGGGCTCCAGTGTTGAGGATCAGCGTGGCAGATGTGTTACTACCTACCCTCACCACCTGGGGGCGGCCCGTCAGGAAGTCCAGGATCCAGTTGCAGAGGGAGGTGTTTAGTCCCAGGGTCCTTAGCTTAATGGTGAGCTTTGAGGGCACTATGGTGTTGAACGCTGAGCTGTAGTCAATGAATAGCATTCTCACGTAGGTGTTCCTTTTGTCCAGGTGGGAGAGGGCAGTGTGGAGTGCAATAGAGATTGCATCATCTGTGGATCTGTTTGGGCGGTATGCAAATTGGAGTGGGTCTAGGGTTTCTGGGATAATGGTGTTGATGTGAGCCATTACCAACCTTTCAAAGCACTTCCTGGCTACAGACGTGAGTGCTACGGGTCGATAGTCATTTAGGCAGGTTGCTTTTGTGTTCTTGGGCACAGGGACTATGGTGGTCTGCTTGAAATATGTTGGTATTACAGACTTAATCAGGGACATGTTGAAGATGTCAGTGAAGACACCTGCCAGTTGGTCAGCACATGCCCGGAGCACACGTCCTGGTAATCCGTCTGGCCCTGCTGCCTTGTGTATGTTGACCTGTTTAAAGGTCTTACTCACGTTGGCTACGGAGAGCGTGATCACACAGTCGCCTGGAACAGCTGATGCTCTCACGCATGCCTCAGTGTTGCTTGCCTCGAAGCGAGCATAGAAGTGATTTACCTCGTCTGTAGGCTCGTGTCATTGGGCAACTCGTGGCTGTGCTTCCCTTTGTAGTCTGTAATAGTTTGCAAGCCCTGCCTCATAAGAGGAGCGTCGGAGCCGGTGTAGTATGATTCAATCTTAGCCCCGTATTGACGCTTTGCCTGTTTGATGGTTCGTCGCAGGGCATAGCAGGATGTCTTGTAAGCTTCCGCGTTAGAGTCCCGCACCTTGAAAGCGGCAGCTCTACCCTTTAGCTCAGTGCGAATGTTGCCTGTAATCCATGGCTTCTGGTTGGGGTATGTACGTATTGTCACTGTGGGAACGACGTCCTCAATGCACTTATTGATAAAGCCAGTGACTGATGTGGTGTATTCCTCAATGTCATCGGAAGAATCCCGGAACATGTTCCAGTCTGTGATAGCAAAGCAGTCCTGTAGTTTAGCATCTGCTTCTCATGACCACTTTTTTTATAGACCGAGTCACTGGTGATTCCTGCTTTAATTTTTACTTGTAAGCTGGAATCAGGAGGATAGAGTTGTGGTCGGATTTACCAAATGGAGAGCTTTGTACGGGTGATCTAGAATTTTTTTCCCTCTGGTTGCACATGTTGATGGAAATTTGGTAGAACTGATTTAAGTTTCCCTGCATTAAAGTCTCCGGCCACTAGGAGTGTCGCCTCTGGGTGAGTGGTTTCCTGTTTGCTTATTTCCTTATACAGCTGACTAAGTGCGGTCTTAGTGCCAGCATCTGTCTGTGGTGGTAAATAAACAGCCACGAAAAGTATAGCTGAAAACTCTCTAGGCAAGTAGTGTGGCCTGCAATTTATCACAACATACTCTACTTCAGGCGTTCAAAATCTAGAGACTTCCTTAGATTTCGTGCACCAGCTGTTGTTTACAAATATGCACAGACCGCCCACCCTCGTCTTACCGGAGTGTGCTGTTCTATCCTGCCGGTGCAGCGTGTATCCCGCTAGCTGAATATCCATGTCGTCATTCAGCCATGATTCCGTGAAACATAGGATATTGCAGTTTTTGATGTCCCGTTGGTAGGATATTCATAATCGTACCTCTTCTAGTTTATTGTCCAATGATTGCACGTTGGCGAGTAGTATTGACGGTAACGGCAGCTTTCCCACTCGCCTTTTTCGGGTCCTGACCAGGCATCCGGCTCTGGTGTGTGTACAGCAGCAGAGGCTATGTTGTTCTCCAAAGGCTGCACAAGTGTTTTTGTCTGTCATTCTGCTTTAGTAGTGTACCTAAAGTCTACTATTCATAAACAGTATATGCTACAGTATGCTACAGTATACTCACTCTCTATCTCTCTCTCTCTCTCTCTCTCTCTCTCTCTCTCTCTCTCTCTCTGTTGTCTGTCTTTAGTAATGCACACAGCACAGTGGTTGCTACATTCTTTCATCTTTGTCCTTTTTCTTCATTGGTGCACCTGTATTGCTCATCAACAGTAGTAGCCAATTCTGTCATTCCGCTTTAGTAGTGTACCTAAAGTCTACTATTCATAAACAGTAGATGCTACAGTATGCTACAGTGTACTGTCTCTCTCTCTCTCTCTCTCGTCTGTTCTCGGTCTTTAGTAATGCACACAGCACAGTGGTTGCTACATTCTTTCATCTTTGTCCTTTTTCTTCAGTGGTGCACCTGTATTGCCCATTAACAGTAGTAGCCAATTCCCCTTATTGTTTTCTCTCCACCCTCTGTAGTTGCTCACAAACAGTACCACAGGGGTAGAAAACTATTTTCCTGGAGTGCTGCAGGTACTGCAGGATTTTGTTCCAACATAGGCACCACATCTGACCAACTGAGCTAATTGATCAGTTCAGTGATTGCCTAAATTCAACACACACAGAACATGGGTAAATTCCACTGATATACATGTCTTTGATACATTCTCTCTTCTATGTCTCTTCTTCTTCAGTGGTGTACATGTGCTGCTCACGGGACACTTTCCGGATGCTGATGGTACAGTTTTGGAGGGAGGGCTTGCCCCCGGAGGACTATGCTTTCTTCTTCATCGACCTGTTCGGCCACAGCCTGAGGAAGCGTCCCGCTAGGCCCTGGTACAGAGGAGACGCAGACGACCACGCCGCTGAGAAGGCCTTCAGGGTGAGAGGGAGATGACAGAGGGATGGATGAGGGAGGTCTGTAGGAACGAAGGGAGGGGTAGATTGAGTAGGGGGTATAGGAGATGAATTTAATGGGATTTAGTGGGGATGGCATCTTTGGGTCCGGGAAAAGCACTTTAATCGGATGTATTACTGTCATTACACTGCAGTTATGAGTGAGATTTGACTGGTATGAAGGAGGGATGAGAGAATTGTTTTATTTTATTTAACTCTACTTTTACCAGATAGCCTAATAAAGAGGAATGTAGGGGATATAGGAGAGGAATTTAGTTGGATACTGTACTGTAGTTATAAGTGATATTATAAAGGCAGGGAGGGTAAATGAGTGATGACTGAGCAGCAGATAAGAGAAAAAAGGCATCAGTCATGCAGCTGTATTGGTAGGTAATGAGAGGTACATGATACATTTTGAGAATATTATGAAATAGGACGTTTTATCGCAAGTTCAAGGAAATAGCACTAACCCAGTAAAAAATTGGAGAGTGGTTGCCTAAACATGCATCTTTTTTTCTGTGATATATATATACCTTTTTCAAGAGAGAAATGGATGAGAGACTAAGGAATGAGGAAAAGGAATGACTGAGGAACAAAGGACTATGGCAAAAATGTAACCAAACATACCAGCTGTAGCGTATCTTCCATTACACTGTCAGATAGAGTAACACTGAGTGAGGAATACAGGGTGTTAAGCATTCAGATGACTTGTCTTGATGACAGTACCCAGACAGCAAAACTATTACGGCCCAAATCCAGTCCACATCTACAATGTTACAGCCAGTTATAACTTGGTATTTCGGTCAATTAACCCAAGCTACTCCATTTTCCCGGCATACTAAACCATTTGACAAAACAAACTTGCAGAGTGAATTGAAGTTATGTTTGTCTCTCTGGCGGACAGATGCAAATAGATGCAAGCTGCACCACACTACTGGGGGAAAAACGTGCATCTCAAGGGGTAGGCCAGCTTTGTACAGCGCTGTCAGCATGTTTTCTCACCCTAAATAGCCATGTACTGTAGTCTGTACTGTAAATCAAATATTTTTCACTCCTTCACAAATAAAATCTAAAGCTTCGTTAGCATACTTACTGTGTAGTACACGCTTACAAAAAAAGGTGCTAACTGGAACCAAAAAGGGTTCTCCTATAAGGACAGCCAAATAACCTTTTGGAACCCTTTTTTCTAAGAGTGTACAGCATAAAGTTTGGTAGGATTGTTAGATTTTTGCAGAATGCATGCTCTGAACATTATCGCCACATTCCTAAATTACAGCCATGTTTTTACTCACAAGCTCGTGGGAGATCGGGCCCCTCGTTTTAGAAGTGTCATATGTAGCACAGAGCCTATTCGTCATACATTCCTAATTATTACATCGATAGAATATGTCTCACGTCCTGAGCATTATAGATTGCCTAAATGTATACAGCCATGTTAAATGACTAGTTACTTGGTCTATGGACAGTATGTACAGTTCAGCGGGTAATCTTTTGATTGCCGTCTACAATACAAGAAGAAGAGTGAGCAAGAAAAATGAATAAAAATAGATCGGAAAATTGAAAGAAGGCAGCAGCATGTTACAAAGATGTAGTGAATGTTTTGAACATGTAAAAATACAGGAAAAAGGAGAAAAGGATGATGAGTCGGAAGTAGGGTAGGGAAACAGTATCCACACTAGCATACCACTTAACCTCCTAGACTAGAGTCTAAGCCTCTAGATGGCGATATGTACTAACTTATGGAATTGTTTTACGATGGTAATTTGCCTACCCAGACTCCTTGCTCTGGCTAAACGCTACACCACACCCACGGACGTTAGTTTCTCTTCATCAATGACTTCCTTCCCAACGATTTCTAGATTGAAAACACATTCTAGTCCCAAAAACCGATGGGTTGGGCCAACTATATTAATTTGGGGACATGTTGAAACACACATGAAACATTTATGGACATTTAGCTAGTTTGCTGTTGCTAGCTAATTTGTCCTGGAAAATAAACATTGGGTTGTTATTTTACCTGAAATGCATATAGTCCTTTTTTTTTGCTGGATCTTTGTCGAATTTTGACCCATGTTGAGTCATACAAAATATTTTCTAGTTTGTTTTTCTCCTTGTTCATTCTTCTTTTTCTTAGGATTTTTACAATTTAAAATATATCTGTGAGCAGCAATGAACGAAGTTCATAAGATGTCAGAAAGGACACAAGATCAGTTGGATAACAAAGCAGGCACTCTATCGTGTAGGAACTACCTTCCTTTATGTGCCATCATGAGACAAATACAAAATCTGGAGTGAATCTGACTATGGTTCATGAAGAGAAAATTATTTTGAGAATTAGCATTACATATGCAAAGAATGAGTTGCTAGTAGTTTCCTTGTTTTTCAAGATGGCAATACCAAATTCATTGTGGTTTTTGAAGTATTTGTAGCATATCTTAGCATATGTACTAATATGCATCTACTAGAATAGTGTAGCCATCAACGTTATTTTCACAATCTCTTTAGGGACAATTGTGATGAGTTCAAAGACTAAATTTGGAGTGAATCTGACTTTTAGTCCATGAGAAGATTTTCACATAATCAAAAGTGAATTGTTAATAGTTTCCTTATTTTTAAAGATATCAATGCCAAACATGGTTCATCATGGTAATGTCTTTGACGATCCTAAAAAGTTCCAAGTTGTTAAGTTGATTTACAGAGGAGTGGATTTACAAAGGATTTAAATGGACATGTAAAATCCGATTTCCTGATTTATCAATAACTCAGCTATCTCTTAACCAATGCCATAGCTCAAACTAAGTTAAGAGATTTACCATGGTCATACATACTGAATTTGGTGTTATTTGGACTTGTGTTTTTCAAAGATTTTCCAAAAGTTCCAAGATGGAGGAAAGTCTGTCCTGATGGACCTTATGTGTTCTTGAGGCAAATTTGTTCAGCATGAGGAAAGACCGCTACATGCAAAGTTCCAAGTCTCTAGGTCATACAGGGCGGTGGATATGAGGGTTTAAGTGAGACTGCTTATAACAACGCCACCTATTGGCCAATTGGTGCAATTTTATTTGTATTTTTTTCACAGCTTTGCTGTGAACCCCTAATTACAATGAGACGGAGGAGTTGACGAGTGTTTGTACAATATCTAACATGAGACTATGGCAATGTGTATGTCATAATCTATATCTTATGTTATTGCCTTTTTCTGACTGGTTGTCATTCATTTTTCTTGACAGAGTGTGAAGATCCTGACCTACAAAGAGCCACAGAACCCAGAGTACCTGGAGTTTGTGTCCAACCTGAAGACGGACGCATTGAACATGTTCAACTTCACCGTAGAAGACTCACTGGTAAGTGGGGATGGCTGATTGGTTGCTTGACTGGTTTGTTGGTTGATTGACAGGCATTGGGAGGTCAGATTTTATATTTATTTTTTTTATTTCACCTTTATTTAACCAGGTAGGCTAGTTGAGAACAAGTTCTCATTTACAATTGCGACCTGGCCAAGGTAAAGCAAAGCAGTTCGACACATACAACAACACAGAGTTACACATGGAGTAAAACAAACATAGAAAAATAAGTCTATATACAATGTGAGCAAGTGAGGTGAGATAAGGGAGGTGAAGGCAAAAAAAAGTCCATGGTGGCGAAGTAAATACAATATAGCAAGTAAAACACTGGAATGGTTGATTTGCAGTGGAAGAATGTGCAAAGTAGAGATATAAATAATGGGGTGCAAAGGAGCTAAATAAATAAATACAGTATGGGGATGAGGTAGATTGGATGGGCTATTTACAGATGAGCTATGTGCAGTGATTTGTGAGCTGCTTTGACAGCTGGTGCTTAAAGCTAGTGAGGGAGGTAAGAGTCTCCAGCTTTAGTGATTTTTGCAGTTCGTTCCAGTCATTGGCAGCAGAGAACTGGAAGGAGAGGCGGCCAAAGGAAGAATTGGCTTTGGGGGTGACCAGTGAGATATACCTGCTGGGGCGTGTGCTACGGGTGGGTGCTGCTATGGTGACCAGTGAGCTGAGATAAGGTGGGGCTTTACCTAGCAGAGACTTGTAGATGACTTGGAGCCAGTGGGTTTGGCGACGAGTATGAAGCGAGGGCCAGCCAACGAGAGCGTACAGGTCGCAGTGGTGGGTAGTATATGGGGCTTTGGTGACAAAACGGATGGCACTGTGGTAGACTTCATCCAATTTGTTGAGTAGAGTGTTGGAGGCTATTTTGTAAATGACATCGCCGAAGTCGAGGATCGGTAGGATAGTCAGTTTTACGAGGGTATGTTTGGCAGCATGAGTGAAGGATGCTTTGTTGCAGAATAGGAAGCCGATTCTAGATTTAATTTTGGATTGAAGATGTTTAATGTGAGTCTGGAAGGAGAGTTTACAGTCTAACCAGACACCTAGGTATTTGTAGTTGTCCACATAATCTAAGTCAGAACCGTCCAGAGTGGTGATGCTGGACGGGCGGGCAGGTGCGGGCAGCGATCGGTTGAAGAGCATGCATTTAGTTTTATTTGCATTTAAGAGCAGTTGGAGGCCACGGAAGGAGTGTTGTATGGCATTGAAGCTCGTCTGGAGGTTTGTTAACACAGTGTCCAAAGAAGTGCCAGAGGTATACAGAATGGTGTCGTCTGCGTAGAGGTGGATCAAAGAATCACCAGCAGCAAGAGCGACATCATTGATGTATACAGAGAAAAGAGTCGGCCCGAGAATTGAACCCTGTGGCACCCCCATAGAGACTGCCAGGGTTGGGCAACTGGCGGCCCGCTGGCCCCCCTTCTGTAGGCCCGCTGACCAATAAAAAAAATCTAACCAAAGAATATTTTGGAACTCAGTCGTGGCCCAACTTACTGTTGAGAGTTATAACAATATAATACAATAAAAGGTTATAATAATAAAAGGTGCAATTTCAAAATTTGGTTGTGCATCAGCAGTCACTCAATTATCCCATGTCAGCAAATTATTTTTTAGATTGATACGTTAGCCTAGCGGCCAGCTATCTAAACGTGTAGTAAGCATGGTCGAATCCCCAACCGGGGTGGGGCCCATTGATCATCAGTTATCATATTAAAAACAGCGAAATCTTTCCCTCAGCCCCATGGCAAAATGTGTAGAATTACAGGAAATGAACTTGTTAGGGCTGCAAGCCCGACACCGGTACACTTATGACAACATCCAGCTCAAGTGCAAGGCGCGAAATTCAAAATCTATTTTTTTTAAATATTTAACTTTCACACATTAACAAGTCCAATACAGCATTTGAAAGATAAACATCTTGTGAATCCAGCCAACATGTCCGATTTTTTAAATGTATTACAGCAAAAACACCACGTATATTTATGTTAGCTCACCACCAAATACAAAAGAGGACAGACATTTTTCACAGCACCGGTAGCATGCAGGTAGCATGCACAAAGCCAACCTAACTAACCTAGAACTAACCTAAATAACCTAGAAAAAACTACCTCAGATGACAGTCCTATAACATGTTACACAATAAATCTATGTTTTGTTCGAAAAATGTGCATATTTGAGCTATAAATCAGTTTTACATTACTGCTACCATCATAGCTACAGTCAGAAATCGCACGGGAGTAGCCAGAGTAAATACAGACACCAACGTCAACTACCTAATTACTCATCATAAAACATTTCAGAAAAATATATGGTGGATAGCTAATGAAAGACAAAGATCTTGTGAATACAGCCAATATTTCCGATTTTTGAAGTGTTTTACAGCGAAAACACAATATATCATTATATTAGCTTACTACAATAGCTAACACACAGCAGCATCTATTCAAGACAAACGGTAGCGATAGCACAGTTCGACAGATATATGAAATCTCATCCCAAATTGGGTCCTTATCTTTGTTGATCTTCCATCAGAATGTTGTACAAGGTGTCCTTTCTTCAGAACCGTCTTTGTTTGGATCCAGAACTAACTATTTCCCTCTTGAATTAGCAAGCACACTGGCCGTGCGGCGCTAACCTCTCCTTCTTGAACAAATTCCTCCAAAGCATCACGTCTAAAGTCCCGAATAAATTTCAATAATATAATTAAACTATATTGAAAAAACATACTTTAGGATGATATTGTGACATGTATCAAATAAAATCGAAGCCGGAGATCATATTCACCTATAACGACGGTTTTCCAGGAGGCGACTCCAGGTCCAACTTCGCGCCTTCCAAAAAAAAATAATGGCGCATCCCTCACTCCAAGAGGTTGTATTCAATCCCAGAACGAGATAATCAAGTCATTTCTGCTCTCACTTCCGCATGACACCCAGGGGAAGGTGTATGACGTGTTTCTACAGTCCTAAGTGACATGCCCTTTTATAGACAAGCTCTTGAAGAGAGACATCGCTTTTGGAAATCTCACTTCCGGATAGGAAATGGGCTGTAAAAAGAGTTATGTTTCACTTAGAGAAATAATTCAAACGGTTTTAGAAACTAGAGAGTGTTTTCTATCCAATAGTAATAATAATATGCATATTGTACGAGCAAGAATTGAGTACGAGGCCGTTTGAAAATGGGCACCTCTTTCCAGTTATTCAATACGCCCCCTGCAGCCATAACAGGTTAACATTTTTGGTTTTCGCTGTCATGAAGGGGATTGCTAAAATGTTTTGCTCGCAGGGTGGGTAACTGGCTCACTGTTACCGATGTGGGCCCAAACTGTACCGCCTCTACCTGCCTTCACAATGCATGACCTTTCAAAGGCTGTTGGGACAAGAGAGGACATCCAAGAGGGTGTAGAATTTTCATGATTTTCCCTCAGTCCTAATGGATCTCATGGTAAAAAAACATAGGTAGGTCTATTCTTTGCCAATACGGATGTTCTGCAATGTGATGTGTGTAACACTAGTCCTTAAATGGTATTTGAATCGCAACCGTAGATATGGAATATTGTCATTTGATGCACCATTGTCAACGATTTAATTCGGTCCTATGAGGATTGGACGGAAAATTGTACGATAGACTGCTATAGTAATTCCTCATTGTCCCCACTACAGATCCTTGGGTTGTCCCATTCCATCTACAGGGTTTACTGGATAAATGTTGCTTGTATGAGTTATTCAGGGCAGAGCATGCCATTTAAGCTTCTGGTGACTTAAATGGGGTGGTTAAGACTCTGGCCCCTCATATATCAAAAAACACCTTCACAATTTCCTTTACCCTCTCTTTTCTCCTCTCCCACTCTTTCTCTTTATTTAGATAGTTTTGCTCTCTCTCTCTCTCTCTCTCTCTCTCTCTCTCGCTCTCTCGCTCTCTCTCTCTCTCTCTCTCTCTCTCTCTCTCTCTTCTTTCCTGTTCTAAAACCAGCTGTAATTATTTATATAAAGGTGAAGATTGGAGTCTATGCTTTGAATCTACACCCTTAGAAAAACCAAAACGTTTTTTGGAGTTGAACCCTTTGAAGAACCCTTTTTGGTTCCAGGTAGAACCCTTCTACCTGGAACCCAAAAGGGTTTTACCTGGAACCAAAAAGGGTTCTCCTATGTGGACAGCTGAAGAACCCTTTTGGAACCCTTTTTGTGTAGAGAATTAACATTCTGGCGTTTTGCCTTCTGGCTCTGGCTGGATTTGCTAGTATAGAATTACCTTAATTACTAGTATGCAAATATCAAACTGTAAGTATAGGTGTTGCATTTTTAAACTCCAGTATTTTAAAGTCAGTCAGCGATCGCTGTGGGACATCTAGAAATGGTAATTTCCTTGCACTTGGTTTGCACAATCCCTAAGTATGATTGTCAAGTAAAATTACAACTTAATTAGACTGTTGTCTTGCAACAGATTTAGATGTTCCACTTAAATGCTAAATTCTGCATGTTGGGACATGCAGTTCTGGTAACCATTGCTATAATAAATGGTTAGCTATGCATTCATTAAAAAAACAGTGTTATTTTTGGCTATGCTAATATAGTATAGGTTATAGAACCGATAACAAGCTCTCAATGTGATATACTGTACAGAAGCATCTTGCAGAAATTAAACTTGGCTGAATGCCAGTGGCTTACTGCTTTTTCTGTCTCTGAGAATCCTGGTGTTGAAACAGACAGTAGTAGCATTCATGAATCTCCTGCGTCACCCTGTTTTCTAAGTGGATTATTGGGCTTGCTAGAGTGTATATTTTCCACACAAACCTGGCTTTCGATGGATGAAGTTATGCCACAGGTCTTTTTACACTGCAAACAGGGATTTATCTGTCAAATAGAGCATATTGAGTTACATATCTCCCCTTGGGAAGATTTTGGGGATCTTTTTTGGTGTGTGGCATCATGTTGTTTATGGAAAATAACAAACTGTTGCTTTATAGCCACTGCTGGGTTCAATGTCAGTGAGCTAAGGTTGTTGGAAAGTCTCTCACAGACTCTCATAAGCATGGTGGGGCTGAGCTAATTCGAGTGATAGGGCTGTGTGTCACACTCCAGTGTCTCTAGTCTCAGCCCAATCAATGGCCCCTCAGTTAGGAAGCTAGCGAGCTGGTCACTAATTAGCGCAGCAACAGTCCAGGAAAGGTAGAAAGTTACGCTTCCCCTCTCATTTGGCACTTAGGAAAACTTGATGATATCCTAATTGCCATAGCAACACGGATCCGATGTAGAAATGTCAGCCATTATTGCACAGTGTACTTGAACAGCCCTGCTTATTACACTAGGAGACGGGGGTTAAAGTTCAGGCTAAACATCTATGTGGATTTGTCAGCTCGTGAAAGCAGTTCCATGCATCTTTAGATCACATTGCATTTGTGCGGTAGACATAGTAAGTTTCACCTAAATACACAAATTGAAATGTCTCTATGAACATTTTGTAAATTACACGGTTTGTGCAAGACATTCATTGTGTGAAACCATGTCAAGGTATATAAATGATGTTATTATGTTTGAGTTGTGGGTGGTAATAGAGTGATTGTGAGGTGTAGGGGGAGTGTGGGTGTAGAGACCTGCCTGGCTAAAATTCAGGGTTTTCCTCTGTAAGAGAGCTTAAATTGGTACTCAACGTCCCTAGGTGGTGCCTGCTAAAGTGCTGAACGAGAGATGTGGGGAGCAGGCGCTCCACCTTTATTTGAGCCAACGAGGGATGGAGTGTGGGGACGGTTGTTTGTTCAGGGGCCAGCTCATGTACCTGTGTCTGTCTGTGTCTCCCTACCTGCCTGTTAAAGGTCCAATGCAGCCATTTTCATCTCAATATCAAATCCTTTCTGGATACAATTAAGTACCTAACTGTGATTGTTTTCAATTAAAATGGTAAAAATAAACAAAAATAGCTTCTTAGCAAGAGCAATTTCTCAAGCAAGAATTGTACTAGGACTGTCTGGGAGTGGCCTGCAGACTAGCAGTTATTGGCAGAGAGGTTTGGAACTCTCTTTCTTATTGGTCTATTAACCAATTTACCGTGATGTCACCAGACAGGCCAAAACCCCATCCCACCAAAAAGTTCTAACACTAAAAGGGCATTATCGTCGTTTTCACAATTTCACAGTATTATTCTAACTTTATAGTGTGGAAGAATGTATAAAGCACAGAGAAATCACGTTTTTGACTGCACTGGGCCTTTAAGCCACATTTATGGTAGAAAGGTGGCGTCCTGGTGAGTCACAGACACAATTCTGTGCAACTCCACTGTGGCCAACACCTACTTCATTTTGTCTGCTTTGCCGTCACATCTGTCTGCAACTCACCAGGACGAAACTTGCCTTTTCTAACATAAATTTGGCTTTTGTCTGTCTGTCCGCCCGTTAGTCCGTCCGTCTGTCCTTCTGTCTGTCTTTTACCAGTGAACAGCTCTCTCCATATCCTAAGCTTTATTTTTCTCTCTTCCATGTGTCTGTACTGGGCTTGAATCAGTCCACCTGGCCACTGTTTTTGGCATATTAAGTCTTTCAGCCCCCCAACACTTTAAATGCCCATATTGGAAGTTATTTTTCTCACCCCTACAACTAATTCTGCATGCTTTGGAGATTCATTATAGATTCATAGTTTCATTATTAAACTCCTTCATATCTTCATCTCTTGTTACCTGTGGGCAACAACGGCAGCATCTGTCAAAATACCTACCACAGCACGAGTCACTAAAATCCAATCACTACTGTACTTATTGATAATACACACTGAATCCCACAACATGTACAGAGTAAAAGGTCAATTTAAATAGAAACAGACAGAGAAGAGAACTGGCTAAATACGCATAATGTTTGTTTATATTAAGCTTATGTTTGATTAATGTATGAAGGAATAGTTGGTTGGTTGGATGGGTGGGTGTAGAGTTTGTCGGCAATGTTTTAGCTAACATTGCTTGGATTTTATGGTTTGCTGGTGGATGGGTGGGAGGATGGATGGATGGATGGATAGATGGCTGGCTGGCTGGATGAACGACAGGTAGCCTTGTGGTTAGAGCGTTGGACTAGTAACCGAAAGGTTGCAAAATCAAATCCCCGAGCTGACAAGGTAAAAATCTGTCATTCTGCTCCTGTACAAGGTAGTTTACCCACTCTTCCTAGGCCGTCATTGTAAATAAGAATTTGTTCTTAACTGACTTGCCTAGTTAAATAAAGGTAGAATAAATGGACATACAGTCAAGTCCAGAATTATTGGCACCCTTGATAAAGATGAACAAAAAGACTGAATAAAATAAATAATACAAATTGTATCCTCCCAAAAGCATTTTTATTTTAAACTAATACAATTGCTCAGGGAAAGGTCCTGGGACTCTTCTTAAAGGTCAATGGCATCATGAACCTTACCCAGTACCTGGACATTTTAGCCAAAAACCTGTTTGCCTCGGCCAGAGGGCTGAACATTGTAGGCAAGTGGATCTTCCAGCAAGACAATAACACATACAAATCCACAAAGAAATTGTTAATTGACCAGAAAATCAACATTTTGCAATGGGCATCACAGTCTCCGGACTTGATCTGAAAAGATTGTGGAGGAATGGTCTAAGATCCCTCCCAAAGTGTTCTGTAGTCTCATAAAACATTTTAGAAAAAGTGTCAGTGGCGTTATCTTCGCAAGGTGAGGTATTGAAAGGTATTGAAAACAGGGGTGCCAATACATTTGACCCCTATCTTTTTAAGATAAAGAATTATTACTTGTTAAACAAAATCTCTTTCTCTGACATTTTTCTTTAGCACACGCTATAGCTCATTATTTCTATTATTTATTTCATACAGTCTTTTTTTCTCATCTTTTATCAAGGGTGCCAACAGTTCTGGACCTGACTGTAGATGGCTTGAATTATGATTCAGTGAAAGATACGAAGCTACTCAGAGGATATTCCAGTGGACTGTGCCATTTACAGCGTCGTCAAGGTTCATTTACAGGGCTTCTCCAGCTGTCCCAAGTCCGCAGTGGGAGGTTAGACATATTTCTAACCACAGGGGAATAGGATCTATTTCTCCATGTCTGAGTGGTGTGGGGATATGGCCAATTTTGGCCCAATGTAAATCAAAGCTCCTAGTCTGGGCTCTAACTCAAACAAATACAGGTTTTACTTATGAGCCTGTGTTAGGCATTCTGTAATAGTTCATATTTATAGTTACACAGTTACATTCGGGGCCAGTAAATAATCCCTATGTCAGCGTGAACTCTTTCAAGGTCCATTCAAGACACACAGTCGTGCTTACAAACACAGAGTAACATACAGGCTTGACTCTGGCTCACACACACACACACGCACACAAACATGTAGACAAACACACACACACACACACACACACACACACACACACACACACACACACACACACACACACACCCTTACACGCACAAACAAACACACTGTTATGGATACTCTCAGACACACTCAGACGTGTGTCTGAGAGAGGTAGAGGACTAAAAAGTGAATGGAAAGATAGACAGGTAGAAAACAAGTAACAATAAACAGATGAAGAGGAGAGAACAGCAGATGGTATGAGAGTGGATATAACAAGATTTGATGACGATCCTCCTCCCTCCATCTTTCTAGACGAACCTGATAGCAGGAGGCTTCTATGACGGGGTAATGCTTTACTCTCAGGCCCTGAACGAGACCATGGCCGAGGGAGGGGGCCGGCCGCGAGGGGACATCGTCACCAAGAGGATGTGGAACCGCACGTACCACGGTGAGTCAATGCAGATACACACACACAAACAATGCCCGTATCAATACAATATTCCAAACTTATTTTGCAGTAGTGCCATACCATCCATTTGACATTATATGGTTGATTTTGGTCAGATCACTATTTAGCTCACTTTAAGGCCTGTGCATTGGACAGAAAATGTCACCCATCATCTGTACACTTTTGGAAAAAAAGGTGCTATCTAGAACCTAAAGAGTTCTACCTGGAACCAAAAAGGGTTCTCCTATGGGGACAGCCGAAGAACCCTTTTGGAGCCCTTTTTTCTAAGAAGTATACATATAGCTTACACAATGAGATAGATGCCACAATATGCTGTACAAAATGTTACAATAACATGATATTATTATGTGATTAATCCCACATAAAAAATACTATGGTATACAATGGTATAAATACTATAGTATTCACTGTAGTGTTTTTGAGAAATTTACTGTAGTATTCACTGTAGTATTTACTGCAGTATACAGTAGCATTTATAGTTAACTATAGTATAAATAATGTAGTAAAATATAACTGTAGTATATACTATATTATATACTGGGTGGTTCGAGTCCTGAATGCTGATTGGCTGACAGCCGTGTTATATAATGGCAATAAGGCACTTCGGGTGTTTGTGGTATATGGCCAATATACAACGGCTAAGGGCTGTATCCAGGCACTCCGCAAGAACAGCCCTTAGCCGTGGTATATTGGCCATATACCACACCCACTCAGGCCTTATTGCTTAAGTAATTAATGTAGTGTTTTTGCAGATTGTAGTATACTGCAGACTGTAGTATATACTGTAGTTTTTTTCAGACTAGTATACTGTAGTGTTTGCAGACATTAATCTATTATTTACCATAGTGTTAATATCTTTGACTTAGAAATGGAGTCTTTCTCCTTTTATTTGATTTAACTAGGCAAGTCAGTTAAGAACAAATTCTTATTTACAATGACAGCCTAGGAACAGTCGGTTATCTGCCTTGTTCAGGGGCAGAACAACACATTTTTACCTTGGGGATTCGATCTAGTAACCTTTCGGTTACTGGCCCTACTCTCTAACCACTAGGCTACCTGCTTCCCCAAATTCCTCCTTGAGGAATTAGTTTTATTATTACTATTTTAATTGAACCTTTATTTAACTAGGCAAGTCAGTTAAGAACACATTCTTATTTACAATGATGGCCTACCAAAAGGCAAAAGGCCTCCTGTGGGGACGGGGTCTGGGATTAAACATTTAAAATAAAATAAAAATATAGGACAAAACACACATCACGACAAGAGAGTCACCACAACACTACATAAAGAGAGAACTAAGACAACAACATAGCATGGCAGCAACACATAACACAGCATGGTAGCAAACATAATGGAGAAATAATAAAATAGCACATTTTCCATAACCTGTAAATCAAATCAATCAAAATCCAATAAAATGGAATGTTATTGTGTCACATGCTTCGTAGAAAACAGGTGTAGACTAACAGTGAAATGCTTACTTACGGGCCCTTCCCAACAATGCAGAGAGAAAATGAGAAAAATAATATCACAAGGAATAAATAGACAAGGAGTAACGATAACTTGGCTATGTACACGGGGTACCAGTACCGAGTTGACGTGCAGGCTGCGAGGTAATTGAGGTAGATGCAGTATGTACAGTGCCTTCAGAAAGTATTCACACCCCTTGACTTTTTCCACATCTTGTTGCGTTACAGCCTACCTTTTTTTAATCACTGGCCTACTCACAATACCCCATAATGTCAAAGTGGAAGGATGTTATTAGAAATGTTTAAAGGATGTTATTAGAAATGTATAAAAAATGAAAAGCAGAAATGTCTTGAGTCAATAAGTATTCAACTCCTTTGTTATGGCAAGTCGAAATAAGTTCAGAAGTAAAACATTTGCTTAACAATTTGCATGCTCACTCTGTTTGCAATAATAGTGTTTAACATAATTATTTTATAACTACCTCATCTCTTGTACGCCACACATACAATTATCTCTAAGGTCCCTCAGTCGAGCAGTGAATTTCAAACACGGATTCAGCTACAAAGACCAGGGAGGTTTTCCAATGCCTTGCAAAGGATGGCACCTCTTGGTAGATGGGTAAAAAAAAAGAAGCAGACATTGCGTATTGAGCATGGTGAAGTTATTAAAAACCCTTGTGATGGTGTATCAATACACCCAGTCACTACAAAGAAGCAGGCGTCCTTCCTAAATATTCCAAAACATGCATTCTGTTTTCAACAATGCACTAAAGTAATACAGCAGATGTAATTAATTTTCTGTCCTGAATACAAAGTGTTATGTGTTGTATTGGATTTGCATCCCTAACATTACTGAGTACCACTCTCCATATTTTCAAGCATAGTGGTGGCTGCATCATGTTATGGGTATGCTTGTAATCGTTAATAACTGGGGAGTTTTTCAGAACAAAAAATAAATGTCACAGGCAAAATCCTCTGGTTCAGTCTGCTTTCCACCAGACACTGGGCGATAAATTCACCTTTCAGCAGGACAATAACCTAAAACACAAGGCCAACTCTACACTGGAGTTGCTTAACAAGAAGAGAGGAAATGTTCGTGAGTGGCCGAGTTACAGTTTTGACTTAAATCTACTTTAAAATCGGTGTCAGTGTCTAACAATGATCAACAACCAATTTGACGGAGCTTGAAGAATTTTGAAAGGAATAATGGGCAAATGTTGCACAATCCAGGTGTGGAAAGCTCTTAGAGACTTACCCAGAAAAACTCTCACGGCTTTAATGGCTGCCAAAGGTACTTCTACAAGTATTGACTCAGGGGTGTGAATACTTATGTAAATGAGTTATTTCTGTATTTTATTTTCAATACATTTGCAGCAATTTCTAGAAACATGTTTTCACTTTGTCATTATGTGGTATTGTTTGTAGATGGGTGAGAAACTATAATTTAATACATTTTGAATTCAGGCTGTAACACAACAAAATGTGGAATAAGTCAAGGGGTATGGATACTTTCTGAAGGCACTGTAGATATAGGTAGGGGTAAAGTGACTAGGCAACAGGATAGATCATAAACAGTAGCAGCAGTGTATGTGATGAGTCAAAAGAGAGTGTAAAAGGGTAAATGCAGATAGTGCGGGTAGCTATCTGGTTATCTTTTTAGGAGTCTTGTGGCTTTGAGGGTAGAATCTGTTCAGGGTTCTGTTAGTTCCAGACTTAGTGCATTGTTTTTAGGGCCTTCCTCTGACACGGCCTCGTATAGAGGTCTTGGATGGCAGGGAGCTCCCTTAGAAAAATGTGGCACTGGACAACGTTACCGGGAAGATTTAAATTAGGGCGTCCACCCACTGTGCTCAAAATGACAGAAATCACATTTAAATTATGGTAACAGAACATGCAACTAATGTAATGAAGCAGCCAATAAAATGTCATTTTCAAACATTTGCCAAAATGCAATTCACGGGAAAACACCCGTTCTAAACAGCGCACCTGATAGCGGTTCCATATGTGACAGATGAAAATCTCGTTTAGAAACTTAGAAAGAGGGGTAATCAAAAAATTCAACAACTAGGATGGATTGCTAAAATGACTAGGATTGTGCCTTTGGCTTCTGGAAAACTAAATAAAGTTGATATGAAAATCAATAGAACAGGAGAGAAAAAGCATAGCGGATCCAATAGGGAAGTAAACGGAAATCAATTTGCCAAAATTATATTATTACTCCTGTCTTTACAGAAATAAATAAAATAATACACAATACTTCACCAGAAAGCATGACTTTGCCACAGAGGAAATGAGAATCATAAGCTTCTTTCTAAAAATATCTGTGGATTGTTTCAAATCCCAAGCTCGTAGGCCTATGCCTATTTTGGAAGCCCGCAATTTGGTCAGCGTGCATGACGATAGAAGACCTAGCTGATTACTGAGTGGTGGCTGTCAGTGAAAAGCATCTAAAATATGTGTGAAGATAATGTGTCTTGAGTATAATTTTAAATGTTGAGACAAGAAGGGAGGGATGTGTGGCGAAGATACAGTGCATTCCAAAAGTATTCAGACCCCTCGACTTTTTTCATATTTTGTTACGTTACAGCCTTACTCTAAAATATATATCTTTTTTATCCCTCATAAATCTACACACAATACCCCATAATGACAAAGCAAAAACTAGGTTTCAGAAATTTTAGCAAATGTATTAAAAAACGGAAATATCACATTTACATAAGTATTCAGAACCTTTACTCAGTACTTTGTTGAAGTACCTTTGATAGCGATTACAGCCTCGAGTCTTCTTGGGTATGACACTATAATCTTGGCGCACCTGTATTTGGGGAGTTTCTCCCATTCTTCTCTGTAGATCCTCTCAAGCTCTGTCAGGTTGGATTTGGAGCGTCGCTGCACAGCTATTTTCAGTCTCTCCAGAGATGTTCGATCAGGTTCAAGTCCGGGCTCTGGCTGGGCCACTCAAAGACATTCAGAGACTTGTCCCGAAGCCACTCCTGCGTTGTCTTGGCTGTGTGCTTAGGGTCGTTTTCCTGTTGCAAGGTGAACCTTCGCCCCAGTCTGAGATCCTGTGCGCTCTGGCGCAGGTTTTCATCAAGGATCTCTCTATACTTTGCTCCGTTCGATCCTGACTAGCCTCCCAGTCCCTGCCGCTGAAAAACATCCCCACAGCATGATGCTGCCACCACCATGCTTCACCGTAGGGATGGTGCCAGGTTTCCTCCAGACATGACGCTTGGCATTCAGACCAAAGAGTTCAATCTTCTTTTCATCAGACCAGAGAATCTTGTTTTTCATGGTCTGACAGTCCTTTAGGTGCCCTTTGTAAAACTCCAAGCGGGCTGTCATGTGCCTTTTACTGAGGAGTGTCTTCTGTCTGGCAACTCCACCATAAATACCTGATTGGTGGAGTGCTGCAGAGATGGTTGTCCTTCTGGAAGGTTCTCCCACCTCCACAGAGGAACTCTGGAGCTCTGTCAGAGTGACCATCGGGTTCTTTGTCACCTTCCTGACCTAGGCCCTTCTCCCCTGATTGCTCAGTTTGGCCAGGTGGCCAGCTCTAGGAAGAGTCTAGGTGGGTCTAAACTTATTTAATTTATGAATGATGGAGGTCACTGTGTTCATGGGAACCTTCAATGCTGCAGATATTTTTTGGTACCCTTCCCCAGATCTGTGCCTTGACACCATCCTGGCTCGGAGCTCTACAGACAATTCCTGAGACCTCATGGCTTGGTTTTTGCTCTGACATGCACTGTCAACTGTGGGACCTTATATAGACAGGTGTGTGCCTTTCCAAATCATATCCAATCAATTTCGAGTATCATAGCAAAGGGTATAAATACTTATGTAAATAAGATATATCTGTTTTTTATTTGTAATACATTTGCTAAAAAATCAAAAAACCTGTTTTCGCTTTGTCAGTATGGGGTATTGTGTGTAGATTGATGAGGATTTTTTTATTTATTTAATACATTTTAGAATAAGACAAAATGTGTAAAAAGTAAAGGGGTTTTAATACTTTCCAAATGCACTGTATAGGCGAATCTTTCTCCAGAATGGCTCAGCTGTCCCCCGCCAATTCTTGCGCATTCATTGTTCCATTGTGTGAATTATTTTCCCTTTGTTTTTTTTCAATCAATTCCACATTACATATGTCACCAGTAGTCAATGTACCCTTAATCCCTGTCATTTGGTTACATTAATTTCTGTTAATGCATGTATTAATCACAGTCATTTACTGTTCTCATTCTCGGAGTGGAAACGTTGTTACAACCTGCTACCCTTGTGAGAAACAAGTTTTGATTTATTTCATAACCAACATATATGAGACTTGTACATTTTTTCATTGTCTTTTGTTTGGAGTGCACCATGTGAGCAATGAGCATTTGTCTGGTTTCTCCTTCCTGATAATGTTTAGTATGTGGAAATGTAGGAAAGTGTTGTTTTTTTTACATCCATTACGAATGATAATATATTAATTCTATAGTTCCTCACAGTAAGCTATTTGAAAAATCTTTCCAACAATCTCCACCTCGATAATCACCAATCCTCTGTGAAAGAGAAATGGAAGTTAAAGGCCTAGTGCTGCATTTGGCCTATAGGCTATGAGTTCCATACACTCATTTCTTTAGCTGCCAATGGATCACGGTGTATCAATGTGTCCATATGGCAGAAGCTGGTGATATCGCATTAGTTGACTTTTAACTTTTAGATTTGTATCATTTTTAGTCAGATTTGTATGATTAACCACATGATTGACATGAAACTGTTCCACAGAAATGCGTATGTGAAAATCATAACTGGCATGCAGAATGGTAGAAATGGTAGGAGTGGCATGCAGAATGGTAGAAATGGTAGGAGTGGCAGGCAGAATGGTAGAAATGGTAGGAGTGGCATGCAGAATGGTAGGAGTGGCATGCAGAATGGTAGAAATGGTAGGAGTGGCAGGCAGAATGGTAGAAATGGTAGGAGTGGCAGGCAGAATGGTAGAAATGGTAGGAGTGGCATGCAGAATGGTAGGAGTGGCAGGCAGAATGGTAGAAATGGTAGGAGTGGCAGGCAGAATGGTAGAAATGGTAGGAGTGGCATGCAGAATGGTAGAAATGGTAGGAGTGGAATGCAGAATGGTAGGAGTGGCAGGCAGAATGGTAGAAATGGTAGGAGTGGCATGCAGAATGGTAGAAATGGTAGGAGTGGCATGCAGAATGGTAGAAATGGTAGGAGTGGCAGGCAGGTATTCTAGCGGTTAAGAGCGTTGGGCCAGTAACCAAAAGTTTGCTGGCTTGAATCCATGAGCTGACTAGGTGAAAAATCTGTTGATGTGCCCTTGAGTAAGGCACTTAACCCTAATTGCTCTTGTAAGTTGATCTGGATAAGAGCATCTGCTAAATGATGTAAATGTAGGATGAACTGTAAGCTTCCCCAAACTTGAAAGTCTTTATAAAATAATTGCCTCCACGTCCATGGTCGGATTTTGCCTAAAAGCTACTTTGAAGTAAGATAATAATATTCAGGGTTCAAATAATTAAGTATGTTTTCAAAATGCATACTGCCTCCAGCTCACATTGTAAAGTGGTCGGTGACACATTGACCACCCTGCGCTTAATTGGTGAATGGGAGACGTGCTTCAATTACCAGTTGAGAAATATAAATAGCAGCTCAGCTTTGAAAAGCAAATTTTTTACTACAGTAGAAATCCAGTTCAAAATAGTCTCTGTATGCAGTACTGTCACGTTGGTATGAAGGGTCGGGAGACAGGCGCAGGAATGCGTAATATTTTTTTAAATTAAGCCCAAATTACGGCGTGCCGTGTAAAGGCACGGGGACGGGCCAGTTGCCGCTGCCGAAGTTGCGGCGGCGTCGGATGGACCATTTGCAGCTGCTGAAGTTGCGTCGTCGGACGGACCCGTTGTGGCGGCGTTGGACAGCCAGTTGCAGCTGCTGAAGTTGCGTCGTCGGACGGACCCGTTGTGGCGGCGTTGGACCGCCCTGTTGCAGCTGCTGAAGTTGCGTCGTCGGACGGATCTGTTGTGGCGGCGTTGGACAGCCAGTTGCAGCTGCTGAAGTTGTGTCGTCGGACGGATCTGTTGTGGCGACGTTGGACAGCCAGTTGCAGCTGCTGAAGTTGCGTCGTCGGACGGACCCGTTGTGGCGGCGTTGGACAGCCAGTTGCAGCTGCTGAAGTTGCGTCGTCGGACGGACCCGTTGTGGCGGCGTTGGACAGCCAGTTGCAGCTGCTGAAGTTGCGTCGTCGGACGGATCTGTTGTGGCGACGTTGGACCGCCCTGTTGCAGCTGCTGAAGTTGCGTCGTCGGACGGATCTGTTGTGGCGACGTTGGACCGCCCTGTTGCAGCTGCTGAAGTTGCGTCGTCGGACGGACCTGTTGTGGCGGCGTTGGACAGCCCTGTTGCAGCTGCCAAAGTTGCGGCGTGGCCGGACGGACCAGTCGCAGAGTCGTCGGACAGGCCATTCCCGCTGTCTCCCTTAATGATCGATTATTCTGTCACGTTGGTACAGTATGAAGAGATTCGGGAGACAGGTGCAGGAATGCTTAATAGGGTTTTTTATTAAGCCCAAATGACGTCGTGCCGTATTAAGGCATGGGGGCGAAGACCAAATCAACACTATACAAAACACAGGGTTGAAACCCAAACAAAAGCGCGAGGAGTACCTTGAATAAATAACACACGCGCACAATGATTAACACACTGTCAGGACCCGGTGCGAGAAACAGTCACTAAATCGGCAGAACCCAGAAGATGAGGCAGACACAGCAGTACTAGAGATGGTGGTTTAATAAAAAATAGATATCTTCCAAAATACAAAGAAAATCCACAAAGTGGTAAAAACAGCAAGGGGAAAAACAAACCTCAAAAGACTAATCCAAAATACAAAAGAACAAAACCAGAGAACCTCTGGAAAATCCAACAAGAGAAAAATATATGTTCACAACAAGGCTTGGGCTGGGGCTGGGTGCTAACATACAAACACTGAGCAAGGAACTGAGGAACACACAGGGATTAAATACTAACAAGGGAACGACATACAGGTGCAAACAATAATTAGAGCAAGGGAAAAACAAAAGGTACAAAAAAGGTGCAATGGGGACATCTAGTGACAAAAAAACAGAACAGTCCTGGCCAAAACCTGACAGAATCCCCCTCCTAGGAACGGCTCCTGACGTTCCTACCAGCCTTCTCAGGGTGGAGGGCCCTGAACTGACGAATGAGGTCAGGGTCCAGTATGTCCTTGGCAGGAACCCAGGAGCGCTCCTCGGGACCGTAGCCTTCCCAGTCCACCAGATACTGCCAGGACCGCTGCACCCGGCGGGAGTCCAGTATCCGGTGGACGGTATAAGCCGACTGGCCTCCGATGACACGGGGCGGAGGGGGAGGTCTGCCTGCCGGAATAAGGGGAGAAAAAACAACAGGTTTTAATAAAGAAATGTGAAATGTGGGATTGATTTTAAGGGATCTGGGTAAGTGCAGGCGAAAAGTAACGGGATTGACTCTCCTGGCAATCTTAAAGGGTCCGATGAATCTCTGGGACAGCTTGCGAGACTCCACCCGTAGCGGTAAGTTTTTTGTTGAGAGCCATACTCTCTGGCCGGGGTACAGGGTAGGACCGGGACGGCGACGTCTGTTGGCTTGTCGTTGGTACTGCTGTGAGGAACGCAGAAGATTAAGACGGGCCTTCTTCCACGTAAGCCGACAGCGTCTGATGAACCTCGAGGCTGAAGGCACTCTGACTTCTGCCTCCTGGTCCGGGAACAATAGAGGAGCATAGCCAAACTGACACTCGTGCGGGGATATACCAGTGGAGGAGGAGCACAAGGTGTTGTGCGCGTACTCAGCCCAAACAATGAAGGATGACCATGTGGATGGGTTGTTGGAAACCATACATCTGAGGGTGGTTTCCAGCTCCTGATTCATCCTCTCAGTTTGGCCGTTGGACTCCGGATGGTACCCTGAAGATAAACTGGCCGTGGCCCCTATGAGTTGGCAGAAGGCCTTCCAAAACCTTGAGGCGAACTGGGGACCTCTGTCGGAAACCATATCTTGCGGGATGCCAAAGACTCGGAACACATGGTTAATCACCAACTCAGCTGTTTCCTTGGCAGAAGGTAATTTGGTCAAGGGAACAAACCTGGCCGCCTTAGAAAACCTGTCGATGATGACTAGGATCGTAGTATTACCATGGGACGGAGGAAGGCCAGTAATAAAGTCCAGCGAGATATGGGACCAGGGTCGGTGGGGAATAGATAAAGGGTGAAGGAGTCCTTGAGGGCGGAGGTGAGAAGATTTGCCCTGGCAGCACACGGAACAGGCCTTGACGAAAGTGGCAACGTCTTCTTTTATGGTGGGCCACCAGAACTTACGCTGGATGAACTCCAAGGTGCGACCTACGCCCGGGTGACAGGTGAGGCGAGAGGAGTGCCCCCACAGAAGGACTTGGGACCTTGCTGCCTTGGGAACAAACAACCGATTAGCAGGACCTCCTCCAGGGCCCGGTTCGATGGCTTGAGCTTGTTTCACGGTATCCTCCACTTGCCACAAGATCGGAGCCACGATCTTAGCGGCAGGAAGAACAGTCATGTCAGTATCTTCTCGAATGGCAGGAGAGTAGACTCGTGACAAGGCATCCGGTTTGAGATTCTTCGACCCGGGTCTATAGGTGAGAATAAACTGGAATCGGCTGAAGAAAAGAGACCATCGAGCTTGTCTGGAGTTCAACCGCTTCGCCTGCTGGATATACTCCAGATTTTTGTGGTCCGTAAGCACTTGAAACGGTTGAGAAGCCCCCTCGAGCCAGTGTCTCCATTCCTTCAATGCCATCTTAACCGCTAGGAGTTCACGATCCCCCACATCGTAATTCCTCTCGGCCGGGGTAAGCCGGTGAGAGAAGAAGGCGCAAGGATGAAGCCTCTTGTCTTCACCCCTCTGAGACAGGACAGCTCCAACACCAACCTCTGATGCGTCTACCTCCACCACAAAAGGTTCATCCGCCGTCGGTAGTGTCAGGATGGGAGCAGAGAGGATGCGCTGCTTGAGTCCTTGGAAGGCCGTCTCAGCTTCTCTTCCCCACAGAAACCTTGTGTTGCCACCCTTGGTTAAAGCTGAGAGAGGGGCTGCCACCGAGCTGAAGTTCTTGATGAACTTGCGGTAGAAGTTAGTGAAGCCCAGGAAACGCTGAACTTCCTTAACGGACTTGGGGGTGGGCCAATCTGCTACCGCCCCTACCTTCTTGGGGTCCATCTGGACTCGACCGGGTTCCACTACAAATCCCAGGAACTGTACTCATTTACATTACATTTACATTTACATTTAAGTCATTTAGCAGACGCTCTTATCCAGAGCGACTTACAAATTGGTGCATTCACCTTATGATATCCAGTGGAACAACCACTTTACAATAGTGCATCTAACTCTTTTAAGGGGGGGGGGGGGGTTAGAAGGATTACTTTATCCTATCCTAGGTATTCCTTAAAGAGGTGGGGTTTCAGGTGTCTCCGGAAGGTGGTGATTGACTCCGCTGACCTGGCGT
The DNA here is from genome assembly GCF_045679555.1 of Salvelinus alpinus. Classification (NCBI taxonomy): domain Eukaryota; kingdom Metazoa; phylum Chordata; class Actinopteri; order Salmoniformes; family Salmonidae; genus Salvelinus; species Salvelinus alpinus. The sequence continues at coordinate 36,810,278 of NC_092114.1, forward strand.
CGTGAGGGAGTTTGTTCCACCATTGGGGTGCCAGAGCAGCGAACAGTTTTGAGTGGGCTGAGCGGGAACTGTACTTCCTCAGAGGTAGGGAGGCGAGCAGGCCAGAGGTGGATGAACGCAGTGCCCTTGTTTGGGTGTAGGGCCTGATCAGAGCCTGAAGGTACGGAGGTGCCGTTCCCCTCACAGCTCCGTAGGCAAGCACCATGGTCTTGTAGCGGATGCGAGCTTCAACTGGAAGCCAGTGGAGAGAGCGGAGGAGCGGGGTGACGTGAGAGAACTTGGGAAAGTTGAACACCAGACGGGCTGCGGCGTACTGGATGAGTTGTAGGGGTTTAATGGCACAGGCAGGGAGCCCAGCCAACAGCGAGTTGCAGTAATCCAGACGGGAGATGACAAGTGCCTGGATTAGGACCTGCGCCGCTTCCTGCGTGAGGCAGGGTCGTACTCTGCGAATGTTGTAGAGCATGAACCTACAGGAACGGGTCACCGCCTTGATGTTAGTTGAGAACGACAGGGTGTTGTCCAGGATCACGCCAAGGTTCTTAGCACTCTGGGAGGAGGACACAATGGAGTTGTCAACCGTGATGGCGAGATCATGGAACGGGCAGTCCTTCCCCGGGAAGAAGAGCAGCTCCGTCTTGCCGAGGTTCAGCTTGAGGTGGTGATCCGTCATCCACACTGATATGTCTGCCAGACATGCAGAGATGCGATTCACCACCTGGTTATCAGAGGGGGGAAAGGAGAAGATTAATTGTGTGTTGTCTGCATAGCAATGATAGGAGAGACCATGTGAGGATATGACAGAGCCAAGTGACTTGGTGTATAGCGAGAATAGGAGAGGGCCTAGAACAGAGCCCTGGGGGACACCAGTGGTGAGAGCACGTGGTGCGGAGACAGATTCTCGCCACGCCACCTGGTAGGAGCGACCTGTCAGGTAGGACGCAATCCAAGCGTGGGCCGCGCCGGAGATGCCCAGCTCGGAGAGGGTGGAGAGGAGGATCTGATGGTTCACAGTATCAAAGGCAGCCGATAGGTCTAGAAGGATGAGAGCAGAGGAGAGAGAGTTAGCTTTAGCAGTGCGGAGCGCCTCCGTGACACAGAGAAGAGCAGTCTCAGTTGAATGACTAGTCTTGAAACCTGACTGATTTGGATCAAGAAGGTCATTCTGAGAGAGATAGCAGGAGAGCTGGCCAAGGACGGCACGTTCAAGAGTTTTGGAGAGAAAAGAAAGAAGGGATACTGGTCTGTAGTTGTTGACATCGGAGGGATCGAGTGTAGGTTTTTTCAGAAGGGGTGCAACTCTCGCTCTCTTGAAGACGGAAGGGACGTAGCCAGCGGTCAAGGATGAGTTGATGAGCGAGGTGAGGTAAGGGAGAAGGTCTCCGGAAATGGTCTGGAGAAGAGAGGAGGGGATAGGGTCAAGCGGGCAGGTTGTTGGGCGGCCGGCCGTCACAAGACGCGAGATTTCATCTGGAGAGAGAGGGGAGAAAGAGGTCAAAGCACAGGGTAGGGCAGTGTGAGCAGAACCAGCGGTGTCGTTTGACTTAGCAAACGAGGATCGGATGTCGTCGACCTTCTTTTCAAAATGGTTGACGAAGTCATCAGCAGAGAGGGAGGAGGGGGGAGGAGGGGGAGGAGGATTCAGGAGGGAGGAGAAGGTGGCAAAGAGCTTCCTAGGGTTAGAGGCAGATGCTTGGAATTTAGAGTGGTAGAAATTGGCTTTAGCAGCAGAGACAGAAGAGGAGAATGTAGAGAGGAGGGAGTGAAAGGATGCCAGGTCCGCAGGGAGGCGAGTTTTCCTCCATTTCCGCTCGGCTGCCCGGAGCCCTGTTCTCGAGAGGAATGGAATTCACACTTTTCCGGCTTAACGTACAAATGGCTGTCTAGGAGGCGTTTGAGCACTTGTCTGACATGCTTAGTGTGTTCTTGAAGGGAGCTCGAAAAGATGAGGATGTCATCCAAGTAAACAAACACGAAAATGTTAAGCATATCCCTAAGCACATCGTTTATGAGCGCTTGGAACACAGCCGGGCGTTGGTCAGGCCGAAGGGCATCACCAAGTATTCGTAGTGACCAGTAGGCGTGTTGAAAGCGGTCTTCCACTCGTCACCGGGTTTGATCCGCACAAGATGGTATGCGTTCCGCAGGTCAAGCTTAGTGAAGACCACTGCTTCCTGGAGCAGCTCAAAGGCTGTGGCCATAAGGGGTAGCGGGTAGCGGTTACGGACGGTTATGGCATTAAGTCCCCGGTAGTCGATGCAAGGACGTAATCCCCCGTCTTTTTTGGCCACAAAGAAAAACCCTGCTCCCGCCGGCGAGGTGGATGGACGCATGAGGCCTGCTGCCAGAGCGTCCTTGATGTAGGTATCCATAGCAGCTCGTTCGGGAGGAGATAGGGAAAAGATCCGACCCCTGGGGGGGCAGGTGCCCGGAAACAGGTCGATGGGGCAATCGTAAGGTCTATGAGGTGGTAGTTTGGTGGCCCTCTGTTTGCTAAATACCCGTTTGAGGTCATGGTAACACTCGGGAACTCGGGACAGGTCGATGGATTCTAGAGACTCGGGAGGGGAACTCGGGGAACTTGGGAAGATACAAGTGGCTTGGCACGTAGGACCCCACTGCTTGATAGTGCCCACAGACCAGTCGATGTGAGGGTTATGGCTGTGAAGCCAGGGGTATCCAAGGACGAGAGGGAACTCGGAACACGAGGTCAGATGAAAGTTCATCACTTCCTGGTGTTGGGAAACTGAAAGACGCAAGGGGTAGTGACACGAGTGACAAGTCCAGATCCCAAAGGGCTTCCATCCAACGTAGTAACCCTTATGGGGTCACTTAGAGGTTCAGAGGGAACGCCATTCTCCTTCGCCCAGACACCATCCATGAAGTTACCTGCGGCTCCAGAGTCTACCAAGGCTTGAAGGGGAAGCTCGTGGTTGTCCCAGGAAAGGGTAACTGGAATGAGCAGGCGGGAGTTGGATGGATGAGAGGAGGTTATGTTTCCCGTTACCGTCCTCCCAGGCCTGCACGGGAGAGTGCGTTTTCCCTGGAGCCCGGGACACGTGGAGAGGAAATGGCCCGGTTTGCCGCAATATAGACAGCATCGCTCCCTCATCCGGCGGTCTCTCTCAGCCTGGGAGATGCGTCCAACCTGCATGGGTTCCGGTGGAGTCAGCGGGGATAAAGGTGGAGACTCGGAGCTGGGACCGATAGGAGCTAGGGTGAGAGATCTACGGTTGAGCTCTCTCTCTCTCAGACGCTGGTCTATGCGTGAAGCCAACTTGATCAGGGACTCGAGGTTGTCCGGTGGTTCCCGAGTGACCAGTTCATCTTGGATGGTGTCGGAAAGACCCTTCAAAAAGCACACTGTGAGCGCCTCGTCATTCCAGCCACTCGCTGCTGCCACCGTGCGGAACTGGATGGCATAGTCCGTCACGCTGCGCCGACCTTGGCGGAGAGTCAGGAGCTGTTTGGCTGAGTCAGGACCGCTGGTAGGACCTTGAAACACTCGCTTGAATTCTTCAGCAAAGGTAGAGTAGCTGGCACAGCAGGGACTTTGGGCATCCCACACAGCAGTAGCCCAGGCTAGGGCTTTTTCCGACAGCAGGGTGATGATATATGCTATCTTGGACCGGTCGGTGGGAAATGACGAGGGTTGCAGCTCGAAGGAGAGAGAACATTGGGTGAAAAACCCCTTACAACCACTCGGATCACATGAGAACCGTTGGGGAGGCGGCAGACGAGGTTCAGCCAGGGGGTTAACTGCCACGGGCACTTGAATCTGATGAACTGGAGCAGAAGCGGTTGCAGGAGAAAGTTGATCAGAAATCTGCTTTATGGAAGTCATCATCTCCGACAGAAGTTGAGAATGTCCAGCCATTAAGGCCTCTTGCTGAACCAGAGCAGCTTCGTGACGTTGGACAGTCCCCTCGTGGTGGGACAGCATGGGGAAAAAGTCCTGGGTACTGGCTGCCTCTGGGTTCATTTTAAAGGCTCAGTGTTTCTGTCAGGACCCGGTGCGAGAAACAGTCACTAAATCGGCAGAACCCAGAAGATGAGGCAGACACAGCAGTACTAGAGATGGTGGTTTAATAAAAAATAGATATCTTCCAAAATACAAAGAAAATCCACAAAGTGGTAAAAACAGCAAGGGGAAAAACAAACCTCAAAAGACTAATCCAAAATACAAAAGAACAAAACCAGAGAACCTCTGGAAAATCCAACAAGAGAAAAATATATGTTCACAACAAGGCTTGGGCTGGGGCTGGGTGCTAACATACAAACACTGAGCAAGGAACTGAGGAACACACAGGGATTAAATACTAACAAGGGAACGACATACAGGTGCAAACAATAATTAGAGCAAGGGAAAAACAAAAGGTACAAAAAAGGTGCAATGGGGACATCTAGTGACAAAAAACCAGAACAGTCCTGGCCAAAACCTGACACACACGGGACGAGATCCGTAATCATCTGCGCAATCCACAATGGCACGAAAGCCCAAAACAAACAGCACGGGTACTCACACGACCAACGAACATAGTAACAATACTCAACACCACCATGGTGAACAAAGGGCACATATATACAAATACAATCAGTGGGAATAGGTGTGCGTAATGAAAGTTCTGAAGGGATCCGTGACAAGTACGCATGTAATAGTTATGTGGGATAAATTAGATAGGACTACATGATGACTAATGAAAATACACACAGGCCAATTTAATTCCACAGAATTATGCAAACTAACCTACAGACCAATAAGCAAATCTATTTACATCGACTGGTATTTCCATCAATGAATAAACAGCATTATTTTGCAATGGGATTTTCTTCTCCCTGTCACGTTAGTCAGCAACAATTTTAATTATCTGCTTTTTTTTCAAATACCAGTTAACGGAAACCCAGGTATGTATGGTCACTGTGGGGATGACGTTGTCGATGCACTGATGTGGTAAACTGCTCAATGTTATCTGATCAATCCTAGAACATATTCCAGTCTGTGCTAGCGAAACAGTCATGTAGCTTAGCATGCACTTCATCGGACCACTTCTGTATTGAGGGCGTGTTTCACTGGTACTTCCTGTTTTCAGTTTTAGCTTGTAAGCAGGAATCAGGAGGATATAGTTATGGTCAGATTTGCCAAAGGGAGGGTGAGGGAGAGCCTTGTATGTGCTTCTGTGGGTGGAGTAAAGCTGGCCTAGAGTTTTGTTGCCTCTAGTTGCACAGGTGACATGCTGGTAAAAAATAGGTCAAATGGATTTCAGTTTCCCTGCGTTAAAATCCCTGGCCACGAGAAGTGGCTGCTCTAGATGTGCATTTTCTTCTATGCTTATGGCCCTATACAGCTCGTTGAGTGCAGTCTTAGTGCCAGCATCAGTTTGTGGTGGTAAATAGATAGCTACAAAAAATGGTAAATACTGTAGTATAGTCTGCAGCTTATCTTGAGGTATTCTAACTCAGACGAGCAAAAACGTGAGACTTCTTTAACATTAGAGAGCACCAGCTGTTGTTAACAAAGAGACACACCCCTCCCTCGTTCATCTTACCCGAGGCTGCTGTCCGGACTTGATGATGCATGGAAAAACCAGCGAGATGTAAATTAGGAGCCCGTCAGATGGCTGCTATCCACTGCGGCACCATTTTCATAGGTAGGTAGGATTTAGGTCTAAACGGATAGTCCAGAGCTTCTGCACTTTTCTATAACCTGTAGGGAAGGTAATACAGTATATGATCTATATTTGGCATGTTCAGTAGGTTTCTCACTTATGGGTGTATGCAAATTGTATACTGTAGTATTTACTATCGTTAAAGTGTAATATTTTTGCGGAATGTAGTGTTTTTGCGGGCATTACTGTAGTATTTACTACAGTGTTTTTATCCGGATAGTACTGTAGTATTTTCTATAAACTGTAGTATTTTTTCATGTGGGTAGCAAACTGGGCTGTAATTGGGTACATTTTCTAAATAGACTAATCCAGTTACCTAGGCATTATCTGTGTGAAGAAAAAAATCTAATGACACACTTCAAAGTGCTTAAATGTGCATAAAATCTGATAAAATAATTTAAAGTGCAGTAATTGGAGGCCTGCAGTGACCACACACTGTCAGGGCTTTCAAACGTTGAAATGTTAGTCTACTTCTCACAGTCAGTCTTTGTATCAAAGCGCTACTTCACTCTGCACCCTGCACAGCATGGAAGACCACCCCTTTCCATTCCCTGTCTCCATAACAACAGTCTAACCCCCACACACCCCGACTACCCAACCCCCACCCCACCTCTAAAACTGATTACGCTGATGACTGTAGAGCACACATAAGCTCCTCTCGCTGTCCCCAATAAGCACTAACCAGCCAATCAAAGGGTCAAAAGGCAATTTAAGCATTTATAGAACGTTCAATATCAAAGATGTCAGTGCAGGCACACACACACAGAATGTATAATCACCTGTATTTGTGAAGAGTTGACATCGATGAAGGGAGGATATTGAACTAATGCATGCATGTGTGTGCTGGCGACTAACTAAATGTCAACTTGTAGAACAAATCATCAGGGCCGGCCCTAGCCTTTTGGAGGCCCTAGGTGACATTTTGTTGCCCCCACCCCCACGGGTGCAAAACAGACCCTCCAGGATACTGCAATTCTGTGATCGCACGTCAACAATTTCCTACATATTATGCAAGGGATTGCAAATTTGGGTAACACTTTACTTAACACCTAGCGTCATAACACGTTACGACACTGTCATAACACGTTATGACACTGTCATAACCATGTCATAATATGTCATAACAGCTGACATAACTTGTCATAACCTTACCATAATATGGTCATAACACTGTCATGACCAATATATTCAAACCTGTCGTGACATATATTGCTTTATTTTATGGCTGGTTATGACACCTTCATAATAGTGTCAAAACCCACATTTAGCAAAATGTGTTTTTTCCCTGCCAAGAAGTTTCCTTTCATTTGAACGTTTGTTTATTAAATCTTTTGTTTTTGTTGTAATAAATTATTTTTTTTCATCATATTTTAAATAACTTGTAGAAAATACACTTTATGACACTGTCAAGATGCATTATGAACGTCATAATCATATAAGCCAGATAGGCCTGCCCTTGTCAGCCCCTTTCAGAAAATGTTATAAAACTAAAAAATATACTGTTGACAGGTAGGCTATGGTGTAATGGAATGTTTTGTGGGTTTTGACACTCCTATGTAGGTTTCATAACCAGCCATAAAATACCTACCGTGGTATGTTATGTGGGGTTTTGACACTCTTATGTCGGTGTCATAACCAACCATAAAATAATGCAATACTGTATACAGTATGTCACAGCATGTCTAAATATATGTCATAACAGTGTTATGACCATATTATGACAGGTTATGACAAGTTATGTCAGCTTTTTTAAAGAATGACTACCTGCCTAAATGACTACTGCCCCGTAGCACTCACGTCGGTAGCCATGAAGTGCTTTGAAAGGCTGGTCATGGCTCACATCAACACCATTATCCCAGAAACCCTAGACCCACTCAAATTTGCATACCGCCCCACAGATGACACAATCTCAATCGCGCCACACACGGCCCTTTCCGACCTGGACAAAAGGAACACCTATGTGAGCATACTGTTCATTGACTACAGCTCAGCGTTCAACACCATAGTGCTCATAAATCCTGAGGACTAAACACCTTCCTCTGGAACTGGATCCTGGACTTCCTGACGGGCCGCCCCCAGGTGGTAAGGGTAGGTAACAACACGTCTGCCACGTTGATCCTCAACACGGGGGCCTCAGGGGTGCGTGCTTAGTCCCCTCCTGTACTCCCTGTTCACCCACAACTGTGTGGCCAAGCACGACTCTAACACCATCATTAAGTTTGCTGACTACACAATGATGGTAGGCCTCATCACTGACAAAGATGAGACAGCCTATAGTGAGGAAGTCAGAGACCTGGCAGTGTGGTGCCAGGACAACAACCTCACCCTGAATGTGAGTAAGACAAAGGAGCTGATTGTGGACTACAGGAAAAGGAGAGCTGAACACGCTGCCATTCACATCAACAGGTCTGCAGTGGAGAGGGTCGAGAGTTTCAAGTTCCTTGGTGTCCACATCACCAACAAACTATCATGGTCCAAACATACCCAACGCCTTTTCCTCCTCGGGAGATGGAAAATATTCGGCATGGGTCCCCAGATTCTCAAAAAGTTCTACAGCTGCACCATCGAAAGCATCCTGACCGGTTGTATCACCGCCAGGTATGGCAACTGCTCGGCATCCGACCGTAAGGTGCTACAGAGCGTAGTGTGTACGGCCCAGCACATCACTGGGGCCAAGCTTTCTGCCATCCAGGACCTACTCTACCGTTCAAACGTTTGGGGTCACTTAGAAATGTCTTTGTTTTTGAAAGAAAAGCACATTTTATGTCCATTAAAATAACCTCAAATTGATCAGATATACAGTGTAGACATTGTTAATGTTGTAAATGACTATTGTAGCTGGAAACGGCTGATTGTTTATGGAGTATCTACATAGGCGTATAGAGGCCCATTATCAGCAACCATCATTCCTGTGTTCCAATGGCACGTTGTGTTAGCGAATACAAGTTTATAATTTTAACTTCAATATATCCACATCATTTTCCTACCTCATGATGCCATCTATTTTGTGAAGTGCACTAGTCCCTCCTGCAGCAAAGCACCCCCACAACATGATGCTGCCACCCCCGTGCTTCACGGTTGGGATGGTATTCTTCGGCTTGCAAGCCTCCCCCTTTTTCCTCCAAACATAACGATGGTCATTATGGCCAAACAGTTCTATTTTTGTTTCATCAGACCAGAGGACATTTCTCCAAAAAGTATGATCTTTGTCCCCATGTGCAGTTGCAAACCGTAGTCTGGCTTTTTTATGCAGGTTTTTGAGCAGTGGTTTCTTCCTTGCTGAGCGACCTTTAAGGTTACGTCGATATAGGACTCGTTTTACTGTGGCTATAGATATTTGTGTACCTGTTTCCTCCATTCATCTTCACACGGTCCTTTTCTTGTTGTTCTGGGATTGATTTTCACTTTTCGCACCAAAGTACGTTCATCTCTAGGAGACAGAACGCGTCTCCTTCCAGAGCGGTATGACAGCTGTGTGGTCCCATGGTGTTTGTGTACTATTGTTTGTACAGATGAACGTGGTACCTTCAGGCATTTGGAAATTGCTCCCAAGGATAAACCAGACATGTGGAGGCCTTGAAATACATCCACAGGTACACCTCCAATTGACTCAAATTATGTCAATTAGCCAATCAGAAGCTTCTAAAGCCATTACATAATTTTCTGGAATTTTCCAAGCTGTTTAAAGGCACAGTCAACTTAGTGCATGTAAACTTTTGACCCACTGGAATTGTGATACAGTGAATTATAAGTGAAATAATCTGTCTGTTAACAATTGTTTGAAAAATTACTTGTGTCATGCACAAAGTAGATGTCCTAACCGACTTGCCAAAACTATAGTTTGTAAACAAAACATTATTTGTGGAGTGGTTGAAAAACAAGTTTTAATGATTCCAACCTAAGTGTATGTAAACTTCCGACTTCAACTGTGCATGTACAAATTACCTCGACTAACCTGTACCCCCACACTAACCTGTACCGGTCATTTAATTTGTTTTGTTTTTTAAACTTTCATTTATTTAGTAAATATTTTCTTAACTTTCTTAAAACTGCAAACTTGTTTGTTAAGGTAAGCATGTAGGTAAGCATTTCACGGTAAGGTCTACACCTGCTGTATTCGGCGCATGTGACAAATAGGTTTGATTTCATTTTGATTTCATTTGACTTTAGGTGTTGAGTAACATGTTACCCATTCGATCCATCACTGCACTATTTCCAGTAGTGTGTATTCATGGATAACAAGGGAAGCCAGGCTTCCCCAAAAAATGGACCAAGAAATAACATAAAAGAATGTATCTTTTGTCTCTCTGAGTTTTCATAATTTTCCTTCAATTCGCAAGATGCTGAACGTATCTCAACAGCGAAAGCTTCCGAGCGAAAAAGCGCCCCTCTGTCTCTGTGTGCCATCTATCTATAAACTGAGTGAGCTCAACTGTGAATGGTCCTGGTGCAGCAAAAAAAAGCGTCAAGGGAAGCCAGTTTGGATTTGGCTTCACCCCATCACCGAGAAATGCGTCATTGTTAGAAACAACTTGAATTGTTGCATCTCGTTGTGTTGTTGTCCTCCGGTGGCTAGCTAGCTAAAATTGTCCCTTTCCTAAATAAGCTATGGATAGGGATAAGCATTTGGACTGGTTGTTTTAATTCTCCGTTCTGGCCAATGATTAGAACGGCGAATCCAATCCAACCGTAAAATACATTGTGCCCCTGGACTGAGAAGATGGAAGTTTCATATGTAGCTAGATGTAGAAGGCTAATATTAACTAGAAAACATTGGCCATGAAAGAAAATTAGGCTAGCCAGCATTTATTTTAGCCAGGTAGCCTAGGACAACAAGAAATAAAAGAGTGTAGGTCATGTACCTGTTTGTTACATGCTATATGCTTTGTGGACTTCACCGGACAGAGGTTGCTCTCCGGTTTTGTGATGAAACAAAGGTGTGGTTGAATTTATTCTGCCACTGTGTTTTCTTATTGTGTTGGCCTTAGGCATATAACACAGTCACAGGGCATATGAACTAACAGGTTATAGAGTAAACTACGTAATTATCACAACACCTATGTTGTAATATGGCATTTTTTTCTGGCTTGACTTCCCCAATGATTTTACCCACACACCGCTACACCGCTACTGACTATTTCCTCATAAAACAATCAAAGCATTGCAATATTATCGCATAAAACTAACCCATCACCACAGTACAAAAAAAGTGCTCTCAATTTCAACCATTCACCGCACATTTACTGCATAACATAGTTCAATCGAGCCACACATCAACAAAATGTTTCCCTCGTCAGTGCATAATGCCATGTTAAATGTCAGAATCGCCAGAGCAAAATCAAGCATTTTTAGCCACAAATATCACAAAAAATCTCTGAGAGATCCTGGAGGGACTGAAACCACAAGTGGCCCCCGTATTGATGGCTGAGTTAGAGGTGTAGAGAAAATGATGCAGTTTTAAAGCGAGTTTGCAGCAATTCTACACATTTTGCCATAGGGTGGCGAGACATTCTTGCTGTTTTAAAGCTAATTTCCTGCAATTCTATACATTTTGTCATGACTTATGCCATGTTCATATGATACCTGAGTGAGAGTGACTAACTAAATCAATGGGGGGCCCTCTAGAGGTCAGATAGCTGGCTAGACTAACTTACAATCAAAATTGAGTGACTATCAGTGACTGACATAAGAGATACACTGCCAATGCACAGCCACATTTCGAAATGGCACCTTGTGTATTCTACTATTCTAACTCTCAACAGGAAGTTGAGACGCCAACAGAGTTCCTAAAAAATACCACTTATGTCGCTTATGCCCAGGGCCGGCCCTGCCTATCATCACCACCCAGCAAAACCTTAACTTGATTGCACTGATTTAAAAAATATATACAATATTAAGATTACAGATGATCCTCAGGGGTTTCTCATTCTGACAACAGAACGATTAGCTTGTCGTGCCGAAGTCCATACTTCTCGCTTGAGGCCTTTCCGAGCTCTTATCTCTGGTTTTGTTCCTGATGTCATCGTGCTAACCAGTTAGCTGACTGGGCACCGTTTGCGTCGCTACGCCAGCGGGCCTTCTTTTCATCATGAAGATAAGCTCACAGCGGCCGATGGTCACATTCAGCGACAGCCTGTTACAGCACCATCGATTCGTATCTGTGTTTGATAGGATTGCATTGTAAGATGTTGTATGGGTACATTGTCATATTGACGGTTTGCCTCGAAGGATTTATATTGGGTACATTGTGTTTGGTAGCTGACAGGGAATAGCATAATGTAAGGAGAGAAAGCATGTGAGAGAGAGAGAGGGGAAGAGATATGTAGAGGAAAGAAAGAGACAGATGGATAGAAAATTACGAGTGAGAGCGACAGAGAGAGAGATGGAGACGGACACTGATTAATACAAGAAATGTTGATGAAGGGTCTATCAGGTGTCTAACTGTCGGCGTTATTAGGGAGAGCACCAACTTCAGCTCTATTCTGTTCTGCTTCCAGATTATTGACCAGCAGCCCCTGACTGACTCAGTTAGGAGAGCTGCACAGTCCCTCAGGGATTTTGTGTCTGCTCCGACCAAGGCACACAAGAGCCAGTCACCTACCACAGTCATCCCACGAGAGAGAGAGAGAGAGAGAGAGAGAGAGAGTCTGTGTGTGTTTGTGTGTGTATGTATTTGGTATTTACTATTTTAATAGGATCTCCATTCACTACTAAAGCATCAGCTACTCTTCTTGGAGTGCCGTGTGTGTGTGTGTGTGTGTGTGTGTGTGTGTGTGTGTGTGTGTGTGTGTGTGTGTGTGTGTGTGTGTGTGTGTGTGTGTGTGTGTGTGTGTGTGTGTGTGTGTGTGTGTGTGCGTTTGTGTGTGTGTGTGTGTGTGTGTGTGTGTGTGTGTGTGTGTGTGTGTGTGTGTGTGCGTTAATCCAGACTACTTAGTGGGAGGAAAGCTCTCTGTTCTACAGTTGGTTATTTTAAGCCATCTCTGCTGGGTTGTCTTCATGTGTCGGCAGATAGGAGTAAACACACTGTGACATGAGATAGATAATACGTAGAGGGTAGAGGTGAACTCCTCCGAGACAGCACACCGACACTGGAATGTGTGTGTATATTATACAGTATAAACACCCAGGTCTGTGCACCTTCTTGACTGGATTCAAGTGTGATACTTGTGCGTGAATCTGTCAGCACAAGTTCATCGCTCTCCATGTTTATGTTTGTACCTACTGTACCTGGATCACTAACAGGAGTTGGGGCCTTGCGGTGGCACGAGCAGGACCATGAAAGGTACTGCTGGCAAGTACAGCATAAAGACTATGTTCTTAAGCTTTCTAAAGCTGCCGTGATCCTTTTACATTACATTAAGGAGCAAGGCACATTACCTCTACGTGATCCAGGGGCGCTGCTCTGCCGCACGCCTCTCCAAAGTGTGCACAGTTCCTAAGTCATTTCAATGCACTTTTATGACTCAAGGAAAGAGCCTTTAACTACTAGGTGCTCTTTTAAGCTCTCTAAGCTGTGCCGGTGAAGGACTGATGCAAGCACACTTGTAGTTTTTGGTTTGGAACACAGCCCTGCATCCCCACACGATGACTGTTGTTGTTTATTCGTTCCGTTACAAATCGCAAACTGGGTCACGAGGGCATCATTTGAAAGCTTATTCGATTACCAACATGACTAGCTAAGTTCCAAAGTAAGATCTTACAGTGTTAGGTTTTCACAAAGCACAGAGAAACAGATTGTAATTTTGGTGCGTAGAGGAGTCATGAGTGCATTTCGGTGTGCGTTCCGTGGCTACTTTTCTTCAGAATACAGCGAACATAGGCTTATTCTTTTCAGAACAACCGGGCGTATGACACCGTGTCATCTTCGTAACTGTACATACTGTGACACTTAGCAATTCTAAATGTCGATACTGTAAATGAAATGAGTTTTGTCGTACATGCATTTCAAGAGCACATTTGGACTCATGGTTGTGTGGTTTGCTTGTGTGACATCAAAGTCTTATTTATTATAATCCTCAAAGTTTCATCTTTCAGAACACTTCAACTCCTCTCGAATTTGCTGCATTCCCCTCACTTTACTCAGACAACACCAACATGTGCAAAAGTAACCCCATTGGCAGGAAGGATGGGGGCATCTTCCTGTTGCAGGTCATGCTCCCACTTAGAGCGTATTTCAGTTGAATCGCGTACAGCGCTGGAAAGCAGAGACCCTGAGCTCTGACATCATGTATAGCATGTTACTGTACAGCAACTGTTCCTATTTATACGCTTATCAGTGACAGAATCTGCTACAGCAAGCACTTGTAGAACTTGTTTCAAACAAACAAAACTTACCAGAAGTTAAATAGGGTTACACTTGATGCAGCACGGTTGTGTTGTCAGTACCAGAATAAAAGGAATCTTATTTAATAAGCGCAAAACACCTGCTTTCCTAATATTAAGCATCATTTATTGCACTTACCTTTCGACAAACACCGTTTTAAATGACGTTTTAGAGGGTTTCTTCTGAGATCGCTTAATGTGCCATCTCTTCATTCTGGCCTTCTATGGCTCTGATAATGTCATCCTCATATCAAGCTTCATCCTTCAATGAAAGACCCCTACTGTACTGATGCCAGCCCTTGATTAGCTGAAACCACCTTCAGCTGGGGCTGAAGATGCAAGGTTCCAAAAGGGTTCTTCGGCCTGTCCCCATAAGAGAACGCTTTTTGGTATCCAAGTAGAACTCTTTTTGGTTCTCTCTGGGTTCTACAATGGAACCCAATAGGGCTCTACCTGGAACCAAACAGGGTTCTTCAAAGGGTTATTCTATGGGGATAGCCAAAGAACCCTTTTAGGTTCTTGATATAACCTTTTTTTCTAAGAGTGTAGGTTGTGTGTGCTCATGGGACGTGTAGTCTTTGTGGGCAGGACAATGACTGACATCTTCACGAGATGTACCACAAAATGCCACTCAGTAGTAAAGCTCATTCTGGCTTAATCCCTTCTCCTCTACATTGACAGACCCAATCTGTTGACCATTTAAAAAACAGATGCTCAGCCCGCTGCCTCAATGACCTGTCTGCTCTACTCTCTCTCCTCCATGTCCATTATCACCATCCCTCCATCCTCTCCTCACCACCACCACCACCGCTTGACACTTATTATCTCACCTAAAGATCAGCCTCCCTTTGATAGGCGCCTTAATTCCATCTCAAGTATTTAGCCACCACATCTAGCTAGACTTGAATCTTGCTCTCTTTGTATTGCTGCTGTTCTGAAGATGGACCAGCCATCATAAATCAGTAATAAAGCCTTTAGGCCTGAGAGAAAGAAAGGGAGATAGAGGGGAAAGAGAGAGTGAGATATAGAGAGGGGAAAAAGAGAGTGAGATATGGAGAGGGGAAAGAGAGAGTGAGATACAGAGAGGGGAAAGAGAGAGAGAGAGAGAGAGATAGAGAGGGGAAAGAGAGAGTGAGATATAGAGAGGGGAAAGAGAGAGTGAGATACAGAGAGGGGAAAGAGAGAGAGAGAGAGATATAGAGAGGGGAAAGAGAGAGTGAGATATAGAGAGGGGAAAGAGAGAGTGAGATACAGAGAGGGGAAAGAGAGAGAGAGAGAGAGAGAGAGAGATATAGAGAGGGGAAAGAGAGAGTGAGATATAGAGACGGGAAAGAGAGAGTGAGATATAGAGAGGGGAAAGAGGGAGTGAGATACAGAGAGGGGAAAGAAGGAGTGAGATACAGAGAGGGGAAAGAGAGAGTGAGATACAGAGAAGGGAAAGAGAGAGTGAGATACAGAGAAGGGAAAGAGAGAGTGAGATATAGAGACGGGAAAGAGAGAGTGAGATATAGAGAGGGGAAAGAGAGAGTGAGATATAGAGAGGGGAAAGAGAGAGTGGGATACAGAGAGGGGAAAGAGAGAGTGGGATACAGAGAGGGGAAAGAGAGAGTGAGATATAGAGAGGGGAAAGAGAGAGTGAGATATAGAGACGGGAAAGAGAGAGTGAGCTATAGAGAGGGGAAAGAGGGAGTGAGATACAGAGAGGGGAAAGAGGGAGTGAGATACAGAGAGGGGAAAGAGAGAGTGAGATATAGAGAGGGGAAAGAGAGAGTGATATATAGGGAGGGGAAAGAGGGAGTGAGATACAGAGAGGGAAAAGAGGGAGTGAGATATAGATTTGTGAAAGAGGGAGTGAGATACAGAGAGGGAAAAGAGGGAGTGAGATACAGAGAGGGAAAGAGGGAGTGAGATACAGAGAGGGGAAAGAGAGAGTGAGATATAGAGAGTGGAAAGAGAGAGTGAGCTATAGAGAGGGGAAATAGAGAGTGAGATATAGAGAGGTGAAAGAGAGAGTGAGATATAGAGAGGGGAAAGAGAGAGTGAGCTATAGAGAGGGGAAAGAGAGAGTGAGATATAGAGAGGGGAAAGAGAGAGTGAGATATAGAGAGGGGAAAGAGAGAGTGAGATATAGAGAGGGGAAAGAGAGAGTGAGATATAGAGAGGGGAAAGAGAGAGTGAGATACAGAGAGGGGAACGAGAGAGTGAGATATAGAGAGGGGAAAGAGAGAGTGAGATATAGGGAGGGGAAAGACAGAGAAAGCAGAGGCCCAGAGGGTCCCTCCACATAAAGAGTAACTTTATATATATAATAATTATTTTTTTTGTCACATAGGTGCAGTGAAATGTTTTGTATTACAGGGTCAGCCATAGTAGTAAATCAGGGTTAAGTGCCTTGCTCAAGGACACATTGACAGGTTTTCCACCTTGACGGCTCAAGTATTCGAACCAGCGACCTGTCGGTTATTGGTCTAACGCTCTAACCGCTAGGCTACCTGTCGGTTATTGGTCTAACGCTCTAACCGCTAGGCTACCTGTCGGTTATTGGTCTAACGCTCTAACCGCTAGGCTACCTGTCGGTTATTGGTCTAACGCTCTAACCGCTAGGCTACCTGTCGGTTATTGGTCTAACGCTCTAACCGCTAGGCTACCAGTCGGTTATTGGTCTAACGCTCTAACCGCTAGGCTACCTGTCGGTTATTGGTCTAACGCTCTAACCGCTAGGCTACCTGTCGGTTACTGGTCTAACGCTCTAACCGCTAGGCTACCTGTCGGTTACTGGTCTAACGCTCTAACCGCTAGGCTACCTGTCGGTTATTGGTCTAACGCTCTAACCGCTAGGCTACCTGTCGGTTACTGGTCTAACGCTCTAACCGCTAGGCTACCTGTCGGTTACTGGTCTAACGCTCTAACCGCTAGGCTACCTGTCGGTTATTGGTCTAACGCTCTAACCGCTAGGCTACCTGTCGGTTACTGGTCTAACGCTCTAACCGCTAGGTTACCTGTCGGTTATTGGTCTAACGCTCTAACCGCTAGGCTACCTGTCGGTTACTGGTCTAACGCTCTAACCGCTAGGCTACCTGTCGGTTACTGGTCTAACGCTCTAACCGCTAGGCTACCTGCCGGTTACTGGTCTAACGCTCTAACCGCTAGGCTACCTGTCGGTTATTGGTCTAACGCTCTAACCGCTAGGCTACCTGTCGGTTATTGGTCTAAAGCTCTAACCGCTAGGCTACCTGTCAGTTACTGGTCTAACGCTCTAACCGCTAGGCTACCTGTCGGTTACTGGTCTAACGCTCTAACCGCTAGGCTACCTGTCGGTTATTGGTCTAAAGCTCTAACCGCTAGGCTACCTGTCGGTTACTGGTCTAACGCTCTAACCGCTAGGCTACCTGTCGGTTATTGGTCTAACGCTCTAACCGCTAGGCTACCTGTCGGTTACTGGTCTAACGCTCTAACCGCTAGGCTACCTGTCGGTTACTGGTCTAACGCTCTAACCGCTAGGCTACCTGTCGGTTACTGGTCTAACGCTCTAACCGCTAGGCTACCTGCCGCCCTATAAACTGCTCTCTCAGTCCTGAGCAAACTGTCCCTCAGTATATTTATAGTGTAAAGTGGGGATCTGGGGGAGTTTGCCCTGGATTTGCGTCATGAGTGGCCGTGGGGTCAGCTAATCGCTCCTCTGTGGCTAGCGGGTGTAAACGGCCGGGGGAGAGATGGAGAGATGGAGACGGAGAGATGGAGACGGATGTGGTGTAGAATTGGAGCGAGCTCCGCTTATCACATTAGTTGATGGGGCCTGATTGAATCCGAACGTGGTGATATAGCATGGTTTTTGTGTTGGGAATGGTTACAAAGTTTTCAACATAACAAAATACAATCCTATTCACCACCCCTGTAGATAAAGCACGCAATGACCATAATCATTTTCATTCCTTTGAATTAGACATTTCTGCAGTTATGCTGAAACCCCTCCACAAGATCATCCTGCTGGTCGCCTGAAGAGATCAAGTTACCCTCATGAGCAAGCAACGAGCACAAAGATGATGAACGTTTTTAAATCAGGAATGTTACCTTTTCCCAGGAGCAATGTATTGTAGTTTCAATGACTTGAAATGATGTGTCAGAGTAATGGCCTATGGGAGGGATCTGTCTTAGTTCTGCTGAACTAGGTTGTCCTGCTGGGTTGTCTTCATGTGTCGGCAGATGGAAGTAAACACACTGTGACATGAGATAGATAATACGTAGAGGGTAGAGGTGAACTCCGACCAGACAGCACACAGACACTGGAATGTGTGTTTATGCTCATGCTGATATGCATATGTGTGTGCGTGAGTAGAGAAATGCATGTAAGTGTGTGAGTGCGCGTGATAAGGATACAGTAAGTCCACACCTCAGTGAGTCAGTCAGTGGAGGGAGTATCCATGGGTTGCATATCCACCTTTCATGTCCTTGCATACCCCCCCCCCCCCGTCGTCGTCGCCCCCCTCGTCCAGTCCAGTCCTGCATGGCGTTAAAACACCCGTGTGGGTTCTGTCAGGACACACGGCGCTGCAGGACCTCAATAATAAAAGGGAGGGAATCTAATAAAGGGGAGACAGAGCGTCCTGTTTATCTCTCCCATCTGGGTCCCGTCTCGCTCTGCCTCCGTCATACAGAGAACAGCACAGCAGAGCAGCACCCTCCCCTCTTAAATCAGTTTTAGCCTCACACTTTGTCTCTATCTTGTTGCTAATCCTACCCAGTGTGCTGGTTGCGCTAAAGTTATTATGGAGTGTTTTGGGACGTCAGGTTCAGGTTGTTTACTAGTTATAGAAGGACGTTTTCTAGACATCTTTTTAGTGATCAGAAAAATAAATCTTTCACTGGTTGTAATCTGGTAATCTGACCAAAATAATGTATTTAAGTAACGTCTGGATGACGTCATGAAAAAAGACGTCTCTACATGGTTCGCACAATAATCTGACGTCTCTACAACCATGAAGCTTGTTTTCAACTAGATAATGACATCATTATGCAAAATGTTGCCTTTATTTCTCCCCTCCTCAAAACTGCTGTGTCCTTTTAAGTTTGTCTCCTTCTGTCCATGCTCTCGATCTTGTTGTTTATTTCACCCTCTTTTTATTACCCCTTTACCTGTCTAACTTCTTTATCCTGTTCATCTTGTACTCTTGTTACTATCTTGCTACTTTACTTTTACGGTCTGTCTGGCTACTTTGTCTTGTTTATCTTCTCTTTTCATTACCCCATCTGTTTATCCTTCCTTCTCTCCCTTGGTCTGTTCCTTTGAAGCCAGGATTCCACAATTGGCGGCCCGCCGGCCAAAATTTGGCCCACAATAGTTTTTATTTAGCCCCCCAAGTGATATGAAGAAAACAAATGAAGGCTGTTCTGAGGGCAAAACTGGGTGTGCAACTCAATATTAGGAAGGTGTTCTCAATGTTTGGTACAGTATGCTCAGTGTATGTGACCGTATACAAATGTAAGCAAGGTTTGAAATTATTATGTTTTGGTCAAATATGATATCTTCTTGCGCTGAATTTGCAGTCTACAAATGATTTGTATTTATGTTCCGGCCCCCAGACAATCCTTTCAAGAAAAAAATCAGCCTTTGGCTGAATCTATTGATGATTGCTGCTCTAAGCTCTCTTTCCCTTTCTCGATGCTCCCCGACTTCTGAGGTCTCTTCTGAGTTTTTTTTGCTATCCATCCCTCTCCACACTCTATTTCTCCTTCTT
Source organism: Salvelinus alpinus (assembly GCF_045679555.1). Classification (NCBI taxonomy): domain Eukaryota; kingdom Metazoa; phylum Chordata; class Actinopteri; order Salmoniformes; family Salmonidae; genus Salvelinus; species Salvelinus alpinus. Next base: position 36,830,001 of record NC_092114.1, read on the forward strand.
TCTTCTCCTTTTCCTTTATAATTTTACACAGTGTTGCTCACTCTCTGACCCGCCATCCCCGACCGAAGACTGCCAGGAACTCGGCCTCAATGTATCCTCAACTTTCTCTAACTTTGCTATTACATCCTGAACATGTATTTTAGACTTTCATTGCTTCAAACACCCCAGTCTCCCCCCTCCTTTCTCCCCCTCTTCTTTCTTTCCTCATTATCAGAAAGTATTCAGACCCGTTTACTTTTTCCACATGTTGTTAGGTTACAGCCTTATTGTAAAATTGATTAAATTGTTTTTCTCCCTCATCATAATCCACACACAATACCACATAATGACAAAGCAAAAACCTTTTTGTGAAATTTGTGCTAATAAAATAAAATAAAAAACTGAAATATCACTTTTACATAACTATTCAGACCCTTTACTCAGTACTTTGTTGACACACTTTTGGTAGTGATTACAGCCTAGAGTCCTCTTGGGTATGACGCTACAACCTTGGCACACCTGTATTTGGGGAGTTTCTCCCATTCTTCTCTGCAGATCCTCTCAAGCTGTAACGGCTTTCTTCCAAGGGTGAATGAGAGGACCAAAATGCAGCGCGGCTAGTGTTCAACATGTTTAATAACGAACAAGTGAACACTACAAACAACAAACAAAATAACAAACCGTGAAAAGCGATACAGACCTATCTGGTGCAGAACACAAACACAGAGACAGGAAACAAACACCCACAAACTCCCAACACAAAACAAGCCTCCTATATATGAGTCTCAATCAGAGACAACGACTACCATCTGCCTCTGATTGAGAACCCACACTAGGCTGACATAGAAACAGACAAACTAGACACACAACATAGAATTCCCACCCAGCTCACGTCCTGACCAACTAAACACATACAAAACAAGAGAAAACAGGTCAGGAACGTGACAGAACCCCCCCCTCAAGGTGCGAACTCCGGGCGCACCCCTAAAAACTCAAGGGGAGGGTCTGGGTGGGCATCTGTCCGCGGTGGCGGCTCCGGCGGTGGACGAGGACACCACTCCACCATTGTCTTTGTCCTCCTCCTTAGCGTCCTTTGAGTGGCGACCCTCGCCCCCGACCATGGTCCAGGAACCTTCACTAAGGCCCCTCCTACATAGAGGAGACAGCTCAGGACAGAGAGGTAGCTCAGGACAGAGAGGTAGCTCAGGACAGAGAGGTAGCTCAGGACAGAGAGGTAGCTCAGGACAGAGAGGTAGCTCAGGACAGAGGGATAGCTTAGGACAGAGGGACAACTCTGTACTAATGGCAGCTCCGGACTGGGTGGCAGCTCCGGACTGGGTGGCAGCTCCGGACTGGGTGGCAGCTCCGGACTGGGTGGCAGCTCCGGACTGGGTGGCAGCTCCGGACTGTAGGGCAGCTCATGACTGTAGGGCAGCTCATGACTGTAGGGCAGCTCATGACTGTAGGGCAGCTCATGACTGTAGGGCAGCTCATGACTGTAGGGCAGCTCATGACTGTAGGGCAGCTCCTGACTGGCTGGCGGCTCTGGCAGCTCCTGACTGGCTGGCGGCTCTGGCAGCTCTTGACTGGCTGGCGGCTCTGGCAGCTCCTGACTGGCTGGCGGCTCTGGCAGCTCCTGACTGGCTGGCGGCTCTGGCAGCTCCTGACTGGCTGGTGGCTCTGGCAGCTCCTGACTGGCTGGCGGCTCTGGCAGCTCCTGACTGGCTGGCGGCTCTGGCAGCTCCTGACTGGCTGGCGGCTCTGGCAGCTCCTGACTGGCTGGCGGCTCTGGCAGCTCCTGACTGACGGACGGCTCTAGCGGCTCCTGACTGACGGACGGCTCTAATGGCTCGGGACAGACGGGCGGCTCTAATGGCTCGTGGCAGACAGATGGCTCAGAAGGCGCTGGGCAGACGGATGGCTCAGAAGGCGCTGGGCAGACGGATGGCTCAGAAGGCGCTGGGCAGACGGATGGCTCAGAAGGCGCTGGGCAGACGGATGGCTCAGAAGGCGCTGGGCAGACGGATGGCTCAGAAGGCGCTGGGCAGACGGATGGCTCAGAAGGCGCTGGGCAGACGGATGGCTCAGAAGGCGCTGGGCAGACGGATGGCTCAGAAGGCGCTGGGCAGACGGATGGCTCAGAAGGCGCTGGGCAGACGGATGGCTCAGACGGCGCTGGGCAGACGGATGGCTCAGACGGCGCTGGGCAGACGGATGGCTCAGACGGCGCTGGGCAGACAGATGGCTCAGACGGCGCTGGGCAGACAGATGGCTCAGACGGCGCTGGGCAGACAGATGGCTCAGACGGCGCTGGGCAGACAGATGGCTCAGACGCCGCTGGGCAGACGGGCAGTTCAGGCGCCGCTGGGCAGACGGCAGACTCTGGCCGGCTGAGACGCACTATAGGCCTGATGCGTGGTGCCGGAACAGGAGGTACCGGGCTGAGGGCACGCACCTCAGGGCGAGTGCGGGGAGAAGGAACAGTGTGTACAGGGCTCTGGAGACGCACAGGAGGCTTGGTGCGTGGTGCCGGAACTGGAGGCACTGGGCTGGGGCGGGAAGGTGGCGCCGGATATACCGGACCGTGAAGGAGGACACGTGCTCTTGAGCACCGAGCCTCCCCAACCTTACCAGGTTGAATGGTCCCCGTAGCCCTGCCAGTGCGGCGAGGTGGAATAGCCCGCACTGGGCTATGCAGGCGAACCGGGAACACCACCTGTAAGGCTGGTGCCATGTACGCCGGCCCGAGGAGACGTACTGGAGGCCAGATATGTTGGGCCGGCTTCATGACACCCGGCTCGATGCCCAACCTAGCCCTACCAGTGCGGCAAGGTGGAATAGCCCGCACTGGGCTAAGCACGCGTACTGGGGACACCGTGCGCTCCACCGCATAACACGGTGTCTGACCAGTACGACGCCCTCTCACTCCACGGTAAGCCCGGGGAGTTGGCTCAGGTATCCAACCCGGCTTTGCCACACTCCCCTTTAGCCCCCCCCCCAAGAAATTTTTGGGTGAGCCTCTCGGGCTTCCAGCCTCTCTTACGTGCTGCCTCCTCAATCCACCGCTCCTGGGCTGTGGCTGCCTCCTTCTTCTCCCGAGAGCGGCGATTCTCTCCAACCCTTCCCCAGGGTCCTTTTCCGTCCATGATCTCCCAAGACCATTCCTCCTGTGTCCAGTAGTCCTGTGTACTGAGCCGCTGCTGCTCCCCGTTGCTACGCTGCTTGGTCCGGGTTTGGTGGGTGTTTCTGTAACGGCTTTCTTCCAAGGGTGAATGAGAGGACCAAAATGCAGCGCGGCTAGTGTTCAACATGTTTAATAACGAACAAGTGAACACTACAAACAACAAACAAAATAACAAACCGTGAAAACCGATACAGACCTATCTGGTGCAGAACACAAACACAGAGACAGGAAACAAACACCCACAAACTCCCAACACAAAACAAGCCTCCTATATATGAGTCTCAATCAGAGACAACGACTACCATCTGCCTCTGATTGAGAACCCACACTAGGCTGACATAGAAACAGACAAACTAGACACACAACATAGAATTCCCACCCAGCTCACGTCCTGACCAACTAAACACATACAAAACAAGAGAAAACAGGTCAGGAACGTGACACAAGCTAAGTCAGGTTGGATGCGAATCGTTGCTGCACAGCTATTTTTGGGTCTCTCCAGAGATGTTTGATCGGGTTCAAGTCCGGGCTCTGGCTGGGCCAGTCGAGGACATTCAGAGACTTGTCCCGAAGCCACTCCAGCATTGTCTTGGCTGTGTGTTTAGGGTTGTTGTCCTGTTGGAAGGTGAACCTTCACCCCAGTCTGTGGTCCTGAGCTCTCTGGAGCAGGTTTTCATCAAGGATCTCTCTGTACTTTGCTCCGTTCATCTTTCCCTCGATCCTGACTAGTCTCCCAGTCCCTGCCGCTGAAAAACATCTCCACACAGCATGATGCTTCCACCACCATGCTTCACCGTATGGATGGTGCCAGGTTTCTTCCAGAAGTGACGCTTGCCATTCAGGCCGAAGAGTTCAATCTTGCTTTCATCAGACCAGAGAATCTTGTTTCTCATGGTCTGAGATTCTTTAGGTGCGTTTTGGCAATCTCCAAGTGTGCTGTCATGTGACTTTTACTGAGGAGTGGCTTCCGTCTGGCCACTCTACCATAAAGGCCTGATTGGTGGAGTGTTGAAGAGATGGTTATCTTTCTGGAAGGTTCTCCCACTTCCACAGAGGAACTCTAGAGCTCTGTCAGAGTGACCATTGGGTTTTTTGTCACCTCCCTGACCAAGGCCCTTCTCCCCCGATTGCTCAGTTTGGCCGGGCGGTCATCTCTAGGAAGAGTCTAGGTGGGTGCAAACTTCTTCCATTTAAGAATGATGGAGACCACTGTGTTTTTGGGGACGTTCAATGCTGCAGAAATGTTTTGGTACCCTTCCCCAGATCTGTGCCTCGACACAATCCTGTCTCAGAGCTCTACGGATAATTCCTTCGGCCTCACTGCTTGATTTTTGTTTTTGACATGCACTGTCAACTGTGGGACCTAATATAGACAGGTGTGTGCCTTTCCAAATCATGTCCAATCAATTACATTTACCACAGGTGGACTCAAATCAAGTTGTAGAAACATATAAAGGATGATCAATGGAAACAAGATGCTCCTGAACTCAATTTCTATTTAACCTTTATTTAACTAGGCAAGTCAGTTAAGAACAAATTCTTATTTACAATGACGGTCTACCAAAAGGCAAAAGGCCTCCTGCGGGACGGAGGCCTGGGAATAAATAAATACAATATAAATATAGGACAAAACACACATCACAACAAGAGAGACACAACACTACATAAAGAGAGACCTAAGACAACAACATAACAGCAAAACATGACAACACAGCATGCTAGCAACACAACATGACAACAACATGGTAGCAACACAACATGACAACAACATGGTAGCAACACAACATGACAACAACATGGTAGCAACACAACATGACAACAACATGGTAGCAACACAACATGACAACAACATGGTAGCAACACAACATGACAACAACATGGTAGCAACACAACATGGTAGCGGCACAAAAACATGGTACAAACATTATTTGGCAAAGTCAACGACACAAAGGTCAAGTAGGTAGAAACAACAATAACGTGGTTACATGTGGTCTGCGGTTGTGAGGCCAGTTGGATGTCCTGCCAAATTCTCTAAAACAACATTGGAGGTGGCTTATGTTGAAATGAACATTCAATTCTCTGGCAACAGCTCTGGTAGACTTTCCTGCAGTCAGCATGCCAATTGCACGTTCCCTCAAAAATGATCATGCTGTTTAATTTGTTTCTTGATACCTCACACCCGTCAGGTGGATGGATTATCCTGGCAAAGGAGAAAGGCTCACTAATAGGGATGTAAACAAATTTGTGCACAGAATTTGAGAGAAAAAAGCTTTTTGTCCTACTTAATTTTTGGGGGATCTTTTATTTCAGTTCATGAAACACTGGTCCAACACTTTACATGTTGCGTTTATATTTTTGTTCAGTATAGAAGTGCTTTGTCAATTAGGCACCCGGCGCTAAATGGACTATATTTACTGCTGATTACTACTGATTAGAGCCCTAATGAAATTCTGCACTGGTTGATGTCACACGTCAGGAAAAGGAGGGAAGGCAGACTGGCAATGATTAGTAGCAAGAGAGATTATCACACTGTTGGCGTGTCAGTGTTACTCCAGTCCCAATCATTCCAATGCTTCTTCGGCGGTTGTAACAAGAACAGGCAATCTGATAATCAAAACATTTATGTTTGTGTCCTGTACAAATATAAAGACCACAGGTTTATGACACTAAAATATTAGTCCAACTCAAAATCTACAGTGCGATAGAAACATTGATCCAGATGCGATGGAAAAGTACAGTGCCACCAGCAACAAGGGACTTTCTCATACCAGCTGTCCTATACCGTAATAAAACGATTAAGTATATTACCATATATGAACATTTGTTCAATCAACATTGTGCGAAATCCAAAGAGAAGTACCACCAGTGCCTGGCAACCAACCACAGAAAAGAGGGACTCCACTTTCTCTTATTCAAAACATATGGGTGCTTCCCAAATGGCCCATAGGGCTCTGGTCAAAAGTAGTGCACTGTATAGGGAATAGGTGCCATTTGGACGCACACATGGACACAGGAAGTGTGTCCATCAAGGGAATTGACAGGCTGGGCCCAGCTGCAGCTGGCAGCTAATCTAATCAGTGAGAGGAGAGATGGGGAGGTGGAGATAAACAGGGGGGAGGGTATTCAGAGCGGTCCGAGGGACTAAAATGAATGGATTTGGGATGACGACCTTCTTTGGAAAGGGCAAAGTCAATAATGTGTGTGTGTGTGTGTGTAAGGTTTGGGGGGGGGGGGGGGTGTATATGAGTGCAATTGAGACCTCCAAGGATAAAAAGATACTTGGTGGGATATGGGGAGGAAGTGCACGGCACACTTTAGGGCCATAATTCAAAGAGGTACTTACATTTAACAATTGGGAGCTGGAAAGATCTTCTAATTCCCAAACCAGATTTTTTGGTCAATCAAAACAACTTTTATTAAAGAAAAAGATGGAAAGAGACAAAGAGAAAGATGGCGAGAGAGAAAGAGACACTGAAAAATAAAGAGAGAGGGAGAAGGGGGACTGAAAGAGAGAGAAACCAACAGTCATCAAAGAGCTACCTGCAATTTTGAGGGCTCCCGAGTGGCGCAGTGGTCTAAGACTGCATCTCAGTGCTAGTGGCGTCACTACAGACACCCTGGTTTGATTCCAGGCTGTATCACAACCGGCAGTGATTGGGAGTCCCATAGGGTGGTGCACAATTGGCCCAGTGTCGTCCGGGTTTGGCCGGTGTAGGCCGTCATTGTAAATAAGAATTTGTTCTTAATTGGCTTGCCTAGTTATATAAAGGTTACATTTTATATATATATATATATATTTTTTAAATGAACCCCTATGCAAAGAAGACTTCACTTAGGCCTTCATGACCAACTCCCTCCTCCAGGTAGTCAATGACAAACTCCCTCCTCCAGGTAGTCCATGACAAACTCCCTCCTCCAGGTAGTCCATGACAAACTCCCTCCTCCAGGTAGTCCAGATGGGTGAAAAGGCTCAGTAGCACACAGGTCAGTACAGTGGGGATGGACACACACACACACACACACACACACACACACACACACACACACACACACACACACACACACACACACACACACACACACACACACACACACACACACACACACACACACACACACACACACACACACACACACACACACACACACACACACACACACACACACACACACAGCACAGTGAGGATGGAGACACACACACACACACACACACAGACACACAGGTCAGCACAGTGGGGATGGAGACACACACACACACACACACACACACACACAGACATACAGGTCAGCACAGTGGGGATGGAGACACACAGACACACACAGACACACAGGTCAGCACAATGGGGATGGAGACACACAGACACACACAGACACACAGGTCAGCACAGTGGGGATGGAGACACACACACACACACACACAGAAACACAGGTCAGCACAATGGGGATGGAGACACACACACACAGACACACAGGTCTGCACAATGGGGAAGGAGACACACACACACACACACACACAGGTCAGCACAGTGGGGATGGAGACACACAGACACACACAGACACACAGGTCAGCACAATGGGGATGGAGGCACACACAGACACACAGGTCAGCACAGTGGGGATGGAGACACACACACACACAGACACACAGGTCAGCACAGTGGGGATGGAGACACACAGAAACACACAGACACACAGGTCAGCACAGTGGGGATGGAGACACACACACACACACACAGAAACACAGGTCAGCACAATGGGGATGGAGACACACACACACACAGACACACAGGTCAGCACAGTGGGGATGGAGACACAGACACACAGGTCAGCACAATGGGGATGGAGACACACACACACACACACACAGGTCAGCACAGTGGGGATGGAGACACACACACACACACAGACACACAGGTCAGTACAGTGGGGATAGAGGCACACAGGGAAGCAGGCTGACCTCAGTGTAACAGGAGGCCATGATGATTCAGTAGTCAGCAGCACACCACAGAGCTCACATTACCCACAGGCAGCCTCTGGCAACATAATGGCTGTTTAGCTCTACATCCCCCAGGGCTGAATAGATTGAATAACCACTTGTAACCAGTTTTGAAGACTTAATAAAAAATAATGCACAAGCGCCAAGGGCGATTTATCGAATCAATCCAGGGGTTGAACTGTTGTCAGGTTTTTAAGTCATGTGGACCTTGTGCAGTTTGTTTCACTTTGTTTAGTTAGCAAAACTTTTGACACTTGTTCTCAATAGAAACGAACGGACGAAGTCAGCTGAATGATCACATTCTAAGCTGTGCTGCAATGAACTGCAACAGAATGTTTCCTTTTCTGAAACACAACTCCACCAATGTGCGCCTGTAAACTATTTTACGTGCACACAGGAGCTCTCATTCCACAATACAGTTTAGAGCCATTTAGAACTTAGGGGGGGAAATGGTTTTGGAGGTACAGTAAAACACACATTAGTCTGAGTAAATTGGTTAAGTAGTATAAGGTGCAGAAACAGTCACATTGGACTGTCACTCCATTCCGAACAGAAGCTCACAGCCATGATCCACTGACCTCGGACCTGTTTGGTCATTGCTGAAGAGGATAGATGTCAGGCTCAGACCACTTAGAGTAATGTGACCTCTGACCGGCACTATCAAGATAATAATATCAGTTGGGGGGGTGCTTATATTTGTCCTGTTACACACAAGTGTATAATATATTGTTGTTGTTGTTGCATATCCCAACCCTCCCCAAGACACCCGCAGGGAGTGGGGTCACAGTGACCCTGGAACAATTAGGATTAAATGCCTTGCTCAATGGTACAGCGATAGGATTTTTTTATTTTTTTTAGCTTGTTGGCTCCGGTATTCCATCCAGCAACCTTTCGTTTACTGGCCGACGCACTAACCTCGAGGCTACTTGATGCCCATAAGTTCAACCAATCAATTACTGAATGATCTACCCATGCAGTGTATGAGTTAGGAAGCGTATGAGTTCACTGAGTGACCTGCTGCATGTAAATAGAGTATAGTCTGTCATTTTATTTACACAATTGACTAGCATATAAAACATCCATGACAGCTAAAGCAAACCAATAAGCATACGTTTGACGCAAATTAGCTAAGGAATATGTTATGTTAAGAACACCAAATAATTATACATATAGTGAGTCATATAGGCCAAACTGGGATAAGAAGGGCACTATACCAACACGGCATGTGGCTATGACAGTCCAACACTGTACATTGTCCGTCAGAACTACAGTACAAGAATAATGACCAAGCGAAAGGTATAGACTGACATCAGGCGACCGGCTGCCTTTGTTTCCCTTCCCACTGATAAGGGTGACTGGGCGACCAGCGTCCATTTTGTGCCAGTCAGGGTCAGCTGACACGGCTCTGGTGGTGTGATGATGTGTTTGCTCTTTGTCCAGGCTGCCTTTTACAGTGCCTTCGGAAAGTATTCAGACCCCTTGACATTTTTCACATTTTGTTATGTTACAGTCTTATTCTGAAATGGCTTAAAAAAAAACATTTCCTCAGCAATCTATTCACAATACCCCACAATGACAAAGCGAAAACAGGTGCTTAGACATTTTTGCTCATTTAAAAATATAAACAGAAATAGCTTATTTATATAAGTATTGGGGTGGCAGGTAGCCTAGTGGTTAGAGCGTTGGGCCAGTAACCGAAAGGTTGGTGGCTCAAATCCCCGAGCTGACAAGGTAAAAATCTGTGTTTCTGCCCCTGAAAAGGCAGTTAACCCACTGTTCCTAGGCCGTCATTGTAAATAAGAATTTGTTCTTAACTGACTTGCCTGGTTAAATAAAGGTTAAATAAAGGTGAAATAAATAAAACCACGCCAGCCAGAACCTCCACATCCGGCTTCTTCACCTGCGGAATCGTCTGAGACCATCCACCCGGATAGCTGATGGAACTGTGGGTTTCCACAACCAAAGAATTTCTCAACAGTCAGAAACCGTCTTAGGGAAGCTCATTTGCGTGCTTGTCATCCTCACCAGGGGCTTGACTTGACTGCTGTTTGGCGTCTTAACCGAATTCAGTGGGCAAATGCTCACCTTCGATGGCCACTGGCACGTTGGAGAAGTGTGCTCTTCACAGATGAATCCCAGTTTCAACTGTACTCGGCAGATAGCAGACACTGTGTATGGCGTTGAGTGCCCATGGTGTCGGTGGGGTTATGGTATGAGTAGGCATAAGCTACAGACAACAAACACAATTGCATTTTATCAATAGCAATTTGATGCACAGAGATACTGTGATGAGATCCTGAGGTCCATTGTCGTGCCATTCTTCCGCTGCCATCACCTCATGTTTCAGCATGATAATGCATGGCCCCATGTTGCAAGGATCTGTACACAATTCCTTGAAGCTGAAAATGTCCCAGTTCTTCCATGGCCTGCATACTCACCAGACATGTCATCCATTAAAAATGTTTGGGATGCTCTGGATCGACGTGCACGACAGTGTGTTCCAGTTCCCACCAATATCCAGCAGCTTCGCATAGCCATTGACGAGGAGTGGGACAACAATCAACAGCCTGATCAAGCTATGTGAAGGAGATGTGTCGCACTACATGACGCAAATGGTGGTCACACCAGATACTGACTGGTTTTCTGATCCACGCCCCTACGTTAAAAAAAGAAGGTATTTGTGACCAACATATGCATATCTGTATTCCCAGTGATGTGAAATCCATAGATTAGAGGGCCTCCCAAGTGGCACAGCCTCGCTGTGCTTGAGGCGTCACTACAGACCCGGGTTCGATCCCAGGCTGTGTCACAACTGGCCATGACCGGGAGTCCCACACAACTGGCCCAGCGTCGTCCGGGTAAGGGTTTGGGTTTGGCCGGGGGGGCTTTACTTAGCTCACTGTGCTTTAGCGACTCCTTGTGGCAGGCTGGGCGCCTGCAAGCTGACTTCGGTCGTCAGTTAAACAGTGTTTCCTACGACACATTGGTGCGGCTGGGTTAAGCAGGCAGTGTTAAGAAGCACGGTTTGGCAGGTCATCTTTCGTAGGATGCATGACTCAACCTTCACCTCTCCCGAGCCCTTTGGGGAGTTGCAGGGATGAGACAAGATCATAATTGGATATCACGAAAAAGGGTGTAATATACAAAAATTAAATAATCCATAGATTAGGGCCTAATGAATATATTTCAATTGACTGATTTCCTTATATGAACTGTAACGTTTAGATTTTTGTTCAGTGTAATATAGATAGAAATAGAAGGCCTGAAACACACACACACACAAACACACACACACAGGCTAGCTTGGATGATTAATGAATAAACAAATCTTACATTTGAATCACCTACGTGGAGAAATCTCAATGACTGAACCAAAATGACAATAATAGATAGGCGAGACTGGAAATGAAAGGCACAATCCCAGTTATCTGATGGTAATTATTTGGATGATTACCTTAAATTAGTTTAATAGTATCATGTAATATATTCCAACCAAATAACCACCTACCACATCAAAGCTCACAATACACCTTTACCTGATGCACGTAGTGGCTCCATGGCCTCTGTACTTCAATGAGCAGTTAAATAATGACACACTCTGAAAGCACAGGGCCCTTGAGAAAAACAAGAACATTATCTTCTTTCAAGATATGATATAACCCAGCTAAATGGGTGCCAAGAAACATCCAGAACTACAAAATGTCAATAAATCTGTTGAAAATCAACCACTCTGCCTTACATTACGCCGATTCTCAGCATAGCATTCACTAGCGACATTGTGCCAAATTTAGCGTCACTGTACAATACCACATCCTTGAATCATTTTGAGAGTACATTTTTAGAGGAGTTGTATCGATTGAGCACATACAGATGTAGGATCGTAATTTGAGCCAGTTTTCTACAGCAGGAAAATGATCCTGCAGGAACAGGAAATGTGAATTATTATGTGGATTATAATTATTGGCTATTTTTTGTAAGGGTTGATAAAAATAAATTAAGTGGAAACTACAAACTGGAAGCCTTTTTAAACCTCACATTCACTACGCTTGCATGTCCTGCAGTGCAGGGAAATTCTCAGCAACAAAAGAGTGATCAAATTAAGGTCCTACATCTGTACGTAATCTGTTCAACTCTATCGACAGAAATCAGGACCCACTAGCCTAACTATATCAACAGACTCCTGTAGCAAAGGACGCTCAACCAAAAAATCCCACTCTTTACTCCATAAATTAAGCCTCATCAACCAATCACCTCAGAGATAGGAAGGCATCTACCCAGTGGGGGTCCATGGGAACATGGAGGCTGGAGGTTGATGTTGTTCTCTTGTGATTTCCATCTTTCGCCTTTTCCTAATCCCAACCTGCGAGTGCGATCACTCGCTCTCTCCTATTCCCACAGCCCACACTCTGAACTCCACAAGCCTCTTCTCATAGCTCTTCAGTTACCCACAACCCCCTCGGTGACAATACGGGGCGGCACTGTTGCATATCGTAAGGGAAAGCCTGTATTATTGCATGATGAATCCATATGTGGTCATATGTGTGTGGTTGCTCATTGAGCAGTGGTTGGTTCCTCTGTGACTTCTTGGCTGGTTTCTTCTGTGTTGACCGTTATAAGAGGCCCCCGTTAGATTGAGACATGCATGTTTTGGGTTGTCTAACAGCCGTGGGTTCCTATGTGTTTCCTTGCTGATTGTTTCAATGTGACATGGAAGATGCCACTACATTGGAATGTATTGCTTTTAAACATACGGGGAAAAGAAAGGCAATTTAATTAAAATGGCCTATTTATAATATGTGAGAGATGGCCTTCATAATTGACATTTCTAAAGCAAACACGCATCTTCACAGTGAAAATTACAAAGGAAATGTCAACTTAGCTCGTTATCGAGTGACCTTCCTTTGCCATTTATTAATCAATTATAATATATTAATAAGGCATGAATAAAACATGAGTAAGGCATGAATAAGCTATATTAACAAGAGGGACCGACGCTGAAAGGGACTCCATTAATGGAGGTTTCAAAGAACAGGGGTAAGACAGGTACTTCTTCATTAGACCTGAGCAGCAAGTGACAGATGGGTAGAGTGCTCTGCTCTCATCACAAAGGGACAGATTGGTGGAGGAGAGGGAGCTGTTAGTGGATTGGGCTATGTAATCACCACAATGGGCTAGCCAGGTCTCTTATAGAGACCTATACTGAAACCCACTGAGCCTGGCGACTCAGGCAGATTGGCAACAGATAGATGGAGAGATTGGAGGAGGTTACGAAAGTGTGGAGCGAGAGTGGAAGAGATGTGAAGAGGAGAGATGGATAGAGGAGATGGTAGGGTGATGGACTGAGGTGGTTACAGAGAGGGAAAGGAGAGATGTGGAAAGAAGGAGAGAGGGAAAGAGAGGAGAAGAGATAAAAGGTTGAGAGAGTGCTTTTAGAAAGAGTGGGTAAATAAGCTGGGGAGTGGGGCAGAGAGGGGAAGGAGAGGTGAGAGAGATGAAAACAACATTGAAGGACACAGAAATAGGAAAATAGTGAAGGGAATTTAAAGAGACAGTAAAGAGAGAAATACATTAACACTGGACTATAAATACAGTCAGGTCAACAATTATTGGCACCCTTGATAAAAAAAACACTGTTAAATAAATAATCCAAATGCTGTGCTGCTGTATGCTCAGATTTGTTTACAAATGATATTATTTTATACTCATACAATTGACCTGACTGTACATAGCAAAACAAATAGAAAGGAAGAAGAAATAGAATGAGGCAGAGTGGTCCTGTGAAGTGAATGACCGTGTTCAGTTAGGACTTATACTGCCAATGGAGCAGCACAGACACCAGGAGCCAGAGCATTGAGTTTCAGCTTCTACACAGAGGGGCTCCTATTACAATGACTAATGGACCAGGGGTTTGTGTGTGTGTGTGTGTGTGTGTGTGTGTGTGTGTGTGTGTGTGTGTGTGTGTGTGTGTGTGTGTGTGTGTGTGTGTGTGTGTGTGTGTGTGTGTGTGTGTGTGTGTGTGTGTGTGTGTGTGTGTGTGTGTGTGTGTGTGTGTGTGTGTGTTTTCAACATATGAGACTGAAAGCCAGAAAGCTTTTTTCATTTTGTTTTTGTCAAATCACCCTGTGTGAAATTAAAAGCAGCATCACTGTTATCATTCAGTTAAATGCAAATTCTCTTCTTTTTTTGTGGTGGTGCACGGGACACTCCTCGGGTTCTGCCTGTCTAAAAGCTGGGAAAACATGTCAGACGAGATCTACTTCTCTTCCTCTCTCTCTTTCTACACACACACACACTTTACTTGCTTTAATTACAGTTCTGTTTTCAATGCACCCCTTGACCACTCCCCTGTTCACCCGCCTAGTTGAAAGCACATGCCACTGCTACCACGATTAGTCTTGTCAGAGACGAGCGCTGCTGCCACTGTGCTTTTTACTCCTACGCTAATTAGCCGGGTATTTTACAACACAAAGGATGGAGATTTTAGAGCAAGGACAGTTTAACCACCTGGCGAAGAGACGAAAGATGATTCCCTTTTTTGTGGAGAAAGAAATAGCGATGATTTTTTACATTTAGACATAGGGCCCTGCTAGAATACTTTTCAAATGCATCCTACCTCCCTTCCTTCAGTCCTTCCCTTCTTCCTTCCTTTCTTCCTTCTTTGAAGTAATCCTAGATCTGACATTTTTGGACTAGGTTAAATTATGTAGTGGAACCCTTGCTTTGACCTTTCCAGTCGTGTACGATTAGTGATAATTACTTCAAGGCAGGGAGCGGAGGGATACATTTCACAACTATTCAAAACGGTTTTAGTCAGATTTACAAGTGATGGATATCTGTCCTATAGATTCGAAGTTGAGTAGCTGCTCAAATCAAATCAAATGTTATTTGTCACATACACATGGTTAGCAGATGTTAATGCGAGTGTAGCGAAAGCTTGTGCTTCTAGTTCTGACAGTGCAGTAATATCTAACAAGCAATCTAACAATTCCCCAACAACTACCTAATACACACAAATCTAAAGGGGGAATGAGATAATGTACCTGTAAGTATATGGATGAGCGATGGCCGAGCGGCATAGGCAAGGTGCAATAGATGGTATAAAATACAGTATATACATGTGATATGAGTAATGTAAGATATGTAAGCATTATTAAAGTGGCATTATTTAGAGTGGCATTGTTTAAAGTGACTAGTGATTCATTTATTAAAGTGCCCAGTGATTGGGTCTCAATGTTGGCAGCAGTCTCTCTGAGTTAGTGATTGCTGTTTAGCAGTCTGATGGCCTTGAGATAGAAGCTGTTTTTCAGTCTCTCAGTCCCAGCTTTGAGGCACCTGTACTGACCTTGCCTATATAGTTTGACATTGAGAAGCCATAAAATGCCACTATCATCATGATTCCTTATAGACGGACATCATGTATTGTAGCAACAAATTAGATCCTTTTTAGGGAACGCGTTTACTGTACATTATGTCCTTGGGGGTCCGTCATATGTATGTCAGAATAGACTGTGTCTGTTGAAATGATGATGGCTTTGAAAGAACCATAGCCATCTGTGCCGAATACCTTTGGAAATAGGAACGTAGATGAATTATACGATGACTAACCCCCATACAATGTAAAGTACTTATATAAATGCATTCCATCCGTGATTCACCCTGTTAACCTTAGAGATCTTGTAATATATAAGCAGTAATTTGGTACAGTGAGCTGTACTACCTCAGTCAACTATGAGCCCTATAGACTCAGGTCAGGGACAGTCACTGTATGATACCTTGCATATCTGATCTGAGGTCAGAGCAGTAGAACATGTAGGAGGCAGCATGTTGGACACAGAGATAAATAAATGTATTAAATTAATTATGATGCAATGATTCATTTCTGATGGCGGTGAGCAAGGTAGAGACTCAATCATAGAAGTAGTAAACATAACATAATAAAGTGATTGTCACGACTTCCGCCAAAGTCGGTTCCTCTCCTTGTTCGGGCGGCGTTCGGTGGTCGACGTTACCGGTCTTCTAGCCATCGCCGATCCACCTATCATTTTCCATTTGTTTTCTCTTGTTTTCTCTCACACCTGGTTTACATTCCCTCATTACTTGTCGTGTATTTAACCCTCTGTTCCCCCCATGTCTTTGTGTGAGATTGTTTGTTGTAAGTGCATGTGCACTTCTGACTGGTTTTGCGACGGGTTATTTTACCCGTATTTTGTTGTTCTGGGTACAGCTTGTTTTTGCATTATTAAAGTGCTCCAGTTGTTACCCATTTCTACTCTCCTGCGCCTGACTTCCCTGCAGCCAGTTACGCACCGCTTACAGAATCTCACACCTGTATATGGAGTCAGCAGGAGCAGGTGTCCCTGGTATAGCCCCTGGTATAGGGGTCGAGGAGCACGTCTCGTGCCTCTCTGGGAAAGCCCTGGAGTGGGCCAACGCTGTGTGGGGAGAAGGAGACGCGGCGCTGGATCACTTCGAGGATTTCACCCGCCGCTTCCAGGCAGTCTTCGACCACCCGCCCGAGGGTATAGCGGCGGGTGAACGTCTCTTCCATCTGAGGCAGGGGACGAGGAGCGCCCAGGAGTTCGCGATGGACTTTCGGACCCTGGCCGCCGGCGTGGGATGGAACGACAGGGCCCTGATCGGCCACTATCGCTGCAGTTTGCGCGAGGACGTCCGTTGGGAGTTGGCCTGCAGGGACACCACCCTCACCTTCGACCAGCTGGTGGACCTGTCCATTCGGCTGGATAACCTGTTGGCTACCCGCAGACGTCCAGAGCGGGGTCTGTCGGTTCCATCCCCACCACCACCGCTCCGAAGCCCATGGAGCGGTGAGGTACAGGTACTGTGAGGTACAGTTACCCGCTACCGCTTATAGCCACAGCAATAGAGTCAATGTACGGGGCGCGCTTCTTCACCAAACTAGATCTCAGGAGCGCTTACAACCTGGTGCGTATCTGGGAGGGAGACAAGTGGAAGACGGCATTCAGTACTACCTCAGGGCACTATGAGTACCTCGTCATGCCGTACGGGTTGATGAATGCTCCATCAGTCTTCCAAGTCTCTGTAGACAAGATTTTCAGGGACCTGCACGGGCAGGGTGTAGTGGTGTATATTGATGACATTCTGATATACTCCGCTGCACGTGCATGTGTCCCTGGTGCGCAGGGTGCTTGGTCGACTGTTGGCGCATGACCTGTACGTCAAGGCTGAGAAATTCCTGTTCTTCCAGCAGTCCGTCTCCTTCCTAGGGTACCGCATTTCCACTTCAGGGGTGGAGATGTAGAGTGACCGCATTTCAGCTGTGCGTAATTGGCAGACTCCCACCACGGTAAAGGAAGTGCAGCGGTTTCTAGGGTTTGCCAATTACTACCGGAGTTTTATCCGGGGTTTTGGTCAGGTAGCGGCTCCCATTACCTCACTGATGAAGGGGGGCCCAGTACGTTTGCAGTGGTCGGCTGAGGCGGACAGGGATTTTGGTCACCTGAGGGCTCTGTTACCTCGGCTCCCGTGCTGGCCCATCCGGATCCCTCTTTGGCGTTCATAGTGGAGGTGGACGCGTCCGAGGCTAGAAGGCTCTCTCAGCACTCGGGTACGCCACCGAAACTCCGCCTCTGTGCCTTCTTCTCGAAGAAGCTCAGCTCGGCAGAGCGAAACTATGACATGGGGGACCGGGAGCTGTTGGCTGTCGTCAAGGCTTTGAAGGTGTGGAGACATGGGCTTGATGGGGCTAAACACCCTTTTCAAATCAAATCAAATCAAATCAAATTTTATTAGTCACATACACATGGTTAGCAGATGTTAATGCGAGTGTAGCGAAATGCTTGTGCTTCTAGTTCCGACAATGCAGTAATAACCAACAAGTAATCTAACCTAACAATTCCACAACTACTACCTTACACACACACACAAGTGTAAAGGGATAAAGAATATGTACATAAAGATATATGAATGAGTGGTGGTACAGAACGGCATGGCAGATGCAGTAGATGGTATAGAGTACGGTATATACATATGAGATGAGTACTGTAGGGTATGTAAACATAAAGTGGCATAGTTTAAAGTGGCTAGTGGTACATGTATTACATAAAGATGGCAAGATGCAGTAGATGATATAGAGTACAGTATATACATATGAGATGGGTAATGTAGGGTATGTAAACATTATATTAAGTGGCATTGTTTAAAGTGGCTAGTGGTACATTTTTACATAATTTCCATCAATTCCCATTTTTAAAGTGGCTGGAGTTGAGTCAGTATGTTGGCAGCGGCCGCTAAATGTTAGTGGTGGCTGTTTAACAGTCTGATGGCCTTGAGATAGAAGCTGTTTTTCAGTCTCTCGGTCCCTGCTTTGATGCACCTGTACTGACCTCGCCTTCTGGATGATAGCGGGGTGAACAGGCAGTGGCTTGGGTGGTTGTTGTCCTTGATGATCTTTATGGCCTTCCTGTGACATCGGGTGGTGTAGGTGTCCTGGAGGGCAGGTAGTTTGCCCCTGGTGATGCGTTCTGCAGACCTCACTACCCTCTGGAGAGCCTTACGGTTGTGGGCGGAGCAGTTGCCGTACCAGGCGGTGATACAGCCCGACAGGATGCTCTCGATTGTGCATCTGTATAAGTTTGTGAGTGCTTTATGTGACAAGCCGAATTTCTTCAGCCTCCTGAGGTTGAAGAGGCGCTGCTGCGCCTTCTTCACAACGCTGTCTGTGTGGGTGGACCAATTCAGTTTGTCCGTGATGTGTACACCGAGGAACTTAAAACTTTCCACCTTCTCCACTACTGACCCGTCGATGTGGATAGGGGGGTGCTCCCTCTGCTGTTTCCTGAAGTCCACAATCATCTCCTTTGTTTTGTTGACGTTGAGTGTGAGGTTATTTTCCTGACACCACACTCCGAGGGCCCTCACCTCCTCCCTGTAGGCCGTCTCGTCGTTGTTGGTAATCAAGCCTACCACTGTAGTGTCATCCGCAAACTTGATGATTGAGTTGGAGGCGTGCATGGCCACGCAGTCGTGGGTGAACAGGGAGTACAGGAGAGGGCTCAGAACGCACCCTTGTGGGGCCCCAGTGTTGAGGATCAGCGGGGTGGAGATGTTGTTACCTACCCTCACCACCTGGGGGCGGCCCGTCAGGAAGTCCAGGACCCAGTTGCACAGGGCGGGGTCGAGACCCAGGGTCTCGAGCTTGATGACGAGTTTGGAGGGTACTATGGTGTTAAATGCTGAGCTGTAATCGATGAACAGCATTCTCACATGGGTATTCCTCTTGTCCAGATGGGTTAGGGCAGTGTGCAGTGTGGTTGCGATTGCGTCGTCTGTGGACCTATTGGGTCGGTAAGCAAATTGGAGTGGGTCTAGGGTGTCCGGTAGGGTGGAGGTGATATGGTCCTTGACTAGTCTCTCAAAGCACTTCATGATGACGGAAGTGAGTGCTACGGGGCGGTAGTCGTTTAGCTCAGTTACCTTAGCTTTCTTGGGAACAGGAACAATGGTGGCCCTCTTGAAGCATGTGGGAACAGCAGACTGGGATAAGGATTGATTGAATATGTCCGTAAACACACCAGCCAGCTGGTCTGCGCATGCTCTGAGGACGCGGCTGGGAATGCCGTCTGGGCCTGCAGCCTTGCGAGGGTTAACACGTTTAAATGTTTTACTCACCTCGGCTGCAGTGAAGGAGAGCCCGCAGGTTTTGGTAGGGGGCTTTGTCAGTGGCACTGTATTGTCCTCAAAGCGGGCAAAAAAGTTGTTTAGCCTGTCTGGGAGCAAGACATCCTGGTCCGCGACGGGGCTGGTTTTCTTTTTGTAATCCGTGATTGACTGTAGACCCTGCCACATACCTCTTGTGTCTGAGCTGTTGAATTGCGACTCGATTTTGTCTCTGTACTGGGACTTAGCCTGTTTGATTGCCTTGCGGAGAGAATAGCTACACTGTTTGTATTCGGTCATGCTTCCGGTCACCTTGCCCTGGTTAAAAGCAGTGGTTCGCGCTTTCAGTTTCACGCGAATGCTGCCGTCAATCCACGGTTTCTGGTTTGGGAATGTTTTAATCGTTGCTGTGGGTACGACATCGTCAATGCACTTCCTAATGAACTCGCTCACCGAATCAGCATATTCGTCAATATTGTTGTTGGACGCGATGCGGAACATATTCCAATCCGCGTGATCGAAGCAGTCTTGAAGCGTGGATTCAGATTGGTCGGACCAGCGTTGAACAGACCTGAGCGCGGGAGCTTGTTGTTTGAGTTTCTGTTTGTAGGCTGGAATCAACAAAATGGAGTCGTGGTCAGCTTTTCCGAAAGGGGGGCGGGGGAGGGCCTTATATGCGTCGCGGAAATTAGTATAACAATGATCTAGGGTTTTCCCAGCCCTGGTAGCACAATCGATATGCTGATAGAATTTAGGGAGTTTTGTTTTTAGATTAGCCTTGTTAAAATCCCCAGCTACGATGAATGCAGCCTCAGGGTGTGTGGTTTCCAGTTTACAAAGAGTCAGATAAAGTTCGTTCAGGGCCATCGATGTGTCTGCTTGGGGGGGAATATATACGGCTGTGATTATGATTGAAGAGAATTCCCTTGGTAGATAATGCGGTCGACATTTGATTGTGAGGAGTTCTAGATCAGGTGAACAGAATGACTTGAGTTCCTGTGTGTTGTTATGATGATCACACCACTTCTCGTTAATCATAAGGCATACCCCCCCGCCCCTCTTCTTACCGGAAAGATGTTTGTTTCTGTCGGCGCGATGCATGAAGAAACCAGCTGGCTGCACCGACTCCGTTAGCGTCCCTTGAGTTAGCCATGTTTCCGTGAAGCAGAGCACGTTGCAATCCCTGATGTCTCTCTGGAATGCTACCCGTGCTCGGATTTCATCAACCTTATTGTCAAGAGACTGGACATTGGCGAGTAGTATGCTAGGGAGTGGAGCGCGATGTGCCCGTCTCCGAAGCCTGACCACGAGACCGCCTCGTTTGCCCCTTTTTCGGCGTCGCACAGGGTCGCCGGCTGGGATCAGATCCATTGTATTGGGTGGAAGGCAAAACACTGGATCCGTTTCGGGAAAGTCATATTCCTGGTAGGAACGATGATGAGTTGACGTTAATCGTATATTCAGTAGTTCCTCCCAACTGTATGTAATGAAACCTAAGATTACCTGGGGTACCGATGTAAGAAATAACACATAAAAAAACAAAATACTGCATATTTTCCAAGGAACGCGAAGCGAGGCGGCCATCTCTTTTCGGCGCCGGAACTTTTTCCTCTTTCTCATCTGGACTGACCACCACAATCTGGAGTACATCCGGGCAGCGAGGAGACTGAATCCTCGCCAGGCAAGGTGGGCCATGTTTTTCACCCGTTTTGTTTTCACCCTTTCTTACAAACCAGGCTCCTAGAACGTGAAGGCAGACGCACTGTCCCGGCTGTATGACACAGGGGAGCGGCCCATGGATCCCACCCCCATACTCCCGGCCTCCTGCCTGGTGGCGCCGGTAGTGTGGGAGATGGACGCGGACATTGAGCAGGCGTTACGTGCAGAGCCCGCTCCCCTCCAGTGTCCCGCTGGGCGTTTGTACGTACCGTCTGCTGTCCGTGACCGGCTGATCTATTGGGCCCACACGTCACCCTCCTCCGGTCATCCAGAGGAATGAGTGGGAAGTACTGGTGGCCCACTTTGGCTAAGGAGGTGAGGGTTTATTTTTCCTCCTGCTCGGTGTGTAAGGCTCCTAGGCACCTGCCCAGAGGTAAGCTACACCCCTTACCCGTTCCACAATGGCCTTGGTCGCACCTGTCAGTTGATTTCCTTACCGATCTTCCTCCCTCACAGGGTAACACCATTGTCATTGTGGACCGTTTTTCCAAGTCCTGTCGTCTCCTCCCTCTGCCCGGTCTCCCTCCGGGCCTACAGACTGCGGAGGCCTTGTTTACACACGTCTTCCGGCACTACGGGGTGCCTGAGGATATAGTGTCTGACCCAGTTCACTTCGAAGGTCTGGAGGGCGTTCATGGAAGGTCTGGTGGTCTCGATCAGCCTTACCTCGGGTTTTCACCCCGAGAGTAACGGGCAAGTGGAGAGAGTTAACCAGGATGTGGGTAGGTTTCTGAGGTCTTATTGCCAGGACCGGCCCGGGGAGTGGGCGGCGTTCGTGCCCTGGGCAGAGATGGCACAGAACTCGCTCCGCCACTCCTCCACTAACCTCTCCCCCTTCCAGTGCGTACTGGGGTACCAGCTAGTTCTGGCGCCTTGGCATCAGATCCACCTTTCAATTTCCATTTGTTTTATTTTGTCTTGTTTTCCCACACACCTGGTTTACATTGCCTCATTACTTGTTGTGTATTTAACCCTCTGTTCCACCCATGTCTGTGTGTGAGATTGTTTGTTGTAAGTGCATGTGCACTTCTGACTGGTTTTGCAACGGGTTATTTTACCCGTATTTTGTTGTTCTGGGCACCGCTTGTTTTTGCATTATTAAAGTGCTCCAGTTGTTACCCATTTCTGCTTCCCTGCAGCCAGTTACGCACCGCTTACAGTGATCTTATTTCTATGAGCTCAATCAAAATCTGTTCAACTCTGACTCAAGAAGATAGAGGAATTTGAGAGTGCCGAAAGAGAGAGCGATTTTTCCCAAACTTTATTACTACACTCTTCCAGCACAGTGGTCTGAAAGAAGTGAAGAAGTGGGAGGTTTGGGTTAGGAGGCTAGGCTTTTGACTGTGAGGTTGCAGGTTCAGTTCCCAGACACTGTGTGTCTCTGTCATTGATCAAATAAGCCTAAGAGGTGAAGTATGGGAAATGCCTAGGTGCCTGTGAAGTTCTAAAAACTTCAAAACTAAAAGTCAGCTCCCGCCATTTTATTGGCAGAACTATTGCTGCAGTGCATGTGCAACACAGTGCTATAACATCTTCTAGTACAGGTTTTTGTTTTAGTTTTTTTGTATCAAGCTAACTTTTTAGGTCTCACAACTGCAGGGTCAAGAGCCAAACTAAGAGATGGCATCAGTTTGAATCAACTCATATATTTTCCCTGGTTTCCCCCAAACCCTATTGATATTCAAAACCATGTCCGTCTCCAGTGTGCACGCTGTAGTTTAAGTTTTTTTTTAAGCGAGCTTGATAAATGTGCCGTATGGATTACTTAACCAAAGACTTGATTCAAGAGAGTTGCTTTACATCACATTATGCTCCTATTTCCCATTACCCCCTCCACAACATTAAAGACGGTGTACAGAAGTTAAGTTGCTAATTTACCTCAAATTTTGACTTGAGGTGTAAGATCTTAAATTTTAAATCTGAAACTTGTTGTGTATTTCAGGTTTAGAAAAGGCTTCTGAAGTTTGATATTCCTTTACGAAAAATGTATCAACCCCTACAAAAATGTCAATTAATAATTAATTAATAATAATTCACATTTCCTGTTTCTGCAGGATCATTTTCCTACTGTAGCAAACTGGCTCAAATGAAGATCCTACATCTGTACTTGTGACTTGGCAAGGCTAACTTTCTGCATCCTGTTGGTTTGTTTTACTGCGGGGGACAGGATATAGCAACACACAGGGACTGGCAACAGGTGGTGCTACACAATATGGTCCCAGCTGGCTAGTTTGTTCATTTATTTTGTAAAGGGCAACAAAATCAATCAACGGGATTGAACAAAGGGCCCATCTCTCAATCTTGAAAGCAATGAGGAAATAGCACAGCTTGCGCCCAGATTGTGCACCTGAATCCTTTGTGTTAATCTCTTTGTTCTTTCTTTCTTTCTTTCTTTCTTTCTTTCTTTCTTTCTTTCTTTCTTTCTTTCTTTCTTTCTTTCTTTCTTTCTTTATCTCTCTCTCTCTCTCTCTCTCTCTCTCTCTCTCTCTCTCTCTCTCTCTCTCTCTCTCTCTCTCTCTCTCTCTCTCTCTCTCTCTCTCTCCACCCCCCTCTTCTGTGGCAGGTGTTACTGGCTTGGTTCAAATTGATGGAGAAGGCGATCGGGAGATTGACTTTGCCTTGTGGGACATGACCGATCTTGACTCTGGGGTCTTTCAGGTAGGCACTGACTGCTCCTCTAGCAAAATGGTGGTTAGGCACAAACACACACTGGCACATAAATACAGATTCACACTCTGTAGCTGTGTTCTTTGTCCTCTTCCAGTGCAGCAGCTATAAAACCTGCAATGACATGCACTTTCGTTCAACACCCAAAGTTAGGCTAACCATCTATCCTGTGTATCTCCAGATCGTATCCGTCTACAACAGCACCCTGAAGGAGTTGGTTCCAGTGCCGGGCATGAAGGTCCAGTGGCCGGGGGGCGCCCCGCCCCAAGACATCCCCGACTGTGGCTTCAAGAATGACAAGCCCGCTTGCTTAGCACGTATGCACTGAGGAACAAATATGTATATTTGCATACAAATAAACAAAACCCCCTGGAGATTTTATAAACACTGAGAGAAACATTCAAATGTTGTGCTGCTCACAATTAGGGCTGTTGCGGTGGCCATATTTACACCACACCGGCAGTCATGATGATAGGAGACAAATATCCTGTGACCGTTGATCACGGTAATCTCAATCCAAAACTTTTCAAATTAATGGCGCTGATGGGTAGCCTACCAAACTTGCTAATGGCCCTTGCTAATGACCTGGTACTCAACACTCAGCATGCTTTTTGCAGTTTGGAAGAGTTTGTGCAAATATTATGATGACATTTTGTGACGTTTTTGTTCATTTTGGACTTCGGTAAGGATTTTTACGTCAAAATTAATGACAGATTTCTTCAGTTATCTTAGACTAATTCTGACTATTTTGAGGAAGTGTATGCTGGCTATGGCATCTTAAAATGGTCAAACAGTACTATTTTGTTTCTCATTCGGTTCGACTAGCCGACTTTGGCTAGCCACCAGCCGAACTGAAGCATTCTGACTCATTCAGAGTGCTGTTACGAAATGGACACGGTAAAGCCCGGACCCGTTATGCATAGATTTTTTAAACCTGTTCCGAAAGGACCAAAAGGACAAACTGTCGAATACGAGTGAAGGAAGCAGCAGAAACTGTTTTGCCAATTGCCAAATGTTTTTCTACTTTATTCAACCGGAGCCATGGAGAAAAGGGGGAGAGAGAGAGAGGCAAAGAGCGAGCAGCTGTAGGCTATTAGGAGGAGTGGAGGCCGTTTGGTGTGTGTATGTGTGTGTGAGTAACACACGGGAAGCTCAGAGCACCATGAGGCACAGAGGGAGAGACCACAACCACTTATCTCATGCTAGACTAACTTCTTGCTAGTTATTTATCATCCCATCTGGGTACATAGTAGCTGTCTTCAATCAAAATCAAGTCAAATGTATTTATATAGCCCTTCTTACATCAGCTGATATATCAAAGTGCTGTACAGAAACCCAGCCTAAAACCCCAAACAGCAAGCAATGCAGGTATAGAAGCACGGTGGCTAGGAAAAACTCTCTAGAAAGTCCAAAACCTAGGAAGAAACCTAGAGAGGAACCAGGCTATGAGGGGTGGCCAGTCCTCTTATGGCTGTGCCGGGTGGAGATTATAACAGAACATGGCCAAGATGTTCAAATGTTCATAAATGTTCATCAAATAATAATAATCACAGTAGTTGTCGAGGGTGCAACAAGTCAGCACCTCAGGAGTAAATGTCAGTTGGCATAGCCGATCATTGAGAGTATCTCTACCTCTCCTGCTGTCTCTAGAGAGTTGAAAACAGCAGGTCTGGGACAGGTAGCACGTCCGGTGAACAGGTCAGGGTTCCATAGCCGCAGGCAGAACAGTTGAAACTGGAGCAGCAGCACGGCCAGGTGGACTGGGGACAGCAAGGAGTCATCATGCCAGGTAGTCCTGAGGCATGGTCCTAGGGTTCAGGTCCTCCGAGAGAGAGAAAGAAAGAAAGAGAGAATTAGAGAGAGCATACTTAATTTCACACAGGACACCGGATAAGACAGGAGAAATACTATAGATATATCAGACTGACCCTAACCCCCCGACACATAAACTACTGCAGCATAAATACTGGAGGCTGAGACAGGAGGGGTCAGGAGACTGTGGCCCCATCCGATGATACCCCCGGACAGGGCCAAACAGGAGGGTATAACCCCACCCACTTTGCCAAAGCACAGCCCCCACACCACTAGAGGGAAAACTTCAACCACCAACTTATCATCCTGAGACAAGGCTGAGTATAGCCCAACAAAGATCTCCGCCAGGGCACAACCCAAGGGGGGGCGCCAACCCAGACAGGAAGACCACGTCAGTGACTCAACCCACTCAAGTGACGCACCCCTCCTAGGGATGACATGGAAGAGCACCAGTAAGCCAGTGACTCAGCCCCTGTAATAGGGTTAGAGGCAGAGAATCCCAGTGGAGAGAGGGGAACCGGCCAGGCAGAGACAGCAAGGGCCGTTCGTTGCTCCAGAGCCTTTTCGTTCACCTTCACACTCCTGGGCCAGACTACACTCAATCATATGACCCACTGAAGAGATGAGTCTTCAGTAAAAACTTAAAGGTTGAGACCGAGTCTGCGTCTCTCACATGGGTAGGCAGACCATTCCATAAAAATGGAGATCTAAAGCCCTGCCTCCAGCTGTTTGCTTAGAAATTCTAGGGACAATTAGGAGGCCTGCGTCTTGTGACCGTAGCGTACGTGTAGGTATGTACGGCAGGACCAAATCGGAAAGATAGGTAGGAGCAAGCCCATGTAACGCTTTGTAGGTTAACAGTAAAACCTTGAAATCAGCCCTTGCCTTAACAGGAAGCCAGTGTAGGGAGGCTAGCACTGGAGTAATATGATATTTTTTTTTGGTTCTAGTCAGGATTCTAGCAGCCGTATTTAGCACTAACTGAAGTTTATTTAGTGCTTTATCCGGGTAGCCGGAAAGTAGAGCATTGCAGTAGTCTAACCTAGAAGTAACAAAAGCATGGATTTTTGGACAGAAAGTTTCTGATTTTTGCAATGTTACGTAGATGGAAAAAAAAAGCTGTCCTTGAAACAGTCTTGATATGTTCATCAAAAGAGAGATCAGGGTCCAGAGTAACGCCGAGGTCCTTCACAGTTTTATTTGAGACGACTGTACAACTATCAAGATTAATTGTCAGATTCAACAGAAAATGTCTTTGTTTCTTGGGACCTAGAACAAGCATCTCTGTTTTGTCCGAGTTTAAAAGTAGAAAGTTTGCAGCCATCCACTTCCTTATGTCTGAAACACAGGCTTCTAGCGAGGGCAATTTTGGGGCTTCACCATGTTTCATTGAAATGTACAGCTGTGTGTCATCCGCATACCAGTGAAAGTTAGCATTATGTTTTCGACTGCATCAAACCGAAAGCAGCTAGCTAGCTAGGCTAATTGAGTCTAGCCATAACATTACTGAGCTTTTCACCGTCCTACAGTTAGCCTACACATTTTTCTATTTTTTATTTCACCTTTATTTAACCAGGTAGGCCAGTTGAGAACAAGTTCTCATTTACATTTACATTTAAGTCATTTAGCAGACGCTCTTATCCAGAGCGACTTACAAGTTGGTGCATTCACCTTATGATGTCCAGTGGAACAACCACTTTACAATAGTGCATCTAACTCTAAGGGGGGGGGGGGGGTTTAGAAGGATTACTTTATCCTATCCTAGGTATTCCTTAAAGAGGTGGGGTTTCAGGTGTCTCCGGAAGGTGGTGATTGATTCCGCTGACCTGGCGTCGTGGGGGAGTTTGTTCCACCATTGGGGTGCCAGAGCAGCGAACAGTTTTGACTGGGCTGAGCGGGAGCTGTACTTCCTCAGAGGTAGGGAGGCGAGCAGGCCAGAGGTGGATGAACGCAGTGCCCTTGTTTGGGTGTAGGGCCTGATCAGAGCCTGAAGGTACGGAGGTGCCGTTCCCCTCACAGCTCCGTAGGCAAGCACCATGGTCTTGTAGCGGATGCGAGCTTCAACTGGAAGCCAGTGGAGAGAGCGGAGGAGCGGGGTGACGTGAGAGAAATTGGGAAGGTTGAACACCAGACGGGCTGCGGCGTTCTGGATGAGTTGTAGGGGTTTAATCGCACAGGCAGGGAGCCCAGCCAACAGCGAGTTGCAGTAATCCAGACGGGAGATGACAAGTGCCTGGATTAGGACCTGTGAACTGGCCAAGATAAAGCAAAGCAGTGCGACAAAAAAAAAACACAGAGTTACACATGAGATAAACAAATGTACAGTCAATAACACAATAGAACAATCTGTATACAGTGTGTGCAAATGAAGTAAGGAGGTAAGGCAATAAATAGGCCAATAGTGGCGATGTATTTACAATTTAGCAATTTACACTGGAGTGATAGATGTGCAGATGAGGATGTGCAAGTAGAAATACTGGTGTGCAAAAGAGCAGAAAAACAAAAACAAATATGGGAATGAGGTAGGTAGTTGGTTGGATGGGCTATTTACAGATGGGCTGTGTACAGCTGCAGCGATCGGTAAGTTGCTCTGACAGCTGACGCTTAAAGTTGGAAGGAAAGGCGGCCAAAGGTGGTGTTGGCTTTGGGGATGACCAGTGAAATATACCTGCTGGAGCGTGTGCTACTGGTGGGTGTTGCTATGGTGACCAGTGAGCTGAGATAAGGCGGAGCTTTACCAAGCAAAGACTTATAGATGACCTGGAGCCAGTGGGTTTGGTGACGAATATGTAGTGAGGTCCAGCCAACGAGAGCATACAGGTCGCAGTGGTGGGTAGTATATGGGGCTTTGGTGACAAAACGGATGGCACTGTGATAGACTGCATCCAATTTGTTGAGTAGTGTTGGAGGCTATTTTGTAAATGACATCGCCGAAGTCAAGGATCGGTAGGATAGTCGGTTTTACGAGGGTATGTTTGGCAGCATAAGTGAAGGAGGCTTTGTTGCGAAACACGGAGCAGATTCTAGATTTAACTTTGGATTGGAGATGCTTAATGTGAGTCTGGAAGGAGAGTTTACAGTCTAGCCAGACACCTAGGTATTTATAGTTGTCCACATATTCTAAGTCAGAACCGTCCAGAGTAGCGATGCTAGTCGGGCGGGCGGGTGCGGGCAGCAATCGGTTGAAGAGCATACATTTAGTTTTACTAGCATTTAAGAGCAGTTGGAGGCCACAGAAGGAGTGTTGTATGGCGTTAAAGCTTGTTTGGAGGTTTGTTAACACAGTGTCCAAAGAAGGGCCAGATGTACAGTTGAAGTCGGAAGTTTACATACACTTAGGTTGGAGTCATTAAAACTCATTTTTAAACCACTCGACAATTCCTTGTTAACAAACTATGGTTTTGACAAGTCGGGTTAGGACATCTACTAGTAATTTTCCAAAAATTGTTTAAAGACAGATTATTTCACTTATAATTCACTGTATCACATTTCCAGTGGGTCAGAAGTTTACATACAGTAAGTTGACTGTGCCTTTAAACAGCTTGGAAAATTCCAGAAAATGATGCCATGGCTTTAGAAGCTTCTGATAGGCTAATTGACATAATTTGAGTCAATTGGAGGTGTACCCGTGGATGTATTTCAAGGCCTACCTTCAAACTCAGTACCTCTTTGCTTGACATCATGGGAAAATCAAAAGAAATCAGCCAAGACCTCAGAAAAAAATTGTAGACCTCCACAAGTCAGGTTCATCCTTAGGAGCAATTTCCAAACGCCTGAAGGTACCGCGTTCATCTGTACAAACAATAGTACGCAAGTATGAACACCATGGGACCACGCAGCCGTCATACCGCTCAGGAAGGAGACGTGATCTGTCTCCTGGAGATGAACGTACTTTGGTGTGAAAAGTGAAAATCAATCCCAGAACAACAGCAAAGGACCTTGTGAAAATGCTGGAGGAAACAGGTACAAAAGTATCTATATCCACAGTAAAACGAGTCCTATATCGACAAATCCTGAAAGGCCGCTCGGCAAGGAAGAAGCCAGACTACTGTTTGCAATTGCACATGGGGACAAAGATCGTACTTTTTGGAGAAATATCCTCTGGTCTGATGAAACAAAAATAGAACTGTTTGGCCATAATGACCATTATGTTTGGAGGAAGAAGGGGGAGGCTTGCAAGCCGAAGAACACCATCCCAACCGTGAAGCACGGGGGTGGCAACATCATGTTGTGGGGGTGCTTTGCTGCAGGAGGGACTGGTGCACTTCACAAAATATATGTCATCATGAGGCGTGAAAATTATGTGGATATATTGAAGCAACATCTCAAGACATCAGTCAGGGACTTAAAGCTTGGTCGCAAATGGGTCTTCCAAATGGACAATGACCCCAAGCATACTTCCAAAGTTGTGGCAAAATGGCTTAAGGACAACAAAGTCAAGATATTGGAGTGGCCATCACAAAGCCCTGACCTCAATCCAATAGAAAATTCGTGGGCAGAACTGAAAACGTGTGTGGGAGCAAGGAGGCCTACAAACCTGACTCAGTTACACCAGCTCTGTCAGGAGGAATGGGCCAAAATTCACCCAACTTATTGTGGGAAGCTTGTGGAAGGCTACTCGAAACGTTTGACCCAAGTTAAACAATTGAAAGGCAATGCTACCAAACACTAATTGAGTGTATGTAAACTTCTGACCCACTGGGAATGTGATGAAAGAAATAAAAGTTGAAATAAATCATTCTCTCGACTATTAGTCTGACATTTCACATTCTTAAAATGAAGTGGTGATCCTAACTGACCTAAGACAGGCAATTTTTTACCAGGATTATATGTCAGGAATTGTGAAAAACTGAGTTTAAATGTATTTGGCTAAGGTGTATGTAAACTTTCGACTTCAACTGTAAATAGAATGGTGTCGTCTGCGTAGAGGTGGATCAAAGAATCACACGCAGCAAGAGCGACATCATTGATATATACAGAGAAAAGAGTGGGCCCGAGAATTGAGCCCTGTGGCACCCCCATAGAGACTGCTCGAGGTCCGGACAACAGGCCCTCCGATTTGACACACTGAACTCTATCTGAGAAGTAGTTAGTGAACCAGGCGAGGCAGTCATTAGAGAAACCAAGGCTGTTGATTCTGCCGATAAGAATACGGTGATAGACAGAGTCAAAAGCCTTGGCCAGGTCGATAAAGACAGCTGCACAGTACTGTCTTTTATCGATGGCGGTTATCATATCATTCAGGACCTTGCGCGTGGCTGAGGTGCAGCCGTGACCAGCTCAGAAACCAGATTGCATAGAGGAGAAGGTACGGTGGGATTCGATAATGGTCGGTGATCTGGCTTTCGAAGACTTTAGAAAGGCAGGGCAGAATGGATATAGGTCTATAACAGTTTGGGTCTAAAGGATCTCCCCCTTTGAAGAGGGGAATGACTGCGGCCGCTTTCCAATCTTTAGGAATCGCAGACGATACGAAAGAGAGGTTGAACAGACTAGTAATAGGGTTTGGCGGCAGATGATGGCGACAGATCATTTTAGGAAGAGAGGGTCCAGATTGTCTATCCCAGCTGATTTGTAGGGATCCAGATTTTGGAGCTCTTTCAGAACATCAGCTGTCTGGATTTGGGTGAAGGAGAAGCGGGGGGGGGCTTGGGCCAATTGCTGCGGGGGGGTGCGGAGCTGTTGGTTGGGGTAGACAGGTGGAAAGCATGCTTAGTCAAATTCTCGATTATCGTGGATAACCTAACAACTCCACTCTGATTATAGCGTAAATAGCAGCCTACCTGTTGGCTTTTGGTCATTGTAACTATTCTTTCTCATTTCTGTAATTTAATTCCATCTTTCATTGATTAGATATCCCCTAACTTTATTGCTACAAAGCATAGCAGCAATGCAGTTGTCTCTCTCTCCCTGCTGGAAGGGAAAGGATCAGAGCTCATGCCTTTTTTTTGCAACTTTTTCCAATTCATGAATATAGAGTTGCATCAAATCAAATACATTTGCATTTGTCACGTGTGCCGAATACAACAAGTATAGACCTTACAGTGAAATGCTTACTTACAAGCCCTTAATGCAGTTCAAGAAATAGAGTTAAGAAAATATGTAATAAATATCTTTATTTAGTGAAGTTCTAAATAACTTTATGAAGTAAAGTAAAAAAAGAAATGTAAAAATATAAGTAACACAATAAAATAACAATAACGAGACTATATACAGGGGGTACCGATACTGAGTCAATGTGCGGGGGTACAGGTTAGTCGAGGTAATTTGTACATGTAGGTACGGGTAAAGTGACTGTAAATAGATAAGAAACAACGAGTAGCAGCAGTGTAAAAATAAACGGGGGTTGGGTCAA
Organism: Salvelinus alpinus; assembly: GCF_045679555.1. NCBI lineage: Eukaryota > Metazoa > Chordata > Actinopteri > Salmoniformes > Salmonidae > Salvelinus > Salvelinus alpinus. Next base: position 36,862,350 of record NC_092114.1, read on the forward strand.
TGTAAATAGTCTGGGTGGCCATTTGATGAATTGTTCAGCAGTCTTATGGCTTGGGGGTAGAAGCTGTTAAGGAGACTTTTGGCGCTCCGGTACTGCTTGCCGTGCGGTAGCAGAGAGAACAGTCTATGACTTGGGTGACTGGAGTCTTTGACAATTTTTTGAGCCTTCCTCTGACACCGCCTAGTATATAGGTCCTGGATGTCAGGAAGCTTGTCCCCGGTGATGTACTGAGACGTACGCACTCCCCTCTGTAGCGCCTCACGGTCAGATGCAGAGCAGTTGCCATACCAGGCGGTGATGCAACCGATCAGGATGCTCTCGATGGTGCAGCTGTATAACTCTTTGAGGATCTGGGGACCCATGCCGAATCTTTTCAGTCTCCTGAGGGGGAAAAGGTTTTGTCGTGTCCTCTTCACGACTCTCTTGGTGTGTTTGGACCATGATAGTTTGTTGGTGATGTGGACACCAAGGAACTTGAAACTCTCGAACCGTTGCACTACAGCCCAGTCGATGTTAATGGGGGCCTGTTTTGCCCGCCTTCTCCTATAGTCCACGATCAGCTCCTTTTTTGTCTTGCTCACATTGAGGAAGAGGTTGTTGTCCTGGCACCACAGGTCTCTGACCTCCTCCCTATAGGCTGTCTTGTCAGTGATCAGGCCTACCACTGTTGTGTCGTCAGCAAACTTAATGATGGTGTTTGGCCATGCAGTCGTGGTTGAACAGGGAGTACGGGACTAAGCACGCACCCCTGAGGGGCCCCAGTGTTGAGGTTTAGCATGGCAGATATGTTGTTGCCTACCCTTACCACCTGGGGGCGGCCCATCAGGAAGTCCAGGATCCAGTTGCAGAGAGAGGTGTTTAGTCACAGGGTCCTGAGCTTAGTGATGAGCTTTGTGGGCACTATTGTGTTGAACCCTCAGCTGTAGTCAATGAACAGCATTCTCACATAGGTGTTCCTTTTGTCCAGGTGGGAAAGGTCAGTGTGGAGCGCGATTGAGATTGAGTCATCTGTGGATCTGTTGGGGCGTTATGCGAATTGGGGTGGGACTAGGGTTTCCGGAATGATGGTGTTGATGTGAGCCATGACCAGCCTTTCAAAGCACTTCATGGCTACCAACATGAGTGCTACAGTGCGGTAATCATTTAGGCATGTTACCTTCGCTTCCTTGGGCACAGGGACTATGGTGGTCTGCTTGAAACATCAAATCAAATTGTATTGGTCACATAAACATATTTCGCAGATGTAGTGAAATGCTTGTTTTCCTAGTTCCAACAGTGCAGTAGTATTTAAAAACGATTCACAATACACGCAATCTAAAAGTAAAAGAGTGGATTTAAGAAATATATAAATATTAGATCAAGCAATGTCGGAGTGGTATTGACTAAAATACAGTAGAATAGAATACAGTAAACACATATGAGTTGAGTAAAGCAGTATTTAAACATTATTAATGTGACCAGTGTTCCATTATTAAAGGGGCCAGTGATTCCATGTATATAGGGCAGCAGCCTCAAAGGTGCAGGGTTGCGTAACTGGGTGGAAGCCGGCTAGTGATGGCTATTTAACAATCTGATGGCCTTAAGATAGAAGCTGTTTTTCAGTCTCTCGGTCTCATCTTTGATGCACCTGTACTGACCTCGCCTTCTGGATGATAGCGGGGTGAACAGGCCATGGCTCGGGTGGTTGATGTCCTTGATTGTCTGTTTACCCTTCCTGTGACATCTGGTGCTGTAGGTGTACTGGTGCTGTAGGGCAGGTAGTTTGCCCCCGGTGATGCGTTGGGCAGACCGCACCACCCTCTGGAGATGCCTGCGGTTGTGGGTGGTGCAGTTGCCGTACCAGGCGGTGATACAGCCCGACAGGATGCTCTCAATTGCGCATCTGTGAAAGTTTGTGAGGGATTTAGGTGCCAAGCCAAAAACATGTACGTATTACAGACTCAGTCAGGGTGCGGTTGACAATGTCAGTGAAGTCCTGTAGCATAGCATCCGCGTCATCCGACCACTTCCGTATTGAGGGAGTCACTGGTACTTCCTGCTTTAGTTTTTGCTTGTAAGCAGGAATCAGGATGATAGAATTATGGTCAGATTTGCCAAATGGAGGGCGAGGGAGAGCTTTGTATGCGTCTCTGTGTGTGGAATAAAGGTGGTCTAGAGTTTTTTTTTACTCTGGCTGCACATGTGACATGCTGGTAGAAATTAGGTAAAACGGATTTAGGTTTGCCTGCATTAAAGTCCCTGGCCGCTAGGAGGGCCGCTTCTGGATGAGCATTTTCTTGTTTGCTTATGGCCGGATACTTCTCATAGATATGGCTTTATACAGCTGCGTTATGTTTTGATTTCAAAGACATTCTCAGGTTTAGAAGCCTATCATAACTAATTAAATAATGGATTTTATTTTGATGGCTATATTAAATGGATTTATTTACTTGTTTTAGCAACTTATATTATTTGGTTATTTTTACCTACCTTAGCTGAATGCACATGCTATAAGTGGCTATGGATAAGAGTGTCTGCTATATGAATCAAATGTAAATGTATTTATTTTATTTATTTAACCTTTATTTAACTTGGCAAGTCAGTTAAGAACAAATTCTTATTTGCAATAACGGCCTACTCCGGCCAATCACGGACCAAGCTGGGTCAACTGTGCTCCTCCCTATGCGACTGTAGTAGCTATATGAACAAAACCTTGCCATATGCTACACATACTATGACAGATGTTATTGAATTTGGCCCTGGGTATAACTTCATAGAATTCAATAACATAGTTTGTTCTTTCCTCCCAGGGACTGTCACTATGCACCAGATGGTGGCCATCGTTGTGTGCTTCATCTTCATCATCATCGTCACCGTCACCGTCTTCATCTACAGGTCAGTGGTGCCCCTTTTTTTACCGTACAGTGTACCCCTTCCCTGAGCAAGACACTGGTCGATGGTTATGGGTTCTGATGCCACCCCTCCACTCCCGACCCCTCCTCCACCCATCCTCTATCGCTATCGCCATTCTGTTCACTCTCTTCCCATACTCTGCACATCTTTCATTTTCTCTATTTTATCCCCACCTATCTCTTCCTCTTCTGTTTGTTTTTCTACCTTTAATCTCTACAATCATGGTATGTTTTTGCCTCCCTGTTTAACTTTCTTACCCACATTGTTCCTCTGTCTATCTCTCTCTTGTCCTCTTCACCCTATGACTCTCCTCTTTTCACTATCTTTCTTCCTCTGCCCTCTTTTTCCTTACTCTTTCTTTACACATTACAGGGAGATCACTGCCAGGCCAAGTGTTTCTGTCTCCTCTTCAGTGATGACTCATCACCAGGGTCATGTTTATTAGGCACCACACAGAAATAAACAGACAGAAACAGTGAGGGACTACCTGGACCTGTTTAATAAAAAACATTCATTTTCGTTTTCCATTGAAAAGTGTTTTTATATATTTACCTCCAGCCCTGTGTTTGCCCTTTGACCCTTCTCTCTGGCCTGTTTCCAGCTCCATCAGTCTTGCAGCTGAAAAGGTCACTTGCTTTATAGCTTGTCGTGTCTTGTGATGAAATTGTTTAACATTGAGTGCAAGTCCAGGTGAAAGTATACCTTACTTTCTAAATAATTGTTTTCTCTGGAGGAATATCAGGCCTAAGGTCGAAGTATATTATGTCTCGTATCAAATATAAAAAAGCATTATGTTTTTACATTTTCTAGAGATTTATGTTCACTTTGATCGGTGAAAAGTGAAGCAGTTCAAGTTCAGTTACATATTCTAGCCAATAATTATGCTGAAGTCACTTTGTGTTTGATATAAGCTATCCTCAATCTTTACTTTTGTCTGATATTTCCGATATTTCACATTTTATTAAAGGAATACTTCGGAATTTTGGCAATCAGGCCCTTATCTACTTCCCCAGAGTCAGGTGAACTTGTGGATACCATTTTTATGTTTCTAGCGCTAGCACAATTGCTAACTAGCGCTAGCACAATTGCTAACTAGCGCTAGCACAATTGCTAACTAGCGCTAGCACAATTGCTAACTAGCGTTAGCGCAATGACTGGAACTCTATGGGTATCTGCTAGTGTGCTATGGGTATCTACTAGCACTCTAGCAGATAACCATAGACTTCCAGTCATTGTGCTAATGCTAGTAAGCATTGGCTCATGAAAGTAACTTCCTTTTTACTGGACACAGAGACATACACATTTTATCCACAAGTTAATCTGACTCTGGGGAAGTAGATAAAGGGCCTCATTGCCAAAATCCCAAAGAATCCCTTTAAATGTGCTGTAAAATTACACAGACCCTTTTTGCACTTTTTTTTTCACGTTATAAAATACAGCAATGTGTAGTACATTTGAATAGCACATAGCCGTAGGCGAATACATTTATGAATTTTTATTTTCATATTTTTGTAAAATAAGTGCTTACTATATGAATGACTTAATCTATGGATTACTAAATCTATGTGAAGTGTATCTGTAAATGTATTGCTTAAAGTAAATGGAAGCTACTCTATGATGTGTTTGTATGTTCATAGATTTAAAAAAACAACAACAACATAAATGTGTTATTACTACACATGAATAGTGACTTTTTGACCTCTTCTTACATAATGTTCCATTACAGCAAAGAATGTTAGATCAAGCACAGGAGGCTGCTGAGGGGAGGACGGCTCATAATAATGGCTGGAATGGAGTGAAAGGAATAGTATCAAACACATGGAAACCATGTGTGTGACGTGCTTGATACCATTCCATTGATTCCGTTCCAGCCATTACTATGAGCCCGTCCTCCTCAATTAAGGTGCAACCAGCCGCCTGTGATATCAATGTACATGTCTGAACAACTTCACACAGACAGCACTGTTGGTGAATGAGGACTCGATTAAGTTGTATTCACAAATTGAGGGGCGACACTCCAATCAGGTCACCCACTATAATAGAGCTCAAATCACAGATATTAATCTCTATCCAAACTCAATGAATTAATCCCATCCCCAATGCTATAGTTAGTTTGCATTTGTTTCTGAGAAATGTGTGTGTGAATACAGTTTGTAGTGGGTGGTAGGTGATAGAGGTTCTGATTTTGGAGTGTTGATGGCCTGTGTGGGTAGAGGTTCAGTCCTACACCGTGTACACTCACGCTGAAACACAGCCATGCCTCTCCTTAATCTCTGTCCTTTATTCTGGATTCTCATTCTCTCTCCCTCTTTCTCTTTATTGATTTCTCTTTCTCCGTCGCCCTCACACAATTTTGTCTTCCACCATCCTCACCTCCTTTCTCTACTCTATCCTTCTACCTATTTCTCCTTCTCTCTCTCTCTCTCTCTCTCTCTCTCTCTCTCTCTCTCTCTCTCTCTCTCTCTCTCTCTCTCTCTCTCTCTCTCTCTCTCTCTCTCTCAAGCCTCCTCTCTCCATCACCCTTTGTCTCCCTTTCTCTCACCTTCCACCTTCTCTTTCTGTTTGTTCCTCTCTCACCCCCCCTACACCCTCTCCATCAGGAAACTGAAGTTGGAGAATGAGTTGGCTGCTCAGCTCTGGCGGGTGCAGTGGGAGGACGTGCAGATGAGTGACCTGGAGAAAGTGATGCGCAGGGCCTGCAGCAGACTCACCCTGTCTCTGGTACTGCACGGAGAAACACACACGTACAGTATATAGAGGCTTGAAATACAGTACACCTACACACTTACACAGGGAAGCACACTGTGTTGAAAAGGACACTGTTCTCATTCCCTCTCTATGTCTCTATATGGTCCACAGAGAGGCTCCAACTATGGCTCCCTCCTGACCATGGACGGAAACTTCCAGATCTACGCCAAGACTGGCTACTACAAGGTCTGTCCTTTTACACAGGGATTGTTGTAATAGACTGACAATGCTTATGATGTTTGCTTTGTTAAGGATGTGTGTAGTGATACCTACACTAGTTGGATACATAAAGGCTTCATAAGCACTACATAAATCATCTATAAACATATGACATACTCTATATATCAGGGGTTCTCAAACTTTTGGGGGGGCTGGGGACCCCTTTTACGATAGCAAATTCATCGGGGACGCCTCATAATCAGAACACAACTGGAGTGAGATACAAATATCATAAAAGGAGTATGATTATGACTCTGGCAGTGCAGGGCCGGACCAACCAAGTCTCGGGCCCTGGGGATGACATTTAAATCCCGCCTCTAAGAATCTGAGAGAAAATGTTGCCGTTTTCAAGCTAATTTCCTGCAGTTTGACACATTTTGTCATGGGGCAGAGAGATTTTTTTGTTGATTCAGCTTTGAAGGATATTTAAAGCTCATATCCTGCAATTCCATGTATTTTGTCATGAGGCAGAGAGAAAACGTTATAGTTTTGAAGCTTAAATTACAGTGCATTTATGTTTTAAAAAACATTTTTGGGGAATACAAGAAGTATTCAGTTAAAACCTTGATAATTGGTTGAGAACCGTGGATACCAATAACTTCTACTTGCTACCAAACCCGGATCCGGGAGCACCCCCCACAGTAAAAAAGCTGACTAGCATAGCCTAGCATAGCGTCACAAGTAAATACAAGCATCTAAATATCATTAAATCACAAGTCCAAGACACCAGATGAAAGATACAGATCTTGTGAATCCAGCCATCATTTCTGATTTTTTAAATGTTTTACAGGGAAGACACAATATGTAAATCTATTAGCTAACCACGTTAGCAAAAGACACCACTTTTTTTACTCCACCAGTTTTTTACTCCATCAGTAGCTATCACTAATTTGACTAAATAAAGATATATATAGCCACTAACCAAGAAACAACTTCATAAGATGACAGTCTGATAACATATTTATGGTACAGGATATGTTTTTTTAGAAAAATGTGCATTTTTCAGGTATAAATCACAGTTGTACATTGCAGCTGCAATCTGAAATAGCGTTGGAAGCAGCCGGAATAATTACAGAGACCGACGTCAATTACCAAAATACTCATCCTAAAACATTTCTGAAAAATACACAGCCTACAGCAATCGAAAGACACAGATCTTGTGAATCCAGACAATATTTCAGATTTTCTAAGTGTTGTACAGCGAAAACACAATATATCGTTATATTAGCATACCACATGAGCTAACATCACACCAGCATTAAATCAAGGCAAAGGGGGCGATAACGTTATCGCCACCAAAATATATTAATTTTTTCACTAACCTTCTCAGAATTCTTCAGATGACAGTCCTGTAACATCATATTACACAATGCATATAGAGTTTGTTCGAAAATGTGCATATTTAGCATCACAAATCGTGGTTATGCAATGTAATCTGTCAAAACATGGCATGCATTCGGGCCGGCGCCATCTTGGAAAGGCACCTATGTTTACGATTATTTATCGATTAGATTGACAAAAAAAATACAGGTTGGACAGCTAATGAAAGATGCATTGGTTATTAATGCAACCGCTGATTTAGATTTTTTAAATTTACGTTACTAGACATACATTGTGAGTTACAGCCAGACTAGTGCCGCAAAAAATGGCTGACAACTGCGTTTACATTTTTCCACATAAATACGGAATAAAATCATAAATAACTCTTACTTTTGGACGAGCTTCCATCAGTATCTTGGGCAATGTGTCCTTTGTCCAAAAGTATCGTTGCTTTGTTGTAAAACGACCTCCTCAACTTCAGAACTAGCAGCTAACGATAGCTACACGGCACACACATGCCCAAATCCTCAAACGCAATACTAAGGAAATTCAGAAAGATAGCAATATACTCGCATAAACTGATATAAATCGGTTTCAAATAACTTCGTTATGATGTTTCTAACACCTATATCGAATTAAATCACAGACGGATATATCTTTGATCAATAACGAGAGCTTTTGAGCATGCGATTCTGATGTCCTCCCTTGCGTCCAGGCGAGCGTCAAAAAGAAGGGTCATCTCACTCCATTCCCTTTTATAAACTCTGAGAAACACCTAGAGACACCATTCCACTTCTCATTGGTTACTGACATCCAGGGGAAGGCGGGTGCAGTTCATTTCGATCCATAGGGCATACACAGAGCTTAAAACTGATCCGAGATCAGAGACTATTTTTCAGAGCTTCGCATGTCCTGTCATGATTTTCGCTGTAGAAAGAGTTCTGGTTCACCCACAGACATAATTCAAACGGTTTTAGAAACTAGAGATTGTTTTCTATCCAATAGTAATAATAATATGCATATTGTACGAGCAAGAATTGAGTATGAGGCAGTTTAATTTGGAGACGATATTTTCCAAAGTGGAAACAGCACCCCCTGTATTGACAAAAGGATAACCCTGTGACCCTCCCAGGCCCATGTTGCCTTGGGTTAATAACATACATTGTAGATGAATAATATTACATTGTATTGCAGTACGCCCTCTAAACGTATTCCACAGATCCCTTTGCCAAAATTAGTTAAATCTGTTGTTGTTAGTAATATTCACAAAAAAAATATCTGTCCGCAGACCCCCCTGCAGTACCTGGAACACACTTTGAAAACCTCTGCTATAAACGGTGTATAAACATAGTGTGTTATGTCACATTTGGCAATTCGCTCTACAGTAGGAATAATTATGTCACCCTTTATTAACCATTTAAAGTGTATGACATACGCTTACAGATTATTTGTGATGCATTTATGTAGTGCTTATGAAGCCTTTATGAATGCTATATAAAGCCTTTATGAGTTTCACTTTGTTTAAAATGGGACCCAATATTTGCCAGTGATAAGTGTTCGTCCCGGGATTCTGATAGGCTTCACCTGGGCATTTGCATCGTTTACATCCTTGGAGTCGGAATTACAAGTTAATTACAATCATTTTACTTCACCCCATATTACTGACGGACACAGATAGTAAAGTCATGGTGAAATATTGTGTTAATTAATGTGTCCTCCTTTCCAGGGAAACATTGCGGCCATTAAGTACGTCACTAACAAGAAGCGCATCGAGCTCACCAGGATGGTGCTCTTTGAGCTTAAACATGTGAGGGTTTTATTCAGTAGGCTTGTAAACATGTTGCCAGAGCAACAATGTCCTTTCTAGTATTTTGTCTACTCATTATGTTGTAAGGTGTATACTTTTCTCGGGTGTAAATGCTTTTGTATGTTGGTGATTATGTATGCAGTTGCTAGTATGTTGGTGATTATGTATGCAGTTGCTAGTATGTTGGTGATTATGTATGCAGTTGCTAGTATGTTGGTGATTATGTATGCAGTTGCTAGTATGTTGGTGATTATGTATGCAGTTGCTAGTATGTTGGTGATTATGTATGCAGTTGCTAGTATGTTGGTGATTATGTATGCAGTTGCTAGTATGTTGGTGATTATGTATGCAGTTGCTAGTATGTTGGTGATTATGTATGCAGTTGCTAGTATGTTGGTGATTATGTATGCAGTTGCTAGTATGTTGGTGATTATGTATGCAGTTGCTGGTATGTTGGTGATTATGTATGCAGTTGCTAGCATGTTGGTATTGATGTTAATCTTCTTTCCTCCAGATGCGGGATGTTCAAAACGAGCACCTGACTCGCTTTATCGGAGCCTGTATTGATCCTCCCAACATCTGTATCATCACAGAGTACTGTCCCCGGGGCAGCCTGCAGGTACTTCACACAGCCTATAGGATCTAATTGTTCTATTCTATATTATTCCTTTCTATTCTTTAACCTTAAATAACCTTAGCGTTGTGAACCAAAACCCCTATTGGTCTCTTATCTCCCACATCACACATTCTCACAATGAATAAGTCATGAACCATCTAGCCTACAATTACAACCCTTGGGTCTTGAGATGGTTGGTTTATCCTCTAGGCTTCATGTGTTGAATACCGACAGCCTGTGTGAAAGGAATATGACATGTCATGCATATTCTGATGTTAGCATTGTGGACTGGGATTATTAACCTCTGGGTGACTTTCATGTCTGGTTGATTTGAAACATGTTCTGAATATTTGTGTGTCTGTGTAAATTGTCATGTTTGTGTTCATGTGTTGTGCAGGATCTTATGGAGAGCGAGACCATCACCTTGGACTGGATGTTCAGATACTCTCTCATCAACGACATTGTTAAGGTGTTTCTCCATCCTTCGTCCTCCATTCAGAGATTTTAAACAAAGACACAAGCCAGTGTAGGAGGAAAGAGAGGAGGAGGTTTGTGATTAAGTAGCGATTGGTCCAGGATTCTCAACCAATGGGGTCACGGGCATATATGTACTGATTGTACTGATACTTAATGTTACATTCACAGTATGAGGGCTAACTTTGTGCTAGGGGAGAGGTAGAAAATATTCAAATAATATTTATTCTGTCATACTTCTTCAGTTTTTTTTTATTGTCAATACAAAAAGTTATGCCAAGCATGTTACCTCTCACTTTATTTCATGCTCTTACGCTGATTTGTATCATATATTTTCAAGAAGATGTTTGGGATTACACCAGATCCAACCAACCCGTCATGTGTATTGCCTGCAGCAGGAGTTGTGGATTGTCCAGGCTTTGTAGATGCATGCGGCCAGGCATGTGCGATGCTTATAATGAAGGGTAGGCGGATGGTGTCTGACACCTCCTGGTGTCCTGGTTAGAATGATGAATGAAGAGCTCACGCATTTTACTTGAGTTAGCCTCGATTTAATGCCCCTCAATGTACATTCTAGCAGAGATAGCTGTCGTGAGAAGGCTACCTCCGTACTTTGCAAAGGAAGCTATGCATATCTTCAATGGAAGTTAATGGGAGGGTACAGAATTGTTGGTTATTGACTTGCAATGCATACTGTAGATTGTTCAGCAAATGCAATTTCGTTGGCTAAAAGCATGTGTGACAGTTCCCGCCCCTCTGCATGGAACTGTGCGGGAAACATTTTACACAGGGTCATCCACTGGTTGCATACCTTGTGAATCACACCGTCTTTGATTCTAGGGGATGGCCTTCCTTCACAACAGCGTCATCGTCTCCCATGGTAACCTGAAGTCCTCTAACTGTGTGGTGGACAGTCGCTTTGTTCTGAAGATTACTGACTACGGGCTGGCCAGCTTCCGCGAAAAGTCCAATATGGAGGACACACACGCCTACTATGCCCGTGAGTTACCTGAGCTGCAGAAACACACTCACACGTAGACAAAGACACACAGATTCGAACCCATGAGCAAACACACACACACACTCTAAATAACTCAAACCAAGTGATTTCCCTGCCATTGTTGTTATTCAAAAACCAAACATGCCCATTTTCTGATACAATTGGCTGTTTGTTTTACACAATAGATTTCTGTCTAAATGTTCTGTAACAATGTCCCCTCCTGAGAGAAAGCCCTTGCTGGCTCCATTGAAATACATGTCATTGATGTGGCGTAACAGTCAAATCACCTGGCTGAAAAAGTCTTGATTAGTTGCTGATTGAAAAGGTGGGTATTTAAACTCCCAGTTAATCTGGCTCTTTCTCTCTCTCTCTCTAAGTACATCTTTGGCTAAAGAAAACTCATAATACATCTTGAAATGGCCTTTTATTCTTACGTCGCGTTAAATGTGTAAATGTATATTTTGTGTATTTAAGTTGTGTTATACAAGGCGGATTTGTAAAAGAGATCTAGGTCTCGATATGTCTTCCCTGTCAAAATAAAGGTTCAATTAAAACAATTAAGGAAACTGTATCCACCTCTTCTCTCTCCCTCTTTCCCCCTCTACCTCCCTCTTTCTTTCTCTCCAACCTCCCTTTACAGGAAAATTGTGGGCAGCTCCAGAGCTGCTGAGGGCAGAGTGTCCCCCACCATGTGGCACTCAGAAAGGGGACATCTACAGCTTCGGCATCATCCTGCAGGAGCTGGCCCTGCTCCGAGGGGTCTTCCACATCGAGGGGGACACCTTCAGCCCCAAAGGTGTGTGTGTAAATCAAATTAAGTGTTGTTTGTCACATGCGCCGAATACAACAGGTAATACAACCTTGCCGTGAAATGCTTACTTACAAGCTCTTAACCAACAATGCAGTTTAAGAAATAGAGTTAAGAAAATATTTACCAAATAAACTAAAGTTTAAAAAATTACATCAAAAAGTAACACAATAAAATTACATAACAATAAAGAGGCTATATACAGGTATAGGTTAGTTGAGTTAATTTGTAAAGTGACTATGCATAAATAATAAACAGCGAGTAGGAGCAGTGTAAAAACGAAGGGGGGGGGGGGGGGGTCAATGTAAAGTCTGGGTGGTCATTTGATGAATTCTTCAGCAGTCTTATGGCTTGGGGGTAGAAGCTGTTAAGGAGCCTTTAGGTCCTAGACTTGGTGCTCCGGTACTGTTTTCCGTGCGGTAGCAGAAAGAACAGTCTATGACTTTGGTGACTGGAGTCTTTGACAACCTAGTATACAGGTCCTGGATGTCAGGGAGTTCGACCCCAGTGATGCACTGGGCCATACGCACTACCCTCTGTAGCGCCTTACAGTCAGATCCCGAGCAGTTGCCATACCAGGCGGTGATGCAACCGGTCAGGATGCTCTCGATGGTGCAGCTGTATAACTTTTTGAGGTCTCCTGAAAATATTTGTGTGTCTGTGCGTGTTCTTCAGGCAAGGACAGGCATGTACAGTGCCTTCAGTAAGTATTTACACCCCTTGACTTTTTCCACATTTTCTTGTATTGCAGCCTGAATTTAAAATTTATTCAATTGAGATTTTTTTTGTCACTGGCCTACAATTATGTTTTTAAAAATGTTTACCAATTATTTAAAAATGAAAAGATGAAATATCTTGAGTCAATAAGTAAGCCTAAATAAGTTCAGGAGGAAACATTTTCTTAACAAGTCACATAATAAGTTGCATGGACTCACTCTGTGTGCAATAGTAGTGTTTAACATGATTTTTGAATGACTACCTCATCTCTGTACCCCACACCATTATCTGTAAGGTCCCTCAGTCGAACAGATTCAACCACAAAGACCAGGGAGGTTTTCCAATGCCTCACAAAGAAGGGCGCCTATTGGTAGATGGGTAAAGTAAAAAAATGCACACGGGAATTGTGCATTGTGAGTTACCAATTACACTTTAGATGGTGTATCAATACACCGTCACTAAAAGATACAAGCGTCCTTCCTAACTCAGTTGCCGGAGAGGAAGGAAACCGCTCAGGGATTTTACCATGAGGCCAGTGGTGACTTTAAAATAGTTACAGAGTGTAATGGCTGTGATAGGAGAACACTGAAGATGGATCAACAACATACAACAGTGTAGTTACTCCACAATACTAACCTAATTGACGAGGTGAAAAGAAGGAAGCTTGTTTGAAACAAGGCACTAAAGTATAACTGCAAAAAATGTGTCTCAGCAATTACATTTTTGTCCTAAATACAATGTGTTATGTTTCGGGCAAATCCAATACAACACATTACTGAGTACCACTCTCCATATTTTCAAGCATAGTGGTGGCTGCATCATGTTATGGGTATGCTTGTAATTGTTAATGACAGGGGAATTTTTCGGGATAAAACAATAAACAAAATGGAGCTAAGCACAGGCAAAATCCTGTAGGAAAACCTGCTTCAGTATGCTTTCTACCAGATACTGGGAGATTAATTCACCTTTCAGCAGGACAATAACCTAAAACAGAAGGCCAAATCTACACTGGAGTTGCTTACCAAGAAGACTGTGAATATTCCATGAGTGGCCGAGTTGCAGTTTTGACTTAAATCTGCTTGAAAATCTATGGAAAGACCTGAAAATGGTCTAGCAATGATCAACAACCAATTTGAATAATTTTTAATAATTTTTAAAACAATAATGGGCAAATGTTGCACAGTCCAGGTGTGGAAAGCTCTTAGAGACTTACCCAGAAATACTCACAGCTGTAATCACTGCCAACGGTGCTTCTACAAAGTATTGACATTTACTTATGTAAATTAGTTATTTCTGTATTTCCTTTTCAATAAATGTGCAAACATTTCTAGAAACATTATGGGGTATTTTTGTAGATGGGGAGAGAGAAAAAATCTATTTAATCCATTTTGAATTCAGGCTGTAACACAACTAAATGTGGAATAAGTCAAGGGGTATGAATACTTTCTGAAGGCACTGCAATTATATGCGAATATATATCTAGGTAAATACGTTTAGGGTTAAAGATGAATGTACAGACCAATATGGATGGGCACTTGAAACAATGAAAATAAAAATCCAATCTGGGCCCTCTCCCAATCTGGGCCCTCTCTTTCTAAAATGATCTGCCGGAATTGTTGCAACCCCTATTACTAGCCTGTTCAACCTCTCTTTCGTATCATCTGAGATTCCCAAAGATTGGAAAGCTGCCGCGGTCATCCCCCTCTTCAAAGGGGGAGACACTCTAGACCCAAACTGCTACAGACCTATATCTACCCTAACCTGCCTTTCTAAGGTCTTCGAAAGCCAAGTCAACAAACAGATTACCGACCATTTTGAATCCCACCGTACCTTCTCCGTTATGCAATCTGGTTTCCGAGCTTGTCATGGGTGCTCCTCAGCCACGCTCAAGGTCCTAAACGATATCATAACCACCATCGATAAGAGACATTACTGTGCAGCCGTATTCATCAACCTGGCCAAGGCTTTTGACTCTGTCAATCACCACATTCTTATCGGCAGACTCAACAGCCTTGGTTTCTCAAATGACTGCCTCGCCTGGTTCACGAACTACTTCTCTGATAGAGTTCAGTGTGTCAAATCGGGGGGCCTGTTGTCCGGACCTCTGGCAGTCTCTATGGGGGTGCCACAGGGTTCAATTCTCGGGCCGACTCTCTTCTCTGTATACATCAATGATGTCGCTCTTGCTGCTGGTGATTCTCTGATCCACCTCTACGCAGACGACACCATTCTGTATACTTCTGTCCCTTCACTGTGTTAACTAACCTCCAGACGCGCTTCAATCCCATAAAACTCTCCTTCCGTGGCCTCCAACTGCTCTTAAATGCAAGTCAAACTAAATGCATGCTCTTCAACCGATCGCTGCCCGCACCTGCCCGCCCGTCCAGCATCACTACTCTGGACGGTTCTGACTTAGAATATGTGGACAACTGCAAATACCTAGGTGTCTGGTTAGACTGTAAACTCTCCTTCCAGACTCACATTAAGCATCTCCAATCCAAAATTAAATCTAAAATCAGCTTCCTATTTCACAACAAAGCATCCTTCACTCATGCTGTCAAACATACCCTCGTAAAACTGACTATCCTACCGATCCTCGACTTCGGCGATGTCATTTACAAAATGACCACCACAAGGTGCAAGATCTCACCACAAGGTGAGATCTTGCATGGAGCCCCAGACCGAGGGTGATTGACCGTCATCTTGAACTTCTTCCATTTTCTAATAATTGCGCCAACATTTGTTGCCTTCTCACCAAGCTGCTTTCCTATTGTCCTGTAGCCCATCCCAGCCTTGTGCAGGTCTACAATTGTATCCCTGATGTCCTTACACAGCTCTCTGGTCTTGGCCATTATGGAGAGGTTGGAGTCTGTTTGATTGAGTGTGTGGACAGGTGTTTTTTATACAGGTAACGAGTTCAAACAGGTGCAGTTAATACAGGTAATGAGTGGAGAACAGGAGGGCTTCTTAAAGAAAAACTAACAGGTCTGTGAGAGCCGGAATTCTTACTGGTTGGTAGGTGTTCAAATACTTATGTCATGCAATAAAATGCAAATTAATTACTTAAAAATCATACAATGTGATTTTCTCGATTTTTGTTTTAGATTCCGTCTCTCACAGTTGAAGTGTACCTATGATAAAAATTACAGACCTCTACATGCTTTGTAAGTAGGAAAACCTGCAAAATGGGCAGTGTATCAAATACTTGTTCTCCCCACTGTATGTGTCGAACTGCTTTGCTTTACCTTGTCCAGGTCGCAGTTGTAAATGAGAACTTGCTCTCAACTAGCCTACCTGGTTAAATAAAGGTGAAAAAAAAATAAAAAATACCTAGGCAGGCTCTTATGAAAGCACATTGAAATACTGTACCTTTTTCTATAGCTCAATCGGTTGGTACGTTGTCGAGCGGACGGTCACATGTGTTGGTGAGGTAGAGCAGGGGTTCCCAACCTTTTCCCCCGGGGCCCCTGTTTCACATTTTCATTGTCATCAACATTTTCATTATCGAGATTGCCTATTTTAAATACACCGCCAGCTTGGTTTTGTTTAATTAGATGGACCTAGGAAATGTTTTGTTTGAAGCTAATTTCCTGCAATTCCTTCATAGTTTAACAAGACTCCTCTTTTAGGTAGGCTATTTAATGATAATAATAATAATTATTATTATTATAATTATGTTAATAATGTTTAAGGAAATAAAGTCTAGACCCAATTTCCTCAAATGTAATTCCGCGACCAAATATGTTTTATTATGATCATTTATATGAACCCTTAATTTAATTATACATATTCTCTTTTACAGAAAGTGATTATATCAATTGATAGCGACAGTGACACATTGTATAAGATAACGTCCTAAGCAAATTCCAATTTCTTTGACTACTCGACTTTAGAAGGTCGTAGCTCAGCTTCATATGAATGTCTTAAAGACAAACCAAAGATATTCCCATGTGCATCAGAGCCACGTCTTCCTCTGGCATTTTACCACTTGTTTCTAGCCTTGCAGGTGTATGCGTCATTTTAGATCGGTATAAACAATCGTTAATTGTGTATTTTAAAATGTATTTTAAAATGGAAGGTCCCGTGCACCCCCACAAAATGTTGGCGCCCCCTAGATTGGGAACCACTGAGGAAGGGGACCCTGGTTCATGGAGGCAGTGCTATATGCTAAACTAGCACACTTACGGCAGTTATATACACATTGAATTGAAGAGGTGGGTGGGTCATATCATTTATGTGTGAGAGACGAGACAGAAGTTGGGAACGAAAAATAAGAGGAAAATAACTTAAATGAGAAGAGAGAGGGGGGATGGACAATGAGTTCAGGCCATTAGCACTGGCAGAGCCCGGTCCCCGGATGGAAATATTGTTGGTTTATGGAATGAAGAAGAGCTGATATGGAGAGTAAACATGGGAGGTGACCTAGATACAGTATTGAGTATTGACACATTTAACAGAACACATCATTTCCTTCAACCTCATTCTGCATTGCCTTTCATCTTCCATATTCAAGTCTATTGGGATGGCGCTGCGTTTCAAGTGCCGCCTTGTTCAGAACAGAAAAGAAAGGAAGCAGAGAGAGAGGGAAGAAAGGAAGGATATGGAGAGATTAGATGACAGAGTTATATCTCTGAAACTATTGACCATGAGAAAGAGGCTGGTTTTACTGTCACCTTGGGAATATTTTAACGTGTCGTGTTCTTGTTATGTGAAAGGAAAAGAGGCTTGCCTGTCCAAGGGCTGTGTAACTTTTCTAAATGAAGCTCCGTTGAACTCCACCTCTCTCTCTCTCTGCTTCTCTATCTCTCTATCTCTCTCTGAAATTGATGTGTGCCTTAGTACAATAGTACAAAATGGTTATATGAATTCGCACATCCCCCCTTTCTTTCTTCCTTCCTCCCTCTTTCTCTCTACCAGAGATCGTAGAGCGCGTGGCCCTGGGCCAGTGGCCCTACCTGCGACCCTCCCTCTGCCCCCAGAGCCACAGTGAAGAGGTGGGCCAGCTCATGCAGCGCTGCTGGAGCGAGGACGTGAACGAGAGGCCCGAGTTCCACCACATCAAGCTGCTGCTGCGCAAACACAACAGGTACTCTATTTCTGTACGCACTGCTTAAACCTCTGCACTTTATATGGTTCCTGATCTACAGACACGCGCTTATACCCATCCACTCACTTTAGAGATCTTCCTTCCTCTGCATTCAAAATAACACTCCACACACAAGCATGTATTTATTATCCCCAGTGCCTTTTTATACTCACAACAACAGGTTTGCACTGCTCTGACCACTATCTTCCAAACCTCCCTCCAATGTTTTACCTGTTCTTTACTCCGCTCCTCCATCCCTCTCTCCTTCATTCCTTCTGCAGGGGTTATGGGTCTAATATCCTGGACAACCTGTTGTCTCGTATGGAGCAGTACGCCAATAACCTGGAAGAACTGGTGGAGGAAAGAACACAGGCTTACCATGAAGAGAAACGCAAGGCCGAGGCACTGCTCTACCAGATACTTCCACAGTGAGTGTATTAAGAGGATCACAATGTAAATATGTAGTTAAACTTTTTTGTGTTGTCCTCAATGATTTTGAATGCAGTGTATCCACTGAGTTGTGACAAAAAAAGGACACAAACACACCCTCACACAGAAATACTCATCAGAGTGGAGCCACTCTGCAGAGGACGAATAAATCCAAACATCATTTGGTGATTGGACTGAATCATACACACACACACACGCACACACACACACACACGCACACACGCACACTCGTACACAAACAGACTCTCTTGCACACACACACACACACAGCCTACTCACTCTGATTAACACTGTGTCTTACATAGCTCTGTAGCGGAGCAGTTGAAGAGAGGGGAGACGGTGCAGGCTGAGGCCTTTGACTCAGTCACCATCTACTTCAGTGACATTGTGGGCTTTACCGCCATCTCAGCAGAGAGCACGCCCATGCAGGTCAGTCCAGAATGAACTCCTGAAATACAATGGCTTTAGGCTGTCATGAATGAGAAGTGGAGTATGCCGATTTTCAGAGCAAATTAAAATTATATATTTGAGTTGGGACCGATGAACTGCACTCCATTGAAGCATACTTGTGTTCAATGTGCACTTTTCAGAAGTTGACTGTATTGAAAATGCCTTATAATGCTCGGCAAATTAATTAACTGTTATTCTACTGAAAGGAAACATATTTTATGCAGGAGCTAATAATCTTCATGTTTTCCCATAGGTGGTGACCCTATTGAATGACCTCTACACGTGTTTCGATGCCATCATCGACAACTTCGATGTTTACAAGGTGAAGTCAGAGTCTAAACCTAATTCACACATGGTCACAGGGTGTGCAAGCTTTTGTTCCAGTCCAGCATTAATACAACTGATTCAGCTAATCAAGTGCTTGAGGATTAGTTGAATCAGCTGTGTTGGAGCTAGAATGTCACAAAGACCACAAAGACACACTGCGGTCCTCCTGTACTACACTTACCCACCACTGGGTTAGGGACATATTTAAAGGGAAATTTCTAATAATTTCAACTTCACATTCATCATCTCCAGCACCACCCCAACATCAACATATGTGAAAATGGCACTTTTCTATGTTTTGTAGTAAAAAAGGTAAATTAAGATGTTTTCAATGACATCATAAACACGATGCACACCGGTGATGTCATTGGAAACACTTATCTCCCTCTATCTTTTTTACTACAAAACATAGAAATGTGCCATTTTCACATATGATGATGTTGGGGTGGTGCTGGAGATGATGAACATGAAGTTGAAAAATGGTGAAGTTTCCCTTTAAGAACCCTAGTGACAGTGTGACCGTCTCGCTCTCTCTGTGGCGCCCTCAGGTGGAAACGATAGGTGATGCGTACATGGTGGTGTCTGGGCTGCCGGTGAGGAACGGCAAGCTGCACGGCCGAGAGATCGCCCGTATGTCCCTGGCCCTGCTGGAGGCCGTGCACTCCTTCAGGATCCGCCACCGACCTGCCCAGCAGCTCCGTCTGCGCAGTGGCATCCACAGTGGTGAGCAGCGGTGGGGGCAGGATTGTAGAATTCAAGCAGTACTGTATTTGTTTTCGGACAAATGCACTTCATTGAGCTTTTCTGACACTGTGGAATCATTGGAGTCTGTGGAATATTGAAATAGGTTGTCTGTGTGTTCCCTCCAGGCCCTGTATGTGCTGGCGTTGTAGGACTGAAGATGCCTCGGTTCTGTTTGTTTGGAGATACAGTCAACACAGCCTCTCGCATGGAGTCCAATGGGGAGGGTGAGAGTGACCAACCTCTTTTATCTACTGTCTCATGACCTATCAGGACAAACACTATCCCTTCTCTGGTTTAAATGACCACATTTCTGTCATGTTATCATCCCTCAGCCCTGAAGATCCACGTGTCGGAGGCCACACGCGTGGTGCTGGACGACTTCAACTGTTTCCAGCTGGAGCTGAGAGGAGACGTGGAGATGAAGGGCAAAGGGAGGATGAAGACCTACTGGCTACTGGGGGAAAGCATCAACAACATGGCTTAGTAGAGAGAGAGAGAATTAGACATAGACAGTATTGGAAAGATGCCGTAGAAAAGATTGTTTAGGCAAGGGAGGACTGAGGTAAAAGGAACAGACATGCATACAGATACACATAGGAATGGGGTGAAATAGAAATAAGCAACAAACAAATACTCCTGACAACCACCTCCAGAATGATAGTCTCATCGACTCAGTCTCACTGCTCTTCAAGGGCATTCCTTGGTTCCTTTAGGTGGAAACGCTCTCTCTAGATTGACTTACTATGGTGCATAAGCTATCAACGTTGACCTTCCATGGACAGCTTTAGACTTGTACCTCTCCAACCAAAGGAAAGCTATCACTGTTACACCACCGTGTGCCGAATGGTGAGGCCCCACCTCCTCCGATTGGCAAGGACGATGGGCATTTGCGAACAGCTCCACCCAGTGTTCAAGAGTTGCAACTGTCGCTTTCAAGAACAAACATTTTGGACAATCTTGTTGGACCTGTTGTTTATCGTGACGAGAGTAGTCCAATGTGTTATTTTGTGGTTATTTCACTTTGTGACTGATTGGTGTTCTCTAACATGTAGAGGCCTTAGTGTTATGTGAAGCCTTCACAGGCATTATTCTATTTGTTTCACGGTGGTGTTTGTTCTGTATCACAATATCAGTTTGTTCTATATCTATATAATTGAACATTAATCAAGTGAAGACCAGAGGGTTATACTACGAATGTAGCTAGATGTACTCAGGCTTTTCTGAAATGACCTAACTTCATGAACTGCGCGTTCATGTCGCACATGGCTAGTCGAACGCCGAACTCTTCATTGAGACAATGCTGAAACATCAATCCGTGGACGAGTCAGTGCCATATTTACATTTTTGCCGAAATCAATTTACCTGCAAATTCAGCAGGCTATGGTGTGAAATGGGCAACTAGACGGTTTTTTTTTTACACATACGGTTTTTGTTTGTTGTGCTTATCAATGCACAAGTCCCATGATTCCCCACTCCTAACGATACAAAAATAGTATTAAGTCATACGAAAGTTTTACTGCACGTGAAGTTTCAAATGTGTCATTACTAAATGTGTTATTACTATTACTGTTTTTAACACAAGAATTTGATTGGTCCTCGGCTCAAACACTTCATTCAATATAAGTGGGACAAGCCCTGAGTTAGCCTGTCCGGGAGCAGGTTACTTCTGAAGGATTCGTTGCCATAGAAATGTTACTGGCTAGAGCCATATTCGTGTCACCACTTATCCCGAGTTGATCTCAGAGTTGACCAAAGTTACCTCAACTCCTCAAACCTGATTCATAGTGTACTGCTCAGTTATCCATAATAATACCAGTTCACAAAGTGTGCTCTACAGCCTGCTTGGCTATGTGCTTTAGGATGAAGTAGGGGAGGTAATCACCTCCATGCCAATGTGGGCTATCTAATTGACATTGGTGAAATGTCTCAAATGGACACTTATGGTGTTAAGTTGTGAATTAGCATTCAACAGGACTGTTCAAAATCTTTTTGGTCATAAAAAAACAATTCATTGCTTTAGTCTGCTCAAGATAAACTGCGATGACAATGAAGAATGGGGAGTTAGATTTGGCCATAAATGACAACTTCTGGGTGAATTAATATTGTCGCAACCTGTTCTCAGAGCATTTTGTTTTATTCTATACGTAAATCCAAGACACTCCATTTAGTATGATATGTTACATAAAACAGATGGTCACTTATAGACAGATGGTTACTTGTAACTGTAAGGGCTGTCGCTCTCCTCATCCTCGGACGAGGAGAGGAGAGAAGGATCAGACCAATATGCAGCATTCGGGAAATAAGCCATCTCTTTATTTGAAACGCGATGGCAACACGAAACAAAACACTTACAAATTTACAAAACAAGAAAACGACGTTGACGAAACCCGAACATAAACTTACATAACTAAACGTAAACTCACGGACAGGAAACAGACGACATCAAAATAAACGAACAGCCAAACAGTCCCGTATGGTACATACATTCGACGACACAGGAGACAATCACCCACAAACAAACAGTGAGAACACCCTACCTAAATATGACTCTTAATTAGAGGAGAACGCAAAACACCTGCCTCTAATTAAGAGCCATACCAGGCAACCACAACCAACATAGAAACAGATAACATAGACTGCCCACCCAAAACACATGCCCTGACCTAAACACATACAAAAACAACATAAAACAGGTCAGGACCGTTACAGAACCCCCCCCTCAAGGTGCGAACGCCGGGCGCACCAGCACAAAGTCCAGGGGAGGGTCTGGGTGGGCAGTTGACCACGGTGGTGGCTCCGGCTCTGGACGCTGTCCCCACACCACCATAGTCACTCCCCGCTTCTGTCTTCCCCTCCCAATGACCACCCTAAAACTAACATCCCCTAAATGAACGGCCAGCACCGGGAGAAGGGGCAGCACCGGGACAAGGGGCAGCACCGGGACAAGGGGCAGCACCGGGACAAGGGGCAGCACCGGGACAAGGGGCAGCACCGGGACAAGGGGCAGCACCGGGACAAGGGGCAGCACCGGGACAAGGGGCAGCACCGGGACAAGGGGCAGCACCGGGACAAGGGGCAGCACCGGGACAAGGGGCAGCACCGGGACAAGGGGCAGCACCGGGATAAGGGGCAGCACCGGGACAAGGGGCAGCACCGGGACAAGGGGCAGCACCGGGACAAGGGGCAGGTCCCGGCTGAGGGACTCTGGCAGATCCCGGCTGAGGGACTCTGGCAGATCCCGGCTGAGGGACTCTGGCAGATCCCGGCTGAGGGACTCTGGCAGATCCCGGCTGAGGGACTCTGGCAGATCCCGGCTGAGGGACTCTGGCAGATCCCGGCTGAGGGACTCTGGCAGATCCCGGCTGAGGGACTCTGGCAGATCCCGGCTGAGGGACTCTGGCAGATCCCGGCTGAGGGACTCTGGCAGATCCCGGCTGAGGGACTCTGGCAGATCCCGGCTGAGGGACTCTGGCAGATCCCGGCTGAGGGACTCTGGCAGATCCCGGCTGAGGGACTCTGGCAGATCCCGGCTGAGGGACTCTGGCAGATCCCGGCTGAGGGACTCTGGCAGATCCCGGCTGAGGGACTCTGGCAGGTCCCGGCTGAGGGACTCTGGCAGGTCCCGGCTGAGGGACTCTGGCAGGTCCCGGCTGAGGGACTCTGGCAGGTCCCGGCTGAGGGACTCTGGCAGGTCCCGGCTGAGGGACTCTGGCAGGTCCCGGCTGAGGGACTCTGGCAGGTCCCGGCTGGACGGCTCTGGCAGGTCCCGGCTGGACGGCTCTGGCAGGTCCCGGCTGGACGGCTCTGGCAGGTCATGGCAGGACGGCTCTGGCTGGTCATGGCAGGACGGCTCTGGCTGATCATGGCAGGACGGCTCTGGCTGGTCATGGCAGGACGGCTCTGTAGGGAGGAGAAGGAGAGACAGCCTGGTGCGTGGTCTAGGCACTGGCTGCGCTGGAGAGGAGGAAACAGCTGGAGAGAGAACCCGGAGAGACAGCCTGGTACGGGGGGCTGCCACCGGAGGACTGGTACATGGAGGTGGCACCGGGTATACCGGACCGTGAAGGAGGACACGTGCTCTTGAGCACCGAGCCTCCCCAACCTTACCAGGTTGAATGGTCCCCGTAGCCCTGCCAGTGCGGCGAGGTGGAATAGCCCGCACTGGGCTATGCAGGCGAACCGGGGACACCACCTGTAAGGCTGGTGCCATGTACGCCGGCCCGAGGAGACGTACTGGAGACCAGATACGTTGGGCCGGCTTCATGGCACTCGGCTCGATGCCCAACCTAGCCCTCCCAGTGCGGCGAGGTGGAATAGCCCGCACTGGGCTAAGCACGCGTACTGGGGACACCGTGCGCTTTACCGCATAACACGGTGTCTTACCAGTACGACGCCTTCTACCTCCACGGTAAGCACGGGGAGTTGGCTCGGGTATCCTACCCGGCTTTGCCACACTCCTCGTGTGCCCCCCCCAAGAAATTTTTGGGTCTGACTCACGGGCTCCCAACCGCGTCGACGCGCTGCCTCCTCATACCAGCGCCTCTCAGCCTTCGCTGCTTCCAACTCCTCCTTGGGACGGCGATATTCCCCTGGCTGAGCCCAAGGTCCTCTACCATCCAGGATCTCCTCCCAAGTCCAGGAGTCCTTGTTGCTCTGTTGAGCATTCCCTTGCCGCTTGGTCTTAGCGTGGTGGGTGATTCTGTAACGGCTGTCTCTCTCCTCATCCTCGGACGAGGAGAGGAAAGAAGGATCATCAGACCAATATGCAGCATTCGGGAAATAAGCCATCTCTTTATTTGAAACGCGATGGCAACACGAAACAAAACACTTACAAATTTACAAAACAAGAAAACGACGTTGACGAAACCCGAACATAAACTTACATAACTAAACGTAAACTCACGGACAGGAAACAGACGACATCAAAATAAACGAACAGCCAAACAGTCCCGTATGGTACATACATTCGACGACACAGGAGACAATCACCCACAAACAAACAGTGAGAACACCCTACCTAAATATGACTCTTAATTAGAGGAGAACGCAAAACACCTGCCTCTAATTAAGAGCCATACCAGGCAACCACAACCAACATAGAAACAGATAACATAGACTGCCCACCCAAAACACATGCCCTGACCTAAACACATACAAAAACAACATAAAACAGGTCAGGACCGTTACAGTAACCAGCTAGCCCTCTCACATTAAGTTCTTATATTACAGACTCATTTTGAGGTTCATATTTTCTAATTGTCCTTTTTCCTTTACTTACAAGATGATGTCATAATAACTTATATTTCACACTCAAGGGTACAAAATAATGAGGGAGTCTAGCTCTTCGCTTCTCTTACTGTTACTGATGAGAAAAGTGAATATTTTCAGATTGAGAGTCCTACTAAATGGCATACACAGTACAATGAAAAATATATACACTGAACAAAAAAATAAACGCAACATGTTTAGTGTTGGTACCATGTTTCATGAGCTAAAATAAAAGATCCCCGACATCAATACACACAAAATTATTATTTCTCTCAAATTTTGTGCACACATTTCTTTACATCCCTGTTAGTGAGCATTTCTCCTTTGCCAAGATAATCTACCCACCTGACAGGTGTGGCATGTCATGAAGCTGATAAAACAACATGATCATTACAGAGTTGCACCTTGTGCTGGGGACAATAAAAGGCCACTCTAAAATGTGCAGTTTTGTCACACAACACAATGCCACAGATGTTTAAAGTTTTGAGGGAGCAAGCAATTGGCATGCTGACTGCAGGAATTTCCACCAGAGCTGTTGCCAGAGAATTTAATGTTCATTTTTCTACCTTAAGCCACCTCCAAAATCTTTTTAGAGAATTTGGCAGTATGTCCAACCGGCCTCACAACAGCAGACCATGTGTATGGCATCATGTGGGCGAGCGGTTTGCTGTTGTCAACATGTGAACAGATTGCCCCATGGTGGCAGTGGGGTTATGGTATGGGCAGGCATAAGCTATGGACAACGAACACAATTGCATTTTATCGATGTCAATTTGAATGCACAAAGATACCGTGCCGAGATCCTGAGATCCTCATTGTCGTGCCATTCATCCGCCTCTATCACCTCATTTTTAAGCATGATAATGCACGGCCCCATGTCGCAAAGATCTGTACACAATTCCTGTAAGCTGAAAATGTCCCAGTTCTTCCCTGGCCTTCATACTCACCAAACATGTCACCCATTGAGCATGTTTGGGATGTTCTGCATCGACGTTTACGACAGCATGTTCCAGTACTCGCCAATATCTAGCAACTTCGCACAGCCATTGAAGAGGAGTGTTCCACAGGCGACAATCAACAACCTGATTAACTCTATGCGAAGGAGATGTGTCGCGCTGCATGAGGCAAATGGTGGTCACACCAGATACTGACTAGTTTTCTGATCCATGCCCCTGTAACGGATGTGAAATGGCTAGCTAGTTAGCGGGTACGCGCTAGTAGCATTTCAATCAGTTACGTCACTTGCTCTGAAACCAATATGTAGTGTTGCCCCTTGCTCTGCAAGAGCCGCGGCTTTTGTGGAGCGATGGGTAACGACGCTTCGTGGGTGTCAGTTGTCGATGTGTGCAGAGGGTCCCTGGTTCGCGCCCGTGTCGGGGCGAGGGGACGTACTAAAGTTATACTGTTACATTGATGCTGTTGACCCGGATCACTGGTTGCTGCGGAAAAGGAGGAGGTTGAAAGGGGGGTGAGTGTAACGGATGTGAAATGGCTAGCTAGTTAGCGGGTACGCGCTAGTAGCATTTCAATCAGTTACGTCACTTGCTCTGAAACCAATATGTAGTGTTGCCCCTTGCTCTGCAAGAGCCGCGGCTTTTGTGGAGCGATGGGTAACGACGCTTCGTGGGTGTCAGTTGTCGATGTGTGCAGAGGGTCCCTGGTTCGCGCCCGTGTCGGGGCGAGGGGACGTACTAAAGTTATACTGTTACGCCCCTACCTTTTTTTTAAGATATCTGTGACCAACAGATGCATATCTGTATTCCCAGTCATGTGAAATCCATAGATTAGGACCTAACGAATTTATTTAAATTTACTGATTTCCTTATATGAACTTAACTCAGTAAAATCTTTGATATTCTTGAATGTTGCGTTGATATTTTTGTTCGGTATATTTAAACATCTCAAAGTTGACTCTCTGAGGATACTTCTTTGGCTTGTGATTTGCAAACATGTTACAACAAACTGTACTCTTTGCCTTTTGTTCTCTGGTATTTTTGGGTGGTTGAAAGGGAACAACTGCACCACCTAGCTACTCAGTTTAGAAGTGGAGCATCACTGATAGGGAGTAGGCACCCATTTCCCAACCAGCACTATGGACCATGTGAATGTGTTCTCAGTTGAACGCCCCTAAACCTTAAACTTATCATCAGTGAGATTTTCCCCTTTCCAACTTAAGTCTAAAAGTTTGATCATTTCATTTTCCATGATTGAATTTATCACCTAAGGACTAAGCCAAAGCCAATACTCCTGAAAGGATCAGGATTAGTAATGAGACGTGGTAAATGCTAACAGCTCTGTGTAATGTCAGGGAGACAAGTTATTGATCAGTAGTAACTCACCCAATGTCAGGCTTGATCTGACAGGTAACCCAGCGTGCAAAACTGGTTTCAATGATGTCAGTATAATCTATTTTATGAGGTCATGGTCAGGTTGCATACTGGTTGTGTGAAAGTTTATGCAGAAGTTAACGTATTTTTAGCAACCAGAAAAATATGTCTTTGTCTAGTTTTAATCTGACCAGATAACATCCAAAATATGATGTCTTTCCCATTGTTTTCTTGTCGTGAAAAATGTCTTTACCAGGTTGTAACAGAGACCAGTTGGTTGTAATGTTATTTTTCAGATCAGAAATGTACATCATTAAGACGATTCCAAGTCAGGTCCGTCTGCATACGGTATATGTCCACTATGAATGTGCTCCCATGGGTTCTGTAAATGGATCTCTGATGCAGTAAAATGTATTGTGTTGTTTTGGTTGCTTTGTATTTTAGAGGAGTGGGTTGGTCTTTGAATTACTGTGTGTTACCATGTATTGTTTGGTGTGCTTTAAAATATGACATTGGCATTGTTTTTGGGGCGAGAAAGAAATGTTCAGTTACATTGCCTGTCTTGTTTCTAGTCAGTTGAATGTCTTTATAAAATCAGTTGAGAACCAAAATCTTCTGAGTTAATAGCAATGTGTTATTGTGCTTTATGTAATTTTGGCCGATGAACTTTCCATGTTTAGTTATTTATTAGACCTTACAAGTGGGGCAGTCCATGCATACAATTGCATTTTGTATCACAGTAGGGGCACAACAACCCACATACTTGTAGTCTAATCTACAGGTTACAAATGTCCATCTTTACAGTATATAAACTTGAAATAATGGGGATATAGAGTAACTACAAGTAAGTACAAACAACACTTACAAACAACACAGTAAAACAACAGCTCAAAGACATCACTTTGACTGCTTTTATTTGTACTGTGTAGCAATTAGAAAAAAGTGGTCTGTCACACAGCACTTAAATAATATGCTGACAAGGCAGATACATCCCACAGATTTAACGATGAAACATGAAAGGAAAAGGAACCAAATGAGGAGTCTATTTTTCTCTGGCAAGTGAGCTGAATGTTCAGATTTTGTCCAGGTCAAGAGACCAGTCCCTGCATCTGTTTAGGAATCCGATGGAAGCAGGCCTGATGTGGTCTTAAGTGTCCAATCCAATGAAGGTCCCATCCAATTGGGAACTCTGACAGAGGCTGGAACAGTTGGCAGTCACGGCCAGACCGAGGGCTGTGGTTGACACAGCAGCCAGGGCATAACGGGAAGAAGCTTCAGTCTAGCGATGGCAGGGGGTTAAAGTCATATCAACTGTAACAGAGACAACATTGTAGCATAGACAGAGGCTCAGAGAAAAAACACAAACATGCAATCAGAACAAATGAGTTAGTGCCTCATTGAGGAATAAAGAAGAAGCTCAATACAGACTATCCGGTCCGGACATATTCTTCCTAGGTGCAGGCCGTCATTTTTAACAAGAATTTGTTCTTAGCTGACTTGCCTAGTTAAATAGGCGTCCCGGGACAGTTGTAAATCATGCAGTGCCGTGTGTCACGATCGCAGATTTTAGAGAAACAAATGTCGGTACATATAGGTGTCTTATATTGGCTGAAAGCTTAAATTCTTGTTAATATAACTCCACTGTCAATTTACAGTAGCTATTACTGCGAGAAAATGCCATGCTATTGTTTGAGGAGAGCTAACAAAACACTTTTTTCACCACGATAGGTTTGATGAATTCACCTCTGAAGGTGAAATGTGTACTTACATTCTGAAATCTTGCTCTGATTTGTCATCCAAAGGGTCCCAGAGATAACATGAAGTGTCATTTTGTTCGATAAAATCCTTTTTCATGTCCTAAAAAAGGTCCATATACCACTCGTTCAATTTGCAAAGAAAGGAATGTGAAAATCTAAGCCTAAACGTTGTTTCAACCACTCAAATCACGTTTGTATTTATTCCTCAGAGATCCCAGAACGTAACCAGACTTCACTATATCATTAGGAGTGTAGTATATCCTATAGGACCCCAAATGTGAGAGAGCGACACCAAACAAGAGAGCGACACCTTCATGGCGCGCCGATGACGCAGGCGGTCTCCACTTGACTGATTGAAACTTTGTCAAATAAGCACCAATCGGGGTCAAACAAAGCTAGCTAGATAGCCAATGAACTGGGCTTTACGGGAGTATGCATATCTGTCGCAAAATGTTGCTGCTAACCTTGTGCGACAGCAAGCCTTTTCCTTTTGGACAAAAATTACAAGAATATGGAGAGTTATGAAGTTATGAAAACTGGGTGTGTTGCAAATGTTCAACTTACAATATGGCTACTAGTACTGGAAAAGCTAAATCAAAGTCCAAGTTTACAGATTTGATGATATTCTTGCAGAAATGTAAATGTCTCCTTCACGATTTGCCCAAATGTACCTGGGTGACTTCACACTAAATGTCATGTAGCTTGCTCATAGTTTAAATTTTCCGTCTGAAACATTGCAAATACACTGCTGCCCGCTTGTGGACACCATCGGAATTACAACCAGAGTGATGGCTAGATTTGGGACCTTTCTGTTGCATTTCAAAGATGGTGGTAGGAAAAAAAAGTTGGTTGTTTTCTTTGTATTTTCTTCTACCAGATATATTGTGTTATATTCTCCTACATTCAATGAAACGACTTTTCATGTGTCTAGATCTAAACCCATGTCTCACAGCCCTTTGTCTCCTGTTCCTTCAACACAGTCTGCACTTGGGTCTTACCTGAAACTTGATAGCCGGAAGTCTACAGCCACTCACCATCTTCCAGCCGTCATCATTGGTAGCTTCATGGTGAGGCACATCTCGGTTCCTGGAGCAGAAACACAGCCAAGGGCTGCTGATGTCCTAGTGCATGTGGGATTAAATTATATAAAAAATATTAAATCAGAGCTAATGAAACAGGATTTTATTGAGCTGATCAACACCCTGAAAGGCTCTGCATTCAATTATCTCTAGCCCTGTGCTGTCGCTGGGTCGTGGATGCGAAAGGTGCAGCAGGTTCTTAGCACTTCATAACTTTTATTGACAATTTCGTTACTTTTTGGAAATAAAAGATGCTCTACGGAGATATTGGACTCCACCCAAACAATCTAGGAGCCTGGGCTCCCTCTTCACATTTCAAGGCTGCATTAAGATATTGACCTAGGGGGGCGCTAGAGAGCGTGCTATGGAGTAGACGTGCTTTGCTAGAGCTCCGCTCTATTTTGAAACAAATTAGTATTTATCTTAACCTCTAACAATCTATAACTTCAAACAAATATGACAAATGGAAAAGGCACCAAAAAAGAGGGCGCTAAACAAGATAATTTGAATGAGATAGACAACGAACCAATTTCAACGTCGTCGACCCACGAGGAGTTAGCTGAAGAGGCTAGCTTCCAAGAGTTCCCCACAGATCCTACTCAAAGTGACATACTGGCTGCCATGAACTCACTAAGCAAGAAGGTGGACACAAGGTTGGCTGATATCTCAAAGAGTATTGGGACTTTGGCCGAAACTGTGAATGCAACTAAGGGAAGGGTGCATGAGGTTGAGCAGACGACAGTCGATCACGAGGCCAGGCTACAGGACATAGAGAAACAGTGCGCAACATTTAAAAATGACAACAAAACCCTGAAGGCCCGACTGGAAATGCTCAAGTCGCTTTCAAGACTCCAGAACATCCGAATATGTGGGATCCAGGAGGACACTGAGAAAGGGAAACCCACTGAATTTGTCTCGGAGCTGATACCGGCATTGCTGGGGAGTGAACACTTCAAAACGGCCATCCTGATCGACCGCGCACACAGATCTCAGGCAACGAAGCCGGCCAAGGGCAGGCCACCAAGGCCATTCATTGTACGGCTGCACTATCCCCAGACCAGGGATCTCATCCTCAAGCTGGCTAGTCAAAAGTTCCCCCTTAACTACAACGGAGCCAGGGTGTCTTTCTACCCAGATCTTACCTGGAGGTGAGGAACCAACGGAAAGAGTATGATGAGGTACGCAACAAATGCAGGGCGGCCAACATCCGATATGGATTCCTCTTCCCAGCCCGGTTTAAGGTGACAGTCGAGGGATCAACACGTACGTTTGACAACCCAAAAGAGGCCGATCTGTTCTTGACAAGCAAGCTCCCCGGCTGAGGATACAGAACGGCTGTGTCAGCCGGCCAAATGGCCAAATACAAAAAAAACAGGTCAGGAATGTGTTTGAATTTCCGGCCTATGTCTTTTCGATCAGAAGATCAGAAATTGGGACTTATATGATAGCTGAGATGTTGTGGCTAATATAGCATTGTTTAGCATATCATGTTTTAGCGCCACTCACTCCCTAACGTGAGAGTTAAGTGTTATTTAATATTAGTTTATATGCGGAGCATCTATAGACGACGAGTTAGTTCAAGCTGTATGTCTAGACACCCTAAGGTTTGTGTGTTAGCCAAGGAGTGCTTCGTTTGGGGAAGTCACCCAGTAATGGGACGGGAGGGGGGACGGGCGGGGGGGTGGGGTCTGTGTTTTATGTTCACGTTTATTAATACAGGTGGCATGACAAGCTCCCGCAGGGCGGGACGTTTTTCTTCTGGGTTTTGTATGACAGCGACAATTTGCTCTAAAATAAGAAATGCCACATAGTGACAGAGCACAGAGTAGACCAGGTGGAATAAAGATAGTCAGCTGGAACTGTAATGGCTTAGGGCATGTCGTGAAACGAGCTAAGGTTTTTTTCTCATCTTAAATCACTGGGTGCTGACATAGTGCTTCTTCAAGAAACTGTGACGACCCTCCCACTCTGTCTGCCGTATTCTCTCTTTGTTCTTGTTTCCTTATTAGGATGCCGGTGGGCGGAGTTGGGAGGGTCGTCAGCTACATGGGAAACACCTGGGCCCAGTGTCTCCCAGGATAAATACACCACTTCCCCATTCATGGAGGGACTCTCTCCAGTCAGACACAGACAGATTTTGGTTGTGGTTATTTGGTTTGTTTGTATTGGCACCCTTCAACACCCCTACTTATCACATGTATACACGCAACCACTCACCTACACTACTGACTACACACACACCATTGTTAATTGTATTTACTTTACCTTAGTTAATAAATATAGTTTGTTATTCCTTATCTCCATGTGGTCTCCCTTTTGTTACGGGCTTTGAGCCAGTTCGTGACAAAACTCATATTAAACGCTCCGCTCAGGCCAAGCTACGAGTCGGCTGGATCGGTCAAATATACCAGTCTAACTTTGATGCAAAAGCGAGAGGGGTAGCAATCCTGATAAGGAAAAACATTCCTTTTGTTTACTCAACCTCGATTTCAGATCCTAATGGTCGGTATATTATTGTGGCTGGTACACTGAATTCGAAACCAATAACCTTGGTCAATTTATATGGACCCAACTTCGATGATCCATTATTTTTTCAAAGGGTATTTAAGGCCATACCAAATATCTCGGATACAAGTGTTATTGTTGGAGGTGACTAACTGTACGTTAGATCCTCTTTTAGATAAACAGCTATCCAGGTCACTTCAACAATCAAATGCCAGTGTCTGTCTAAATACATTGATGACAAACCTTAACATTGTCGATATTTGGAGACTGACGCACCCAACAGACAGGGATTATTCTTTCTTTTCATCAATTCATAAATCATATTCCAGAATTGACTATTTTTTTGGGACTCCAAACTAATTTCAGCAGCTGAGTCGGTTACCTATCACACTATTCTAATTACGGACCACTCTCCTCTGTCCATGGTGCTGAAACTCGACAATATGTCGACAGGTCGGCGACCGTGGCACTTAGACGCATACCTGTTGAAAGATGAGGCTTTTTGTCAGTATTTGAAGGAGCAGATTGCCTTTTTCCTCGGAACTAACGACACGGGGGATGTTGACGACTCCACCCTTTGGGAATCTCTAAAGGCTGTGATTAGAGGTTACATTATTTCTTATACATCAGAGAGGAAGAAACGTGCCAATACTAGGCTGAGAGAAATTGAAAGAGAGTTAGGGGAACAGGAGAACGTTTTTAGGATGAATTCCTCGTATACAGTCCTTGAGAAGATCAAAGTTAAAATATGAATACAATACCATCCTTTCGAAACGGGTGGGCTCTTTACTTGCTAGAACGCAACAAAGTTATTTTGAACTGGGTGACAAACACATAAATTATTAGCAAGACAGCTAAGGCATGTACAGGCATCTAGAGCTATTTACAAAGAAAAGACAAGAAGGGTAAAATAGTAACAGATCCGCAGGATATTAATAAATGCTTTGCGCAGTTTTACTCAGAGCTATACCAATCAAAATGCGATGCTACTGGTCCACAAACTATGGAACGCTTTCTCGCTGAATGTGAACTTCCTAAACTAGACAGGGGAGCAGCTGTTGCACTCGATGCAGGGATAACTTTAGAGGAAATTAACACAGCGATAGCACAATTTCCAAACAGCAAGGCCACTGGGCCCGATGGATATGTAATAGAATTCTATAAGAAGTACTGCGCCAGTCTATCTCCACTTATGTTGCGAATGTTTAAACACTCCCAAGAAAATGCCAAACTCCCGCAAACACTGTATGAGGCTACAATAGCACTGATCTTGAAAAAAGATAGAGATTTCATGGAGATGTCGTCGTATCGCCCTGTGTCGTTACTCCCCATAGAAAACAAGGTGTTGACAAAGATATTGGCAAACCGATTGAAAACATATATTTCCGACATCATACACCCTGACCAGACAGGTTTAATCCCGGGCCGACATATATACTACAATTTGAGACGCCTTTTCAACGTAATGTATCATGATCATAAGGTTGAGGCAGTGGTAATAGCTCTTGATGCAGAGAAGGCGTTTGATCAGATTGAGTGGAAGTATATGATGTCGGTTCTAGAGCATTTTGGGTTTGGAAAGGAATTTATTAATTTCATAAGAATTATTTATGCACACCCAATGGCGTCCGTGGTAACCAATCAGGAAATGTCGCAGTCATTCCGCCTGTTCAAGGGGTGCCGACAGGGGTGTCCTATTTCGCCTGCTCTCTTCGCTATAGCCATGGAACCCCTTGCTACTCGCATTTGCTACTCGCATTCGGGCATGTGCCGATATAGCTTCTGTTAAAATAAAAGACACACAGCACAAAATGTCCCTATATGCAGATGATGTTCTTTTGTTTTTGTCCAAGCCTAAAACTTCTATTCCACCATTACTTAACTTGATAAAAACATTCGGCTCCTTCTCTGGCTACAAGATAAACTGGCAAAAAAGTGAGTTGATGCCAATATCACGGCCTGTGGATATGCAATTTCTGCAATCTACCCCGTTTAGAACAGTGAGGGACAAGTTCACAAGCCTTGGCATTGTAGTGACAAGAGACCTTGATCAGCTATTGAAAGCGAATTGGGACATGAAAATATATCAGCTTAAACAAAATATAGATTTTTGGAAAACTCTGCCTATTTCCTTGGTTGGTCGTATAAACGCTATTAAAAATGGTTGTCCTACCCAGGTTTCTTTACCTCTTCCAATGTCTACCCAATTCATACCACAAAGCTATTTTAAGAAACTGGATTCAATAGTAACTCAATTTTTATGGGATAACAAGGCAGCCAGAATTTCAAAGAAGCATTTATGCAAGTACAAGATAGAGGGGGGCTTTGGCCTTCCTCACTTCAAACTGTATTATTGGGCTGCTAATCTGAACGTTGTGTCTTTCTGGAGGGAAAGTTTACCTGCGATGAGACAGAAGGATATGCCTTCATGGCTTTTGATTGAGCAGGCCTCTTGTCATCGTTCCTCACACCCTGCACTTGTTAATAGTCCATCATATGTGAAAAAAGTCACTTATGACTCTAATCCAGTCATTTGTCATACGCTTAGGATCTGGAAACAGATTAGGTATTTTCTAAACATACCCACTGTTTACATAGACAGCCCAATTTGCCTGAATCATGCTTTCCACCCTGCATTGGATGATGTGGTGTTTTCACAGAGGAGGGAGAAGGGGCTCACAACAATTGGTAATCTATACATAGATGGTCAGTTAGCTTCATTTCTACAATTACAGGGAAAGTTCAACATGCCAACAACACATTTTTTCAGATACCTCCAAATCAGGAATTTCTTAAGGACACATATCCCACAGTATGGCATGAAGCCAAATAGTCCTACATTAGATAGCTTGATCCTGTCAAACCCCATTCAAAAGGGTCGGTCTCTAGACTGTATGATGTGCTACACACCCACATAGAGGTATCCACAGACACCATTAAAAGGGCTTGGGAACAAGAACTTGGTTCAGAAATCTCAGATGAGGACTGGGTAGAAGCTCTCAGGAATATAAACCACAGTTCAGTGAATGCCAGACACAACCTTGTACAGTTTAAGGTGATACACAGGTTACATTACTCAAAAGTAAAACTGCATAAAATATTCCCGGACACCTCACCACTGTGTGAGAGGTGCAAGCAGGATGAGGGGACATTGACCCACTTATTCTGAACATGCCCTAAGTTACATGCTTACTGGGCTACTTATCTAAAGCCTTTGATAGAGTTCTAGCCCCAGACCCATTGATCTCTATGTTTGGTACAGTTGATGGGAATAACCAGGAAGGGAAAGCTGTCTCTCTTTGTACTCTATTAGCCAAAAGGCTCATATTGCAATTTTGGAAATTGGAGACTGTACCTACCTTTGAAATGTGGTTACGGGATTTAGGGAATGTAATACATATGGAAAAGATTCGATACAATACCTCCAATAGAAGTCCAGTGTTTTACAAAATATGGCAGCCAATACTGGATAAACGGTCTAGTGCCGCTTCATAACCTGGTTGATGATCTGCTGCTACTCTGTGCTGTACTCCACTCAATATTTATTTTTGGCTTAACTACACTGCTTGTAATGACTATATGCTGTCTTCTTATACATGTACCACCTAATAGGATTTTGTTTTATTTTGTGTATGTGTGAGTTAAGTTTTGTTTTGTCCTCTAAATTGGCCATCCCATTCAACAGTACAATGAATGTCATTTTTATTTAATTTTTATTGGGAAATAATAAACATATTATAAAAAAGAAGAAGATATTGACCAAGAGACAGATCAAGTCCTGCTCAGGTTTTACCAACAAAACCAAGGTTCTTCAGTGTGAAAATGTTGCCATTTTCAATGAGTCCCCTCAGGTAATCCCAACCATAAACGATCAGCATTGTCATCATACTGAAGGCCCGCAACAAGTAACCCTCAATGACTGACTCATTGACTGTTTTAACCCGCGTCCACACACGAGGCATAGGCCTATTGGTTAAGTTCTAGACAATCTTGTACCTATACAATTCAAACCAACCAATCTTATAGTATTTTCTAATAAGGGGTTACCTGTCACGCCTGCGCTCTAGGGCGCCAGGATCCCCAACAGTTGGTGGTGATGTCGGTCCTTGGTCGCCGCCGATGGAACCGGGGGTGCCTAGCCAGCTCGTCTAGCTTCCACGCCCTAGCTGGCTTGAGAGGTTTCCTTGCCCCGGTTGGCTCGGAAGGCGCCCATCCCACGTCGGGCTTCAGCCGGATCGTCAAGTCTTGTTCACCCAGCCGGCTTATCAGACTGTTATGTCTCCGCCGGATCATCAGGCTTCCACGCCGCAGCGGGATCGTTAGGCTCCTATGCCTCAGCCGGCTCGCCAGGCTTCCACGCCCCTGCCGGTTCATTGGGAGTTTGCCGCATGCCGCCCCTAGAGGGGGGGGTACTGTCATGCCTGCGCGCGCTCTTCCTCCTCCTGGCACTCGAGGGCGCCAGGATCCCCAGCATTACGCACTCAAGCCACCATCAGTACGCACACCTGCCTTCCCCCCGTCACGCGCATCAGCGATCATTGGACTCACGTGGACTCAATTACTTGTGTCATTACCTTCCCTATATCTGTCTGTTCCCAAGCTCTGTTCCCTGCTTCGGGATTGATTGTCATATGTCCGTGTTACCAGTGTTCTGACGGTGTTCCTGTCTTGTTCTATGTCTGTTCCCTATTAAATGTTTGACTCCCCGTACCTGCTTCTCCTCTCCAGCGTCACTCCTTACATTACCTACTGATCATAGCATGCTTGTATTAGAGACTCCATCTGACCTGAAATCCCGCAGCTGGGGTCTTGGATTTGTACATATACATTTGATTACAAAGATTTTGGTGGTCACACCAGATACTGACAGGTTTTCTGATCCACACCCCTACCTATTTTGTAAGGTATCTGTGACCAACAGAGGCATATCTGTATTCCCAGTCATGTGAAATCCATAGATTAGGGGCTGATGAATTCATTTCAATTGACTGATTTCCTTATATGAACTGTAACTCAGTAAAATCTTTGAAATTGTTGCATGTTGCATTCATTCAACAGGGATTATTGAGACAGTGATATGTTCTCTTCCTGCCTACCTCTTCAGGATCTGCCCCTTTTTTCAATTTTCGCCTAAATTGACATACCCACATCTAACTGCCTGTAGCTAAGGCATTGAAGCAAGGATATGCATATTCTTGATACCATTTGAAAGGAAACACTTTGAAGTTTGTAGAAATGTGAAACGAATGTAGGAGAACATAACACACAGATCTGGTAAAAGCTAATACAAAGAAGAAAAAAAACTGTTTTTTTCTATTATTTTGTACCAGCATCTTTGAAATGCAAGAGAAAGGCCTTAATGTATTATTCCAGCCCAGGTGCAATTTATATTTTGGCCACTAGATGGCAGCAGTGTATGTACACAGGTTTAGACTGATCCAATTAACCATTGCATTTCTGTTCAAAATATTGTATCAAGACTGTCCAAATGTGCCTAATTGGTTTATTAATAACTTTTCAAGTTCATAAATGTGCACTCTCCTCAAACAATTGCATGGTATTCTTTCACTGTAATAGCTACTGTAAATTGGACAGTGCAGTTAGATTAACAAGAATTTAAGCTTTCTGCCAATATCAGATATGTCTATGTCCTGGGAAATGTTCTTGTTACGTACAACGCCATGCTAATCACATTAGTGCATATTAGCTCAACCGTCCCGAGGGTGGGACACCGATCTGTAGAGATCCT
Organism: Salvelinus alpinus; assembly: GCF_045679555.1. NCBI lineage: Eukaryota > Metazoa > Chordata > Actinopteri > Salmoniformes > Salmonidae > Salvelinus > Salvelinus alpinus. The sequence continues at coordinate 36,900,693 of NC_092114.1, forward strand.
TAAGTTAAGCTGCGTGGGTCATTTATCTACCATTTCCGCGGCTGGTTTGGTTTCCCTGTAGCTCTCAAAAACTCTAGGCGGCATTCTGCCTTCTCCCCACAGTTTTCAGCAATTAGCTTTGCCCAAGACTGACTTGTGAACTACAATCCCAACGCTGTTTTTAACTTTTAGAAACTTCAATAATCATTGCTTGCGATGCGGCTTTCGAAACATATTGCCCTTAAATTTCATCAGCAAGAAATAATCCTTCAAATGAAAAAGATACACTTACTGTAGCAGTTTTGCATAGATCCATACAGCTACAGATGTGTCCATCTGACGAAACTACACTTCCACTACACTTCCCGAGTTACACTTACACACAGGTGTTTGGAGCATGCTAGATAGCTAATTAGCATAGGTGGTTGTCTCTGTCTTCCATCTGTTTTCTGTAAACAGTAATATGGAGACATGGCCAAGTGGGAACACTAACCTATAAAGGTGTGTAGCAGTGGAGGCTGCTGAGAGTCACAAAAATGGCCAGAACGGAGCAAATGGAATGGCATCAAACTCCTGGAAACCATGTGTTTGATGTATTTGATACCATTCCATTTACTCCGCTCCAGTCATTACCGCAAGCCCGTTCTCCCCAATTAAGGTACCACCAACCTACTGTGTTGTGTAGTAATTTAACCTTTTGTTTTATAAAAATGATTTCTCGCTGATATCAAAGATACGTTCCTTATGTTTTCAAAACAGTACCGCAAGCAATGCGTGTTAATGTTACATCAAGCGTCGGGGCTCTTAACAAAACTCCCCGGTCAGAAGATACTATTGACACTAAAGCATTTAGAGCCTATGAATGGGGTAGTTAGTTTCCCTGTAGATCAGGGATGGGCAACTTTGATGGGTGTGGGTGCCACAAAAATCTGAACCCATCCTTCAGTCTCCCGCTTGTTCGTTGACATGGGTTGTTGCGCCATCAAGTGGTATAAATATATAGCTAGTAGTTGGCCACAAACTTTTCTTGTCACTCACAAAAGCACATTTACCTTGGAGTAGGCTATATACTATAGGCAACTATACCTAATATCAACCACGTTGCTAACGTTTTGCTTAATGAACTGTAAAATGTATTAATTAGAAGGTAATTGGTCTGAATGCTATTTTTTTTATTTAGCATGATAAGGAAGAACAATTATCCAGATTATTTTTCAATGCACACATTTTAATAACAAAAAATCCGATGCGACTTTTCTGTTCTATCCTTACAAAGGATAGAAAAAAGTGACACAAATGTGTTGATATCAATGCTCGAATCTATTTCTGTTCAAGCTACATCGCTACTCATTTGCCGGTTAACCTCTGCGTTCATTGGTAAACCATTATGTCATTCAAAATAACTAGATCAATGATTGGCTAAAAAAGTGACTACTGCTCCTCCCTTCTGCTAGCTCTGTGAAGGAATACTTCCGCTAGGCCACCATGCCCTCCGGAAGTTAGTTTGTTTTATTCGGACACAGTCGAAAGCACTGGAGTGAGAGTGAAAGGTGGCCAAACCAAGTAAAAAAACACACGGTGTCCGACGAAGAGCGCGTAAAGAGAGTCTAAACAACTGTCTAGTGTTAGAGGCGCTCCATTGATACAAGAAAATCATTTAGAATTTTCCCCGAACCTTAGTGTCTAACCCCTCAAGTCCTCTGGGGCCAGACGAAGCGAGGCGGGCGGTGATGGAGCCTTCACCGGCAAAGGGGAAACCGCAGGGTCGCCTATTGGTGTCCACGACTCTGGACGCAAAAGATGAGCTGGAGGAGGTAGGTTTACTATATAACATATTATATATAAGCGTTGCTATATCATACTAACAGCTGTTAAACCATACAGCACGTAAAAAAAAAACATTCACGAATACAAAGACACGGAACCATTTTACAGAATAGCCTCGCCTGCATGTTGCTAGCTATCATTCAGCAAGGCTAGTTCCTAATTCTGAAATGCATTTACTAGTCTAGCATGTGTAGGTTTGCAGCACGTATTTGTGCTTTGTTGACGTGGGTTTAAACGATGGGGAATCCAGCAGAATATAACGTAGCATTTAGTATACTATTTATGTAAACATATGGATGAGACACGAACTCATGCACATGCGCAAAGGTCATCATACACATGTGAATACAGTACCTTTTCTGACACTACCCTTGTAGTGATTCTTCCCTTAAAAAAATCAATGGCCTAACCTCCACACCAGATGGCTTAGACATTTTCATACAGTATGTAGCTAGCTCAATTGACAGAGGCGTCAACACATTCTGTTGTTTGTCTGCTGTTTTTGTGTGTGTGTGATTTCTCAGACTTTTTTTAATCCCATGGGTGTGAGCCTGCTGTGTTGCTCTGTGGCTTTTTGTGTTTTTTGTTGTTGTCCGTCTGTATGCCCACATTATGTGAATTGTGAATGATTAGGCCTATCTACGTTTGTGTGTGTCTATCTGTTTTTGTGGTTAACATTATTTTTTGCTTTTGTTCATCAGCGCTTGGAGAGGTGTGTGGGGATCGTCACTTCATTGACAAATGGCCTGTCAGAGCGTGAGGCCAACGATGCCATCACAGCCAATGTGAGTCCCTTTCCCTCTCACTAATAGTCCATCACCATGGGATTGGACACTGCATGCTAGAATGTGCAGTTGAGATGTGGCTACTTGCATGTTTGTATTGAGCCTCAGGATCTACATTACATTAGATGTATAGCATAGGATTGCATTGAATCTAATAGAATGTGACTATGGTCAGACTAATCAGAGTAGGCCTAGTAATTGATCCTTTCTCGTAAAAAAAATTTCAGTGCCATTTGTAATTGTGAGTAGTTAAAGGACGTAGTACATATGCCTCATAAGCATATTGAGAAGTGTAGGATTATGTACCGTATGCTACCTGTAGGCTAGGCCTTTATGTTGAATTGAATAGGTTCAAGTGACGTGAATCCCTGATATGGCTAAAGCTTCCAATGTCAACACACTGATAAGCAGGTTGATGTTTATTGTCAGGAATCTTGACCTGGAGGCAGAACTGAGCAATTTCTGCTAGATGGTACCTACACACTGAAGAAGGCTGCGATGCCGAAACCTCTGTGTACGCTATCCCTGATGCAGTGATTTTTTTATTTTTTTATGAAGTAAGCTTTATGCGACTTCTTTTTGAGTGAGGACAGGTGACACGTTTTGTTTGTCTGAAATCACAGGTTTTACGCACTAGCCAAGCTTCTGGGAGAGCACATGGTCCCCTTTCGACCAGCTGCAAAGTGAAAATGTCTATATTGTCTTATTTAAGGTTAGGGTTAGGCATTAAGGTTAGCAGTGTGATTTAAGGTTAGTTTTAAAATCAGATTTTAGGACTTTGTAGCTGTGTCAGATAGTGGCCACTGCAAAACTGCCACCAGGGCCAGATTCATGACAATATATGCCAACCTGACCCATTATAATGGAGGCTACAGCCATATCATGGGTAGGTTAAATGGCACAGTACATTGTCATATTCTCCTAATCCTCCAGGTGTGTAAGGGCCCCCAGCAGCACGAGGAGGTGTGTCTGGGACTCTTCGCTCTGCTGCTCATCGAGCCTCCACAGGCACAGAGGGTAAGGCATTGTTACTACGTTATCCTTATCAGCATTATCATACTTCACATCATTATTATACACATTATCATTTCATATGATCATTGGGGTTGCCAATTCAGTCTAAGATCTGTACCTTCGTTATTGCATTTTCAAAATACCCTGGAATAGCTTTATTGTTTGCCGGCAGTCAAAAGCCAATTCTGGGAGACTCCGGGTCAAACCAAGAGGGTCGGAAAGCCCTCATGATCATGGCACCATTGATTGCATTCATTATACACACACCAAATGTTTGAATTAGCTTACATAGTGATTCTTGTGAGTGCACTAAAAATAGTGTGCTGTTATCCACACTTATGCCCAGCATGTAATTCCAACCCTAATACCTACATTCCCTGATATGAATGGAATTATACACTCTACATACTCCACAACCCAATCTGTACATCACATACGCTGCAAACACTTCACAAACGTTCATGCTATACTCTGAAGCTTCACGGTTCTTATCAATATTGACACATTTTGCATTTATGGCTCTCACGCGAACAGAACACACACACACACAGTACAGACAGTCATATTTATTACACACACAACACTATAACGACACACACTGCAGCCTCCAAAACCACTGTGTGTGACCACCAGTATCACACACACTTGATACACATCTCATTTCCTCAACCCCCTAACACCGGTATTATAAACACACACCTTCAGACTGTATATGATCAGTATACCTTGTGATGACACATCAACATTTCCACCATAAGGTAATATGGAATGGGACAGTTAGGGCCTTTATGAATTACGACTTGGGGAAATCAATAAGAATAATCTCACCATTCTTGAAATAATGTGCCCGAGTCTGGTGTAGTGTTTAGCCCTACAGACTCCGGAGCACATATACCCCTGGCGCTTTGGGTACGAATCCTCTCACCCCTTCTTGTCTCTCTTCCTCTGTATCTGTCTCCCCTCTGCATTCTGACTTTCACTGTCCGTAAAACAATAAAATAAAAATAAAAGAATGGTCAACTTCTATAATATTCCTGTGGCCTCTCTAAATCCTTGTCACCTGAACATGCTTGTCTGGGTGCTCAATTTAATTGAATCCACATTGCACTATTTATGCAGTAGGCCCTATTGGGGCACAAACCTGTTAATTATCACACTATGTTGTATGGACACTGTACAGTATGTCCATATGCTGCAAAGCAAATTAGCCTTTGGTCATAATAAAGACTTACATATTATCTACTTTACTATATTCTACTTAAGCAATAGGGTCCCGAGGAGGTGTAGTATATGGCCATAGGTGCCTTATTGCTATTATAACCTGGTTACCAACATAATTAGAGCTGTAAAAATAAATGTTTTGTCATACCCGTGGTATACGGTCTGATGTACCACGGCTGTCAGCCAATCAGCATTCAGGGCTCGACCCACCCAGTTTCTAATCTACTATATTTGACTCTACTCTCCACAGTGCTACAGAGACCTCACCCTGGTAAATAGGGACGGCATGAACGTGATCCTGATCAAGATCAACCAGATCCTCATGGAAAAGTTCCTCAAGCTGCAGGACGTGTGCCGCACACAGGTCAACAGTTTGTCTCTGTGTAGAAAAGGCAGAAACCGTTTCCGTGCTCTCAATACAGTTAGCTTTATTGACACAATACACATGTGGATGTTTTCTCATGAGTAAGTGATTGACTAACGATCTCTCCCTTCAGTTGGTGTGGTTGGTGAGGGAGCTGGTGAAGAGTGGCGTGATCGGCGCGGACGGCGTCCTCATGACCCTTATGAAGCAGATCGCAGGTCAGTCCATTCACCATGTTTACCGTTGGTTTCACTGTTTTGAGTAGCGTCTTGTTTCACCGTTCCTTTCGCGTCTAAATTGTGTCAAGACAAAATGGCTTCCTCACTTTTTGTCTATAGTCTCTGTGTAGGTTTGCTTGATTGAGCATCTCTGGCTTTTTTTTCCTGTGTCCAGGAGGAGACATCACCAGTAAGAACCTGTGGCTGGCTGAGAATGTTCTGGACATACTGCTGGATCAAAGGTGTGTTGGAGAGCGATCAACAGGAAACACTCTTTCACTCCATTATTGTCATGCAATAAAAGTCAAACTGGTTCAAAAGGCAAAAAACGTATCACACACAATTATTATTATTTTTAAATATGTCATGCTTTGAAGTAGGCTCACAATACATGAGAAGGGCGTACCAATAAAAACTGCCAAAATAAGTGATTTCTGTTGAGTGCTCCAACTCCTTTCTGGCTCATATTAGCACTTTGGAAGTTTTACTTAGTATGCTCTTCTTGTGATTTTTGTCATTGTTGTTAAGCACCCCTCCTTTCCTTGGTTCGCTCAAGCGTGAAGGCCCGCCTGAACTCTAGGTTCAGTTTTGGCGCACAACAGTACAAGAACTACAATCGTCTCTTGTTTCTTCTTCGTCTCTCAGGGAGTGGGTGCTGAAGAGTGGCATGCTGATAGCCATGTCCGTGTACACCTACCTGCGCCTCATCGTGGACCACGGCACCCCGGCACTGCTGGTCCTCAGACAGAAGGAGGTGGACTTGTGTATCGGCCTGCTCCGAGAGAAGGTGAGGGAGGAGAGGAATGAAGGAGGGAATGATGTAATGGCATAAGCGAGGTAAGGAGAAGAGCGATATAGTGAGGGAGGAGTAGATTTGGAGCGAAGATGCGTATGGAGTCTTGAGGACAGATGAGAAAGAAGATTTGTGTCGTATCGTATATGCCCAAGAACACAGACAAACGTATTATACTGTATCTAGGTTTGACAATGGGGAATTTCCACACAGCAATTCAATAATTGAATAAGTAATGACATATTCCCCTCTTTCTCTCTCCCCCCCTCATCCCTGTCTAGTTTATGGAGTGTTTTATCATTGGGAGAGACCTGGTGCGTCTGCTGCAGATTGTGGCCCGGATCCCAGAGATGGAGCTACTGTGGAAAGACCTGCTCCACAACCCCCAGGCCCTCAGCCCTCAGTTCACTGGTAAGGGTAAGAGAGTGTCGTTAAGCAGGGGTGGGTTTGTGTGTGTGTGTGTGAGACCCGTGGCTCAGTTCTAACTCTCTCTGGTTCTATAGGTTTGCTGCAGCTCCTGACCGCTCGCACATCCCGCAAGTTCCTGGCTTGTCGCCTCACACCAGACATGGAGACCAAACTGCTCTTCATGACCTCCAGGGTAAACACACACACACACTACAACACATCTCAGGACAGTACACACTACAACACATCTCAGGACAGTACACACAAACACTACAACACATCTCAGGACAGTACACACACACAAACACACACACACACACACACACTACAACACATCTCAGGACGGTACACACACACACACACTACGACACATCTCAGGACGGTACACACACACACACACACACACACACACACACACTACAACACATCTCAGGACGGTACACACACACACTACAACACATCTCAGGACGGTACACACACACACACACACACACACACACACGACAACACATCTCAGGACGGTACACACACACACACACACACACACACACACTACAACACATCTCAGGGCGGTACACACACACACACACTACAACACATCTCAGGACGGTACACACACACACACACACACACACACACACACACACACACACACTACAACACATCTCAGGACGGTACACACACACACACACACTACAACACATCTCAGGACGGTACACACACACACACACACTACAACACATCTCAGGACGGTACACACACACACACTACAACACATCTCAGGACGGTACACACACACACACACACACTACAACACATCTCAGGACGGTACACACACACACACACACACTACAACACATCTCAGGACGGTACACACACACACACACACACACTACAACACATCTCAGGACGGTACACACACACACACACTACAACACATCTCAGGACGGTACACACACACACACACTACAACACATCTCAGGACGGTACACACACACACACACTACAACACATCTCAGGACGGTACACACACACACACACTACAACACATCTCAGGACGGTACATACACACACTACAACACATCTCATGACGGTACACACACACACACACACACACACACACACACACACACACACACACTACAACACGTCTCAGGACGGTACACACACACACACTACAACACATCTCATGACGGTACACAAAGTACATGCACATACACATTCCTTTATGCCTATCCTCTCTCTGTAGGTGCGTTTTGGCCAGCAGAAGCGCTACCAGGACTGGTTCCAGAGACAGTACCTGTCCACGGCAGAGAGCCAGTCACTGCGCTGCGACCTGATTCGCTACATCTGCGGCGTGGTGCACCCATCCAATGATGTGCTGAGCTCTGACATCCTGCCCCGCTGGGCTATCATTGGCTGGCTGCTCACCACCTGCACGGTAAGGGGCAGGGCAAAGATTGGTTATAACTTTAAGGCACTTTAATGCAAAGATGGGTAATGATTTATTTTATAGTATGCCCAAGATTATTTTCTGTCTAATGTTAATCTAGTAAACAATAAAGGTTTTTGAATTGACCTCGTATTTACAACTATTTACCCATACAGATAATTGTAAAATAGTAATTACATTGAAATATTTAAATGTTTTATTACTTGCGTCTTTAGTCTAACGTGGCGGCCTCGAACGCCAAGCTTGCCCTGTTCTACGACTGGCTCTTCTTCAGCCCAGAGAAGGACAGCATCATGAACATAGGTAAGACGGGGGAACAGAAAACACTACCTGTATCTCTTCATGTGTAGAGTAAGGGACCAATGTGCTCAACTAAATGTTTAGAAGTAGGGAAAACATGTGGGTGTTGGGTTAGTGGTATATTAGAATAACGAGTAAACTGGAACAGAGGTTACAGGATGGACGCATATCACCTTCTCTATCCGCCACAGTATGCACTTTTGTCTCTTTCTCTTTTCATGGTTTACCCATCCGTTCTCTCTTCCCCCTCCCTCTTTCAGAGCCGGCCATCTTAGTGATGCACCACTCCATGAAGCCTCATCCAGCCATCACTGCCACTCTCCTGGACTTCATGTGTCGGGTGAGTGGATGCACACATTACACAACGGAGCTGATTCAGATCACTTAACTGTGGTGAATGTACCATTTTCTTTAGCTATTCAAAGTGGAATAGACTTTATTGACATGTGCGTCATGCTCAGTGTGTTAGCGAAGCATTAGAGTGCGAAGAGATGTTTTGACGTATTCACTAGAGGTCGGCCGATTAATCGGAATGGCTGAATAGTTAGGGCCGATTTCAAGTTTTCATAACAATCGGTAATCTGCATTTTTGGACACCGATCATAGCCGATTACATTGCACTCCATGAGGAGACTGCGTGGCAGACTGACTACCTGTTATGCGAATGCAGCAAGGAGCCACGGTAAGGTGCTAGCTAGCATTAAACGTATCTTATAAAAAACAATCAATCTTAATAACATAATCACTAGTTAACTACACATGGTTGATGATATTACTAGTTTATCTAGCTTGTCCTGCGTTGCATATAATCGATGCGGTGTCTGTTAATTTATCATTGAATCACAGCCTACTTCGCCAAATGGGTGATTTAACAAGCGCATTCGCAAAAAAAGCACTGTCATTGCACCAATGTGTACCTAACCATAAACATCAACGCCTTTCTTAAAATCAATACACAAGTATATATTTTTAAACCTGCATATTTAGTTAATATTGCCTGCTAGCATGAATTTCCTTTAACTAGGGAAATTGTGTCACTTCTCTTGCGTTCTGTGCAACTGAGTCGGGGTATATGCAGCAGTTTGGGCCGCCTGGCTCGTTGCGAACTGTGTGAAGACCATTTTTTCCTAACAAAGACAGCCTACTTCGCCAAACGGGTGATTTAACAAGCGCATTTGTGAAAAAAGCACTGTCGTTGCACCAATGTGTACCTAACCATAAACATCAATGCCTTTCTTAAAATCAATACACAGAAGTATATATTTTTAAACCTGCATATTTTGTTTTTTTAAATTCATGTTAGCAGGCAATATTAAACTAGGGAAATTGTCACTTCTCTTGCGTTCATTGCACGCAGAGTCAGGGTATATGCAACAGTTTGGGCCGCCTGGCTCGTTGCGAACTAATTTGCCAGAATTTTACGTAATTATAACATAACATTGAAGGTTGTGCAATGTAACAGCAATATTTAGACTTATGGATGCAACCCGTTAGATAAAATACGGAACGGTTCCGTATTTCACTGAAAGAATAAATGTTTTGTTTTCGAAATGATAGTTTCCGGATTTGACCATATTAATGACCTACGGCTTGTATTTCTGTGTGTTATTATATTATAATTAAGTCTATGATTTGATAGTGAAAAAATGGTCTTCACACAGTTCGCAACGAGCCAGGCGGCCCAAACTGCTGCATATACCCCGACTCAGTTGCACAGAACGCAAGAGAAGTGACACAATTTCCCTAGTTAAAGGAAATTCATGCTAGCAGGCAATATTAACTAAATATGCAGGTTTAAAAATATATACTTGTGTATTGATTTTAAGAAAGGCGTTGATGTTTATGGTTAGGTACACATTGGTGCAATGACAGTGCTTTTTTTGCGAATGCGCTTGTTAAATCACCCATTTGGCGAAGTAGGCTGTGATTCAATGATAAATTAACAGACACCGCATCGATTATATGCAACGCAGGACAAGCTAGATAAACTAGTAATATCATCAACCATGTGTAGTTAACTAGTGATTATGTTATTAAGATTGATTGTTTTTTATAAGATACGTTTAATGCTAGCTAGCACCTTACCGTGGCTCCTTGCTGCATTCGCATAACAGGTAGTCAGTCTGCCACGCAGTCTCCTCATGGAGTGCAATGTAATCGGCTATGATCGGTGTCCAAAAATGTCTGACTGAGCGGTGGTAGGCAGCAGCATGCTCGTAAGCATTCATTCAAACAGCACTTTCCTGCGTTTGCCAGCAGCTCTTCGCAATACTTGAATCACAGCGCTGTTTATGACGTCAAGCCTATCAACTCCCGAGATTAGGCTGGCAATACTAAAGTACCTATTAGAACATTCAATAGTCAAAGGTATATGAAATACAAATAGTATAGAGAGAAATAGTCCTATAATAACTACAACCTAAAACTTCTTACCTGGGAATATTGAAGACTCATGTTAAAAGGAACCACCAGCTTTCATATGTTCTCATGTTCTGAGCAAGGAACTTAAACGTTAGCTTTTTTACATGACACATATTGCACTTTTACTTTCTTCTCCAACACTTTGTTTTTGCATTATTTAAACCAAATTGAACATGTTTCATTATTTATTTGAGACTAAATTGATTTTGATCTATTATATTAAGTTAAAATAAAAGTGTTCATTGTTCATTCAGTATTGTTGTAATTGCCATTATTACAAATGTATATATAAAAATCGTCCGATTTAATCGGTATTGGCTTTTTTTGATCCTCCAATAATCGGTATCGGCGTTGAAAAATCATAATCGGTCGACCTCTAGTATTCACCCGTTTTGTCTGACTTGGGAAGCGAGTGGTACATTTACAGCAGTGAGGAAGTTTAATGATAACTTTCATTTGTGTTAGTTGTGCCATGCTTTAAAGAAGTTGTGGTATTTTGGCGTTCTCGCAGATGTTTGACTCATCTCGTTTTTTGACTCTATCTTGCCTTTTGACTCTCTTGCCTTCAACTGATCCTACTCTGTTTTGCTCTCTTCCCCCCCTCTTTCTCCCTCACAGATCATCCCTCACTTTTTCCCCCCTCTGGAGGGGCAGGTGCGGCAGGGTGTCTTCAACTCTCTCACCTTCATCATGGAGAAAAGAGTGCTGGCGTGAGTCTTTCTCTCTCACACGCACACATTCATGCACCCACCATCGCCATCCATCATGGGATATATTTGACCTTGGACATAGTTGTACATAAAAATAAAATAACATATTTAAATTGAACCTCTGCAGATTTTACATTTTTGATCAAGTGATTTTGGTATCGTCAGTGATTTTGGTATTTTATTATATTTTATGTCAGTGAATCTTCATCGCCCTTATTTGAAGCCCCTAATCTGTCTGTATTTTCCTCCCGCAGTCATCTAGCTCCTCTGTTTGACAACCCCAAACTGGACCGGGAGCTGCGCTCCATGCTGAGGGAGCGCTTCGCAGAGTTCTGCAGTTCCCCGTCACCCCCTACTGAGGGAAGGGATGAAGGTGCAAATGAAAGTAATTCAACTTTTATTTGTTAACATGAATGAATGAATGAACACTGTTGGTGGTCCTTGAAGAGGACTTTCTTTACACGACTCACTACAGTTACTCACATGTAAAAGAAACATCCCTTCTCTTCAACCATCCTCCCCCAGACGTGCACAATAACACCCAAAGAAATTTGATGGAGGGAATTGGAAAGAAGCAACCTTTTTGAATCATGCTTCATGGTATAATTTGAAACTAGCCTATTTCGAGTAACCGTAGGGAAACTAGGGAAGCCCTAGTCCAAGAGCAAAGGCTGTTATGTGTCAACTGGAAGTGGCTTTGGATAAACGTGTCTGCTGAATGTTTCATCTAGAAAAGGAACCCTAAAGTAGAGCAGGAAAGTAAAGCGTTTTCAATTCAATACGGCTTTATTGAATTGCATTGAGGTGCAACTAACAGTTAACTTAAGTTGTCCCGCTAAATATTGGATGATTAAATCATTTTGTTTTTGAAGTACTTTGAAATAGGTTAACCAGGACAAAAATATGCAGGTGTTTTAAATGTGTATGCATTTTTGGAAGGGTATTATTCAAGTGTTGCCTTTATTTGAGAACCTTCTGTGTTTGCTTGCCTCTACTTTACAATGTCGTCTGATCACTTTTTGCTCCTCAGTGAAAATGGAGGAGTCTGTTTCCTTGGAGATGGACAATCATGTTCTGCTTGACAAGGAGGATGGTTGCTACGACAACACGGAGGCTGCTTTCAGCGACGATGAGGAGGAGGTTAACAACAAGGGCGAGGGTAAGGAAGGACACATTTTATTACTCAACACAGATACTAGATAATATGTTAGAACCATGTTAACATTGAACTACACCAGACTCAACACTTAAATGGGTACAATATATTCTGCTGCATTTTATACCAAACGAGCATTACCTAGCTTGCTCCCAAATCTGTCTGTCCTTGCCAACTCCTATGGGTGACAATGACCATAGGAGTTGGATAGACAACACAAACCAATCTAGGACCAGGCCTATCACAAGCATCATCTCAACTCAGATTATCACCATGTTAGATTGGTTTTGCCTTCAATAGATGAAGCCCTTTTTTAACATAGATGAACCTTAATGCCTTAACACTGATTTTAGCTTAGATGAAGCCAAATCAGAAACTTGCATGTGAAAACAATTTAGAAACTCATAGTCCAATTCAAAAGACTGGAAACATATTAGGGCCTCACTCTCACTCTGCTTCGTAGTCATCCACATCAAGTCATTGGCTGACCTCTCATTTTGGTTATTACAGGCAATAAAAAGCGTGAGTTCAGATTCCACCCAATCAAAGAGGCCATTATTGAGGAGCCCGCTGACATCACTCCCTACGTGGATCAGTTGGACGACACGATGAAGGAGAAGGTGTTGCAGTTACAGAAAGGAAGGTTAGTAGAGTGGATGTGACTGGACATTTATTTGTCTAACAAACACACACACTCACTCAATTAAATTCAATTAGCCTTATTGGCATAAGACATTGCCAAAGCCAACATCAGTGAACGTGACGAGTTGGAGAAGGCCCTAAAAATTGTCAAAGACCCCAGCCACCCCAGTCATAGACTGTTCTCTCTACTACCGCATGGCAAGCGGTACCGGAGTGCCAAGTCTAGGACAAAAAGGCTTCTCAACAGTTTTTACCCCCAAGCCATAAGACTCCTGAACAGGTAATCAAATGGCTAACCGGACTATTTGCATTGTGTGCCCCCCCAACCCCTCTTTTTACGCTGCTGCTACTCTCTGTTTATCATATATGCATAGTCACTTTAACTATACATTCATGTACATAATACCTCAATTGGGCCGACCAACCAGTGCTCCCGCACATTGGCTAACCGGGCTATCTGCATTGTGTCCCCTCCCACCACCTGCCAACCCCTCTTTTACGCTACTGCTACTCTCTGTTCATCATATATGCATAGTCACTTTAACCATATCTACATGTACATACTACCTCAATCAGCCTGACTAACCGGTGTCTGTATGTAGCCTCGCTACTTTTATAGCCTCGCTACTCTATATAGCCTGTCTTTTTACTGTTGTTTTATTTCTTTACTTACCTATTGTTCACCTAACACCTTTTTTGCACTATTGGTTAGAGCCTGTAAGTAAGCATTTCACTGTAAGGTCTACACCTGTTGTATTCGACGCACGTGACAAAAAAACTTTGATTTGATCCCTGCTTTACCCATTCACAGTGGTAACGTGTAGATCTGTATGGATTGGAGGGATGTTGACAATAATGCCATTAGCTCCGCTCCTCTGCCTAGCTCACGAGTAGGTTGGCTGCTTTCGGCCATTTTGCTTCCTTTGATTTGGAGAGCCACTTTCGTACTTCATCTCTCAGCCCCCCCCCCCCCCCCAAATCACTCACCCATTGACTCCCATTGCTGTCAATTGTTCTCATTGCTGATTGCAACAACATTGCTGATTGCAGAAGTGGAAATCTTATTCGAAATGAGCTCTTCAATAATTATTTCCTTTCCCCATCTCTCCCTCCAACAGTGACACAGAGGCACATTGTGAAGTCATGCAGGAGATAGTGGACCTGATCCTGGAGGTGAGTCAGCAAAACAATATATAACATTGGTTAAATACATATATTTATTTGGGTAATCGTATATCTTGTGGGGGAAATGGGAATTCTCTGTGGTTTATTGATGTCCCCTTTCTGTCTCTCCTCCCTTGTTTCGCTTGTTCTCTCTCTCTCAGGAGGACTTTGACTCAGAGCAGATGTCCACTCTGGCCTCCTGTCTGGCTGAGCTCTTCAAGGGCCACTTCAGAGGAGACGTACTGCCTGACGACATCACAGAAGAGTAAGTTAATGTGCGCCTTCTGATGGCGTCAACATGGCCTGGTTAGGGGGTAAGACGGGACGTCTGTCTGTGCCGTGCATTTGTGTATACATGCGAAAAAAGACGAAGTCTATAGAATATTAACTTTGTTGTGTGTTCCCAGGTCGCTGGAGGAGTCTGTGTGTAAGCCTGTGTGCCTGGTGTTCAGGAACCTGTGTCAGATGCAGGAGGACAACAGTGGCTTCTCAGTGCTGCTGGAGATGCTGGCGGAGCTCTACCAGAAACAGCCCAAGATCGGCTATCACCTGCTTTACTACCTCAAGGCCAGGTGAAGGGACTGGGTCCACCACACTGCTTAGCATGAGCAAGGAATGGGAGCCCTTAGTTTCAGGGAGGCTGAGGGAGTAGTGGGTTTGACATTTTGCTGTCCGCTAGAAATGATTGTCTCCTTTCTTACAACCGTCCACTGTTTTAGTTTCTCTAATGCTGCTGGTAACGTTCTTTCTACATTGATAAAGCAGTCATTGGAGACATGAGCCTGGACACATTTTTGCCCTCGCACTGCTCTGTTGGTTTAACATCACTTGATCTAACGTTGTTGTACCATTGTTGCAGCATAGCTGTAACCTAGTTCTAACGTTGTAACATCGTCTCCCACCACAGTAAAGCAGCGATGGGGAAGATGAGTCTGTACGAGTCGTTTGCCCAGGCCACAGCGCTGGGAGACCTGCACACCTGTCTCATGATGGACATGAAGGCCTGCCAGGAGGACGACATCAGGCTGCTCTGCTATCTCACACCATCCATCTACACCGAGGTACACACAAACTCCATCTACGCCGAGGTACACACAAACTTCTTCTACGCCGAGGTACACACAAACTTCTTCTACGTCGAGGTACACACAAACTCCATCTACGTCGAGGTACACACAAACTTCATCTGCGCCGAGGTACACACAAAGTTCATCTACGCCGAGGTACACACAAACTTCATCTACGCCGAGGTACACACAAACTTCTTCTACGCCGAGGTACACAAACTTCATCTACGCCGAGGTACACACAAACTTCTTCTACGTCGAGGTACACACAAACTCCATCTATGCCGAGGTACACACAAACTCCATCTACGCCGAGGTACACACAAACTCCATCTACACAGAGGTACACACAAACTCCATCTACGCCGAGGTACACACAAACTCCATCTACGCCGAGGTACACACAAACTCCATCTACGCCGAGGTACACACAAACTCCATCTACGCCGAGGTACACACAAACTCCATCTATGCCGAGGTACACACAAACTCCATCTACGCCGAGGTACACACAAACTCCATCTACGCCGAGGTACACACAAACTCCATCTACGCCGAGGTACACACAAACTCCATCTACGCCGAGGTACACACAAACTCCATCTACGCCGAGGTACACACAACCTTCTTCTACGCCGAGGTACACAAACTTCTTCTACGTCGAGGTACACACAAACTTCTTCTACGTCGAGGTACACACAAACTTCATCTGCGTCGAGGTACACACAAACTTCTTCTACGCCGAGGTACACACAAACTTCTTCTACGTCGAGGTACACACACTTCTTCTACGTCGAGGTACACACAAACTTCTTCTACGTCGAGGTACACACAAACTTCTTCTACGCCGAGGTACACACACACAGACACCATCTACAGTGCCTTGAGAAAGTATTCACACCCCTTGACTTTTTCCACATTTTGTTGTTAGATTGAATTTAAAATGGATTAAATTGAGATGTTGTGTCACTGATCTACACACAATACCCCATAATGTCAAAGTGGAATCATGGTTTTAGAAATGTTTAGAAATGAATTACAAATGAAAAGTTGAAATGTCTTGAGTCAATAAGTATGCAACCCTTTTGTTATGGCAAGCCTCAATAAGTTCAGGTGTAAAAATATTGTACAATCCAGGTGTGCAAAGCTCTTAGAGACTTGTAATCGCTGCCAAAGTTGATTTTAACATGTATTGACTCGGGTTTGAATACTTATCTAATCAAGATATATTAGTGTTTTATTTTCCATAAAAAAATGTACAATGTTAGGATTTTTCTTCCGCTTTGTGTAGATTGTTGACAAAAAATGACATCCGTTTTAATCCTACTTTGTAACACAACAACATGTGGAAAAGGTCAAGGGGTGTGAGTACTGAAGCTGTTACACTGTTTATATCTCCCTCCTCTCTCTGTAGTTCCCAGATGAGACATTGCGCAGTGGAGAGCTACTCAACATGATTGTAGCAGTCATCGATTCAACACAGGTAATTTATCCACTCACACAAAAATATACAATACTGCATAGTATTTTTCTGCTTCAACCCTCCCATCCCCCCAACTCTTTTTTTTCCCTTTCAGCTTCAGGAGCTGATGTGTCACGTGATGATTGGCAATCTGGTGATGTTCCGCAAGGACTCTGTCCTCAATATCCTCAGTGAGTCACATATAACGTCAGACACACACACACCCCAAACACACACAGACACACACAAACTGAGAAAACCAGATTCATAGTGCGTGTGTATGAACTGTGTGCTTGTCTCACTGTATGACATATTGTCTCTGCTCTACAGTCCAGTCTCTGGAATGGGAGACGTTTGAGCAGTACAGTGCCTGGCAGCTCTTCCTGGCCCACAGCATTCCGCTGGAGACCATTATCCCCATCCTGCAGCACCTCAAGTACAAAGGTGAGGTACACACAATGGCCTAGATAGACACTGCTCTCCGCTATTAGCTAAATCGCTAAGACTGTTGACCCCTTCAACAGTGCCATTGTCGTTTTTTGTTTGGTACACATTCCTGCGTCCCCACCATCACACAATTACTGTTTATGCAATCCAAAAATGTTCCATTATTAGTTGCAATCTGGGTCAGGTGGGTATAATTTGAAAGCCTATTCTATTGCCAACGTGGCTATCTAAGTTATAAAATGTGGTCATACAGTGTTAGGCTTTCAAAAGGCAGAGTGTAATTAAGACAGAGTGTAATTCTGGTGCGCATAGAATTAAGTCGTGACTGCATTCAAGTGTATGTTCCGTGGCTAATTATCTTCACAAATACAACAAAGGCTCATTCTGTTCAGGACAACCCAGGGTATAACACATGTCATCCGGTGAGTCAAACATTGTGAACGTTGATACTGTAAATTACATTAGTTTTCTAATATGGAAATGTGAAGTGCCCATTTGGACTCACAGGTGCATTTCCCTCACTCAGACAACACATGTGCAAAAGTAGCCCATTTAGGGCGGGAGCATGCATCTTTTGTACTCAAGTTTATAACGGTTGTCAGTAAAAACACACAGCGCTGGGAAGTGGAGAACCTGTGTTCTGACATCCATGTATAGCATGTTGACTGTACAGCTTCTGCGTTCTAAATTAGGCACTTATCAATGACAAAATGTGAATATTTGGGCTGGGTATGCTATTGACCTTCACTAAAATGAGTTAATGGTTCTACACTGTTCTTTCCTGGTATTACCATTGGCATAATATTCTTACGTTGTACCTCTTCCTGTCCAGAACACCCAGAAGCACTCTCCTGTTTGCTGTTGCAACTACGCAGGGAAAAGTAAGCTATATTTACAGGTACATACTGTATCTCTGCAAATTAATACAGTGGCATCGGTACTGATCCCTGTGGTGCTCCTTCCCCCTTTAGACCCAGTGGTGAGATGGTGAAGATGGTGCTGAGTCGGCCCTGCCACCCGGAGGACCAGTTCACCACCAGTATCCTGCGCCACTGGGCGGCCAAGCACGACGACGTCCTGGGAGAACACATCAAGGCCCTGCTCATCAAGAACAACAACATGCCACGCAAACGCCAGAGGTGACTACGAGTCCACCACTTTCACTTTTTAAGGAGATGGAGTTTTTACCTTCATCTTAATAGTTTTCTTTACCTCCAGAGAAGGTCTTTGATGACTTGTTACATCAATCCACTGTTTGGATATTGCTAATGTCGGCATCCAATTGGTTCACTTTTCATAAACGCATCGCTCACACACACACTTCAATTCAACTTCTAGCACAACAATATCAGTCCAGAAGATCTGTGTTCGACTTAGTTCTGTCTAAAGACTTTTCATTCTGTTGCCAACGATTTTAAGTCCCAAGTTTTCATACTCGCATTCCATGCATTGTTTACTTCACAGTGCTTTCCGTATCTCTCTTGGTAAGAAAAACCATTGATTGGTGTGAAAGTCTGTAACTGAAGAGACACACGTGGGTTTAAAGGCTTCAGCATTGTGTTCTAATGGTCCTGGTCATTGATTTTGAGCTTTTGTTGGTTTTGACTGCACTACAGATGGCCTGCCTGATCACCCATGGTCTTGATTATTAGTTGAATCGGTCGTTTAAATGCTGGGCTTGAACAAAAGCCTGCACACTGTGTTGGTGACCGATAGGTTAAAGCCTGGTAACGAGTATAAGGAAAGACTGTTATTGTCTGTGTGTGTCTCCCAGTCTGCGTAGCTCCAGCAGTAAACTGGCCCAGCTGACCCTGGAACAGATCCTGGAGCACATGGACAACCTGAGGCTCAACCTCAGCAACACCAAGAACAGCTGTGAGTCTCTCACACACTGTTTTACTATTCTAAAACACACACATCTGTTCTGCAATAGCAGCAAACTAACACCACATCATACACCTACCTCAGTGTCCCCCAAACATGCCTCTAACCCAGTGAACTCTGACCCTACTCTGTCTGTGGGTCCCCAGTCTTCACACAGACGCCCATCCTGCAGGCACTGCAGCATGTCCAGGCCAGCTGTGACGAGGCCCACAAGATGAGGTGAGACCCCAGACTCTCTCACTGTCCTCAGGGGATCATTTCAAGCTACTATGACTGCACTGAGATACTCTGTATTCTTATTACACACAGTTCCCTAGGCGTGTCTTATAGTGGTTTAACAGTATGACAGGATTGTAAATGTGCCCCTCCTTTCTGTCTCTGCCTCTCAGATTCAGCGACCTCTTTTCATTGGCCGAGGAGTACGAAGAGCCCTCCTCCAAGCCTCCCAAGTCACGGCGCAAGGCCCCCGCCTCCTCCCCGCGGTCGCGTAAGGGAGCGGCCATCCCTGTGAGCAACGAGGAAGAGAGCGCGTCTAGCAGTGCCTCGGTAGGTCTTCCTACGGCAACTTCCTTTTTAATAGAAGCTGCGTTAAGATGAGCCTTACATAGCCCCATACCCTTGTTCACTCCAGAACCAGGATTAGATTTAGGTTTTGATAATTGCTAATTAACAGAAGCTACGCTGTTAATCAGGAACTATTTTGTGCCTCCCTCAGCTGTGTCACTATAATTTGTTTTATTTTAAGCTTTCCTGGTTTCAGAAGCTATTTCTGTCTCCACTTGTTCCTCCAACGTCCTTTTTATTTCCACCCCTACTCCAGGAGGAAGAGGACTCCAAACCCAAAGCCCCCAAGAGGAAGAGGAAAGGCTCATCTGCGGTGGCCTCGGACAGCGACTGACAGCCCCACAACCAACCCGCTCCCACCTGTCATAGTGACATCCCTGTAGACAGGACCGTCAGCCAACCAGCTTCTCCAAACCACTGAGGAAACCCCGCCCCCAGAGACACTCAACAAGAGGGGTCGGGGCTCCTCCGCGTGGACTCTAGTGCTACTGGCCGGAGCCATGGAGACACTCGACCTCACCTCTCACTGGTCATTGGCTGCTTTGTGTCAGTTGGTCTGGCTGGATTGGTCAGGGGGAGCATTCCGAGGGGAAATGCCAGTCGCTGTGGCACAGACTGACAGAAGTACTGTTACGAGAGGGATATCTATATCCTTGAGGAAATTATTACGTGACTAGACTGGATGTCTGGCGGGTAAATGTGTTGCTCTATTGTCACTTAGTTGTCCGCCTATCACACTGCACTTAGAGACATCAGACAAAACATTTTATAAGCCGTGACCATGATGACCGACCAACCAGCAAGACCATCCAGTCCAGGCAATTTTAACAGAGGCACATGTGAAAGGTTTAGGTGATTCCTACCGTTTTGAGGGGGGGGGGGGGGGTGCGAGAGTTGTTGAAGTGAGGAGAAATAGTCACCTTTGTCCCAATCCCAACCCCATAGAGAAAAATGTTCCGCCCCACATCTGAAAAACTCAACGATTGGTTGATTAACATGCCTGTCCCTGTTCACCCTTCATTTCTGATTGGCAAGAAGCGAGACCATGGACACACGCTCCCATTGGATCATTTTAACCACAGATGGTTGGACTGTATGCGAGGTCAGAAATAAAGACTGTATGAATGGAGGAGCCAGATGTAGTTGCTGAACTTTTTAATGGAAATGTCTTTCTACTGAACTATTTTCATAAAAAAGATCATAACTATGTTAAATGATTATGATATTAATAAAAAAAAAGGGCTACAAAAAAAAAGAACCAAGTGGTGGAAACATAGTCTTATGTGTTTGACTATTATCTTGACATTAGAGTTTGAATGTTGCGTGTCGATTCGGGCTTATGGTTGTGATTTGACACGCTGAAGCACAGCTCACACAAGTCAATTGTTGTTGTAACACTACCCAGAACAGAGAGGGACTGTCAAAGAGTACAGCAAAGAGCTTCTGCTGCTGCAATAAATGAGTAGCCAAGTGTATCGATAGCTATGGGGTTTTATTCTTCTTAGCAGCTCCTTGTGTCTATTTTAATTTAGAGTAATATTTTGTTTTCTCTGGTCATAGTAACAACATGAATTTGTGCATGTGGCAGATGCGGTGGGGACCCGACTTTCACCATCAGCTGGAAGACTGTGTCCCATCTCTCTGTTCACTAACCGGAGGAAGGTAAGGAGAGAGCAAGGACCGTGAGAGGCAGACCCTCTGCTGCTTTCCCTCCTCTGAGACTAATGCCATGTTCAAAACAACTGGGGAAATCTCAGACTTCCGACTTCACAACTGGGAACTCGGGGGGTACGAGATGCGACTGGGAAAAATCGCTTTAAACGGTCATCCAACTCTGAATTCCAAATCTGAAACTCGGGCATCTTTCTGGAGCTCCGGCTTTCCGACCTGAATATGACGTCATGATTAGACCTCGTTTTCTTTCGAATCCAGAGTTGTTTTGAAAGCATGCAGGTACCATCAGTCCAGTCAATTTATGCTCAGCTGTGCCTCGCAAGTGCTGCACCAACGGATCTATTTCGTTATCAAAGGTAGAGTTTTGAAATATGATATTGTCTGAGAATAACAACATTGGCAGACCTGGCATTTAGCCAATATGTTTGTTGACTCAGAAAAGGTTGGTGACCACTGCTTCAACAGATTCAAATCCAAGGATAACTAGGTAAAAAATACTACATATGTATCCACTGATAACTGAAATTTAGACTTCATTTATATTTTTCAGGCAAGTAATTAATAACAGGCAAGAACATATTCTTATTTTCAAGTTGTTATTCCTTATGTACATCAAAGCACACGTTGAGATGAATGTGAATGTACAAGATTGAAACATGTACTTTGGTGATAATGCCCGAGAAGCCGGTGTTTGGAGGAAATATTGGCACGGGTGTTAGGCCCGAGACGAAGTGGAGACTGAGAAATGCTGCCTGCCCCTCTCGTCCCAACTCCCAACACTTCATTACTATGGGACAGTTGGAGATCCAATTTGAATATTGAAACAATGTGGCAATGTTCATACAGATCTCTGCTGTTGAAAACGAAATGTTAGTCTAAAAGAAATGTGAGATGCTTTTTAGAGCGGAGATCAAGATTATATCTTCCCTGCCTGGGCTGATGAGACAGTGGATTGCGCAGTCAGATGGAACAGAGTAAATAGGCATTTTAACATCATACATTTAGCTGGTGGATACTTGTGGAATATACTGTACATCGGCTGGAATGCGCGTATAACAATTTGCATTCAGGATTGGACCCACCCGTTATATGATATACTAAAGATCACATCTTAAATCACAAAATGAAATAATTGCACAGGGTTAAAGAACATAATGAAGCATATCTCTAGTAAGGCAACATCAATCACAATTTACACAGAGTAGAGCAATCTTTATATTTCCAAAACCCAGGATAGAGGGTCTTAGTGAATGTTGTCTGGGCTCTGGCGGAGGCATTGCGTCAGAGATTCTGTAGGAGAACAGAACCTGCCATGTGATCAGGTCCTACTCTGGAGGACTGAGGGCCTGATACGTTCATCTCAACAGTAGTGTGTCTGAAACAACCACCTTGATGACAGTGGAAACTCCAGGACGTGTCATTGCATCCCATTACTGAGTCATTACCACCTGTTTTTCTGATGCCTTCATATGAGACTGCTATATACATCCGCCCCACTCTTCTCTACCTCCCAGTAACAGCGTTCACCTTTGTCACCAGAGAGCGGTTTTCATATGCTGTGGAATATGATGACCTGGGAGAAGAGCAGAGCGCAACGAGGGGAGTTAATACAATCAGTCAGTTACTGTACCCTGTCTTTAATTATAGCAGAGATCAAATGGGAGAAATAGCAGGAGGCAAATAGCAACCCAGTATTTGACTATACCTGCTATTGCTGTCCAATGCAATATTAGGGTTTGTAAGATACTGAGATACAGTGAAAGATACAGTTAGCTACAGAAGAATGAAGAGACATTTTAATAACTGCTCTGGTGTTGGGCTCTGTAGGCAGAAGAACAGCCACTATATTAACTACAGACACACAAATACAACAGAGAGAGGAGGAATTTTATCAACCTATTATAATACAGTACACATGTATAAAGTGATGTCTGTAACTGGGACCTGTGGTCTAAAGTTTATGTTCTTACATGTATTAATTAACCCGCCTGTGCTGGAGATCTTGGTCCATTCTCCTTTAAGGAAATCCTCTAGTTTCTCTCAAAGTACTGATGAGGACAGACAACGATAGCAGGTTAGTGTCACGCTTGTTGAAATGAGTGGACCAAGGCGCTCTCTATGGTCAGGGCGTGACAGTTAGTCTGAAGAGAGAGAGAGAAAGCGAGAGAGAGAGTTTCTAATTGTTTTTTGTTGATATTGTTTTCTGTCTTCTCACTTTTGTTTGTTTATTTAACTTGCTTTGGGAATGTAAACACGTTTCTCATGCCAATAAAGCCTCTTTAAATTGAGAGAGAATTATATTTACTATTATTATTACGACCGAATTTCATTATCCTACTCCGTTGGCAATATCTACAAATTGTATTTCATGTCCCTAAAGCAATCTGAGACAATCAGAGAGACTTGTCTATGCATGTAGCTGCATTTATGACAAATAGGCAAGCCCAGAAGGCCTGTCAGATTTCTCCTGGGCTTGGATCAGCTTCGCTCTGGATGGGAGAGGGCCTTTTCTCAATGGAGCAGATCAGCTCAGTAAAGATCCTCTCACTGTCCTCTACTGCTGCCCGTGAGGAGCGCTGTTAGGACACACAGACAGAGAAGAGAAGGCTCTGTGTTAAGCAGTCTATTCCCAACTGGGGACCAAGACAGCATGTTTCCTACGTTGGGGCTCAGTGGGATTGGAGTGGGGCCTTTCTCTCTCTGGCTGACAGATAATCCTGAAGGAATAGTGAATAATGATGAGTGAGAAAGTCACAGAGGGTCAAAGATCATACCCCCGAGACATGCTAACCTCTCCTCTGACTGGTAATGGTGCGAGGTTAGCATGTCTTGGGGGTGTGATCTTTGCAGCTGTTAATCATTTTGACTACTACCTTTTTGAGAAAAAAGTTTTACTTGTTAAACAAAATCTTTTGCTCTGAGCAATTATATTAGTATAAAATAACATAATTCCCCCCCAAAATTGCATACAATATAGCTCAGAATGATATTTTATATAGTCATTATTGCTCATCTTTATCCAGGGTGTCAATCATTTTGGAGTCATATATATCATTAGGCTGTAAGTAGTTTTAGATATAGGCCTAAATGTAAATGTGTATTATTTTAGCGTCAGCATCTGCAAAAATAAATACAAATACAAACATAACATTAGACTACATATTCATTTGACAGAGGTAATGAACTCTCCATTGATCAGCACAGCAATTGATAAAACAGGACCATGTTTGCAAAACAAGTGGTTCTGAGCAGAAATCAGGAATGCAGACAGGCTCTATAGACCTCTATATCTATATGAGGGACTGTGTCCAACACACCCCCACCTGTTGTTATGTTGACCAAAAAATATGACATGTATTGCTAAAATAAAGGTTTAAGGAAATACAGGCAGGCATCACATTACCACAAGACAAAACTGCTCACTCAATCAAGCCTGATGGTCTTGTAAGTATAAAAGCAAAGCTTTATTTAATGCAATAAACGTTCAAAAAGGTAGTGGAATGGGATAATGTCTAAGTGTGGTGTGTGAAAAATCCAATACTTTAATTTATATGCAGAACAAATCACAGTATTGTGGGGGCACCTCTAAGAGTATGAAGTAGGCTGTTTGAGAAGGTTTGAATCCTAAGCAACACATACACATTGTTTGAAGTACAATAGACCAACATAAGTACTGCTGTAGGTTAAAGCTGTGTGCTGTAAAACCTTGGTAGAGCATGGGTGAAATAGGAATTTTGGTGCCCTGTGAATTTCCTTTCTTTTTTCGGCTTCAGACCAATGCCTACTTCTCCCTTAAAACGTTTTTTTGTTTGTTTTTAATTAGTAGAACGTCTAGTCTGTCTGTATGTAGGGATGTCAAGTATGCAGGCTGCTGCACAGACACTAGTCTAGAGCGCCTGGTTAAATTGTGTTTGAGAGCATTTTTAAACTCTCAAAATGTTTAAATGAGTGAGAAATAGATGTTATTGTTGCAATAGTTTGTGAGTGGGGAACAGATAGGGGAGAGTGGGGTAAGTTGAGCCACCCTTGTTTCTAGGAATCCAAACACAAAATGAATCTTTGATCAAAAAATTTGGAAGAGCTCATCATTTCATGGAGTCTGTGAAGGATGAAACTACATGGGAAAAGTAGTAAGCAAGTTTGGTCGAAACACCTGATTTTCACCAAGTCAAATACATGTATTCCATCAGAGGTTTCATGATGTTTGTAACTAAACCAAAGTGGATTTGTACAATTGTACTAAAAATCAGTTGGGGTCTCTATAAGCTTCAATATGAGGTCCTAAACCTAGCATGAAAGTGCATCCTTGTAGCTGTGTGGACTAACGAAGTCAAAATGTTTGCCTTGGGATAAAATCTGAAATGAGTTACCTTTGGTCTGTTCAGCCATTCCTATGGGGAACATTAATGGGGAAAGAATAGGGTTTTGGGATAAACGCCAAAAATATGGTCTGAGGTTAAGGCTTAGGGGATCTTATAGTTTTATTCCATGAGATAATTTCAGTCCGTTAACATGACCTTCATGAATTATGAAGCATAAATGTGCTTTATGTGCTTTTCTTTTACTACATAAATGCTTTAAAAAATCACAAAAAGTTACATTAGCTGATGAAGATTATCTAATAGAACAGAACGTATCTAAATGGCAGAATTAGTGCCTACAAAAAGACGGCATTACTATTTCTCTCTATTTATCAAAATGTCTTGTTCACCTTAAGTTTTAGGAATATAAATTGAACATTCAAAGTTAATTTACAATGATATTGTACTTAATCAGGTAAAAACGTGTGATAGATAGATTTTTTATTATATACCAGTAATCACCAAAATATGTTTGCCCTGCCTACTTGTATGCCTCTGTTTCACACTTGGCTTCAGCGCCATCTTCTGGTAAACGCCACACTTCATCACGAACATTTTTATATGTGGGTGGCTAGGTATGGAGCATTTAGTATTTAGTATTTATTAGGATCCCTAATTAGCTGCTGCCAACGCAGCGGCTACCCTTTCTGGAGTCCATACAGGAATCAACACAGCAAATAAAATACATAATATACATATGCATAGCAACACATTTACATTACAATTTAGCCATTCGGCAGACACTCCCATCCAGAGCGACCCACAGCTAGTGCATTCATCTTAAGATAGCCAGGCGAGACAACCACATAACACAGTCGTATCCCAACCACGTGTCACGTACATAATACAATACATAATACAATGCAAAATGTAAAGTGTTCTTTTATCCGTTTTTGGGGTAATCTGTTAGCTTGAGTTACCTGGGGTGGCGTTGCAACCTGGCCTCATAGACTAGACGTTACATATTAAATGTAAATCTGGGACATCCACATTAGTATGATATGTTACGTTTGGTATGGTTACATAAGACAGGTGGTTACTTAAGGAAAAAATAAAAGTAGGGTGATTGGTCTGGGTAGATGGGTGCACATAATGTGAACATCTAGCAACCAGGTTGCGAGTTTGAATCTCATCATGGACAACTTTAGCATTTTTAGCTAACTTTAGCTAAATAACAACTACTTAGCATGTTAGCTAACCCTAACCCTAACTCTAACTTTAATCCTTCCCCTAGCCCTAACCTTAACCCTTTATCCTAACTCCTAAACTTAACCCTAACCCCTAGCCTAGCTAACGTTGGCCAACTAGCTATGTTGGCCAACTAGCTATGTTAGCCATCTAGCTAGAATTCATAACATATCATACGTTTTGCAAAGCTCATGTATAGAAACACATCATTGGGTCTAACAGTTGTCTTGTGTCGAACTGCGCATGTGCAGGCTGTCATATCAAAGGCACCCCTTCGATATGAAGCAGTTTTTTATGAAAATTAACAACTATGGAAGAATCTTTCACTTTTTCACATTGACTTCTCAAACTCCAATCCCCAGCCTGGTCTGTTTGGTTTGATTCGCAAGCTTCCTGGAAGTCTCGTGATGTTGTGCCTCTGAGTTTAGTAACTCTGTGCCGGCACTTTGACAGCCAGGCAAAGTAGAGGCGAAGAGATAGAATTTTACGCTCACTGTGGAAAACAGAAGCTTCGGGTGGTTTCTGAAGCCAACATGGCATGTTTAATTTATTTTCTTCCTATGAATTTAGCTCCAGCATTTGAAACATTTTGGCTATAAACTACTATGAGTTTCCTAAAAGCTAAGACTCTCTACAATATGTATGTGCCTTCTGTTCCCCTCTATGATGATCACAGGCCTTGTATGAAGGGAGTGTCCGTTGTCTACATCTCATTGTGTTATTTACCCCGACCAATTTCAAAAGAAAGTTAACAAAAATAGACAAGATTCTGCAACCATGGAGAGGTAAATACCTGTCTATTTATGGAAAACTCTTTGGTCCTATCATAGTTTACTTACTTACTTACTTACTTACTTATGGTGCTGCCTACTCCAAACAATATTTCACTCTATTTGGAACGCTAAGCCAGACAAAATTAAATGTGCCTTGACTTTTTCCACATTTTGTTACGTTACGGCCTTATTCTAAAATTGATTACATAGTTTATTCCCCTCAATCTACACACATTACCCCATAATGACAAAGCAAAGATTTTTAGAAATTTTAACAAATGTATTAAAAAATAAAAAACGGAAATATGACAATTACATACAGTGAGGGAAAAAAGTATTTGATCCCCTGCTGATTTTGTACGTTTGCCCACTGACAAAGAAATGATCAGTCTATAATTTTAATGGTAGGTTTATTTGAACAGTGTGAGACAGAATAACAACAAAAAAATCCAGAAAAACGCATGTCAAAAATGTTATGAATTGATTTGCATTTTAATGAGGGAAATAAGTATGATAAGTCTTCCTGACTGATGTCTTGAGATGTTGCTTCAATATCTCCACATAATTTTCCCGCCTCATGATGCCATCTATTTTGTGAAGTGCACCAGTCCCTCCTGCAGCAAAGCACTCCCACAACATGATGCTGCCCCGTGCTTCACAGTTGGGATGGTGTTCATTGGCTTGCAAGCCTCCCCCTTTTTCCTCCAAACATAACGATGGTCATTATGGCCAAACAGTTCTGTTTTTGTTTCATCAGACCAGAGGACATTTCTCCAAAAAGTACAATCTTTGTCCCCATGTGCAGTTGCAAACTGTAGTCTGGCTTTTTTATGGCGGTTTTGGAGCAGTGGCTTCTTCCTTGCTGAGCGGCCTTTCAGGTTATGTCAATATAGGACTCGTTTTACTGTGGATATAGATCATTTTGTACCTGTTTCCTCCAGCATCTTCACCAGGTCCTTTGCTGTTTTTCTGGGATTGATTTGCACTTTTCGCACCAAAGTACGTTCATCTCTAGGAGACAGAACGCGTCTCCTTCCAGAGCGGTATGACGGCTGCGTGGTCCCATGGTGTTTATACTTGCGTACTATTGTTTGTACAGGTAAATGTGGTACCTTCAGGCGTTTGGAAATTGCTCCCAAGGATGAACCAGACTTGTGGAGGTCTACAGTTTTTTTTCTGAGGTCTTGGCTGATTTCTTTTGATTTTCCCATGATGTCAAGCAAAGAGGCACTGAGTTTGAAGGTAGGCCTTGAAATACATCCACAGATACACCTCCAATTAACTCAAATTATGTCAATTAACCTATCAGAATATATAATCTATCTGTAAACAATTGTTGGTAAATTACTTGTGTCATGCACAAAGTAGATGTCCTACCCGACTTGCAAAAACGATAGTTTGTTAACAAGAAATTTGTGGAGTGGTTGAAAAACAAGTTTTAATGACTCCAACCGAAGTGGAGTCGGTTGATCAAAAGTATAAACGCAACATGCAACAATTTCAGTGTTTTTACTCAGTTACAGTTCATATGAGGAAATCAGTCAATTGAAATAAATTCATTAGGCCCTAATCTATGGATTTCACATGACTGGGAATACAGATATGCATCTGTTGGTCACAGATACCTTAAAAAAGGGCCTCACAATGGGCCTCAGGATCTGTCACTGTATTTTTGTGGGATTCAAATTACCATCTATCAAATTCAATTGTGTTCGTTGTCTGTAGCTTATGCCTTCCCATACCACAACCCCACCGCCACCATGCTGTTCACAACGTTGACATCAGCAAACCACTTGCCCACACGACGCCATACACTTGGCCTGCGGTTGTGAGGCCGGTTGGAAGTACTGCCAAATTCTCTAAAAACAACATTGGAGGCGGCTTATGGTAGAGAAATTAACATTCAATTCTCTGGCAACTGCTCTGGTGGACATTCCTACAGTCAGCATGCCAATTGCACGCTCCCTCAAAACTTGAGACATCTGTGGCATTGTGTTGTGTGACTACACAAATGTCCCCAATACATGGTGCACCTGTGTAATGATCATGCTGTTTATTCAGCAAAGGAGAAATGCTCACTATCAGAAATGTAAAACAAATTTGTGCACAAAATTTGAAAGAAATAAGCTTTTTGTGTGCATGGAACATTTCTGGGATCTTTTATTTCAGCTCATGAAACATCGGACCTGCACTTTAAATGTTGAGTTTATATTTTTGTTCAGTGTATAATACAGTATCTTCATCAGGTGAATGCTGTATATGAAAGTACAACTTATGTAGCATGTAAAATGTATGTATGTGTAACAAAGAAAGCTGTTAAAAGGTGGTGGATGGGTTAATAGTTAATAGTTAAAAATAGAAAATCAAGAAGGGGGTGTCACAAAAACCACAATTTGGCCCACATAAGAATATAGTTGAATAGCCCTGCCATAGCCCTTCTAAGGATAGCCTTTCCACTCCCTATTTAATCTTGCTCTTGTGACTGACTGGTTTCGAAACAGGTCTCCTTCATGTCACAAGACTGTGTTAGCCCACATAGCGAAAGCCCATAGGGATGAGTGAACAAGCTAACACAAGTCTTTAAGTGTCCAGCAATGTTACTCATCAAAGGAGCATGGTTCAATGAACCATCTCAGTTACATTTCACCCCCATTTGATTTCATATACTCAGAGATCTCAGCACCAATATAACTGACTGGGTGCGTAATCAGGCCTACTACACAACAACAACACTTTCTGTGGAAAACAAAAGCAGAAGGATCTGTGAACCCCATTTAATGAGAATGCAACACAGGTGGTTTGGTGATCCATGCACATGATGAGCAACCTTGCCTGAGACCTGAAGACGTGTTAGTTTGACTGATGGGGTTCTAACCCAGGGCTCCCGTGCGCCAGACATTGCGACTTTTCAGGTCTCAGATAAGTTACTTATCACACAAGCGTGGTCACCGAACCCCCTGTGTTACACTTCACCTCCCTTTGCCCCCTCCTTGAAGAGACCCATCCAAGTCCCAGGACCAATGCCTAGGTTTTAGCTCTACAGGCTAACACAGTCTTAACCCAGTCAGACACATGTTAACCTTATAATGACTACCTTTGCTGTCTAACACAAACGAACACGTCAAAAACCAGCAAGTCTTCAGGTCTCAAACTAGGTTATCATCACATAAGCATGGATCACCAAAACACGCTCTTTTGATGAGTAACCTTGCTAGATCTTGAAGACTTGTATTAGTGCAGCATATAGGGATCTGTGAACCTCACTCCTTAGCCTGAAGTGTCGCCCGTTGCGCAATTAAAGAAGGGCTTTTTTAATAGGACAGGTTGGAATGCTTCAGGAGGGCAGTCACGTGTGTTTGCAAGGCAGAAGCCCTGAGTTCGAGTCTCGGTATGAGCTGAATCAGGGGGAAGCGATACTTGTTAAGCAAACATTGTTCTATAAAGTGTTTGTTTTTAATGATTATTTCATTGTTTTTATTGTTAGACAATATTTGACATATTAATCTTGTTAGGCCTACTAAGTATTGTTTTATCTCATTCATTTGGACACTTGAAAATGAGGGTGCATCTCAAGAGATTTCATTGTGAAAAATGTCCAATAGGCCTAAATAAATTTAAAAAACGTTTTCTTTATTGTTATAAAGGCTATTAATTTCTCTGGGAGTCAAATAGAAGGTGTGCATCCCAGAAGGTGTCTATTTCATCCATTGCCATCTATAAAAAGGCTTTCATCTCAGGATGAGACCATGAGAGTTGCTGAGTTTTAGATGTCCCTTCTGTCAACTCAACCAGAGGCATCATACACATAGGAAGCACAGGGGCACGTCTCCCCTCAGATTTGTCCTGTTAAAAAATATATTTTACTATTTTAAATAAAATAATAATAATTGTAAAAGGCCTACTACTAGCCACCTAGCAATTTTGAAGTTGGCTTTAGCTAGCCTGGACAGGTTCCCAATCTCCCAACCCCATAACTAGCTACCAAGAAGGAATTTCACGTTATCAATCAAGTTAGAGTAGCTAGCTTGTCTAACTATCTTTTAACTGGCATGTCTGCTGGCAAGGTTGGTAGACTTTAGAAAAGCAAGCAATAACTAAACGTATTGAATAAGACTGGCATTCCTTTAAATATTTTACCCAGATTTTAGCAGAGATGCAGAGAATACATTTTTATTTAATTTAAAAAATAAACACCGGTCAGGAGGATACAGACATCTCAAGAGGTATGCTTAGATATGCAGAAAAATAGACATATTTTTTTAATAGAATTAATAATAATGAGTGTAACTCTAGATTGCAGGAATAAGCTGTTTCTGGTGTTTGAAAAATGCTAAATTCTCCAACTTCTGGACTGAGGACCACCCTCCAGCAGCACATACAGCTTTTTGGGGTGCATGATGTCCAGGGGTGTAAAGTACTTAAGTAAAAATACTTGAAAGTAATACTTAAGTATTTTTGGGGGTATCTGTCCTTTACTTTACTATTTATCTTTTTGACAACTTTTACTTTTACTTCACTACATTCCTAAACAAAATAATGTAGCAGAACAGGAAAATGGTCCAATTCACGCACTTATCAAGAGAACACGTAGTCATCCGTACTGCTTCTGATCTGGCGGACTCACTAAATACAAATCCATCGTTTGTAAATTATGTCTGAGTGTTGGTGTACCCCTGGCTATCCATACATTTTTAAAACAAGAAAATGGTGCTGTCTGCTTTGCTTAATATAAGGAATTTGAAATGATTTATACTTTTACTTTTGATAATTAAATATATTTCAGCAATTACATTTACTTTGATACGTAACTATATTTAGAAACAAATACTTTTAGACTTCTACTCAAGTAGTATTTTACTGGGTGACTTTACTTGAGTAACTTTCTATTAATTAGGTATCTTTACTTTGACTCAAGTACGACAATTGGGTTCTTTTTCCACCACTGATGACGCCCCTGATCTCAACCGTTATCAATGTTCATCTTCACATTTTACTGAGTGCAGGATTTGATGTATATATATATAGCCTATACCATTGTTCATAGACAGGGTTTGGACAATAAAGGCATTTAGTGTTGTCTAGAGCGAATGACTCTCTCTTTCTCTCTGCCCAGCAGCATGATGGTCCTGTGATGCACTTCCCAGGCGTATAGAGGTAGGGTCGTAGGGGTAACTAGCCCCCTGGGGTAACTGCCCCCCCCTGTAATTCACATTAAGACTACAAGATGTAACCAAATTATTTCCCCAACACTTTCCCTGGCTGCCACTACTATTGCTCAACAAAAAATTTCCTCTTTATCATCACAACATTTGGAGATATTTCAACAAAACAATTTTGTGATAAATTTATCAAATGTTTTGACATTTTGAAAAAGTTGTAGATACATTTCAATTAAGTTAGATCTATAATTGTTTTTTAAATATACAAGTAGGGAAGCCCTAAGATAAATAATCCACTTGTTCAGAGAGAATATTTTTGTAAAATGTTTGAGTAAAGTAATAATATGCTTTATTTGTGACCTATGTACATATTACAATTGTGCAATAGCAGAGCATAATGGAGTAGCCACATCAATGTTACACTGAATTAATTAGTTAAGTTATTGTTTTAAAATTTTATATTCGAATGTTATTTAATGTTATTAGTTATATTCCATTACAATATTCAATTCCAATTCATTTTTTTTTTAATGAATTAAAAACATATTTTGCTCCTGAATGTCATTTTGAAGACTGCTGGGATTTAAAGACTGGTATATGTGTGTATGGTTTGGAGGTGGTTCTGTGCCTGAGATCTGAATTGTGTTCGCTCCCCAAGTTAAAGAAACTTTCCAGTGTTTCCAGATTTCTATGAAATACAGTACCGGTCAAAAGTTTGGACACACCTACTCATTCAAGGGGTTTTTCTTTATTTTACTATTTTCTACATTGTAAAATAATAGTGAAGACATCACAACTATGAAATAACACATATGGAATCATGTAGTAACCAAAACAGTGTTAAACAAATCAAAATATATTTTATATATTATATAGTCCCCTTTTGCCTAGATGACAGCTTTGCACACGCTTGACATTCTCTCAACCAGCTTCACCTGGAATGCTTTTCCAACAGTCTTGAAGGAGTTCCCACATATGCTGAGCTCTTGTTGGCTGCTTTTCCTTCACTCTGCGGTCCAACTCATCCCAAACCATCTCAATTGGGTCGAGGTTGGGTGATTGTGGAGGCCAGGTCATCTGATGCAGCACTCCATCACTCTCCCTTTCTTGGTCAAATAGCCCTTACATAGCCTGGAGGTGTATTGGGTCATTGTCCTGTGGAAAAATAAATTATAGTCTCACTAAGTGCAAACCAGATGGGATTGGTGGTAGCCATGCTGGTTAAGTGTGCCTTGAATTCTAAATAAATCACAGACTGTGTCACCAGCAAAGCACCCCCACACCTCCTCCTCCATGGTTCACGGTGGGAACCACACATGCTGAGATCATCAATTCACCTACTCTGCGTCTCACAAAGACACTGCGGTTGGAACCAAAAATCTCCAATTTGGACTCATCAGACCAAAGGACAGATTTCAACCGTTCATTGCTCGTGTTTCTTGGACCAATCAAGTCTCTTATTCAAAGCTATTGCAAGAGATGGTTTTTTTCACACAAAGTGTCTGAATGAAACTAATAATAAGGAACTCAATTGTGATGTTGTGTGGAGACATTTGATTTCTGATTTATTCACCACCATGAATCATAATTGAATATGCTTGTCCAGATAATTTTCCTCCTATTACTCTCTGGGATAATGTAACGTTTGCGCTGAGATTCGGGAAGCAAGTTCAGGGAGTGCGCGTTTTAATAAATAAACGTAACATGAGCCAAAACATGAACAACGCACAGACAAGACACAGGAATAAAAAGAATGACGCCTGGGGACGGAACCAAAGGGAGTGACATACAGTGGGGAGAACAAGTATTTGATACACTGCCGATTTTGCAGGTTTTCCTACTTACAAAGCATGTAGAGGTCTGTAATTTTTATCATAGGTACACTTCAACTATGAGAGACGGAATCTAAAACAAAAATCCAGAAAATCACATTGTATGATTTTTAAGTAATTAATTTGCATTTTATTGCATGACATAAGTATTTGATACATCAGAAAAGCAGAACTTAATATTTGGTACAGAAACCTTTGTTTGCAATTACAGAGATCATACGTTTCCTGTAGTTCTTGACTAGGTTTGCACACACTGCAGCAGGGATTTTGGCCCACTCCTCCCTACAGATCTTCTCCAGATCCTTCAGGTTTCGGGGCTGTCGCTGGGCAATACGGACTTTCAGCTCCCTCCAAAGATTTTCTATTGGGTTCAGGTCTGGAGACTGGCTAGGCCACTCCAGGACCTTTTTTTTTTTTTATTTTTTTTTTAAAATTTTTTATCCCCTTTTCTCCCCAATTTTCGTGGTATCCAATCGCTAGTAATTACTATCTTGTCTCATCGCTACAACTCCCGTACGGGCTCGGGAGAGACGAAGGTCGAAAGTCATGCGTCCTCCGAAGCACAACCCAACCTAGCCGCACTGCTTCTTAACACAGCGCGCCTCCAACCCGGAAGCCAGCCGCACCAATGTGTCGGAGGAAACACCGTGCACCCGCCCCCTCGGTTAGCGCGCACTGCGCCCGGCCCGCCACAGGAGTCGCTGGAGCGCGATGAGACAAGGATATCCCTACCGGCCAAACCCTCCCTAACCCGGACGACGCTAAGCCAATTGTGCGTCGCCCCACGGACCTCCCGGTCGCGGCCGGCTGCGACAGAGCCTGGGCGCGAACCCAGACTCTGGTGGCGCAGCATAGCACTGCGATGCAGTGCTCTAGACCACTGCGCCACCCGGGAGGCCCACTCCAGGACCTTGAGATGCTTCTTACGGAGCCACTCCTTAGTTGCCATGGCTGTGTGCTTCGTGTCGTTGTCATGCTGGAAGACCCAGCCACGACCCATCTTCAATGCTCTTACTGAGGGAAGGAGGTTGTTGGCCAAGATCTCGCGATACATGGCCCCATCCATCCTCCCCTCAATACGGTGCAGTCGTCCTGTCCCCTTTGCAGAAAAGCATCCCCAAAGAATGATGTTTCCACCTCCATGCTTCACGGTTGGGATGGTGTTCTTGGGGTTGTACTCATACTTCTTCTTCCTCCAAACACGGCGAGTGGAGTTAGACCAAAAAGCTCTATTTTTGTCTCATCAGACCACATGACCTTCTCCCATTCCTCCTCTGGATCATCCAGATGGTCATTGGCAAACTTCAGACAGGCCTGGACATGCACTGGCTTAAGCAGGGGGACCTTGCGTGCGCTGCAGGATTTTAATCCATGACGGCGTAGTGTGTTACTAATGGTTTTCTTTGAGACTGTGGTCCCAGCTCTCTTCAGGTCATTGACCAGGTCCTGCCGTGTAGTTCTGGGCTGATCCCTCACCTTCCTCATGATCATTGATGCCCCACGAGGTGAAATCTTGCATGGAGCCCCAGACCGAGGGTGATTGACCGTCATCTTGAACTTCTTCCATTTTCTAATAATTGCGCCAACAGTTGTTTCCTTCTCACCAAGCTGCTTGCCTATTGTCCTGTAGCCCATCCCAGCCTTGTGCAGGTCTACAATTTTATGACTGATGTCCTTACACAGCTCTCTGGTCTTGGCCATTGTGGAGAGGTTGGAATCTGTTTGATTGTGTGTGGACAGGTGTCTTTTATACAGGTAACGAGTTCAAACAGGTGCAGTTAATACAGGTAATGAGTGGAGAACAGGAGGGCTTCTTAAAGAAAAACTAACAGGTCTGTGAGAGCCGGAATTCTTACTGGTTGGTAGGTGATCAAATACTTATGTCATGCAATAAAATGCAAATTAATTATTTAAAAATCATACAATGTGATTTTCTGGATTTTTGTTTTAGATTCCGTCTCTCACAGTTGAAGTGTACCTATGATAAAAATTACAGACCTCTACATGCTTTGTAAGTAGGAAAACCTGCAAAATCGGCAGTGTATCAAATACTTGTTCTCCCCACTGTATATAGAGCAGGTAATCAAGGAGGTGATGGATTCCAGGTGAGTGTCATAATGCGCTGATGCGCGTAATGATGGTGACAGGTGTGCGCCATAATGAGCAGCCTGGTGACCTAGAGGCCGGAGAGGGAGCACACGTGACAGTACCCCCTCCCCGACGTGCGGCCCCAGCCGCAGGACGCCGACCAAGATGACGATCCCGGGGATCAGGAGCGGACCGGTCACCTCTGCTAAAAAGGCGCGGTAACCTGTCGATCCAGCTGAGGCGTGTGAGTATGGCGACTTAGAGCGCCGGAGAAAGAGCATACGTGACAGATAACAGTTTGCTTTCTGAACTGAGACTATTTTGTCTGATGGCAAAGTGGGAAAATCTGGGTCATAGTCGATTTTTTAAAATAAACTAAACATTTGAAACAAAAAATAACGACAACATAACTCTGTGGTTAAGAAACTTGAAGGGAAGTATCAGAAAGAAACTTGAACCAAAATGTCATCCTTTCTATAGTCACATTTCAATTGCCTTCACTGAATCCCGTAGGCTAGTGCTTTAGTGATACAAAGAAATACATGGATATGCTTTTTTTCTACATGTATTTAACCCTTAAAGACCTTCCCTGAAACCTGCAGTGTAATTAAAGAAATTATATCCGTTGGTTAGTCCGTCAGAATGTGTGAGAAAGACCCTTGGTGTGTGTGTGTGTGTGTGTGTGTGTGTGTGTGTGTGTTCAGGGAACCACCCGCCCATGAAACAAGCTCACCCCCGGGGTCATGAGGTATGTGACCACCGGTCCAGAGAGGGGGGAGTGCGGGGGAGGGAGGAGAAGTCGAGTCGTATCTGAGTGACTCTGATCTGACTGGAGTAGCTACATGGGTTTCGTCTTATCTCACTTCTACTTACCAACTCCTCTCTCAATGACTCTAGGCACGTCACCGGGCTGGTGTGTGTGTGTGACAGGACAAGACAGGCCTGGACAGCTGTGTTTGTGTTGGTGTGTGTGGTGAAGTGTTGCGATGCGGTTCTTGCTCCTCCACGGTGTGTTTTTCCTCCAGTGTGTGCGGTTATCCCAGCAGCAGTTTCCCCGTCTCTGCGCCACCACGGAGGCCCTGCTCTCTAAGGAGTGCTGCCCGGTCTGGGATGGGGATGGCTCGGCTTGCGGGGCCAGCTCTGGCAGGGGGTTCTGCCGGGACGTGGAGGTATCGGATCTACCCAACGGGCTGAATTACCCGTTCTCCGGCTTGGACGACAGAGAGAGGTGGCCTCTGGTGTTTTATAACCGGACCTGCCAGTGCGCCTCCAACTACATGGGGTTCAACTGCGGAGAGTGCCAGTTCGGGCTGTTTGGTACTAAGTGCGGGGAGAGGAGAGAGTCCGTGAGGCGGAACGTGTTTCACCTTTCGGCGGCGGAAAGGCGGAAACTTATCTCATACCTCAACCTGGCCAAGCACACAGTGAGCCAGGATTACGTCATAGCTACCGGGACCTACCGGGAGATGAATAACGGGAGCACCCCACTGTTCTCTGACGTCTCGACCTATGACGTGTTTGTGTGGATGCACTACTATGTCTCGAGGAATGCTCTTCTCGGTGGACCGGGGAATGTCTGGACAGATGTGGACTTCGCCCACTGGGCTCCCGCCTTTCTGCCGTGGCACCGTGCGTACCTGCTGCACTGGGAGCGTGATATTCGGAAGCTGACCAGGGACTTTGAATTCTCCATCCCGTACTGGGACTGGCGGGACGCGCAGGGCTGTGACGTCTGCACCGACGACCTGATGGGCGCCCGGAGCCCCCGAGACCCCAACCTCATCAGCCCTGCTTCAGTGTTCTCTTCTTGGAGGGTGAGACACCTTTCATCCTCTTCTTGTCTCTTCCATCCTCTTACTCTCTCTTTTCTCTTCACCTTTCCTGCCTACCTATTTTCTCCTCCCTTCCTCTCACTCTCACTGTCACCTTGGCATTATTCTTAGAAGTTCACAATAGTCTCCACAGTGTTGTATTTTCATTGATGGTACGGGGAGGCCTGGAGAGGAGAGGAGGAGAAGAGTCCCCCTTACACTATAGAGATGTAATCAACAAGACGGTACATGCTTCTCAACTCACAGAATGTGAATAGACATTTTAATAATTCAACTCTTCTTTATTACTTTTCCTGTGATGACTTGAATACTGTGATGATATACTATCCTTGTTGAGCTCCCCTGTAGCCTAAATAGGAGGGAGGAGATGTGGAGGACAGGAGAGGACTGGGGAGAGGAGATGAGGACAGGACAGGAGAGGACTGGGGAGAGGAGAGGAGGACTGGAGGAGAAAAGAGGAAAGGAACTGGGAGAGGAGAGGAGAGGATCGCAGAGGAGAGGAGGAGAAGAAAGGAGACGAGAGGAGATGAGGAAAAGAGAGGAGAAAACTGGGGAGAGGAGATGGAAGGAGAGGAGAAGAGGGTGGGGAGAGGAGAGGTGGGGGAGAGGAGGGTGGTTATCAGGAGACTGTCTGAGTACCTCATGTCTCTGCCAGAGGCCATGTTCTGTGATTAACACACACACACACACACACACACACACACACACACACACACACACACACACACACACACACACACACACACACACACACACACACACACACACACACACACACACACACACACACACACACACACACACACACACACACACACACACACAGTATAAAAACTATATAAGGCTCACTTCAACATGAGTTAGAGACAGCAGTAGTGATGGAGATACTGTATGTAGAAGGTAATCCATCGGATAATGATGCTCTATGACCCTGCATGGTTTATTTGTACTGAAACAGCAGAATTATTCCTGGTTGAACTTTAGAAAGCATCTTCTCTTCCTCTCAGTCTAAAGCACAACTTTCTTTCCCCTATATAATATTGTGTAATATAATCAAACCCCATATATAATGGGGTTCCTCTCCTCTCCCAGTCACCTACAGCCTCCCACCACAGTCTGTGGAGAGAGTGTGTGTGTGTGTGTGTGTGTGTGTGTGTGTGTGTGTGTGTGTGTGTGTGTGTGTGTGTGTGTGTGTGTGTGTGTGTGTGTGTGTGTGTGTGTGTGTGTGTGTGTGTGTGTGTGTGTGTGTGTGTGTGTGTGTGTGTGTGGGGGGGGTTTGGAGGTGGTTCTGTGCCTGAGCTCTGAATTGTGCTCGCTCCCCAAGTTAAGGAAACTAAGGGGGTGCGTGCTGGTGGCAGGGAAGTCAGGCGCAGGAGATCGAACTTGGTAGAAAGCAGTTTAATAAGTGCTCAAAAACTCAGAAAACCAAAATATACAAAATAATACACGTGGGTACAAAACCCGTCGCACACCAGAACATAACTAGCACATAGCTTACAAACAAACAATCACCGACAAGGACATGAGGGGAAACAGAGGGTTAAATACACAACATGTAATTGATGGGATTGGAACCAGGTGTGATACAAGACAAGACAAAACCAAAGGAAAATTAAAAGAGGATCAGCGATGGCTAGAAAGTCGGTGACTTCGACCGCCGAACGCCGCCCGAAGAGAGGAGAGGGACCAACTTCGGCGGAAGTCGTGACAGAAACTGTCCAGTGTTTCCAGATTTTTATGAAATACAGTACCGGTCAAAAGTTTGGGCACACCTACTCATTCAAGGGTTTTTCTTTATTTTTACTATTTTCTACATTGTAAAATAATAGTGAAGACATCACAACAATGAAATAACACATATGGAATCATGTAGTAACCAAAACAAATCAAAATATATTTTATATTTTATATTCTTCAAAGTAGACATCTTTTGCCTAAATGACAGCTTTGCACACGCTTGACATTCTCTCAACCAGCTTCACCTGGAATGCTTTTCCAACAGTCTTGAAGGAGTTCCCACATATGCTGAGCACTTGTTGGCTGCTTTTCCTTCACTCTGCGGTCCAACTCATCCCAAACCATCTCAATTGGGTTGAGGTCGGGTGATTGTGGAGGCCAGGTCATCTGATGCAGCACTCCATCACTCTCCCTTTCTTGGTCAAATAGCCCTTACATAGCCTGGAGGTGTATTGGGTCATTGTCCTGTGTAAAAATAAATTATAGTCTCACTAAGTGCAAACCAGATGGGATTGGTGGTAGCCATGCTGGTTAAGTGTGCCTTGAATTCTAAATAAATCACAGACTGTGTCACCAGCAAAGCACCCCCACACCTCCTCCTCCATGGTTCACGGTGGGAACCACACATGCTGAGATCATCAGTTCACCTACTCTGCGTCTCACAAAGACACTGCGGTTGGAACCAAAAATCTCCAATTTGGACTCATCAGACTAAAGGACAGATTTCAACCAAATAGCCCTTACACGGCCTGGAGGTGTGTTGGGTCATTGTTCTGTTGAAAAATAAATTATAGTCCCACTAAGTGCAAACCAGATGGGATTGCGTATCGCTGCAGAATGCTGTGGTAACCATGCTGGTTAATTGTGCCTTGAATTCTAAATAAATCACAGACTGTGTCACCAGCAAAGCACCCCCACACCATCACACCTCCTCCTCCATGCTTCATGGTGGGAACCACACATGCGGAGATCATCCGTTCACCTACTCTGCGTCTCACAAAGACACGAAGGTTTGAACCAAAAATCTCAAATTTGGACTCATCAGACCAAAGGACATATTTCCACCGGTCTTATTTCCAGTGCTCATGTTTCTTGGATCAATCAAGTCTCTTCTTATTATCGGTGTTCTTTAGTAGTGGTTTCTTTGCAGAAATTCAACAATGAAGGCCTGATTCACACAGTCTCCTCTGAACAGTTGATGTTGAGATGTGTCTGTTACTTGAACTCTGTGAAGCATTTATTTGGGCTGCAATTCCTGATGTGCAGTTAACGCTAATGAACTTATTCTCGGAAGCAGAGCTAACTCTGGGTCTTCCTTTCCTGTACGGTCCTCATGAGAGCCAGTTTCATCATAGCGCTTGATGGATTTTGTGACTGCACTTGAAGAAACTTTCCAAGTTCTTCATGTCATACAGTAATGATGGACTGTTGTTTCTCTTTGCTTATTTGAGCTGTTCTTGCCATAATATAGACTTGGTCTTTTACCAAATAGGGCTATCTTCTGTATACCACCCCTACCTTGTCACAACACAACTGATTGGCTCAAACACATTGAGAAGGAAAGAAATTCCACAAATTAACTTTTAACAAGCCACACCTGTTAATTGAAATACATTCAAGGTGACTACCTCATGACGCTTGTTGAGAGAATGCCAAGAGTGTCACTTTTCTGTTTACTACATTATTCCATATGTGTTATTTCATAGTTTTGATGTCTTTACTATTTTCTACAATGCAGAAAATAGTAAAAATAAAGAAAAAGTCTGGAATGAGTAGGTGTGTCCAAACTTATGACTGGTACTGCATGACCTATAATTAAGCAATAAGGCCTAAGGGCTGTTCCTATGCACGACGCAACGCCCTTAGCCGTGATATATTGGCCATATACCGTTAACCCCTGAGGTGCCTTACTGCTATTATAAACTGGTTACCAACTTAATTAGAACACTAAAAATAAATGTTTTGTCATACCCGTGGTATATGGTCTGATATACCACGGCTTTCAGCCAATCAGCATTCAGGGCTCGAATCAACCAGTTTATAGATCTGAGGGAAATCGTTTTCCTTCCAAAAACTGGTAATTAAGTATGTTAAAAATAAGCTTTTCTGTTTTGGAATGGTGTGGGCGTACGTACCCCAACAACAAAATAGTGTGGGCGTATACCGGTCAAAATATTCATGCAAGTAGACCCCTGATTGGCCAACTCATCCTCCTCTGGAGGATAATGTCATCCGCTATGAGGAAATAGCAAGCATTTTTTTAAAGATCTGTTTGAGATACAAGTTTGAAGTGGGGTTTTTGAAGTGTTTTTCTCCAATTTATGCTTTGGCCACAGATGCGAGTATAGGATGAGTCAACAACTTTATTTGGGTATGAGTTAAGAGAATATGAACTTTTAAAAGTGAGATTTTCACTGGACAGTTACTTTAATGCTTAAGCTTTAGCTCAGCAGGCTAACACAATCATGTGGTATGCAGTTGTCCTGATTCTATAGTTTTGTGTGTGTGTATGTGTGTAGGTGATGTGTTCGCGTGCGGTAGACTACAGCGTAAGGGGGGTGCTGTGTGACGGTAGCGACGAGGGGCCGTTGCTGCGTAACCCTGGCAACCACAACCATAACTTGGTTCCGCGGTTGCCAACGGCAGCAGAGGTGGAGTTCACGGTCAGTCTCCGTGACTACGACACGGGAGCCATGGACCGCTCCGCTAACTTCAGCTTCAGAAACACAATGGAAGGTAAGTAGGGTTGTGTGTGTTATTAGTTCTAGACCTCTAGAAAGTCAGTAGTTCTAGAACACTCTAGAGAGCGTTGTTCTAACCCTAACTCTTGTGTTGTATTCTGACCCCTGACCTCTGACCCCTAACCTCTAGGTGTCGGCAGCTCTGTGACAGGCCTGGGTAAGAGTGTGGTGATGGGGATGACATCTAACCACTTATCTCTGACCCCTGAACTCTAGGTTCCGGCAGCTCTGTGACAGGCCTGGGTAACAGTGTGGTGATGGGGATGACCTTTAATCCCTGAACTCTAGGTTTTGGGAGCTCTCTAACAGGCCTGGGTAACAGTGTGGTTTAGGGGGGTGACCTCTAACCTTTGACCCCTCACCTATAGGTTTTGGGAACCCTCAGACAGGCCTGGGTAACAGTAGGGTGATGGGGATGCACGCCTCTCTTCACATCTTCATGAATGGCTCCATGTCTTCAGTTCAGGGGTCAGCTAATGACCCTATTTTCCTACTGCACCACGCCTACGTAGACAGGTGAGCACACACATACAAACACACACAAACACTCACACACACACACACACATGCACGCACACACCCACCCACCCACCCACACCCTGTTTCTCTCTCTCTCTTTCTTTCTCTCCCCCTACACACACCCTCTCTCTCAATTCAAGTGCTTTATTGGCATGGGAAACATATATTAACAATGCCAACGCAAGTGAAATAGATAATAAACAAAAGTGAAATAAACAATAAAAATTAACAGTAAACATAACACTCACAGAAGTTCCAAAAGAATAAAGACATTTCAAATGTTTTTATTTTTTTATTTAATCTTTATTTAACCAGGTAGGCTAGTTGAGAACAAGTTCTCATTTGCAACTGCGACCTGGCCAAGATAAAGCAAAGCAGTTCGACACATACAACAACACAGAGTTACACATAGAATAAACAAACATACAATCAATAATAGAGTAGGAAAATCTATATACAGCATGTGCAAATGAGGTAGGATAAGAGAGGTAAGGCAATAAATAGGCCATGGTGGCAAAGTAATTACAATATAGCAATTAAACACTGGAACGGTAGGATGTGCAGAGGATGAATGTGCAACTTGAGATGGGCTATTTACAGATAAGCTATGTACAGGTGCAGTGATTTGTGAGCTGCTCTGACAGCTGGTGCTTAAAGCTAATGAGGGAGGTAAGAGTCTCCAGCTTCAGAAATTTTTGCAGTTCGTTCCAGTCATTGGCAGCAGAGAACTGGAAGGAGAGGCGGCCAAAGGAAGAACTGACTTTGGGGGTGACCAGTGAGATATACCTGCTGGAGCACGTGCTACGAGTGGGTGCTGCTATGGTGACCAGTGAGCTGAGATAAGGCGGGGCTTTACCTAGCAGAGACTTGTAGATGACCTGGAGCCAGTGGGTTTGGCGACGAGTATGAAGCGAGGGCCAGCCAACGAGAGCATACAGGTCACAGTGGTGGGTAGTATATGGGGCTTTGGTGACAAAATGGATGGCACTGTGATAGACTGCATCCAATTTGTTGAGTAGAGTGTTGGAGGCTATTTTGTAAATGACATCGCTGAAGTCGAGGATCGGTAGGATAGTCAGTTTTACGAGGGTATGTTTGGCAGCATGAGTGA
Source organism: Salvelinus alpinus (assembly GCF_045679555.1). Taxonomy (NCBI): domain Eukaryota; kingdom Metazoa; phylum Chordata; class Actinopteri; order Salmoniformes; family Salmonidae; genus Salvelinus; species Salvelinus alpinus. The sequence goes on from NC_092114.1 coordinate 36,945,587, forward strand.
AGGATGCTTTGTTGTGAAATAGGAAGCCAATTCTAGATTTAATTTTGGATTGGAGATGTTTAATGTGGGTCTGGAAGGAGAGTTTACAGTCTAACCAGACACCTAGGTATTTGTAGTTGTCCACATATTCTAAGTCAGAACCGTCCAGAGTAGTGATGCTGGACGGGCGGGCAGGTGTGGGCAGCGATCGGTTGAAGAGCATGCATTTAGTTTTACTTGCATTTAAGAGCAGTTGGAGGCCACGGAAGGAGAGTTGTATGGCATTGAAGCGTGTCTGGAGGCGAGTTAACACAGTGTCCAACGAAGGGCCAGAGGTATACAGAATGAGTCGTCTGCGTAATGGTGAGCGACATCATTGATGTATACAGAGAAGAGAGTCGGCCCGAGAATTGAACCCTGTGGCACCCTGTAGAGACTGCCAGAGGTCCGGACAACAGGCCCTCCGATTTGACACACTGAACTCTATCGGAGAAGTAGTTGGTGAACCAAGCGAGGCAATCATTTGAGAAACCAAGGCTGTTGAGTCTGCCAATAAGAATGTTGTCATTGACAGAGTCGAAAGCTTTAGCCAGGTCGATGAATACGGCTGCACAGTAATGTCTCTTATCGATGGCGGTTATGATATCGTTTAGGACCTTGAGCATGGCTGAGGTGCACCCATGACCAGCTCTGAAACCAGATTGCATAGTGGAGAAGGTACGGTGAGATTCGAAATGGTCAGTAATCTGTTTGTTAACTTTAACTTAACAAATGTCTTATTATGTCTATATACAGTGTTGTAACGATGTGTAAATAGTTAAAGTACAAAAGGGAAAATAAATAAAGATAAATATGGGTTGTATTTAGAATGGTGTTTGTTCTTCACTGTTTGCCCTTTTCTTCTGGCAACAGCTCACAAATCTTGCTGCTGTGATGGCACACTGTGGTATTTCACCCAGTAGATATGGGAGTTTATCAAAATTGGGTTTGTTTTCAAGTTCTTTGTGGATCTGTGTAATCTGAGGGAAATATTTGTCTAATATGGTCATGCATTTGACAGGAGGTTAGGAAGTGCAGCTCAGTTTCCACCTCATTTTGTGGGCAGTGTGCACATAGGCAGACCTGGCTCTCAATAGAAGACAGGCTAAGGCGACCTTTCTCAATAGCAAGGCTATGCTCACTGAGTCTGTACATAGTCAAAGTTTTCCTTAAATTTGGGTCAGTCACAGTGGTCAGGTATTCTGCCACTGTGTACTCTGTTTAGGACCAAATAGCGTTTGAGTTTGCTCAGTGTTTTTGTTCATTCTTTCCAATGTGTCAAGTAATTATCTTTTTGTTTTCTCATGATTTGGTTGGATCTAATTGTCTCTCTCTCTCTCTAGTATCTATGAGCAGTGGTTGAGGAGACATGCTCCAGAGCAGACCCAATACCCAGAGTTCAATGCTCCCATCGGTCACAACAGGCAGTACCACATGGTGCCCTTCATACCTCTACACAGAAACATAGAATACTTCACCTCCAGCAAAGACCTGGGGTACGAATACTCGTACATGCTCGACTCAGGTACGTACCGTGTGTGTTGTTGGTAATAGGCATGTTTTAATCGTGAATGCCTGAAGGATTGTAAAGGACTCCTCCTCTCCTCTCCCCTCCCCTCCAGACCAAAGGATATCGGAGGTTCTCAGTCCTTACCTGGAACTGATGATGGAGGCGTGGCCCTGGTTGCTAGGGGCGTTGGTCCTGGGGGCCCTGGTAGCTATGACTGTGGCTGCGGTAGCTGTGACAATGACCCGGGTGTGTTGGGGTGCGTGGCCATGGCAACGTGGGGAGAATAGTTCAGCGTTCCACCTACCAGAAAGGGAATCTCTCATCAGCAGTGATAGTGATACCCCCAACTACCACACTGTTTAGCCCCAACTACCACACTGTTTAGCCCCAACTACCACACTGTTTAGCCCCAACTACCACACTGTTTAGCCCCAACTACCACACTGTTTAGCCCCAACCACCCACAATGTTTAGCCCCAACAACCACACTGTTTATCCCCAACCACCCCATTGTTTAGCCCCAACCACCCCACTGTTTATCCCCAACCACCCCACTGTTTAGCCCCAACCACCCCACTGTTTAGCCCCAACCACCCCACTGTTTAGCCCCAACAACCACACTGTTTATCCCCAACTACCCCATTATTTAGCCCCAACCACCCCACTGTTTAGCCCCAACCACCCCACTGTTTAGCCCCAACCACCCCACTGTTTAGCCCCAACAACCACACTGTTTAGCCCCAACCACCCCACTGTTTAGCCCCAACTACCACACTGTTTATCCCCAACTACCCCACTATTTAGCCCCAACTACCCCATTATTTATCCCCAACTACCACACTGTTTAGCCCTAACTACCCCCCTATTTATCCCCAACTACCACACTGTTTAGCCCCAACCACCCCACTGTTTAGCCCCAACTACCACACTGTTTATCCCCAACTACCCCACTATTTAGCCCCAACTACCCCATTATTTATCCCCAACTACCACACTGTTTAGCCCTAACTACCCCCCTATTTATCCCCAACTACCACACTGTTTAGCCCAAACTACCCCAAATGCCACACTGTTTATCCCCAACAACCACACTGTTTATCCCCAACTAGCACGCTGTGTAGCCTCAACAACCACGCTGTTTAGCACCAACTACCACACTGTTTAGCCCCAACTACCACGCTGTTTAGCCCCAACTACCACACTGTTAAGCCCCAACTACCACACTGTATAGCCCCAACAATCACATTGTTTAGCCCCAGCAACTATACAGCCAACTCCTAGCCCTGCAACCCTAGCCTACAGCCAAGCCCGTAACCTTTTAATTACCACCCAGACAATTCCTTGCCGATCTGCCACACCTGCCAACATGTAAAGGGGCCTTATGTACAGTTGATGTTGGAAGTTTACATACACCTTAGCCAAATACATTTAAACTCAGTTTTTCACAATTTCTGAAATGTAATCCTAGTAAAAATTCCCTGTCGTAGGTCAGTTAGGATCACCACTTCATTTTAAGAATGTGAAATGTCAGAATAATAGTAGAGAGTGATTTATTTCAGCTTTTATTTCTTTCATCACATTCCCAGCGGGTCAGAAGTTTACATACTCAATTAGCATTTGGTAGCATTGCCTTTAAATGGTTTAACTTGGGTCAAACGTTTCAGGTAGCCTTCCACAAGCTTCCCACAATAAGTTGGGTGAATTTTGGCACATTCCTCCTGACAGAGCTGGTGTAACTGAATCAGGTTTGTAGGCCTCCTTGCTCGCACACGCTTTTTCAGTTCTGCCCACAAATCTTCTAGAGGATTGAGGTCAAGGCTTTGTGAAGGCCACTCCAATACCTTGAGTTTGATGTCCTTAATCCATTTTGACACAACTTTTGAAGTATGCTTGGGGTCATTGTCCATTTGGAAGATCCATTCGCGACCAAGCTTTAACTTCCTGACTGATGTCTTGAGATTTTGCTTCAATATATCCACATAATTTTCCTTTCTCATGGTGCCATCTATTTTGTGAAGTGCACCAGTCCCTCCTGCAGCAAAGCACCCCCACAACATGATGCTGCCACCCCTGTGCTTCACGGTTGAGATGGTGTTCTTCAGCTTGCAAGCCTCCCCTTTTTTCCTCCAAACATAACGATGGCCATTATTGCCAAACAGTTCCATTTTTGTTTCATCAGACCAGAGGACATTTCTCCAAAAAGGACGACCTTTGTCCCCATGTGCAGTTGCAAACCGTAGTCTGGCTTTTTTATGGTGGTTTTGGAGCAGTGGCTTCTTCCTTGCTGAGCGGCCTTTAAGGTTATGTCGATATAGGACTCGTTTTACTGTGGATATAGATAATTTTGTACCTGTTTCCTCCAGCATCTTCACAAGGTCCTTTGCTGTTGTTCTGGGATTGATTTTCACTTTTCGCACCAAAGTACGTTCATCTCTAGGAGACAGAACGCGTCTGCTTCCTGAGCGGTATGACGGCTGCGTGGTCACATGGTGTTTTTGCTTGCGTACTATTGTTTGTACAGATGAACGTGGTACCTTCAGGCATTTGGAAATTGCTCCCAAAGATGAACCAAACTTGCAGAGGTCTCCAATTTGTTTTCTGAGGTCTTGCCTGATTTATTTAGATTTTCCCATGATGTCAAGCAAAGAGGCACTGAGTTTGCAGATAGGCCTTGAAATACATCCACAGGTACACCTCCAATTGACTCAAATTATGTCAATTAGCCTATCAGAAGCTTCTAAAGCCATGACATAATTTTCTGGAATTTTCCAAGCTGTTTAAAGGCACAGTCAACTTAGTGTATGTAAACGTCTGACCCACTGGAATTGTGATACAGTGAATTATAAGTGAAATAATGTCTGTAAACAATTGTTGAAAAAATTATTGTGTCATGCACAAAGTAGATGTCCTACCCGACTTGCCAAAACTATAGTTTGTTAACAAGAAAATTGTGGAGTGGTTGAAAAACGAGTTTTAATGACTCCAACCTAAGTGTATGTAAACTTCCGACTTCAACTGTATGTATGTACGTACTCAGCAAAAAAAGAAACATCCTCTCACTGTCAACAGCATTTATTTTCAGCAAACTTACATGTGTAAATATTTGTATGAACATAAGATTCATAAACTGAACAAGTTCCACAGACATGTGACTAACGTAAATGGAATAATGTGTATGTAAACTTCCGACTTCAACTGTATCACACCAACGTGTGCCAGTTCAAATTGAACTTGAATTTAAACTTGAACTAATGACACTCGAACTCCCATAAAACAAGTTAGAGTGTTGTTTCATGGAACACTATCTTTGCTTGGTGCCTTATGCTGATCTCTGTCTATCTATATCTCTGTCTAAAATACCTCATCAAATACAGTACCATATATGGCACATTTCTTTTATTTTGCTTTCTTCCTGAAGCTGAATGTGTAAAATTAACACTACATGTAGCAGTTTGGACTACTGTGACTACCAGTAAAATAAACTCAGCAAAAAAAGAAATGTCCTCTCACTGTCAGCTGCGTTTATTTTCAGCAAACTTAATTAACATGTGTAAATATTTGTATGAACATAACAAGATTCAACAACTGAGACATAAACTGAGCAAGTTCCAGAGACATGTGACTAACAGAAATGGAATAAATGTGGAATAAAGGGGGGGTCAAAATCAAAAGTAACAGTCAGTATCTGGTGTGGCCACCAGCTGCATTAAGTACTGCAGTGCATCTCCTCCTCATGGACTGCACCAGATTTGCCAGTTCTTGCTGTGAGATGTTACCCCACTCTTCCACCAAGGCACCTGCAAGTTCCCTGACATTTCTGGGGGGAATGGCCCTAGCCCTCACCCTCCGCTCAAACAGGTCCCGGACGTGCTCAATGGGATTGAGATCCGGGGTCTTCGCTGGCCATGGCAGAACACTGACATTCTTGTCTTGCAGGAAATCACGCACAGAACGAGCAGTATGGCTGGTGGCATTATCATGCTGGAGGGTCATGTCAGGATGAGCCTGCAGGAAGGGTACCACATGAGGGAGGAGGATGTCTTCCCTGTAATGCACAGCGTTGAGATTGCCTGCAATGACAAGCTCAGTCCGATGATGCTGTGACACACCGCCCCAGACCATGACGGACCCTCCACCTCCAAATCGATCCCGCTCCATTTTACAGGCCTCGGTGTAACGCTCATTCTTTCGACGATAAACGCGAATCCGACCATCACCCCTGGTGAGACAAAACCGCGACTCGTCAGTGAAGAGCACTTTTTGCCAGTCCTGTCTGGTCCAGCGACGGTGGGTTTGTGCCCATAGACGACGTTGTTGCCGGTGATGTCTGATGAGGACCTGCCTTACAACAAGCCTACAAGCCCTCAGTCCAGCCTCTCTCAGCCTATTGCGGACAGTCTGAGCACTGATGGAGGGATTGTGCGTTCCTGGTGTAACTCGGGCAGTTGTTGTTGCCATCCTGTACTTGTCCCGCAGGTGTGATGTTTGGATGATTTACTTATACGTACAGTCAGGTCCATAAATATTTGGACATTGACCAAGTTATTATTATTAATTTAGCTGTCTACCACAGCATATTGGAGTTGAAACTGAATATGAATATTGAGGGTATTTACATCCAAATTGGGTGAACGGTGTGGGAATTACAGCACTTTTATATGTGGTCCCCCCCCCTTTTTAAGGGACCAAAAGTAATTGGATAATTGGCTGCTCAGCTGCTCCATGGCCAGGTGTGTGTTATTCCCTCATTAGTTAATTTGCAAGTAAGCAGATAAAAGGTCTAGAGTTGAAGTCCGAAGAGCTGTCACTGCCAGTGAAGCACACCATCATTAGGCTGAAAAAGAAGGAATACACTGGTGAGCGCAAGAACACCAAAAGGCCCGGAAGACCACAGAACACAACTGTGGGGGATGACAGAAGATTTATGTGTAGATTGATGAGAAATAACAAAACAATTTAATACATTTTAGAATAAGGCTGTAACGTATCAACATGTGGGAAAAGTCCAGGGGGCTGAATACTTTCCGAAGGCACTGTATATCACTAACTTGCCTATCCCGCTGTTCTGGCACAGATCTACACTTTAAAAAATATAAATGCAACATACAACAATTTCAAAGATTTTACTGAGTTACAGGTCATACAGTCAGGTCCATAAGTATTTGGACAGTGATACAGTCTGCATGATTTTGTCTCTGTACGCCACCACAATGGATTTGAAAGGAAACAATCAAGATGTGCTTTAAGTGTAGACTTTCATCTTTAATTTCAGGGTTTTGTCAATTATTGTGTGAACCGTGTAGGAATTACAACAATTTTTATACATAGCCCCCTATTTTAGGGGCTCAAAAATACATTGTTTTGTTTTTCCTCAATCTACACACAATATCCTAGAATGACAAAGCAAAAACAGTTTTAACATTTTTGCTAATTTATAAAAAATACATAACTGAAATCACATTTGCATAAGTATTCAGACCCTTTACTCAGTACTTTGTTGAAGTACCTTTTGGCAGCGATTACAGCATTGAGTCTTCTTGGATATGACGTTACAAGCTTGGCACACCTGTATTTTGGGAGTTTCTCGCATTCTTCTCTGCAGATCCTCTCAAGCTTTGTCAAGTTGAACAGGGAGTGTCGCTGCACTGCTATTTTCAGGTCTCTCCAGAGATGTTCGATCGGGTTCAAGTCCGGGCTCTGGCTGGGCAACTCAAGGACATTCAGAGACTTGTCTCGAAGCCAATCCTGTGTTGTTTTGGCTGTGCTTAGGGTCGTTGTCCTGTTGGAAGGTAAACCTTCACCCCGGTTGGAGGTCCTGAGTGCTCTGGACGTGCACTGTCAACTGTGGGACCTTATATAGACAGGTGGGTGCCTTTACAAATCATGTCCAATCAATTGAATTTACCACAGGTGGACTCCAATCAAGTTGTAGAAACATCTCAAGGATGATCAATGAATACAGGATGCACCTGAGCTCAATTTCGAGTCTTATAGCAAAGTGCCTGAATACTTGTGTAAATAAGGAATTTCTGTTTTTATACTGTTTTGGCTTTGTCATTATGGGGAATTGTGTGTAGATTGCTGAGGATTTATTTATATTTAATCCATTTTAGAAAAAGGATGTAACGTAACAAAATGTGGAAAAAGTCAAGGGGTCTGAATACTTTCCGAAGGCACTGTATGTTTCAGTAAGGTTGGCTTCTTAGCGTTCATAGCAATGGTTATCAACTGTACCACAGAGATGGAATGTAAGTCACAGAAATAGATGCTGTGGTGTCATCTGCAGAGAACTACTTGGGGGTACGAGATTTGACTTCAGAAGTTACAGGGTATGTGGAGTGGTAGTGTCCCGTCCTCTCAGGTCTTTAGCCTGGGGTAGGATCAGATGGGGTTAAAGTAGTGGAATAAGGGGGTGGGTTTTAATGAGTGTAGGGTTAGTTGGTAGCGTAATGTTGTATTTTATATTTCCCGTTTCCCCATTTATACTATAGTTCAGTTGGGGGCTTTAATGCAACATATTGAATGCCAACTGCCGTTAAACTCTAATGAAGAAGAAGAAGAAGAAGAAGAAGATGAAGAGTTACACCCGTGAGGGTCAAGGATCGGAATGGTCGGCAGTAGAAAGACAGGAAGAAGAGAGATCATGATACAGAAAGCAGTGGAGCATTTTCTAAAGAATGCATAAAGAGGTCCAAGGTAGGAAGCAAGAGTAATGATGTGTTGGAGTGGAAAGTGGTGATAGCATTTTATTTATTTATTTATTTTATTTAACCAGGTAGGCCAGTTGAGAACAAGTTCTCATTTACAACTGCGACCTGGCCAAGATAAAGCAAAGCAGTGCGACACAAACAACACAGAGTTACACATGGGATAAACAAACATACAGTCAATAACACAATAGAAATGATGAGACCACAGGGCCTTTACACCCTATCTGAATAACTAATGCCATAGAGAAAGAGGTGAAGTCAAATTAGCTGGGTTCCTTGGAAATGACATATTGTTCATATTTTGTGGTAGCCAGGCTTAGCAATAGAAGATTGTGAAAATGGTAAAGCTTAATGGGAAGAAGATTAAAAGCCATGTCCCTGGTCTTTATGCTAGATTGAGGGGAGTCATCACTGGGGTCCCAATATATATGTCCACAGATGATATTAAAGAATGTGTGAAGGGAGGAAGAGTGATTGAGACCAAAAGGTTGATCAGTAGGAAAGACGATCAAAGAAGTGGAAGCCTATCAGTGCTGTTGAGGTTTGAGAAGGTTATGCCTGGGAAAGTACAGATAGGATTCCTTAGTTTCAATGTCAGAGAATTGGTCCCCATCCCCATTGCAGTGTTATAAATGCCAAAGAATGGTACATGTAGCTGTTCAATGTAAAGGAAGGAAAATATGTGCCAAGTGTGGTCAGGAACATGATTATGTTGAATGTGGGAGCAATGTGAAGGTTAAGTGTTGTAATTGTGGGGGGGTGGGGCATGGTGCAGTATTTGGTGGATGCCAGGTGCAGAGAGCAGCTAGAGAGGCTCAGAGATATAGAATTAGTCATGATGAATCGTATGCAGAGGCTGTAAGACAGACTTGTGGAACTGCAATGTGGAATGATGGAGCTTCCATGGCTGCTCCTGTACTAGGTGGACCTACTGTCAGACTGATGAAGCTTCCATGACTGCTCCTGTACTAGGTGGACCTACTGTCAGACTGATGAAGCTTCCATGACTGCTCCTGTACTAGGTGGACCTACTGTCAGACTGATGAAGCTTCCATGACTGCTCCTGTACTAGGTGGACCTACTGTCAGACTGATGAAGCTTCCATGACTGCTCCTGTACTAGGTGGACCTACTGTCAGACTGATGAAGCTTCCATGACTGCTCCTGTACTAGGTGGACCTACTGTCAGACTGATGAAGCTTCCATGACTGCTCCTGTACTAGGTGGACCTACTGTCAGACTGATGAAGCTTCCATGACTGCTCCTGTACTAGGTGGACCTACTGTCAGACTGATGAAGCTTCCATGACTGCTCCTGTACTAGGTGGACTACTGTCGGGGTTGGTGCTTCTGATGGTCCTGGCTTGGTTTCGAGGCCCGTTCAGAAATCTTGTTATGAATATGCGGTGTCAAATGACACTTTGATAATAAATAAAGTTGACTTCATAGCTTTTATTGGTAAAGTTATCAATACAACTCGGGTTGTGGAAAGCAGAAATGCCAGGTTGGAGGTTATTGTGGAGACAGCAAAATAGATATTGGGGGTAACAATGTTACTGTTGAAATGGTTGTTGACATGCTGAACAATCCTATGGGTGGAGTGTTTCAGTATGATATAGATAAAGGTTAATGGGGTTGGTGAGGGGAAAAAGTTAGTAGGGATTTATTTGTATTTTATTTTCATGGAAGTACAGAATTGGACAGGTCATGATTGATCGTACATTCCAGCACAGTAGGTGGCGGCATGCACTTAAACGATTGTTTGCAGACCGCCATGATATCATAGAAGAAGAAGAAGAAGAAGAAGAAAATGATTGTGTTACACCTGGAAACATAATGTTGTGCGCAGAAGGGCATGAGACAAAGGAATGTGTGGCATTGGGGAAAGTAGTGGTATGTGTTAATTGTAAGGGTGCCCATGGGGTTGAGGATCAGAAATGTCCTGTGTGAGAGAGGCAGGTTGAGTTGGGTCAAGGGGAGGGATCCTGTGAGGAGTGGTGTGAATAGTAGATCTGTACCAGTACAGAGAGATAGGCCAACAAGTGATATATGTAAGATTGGATTTTTAGCATTTATAGCAATGATTATCAACTGTACTGCAGGGATGGAACGTAAGTCGCAGAAAATTGAGATTGTGGTGGCAGCTGCAGAGAGGTATTTGAGTGTGCGAGACTTGACATCAGAAGAGTTACAGGTTGTTGGTCTGAGATAGGACTAAATATATTTACATAGTGGGGTTATTAATTAAAGTTATTATTATTTATTTTTTATGAGTGTAGTGTTAAATGGTAGGGTATTTGTTGAATTATTTATTTTTCAAGCAAAATATAAGGGCAGTCTAGTAGGTGGCGGTAATGCAACATTTATTGGACGCCAACCACCGTTAAACCTTATCGACGACGACGAAGAAGAACAAGGAGGGAGGGAGGGAAGGAAGGAAGGAAGGAAACAGAACGTTTGTTACCGGTTTCATCGTTTACCGCTGATGGAGCTAGCAGTGTTGTGGCGGGTAAGATAATGTTTTGTTTTGTAAATTCATATTCACCAATTAATTTCAACATATTATTCGCTATGTGGAAAATTAGTTTGTTGACTTGTTGTCCTGTTGAGAATGATTGCCAGGCTATTAGCGAAGGTAGTTTGTTAGCTACTTAGCTAGCTAGCTTAGCTTGCTAGCCGTCACACCACAACAACAAGCGTGACGATGATTGATGCCACTGACGATGCCATGGCCAACACCACTCACTCAGTAACATCTTTCAACTAAAGCTAACGATATGCAAACGTCTTCATACATACTACTTCTAGCTAGCTATGTTACATAGCGAGGTCTGATAGTTAACGTAAGTGCTTTACAAAAGGAGCTGAGTAGATAAGTATTGACATTTTAGCTTTGAGTGTTAGCTAATATTAGTAGGAGTAGTGCCCATATGTTTACAAAACATAGTGTGCATCTCATTCCTCTCCCTCATCCAATCTGAGCTGACAACTGGACAGGTAAAATCTAATTATCTTATACTGACTAGCAAGGATATTCTATTCTGCCATATGGCTTCCCCCACATATTGTCAGACCAGTGCCAATCAAAGGGCCCAGAAGACACAAGGATAGGAAGACACTTTAGACTAGTAATACATGCCCAACCATAAACTCTTATCATGCTTGTTCTCAATTAATCTCACAGGTGGTACTACATGATGAATCTGGTCCGCAAACGCAACTCCAGCTCTCTCAAAGGTGGCCCTGACAAATCTATTAGGACAGAGAAACCACAGCCTATAAGACCACCAGCATCCCACAATGTACCATCACCACTCACAACAGAGGCCAGTGGCATTGTCACCACTTCCAAGGAGGAGAGAGGCCTGGAGGTCCATGGGACATCGTCGCCATGGAGACGGTCTCCCAGGTTCAAGAGTCAAAGCCTGCTTGGCCAGGTTCCCAGCGTGGACCTTCTTGTTGCTGAGGGTAAGTAGAGGAAAAGGAGAAGGGGGCAAAGGAAAGGGGATCTCACTTCACACTTAGGTTTCATGATACGTTTTATCTGTTTTGTGTGTCCTACCTAAGCAATTGATATATAGGTAAATAAGTGAGGCTCTTGTCTTTGCAGGATCCCCAGGTCAGGTAGCGAATGAAGAGGAGGCTGTCCAGTGCAGCCCTGCACAGTGCCCCCCTCAGATAGAAGAGGATACAGACACTGACCTGGTCATCACTATGGGTGAGGAAAACCTATATCTATTAACTGGCCACCCTTAGCAACTGATCCTGAAACGGTACTCACATCTTGTATACAACATGAACAAGGTTAGGAACAGTGTACAAAATGCCCCCTCAGCTAACTATTTTCCTTTTATTTTTTACCTTTATTTAACTAGGCAAGTCATTTAAGAACAAATTCTTATTTACAATGACGGCCTAGGAACAGTGGGTTAACTGCCTTGTTCAGGGGCAGAACGACAGCTCGGGGATTCGATCCACCAACCTTTCGGTTACTGGCCCAACGCTCTAACCACTAGGCTACCTGCCGCCCCAGGTAGGGGGCGTGAGTAAAGCATACTGTAGGAGTTCAAGACTGATTGACTCTCTCTTTCTGTCAGATGAAAGGCATGGCGGAGGACACAAGGGCAGCAGGAAGAAGGTAGGGGTAAAGAGGAAGAAGAGAGCTGCGGACAGAGAGGTGGGAGAAAGACAGCAGGAAGGAGACGGTCCCGAGGTGGAGATTGACAGGGAGCTGGACCGTGAGCTGGAGAATAAGTCCAGACAACATAACCTGACCACCGCCAATGTCCGCAACATCATTCACGTGAGTGCAAAGGGGGGCCAATAGCTGCAACCTAGCCAATGTTTCTTATACAGCTAGTGTGGACGCGTCAATTTCCTACAATAGCAATTTGCCTACAACCTCACATATAGTACACATAGACTGACAGACGAATACAGACAGGCTGATTGTAAGCCTGGTTTGAAACCTTTTTTACCTTTTGAACCACAGGAAGTGATCACCAATGAGCATGTGGTGGCCATGATGAAAGCTGCCATCAATGAGACGGAGGCCGTGCCTGTCTTTGTGAGTGTCAACCATTGTATATCCATGTCATAATGAAGACTTTTCCAGTTGAGAATTGACACGTTCAAGTCTCTGTGTGCACTTTCATTCAACATCTTTCTCATCTACCTCTTAGGAGCCCAAGATGACACGTTCCAAATTCAAGGAGGTGGTAGAAAAAGGAGTGGTGAGTTCACTGCCTTTTAGTGTGTGTGTTTTTTAGCATACATTTTTAGATTTGTCATGTTTTGATATTGAGTCTTGTAATTCAATCTTTGTGATATTTCAGGTCATTCCCACTTGGAACATCTCCCCCATCAAAAAGGTCAATAAAGAGAAGGTACCACCATTATACTGCTATGGAAGTAGTATCAGACACTCATTACCTGACTGGAAAGTATGGCTCCCAACTAGAAAGGGCTGAAGTGCTTGTCTGTTTCTTTTTTTTCTCTGTTTTCAGGCACAACAGTTTGTGGACATTCAATTAGCGGAGGAAGACTCCTCTGATGAAGAGTACTGCCCCGACGAAGAGGAGGAGGACGAGACAGCGGAAGATGTAAGATAGGATTGGGCTTTGTGTTAGCTTGTGCACTGAACATGTTTTTGTTGTTGTTGCATACATTGTCAGGCGTTCATCATGCTTACAGAGTTGTGTGGTTAAAGAAGCAAAACAAAGTAGTTCAGCTTTATCAACTTTAGAATGGCAACCGTAAATGATTGTAAGTGGTTTAAATAAATATAACATTTCTCTGCATCTCTATATATTGAAATGACTATATTGGACTTTGTGTGTGTTGTAGACATTTCAGGAAAGTGACATGGAGAGCACGGCCTCGTCTCCAAGGGGAACCAGAGGAGGCTTCCACAGGAAAATACACACAGAGTGGGATGACGACAGGAGCTGCAGCCCCATGCAGGTGACAGACTTCAATACAATTTTAAATATTTGTATTTTTACCTCAAGCAATAACGTATATGTAAAAACATAATTTAATTTTTTATGTAAAAATTAATAATATACACAATATTGCCTTTTGTAAATAGCAAAATATTATATTTTTATTGTTATATTCTTGTGAGATACATTTCAATGTTGATATCTCATGAAACTAATTTCCTCCCAGGTCAATCACAGCAGGTCCAGACACCTGAAGGTGGAGGTTGTCCCCATGGGCCCTCCCCCTCCCCCCCAGCCCTCCTCCTCTTCTGGCCCACAGGGATTCTATACCACCAGGGCCCCTCCAGAATTCAGCTTCCTGGAGAAGCTCCATGCCGTGGAGGAGGAGCTGGCCATCGGCCCAGTCTGCCTGGAGCCCTACCAGGTACCAGGGCCGTATCTCAGATTGTTCTGGCAATTCTCACAAAGAAACTTAATTGGGAGGAAGAATGTTTGACATGTTAAAAAAAAAAAAAAAACTTTTGTATCACAAACCATTTCAAATAAAATCATGATTAAAGTGGCTGTTTTTAGGCCTATACTGGACATACTTTCTGTAAGGCCCTATAATCTGTGAACCGTACATGATACAGACGACATCGGTGTCATTATACTCCTTGTTGTGTGCTCTACAATATGGACTATGTCTAGATTCTGAAACACAATTTTTCACATACATTAAACATTTGAATATTAATATCTCAAAAGTACCCATTTTGATTCTGTTCATTTTAAAACATATTCTTTGGAACAATATACTCTACAAGTACATCAAATTTCCAGTGGGCTTGTGCTAGCATAATTTTGAAGTTCTGATTTAATTTTATGAGCACCACCAACACAGTGATTGGGAAAATGGATTCAAAGAGAACTCCCTCTACTGGTGATTTGCTGAATGTGCAGTGGGCTGTAGTTGGTGACCTATGTCAATTCTATGTATAAAATAGTTCAGCCCTTCGAAAGTACCAGAGAGCACACTCTGGAAATATTACATGTTAGAGGAGTATATTGTTACAAACAGTATGTCTAAAAATAAGCAAAATCAAAAAGGTACTTTTGAACATTTATTCAACAAAAATATTTATGTTCCAAATAGTTTTTCAGAATATACACACACTCCATATTTTAGAGCACACTATAAGGAGTATGATGACACCAAGATGTCTGTATCATGTATGGTTCACGCATCATAGGGTCCAAGCATAGGTCTAAAAAGTGCTTAAAATTGCCACTTTCTCATGATTTTCAAAAATAAATTGATTCCAAGGTAAAAATAATGTCAAACATCTTTCCTCCCAGTGAAGTTTCTATGTGAGAATTGCCAAAACAATCTGAAATATTTTTGACCTATCCTGGTGTGGAATCGTCCACCACCCACACCAGATAATGGCTCCTGCTAGACGCAACCCATCAATGCAGTGCTCATAGATTTAGAATGGAATGCGATAGAGATTTCTGCTTTCCTTGTCCTGTTCAGTAGGCTTGAAACAGGGAAAACATTTTGAAACGTGAAACCGGAGGTGCTACCTGAACTACCTGTCCAAAGACATACTTATTGATTTACATGCCTTTGCATTGCTAACCTCCAGGTCTACCTTTCCTCCTCCCTCTTTCCACATTCCCCCTATTCCTCTTCCTTCATCCCCGCTGTCTCCCTACCATTCTCACAGCCACCCCTGGCGGACGGTCTGATGGCGTGTCGTACCCGCTCCAAGAGGCCCCTCCGGGACGTCCCCATGGGACAGCTGGAGGCAGAGCTCTGTGCCCCTGACATCACGCCCGACATGTACGGGTGTGACTCCGCCCCCGAGGACCCAGAGTGGACCCACTGGCTGCAGGGCATCATGACCTCTGACATGTACAACGATGGTGAGGGGGTGGTGCGTGTGTGTGTGCTGCTCAATTCCAAATCCACGCCTAGCAACTACCCTCGGCCGCTAGTGTAGATGTGAAAGGACTGGATAGGTGTAAGCAGTAGGACAATTCTATTCTACCTATATCAGGGATGGGCAACAGTCCTCCTGGGCCTGATTGGTGACATAGTTTTGCCCCAGCTATCACACCTGACTCCAATAATCAACTATCCCTGGTCTTTAGTTTACAATGCAATTAGTTTTGTTAGATATAGGGCTGAGGGAAAAGTGACGCCAACCAGACCCCTGGGGACTGGAGTTGTCCATCCCTGATCTAGACTGAGTGTACAAAACATTAAGGACACCTTCCTAATATTGAGTTGCTTCTTCTCACTTACTCTCACTCTGATCCTCTTTCTCGATGTTCTCTCTTCTTCTTTTTGACTTTTTCTTTTTTTTTTAGAGGAAGGTGATGATGATGACGACGACCCGGAGTATAACTTCCTGGCGGAGAGCGACGAACCCGACGTGGAGGATTACCGTAATGACCGAGCCGTCCGCATCACCAGTGAGTTACCATGGTGATGAGATGGAGTCACGTTATCTAGGCTGTGACGATGTCAGGCATTGACCCTCATCTCCCATTTTTCATTTTTTCCCCCTCCCACAGAAAAGGAAGTGAACCAGTTGATGGAGGAGTTGTTTGAGACAGTAAGAGAGGATCTGTGTTGTGTTTGTCTCCCCTCTCTCTTTCCCTCCAAACTCTGTGTCCTTTCTTCACCCCTCTGTGTTTGGTATGCTGTGTGGTTGTCTATGTATTGTTTATTTCTCTGTCTCTGTGTGTGTGTGCTCCAGTTCCAGGATGAGCTGACTACTCAGGAGCAAGATGGGGAGGGACACGAGGAAGAGGAGGAGAGGGAGGAAGAGGCACCTGCCCTGGGGACACCCACATTCAACACCCCGCCAGATATCCCGTAGGTGTATCCACTTCCTATACACACTGTTCTGATGTTGTTTGTTACACTGTCATCTTCCCAAGTAAATAATTCCATTTATCAAATACAGTTTTAATTGTCACATGCTTTGTAAACAACAGGTATGTAGACGAACAGTGAAATGCTTACTTACGGGTCCTTTTTCAACAATGCAGAGATAAAGGTACAAAAATAGAAATGGTGACACGAGGAATAAATAGTGAATAACATTCTGTCAGTTCAGTTGCAAAACTGAATTCTGTATATTGATTTCAACCTCTAATCACAACCTTTATACCGTCTACTCACCCACACTGTGACAACTTTCAACCTCCTCTGATTTGACCTATGTATAGCTGACCCAGTTTGACCTTTGATCCCTAGGTTGGAGGACCCCATGGCGGAGGTGACGGCAGGGCGCTACCGTACGGTGAAGGAGCAGCTGGACGCCATCCGGCGTCGCCGGGCCCTGCTGGAGAGCCAGGGTCTGTTGGTCCCCAGGGCCCTCATCACCAAGCCCCGGGAGCCCCCGCCTCCATTCACCCCCACCCTCTCCCACCACCAGAGACTCCAGCTGCAGCAGCAAGTCCAGCAGGTCTGGGGTCCTTGGCTTTGTGTCAGGGTTGGGGTTAATTCCACAAATTCTAATTCAATTCCCTCTCCCTGTAAATTCATTCAATTCAAATTCCAGGTCAGTCTTTGAATTCACAGAATTCAATTCCAATGCTGGGTAAATTCTAAGAATTCTATTTCCAATTCAATATATCCCCAACAATTCCACAAATTCAAATAAAATTCCCTCAGGCTTTCAGGCTGATCATGTCACTGTTCAGACAGCCTAGCTGGAAATATAGGAATGCATGTTTAACTAATTAAAAACAAATACTGCACTACATTTCTTATACTACGTGCATTAATTCCGTTATCTGGGAAATGTACAATTGTTCAATTCCAAAGATGAAATTATTTTACATATTCAATTCTAACCCAAAATTGAATTCAATGCAAATTCTCCATGAGTGAATTCAAGAATTGAATAGGAATTTCAAATGAAATTGGAATTGACCCAAACCCTTCTTTGTGCTCTATTTTGTAATTGAGCTTTGATCTTGATGAGCCAAACCTGGTCAAAACAAACATCTAAATCAAAACCTAGGTAGTGAGATCCTGGTCAAGGATCCACAATGAAGATAACCTGTGTTTGTCTTTCGGTCGGTAATTACTGTATTTTTCTCCGTCTGCAGCACGTCCAGCTCCTGACCCAGGTCCATATGTTAACCAGCCCGGTGGCTGCACTGCAGAGCGAAGCTGCCACCACCAAGCAGTTCCTGGTGAGAGAGAGAATCATACTGACAAACCCACTTTCACTAGTGCCTTTAGCTGTACCGACTTCTAAACATACTCTCGTTCTCTCTCTGGTACTCCCACCATATCTCTGTCTCTCACTCCAACTCTCCATCACGCTCTCCATCACTCACAGATGGAGTTACAGATGTTTGCCCAGCGTGGGGAGTTGACCCAGCGTGGGGAGTTGACCCAGCGTGGGGAGTTGACCCAGCGTGGGGAGTTGACCCAGCGTGGGGAGTTGACCCAGCGTGGGGAGTTGACCCAGCGTGGGGAGTTGACCCAGCGTGGGGAGTTGACCCAGGGCCCAGTGGAGACAGGCTTCACCAGTGTGTTCAGAGCCTGTAACCTACAGGGGGCACTGTCACTACTGGAGGAGCTCAGACTGTCCCCAATCCCTTACCAGGAAGCCCCTAACGAGCCACGAACATGCAGGAGAGGTAAGCGTGTGCATGCATGAGAGCCATGATGATAGTCAAATCGATGAGGTAAAGACGACTTCTAATTTACTAAATTGAATTACAACGTACCCGCCTCAGTTGAAAATGTTTGAACTCATTCAGGATGTAGGCCTAATTCATGTTTAATTAATCTCTCTCACTCTAACTGGTTTGTTGTGTGTTACCACTTTGCCAGTCCGGAAGCACCCGTCGATGCCACCCCAGCTGGCATGGCTGTTTGCCACACGGCCGGTGTTCCTGTACCCTGAGCTACTGCCCCATGTCAGCCTGGACCCAGCCCTGCACTCCGCCCGCTCAGTCAGCATGTTCACTGCAGGAGAGGACTGGTAAGAAGGACCTCTTAGAATTCCAATATAATGCCCAAACGTTATAACCTCCTTTTAATGCCCATATTGTATTTGATTCCTCATAGA
Source organism: Salvelinus alpinus (assembly GCF_045679555.1). Classification (NCBI taxonomy): domain Eukaryota; kingdom Metazoa; phylum Chordata; class Actinopteri; order Salmoniformes; family Salmonidae; genus Salvelinus; species Salvelinus alpinus. The sequence goes on from NC_092114.1 coordinate 36,964,351, forward strand.
ATACCCATATTATACTGAACGAAAATATGAACGCAACATGCAACAATTTCAAAGATTTGACTGAGTTACTCTTAATATAAGTAAATCAGTCAATGTAAATAAATGCATTAGGCTATAATCTATGGATTTCACATGACTGGGAATACTGATATGCATCTGTTGGTCACAGATACCTTCAAAAAAAGGTAGGGGCGTGGTTCAGAAAACCAGTCAGTATCTGGTGTGACCACCATTTGCCTCATGCAGCGTTACACATCTCCTTCACATAGAGTTAATCAGGCTGTTGATTGTGGCCTGTGGAATGTTGTCCCACTCCTCTTCAATGGCTGTGTGAAGTTGCTGGATATTGGTCGGGAACTGGAACATGTTGTCGTACACGTCGATCCAGAGCATCACAAACATGCTCAATGGGTGACATGTCTGGTCAGTATGCAGGCTATGGAAGAACTGGGACATTTTCAGCTTCCAGGAATTGTTTACAGACCCTTGCGACATGGGGCTGTGCATTATCATGCTGAAACATGAGATCATGGCAGCGGATAAATGGCACGCCAATGGGCATTCAAATTTCCATTAAGAAAATGCAGTTGTTAGTAACGTATGCCTGCCCATACCATAACCCCACCGCCACCATGGGGTACTCTGTTCATAAGGTTGACATCAGCAAACTGCTCGTCCACCCGACTCCATACACGTGGTCTGCGGTTGTGAGGCCGTTTGAACATGCTGCCAAATTCTCTAAAATGACGTTGGGAGGCGGCGTATGGTAGAGAAATGAACATGACATTTTCTGGCAACAGCCCTGGTAGACATTTCTGCAGTCAGCAAGCCAATTGCACCCTCCCTCAACTTCAGACATCTGTGGCATTGTCTTGTGTGACGACAATGCACATTTTAGTGGCCTTTTTATTGCCCCCAGCACAAGGTGCACCTGTGTAATGATCATGCTGTTTAATCAGCTTCTTAATATGCCACACCTGTCCACTGGATAGATTATCTTGGCAAAGGAGAAATGTTCAATAACAGGGATGTAAACAAATTTGCGCACAACATTTTTGAGAAATTAGCTTTTTCTGGAATATTTTATTTCAGCTCATGCAACACTTTTAAATGTTGCGGTTATATTTTTATTCAGTGTACTGTGTATGCTCTTTTAAATGCACACCTTGTCCTAAACACATTTTGTTTCCGTAGTACGTAAACTTGGAATCTAAAATGAAGATTTCTGCATGCTTTTTTTATATGTTAATATCTCGCTGACAAATGAACTAAGTCCGTAGGCTGAGTCATTTACGCTCTGCCATCTTGTTTCCCCAGCCTGATCGTCCTGGGCCTGAGAAACCTGGGGGAGACCCTCCAGCCCAAGGAGCTGCTGTGTCACTACCTGCTCCGCGCCAAGAGGGTCTCTCAGCTCCGTGACCACATTATGGAGAAGTGTAAACACACCCATCCCAACAACGTCATCAAGGTAGGACCCGGATATACAAATTATATGCACTATTACTAAAGTAAATGTGTTCGGGCGACTGTTTATAGTTTGGGATAGTTCACACAAATGTTCTAAATTTCCAGTTTCTAGTTGTTTCCTTAACCTGGACCTGTTCTTTAGTCCAGGAGAGGGAGTGATCCACACTTTAGATTTGTCCACATATCCACTAACATGAACTAATACTCAACTAACATTAGCATTGACCATAAACAATATGAACGAATGGACCTCAAAAAGCGCCTCTACCCACGTCGTTTTTTTAACAATTATTATTTATTTTTTTAAATAAAAGGCCTACCAGCTCCAGAAAGTGATCCTTCCCATGCCGGTGGCCTGTGAGCGAGTGAAGCCGGGTGACCTGCGCCCTTCAGTGGAGAGAGAGGAGAGAGCCATGCCCGGATGGCTGAGGGTACCAACTACATTTCCCAATCACAAATCAACACCTAGGATAGTTAGTAACTACAGTGGCAAGAAAAAGTATGTGAACCCTTTGGAATTACCTGGATTTCTGCATAAATTGGTCATAAAATGTGATCTCATCATCTAAGTCACAACAATAGACAAACACTGTCTGCTTAAACTAATAACACACAATTATACGTTTTCATGTCTTTATTGAACACACCGTGTAAACATTCACAGTGCAGGGTGGTAAAAGTAGGTGAACCCTTGGATTTAATAACTGCTTGAACATCCTTTGGCAGCAATAACCTCAACCAAATGTTTTCTTTAGTTGCGGATCAGACCTGCACAACGGTCAGGAGGAATTTTGGACCATTCCTCTTTACAAAACTGTTTCAGTTCAGCAATATTCTTGGGATGTCTGGTGTGAACTGCTCTCTTGAGGTCATGCCACAGCATCTCAATCGGGTTGAGGTCAGGACTCTGACTGGGCCACTCCAGAAGGCGTATTTTCTTCTTTTGAAGACATTCTGTTGTTGATTTACTTCTGTGTTTTGGGTCGTTGTCCTGTTGCATCACCCAACTTCTGTTGAGCTTCAATTGGCAGACAGATCGCCTTACATTGTCATGCAAAATGTCTTGATAAACTTGGGAATTCATTTTTCAGTCAATGATAGCAAGCTGTCCAGGCAATGAGGCAGCAAAGCAGTCCCAAACCATGACGCTCCCTCCACCATACTTTACAGTTGGGATGAGGTTTTGATGTTGGTGTGCTGTGCCTTTTTTTCTCCACACATAGTGTTGTGTGTTCCTTCTAAACAACTCAACTGTAGTTTAATCTGTCCACAGAATATTTTGCCAGTAGCGCTGTGGAACATCCAGGTGCACTTTTGCAAACTTCAGATGTGCAGCAATGTTTTTTTTGGACAGCAGTGGCTTCTTCCGTGGTGTCCTCCCATGAACATGATTCTTGTTTAGTGTTTTACGTATCGTAGACTTGTCAAAAGAGATGTTAGCATGTTCCAGAGATTTCTGTAAGTCTTTAGCTGACACTCTAGGATTCTTCTTAGCCTCATTGAGCATTCTGAGCTGTGCTCTTGCAGTCATCTTTGCAGGACGGCCACTCCTAGGGAGAGTAGTAACAGTGCTGATGGACTCATGAACATCAAGGCTTTTAGAGATACTTTTGTAACCCTTTCCAGCTTTATGCAAGTCAACAATTCTTAATCTTAGGTCTTCTGAGATCTCTTTTTTTTGAGGCATGGTTCACATCAGGCAATGCTTTTTGTGAATAGCAAACTCAAATTTGAGTTTTTTAAATTATTATTATTTATTTATTTTAATAGGGCAGGGCAGTTCTAATCAACATCTCCAATCTCGTCTCTTTGGGGTTCACCTAGGGCTTCACATACTTTTTCCGACCTACACTGTGAATGTTTAAATTATGTATTCAATATAAGCAAGAAAAATACAATAATTTGAGTGTTATTAGTTTAACCTCTTAAGCAGACTGTGTTTGTCTATTGTTGTGACTTAGATGAAGATCAGATCAAATGTTATGACCAATTTATGCAGAAATCCAGGTAATTCCACTGTATATTGTTGGCCACCTAGTCTTCCATTTGTCTTTGGAGAGAGTCCACCATATTGCCTATGCTTGTTATTGTCAGATATTCTAACAATAAAGGTCGTTTTGGACTGGAAGTTTCTTTATTTCAGTGAAGATGAAAAAAAAAAAGGATGACGTTTCAGGAACCAGCTAAATAGTTCATATTGATTTAAGTAACTGTTCTGTTCCTACAGAGAAGTTTGCCTTATATCTACGAGGCAATCAGAGAACTCAACAGCTCGCCGGATACAGAAGCCATGTCGGCATGTCAATCAAAGAAAGCCCCACTCGTCACTCTTCTCTTCAGTTCCTCCAGAACTTTGGACTACAGCTTCCCTCCCGGGACTCGCTACCCGACCCAACTCCCCGACAGCCTTTCATTCCAGCGCTGTGGCTTCAGGCGCTGGCACCGTCCACCACCCTGTGACCTCTCGCTGTCCCTGGCTGTATCGCACAACGACACCCAGAGTCTGAGAAGTGGAACTACATGCTCTGAAAATAATTCCCAGACAGGTGCTGTGATTCAGCAGTGCATGGCCCACCACAAACTGCGGCCCATCCAGCCTGCAACATTCAAACCTCCTTCTCTTCAGCATCCCACCAAGCCTCATCTGAAACGTCCCCTCAAGCCTCAACCCAAACCTTCCCAGAAGCCCCTGCACGTCATCCTCAATTTGCCTGCCCCAGTGCCCGCAGCTGTCCTTTGTCCTGCCCCTTCCGCCAGGGTGTTGGCCTCCCGGTTGTCACATTTCGCTCCATTGGCCAAAGACCTGGTTGCTCGGAAGTTCAGCACGTTCGCCAACCTCCGCAGGCTGCCCAGACTGCTGCCAGCTCCTCCACCCAACAACAAGAACCCTCCCCAAACAAACCTGAATACTGTGGCCCCCAACAGTGGAGCAAACCTCCTTTTGTTGCCCCACATGAGTAGTGGAACAGCCTCCACTGTTACCGAAACCCAAACCTCGGTCTCTACTATGACTCCTATCGAACAATTCAAGAAAAACTCCTCCAGGACGAGCCGGCGGCGGGTGACAAAGAAACCTAAAAGCAGCCTGAAGAGTGAGGGGAAGCCCCAGCCTTTAGCATCTACGGAACCACCTGCCCTGGACCAGGCTCTGACCCCATACGACTATCTCACAGTTGTAATGGAGGAAGATGGGGTGGATGAGGATGGAGGTGATTTTGATATGCCCCTCCTGGCCCTGTCGGAGTCCTCTGCCAGCCCCCCGGGGAGCGTTGACTCCGATGACCCCGCTGAGGAGTCAGAGTCAGAGGCGGGGCAGGAGATAACGCTGACCCTATCGCCCGGGCCGTCAGATATGGGGGATGGAGGGTGGGAGGGTGAAGAGGGAAGGGGAGACAGAGATCAGGAGGTAGAGGAAGTGATGTCACCAGCTTCCGAGGAGTCCACATTGTCCGTGCCAGAGCTGCAGGTGAGTGAAGTCATGTGACACGTTGATATTACATGAACATATGAATACATTTTATTTACCAAGTTATTTACATGTCACACGTCTCATAGTTTGGGTTTGTGTGTTATCTTTCCTTGTAGGAGACGATGGAGAAACTGTCATGGCTGGCGTCAGGGGGGAGGTCAGAGGACTTGGAAGAGGGTGAACGATCAGGCACACCTTCAGGTTAGCTTCCCACCTATCTTTAAACGCCACAACATGGATGGACACAGTTCTTTTTTTCCCCTCTTGTTTTATTTTTTTCAGTAGCAGTGGCAGATTTAGCATGGGTGGGGTCTTCCTATGCGGGGTGGCTGATTTGTGTCTTCCAGTGGCATACATCTATATATCTACATTATAAATAAAACTTTATTACATTTCTTGCAGTGGCGGCCACGATTTGGCAGCGGCGGTGCTCCGCTGCTAAATGCATAAAGGGGAAACACTGCACATAGGTTCATGAAATATGTCAATGCTATTAAATCCTTTCAGATTTCTACAAAGTCCTAGGGGTCTATTTGGAATTAGGGAGTCCTCCTCCTCTCCCATCTAACCACACCTGCTGGATTTGATTTGTCCTTCCCAGAATGTCATAGTAGTAGCCTCAACCCTCCTAGCTCAAGGCACGAGCAGCATCACACTGGAGTAGTCGGCAGCAAGGGGATATCCAAAAGCCCACCGATCGTCTACGACCATGACGACCTACTCAACAGCGACCCCCTGAGGGAGAAGAAGGAAATAGCCTTCGCTCAGAATTATCTCAACAGGGTAAATAATGATGATGATTCATTTTATTTATAAAGCACATTTCTCGCACCCAAGGTGCTTAAAAGGCTGCAAAGGCTTTGGGCTACATTTTCTGTCTGATGAACAGCCCTCTAATGCCCAAAAAATTAGTTGAATTGTACTGGGTGGCATTCATTCCGAAACCACATCGGCATAAGGCAGCTTGCGATTGGATGCAGTGCATCACCATGCAATACGTTGTGGCGCTTTTCACAGTTATAGCCAACCTCTCATCAACATCATTTAGATTTCTGCCTAAATAGACATACCCAAACTTGATTATTTTCACGAGTTGGTCATAAACAATAACTGTTGTTGAAATGACTAACATGCTTTCTAAATTTAATAGCAAATTAGAAACAACGTGCTATAAGATTTAGCCTTTTTTTATAACAGTCAAATAAATATGACCATACTTAGTGACAGGACAATATTGTCACAATTTCATATAACTGACGACAGATACATTTCTCCCAAACGTCCACTGAGTGGCGCAGAGACGCCGTTCGAATGTGTGCAGATTCTTTACAACTTCGGCTTTAAACAGTCATTTTGTCCTCCTGTGACCAAGAGAACGCGGTCTTGTTTCAATTCTATGAAATTAGTTAGTACATGTATGCAAGTTCTACATCCAGCTGAGAATATCAGTCACTCAGAGGAAGAGCAAATCAATTCTTTGTCTGGATAGGCCCGAAGATGTGACGTGTCACTCTCTATGCAAATGTGGGGTCTGAAACCTGACACTTCAAGTCCGCTCCGCTGAGAGAGTGGCAGCACAGAGCAGGCAGATGGGGGTTTCTGTCACTATAAGGAACGGGAACCTACGACATTCACAGAGCGCTTTGTATACCAAAATGTCAGTTGGAACCGGTCCAGAACCGCCCCAAATCCCCTATATACGGAATTTAACCACCTAAGAGGATGTAAGAAATCCTTAATCCTACTGCAAATATAACTCTCTGCATATCCTACTATATAACTCTCTCCTGCTCTCTGACCAGGTGTGTCATGCCCTGCAGGAGGTGCCGGGGCGCGTGGAGGAGTTTCTGGAGGTACTCTATGAGTTTGAGCAGGACGGAGATGAGCATACCTCTGTGGAACTCTTCATGAGGCTAAAACCTGTTCTGAACAAGTGGCCGGAGCTGCTCCGAGACTTTGCTGCCTTCCTCCATCCCGAACAAGCCCAGGAGTGTGGACTGGTATGTGCTGGCTTGGCCTCCTATACACTTTGAAAATATACACTTTGAAACTCCTCCATTACCTGTGTTTGGCTGTGATTACATCAAAACTAGCTGTTTTTTGTGTGTAACAGTGGTCAGTGTTAATTTTCCTTTTCCTCCTCCCCCTGCCGTAGCTGTCAGAGCAGCAGGCGTTTGAGCGTAGCCGGCACTTCCTGCGACAACTGGAGCTGAGCTTTGGGGAAAACTCCTCCCACTACCGCAAGATAGTGAGCGTCCTTCAAGGAGGCCCTACTCTCAGTCCTGCTGGCATCAAGGAGGTGTGCTAGGGAGTGCTACATTGATTTCACACTCATATGAGCAGACTGTTCTAACTGTCGTGGAAAACAGCAGTATAACATAATTATCAAATCTAGCAAAGCAGAAGGGAGTGAAATATCGTTGTGGAGGAGGGTCCATTTATTTTTCAGATTCGAGAGATGGTAGATTAGAACATTAAATGTCTCTCTTTATCTTTCAGGTGAAGGCCCAGATAGCCAACCTTCTCCGAGGTCACACCCACCTGCAGGGGGAATTCTGGGTGTTTTTCAACGAGCTCCACTTACGGCCCCCGTTGCAGTGTCAGACTGAGAACAGAGGCCGTGGTGATGTGACCAACACAAACTCCACTTCCCAGAAGTCATCAGCAGCAAATAAACCTAAGAGATGCCAAGGCACTAAAGCCACACAAGTAAAGGAGAAAGAAGGGGATCGCTACACCCACCCTGAGCCTTCAGTCTGTGCCAAAAACATCTCACTTACACCCAGTGGAGAGAAAGTCATCCTCTGGACCAGGTTAGAGCCACTGTCCTTCTGTTGTATGCTCATTTAAAGGGGCAGTTGCTACATCCATTTTTTGACTTATAAATTCATATGTACCCATTTGATTCTTGAAGACTATAACAAGAGAAATGGCACATGAGCTTAGTTCAACTGTCATCCATCCTCAGAACCCAAAATAGAAGCTTGTTTACGCCAATGTTTGTGAACAAAGTAAATGTAAACAAACACGGAATAGCCTCAAAACATCATTACAACTACTATGTTCTCATGGATTGTCAGTTCTTGCATCCATACCTTTGTCAATGAATTTGAGTGGTTACATTTCTCCAGGCCCATGATTGCTTTGTTTTCGTTGTTTGTAACAGGGAGGCGGACCGTGCCATCTTGACCGCCTGTCAGCAGAAGGGGGCAAATAAAATAACCTTTGAAGCCGTCTCCGCCCAACTTGGCAACAAGACAGCCAATGAGGTGAGAGAGAAGCGTAGCGTCTTTTTATAGAGCGGCTGCAACAGAGTAATAGATCAGACATGGGTCCTTTTCCACTTAGTTATGGCACCACCTCCGTCTACGAAACATTACCTCGTTATGTTGGAAGATCTAACTCTTTAAAAAAATATATACACTTCTCAAAAAAATAAAGCGGACACTAAAATAACACATCCTAGATCTGAATGAATGAATGAATTATTCTTATTAAATACTTTTTTCTTTACATAGTTGAATGTGCTGACAACAAAATCACACAAAAAATGATCAATGGAAATCAAATTTATCAACCCATGGAGGTCTGGATTTGGAGTCACACTCAAAATTAAAGTGGAAAACCACACTACAGGCTGATCCAACTTTGATGTAATGTGCTTAAAACAAGTCAAAATGAGGCTCGGTAGTGTGTGTGGCCTCCACGTGCCTGTATGACCTCCCTACAACGCCTGGGCATGCTCCTGATGAGGTGGCGGATGGTCTCCTGAGGGATCTCCTCCCAGACCTGGACTAAAGCATCCGCCAACTCCTGGACAGTCTGTGGTGCAACGTGGCGTTGGTGGATGGAGCGAGACATGATGTCCCAGATGTGCTCAATTAGATTCAGGTCTGGGGAACGGGCGGGCCAGTCCATAGCATCAATGCCTTCCTCTTGCAGGAACTGCTGACACACTCCAGCCACATGAGGTCTAGCATTGTCTTGCATTAGGAGGAACCCAGGGCCAACCGCACCAGCATATGGTCTCACAAGGGGTCTGAGGATCTCATCTCGGTACCTAATGGCAGTCAGGCTACCTCTGGCGAGCCCATGGAGGGCTGTGCGGCCCCCCAAAGAAATGCCACCCCACACCATGACTGACCCACCGCCAAACCGGTCATGCTGGAGGATGTTGCAGGCAGCAGAACATTCTCCACGGCGTCTCCAGCGTCTGTCACGTGCCAGAGCACAGGGCGCCAGTGGCGAATTTGCCAATCTTGGTGTTCTCTGGCAAATGCCAAACGTCCTGCACGGTGTTGGGCTGTAAGCACAACCCCCACCTGTGGACGTCGGGCCCTCATACCACCCTCATGGAGTCTGTTTCTGACCGTTTGAGCAGACACATGCACATTTGTGGCCTGCTGGAGGTCATTTTGCAGGGCTCTGGCAGTGCTCCTCCTTGCACAAAGGCGGAGGTAGCGGTCCTGCTGCTGGGTTGTTGCCCTCCTACGGCCTCCTCCACGTCTCCTGATGTACTGGCCTGTCTCCTGGTAGCGCCTCCATGCTCTGGACACTACGCTGACAGACACAGCAAACCTTCTTGCCACAGCTCGCATTGATGTGCCATCCTGGATGAGCTGCACTACCTGAGCCACTTGTGTGGGTTGTAGACTCCGTCTCATGCTACCACGAGTGAAAGCACCGCCAGCATTCAAAAGTGACCAAAACATCAGCCAGGAAGCATAGGAACTGAGAAGTGGTCTGTGGTCACCATCTGCAGAACCACTCCTTTATTGGGGGTGTCTTGCTAATTGCCTATAATTTCCACCTGTTGTCTATTCCATTTGCACAACAGCATGTGAAATTTATTGTCAATCAGTGTTGCTTCCTAAGTGGACAGTTTGATTTCACAGAAGTGTGATTGACTTGGAGTTACATTGTGTTGTTTAAGTGTTCCCTTTATTTTTTTGAGCAGTGTATATATTTTTTTATTCCTTTACCGTAACTCTCCTAAATGTGTTCCCTCTAGGTTTGTGCCCGTTTCCAGGATCTCATGCGCCTTTTCCTCTCCTCCACCGAGCGGGTGTACTCCGACGAGGAGGTCAGTGACACAGAGCCAACCAGCAGCAGAGCGCCAGACCCGGACTGAGCAGGACCCAACACCAGTGGAACAGTACCGTAATAACACTTAGTCAGCTGGATTGACAAGACTGCAGTCTAAGCCACAGAAAAGGAGGAGCGCTTGACCAATCTCTAAACTTGGTTGGGACTTGACTGTGCTTCCTCTCTGACTGAACACTACTGAAGGTGCAGAAATATGGGTAAGTCTCCTGTTGATGGTGCAGGGGCTATTAAGACACGCCCAGGACTCGTTTCTGTGCTAGTATGCATAGACGAAGTACAAATGTTCCAAATGTGTTAATATGTTCAGGCCATGAGGTTCCTAGTGTTATGAGGTGCTAAAATGTGAAATAGAATCCCTCTTGAATGTATGAAGGAGAAAAGCGCATAAGATGTACAAGAGTTCTTAGAGCTGTGTCCGGCTACAAGTAATATTGGATGAGCTCCTGAGGGCCTTCCAAATCACAATTAAGAGAAACACATTGCACCGTAAGAATCAGTGTAGACAATAGCACAATCATGTTGAATTAAAGTTTGCTGAAATGTATAAAAGGGATAAAAATGGACAATTGGTTGCCAACTGTAGTGTTTTCATTATGACGTGGATTGACTGATACTGGAGAGTTAGATGCTTTGCTGGTTGCTAGTATGACTGTTTGAATAAAGTGTACATAATTGTTTTATATAATGGACAACCAGACTGTTATTTGCATTCAGTGAACTTTTTATTGCTGTACTATGACACCAACCATTAAGTAGGCCTTATTATGAATGGTTCAAGAGCAGTGTTTTGACTATTTTAAACTAAGTCCAGAACTGACTGAAAAATATGCTTCATTAACATTCATATACTATACAGTAGTTTTATTATCTGTATTATTGTGTTCTGAGAATGAAATGTACTTATTCATGTCACTGAGGGAGAGAGGGTAATGTATAACATTTACATTGTCAGGATCTGTTATTGTTAGCCATCAGGGATCCTATGCGAGGAGAAGAGACACAGTTTGGTACCAATCACCATGACAGCCTTGAATTGGGGAGTGAGCACTTTGGGGTAGAGGTCAGATCAGATGAAGTGCGGAAGAACAGTTATCACTAAGGTTCTGTCTAGCAACAGAGATGCGTTGGCTGTTCAGATGTGTAGGAGGAGACTCGGCCTATGAGAAAGGGTTAAATATCAGTGCTTGTGTGAAATGTCGTTGTCTAATGCAGCTGTCTTGATCCTCTGGGAAGAATTAACTTGGTTTAAGCTTTCATAGTGTGTGAGTTTACTCTGAGGACTAGAACCTAACAATATCCAAAAGATTGTGAGGTCAGCAGTAACTTAAACTATTATATACACAATTGGTACAATGCAATGCAGCAGATGGACTACAGGAGACACACATTTTACTATCACATCTCATATATAATATACTACTCTGTATGCACTGAATATATGCTGATTGACTCTCTAGTCTAACTGACAAAGTGTCAGCTTTGAGCCCATGTAAACTCCAAACGCGGGATGGAGGGGCTCTGTAAACGTGGTTTGGAATGTATGCAGGTGGGTCGCTGTGTCACTGGCGACACTGTAGAAGGCTAGAGTGCCAGCCGGCCAGTCCAGACACACCCCAAATCTTTTTGAGGGAGGAAGTGGAGTGGCTATTTTAATGCTCCTCCCATTGTGACAGAAGTGATTGCCTTCACGATGACAGACCAAGCTAAAGGACTTGTTATTCATCCCGATCATGCTTTCCGAGCCCTCGCCTGTCCTGTTGATTCTTTTTATATGTGGCCCTGACGTCAACGTTCGTCCTGCTCCACTCTATTTCCCAGTAACAGCGTGAAGTCAGATACTCTTTGCCCAGAACTTGGCGACAGTGCTGAAATCTAACTAAGAGATCAAGAGGTTGCAGGTTCTTTACGTTTCGCGTCACCTCTCGGTTCCCCTTTGAGCGTGACAGATGTGGGTGCACTGTTTGGGTCCAGACTGAGCAGACAGGCATCTACAGACAAGTTTGAGGGCAATAAGAAAAATGGCTAGTGTCAGGCTTTGTGTTTGGGTAAACGGAACACAACTGAACCAGTTTAATGACTTTATACAAGAGTGTTCAAATCCTCTTACGTTAATGTTAACATGTGTAAAATGTTTTGTTTGACTACTTGTAGCCCACATTTTATTGTAATTCCTATCTAGCACAGACTTACATTTTCTCAGCCCTGCTTTGTCCCTGCATTCCCCACCATGATCCACTCGGAGAAAATCGAAGGCCCAGTCAGTGATTTAGTGATTCAGATTCAGTCAATATAGTTTGGTACAGAAGCTCAGAAACCCTGAGATGGTAAAAAGATTTTTTTCAGTATCAAGGTTTTGCTCGTTCTTACTGGATCTTCCAGTACAGCAGAGAGCTGCTTCACTCCCGAGTCGCCTGGGTGATTTGTAACTCAGGTCCAGCTCTTTCAGGTGTGAATGGTTGGATCTCAGAGCCGAAGCCAGATAAATACAGCCTTCCTCTGTGATTCTACAGCCAGACAACCTGCAAAGAGACAAAATCAAGAACTTGTCCCCTTCCTAGCATCTGATATGTGTTGGAAAAACATTTCCCTTTAGAGAAATGTCAGATTCTCAGAAAGCGGATTAAACAAAAGAGAAGGGCGCAACTTTGCATTCTGAACTTAAAAAAATAAAAATTACAGAGCAAATCCATCAAGGGGGGGGGAATCAATGAATTTTCTTTTGTAAATCCAGGGAGTTTTAAATGCACAATTTGTGGGTTAGGGGAGTTCTGGGTGAGGGGAAAGTTTGGCCGGCCGGGTTGTCCTTGTCCCATTGTGCTCTAGCGACTCCTTGTGGCGGGCTGGGCGCATGCACGCTGACTTCGGTCGCCAGCTGTACGGTGTTTCCACCGACACATTGGTGCGGCTGGCTTCCGGGTTAAGAAGCAGTGCGGCTTGGCAGGGTCGTGTTTCGGAGGGCGCATGGCTATCGACCCATACGGGAGTTGTAGCAATGGGACAAGACTGTAACTACCAATTGGATATCACACAATTGGGGTACATTAAAAAAAAAAAAAAAAAATAGGATAATGCAGTACAGTTTCACCCTGCCATTTTGCTTAATCAGTATCTATCATTACTAAAATTCTACACTGCAAAGCTGCTTTTACCCCAATCTCTGTACTTCACAATGTATGTCTCTGAGCAGAGCAGAGAGAAGTGCAACTCCTGAGTTTTGCAGGTTGTTGTCTCGTAGTTCCAATTCTTTCAGCTTTGAGTTGGATGAACACAAAACTGTGGCCAAATCTGAACAGCACACACCTGTCATATTACACTCCCTCAGACTACGAGAAAGAGACAAGGTAGAATATTAAGGTTATATCAAACCTGCACAGGCCCAGAAATGCTATAAAGTGAGGCATTGCAAGCTGAGGCAACAATTACTTGTTATAAAATTGACACTACAAAAATGTTTCTACATGGATTTTTGTGCCTTCATTGAACATTTTGACTTGTCTGTATGGTACACACAACAATACTCACTGCAGTATCTCTATATGACAGAGTGGACTCGTCAGTCCAGCACAGAGCAGGTACACTCCACAGTCCCCAAGGTTGTTGTAGCTGATGTCCAGCTCTCTCAGGCATGTGTTTTGAGGCATGAATGCTGATACCAGAGTTTCACAACATCCATATGAAAGGTAACAGCCAGCCAATCTGTAGTAATTAGTTTATTTAGTGTAATGGTACCCTTGCATAAATGTTAGTGAGATGTTGCATATTTATTCAAAACATGTATTGGTACTGCTAGTTCACCCATACTATAAACCCATACGAGTTCACCCATGATAAACTCCACAAATGGGAATATTACTACTAGAATTGTTGAATAAACTGTAACGGCACTTACCCTAGGTTGGCAAGTTTGCAATGTGGACTTCTCAGGCCATTTCCCAGCAATTGAATCTCAGTCACCCAGGTTGTTGTAGCTGAGGTCCAGCTCAATCAGATGGTGACTGGAGAGCTGAGGCCAGAGTTTCTAGGGATTCATGTGTCAGATTACAGCCAGACAATCTATTAGGAAGAGGGAGGGATGTTAGCGATACTGAGGATAATTTATTTACACGTTTCAAAGCAAACAAAATACATTACGATCACCGCTAGTCAGGGAAGTGTGGTCGCAAAATCCAAAAATATGAAGTCAGGATGATGATAAGCAAACATCTCCACTCACGCTAGTTTCTCTAGCCTACATTGTTGGCACAGAAGTCCATTGAGGAACCACGCTCCAGATTCCTCCAAATCGTTGAAGTCTAGTTCCCAAAGTGCACAGCTCTGTCCAGCAGCACACGACTTCTTAATCTCTGACCTCCCAACGTTATTGTACCTGAGGCTCAGCTTTGTTAGCTCTCCCGTTGGCAGATCCACGGCTGAGGCCAGAGTCTCACAAGATTCTCTGGATATATTACAGCCAGCAAGCCTGTTTGGTAGAATAAAGCAATAATTATTCCCAAACTTAATTTAGCTTTTCATGTTATGTTTTATTCCCCACTGAAAATGTTTGGTACATATTCAGTCAATCTGGTCCAGACATCGCCACTTACCTTAGTGTTTGCAGTGAGGGCGAACTAGTCCATCACAGATCAGCTGTATTCCTGAATCACCCACATTGTAGCTCAAATCCACCTCTCAAGTTTGAGTGCCCAGACATTAAAGCAAAGGCCACAACTTCAAATGATTTATCTGTGAGCTTGCAGCCAGCAAATCTTAAGAAATTAAGAGGTTTATATATCAATATAAACTTTGTTACAGGATGTTAAAACTGTACTTGTCAATTTTCTACACATTGCTAGAAAAAAAACAATCACACCTTCCACATGGTTAATCATGATGTCATGAATAGTGTGCAATAGATTAAATATTTCATACCACCATAGTGTAGAGGCAGTAGCACCATGTTTAATACTATTGGTCTTTTTTATTGGCAACAACTGTAAATTCTTATGGCTGTGTATTATAAATGACTCACGCCAGTTTCTCCAGTTTGCAGTGTGGACTCATCAGTCCAGTATCAAGACACAGAACTCCTGGGTCTCCCATGTCGTTGTAGCTGAGGTCCAGCTCTCGCAGGTCTGAGTCGGGTGACTGGAGAGCTGAGCCCAGAGTTTCACAGCACTCCTCATTAAGATGACAGTTGTCCAGGCTAAACACATGGGTGACAGGAGTACATTAATGGCTATGAATTTGAATCGTTGGAGCACGATTTAAGGCAATACAATGTCTTCATCCCTTGCAGCAGTACTCGCCTGGCACTCCTGACGTTCTTCAGGACAGGTATCAGCCGCTGTTGACCGGCTGCTGAGGTATTGTAACTCTTCAGGTCAAACTCATCCATCCTCTCCTCTGACATCAGCAGCACATAGGCTAGGGCTGAGCATTGGTGTGGCTCCAACTCCTTGTCTGAAAGAGGGAAATGCTGTAAATTAAGAGGACAGAATGCATTTTGAAAGATGAGACGTTGAGGATTCTAATAAATACCGCTTTGATGTCATACAAGCAAGCCAAACAAAAGTACACTTCACATTTCCATATCATAAAACTAATTTCATATACAGTGTCAACGTTTTTGAATAGTATGTTTTATGTACAGTTACAGAAGGGCACGTTTGTCTATTGTGAAGAACATTTGCTGCAGAACAAACACCTGAATGTGCTCATGACTCCTTTCTTTGCCCACCAAAATTAAACGGTTTGGTCAGAATTGCCTTGTGAAAGCCTAACACTGTAAGATCGTATTTTATAAATTACCTAGTTATGTTGGCAATAGAACAAGCTTTCAAATTATGCCCACCTGACCCAGATTGCGATTTATTTTTGTAATGGTTGGGGATGCAGAGTTAAATTCCAAACAAAATAACAAGTGTGCATGCTCTTGTTCAACGGCACTGCTATGATAGCTGAATTGTGACCATGCTTATGCATTCACTATTTCTTCTATAAGAAACATTTCAGTTTAGCGCTATCCATATAGGCCAATGAAGGACTATTCGCATGTGGAAAATGTAAGCAATACAACACATCACCACAGTATCTAATGCTGCATACACTGACTCGGAATAATACTATGTGAAAGTAGCGAAAGTAAAGTACATGTCAAAAGTTGACTCTTTTTTTTAGAATCACACTCGGGTGAATATTGAGAATCGGTTCAGATACTGTACTTGTCTGTCGCGTTAATGTGCTTGTTAAATAATACTTGTGAGTTGTAGACATGTTTTCTAATGTTATCAGAGTTGTTTAAAAGCATATTCATCTAATACTAAAGTAGAATGGGGTAAGTCCAAAACAGTTCATATACACACCACTTCACTTTCACAAACTACAGCTGTAATAGCTAGCTACATCAACAACATCTTCAGACCCCACCACTCACGCATCACAAACTACAACAGGAGTGTATCATTTAAAATGTAGACCTATCCTATTTACATTCAACAAATCCAACAAGATCTATATGAACAACACCATTCCTAATACCACGTAATGGAACAAATGTTTAGTTTTTTTACAATGTGCATAGTTAATCAATGTGTGGCACTTGTCTTCCGTAATCAATATGTATAGATTCATCCATGGTTAGATGGTTTCATGAACTCCTTTTAAAGGCTTTAATGAAGTTGTAACAATGTCTTCAACAAGGCCCGTTACTAGTTTTTGTCTGTTTAGGTGTCAGATGTTGTTATCATTATGAGCTATGCAGCGGTATACAGTATTCTTATTTAAACAAATGGTTTATTTTGGTAGGAGGTACTATAACCATTTTAATGTAAGAACATCTATACATTTTCAGTTACATTATGTAGAACTAGAGTTTAGGAAAACAGCAATCATAACATGTATGTGTCGGTTGTTTTGCTCTAGGATGCCCACAGGCCTCACAAGACTCGTCTGAAGGTTCCTTGGTATCAGTTGAAAAAAATGTATGGAAGTATACACTACAGTACATGACCAAAACTATGTTGACACCTGCTCATTGAACATGTCATTCCAAAATCATGGGTATTAATATGGAGTTGGTCCCCCCATAACAGCTTCCACTCTTCTGGGAAGGCTTTCCACTAGATGTTGGAACATTTCTGCGGGGACTTGCTTCCATTTAGCCACAACAGCATTAGTGAAGTCGGGCACTCATGTTGGGCGATTAGGCCTGGCTTGCAGTAGGCGTTCCAATTCATCCCAAAGGTGTTTGATTGCGTTGAGGTCAGGGCTCTGTGCAGGACCATAGCTACATCCATGAAAAACAGCCCCAGACCATTACTCCTCCTCCATCAAACTTTAAAGTTGCCACTATGCATTTGGCAGGTAGTGTTCTCCTGGCATCTGCCAAACTCAGATTCGTCAGTCGGACTGCCAGAAGTTGAAGCATGATTCATCACCCAGAGAACGCGTTTCCACTGCTCCAGAGTACAATGGCGGCGAGCTTTACGCCACTTCAGCCGATGCTTGGCATTGCGCATGGTGATCTTAGGCTTGCGTGCGGCTGCCCGGCCATGGAAACGCAGTTCATGAAGCTCCCGACGAAATGTTATTGTGCTGATGTTGCTTCCAGAGGCAGTTTGGAACTCAGTACTGAGTGTTGCAAACAAGGACGGACATTTTTTTACGCGCTACAGCACTCGGCACATGGTCAACAATGATGGCGCGGACTTCATTAGGCTTCTTTAGACACAACAGTTCCCTGCCATCTGCCTCCCTCTCTCTGATGCCCACCTCTTTGACTGGGCCCATGCCTACCTCTGACGCGGCCTATGCCCATCTATTTGACCTCTGATGGGGCCCATGCCCACCTCTAACCTCTGATGGGGCCCATGCCCACCTCTAACCTCTGATGGGGCCCATGCCCACCTCTAACCTCTGATGGGGCCCATGCCCACCTCTAACCTCTGATGGGGCCCATGCCCACCTCTAACCTCTGATGGGGCCCATGCCCACCTCTAACCTCTGATGGGGCCCATGCCCACCTCTAACCTCTGATGGGGCCCATGCCCACCTCTAACCTCTGATGGGGCCCATGCCCACCTCTAACCTCTGATGGGGCCCATGCCCACCTCTAACCTCTGATGGGGCCCATGCCCACCTCTAACCTCTGATGGGGCCCATGCCCACCTCTAACCTCTGATGGGGCCCATGCCCACCTCTCTGACGGTCCCTTGTCCACGAGCTCCTCTCCCTTGCTGTCTATCCTGCTCCATGTTGAAAGAAATTGCAAATGTTCACACACACCCTTTTTATATGGTGACCAATTGTGGTGACCACTATGTGAAATCAATTAGCAATAACCGTTATCATGTATCATACCTATAACTTAGATGTTTATACTTTACAAACACATTTTATTTATTTAGTTCTCAATATCCATATAGTAGACAAACTAGTTTCAAATCTATAGGTTTACCAAACGGTTAAGTAATTAACCATTAAAAGCAGTTGGATTAAGTGATGGTCAAATGTATTTAGGAGATAATCATATGAATACGTATTGTGAGCATTGCATTGTGAAAGAGAATGACTTTATATGAAAGGTATTTCTAGATGAAACACTGATCAGGTTTGGTGAAAAAGTAACTGATTTTGTGTGTAATTAGTCAATTGAAAATGTGCTTAACGTTTTGAAAAAAACTGCCTTTTTTGATGATCTGTATTGAGTTTGGTACTAAGAGTTGTGAAATTTTACCACATATTTGTGAAAATAGTACCAAAGCGTTTAAAAAAAACTAAAAACAATTTCCTGATCTTTTTTACTGTATACTGTATCTCTCAGATATAGAACAGATACTTCAGAAAATACTAACCAATCACATAAACCCCCACCATGTCACCATAGGCCCCAGTACAATATCCCCTTGATCACCCCACCAAAACCTTTCACAACATGTCTGCACACAGAAATTAGGACCCCTCACATCCACGATACTGTAATCAGAACAGTGGGTGTGATGTTTACATACAACATGCCCCAGCCACTCAAGAAAATGGGTGTGATATTTACATCCTAGGAGGAAGTCCCCACTCATCAATCAACAAGGTGTGTAAAACTGTTTGAAAGAAGCCTGCCTACAATTACTAATAATTATATAATTTTAATAATATAGAGTCCTCCCCTGATATCAGTTTGTCATTGGAGGGAATGCTCAAAGTCCTTGTATATCTTTAGTAATTGGTGATTTTTACGGTGGTAACACTAATGACATAAAACTAAGGGAAACATATTTGTAAAAATATATATATTTTAATAACCTTTGTTTTTATTGATCTATGCAATACATGAAATAATTTTGTTTACTTTCTAGCATTCAAAATAATAGATCTCTTAATCCCCAAAACATGTCACTACAACTCTACTCATCACTAGCTTTGTATGAACCATCCTGATCTCACAAGATTACTTTGTTTCTCTACACAGATATAGAATGTAAGCTTGTTCAAAGATAACTCATCACTACTGGGACAAGCCAATTTGCTTATAAAATAAAGTTTTGCAGTATAAAGACCTTGCATGATGTTTTATCACTGATAAAGGGAAAGGGGGATACCTAGTCAGTTGTACAGCTGAATGTATTCAACTGAAATGTGTCTTCCCAAAGAAGACACGTACAATATAAAATAAAATAAACATGTATGAGGTGTAACTATTTGTAATTGTATGGTTTTTTATGGTTGCGAGTGACACAAATGCCACCGCAATTCAAGAACGACCCACCTAGCAATTAATATCTTAGAGCTGATGACTTGAGTAAGATTCATTGTGTTGTCCCCCGGCTCTCACCCCCAGAGACAGTGACTATATTTAGGAGTTCAGGATGGGTTAGCCTGGTGAACACACACAACACACATGAACCTGTTTTGACTGGTTACTGTGAATTGGCAAGCAGACATTTCACAGAAAAGGTGTCTCTATTGGGGGAAAAAACTATTTTCATTACAAAATGTATTGTTATATTTTTTATAAATTACTGTGGTGAAACAATTTTGTATATGCATACAATTAGATCATCACTCTGAAAATCAATAAAAGCAGTGTTTTTCATGTCACTGCATTCGATATGCTATAGTGCAGGGCTCTCCAACTCTATTCCTGGAGAGCTACTGTCCTGTAGATTTTCGCTCCAACCCTAATCTAGCACAACTGATTTTAATAATTAGCTGCTTGATAAACTGAATCAGGTCAGTTACAACTGGGGTTGGAGCGAAAACCTACAGGAGGGTAGCTCTCCAGGAACAGGGTTGGAGAGCCCTGCTATAGTGTAATACCCTGATATGTCCTATATGAATTCCTTTAAAGCGTATAACAGTTTTCTAAAAACTTCCTGAAGATGAAATAATATGTATAAAGAGCACAAACCTCAGACAAACTTTTCAGATGTTTTCTCCAACACTGCTGCATCTGTCTGTTCCTCTGCCTCTACGCCTCATAACAGGAATCTGAAGTTTCGTTTTAAAATATAGAGGGGAGCTTGGGTACATACAGTTCCTTGTTATGGAAAATTACCTAATAGCCAGACTGCATCTGAAATGCAACCAGTTTGGATGACAAATTAAGATAATGTCACACCCTGATCAGTTTCACCTGTCTTTTGTGATTGTCTCCACCTCTTCCAGGTGTCGCCCATCTTCCCCATTATCCCCTGTGTATTTATTTATACCTGTGTTCTCTGTTTGTCTGTTTGTCTGGGCATTGGACATTTTGCTGGAGCAATTCCGTGGGTTGTTTGGGAGGCAGCCTACCACGGTGGTAACCCCTCAGTAACCCAGCTGCTAGCAGCGCCATCTCATTGGTTACTCCACCTTCTCGGGAGCCCTGCTTACCCCCCCTTCCCGGAACGCTTCAATGGAGAGCCGAGCACCTGTTGGGCGTTTCTAGCTCAGTGTGCCCTCCTCCTTCCCCTCAGACTATCTTGGAGTGATCCATCTCATCACGCTGATGTCCGGGAGGGCTCTCACCTGGGCTACTGCTGTATGGGAACAACAGCCGGCCATATGCATTAGTCTGGAAAGGTTTTTTGTGTCCCTTTCTCTGGGAGAGAAGCTGCCCAGAAGCTAATTCAGCTTCGGCAGGACTCCCGCAGCGTGGCAGACTATGCGGTTGATTTCCGCACGTTACCATCGGAGAGTGCTTGGAACCAGGAAGCACTGTTCGATATGTTCTCGCACAGCGTCTCAGAGGTGGTCATGGTCGAGTTTGCAGCTCGGGAGTTACCTACGACTCTCAATTCCCTCATCGCTTTGACTATCCGCATCAATGAGCGACTACGGGAACGACGGAGGGAGAGGAAATTTGACTTTGCTTGTACGTCCAGGGATTTCACTTTGCTTCCAAGTCATCCCGGAAGTCCCTGACGATCCCGTTGCCGAGAGAACCCAAGGCTTCCCGACCTTCCCGAGAGTCGCCGAAGACTGGGTCACCGCTTCCCAAGCCTATTCAACTAGGTAGAGCTGGGCTGTCGCCAGCGGAACGGCAATACAGGATCAACATGAAGAGTTGTCTGTATTGCGGGACTCTTGGTAATTCTGTGTCCTCTTGTCCTTTTAAAAAGACCAGGCTCACTGGTAGGAGCGAGTACTCTGGTGGGCCATATGGAGAACTTTCATTCTTCCCTTGCTCCCACCCCTTTTCATGCCATTCTACTGTGGGGAAACCAGTCTAAATCTCTCCGGGTCCTCATTAACTCTGGCTTCCGAGCTGAACATCCCCACTCAGCCCCTCTCCACTCCCATGGATGTTAGAGCGCTGGGCGAGCGCTCTATAGGCCGGGTCACTCATATTACCACTCCATCAACCTACGGGTGTCAGGGAATCACAGCGAGACTTTTCAATTCCTGCTCATCAAGTCTCCTCAGATTCCTGTGGTTTTGGGATTCTGCTGGCTCCAGCGACACAATCCCCTCATCAACTGGTCTACTGGTGCCATCATGGGCTGGAGTCCATTCTGCCACGTCCAGTGTCTGAAGTCAGCGAAACTTGCCCCAGGACGTCATCCTGGGGGCTCGGAAGGTGCCCGGGTCCTCATTGCCATTCCCGTGGAATACCAGGACCTTTGGGAGGTGTTCAACAAGGCCTAGGCCACTTCGCTTCCGCCGCACCGACTATATGATTGTGGGATTGACGGACAAGGACAAGGCATTGCGCCCATGCATCAACTACCGGGGACTCAATGGCATAACGGTGAAGAACCGCTACCACTCAACTCCTCGGCCTTTGAGCCGCTCCAGGGGGCCACCGTGTTTTCCAAGCTGGATCTACGGAACGCCTACCACCTGGTGCGGATGCAGGAGGTGATGAGTGGAAGACTGCCTTCAACGCGGCCACTACGAGTATTTGGTCATGCCATTTGGCCTCACCAACGCCCTTGCTGTGTTCCAGGCTCTGGTAAATGATGTTCTCCGCGACATGTTGAACCGGTTCCTCTACATTCAGGTAACCGGATGTTTGTGCCTGACGCGGTCCACTTCACGGTCCTCCATACTGGCCTGCCACCCGGGCTCCTGCCGGACCCTGGCTTTTGTGCGTCAATGCTTTTGGCAGCCCACCATGGTCCCTGACGTCTTCACATTCGTCGACTCTTGCACGGTGTGCGCACAAAACAAGACTTCTCGACAAGCTCCGGCTGGTCTCCTCCAACCTCTGCCTGTCCCTCACCGTCCCTGGTCCCACATCTCCCTGGACTTTGTCACGGGTCTTCTCCCATCTGATGGCAACACCGCCATCCTGACTGTGGTGGATCGGTTTTCCAAGGCCGTCCACTTCATTCCTCTCCCCAAACTACTCTCTGCCAAGGAGACGGCCCAGCTCATGGTGCATCACGTCTTCCGGATCCATGGACTCCCGGTCGACATGGTCTCTGATCGGGGCCCTCAGTTCTTGTCTCGGTTCTGGAATGTGTTCTGCACCCTCATTGGATCGTCCGCCAGCCTGTCCTCCGGATTCCATCCCCAGTCCAACGGCCAGTCGGAGCGAGCCAACCAGGATCTGGAGACTACTCTGTGCTGCCTGGTCTCCGCCAACCCCACCACCTGGAGCCAGCAGCTGGTGTGGGTTGAAAATGCCCGCAACACGCTTCCCTGCCACGGGTCTAGCTCCTTTTGAGTGTTGCCTGGGGTATCAGCCCCCGCTCTTCCCTAAGCAGGAAGAGGTCGGCATATTTTCTGCCCAGATGTTTGTCCGCCGCTGTCGTCGTACCTGGAGGAGAGCCCGGTCTGCCCTCCTTAAGACCACCTCCAGTTATTGACGACAGGCGGATCGCCAGTATTGTCTCGTGCAGAAGGTATGGCTGTCCACCCGGGATCCGCCCCTCCGGGTGGGATCCCGCAAACTCTCCCCCCGTTTCCCATCTCCAAAATCACTAGCCCCTCTGCTGTTCGTCTTCTGTTGCCCCAGACCCTTTGTATACATCTTTCCTTTCATGTGTCCAGAGTTAAACCCATGTCTCACAGCCCTTTGTCTCCTGTTTCACCTGTCTCTTCACTCCAGACTAGGTGTAATTTGAGTCTGGGGAAACTGGCCTAATCATATTCATAACATTTAATCAAAAGCTGTATGTTTGGAATGTAGGATGTGCATATGCTTGTGTAAGCCTAACATGTGCAATGTTATTAACCACATTTTTCAGAATAGATTTTCCTAGATTTTTTTTCTTCTATATTTTATAGTGAAATAATTATTTGTTTGATATTTGAACGTGATATTTCCATGGCCATTGTCATATACCATCTGTTTTGAGATCGGTATCTCCCCTCAAAAGTCACAAGTGTAGCATTTCTCCCCAAAATGATATGGGATTATACCCCGGACACCTCTCTGAAGAAAGCAAATGCCTTGATGATTAGCTACTGTCCTGTATGGTAGGCTAGGGATGTACAATGATTGACGTCGAAGTGGACCAATGTACTACTTACATCGCATCAACGTATGTCCTCCTCGACCAATGACAAGGTCAGTTTCCGGCATATTCTGTTTATATCCCACCTCTCAATTGTCTACTCTATCGCGTTTTTCGGGAGAGGAGCCGGCAGGTGACAGTGAGGGTCTTCATTACAGCATAGGTGCCGTTTTATGTTTCTGTATTTCATTTGAATATTTTGTTCACTTGAAGTATTTAGAAATATGGCTTCCTTTTTATCGGTCATCCCTCCTTTCTTGTTATCGGTTCTCATATTTTCTGGAGCGGTAGTCGCACGGGGTGATGTGCTCGAGTTAGGGGACGCAGATTTCGATTACCTGGCAGCGGAGCACGAGACCATGCTAGTGAAATTCTACGCTCCGTGGTGAGAGAAAATACAAATGAAACATTATTTTATGTCCATCCATTGTAATTTCTACACATGTAATGTCATGTTAGGCAAATATGTAAGTATAGTGACTGTTATCGGCTAGGCAACTGTCCAAGATATGTTCTGGTAGTCAGCCATCAGCTAATGTTAGCTAGCTATAGTAGTTATATTCTCAGTATCGGCAATCATCTGCCAAACTGAAGGCAACTAGCTAGCAGGTGGCCATATTTGCAAACAGTATTTGAGCAGTGGCCGTGGGTGGGTAAAATCACTGGGAAGTCAAGCCCCCCCCCCCCCCAAATTACAACCTGGTGTGACAATTGCGTTGTTTGCTCAATAAACCTTGTTAATTCCGAGACGAGAAGACACAGTGGCAGAATAAATTCAACCACACCTTTTGTTTTTATCACAAAACCGGATAGCAACCGCTGTCCAGTGAAGTCCGCAAAGCATATTGCATGTAGAGTATCATACAGTTATATGGCCTACAGCATGGTCAAACAAGTTAATGTTTCCGACATTTTCGGACCACCAAACAACTAACGTTATTGATTTAGAACCACAACAGAGTTACCGCAAGTCGCAAAGAAAACAGGAGCTGCCCCCACTATTAGAGCGCCATTTCAACTTCAACAAATCATCTCTGCTTAGTCTAATACAGTTTCATCTAAAATATACCAAAAACTATTTAGTCTCTATTCAACATTAGCTAAATGTGATGTGGCTGTCCATGGTTCTGATTTCTGTGTGTGTGCGTTCGATTTGTAGAGATCTGCTAATGCCATCCTCCTTTTTCATGTTGGCTAAACGTGATCACTCTGTCATACAGTACACACTTATTTTTTGTTTTCCTACTAGGCTACCTGTCTAAAATGCTTGCTCGCTAGCCTAACTTCCATTCATGGGCAACGTTAGCTAGCCTAGCTAACATTAACCTTCTACATCTAGCTATATTGAACTTTCATCCTCTCCGGCCAGGGGCACAACAATGTATGAATGAATGGTTGGATCAGAATCACCATTATAATCATTGGCCAGTACAGAGAATTAAGTAAAACCAAAAGTCCAAATCCCTATCTCCATCCATAGCTAATTTAGAAAAATTGCCAATTTTAACTAGCTGGCTAGCTAGCCACCAGAGGACAACAACACAACGATATGCAGCAGTTAGTTTTTTTTTGTGCCAGGAACATCCACAGTTGAGCTAGCTCAGTTTAGCTCAATGCTGATTGGCAAATTTTTCATACTTTTTTTGTCAAGGGAGGCCAGATGCTCTATGGCTTCTGTCCTTGTTCCTTGTCAATCATTGGCTCATTGGTGAAATTAGGATTATGACAATATCTTTAATTAAATCATTCAAAACCTGTATTAATGCAATTGCAGACAGAAGTTGACAACAGGAACATAACGCAGGTTTCCGAGTAAGTTCTGCATCAAAGAAAAGGTCCCATGTTATTTTATTAAACCCGAAGTCCAGCGCTAGTGATGTCACTGCCTACGTCATTATCTTTTTCTCATGAGACCAAAACCATGCCTACTCAACACTAAAACTCTTATTTATGTAGCTATCTAAAAGCTTAGCAGTAAATGTCCAAGTTGATTCATAGTGGAATGTCTGATTAATCTCTTACACTCCCCTGCAGAGTTCTGTCTTCACAGTCACACATTTCTCAGAGGGGTTTCTTTATAAAAGGCAAAGACCAGAAAACAACTGTGGAACAATACTAAACCTCTATAATGAATATATATTGTTAATCTGTAGTCTAGGACCCTATAAATGTAAGGAGGGCGGGGTC
Organism: Salvelinus alpinus; assembly: GCF_045679555.1. Classification (NCBI taxonomy): domain Eukaryota; kingdom Metazoa; phylum Chordata; class Actinopteri; order Salmoniformes; family Salmonidae; genus Salvelinus; species Salvelinus alpinus. The sequence continues at coordinate 36,990,496 of NC_092114.1, forward strand.
TTATAACCCCTCCCCTTCTATTAACACAACATAAGCATAATCAATTATTATAATACATCAAACATTTGGTACAGCCCCTATCATGCCCCCTATGTGAACCTCTAACACTTCCCTTGCCTTTAATGCTACAGGCGGCAACAATGTCATACTCGTTTGGACCAGACATAATCAGATGGCCTACACATAGAGAGACAGAGTGGTGCTGTTTCAATCGCTCGGATGCTTTCTCCTGTGAGATACATTCAGCCTCTTGAAAATTATGAAACACAGAGAGACGATAGATAAATGATTTTAAGTTTTTAAACATTTTTCTTGGTACATTTTGTGGGGGGAAGCCTGGCTTCCCTTGGCATCCATGAATACACGTCACTGTATTTGAGGCTGAGCTATTGATATTATTCTTCAAAATTGGCTTACCTTGGTCAGTATGATTTCTTTTAAACCCCAATTTGCTTATGCCTTTTACAGGTATAACACATTTCTACCCACACAACTATGTTATCAATTGCATTGCCTGTTCCTTGATTCTGATTCTGTTTCTTGCGTTATATCTACCCTAATCTGCTGTATGTTTATTTGCTCTTCAGGTGTGGACATTGTAAGAAACTAGCCCCAGATTTTGAGACCGCAGCCACTCGACTGAAGGGGACAGTTCCACTTGCTAAGGTACTTATGAATGCATAACAAAATGACCAGGTGTTTGAACTCTTGCCGTCATCCAGGGTTTACACAATGTTAATTGGTAGTTGCATGGCCCACTCTCACTGCACCGGCATAGCGTAAACTTTGTTAACAGAATGACAGCACAAACCGTCATTCTGTTACCAAATTTGCATCTGACCTGTTCTTCAAGTGTTTTTGTAGGGGCTCCCGAGTGGCGCAGTGGTCCACTAGAGATTCTGGGTTCGAGCCCAGGCTCTGTCGCAGCCGGCCTTAACCGGAAGGCCCATGGGGCGGCGCACAATTGGCCCAGCGTCGTCCGGGTTAGGGAGGGTTTGGCCGGCAGGGATAATCTTGTCTCATCGCGCACTAGCGACTCCTGTGGCGGGCCGGGCGCAGTGCACGCTGACACGGTCGCCAGGTGTACGGTGTTTCCTCCAACACATTGGTGCGGCTGGCTTCCGGGTTGGATGGGCATTGTGTCAAGAAGCAGTGCAGCTTGGTTGGGTTGTGTTTCGGAGGACGCATGGCTCTCGACCTTCGCCTCTCCCTAGTCCGTATGGGAGTTGCAGCGATGAGACAAGACTGTAACAATTGGATACCACAAATTTGGGGCGAAAAAAGGGGTGAAGAATAACGTGTTTTTGTAAAATTTTCTATGGAAATTGTTAAGTGTACCTTGTGCATAGAGTTGTATGGTTTAACTTCGCAAATAATTGTTTTTTGTTTGGCATACATTTTCAAGTAAAAACTCTGAGTCTCAGCATCACTGTGGAATTGTCCATAACCCAGGGGATATGTATCACGTTGTATAAATGATTGGAGACAGGCACAGGAATACGTAATAGGGGGTTTTAATACTCCACCCAACAATACAACATGCCATGAAAAGGCACGGGGACGAAGCCCAAAACAAACACATATACAAAACACAGGGATGTAACCCCCAAAAAAGAGCGAGGTTAAACCTCAAATACATGGGACGAGACCTGTAATAACAAGACACGTAATACACGCGGCATGAAAGCCGAAACAACAAAGCACAGGTACTGTCGTGGAAATATTCAGTCAATAATATTTCTCAAATACCGGAGCCTGTGAGTTCAATTAGACTTTATTACAAAGTAATATAAGCCGAGCTTGTTCATGAAGTAACTCCCTTTCCAGCCTTGGCACACACTTTTTATACAGGTTTCATCCTTACGCCACACACACAGTAACTCCTCTTTATGTTAATGATTCCTCCCCTCTGGCATTTAGCCACCATTATCTTTTTGCCTTGCACAAATTTTAGTTTGGTTTCATATTAGGGCATAGAAACATGAGAGCCATAGCAATGGTACAAAAATAAACAGACATGCCCACTCCCCAGACAGTTGCATGTCTAATGGTGCCTAATGACCTAGACACACATTTAGAGTACACTTATCCTGCTGACTACTACGAAATGTGTAATGGGCACATATGTACTGGAAAATATCCAATAGTACTCACAAGACCAACGGACATGGGAACAATAACTGACCAAGACAATGGTGAACAAAGGGCACAATTATACAATTACTAACCAGGGGAAATGGAGCTAGGTGTGCGTAATGAGACAGTTCAGTGACGCCTAGGCCGGTGACGTACAGTAAACCTCCGGAACCGGTGCATGGAATCAGCAACAGTACGGGGGGGATCCGTGACAATATGAGGTGAAACGGCTAATGTACTTTATGTTAGGGTTGGGTGATATGGCCTGAAAATCACATCAACACTTTTTTTTCAAAATTATGGACAATTCATGATATACAGTGTCTTCGGAAAGTATTCAGACCTCTTGATTTATTTTCTCCACATTTTTGTTACATTACAGCCTTATTCTAAAATTCTATTGTTTTTTTCCATCAATCTACACACAATACCCCATAATGACAAAGCAAAAACTGTTTTTTAGAAATGTTAGCTAATTTGTAAAAATAAAATAAAATAAAATGGATATATCACATTTTACATAAGTGTTCAGACCCTTTACTCAGTACTTTGTTGAAGCATTTTTGGCAGCGATTACAGCATTAAGTCATCTTTGGTATGGCGCTACAAACTTGGCACACCTGTATTTGGGGAGTTTCTCCCATTCTTCGCTGCAGATCCTCTCAAGCACTGTCAGGTTGGATGGGAAGCATTGCTGCACAGCTATTTTCAGGTCTCTCCAGAGATGTCCGATCGGGTTCAAGTCTGGGCTCTGGCTGGGCCACTCAAAGACACTCCTGCATTGTCTTGGCTGTGTGCTTAGGGTCGTTGTCCTGTTGGAAGGTGAACCTTCGCCCCAGTCTGAGGTCCTGAGTGCTCTGGAGCAGGTTTTCATCAAGGATCTCTCTGTACTTTGCTCTGTTCATCTTTTCCTTGATCCTGACTAGTTTCCCAGTCCCTACCGCTGAAAAACATCCCTACAGCATGATGCTGCCACCACCATGCTTCACCGTAGGGATGGTGCCAGGTTTCCTCCAGACGTGACGCTTGGCATTCAGGCCAAAGAGTTCCATCTTGGTTTCATTAGACCAGAGAATCTTGTTTCTTATGGTCTGAGAGTTTTTGGGCCTTTTGAAAAATTCCAAGCAGGCTGTCATGTGTATTTTACTGAGTGGCTTCCGTCTGGCCACTCTACCATAAAGGCCTAATTGGTGGATTGCTGCAGAGATGGTTGTCCTTCTGGAAGGTTCTCCCATCTCCACTGAGGAACTCTAGAGCTCTTTCAAAGTGACCATCGTGTTCTTGGTGGTTCCAAGCTTGGTGTCTTGGTGGTTCCTAACTTCTTCCATTTAAGAATGATGGAGGCCACTGTGTTCTTGGGGACCTTCAATGCTGCAGAAATGTTTTGGTACCCTTCCCCAGATCTGTGCCTCGACACAATCCTGTCTCGGAGCTCTACAGACAATTCCTTCGACTGGCTTGGTTTTTGCTCTGAGATGCACTGTCAACTGTGGGACCTAATATAGACAGGTGTGTGCCTTTCCAAATCATGTCCAATCAATTGAATTTACCACAGGTGGACTCCAATCAAGTTGTAGAAACATGTCATGGATGATCAATGGAAACAGGATGCACTCAATTTCATGTCTCATAGCAAAGGGTCTGAATACTTATCTAAATAAGGTATTTCTACCAACCTGTTTTTGCTTTGTCATTATGGGGTATTGTGTGTAGATTAAGGTTTTTTTATTTAATCAATTTTAGAATAAGGCTGTAACATAACAAAATGTGGAAAAGGTCAAGGGGTCTGAATACTTTCTGAAATGCAGTGTAAAATCAAGAGTGCATTCAGAAAGTCAGCAATAATCAAATGAATTGTGAAGTTATACCTAGGCTAATTATAAGCCTTACACAACCATAATACCCACTAATCATTTAATTAGTCTATCAAAATAGTTTAACCTGCTTTTTTCTTTTTTCCCCTGTTTTTTTTCTCACTGATCTGCCTTTCAAGTCTCTATGAAAATGCAATTTTTTGGTTACAAGTTTAACTAGAACCATGCATAATGCACGTTCACTACTGATGGGTTCTGACTTGTGGGTTCTGACTTATTCATGTCACTGAGGGAGAGAGGGGAATGTATAACATTTACACTCTGTCAGGATATGTTATTGTTAGTCATAAGTGATCTTATGGGAGGAGAAGAGAGAGTCTGGTACAGGTCAACATGACAGCCGTGAGTTGGGGGAGGAGTGAGGAATTTGGGCAGAGGTCAGGTTAGATGAAGTGAGGAAGAACATATATCACTAATCTTTTGGATAGCAACAGAGGTGTATTGGCTGTTCAGATGTGTACGGAGGGCTCAGCATAGGAGAAAGGGTTAAATACCAGTGCTTCTGTGAATATGTTCTTTGTCTTATGCAGCTGTATGACCCAGTGGGTGAATAAACTTGGTTTAAGATTTACTAAGCCTCCGTGAGTGGTTTACTCTGTTTATTTAGAACCTAACACTTTTAATGACTAACTTCTTGTAGCAGGCATTAGGCTTCAGAAAATTCACACAGGTCTCATCAACAATATCTCAAGCCCACGTGCTAGTGACTAGCCAGCTAATCTTTAGATTTCAAGTCTAGCCAACTTGGATCTATTTGCTAGCTAACAAGGTTGAACACCCTTCTGTCTGCCTCCAACTGTTGAAACGCATTTTAGCCTGTCCACTTTGTTCAGATGTTGAAATCAAGTGGCCTACCTTATTTCTCAGATTGAGAACGAGTTGTCAATTCCTTATATAATTGTGTGTTATGCTATGAAACATATTTAAAACACAGACTAGACAGCTAGTATAACAGTCTTTGGCAAAAATGCTGCTAGCGTTACGTGTGTACCCCCATTGTCGCGCACAACAAACTGAGCATTCATTTTCCAGAATCAACGTTCATTGATACACTCGTTTTAGTAATGTCTGCTCTGTGTGCAATTTGAGTGTTGAGACATAAAAAGGGAATCGTTAGAGAAGTTGACTTCTCTATTACAGTAACGTCTCAATGTGTTTTAGTGTCCATATGACCCATTCTGTTGGACCAAAACTGAAATGCAAATAGCGAGTTGAAAGCGCTTGACATAGAAGATGTGATCTCTCAACTTTGTTGGCGTGAGAGGCAGGGGGAGGGGCTTGGTGTGTGTGTGTAAACCATAGAGGAAGAGGCGAAGCGATAGGTTTCACTCTCGATAAAATATGTCCAAAATAAGGCCAATGCGTTTCCATGGGCTTATTTTGGACCTAAGCTTGTCGCCTGCCTTCCCGTCTTTGGGACAACTACTCCCATTGTTAGGGCGGAGACATGCATCTTGTCATTATATACTGATCTCTGGTGTAAATGGGAAGGTTCACACAGTACAGAGGGGCGAAGGAGACGAGACCAAAAATACAACATGAGAACAAGCGGACATAAACACTCAGAATTTTTTTTAAATAAATTGATTCTTGCAATACAGGCATTTGGAAAATCGTGCAAAAACATAAATTATAATTAATCGATATTGCTCAGCCCTACTTTATATTGCCTCTAGCATCTCCATTTCATTATCTTTCTCCCCCATTTTGCTTTCTATCATATATTTCTATCCCTTTCTCTCCTCTTGCATTCCCTCTTTCTCTCTCTACCTCCCTCCTTCCCTATCATCTCTCTCTCACCCCTCAGGTGGACTGCACAGCGAGCCCAGACACATGTGGGCGTTTTGGGGTCACAGGGTACCCCACGCTCAAGATCTTCAGAAACGGAGAAGACGCCTCGTCCTATGACGGGCCACGCTCCGCAGGTGTGTGGTTTGAATGTTGTTAGAGTACACAAATTATGTAGGCCTACTAATGAATTTGTCTACATACACACAGATGGCATTGTCCACTTCATGAAGAAGCAGGCTGGACCCAACTCTGTTACCCTGCGCAGGGAAGCAGATCTCGAGGCCTTTGTCAACCACTTTGACGCCAGTGTAGTGGGTAAGTAGTCCTCTAGAAGAGGATCGTTATCTGGATTCAACTGGTCAGTTTTTCATGGAAAGAGCAGGTGTTCTTAATGTTTTATATACTCAGTGTATATGCATTAGAGCTGGGCAATATGGCCTAATAATCCTATCTCGATTTTTTTTCAAACTAATGAGCGAGTCATGATAAATATCTCCATTAAAAAAAAAAATCTCGAATCTGATCAAGTGTTATTTGTCACATGCGCCGAATACAACAGGTGGAGGTAGACCTTACAGTGAAATGCTTACTTACAAGCCCTTAACCAACAATGCAATAAGCTTTGTTGTACAATTTTTAAAGGTAAAATACACTGCATTTTAAACACTGCAATAATGTAATGAATTCAGGGCGTATGAAATTAGTCTGAATATATGCCACAATAATTTGATTATTTTATCAAAATAGTTTAACCTGCTTTTGAGCAATCACTCATCTGGCTTTCAAGTCTGTCTATGAAAATACAATTTTTGTTACAAATGTAACTAAAACCATGAATAATTCACATTCACTATTAATGACTAACTTCTTGTAGCAGGCATTATAAACAATCTCTCAAGCACAAGCCCACATGCTGGTGAGTAGCCAGCTAATCTTTATATTTCAAATTTAGCCAACTTGGATCTATTTGCTAGCTAACAAGGCAGAACAGTTGAATTGTTCTAAACACACCCTTCTCCAACTGTTTGAACAGTATGTTAGCCTGTCCACATTTTTCAGATGTTGAAATCAAGTGGTCTACCTTATAGAATAAGAACGAGTTCCCAATTCCTTATATAATTGTGTTTTATGCTTATTGCACAATTATAAAATACAGACTAGACAGCTAGTATAACAGTCTTCGGCAAAAATTCTGCTAGAGGTACATGGTGCCGCAATATTTGAGCATTCATTTTCCACAATCAATGTTCATTGATACGCCTGTTTTTAGTCATGTCTGCTCTGTGTGCAATTTGAGTAGTTGAGTCCTAAAAAGGGTATCGTTAGAGAAGTTGACTTCTCCTCTATTACAGTAATGTCTCAATGTGTTTTAGTGTCCATATGACTGATTCTGTTGGACCAAACCTCAAATGCAAATATCGAGTTAAAACCGCTTTTCAGAAAGGAAGAAGTGATCTCTCTACTTTGTTGGTGTGAGTGGCTGGGGAAGGGGCTGTGTGTGTTTACAGAGAGGAAGAGGCGAAGCGAGAGGTTTCACACTCGATAAAATCCGTCCAAAATAAGCCCAAAGTGTTTCGTTGATTTCAGAGTTCCAAGTTCCCAGTTGATTTTAACGCGGCATTAATGCTCAGAGGGAGACGGCAGGGTATTCCCTTTGAATCAGGAACCAAAACTCCTCTAGTGACCCGTGAATACATTCGGTCACATGACAGCTTGATCAGCTGTTCGATTTCACTTACTGACATGTCAACTAAGCCAGGATCACAGTCAAACGGATTGTGTGGGACACTCGTGTGGGACACTTACTGATGCTGTTTTCTGATATTTTCTATTCTTCAGAAAGTCAACCAAGTTCATTCTGAATGACAATAGTTCCTCTCTCAATGTGAAAAATCTTTCCAACACTCTACCTCGATAACCACCAAGCCTCGGTGTGTGATAGAACATCATCATGCTCTGATCCCATATCTCCACATAGTTTTGCGAACAGGCGTGCGCACAGTGGATGTGTTTTGATGTAGTTTACATTTGAAGTTACCTGCTGCAGTATACCGTATCGAGTTCTGTGCTAAGCTCCTTTGCCGCCAGTTGCTTTCAGTGTATCATAAAATGCCTCCATATGACAGAGACACATTCATAACTAGAGTGCAGAGGCCTGCCCGCCGTCCTGTGATAGATGGAGCCCCATCTCTGCAAAAGCCCACCATTTGATCCCATATGGAATCAGTTTTTTTGTCAATATAGCCAGGCAGCACACTGAACATCCCCTATGTTGTTTTATGCTCGGGAATCGTGAGACAACAATATATCCTCGTGAATAGCATCCCCCACTTGTATAGCGAACAAAAGTCATGCATGTGCATCTTGGCCCTCACAGTTAATGGCCATTTGGAGAGCACATGCTGGGGAATTTGAGTCGTTCAGTCAGAGCATAAACAAAGAATTTATCTGACAAAGGTATTGATGTGCGTTTCTGTGCCTCTGCCTCCCCATACATTGTTTTCACCATATCAATTGCTGCCGGTAATATCAAAGTCTCTGCAAGTGTGTGGTTTCATAGCGTAGCGGGCTTAGCCATTCATTGTGAGAGTGATTCAAGTTCAACCTTTTCCAATGACCATAGGGTGCTCACACTGAATTTTATCTTTTAGATTTGAATAATTGTCATTAGCTTGTATTTTTTTTTTAATATGTTTTTACCCCTTTATCTGCCCAATTTCATGGTATCCAATTGGTAGTTAGTCTTGTCCCATCGCTGCAACTCCCGTACAGACTTGGGAGAGGCGAAGGTCGAGAGCTGTTCTTCCTCCGAAGCACAACCCAGCCAAGCCGCACTGCTTCTTGACACAACGCCCGCTTAACCCGTAAGCCAGCCACACCAATGTGTTGAATGAAACACCATACACCTGGCGACAGTGTCAGTGTGCATTGCGCCCGGCCACAGGAGTCGCAAGTGCGCGATGGGACAGGAACGACCCTGCCGGCCAAACCCTCCCTTAACCCGGACGTCGCCCCATGGGTCTCCCGGTCACAGCCGGCTGCAACAGAGCCTGGACTCGAACCAGGATCTCTAGTGGCACAGCTGGCACAGCCTTAGACCACTGCGCCACTCGGGGGATTTTTAAGGTTAACCACATTACAATGATTTTGAGATACAAAGCCGATGTCACATACAAAAAAATTCTTGAAAAAATCTTTGGATTTTTTAAAATTGTCCTGCAACCCCATTTTCATATCAGGAGACCCCACATTGGGCCGCGACCCTTAGTTTGGGAACCGATGTTGTCAATTTATTTAGGAATATTTTAGGGTTAGGAAAGTATGTATGAATCATAAAAAAGAAACGGGTTTGGAGAGCCTTTGCGCACAAAATATATTGATGATTTTTTTTTTTTGAATCGATTCATCCTGAAAATTGTCAACCCATGAGATATTGGAAGGTGGAAAAAAGTATACAATACGGGTTGAACAATAGTCCTATAAATCTACCCTCACTAATGGGACTGTATGACAACGGTCCAGTTCGTCGTGAACCGTGCTCCAGGTTTAACCTGTTGTGTGTGGTCTGAGTTCCATAAGGATTTAAATAGGCTACATGTCCCAAATTACTGCTCAACGTTAGCCTAATATGATCCACTAATGCTAGCGACCCTCAGGAACAACTACACAGACGTGAAAGAAAGGGAAACAGAACGGAATGAGATGATGCAAATTGTAAGATACACATTGAAGAAAACAAACACGAAAGTGACAGTTCTAAATGTATGTGTTTATTACTGACGGTGGCTGCCGACAGTGGCTGATATTTAACATGATACAAATTGTCAAATGAAACTAGTCATATGCTTCCATAGCACTGGTTTTTTATTAATCTCTAGGGATCATAAGGAAAAATAATCTAAAATGTGTATTTACAATCTCCTTCTCCAAATGGATTACTAATTTACCCAGCTCTTATCTATAGCTCTTATCCATTTAGAAATTACAGTGCATGGAGAATGCTGTTATTTCTATCGGGGGAAAATGAATGTAGAACAGGTAAATTTGCTCAACCTTATACATGGTTTCCTCGTGTGTAACGGTGGTGGAATTGAGGGAATAAAGTCAAGGTCAGAATACGGTGTATCTGTACACTCCTCCACCACACCTTCATTACTTAGATCTCCACCCCGAACAAATAGCAGGTGAATAGCATGCTATTCTCATGCTTAAGTTCAAGTTCAGAATACGCATAAGAGAGAAAAGTGCATAAAAAGGGAATTCCATTCCATTTATGTCCGCATAACCCGGGTTAGAATTGGATGCCATGTATATAATAGTGTGGATAATAATAATCTAACTCAGTGTGGAAATGTGTTTATAAAACAGAGGAAAATCACGTTTTTTTACTGCACCTTTTTCTCCCATGGCTGCAACTCCCCAATGGGCTCGGGAGGCAAAGGTCGAGTCATGTCCACTGCCTGCCACAAGTAGTCGCTAGAGCGCGATGAGCCAAGTAAAGCCCCCCGTGGCCAAACCCTTCCCTAACCCGGACGAAGCTGGGCCAATTGTGCGCCGCCCTATGGGACTCCAGGGTTGTGATACAGCCCTGGATTGAACCAGGGTCTGTAGTGACGCCTCTAGCACTGCGATGCAGTGCCTTAGACCGCTGCGCCACTCAGGATCCCCCTGCACTGCCCCTTTAATTGGCTCCCTGAATCTGTACGTTTCACATTGGTTATAAATTATTTCATGTCCACTGCTCTGAAAAGCTTGTGAGAGGTGAATAGAACATGGTGGAAGCCAACACACTAGATGTGTTGGAGAGGGCTAATGTACTTTCTCTCCATACTTCTCTCTCCCCTCAGGATTCTTTTCTGGGCCTGACAGTGGTCAGCTGGCAGAGTTTCTGAAGGCGGCCAGCGTCATGAGGGAGCACTTCCGCTTCGCCCACACCATCGACATGACCCTGGGCCTCAAACACGGGGTGGACACTGAGTGAGAGCAAGAGAGAGGGAGGATGGGGTAGAGGGAGGGATAGGGAGAGAATGGGAAGAAGTGAGCGTGATCAAGATAACCCTGTAGACTTCAATCAGGTTTCTTAGTGCTGGGCTAGAGCAAAATTGTGTACACCCAGGAATGGATTGAGAAACACTGCTATGGTGTGACCAAACGACTACATTATTGTCCCCGTGTCTCTCCAGGCGTGTTCTGCTGTTCAGACCCCCAAGACTGAGCAGTAAGTTTGAGGAGAGCGTGCTGCGCTTCACTGAGACGATCACCACCCACACACTGCGGCGCTTCATCAGAGACAACATGTAAGACTACTGCTCCCATCTGTCTACTCTTCATCTACTCGAATGTCTGTGTTACTTTAATGTCTCTTTTTTCTGCATCTCTAACACTTTCTCCCTATCATATCCCTATTCGTCTTTTCATAATTTTTTTTTACAGGTTAGTCATTTAGCTGACGCTCTTCTCCAGAGCGACTTACAGGAGCAATTAGGGTTAATTGCCTTGCTCAAGGGCACATTGACAGATTTTTCACCTAATCGGCTTGAGGATTCGAACCAGCGACCTTTCGGTTACTGGCCGAACGCTCTTAACCTCTACTTGACTGTCTAACGTTATTGGTCTCCCTTTTTACTGTTTTTGGTCAGTTACGGAATGTGCCCCCATCTGAACAATGAGAACAGAGATAAGCTGAAGGGGCAGGACTTGTTGACTGCATACTATGATTTGGACTACCTGCAGAACCCCAAAGGCTCCAACTATTGGAGGAACAGGTTGGTACCACAACACTTTAAACCAGTGATTCTCAATTGATGGGTCACGGGTGTCGAAGTAAAAAAAAAAAAAAAAAAAGTTTTTTAAAATATAGAGCTACTAGCAGTGCTATTTAGCGGATTTGGTTGATTTTGCGGTCGGTCTCAAACCAGTGAGTTTACCGATATTCTTCATCAAGAATATGTTGAATGGAATTATTGACAATGAAAAGGTGGGAATATTGTCATAGAATTACAACATTTACTGTCAATATAGCTACAAAAAAAATATGCTTTACAGATTGCATTCCGTAAAAAAAAATTGCAATGTGAATATTGGGTTCCGACAACCTGGTTCAATTTGGGGTCCGAGGCAAAACCTGTTGAGAACCACTGCTTTAAAACACTCAAATTAGATAACCCACAATTAAAATAAACATTGTCTTTTATTTCAGTTCTGTTTTTCATTTGTTACTGAAATCCTATTAGGTACATGTTGTTATTGTATTAGTTACAATTATGCTACACGTTTTTTTTCTGGAATAATATTGAAATATTACTGTACATGGTTGTTGGACAACTTATAAAATGTGACCAAGTAGTAATGTAGATATGTAAGTATATTCGCTTCGGAAAGTGTTCAGACCCCTTGACTTTTTCCACATTTTGTTAGGTTACAGCCTTATTCTAAAATGTATTAAATATTTTTTTCCCCTCATCAATCTACACACAATACCCCATAACGATAAAGCAAAAATGGGTTTTAGAAATGTTTTGCTCATTTATAAAAAAATGCAAATATTCCATTTACATAAGTATTCAGACCCTTTACTCAGTACTTTGTTGAAGCACCTTTGGCAGTGATTACAGCCTTGAGTCTTCTTGGATATGACGCTACAAGCTTGGCACACCTGTATTTGGGGAGTTTCTCCCATTCTTCTCTGTAGATCCTCTCAAGCTCAGGTTGGATGGGGAGTGTTTCTGCACAGCTATTTTCGGGTCACTCCAGAGATGTCCGATCGGGTTCAAGTCCGGGTTCTGGCTGGGCAAATCAAGGACTTGTCCCGATGCCACTCCTGCGTTGTCTTGGCTGTATGCTTAGGATCGTTGTGCTGTTGGAAGGTGAACCTTCGCCCCAGTCTGAGATCTTGAGCGATCTGGAGCAGATCTTTGTATTTTGCACCGTTCATCTTTGCCTCGATCCTGACTAGTCTCCCATTCCCTGCCACTGAAAAACATCCCCACAGCATGATGCTGCTACCCATTCTTCACCGTAGGGATGGTGCCTGGTTTCCTCCAGACGTGATGCTTGGCAATCAGACCAGAGAGTCTTGTTTCTCATGGTCTGAGAGTCTTTAGGTGCCTTTTGGCAAAGACCAAGCGGGCTGTCATGTGCCTTTTACTGAGGAGTGGCTTCTGTCTGGCCACTCTACCATAAAGGCCTGATTGGTGGAGTGCTGCAGAGATAGTTGTCCTTCTGGAAGGTTCTTCCATCTCCACAGAAGAACTCTGGAGCTCTGTCAGTGACCATTGGGTTCTTAGTCACCTCTCTGACCAAGGCCCTTCTCCCCCGATTGCATAGTTTGGCTGGGCAGAAAGTTCTAGGAAGAGTTTTTGTGGTTCCAAACTTCTTCCATTTAAGAATGATAGAGGACACTGTTCTTGGGGACCTTCAATGTTGCAGAAATGTTTTGGTACCCTTCCCTGGATCTGTGCCTCGACACAATCCTGTCTCGGAGTTCTACGGACAATTCCTTCGACCTCATTCCTTGGTTTTTGCTCTGTCAACTGTGGAACCTTATATAGACTGGTGTGTGCCTTTCCTAATTATGTCCAATCAATTGAATTTACCACAGGTGGACTCTGATCAAGTTGTAGAAACATCTAAAGGATGATCAATGGAAACAGGATGCACCTGCGCTCAATTTCGTGTCTCATAGCACAGGGTCTGAATACTTATGTAAATAAGGTATTTCTGTTTTTTATTTTTAATACATTTGAAAACATTTCTACCAAACCTGTTTTCACTTTGTCATTATGGGGTGTGGCGTGTAGATTACTGAGGATTAAAAAAAAAAACGTAACAAAATGTGGAAAAGGTGTAGGGCTCTGAATACTTTCCGAAGGCACTGTATTATTTCCTGTGGCGATCCTCATGAGAGCCATTTTCATCATAGCGCTTGATGGTTTTTGCAAATAAAGAAAAACCCTTGAGTAGGTGTGTCCAAACTTTTGACTGGTATTGTATCTCTTATGTGCTAACTCAAAATGACACAATGACTAGGTTCCAGTTTAACAACGTTTACTTCACCGTATTACCACAGTACACAGTTGCCATCTCACTCAGGCCAGGTCCATCTCCAGTGAGACTCCTGCGCAGGTGTAGAAATTATAGAAATATAGGGATACTTAAAACATAAACTTAACATTATGTATGTATATTCGCTTAGATTATTTATTTTGATTTAGATCTTATCCTTCAAACAATACATGTAATATCTGAGCCCCAAATATTGTATACAAGGTGGTATATTAAGTCACTTGCCATTATTATTGTTTAATGTCTTTCATTCTCTCTCCTCAGGGTGATGAAGGTGGGTTCTCAGTTTGCGTCCCAGGGACTGAGTTTTGCCGTGGCCAATCGCAGGGACTTTGTGGATGAGCTGGAGGAGGAGTTTGGTCTGGGTGCGTCGGACGGAGGAGATCTGCCCTTCGTAACCATCAGAACACGACTCGGATTCAAGTACACCATGAGGGAGGAGTTCACGTGAGTTACAGACATAGAACCTCAACTAAGTCCTAACTTCTGAGCTCTACCACATATAACCCTACCACCCTAATTTTAACCATGAGAACATGGTTGTGAGTTACAGCAATATCAGACCCCTATCCACAGACAATCTCTCATCCTTACCCAAACTCGAACCTTCATCTAACATTAACCCTTATCGAAGAGGGTGATGTGGGTTGGGTAATGCCATAGAATAGTTAAGTTGTTGAACCTATTTAACAGGCGAGATGGGAAGTCCCTAGAAAGATTCCTGGAGGATTACTTTGCTGGACGACTAAAACGTTACATCAAGTCGGAGCCCATCCCTGAGAAAAACAAAGGCCCCGTCAAGGTATGTTTGTCTGTGTGTGTGTGTGCATTTCTATGTTATTATTCAATACTCAATCACAGTACATTTGTGTTTCTGATTTTGTTCATTCTCATGCCAATTCACACATGTACAGCTGAAGTCGGAAGTTTACATACATCTTAGCCAAATACATTTAAACTCAGTTTTTCACAATTCCTGACATTTGATCATAGTAAAAATTCCCTGTCTTAGGTCAGTTAGGATCACCACTTTATTTTAAGAATGTGAAATGTCAGAATAATTGTTACGTTCGTCGATGGAAGGATCGGACCAAGGTGCAGCGTGGTAAAAGCGTGGTAAACTAATACAGCAAAGAGATGGTGGAGGTGATCCTCTGTCTGAAGGGTTCTGAATGACAATGAGGAAATAGTTTTTATCTGGACATTTTAATTTATTAAATGAACACAGAAAAAACAACAAATACAAAACGAAACGTAACGTCTAGTAGGGCTAAACAGCACAGTACCAAAAACAAGATCCCACAAACTACAGGTGGTAAAAGGCTGCCTAAGTATGATCCCCAATCAGAGACAACGATAGACAGCTGCCTCTGATTGGGAACCATACCCGCCAACAAAGAAATAGAAAACATAGATTGCCCACCCTAGTCACACCCTGACCTAACCAAATAGAGAATTAAAAGGATCTCTAAGGTCAGGGTGTGAAAATAATAGTGGAGAATGATTTATTTCAGCTTTTATTTCTTTCATCACATTCCCAGTGGGTCAAAAGTTTACATACACTCAATTAGTATTTGGTAGCATTGCCTTTAAATTGTTTAACTTGGGTCAAACGTTTTGGGTAGCCTTCCACAAGCTTTCCACAATAAGTTGGGGGAATTTTGGCCCATTCCTCCTGACAGAGCTGGTGTAACTGAGTCAGGTTTGTAGGCCTCCTTGCTCGCACGCGCTTTTTCAGTTCTGCCCACAAATGTTCTATGGGATTGAGGTCAGGGCTTTGTGATGGCCACTGCAATACCTTGACTTTGTTGTCCTTAAGCCATTTTGCCACAACTTTTCAAGTATGCTTGGGGTCATTGTCCAGTTGGAAGACCCATTTGCGACCAAACTTTAACTTCCTGACTGATGTCTTGAGGTGTTGCTTCAATATATCCACATAATTTTCCCGCCTCATGATGCCATCTATTTTGTGAAGTGCACCAGGCCCTCCTGCAGCAAAGCACTCCCACAACATGATGCTGCCCTCCCGTGCTTCACGGTTGGGATGGTGTTTTTCAGCCAAACATAAGGATGGCCATTATGGCCAAACAGTTCTATTTTTGTTTCATCAGACCAGAGGACATTTCTCCAAAAAGTACGATCTTTGTCCCCATGTGCAGTTGCAAACCGTAGTCTGGCTTTTTTATGGTGGTTTTGGAGCAGTGGCTTCTTCCTTGCTGAGCGGCCTTCCATTTTATGTGGATATAGATACTTTTGCACCTGTTTCCTCCAGCATCTTCACAAGGTCCTTTGCTGTTGTTCTATAATTGATTTGCACTTTTCGCACCAAAGTACGTTCATCTCTAGGAGACCGAGTGGTACATTTACTGAGTGGTACATTTACATTTAAGTAATTTGGTATGACGGCTGCATGGTCCCATGGTGTTTATGCTTGTGTACTATTGTCTGTACAGATGAACGTGGTACCTTCAGGCGTTTGAAAATTGCTCCCAAGGATGAACCAGACTTGTGGAGGTCTACAGTTTTTTTTCTGAGGTCTTGGCTGATTTCTTTTGATTTTCCCATGATGTCAAGTAAAGAGGCACTGAGTTTGAAGGTAGGCCTTGAAATACATCCACAGGTACACCTCCAATTGACTCAAATGACGTCAATTAGCCTATCAGAAGCTTCTAAGTCATGACATCATTTTCTGGAATTTTCCAAGCTGTTTAAAGGCACAGTCAACTTAGTGTATGTAAACTTCTGACCCACTGGAATTGTGATACAGGGAATGATAAGTGAAATAATCTGTCTGTAAACAATTGTTGGAAAAATGACTTGTCATGCACAAAGTAGATGTCCTAACCAACTTGCCAAAACAATAGTTTGTTAACCAGAAATTTGTGGAGTTGTTGAAAAACGAGTTTTAATGACTCCAACCTAAGTGTATGTAAACCTCCGACTTCAACTGTAAATAAGCATTTCACGGTAAGGTCGACACCTGTTGTATTCGGCGCATGTGACAAATAGTTTGATTTGACTTATTTTCTCTGGGTTTGTGTGTGCGCCCTCTCGCAGGTAGTGGTAGCGGAGTCATTTGAGGAGATTGTGAATGACCCGGAGAAGGACGTGCTGATTGAGTTCTATGCCCCCTGGTGTGGTCACTGTAAGAGCCTGGAGCCCAAGTACAAGGAGTTGGCAGAACAGGTGAGCAAGACTACACACGCACTCATACAGATTCACCAATGCCACATTTAAAACTGTTCAATTCTGGAACAAAATATTTTTTATTTATTTACTGCCACCGTTCACGATTATGGCTTTCCTCAGAACAATTGTTTGCCATTGAAAATTGTAATATGTCAATAAATTAAGGAAAAGAGCTAAAGCCAAGTTAAGCCCTTTGTTCTCACCGAGTATGTTTATATGCACAGTAGTAATTCAATATTAAACTGATTCTGGCAGTAGGCAGATCATGCAAAAGTCATGTAAACACCTTACTCTGCTCATCTTAATCCGGTCAAAATCAAAGTAAGCATACGCCGATTAAAACACCTGGTTTTCGGAACAATCTTTCATATTATTAGGACATCTAAACACCTTAATCAGCGGCGTTCCAGCGGTGTATTTGATCTGCACATGTGCCAGCACCGGTAGCGCAAGCCTCCCTCTTTAGCGCGAGAGAAGTGAGTTTGGAACAACTGAATTTCTGTGTCTTAGAAAAAGTTTTCACATGCAAACTTTATATATCCGAACTCAGAATCAAATATACTTTCCAAAAATCACATGGTCACTGTGGTAGAAAGTTTATTTTGATTGCAGATTTTGTGTTTTTCAAAATCCGATCAGAGGGCCTGATTTTAGATGTGTCCATGTAAAAAGGATTATTAGGGAAATCATTCTTCTTGCAAAGCATGTGAAGGTTTCAATCAAACTATTTTATTAATCGGACTAGCCACATTATTGTGTGCATGTAACCCTAGTCATTGGTTGATTCTCCTGTTTTCTTCTCAGCTCTACTCTGACTCTAATATTGTAATTGCCAAGATGGACGCCACAGCCAATGATGTTCCACAAGGCTTTGATGTGCAAGGGTGAGACGCCACATTTCATCACCTGGTTGTCCTTTCCCTTCTATCAGGACTCACTTATCTTTCCATTTATTTTCCCCATGTTTCTGGTCATTCATTCATTGTGTTTCTCTCGCTTTTATTGTTCTGTAGGTTTCCCACCATCTACTTTGCTCAGGCAGGCAAGAAGGACCAGCCCAAGCGATATGAGGTGAAGTGTCCTTACACTGTTATTACCATTTTACACAAGCAGACACAAACTAGTCATATACCAGTGTTTCCACTATATTCAGTTAGCAGTGGCAACCTGCCACTCCAAAAAATATGATTAAAACAATTTATAGAGAGATTATATACAAAAGTATGTGGACACCCTTTCAAATTAGTGGATTTGACTATTTCAGCCACAGACATGCAATCTCCATAGACAAACATTGGCAGTAGAAGGGCCTTACTCAGTGACTTTCAACGAGCACCGTCATATGATGCCACCTTTCCAACAAGTCAGTTCGTTAAATTTCTGCCCTGCTAGAGTTGCCCCGATCAACTTTAAGTGCTTTTGTTGTGAAGTGGAAACGTCTAGCAGCAACAACAGCTCAGCCGCAAAGTGGTTGGCCACACAAGCTCTCAGAACGGGACAGCCGAGTGCTGAAGCGCGTAGTGTGTAGAAATCATCTGTCCTCGGTTTCAGCACTCACTACCCCATCTAACACCTTTGGGATGAATTGGAACACCGACTATGAGCCAGGCCTAATTGCCAAACATTAGTGCCCGACCTCACTAACGCTCTTGTAGCTGAATAGAAGCAAGTCCCTGCAGCAATGTTCCAACATCTAGTTGAAAGACTTCTCATAATAGTGGAGGCTGTTATAGCAACAAAGGGGGACCAATTCCGTATTAATGCCGATGATTTTGGAATGAGATGTTCAACAAGCAGGGGTCCACATACTTTTGGTCATGTAGTGTATATATTTCTGCCAAGATGTGCTTTTCAGGGATAGTGTCAGATTGACTTTTTCTACTTACCCAGAGGCAAATTAACTCATGGGTACAATTTTTATGTCTCTGCGTGCAGTTTGAAGGAAGTTGCGCAATGACTAGAAGCAATGGCTTGCGAAACTACTTCTCCTGCTACCTTTGCCACCACTGCTGAAAAAAATCCTAGGGGAAACTGCATGTATTGACGTATGAAAGATTTTACGTTTGGTTACAAAGGGAGCTTACAATGTTTTCCTCTGTAATTCCAGGGAGCCCATGAAGTGAAGGACTTCATCAAGTACTTGAAGAGAGAAGCCTCGCACGTTCCTGTTGTCAGCGGAGTTAGAGAAGACCTGTGAACAGAAGTAAGGCGATGGCAGGGGTGTATTATGGAAAATGTAGCTTGAGACCCCTGGAATTACGGTTGTGGATACTCACAACTTCTGCTAAGATTCTTTATTTCTGATGAAATTACACTCAAAACCTAAATCTACCCACAATCATTTCGTTCCTTGAAACAATAGTTTTGAAAGTCACACAATTGACTCTCCAGGAATAGAGCCTCTTGTAATTGTTCTGGAGGAAAAATAACATTTCTACAGAGGAAGGGAACAAAGATTGAGGACTGCCAACATCTAATGTCAAGTGACCTGGAAGATAGATGAGGCTGATTGTCTTGGCATAAGACACAAACCTTCCCAATTTACTTTCATTAAAGGACAAAATCAAAATGGACATCAACGGCATCAACTCACCAAGGAGCAGTTTGGTGCAGGTTTGTCATGCATCAAATACCATGAGATGAATGGACGCTGTATAGTGATACTGTAATAACACCTATTTGTTTCTAGGTCTTGACTTACCACCTGTATCTCAGAACTATAGGTCTTCTTCACCACTATAAGCCATACCATCCATTCCACCAATGATAACCCATCAACACCCCTAGATTGGCAGCTATTATTGAGCACTCTTTTGCATTGGCATTTCACAAAGCAGGAGCAAGGAGTTGGTCAGCTAACCTTGCTTGTGTAAAATAGTCTGAAATGGCTTCATATTAACTAGTTCCAAAAGGTACCCACTTGTCTTTTTATGTGTACTTGAGCTACAGAGTTGGTGTCATTCCAGACAGCACCAACAACCAACCAACTGCTCACCACCTATCTATCTGCCTACTGACTGCATACAAAACCCAAAACATCCCCACCCATTCTCCTTTTTTTTTGTCCATGCAAATATCAAATGAACCATTTTGGAAACACTGTAAAGGCAATATTCAGATTAGTGGCAAAAATGACAAGTAGCCACCATGGTCTTCTTGAAAACAAATGTTTGCACTTTATGTTTTTGAATATTCCGGTTTTTATTTATGTTTCTGTCATATGCCATTTCCCCAGGATTTTTTTTAGAGCAAGTAACTTCTGAAAGGCATGTACAATGTTTGGGTTTGACTATGAAGGCCAGATGTGTGTGTGTGTATTTATTATATAGTATAGGCAATACAGTAATTAACATACTTTGTACTGTACATAATGTGTGAACATATTTGCAATCTTAATTGTCTCTTTTTTGACAGAGCCTTTTGATTTATTGATGTACATTTTATTTGTTGCAAGAGTTTGGCACTCAGAGGACCCATTATCCTTACAGTTTATTTTTGATCCGCTAAGAAATGTTTGTCTTTGGCGTTTTCTCTCTTAAAAGATGCTGACACCATTTAATAAAATTCGATCCGACTTCGATGTGTCTTTGACTTTCTTCTGGCTAATAGTCAGACTGTTTGAGTCTTATCGGGCCTTGTCGGGTATCCTTGCATTTCAGAAAGGGTCTAGCCAATGTTGGATTACTGTATATGGACTTGATTGGTTTTGTACATGTCAATGAATGTACAGGGTGTGTCTCACAATGATGCCCTGTACATACTCACCTCCCATTGAATCCTTTTACGTTTATCCCGTCTCCCTAATTGGTGGAATTCACAGTACATCATTTTTTCCTCCAAGTTTATTGGTTAAGATACTGGGAGTAATCAGCCCCCGATGTGGAGTTTTTTACTCGCCGGCTGCCCAGAAAGTTCCAGACCGTTGTCCCACACGCTGTCAAAAATGATGGGCCAACAGGTTCTCGTGCTGAGTAAGTACATAGAAAACCTATAAGCAACGAAAAATGTTACATCTTAACGTAGATTTCTGTGGAAATTTTACTCATTTTGATGTTTCTGTCGTTTGTAATATCCCGACAAGGGGCCAATACAGGCTAACGTTACATAGTTAGTGTCAGTTTCTAGCCAGCAACGAAGCATGTGCTTCTGCTTCCTTGCCGACAGCTGACACTAGTGTTAACTAGCTAACCTTAGTGAACTGTCTCTTTGTATGACTTTATTGGCTGTAACGTAAGATAATGTTACAACAGACCTCTGGCTGGCTATAGTGCAATTTACACAACCGTTAACTAGTTAGATAGCTAAGTAACGTTACTCAACTCAAATGTCCATTCTCAAGAATACATTTTGCAGTAACGTTACTGTTACATATTACAATAGCTAACTAGTTACAACATACAGGAACCTTAGCTAGTTAGCGGTTGACCAAATGAGGCAAAAAATATGGGAGCGGAGCCCATCTGTTCGGCAACATATTAGTGAAGCTCAAAGAAAGATTGACTCAAATCAATGGCATTTTAACCTAGTCGTTGAAGTATCCAGGGATGTCCGTAGCTAACATGTCAGATGAATGAAGCTGGCTTGGGTGATGTAGTTATGTATGTAACTTAGTAACGTTAACTGTACAGTATAAAAGATCAGCCTTCCAAAATATGACACATCCCTAATCCACACATGATACGCCTAGCTAGCTACTGTATGGCGTACTGTAGGCAGGTAGCTAGCTACCTACAGATGTGGGATCTTAATTTGTACATAGAAATCAAAAGGTGCAGAACAGACGTAGACTGGTTGGATCCCACAGTTAACTAGACTAATTGCTGTGTTTTTGCAGTACAATTTTACACAACATACAGACTTTTAACTTGGTTTCCATGTTCCACTACAGGCCAGAATATGAAGAGGGAGTCTGGACGGAAGGTTCAGACAGGAAATATCAGTGCAGCCAAGGTGAGGTATCATTATTTGGTGTCTTCCACTTAGGGCTGTAATGATGATGGTATTACTGCAGTCAAATTCCACATGACCGTTTAGTCCGGCTTCTCCAAGCTCTGATGCTGCTGATGGTCATTAGTAGCCTACCAAACTTGCTAACTGCCTGGTACTCCCTCTAATCACTATGACATCAATGCAAGTGTTTTATAAAATCAAATCACACTTCACGAGAGCATGTTGCGTAACATTTCCATAGGCTATGCAATTATTTTTGTTTTATGTAGTTTTGACGGCCTCTATTAGAAAGAGGATCCAATCAGCTTTCTATACGCTAGGCCTACTATATATATTTATCAACTTTCCTAATAATAAGCTCATTGCTTTGCTTTACAACAGGAGTATAGCCTACCTGGCTGTCATGAAAATGAACCACGGGAAAAGCGTCCTCCATTCGCTATTTAAGTGCATAGATTACTTTATTAAAATGTTAATTTAACATGCCCCTGTTCTGAGACAGGTGCACGATAATGGTCCATTCTATATCAAAACTAATTTCACAAATTTTTTTGTATACGTAAAAACCACAATAAATTAAGAATAGTCTGATGGGTGACAATATTAGCCTATCACTTGTTAATGATGTACTGTACCTTGTGCCCAGCGTGTGCAGTATGGCCTATATGTTTTCATAAGGTACAGTATGTATCACAACTTAAGTGTCCAAATAACTTCTTAAAATTAAGCACATTAATCCTCCTAACTGGCATACATACATGGCGAGTTTCACGTTTGGGGAAGATGATGTTCACCATAAAAATGCACGTTTTATAATTAATCGTTACATGCATAATTGTATTTTCGGTCACTTTTCCCCACTAATTGATTGCATTTTGGAACATTTGCACTTATAGCCTACTGCCGTGTGCGTATTGCTGCGCCTATAATGTGAAGAAATAGCCTAATAGTTAAAATGTTAAGCTAAATGTTCTGATCTGTTGCTTCAGCCTCATTGCTTTTAAAATATTTTTTGATGGGAGTGGTTGTATTAGCTTGGGATCTATCGCATCCCTCAACTGTCCCAGCGTGTGTGTGGAATATTTACAGTACCAGTCAAAGGTTTAGACACACCTACTCATTCCAGGGTTAAAAAAAATATATACTATTTTATACATTGTAGAATAATAGTGAAGAAATCAAAACAATGAAATAACACATATGAAATCATTATGTAGTAACCAAAAAAGTGTTAAACAACAAAATATGTTTTATATTGAGTTTCTTCAAAGTAGCCACCCTTTGCCTTGACAGCTTTGCACACTCTTGGCATTCTCTCAACCAGCTTTTTTAATAAATGTTTTATTTAACTAGGCAAGTCAGTTAAGAACAAATTCTTATTTACAATGACGGCCTACCAAAAGGAAAAAAGGCCTCTTGCGGGGACGGGGGCCTGGGATTAAAAAAACTATATAAATATAGGACAAAACACACATCAGAACAAGAGAGACTACATAAAGAGAGACCTGAGACAACAACATAGCAAGGCAGCAACACATGACAACACAGCATGGTAGCAACACAACATAACAACAACATGGTAGCAACACAACATGGTAGCAGCACAAAACATGGTACAAACATTATTGGGCACAGTCAACAGCACAAAGCAGCCATAACTGTCAGTAAGAGGGTCCATGATTGAGTCTTTGAATTAAGAGATTGAGATAAAACTGTCCAGTTTGAGTGTTTGTTGCAACTCGTTCCAGTCGCTAGCTGCAGTGAACTGAAAAGAGGTGCGACCCAGGGATGTGTGTGCTTTGGGGACCTTTAACAGAATGTGACTGGCAGAGTGGGTGTTGTATGTGGAGGATGAGGGATGCAGTAGATATCTCCGATAGGAGGGAGTGAGGCCTAACAGGGTTTTATAAATAAGCATCAACAAGTGGGTCTTGCAACAGGTGTACCAAGATGACCAATTTACAGAGGAGTATAGAGTGCAGTGATGTGTCCTATAAGAAGCATTGGTGGCAAATCTGATGGCCGAATGGTAGAGAACGTCTAGCCGCTCGAGAGCACCCTTACCTGCCAATCTATAAATTATGTCTCCGTAACCTAGCGTGGGTAGGATGGTCATCTGAATCAGGGTTAGTTTGGCAGCTGGGGTGAAAGAGGAGCGATTTACGATAGAGGAAACCAAGTCTAGATTTAACTTTAGTTTGCAGCTTTGATATGTGCTGAGAGAAGGACAGTGCACCATCTAGCCATCCTCCCAAATACTTGTATGAGGTGACTACCACAAGCTCTAAACCCTCAGAGGTAGTAATAACACCTGTGGGAAGAGGGGCATTCTTCTTACCGAGCAACATGACCTTTGTTTTGGAGGTGTTCAGAACAGGGTTAAGGGTAGAGAAAGCTTGTTGGACACTAAGAAAGCTTTGTTGTAGAGTATTTAGCACAATATCCGGGGAGGAACCAGCTGAGTATAAGACTATAATCTTCATATAAATGGATGAGGGAGCTTTGAGAAGCGCGTGGGGCCTATGATTGAGCCTTGGGGTACTCCCTTGGTGACAGGCAGTGGCTGAGACAGCAGATTTTCTGACATTATACACTGCACTCTTTGAAAGAGGTAGTTAGCAAACCAGGCCAAAGACCTCTCAGAGATACCAATACTCCTTAGCCGGCTCACAAGAATGGAATGGTCTACCGTATCAAAAGCTTTGGCCAAGTCAATAAAAATAGCAGCACAATATTGCTTAGAATGAAGGGCAATGGTGACATCATTGAGGACCTTTTAAGGATGCAGTGACACATCCATAACCTGAGCGGAAACCAGATTGCATACACGAGAGAATACCATAGACATCAAGAAAGCCAGTCAGTTGAATATTGACACGTTTTTCCAACACTTTTGATAAACAGGGCAAATAGAAATAGGCCTATAACAGTTAGGATGAGCTTGATCTCCCCCTTTAAATAAAGGACGAACTGTGGCTGCCTTCCAGGCAATGGGAACCTCCCCAGAAAGGAGAGACGGGCTTGGCGACAATAGGGGCAGCAACCTTAAAGAAGAAAGGGTCTAAACCATGGGTGTCAAACTCTGGCCCGCGGGCCAAATTTGGCCCGTGGGGTAATTATATTTGGCCCGCGAGACAATACCAAATTACTACTAGAGCTGGCCCGCCGGTATTATACAGCGCATTCACCGCTAATACTACGAATCCCATAATGCTCTGCTGTTGTTTTCGCGCGCCAATCAGGACAGGACCCAGAAACGCCCTCTCCTCTGTGACAGTAGTCATAGCAACATAGACGCTACAACTGTCAGCGCGCTATCCCTTCCCAAAAATGGCGAAAAGAAAGGCAGAAAACAGGAGCTTTCTGGACAAGTGGGAGGCAGAATATCTGTTTACATATGTAAAAGACAAACCTGTTTGTCTTGTTTGTGGAGTCAACGTGGCTGTAAGTAAGGAGTACAACATTAGACGACACTATGAAACGAAACACCATGACAAATACAAGGACATGGACATGACTCAAAGGAGCCAGAAAGTAGAGGAGATGAAAAGAAGTTTGGTTTCACAACAGAATATGTTCAAAAAAGCCACATCACAAAGTGAGGCTGCTGTAAAGGCTAGTTATATAGTGGCAGCAGAGATCGCAAAATCAGCCCGGCCCTTTAATGAGGGAGAGTTCGTGAAAAAGTGCATGATGAAAGTTTGTGACCTCGTATGCCCAGAGAAAAACCAAGCATTTTCAAACGTGAGCCTGAGCAGGAACACAGTAGCTGATCGCACATGTGATCTTGCCACCAATCTGTATGACCAGCTGAATCTGGAAAAAGTTTATTTTGGTATTTAAATCATAAGGCTGCAAATAGAAAAGAGGCATACGATTTTTATTTAAATTTTATTTATTTAATAAATGAATGCCATTGATGTGTTTTTTCATTTGAAATTCGATTTTGCATGTCTCCACTATTAAATTATATATTGTATGGTAATAAGCGATGCTTGTTCCATATTCAATGTTAAAGCAAAACTTGTTTGGGTCCATATTAAAAGGTTCATTTGTTCAATGTTGGCCCGCAACTTTGTTCAGGTTTTACATTTTGGCCCACTGGGTATTTGAGTTTGACACCCCTGGTCTAAACCATCTGACCCAGATGGGTTTTTTGAGGTCAAGTTTAAGGAGCTCCTTTAGCACCTCGGACTCAGTGACTGCCTGCAGGGAGAGACTTTGTAGCGTGGCAGGGGGAAAAGAGGGAGGAGCATCGGGGATAGTTGCATTAGAAGGGGTGGGAGATGAGGAAATGTTGGACGGGCAAGGAGGCATGACTGAGTCAAATAGGAATCTTGACTTAATGAAGTGGTGATTTTAAAGAGCAGCCATGTGCTTCTTGTCAGTAACAACCACATCATCAGCATTAAACAGTGATCACTAAGGTCATTACAGAAAACACCAGACTGATACCTAACAGGATTATTTGTGAGGATAACATCGATGAGAGTAGCCTTTTCTGGGTGTTTGGAGTCATACCTTGTGGGATTGGTGATAATCTGAGAAAGATGTAGGTAGTCCCATTGCTTTAGGACTTGGTCAGGTGGTTTAAGCATGTCCCAGTTTAGGTCACCTAGCAGGACAAATTCAGACTAACATGGAACCCAAACCGGCTGCGCGCGTGCGCTATCGTGCATAAATGTATTTTGCCCCCCCACACCAAACGCAATCACGACACGCAGGTTCAAATTTCAAAACAAACTCTGAACCAATGACATTCATTTGGGGACAGGTCGAAAAGCATGTATGGCAATTTAGATAGTTAGCTTGCACTTGCTAGCTAATGTTAATTTGTCCTATTTAGCTAGCTTGCTGTTGCTAGCTAATTTGTCCTGGGATATAAACATTGAGTTGTTATTTTACCTGAAATGCACAAGGACCTCTACTCCGACAATTAATCCACACATAAAACGGCCAACCGAATCGTTTCTAGTCATCTCTCCTCCTTCCAGGCTTTTTCATCTTTGAATTTATATGGTGATCGCATCTAAACTTTCATTGTATTACCACGACAACCGGCAACAAAGTTCGTCTTTCAATCACCCACGTGGGAATAACCAATGAGGAGATGGCACGTGGGTACCTGCTTCTATAAACCAATGAGGAGATGGGAGAGGCAGGACTTTCAGCGCGATTTGCGTCAGAAATAGGAATTACTTCTATTTTAGCCCTTGGTGTCGCAGATGCTCGTTGGAGCACGCAATAATTGAATAACATGGATTTCTAAATTTATTTTGCTGCGCTAGCCCACGCGACGTATCCAGTCTGATCAGCATGTTAGTGTAAGGGGCCAGGAGAGAGCTTAGGGCAGGTAGGGTACATGCTGGTGCTGATGGAGGACGATAGCACCCAGCAACAATCATCAAAGAGCTATTTGAAAGTAATGCTTAAAACCAGCAAATCAAATTGTTTAGGGACAGACTTGGTGGAGACAACCGAGCACTGAAGGTGATCCTTGGCAAAGATTGCCACTTCCCCACCTTTGGAAGCTTCATGAGGTAGTCACCTGGAATGCATTTAAATTAACTGGTGTGCCTTATTAAAAGTTAATTTGTGAAATGTCTTTCCTTAATGCGTTTGAGCCAGTCAGTTGTGTTGTGACAAGGAAGGGGTGTTATGCATTAGATAGTCCTATTTGGTAAAATACCAATTCCATATTATGGCTAGAACAGCTCAAATAAGAAAAGAGAAATGACAGTCCATCATTACTTTAAGACATGAAGGTCAGTCAATCTGGAAAATTTCAATAACTTTGAAAGTTTCTTGAAGTGCAGTCGCAAAAACCATTAAGCGCTATGATGAAACTGGCTCTCGTGAGGACCGCCACAGGAAAGGAAGACCCAGAGTTACCTCTGCTGCAGAGGATAAGTTTGTTAGTTACCAGCCTCAGAAATGGTCAATTAACTGCAACTCAGATTGCAGACCAAATAAATGCTTCAGAGTTCAAGTAACAGACACATCTCAACATCAACTGTTCAGAGGAGACTGTGTGAAGCAAGCCTTCATGGTTGAATTTCTGCAAAGAAACCACTACTAAAGGACACCAATAAGAAGAAGAAACTTGCTTGGGCCAAGAAACACGAGCAGTGGACATTAGACCGGTGAAAATCTGTCCTTTGGTCTGATGAGTCCAAATTTGAGATTTTTGGTTCAAACCGCCGTATCTTTGTGAGATGCAGAGTAGGTGAACAGATGATCTCCCCATGTGTGGTTCCCACCGTAAAGCATGGAGGTGTGGGGGTGCTTGTTGGTGACATTGTCAGTGATTTATTTAGAATTCAAGGCACACTTAACCAGCATGGCTACCACAGCAATCTGCAGTGATACTTCATCCCATCTGGTTTGCACTTAGTGGGACTATCATTTTTTTTTCAACAGAACAATGACCCAACACACCTCCAGGCTGTGTAAGGGCTATTTGACCAAGAAGGAGAGTGATGGAGTGCTGCATCAGATGACATGGCCTCCACAATCCCTCAACCCAATTGAGATGGTTTGGGATGAGTTGGACCGCAGAGTGAAGGAAAAGCAGCCATCAAGTGCTCAGCATATGTGGGAACTCCTTCAAGACTGTTGGAAAAGCATTGCAGGCATGAAGCTGGTTGAGTGCCACCAGTGTGCAAAGCTGTAATCAAGGCAAAGGGTGGCTACTCTGAAGAATATATTTTGATTTAACACTTTTTTAGTTACTACATGATTCTATATGTGTTGTTTCTTAGTTTTGATGTCTTCACTATTATTATACAATTTAGAAAATAGTAAAAATAAAGAAAACCCCTTGAATGAGTAGGTGTGTCCCAACTTTTGACTGGTACTGTGTATATATATTTTATTTATTTCCTGAGCTTTCTTATCTCCTAGATATAGGATAAACACTTCAAAGCCTTGTTTCTTATTATTTATTTTTTGACTGTCTTTTTTTGCCATTTATGAATGTTTCTCTGGCCTATAGTAGTAAAGGCCAAATTCAATATTTTATCAAATCATTTTTTGATACCTAAAGGGGTCTTAAAGTTCAAAATCAAATAACTAAATGATCCATAGTATGACCATCTTAAAACAATTGCGCATGTCATCTTAGAAACCCCCCAATGGCTTAAACTTTTAAGAATTAACTTGGTTTCTAGCTATGTTATTTCAACATAATTGTATGTTTAATCTCTGTCTATGGGGCCCAGTACTAGGGCAGAGACGATGCCAATATTGCAATACTCTTTAGTATCGTAACAAGGAAACAAAACACAAAGCGGCCCTAATGTTGGAAACAATTATCATTATGTTGACATCCAGAGTCACATTAGAAAATAAATCAAGTTATAGCACACAATATTTTACATACAGCAAGTTTTTAAAGGACCAAAGAGTTAGGTCTGCTTTGTTGAAATATTTCCTTATGTAATAAATATTGCGCTACTGTTATTGTCATAGCTACAACTGTAGCTCTATTTATGAGGAATGTAGGATCACCATGATGAATTGCCTGTT
Organism: Salvelinus alpinus; assembly: GCF_045679555.1. Lineage (NCBI taxonomy): Eukaryota > Metazoa > Chordata > Actinopteri > Salmoniformes > Salmonidae > Salvelinus > Salvelinus alpinus. Next base: position 37,020,027 of record NC_092114.1, read on the forward strand.
GGCGCTGTATTGATAACTTTTTTTGTGTGTGTTATAGACGATCGCAGACGTCATCAGAACATGCCTGGGACCAAGGGCCATGATGAAGGTGAGCTATAGGTTTCCTATTATGTCTGGAATATACTTTTATGGTAGCACTTGAATCCGGAACCATAACATACTTTGTGTTGGTAGATGCTGTTGGACCCCATGGGTGGGATTGTGATGACCAACGATGGTAACGCTATCCTGAGAGAGGTGAGAAGGGCCCACTTGCTATGATTCCCATACATCTACTTCCATACAGAAAATATTAATGTTCAGTGCCCCGGTGCAAAGCCTACGTCACTCCTTCCATCTCTGCTTCGACCTACGCAGATCCAGGTCCAGCACCCGGCTGCCAAGTCCATGATTGAGATAAGTCGCACTCAGGACGAGGAGGTGGGAGACGGCACCACCTCTGTCATCATCCTGGGTGAGTCACCACATGCCCAATACTGTGAATACACTGCACCATCAGGTCTATTCTCATTGTAGTAGTCCAATCCAGCCTATGTTTTACTCTTATTACCCCTGTGTCTCAACATGGGAAACATCATACATTTTATGCATCTCTAGCGGGTGAGATGCTGTCCGTGTCAGAGCTGTTCCTGGAGCAACAGATGCACCCGACAGTTGTCATCAGCGCCTACAGACAAGCTCTGGATGATATGCTCAACCTTCTCAAAGAAATCAGGTACTATTCCAGCCTCTACCACTCAACCACACACACAACCTTTTAATCGTTAAAGAGCAACTGCCTTTAAAAAGCAACAGATCCCTTTGAAAACGGCCTACGTGGCATCGATATGAGTCAAACGGTTATTGTAGTGTCAAAATTGACTATGAAGTGTAAATAGGATAACCTTAGTCGAAGTTTGTGTCGTTTAAAATGGAGTTTGGAACAGCCGTGCGTGCGTGGTGCGTCACAAAAGGTAAATGAAGGTTGGGTTTGGATTTGACGATGTCCATTTGCCCACTAACATGGGGTGAACAGCTGCGGTGATTGCTCTCTATCCAGTAGCATAGACAGTGAGACAGACCTGCCCAGCAGCCCGACTTCATTTACACAAGACAACGCGCATTTTCTTTACTGGAGAAATACGGCACCAAACACCTTTTAGTTAGATGTAAAATTGCAAAACTATAACCTCTTCAGCAAAAACTCAATAAATCTGTAATAATGGGCCTCCCGGGTGGCGCAGTGGTCTAGAGCACTGCATCGCAGTGCTATGCTGCGCCACCAGAGTCTGGGTTCGCGCCCAGGCTCTGTCGCAGCCGGCCGCGACCGGGAGGTCCGTGGGGCGACGCACAATTGGCTTAGCGTCGTCCGGGTTAGGGAGGGTTTGGCCGGTAGGGATATCCTTGTCTCATCGCGCTCCAGCGACTCCTGTGGCGGGCCGGGCGCAGTGCGCGCTAACCGAGGGGGGCGGGTGCACGGTGTTTCCTCCGACACATTGGTGCGGCTGGCTTCCGGGTTGGAGGCGCGCTGTGTTAAGAAGCAGTGCGGCTTGGTTGGGTTGTGTTTCGGAGGACGCATGACTTTCGACCTTCGTCTCTCCCGAGCCCGTACGGGAGTTGTAGCGATGAGACAAGATAGTAATTACTAGCGATTGGATACCACGAAAATTGGGGAGAAAAGGGGATAAAATTTAAAAAAATATATATATATATATTTTTTAAATAAATCTGTAATAAATTGTGTTGTCATAAATTAATTCTGGGGATTTTGAGGAAGTGAAATGGGCTTCTTCGTCTAAAGTGTATCATGGGGGACAAACATCATAAACCAAACGTCTCCCAGACTGAAATCTTGTTTATCTAATGAGTTACAGAAAAACACACATGGCAATCAGCGTGTTCAGTGGCTCTTTAAGAGCTGAATTCTAATTTGACATCTGTGCATAATTTCACTTATGAAAATCTGGGATTGGCATTGGTACTTGATTTACACTCATCAGTCTAGAGTATTGGCCCAAGTACTTTTTCTGGTAGCTGCATGTTTTCGATGACAACTGCTTTCACACTCATCAGTTGTTTAACAACACTCTCCTCCATCCTCTCCTCCCCCCAGCACCCCAGTGGACGTGAGCGACAGGAAGATGATGCTGAAGATCATCCACTCTGCAATCAACACCAAGGCACTGAGCCGCTGGTCTGACATGGCCTGCAGCATCGCACTGGACGCCGTCAAAACTGTGGAGATGGAGGAGAACGGACGCAAGGAGATCGACATCAAGAAGTATGCCAAAGTAGAAAAGGTAAGGGTCAAAGTGTCTGTTAATGTCATACAGTCCAAGTTCTGCATCAGATCAGCATCAGCTTCAACGTCTGCTTTATCACCTGTGTTTGTGTGTGTTTGTTCAGGTTCCCGGTGGGATCATCGAGGACTCGTGCGTGCTGAAAGGTGTGATGGTAAACAAGGACGTGACCCACCCGCGCATGCGCAGAATGATCAAGGATCCCCGCATTATCCTGTTGGACTGCTCCCTGGAGTACAAGAAGGGAGAAAGCCAGGTATGGTAGAAATGGACACACTGTCGTGTAATTATTGTAATCAAAAGGAGAGACTTACATTTCTTCAAAACAAGTTAACTTTAATTAATTACTGCAGTAATGGAGCTTGTCAATGAACCTCCCGTAGGTGATTCGTTGAGAGCCCAACAACAAAAGTTACCATGGCCTTTTATAGCAAAGATACCCCCTTCAGTCTACATGACAAACAACAGATGTATGGGATGAGTCACAAGGTTAAGATTCGTGTGAACGATACTTATAATTCACAGCAGACAGTATCTGCTATGAAGACTGTTCTCATTGTATAGAGACCAGGGTCTCCAACTCCATACTGGAGCCATCTCCCCCTGGTACTCCAGTACAGTAACATTAACTCATGCTATGGAATGTGGTCTTGTTAGGCTTATCACTCAAAGACATCGTAAATCTTCTGTCAGTGTTGAATCTCCCAGAGGCCCACTTTCAGTCCACATACACACAGATGAGTGTTCTAATTTTTATATTTATAACTATTCTGTTGCATAAAACAACCATTTGATGCAATAACAGTATTATAACATAATCTTGAAATTTTTCTCTCACAACACACACACACACATACACACACACACACACACACACACACACACACACACACACACACACACACACAAGAAGGAGAGAAGAGAGGGCCAGGAATGTATGACACAGTTAGTTACACAAAGTGAGAGGGTGCCATCTACCAGACACACATACAAATAGTTGGACCCGTTCCGAAATGGACCTGGGGCTTTCCCACACGGACCCGATATGCATAAATTATATTTGTTTGTGTAGAGAACCGTCCAGAAAGGACCCGAGGACAACTAGACCGAGGACAACTAGATGGTCTAAGGCACTGCATCTCAGTGCAAGAGGCATTACTACAGCTCCTGGTTCGAAATACAGGCTCTATCACATCCGATCGTGATTGGGAGTGCCATAGGGCGGCGCACAATTGGCCCAGCGTCATCCGGGTTTGACCGGGGTAGGCCGTGATTGTTAATAAGAATTTGTTCTTAACTGACTTGCCTAGTTAAATAAAGGTTACATTTAAAAAACAACTGGCGGCAACCGCAGCACAATCAATAGGAGGTGAACAGTGGCTGGTGCTGAAAATATAGCTAACTTGTTATGCAAGTGTTGCACACCAACAGATGGAGAGAACCTACACCAGTCGAGCCATTTGCGACCAAGCTTTAACTTCCTGACTGATGTCTTGAAATGTTGCTTCAATATATCCACATAATTTTCCTTCCTCATGATACCATCAATTTTGTGAAGTGCACCAGTCCCTCCTGCAGCAAAGCACCCCCACAACATGATGATGCCACCCCCGTGCTTCACGGTTGGGATGGTGTTCTTCGGCATGCAAGCCTCCCCCTTTTTCCTCCTAACATAACGATGGTCATTATGGCCAAACAGTTATATTTTTGTTTCATCAGACCAGAGGACATTTCTCCAAAAAGTGCGATCTTTGTCCCCATGTGCAGTTGCAAACCGTAGTCTGGCTTTTTTATGGCGGTTTTGGAGCAGTGGCTTCTTCCTTGCTGAGCGGCCTTTCAGGTTATGTGGATATAGATACTTTTGTACCTGTTTCCTCCAGCATCTTCACAAGGTCCTTTGCTGTTGTTCTGGGATTGATTTACACTTTTCGCACCAAAGTACATTCATCTCTAGGAGACATAACGCGTCTCCTTCCTGAGTGGTATGATGGCTGCGTGGTCCCATGGTGTTTATACTTGCGTACTATTGTTTGTAGAGATGAACGTGGTACCTTCAGGCGTTTGGAAATTGCTCCCAAGGATGAACCAGACTTGTGGAGGTCTTTTTTCTGAGGTCTTGGCTGATTTCTTTTGTTTTTCCCATGATGTCAAGCAAATAGGCACTGAGTTTGAAGGTAGGCCTTGAAATACATCCACAGGTACACCTCCAATTGACTCAAATTATGTCAATTAGCCGATCAGAAGCTTCTAAAGCCATGACATAATTTTCGGGAATTTTCCAAGCTGTTTAAAGGCACAGTCAACTTAGTATATGTAAACTTCTGACCCACTAGAATTGTGATACAGTGAAATAATCTGTCTGTAAACAATTGTTGGAAAAAATGATTGTGTCATGCACTAAGTAGATGTCCTAACCGACATGCCAAAACTATAGTTTGTTAACAAGAAATTTGTGTAGTGGTTGAAAAACAAGTTTTAATGACTCCAACCTAAGTGTATGTAAACTTCTGACTTCAACTGTATGTATGTACGTACTCAGCAAAAAAGAAACATCCTCTCACTGTCAACTGCATTTATTTTCAGCAAACTTACATGTGTAAATATTTGTATGAACATAAGATTCATAAACTGAACAAGTTCCACAGACATGTGACTAACGTAAATGGAATAATGTGTATGTAAACTTCCGACTTCAACTGTATCACACCAACGTGTGCCAGTTCAAATTGAACTTGAATTTTAACTTGAACTAATGACACTCGAACTCCCATAAAACAAGTTAGAGTTTTGTTTCATGGAACACTATCTTTGCTTGGTGCCTTATGCTGATCTCTGTCTATCTATATCTCTGTCTAAAATACCTCATCAAATACAGTACCATATATGGCACTTATCTTTTATTTTGCTTTCTTCCTGAAGCTGAACGTGTAAAATGAACACTACATGTAGCAGTTTGGACTACTGTGACTATCAGTAAAATAAACTCAGCGAAAAAATAAATGTCCTCTCACTGTCAACTGCGTTTATTTTCAGCGAACTTAACATATGTAAATATTTGTATGAACATAACAAGATTCAACAACTGAGACATAAACTGAACAAGTTCCACAGACATGTGACTAACAGAAATGGAATCATGTGGAATAAAGGGGGGGTCAAAATCAAAAGTAACAGTCAGTATCTGGCGTGGCCACCAGGTGCATTAAGTACTGCAGTGCATCCTCCTCATGGACTGCACCAGATTTGCCAGTTCTTGCTGTGAGATGTTACCCCACTCTTCCACCAAGGCTCCTGCAAGTTCCTGGACATTTCTAGGGGGAATGGCCCTAGCCCTCACCCTCCGATCCAACAGGTCCCAGACGTGCTCAATGGGATTGAGATCTGGGCTCTTCGCTGGCCATGGCAGAACACTGTCATTCCTGTCTTGCAGGAAATCACGTGCAGAACGAGCAGTATGGCTGGTGGCATTGTCATGCCGGAGGGTCATGTCAGGATGAGCCTGCAGGAAGGGTACCACATGAGGGAGAAGGATGTCTCCCCTGTAACGTACAGCGTTGAGATTGCCTGCAATGACGACAAGCTCAGTCCGATGATGCTGTGACACACCGCCCCAGACCATGACGGACCCTCCACCTCCAGATCGATCCCGCTCCAGAGTACAGGCCTCGTGCAACGCTCATTCCTTCGACGATAAACGCGAATCCGACCATCACCCCTGGTGAGACAAAACCGCGACTCGTCAGTGAAGAGCACTTTTTGCCAGTGCTGTCTGGTCCAGCGACGGTGGGTTTTTGTGCCCATAGGTGACGTTGTTACCGGTGATGTCTGGTAAGGCAAGTCCTCACAACAGGCCTACAAGCCCTCAGTCCAGCCTCTCTCAGCCTATTGCGGACAGTCTGAGCACTGATGGAGGGATTGTGCGTTCCTAGTGTAACTCGGGCAGTTGGTTTTGCCATCCTGTACCTGTCCCGCAGGTGTGATGTTCGGATGTACCGATCCTGTGCAGGTGTTGGTACATGTGGTCTGCCACTGCGAGGACGATCACCTGTCCATCCTGTCTCCCTGTAGCGCTGTCTGAGGCGTCTCACAGTACGGTCATTGCAATTTATTGCCCTGGCCACATATGCAGTCCTCATGCCTTCTTGCAGCATTCCTAAGGAACGTTCACGGAGATGAGCAGGGACCCTGGGCATCTTTCTTTTGGTGTTTTTCAGAGTCAGTAGAAAGGCCTTTTTAGTGTCCTAAGTTTTCATAACTGTGACCTTAATTGCCTACCGTCTGTAAGCTGTTAGTGTCTTAACGACCGTTCCACAGGTGCATGTTCATTCATTGTTTATGGTTCATTGAACAAGCATGGGAAACAGTGTTCAAACCCTTTACAATGAAGATCTGTGAAGTTATTTTGATTTTTACAAATTATCTTTGAAAGACAGGATCCTGAAAAAGGGACATTTCTTTTTTTGCTGAGTTTTTATGAACACAGCAAAACACTGTTTCCCATGCTTGTTCAATGAACCATAAACAATTAATGGACATGCACAGAGATACCGTGACGACATCCTGAGGCCCATTGGCGTGCCATTCAACCGCCGCCATCACCTCATGTTTCAGCATGATAATGCACGGCCCCAGTTTGCAAGTATCTGTACACAATTCCTGGAAGCTGAAAATGTCCCAGTTCTTCCATGGCCTGCATACTCACCAGACATGTCACCCATTGAGCAAGTTTTGGATGCTCTGGATCTACGTGTACAACAGCGTGTTCCAGTTCCTGCCAATATCCAGCAACTTCACATAGCCATTATCAACAGCCTGATTAACTCTGGGAACGAGATGGCGTGAGGCAAATGGTGGTCAAACCAGCTACTGCCTGGTTTTCTGATCCACACCCCTACCTTTTTTTTTAAGGTATCTGACCAACATCTGTATTTTCAGTCTTGTGAAATCCATAGATTAGGGCCGAATTATTTATTTCAATTGACTAATTTACTTATATGAACTGTAACTTTGAAATTGTTGCATGTTGCTTTTTCTATTTTTGTTCTGTGTATATACGTTTTTTTAAACCATGTGTATTGCTCTACAGACTGATATTGAGATCACTCGTGAGGAGGACTTTGCCCGCATCCTGCAGATGGAGGAGGAGTACATCCAGCAGATCTGTGAAGACATCATCCGCCTCAAGCCTGACCTCATCTTCACAGAGAAGGGCATCTCAGGTACTACACACACACTGCTTCAAAATGCAATGCTCTTGGTAAGGCACATGTCTGATGCAACTGACATTTTTACCTTGACTATATTTTGCCTCTCTCTTCAGACTTGGCTCAGCACTACCTGATGAAGGCTAACATCACGGCTATTCGCCGTGTCAGAAAGACAGACAACAACAGGATCGCCAGGTAAGTCCAATACACTATGAAAGCAATTTTTTTTTTTGACATTTCATCGTTATTGGAGACGCTTTTCTCTGTTCTGTTTTGTTACTATGTACAGTACATAGCTAGCAAATGGCCGGTCACTTTAATTGCGTATTGGGGTGTATGCGCTTTACAACCACTGCTCTAACTAAACCAACCATCCTCTTTCCCTGTTACCCCTCAGAGCGTGTGGCGCACGTATTGCCAGCCGTACGGATGAGCTGCGCGAGGAGGACGTGGGCCTGGGGGCGGGCCTGTTTGAGATCAAGAAGATTGGAGACGAGTACTTCACCTTCGTCACAGAGTGCAAAGACCCCAAAGCCTGCACCATCCTGCTGAGAGGAGCCAGCAAGGAAATCCTGGCGGTGAGAAACTGAGAAAATAAAAATGTTCAAATAATATGCGCTTTTTATTGTACAACAATCACTAAAAGAGAGGGATAATGGTGAAAAATAATGTTAATGAGATGAGTCTCTACTCCCCTCCTAGAACATGTATTTTTTTATTGTAAGTTATCAGAGTAAAGATGACTGACTGAGGTTTTACTTTTGTTCTGAAATCTCTCTCCACCATTTTCCCTTCTCTCCCAGGAGGTGGAGCGTAATCTGCAGGATGCCATGCAGGTGACCCGCAACGTTCTGCTGGAGCCCAGCCTGCTGCCTGGCGGCGGCGCCACCGAGATGGCCGTGTCTCAGCAGCTGATGGAGCGATCCAAGGCCCTCACTGGTGTGGAGCAATGGCCCTACCGCGCCCTTGCCCAGGCCCTGGAAGTCATCCCCCGCACCCTCATCCAGAACTGTGGCGCCTCCACCATCCGTGTGCTCACCTCCCTCAGGGTAAGAGAGCGACGGAGAGAGAGTCAAAGGTAGAACCTCATACCATCTTGGAGTAAGACCCGATGGGAGAGTGGGTGTGTGTTGTGTGAGAGAACGCTCAAGAAGGAGAGATCGTTGGTGAAAGGGAGTTAGAGGAATTACTGTACATTTTAGTGGCCTTTTCACTGAGCTACATACCTCTACAGGCCAAGCACACCCAGGAGGACAGTGTATCGTGGGGGGTGAACGGAGAGACTGGCACCCTGGCTGACATGACCGTCCTGGGCATCTGGGAACCGCTGGCCGTCAAGGCTCAAACCTACAAGACCGCAGTAGAGGTGAGACTTGCGACCGCCTTCTTAATACAATGTTAAGAGACGCTACATATGTGTTCATTAGGTACATGTTTGGATGTGCAGCACTACTCCATTGAACTCCTTCTCCTTTCTCCAGACTGCCATCTTGTTGCTGCGGATCGACGACATTGTCTCCGGACACAAGAAGAAGGGAGACGAGCAGACAGGAGGAGGACAGGGTGCTGAGTAGAGGAGAAGACAAGGATCAGGAACAAGGAGGAGGAAGAGGGTAATGGAGGAATAGGCAATCTGAGCTGTGACAACACTGTTCTATAAACCACTAACTCAGATATGAGATTTGTTATGGACACTCTAAGCAGACTGAGATAGGTTTGCTGCATGTATTACATATGAATGTACTGGATTGGGTATTAAGGCACCCCAGTTAGCTTTGGTCAGTGTGTGTACGGTGTGTGTTTGCGCAGTATTTATGGCAGTAAGTAAGGTGACTGAATATGTTCTCCTGGGACCAAGGTTTACCTCAGCTAGTCATTCTGTAGGTATTACTCTGTATGGTAAAACTCCTTTGTGTGACTTTAGTTGAAGAACAGTTGCCAATGGATGGTGACCAAATCAAGTGACCTATAAGTCATTTGAATAAACTACTAAAAAAAATGGTAGACCTTGTAAATGATTTAGAGCGTGCAATGTCCACTTCTGAAGATCCTTTTTAAATGTTTAAGTTCTGTATTATATGGATTGGATCGTAACACATTACTGCATTTCAATGAATGAGAATGCTTTCTCTCTCCCCAAAAAATGTTGGGGTTGTTAAATTGGCCTGGTGACTATGGTTCTGAATCCTGTTACTCCACCAGAACTTTTTCCTCCATTACCCCTTTGCCTGGTGCTGTTGCCTGTGATTGTATCAACCTCAATAAAATTGGAAACAGATGGCCATAGGCCTATATTTGTTTCATTCACTTTGATGACGCCCATGATGTGTGTAGATGTGATTATGATTCTCTCATCACAGATTCTCTCGCCATTTGTGTTAATGATGTAGCCTATGATGAAATATGTTGTTTCATTAATTGCTAAGGTGGCATTACATTTGCTGCATCCTGAAATCGATACTGGCGAGTCAGCTGAAGACCAATCAGCTGATCAAATAAGGAACTAGGCACGTGATTCCTCCCCCGAAAAAGAAAGATGGCGGCGGATATTATGTACACAATTCACTTTTATGTTTTATTTGTGCTTTTAACTGTTCGATGTTCTTCTAGTTTTATCGGCAATGGTGAGAACTACCGACGGAATGTGAGTTTGATAGTAAATTGTTTATATTTATGTTGTACAGTAATAAAGTTATATAAAGGTAGCTAACTAACTTCTCAGGGATAGCGTCAGCTGTAGCTAACTAACTTATGTTTGGATCCAGTTTTCTGTATTTTGACCCGATATACTGCTAGATAGCACGTTATCATATTTTAGCTAGTTGGTGATTTCGAGCATTTTGGATATACACTTTGTTTGTATTTTGTAGCGCGAGCCATATTGGAATGATGATCAAAAATCTATGAAACTAGCTATCATAATTTACCCATTGTTGCACCCCAGCCATCCATGCATACCGTAGCGACAAGAGTACACAATCCCTTGTGGGTGTGATTTTTAAACTAGGGAAATAGTTACGTCTAAGTATTTGGGTGTTTTGTTGTTGTGATTGATAGCGGTGGGTAATTAAAACACAATCTGTTATGGCAGTCTAGGTCCAAAAGGCTTCTTAACAGCTACCCCCAGCCATAAATCTGCTGAACGCTAATCAAATGGCTACCTGGACTATTTTCATTATTATAATTTTTTTAAACTATTTTTACTCACTGTTTATTATTAGTCACTTTACCCCAGGGGTACCGGTTAGTCGAGGTAAGTCAGTACATATTACCTCGACTAACCGGTACCCCTGTTTATAACCTCGTTTATTTTATTGTTGCTCTTTTATTATTATTTTTAACTCTATTTTATTTAGTAAATAAGGGCTTATAAGTCAGCATTTCATGCTAAGGTCCACACCTTTTGTATTCGGCGCATGTGACAAATAACATTTGATTTAAAGAGCCTTACCGGTACCCAAGAGCCCTCTACTGAAGATGCTGAGATAGCTAGGTCAAATAGTGCTGAAACATATCTAAACTCTTTTCTGTGCTGGAAATCCCTCCATATCAAATATGAATAAAATATTATTGATTCCACAAATGTATGGATTAAGTGTTGATTATGAACTATCTAATTAGACTTCCTTGCATAGGTCAGTACTCAGTAGGACTCTGACCATGTCAGGACCAGTCACCAGACAATATTTTTGAGGGTTGTTGGCCTGAGCAGGACGCTGTGCAAATCTGTTAATGATTTATGAATCACCTCTGCTTACAATTTCAGTTTGCTTGTACGAATCTCATTCTGTGTCGCTATGGGAAAATGATCAAACGTACCGTCTCTGTCTCTCTTCCCAGTTATCCCTGGAGCTTAACCCTGGTCTAAACTCCTCGCTGACGCCGCTACCCCCTGGTGTTGGCTTGCTCCATGTGCGGGCGCTGGGCAAGAACAACACACTGCACTACCTCCTCTGTAGCCAGGGGGCGCCAGCATTACTACTGGTGCACACAAACTCCACTTCATCCAAAGTGAAGGTAGACTGGCCTGCCTTCTTGGTACAAAATACCACAGGCAGCCTGAAATTGACTCCGGAGAGCAGTGTTCTGTACAGCAATGCACTCGTCTTTACCAGGGTGAGTCATAAATTGATTGTCATCTTGTTCATAAGTATCTGTTGAGGTGATATTCTGAGTGACTGATACAGGTATCTCATCCAAATGCATAAGTCATAAAGATGAGCCAGATGCTAGGTTTAGATCCATAATCTGGTTATTGAAAATTCCAGGTCCAGAATTCAAGCTCTAGACATTTCTTGTAGATCTTAAATGTTTGGATGGTTGTTAGCAATATGGTAATAGCTCTAACTAACACCTGGCTATTAACAAGGGGTTGTATTCAGACTGGGCAAAGCCATAGGTAATGCACTCAACAAACCAACTCGTCATTTGTCTCTCGTCAGCTGTGGGAGTACGACGATGTCAACGACACAGCCGTCCCTGAGCACCTACCCCCCTCCAGCTTCTTCCAGCCCTACGAGCTGCAGAACTTCACCTGGGATGACCTGAACAAGACACTTGACCCCATGACCTACACCGCCCTGCTCTGTGGAAGAGGCGCCAGCGAGAGCTTCAGCAACGGTTCGCTCTGTCTGAAGGTAGGTGGAACTGCATCATCTAAAGCCTGTGTGATGAAATTAGACATTGCCTATCTTCACTAGATTCAGACCTATGCCTGGATCCACTCAACAGATAAAGTGGGACATGGACTCATCTCTACATTAGACCACTTTAAAGATCTGAAAATGTTCGGCAAACTTTGATTTTATCACTTACACTTGGTTACTGAAGTGAAGTGAGTATTAATGATCAGTGCAATATGATTTATTTTATTACATGTTAGCTAGCCTGTATTCAACTACTATCTTCCTTCCCTAGTTCTCAGCCTTTGATGTTGAGGGGCGGGACCAAGGCTGGCCCAGCCTCCTACACAACGCAAACTCCTCCCAGCTGAGGGTGGTGCTGGACGGCGTGGTTCCGAGGTCCAATCGCTCCCGCTTCTCCCTAGAGCTACAGGTTGTGGGCAGCACCCAGGCCATGAGCAGAGTGGATGTGCTCCAGTCAATAGATGACGAATACACACCCTCCATATTCAAGGTGATGTCTCTGCGTGTTATAGACATGTAGTTGTACCAAAGATTTGTATAACTTAACCAAGAAAGACCACAGCCTGTCGTTTCCAACGGGGAACAAATGTGGGTAGAACAAGCAATGAGGTGGGCAGAGCCAAGCACGAGCTAGCGAGATCGTATTGGCCCGTTCAAGTATACATCTGCATATTTCCGTTAGGGAACGCCTACTCTGTGAAGTGCGCATGTGCAATAACTCAATTCGCCTTTGTACTCCTTCTAAACAAGGCGATTTGTAAAGACTTTAGCAAAGGGTAAAGTCTACAAAACTTAGTCCACTATTCATTACAGATTCTAGTTTTAGGAACAGAAAACTGTATTGAGATCAAATGTTTAATCGATGAGAAAATGTGCATAATGTCGGCCAAAATCCATCTTCTCCCCCTGCCGTCCACTGGGCATCCTCTCACTACCATATTTGGTAGTGAGTGGAAATGCCAAGCAGATGCTTCACATTTATACATCCGGTGAAATATCTGTCTCTTTGTTCCATCTGTGGTTATACTGGAGTAAATGTTATTGAATAACAGTATTTCGATTTTTATAGTTCAACACAATTTTGTGGTTGATAATTTATGGTTAATTTATTGTTCTTTACCTTCGTTTCTCTGTAGACTGTCACTCAAGCTTTCAGATGCTACAGTGGCCTTGTCTTTCCTCTCTTTTAGGTATCTCAGTGGGTGTCCTCTCCAGTCAACTCCACCTCCCCTGTTCTTGGCTACGCCCAATGGAAGCCTGTGGCCTACCGCAGGCCATCGCCTCTCTTTGAAGACGCCACTCCTTGCCGCCACTCAACCCCTGTCCCTGTAGCCCAGCTTCCCCCCTCCGGCCTGGTGCTGGCTTATTTTGGAGGGGAGCACCAGACCACCGGTCTCAACATGACCTTCAGTATCACTGGAGACCCATTCTACAACACTACCAACTACCTCAGCTGGTAGGTAGCAGTTTACATCCTATTGGTTCATCATAACTATAATAGGTTGCATTTTAGCAACTTGAACTGAATTATACACTAAATTGCAGTTTATAGCCCCTCCATTAACCAACTATCAAGCTTTTGAGGTTGATATCTCACACCTTCACCAACTACCTGGAATGATAATGAAATTGTCAGCACTGATAATATCCTTCTCTTGCTTTTCATACTTCAGGACTGTGTTGGTGGGGCTGGGCTCTCCTCCTGTGGACTCGTTCTCTCCCCTGGTTCTGGTCATCATGGCGGTGGGGCTGGGCACTCCCATGCTGATCATCCTGCTTGGCGGGGTGTGTGTGTGTGTCCGCAAGAACAAGCCCCAACCACAGGTCTATGAGCCAATCAACTGAGACCAAGCCAGGATATGTGTACATTAAGTCCTGCTTTAACCATTTTCTTGCCAATGAGCAGACACCTCTGGGCCCATTTTTTTCGAAAGTTATCTGGATTTAGGCTATCGGATAGGATTAAATGCATAGAAATAGAATGGATGAATCATTGACTCGAATGGGGACAACTGTTCTATTAATTCTATTTCTATGCATTTAATCCTATCCGATAGACAACTTTTGAAAAACTGGGCCCTGGTGTCCGGCAGGTGTCACTCGTTTATTTTATTTTTTTAAATATGAGGTGCACTGATACACATGTGGAATCCACCACTTGCGCATGACTGTCTAATATGGCCACCCATTGTTGGCACAACCGGCCAATAAGGCTTTGACAGAAACACATTTTTAACCACTTCCATAATTTAGGAATGGGCTGAATCATCTTGTGGAAGAGAAAGCCAATGAATGAGTGCATTTAGTTGTGCTTGGGAATGCCAAAGGTTCCCATCTCAAACCTAACATTCCATGTGAGAACATATTTATACAGCAAATTGTGAAAAGGCTAGTTACTGTAGTTAAGGATGTTTTTTTTTTTCATTGTAAAACTCAAATGGCGTACACTGTCCCTCCAGTTCTGTGTAAAACAGTATATTATCTTATTGTTGCTCAACAAACATTAATACATGATGACATGTTGAACTGAAGTTGTCATGTTTGGCACTGCCTATCTAGATATACTGACCTGACATGGGTCCAAGCATATATCTGATGACAGAAGAGTTAAAAGGGAGTAGGGCCTTTTTTTCTCGTAACACTGATCTGAGGTCGGTTTGTACTGTAATGATTTAGGAATTGGTCAAACTTAAATAATCCAAGATCTGCGCCTGAAGGAGACCTATACCTGGAGCAGTGAAAGGAAAATAAATCTCAAGAGAAGAACCTTAAAGAAACAAGGTTTGTTGCTTTCTTTCCAAACCCCTTGGATGTTAGTTATTGGTTGGGGTAAGGGGAAGCCTAGTTTGGGTCCATGTGCTACCCAAAGTGAACTGAAATGCGATAATTGTCAAATGTTTTGGGTTTGATTTAATGTCAATGAAGTTAGAAATCGGTGTGGGATTACAAAATGTTTTATAATATTGTAATTAATGTTACTACTTTAGGGCCGTGTTGATTGTTATAGTTCTCCTTTGGAATTAATTTAAAACAAGCTTCATAGTCATATTCAGGTTGTAATCACAGTACAAGAGAATAAATGGCCTTGAGTATTTACCTGTATTTGTCTATTAGGCAACAATGTGTTACCTTAATTTTAGGACTAAATGCTAAATTTAATGCAAAAACACCAGTACCTGAAATATTATTATGCAAGCATCTAATACACAGGTCATAATAATTTGTATTTTGAGGAAACGCTCCCTTTCAATGGTAATGTAATGGTCTGTCCATAATTGTCTTTTTCTTAAAGAAATGTACTGGCAAGTTATTTCCTGCTCATTTATTTTTCTTTTAAAACAATGGTACACAATGTCATTACAGAAATGTCATAAGATGTTTAAAAAGGCAACAAGGACATGTAAATAACTGGTTTCTTGGCCACAATATAGTTTAAGATTTGTTTTTTTGTTTGTTTTACTTTTCATCGCTACTAGAGGGTGAAAAGACACACCATTCATATTAGAATGTACATCATTGTATTACAAAAATCCATATCAATACAAATATAAATGTTTTACAAATCTGATCTCATTATTCACATACATTTAAACTAAGGTGCAGGGGATGCCAGCTCTTGGGGTGCATTTTTCCATTGCAGGCAAGCATTAAATGACAACTAAGAAAAAGTGCAGTCAGCTAACTAGTCTCATGTGAGGCAGTCGATGTATAGTTACATGCTTGTTAAATCCCATGACCTGGCCAATCACATGAGGATGCTGTAAGATAACATTAATGTCCAATCAAATTATGTCCAGCAGTGAGAGATCCCGGGACAGATAGATACACTACAGCCAACTACAACTGACATTGCTGCCATCAGACGATACCAAGACAGCCATTTTAGTTGAAAGTAGTGTTCCTGGATACATCCAACTACCCCGGTCACCTAAGTAGGTTAGAGCAGTGTCCTTTCAGTGTCCTCGACCATGTCTCCATCTGCCAGCATGTTAAGCTCCTCCAGGTCTAGGGGATCGATCTGAAGGGGGTTATGCAGGGTGAAGGAGTCTACATCGGAGTCTACATCAAATCCCAGCATGGGCAGAACACCAGAGAAATCCTCATAGGCTGCTTTGTCTGTTAAGTGGGAAACAAAGACAAAGTGGATAAGAGCGAAAGAGTGAGGCTGGTATTCAATCCGATTGCGGGTTATAGGCATTGTGACTTTTAAAGTCAATGCTCCCGTTCAGATATCCCATTCACAGTAAAAGCTGCACATGACAGCTCCACCAGAAATAGCTTTTAAAAGCCGCCATCGGATTGAATCTTTGCCCTTTTTATATATATATATAGACAAGATTTGCTTTAAAATGGTTACAATTGTGGCGCAACAAATGTTTGTTTCAATTACCAGGTCTAACATTTCAGGGGTTATTATTTACTTAGGGTGTAGTTTCATCCAGACAGTTTAAGTCCATTAGTTGGTATTGAATAACCAACAAATGGACTTACACAGGTCGCTGTCGTTTCATCCAGACAATTGTAAGTCGAAAATAAGGTAATACTTCCCCAAAAACTATCTCTAACTGCTGCAAGCAATTAAAAAAGTGCAAGAGGGGGGAGAGAGTGGGCCCTACCTGTCATAAGGATGTTATGACAGTCCGCACTGGTTTGGTTCTGGCAGTGGACGGACATCTGAGGACCCTGGTTCCCACAGTAAACCCCTTCATCTTTCCCATCCACAGACTGAGGCCCAGAATCTCCCCAGAGAGGCTCCTTACTGAGCTGTCCCAGCTGGGCAGAGGTGTGGACAACCAGACAAGATTAGAGAATTAGATTGAAACTATGCACAGTGAGTGAATCAACAGGTAAAATAGAGTTGTCCTTTCAATACTGTTAGATTATTTACAGTTTTAGGTCTTAGACTACCTGCTGGGAGAGTGCCTGAGTCTGGCGTGGTGTGAGGTGTAGGCCCATGTAGGACTCCTGCTGTAAATGATTCAGTATGAAAGTGTCCTGAGAGAGCAGAAAGGGAGTGAGTACCATTTAATAGGGCTGCACAATTGATCGAATTCACATTGAAATATTGACATGTGCAATATCCATATCGCATTACAATATTTTGAAACGCATCTCAGTCGCGTGTAACATCCGTTTAATAGTTTACTTGTTTTTTTCCTCTTACGGCTGCTTCCCACACACAAGAAACCCACCCCCTGTCACTCAAGCAGCACAGTTCCTCTTCTCTCTTAGATTCACTATACAGATGTAGGATCTTCATTTGAGCCAGTTTGCTACAGCAGGAAAATAATCCTGCAGCAACAGGAAATGTGAATTATAATTAATGGACATTTCTATAGGGGTTGATACATTCTTCGTAAGGGAAAATCAAGTCTGAAATTTCAAATTGGAAATGACTAAATTTAGAAGCCTTTTTAAACCTCAAATACACTACAAGTTTAAAATCTCCTGCAACAGGGTGATCAAAGTAAGATCCTACATCTGTAAATTTGCATGCGGTTCTGTTAGGTCAAATGCAGTCAACCGATTGTTCCAAACAAGAACGATGCTGCTTTCCACTTTGCTTCTACATTCTATTCCAACAGTTCACCCATGTGTTGATCTATAATCGCATGTCAAATCGCAGGATTTTTAATATAAAAAAAAAATCATTAGATTTTTTTGCCTATATTGTGCAGCCCTACAATACCATATCTTTCTGACAGACCAAACATCAAATGGCCTCTTATTCATCCTAAACATAACCTAAACTGTCCCTAAGCAAAGCCTAAACATATCCTAAACTGTACACACTGACACTCGTGAAAATAGACATACACAATATGCAACAGATGGGGATATTCTCACATTGTAAAGGCCTGGATTGTTATCCATTAAGGAGTTCATCTGTGAGAAGATTTTGGTCGACTCAATCTGGTCCTTCTGACCTTGCACCTTCTGATGTGCCCAGCTCCTTCCCTGGGCTTGGGTCTGATGCTTACGAGTCATCTGCATCGTTGGTACTTTTTGTGGGTTTGACATGTTCTGCCCATTCAAGTCAAGGCTCTGAGCTGGCGGGTATGCACACTGGAGATTCCACTGATGTTGCACATGCTGCTGTTGCTGCTGCTGCTGGTTGCCATTTTTCTGCTGCTGCTGTTGGTAGAGTTGAACCTGCTGGAGCTGATGTTGCTGCTGTAGCAGCTCATCTTGTCGAAGTGCTCGGTTTTGCTGAGGTTGTCTTTGGTACGCTTGTTGTTGATAATGTTGCTGATGTGGGTACTGCTGGTGTGGGTGTTGCTGGTATTGTTGCCTTTGCTTCTCTAGCTGGTGCTGTGGAAGGTTTTGGTACACTTGTTTCTGTTGTTTTTGCTGTTGTCTTTGATGCTGTTCCTCTTGTGATTGATGTAGGTGTTGTTGCTGTGGGTTCTCACAATGGTTTGACCCTCTTTGAGATTGCTGTTTTATGTCCAGGTCCTGACTTTCTGTCTGGACATGCTGAATCTGGCATTGATATAGTTGATTTGGGTGTTGGTACTGTTGTCGATGGTGATATTGCAGTTGTTGGAGATTGTGTGTCTGTGGGAGCTGTAGCTGTGGGTGTTGTTGGTCTTGTTGTTGTTGTCTGGATTTCTCTTGGTGTGGTGGTGTTTTTTTCGGTTCCTGGCTGGTTTGCTGCTGCCCCTCTGTTAGAGAATGCTGCTGAGCTGCTGGAGTACCCTCGGGATGAGGTTGGCAGTGAGGATACCCTGGTGGCCTTGACTCCTTTGTTAATTGGTTGGTGTTCAGGAGAACTCCCTTGGAATTGAAATAAGAGCAATACATCAAACAATTTCTTAATATGGAGTTCTATGAAATCATCTTATTAACGAAAACAACGACATCACTTCAATTCCAGTTTGTTTGATATACCTGAGTTATAGAAGATAACTTTGGAGACCCAACAGGTGAAAACTGTTTAGATTGGAGCCAGCGAGACTCTCCACCAGTGGGAACGACCAGTGGGCTGAGGGGAGTCCGCCTTCTTAACGAAGGCACCTGCGTCTGGCTAGTTGGACGTGGGGAGCAGGATAGGGAAGAGGAGGAGCAAGAGCGAGATCCGCCAATCCCACTGCTGTAGCTACAGTGGCTAGTTGCGGATTGCAGGGATAGGCCGCTTAGGGAAGAGCTGCTGAGGAAGGACTGGAGGGATCGGTTGCTAGGGGATGACTGCAGGGAAGAGTTGCTGAGTGACAAGTTCAAGGAGGTGGAGTTTAGAGAGCTGGAAAGGGAGTGGCTGCGGAGAGAGGATTGAATATTGGGGTTGCTGTGGGACGACTGGAGCAATGGGTTACTGTACGAGCCTTGGAGAGACAACGACAAACCTGAGAACACAAGGAAAGACATGGACACCATCACCATATGAACCTACCTAAACTGGCACCAACATACACTAAGAACTTAGCACACAGACAAACACACCTGGCACGGGAAATTCATCATCCCTGGCTTCAAGGTGAGCAGGAGTTCCAGGTAGGTGGCCAGTGCTGCAGGTAGTGGGTTTGTGTGAGTCCACGCCTACTGGCTGTGGGGAGGGGAGGTGCAGGCTGGAGAGGTCGGGCAAGGAGCCACTTGCATTGAGAGCGGAAGGGACATTGAGAGCCCTGAACTGCTGATCTGGCGAGGACAGGATGCTGGAGAAACAGCAAGAGAGAAGGATAGGAGAAAGGGAGGTGGTTCAGTCAGGGCACAGGGTTTGCCGTTCTTTTAGACAATATTCATTTGGAAAAGCAGAACATACTTTATACCAGGGACGTTATGCGATTTGACTCCAGTGGGAAGTGCAGGAAGCTAAGATGAGACAAACAATTAGCAAGGATACATCAATGAGAAAAATAGTCATCCATCCACTAGAGCACATTGTGCAATACTGAACCCATTTGTATAGGAAATATGAAGCATTGTGGATGGTTACATTGGCAAGAAATAATACCTTTTTGGTATTCCTTAATGGTTTTCCCTCTTCAAGGACATTCTCCTCAATTGGAGGCACTGGATATGGAAAACCTGAGGTGACAGAGAGGAAACCATCAGGTGCAAAAATCTAATAGATTAATACATGATATAGGAAAGAAAACTCACTTTCGAGAGGCATTTTCAAGTATTACCTAAGGAATAATACTGAAACACTGAACACAATACAATGACTAAATCAATACAACTGGCATTGTGGACTTACCATTGTGCCTGTTCTGTGAGATTAAAGCCTGCTGGTCCCCTGCGTGGGTGTTCCTCGCACTGGTGTGCAGGGCCGAGTCTGAGTTAGTTCTGGGGAGGAGAGCACACATTTCAGAGGGGAAAGCAAGAGTGTAGAAGAACATTAGAGAAACACGATGGGTACATTACTCACCTATTAAGTGCTGTTAAGGGAGGGTGCATCAAGTGGCTTTTGTCCACTGGAGCGCTGATAGACCAGTTCCTTTTTGGGTGACAGAATCAGTCAAAATATGTATTAGGATGTTTATTATTAAGTTTACAAAATGTATCATTTTCGATTGCGCCGACCCTTACCTTCTCCAGCTGGGTTCAAGTTGTGGAGACGGGTGAACAGAGCGGTAAGGAGAGTTGTCAATCTGTGAGGGAGTGTTAAGGCTACACAGAGTGCCCTTGGAAAACCTAGGCATAGGCCGACTGTTGGCAAACAATGGTACACAAAGTTGACGGGGCATTTCTTCACTGTACAGTGTGTACGTGATTAATCCCCTTTATCTGCTACTTAAGTGGATCAACAGTTAAAGGGCTCCCAAGTGGCGCAGTGGTCTAAGGCACTGCATCACTACAGTCCCTGGTTCGAATCCAGGCGGAATCACATCCGGCCGTGATTGGAAGTCCCATAGGGTGGCGCACAATTGGCCCAGCATCGTCCGGGTTTGGCCGGGGTAGGCCGTCATTGTAAATAAGAATTTGTTTTTAACTGACTTGCCTAGTTAAATAAAGGTTTAATTTAAAAAAGTGAAAAAATTAACAATTAAGGTAACAATTAAGTACCTTACTAAGATTGTTTTCAATTAAAATGGTCAGAAAGTAACAAAAATAGCTTCTTAGCAAACAGAAATTTCTAAAGCAAGAATTCTAATAGGACTGTTTAGGAATGGTTTGAGTGGTGAGGGGAAACCTGAAAACTAGCTGTTATTGGCAGAGAGGTTTGGAACATCAGCATGTCTTTTCAAACTCTTACACTAACATCATCATTTATTTCACTGTATAATTTCAATTTATAAATTCAGCAAAAAAAGAAACGTCCCTTTTTCAGAACCCTGTCTTTCAAAGATAATTAGTAAAAATCCAAATAACTTCACAGATCTTCATTGTAAAGGGTTTAAACACTGTTTCCCATGCTTGTTCAATGAATCATAAACAATTAATGAACATGCACCTGTGGAACGGTCATTAAGACACTAACAGCTTACAGATGGTAGGCAATTAAGGTCACAGTTATGAAAACTTAGGACACTAAAGAGGCCTTTCTACTGACTCTGAAAAACACCAAAAGAAAGATGCCCTGCTCATCTGCGTGAACATGCCTTAAGCATGCTGGAAGGAGGCATGAGGACTGCAGATGTGGCCAGGGCAATAAATTGCAATGACCGTACTGTGAGACGCCTAAGACAGCGCTACAGGGAGACAGGACGTGCAGACCACGTGTAACAACACCTGCACAGGATCGGTACATCCGAACATCACACCTGCGGGGCAGGTACAGGATGGCAACAACAACTGCCCGAGTTACACCAGGAATGCACAATTCCTCCATCAGTGCTCAGACTGTCTGCAAAAGGCTGAGAGAGGCTGGACTGAGGGCTTGTAGGCCTGTTGTAAGGCAGGTCCTCATCAGACATCACCGGCAACAACGTCGTCTATGGGCACAAACCCACCGTCGCTGGACCAGACAGGACTCGCAAAAAGTGCTCTTCACTGACGAGTCGCGGTTTTGTCTCACCAGGGGTGATGGTTGCATTCGCGTTTATTGTCGAAGGAATGAGCGTTACACCGAGGCCTGTACTCTGGAGCGGGATCCATTTGGAGGTGGAGGGTCCGTCATGGTCTGGGGTGGTGTGTCACAGCATCATCGGACTGAGCTTGTTGTCATTGCAGGCAATCTCAACGCTGTGCGTTACAGGGGAGACATCCTCCTCCCTCATGTGGTACCCTTCCTGCAGGCTCATCCTGACATGACCCTCCAGCATGACAATGCCACCAGCCATACTGCTCGTTCTCTGTGTGATTTCCTGCAAGACAGGAATGACAGTGTTCTGCCATGGCCGGCGAAGAGCCCGGATCTCAATCCCATTGAGCACGTCTGGGACCTGTTGGATCGGAGGGCCATTCCCCCCAGAAATGTCAGAGAACTTGCAGGTGCCTTGGTGGAAGAGTGGGGTAACATCTCACAGCAAGAACTGGCAAATCTGGTGCAGTCCATGAGGAGATGCACTGCAGTACTTAATGCAGCTGGTGGCCACGCCAGATACTGACTGTTACTTTTGATTTTGACCCCCCCTTTATTCCACATGATTCCATTTCTGTTAGTCACATGTCTGTGGAACTTGTTCAGTTTATGTCTCAGTTGTTGAATCTTGTTATGTTCATACAAATATTTACACATGTTAAATTAGCTGAAAATAAACGCAATTGACAGTGAGAGGACGTATATATATATAAACTCAGCAAAAAAAGAAACATCCTCTCACTGTCAACTGTGTTTATTAAAAATAAAAATATTTAATAAATTTTAGAACAAGGCTGTATTTATATTTATTATGGATCCCCATTAGCTGATGCCAAAGCAGCAGCTACTCTTCCTGGGGTCCAGCAAAATTAAGGCAGTTTATACAATTTTAAAACATTACAATACATTCACAGATTTCACAATACACTGTGTGCCTTCAGGCCCCTACTCCACCACTACCACATATCTACAGTACTACATCCGTGTGTGTGTGTGTGTATGCATGTGTCTGTGCCAATGTTTGTGTTGCTTCACAGTCCCCGCTGTTCCATAGGGTGTTTTTTTTTTATCCGTTTTTTCTAATTTTACTGCTTGCGTTAGTTACTTGATGTGGAATAGAGTTCCATGTAGTCATGACTCTATGTAGTACTGTGTCCCTCCCATAGTCTGTTCTGGACTTGGGGACTGTGAAGAGACCTCTTGTGGCATGTCTTGTGGGGTATGCATGGGTGTCTGAGCTGTGTGCCAGTAGTTTAGACAGACAGCTCGGTGCATTCAACATGTCAATACCTCTACCTCTTATAAATAAAAGTAGTGATGAAGTCAATCTCTCCTCCACTTTCAGCCAGGAGAGATTGACATGCATATTATTAATAATAGCTCTCTGTGTACATCCAAGGGCCAGCCGTGCTGCCCTGTTCTGAGCCAATTGCAATTTTCCAAAGTTCTTCTTTGTGGCACCTGACCACACGACTGAACAGTAGTCCAGGTGCGACAAAACTAGGGGCTGTAGGACCTGCCTTGCTGATAGTGTTGTTAAGAAGGCAGAGCATCGCTTTATTATAGACAGAATTCTCCCCATCTTAGCTACTACTGCATCAATATGTTTTGACCATGACAGTTTACAATCTAATGTTACTCCAAGCATATTAGTCATCAAAACTTGCTCAATTTCCATTATTTATTACAAGATTTAGTTAAGGTTTAGGGTTTAGTGAGTGTTTTGTTCCAAATACAATGCTTTTAGTTTAAAAAATATTTAGGGCTAACTTATTCCTTGCCACCCACTCTGAAACTAACTGCAGCTCTATGTTGAGTGTTGCAGTCATTTCAGTCGCTGTAGTAGCTGACGTGTGTAGTGTTGAGTCATCTGCATACATAGAAACTCTGGCTTTACTCAAAGTCAGTGGCATGTCGTTAGTAAAATTGAAAAAAGCAAGAGGCCTAAACAGTTACCCTGGGGAATTCCTGATTCTAACTGGATTATATTTGATAGGCTTCCATTAAAGAACACCCTCTGTGTTCTGTTAGACAAGTAACTCTTTATCCACATTATAGCAGGGGGTGTAAAGCCATAACACATACATTTTTCCAGCAGCAGACTATGATCAATAATGTCAAAAGCTGTATTGAATTCTAACAGGACAGCCCCCACAATCATTTTATCATCAATTTCTCTCAGCCAATCATCAGTCATTTGTGTAAGTGATGTGCTTGTTGAGTGTCCTTCCCTATAAGCATGCTGAAATTCTGTTGTCAATTTGTTTACTGTAAAATAGCATTGTATCTGGTCAAACACCATTTTTTCCAGAAGTTTACTAAGGGTTGGTAACAGGCTGATTGGTGGGCTATTTGAGCCAGTAAAGGGGGCTTTACTATTCTTGGGTAGCGGAATGGCTTTAGCTTCCCTCCAGGCCTGAGGGCACACGGTCTCTAGTAGGCTTAAATTGAAGATGTAGCAAATAGGAGTGGCAATAACATAACAAAATGTGGGAAAAGTGAAGGGGTCTGAATACTTACCGAATGCAGTATACGGGGAAATTACTTTTTTGACTGCACTGGTCCTTTAACCTTAGACAGTAGTGTGGCATTTGACCCTGCACGCTTTTACAAACAATAGTTGTTTGGTCATCTTACCATACAGACAATAGGAAGAAGGCTACTGTGGATGTAAAGCTATATCTCAACACATTATTGCAATATTGTGGTGAACTATTGCTTTACATTCACTGTTATGATCATCCTCCATGCACTTCAGATATCTGGGGAGCATGGAGGAAAAACTTCATTTTTGTGTGCTTACTCTACTACAGTTGCAAATGGCTAACATTAGCATTTACCATTAGAAACCCTTTTCCTAAAAGCATATGTTTGTGCTTTAGCCCCCCCCCCCCCCCCCCTATGTATTAACTTTAAGGCATGGGAGCCACTAAGCAATACAGACGTTACACTAGCAGTGACCTCACTTCACTTTAAGGGACCCATCACTGGCTGCCCTTTGACTGAGCATAAAGGATACATGTCTCCTGTTTGGCCTGACCGGAAAACTGAGCCGCCCCTCTCCTTGTACCCACTCTGCCATTGGGTGAAGTCTTGTGGGCCAGCCATTGTCTGGACTACAGGGGAGCTGACCCTAACAGAGTCAGACAGATAAACAGTTCATTTGACTTTCAGTAGCCTGCATCATATAACCATTGCTATAGCCTGTATGTAATTAGGCGTATAAATATAAATGTAGTTATAAGTAGTAGCTAATGTAGTTATAAGTCAAATGTAAGTAAGACATCTAACCTGTACATCTGAAGTGCTTCTCCCAATCTGGTTGACATTGGGAAGGGAGCCTCCATAATAGGTGCCCAGGCTTCTAGCCTGGCGCGCTCTCTGGACCTGAATCTGAGACGCAGAAAGAGTGGGGGGATAAAGAAGGAGTGAACAAAGACAACAACTAGTTTAATTTAGTTGATTATCAGAAAAAACAAAATGGCATTTACAGTCAGTTCTATAATAGTCTCACTTGTATAATGGAATTATTGGTGAATGTAAAACTCAGACAAAGTATATTCCGTATATAGTGACACTATAAGAGTGAGTCAAGGCGACTGTCGGCTCGATCTCGGAAAGAATACCCTCTGACTGCCAACCCTTGGCATGAACATGGGAATCAGATACTGCAGGAGAAAGACCCCTGCATACTTTAAAAGCCCATGTGTAATAAACCATGAGTTTAGCTGGGTACCATCTCCTACAGCCAGTGTATTTTAAGGAAAGTGTTGCATGGTGGTTCGGTAACATGACTTGAGAGCCTTTGAATTCGGGTATTAATGATATGAGAAGTGTGGGCTATGTAAGAGGTCAAAGAGCTACCATAAAACAGGTTCCATGAGGTCTTGGCTCCTCAGGTTCAAGCCAGAGCATGGGGCTGCACCTCATTTCACGCGACACCAGAGACTTAATCAATAGGATACTGTATTGTGTTCACAACATTGAAGATTGAGATGCAATGTAGTCGAGCTATAAGAAGGACGGTGCGCTCTATAATGCAGAATAGGGAAACTCAAACTTGTGCACTTTACACATACTGTATGTCTATCACGTTTCAAACATATTTATTACACCCCTGTAGGGCTGACCCCATTTAGTCGACTGGTCGATTGTTTGGTCGATAGGCTGTTGGTCGATTGAGACTTCTTTAGTCGAGCAGTAACAACAACAAAAATGATTATAATTGCATGGTGTACAAGACACCTGTTTGATTTGCGCCTGTCTGAGTGGACTAATCCATTGTGGAGGCCATGGGGATGGCACAGTCCATCAATAAGACATGCTACTGTAATTGTATATGGTTATACAAGAAGAATGGTGCAACACTAATACAAATATTAGTTTATAACAAATGCGCTTTCTCCCACGTTGTATAGTGGTCACTGTCTGCAGTTCTGAAACATCAGTGCGCTGTTTTCCTCAACCATGTTGCTATGTGCATAACAGCAAAGTTACACCAACACATATTGGTGTTGAGAACACCATCGAGCTGTAGGCCAAATAGCACATCCTGTTAAGTCTTAATACCATAACTTACTTAGGTCTAATACAATAACAATTTCTTTCCCCCGTCAGGGACAGCCCTACACCCCTGGCAAAAAGCTGGAGTCAAATACACAGAAGGCAATTAGATTCCAAAACGATAACATAAAGTATCATATTTTTCACTACTTAATACACTCACTGCACTGTGAGGTTGTAGCACTCCAACTGCGTAGTGGGACGCGACACTCACATAAAAATAGAATAGTATTTATATTTCCTATGGGCACAATAACAAATCAGGGCAACCCCTAGCCTAATAGACACCCCCATAAATAGCAACGTGGGGGCATAGCCCATAAGTGTTAACATATTCACATTACCAGTGGTGGAAAAAGTACCCAATTGTCATTCTTGAGTAAAAGTAAAGATACCTTAATAGAAAATGACTCAAGTGAAAGTCACCCAGTAAAATACTACTTGAGTAAAAATCTAAAAGTATTTGGTTTTAAATATACGTAAGTATCAAAAGTAAAAGTACAAGTATAAATAATTTCAAATTCCTTATATTAAGCAAACCTGACCTCATCGTGTTCTTGCATTTTTTTTGTTTACAGATAGCCAAGGGCACTCTCCTATACCTACACATAATTTACACACAAAGCATGTATTTAGTGAGTCCGTCAGATCAGAGGCAGCAGGGATGACCAGGATGT
Source organism: Salvelinus alpinus (assembly GCF_045679555.1). Lineage (NCBI taxonomy): Eukaryota > Metazoa > Chordata > Actinopteri > Salmoniformes > Salmonidae > Salvelinus > Salvelinus alpinus. The sequence goes on from NC_092114.1 coordinate 37,047,363, forward strand.
TCTCTTTTTAAGTGTGGGAATTAGACAATTTTTCTGTCCTGCTAAGCATTCAAAATGTAACAACTACTTTTGGGTGTCAGGGAAAATGTATGGAGTAAAAAGTACATCATTTTCTTTAGGAATGTAGTGAAGTAAAAGTTGTAAAAAATATAAATAGTAAAGTACAGATACCCCAAAAAACGACTTAAGTAGTACTTGCAAGTATTTCTTAAGTACTTTACACCACTGCACATTACGCATTCTACCCAAAGAGTGCAATTTGTAATTCTAGCCTTGCAGGTTGTGGGCAGCCTGCACTCCATGCATCTGTATGGCAAATCAACAGGTGTTATAAGCATAAATGTTGTATAAATCAATATAACGCACATATCATGTTTAAAGGTTATATTACAGTAGGAGTGTTTTGAAGTTAAATTATATCGACACTTTGGATTAAACAGATTTGTCAACCGGTGTGTTTGCAGTGAAAGTCTCTATAGTGCAAAATTGAACGCGATGCTTGATATGGCCTGGAAGTTATTGCGCCTCTGAAAAGTGAAAACAAAGTGCTCTGACTGTCGTGTGGTCAACATCACTGACGTTTGAATATTTTTGACAGCTTTATAGCGTCTCCTGTTTTATCAACACGAAGTTCGTAGGCCTGTCCTCTTGACTCACCCTGGTGGAAGTGATGTCCATCATAACCTCCTGGAAGGCTGCGGTGTCCTCAGCTTGTCGCTGGGTGAGGAGTGCTATCTTCTCGCTAAACTTTCGCGGATTGCAGGACCCATTACTAGATCCTGACCTCTGGCCAGCCCCGCAGCACCCATTTCCTGTGCCTGCAAGAAACATAACTGACCACAACTAGTGTACAGTTAACTGGACACAAGCCCCCGGAGAGAACAAGTTGCAACCCGTGACGGACCACTTTATGCACGTCGTTTCGAAAGGCATTGTGGGATATGTTGTTGTTTAATCGAAGAGGGACAAGTGTAAATAACAAAATTAAACTACAAGCCCATGCTTCCTTTTTTTCATCACAGACAAAAACAACTTGGTGAATGTGGGATATGTAGTTTTGAGTGTTGGGTCCCATTACATTGTGACGACTTTGTAATTACATTTTTATTTTATTTTATTTTAAGTAACATTTATTTAACTAGGCAAGTCAGTTAAGAACAAATTGTTATTTACAATGACAGCCTACACCTGCCAAATCCGGACGACAGCCAATTGTGCGCCACCCTATGAGACTCCCAATCACGGCCGGTTGTGATTCAGCCTGGAATCGAACCAGGGTCTGTAGTGATGCCTCTAGCACTGAGATGCATTGCCTTTGACCGCTGTGCCACTCGGGAGCCCATTTTTATAGTGCCTGTTTGCAGTTTCTCACAGATTGACATTTCTAAAACAAATTAACTATGGCTAATGTATTAAAGGCTTATATACCAGTCAAAGGTTTGGACACACCTACTCATTCAAGGGTTTTTCTTTATTTGTACTATTTTCTACATTGTAGAATAATAGTAAATACATCAAAACTATGAAATAACACAGAAGGAATCATGTAGTAATCCAAAAATTATTAAATCAAATATATTTTAGATTTAGATTCTTCAAAGTAGCCACCCTTTGCCTTGATGACAGCTTTGCACACTCTTGCCATTATCTCAACCAGCTTCATGAGGTAATCACCTGGAATGCATTTCAATTAACAGGTGTGCCTTGTTAAAAGTTCATTTGTGGAATTTCTTTCCTTCTTAATGCGTTTGAGACTATCAGAAAAGGTAGGGGTGGTATACAGAAGATAGCCCTATTTGGTAAAAGACCAAGTCCATATTATGGCAAGAACAGCTCAAATAAGCAAAGAGAAATGGCAGTCCATCATTACTTTAAGACATGAAGGTCAGTCGATCTGGAAAATGTCAAGGACTTGAAAGTTTCTTCAAGTGCAGTCGCAAAAACCATCAAGTGCTATGATGAAACTGGTTCTCATGAGGACCGCCACAGAAAAGGAAGACCCAGTTAGCTCTGCTGCAGAGGATAAATTCATTAGAGTTACCAGCCTCAGATTGCAGACCAAATAAATGCTTCACAGAGATCAAGTAACAGACACATCTCAACATCAACTGTTCAGAGGAAACTATGTGAATCAGGCCTTCATGGTCAAATTGCTGTAAGGAAATCAATACTGAAGAACACCAATAATACAAAGAAACTTGCTTGGGTCAAGAAACACGAGCAATGGGCATTAGACTGGTTGAAATCTGTCCTTTGGTCTGGAGTCCAAATTTCAGATTTTTGGTTCCAACCACTGTGTCTTTTTGAGACGCAAAGTAGTTGAACGGATGATCTCTGCATGTGTGGTTCCCACCATGATGCATGGAGGAGGAGGTGTGATGGTGTGGGGGTGCTTTGCTCGTTACACTGTTGGTGATTTATTTGCAGGTTTGCACCTAGTGTGACTATCATTTGTTTTTCAATAAGAAAATGACCCAACACACCTCCAGGCTGTGTAAGGGCTATTTGACCAAGAAGGAGAGTGATGGAGTGCTGCATCAGATGACCTGGCCTCCACAATCACCCGACCTCAACCCAATTGAGATGGTTTGTGGTGAGTTGGACCGCAGAGTGAAGGAAAAGCAGCCAACAACTGCTCAGCATATGTGGGAACTCCTTTAAGACTGTTGGAAAAGCATTCCAGGTGAAGCTTGTTGAGAGAATGCCAAGAGTGTGCAAAGCTGTCATCAAGGCAAAGCATGGCTACTTTGAAGAATCTAAAATCTAAAATCTATTTTGATATGTTTAACAGTTTTTTGGTTACTATATGGTTCCATATGTGTTATTTCATAGTTTTGATGTCTTCACTTTTATTCTACAATGTAGAAAATAGTAAAAATAAAGAAAAACCCTTGAATGAGTAGGTGTGTCCAAACTTTTGACTGGTACTGTATAAACCTCACCATAGAACAAATAAAATAAAATCTAATTGTATTTGCCACATGTGCCGAGTACAACAGGTGTAGACCTTAGTAAAATGCTCACTTACAAGCCCTTAACCAACAATTCAGTTTTAAGAAAATAGAGTCAAGAAATTATTTACTACATAAACTAAAGTACAAATTTAATAAAAAAGTAACACAATAAAATAACAATAACGAGGCTATATACAGAGGCTACCGGTACCGAGTCAATGTGCGGGGGTTCAAGTTAGTCGAGGTAATTTGTACATGTAGGTGGGGGTAAAGTGAATATGTATAGTAAATAAAGTAGCTGTAGTCCGGGTGGCCATTTGATTAATTGTTCAGCAGTCTTATGGCTTGAGGGTAGAAGCTGTTAAGGAGCCTTTTGGCGCTCTGGTTCCGCTTGCCGTGCGGTAGCAGAGAGAACAGTCCATGACTTGGGTGACTGTAGTCTTTGACAATTTTTTGGGCCTTCCTCTGACGCTGCCTAGTATACTGGTCCTGGATGACAGGAAGCTAGGCCCCAGCGATGTACTGGGCTGTACGCATTACCCTCTGTAGCGCCTTACGGTTGGATGCCGAGCAGTTGCCATACCTGGCGGTGATGCAACCGGTCAGGATGCTCTTGATTGTGCAGCTGTAGAACTGTTTGAGGATCTGAGGACCCATGCTGAATCTTTTTAGTCTTCTGAGGGGGTAAAGGCGTTGTCGTGCCCTCTTCACGGCTGTCTTTGTGTGTTTGAACCATTATAGTTTGTTGGTGATGTGGACACCAAGGAACTTGAAACTCTTGACCCCCTCCACTACAGCCCTGTCGATGTGAATGGGGGCGTGTTCGGCCCTCCCTTTCCTGTAGTCCACGATCAGCTCCTTTGTCTTGCTCACATTGAGGGAGATGTTGTTGTCCAGGTGCCACACAGCGAGGTCTCTGACTTCCTCCCTCATCATTGTCGGTGACCAGGCCTACCACCGTTGTGTCGTCAGCAAACTTAATGATGGTGTTGGAGTCATGCTTGGCCACACAGTCGTGGGTGAACAGGGAGTACAGGAGGGGACTAACCACACAGCCCTGAGGGGCCCCCGTGTTGAGGATCAGCGTGGCAGATGTGTTGTTGTCTACCCTTACCACCTGGGGGCGGCCCGTCAGGAAGTCCAGGATCCAGTTGCAGAGGGAGGTGTTGAATCCCAGGGTCCTTAGATTAGTGATGAGCTTTGTGGGCGCTATGGTGTTGAATGCTGAACTGTAGTCAATGAACAGCATTCTCACATACAGTGGCAAGAAAAAGTATGTGAACCCTTTGGATTTACCTGGATTTCTGAGTCACAACAATAGACAAACATAGTGTGCTTTGTGGCGTACCTCAGGTCAGCCACCAGGGGGAGACACATCTGCTGGATGTGACAGGTCTCGACGGGCTCCCCGGCCAGAACTAATTGGGGCTGATTGGGGTTGGTGAGTAATCAAGGGCTGATTGCTCACCAGCTGTACAAGTCCCATAAAGCTGCCAGAAGGGCAGCACACATGGGAGAGACTGGGGGAGGAAAGGACTCCTGTATAGTTGGGAATGGAACCAGAGGTAACAAGAGAGAGAGTTCAGTTTTTGATCCCCACAGGATACAGCAAGACCCGGCGCCCAGAAGACGGTATCCTGGAGAAGGTCTCTTGGGGGAGACCTATTCTTTTCTTTTGGATTAATAATTAATTAATAAACATCTTTGAAACTGAGCTAATCATACTCTGTCCGTGTCCGATCTGTGTAAACGTTTTGACCCAACCCCCTGGTCTGCCACAGCTTAAACTAATAACACACAAATTATTACATTTTTCTTGTCTATATTGAATAAATCATTTAAACTTTCACACTGTAGGTTGGAAAAAGTATGTGAACCCCTAGGCTAATGACTTCTCAAAAGCTAATTGGAGTCAGGAGTCAGCTAACCTGGAGTCCAATCAATGAGATGAGATTGGAGATGTTGGTTAGAACTGCCTTGCCTTATAAAAACTACTCACAAAGTTTGAGCTTGTTATTCACAAGAAGCATTGCCTGATGTGAAACATGCCTCAAACAAAAGAGATCTCACAAGAACTAAGATTAAGAATTGTTGACTTGCATAAAGCTGGAACGGGTTACAAAAGTATCTCTAAAAGCCTTGATGTTCATCAGTCCATGGTAAGACAAATGGTCTAGAAATTGAGAAAGTTCAGCACTGTAACAGTCCTGACCTGTTTTATGTTGTTTTTATGTGTTTATGGTCAGGGCATGTGTTTTGGGTGGGCAGTCTATGTTATTCGTTTCTATGTTGGTTTTGGTTTGCCTGGTATGGCTCTTGATTAGAGGCAGGTGGTTTGCGTTTTCCTCTAATCAAGAGTCATATTTAGGTAGGGCATTCTCACTGTTTGTTTGTGGGTGATTGTCTCCTGTGTCCGTATGTTATGTTCGTACCACATAGGACTGTAGCGTTTGTTTATTTTGTTTTCGTTTCGATGTCGTCTGTTACCAGTACGTAAGTTTATGTTTAGTTATGTAAGTTTATGTTCAGGTCTCGTCAACGTCGTTTTGTTATTTTGTAGTTTGGAAAGTGTTTTGTTTCGTTTCGTGTGCCATCGTAATTTATAATAAAGATGGCTTATTTCCCTGAGCCTGCGTTTTGGTCTGAAGATCCTTCTCTCCTCACCTCTTCCGAGGATGAGGAGAGCGACAGCCGTTACAGAATCACCCACCACACTAAGACCAAGCGGCAAAGGGAAACTAAACAGAGTAAGGGACAGGAGAGAAAGGATTTCTGGACATGGGAGCAAATAATGAATGGAGAAGGTCCCTGGGCTAAGGCAGGAGAGAATCGCCGTCCCAAAGCTGAGCTGGAGGCACGGAGGAGAGCAGAGGCTACCGGGGAGAGGAACCGGAGCTATGAGGGAACGCGTCTGGCACGGAAGCCAAAAAAGCCCGTGAGTAATTCCCAAAAATTTCTTGGGGGGGGGGCTAGGAGATAGTGGGCCAAGGGCAGGTAGGAGACCTGCGCCCACTTCCCAGGCTTACCGTGGAGAGCGGGAGTACGGGCAGGCGCCGTGTTACGCAGTAGAGCGCACGGTGTCTCCTGTACGAGTGCATAGCCCAGTGCGGGTTATTCCACCTCCCCGCACTGGTAGGGCTAGATTGGGTATTGAGCCAGGTGTCATGAGGCCGGCTCAACGCGTCTGGTCTCCAGTGCGTCTCCTCGGGCCGGCATACATGGCACCTGCCTTACGCATGGTTTCCCCGGTTCGCCTACATAGCCCGGTGCGGGTTATTCCACCTCCCCGCACTGGTCGGGCAACCGGGGGTATTCAACCAGGTAAGGTTGGGCAAGCTCAATGCTCAAGAGTGCCAGTACGCCTCCACGGTCCGGTATTTCCGGCACCACCTCCCCGCCCCAGCCTAGTACCTACAGTGTCTACACTACGCACTAGGCTACCAGTGCGTATCCTGAGCCCTGTTCCTCCTCCACGCACTCTCCCTGTAGTGCGTGTATCTAGCCCGGTGCCTCCAGTTCCGGCCCCACGCACTAAGCTACCAGTGCGTCTCCAGAGCCCTGTACACACTGTATATTCTCCCCCTACTAATCCTGATGTGCTTGTCCTCAGCCCGGCGTCACCAGTGCCGGTACCACGCATCAGGGGTAGAGTAGGCTTTGAGAGTACAGTGTGCCCTGTCCCTGCTCCCCGCACTAGTAGGAAGGTGCTTATCATTAGCACGGTGCCTCCAGTTCCGGCACCACGCACCAGGTCTACAGTGCGCCGTATCCGGCCAGAGCCATCCGTCTCCCCAGCGCCATCTGAGCCATCCGTCTCCCCAGCGCCATCTGAGCCATCCGTCTCCCCAGCGCCATCTGAGCCATCCGTCTCCCCAGCGCCATCTGAGCCATCCGTCTCCCCAGCGCCATCTGAGCCATCCGTCTCCCCAGCGCCATCTGAGCCATCCGTCTGCCAGGAGCCTGCAAAGCCGCCCGTCTGCCATGAGCCTGCAAAGCCGCCCGTCTGCCATGAGCCTACAGAGCCATCCGCCAGACAGGAGCCGCTAGAGCCATCCGCCAGACAGGAGCCGCTAGAGCCGTCAGCCAGACAGGAGCCGCTAGAGCCGCCCGCCAGACAGGATCTGCCAGAGCCGCCAACCAGACAGGATCTGCCAGAGCCGCCAACCAGACAGGATCTGCCAGAGCCGCCAACCAGACAGGATCTGCCAGAGCCGCCAACCAGACAGGATCTGCCAGAGCCGCCAACCAGACAGGATCTGCCAGAGCCGCCAACCAGACAGGATCTGCCAGAGCCGCCAATCAGACAGGATCTGCCAGAGCCGTCAGAGAGCCATGAGCAGCCAGAGCCGTCAGAGAGCCATGAGCAGCCAGAGCCGTCAGAGAGCCATGAGCAGCCAGAGCCGTCAGAGAGCCATGAGCAGCCAGAGCCGTCAGAGAGCCATGAGCAGCCAGAGCCGTCAGAGAGCCATGAGCGTCGAGAGCCGTCAGCCTGCCATGAGCGTCGAGAGCCGTCAGCCTGCCATGAGCGTCGAGAGCCGTCAGCCTGCCATGAGCGTCGAGAGCCGTCAGCCTGCCATGAGCGTCGAGAGTCGTCAGTCAGCCATGAGCTGCCCTTCAGCCTGAAAAGGCTAGATACCCAGAACTGCCCATCAGTCCAGAGCTGTCTCTCTGTCCGGAGCTGCCTTTCAGTCCGGAGTTGCCCCTCTATCCTGATCTCCCTCTCTATCTTTATCTACTTCTATATTCTTATCTATCCCTCTGTCTTGATTTATCTCTCTGTCCCGGTGTTGTCCTTATTAGATATGTTGTTAAGGGGATTTTGTGGGGGTCAAAAGAGGGTGGACATTCTTGGAGGGAGGAAGTTAGGATGGACTATGGTGGTATGGGGACAGCGTCCTGAGCCGGAACCACCACCGTGGTCAACTGCCCACCCGGACCCTCCCCTGGACTTTGTGCTTGTGCGCCCGGCGTGCGCATCTTGAGGGGGGGGTACTGTAACAGTCCTGACCTGTTTTATGTTGTTTTTATGTGTTTATGGTCAGGGCATGTGTTTTGGGTGGGCAGTCTATGTTATTCGTTTCTATGTTGGTTTTGGTTTGCCTGGTATGGCTCTTGATTAGAGGCAGGTGGTTTGCGTTTTCCTCTAATCAAGAGTCATATTTAGGTAGGGCATTCTCACTGTTTGTTTGTGGGTGATTGTCTCCTGTGTCCGTATGTTATGTTCGTACCACATAGGACTGTAGCGTTTGTTTATTTTGTTTTCGTTTCGATGTCGTCTGTTACCAGTACGTAAGTTTATGTTTAGTTATGTAAGTTTATGTTCAGGTCTCGTCAACGTCGTTTTGTTATTTTGTAGTTTGGAAAGTGTTTTGTTTCGTTTCGTGTGCCATCGTAATTTATAATAAAGATGGCTTATTTCCCTGAGCCTGCGTTTTGGTCTGAAGATCCTTCTCTCCTCACCTCTTCCGAGGATGAGGAGAGCGACAGCCGTTACAAGCACTGTTGCTACTCTCCCTAGGAGTTACCGTCCTGCAAAGATGACTGCAAGAGCACAGTGCAGAATGCTCAATGAGGTTAAGAAGAATCCTACAGTGTCAGCTAAAGACTTACAGAAATCTCTGGAACATGCTAACATCTCTGTTGACAAGTCTACGATACGTAAAACACTAAACAAGAATGGTGTTCATGGGAGGACACTACGGAAGAAGCCACTGCTGTCCAAAAAAAACATTGCTGCACATCTGAAGTTTGCAAAAGTGCACCTGGATGTTCCACAGCGCTACTGGCAAAATATTCTGTGGACAGATTAAACTACAGTTGAGTTGTTTAGAAGGAACACACAACACTATGTGTGGAGAAAAAAAGGCACAGCACACCAACATCAAAACCTCATCCCAACTGTAAAGTATGGTGGAGGGAGCATCATGGTTTGGGGCTGCCTCATTGCCTGGACAGCTTGCTATCATCGACTGAAAAATTCCCAAGTTTATCAAGACATTTTGCATGACAATGTAAGGCGATCTGTCTGCCAATTGAAGCTCAACAGAAGTTGGGTGATGCAACAGGACAACGACCCAAAACACAGAAGTAAATCAACAACAGAATGTCTTCAAAAGAAGAAAATACGCCTTCTGGAGTGGCCCAGTCAGAGTCCTGACCTCAACCCGATTGAGATGCTGTGGCATGACCTCAAGAGAGCAGTTCACACCAGACATCCCAAGAATATTGCTGAACTGAAACAGTTTTGTAAAGAGGAATGGTGCAAAATGTCTCCTGACTGTTGTGCAGGTCTGATCCGCAACTACAGAAAATGTTTGGTTGAGGTTATTGCTGCCAAAGGAGGGTCAACCAGTTATTAAATCCAAGGGTTCACATACTTTTATCACCCTGCACTGTGAATGTTTACACGGTGGGTTCAATGAAGACATCCAAACGTATAATTGTTTTTGTGTTATTAGTTTAAGCAGACTGTGTTTGTCTATTGTTGTGACCTAGATGTAGATCAGATAAAATTGTATGACCCGTTTATGCAGAAATCCAGGTAATTCCAAAGGGTAAACATACTTTTTCTTGTCACTGTAGGTGTTCCTTCTGTCCAGTTGGGAAAGGGTAGTGTGGAGTGCGATTGAGATTGCATCATCTTTGGATCTGTTGGGGCGGTATGCGAATTGGAGTGGGTCTAGTGTTGCCGGGATGATGGTGTTGATCATAATATATGATAGAAGTGTGTATCTACCATTGTTTATGAATAGACACAGCCATGGTCTACCAGTATCTATATTGTAATAACAGTATTGGGGACACAATACCCTCCTGTACCCACCTATATATCAGGTATTGGGGACATGCACTGGCTACAGTCAACTGGAAATTAAATAGGCAAAGATTTTATCTGACATTAACAAATATCAGGTTAGATACTAACGAACCATATTATACATAAGCACAAAATATACTTTTGAACAAAAGTGAAATAAAGTAGTAGGTCAACATGATATGAGAAAAAAAAATATGGCAATAGGGAGGGCCTGGGACCAGTGAGCTACGATTTTTTTAATTATAAGGATTTTCATTGGAGGGGGTGGAGTGCTGCAGTGTTATCTGTATATTGTGAGCAGTTCAATGCACTATTCTCAGAGCCAGGTAGAATATAGACAAAATAGGGCATGGTGGACCTGGGCGGACCGGCCCCTGGTCATTTCAGTTATCCAGACTCAGAGCAACATCATTTGGCATTTAAATTGGTTTCCAGTTCTTTCACTATCAGCAGACCTAGACACAGGGTATTTAACCTGAACACATAGGATTGTTTACAAGTCACAAGTCTGCCAGAGTTTGCGTTCTAGACAAGCGCTAGAGGGAGCTGTCGATAATGACACCGGTGCAACCAGTATGCAACGCATTTGATGACGTACCGTTACGTATTCATTAGCGCTTCCAACATGACTCAAAATGGATGTGCACTTCTCCACTAAACGGCTATTCAGGGACTGAACGAAAACAACAAAATCACACTAAGTCTTTGTGAGACATCTGTTAAGGTTTGCTTTTCAACGAATAATATCTAACATTACATTTGTATGGTCAATTCTTTCAGCATGCTAATCAGAATGGATTCTGGTGACTAAGTTATGCTACTAACGTTAGCCATCTTCTCGCTATGTTAACGTTAGCTAGTAAACCTTAACCCCCGCTAGGCTAACGAGACTAGCGTCTCTACTGGGAACAAAATAGCCGGCTGTTAATCATGTTGCTTTGTATGTCATGTAGCTAACTTGCTTGTTAGTGCCTAAACCAAGTTATGATAGTGCTACTTTACTTGCTATAGTAGCTATTATCAAATGATTAGTGGCACGATATCAAACTAACCTATTACTTAAGTTACCTTTAACTAGTTAACAGTTAACGTTAGCTAGTTAAGTTCCATAACTTTGATTTAGAACTGTTGCCAGCTGTTCGTTAGCTAGTTAGCAACTACACTCCCTAAAAGCGACCCGCATTGTCTGCTTTGTTAATATGTTTAGGCAGCAATGACCTAATATTACTAATGGAAAGATGAGATAAAGGTTGACGTCCAGTTGACTGGTGGAAGGTTTGCCGCGTTGTCTCATTCACTGATGAGTGAACAGAGAGAAATGTCTGGACAAGTGTTTTCATCATGAAGTCGGTTACAGATATTTAGCTAGTTAGCGTAATGCCTTGTTCAGCAGACCCTGCCCACATAGGTAGGTGTCCACAGTCAACCTACGGCGTATCTGTCGGGGGGAGTAGTTTAAATTACTGGAAGACGGCGTATGATGTCCAGCTCTAGGCTAGGGAGGAAAACACAGTTGAACTTCAATTGGACATGTAACGTTAATGCGATTAACAATGGCATCTAGATAAGCTTCTTTGACCTCTGTTAAACAGTATCTTAGTGGTTGCTAATTATAAATGGGCTAAATTTATGTTTGGTTGTTGAACATGGGCATTACCCGTTGCCTAATGTTTCAGTCTCTTATTATGGTACTGGTTTGATTGTGTAACAGGTTTCAGCCATTTTGGACCATAGAGAATAATTCCACTATGTCGAGCTTCAGGCCTTGGTTGTGATTGTGGCGCACACCACACGCACCTGCATGGGGAGGATGGAGAGCGATTGCAGGATCCCCATGTCGTGTTTGAGGCCCAGAATCCTGGCCTTGCATGCACTCTTCTGGGTTTTGGTGTCTCTCAGGTGAGTGTACTGGTGTCATCCTACTTGCTGATAATGCTTTATGCTCGGCATTGCTTCAGAGCTTAACCCTCATTACCTTCTCTTTCAGAGTGTTTGGTGCAACTCTGCTGAGTGAGGAGAAGACCACAGGTGCTATACTTTTTATCAGTATTTGATAAGAATGAGTTGGAGAACTTGAGTACAGGATTGATGTGGTGCTGCAAACACAAATGTCAGTGACTGCTCATACATCGTTTGTATAGCAAGTTAGCAACACATTTCACAGAGAAGCACATGTTTGTGTGTGGGGCTGATGGAAGCTCCAGTTTACTTCACTTGTGTCAGGGGTATAAACAAAAGTGTGTCACTGGTCATGTCATTCAGCATTATTTTTGTCAAAACTATTCCCAGTCTTTTTCAGATACTGATTCAAGGCATTGTGTTTCGCCTGTGTTTTAGTGGCCAGGCCGGTAACCACCCCCTGTTGGCAAATGGAGGAGTTTGTGGTTGCAGTGGAATGTTCCCGGTGCAACACTTTCCAGTCGGTGAGATCTCTCTTTGTCCATCTCCCTCCCCACACTTCTCCTTAAGTTTCCTTTCTTCCACCAATAGTTCACTGGTTAATATACAGTTTATTATTGGGAGATGTGAATATCTCTCCTTTAAAGATGAATGCAGTATATTCAATGTATGCCATTAATGTAGTCGTGTTTTATGCTACCTCACAGTCCAAGTGTTTGCTTATGACAGTGGACTTCAAGCTGCAACAAGCCCTTTTAACTGTAAGCTGTAGAGAATACTGGGATACTCTTATCTGATTTAAAGTAGGCAGGTTTAAGCTAGCCCAGTGAAAGAGAAACACAGTATTGTAACCTGGTTTAGGACACTTCCAAGCTAAAACACAAACCCTCTCTCCAACTTTTCTGTTGGGCTTGTATATCCAGTGTACACCCATTGAATTCCCTTCCACCATTTCCACCAACACATTACTGTCATGAAAACATTGTTTTCTGTGTCTGATACATCATTTTTGACAGTTTGTAGACTAGGCGCCCTTAACCATCCTGTCCTCCCTCTAGAAGTCGTGGGCAGCATGTATTCAGACGGGATACGTGGAGAGGATCAACTGCACCAAGTCTAATAAAGACGAGTACAAGAGGTGAGTCCCCACACCTACAGCTTCTTTTGACTTCGTTGTGATCTGGTGATGCCGAGCTGTCTCTTGATTTCACAGGTTGGACCCACATCTTCTGTGAATTGGATGTCATTAATCAGACTAAATAGTTAACTGATCTTGAGAAAACACTATGAAGTGCTTTTTCATAACAGATTACAGGAGACAAACTCAAATGTTAGACTACTGCACAGACTGATTTTTTAAGGTTGAATAAAGATTTTTGTGATTTGTTTTTACACATGATAAAAACGATTCTGTCAAGCTTTCCATCATGTATACGCTTGTTTCCCTTCTGCTCGTAGCTGCCGCTCTACCCTGATGGAGGAACACCTTTTCTGGAAGTTTGAAGGAGCCATGTTGGGCCTCACCATACTGTTCGCACTCATAGTGGCTGCTAGGCAACGTTCGCTGGACCGGCTTGCCTCCGAGAAAGTCCGCAGGCAGATCGAGTCCATCTAGCACAGTACAACAGAGTGAAGAGACTAGTGGAACTCACCATGGTGGCTCATCTCAACATTTCAAACTGTTAAGAATTACCACAGCCGCTTCATTTCAACAGCATGGGGGTCTGGAGAACGTAATGTCCAATGGGCCAGACTTACTGGAAAACGGTTTCCCTTTTTCGGGGGGGGGGGTTTGTTGAAGTAATTAGGCCTGACAGTAACAAGCTTATAAAATCAAGATTGACAGTGAAACTTTAACCCGCCAAAGCACAAATGATGAACAGTGTCTGGCGTTTTGTCAATGGAATGAATATCCCTAAAGGGAATGGCTCGCAGGAAACTTGCAGTACTTTGATCTAGGCAAAGTAATGAACGGGAACTGACTGCATTCTAAGTAGCAGACAACTGGTGGATTAGTTCAAGCCACATGCATTTCTTTGACATTTTTTTGTGTTTGGGGGTGGGTGGGGGGGTTTAAAAAGTGGATTGAAACCTGTGTTGATTATACAAAATTGTCTGACAAATGCCAGAGATGTTTCTGGCACACGTTTCTGTTCTCTGAGAGAACCAATAATCTCATCTAGTGTCAAATGCCCTGTCTGACTTGGAAACATGGCCTAATAACTAGGTCTGTGACTCAAGTGGATCCAGAATCTGTCTTATAGGGGGATGAGTGTTGCAGTGTACTGTTGTATGAGTTTCATGCTGCAGTGCTGTTTTTCACCTCCGTGGGATTCATATTTCCAAGGTTCAGTATTGGTGTTCTGCCAAAAGTCTATAATCACTAGGTGTGAAAGGTGAAAATATTGTGTGTTTGGAGATTCCAGGCATGGTTCTAAACGCAAACACTGACATTTGACTACTTTTTGATAGAGTATAGTGTTATCCAATACACACAAATGACACACTGCACATATTTCTTTCTGTGTTCATTCATTTAAAAACTGATGGAGATTCACTTTTTTTGACTCCTCTAGTAGGCTCCTAGTAACTTGGGCTCTGAGCTCAGTGATTGCCAGTATTTTTATCATGGTTTTACATTTCATCTGTAGATAATGTATTTTTAGGAATTATGTGACCTGTTTTCCAGCCTCAGCAACTCTCAAAGAGTTGAGAATTCTGCAAGAATAAATGGAGAATCGGAAAACACTTAATCTGGGTTTTTGTTGTAATTAAATAGGGTAACACTTGACACCCAGCGACATGACACGGTCATAACAGTTGATATAATCTGTTATATGGTCATGACGCATACATTTACGCCTGTTGCGACATATTGCATGGCTGGTTATGACACAAGTGTCAACCCACATTTATGCAAATGTTTTTCTTAACCCCGCCCAGAATTTATTTCGTTTGAAAGTTTCTTTCTTAACTCTTTTGTTGTAATGAATTCTTTAGTCATGTTTTTTCCCCATTTGAAATAACTTGCAGATAATAAACTTTATGACACTGTCATGAAGCATTATGACCATCCTGTGTGACTTTACTTGGACTAAGAAAATACTTGACTAAAAGTAAATGCCATACATGAGATTCCTCATCATAAGCGAACGGCACAATCTTTCCCCCTCCCTTTTTTTCCCTTTACGGACGGATAGGCACATTTCAACACTCGGACCATTTACGAATGTAGTATTTGTGTTTCGTGAGTCCGCCAGATCAGAGGCTGTAGGTATGGCAATGTGTTATATTGATAGGTGTGTGAATTGGACCATAAGTCTCTCCTGCCTGAGTATTCAAAATGTAATGACTACTTTTTGGTGTCAGGTAAAATGTATGGGAGTAAAAAGTACATATTTTCTTTTGGAATGTAGTGGAGTAAAAGTAGAACTAGTAATTTCCAGACCCCCCCCCAAAACAAAAACACCTTACATGGTGGTACTTAAGTAAAAATACTTTTAAGTTCTTAACACCACTGTAAGCCAGATAGGCCTCTCACGTACATGCCCTTATGTCAATCATCAGTCAAAAAAAGTGTCTTGTCCTGCTGATATCTCCTCCTGCATTCATCCCAGCATCAGCAACAGAGCATTGGGTAGGTGCATGTCTGACATCAATGTGTGCGCAATTACAATGATTATTTAATATGGTAAATTTCTGAAAATGTTATAACAAACATACTGTTGACAAGTAGGCTATGGTGTAATGGTATGTTTTGAAATTTATGTAGGTGTCATAACCAGCCATAAAGTGACTACCGTGTTAGGTTTTTTTGTGGGATTTGACACTTATGTTGGTGTCATAACCAGTCATAAAGTAATGCAATATATGTCACAACAGTGTTATGACAGTGTTACGACCCTATTATGACAGGCTGTTATGACATGATTATGACGTGTAATGATGCGTGGTAAGTGTTACCTTAAATAGGCAAACTTTTCAGGGATGTAAGGTACAAGTTGAACATAAAATATGAAAAAGAAGATTGCCAGAGTCAACTTGGACTACTGTATTTGTATCAAAAGACACAATTTGTGACGTACTGGGAAAGTGTTCATTATATTTTTCTCTTGAAAATATGCATTTATTTAGTAGTCAAAACTATTTGACGGGAGACAAACAGCACAACAGACAAAGGCAATCTGGATTGAGCTCTACAGACTCCTTAGAAAGAAGTATTTACACTTTGATGCTCTTGGACAGCGGCAAATGTGGCCATGTTGAGCTCCTTCTTTGACCGAACAGTACTTGCCCACGTTGGAATTGCACTGAAAGAAAAGTACATGACAAAATTGATTCCATTGGTGATTTGTGTGTGCTAGATTGCACCGATGCCAAACAAGGGCACCGTGAAGTTGGTGGGGGTTTCCAAGGAGCCACTAGATGTCGCACTGGTACCACAATCAAACTGAAGGCTAACTAGAGTAACTTGGGGCCCTACTCAATCAAAGCTGGTAATCCTAACTGGGTTTTGATTGGGCCCATGGTTTATAAAATACTAAAATTAGGAACAGGGCCAACTACTAAAAATAAGTTGTCCAACTGCATTTTTGACAAATCAGCTCAACAGAAAAGCAGCTCTAGGAAGCATAAAAAAATGGAGGTTAGTTAGCCAATAATGTACCAGAACTGTGATTCTCCTTCTGCGTAGACGTTGACATACTCCAGGAAGGCGGTTGAACTTGTTTCTCAAAACGGAGGAATATATTTCCCTCTGAAGCTGTCCCCTATCATGGACAGGGACACCCAACTAGAATAGAAGAGTGAAAATGACTTGGCTATATTGGGGCCGAGACCAAAGCCCTAATCATCATAGTCCATAGTACCATTAAACAATTATGTTCACTAGACTGAATTGATTCATATAATAAAGTTAGCCTTATATTAAATGACTATGCTGTTTAAATCATAGCCAGGATATCTAACCAAACTCACCTGTTTATGCTTGCGTGAGTCTCGTGTTTCCAACGACGGAACGTCCGGTAATCTTGCCTCTACTCCGACAGACAGAAAGTGCACACATAGAACACAACACATCAGCAGAAACAGCACCGTGAAATTCGTCATAGCGTGATTTCCACTAAATTGTCAGACAGTGGCGCTTCTGATCTGTACGCACCACGCGGCCGAGTGATTCACTACGCGCGAGAGCTCTCCAAGGTGCTGAGCGCATTTCAGGTCAACTAATGGGTCGTTTGACTCCGATGTCCACAAACAATATTTTGTCTCGACGTCAATAGCAGACGCTATAGCCGAGCCTCTTTAACAAGCACACTGCCCAGTGTGCGCAAACACTCTCCTAGATGCACGGTAATCTTTCCTTTTCTAAACGGGTTTAATGATCACATGACGTCCGTTGCAAATTACACTTTGACAGGTTGACACAAGCTGTAGGCCTTGGCGTTTAGTTCAAATTAACCAACCACGGTGTAGACTATATCCGCAAGACGGAGCAAACAGTGTCTATTAGCCTATCACACAATTTCCTTTAGTTAATCTACAGCGCCTTCATGTACGTGTCTGATAATTGTTTTAAAGGTCCAATGCAGCCGTTTTTGTCTCAATACCAAAAAAAATCTGGGTTACAACCTTATTAGCTACCGATTCAATATTCTTGCGAATGTTTAAAACATCTGCATAAAACAATATGTGCATTTTTCCACCGCATGTGTTTCCATCAAATTGACTTGTTGCGGATAAAAGCTTTATGACATAGTGTACATGAAGATATGTTGCAGTTAAATTCCCATTGCATTGTCAACTCTACTGATGGTTTTAGCACCAAAAAAATGTGGCATTATATAGTGAATGTGCCCACTCTGGTCTCGACATGTGCGCTCTAGCCAACAGCTTGCAGATACAATGCGGGTATAACCTATTACATAATGAGATTAAATATTGAGGGTCTTATAATTTGTCAAACAAGCATCCATCATCATGTCACCAGAATAAGACCCTCGATATTTATTGGAAAGGAGCATCAAGCTCATCACCTTGCACTTTCATCAAACTGTGAAGTTCATTATCATTTGTTCAATTTGTAGCCTAAAAAACTGCATGCTTTTCCGAGTCATAGTTGGAGGGACCACACACCATATCATCGAGAGACTCCTCCAAGTTTACTTAGATATTTACAGTTAGATGGCGCTGACAGAGATGGTCGCCTCACTTCGGAATATTAGGAAACTATGCAGTATTTGTTTTTTTTTATGTATTATTTCTAACATTGTTACCCCAGGAAATCTTAAGTCTTATTATATACAACCAGGAAGAACTATTGGATATAAGAACAGAAGAGGCAGACAAAGCGGCCACCTGGCCATGCTCCGTCGACGTGCACATCGCCCACCGCTCCGAGTATACTACTAGCCAATGTCCAGTCTCTTGACAACAAGGTAGACGAAATTCGAGCAAGGGTTGCCTTCCAGAGAGACATCAGAGATTTTAACATTCTCTGTTTCACGGAAACATGGCTCTCGGGATATGTTGTCGGAATCGGTCCAGCCACCGGGCTTCTCCATGCATCGCGCCGACAGAGATAAACACCTCTCTGGGAAGAGGAAGGGCGGGGGTGTATGCTTCATGATTAACGGCTCATTGTGTAATCATAACAACATACAGGAACTCAAATCCTTCTGCTCACCCGATCTAGAATTCCTTACAATCAAATGCCGGCCATTTTACCTACCAAGAGAATTCTCGTCAGTTATAGTCACAGCTGGGTACATTCCCCCTCAAGCAGACACCAAGACGGCCATCAGGAACTTCACTGGACTATATGCAAACTGGAAACCATACATCCTGAGGCTGCATTTATTGTAACTGGAGATTTTAACAATGCAAATTTGAGAACAAGGCTACGTAAATTCGACCAGCATATTGATTGCGCTACATGCATGCGCAATACCCTCGACCACTGCTACTCTAACTAACTCTAACTACTCTTGCAAATCTGACCACGATGCCATCTTGCTCCTTCCGTCTTATAGGCAGAAACTCAAACAGAATGTACCAGTGACGAGAACCATTTAACTCTGGTCCGACCAATCGGAAGCCAGCTTCAAGATTGTTTTGATCACACGGACTGGAATATGTTCCGGTCAGCCTCTGAGAACAACATCGACCAATGTGCTGACTCGGTGAGTGCCTTTATAAAGAATTTAATTGGAGATGTTGTACCCACTGTGACTATTAAAACCTACCCTAACCAGAAACCGTAAATGGATGGCGGCATTCGCGCAAAACTGAAAGCTCGATTCACCGCATTTAACCATGGAAAGAGGTCTGGGAATATGTCTGAATATAAACAGGGTAGTTATTCCCTCCGCAAGTCAATAAAACAAGCAAAATGCCAGTACAGGGACAAGGTGGAGTCGCAATTCAACGGCTCAGACACGAGACGTATGTGGCAGGGTCTACAGGAAATCACGGACTACAAAAAGAAATCCAGCCACATAACAGACACCGACATTACGCTTCCAGACAAACTAAACAACTTCTTTGCCCGCTTTGAGGATAATACAGTGCCACCATCGCGGCCTGCTAACAAGGACTGCGCTCCCCCCTCCTTCTCCATGGCTGACGTGAGTAAAACGTTTAAACGTGTTAACCCTCGCAAGGCTGGCCTCCCGGGTGGCGCAGTGGTCTAGAGCACTGCATCGCAGTGCTATGCTGCGCCACCAGAGTCTGGGTTCGCGCCCAGGCTCTGTCGCAGCCGGCCGCGACCGGGAGGTCCGTGGGGCGACGCACAATTGGCTTAGCGTCGTCCGGGTTAGGGAGGGTTTGGCCGGTAGGGATATCCTTGTCTCATCGCGCTCCAGCGACTCCTGTGGCGGGCCGGGCGCAGTGCGCGCTAACTGAGGGGGGCGGGTGCACGGTGTTTCCTCCGACACATTGGTGCGGCTGGCTTCCGGGTTGGAGGCGCGCTGTGTTAAGAAGCAGTGCGGCTTGGTTGGGTTGTGCTTCGGAGGACGCATGACTTTCGACCTTCGTCTCTCCCGAGCCCGTACGGGAGTTGTAGCGATGAGACAAGATAGTAATTACTAGCGATTGGATACCACGAAAATTGGGGAGAAAAGGGGATAAAATTTAAAAAAAAAAAATAATAATAATAAAAAAAAAAAACTCGCAAGGCTGCTGGCCCAGACTGCCTCCCTAGCCGCGTCCTCAGCGCATGCTCAGACCAGCTGGCTGGTGTGTTTACAGACATATTCAATCATTCCTTATCTCAGTCTGTTGTCCCCACATGCTTCAAGATGGCTACCATTGTTCCTGTACCCATGAAGGCAAAGATAACTGAACTAAATGACTACCGCCCCGTTGCACTCACATCTGTCATCATGAAGTGCTTTGAGAGACTAGTCAAGGATAATATCACCTCCACCTTACCGGCCACCCTAGACCCACTTCAGATTGCATACCGCCCAAACAGGTCCACAGACGCCATCACAATGCACACTGCCCTGTTCCATCTGGACAAGAGGAATACCTATGTAAGAATGCTGTTCATTGACTACAGCTCAGCATTCAACACCATAGTACCCTCCAAGCTCATCATCAAGCTGAAGACCCTGGGTCTCAACCCCGCCCTGTGCAACTGGGTCCTGGACTTTCTGATGGGCCGCGCCCAGGTGGTGAAGGTAGGAAACAACATCTCCACTTCGCTGACCCTCAACACTGGGGCCCCACAAGGGTGCGTGCTCAGCCCCCTCCTGTATTCCCTGTTCACCCACAACTGTGTGGCCATGCACGCCTCCAACTCAATCATCAAGTTTGCAGACGACACAACAGTAGTGGGCTTGATTACCAACAACGACGAGACAGCCTACAGGGAGGAGGTGAGGGCACTCGGAGTGTGGTGTCAGGAAAACAACCCCTGACTCAACGTCAACAAAACAAAGGAGATGGTTGTGGACTTCAGAAAACAGCAGAGGGAGCACCCATCTATCCACATCGAAGGGACAGCAGTGGAGAAGGTGGAAAGTTTTAAGTTCCTCGGCGTACACATCACAGAGAAACTGAAATGGTCCACCCACACAGACAGCGTGATGAAGAAGGTGCAACAGCGCCTCTTCAACATCAGGAGGCTGAAGAAATTTGGCTTGTCACTGAAAACCCTGACAGACTTTTACAGATGCACAATCGAGAGCATACTGCCGGGCTGTATCACAGCCTGGTACGACAACTGCACCACCCTCAACCGCAAGGCTCTACAGAGGGTAGTGCAGTCTGCACAACGCATTACAGGGGGCAAACTACCTGCCCCCCATGACACCTACAACACCCGATGTCACAGGAAGGCCAAAAAGATCAAGGACATCAACCACCCGAGCCATTGCCTATTCACACCACTACCATCCAGAAGAGGAGGTCAGTACAGGTGCATCAAAGCTGGGACCGAGAGACTGAAAAACAGCTTCTATCTCAAGGTCATCAGACTGCTAAACACCAATCACTAACTCAGAGAGGCTGCTGCCTACATTGAGACCCAATCACTGGCCACTTTAATAAATTGATCACTAGTCACTTTATACAATGTCACTTTAAATAATGCCACTTTAATAAAGTTTACATATCTTACATTACTCATATCACATGTACAGTATATACTGTATTTTATACCATCTATCGCACCTTGCCTATGCCGCTCGGCCATTGCTCATCCATATACTTACATGTACATATTCTCATTTTAGCCCTTTAGATTTGTATGTATTAGGTAGTTGTTGGGGAATTGTTAGACTACTTGTTAGATATTTGTCACGTTCCTGACCTGTTTTCTGTTAGTTTTTGTATGTGTTAGCTGGTCAGGACGTGAGTTTGGGTGGGCAGTCTATGTTTTCTGTTTCTATGTTGGTTTGGGTACCTAATATGGTTCTCAATTAGAGGCAGGTGGTTTTCATCTCCTCTGATTGTGAATCATATTAAGGTAGGTGTTGTCACATTGTTTGTCGTGGGTGGTTGTTCTCCTGTGTCTGTGTTTGTTTGCACCATACGGGACTGTTTCGTTCGTTCGTTCGTCGTTTTGTGTAGTCATTTTCCTGTTCGTGAGTTCTTCGTGTTATGTAAGTTCTTATGTTCAGGTTCGTCTACTCCGTTTGTTGTTTGGTTTAGTTTCAAGTGAAGTTCGTGTTTTCGTCTTTACTTAAATAAATCATGTCATATCAAGACGCTGCATTTTGGTTTAATCCCTGCTCCTCCTCTTCGGATGAAGAGGAGGAGGAACGCCGTTACAATATTACTGCAATGTCGGAACTAGAAGCACAAGCATTTCGCTACACTTGCATTAACATCTGCTAACTATGTGTATGTGACTAATAAAAATTAGTTTTGATTTATTATATCAATATTTGCGCATAAAGGTGTTTCCACTGCTATTTCTCGCATTATACATTTTACAGACACAAAAAGATTTTACCTTGTCTAGCATATTTTGTTTTGTCTACAATTGGAAAGTTTACAGACAAATTAGCTTTTTCTGTCAGACCTGTCATACATTTTTTTATCAGACAAGCCTTCAGAAAGTAGTCATACCCCTTAACTTATTCCACATTTTGTTGTGTTTCAGCCTGAATGAAAAATGTTTTTCTCACCAACCTACACACAATACTCCATAAAGACAAAGTGAAAACATGTTTTTAGAAAGTTTTGCAGATTTCTTGAAAATGAAATACTGAAATATCTTATTTACATAAGTATTCAAACCCCTAAGTCAATACTTTGTAGAAGCACCTTTTGTAACGGCTTTCGTTGGAATGAGAAGAGGAGGACCAATGCACAGCGTGGTAAGTCTCCATTTTAATAAGAATACTAGAACAATGAACAAAAACAATAAACTGACAAACGACCGAGACAGTTCCGTATGGTGAAACACAGACACAGAAAATAACCACCCACAAAACACAAAGAAAAACAGGCTACCTAAATAAGGCTCCCAATCAGAGACAACGACTGACACCTGCCTCTGATTGAGAACCATACTAGGCCAAACACATAGAAACAGACAACCTAGACATACAACATAGAATGCCCACCCACATCACACCCTGACCAAACAAAACATAGACACATACAAAGCAATCTATGGTCAGGGCGTGACACCTTTGGTGGTGATTACAGCTTTGAGTCATCTTGGGTATGTCTGTATCAGCTTTGAGTTGTCTTGGGTATGTCTGTATCAGCTTTGCACATCTGGAATTGGGGATTTTCTCAAGCTCTGTTAAGTTAGATGGCGGTGAACAGCAATCTTCAAGTCTTTCCACAGATTTATTTTATGGGATTCAAGTCGTGGCTTTGGCTGGACCACTTAAGGATTTCCACGTTCTTGTACTGAATCCATTCCAGTGTTGCTTTGGCTCTATGCTTGGGATCATTGTCCTGTTAAAATGTAAATCTTCACCCCAGTCTAAAGTCGTTTGCACTCTGAAGCAGGTTCTCATCAAGGATTTGCCTGTATTTGGCTCCATTCATTCTGCCGCTTAAAAGCATCCCCGTAGCATGATGCTGCCACCACCATGCTTCATTGTAGGGATGGTGTTATACCGGTGATGAGTTATGCCTGGTGTAGCGCTTTGCATACAGGCCAAAAATATATATTTTTTCATCAGAGCACAGAATCTTTTGCCTTATGTTCTAAGTCTTTCTCATGCCTTTTTGCAAGCTCCAGGCGTGCTGTCAAGTGCCTCTTTCTCATGTGTGGTTTCCATTTGGCCACTCTCCCATAAAGCCCAGATTGGTGAAGTGCTGTAGAGACTGTTGTCCTTCTGGCAGGTTCTCCCATCTCAGCTAAGAACTGAAGTTCTGCCAGAGTGGTCATTGGGTTCTTGGTCACCTCCCTGACCAGATTCTGGGCATTTCCATTTTTTTTTAAACACTTTTATACCCTTTTATACCCTTCCCCAAATATACAGTATGCCTCATCACAACTCTATCTCAGAGGTCTATGGACAGTTCCTTGGACTTTATGGTATAGTTTCTGCTCTGACATGCACTGTCAACTGTGGGACCTTATATCGACCAGTGTGTTTCTTTCTAAATCATGTCCAAACAATTGAATTGGCCACAGGAGAACTCTAATAAAGTTGTAGTGACATCTCAAGGATGATCAAAGGAAATTGGATGCACCTGAGCTCCAATTTGGAGTGTCATAGCACAGGGCTATCATCAAGACAAAGGGTGGCTTCTTTGAAGAATCTCAAATATAAAATATATTTTGGTTTGTTGAGCACTTTTTTTGGTTACTACATGATTCCATGTGTGTTATTTCATAGTTTTGATGTCTTCACTATTATTCTACGATGCAGAAAATAGTACAAATAAAGAACAATCCTTGAATGGGTAGGTGTGTGCAAACCTTTTACTGGTACTTGATGTAAATTAGATGTTTCTGTATTTCATTTTCAATACATTTGCAACAATGTCTAAAAACATGTTTTAATTTTGTCATTATGGGGTATTGTGTGTAGATGGTTGAGGAAATAAATCAATGTAATCAATTTTGAAGGCTGTAAAACAACATGTTGAATAAGTCAAAGGGTATGAATACTTTCTGAAGGCACAGTACTTTACTCGCATAAAAAGGTTGGATGGAAACCTGGTTTCTGTGATTGTTTTCAATTAAAATGGCCAAAGAGAAACAAAAATAGCTTAGCAAAGAGCAAGAATTTTGCTAGGACTGTGTGGGAGTGGTCTGAGTGTGGAGGGGAAAACTAGCTGTCATTGGCAGAGAGGTTTAGGACTCTGTTTCTTATTGATCTGTCCACTAATTTACCACCTGGTGAACCCAAAACAGGTAGTCTTTTCAAACAGCTCTTAGACTAAAAGGGCATTATCGTAATCTTAAAAATGCCACAGTATTATTCCAACCTTATAGTGTTGAAATATATATAAAATACAGGTCAATCACGCTTTTGACTTCCCTGGTCCTTTAATATCTGAAATCTGTATTTAAAAAAAGCAATATCTCATTCTTCGTATGATCTCAGCGAAAAGGTCACAGGGTGATCTAAGATGTGATAGAAAAGTGCGTCATAGATTTTGTTTTATGTACACCCGCCTCCTTAACCATTTACGGAGTCAGGCTCCAAATCCGTCTGTTATTAAAGATCACCACTTGTCCATCCAGGTCAACTCAAATCTTGAGAGATTGATTCATGTTTGGTTGGAAAGTCTTAATGACGGCAGCACAATTAGTCGTATGCATAGTCATTATGGGGCGAGGACATCTGCAGCAAGACAGCAGTGACTGGATCACTCGGCAAGATTAAGGCCTATTGCATTAATGTAAAATTACTTCCAAACGTAAAGTTTATCACCTTGCTCTTTTATCAATGAACTAAAATGTGAGAAAAATTCAGACAACGTGTTTTAATGAAAACGTCATTTTTAGATATAGCATTTCTGATGTGTGCAACTTCATCTCATTTTTCGAATTTCAATGTCATTATAAGCAACACATTTGGAGTATAACCTAAATAAACGGATTTAATTGCAGCTGTAGGGCTACAAATGCAATAGGAAATAAGAAGTGAACTTTTGATTGAATGACACATCAAAAAGGGCTAGTCTACAATGCAAGAGGATACATGGAGCTTTATGAAGATGTTTTATTAAACGAAAATAAATACATTTGTTTATACTTCCAGAAGACAAAGGAATTCAAGACAGTCATACATGCAGACTGACATTTACATTGGTAACGGTATAGGTGCATGGGCGTATCACAAGCCTGGGTCTCGGGAAATGTTGTGCGCCTGAGGGGATAGGTCTGTGGCCCGGGTCAGTAACAACGCAGGAAGAATGTGTTGCACGCGGTGCCTCGCAGACAGTCACAAAGCCTTCCGATGCGCGGCCCGTGCTTCATAGCGCACCGCTCTCCAACATCACACTGTAAATATGAGAGGAGAGAGATTGTTAGCAAAATTCGTTAGGTCCTACTTGCACATTTCTGTTCCCAAATGAAAGCACCTTCAATGTAACAGACAACTTCCGACAGCACCGTAGGCTCTGCTGGCTCTCCAAATATATGACTCTCGTACAACCTTTTGCGCTCATTCAGTTTTGCGTTAGGTGCGTTTTGGAACTGAGATATGTAAGGTAGATGTAAAAGAACTTAGGTTATTCTTGACTTACCCGTGGAATGAGACTTGCTTTCTTCTCCACTGATAGACCTATCATGTTGTCTTGCTGCCCGCCTTCCAGAAGCCCCTCGAGCGCATCAGCCTGAAAAAAGTCACCAATAAAGATATTTAGAACCATCTTCACTATCAACCCAAATAAATATTGCATGGCATCTATTTCTCGACATTAGCTTGAAGGCGGAACGATATAATCGGCTACTTGACATTGGGCAAGAATGGGCGCAAATGTATAATGTACATAATATATATCTTACATAGCTAATTTGAACACATAAGGTAAAAGTAGACTATCCTCAATCTCCATCACATAATAGTTACACACCAGTTGATGGTACAACATAAATAAATGCTTGAACAAGTTCTGGATTGGTTTGAGTCGAAACAAACAGTTTTATCCTAAAATCCTCAAAAAGGACAGAAAAACAAGTAAATGAGTAAATTTGACACACCAAATTTCTGGTGACATATCCCAGTTGAAATTGTTCCTCTTGTGAAGAGAGTCTGTTATCGGGTGACATCTGCTCCTGGCAATCAACACTGAAGACAGACAGACAGACGCCCAGGTAGAAAACTGCGCGGACCCTGATGCTGTCCATGGTGCTGAAAATCTACCGCTTGAACTGAGAGGATGAGAAACAAGTCGTACTTCAGCAAAGTTCTCTTGGCAACTATCCGTGACTTTGGTATTATTCTCTCCCTCTCTATTTTGCAGTTCAGGTCCTCACTCTTCTGCTCATGGGTGCTGCACTTGCTTCTGTTGTTGCTTGGAAACTTTCTCTATTTATATAGAACCAGCCCGGTGCTGCTCCCATTTCGCTCGAACGTCATCACCTTGGTCTCCTCAGACCGTGTTTTGCACGGATTGGGTGAGATGGGTATCTCGGTCAATGATATTAAACATTCCCACCACTCCAAGGAATTCAACCACCAGGGTGAAACTTTACGAGCCGATCCATAGTCGTGGGATGTAGTTTGGGGGTGCTGTGATTTTTCAGGGTGGGGGGAGGGATGCAAGTAAGAACAGCAGGTACAGTGGACTACTTTTTATGATTTTTTAACTTAATGTATTTGAGTGTTTACCAGCATTTGTAACTTAAGTCTGATAATTATATTTACAAAACACTTAATCTGATAATACTTGATATACAGTACTAGTCAAAAGTTTTGACGCACCTACTCATTCAAGGGTTTTTCTTTATTTATAGTATTTTCTACATTGTAGAATAATAGTGAAGACATTAAAACTATGAAATAAAACATATGGAATCATGTAGTAACCAAAAAAGTGTTAAACAAATTAAAATATATTTTACATTTTAGATTCTTCAAAGTTGCCAACCTTTGCCTTGATGACAGCTTTGAACACTCTTGGCATTCTATCAACCAGCTTCATGAGGTAATCACCTGGAATACATTTCAATTAACAGGTGTGCCTTGTTAAAAGTTCATTTGTGGAATTTCTTTCCTTCTTAAGCCAATCAGTTGTGTTGTGACAAGTTCAGGGTGGTATACAGAAGATAGCCTTATTTGGTAAAATACCAAGTCTATATTATGGCAAGAACAGCTCAAATAAGCAAAGAAAAATGACAGTCCATCATTAATTTAAGACATGAAGGTCAGTCAATCCGGAAAATTTCAATAACTTTGAAAGTTTCTTCAAGTGCAGTCTCAAAAACCATCAAGTGCTATGACGAAACTGGCTCTCATGAGGTCTGCTACAGGAATCAAGGACCCAGAGTTACCTATGCTGCAGAGGATAAGTTAATTAGAGTTACCAGCCTCAGAAATTGCAGCCCGAATAAATGCTTCACAGAGTTCAAGTAACAGACACATCTCAACATCAACTGTTCAGAGGAAACTGTGTGTATCATGCTTTCATGGTCAAATTGCTGTGAAGAAACCAATACTGAAGGACACCAATAATACAAAGAGACTTGCTTGGGTCAAGAAACACGAGCAATGGATATTAGACTGGTGGGAATCTGTCCAAATTTCAGATTTTTGGTTCCAACCGCCATGTCTTTGTGAGACGCAAAGTAGTTGAACGGATGATATCTGCATGTGTGGTTACCACCGTGAAACATGGAGGAGGAGGTGTGATCGTGTGGGGGTGCTTTGCTGGTGATACTGTTGGTGATTTATTTAGAATTCAAGGCACACTTAACCATGATGGCTACCACAAGCATTCTGCAGCAATATGCCATCCCATCTGGTTTGCACCTAGTGCGACTATCATTTGTTTTTCAACAGGACAATGACCCAACACCTCCAGGCTGTGTAAGGGCTATTTGACCAAGAAGGAGAGTGATGGAGTGCTGCATCAGATGACCTGGCCTCCACAATCACCCAACCTCAACCCAATTTAGATGGTTTGGGATGAGTTGGACTGCAGAGTGAAGGAAAAGCAGCCAACAAGTGCCCAACATATTTGGGAACTCCTTCAAGACTGTTGGAAAAGCATTCCAGGTGAAGCTGGTTGAGAGAATGCCAAGAGTGTGCAAAGCTGTCATCAAGGCAAAGGGGTGGCTACTTTGAATAATCTAAAATGTGACATATATTTTGATATGTTTAACACTTTTTAGTTACTACATGATTCCATATGTGTTATTTCTTAGTGTTGATGTCTTCACTATTATTCTACAATGTAGAAAATAGTAAAAATAAAGAAAAACCCTTGAATGAGTAGTTGTGTGCAAACTTTTGACTGGTACTGTATGTTTTTCAGTTTAAAAAAATACTTTGCCAATGCAACTTATTTGTATGTGAAAACTAAAATGGTCTATTCATTTATTTTCCATTTTAGTAGACACTCTTATCCAGAGCTGACAGCTTCATTAAATAGTAATCGCAAAACACCAGTCTCAACGTCAACAATGAAGAAGCGACTCCGGGATGCTGGCCTTCTAGGCAGAGTTACAAAGAAAAATACATATCTCAGACTGGCCAATAAAAGAAAAGATTAAGGTGGGCAAAAGAACACAGACACTGGACAGAGAAACTCTGCCTAGAATGCCATCATCCCGGAGTCTTCACTGTTGACGTTGAGACTGGTGTTTTGCTGGTACTATTTAATGAAGCTGCCAGTTGAGGACTTGTGAAGCGTCTGTTTCTCAAACTAGACACTCTAATGTACTTGTCCTCTTGCTCTCTTGCTCAGTCCCACTCCTCTTTCTATTCTGGTTAGAGCCAATTTGCGCTGTTCTGTGAAGGGAGTAGTACACAGCGTTGTACGAGATCATCAGTTTCTTGGCAATTTCTCGCATGGAATAGCCTTCATTTCTCAGAACAAGAATAGACTGACGAGTTTCACAAAAAAGTTATTTGTTTCTGGCTATTTTGAGCCTGTAATCAAACCCACAAATGCTGATGCTCCAGATACTCAACTAGTCTAAAGAAGGACAGTTTTATTGCTTATTTAATCAGAACAACAGTTTTCAGCTGTGCTAACATAATTGCAAAAGGGTTTTCTAATGATCAATTAGCCTTTTTAAAATTATCAACTTGAAATAGCTAACACAACGTGCCATTGGAACACAGGAGTGATGGTTGCTGATAATGGGCCTCTGTTTGCCTATGTAGATATTACATAAAAAATCTGGTATTTCCAGCTACAATAGTCGTTTACAACATTAACAATGTCTACACTGTATTTCTGATCAATTTGATGTCCTTTTAATAGACACATTTTTAAAATGTTCTTTCAAAAACAAGGACATTTCTAAGTGACTCCAAACTTTCGAACAGGAGTGTATTATTTTTTTTTATTACGATATTTCAGGGGTTGCTGCAGCACCCCTACTATGAGCCTATCCATATATGACCACCAGGTTTATATCGTGCCTCCAAAGTTGCAGCCTGGCCTCAAAGACTAGATGTAACATAGTACATGTAAATCTCTGCCACTCAAATTAGTATATGTTACTTTGTTATGGTTACATAAGACAGAAGGCTATTTTAGCTAAAAACAAAAAGAGGGAGGTTTGTCTGGAAAGATGGACGGGCGTATAACACGAACGTCTAGTAACCCAAAGGTTGCGTGTTCGAATCACATCACAGACCATTTTAGCTCATTAGCAACTTTGCAACTACTTACTACTTTTTAACTATTTAGCATGTTAACTAGCCCTTCCCCTAACCCCTAACTCCTAACCTTAACAGTAACCTTAACCCCTAACCTTAACCTATAAATCCTAATGCCTAGCCTAGCTAACGCTAGCCACCTAGCTAACTGTAGCCACAACAAATTGGAATTTGTAATATATTATATGTATTGCAAATTCGTAAAATATTATATGAATCGCAATTTGTAAACATACTGTATCATACGAATTGTAATTCGTAACATATCATACGAAATGGATGATGGACATCCACAAATGAATTCATACCATACAAAACTTAACATAATACTAAATGGAGGGAGACAGATTTACATTTACTATGTTGCGTCTACCCCTGAGTCCAGGTTGAAAGTTGTCATATTACCATATTGCTACGGTGCTACATCAGATAAGAAAAGTCAACATTCTGAATAATGCTTTATGGTGTTCTCATTTCTTCAATAGGCAACAGCCCGAATGAAGGAAACTGCAATATGCCTAGTAGAAACGCATATCAATTTGCAACAGGTTAGATGAATTATGTTAATTAACTTGTGCACAGTTGGAAATAAATTGCCTTCTTATACCATCACGAATAGGACGAGATTGTGTAATATAGTCTAATATGAGATTACTGATAATCTCATTGTCAGTAAGAAGTGACCTACACCTGTGACCAATAGCAATCTTTACAATAGGCTTAACTGACATGATTAAATTAAATGCCATATTATTCTTCAATATTTAGGCCTAAATGCACATGAGGGGTTTATGGATGTTTCTCAATGTTGTGTGACTGGCTCTGCCTACAGTGCCTAAATCACAAAATCAAGTGACACTCTCACATATGTCATTTGCTGGGATACTTCATGCATGGCTCCCTTGATAGATGATGACATCACTCTAGGCGTTAAGGCTTGAATTATTGCCTCTCTGTGGAATTTTCTCTCTTTCTTTAATGTTATTCTAGTGTGATTGAATCCAATAATTATCTGCTAGTGTTTATGGGCAATCAAGGCTACGGTTAGAGAATAGGTCCACCATAAATGTCAAATTACTTTATGGTGTCCAACAAATATATCCTAGGCCCAGACAATATCTGAGCAATTTCTGGTCCGTAAACAACATGCCTACAATCAATTAAAAATAAAAATAAACGTTTCCTCAAAGCAAATCTCGATGGAAGAGCGCCGGTGTCAGGTGCACAGCTTGTTTCAGAGAATGAGGGCAAGTTGTGCGTTTCTCAGATTTAGTAAAGCGCGTTGGGATTAGACCCCTGAGGAGCGTTAAATGGGACCATGCATGCACTGGCCTCTCTTCGCATTATGGCTTTGATGAGTTAGAATGCAGCTTGCGCTTTGTGGAACTCAAAGTACAAGGAGCCTCAGGCTTCTATGGCGCGCATCACGTGGGTCCATCTTATATTAGACCTATAAGTTGTAAACACATCTACAGACTTGTCCTCACTGTTCGCCTTCGAGTCTGTATCAAAAGTAGCATTTTATCCCTTCTTGGTTCATGAGGATTGCACAACAGGTGCAAACATTATATGGTCCCACTGATTGCTAGAAAACGTAACTGAAGCATCACACAAGCTTTCTGGAACATTGCGCTAAGTATGAAACAGTTGGGGAAAGTATTTCTGTGTCATGTTGAACTTAGTCAAATACAGAATCAAACGTTTTAGGAACATCACAGTTGATAGATACATGTTCGACAGCTGTCATCACTGTCGTCTCATTATAATCCACAGCAGAAGGTCTAGCTCAAGGATCCCTCTCCATTACCAGGGCGTAATTAAGTTCATACTTTCCTGACACTCCCCAGCCACAGATGTGTGAAGGTAGAAACTGGACTGCAGTGTTGAGCCATGATGGAAGTCCATTGGGAAAGTGGCAACAGGTGATATGCAATTATCAAGGAAAGGCACACGCTTGAAACGTTGTGCAAGTGACGTGGACTTTCACAGTTGGCCACCTTAAGGCTGCTGCTATCCATTGTTGACTAATTGACAGGTCAAGTAAAGGTGTAAGTAATGAAATGATTCAGTGATTCCAGAGTGAACCGATTGGCCTCATCACAATGGTTCTTGGATTGATGTGGTAATTCGCGGTTAAATTGGGAATTTGGATGTCGGGGAGCCCTACGAGAAGTTAGGGTAAGGGTTGAGCCAGGGTTCATCAAAAGGGTTAGGGTTATGCCAAGATTAGGGTTAGGCTTGAGGCAGGGTGTGGACCAAGGTTCCAGGGTTCCGGTCTAGAAGCATGGTTTCCACTGCTCCTAAGGTTTTGCTTCTGTACTGCAGTTTAACTGACGCCCGGCCCATAGACGGCCACAAAACATCCACTGAATTATTCAAATTTTTGTAGCTGAGGCTTATAGCACGACTTTGAAACAATGACGTTGATTCAAACAAACCATTTTATTAAAAACATTGATGTAAGGTCAAATAACATATGTCTAATCAAATCTGAAATTCAACATCATTTCAACAACCCAATTGATTATAGGATTTTTTTTTGTTTGTTTTACGGTTCTATGTGGAATTTTCTATGCAATTTCTACATATACATAGTTCTGATGATTATATGGAAATTAGATTGATGTAACAACCTGTTAGTCAGGCTAAGCCAATTCATTTAAGTTTAAGTTTTACCCTAATTTCAATGTTTACAACGCTGGTTGAAATGAGATAAAAACAGTACTGGTTGATTACTTTTTTCAAATCCAATGTCTTTTCCACATTGATTCCACGTCACAATACGTTGACAAATTACGTTGAAACAATGTTGATTCAACCAGTGTGTTCCCAGTCTCTGACGTAGAGATCTAATGCTGTGGTTTGTACACGTGAACTGATCACAACTCAGCCAGGCTAGGCCCCATCCCCAATTTATCTCTTTCATTTCAGCAGACAAGTGGTGTGGAAGTGGGTGGTGATAGTGTTAATGAGCCATCAATGCAAAGAAAGCAATTAAATCCCTTCTTTTCATCCATTCTCCATGATGGATAACCGCTGTTCTGATTTACAATGGCAATGATGTTGCATAGAATGATTTACCTGTGTGTTTGGTTGTGATACAGACAACTCTCTCTGTCACTAGGATTAGTCTCTCACTGCGGGAAGAATTCAGGGCATCAGTAATACAGAACTGAGGTAAGAAAATGTTCCTTGACATGTCATTTATACCTTGGCGATTATGGAGGAGACTGAGAATGGGAGTTCATCCTGACCTCACTCGATCACAAATACCCTCTCCATCTCTCCCTCTCTTGAATATGGAATGGACAGGGCCTTGCTGGCCAGTTCAGACCAGTTTCTAATACTTCACATCTGATTCCCAGGTAAATGATTTGTCCATTCTTACTAGCGCTATAGGAATGGACAGTTGGCCTTTACCCTGCAGTGCCTCCTCTCAAACAGGGAATAGAGAATGATCACTCCTCCACACTTTTCTTGATTATTGTATGGCTTGGAATTGTCAATGAGCCAACACACCCTGATGACTCACTCTCTCTCTTTATTGGAGTGACCAAAAACTGTTAAGTGTCCGTGTTACAAATGAACTACTCAGTTTCAGTGTTGCAGTCCTGCCAAAATGCGATACTGGAAAAAACATACCACAAAGCAATTGACTGAAGTATTTGGAAGATATTAGCGAAATGTTTTGCATGCAAAGATCATTGAGAGAATCATTTAAGTAAAGAGCAGACACTAGATTGTACACCAAGGCCATAATATAAATTCAAACTTGACAACATATATGGGTCGGTTTTGATTGTTTACATGACTGTGTGTGCAGTTGTGAGTGGGAGCCTTTGACAGACAGCCCTGCATTATTCAGAGGTGTGGGGTCTGCCATGTCCCCGTCAACAAGATGTTAGGTCATTTTTCAACCCTGCACCTGATTATCCCAATAACCTTGTGAAACACACTCCCAGATGAATAAACACTTTGAAATATGTATAGGTAGTGCGTCACCGGCATCATGCGAGGCCTCCCCAAGGACCTCTCACGTAGGAGGGAGTTGCACTCTAGAGCGGGCTTTATGAAGGACTCACTGACTCAACAGGTCTGCAATAGTCCACCAAGGACTTGTAATGAGATTTACTACACATCACTTCTGAATTACCCTAGCCAATTAGTCTGCACATCACCACACTTTCACGTGTAGCCGGTGGGGATTCAAGTTGAAATATTCCCAAGCTGCTGAAAGCTGGCACAATCATGTCTCAGTATATGTATCCTTAATTCAGACCTCCATGCATACAGTACTCCAATCTAACAGTAGCTAATTAAATGTGTATCAAGTGGTATTTGTTATCAAAGAAAATGTGTGATTTCAAAGGAGAACTGTTTGATCTGATAAGCCACATCTATAGTGCCTTGCAAAAGTATTCATCCCCCTTGGCGTTTTTCCTATTTTGTTGCATTACAACCTTTAAGTTAAATAGATTTTTATTTGGATTTCATGTAATGGACATACACAAAATTGATGCGTGCATATGTATTCACCCCCTTCGCTATGAAGCGCCTAAATAAGATCTGGTGCAACCAATTACCCTCAGAAGTGTCACGTTCTGACCTTAGTTCCTTTTTTATGTCTTTATTTTAGTTTGGTCAGGGCGTGAGTTGGGGTGGGCATTCTATGTTGTTTTTCTATGTTTTGTTCTGCACGTTATATTTCTATGTGTTTGGCCTAGTTTGGTTCTCAATCAGAGGCAGGTGTCGATCGTTGTCTCTGATTGAGAATCATACTTAGGTAGCCTGTTTTCCCACTATGGGTTGTGGGTAGTTGTTTTCCGTTTCAGTGTTTGCACCATTCGGGACTGTTTCGGTTTTCATTTTGATTCTCTTGTTCTTTTTGTATTTTGTATTCATTCTCATTAAACGTTATTATGGATACGTACCACGCTGCACATTGGTCCGATATTTCCTACTCCTCAGATGAAGAGGACGAGCACCGTTACAAGAAGTGACATAATTAGTTAAATAAAGTCCACCTGTGTGCAATCTAAGAGTCACATGATCTCAGTATATATACACTGGTTCTGAAAGGCCCCAGAGTCTGCAACACCACTAAGCAAGGGGCACCACCAAACAAGCGGCACCTTGAAGACCAAGGAGCTCTCCAAACAGGTCAGGGACAAAGTTGTGGAGAAGAAAAGACAGGGTTGGGTTATAAAAAAATATCAGAAACTTTGAACATCCCACGGAGCACCATTTAAGCCGTTATTAAAAAATGGAAAGAATATGGCACCACAACAAACCTGCCAAGAGAGGGCTGCCCACCAAAACTCACAGACCAGGCAAGGAGGGCATTAATCAGAGAGGGAACAAAGAGACCAAAGATAACCCTGAAGGAGCTGCAAAGCTCCACAGCGAAGATTGGAATATCTGTCCATAGGACCACTTTAAGCCGTACACTCCACAGAGCTGGGCTTTACGGAAGAGTGGCTTTGCTTAAAGAAAGAAATAAGCAAACACGTTTGGTGTTCACCAAAAGGCATGTTGGAGACTCCCCAAACATATGGAAGAAGGTACTCTGGTCAGATGAGACAAAAATTGAGCTTTTTGGCCATCAAGAAAAACAATATTTCTGGCGCAAACCCAACACCTCTCATCACCCAGAGAGCACCATCCCCACAGTGAAGAATGGTGGTGACAGCATCATGCTGTGGGGATGTTTTCCATCGGCAGGGACTGGGAAACTGGTCAGAATTGAAGGAATGATGGATGGCGCTAAATACAGAGAGATTCTGGAGGGATACCTGTTTCAGTCTTCCAGAGATTTGAGACTGGGACGGAGGTTCACCTTCCAGCAGGACAATGACCCTAATAATACTGCTAAAGCAACACTCGAGTGGTTTAAGGGGAAACATTTAAATGTCTTGGAATGGCCTAGTCAAAGCCCAGACCTCAATCCAATTGAGAATCTGTGGTATGACTTAAAGATTGCTGTACACCAGCGGAACCCATCCAACTTGAAGGAGCTGGAGCAGTTTTGCATTGAAGAATGGGCAAAAATCCCAGTGGCTAGATGTGCCAAGCTTATAGAGACATACCCCCAAGAGACTTGCAGCTGTAATTGCTGCAAAAGGTGGCTCTAGAAAGTATTGATTTCGGGAGGGTGAATAGTTATGCATGCTCAAGTTTTTCGTTTTTTCGTTTTATTTCTTGTTTGTTTCACAATAAAAAATATTTTGTATCTTCAAAGTGGTAGGCATGTTGTGTAAATCAAATGATACAAACCCCCCCAAAAATCTATTTTAATTCCAGGTTGTAAGGCAACAAAATATGAAACATTCCAAGGGGGTGAATACTTTCGCAAGACACTGTACATGTCCATTTGGGGCGTGGAATTCAAGGGCATGTGATGGTATCACTCCTCTCAATCTTATGATGGTCTATTGTCAAATCAAATCAAATTGTATTGGTCACATACACGTGTTTAGCAGATGCTATTGCGGGTGTAGCGAAATGCTTGTGCTTCTAGCTCCAACAGTGCAGTAATATCTAACAAGTAATATCTAACAACAGTTAAACAGTTAAACAATAACAGTTTCACAACATATACCAAAAATACACGTACATCTAAGTAAGGAATGGATTAGGAATATGAATACATATTTGTCAGAGCAGCATTGGACTAAGATACAGTGGCATAGTATAGAGTGAGGTTTATACATATGAGATGAGTAATGCTAGATAAGGAACATTATTAAAGTGGCTAGTGATCCATTTCTAAAAGTGGCCAGTGATTCCTAATCTATGTCTATAGGCAGCCACCTCTGATGTGCTGGTGATGGCTGTTTAGCAGTCTGATGGCCTTGAGACAGAAGCTGTTTTTCAGTCTCTCGGTCCCAGCTTTGATGCACCTGTACTGACCTCACCTTCTGGATGATAGCGGGGTGAACAGGCAGTGGCTCGGGTGGTTGATGTCCTTGATTATCTTTTTGGCCTTCATGTGGCATCGGGTGCTGTAGGTGTTCAGGAGGGCGGGAAGTTTGCCCCCGGTGTTGCGTTGGGCAGACCGCACCACCCTCTGGAGAGCTTTGCGGTTGTGGGCGGTGCAGTTGCCGTACCAGGCGGTGATACAGCCTGACAGGATGCTCTCAATTGTGCAACTGTAAAGGTTTGTGAGGGTTTTAGGTGTTAAGACAAACTTCTTTAGCCTCCTGAGGTTGTAACCAGGCCTATATGTATGTGTGCTTGGTGCTTGGTAGGTGGCATTTATTACCATTTAACAACACATTTAACAACACATTATCATCTAACAACATTGATTGAAATCAGTGTGTAGCAGCAAGTGGCCATGAGTCAAACATTTTACGCCATTCACTCAGGTGTGCCACAGGGATCAATTCTAGGTCCTTGATTATTACTAATAGACAACATTGGGAAATAGTTCAAAACAACCATTGTACTCATGATGCAGACAATACTGTTGCTTACTCTAATGACAGTGGTTCAGTCTATGCTTTTAGAAGAGTGAAGCGGGCAGCATTGATAATACTACTAACCTTGTCCACAGTCCTCCTGTTATTGTAAACCCTAGGTATTGTTTTGTCTGGCCAAAACTTGCCTGAGGAATGATTTTGGTCTGGGAGCTGTGAATAGAGTCAAAGGGATATCGGAGGGCTATCTCCATCTCTGGCCCATCTCTGGCCCTCCCAACTGGCCCTTCCTTGTTTTAGCTGAGAGTATTCATATTTTCACCCAGTAGCTAATGATAGTAACTTAAGTAATTGTGTTCAGAGTATAGATGCGTTCTATAAATGTCATGGAAATGTAGGAATATACAGGACATGACATTATCTGGTCCAGTATGGCAGTTTGAATGCCATGGCATTTGTATGCCACAAATGTTAATTTATGCCCTGCCATGCCATGTTACCTTTTCCAATGTTTGTGTGTTAGAAAGCTGAAGATACAGAACATGGTGGAAAAAATGTTTTTGTATCTCTTGGGAGGTCATCTACTGAAAGTAGATTGACTACAGCATTATTGGCATGTGTGAAAATAAAATGGATGGTTCTACACATCTTGTTGTGGTCTAGCCTCTCTATCATAAGCGAAAACAGATGGACCATCTACCATTGATCTCCAAAGAACACCCAGCTCTGTGCCAGTTATTTTTAAATACATTTTTTAGTACAAGCTCAATTGTTCTAGGGAATACATTCATTAATTCAAAAGGACCAAAAGATGATGTTACACTATTGTTTCTCAAACAGGAAATTCATGAGAATGCTGGTTTCAAGACTAGCCCCTTGTTACATTGGTGTCAGAAGTGGGATTGGAGACCGCAGATGAGATAACCAAATATTTAGTATTAGAGACTTGAGATAAAGTGTGGCTCAATGTAATGGGAAACAGTGAAAACCACCACTTCATTTGGGGTCCAGTATTCTGCCCAACAATTCAGTTTGGGTTGGCATCCCTGCAATAAATGTATCTGTAAACCCAGAGGTCTTGCTTGGTTTCCTTCTTAATGGGGACTTGCTGTAGCCCCTTATGAATGACACAATAGAGCTTACATGAGTTATTTATACAATGCACAGAGATGCTTTATCACTCTGTTCAGATTTCAGAGAAGTCCAGCTGAAAAGAGCAGATTAATAACCGGTTCAGACTCGTCTTATCTCTCCTCCTCATCAACGAGCCGGTCAGGTACATCTCTACTGACCTTACCATGTATTTGTTTTTAAATGGCTTCTGACACCTATTTTCTCTCTCCGTGCAGACCTATCGACACTGACGCCGCTTCTCCAGCCCGTGTGTGCATCATAATTATCTCACTGACTCACAAATGAAAGTAGCAGACGCAGGATTCCGAAGCAGCGTGACATTTTCAATCTCATTTGTTTTGTTTGTTAATTATGTGATCGTACTGAAGTGGCAGCAACTAGATACATGTACAGTAATATATAGGAAGATAGGCGTTGTTCTGGCAGCATGTTGGTGCGCCATAGTGTTTTGACCAGAGGGTTTTAAGTGGTTGTTTACATGTACAACCTACCATCAGGTAAAGAGATGATTTCAACAACTCCTTCAGTTTGACTAATTAGGTCACGTTGACTGACCAGATTTGTAGACTTCTTGTCGAACATGCCCTGAAAACATGAGATGCAACCACATTTAGGTGTTTGTCTTGGAAATACTGCCCCACAAATAGCGTGTTCCTGAATTCTGAATTGTCAATGTGTGCCCTTGAGGTGGCTTTTAGTGTATAATATAATTCAGTTGAGGCCTAGTTAGATGGCAACTTCATTCCACAATGAGTAATATGGGCAGAACCTTGTGTCAGTGTGAGACTGCTACACATTCATAAGATTAGTCATTTCCTCATAGCACAGTAGCACAGTGTGTTCCCATGGCTTGAAAGCTCAGTTCCGACAACATGCGGCATGCAAAGTTAAGATTCAAATGCCAAGCTAGGGAAATGATTAGAATTGATCTTTGTTGCCTGAATCGAGGTCATTTTCTAAGCCGCCAATGTCTGTTATTTCAGCTCTTGTCTCTTGACGCTCTAAAAAATTAGGGGTTCAACAAGGGTTCTTCTAAGATCCTAAAAGTTCTTTGAAGAACCTTATGGTTCTTGGCACTGAAAATTGCCCCCAAAAGGTTTGTCCAAGAACCCCATAGGAGGTGGAGTTCTTCGAAGGAACCTCCTTAGTTGGTGGAGGTTCTTGCAGGAACCTAACTGCCTAACTGAAACATTTGGATTTGAATCTAAAAGGACAGCAGGTGCAGGCACTTAACTGAAAAATGTAAAGATCTCAATTTAAGGTAAGGTTTGTCCCTTATATGATCTAAATTGATATTGTTTTATGATGATACCATCTATCTTTTCATATTTGTGCAAATATTTGTAAAGCAGAAAATGGACACAATTCAATGGATATCAATTGACACAGAGGTAAGAATCTGTAGGCTGTAAGAATATGTTGACGGCTAGCTGTATTGGGTGCAAATGACTGATCTGCTCCCTTTTGTGTCTGTGTCTGCACGTACACAGACGAGGAGGCATACAAAGGTATGTAAATTGGTATTGGTATGTTATGCAGATCACATGTACCATCCTCCTCCCTTACCTCTTCAATGAATATCCCATAGGCCTCTTACCACAAAAACCAAGGTATGAATACTGTCATGTGCATGCTTAATTAAACATCTGTATAATTAAAAAAAATTGATTCACAGACTTCACCCTCCCTACACCTCTGATGAATATAACAGGAAACCTGTTCAATCACCATGCACTGCTAAATCATTCTGGCTATGGATACGGAGAACATCAACACATTAACATCAACATGCCAGAGGATATACACATTAGACTTGGGGCTCTGCTGGGAGTTTGCCTCATATTTGGACATTTTATTTTGCTTTGCAACTGAAATCATAATGAACACTGACAACTAAAATATTGTGTTATTGTTATGCGTATTATTAATAATAGGTGCGGGGGAGGTAGTTCAAAAATTAACCCCAAAAGGTTCTTCAAACGGTTCTTCAAAAGGTTATCTGAGGATCCATTAAAAAGAGTTCTTCAAAGAACTTATAGGGGTTCCCTCACAGTTTCAATTTGAAGAACCCCTTTTATTTGAAACTGCAGTCTGACTTTTCATTCATGTCAGTATGAAAGTACTTTTGGCAGACAATTGCTCGGCCACTGACTGTGTTAAGCCGATCATCGGTCCTGTGCGCTCTTCTTCAGACATCGTTCTCCTCCGCAACGCCTGTCCAAGTCTCCCTCCCCCGCAGACATCATTTATGGTGCAATAGTTTGGTGGACGAGTAATAAAGCAATCCTTGACCTGAAGGAACAAAAATGCTCCACGATTGCACACTCTTGCACAACCTGATATTCATAAAAAACAATGTTCAAGTCAATGTAAACAACTATTTTCCACTTTTCTTCACTTAAGTTATCATGAGTGGAATGCACAAGGTGCTGAAGGTATCAGTTGAGAGATACACAAATTACAAGAAAGTACACAAATGCTTTCCTTGAATACATAAAACCAGGTGGAGTATTCAATGTACACTCTAAAAATTAAAGGTTCCTGGAGTATCCTTTAAGGGTTCTTCAAATTGAAACTGTGGGGGAACCCCTATAAGTTCTTTCAAAGAACCCTTTAATATGGATCCTCTTTTAATGCATTTTCCAAATATCTTTGTGTAATTTCATTGAGTTGAATCTTTTCCGCAGACAGAAAAGCATTATATAATGAAAATGTAAAGGTTCATCATACAAATAATCATTAAAAAGGAGAACAAATGTATTTCAATTATTTATTATGAAACATAAGCAATATGTATAAATGCATACACTACACTGACAATAACATTCATCAGTTGACATGATTAACCTTGTGTGCATCTGAGTAGTCGGTATGATCCCCTCTGTAGAGTTAATTTATACACCGTCTATAAAATATTTATAAAACACTTATAAAATGGTATAAAACACATGGTAAATACTGGTATGCTGCAGAGGGTTACCTGCCCTTACGAGGAGGTGACTGGTGATGCAGAAGTGCCGTTTTCGAAGGAAAGTGCCTGTGTATTTGCTCAAAGTCAATAAACAGCATGGCTTAGACTAGAAGGATGCTGAGCCGTGTTTGTGTATGATGTAAACAGAGACGAACCAGGGTAAATGCGACACACAGGAAGTAACGGAGCTTGGAATGAACATCGGATATATTTGTGCTATTGGTATCGACAGGTTCACAATATTTTCAAACCAGTTTTTTCGGAGCTTTTCATTGACAGAATGACACTTTTTCTCAATAGAAATCCACATGAATCAAAGTCGTTCCAAAACAGAAGAGGAATAAGATGGACCAGCCCGATGGACAAAGCATGTAACAGGTCATGTGTCGCTGTGGTATTGGATCTACTTTTTGTGAAACAAATTGAAGTCCTCTCATTAACCTGGCCTACTTTCACATTTAGGACCTTCTGCCCTTTAATAAATCAGCATTGGGCATTTCTTTCCAGCAGCCTAATGGTGCCTGAACCAACCTTACAGATCAGCTACCTCCCTCATGATGCAACACAGAATGAATATGAAAATTGTGCGGTGGTGGCGTTTGCTACATAAGCAGGTGTTGTAACGCATAAAAACACAATTGTGTAGTAATTTATCCTACAGTGTGCAGTGGTTTTCGTCTCTCCATTGCTTTAGAATACTATGGGTGATGTTGTAGTGACATCATGTCCAATGGGAGCAGTGGTTTGAGTCCCTGGTTTGGGCTTCAGGTCCTACAGGGGAGCAGTGGTTTGAGTCCCTGGTTTGGGCTTCAGGTCCTACAGGGGAGCAGTGGTTTGAGTCCCTGGTTTGGGCTTCA
This sequence comes from Salvelinus alpinus, assembly GCF_045679555.1. Taxonomy (NCBI): domain Eukaryota; kingdom Metazoa; phylum Chordata; class Actinopteri; order Salmoniformes; family Salmonidae; genus Salvelinus; species Salvelinus alpinus. The sequence continues at coordinate 37,089,673 of NC_092114.1, forward strand.
GGTCCTACAGGGGAGCAGTGGTTTGAGTCCCTGGTTTGGGCTTCAGGTCCTACAGGGGAGCAGTGGTTTGAGTCCCTGGTTTGGGCTTCAGGTCCTACAGGGGAGCAGTGGTTTGAGTCCCTGGTTTGGGCTTCAGGTCCTACAGGGGAGCAGTGGTTTGAGTCCCTGGTTTGGGCTTCAGGTCCTACAGGGGAGCAGTGGTTTGAGTCCCTGGTTTGGGCTTCAGGTCCTACGGGGGAGCAGTCAAAGACGGAAGGGGTTCTTTGCATAATAAAGTTTGAGTTCACAGGAGTCCACCAAGAGTCACTGCCGGTGAGTGTTGAGCCCCGTTCCCTTCATGCTTAGACCCATGGATATCTGCAATGTTTGAGAAAAACATGTTTTCAACCAAATAATAATGAACTCATCACACTACACACAATGTAATACACATACACTGAGTATGCCAAACATTAGGAACATCTTCCTAATATTGAGTTGCACACATACACACGTCTCAATCGTCTCAAGACTTAAAAATCCTTCTTTAACCTGTCTCCTCCCCTTCATCTACACTTATTGTAGTGGATTTAACAAGTGACATCAATAAGTGATCATAGCTTTCACCTGGTCAGACTATGTCAAGAGCAGGTGTGTTTTGTATACTCAGGGTATGTAGAGGTAGAGGTATATATTTTTTATACTAATGGTGTGTTCACCTCATAATCTACACATAGGCTGCAAATAGCTCTGTAGCAATCAGCCATATTCACCACATCATTTAGTGTGCACAAAGCGCCATCTACTGTATCTAAATATCACTACATCTACATACCACAAGACATTGTGTTATTATTGGAAGTGTAGTACACAATTATTGGAAGAGTATATTCAGCTTCTGCTTAATATATGTTCTAAAGTATCCCACTTAAATCTGTAGTATGCATTATTATGCATTAATGTGTTTCAAGTGAGTATTCAGTACATGTTTTTTAACGCGTGTGTGTGACCCACCTCCTGAGTGTGTGTATGTGTGCGTCCTATAACGTCGGTGGTACCTCTCATAGGAGTTGGCCCAGCTGGTGCACGGTCAAGCCCAGGGCAAGCAGCAAACATGGAGGAGCTGTCCTGGAGCCCTGTACAAACCAATACACAACAGCAAGGTAAGTCCTTCTCAACCGTAATAAAATACATTTAAAATAACAACCGTCCTCCACAGGATAAAATAAAAGATAACCAGAGAAGTTATAAACTGTGGCAAGGTGACCAGACGAGAACTGAGTAAGACTCGATCACTGCCACCAATGTCCACCACTGCCATGGACATCCCAAATATTGTTAAACTGAAAGATTCAATGGCATTTCTTGTGGGAGAGATGAATGGTTCAAGTCTGTCATTTAAATACTGTATGCTTTTGTCTGGCTAGAAGGCAATAATTACATCTGCCTTCGAACATTTCGACAGTTATGTGAATGTGTTAGCATGTACTGTATATGTGTATGCATAATACGTTACTATATATACTATATCTATTCTGTATATTGTATGGTCTGCATCTTCAGCATTAACTCTATATGAATGTGCAATGTTCACACGCACCAGCTAAAGATATGGTGTAGCATTGTTACTTAACCTCAGTGTTATATATACTCCTTGACATTTCCTGGAAAGGATCTGAAGGAATCTTGAGCAAGTGAGTTTGAAGCCTCCCTCCCACTACGATACTCCACATGGCCATCCAGCACTCTATTGTTACACAGACAAGGGAGAGCTTCTATCTAAACATGAATTCCAATGATTAGTGTTTGTTTAACTGGCGAAGACTAAACCCTCCTAGAGTTTACACTCATGGTTGGGAAGTTTTGGACAAATCCTAACGTGTTTGTTGATGATGGTCTCCTGGACTTGAGTTTGAGATAAAAAGCAGATGGGGCTTTCAGACAGACCCGTATTGATAATAGGATCCACCTGTTGAGATATTGACTAAGCCACTGAAATGTGCTGAATTTGTACTTTCAAAATAAGCACTCTCAAAGCAGTATGTATCAGATGTCATCATTAAGTTGAATTGTCTTTTCCAGAGAAAGAATGGGTAATAATCAAGTACTGTTACCGTTTTGGTAAAGCTATCCACTCATTTTTAAATACGACTAGGCTAACTTAACAAAAGTGTCAGTTTGTTCTTGCTGTCAGTTAAGAATTGAATTTAGATGTGCTGTCTATTTTAAAATAACTGAAAACACTTACAACTGTAGTGGAAGTAGCAGCAGGAGAAGTGGCTCCAAAATTGCTCTGATTCCTAGTACATTTATTGTCCAAATGAACCCATCTGTCTTACATCTCTCCAGTGTTGGTTTGTTTCTGGGTAATCCACACACCCACGCAAAACACAAGTAAACTTCCGCAAGCTTGGAACAGAAGGTCAGCGTTACACAGTGTTCTCAGGGCAGAGGTATGTGGTTTTGGTTTAAGCCTCCATCTTAAAAGATATATTCCTCAAAAGGTGAACTTTATACACAATAGACCGTTTGAGAAGAACAGGTTACAGTGCTTGGGAGACAAAAGGGAGCCTTATCAGACACAAACGACTGCAGCAACGTGATGGGATACCTTCGCTATGCTGCTGTCTGTGGTCGACATAGTGGTCGAGAAGGTTGTGTCTTCCTCTTCCCCCATATCTTCTCCCTCATAAAACTCCTCTTCACTTGCTCTTAGAAACTTGTCCAGGTCCTCGGTACTAGCGTTGCCTAGTGAACAACACATCTGTGAGGTACTTTCCAGTACTTAGTTCAAAGAATTAAACAAACAATGAAGCAGATGAAATGATTTTGTACAAACAGGGGAATGAAAACATCAGTCAGAACAAATCAAAAGTTGAGGTGTTTTAACATACTGAAAAATATGTATTCAAAGGTGGCGTTGTAGTCGTAGTCCGGTGTCTGTGTTGTGTCACCGTAGTCATAATATACAGTTTGGCCTGTAGGGATGGCGTAGAAACAGAAGGTTACGGCAACACAGTGAGACAATAGTAGATTGTGTTTGGGTCCAAAAAAACAACAAATAAAAAGCTTCTAACGGAAATCAAGGTCAAAGATGAGGGGAAAGCTGACCCACAATGTTTTATTTTCCATGTGCTGTCTGGCACACAGCTAGCGTCAACATAGCTTAAAGAGATGGCACACTCAAAATGCATAGTTTATCAGATATTTTCAGACCTAAAAAGTGGTCTAAAGTCAAGAGGAGTCCCAAGCTATCGGTGTATAGATACAGCTATATGCCTCAATTCCAAAATAAATGGGAAAGATGGACACCAAATAAAATGAGGAAATTAGACAGGGCCTATCTTATATTAATTTAGAGTTGAGGCATTTAGCTGTAGCTACAGTATACAACCGATAGCTTGGGACTTCAGAGGTCTGAGCATGTCTCGCAAAGATGAACTTTATAGTAAATTATCACCTAAGAGGCCATATGGACAGTTCAATCCACCCCACCAAATAAAACTATTTAATAAAAAGGAGAAATAGATCATGGTGCCAAATCTCCTAAATCTCAGTAAACCTTTAAAATTGGTTAATCCATCCTGCCTTCTGTTTAAATTCACTGAGCTCTTTCATCGTCAAGCATTAATAAAGTATTTTTTATCCGTATTTACAGACACCCCATTAACACTCCTTAAATGATGTGATGAACTTTTATATTCTGAATAATCTAATGGTCTGTAAAGATCCAGCAGAGGCTGTTGAACGTTAATGGCAGTCTTAATAATTTACTATGATTAATGGATGTAGAGTCCAGTGCTAAACAAAGCTGATCGACTCAAGAACAGAAGCTGACTCAGGGGAAATCATGCATAGTTTTGGCACGCGAGTGGGAGGGGGTCCGTGAATTGTGCCTGGCCTACAAAGCAGTGCCATGTATTCATGGGAGCCAAGGGAAGCCAGGCTACCCCCCAAAAAGTACAAAGAAAAACAAAACGACAAAATAATTTATCTTTCGTCTCTCTGTGTTTAATAAATGTCCTTCAATTCTCAAGAGGCTGAATGTATTTTACCGAGCGAGCATTCCAAGCAAACTAAATAGCGCCCCACTGCATGTATAGCCCATCTATGCTGTCTGGTCAAAAAGAGTATGTTATTGTTGCCACCTGTAGCGTTGAATGCAAGGGAAGCCAGCGAGCATTTGGTTTGGCCTCCCTTGATAATTTTTTTTACAGAAAATCAGCATTGAGCTAAACTGAGTGAGCTCAGCTGTGAATGGTCCTGGCGCACCAAAAAAAAAAGTGTCAAGGGAAGCCAGTTTGGATTTGGCTTCAAACCAATCACATCACATTAAACAGAAAACTAGAATTGTTGCATCTCGTTGTGTCGTTGTGCTCCGGTAGCTAGCTAGCTAAAATCGTCCCTTTACTAAATTAGCAATGGATGGAGAAAGGGATTTGGACTAGTGGTTTTATTTAAATCTCCATAATGGCCAATGATTATAACGCAATTCTGATCCAACCATAAATTCATACATCGTGCCCCTGGACTGAGAGGATGGAAGTTCAACATGTAGTTAGTTGGCTTGCTAATGTTAACAAGTTGGCCTGGCGCATCATTGCCCATGAAAGGAAGTTAGGCTAGCGAGCAAGCATTTTGACCAGGTAGCCTAGGACAACAAAAACCAAATGTGACAAAGTGATAGACCATTCAGGTAACATGAAAGAGGAGGATGGCATTGGAGTTTCTCTACAAGTAGGGTGAGTCAACATCAGCTTACATTGATTACATGTTGATTGGACTAAATTGTTTTTGGTATCTTTTAGTTGTCACTGTATTAGACTAAGCAGAGGTGAATAGATGATGTTGAAGTTGAAATGTGCTGGAATAGTGGAGGCATCGGCTGTTTTCTTTGCGACTTGCGGTAACTCTCTGTTGTTCTAAATCAATAGTTGTTTAGTAGTCCACAAATGTCAGAAACATTAAATTACTCGACCATGCTGTAGGTCATGTAACTTTTTGTTACATGCAATATGCTTTGTGGACTCCACCAGACAGATGTTGCTCTCCGGTTTTATGATGAAGAAAGGTGCAGTTGGATTTATTCTGCCGCTGTGTCTTCTTATTGTCTCGGCCTTACGGTAGGGCTATATATCACAGTGTCAAGGCATATGAACTGACAGGTTATAGAGCAAACAACGCAATTATCACAACACATAGGTTGTATTATGACAATTTTCTTGGGTGGGCTTGGCTTCTCCAGAGATTGTACCTACGCACCGCTACTGCAACAAAGATGTTTCTGTGAGGAAAATATATCTCTGTCACGATAAGTCCTAAATATACTGGGTAGTGAATGCCATCTCACGAATTGTAAGTATTTCTGGATAACAGCGTCTGCTAAATTTCTAAAATGAAAATGTAAAATCTCTGCATCATTTACAGTTAAAAGCAGTGGTTTCCAAATGTTCTACCCTTTTCCCCCAACAAGTGAGAAGCCTAAACAAATATGCCTCGTATTGCTCTACAGTGCCCTTTTCATTTCCAACACATTTTCCTTTTATTATCGAACAGTGAGGAGATTTTGATAGAAGGTAAAGCGGTAATATGAGACTGATATATCACCCATACACACCTTGTACGTGAGTCAGCAGATGTTTGGCTGACTGTTTGAAATGGGCAGAGTTGCACAGCACTAAACCAGGAAATGAGAGGAAAGCTCCTCCAAACCAATCAAAATCAGCGCAGCACTTAGCTCTGACAGCTGTTGCTCAAACTTAATTTAGAACAGCTTATCTGGTAGGGCAATATTTGAGACAAACTCGGGTTATTAAGGTGGGTCAGCTAAATAAATAAAGAAGTGACAACAATAGCTACAGCAAAGCTGGTTCTGTCAGTCAATCATGATGGTGGACACAGGTGGCAAAAGGGTTACAGCAAGTCAGATTTTATTTGGACAGCACTGATGTCACTCAAGGAAATGATGTACTACCCCAATATAAGTCATTGACAATTGTTTTGTTAGCATATCCATCAGTTAGTAAATTCACTGAAACTCTAACTTCCTTAAGCATCTAAGTCTAAATTTACTCAAGAGAATCAGTAATCCTTTCTATAACAGCATTCAAGCTGCAGGACTTCCATTCAGTCACCTGAGACCTTACTAATGGGTGGACATCAGGGAGAGACGATGGCAGCCACGGTACATCATCGTCATCAAATAGTTTGGAAAGTCACATCACTTAGGCCATGCGAACCAGGGCTGGAGTCCAGGAAAAGAGGACATGATTTGCTGGTAAAAAAAAGAGAGATATGGGAGACCTCAGGACAGGGGTCACCCTGCCTACCCACTACAGGGCTCTGGTGGTTTTTGGTCCATAGAACTCACAGAAGCTGTGGACCCTGCACTTTGGACCGGAAGTTCTGAAGAACAGAGGATGGGAACTAAACTGACCCCAAGAGCCCACTTCCTTATCCCAAAAAATGCCTATATAAATAGGGATCCATCAGTTGCACGTGATTCATTTATAGTTCCAGGATGTATCACAACCGGCCGTGATTGGGAGTCCCACAGGGCGACACACAATTGGCCCAGCGTCGTCCGGGATAGGGTTTGGCCGGGGTAGGCCGTCATTGTAAATAAGAATTTGTTCTTAACTGACTTGCCTAGTTAAATAAAGGTTAAAAAATAATTAAATTAAATGAATATACAGATGTATTAGTCTAGAGCATTTCCCAAGGATAATATATTGTATGTGTCTGCCTCGGTTATTTCAACTGGGACTCCCTGCTTTTTTCAAGATGTGTTAAAATGCCCTCAAAGTCAGTGAGACTCATCATGATCATCTGGGTGGACTAGTTTATCATTGTATTGTGCCCATCTCCCTCCTCATTCCAGTTTCACATGCAACCATTGCCCCAAACTTCATCCTGCTTCAGTTCGGTCTACTTGAGCGGAGCCCAATAAATCCTGTACCAGTCCCGCTCCCTGATCATCTGTTTCTGGTGGAGTCATAAAGGCTGCCTTGAAGTAGAAGAGATGGCCTACACATATTACGATGCCTGATGGGAAGGGTCAGTGCAAAATGATAAGGTACATGTGGTCAATGTTACTACTAGAGAACTTTCAGATGGGCTTTGATTCTAGCTTCTCATTTCTATTTTTTGGTTTGTTTTGTTCAACCTAGAGATGAACTGTACTCCTTAGCTTGTGGCAGTCTGCCATCATGACTTCAGATACACAATCCCATTCTCTTTCAACATGCCACGACTGGCAATGGAGTGCTACGTGGAAGAAAACACCAATGCACTAGTATCGGCATTGTGTGGGCAGCTGTTGGCAGCTTAGGAAAAAAACTGTTGAATCTTGGGTCAAAGCTAACTACGTTGAAGCTCACATGCACCATTAATGAGGCAATGTGTGTGCTCCTGTCCTCTATATCTTCCTGTCCTTGATCACCACATAATGCTTGTGTGTCACAGTCCCCTCTCAGGACTGAGATTCATGCTACCTCTATGAAAGTCAATGAACAAGTATTAAAAAAAACGCTCTCATACACAACAGTGAATGACAAAGATTTTATAGTGAGTGTAAGTGGATCTGTTCTTAATTTGAGAAGACAGGCTGCTCGTCTTAACACTGCCCACCAGTTTAGGAGGAAAAGGTTCCACTGTGGTCACAGTATGTGCTGCCCAGGGAAGGAACTGTGGGAAGGGAATCTCAATCCCATTGCTTTGCATCCTGAAGATTCAGCTGATTCCCATAGTGGGCTCTGATACCAAACTAAATACATGTTCAGAATACCAACCACATCACATGCTAAGCCCGTAGGGGAAAAGGTATTAGCAAACTGACAGTAACGCCAGCCATATAAGCAAACTGGGGGTAGGTGTTGAATGACTGTTTTCGAACACCCTATTAAAAGGAGTGGTCCTTTCTTGTCTACCTCCAACAGGGAACATTAATGAAGTCATGGCCCAAGTCGAGCTTGTCCAAACACTATCAAAACGTTGCCTGGCATGAAACATTGGGAGCCAACAAAAAAAGGAAAACATTTTTGCATTTTTTCCATACATCCACGGATGAGCCAGTCACACTTCAAATGCAATGTAGGCTATGGGATGGTAGCTAGCTACGTGCACAATCCACACAACACTAAATACTTTCTCCAAGCTTGCTAACCACTGTAGCTAGTATTGAAATTATAATTAAATCACAACGGATTAGTTCGTTTCCATGAAACAGCTGCCTGTGTTAGCTGCCGAGTTAGTGCAGTGTCCTTAGCTAGCTAGTGTAGTGTCGCTAGCTAGCTATGTTGTGCTAGCTAGTGACTATGCTAACGTTAGCTAGCTTGCCTTTGGCTATGGACTGGCACTCAGAGTATGGGATTATAGACAGTGAATTAAATTGTTTCTTTGTCATCTAGGTAGTTATCTAGCTATGGCCATCTGGCTAGTATCAACAAGGGCTTTCTAAAAAATAGCAACATTAGCGTAGATAGTTTGGATCTACGCCATAAGCAATACGCACGGATATCCATTGCCAAACAACGCTACTGCACCTTCTGGTTTGGAGTATTTTAACAAGGCTGAGTGGCTGACGACTTCCAAGGTCTTTGCTGTGTGAACACGAAAGAGATTGACTGCCAACACTGTTCAGAGGTGCTAAGTACTGTCCGCAGGCAAACATTTGAGCTACCGGTGTGTTTGCTTAAAGATGTTCTCCAGCAATTTTTTTACTTTTCCTGTTAGAAAGTGATACCCCAAGTAAAATACAGTACACTCACTAAAGGGTAAAAAAATATACGTTTTGTGCAAAATAGTGCTTTTTAGAATACTGCGAACTTCCCTACTAGTTTGCTTTGTTTACATCCATACTAGTGAGCATTTCTCCTTTGTCAAGACAATCCATCCACCTGACAAGTGTGGCATATCGAGAAGCTGATTAAACAGCATGATCATTACACAGGTGAACCTTATGCTGGGGACAATAAAAGGCCACAAAAAATGCGAAGTTTTGTAAAGCAACACAATGCCACAGTGTGCAATTGGCATGCTGACTGCAGGAATGTCCACTAAAGCTGTTGCCAGATAATTAATTAATTAACTTCTTAGGGCTAGGCCCCTTTTTTCTCCACTTCCTGTCTGAAACGTGCCCAAAGTAAACAGGCACTGAAGCCAGGATATGCATATAATTGGTACCATTAGAAAGAAAACACTTTGAAGTTTGTGGAAATGTTAAAATAATGTAGGAGAATATAACACAATATATGTGATAGGAGAAAATCCAAAGAACAACCAACCGGAATTCTTTTTGTTTGAGAGACCACCCTCTTAGATATGCAAGAGAAAGGTCATATTTAGATATAGCTCCCTGGATGCAATTCCTATGGCTCCCACAGGGTATCAGCAGTCTATGTTAAAATTTTCGGGCTTGTAAATTTCAAAAACGAATAAGAAATATCAGTTTTAGCAGAAGGACACAGTCTTGGAAATTTGTGTTTATGCGCGCCCAAAGAAATTACGCACCTGCTAAAATCGGTTTCCTATTGAACATACTTCTTTCCGTAAGAAATATTATAGTTTGATTACATTTTAGGGTATCTGTGGAGTAGATAGAAATGTATTTTGACTTGTTTAAACATGCAGATTCCTTTCTCTGCATGTTGAACGAGTGGATCACTCAAATCGATGGTGCCAACTAAACTGGCTTTTTAAATTCTTTTTAGAAGAATTTTATCTAATAAAATGACACTACATGTTACAGCTGGGACCCTTTGGATGACATTTCAGAGGAACATTTTCAAAAAGTAAGTGAATATTTAATCAATATTTGTGAATGTATGAAACCTGTGCCGGTGGAAAAATATTTTGATGTGGGGCGCCATCCTCAAACAATCGCATGGCATGTTTTCGCTGTAATAGCTACTGTAAATTGGACAGTGCAGTTAGATTAACAAGAATTTAAGCCGATATAAGACACTTATATGTACATAAATGTTTAAAATCCATATTATTTAAGATTATTTATTTGAATTGCGCGCCCCCCAGTTTCACTGGAAGTTATCCCGCTAGCGGAATCCCTAGCCCTAAGAAGTTTTTAAACATTAATTTATCTTCCATAAGCTGCCTCCAACGTAATTTTAGAGAATTTGGCAGTACATCTAACCGGCCTCACAACCTCAGACCACGTGTAACTATGCCAGCCCAGGACCTCTACATCTGGCTTCTTCACCTGAGGGATTGTCTAAAATCAGCCACCGGGATAGCTGATAAAACTGTGGGTTTGCACAACAGAAGAATTTCTGCACAAACTGTCTCAAGGAAGCTCATCTGCATGCTCACCAGGGTCTTGACCTGACTGAAGTTCGGATTCGTAACTGACTTCAGTGGGTAAATGCTCACCTTCGAATCCCGATTTCAACCGTACGGGACGTGAATGACGTTGTGTTGGCGAGCGGTTTGCTGATGTCATCGTTGTGAACGGAGTTCCCCATGGTGGCGGTGGGGTTATGGTATGGGCAGGCATAAGCTACGGACAACGAACACAATTGCATTTTATCAATGGCAATTTGAATGCACAGAAATACCGTGAAGAGATCCCGAGGCCCATTGTCTTGCTATTCATCCGCCACCATCACCTCATTTTTCAGCATGATAATGCACTGCCCCATCTCGTAAGGATCTGTACACAATTCCTGGAAGCTGAAAATGTCCCAGTTCTTCCATGGCCTAAATACTCACGTGTCACCCATTCAGCATGTTTGGGACACTCTGGATCGACGTGTACGACAGCGTGTTCCAGTTCCCGCCAATATCCAGCAACTTCACACAGCCATTGAAGAGGAGTGGGACAAGATTCCACAGGCCACAATCAACAGCCTGATCAACTCTATGCGAAGGAGATGTCGCGCTGCATGAGGCAAATAATGTTCACACCAGATACTGACAGGTTTTCTGATCCAGGCCCCTACCTTTTTTTAATGGTATCTGTGACCAACAGATACATATCTGTATTCACAGTCTTGTGAAATCCATAGATCAGGGCCTCATGAATTTCTTTTAATTGACTGATTCCCTTATATAAACTGTAACTCAGTAAAATCTTTGAAATTGTTGCATTTGTATTTTTGTTCAGTGTAAATCAACTGTTAAATGAGGTGAAAGGTGAAAATGAGATGAGGTGAAATGAGTAGGACACCCAATACAGCATCACAGCTTTGTTTGGTTTTTAGGTCTACATTTCATCCTCGTGTGTCATTACCACCAAGATTTCCTGAATCTGGGAGGTGGCCCAAGTCAAGGTACATTTATTTTAAGGAGGCTGAACACAGACTGAACATTGCAAAGCACGGGCAAAATATTCTCACCAAAGAAATTTGAGACAGGCAAACAGGGTTAGTGTGACATATAATGTGGCCTCATTCGCTCTAATTATGATTCATCAAATATTTTAAAAAAAATGTAAAGTCCCTGTCGGTACAATCCCAGAAGTGGAAGTTGCCAAACCCCTTGAAAAGCCCATCCCATGTTAAGCCTCCAACCATACTGAAATGGGAAAAAAATATCAAACTATCTACACTGTGTACTTTTGAGATTTCAAAACAAAAAGGCAACCATCAAGCAACACATCGTGCCATTCATCATCATTAAGAAGAGTAGCGTCTCGTAATGTCGGTCATGAGCATTCATTTATTCAGATATTTCCTTTTTTAATTAGATTGCCATTTTTTGTTAATGTAATGCGCAAGTTGCACATGTTTTTCCATTCGGAATTGGAATGCGTCCACCACTGCTACCTGACGGACTGGGTGTTTGACAGGGACTTTGCCAACATATACTGAGAACAATCAAGCTTCCCACTCACTGTCTGAAAGCCAATGTGGCCCATGGTGGGACAGGGGGGTTAGAGGGAGTGAAGGAGGATGCTGGCTGGGATTACAGCGGGATTACATCGCCGGGTGATTGTTCTGCCCCCAGGGCTTGAGAGAGGAACATGGTTGCATACGGCTTGGTTCACTGCCTTGTGTGTTTTCAGACTTTCCCATACTTTGAAGCGTTTTAGCTGAGTAGACTGTAGATAAAATATATTTGTATGGAAAGTCAGACCAATTAACTGGATTTGTAAATCTGATAGTCGGCAATGCCTCATCCCACTATTACCCTGTAACTACAATTGTGAAACAATTGTGCAAGTCTGGCAAAACTTTCAGGGGAAAAACTTTCCACTTTGTGTTAACTTTAGAAAATGATCTTGCAGAAAGTTCCCAGTCTTAAAATTCACCTAAATACGCAACCCACTGGGCACAGACGTCAATTCAACGTCTATTCCATGTTGGTTCAATGTCATTTAGTTGAAATGATGTGGAAACAACGTTGATTCAACCAGCGTGTGCCCAATGGGAAAGCTCTGACACCTGCCCCACTCAGTACTCCCCTCAGTACTCCCTCAATGTTCTAGATCACCCAATAATACTCGCACACACACTAACACACCTGCCTGTCTCTATCAGAGGTCAATCCAAACAGATACACATGCCACAGGTCTTCAATTCTTACATTCCGTTTTTTCATGGTACTCAATCTCCCCACAGATAAACACCCTGCCTATTGCAGTACTCACCGCAGCAGAGAGGTAGCAACAGCAGCACTCCAGTCAAGCAGACAAAGAGAAGGCGGTAGTGGGTTAGCCTGTGCATGTTGCTCCAGAAAGAGATAACGTGAGTGTGTGAGGAAGTGATTAGACTCCAAACTGGGCTCTGAATGAATGTGGTTTTGTGAGAGAGAGGGGAGGGGGTGAGCGGTGGGGGAAGAGGGAAAAGAGGGAGGTGGCAGAAGAGGGGAACTCTCCTTTGTCTCAATGTGTCTCTCAATGTGCCAAGGAGTGTAAAACCAAACACACCCCAAAAATGTTAATGGCACACAAAGTGGCTGTGATCTGGATTAAGGGGAGGTAAACTGATTCTGGATCCATCATGGCCTTTTAACACTGATGGGTTAAGGCTGGGATTACAGTAGATTCATCTGATTTTCAGTCAGTGACTAGTGACCAATTTTTACAAACTGTAGATGGGGTTTGGGATTATATTTGGATGATTCTGGGTTCTAAAAGTCTGGGTGATAAAGGACATGGAGTGGTGGTAAATTGTCAAGACAGCGAGTCCACTAAATTAACTCCAGTACACAAGGCACTGAAATGGATCCGCAAACTTTGGGATGAGAAAATGCATTTCACAATTAGTGAAAAGAAAGAGAAATAGTATTCTGTCTTTCTTATATATATTACACAATAGATTCATATACATTCCAATTGAACATGATGATTAGATAACATAGGATAACAGTGCATATATTCATGCATATTTTACATATGTTCAAATTGTGCCTCTAAAAAGCCATTGTTGTTTGGACAGCTCATCTCGCTGTGAACCGGCCAGTAAAGACACAGGCAACTACTCTTTCCCTATTGTAGAGAAAATGCTCTTTTCCAAATGCCAGATGTTTTTGCGTTTTACATAGAAGAGGTGGGGGTTTCGACCGCCCCCATCCTCCCCAGTCAGCAGGGGGTCACGGAGTAAGATATATTTAAGCCAGTCACCTAAATGGTCCCACGGTCCTGTTCACAGCCGGTGGTGCTTATAGTAACAAGAGAAACCAGGCCAACTCTCACTGAGTCATAGAGCTGTTCCAAAGAACATCTCTTGATCAGAGTTTGGTTTGGTCTCTCAGTTCCTTAAACTCTCCCTCTTTTCTTGCTCCCTCAACCCTTGCAGCCTGTATTCTTCCTGTGAACGAACGGCCAAACCCTGAGTGTCTCGTCTGTTTCCCACCAAGTTGGCAAGGGCGAGTCCAGCAGCCTGGCAAAGCTTTCCAGAAGTGGCCTATTTTTTCCCGTCCCATTTGTTATTTCTTTGCACAGAGAGACACCTTTTAATGGAATGGCCCGCTGCCAGGGGCAAATGGTATGAACAGAGCATGCACAAATGTGCCATTCTCCAAGTCTCCAGTTTCAGGACTGCAGGATGGCTGGGGGAGTGTGAGAGTGACATCCCTGACCTGAGCATTAACAAAGAGGCGCGTATAGGCATGTACACAATTCACACTGCTCGACACCCTGACGGATAGATATGTGACAGGAGTGGGGGAAGTGTGGAGTGGTTTTGAAAACAGCCATGGTCAGGACAGGGGGTTGGCAGGGATGCACAACATGCACAGTCAGTGTTCAATGAAGTGGACAAAACTCTGTACAAGGCCTTGTTTTGGGTCTAGTTTTGTGGTTGTCACAGTGTCAGATTTGCAGGCTGACTCACAAATTCCAAGAAATCTCATTTAGTCCATATGGCTGGTCAGCATCACGCAAGAGGGTGTACTTATTTTTTAGCAGATTTAACCTAGCCCATTTTGCAGTGTAACCTAGCCCATTTTGCACTGTCACCTAGCCCAGTTTGCAGTGTCACCTAGCCCAGTTTGCAGTGTAACCTAGCCCAGTTTGCAGTGTCACCTAGCCCAGTTTGCAGTGTCACCTAGCCCATTTTGCAGTGTCACCTAGCCCAGTTTGCAGTGTCACCTAGCCCAGTTTTCAGTGTCACCTATCCCAGTTTGCAGTGTCACCTAGCCCAGTTTGCAGTGTAACCTAGCCCAGTTTGCAGTGTCACCTAGCCCATTTTGCAGTGTCACCTAGCCCAGTTTGCAGTGTCACCTAGCCCAGTTTGCAGTGTCACCTAGCCCAGTTTGCAGTGTCACCTATCCCAGTTTGCAGTGTCACCTAGCCCAGTTTGCAGTGTCACCTATCCCAGTTTGCAGTCTCACCTAGCCCAGTTTGCAGTGTCACCTAGCCCAGTTTGCAGTGTCACCTAGCCGAGTTTGCAGTGTCACCTAGCCCAGTTTGCAGTGTCACCTAGCCCAGTTTGCAGTGTCACCTAGCCCAGTTTACAGTGTCACCTAGCCCAGTTTGCAGTGTCACCTAGCCCAGTTTGCAGTGTCACCTAGCCAGTTTGCAGTGCTATTCACCAATAACGTACACATATGAAAGGCAGATAAGTGGACCCCTGCAGGCCAATGAATGGTAGTTTAATGATGTGTTTGGATAGCAGGTCAGGCATGTGTTATAGACAGGTCTGAGATGTTATTTCCTATCTGGGGAGTCCTTGTCGGCACTATATACTGTATGTGTTGATAGATGGTCCTATGGACACTCTGGAAAACAAACATGGCATTGCTCTAGGAATGGACTTTTAGAGGGCATTGAAAGTTCAACAATATGATCAAAGGTCTTAGAGACTTGGATCATATGCACTCTTAAATGCATTATACACAAGATTCAACCCCCCCCCCCCCCCCCCACATTCATTATCAAAACTGATCACTACGTTAAACTCCAAAAACCCTGTGTAACTATCAATATCAGTGCGTTCCCTGAAGACCGAGTCAGCGTTTAACGCTGTGTTCTCTCCCACAGAAAAACTTGTGTGGGTGCGAGGGAATCATACAGGATTTGTCCGTGGGAGCATCCAGAAGATAATTCTCAGGGCTCCAGAGGGCCCCTTAAGGTGGGGGGCTGTGTTGGATCCGTTGTGCTTGCCGAGGGTCCAACCCAGCGGGAGGACACATTTACCATTGGACATTTGAATGGAATCTG
Organism: Salvelinus alpinus; assembly: GCF_045679555.1. NCBI lineage: Eukaryota > Metazoa > Chordata > Actinopteri > Salmoniformes > Salmonidae > Salvelinus > Salvelinus alpinus. Next base: position 37,105,271 of record NC_092114.1, read on the forward strand.
GGCACGGTTCCAGCAACTGTTTTCCATATGTGCACCACTGATCCATCATGGTTCCTCAATCATCTCCTCGTAGAAATCATCCCAACGCTCATTATCTACATGAAAGAGCACTGAGCCTATAATACTGTGCAGTCGGAAAGTATTCAGACCCCTTGACTTTTCCCACATTTTGTGACGTTACAGCCGTATTCTAAAATGTATTAAATTGTTTTTTCCCCCCCTCATCAATCTACACACAATACCCTATAATGACAAACAAAAACTGGAATATCACATTTAAATAAGTATTCAGACCCTTTACTCAGTACTTTGTTGAAGCACCTTTGGCAGCGATTATAGCCTTGAGTCTTCTTGGGTATGACACTAAAAGCTTGGCACACCTGTATATAGTTTCTCCCATTCTTCTCTGCAGATCCTCTCAAGCTCTGTCAGGTTGGATTGGGAGCGTCGCTGCACAGCTATTTTCAGGTCTCGCCAGAGATGTTAGATCGGGTTCAAGTCCAGGCTCTGGCTGGGCCGCTCAAGGATATTCAGAGACTTGTCCTGAAGCCACTCCTGCGTTATCTTGGCTGTGTGCTTAGGGTCGTTGTCCTGTTGGAAAGTGAACCTTCACCCCAGTCTGAGTGCTCTAGAACAGGTTTTCATCAAGTATCCCTCTGTACATTGCTAAGTTCATCTTTGCCTCGATCCTGACTAGTCTCCCAGTCCCTGCCACTGAAAAACATCCCCACAGCATGATGTTGCCACCAACATGCTCCACTGTAGGTATGCTGCCAGGTTTCCTCGTGATGTGATGCTTGGCATTCAAGCCAAAGAGTTCAGTTTTGGTTTCATCAGACCAGAGAATCTTGTTTCTCATGGTCTGAGAGTCCTTTAGGTGCCTTTTGACAAACTCCAAGCATGCTGTCATGTGCTTTTTACTGAGGAGTGGCTTCCGTCTGGCCACTCTACCATAAAGGCCTGAATGGTGGAATGCTGCAGAGATGGTTGTCCTTCTGGAAGGTTCTCCCATCTCCACAGAGGACCACTGGAGCTCTATCAGAGTGACCATTGGGTTCTTGGTCACCTCCCTGACCAAGGTTGGCCCTTCTCCCCCGATTGCTCAGTTTGGCAGGTGGCCAGGTCTAGGAAGAGTTTTGGCGGTTCCAAACTTCTTCCATTTAAGAATTATGGAGAAACATTTAAAGGATGATCAATGGGAACAGGATGCACCTGAGCTCAGGGTCTGAACACTTATTTAAATAAGGTATTTCTGTTTTCTAAAAAACAGTTTCCGCTTTGTCATTATGGGCTAATGTGTGTAGATTGATGAGGACATTTTTTATTTAATCCACTTTAGAATAAGGCCGTAACATAATAAAATGTGTGAAAGGGAAGGGATCTGAATACTTTCCGAATGCACTGTATACCCACAGTGGCCCAACTAATAGCCAGGGCTCTTTGAAATTAGACTACTAGGTTTTTTGATACTTAAGAACATAGTAAACAATATTGAACTGTTGAAATCAGAGAGTAAACTTATACTGACCACTACATTTTTAAGTAAACATATGATTTAGAAAGTCCGTACTGCAGGGTTAAACAGTGCAGAATGGCAATTATTTTTCACAATTAGAGACTGACTATGGCTACTACCATAAAGAGGAAGTCACAAATATCTGCCTCTTTTCTTAGAGCCATGAATACAAATGCGTCACAGATAATAGGGCCTGTTTGCCATCCCCAAGACATCCTCTAAAACGAAAGCTGATGGACGGGGATTTTCACTAGTGATGAGAATAAATCTAATCAAATCAAATTTGATTGGTCACATACACATGGTTAACAGATGTTAATGCGAGTGTAGCGAAATGCTTGTGCTTCTAGTTCCGACCGCGCAGTAATATCTAACAAGTAATCTAACAAATTCACAACAACTACCTTATACACACACACAATGTAAGGGGATGGAATAAGAATATGTCCATATTCATATTCTTGCCTATGCCATGCGGCATAGTCAAGATGCAATAGATGGTATAAAATACAGCATATACACTACCGTTCAAAAGTTTGGGGTCACTTAGAAATGTCCTTGTTTTTGAAAGAAAAGCAAAATATTTTGTCCATTAAATAACATCAAATGGATCATGAATACAGTGTAGACATTGTTAATGTTGTAAATGACTATTGTAGCTGGAAACAGCTGTTTAAAAAAAATTGAATATCTACATAGGCGTACCAAGGCCCATTATCAGCAACCATCACTCCTGTGTTCCAATGGCACGTTGTGTTAGCTAATCCAAGTTTATCATTTTAAAAGGCTAATTGATCATTAGAAAACCCTTTTGCAATTATGTTACAGTACAGAAGAGGGCTGAGAATGCACCCTTGTGTGGCCCCAGTGTTGAGGATCAGCGGGGTGGAGATGTTGTTTCCTACCTTCACCACCTGGGGGCGGCCAGCCAGAAAGTCCAGGACCCAGTTGCCCAGTGCGTGGTTGAGACCCAGGGTCTCAAGCTTAATGATGAGTTTCGAGGGTACTATGGTGTTGAATGCTGAGCTGTAGTAATGAACAGCATTCTTACGTAGGTATTCCTCTTGTCCAGATGGGATAGGGCAGTGTGATGGCGATTACATCGTCTGTAGACCTATTGGGCTGTTAAGCAAATTGGAGTGGGTCTAGGGTATCAGGTAGGGTGGAGGTGATATGATGCTTGACTAGTCTCTCAAAGCACTTCATAATGACAGAAGTGAGTGCGACGGGGCGATAGTCATTTAGTTCAGTTACCTTCGCTTTCTTGGGAACAGGAACATTGGTGGCGATCTTGAAGCATCTCGGGACAGCAGACTGGGATAGGGATTGATTGAATATGTCCGTAAACACACCAGCCAGCTGGTCTGCGCATGCTCTGAGGCCGTCTGGGCCGGCAGCCTTGCGAGGGTTAACGCGTTTAAATGTTTAACTCACGTCGGCCACGGAGAAGGAAAGCCCACAGTCTTTAGTAGCAGGCTGTGTCGGTGGCACTGTATTGTCCTCAAAGCATGCAAAGAAGTTGTTTAAGTTGTCTGGGAGCAAGACGTCGATGTCCGCGACGGGGCTGGTTTTCTTTTTGTAGTCCGTGATTGTCTGTAGACACTGCCACATACGTCTCGTGTTTGAGCCGTTGAATTGCGACTCTACTTTGTCTCTATACTGACGCTTTGCTTGTTTGATTCCCTTTCCATGATTAAATTCGGTGGTTCGCTCTTTCAGTTTTGCGCGAATGCTGCCATCAATCCACGGTTTCTGGTTAGGGAAGGTTTAATAGTCACAGTGGGTACAACATCTCCTATGCACTTCCTAATTAACTCACTCACCGAGTCAGCGTATACGTCAATGTTATTGTCTGAGGCTACCGGAAAATATCCCAGTCCATGTGATCGAAGCAATCTTGAAGCGTGGAATCCGATTGGTCAGACCAGCGTTGGATAGACCTAAGCACGGGCGCTTCCTGTTTTAGTTTCTGCCTATAGGAGAGGAGCAACAAGATGGAGTCATAGTCAGATTTGCCAAAGGGAGGACGGGGGAGGGCCTTGTATGCATCGCGGAAGTTAGAGTAGCAGTGGTCCAGTATTTTGCTCGAGCGGGTGCAACAATCAATGTGCTGGTAGAATTTAGGTAGCCTTGTTCTCAAATTAGCTTTGTTAAAATCCCCAGCTACAATAAATGCAGCCTCAGGATATATGGTTTCCAGTTTACATAGAGTCCAGTAAAGTTTTTTCAGGGCCGTCGAGGTATCTGCTTGGGGGGGATATACACGGCTGTGACAATAATCTAAGAGAATTCTCTTGAGAAATAATGCGGTCGCCATTTGATTGTAAGGAATTCTAGGTCAGGTGATCAAAAGGATTTGAGTTCCTGTATGCTGTTATGATTACACCATGAGTCTTTAATCATGAGGCATACACCCCACCCTTTTTCTTACCAGAGAGATGTTTGTTTCTGTCGGCGCGACACATGAAGAAACCCGGTGGCTGTACCGACATATCCCGAATGTTACAATCTCTGATGTCTCTCTGGAAGGCAACTCATTCCCTAATTTCATCCATCTTTTTGTCTAGAGACTGGACATTGGCGAGTAATATGCTCGGAAGCGGTGGATGGTGTGCTCGCCATCTAAGTCTGACCAGGAGGCCACTCCGTCTGCCTATCCTGCGGCGACAACGTTGTTTTGGGTCGGCCTGTGGGATTAGATCTAATGTCCAGGGTGGCGGTCCGAACAAAGGATCCACTTCGGGAAAGTCGTATTCCTGGTCGTAATGTTGGTAAGTTGACGTCGCTCTTACATCCAATAGTTCTTCCCAGCTGTATGTAATAACACTTAATATTTTGTGGGCTAACAATGTAAGAAATAATACATTAAAAAACAAATGACTGCATAGTTTCCTAAGGACTTGAAGCGAGGTGACCATCTCTGTCGGTGCCATCTTGCTAATAGCCATCAGACTCATGATCTAGTATACCCAGAGAAGCATAAACACAAAGGAGGTAAGACTCCCGAGTGGCGCAGCGGTCTAAGGTCTCAGTGCTAGAGGCGTCACTACAGACCCTGGTTTGAGCCTGGGCTGTATCACAACCGACCGTGATCGGGAGTCCCATAAGGCGGCGCACAATTGGCCCAGCATCGTCCGGGTTAGGGGAGGGTTTGGCCGGGGTAGGCCGTCAATGTAAAATAAGACTTTGTTCTTAACTGACTTACCTAGTTAAAAAAAAGGGAAAAAAGACAATGATAACATTCAATGCAGGTAGACTGGAATTTCCCTTCACTTGAACCCTCAGAATGTTGTGTGATCTATACAGATGGATTCATTTTAAACTACATGCATGATTGGAATGCAACTCCTTCCCTTCACTGGAGAACTATTGTTCAGCCATCCCGATCCAAGCCTATCCCCGACATCTGATGTGGGTGGAAGCTAAAACTTGGAAATGATTTCCAAATGTTGAGGCAATGTATTTCAGTCATTACCATGGCAGGTTTACATTTGCAGGCGGTCTAATTCAAACAAATCTCTAATCATTTTGTAGATAAAGCTCAATTGCTACAGTATTTTTATAGAAGAGCTAGGTGAGATATAAATCTGATTCAAATGGAATTTGATAGAGGGTTTTGCCCGTGGGTATGTTAGACACTGAAATGTCTGTTCCCATTAATAATCAAAGCTGCCCACGGAGGCAAAGGGCCGAGGCTATGAAGTGGAAGAAAAGCGGGGGACTGGGAGTTGGATGGTGGCCCAGACTCAGGCACCTGCAAGGCCTGTGTCACATAGTATAAACTCTCAAGCACAAGGAGACACTAAACTTGTGATCAATTCTCTGATATGTAGGCTATATCGTTTTTTTAAAGAAGTTAAAACATTGTTATGGTAAAGAAAACATTTAATGAATCATAAATGGGCTTGACTGAAGCTCCCTTGAGTTATAGACCTATTATGCCATTACAGGAGACTAAAGCATATTTTGAGTAGGAGAGTGTGGGGGAAGCAACTCTGAGAATGTAGTTCACCAAGCTACCAATCACTTCCTGTTGGAAGAAGTTAAGCTACACTAAAGCTACCCTTTAAAAAAATATGGTTTACTGAACTACTTTGTGAAAAAACCCACTTTGTACCATATGTCAATCTGAAATGTCATAGACAACAAATTCCAAGATCAGATCACTTTGGGGTCATATGTTAACAGAATGTGTAATTTAGCCTTTTAAAAACACAAAAACGATTTTCAAGTGAGATTCATTTATTGCCTATTTTACCCATATTTTATTTTTGTCAAAAGATTAGTGTGTAGTTCCAGTAGTTAGCTACCCCACTACATGGCAAAAAATGTAATAACTAGTTCACTTCTCCCCAAACACTGAGTAGGACGTCATGAAAATCACTGTTGGAAAATACAGTATAATGGTAGGAGATACAAAAAGATATTATTGATGGCTTCTCCAGGAAGAAAGGAGTATATTGTACATTGCATCCTGCAATGTGCAGCATCCGTTACAATAAATGGTCCTTTTCCACACGAGAGGACAATTTTGAATCATGAGTGTACAGCTGTATTACAATAAACCAAAGGAAGTGTGAAACTAATTTACCAGATGTTTGTCTAACCAATAGTTTAAGAGTGAGACTTTTAAGTCCTTGGTCTGACATGTTGAGAATGTGCATGAAATCCCCCAGCTGTGAAAATGACTCAATAGTCCCTCTGGGCTTATTGTGATTTCAAACCTTCTTGTTATGAATTAATACATTAGCTGCTCTTATTACAAATCAATTAAGAGGGACTGTGAAGAGGGGAATGTGCATATACTGTGAAGGGTTTCCTGGTGAACCACTGGCAGATGGTTTTACGACAGAGGTGCACTTGACATTGAGCTACCTAAATATAGTCACAGGGTCCCCTGCCCGACATGGTTCAGAACTAACAGGCATACTGATCCCACATCAATGGAATTGGAACTGGGGCTTCAGACGAGACCTCTCTGTGGCGAGCAGTGCAGCACTCCAATGAGCTGCCGGCACAGCTGCGTGGTGTATATTAATGTCATTCCATTGACTAGCCCACGAAGGACAACGGTAAGAATCCACAAACTCCAGTCTATAGCTGCTGCTGAGACAATTGTACACAAATGCATACCTTAAGTTTAAAGTCCATTTTGTACCCTCACTTTCAGGGCATTTGTTTGTTATTTTCCCATGTTTGACCAGTGAAAGTAAAGACGTGCAAATATATTGTGCAAAGGTACCACTGTCCACAAACCTAGTTAGTTTACATGATAGTTGGATAGGTAACGACATTGTAAGCCTTTTATAACTGCTTAGACAGTGTTTACAGGCACAATTGTATTTGTAGTGCAGTTTTAACAAAGTTTCAGTACTGATTTGATTGAATGCCAGCACAAGTCAAGTAGAGTTCAGGAGGTGGTCAGCAAGACAGTAGTCACTGGACCACGAACTATGCATTTCCCACCATTTGCACATAGACCTACATGACAGTTGGCTATCCCCCATCATAGCCTATATTTGACCTTATATTAAGAACATTCCCAATTACCCACAAGGCAGACCTTCAAACTCCATATTCCCAACTGGCCAGGCTGGGCTGTAAGGCATGTACCCATACTCACTTACTTATTATTGGTTGCTCCCTTTGGTGACCACTACAAGGATCATGGGATGAAAACTGCCTACATTCTTGCCCTCCCTATCTGTAGGACTAGTGGATGGTGGGTAATTTAGGGAGATTATTATGAGAGTATTACATAAAAAACTGAAGAGGGGGAACGATGAAGAGTGAGAGTCACAGCAGTTAAATTCCAGTGTTACGAAGGAATCAAGCAGCAAACCAAATAGTTTCAGAAATGGAGAAGGCACATAATTCAAGTTCAGTTTCAAGTACTGCAGCCAGTTTGCTACAGCAGGAAATAATCGTGCAGCAACAGGAAATGTGAATTATTATGTTGATTATAATTAATGGACAATTTTGTAGGGGTTGATACATTATTCGGAAGGGAAAAAAGAAAAGAATAGAAGAAAGTTTTTTGTTTCTGGCCATTTTGAGCCTGTAATCGAACCCACAAATGTTGATGCTCCAGATACTCAACTAGTCTAAAGAAGGCCAGTTGTATTGCTTTTGTAATCAGAATAACAGTTTTCAGCTGTGGTAACATAACTGCAAAAGGGTTTTCTAATGATCAATTACCCTTTTAAAATTATAAACTTGGATTAGATAACACAACGCGCCATTGGAACACAGGAGTGATGGTTGCTGATAATGGGCCTCTGTACGCCAAATGTAGACATTCCGTAAAGAAATCTGCCGTTTCCAGCTATAATAGTCATTTACAACATTAACAATGTCTACACTGCATTTCTGATCAATTTGATGTTATTTTTAATGGACCAAAGAAAATGTGTTCTTCTTTCAAAAACAAGGACATTTCTAAGTGACCCCGAACTTTTGAACGGTAGTGTAGATGTACTGTATATGACAGAGGCTATAAGTCTGTGCAAAGACATGTGAGAAAGAATTTGATGAACAGCCCCTACGGCAGACTGTGTTTATGAATGACATTACTCCCCTTCCTTTCTTTATATGATATAATGAATGGCAGTGTTCATTCACAGCAAGAGTGCTTGTATAGACAAAGGCATCACTTGGCTGGCAAGATGTTTTCCTCTTTGGGGCATGCCATCTGTGTAATGGTGAATGCATGTCGTTGGCACGTTGCCCTTGGCTCGCGTACACTGGTGGTAAATGGCCATTGCCAGATCATGAACTGTTCCCAGACAAATCCAATTAAAGTCATGCTGACTCACTGTTGTGTGTTAAACCGAACTCTTGATTTAGGCTAGAAAATGCTTATAAGCTTGCATTAGTCCTGGCCAGTCTAACTGCTGATTGGACTTGGAAGAGCCCAGCAGTCATTTCAGCCCATCTACATCCATCATCACTGCAAATATGACTGGTAAAATGTTAAGGTACACACAGACGGCCTGAAAGGACTGAGTCACCATCATTGATATAGAACACCTCTATGCTCACCGTACTGTATACTGTACATCATTAGGCTATACTGATTTTCAGATCGTCTGCACAGTACGGAAATCCCTCTCTTCATGAATTATGGTAATGGTAGTACACTTTACAGAATGGCACATCTTCTTGACCCGTGCTAATTACTGATGTGATTTAAAACACACAGGTCTCTCTTCACATGTGACGCAAGACATGACACCACATCTGGAATCTGTTTAAAACAGTTACACTAAGGACTCGTCAAAATGTAACTACTTCTTAGGATAATTCTTTCAGGTTTTCATGTAGCCCTCTAGATTAACTTCTGTATAATCAGCTGTGCGGGTTTCATCTCTTCCAGTATTCTTATTTTGACTCCTACTCACCTGGAACAGACACTATTAGATGGTAAGGACCTTAAAAGAGCGCAGACGGCCTCATCATTTATGTATTTATTCCCCGTCTGCAGCCACCACTTTTGAATCTTAGCGGATATTTCGTCCTTTGCAGAAATCGGAGGCTTAACTGATGCCCAAGCACACACACGGACTTACACTGAGGCGGACATTTAAAACATATTTTTTCCTGACACGGGCCCCTTCCAAATGCTGGCTCCCTCAGCTGACAACCTCTCCTGCAAACTGAAATATCTCTACCTCAAGGAAACCAGGCCTCAACTACATGGCACGACACTGAGTGAGTATGTAAGGCCAAAGAGGATCCCAAGAGGCCTCCGTATTCAGAAAGTAGCTACTCTGGGTCGCAAAGATGAGGATTTCTGCATCAAGTGGTGGTCAATAAAGCCTCCTTGGACCTTAAGGTTCTTATCTTTCAACACACTCATCAGGAACGGACCAAAACTAAGACAGAGATCTATGAAACGAGAACCTTTTAAAGCTCTGGAAGAAGATCTCAAAATATCCATGATAACCTACAAAAGACAAAGATAAGCAAACTGAGGAGAGATACCATGGACAACCGCGATGACAGGGTGTACCCATGGAGGTTGAAGGCACCATCGCAGGGCTATGGAAAACCTAAGAAGCAAGTCGGTTTAGAAGAAAAAAACATCCTACACCTTTGGCTCCAGCAACTCCGATTTCCAATCTGACTCTGACCAGGGTTTTCAAAGGGAAGGAGAACGACACAGCCCTGTAGCAGGATCAAGACCCCAACAGTACTGCTACAACACCAGACAAAGACAACGAGGAGGGGTCGACACAGAATGGGGAGCAAGATTTCAGCAGTGGTCGAACACCAGGACCAGAATCTAATCTTCAACCTGTCCGACAACAACTTGACACCAGTTGAGCAACGCCTTCTTAAACAAAGGTTTGTCCTATGTCCCCCCTTCTACCAAATAATCAATTTAAGCTAAAGGTTGAGATGTTCAAATTCTATAGATCCATCAAGTTGAAATATTTCAACAACAAAAGACAATGTGCAGGTGTACAATCCCACTACTGAATACCACTCTAAGAGTTAAAAGTAACTTTTGTCCACCAGTAAACAATGCCAATATTGACATTTTTTGTAATCTGATGGATGTTGACTTGATCCTGCAGTCGTCTAAACACAGACACATTGGGAAAGTTGAACGTGATACACTGTCGTCCCTGAGCAGCAGCAACAGCAAAGTGGTTTGGAAACCCGCTGACAAAGGAGGTGGCTTAGTAATGTTAAATAAAGACAATTATGACTTTGAGATCATGTCCCAACTCTCTAATAGGACTTGTTACACCAAGATGGAAAGCAACCCTAGCACCATTTTTAAGGAAGAAATTGGCTATTTTCTCCAAAACGCATTGGCAGAGGGCCACATCTCCCAAGCTGAATTTAAGTTTCTTAAAAAAGACTTCCCTTCGGTCCCTCTTGTGAACGTTAGGAAGGCAGTACATAAATCATTAGAGAAGCCCCCTGGACGGCCTATTGTAGCATGTAATGACAGTTTAACTGAACCCATTTCCCATTATGTTGACCGGATCCTACGTCCTATTGTGGTGTAACTGCCCTCATACTTGAGAGACACTGGCGATTTCATTAAACAGCTATCTGAACTTGAAATTGGTGATGACTATTTAGATTTCTCTCTCGTTACCCTAGATGTTGTTTCTTTATATACTAATGCACCACATCACAAAGGACTGGAGACTTTTTGGAACAGAGATGGGGCACAACAACCCTATACAGGTTTTATGTTGGACCTGGGGACTATCCTCCTATACAATAACTATTTTTTGTTTGAAGACAGGGAGCGACTATGGTCTCCATTTTCTCTCCTGAGAAAATGTGTGGGTTATCTGCAAGACTAGTTCATTTGGCACAATAACCCTTTCTCCCAACATATACTTGTGGAAAATATATATTGAGGATGTGTTTCTCGTTTGAAATGGTCCCCTCAATGTGTTTGATGATTTTCTCGCTTACCCTAATCATATGGATCAATCTATCAAGTTTACAGCCGAGATTAGTCATAGCTAGATATCCTTCCTTGACACCTTGCCTCGGGGTCCTTATCGACTACTTGGCAAGAACAGACAAGAACAGTATTCTCATGCCTCTTGTGCGCATCCCACATTTCTAAAGAAGAGATTAGCGTACACACAATTTCTGAGACTGAAGCGCATTTGTACTGATTCAACAGAGTTTGAAAATGAGGCCCGCTCATACCCTGAAGAATGGCTTGATGATGCCCTCAGTAGAGTACATACCATTGGTGAGACCTCAACTGGAAGGAATAAAAGTAATTTAAAAAACATGTATGTCTCTGCACCACTAAATATTGTTCTCTGAGTGATGACATCACATCAAGGGAGCGATTAAGAAACATTGCACTGCCATCACGGCTGATCCTGCTTGACAAACTATTTTCTCTGACCCTCCTCTCTTTTCACACTACAGGGCCAGGAATGTCAGGGACTTCATTGTTCGGGCTGTCCCCCCTGAAAATAAATGACGTAAGACTGGACGAGGTGACTGGCTTCTATCCCTGCCGTAGTTGTGCAGCATGTAAGGATTCCTGTAACAAAGTGAATGTATTCAGCAGCTCTGCCATTGGCAAACAATATGCTTACATGCAGCTCTTCTAATGTCATATACCTTATCTCCTGTCCATGCAATGATCCCCTATTGCACGTCATTTCTCAGAGGCTGGTCACCGCGTCTCCTCCATGTCCTTCTGTGCTATACAACAGATGAAACATTCAAGTAGGGGTGGTAAGCTTGTACTTAGTCTTCTCCAGACAGAATGCAGGTGGATGTTCTACTTTAAAAAAAAACTCTCCACCCATCAGGCATGAATGGCATGAATGAAGAATTGTTATTGAAGGGTTTTATATAACTGGTATATTGCCTCATTGGTGTTCAATATCCCCATCTAGTGGTGTCTCCAGCACCCTACTCTACAATCCTGTGTTATTTATTATGAGGAATGTTCACATGTAAAAGCAATAATTGATGATATTTCTCTGTCTGCTTTTGTATCATGCATTCTCTTCTACTATGCACAGTTATAGATTTTCTGATGTGTTTTCTTGCTTGATCATGTGACATGCAATTACCCATGAAATAGAAGCCAGGTGTGTGTGCTGACGTTTACACTGATGATGGCCTGATGCCGAAACGTTTGTGTTTTGTCTTCACCTTTCATTTATGCACCATGATGTTTTAATAAACATCTTCATTTTGCATTTAAGACTCAGTTTTGGATGTATTCTTTTCTTTTGACAGTGTGCGAGACATTATGAAGGGCAGCTCAGAACAGCCGACGATGGATTTTAAAGAACTGATTGGGTCACTACTTGACACCAACAAACGCCCCATAATATCTGGCCCTCTGATCTCCCTAAATTGTGGCATTGAAAGGTTCAGCAGACTTTTAGCCCTCCATAACTGACTACTAGACTATTGCAGCTCTGTGGGAGTAACATGTATTGACAATTTTGATACCTTCTGGAAACAAATCTTGTATTATAAGAAGGATGGGATTCACCACCCAAATCATTTGGGTTCCTGGATCCTTTCACAGCATTATAAGGCTGTGTTGAGACAATGACTTATCAATAACCCAAGTCCAGCTCATTTAATCCCTACCATTGTGTCGCTGAGTTGTCATAATGTTTCAGCAAATGTACATTATCCCAGGGACGTTGGAAGACACAATGTAAGTAACCTAATTGATGTCCCTCTTACTGCCCTGAATGCCTCTGCTGATCCTACAGCTATTGTATGCAGTAATCATATGCCTATGAACCAGAGTTATACAGTTAGCACTGAGGTGGTGTGCACTAGCAGGAAGTCCACTGTGTGCAGCTCACCCTGCACTAACATAAATAACCGAGCATGTCTACCTCTGCTAAGCTTCCCAGTAAAGAAAAAAAAAACAATCAAGCATCCCAGAAAAGTGTTAACAAGGTTCATGAAATCAATAATTTGCCAGTAACAGATGATGTTCATATCTAACAATCTCTGAAACTCACTTAGATAATACCTGTGACGATACAGTGGTAGCAATACATGGTTTTAATATCTACAGAAAAGCCAAAGGTGGAGGAGTGGCTGTTTATATTCAGAACTACATTCCTCTAAAGCTTAGAGAGGATCTCATGTTAAATACTGTTGAAGTAATATGGCTACAGGTTCGTCTGCCTCACCTAAAGCCCATTCTTGTGGGAAGCTGCTATAGACCACCAAGTGCTAACAGTCAGTATCTGGATAAAATGTGTGAAATGCTTGTTAATGTATGTGATATCAATAGAGGTATATTTTCTGGGTTATTTAAATATTGACTGGCTTTCATCAGGCTGCACACTCAAGATAAATCTTCAAACTGCAACTAGTGCCTCCAACCTGGTTCAGGTTATCAATCAACCTACCAGGGTAGTGATTCCTATGTTGTAATGAATATTTGTTGGTCTGTAATGACAAGCAACCAGACGCTGAACTTGACACATTTATGAAATTGCTTATCTTGGTTACTAATAAGCATGCACCCATTATGAAAATTACTGTAAAAACTGTTAACTCCCCGTGGATTGATGAGGAATTTAAAAATTTTATCGTTGAGAGGGATGAGGCAAATTAAATGGCAAATAGGTCTGGCTGTACAACCTATTGGCAAACGTACCTCAAATTGAGAAATCATGTGACTAAACTGAATAAAAAGAATAAGAAACTACTCTATGAAACAAAGATAAATTACATGAAGAATGATAGTAAAAAGCTTTGGAGCACTTTAAATGAAATTTTGGGCAAAAAGGCAAACTCCGCTTCATCATTCAATGAATCACATGGTTCATTCATCACAAAACCGTCTGATATTTCCAACTACTTTAATGATTTTTTTCATTGGCAAGATTAGCAAACTTAGGCATGACATGCCAGAAACAAACACTGACACTACACATCCAAGTATATCTGACCAAATGACAAAAGACAAGCGTTGTAATTTTGAATTTTGTAAAGTAAGTGTGGGAAAAAATCTGGATAATATAGGATGATATTGCCACTCCTATTTGCCATATCTTCATTTAAGCCTACTAGAAAGTGTGTGCCCTCAGGCCTGAAGGGAAGCAAAAGTTATTCCTCTACCTAAGAATACTAAAGCCCCCTTTACTGGCTCAAATAGCCAACAATCCGCCTGTTACCAACCCTTGGTAAACTTTGGGAAAAAATGGTGTTTGACCAGATACAATGCTATTTTACAGTAAACAAATTGACAACAGACTTTCAGCATGCTTATAGGGAAGGACACTCAACAAGCACAGCACTTACACAAATGACTGATGATTGGCTGAGAGAAACTGATAATACAAAGATTGTGGGGGCGGTTTTGTTAGACTTCAGTGCAGCTTTTTACATTATCGATCATAGCCTGTTGCTGGAAAAACATATTTGCTATGGCTTTAAACCCCCTGCTATATTGTGGATAAAGAGTTGCCTGTCTAACAGAACACAGAGGGTGTTCTTTAATGGAAGCATCTCCAACAAAATCTAGGTCAAATCAGGAATTCTCTAGGGCAGCTGTCTAGAACCCTTGTTTTTTTCTATCTTTACTAACGACATGCCACTGGCTTTGAGTAAAGTGTGTCTATGTATGCGGATGACTCAACACTGCACACATCAGCTACCACAGCGACTGAAATGACTGCAACACTTAACAAAGAGCTGCAGTTAGTTTCAGAATGGGTGGCAAGGAATAAGTTAGTCCTAAATATTTCAAAAACTAAAAGCATTGTACTTGGAACAAATCATTCACTAAACCCTAAACCTCAACTAAATCTTGTAATGAATAATGTGGTAATTGAGCAAGTTGAGGAAACTAAACTGCTTGTAGTAACCCTGGATTGTAAACTGTCATAGTCAAAATATATTGATACAACAGTAGCTAAAATGGGGGGAAGTCTGTCCATAATAAAGTGCTGGTCTGCATTCTTAACAGCACTATCAACAAGGCAGGTCCTACAGGACCTAGTTTTGTCACACCAGGACTACTGTTTAGTTGTGTGGTCAGGTGCCACAAAGAAGGACTTAGAAAAATTGCAATTGGCTCAGAACAGGGCAGCACGGCTGACCCTTGGATGTACACAGAGAGCTAACATTAATAATATGCATGTCAATCTCTTCTGGCTCAAAGTGGAGGAGAGATTGACTTCATCACTACTTGTATTTGTGAGAGGTAGAGGTATGGACATGTTGAATGCACCAAGCTGTTAGTTTGAACTACTGGCACACAGCTCGGACACCCATGCATACCCCACAAGACATGCCACCAGAGGTCTCTTCACAAGTCCAGAACAGACTATGGGAGGCGCACAGTACTACATAGAGCCATGACTACATGGAACTCTTTTCCACATCAAGCAACTTTAGATAAAATTAGATTTTTTTTAAATCTGATAAAAATACACCTTATGGAACAGCAGGGACTGTGAAGCAACACAAACATAGGCACAGACACATGCATACAAACACACGATAACATACACACGTACACATGGATTTTGTGTTGTAGATATGTGGTAGTAGAGTAGGGGCCTGAGGGCACACACTGAATGTGTTGTGAAATCTGTTGTGAATATATTGTAAGGTATAACTGCCTTCATTTTGCTGGACCCCAGGAAGAGTAGATGGGGATCCATAATAAATACAAATACATGTTGTCCGTGGTTGTGAGGCCGGTTGGACGTACTACCAAATTCTCTAAAATGACGTTGGAGGCGACTTATGGTAGAGCAAATAACATTTAATTCTCTGGCAACAGCGCTAGTTGACATTCCGGCAGTCAGCATGCCAATTGCACACTCCCGCAAAACTTGAGACATATTGTGTTGTGACACAACTGCACATTTTAGAGGTGCCTTTTATTGTCCCCAGCCAAACTGCCAAACCTGTCAGGTGGATGGATTATCTTGGCGATGGAGAAATGCTCACTAACAGGGATGTAAAGAAAATTGTGCCAAAAAAATTCGGAGAAATAAGCTTTTTGTGCATATGAAAGATTTCTGGGATCTTTTCATGAAACGTGGGACTAACACTTTTTACATGTTGCGTTTATATTTTTGTTCAGTATACACAGATGCACCTGATTTGCTGTTTGTTAGAGGTTTTTTTTTACAAAAAGCCCATAGCATTCACTACCTCAGATTTGTTTCCTTATGGAATATGTCTGTTTAGAAAATATATTTTCTTACAGTAACCAATGTCAGCTTGAGGCCTTCTCTTGCATCTATGGCTCTATACAACATAGTAGAAGAGACCAACAATTAAGCTATCAATGCTATTCGTTAAACTGCAGTTTGATCTTATTTCAGGACCATGAGGGCAAACCCAACGTGCTGTTCTCCTTCCACACTGAGCTCAAACCTACAGTCACCGGGCCACAATTGTGACAGTGGAGCCCAGAGTGCACAACAGGACCTGGAGATGTCCTCACTGAAGATGGAAAACTGTAGTCAAACACTGAGCCTTATAATTTCATTCAAGTTGAAGAGGAGGAGAAGATTTGGAAATCGGTTTATTATGGTCAAATAAAGATGATCAAGTAATGAAAGAGTTCTGTTTTGGATGGCCTATGTTATCACAGTGAGATGGGTTCTATGAGTGGATTTACACACCTCTAATATCACTTGGCCTAAAAGCTGTGGACTGCTAGCTAGCTAACAAATGTCACAGTTTACAGCTAATTCAAATGAAGCCTGCGGATAACTTTGCTAATATCGCTCCCACGCAGGCCCTGAATCGGACTCTGATGAGCAGCCCGGTAGCTGTCTGAGATAGTCCCAAGCCTACTCAATGCTGATTGCAGCCAAGCTCTTGCCTCTGGGAACCCCGGGCGCAGAAAAAGACCCTGTGCACGCACTGGTCAGTATACAATATCGTTTACTACAATTGTCATTAATGTTTAGTTGGTTATGCTACACAAGGAAAGACAGCATTCTCATTCATGACCTCAGTTTTTTTTTAAGCATCCATAAAGAGATGTATGGACGGAAGTAAAGCTAACAAAGATGCACGAGAAATGGCTGAAGGCAGAGGAGGAGAGACGGTGGAGGCATGATAAAGGAGGAGGTGGAATGCAAGTTGTGAGAAAAGTGATGGTTGTATGACGACAACAACAAATTGTAACAGATGATGGCTCGTCACATAGAGATGATGGAACAACAGATGATTGCCGTTATGAACATACGCCGGCCCCTCTTCCATGAGTAGTGCTGCATTGCTGCTTAATGGTCCTGAACCTATGGGCAGCACTACATCACACGGCTTCAGACAACTGTCAGAAGTAGTCCCGCCACAAAATGGTTTTTGAAAATGTATAGGTGTATTTCAACTTCGGAACTTTTTACTTATTTCCTCCGCTTTGTATTAGTTTATAGTGCTTTGCATTGATTTTGCATTAAAGTTTGACTCTTTAAATCAGTTTTATTTCGGAATAATTGGCCTTTTTATCAGTTTGATCAAAAAGGTATGCATATACTACACATGTAGTTTTATGTACAGCTTTGGGAATGTAGTCATACGTTTTCATGTTGAACAATTATTGTTAATCTTTTAAATGTTATGAAAATTCCTGAGGATTTTTTTGCAGGTACATTTTGAAACTTTCCAGATTTTTTTTTAAATGTTAATGTCATGGACTGTCAGGCCTGCATTCATAACTCCATCTATGCATTTGAGAGTGATTACATTTCTCAAGCCCAATCCCAAAGCTTTATAGCAACAATGTGGCTGGGCTGCCATTTGGCTTAAACTATTATAGCGTGTGGTTTTCAAACGCTACAATGCAACGGCTTTCACATCACATTGTTTAAGGTAAATCATCCTTTAACATATGCATTTAATTAACTCAAATGACAAGAATTCTAGGTGAGGAAATGCAGTGGTAGCTTCTTTTTCATTTGTCTCAATCAGTGGCAACACGTCATTCAGAGCAACAACAAAAAAATATATAGAATTT
Source organism: Salvelinus alpinus (assembly GCF_045679555.1). Taxonomy (NCBI): domain Eukaryota; kingdom Metazoa; phylum Chordata; class Actinopteri; order Salmoniformes; family Salmonidae; genus Salvelinus; species Salvelinus alpinus. The sequence continues at coordinate 37,123,258 of NC_092114.1, forward strand.
TTGCCTGTTTTGCATTTCATTTTGGCACTAATACGTGTCCCATATTAGTTTGCAAACAATGTAAAACAAAAAAATCATTGAGTTAATAAAGCCGCATACAAACATGGTCGCTTTTTTTGCTTTCTTGAGTAAGGCAATCCCGAAATGCAGGTGTTTCAGCCTAGCTCAGAGCCTTTTGTGGTGGTGGGGCAGCCAGCGGAAAATACGGAGCGTAGGGGTTGGCAACGTTCTCTAGTTGCGCCGTGATTGGCTCAGGGTTCTGTCACTCATGGGGACACTACGTCACCGCAAAATGTATGGGCAGAGCTATAAAATTCAAGCCCCTTGGGTGCTGCCATAGATTTACATTAGAAGTGCCTATCCAAGAAGACTCAAGGTCATTGGCCACAGATAAAATGACGTGAAATCCCATATCTACCGTAGCTTTGATTGGATTGATCATGTCAACATCATACTTTAAAAATCTTAGCTAGCAAACTAGACAAGCAGTCATCATCATGAATCAAGTTGGCAATCTACTGGAAAATCCTTTTCAATCCTTGTCATATGAAGAGAAATTATAGATAAAAAGTATCGGGGCTCATCGGCAATAAACATTACACAACAAGTTGCAAATCTCAAATTCAACAATGAATGGTTTGGAAGGAATAAGTGGGTAACTGCAAGCTTTGCAAAGCAATCACTAGCCTGATATTCATTGGAGTGGATGTGTGGTCCAAGTCTGGGAATAAGGGTCTCTCTTCCAAGTTTAAAAGGATAAAAATTCACTCGCAACACACCATGGGCCAGAAAATGTTGAATACATTGGCCATGCTGACCATCCAGCATGACTTCTGCGGCGTTCAAAACAACTGGAAACACAGAACTGGGAAATCTCAAACTTCAGTGAATTCAAGACAACTGGGGAACTCAAGACAACTAGCTCCGACTGGAAAAATAAGTTTTGAACTTTCATCCAACTCGGGATTCCAAGTCGGGAACTCTGACCTGAAGATCACTTATGTCATGATTCAACCTCGTTTTTTTCAGAGTTCCCAGTTGTCTTGAAAGCACCATAAATCCAGAGAATGACAGACATTGATGACAAAGTTTGATGATGAAATTTGCCCACAGGAAGGACCACCGCCTCACATTCCTGTTCAAGTGAGCACAGCACAAGGTGAGTCCAAAAATGTCTTGTATGCTGCTGCATAAATGATGTAAAATGCCAGGGAGATATGTATACAGTAGCTAAGAAATTAATACTAAGTGTATGTTGTGTAGTAGGCTGTTAGTAGCCCATGTGCCTCACCCTAATTTGGTCCCTTTCCCCCTCATAACTTAGCCTACTGTTCTAACTTGGTGGTGCACATGTAGCCTATAGCCTGTTTTAGCGAAATGTAATCATCTGATCTTGTAAGAGCTTTCATTGTCTGCTTATATGCCCCCTTTATACTACGGTTCTGACTTGGTGTACAGGGAGAATACTGTAAGAACAGCCCATTTTCTGAATTCTGTCGCTGTACATTTCAAAAGTGCTGAACAAATTGTTATGTTGACTACGTCCGTCCTTGCTCGCTCATTAATGTCTTAATCGAAAGTACGTATTGCCTCTTATCTACTCGTCATTCCATTATGCCATAGTTTGTACATCTCAATTCTCAGTAGAAACTACATTTGTTTAAGCAAGTCAGCCATATTTTTATTTATTTAACCTTTATTTAACTTATTTACAATGACGTCCTACCACAAGGCAAAAGGCCTCCTGCAGGGAGGGGGGCTTGGGATTAAAAATATATAAATATAAATATAGGATTCACCACATGGTGCTGAAAAGACAGCTTTATGTAGGCCCTAACAGTTTATGGGCACCATTTGACACCATTATAGTGCAATTCATGTATTGTTTAGTGTTGTTTTGTGGCTTTGCTGGCATGCATCTAAAAACAATCATTTTTTAGTTTGCCCCACCAAGATTACATGCTAAAATCGCCACTGGTCTCAATGCATTTTCTTCCCATTGAGGACCCAAGAGAGTGCAGACAGGGTCATTGCTGCAGCTGCTCCTTGCAGAGGTATTCCCCCACTGTGTGTCTATCATTGTTCTCGTTTGATCCCACCCCAACCCCCACTGTTTATGAACAGCAGTAGGTCACAATGTTGTCGGCAGACAAAAGACTGTAGGAAACGCTGCAACAACAATCCACTACCAGGTTCAAAGAGGACAATCACTGGGGTTCCCCCATGAATGGAATTCCCCAGCAATGAGTCCTTCAATTTGACACAAATCAATAGGTCTATGTAATCTTACTATCCTGAACGTTTGAGTACTTGTGAATCGTTTAGGGTCACAAAGCATGTATAGCCTAATCAGTGCTAGAATACTAATTAATCAAGATTATTGACAAGGACTCAATGAGGTGCAGTGGTTGAGAAAAAAAAAACACTGTTTTAGTAGCTACAATAACTTCTAAATTGTGGTAAACATTTTGCGAATGTTATAACGCATTAGTAAGCCTCTATTCAAAGTCAAAGAAGACAAGGAAGATAAACTCGTTGGTTGAAGCATTATTGCACCCTCTAGCGACTTGCCATTGAAAATAAATGTTCCAGGATACAAGGCACAGCAACGTGTGTGCATGGGTGATTACGCATATCCAGTTTTATCTGGTTTTGACTTCATCCTTGCGCCGTCTGCCATCTTGTGGACACTGATAGCACAGCACACTGTTTTGGGGGGGATAACTTGCTGTACAGTCAAAGTTATGGTTTACAATATAACACGTAATATATGGTTCTTAAATGAACCGATTGCTTTTCAAAGTGTTTTTCTTTGAAAGAATCATGCAATTTAAAAAAAAATTTGAGTCTGTCCCGAACCAGCCTTAACTATCTCTCCTAACTTTTCCCTAAAAATTGCTCCACAGTTTGTAGTCTGGCATGTTTTAGGCCTCACCAAAACCAATGGAGTTGGTAATTTGCTACACTTGTCTAAATCTCTATAAGGGGAAAAAGTATTTGCAATTTCTGTGTAGTAACAGGTGTTATAACAGAGTTTGTAAATGTAGTAATAATGAGTTAAACAATTTTATTTCTCATGACTGGGTTTTCAATATCTGTGGATCGATCCATAAGTGACACAAAAAAAAGTCTGAAGACAGACATGCACAGCAATGGTGGATATCAACCTCCATTCTGGTAACTTAATGAACAAATCAGCTTAGTGACAGAGGGATATTCACCTCTCTGAGGTCATTGTGGGTTGTCCCTCTTGTGGTCACCTTGAGGCATTGCATTAATCGTGTCATCGTGTTGTTTTTTACAATGGGTTAAAGGATATTTTTATCCTAATGTGAAATACTAAATCAATAAAGATTGGGCCGAATGTGTATGTTTTGTAATACATATGAAATGAACTCTTTAAAAGTATGCTGCCTGCAATGTTGCATCATAAGACCACACTGCTTGTCCAAGACAAATACACAAATAGGCCTATTCAGATTTATAGTAATACCTTCGAACGGATATGCCATTATGAGTCTCCATCCCCATTGGATCAATAATGAAAGCTTAGACTGCAAGAATAGCTTTTAAACACCACACGCTTGATATGATGTAAGACTGAGTGCAAAGGACTTTGGTCTATGAGAGCAAAGCAGCTGAGCGGTCGACAACCCATTACATTGCACAGATGGTGTGGCTTACTGCCTCTCCTCTTTAAGCCACCATGCTTGGTGTGGTACATGGTCAGCCATTTTGTTACAGTTTCAACTGGATATTCTGCCTTGCATATTGAATGGTAGAGCAAGTCTGTTAGCTGCCTAAACCTTGGACTCTAGATTTAAAAACATATTGTGAGGGTTTATGAAATTCAAACCCTTGTATATAAAATGCCTTAGAATAATTTTTGCATTCTTGAACCTCAAGTTCCTAACCGATACATAAAATGTGAAGGAATTAAAGGGTGGTGGGGTGACAAGGGCTGTAGCTTTTGGATAAATGTGCCAATGACAACAAAGACCAGGTGGATTTATGGTTTAAAGCCATGTCTGCAGATCAGACTTTTCAGATTCTGTGCATGTGCTTCTTTACCTCTACTTTACTCACACATTTGTTGTGGTCTCCTTCCCTTCACATTTCCCACTGACAACCGTGAATTATAATTATCCTCGTTTTACCGGTGAAACGTACATGTAGCATTTGCATACCAACCATTGGATCCCATCCAGTTTCAAAAGTGGGGATATGCATTAGATCTTCTTGAGTTATACAGTGTTGTTTCAAAGTAATCTGTAGTGTTATTTTGAATTATGTACAGTGAGCGAATTTTAGAGCAGATGGTGTTAATTAAACTGTAGATTAGTTTACCTGTGTATTTTGACTAGTGACACATGCTCTTGAGTTTTGGCCATGTGAGAGAAATGCGGTGGTGTTTTTTTTCTTACAGTAAAATAATACTATTATATTCGGTTCTGTTATGTACAATACTATAGTTATGTGATCTTGCAGACATTGGGCTTGTTTGAGTGGTAAGGAAAAAGCAACCAACTGTAGACGAAAGTTGTGGAGTGAAGTAGGGGGAGATGCATCTGCAACAGGCGAAACTCGGACACTGATGTGGTTTTGCAGCAGCAAGGCTCAGAGCAACATGACTGTGTTGCCATTGTTTATAAACATTTTTCTTTGTAATGTTGAAATAAACTTGTAAATGTGTGTACATTGTACTATCAATTGGTGAGAGAGAGCCTCATATCACATTCATTTGTACATATATAATGTATACATGAATTGCTGCAAAGTTAGTCATGTCTTTGGTCACATTCACTTGGGTCAAACAAAAACACCATAATGAGTGGTTGACAATAGAAGCTCTCACAATGCAGGTAATGCCTGCATGATGTAGTTGGTGAAGAGCAACTAGAGATTTGCAGTCGACTGCAGTCCGAACTTCATGACCTTTGATCACATGGTTTTTGTAACGTTCATGCAGTGGTCATGTAGTTGCAAGTCGGATCATTTTTATCCCTATAATGCAACACACTTTGGAAGGCGGTGACCATCGACTTGAAAAAAGTGATCTGCTCGAATGCGCCCACTGATTCAGCTTTGATCTAACTTTATTCAACTTTGAACGCAACTGGCCAGAGTAGACTGTAGAGCCAGAGATGAAAAGGCGAAGCGAGAGGTTACTCTCGCCAGAATCTGTCCAAAATAAGACCAATGCGTTTCTATGGACTTATTTTGGACCTAAGCTTGTAACTTACCTTCCTGCCTTTGGGACAAGCAGCATACCACCCTGCATCCCACTGCTGGCTTGCAACTGAAGCTAAGAAGGGTTGGTTCCTGGATGGGAGACCAGATGCTGCTGGAATTGGTGTTGGAGGGCCAGTAGGAGGCACTCTTTCCTCTGGTCTAAAAAAATATCCCAATGCCCCAGGTCAGTGATTGGGGACATTGCCCTGTGCAGGGTGTACTGTACATCAGATGGGATGTTAAACAGGTGTCCTGACTCTGTGGTCACTAAAGATTCCATGGAATTTATTGTAAGAGTAGCGGTGTTAACCCTGGTGTCCTGGCTAAAATTCCCAATCTGTCCCTCATACAATCATGGCCACCTAATCATCCCCAGCTTCCAATTGGCTCATTCCTCTCCCCTGTAACTATTCCCCAGGTTGTTGCTGTAAATGAGAATGTGTTCTCAGTCAATTTACCTGGTAGAATAAGGGTTCAATCAATTTAAAAAACGACTCCCATTGTTAGGGTGGAGATATGAGCATCTCTTCATTATATACAGATCTCTGGTAGAGCGGACTATGGGGTTTTCGACAGTGCAGGTGACTGATTGATCTACAAACCTTACATCATAAATAACTAGTAGCCTACTGATTTATTATTTGTAGATCAGTCAGTCACAACTTACAAATGATACATTAATGGTTAGATTATCTCGAACATGGCCTGTGTTTAAAGCAGAACATGAACACATGCGCAGAACGTGATCCGCACATGTGCAGAAGTTTTAGGATCTTTAGTCCGGAGAATTTTTTTTTTCGAGAAAAATCGGATCGGCAGCTTTTTGCTCTTAATTTAAGATTAGGGTTAGTCATAAGGTTAGCAGTGTGGTTAAAATTACGGTTACTTTTAAAATCAGATTTTAATAAGATACATTTTTTAAATTAGTGGGGTTTAACCATAATTATGACTTTGTGGCTGTGTTAACTAGTGACTCCCCCGACGGTTTAAAAGGAAGACCGGGTGGTTTAAAACGATGATATTGACGTTTGCGTTGACCCATCTAAATCTACTGCGCGCGCAATCACAACCAATCACCTCCGTCGTAAGAGGCGGATTATGTTGAACGGCATGATCTGTTTTTTTTTTTTTTTTTTTTTTTTTTTTTTTTATCCCCTTTTCTCCCCAATTTTCGTGGTATCCAATCGCTAGTAATTACTATCTTGTCTCATCGCTACAACTCCCGTACGGGCTCGGGAGAGACGAAGGTCGAAAGTCATGCGTCCTCCGAAGCACAACCCAACCAAGCCGCACTGCTTCTTAACACAGCGCGCCTCCAACCCGGAAGCCAGCCGCACCAATGTGTCGGAGGAAACACCGTGCACCCGCCCGCCTCGGTTAGCGCGCACTGCGCCCGGCCCGCCACAGGAGTCGCTGGAGCGCGATGAGACAAGGATATCCCTACCGGCCAAACCCTCCCTAACCCGGACGACGCTAAGCCAATTGTGCGTCGCCCCACGGACCTCCCGGTCGCGGCCGGCTGCGACAGAGCCTGGGCGCGAACCCAGACTCTGGTGGCGCAGCATAGCACTGCGATGCAGTGCTCTAGACCACTGCGCCACCCGGGAGGCGGCATGATCTGTTTGATTGGCGTTTCAATCATCCGATTAAGATGAAGGAAGAGAGAACTGGCCTATCAAGAGCTTCATAGGGCGGGATTTGATAGAGGGGGCTGGGTGCTAAGTATCATGGAGGATCAGTAGAGGAACTGTGGCCATACAAGAAAACCGAGCTGTGGGTCCAAACTCTGGAGTTGAACATTTTATTGCCATATTTTTTTTATTTTACGTTAACCTAGTGTTTTATATTTTACTAATAATGGAGATGAAAAAGAGGATCAGTTTAGAATTGAGGAATAGGACACCAGCGGAGGTAAGTTATCTTGCCATTATTTATCTTAAATTTGAGGTGATAACTATGCGAGCCGATAACCCAGAGAAGAGCAGGATTTCTTACGAGCCTCCGCTCTGCACATTGACAACTGAGGATGCGAGTCCGATTAGGTCTAAGTTTTTTAAAGTTTTGGATTCTGATTATTCGTCCGATCACAACATATGTTGGTTGCTGTACAAAAACGAGCTGAAAGTATCCACAAAGCAATTTAGATCGCTTTGTGATTCTAATAGCATTTTATTGATCTGCAACACTGTCTTTGCCATCATCCTCCTTGTCTTGCGCCCGGCCAGAGATCCATTGGATGTTCAAGGTGGCGGAGCGGGCATAATTATGAAGAACACATTCCGCTCCGATTATGCTATTGTTGTGAGAATAATAAAAATTGTGAAAAGCCAATAACATCGTAATAGGGCTCAGCTGACGTCGTGTTGACTCCTGTAATATAGCAAGCTAATCCAAATAGAGAATTCACAACTGATATGGAAATGTAAAATAACTTTTGATAGCCTTCGGGAAGCGATTAATTGGTTTGTCTTGGAAGTTGCCTGTTGTTATTCCATATGAATGCCGATGCAAATAACTATTTCAGTCGAATTTAAAAACTCAAGCTTTCCATGCGTAACGATGCTTTTGACAGATCTTACCAGGTTAACCAAATGTCAAAACAAGCTGGTTGGTTTCTCTGAGCGGACATTTTACTAATCGAATGGTTTTAGCTAAGACCCATTTATTTTACCGTAGCATTTTTAAAAGTCCACGGGATTTAAACATCAATACTCGAATGAACAGCGCCTGCAAGAATTTATAAGCAATATAAAACCAGCATGCACGCAAGCTGACCGTTGTCGGAGCGAGACGCGCAGTCACTGTCTACGGTGGCGTCAGTGTAGCGGATTTTTTTGTACAGTACAGGCTGTTGAGCCCTGTTTCTGACGGGCGGGGAGTGGAAGTCATTTTGTTACATCTATACACGAGCACATTTTGACGGCGATAACCAGTTTAACTCGATTTAGATAAGTAAATGGATAAATTGTGCCTATTAAACGGCTAACGTTACATGTAGGCCTAAATCAAATTTAGAAAGTCTACTTCCAAGCGAATTTCATATAGTCTATACGATTCACTCTGCCGGCCATTTAAATAGCCTACTTGTACTCCCATCGGAAAGCAAGTTGTCTATTTTGCCTCCATGATGTAGTGATTATGTAACGACAGGCTTTTCCTCGGGATGATTAACGACGACGATGTCTTTGTAAAACGTATATGTACACATTCAAGTGTAGCAGCGTTTGCGGTCCTGTTCTGCGTTTTATGAATTTAAGTAATATGGCAGATGGCGTGCGGGGCTCAGACCTCCCCCCAATTTAGTAGATTAGGCTACAGTAAATCCCCCAACCCTCGGAGACGGCGCTTGTTTGAGGATTGACAAACCAGGTCCCCAGTCATTCATGCCACTGACTTTGGCCTTCGACAAACCTATTTCTCTTACAATTTCTGTAGTTACATAACTGCTGTGCATTCAGCAGTGAAGTCCATTAATAGGATGTAGGCTACATCTCCACTGTTTCTCACTCAACGACAATATCGAGATGTGCACTGAACTGGTCCTTTACAATCGAGAGGCATTAGGTGAAGATTAAACCAGACTAAGGCTGTGACAATACCAGCCTCCTTTACCATCTCTTTTTTTGAGGAGCGTATTATTTACAATTTTAAAAGGTACAATCATACAGTGCATTCGGAAATCATTCAGACCCCTTGACTTTTTCCACATTTTGTGACTTTACAGCCTTATTCTAAAATTGATTAAATCGTTTCCCCCTCTCATTAATCTACACACAATACCGGATACTGACAAAGCAAAAACATGTTTTTAGATTTTTTTGCAAATGTAAAAAATAAATAAATGGAAATATGACATTTACATAAGTATTCAGACCCTTTACTCTGTACTTTGTTGAAGCACCTTTGGGAGCGATTAGACTCGAGTCTTCTTGGGTATGACGCTACAAGCTTGGCGCACCTGTATTTGGGGAGTTTCTCCCATTCTTCTCTGCAGATCCTCTCAAGCTGTGTCAGGTTGGGTGGGGAGTGTCACTGCACAGCTATTTTCAGGTCTCTCCAGAGATGTTCGTTAGGGTTCAAGTCCAGGCTCTGGCTGGGCAACTCAAGGACATTCAGAAACTTGACCCGAAGCCACTCCTGCGTTGTCTTGGCTGTGTGCTTAGGGTTGTTGTCCTGTTGGAAGGTGGACCTTTGCCGAAGTCTGATGTTCTGAGCGCTCTGGAGCAGGTTTTCATCAAGGAAACCTAAAAAACACCCCCATAGCATGATGATGCTACCACCACCATGCTTCACCGTAAGGATGTTGCCAGGTCTCCTCCAGACGTGACGCTTGGCATTTAGGCCAAAGAGTTCAATCTTTGTTTCATCAGACCAGAGAATCTTGATTTCTCATGGTCTGAGAGTCCTTTAGGTGCCTGTTGGCAAACTCCAAGCAGGCTGTCGTGCCTTTTACTGAGGAGTTGCTTCCGTCTGGCCACTCTACCATAATGGCCTAATTGGTGGAGTGCTGCAGAGATGGTTGTCCTACTTGAAGGTTCTCCCACCTCCACAGAGGAACTCTGGAGCTCTGTCAGAGTGACCATCGGGTTCTGGGTCACCTCCCTGACCAAGGCCCTTCTCCTCCGATTGCTCAGTTTGGCCGGGCGGCCAGCTCTAGGAAGAGTCTTGGTGGTTCCAAACTTCTTCCATTTAAGAATGATGGAGGCCACTGTTCTTGGAGACCTTCAATGCTGCAGACATTTTTGGTACCCTTCCCCAGATCTGTGCCTCGAGACAATCCTGTCTCAGCTCTGCGGACAATTCCTTCGACCTCATGGCTTGTTTTTTGCTCTGACATGCACTGTCAACTGTAGGACCTTATATAGACAGGTGTGTGCCTTTCCAAATCATGTCCAATCAATTGAATTTGCCACAGGTGGACTCTGTAGAAACATCTCAAGGCTGATCAATGGAAACAGGATTCACCGGAGCTCAATTTCGAGTCTTATAGCAAAGGGTCTGAATACTTATGTAAATAAGGTATTTTTTTATTTTTATACATTTGCAAACATTTATAAAAACCTGTTTTCCTTTTGTCATTAGGGGGTATTGTGTATAGATGGAGGATTTTTAAAAATGTAATCCATTTTAGAATAAAGCTAACGTAACAAATTGTGGAAAAAGTCAAGGGGTCTGAATACTTTCTGAATGCACTGTAATCCCTGGATTGCTGATGCTACACTACATCACCAAAAGTATGTGGACACTCTTTCAAATGAGTGGATTCGGCTTTTTTAGCCAAACCTGTTGCTGATGGGGTTTATAAAATCGAGCACACAGCCATGCAATTTCGATAGACAAACATTGGCCGTAGAATGGCCCGTACTGGAGAGCTCAGTGACTTTCAACGTGGCACGGTCATAGGATGCCACCTTTCCAACAAGTCAGTTTGTCAAATTTCAGCCCTGCTAGAGCTTCCCCGGTCAACTGTAAGTGCTGTTATTGTGAATGGAAACATCTAGGAGCAACAACGGCTCAGCCGCAAAGTGGTATGCCACACAAGCTCACAGAACGGGACCACCGTGTGCTGAAGCACGTAAAAAGCGTCTGTCCTCGGTTGCAACACTCACTACCGAGTTCCAAACTGCCCCGGGAAGCAACGTCAGCACAACAACTGTTCGTCGGGAGCTTCATGAAATAGGATTCCATGGCCGAGCAGCCACACACAGGCCTAAGATCACCATGCACAATGCCAAAGATCAGCTGGAGTGGTGTAAAGCTCACCGCGATTAAACTCTGGAGCATTGGAAGCGCCTTCTCTAGAGTGATGAATCACTCTAAACTATCTGGCAGTCCGACGGACAAATCTGGGTTTGACGGATGCCAGGAGAACGCTACCTGCCTGAATGCATAGTGCCAACTGTAAAGTTTGGTGGAGGAGGAATAATAGTCGTGGGCTGTTTTTCATGGTTCAGGCTAGGCCTCTTAGTTCCAGTGAAGGGAAATCTTAATGCTACAGCATAAAATGACTTTCTAGATGATTCTGTGCTTCCAACTTTGTGGCAGTTTGGGGAAGGCCCTTTTCCTGTTTCATCATGTCAAGGCTCCCATGCACAAAGCGAGGTCCATACAAAAATTGTCGATCGGTGTGGGAGAACTTGACTGGCCTGCACAGAGCCCTGACCTCTGAACACCTCTGAGATGAATTGGAATGCCGACTGCGAGCCAGGCCAAATTGCCCAACGTCAGTGCCCGACCTCACTAATGCTCTTCTTGCTGAAGTCCCTGCAGCAATGTTCCAACATCTAGTGGAAAACCTTCCCAGAAGAGTGGAGGCTGTTATATTGATGCCCATGATTTTGGAATGAATGTTCAACGAGCAGGTGTCCACATACTTTTGGTCATGTAGTGTATGTATTGGCCATTGAGAGGCTTTGAAGCCACCAGTCGGCCATATTGGCACTCCCCAATCCTCCATAGGAATGAATGCAATTCTACAGTATTTCAATTAAATGTTTAAAGGACAAAGTTATATGTATTTTTGTCATTATAGTGGGGACAGTAACATTAGTACAAAAAAAATACATAAAGGAAAATGTTTTTCATGTTTTATTTTTGTTTAGCGCACATAATATAATTGAAGTATGCATGAACGTGTCTGTAATATAATAAATGTCAAAGAATGTAGACATACATTTCATAACTTCTTTAGCTTCCAAAATGTTTTTTTTTTTTTTTACAATGGAGGAGTGCTAAGATGGCTGTGCAGTGGCTTCAGCCCCCTGTCAGTCATCCAGGGTTTATACACATCATTGGTTAGCACATTTATATTGTTACCGCTTTTGAAGCCTTGTAGCTAGTCAGCTACTCCAGCCGTGGCGTTTTTCCAGACAGGGCTTCAGTCTTGTGTCCACACATGGCATTCAAGCAGAACATTTTTGAAAAGGCATGTGTTCTCACAGGAAACAGCTGACTTTAGGTCAAGGGTCAGCTTTTCCAATCAACATGCAATAAGATTACAAAATGGTGAATTAAACCAAACAAAATGTTTGCCTTTGTCATTAAAAATGCAACAAACTAGCTAAGCATTTAATTTGGTTTAATGAATTTGTTTATTTACCATTTTACAGGATGAAATCTCTTGAGATGCACCATCTCATTTTCAAGAGTGTCCAATGTATGGTGATGACTATTCCTACAGGTGGCCGAGCTGGTGGTGGATAACTGCCGCACCAGTGATGGTGAAGTAGAGGGCCTGACAGATGACTTCAAGGAGCTGGAATTCCTCAGCATGGTCAACGTTGGACTCACCTCCCTGGCAAAGCTACCCTCACTGCCCAAACTGCGCAAGGTGAGTAGGGAAGCTGGATCTTTTTGAGCAATCAATTATCTCACTGAAAATAATTTAGTTAGCAGAATTATAAGCCACTCTGGCTTCACTTCCAATTACCAATATTTGATATGCAGGATTACATATTTTTTTCCTAAATGATTCATCAAGAAATTATTATATTCTTTCCTCACAGTTGGAGCTGAGTGACAACAACATCTCGGGTCATTTGGAGACACTTTCAGAGAAGTGCCCCAACCTGACGTATCTAAACCTGAGTGGCAACAAGATAAAGGAGCTGAGCAACGTTGAGGCCCTGGTGAGTAGAGTCGGTAATGCTACAGTTGTAGCATTATGCGGTTCCAGGCATAAACCGTTTTTTGGGACTCAGTCAAGGTCTTAAGTCAAATTGTATTTGTCACATGCTTCGTAAACAACCTGTGTAGACTAACAGTGAAGTGCTTTCTCAACAATGCAGAAAGAAAACACAGAAAAACACTAGGAATAAATAGAAAAATTATAACAAAGGAATAAATACACAATGAATAACGATAACTTATTGTTGAGACTTAGTATTGTAGAATACACAAGGTGCAAGTAAAACATTTGGTTGTGCATCAGCAATTTTTCTCTTATGTCAGTCACTGAGTCAATCAATTAACCATGTCAGCTAACAAATTTTAGAATGGTAAGTTAGTCTAGCCAGCTATCTAAACCTGCAGTAATCATGGCCCTGACTTCCAGGGGCCCCCGTTGATTTTGTTAGTCACTCTCACTCAGCTATCATGATGGCATAAGTCATGGCAAAATGTGTAGAATTGCAGGAAACTAGCTTTAAAACTGCAAAAATGTCTCTCCACCCCATGGCAAAATTTGTAGACTTGCATGAAATTTGTTGTAAAATTGCTACATGTTCTCTCCACCTCATGGCAAAATGTGTATAACTGCAGAAAAATTGCTTTAAAATGACTAAATGTTCTTTACATTCCATGGAAAAAGGTGTAGAATAGCAGGAAATGTACTTTAAAACCAAAACTTTTCTCGTCAAGAGGGCATGTTTTGCCTAGGTAGGTAGGTGGGTAACCAAATCTCGTTTAGGGCCCCCAAAAGGCTAGAGTCGACCCTGAGGCTGCTGGTTTTATATTATCTGGGAAAACTACTGTTAGCTTCGGATATTATAGCACAAACTAATCATTCTATTCACAAGGAGACTAGTACTTGGAGAGAATTAATTAATAAGGATTGTCTGATAGGATGTTGTGCTCTCACCTCTTCTCTCTAAAACCACAGCAAAATCTGAAGAACCTGAAGAGCCTGGACCTGTTTAACTGTGAAATCACCACACTGGAGGAGTACCGTGAGAGCATCTTTGAGCTGCTGCCTCAGGTCACCTACCTGGACGGCTTCGACCAGGAGGACAACGAGGCCCCTGACTCCGAGGCAGACGCCGATGGTGAGTATGGCTACCACAACACAACAATGTGGTGTCAGTGATATTTAAGGGAAACTTTCTTGAACGAAATGCTTCTTCATCATAGATGATGAGGGGGAGGACGGAGCCGGACCGACAGGGGACTATGATGATGAAGATGACGAGGAGGAGGAGGAGGTCTCGGAAGGACGAGAGGTTGGGCTCTCTTACCTAATGAAGGAAAAGATCCAGGTGAGACAACTGGAATTTGTCATGTTATTTTCAGAACATCTTAGTCTTATTTCCGAAGACTCGAGTCAATGCTTAATTAAAGAATGTTAACTCCTCCCACCCCTAAGGATGAAGAGGAGGATGATGATGACTACGCAGAGGAGGAGGATGGAAAAGGTGAGGACAATAATTATTACTGACCTGTCACTAGTAATCAAACCCAAGTACATGGACTCAAGCCTGGAAAGGGTCAGATATGTTTGTCTGACACAGATCTATTGATGTAGTCAACATACACCAGGTATACCAAACATTTGGAACACCTTCCTAATGTTCAGTTGCACGGCACTCCCCCATTTTGTCCTCAATTTGTCAGGGCATGGACTCTACAAGGTGTCGAAAGCGTTCCACAGGGATGCTGGCCCATGTTGACTTCAATGCTTCCTACAGTTGTGAAGTTGGCTGGATATCCTTTGGGTGGTGGACCATTCTTGATATTGACAGGAAACTGTTGAGCGTGAATAACCCAGCAGCGTTGCAGTTCTTGACACACTGAAACCGGTGCACCTGGCACCTACTACAATACCCTGTTGAAAGGCACTTAAATCTTTTGTCTTGCCCATTCACCCTCTGAATGGCAAACATTCTCAATTTTCTCAAGGCTTAAAAATGATTCCTTGCATCTACACTGATTTGAAGTGGATTTAGCAAGTGACATCAATAAGGGATCATAGCTTTCACCTGGTCAGTCTGGAAAGAGCAGGTGTTCTTAATGTTTTGTATACTAATGTCTCTATTAACATTGATCACAGGTTGGCTGTTACTCAATTTGTGGCAATGACTCAGAGCAAAGGGGCATTGGCTCTTTGACACAGGAGGGTTTGACTTCTATTGATCCGTTCCTCAGCACTGTGTGATTTGTATTCATTTGTCACTGATCCGTGTGTGATTCCCCCATTGAGAGCAGTTGCTAGCATTGACCGCTGGAGCCAAGCTAGGTCTACCCTCTACACTTAAAACAAGGTTAGAATACCGCCCTGCACTTTAGGAAGATCATTCCTTTCGACTTTACAGTTATTGCAGGTTGTGGACATGTAATCCAGAGATGGTTCAGGCCATTTAGTTATTACCTTGTGAATGCAGCCAAAGGCCCCATGTGTGCAAGTGAGCTACTCCTTCTGCACTCTGATTTGAAAGCTGTGCCTACTGTGAGATTACATCAGTAAGCAGCACACTCACCTGTGTGTGCAAGGAGTATAAATCAGACCTCTCCTATATAAATTGCCAGGAAGAATACTTAGCTACTATCTCATACGTACGCATTAGATCTGAGGTATTGGGGAGCCTTTGAAAGTGTACTTTGATGCAAGAGAACTACATCAACGTGAAACCAAAATGGATTCCTTACACCAGGCCCAAACCACTCGCCATCGTGCGCAAATTGATGTTGTCCCCCCACACCAAACGCGATACACAGGTTGAAATATCAAAACAAACTCTGAACCAATTATATTAATTTGGGGACAGGTCAAAAAGCATTAGACATTTATGGCAATTTAGCTAGCTAGCTTGCAGTTGCTAGCTAATTTGTCCTGGGATATAAACATTGAGTTATTTTACCTGAAATGTACAAGGTCCTCTACTCCGACAATTAATCCACAGATAAAAGGTAAACCGAATCGTTTCTAGTCATCTCGCCTCCTTCCAGGCTTCTTTTCTTTGGACTTTATATGGTGATTGGCAACTAACTTTCATAATAAGGTGCAGTACTGCAACCGACCTCAGTTTGTCTTTCAATCACCCACATGGGTATATGTTCCTAAAAACCAATGAGAAGATGGCACTTGGGTATATGCTTCTAAAAACCAATGAGGAGATGGGAGAGGCAGGACTTGCAGCGCGTTCTGCGTCACAAAAAAAAATCTACTTCTATTTTAGCGCCTGGCAACGCAGACGCTCGCGAGCAGTGTGGGTGCAAAGATTGAATAACATGTATGCGTAAATTTTATTTTGCAACGCTCGCGCACGTGACGCAACACGACCGTTAAGGTCAGCATGTTAGCCTCTCTTGCAGTGTTTCGCTAGTGGTAATTCAGTCTACAGGGTGGACTTTGTTACGTGACTGAACAGATGTATACTGGTGGTACTGTGTTGGTTTTCCCTCAGGTGTTTTTGAGATGGGTATGTGGGTGCGGAACATACAGTGGGTTGTGTATCAACTCCCACACAGCCTGTGGATATAATTTCATCAAATTCTGAATTAAGGGAAATGCCAATTGGATTTGATTGCCATTGTTCATTTTTACTTGGTCCTGATTAGAAATGATTGTCACCCCTTTAAAAAAAAAAAAAATTATCAGACCAATTCTGACATTTTGATTGGTTTTTGTCCTGTGCAGAGAAGGCAGGAGTCAAAGGGGAGAAGAGGAAGAGGGATGCTGAGGATGAAGGGGAGGATGATGATGATGATGATGACGACGACGATGATGATGACTAGGCTTGTCTTTCCCCAGCGAACCTCTGGATCCAGATCCAAGCTGTAGAACAATAACCACAAAAAAGTGTGATCTTGCAGATTGTTTCTCTTTGTATACCATAGATATCACTGTAGAGGCTGTTTTTTCGTTTTTATATATATGGGATACAATATGAAAATGAGATTTTATCGACAATTAATTTGTTAATCATTCCATGTTAAATGACGACCCTAAATCTCTTCAATGTGTAAGGGCTCTAAAATAAATGGATGGGGGGGCTGGATTTATCTCAAATGGCTTGCCAATGATATGATCAGTTGCAACTAGAGGTGTGTTATGGACTAATTTAAGAAGGGCTGTCGCAACAATGACCAGCACAACAGAAGTGGCCCACACTGTCCCTCGTTGACGTCAGTGTTCAACAAACATCCAATGGCGTTCCAAGACCCATGACAGGCCATGCAGCCCAGAGTCCAGTCCAGCCCATGGAGATAGATAGAGGACTCATCTTTGTATCTGTGCCATTATAGTGTCTGTGACAGCATGAGCAGCACCATTTAAGGCAATCTCCATTTTGAAGTAGTCAATTTTCTTCTTTACGATTGGCTGATTCTGCCTGATGACCCAGTTGGACATTACTCCAACAGGGTCACCAGGAGGGATCAGCCAATGAAGTTGGAAGTTCCACGCAGTTGACTAAATTAAAATGTTGGAAGCCCTCAATGACGTTGCCCATGCTTTTACGGCCTTTTGGCCACTAGAGGCCTCTTATCGTTCTCTATGGTCCAGCCAAGTCTCATCTACCTCTCTGGGCCACGGTGAGGAAAGAATGCCCCCTACAGGACAGCACTCTACACAGCACCACGCTCACTACTCAGGCAGCCAGGGATACCAGGCTAGAAAAGAGGCAACAGGAAGTTCAGGAACCTCTACCGTCATCGTTGTCTCCCACAAGCGGTCTCCTCTTTCCCCTCAATGCATTTTGTACCAGGTAGTTTCCACCCATCAATGAAAGTCCTGTCTCGCGTAAAATAGCATAGCAAAGACTGTTAAATCCCTCACACAGTATTTGACTTGTTTTAGGAATTTAAAAAATAGTGGGAGATGGGGAGGTCCAAAACAGTAGTCTAACAGTTTCTATACCAGCGTTAGTCCTGGGGAGTCGCACTGCCAACTGATGTGCAAACTGACCCCAAAACATTTGTGAGGGCCATAGAGCTGTGGCTTTCTAGGACCAGGGCTGGTAATCTCTAGTCTAAATCAAACCTGGCAGTTTGGCCTTAACATCCATCCATAACAGATGGGTCAACAAGGCCAAATCTGTTTACAGCTTGAAATACTGTAGCCTGACTGTTAATGCTGTTGTCGCGGTAAAAGTGACAGACTGGCACGGCCGTAATGTTTTCATTGTAAAGTTAAGGTCAAACTGCTTCGGATTTAGGATTTAATCGCATCCCTAAGTACATTTTTACCTTTGTTTTGCTGTTGATGCAAGTTAGTTTATAATTGTACTGGTATTTTACATAGCAGGAACTTTAATCTATTATTTGTAAGGCAATATGTAAATAGTTTCAGTTCCAACCGTTTGGTGTTTCATGTTTTTTTTTTTTATATAAAAGTTTTTGTCATTTTGTTTTAATATAAAGCACAGGTCAAGGGGCCAAAGTCTGACCCAACACACTCAATATAGATTATTTTCCATCCTTGACTGTTGTGACAAGTTATGTGTTTGGTGTTTTGTGTGCTGTAAACATCTTAAAAGAGGAGTTTTGATTAAAAAAATATGAACAGAAAAAGAAAATGCTTTGAAATGTATTGATAGTTTTTTGTCTTCAGAAAATGATTACCTAACTACACAAATGTCATTCACTGCTAGGCAGTAGAAGGGACATTATACCACATGTAGCAATGATGTACAATTTACCAACAAGTGACCAAAGGAGTGAGAATTTCAGCATATTACATTGGCTGGACCAAACTCACAAAACTATATATTTTTTAAAGGTATTCAGTGAGATGTGAGGAGTGTGAGTGTAATGGAACCCATAAGGCCTTGGGCCACCGTGGCGTATGAGTTAGTTCCTCACGAACACAGTCTGCTGGCTTTGTTTTCTAATATCACCCACAGCTGCCATCTGCTGGGCATCACAGGCATTAAGAATTCATGAGAGAGGTCTTGGTAGGTGGAGCACACTGGACATGAAGAGGGTGGGGTTTACGGGTTATGTCAGAGATGGAAGGGCAGGGCCACTGTGGAACATGCCATTAACGATTTATTATACTGGTTTTAGGTTGCTTAGTGCTGTGCAGATGGAGTGGGGGATTAGTACTGCTATTATCCCTTCCAAGCCTTATTGTGGCATGGCTAGTGATGGGGATGATGCCGTATTGCTTTCACCTTTCCAGTTAATTCAGATAATTTAGGCACACTGCTAAAGACTTGTTAAGAGAATAGCTGTTTTACTGGTAATAGAAAGAAACACCTCAGATGTTCCTCTATCAATAACAGAAGCCACAGAAATAATCTGACACAGAAAACTTAAAGACTGCTCCTAAAAAGCAACCGATATGAGTCAGAAACATATGTGTAAATAGGATCATTTTGGTCATAAAGTCAGTCTTGTCCAAAACCTGGATTTGCGAGATGATAGGACATTTTTTTACACTATTTATACAGAAGTATGTGGACAGCCCTTCAAATTAGTGGATTCGGCTATTTCCTCACCTGTTACTGACAGGTGTATAAAATTGAGCACACAGCCATGCGATCTCCATAGTCAAACATTGGCAGTAGAATGGCTTTACTGAAGAACTCAGTGACTTTCAATGTGGCACCGTCATAGGATGTCACATTTCGTCCCTGGTAGAGCTGCCCCAGTCAACTGTAAGTGCTGCTATTGTGAAGTGGAAATAGCTCAGCCTTGAAGTGGTAGGCCACACAAGCTCACAGAACGGGACCGCAGAGTGCTGTAGTGCGTAAAAATCGTCTGTCCTTGGTTGTAACACTCACTAACGAGTTCCAAACTGCCTCTGGAAGCAACGTCAGCACAAGAACTGTTCGTCTGGAGCTTCATGAAATGGGTTTCCATGGACGAACAGCTGCTCACAAGCCTAAGATCACCATGCGCAATGCCAAGCGTCGGCTAAAGTGGTGTAAAGCTCGCCGCCATTGGACTCTGGAACATTTGAAACGCCTTCTCTGGAGTGATGAATTACGCTTCACCATCTGGCAGTCCAACGGACGAATCTGGGTTTGGCGGATGTAGGAGAACGCTACCTGCTCCAATGCATAGTGCCAACTGTAAAGTTTGGTGGAGGACGAATAATGTTCTGGGGCTGTTTTTCATGATTCAGGCTAGGCCCCTTAGTTCCAATGAAGGGAATTCTTAACGATACAGCATACACTGACATTCTAGACGATTCTATGCTTCCAACTTTGTGGCAACAGTTTTGGGAAGGCCCTTTCCTGTTTCAGCAGGACAATACCCCCGTGCACAAAGCGAGGTCCATACAGAAATGGTTTGTCGAGATTTGGTGTGGAAGAACTGACTGGCATGCACAGAGCCCTGACCTCAACCCCATCAAACACCTTTGGGTTGAATTGGAATGCTGACTGCGAGCCAGGCCGAATCGCCCAATATCAGTGCCCGACCTCACTAATGCTCTTGTGGCTAAATGGAAGCATGTCCCCACAGCAATGTTCCAACATCTAGTGGAAAGCCTTCCCAGAAGAGTGGAGGTTGTTATAGCAGCAAAGGGGGGACTATCTCCATTTTAATGCCCATGATTTTGGAATGAGATGTTCGATGAGCAGTTGTCCACATACTTTTGGTCATGTAGTGTATGTCACGGAATGAAGGGTACTGTAACAAGTTCTCCTTCGGTTGGGTTATTTCAATGCCCACAGCTGGCAGCACCCAAGTAATCATCAATTCTGAGTGAAGATGCAAGATACCTGATTGTAATGCAATGGTCAATTTGGCTTGATATTCAATATCCCTATGGGTCTAGTAAGGGACCATCAGTAAATTACACAATGTACAAGGGACAATATTTAAAAATGTCAATAGCTCCAAATTTCAATGACTTAAAAACCTCAAACCAACTATAAATGGTAGAAATTCATCTATAAATATTGAAAGCATAAAAGATGTGCAACATGAAAATATTGTCCCATTTACATTGTGTAATTTATTGACGGTCCGTAACTAGCTACAGAGGCTATCCAATGTCAAACCAATTTGGCCATGATCACCACTAGCCTGCTGAAGCTAATTGGCGAAAGAAGTAGGCTAGCACTAGGCGACATCAAGACACAAGACCTGGTTAGACTGTTTCAAGTTATCTAGAAGGGTGAGTGACTGTAATTGTGAACTGTTTTGGCAGAGTGAATATACAAAGGCTTGCCACGTGTAAACACACACACAAGATACATGACTGGCTTCAGTCATGGCCGCTGCATTTCTTAATGACCAAGTTGAAAAATAAGGCCAAATCAGGACGTTCAGCCCCCCTCTAACATTGATTCTAAGTCCTTGGATGGCCACCCAGAATTAGAAAAACAATGTTCCACACTGATGATAATTGCACATGTCTAGACATCTAAACATGAACTAGTTGATAAGATTTGTATGGAATTTGTATTCCTATCAGTCCCATTTTCAGTGCCGACTCTCCTTTAGACTGGACACTTTGACTTCATAAACACCAAATCCTTTGAAGTGAGGTTCTGCATAAGTTTCAGTTATGCCTTGCCTCCTTGGATCATCATTCCTAAAATACGTTACCTCTTCGTGGCATTCCGATCATTTCTGTATTGCAAACATGAGTATGTTGGCAGCCATCGCCATGGTGTCATATAACAGCAATTTTTTCCCACCCCCATCAGCAGTCTGCACTGTATCTGTAAAACCTCATTCTCCTTGAGATAGCCCAGACTAAAGCTGACTCCCGACACAACTGACAAGTTAATTGATATAGTTCTACAGTTCTTCTATTCATTTCATACATTTCAGGAACTGTAACAGTATATTTCATTTAATAAATGCGTTTCTCCTGAAACGCCATAACAGCAAGTGAAATACAGTATTGCTAAACATTGTTGAAAACTGTGGAGTGAGTTCCATGTTAAAAACAAACTAAACTGAATCCAGAATTAAGCGCATACAGCACTGTCTTTACTGTCCCACTAGATGGCATAATGGTCAGTACTGTAACTGATGGCTACCACTTCTGATATCAAAGCAGCTGGTGATAAGCCTTGCCTTGATGTTTTGCATAAATTGAACTCAAATAGCATCCGTTCTGTTTTGTAGTTTTGTCTGTGTAAAGGGTAGTGAACTTGTGACCATAAACAAGTGCAAAGGTGTTTGGGTTTTGCTGCTCAGGCTTGATAAACAATATTGACATGAAAGGTTGTGGGTCATCCCAGGTGCTCCTTTATCCAGTCCAAATACATTTGTTTGATGTATTTTGCTCTGTTGTTGCCTGTGATTCTCGTTTTTTTTATCCCCTTGGACTGTCTGAGGGGAGTGGGAAAATGTCTGCCTGTCAATGCCCTAATAGCATCTCACCAGTAGAGATGAACAAAATCATGTAAGGTTTTTTGTATTTCACTTAAAATATTCTTCCTATTTAGCAGCTATATTTATTAAAAGTATATTAATTGATTCATCAAGGACCTTAGATTTTCTTTTGGCACTACACATTAAAGATATTTTAAGTTTATAGCTACCAATACTCTTTTTAAGCCCATTATATGACATTATCTTCAGCTTAAATCTTTATTTTGGTATGACTGCGTCAGTCAGCACTGGCTCATTGGAACCCGCGCTGGTAAAAGATGATTGCTTTGCTTTCCTGTGTTATCTAAGGCCTGATTTGACCCAGCTAAAGAAGTGAAAAAATGGGTCCATATTCAGATCAGCCACATCTGGTTGAGTAACAGAGGCTTTAGCACTCACACACATACGCACGCAAGAAACACACACGCACACGCACACACACACACACCAGTATTGCCAAAAATATTTGCAGACAGTCTGTATTAGATTCATACATGCACACATACTGTAAATTCCCACATTAATTACTAAGTAAACCTAAGCACAGTAGGGTGACTGTTGTTTCTAAAACAGGGGAACAACAGCTTGAACCTTTGACCTCTCAGAGGAGACGACCTCTTCAGTGAAGTGGGTCTTAAAGGATCAGGAGTCATCATCCCTCTTTCTGACTACAATCCAGACACACAAAACGCCTGTCCAGAGGAAGAAAAACATCTACTTAGTTGATGCTGTGACACGCATTCCACTTACACACGCCTGGACACTACTGTGCACTAATGCACACATACACGTCTCACACACACACACACACACTCAATCACACCAATGCACTCAAATACACATACACAAAAACTACACCATATTCAGCCAGTTTTGCTACATTATGAAGCTGAAGATGGAATGGGCTTATGTAACAGCCTCCTGCATCGTAGGCACACTGGATAAACCTGATATTCTCTGTAATGATATCCAGACAATGTGTGGGCAACTGCACGGCACAGCTGCTGCATCAGACAACCAGAGGCCAGTTGAATACACTGCTGTGCTGACCGGTCAGCCCCCTTTACTTTATGTCTTCCAACGAACGTAAGCATCCAGTGAAACGATACCCTCTCTGTGTACAGATGTAGGATCTTCATTTGAGACAGTTTGCCACAGCAGGAAAATAATCCTGCAGCAACAAGAAATGTGAAATATTATGTGGACTATGTTTAATGGACATTTCTGTAGGGCTTGATACCTTTTTCGAAAAGGATATCAAGTCTTACATTTTAAAGTGGAAATTACAAACTTCAGAAGCCTTTGTACACTACAAGTTAAACATTTCCTGCATTGTAGGAAAGTTCTCCTGCAACAGGGTGATCAAATTAAGATCATACATCTGTGTGCATGTACAATTATACAGAAATCTGTTCATCCAGAGATTGTTTGCGTTTTGATTGTTATAGTGAAGGTTAGTTTTTAGGCTAATTACTTTCACAAGTTAACTTTTTTTGCTTGGGTTTTCGTATACTTATATAGTCATTGCCTAAATTTGTTTGTGTGAAGTTTATGTTTATGGATGAGTATTGAGGCCTGAGCTCACTGGCATGTTTGTACTTGTCTTAACCCATGGGGGGCACTGTAACCACTCTGTTGCCGCCTGTCTTACCCTGGGGTTTGTTGAATGAAGGAGAGAGAGACTCAACACCTGAGGTTCAGGTACTGTATAGATGTTGTTGTTTTTTGGCATAGATGGTTTATCATGGTCTGATATTCTTCCAAACTGTAGCAAATGTTGTGGATAGCAGCTGGGATCAAACCAGAGACCTTGTATTTGCCAACTCAATGTCCAGACAATAACTGAATCATATTCTAACAATACGAATATTTTTAAATGATGTGACATTAAATAAACCTACAACCAAATACATCAACAGTCCCCAGTCCACCCGGTCGTGCTGCCAATCCAGTTCTGCCTGCGGCTATGGAACCCGGACCTGTTTCACCGGATGTGCTACTTTGTCCCAGACCTGCTGTTTTGACCTGCTGTAGCTACCAGGCATTTACCAAATGATGACTCACTTCTCTCTCTCACTCGCTCTCTCTCTGAAAAGCAAACTGATATTTACTCCTCAGGTGTTGAACTGCTGCACACTATAAAACCACTGTGGTTATTATTTGACCCTGCTGGTCAATCTCTGAACATTTGAACGTAGGAGCCTGGTTCATCTCTAGGTTTCTTCCTAGGTTCCTGCCTTTCTAGGGAGTTTTTCCCTAGCCATTGTGCTTCTGCACTGCTTGCTCTTTTGGGGTTTAGGCTGGGTATCTGTAAAGCCCTGTATAACAACTGCTGATGTAAAAATTATATAAAATAATTTTGACCAATCAGATCAGCTCTGAAAAAGATCTGATGTGATTGGTCAAAATACCAATTAGTCAAACAAATATCAGAATTTGTCTGCCTGTCTCAACGCAGCCTAAGTAGCCTACTTCAGAATGCAAGTATATTTAACATTCAATCCAATCCCTTTACAATTAACTATATATTTTTTCACTTACATAATCCCTATTTCAGTACCAAGAGATACACACACCATAGACCTACAGTTGCAAATTTGTTTCGTGATGTGCACAGCATAGCAAGACTAAGACAAAACTGTTTTCCTGTTTAACAGTGGATAAAACTTAAATTACTAATCCTGAAGACTACTGTTCATATGGACACACGTACATGTAAGTGTACCCTAATGCACACTGCACTCAAGCTGCACTCAAGCAGATAACGGTTCATTAAATCTAAGACTTGTAATACATAATGCTTATAGCAATGTAAAAAAGCAGCATGTGATTCGAGATACCACTTAGGGGTATGTTAATCACAGCCAAAATGTCAACATGATCCAACGGGTCACTAAGGGACAAAGCCCTTAGTGACCCCCCCGCCCCTCCATTACTACCCCGAAGAGTCCCCTGCCACCATTGCCCTGGGAACCCCCTGGTGTAATCACTACGCTCTTCTCCCTCCCACACCCAATTACCACACTGGACCCCACCTGGTATCTCCCCAGGCCTGCTATCAGCCCCTTCGAAAAGGGATTAACAAAACATTAATCAGAGATGAACGTACTTACATAGGGAAGTCGGGTGAGGTGAAGACTTCTTATTTAAAAGTGATAGCAACTGTCTAGTCAATAAACAACTACCAATAGCAAGGGATGCTAAATTCTGTCTCTTCAATGGTAAACCTATAGTTACAGACTAGGCAATCTGTAGCTCATGAATTCTACATGAGGAGACAGGACCTCAGCTGACTGTAGAGGTTTGAGTTTAAAGCCTGTACATTTCAGTGACAAAAGCTGTGCTACAAACTTCAAGGCTAGCACCAGAAGTACTATCATTGTTCAACCTATGTATCAAAGGTGTAATATGAAATTCACAACTCAAGGGTTTTTGCCACCTGAAAAAAACGAGGTTGAATCGTGCTATGAAATAGGTTTATGTGAATGATAAGAGACGCCATGTGAGAAGAGCTTAAAGAGTCTAAAGAACCTTGGGACTAGTTTGTCTATCTTGCAGCCAGTCTCTCATTATCAATCGATCCACCGCCACGCTCCAGAAACACATTTGATTTCTCTGTGACTCAATGCATGTGCATGCCTGACCGACTTCAGTGGGTAGAGGATGTACTCCATTTCGGTTGTGATGGATGGGAAAATCAGCCTATGAAGCATAATAACCTCTATGAAATCCCTGAGAGAATATAATATGATGATTATTTTGATTTATTATTGGATTTAACCATTAGTTAACTATTTAATTATGACGATGGGGAGAAGAGCGGGGGTAACGAAATGACCCATTATACTGTGGTGTGAAACAGATAGTGTGGTGTGAGTGTGTAACAGTACTCTTCTTGCGTTGTGTACAATCAATCCTCGACACGAACTCCAAAGTGTAGCACCAGTCATGGAGATTTATTCTGGTAGGAACAGCACAAAATTGCACGTCATGCAATGCACGGCTCACCATCCAAACTCTGCACTCACGCACGCTGGTTTGGTGCTTGTTCACTGGGGCATGTAGTTACCATAATAATACAATTACAATTTAATATCTTTAACAATGTACCTGGTAGGAACAGCACAAAATTGCACGTCATGCAATGCACGGCTCACCATCCAAACTCTGCACTCACGCACTGTACAAAATATATGAACCCCCCCCACCAGACACAGTAAGTTGCTAGCTAGTACTGGCGGGAATTCTTTACAACAAAATGCACAACCAATATTCTCCAAAAAACACTGCATCTTATGTGTGATGTTCGAATAACATTTACAAACCGGTTGATATAAATTGTACATTTAAATCATCACTTGGGAGTATAAAAATCACTTTTGAGTACAGTGCTTTGCAACCAACAACTTACCGCTGGTTTGGTGCTTGTTCACTGGGACGATTCTAACTGAAACATC
Organism: Salvelinus alpinus; assembly: GCF_045679555.1. Classification (NCBI taxonomy): domain Eukaryota; kingdom Metazoa; phylum Chordata; class Actinopteri; order Salmoniformes; family Salmonidae; genus Salvelinus; species Salvelinus alpinus. The sequence continues at coordinate 37,149,939 of NC_092114.1, forward strand.
CTCCCTCGTAAGCAAGCTACGCAAACCAGCCAATAAGATGCCATGTTGAGTAGGTGAAGGCAAGACAAAACTAAAACTAAAGACCCATTGGCTTAACAATAAAGTGGCAAGGGGAATCACCAATATAACCCTGTTACACTCCCCCCTACTGAATTCCACTTGCAAAGAAAAATAATAAAAATACAAAACAGCACTGTGCAAACATACCAGATACAGAAACACTCAACATATGTACAGAATAATCCAGAGAAAAAAAAATTGAGATATTTTTATACTACCTAATAGAGAAACTAAAAGGTAAAGCTGTGTATATCAAGGATGCAGACCCTGCTTTAAATCAGTCACTAAATATTCCAGTCATTAGACTATTCTCCTTGAGAATTAGAGTGAAAAGCGGTTGATCAATCCCCTTAGCCCTCATAGGTAAACATGCCTGTTACATGTTAAGTACACTCAGTGACTTTAAAACATCCAAGTAATAAAATAAACTACCATAAGAGAGTTGATCATATCCGTCACATTACCAGCTTGCAACCTCTAATCATGGTCACAATGATGTAAAAGCAAAACAAATAAAAGATGTCAATACCATTGACCCTCTATTCACATATTTAACCTTCAAGAGCTAACTGTCTGCTGATTCATAATCTCAATCAGTCTTGACACTGGTTTAAATAGTCTTCCTGCCCTTGACCTAATACGACCCCGACTACCTTCAACTGCATAAGGGGTAACAGTGTTGTGTACTGTTGCAACAGTGGGTCTGTCAACACAGTCCGTCTGTAACTGATCAGTTAAGGAATTGTCCGAGTTTGGTAGGTCAGTACGGATATCATAAGAAGACTGGTCAATTAGCTCACTCACTACACTGTTACGGTCTCGGTCAGATTCTTGAAGACTCTCTGATCGAGGCAGACCTTCCAGCTGCAGTATATCTTCCACAGAATCCAAAGGTGGAATATCCCGAGCATCCAAGGATCGCACATCACCCTCCAGGCTTGTGTCACCTGTTCCTTCAGAAGGCAATTCTGACACCCACACTCTTGTTCTGTACTCAGCATCATCATCCACTGCAGTGTCCATGGCAGCTGAGACCACAAGGCTGTCATTCATGCCCTCAGACTCTGTTAATCCAGACATGTCTGTTCCCTCATCAACAGCAGCATAGGGAAGAGGAAGGAAGTTGACTGGCATTATCAGGTTGCGATGTACCGTCTTCTCCCGTCCAGTGGAGCTGTTCTGAATCTTAAAAGTGTGACTGTCAGCATTCAATCCAGTGACAAGGTAGACAGTATCCTCCCAACGGTCAGCGAGCTTCCGCTTTCCCCGCTCCCCCTTGTTAGCCAGTAACACTCGATCCCCAATCTCCACTGGTGCTCCTCTGACTCTTCTGTCATAAAGGTCAGCATGCCTCTTCAACTGCTTCGCTGCAGATGCCTGTGCTGTATTCATGGCTTCTTTCAGATCTCTCCTCAAAGACTGAACAAACTGGTCATAGTCGACAACTTCTGGGTTCTCTATGACAGAGCCAAAGACTATGTCAACAGGCAGTCTTGGCGTCCTCCCAAACATTAGCAGGAAAGGGGCAAAGCCTGTGGTCTCGTGGATTGTACAATTGTACGCAAATGTGAGGGACTTCAGCGCCTGAGGCCATCTGTGCTTTGCTCTCGTTGGCAGGGCCCGGATCATGTTTCCCAACGTCCTATTCATCCTTTCGCAGGACCCGTTCCCCATCGGATGGTACGGTGTGGTGTGAGACTTCTGAACACCTGCAACACTCAACAGTTCAGCTATTAAAGCGCTCTCAAAGTTGGCTCCCTGGTCTGAGTGTATACGGCGAGGCATCCCGTAGACACAGAAATAGTTGTTCCACAACTGATGAGCTACTGACTTAGCAGACTGGTTCGGACACAAGAAGGCATGAGCCAATTTGGTAAAGTGGTCAGTAACAACGAGCACATCCAAGGACTTGTTTGAAGAATCTTCTGCAGACCAGAAGTCTATGCACACTAGTTCAAGAGGCTCAGTTGTTATTATGCTCTCAAGAGGAGCTCTTGCTTCCGGTTCAGGAGTCTTGCTCACGACGCATCTCCTGCAGCACTTCACATATGCTTTTACCTCCCTCTCCAGGCCATGCCAGAAGAACCTCTGTCTTGTCAGGTAGACTGTTCTCTGTTGGCCCTGGTGACCAGCTTCATCATGGACACCCTTCAACACCATTGCTTTCATGGAGGCTGGAACCACATACAAATACGTTTTCCTCTTTGTAACCACATTCTTTGAAACACGATACAGTACACCCATCTTCATGGTCAACTTGTCCCAACTTCTGAGAAGACACAAAACCTCAACACTCTCATGGGCACGCTCTCTCCGGGATGGTCTTCTCCCCCTCTCCACAAAGAAGATCACTCTGCTGATCACATTGTCATCACGCTGCTTACTCATCAGAAGGTTGTGTGGCAGAACATTGACATCGGTCTGCTCTGATGGCATAACAGCTTGTGGAAGCTGTGGCAACAGCAGTGCATGTGAGCCCACTTCACCCCCCCAGCACCTGTGTGAGTGAAGAACAGCTGCAACTTCATGTCTTGATAAAGCACCAGATGGGGGGTCAACAGTAGCCTGGCAGCTAATGACCACTTCGTTGGAGTCAGAGGCTTTGTCAAAGGGGTGGCTGGACCAGCGAAACACATCTTGCACTCTGTCTGTGCGCACAGCGTCGGCTTCAGCTAGTAAGGTCTCGTACGGAACCCTTGTCAGGCGATGGAGTGCACTGGGTCGTACGAAGGGCTCTCTGCTCAAAGCATCTGCAACAACATTTATTTTTCCAGGGATGTACTTGATGTCAAACTCGTACGGTGCCAGCTTGGCGACCCATCTCTGTTCACAAGCATCAAGCTTTGCTTTGGTCAGAATGTATGTCAAGGGATTATTATCCGTCCATACCGTGAAGTGCTGCCCCCGTAGCCAGTGGTGGAACTTGTCACAGATAGCCCATTTCATGGCAAAGAACTCGAGCCTGTGCGCAGGATACCTCGACTGCGCATAACTGAGGGACTTGCTCGCGAAGGCTATAGGTCTCGCTGTAGCTCCCTGTTCCTGCACCTGGGACAGCACAGCACCTAAGCCATTGCTGGACGCATCCACCGAGAGTAGAAAGGGTTTTTCGAAGTTGGGATGGGCCAACAAAACCTGGTCCAGTAAGGCTTGCTTTAGCTGGAATAAGGCCTGTCTGCATTCTGTTGTCCAGTCGGCAGCCGTCAACTTCCTGACAGGTGAGCGTTGCTTCTTTTTCCAGCGTGGAGCCTTGTGTCCAGTAGTCAATCCAAAGAGAGGCTTTGCAATGGTCGAGCAACCTTCAATGAACTGTTGATAATACACCACCATCCCAAGGAATGACCTCAACTTCTTCTGAGATGGAATGTCAGTTCCATCTTCCATCAGATCAGCTTCTGTTACTCCTGTAATGGCCTTCACCTTCTCAGGGTCTGTAGCTACACCATCCGCACTAATGATATGCCCCTGAAACTTCACAGACCTCTGCAGAAAGTTACACTTTTTTGGCGCCAACTTCAGGTTGTGAGCCTTGAGACGCTCAAAAACCATTTCCAGGCGCTGTATAGCCAGATCTTCAGTGGGCGCATAGACCAAGACATCGTCAAGGTAACACAGCAGGCTAAGAAAGTTCTGATCCCCAAAGATGTTTAGCATCATCCTCATAAAGGTTGCAGGACTATTACATAACCCCTGTGGCATACGATTGTATTCGTACAATCCAAATGGCGACGTAAAAGCTGTGAATCTCCGGTCATCCTCATGCACTTCCACATTGTAGTAGCCAGAGGTAAGGTCCATTGTCGAGAAAAAGGCATTTCCACCTAAAGCAGCCAGTGCGTCAGCCTGGTGAGGGAGTGGGTGGGCGTCTTTGATGGTGCGAGCATTGAGCAAACGAAAATCAGTACAGAGTCTCAGGTCTCCAGACTTCTTCCATACAAGGACAAGGGGAGAGGCGAACTCACTACTAGACTTCCTTATGATTTCACGTTCTTCCATCTCATTCAATGCTTGTTTGAGCTTCTCATAATGATTTGGTGAAAGGCGTCGGTAGGGCATCCGAAAGGGTTTCTCATCACTCAGGTGAATGCGGTGAAGACATCCGGAAGCTTTTCCACAATCCAACTTGTGCCTGGAAAAAATAGACTGGTACTCAGCTATGAGTTGGATGAGTTTCTTCTTACCAGCAGGAGACGCTTGACAGGAGTTGACATCAATATCAGTCAAACCTAAGTCACGTAAGACCTCAGGATCGCTTGAACTGTCAGGTCCGTCAGTATCGTGAAGTTGGCTGGAACCGTCATCAGTCAGTGTCAAGTCATCTTGGCAGTCAGTGAGTATATCAGCCGTTCTCTGCACTTGCTGCTGCAAAGCTGCTGATGAATCATCATTCACACACGAACAGTCAAAGTCCTCTAGAGCCATGCAAGGAAAGACATCGGCTAGAGTGGCGTTTCGTCTCAAAGTCACTGTCTTCTGAGAAGGGTTTATCACTCTAACAGGGAGCCACCCATCCCCCCGCAATAGAGCTACTGTCCTCCCTACCAGTATTGACCTTGGTGTTGACCTTGAACTGCTGGGCTCAATGAGAACAGCACTGCCCGCTGATAGATTCTGAGTGTTTCGTAGTCTGCCCCAGACTAAGTGCTCCTGCATAGGCTCTAGAGTCACAGCCCCTTTTAGTCTCACAGTTCCAACTTTGTCAGGTACTTCACCGTCTCTCCATCTCTCCACATTAGCCATCATTTTGATTAGCTTGCTCTCCTCACCCCCGTCACACACAGGAGTATAAACCCTCTTCCAGAGATCTCCATCCGTCTTCAGGTGGCGAATCAAGTGCTTTAGGAGATTGCTGCCCAAGATGAGGTCATCACTCTGGCCTTCAACCACCAGTGTAGGCACGGCAACTCTACATCCGTACACCTCCATCTCCAGCTCACATACTCCCAAAGGCCGCGTCTTCAACCCACCACAACCAACCAAGACTACCTCTGTAGGACTCAATGATGGACTTTTCAACACTCCTGCACGCAACAGTTCAGGTAAGACCCTAGAGCTCAAGGTACAAGCCATGGATCCACTGTCAAGCATAGCTCTCACTTCCACTTCTCCTCCTATTAACACCTTGGCATAAAATAAATCATCATGTGCAGAAAGCCTCTGTGTGTTCTGCATTATGATACTCTTCTCAGTCTCCATTTCGTCACAAACACTTTTATATACAGACTCCAAATCAACAGCTCTCACCGATGGGGACTCTACAAAAGGCCCAACACTCTCCCCTTCTACATGCAGGCCTACTAGTTTTCCGGGAGCTGAGCAGTGGTTACTGTAGGGACTCCACCAGCTGTGCTCAGAGCTGCGGCCTTGGGGCACTGAGAGCGTGCGTGGCCAGCTACATGACAAAGAAAGCAGAGGTGATTGGCCCTGCAGTGAAAGTAAGTATCATGTCCAGCATCCCCGCACACGTTACATGGCCCATTAGACTTCACTTTGCTCCTATTCCCTTTTTGGAACCTATGGTCAGACTGTTGTGGTCTCTGCTCCAGCACACGCTCCAGCATTGCAAGGATACGTTCCATCGGCTCAGCTGAGCCCTGAATAGTCTGGGCTGGGTAAGGCAACGTATTGGGTACTTCCATGATGGGCCTCACAGCAGGCATGGTGATCGGCATGACAGCACCAACTTCCTGCTTCATTGTTGTGATGGCTGGGGTCACCTTAGATAAGTGAGAGTACCTCTGCTCCCTCCTGTATTCATCCAGCCTCTCATGAACATCTGCAGCAGTCCACTGCTGTAATGGCTTGCACTTAAAGATAAGGGACAGTTCAGCGCTAGGGCAATGTCTGATGAACATGACTGTGAGCTCACGAGATGGGTCTTCAACACTTTTTTTCTGTCTCTTTAGACAATCTTCAGCAACCTCCATAGCCCTGTTGAGTCTGAGCCAATAGTCAAATGGTTGTTCATCAGTCAGAGGTAATGTGGCATAAAAGTCAGCGAGGGGCATGCTTGAAAAAGCAGTGTCACTAAAATGTTGTTTCAGTATGTCAAAGATGGGACTCGGGCCTTTAGATAAATCAACAGAGGGATTGCTGCGTATGCCCACTTTAACAACATCACGGGCCCTTCCCATAAGCCTACCCATAACCTCAACAGCTTGGTCCATCACAGATACACCCCTCTTACGCATGTAAACCATGACCATATCCTCCCACTCATGCACTGTGCACTTTTCAGAGCCATCCCCCCGAAAGTACACCGGTTCCCTGATATCAGACTTCAATACCAGGTTCAGGCCTGACACATCCAAACCCCTAGAGCTGCATGCATTCCCCATAACATTGTCCCCAACATGTCCAACAATTGCCTTTGACTCCAAACAGGAGGCAATGTTCTCCCCAATGGAATGACCAATCTGCTGTACTATGTCTGCTATGAAATCCATGGAGACCTCCCCACTCCCTGTATTTGGCAAACCTCTTCCATACACATCCTTGGGCGTTTCCATTGGCAAACTATCATCAAAACTCCCAAAACCCTCCAGTTTAGGCATAGGTGTAGAAGCAACTGGAATTTTGCCTGAACCCCTACCAACAGATGGAGACAGATTAAATGACAGGAAACCCCTACCTCTCCCAACACCTTCCATTTTAACAATGGGAAATCAACACACTAATAAAAATGTAAATAGCAAAAAAATGCATATATATATTTCTTTCTTTAACCTCACGTCAAAATCTAACCTATATCTAGTACACTGGTAAAACTCACCCTACTTATATCAGATATACAATAGAATTGCAAATAAACAAGTAACACAAAAGTTATCGTTTATCTGTGAAGTGTCTCAGCCAGAGAAATCATCAATTCCGATAATAAAACGTTGGTGGCGCCCTCTTGTGGCGAAATGCGATATCGCACTATACTGCACCAGCAACGTCTTATCTGGTTCTTCAACGGCAACCACGGCGAAGTTCTGAGATGGAAATCCAGCGAAGGATGATCCGATCCAGAAGAACGGTCACGGCACCACTGTAACAGTACTCTTCTTGCGTTGTGTACAATCAATCCTCGACACGAACTCCAAAGTGTAGCACCAGTCATGGAGATTTATTCTGGTAGGAACAGCACAAAATTGCACGTCATGCAATGCACGGCTCACCATCCAAACTCTGCACTCACGCACGCTGGTTTGGTGCTTGTTCACTGGGGCATGTAGTTACCATAATAATACAATTACAATTTAATATCTTTAACAATGTACCTGGTAGGAACAGCACAAAATTGCACGTCATGCAATGCACGGCTCACCATCCAAACTCTGCACTCACGCACTGTACAAAATATATGAACCCCCCCCACCAGACACAGTAAGTTGCTAGCTAGTACTGGCGGGAATTCTTTACAACAAAATGCACAACCAATATTCTCCAAAAAACACTGCATCTTATGTGTGATGTTCGAATAACATTTACAAACCGGTTGATATAAATTGTACATTTAAATCATCACTTGGGAGTATAAAAATCACTTTTGAGTACAGTGCTTTGCAACCAACAACTTACCGCTGGTTTGGTGCTTGTTCACTGGGACGATTCTAACTGAAACATCCTCCCTCGTAAGCAAGCTACGCAAACCAGCCAATAAGATGCCATGTTGAGTAGGTGAAGGCAAGACAAAACTAAAACTAAAGACCCATTGGCTTAACAATAAAGTGGCAAGGGGAATCACCAATATAACCCTGTTACAAGTGCAATGTAGCATAATATGTGAAGTACAAATTAGAAGGTGCCCGCTTGTTAACGCAAACAGAAGTATTTGATATTTGTTCATGCTCTAAAAGGTGCACCATAAATGCACCTGTGTCTAAATGCCCATTCATATACATCAATCTATCTGCACAACAGAACTTTGTGGATAGGGAGTTGAGCACTCCAGTTGTGTCAGAAAATACCTTAAACACACAGTGAATAAAGGACAGTTGAAATCAAAGTGTAAGAATATTTGGAAGATAAATACACAACGCAGAGACAGAGGACGAGAGGTCAAAAGGACGAGAAGTCAATAGAGTAATAACGATTAAGGGAAATAGGGTTTTTTCTGTAATAGGGAATTATTGATCAATGGTTCAGACGCATGGGAGGAATACGTCTTCTGAAATAGGATACTTGTTATTTGGCCATTGGCTAGTTTTATTGCAAGGAATTCTAATTGGTCAACCACAGGCTAGGGATGGGTTATAAAACTACATGCTGTCCCTTTGTTCTGGGGAGAGAACCACTGGAGAGAATAACTGAGAGAACATCACTGTGGACAGGGGAGAATGACCATCTACCTCTCAGTATAACATCTGTGATTTATCCTCTTTGAATAAACCTATTTTCCTCCCCCTGATTTGCTTTGGGGTTTGTGTTATTGAAGAGTAACATCAACTTCTAACAAAAGTGTGAAAATGTTTTGGGTTAAATTGACTCTACTGGGAGTTATTTTAACCCTCAAGAGAGTTATACACTCCCTGGAGTCAATGTTGATATCTGGAGTTCATTGGGACGGACTATTTTTAACTCCATTAAGAGTAAGCAGAGCCATGGAGTTAAATCTATGGAGTTATCCACTGATGTGGGAGGGGCCTCATTAGATGCAGGTAGATTTTTAAAATAGTTTGTAACAATATCTGTGTTTTCACATGTACATTGATTGTTTTTGATCTTATGCTTCACATTGATCAGAACAGTGCCTTCAGAAAGTATTTACACCCCTTGACTTTTCCATGTTTTTGTTGTGTTACAGCCTGAATTGAAAATGGATCAAATTGATATTGTGTGTCACTGATTTAAAACATGCTTAACCAGTCACATAAAAAGTTGCATGGACTCACTCTGTGTGCAATAATAGTGTTTAACATGATTTTTAAATGACTACCCCATCTCTGTACCCCCCCACATACAATTATGTAAGGTCCCTAAGTCGAGCAGTGAATTTCAAGCACAGATTCAACCACAAAGACAGGGAGGTTTTCCTATGGTTCACAAAGAAGGGCACCTATTGGTAGATGGGTAAAAAAAAGCAGACATTGAATATACCTTTGAGCATGGTGCAGTTATTAATTTTACACTTTGGATGGTGTATCAATAATACACGAGTCACTACAAAGATACAGGAGCCCTTCCTAAATCAGTTGCCGGAGAGAAAGAAAACCGCTCAGGTATTTCACCATTAAAACAGTTACAGAGTTAAATGGCTGTGGTAGGAGAAAACTGAGGATGGATCAACAACATTGTAGTTACTCCACAATACTAACATAAATGACAATGGTGATAATGGTGGTGCCTGCATCATGTTAGGGGTATGCTTGATAATGGCTGTCTTTTGTCTCCCTCACGACGCCAGGTCAGCGGAGTCAATCACCACCTTTCGGAGACACCTGAAACCCCACCTCTTTAAGGAATACCTAGGATAGGATAAAGTAATCCTTCTAACCCCCCCCCCCCCCCCCCCCCCCTTAAAAGAGTTAGATGCACTATTGTAAAGTGGTTGTTCCACTGGATATCATAAGGTGAATGCACCAATTTGTAAGTCGCTCTGGATAAGAGCGTCTGCTAAATGACTTAAATGTAAATGTAAATGTCTAGCAATGATCAACAACCAAGTTGATAGAACTTGACAATTATTTTTACGAATAATGGGCAAATATTGTACAATCCATGTTTTCAAATCAAATTGTATTTGTCACATGTGCTGAATTCAACAGGTGTAGACCTTACAGTGAAATTATTTACAAAAGCCCTTAACCAACAATGCAGTTTTAAGAAAAACAAGTGTTAAGAAATAATTTAACAAAAAAAAAAAAAAACGGATAAACTGTAGACCACAGTATTTACCAAGAGAGTTTTCATCTATATTCTTGGTCGCTGTCTATTTACCACCACAAACCGATGCTGGCACGAAGACCGCACTCAACGAGCTGTATAAATCCATAAGCAAACAAGAAAATGCTCATCCAGAGTCGGCGCTCCTAGTGGCCGGGGACATTAATGCAGGGAAACTTAAACCTCATTTCTACCAAATCAAATTTTATTTGTCACATGCGCCAAATGCAAAAGGTAGACCTTACAGTAAAATGCTTACTCACAAGCCCTTAAACAACAATGCAGTTTTAAGAAAATACCCCCCCAAAAAGCAAGAGATAAGAATAACAAATGATTAAAGAGCAGCAGTAAATAACAATAGCAGGGCTATATACAGGGGGTACCGGTACAGAGTCAATGTGCGGGGGCACCGGTGTCTCGGTAATTGAAGTAATATGTACATGTTGGTAGAGTTATTAAAGTGACCAGCATGTCACAGTAAAGCAGCCAGAGTAAAAAAAACTCTAGACCACCTTTACTCCACACACAGAGATGCATACAAAGCTCTCCCTCACCCTCCAATTGGCAAATCTGACCATAATTCCATATAACTCAAAGGAAGTAAACTGATAGAGAAATGTACTCTGCTGTAGTTGATTGTTAATTCAAAACAACACAGAAAAGTGTAAAATCGAAGGTAGACAAATATCAATTGGTGTTACATTTAAGCAACTCCCAGAGTTGGATATTTACTCAATTTAGTGTTGTTTTAACAAAAACAATATCAACACCGTAACCAGGGTAGTTTTAACACATAAATGGGCGTGGGACCATATAAACCCCAAAATAGTGTTACATTTTTTTAACTAGGCAAGTCAGTTAATAAGAAAAAAATCTTAATTTCAATGACAGCCTAGGAACAATGGGGTAACTGCCTTGTTCAGGGGCAGAATGACAGATTTTTACCTTGTCAGCTCAGGGATTCAATCTTGCAACCTTTTGGTTACTAGTCCAATGCTCTAACCACTAGGCTACCTGCCTCCCCTGACTCCATAGCAGTTTTACTGCAATTTTACTGTGCAGAAAGAACTTTAACCCTTGTGTGGTGTTTGGGTCTGTGGGACCCATCTTCAATGTGTACTAAAATAGAAAATTCAAATTCAACCTGAGACTCATGAACATGTAAAATAACACATTTTCATTGAGTGCACTCTGTGCACCCCCCTACACATTTATACCCGAGGGTAATAAAAGTGTGGGAAAGTGTGTGTGTAGGTGAAAACAAGTAAAAATTGTACAAAAAGGTTTGCTATGTGCCTTCCCGCTGTCTTCCTCCTCCATGGGCCTGCTGTTTCAACATAGCACAAAGAACCTGTCTCCCTGCCTGTCTCCCGCTTTTCTCAAACTCTTTACCCTTTGTAGTGTGTGAAACTACACAATGTCTTGCTGGAACCTGCACAATGTTATTACAATACATTATTTCGATACATTATTTCAATACATTGTAAAAATGCAGTATTTTCCCACACTCTACCCCAGCCAGGTGCACATTGGGGGAGGGACACAACAAATAAATTGCTTTGCGTGTGTGGTTCCTTACCACAATCAATCAGTATGGCAAAAATAATCTCTGCTCAGGGGGCCGTAGAAATAATTTTTGCAGAGAGAGAAGCTAGTGTGGAAGGTACATCTTCCACTTTGGTAGATTCAGCCAGCCCCAGGACAAGCCTGTCAGCAACCAGCTCATCAGCAGCCTGCAGGAGGAGAAATATGGAATAAAAAAATAAAAAAAATGAAATTGGATGGTCTTCTTGCCCAAGGAATGAGCCGCCCCGCATGGCTGCCAATGTGATAAGGATGCAACCAGGGCAGACGCGGATGGCGGTTACTCATGTGATGTACATAGAATCTTCTTTTGAACTGTTCATCCCCGACACCATTCAGAAAATCATTCTGGACTGCAATAATTTGGAGGGTAAGCGTGTTTTTTTTAAAGAGATGGAAGGAGATGGATCAAACTCATGTACATGCATACATTGGGGTTCTTATCCTTGCTGGTGTTTTCAGATCCAATGGGGAATCCACAGAATCCCTGTGGGATGCAGAAACTGGCAGAGAACTTTTCTGTGCAACACTGTCTCTGGAAAACTTCCAACTTATTTCCAGGATTATCCGCTTCGATAACCGAGACACAGACCAGCTTGACGGCAGAGAGACAAGCTAGCTGCAATCAGGTCATTGTGGGACAAGTGGGTGGACCGCCTTCCCCTGCCTTCCACTTGCAAGTTCCCCTGCTGCCCCTTTAGGCAGTACATACCGTCTAAACCCACAAAATATGGAATCAAGATCTGGGCTGCCTGTGATGCTGCTTCATCAAATGGGTGGAACTTGCAAGTGTAAACGGGGAAGCCAGATGGAATAGCCCCTGAGAAGAATCAAGGGAAGCTGGTTGTCCTGGACGTGACACAGGGACTCCGTGGCCACAACCTCAAATGCGATAACTTTTTTACTTCGTAGAAGCTGGGACAGGAGCTCCTCAAGAGGAAGCTGGCAATGGTAGGAACAGTACGAAAAAACAAGCCAGAGCTCCCACCTCAGCAGTTGAATACACGGAACAGGCCTATCAATTCCTTTAAGTTTGTGTTCATCGCCGACACATCCCTAGTGTCCTACGCGCCAAAGAAAGGCAAAAATGTGGTACTCATGAGTACGCTGCATAGAGATGGGAGAATCTATGGCCAAGAACATCAAAAAACAGAAAAAATAATGGATTACAATGCCACAAAAGGAGGGGTGGACAATGCTGGTGACTGGCTACAGCTGCAAAAGATGAACCCTACGCTGGCCACTCGTGATATTCTTCAACATATTGGACATCTCGGCGTACAACGCGTTTGTCTGGATGGCGTTGAACCCAGATTGAAACAGAGGGAACCTCCAGAGGAGACGGCTCTTTCTCAAGGAGCTGGGCAAGTCATTGGTAACTTATCCCAAGGACCCCAGCTTATGCAGCCATCGTGAGGAGGATTCAGGAGGAGGATGCTGGTAACCATCCGCCTGACCCACAAAACCACCAACTCCAATACTGGAAGTAAGTGTGAGTGATGTTGTTGCATGTGTGTGTGTCTGACTCTCCTACCTTGGCCTGCTGTAACTATATATGTGAGTGAGTTAGATGTTAGTAAAATTCCTGAACTAAGTGTTTTCATCATTCTAGATTGCAGCCGATAGCAACAAGAAGCGCTGCGTGTGACCAAAGAAGGACAGGAAGACACAGTACACATGCATCAAGTGCAAGAAATACATTTGCAACACACCCACAGTAAAACTCTGTCCCTCATGTTTTATTTATTTATTTATTTATCCGTTATTTTACCAGGTAAGTTGACTGAGAACACGTTCTCATTTGCAGCAACGACCTGGGGAATAGTTACAGGGGAGAGGAGGGGGGTGAATGAGCCAATTGTAAACTGGGGATTATTAGGTGACCGTGATGGTTGAGGGCCAGATTGGGAATTTAGCCAGGACACCGGGGTTAACACCCCTACTCTTACGATAAGTGCCATGGGATCTTTAATGACCTCAGAGAGTCAGGACACCCGTTTAACATCCCATCCGAAAGACTGCACCCTACACAGAGCAGTGTCCCCAATCACTGCCCTGGGGCATTGGGATCTTTGTTTAGACCAGATGAAAGAGTGCCTCCTACTGGCCCTCCAACACCACTTCCAGCAGCATCTGGTCTCCCATCCAGGGCCTGACCAGAACCAACCCTGCTTAGCTTCAGAAGCAAGCCAGCAGTGGTATGCAGGGTGGTATGCTGCTGGCATGTGGTGTGTAGACCGGCCTTAATTTGTGTTCAATGGGGCTCATTTAACATTTCCATAAAATACTGTATGTAAAATTTGTCCATCCAATTTGTTCAGTTCAGTTCAGTCCTAAAGCCTAGTGTCAGCCAATGCACACTAGAACATGCTTAGCCTGTCTGAAGTGAGTGGACCGGCCGGCTGAGCAGACCCACAGCTGAGCCACATCAAGGGATTTATAACTCCAGAGATACCATGCTATCCTATCGCCGCAGTCCCACTTTACTGCCTCTGAAATATTCAGTCCCTTGTGTCCCTAAAAGCCTTTCGTTGTCATGTTATTTTTATAAGCAACCATGTGCGCGGTGCGTTCATCTGCAAAGGAACGACGCATTAGTTTCAGAGCTTTGGTTCCTCCTATACAGCTTCTGAACGTGCCGTTGGTTAGTCATGTTGTGGTTGTAATAAGCAGGATGTATTTTTAGTGCTGTTGCTAACGTCCCTCGCTGGGCCATGACAAGGAGCAAGTTGTAACCTCCCTACTCCAAACGAACACGTTCTCCTTCGAGGCAAGCATGGCAACGTGGAGCACTGCGTGAGGAAATTATGTTTCTCTCTCCTGCATACCAATGTTGTTGTTGGGTTCTTTTCTACACGCCTGATGTTGTGCTTCAGTATTCCTGCTCTTGTTGGCTCCAATAGTGTACAGTAACTACCTGTCTGATGTTATGTTTACTCTTACTGTACTCTAGCTGTCCTTTTGCATCCATTCATTTGGGTCATATTTATCTATTATTATGAAGTCCTCTCCTATAAAATAAACTGATGAAAACAGGGGCCAGGCAGTAGCACTTTTGCTCCAGGCTCCAATATTACTAATGCCATAACTGGAGCGTCATTATTAATCCATTTGAATCAGTGGCCAAGCTATAGCCAGATGCTGCAAGGTTATTGAGTCACAATGGAGCACGGAGCAGCCACTCCCCCCACAACCCACACTCATCTACCCCCCCCCCCCCCACACACACACAAAGGAATCAGGTGATATGATTCTTCCACCGTCACATCTGCTCTACCATACAACCTTTAAACTGTTAATCCCTCTGCGTAAACAGGGCTACTGGCAAGAACATGCAGTAACACTCCTCTAGTACAAAATGGATGGGGGGTAAAATGAATTGAACCGCAGTAAAGATGGAGCCGTGAGTCACGTTCGTAATAATGTATTATTAAATTTGAATACTTAAATCAGTCCTAATGGGTAAAATGATAAAAATGAAATTCTGCACCGAAGGGACTCAAACCCATAGTTAAAAGTGATGAAAGACAAAGGGAATTCAGTGTAAATAATTTATTTC
Source organism: Salvelinus alpinus (assembly GCF_045679555.1). Classification (NCBI taxonomy): domain Eukaryota; kingdom Metazoa; phylum Chordata; class Actinopteri; order Salmoniformes; family Salmonidae; genus Salvelinus; species Salvelinus alpinus. Next base: position 37,165,012 of record NC_092114.1, read on the forward strand.
ACTTATACATACATTAGTCATTTCACAATTGCTGTTAATACAATCTATTTATGCAGATTGCTTGAGACATGTTAATGCCTTTTCACTTCTTTCTGGCAGAGTTGCTATACACTGGTCTATGGCTTAGCTCAGATTACAAAGCGGTGGTGGATATCTCTTTCGTTATCAACATTAGGCCTACTATATTGCATGTTGTCATGTGCATCAAGGGCATATAATTGCTGCTGAAGGGACACATACACATAATCAAATAAACCAATAAACCGCAATCATATATGACTGATTTTAACCGTATGTAAGGTGAGCCTGGTGTAATGGGGTGATGTTTGTCCTGTCCTAGATGCACTGTGCATTTTAATTTCAACTCAGTGACCTATGAATCATGTTTTGGCAGTCAGCCAATGACATGGCAGGAAATGCTAACCATGTGACTAAACAAGGACATGATACTGAGAACATTGATTTCCACCCTAGTTTGGTATGAAATAGTGCAGTGTGACCAACCCATCTTCATATCTCCAAGTTTAACATCTCTGTGCCCTGAAAATGTTTCAGAAGCTTTCATTATCCCCTCTCTCATAAAATAACTGATCCTCATGAAATGATTAATGAAAGCCTATGAAATGTGAGATTACCCTGTGCACCTTTTGGAAGAGACAGAAGAACTGTTGAAATCATCTGCCCACTTGATTCGAATCGTAACGAACGCTACAGAGACTCAACATGACGCCTGCAATTATAATCCCATAATAGCGTTTCTCCTCAGAAGCTGATCAGAGTTAATGAGCACTTTCTCTTGCTCTCTGCCACCGAATCACTCACATGCAGGCTTTTGTAGATCATAGAACCTCAATTAACCAAAACAATAGAGGCATTCTGAGTACAAGCAGGAGACCATGTTACATGACCAGAATAATAAAAGTAAATTTAATAGAGCGAAGTAGTTAGCTACTTAATATCCTTGCAATCAAAGTGGCCTTGTGGTCCGTGAGTTTCAGCTATAAGTGTTGGGAATCCAATTGGTGACATTAGTCAGTTTGATTGCATAATGTAAACAGACATCTTGAGTCTGTCCCTGGAATACTATTGCTCAGTTTAGGACAGAGAAGGGATGAGGAACTAGTTCATTATCTGACACGCTCACAGTAAGAGAAAAATCGCCTTTGTATTCGGTCTCTGAGAAGACCAACAACTACAATACTTGGTTTCTGACACCAAGAGACTGGGGAAATTCTTAATGTTTTGAAGGTCATTGGACTTGACTGCAAGTTGTCAATAACTGAAGCTAACCGAAAGAGAGCAATCCCAGGCAGCTTCTCCACATATGAATTTCCGCGAAAACACGTTCCATTCGTCCATTATAAAAAAGCATCTAATGTTTATGTTTACAGTACAAAGCATTTTCCAATGAAACCTAATCCACCTCTGGCGGATAATAAATGTAAATACACGAGCAGCATTACTTTCCCTGGTGGTGTCAGCGTTACCGAGGCACGGCAACTCTGATCTTAGCCCTGTTTATGCCTCTGTCTGAGTCACCCACTCTTCCACGAACCAGGATTGAGCCATGGTCTGCTCCTACAACCCAGAAGCCCATCCCTCCATTCACAGTGGACCACAGAGCCATTGACAAAGGGAACAAAAATGAGTGCACAGAAAATATATTATGGGTTTAAGGTCCATCCAACCTATTCAAATCAGAAAGCAAATGGCAGTGATAATGAAATTATTATTTCATTACTTGCTCAGCTTGATTTGACTAGTATACAGCACACTGCATTCAGAAACTATTCAGACCCCTTCACTTTTTCCACATTTTGTTACGTTACAACCTTGTTCTAAAATTGATTTTGTTTAATTATTCCTCATCAATCTACACACAATACCCCATAATGACAAAGCAAAAAACAGGTTTTGAATATTTTGGGAAAAAATTTAAAAAATGAAAATATCCCATTTAGTATTCAGACCCTTTATTCAGTACTTTGTTGAAGCACCTTCGGCAGTGATTACAGCCTTGAGTCTTCTTTGGTATGACGTGACAAGCTTGGGAAGTTTCTCCCATTCTTCTCTGCAGATCCTCTCAAGCTTTGTCAGGTTAGATAGGGAGCGTCGCTGCACAGCTATTTTCAGGTCTCTCCACATATTTGTTAGATCGGGTTCAAGTCCGGGCTCTGGCTGGGCCACTCAAGGACATTCAGAGTCTTGTCCTGAAGCCATTCCTGCGTTGTCTTGTCTGGGTGCTTAGGGTCATTGTCCTGTTGGAAGGTGAACCTTCGCCCCAGTCTGAGTTCCTGAGCGCTCTGGAGCAGGTTTTCATCAAAGATCTCTCTGTACTTTGCTCCGTTCATCTTTCCCTCGATCCCGACTAGTCTCCCAATCCCTGCCGCTAAAAAACATCCCCCCAGCATGATGCTGCCACCACCATGCTTCACCATATGGATGGTGTTGGCCAGGTGATGAGCGGTGCCAGACGTGACGCTTGGCATTGGGGCCAAGGAGTTCAATCTTGGTTTCATCAGACCAGAGAATCTTGTTTCTCAGGGTCTGAGAGTCCTTTAGGTGCCTTTTTGTAAACTCCAAGCGGCTGTCATGTGCCTTTTACTGAGGAGTGGCTTCCGTCTGGACACTCTACCATAAAGGCCTGATTGGTGGGGTGCTACTGAGATGGTTGTTCTTCTGCAAGGTTCTCCCATCTCCACCGAGGAACTGGAGCTATGCCTATGTGTTCTTGGTCACCTCCCTGACCAAGGCCCTTCTCCTCCGATTGCTCAGTTTGGCCGGGCGGCCAGCTCTAGGAAGAGTCTTGGTGGTTCCAAACTTCTATTTAAGAATGATGGAGGCCACTGTGTTCTTGGGGACCTTCAATGCTGCAGACATGTTTTGGTACCCTTCCCCAGATCTGTGCCTCGACACAATTCTGCTCCTTTGACCGCATGGCTTGGTTTTTGCTCTGACATGCACTGTCAACTGTGGGACCTCATATAGACAGGTGTGTGCCTTTCCAAATCATGTCCTATCAATTGAATTGACCACAGGTGGACACCAATCAAGTTGTAGAAACAAGGATGATCAATGGAAACAGGAAGCACATTTGAACAATTTATCATTATGGGGTATTATGTGTAGATTGATGAGGGAACACATTTATTTAATCCATTTAGAATAAGGCTGTAACGTAACAAAATGTGGAAAAAGTGAAGGGGTCTGAATACTTTCTGAATGCAAGGATCAAGATAGGAAAGTGCAAAGGGAGCAATAAAGCCTAAAAGCTTTGTACTTCAACACTGGCATGTAATGACAACAAAACATGACAAAAATGTATTTACTCCATGCCCCTAGTGCTGGAGACAACCCAGCGTGCTTTTCAGCTGTGGTGGCGACAGAGGCATGCGTCCTCCAGCCTATAGTCCGGTGGCGGTGTTGGGGGCCTGTCTGTTGTCTTCTTTTCAGAGCGGCGGTTTAGTGACTGCGTCTGCAGCTCCTTCACCTCGTCCAGCACCTTCTTAGCCTGGCGCCAGGAGGAGACGGCCTCCTGCAGAAGTCGCTCCGCCTCCGCCCGTCTACTCTCCAAATCACAGTCACTGAGAAGTGAGTGTGCACTCTTACTATGGAGTGAGTCAGCACGGGGCGAGTCAGCACCTTTCAGAGAAGGTGAGCCGATACTCTTCAGACTTGGGGAGTTCTTACCAATTATATTTGGCGAGTCCTTACCCCTCAGAATAGTATCCTTGATGCGAGGCGAGTCAGAACCCTTCAGACTTGATGAGTCAAAACTTTTTGAAAAGGGTGAACCAATGTTCTTGAGACGTGGGGAGTCAGAACCCTTCAGACTTGGCGAGTCTGTTTCCTTGAAACTGGAAGAATCCAAACCCTTCATACAGGGCGTGTCAGTAACCCTGAGACGGGGAGAGTTGTTACCCCTCAAATTAGGAGAGTCAGCCCTCTTTGAATGGGGTGAGTCTGTACCTTTTGAGCGGGACTTCTTGCCCTTCGTACGAGGCGAGTCTTTCCCCCTCAAACGAGGCGAGTCTTTCACCCTCAAACGAGGGGAGTCACTACTCTTACTGCGAGGTGAACCTGAGGGCCTGGAGTGAGGAGACTCAGAGCCTCTTAGATGGTACAAACGGGGTGAGTCAATGCCCTTTAGATAGGGCGAGTCTAAACCTTTTGCACGTTGCAGTTCCTCCAATCGCATTTCTTCCAGCAGTTCCTGAGCCCTCTGCATTTTCTGGGCGATAAGACTCTGCAGTGGCCCGACAAGCTGGACAGGTTCACCTATGGGGCGAGGGTGAAGGTCACCCCTGACTGGCCGCAAGGAAAGGACCTCGTCCATGGAGGCGCAGCGGCTCCTACCTTGGGCATTGAACCTCTTCCCTGGTGGAGGGGTATGGGATTGAGCCTCAAGATGGTGCGCCCGGTCCCAGGAGAGCTCGCTCCCGTGAGGCAGGCTGCTCGTCTTGGGTACCTTTAGGTCCTTTGTGGTGACACAGAGTTTGGAGACGTCTGTGCCAGAACGCTGACGACCTGTGGTCCATTTGTATAGGTCAACCCTGAAGTTATTTTCCCAGAAGCTTTCTTCCTCATCTTCTGGGGTGGAGTCATCTTCCTCGTGGACAAGGTCAAGGGTCAACATTCCGTCTGAGGAGGTGGATGCCTAGGGAGAGCACAAGAGAGTTTAGCATTCGACGCAACAGACCAGGATAATCCTTACAATACAAACAGTATAATTCCTTGTTTGCCTTCCAAAAATATAATATTGACTTGGAACTGAATTGTCAATGTTAGCCAAGGTAGCAACACCCACCACAGCCATGAGATGTCCCCGGGTGGGCAAGCGCCGTGCATGGGGAATCTTGGCACGATCACGTGTAGGGTGCACCAGGACACTGTCCTCTTCAATTGTAACCTATGGAGACAATCAGAAAGAGATAGAGTGATTTTTTTTGACAATCAGCATAACAGAAATGTATATTTGTGGAGGGAGAGTTATGGGATTGTAATGTACAGAACATGATGTACATTAGAGTAGAGTACATTGTAGGGCGTTGACAGAGGATTCTTACAATCAGGGCGGCAGACATGCTGCAGAGTTCATTCTCACTTCTTGATGATCTCTAGCTACGGAAGATGGATTTTCACCCCATAGTGTGTGATGGGGAGTGAGCCACTGTTTGATCGCGAGGCACTGGGAAAACATGTGGGAGTCGGCAGGGACGGAGCATTAACAAGGACTCTGTTCCCGATGGAGATGGATGAGTCAGCGAGATATAAACACTTTGATCTCTCATTCACGCCTGGGGAGATTGAATTTACGTGTTTCCCGTATTGATAGATTTTGTCCAAATTCACCAATTTTACAGTGTGCTTAGTAACTGCAAGGTTACATTTTGTTAGGGCTGGCTGTGGGGGCATTTGGAGGTTTCATTCATAAATGTTGCACGAGAGACACGCTAATGAGAGAGAAAAATAAGAAAAGCTCTAGAAAGCTGGGGAGAAGTGAGAGCTAGCGAAATAGGGACAGGGAGGGGGAGGAGAAGAGTGACTGACCTACCTCGTCAAAGATGCGGTTCTTGGCTTTGATGATGGCTGTATTGAGGGCATTGACCCACGACTCCTTCTCCTCGGGGCTAACAGCCAAAAACACAAGATTGGGAACCTGAAGAACAAAAGGAAAGAATCAATTGATTGGTTGAAAGAAGATGAGAAGGTTTAGGCTACTCCACCCCTCCTTCTTAAGTGTGCACTTGCACACTCCCATCATGGATTTGAAAGGAATAAATTGGGGTAAGCATTGGTTAGAGGGAGAGTCGGAAGGTAGCCAATTTGTGAGAGATGGAGAGGGGCACAGAAAGCTTAATGGGGCGGCTTTGCCTAAATCACCAAGAAAAGGGGATTGCACCTCATTAAATGCATTGACAAAGAATTATGTTAAAGATGGTTCTTATCTAGAGCACGGTCTAAGCTGTAAACTGGAGGAAGAATCTCTGCAAAGCTCGACAAAAACAGGTAAATTGAGTATCTGCCCTCCAATTACATCTCCTTGTATATACTTACAATCTTCTCTCAAACACACACTTCCCCCTAGAATATCACACTAAGACAGTGAATAATGACGCAAAATGAACCACAAGCTGGTGCCAAGATCTACAAGAACTGCAGTGGGTCAGAAGTGACAACTGTGAGTGGAATCTCTGTAGGATTTGGGATTTAGAGGTAATGGGATTCTCTGGATTATGTCTTTCTGGAGAAATCCACCAATCCCGGTCTGTGGTGGGGGTGTATTAATGTCCGATCTAATGTGGCAACACAACCATATCATCATCAAGGGAGACAAATAAATAAATTCCATCAGCTAGACACATTTTTTGCACTAACTCTCTTGCACTGACTCTGCACACACACTGGACTCTACCCATACACTCACACATACTTACACTGATACCCCAACACACACACGCGCACACATGCATACTGACGCCACACACACACACACTCACACTTACCACATACACTCATTGGTCAGTTTATTAGGCACATCCATCTAGTGCCGGGTCAGACGGACCCCTTTTGCCTCTAGAACAGCCTGAATTCTTCAGGGCATGGAAACGTTGCTCAAGTGGTATCAAGGGACATAACGTGTGCCAGGAAAACATTCCCCACATCACTACACCACCGCCACCAGCCTGTACCGTTAACACCAGGCAGGATGAAGCCATGGACTCATGCTGCTTACGCATCTGGGTCTGGGTCTCGCCTTGTCATGATAGTACGAACTGGCCATGACAGACCCAACAGACTTGGAACAGCTCCGCCACACTGTCTCCTTGCAGGGAGCCACCATTGGGAGACATCAGGAGTTGCTACAGGGCCTTTTGGAAGGGCTCAGTTCCTTGACGGAACGCCACGACCATGGGTTAAAGGCTATTATGGAGCAAATCAGAGAGTTAGCTCAGACTGTCTGCCACCTCTGGAAAAAACCCAATCACCCAGGATTTTTGTCCCTGTCTGTGGTGAGTTGGTACAGCCTATCCTGACTCCCCGTGAACCCCGCTTACCTCCTCCAGAGTGATATTCGGGGAATCCTGGTACCTGCCGTGGTTTCCTTTCTCAGTGCTCGCTTATTTTTGAGTTACAGCCATCTTCGTTTTCTTCAGACCGATCAAAGATAGCGTGTATAATTACGCTAATGTCGGGAAGGGTGCTCTCCTGGGCTACAGCAGTTTGGGAACAACAATCTGCCATTTGCGGTAATTTGCAGGAATTCATGGCAGAGGTGAGAAAAGTTATTGAGTCTCCGGTATCTGGGAGATAGGCGGCCAGCAAACTGCTTGACTTACGTCAAAACTTTCGCACGTTGGCTGCCGAGAGTGCCTGGAATCCGGAGTCTCTTTTCGATACTTTTCTGCACGGATTATCTGAGGAGGTAAAGGATGGGCTAGTTGCTCGGGAACTGCCGGTGGACCTCGACTCTCTTATCGCCTTAACCATTAAAATTGATGGACGCCTAAGGGAATGCAAGAATGAGAGGAGGTCTGGTCTCGTGCACCCGATATGGCGCGTTCACCTACTATGGAAACCAGATGTTTCCGAAGGCAGCTCTTCCGAGAGAAGTTGAAGTCACCCGAGCTCTCTCGTGAATCTACGACGGCTGAGTTGGATACTCCTGAGCTTATGCAGTTGGGAAGAACTATGCTATCAGTTTGAGAGTGCTCACGGAGGATGAATAATAACTGCTGTCTGTACTGTGGAGGGGCAGGACATTTTATTGCTACCTGCCCTATTAGGAAACCCTTGTCCCTAGTGGGTACCAGTACTATGGTGAGTCATACTGGGAGCTTGGTATTCCCACGCAGCCTCTCTCTGTGCCCATGGATGCTAGGGCACTGGACAGCCGCTCTATAGGGGAAGTCACCCATAGTACTGTGTCCGTTCAATTACGGGTTTCTGGTAACCACAGTGAGACAATACAGTTCCTCCTCATTGCATCTCCCCATGTTCCGGTTGTTTTTGGATTTTCCTGGCTCCAAAAGCACAATCCTGTGATTGACTGGACCACAAGCTCCATCCTGGGTTGGAGCCCATTTTGCCATTCCCACTGCCTTCAAGCAGCACAGCCTTCCCCTAGTCGTCTTCCTCAGGAGGTTAGCAAGACATGTTATCTTCACAAAATACCATGACCTCCTGGAAGTGTTCAGCAAGGCACCTGCCCCTGCGCAGTCCTTATTATTGTGCCATTGATCTTCTCCCAGGCACTACACCACCTTGGGGTCAGTTGTAATCTCTGTCCCGACCAGAGACCATTGCTGTGGAGGAGTACATAGAAGAGTCTCTGGCCACTGGGGCCGTCCCTCCGTCTGCATCTCCTGCCGATGCAGGGTTTTTCTTTGTGGAGAAGGACAAGACCCTGCGCCCACGCATTGACTACCGGGGACTTAACTTCACTAGGGTAGGGGGCACTATTTTCACTTCCGGATGAAAAACATGCCCAAAGTAAACTGCCTGCTACTCAGGCCCAGAAGCTAGGATTTGCATATAATTGGTAGATTTGGATAGAAAACACTCTAAAGTTTCCAAAACTGTTAAAATAATGTCTGTGAGTATAACAGAACTGATTTGGCAGGCGAAAACCTGAGAAAAATCCATCCAGGAAGTGGGATTTTTTTTATGTTTGTAGTTTTCTATTGAATGCCATTACAGTATCCATTGACTTAGGACTCAAAATGCACTTCCTATGGCTTCCACTAGATGTCAACAGTCTTTAGAAATTGTTTCAGGCTTGTATTCTGAAAAATGAGGGAGTAAGACCTCTCTGAATGAGTGGACACTACAGTGTCGCAGAGCTTTTTCATGCGCGCAACCGAGAGTGCGCCTTTCTTGTTTACCTTTTATATTGATGACGTTATTGTCCGGTTGAAATATTATTGATTATTATGACTGAAAACAACCTGAGGATTGATTATAAAGATCGTTTGACATGTTTCTACGAACTTTACGGATACTATTTTGATTTTTCGTCTGCCTGTTGTGACTGCGTTTGAGCCTGTGGATTACTGAACAAAACGGGCAAACAAAACTTAGGTTTTTAGATATAAACATGGACTTTATCGAACAAAACAAACATTTATTGAGTAAATGGGAGTCTTGTGAGTGCAACCATATGAAGATCATCAAAGGTAAGTGATTAATTTTATCACTATTTCTGACTTGTGTAACTCCTCCACTTGGCTGGTTACTGTTTGTAATGATGTGTCTGCTGGGCGCTGTTCTCAGATAATCGCATGGTATGCTTTCGCCGTAAAGCCTTTTTGAAATCTAAGACCGTGGTTGGATTAACAAGAAGTTCATCTTTAAACCCATGTATAACACTTGTATGTTTTATGAATCTTTGAGTATTTATGTTTTTGAATTTGGGGCTCTGCAATTTCACTGGATGTTGGCCAGGTGGGACGCTAGCCTCCCACGTACCCTAGTGAGGTTAACGATATCACTGTCAAAAATCGTTATCCCCTACCTCTCCTCGGCATTTGAATCTCTGCAGGTGGCTACCATGTTTTCCAAGTTGGACCTTTGGAATGCCTACCACCTGGTTCGGATACGGGAGGGGGATGAATGGAAGACAGCCTTCACCACAGCCAGTGGACAATATGAGTACCAAGTCATGCCATTTGGACTCACAAACACCCCCACTGTCTTCCAGGCTTTGGTCAATGATGTGCTTCGGGACATGCTAAACCGGTTTGTGTTCGTCTACCTGGACGACATCCAGTTTTTTCCCCGATCTGCCCAAGAACATGTACTCCATGTCAGACAGGTCCTTCAGCGCCTCCTGGAGAACTGTTTGTGAAAGCCGAGAAGTGTGAGTTCCACCGCTCTTCTATCACCTTTCTGGGATATGTCATGGCTGAGGGCAATGTTCAGATGGATCCTGGAAAGGTGAAAGCAGTGGTGGATTGGCCTCAACCAACATCCAGGGTGCAGCTGCAACGGTTTCTTGGTTTTGCAAACTTTTACCGACATTTCATTTGGGATTACAGCACCCTGGCGGCCCACCTCTCAGCACTCACCTCCCCCAAGGTACCGTTCAAATGGTCTCCAGCTGTCGACAAAGCATTTGTGGACCTGAAGCATCGGTTCACAACAGCACCCATCCTCATCCATCCGGACCCCTTGCGTCAATTTGTGTTGAAAGTGGATGCTTCAGATGTTGGAGTGGGGGCCATACTGTCCCAGCGATCTGCCCAGGACCAGAAGCTTCATCCCCTTGGGTTGTGCTGTGGCGGAGATCTTTGTGGGCTTATACTTGGCCTTGTCTGAGGATGGTAAGTTGGTGATTGAAGATATCCCTCTAGTGGTGTGGGGGCTGTGATTTGGCAAAGTGGGTGGGGTTATATCCTGCCTGTTTGGCCATGTCCGGGGGTATCGTCGGATAGGGCCACAGTGTCTCCCGACCCCTCCTGTCTCAGCCTCCAGTATTTATGCTGCAGTAGTTTATGTGTCGGGGGGCTAGGGTCAGCCTGTTATATCTGGAGTATTTCTCCTTTCTTATCCGGTGTCCTGTGTGAATTTAAGTATGCTGCCTCTAATTCTCTCTCTCTTTCTCTCTTTCTTTCTTTCTCTCTCTCAGAGGAGATGAGCCCTAGGACCATGCCTCAGGACTACCTGGCCTGATGACTCCTTGCTGTACCCAGTCCACCTGGCCGTGCTGCTGCTCCAGTTTCAACTGTTCTGCCTGCGGATATGGAACCCTGACCTGTTCACCGGACGTGCTACCTGTCCCAGACCTGCTGTTTTCAACTCTCTAGAGACAGCAGGAGTGGTAGAGATACTCTCAATGATCGGCTATGAAACGCCAACTGACATTTACTCCTAAGGTGCTGACCTGTTGCAACCTCGACAACCACTGTGATTATTATTATTTGACCCTGCTGGTCATCTATGAACATCTTGGCCATGTTCTGTTATAATCTCCACCCGGCACAGCCAGAAGAGGACTGGCCACTCCTCATAGCCTGGTTCCTCTCTAGGTTTCTTCCTAGGTTCTGGCCTTTCTAGGGAGTTTTTCCTGGCCACTGTGCTTCTACACTTGCATTGCTTACTGTTTGGGGTTTTAGGCTGGGTTTCTGTACAGCACTTTGTGACATCAGCTGATGTAAGAAGGGCTTTATAAATACATTTGATTTGATTTGATCCCTGTGCTTTCCTGTTCCATCGTCTCAGTCCTGCTGAGAGGAACTACGATGTTGGCAACCGAGAACTCCTGGTGGTGAGGATGTCGTTGGAGGAGTGGAGGGACTGGCTGGAAGGAGCAGAACAGCCTTCCTGGTCTGGACCGACCATAAAAATGTGGAATATCTCCGTTCAGTGGGCCCTCCTGTTTACCAGATTAAACTTGACCATTTCCTACTGTCCAGGGTCTAAAAATGTGAAGCCTGATGCTCTCTCCTGCCTATACAGTTCCTCTGCCACACCATCGACTTCCAAACCATTCTCCCTATCTCATGCCTTGCTGCCACCGTGATTTGGGGTATTGAGAACCTGATTCGCGAGGCGCAACACTCCCAGCCTAGACCTGAAGGGGGCCCGGCTAACCGTCTGTTTATCCCTAACCCAGTCCGGTCCCGGATCCTGGAATGGGCTCATTCCTCCAGGCTGACCTGTCATCCAGGGTCCCGTCGTACACTAGCCTTCCTTCGACAACGTTTCTGGTGGTCCCTGACGTCTCTGCCTTCGTCACCGCATGCACTGTGTGTGCTCAAAAAATGGAAACGTTGCCCGGTTCTCCAAGGCTGCCCATTTCATCCCTCTCCCCAAACTACCTTCTGCCAAGGAGATGGCCCAGCTTATGGTGCAGCATGTCTTCCAGATCCATGGACTCCCGGTAGACATGGTCTCCGATCAGGGTCCTCAGTTCTCGTCTCAGTTCTGGAAGGCATTCTGCACCCTTATTGGGCCATCGGCCAGCCTGTCATCCGGATTCCATACCTAAACTAACGGTCAGTCGAAGCGAGCCAACCAAGACCTGGAGACCACCTTAACTTCTTATGGCTGCAGGGGCAGTATTGAGTAGCTTGGATGAAAGGTGCCAAGAGTAAACGGCCTGCTCCTCAGTCCCAGTTACTAATATATGCATATTATTATTAGTATTGGATAGAAAACACACTGAAGTTTCTAAAACTGTTTGAATTATGTCTGTGAGTATAACAGAACTCATATGGCAGGCAAAAACCTGAGAAAAAATCCAAACAGGAAGTGGAAATTCTGAGGCTGGTTGAGTTTCAACCAAGATCCCATTGAAATCACAGCGAGATATGAATGAGCATTCACTTCCTACGGCTTCCACTAGATGTCAACAGTCTGCAGAACTTTGTCTGATGACTCTACTGTGAAGGGGAGCCGAATGAGAGGAGAATTAGTCACCACTGCCATGAGGTGAACATTATTTGACCACGCGCGTTCACATGAGAGGCAGCTCCGTTCCATCGCTCATCTGAAGGCAATGTAATTCTCCGGTTGGAACGTTATTCAACATTTATTTGAACAACATTCTAAAGATTGATTCAATACATCGTTTGACATGTTTCTACTGACTGTTACGGAACTTTTGGACATTTCGTCAGGTTTTAGTGAACGCGCTTCGTGACTTTGGAATTGTTTACCAAATGCGCTAACCAAAGTAGCTAATTGGACATAAATAACGGACATTATCGAACAAATCAAGCATTTATTGTGGACCTGGGATTCCTGGGAGTGCATTCTGATGAAGATCATCAAAGGTAAGGGAATATTTATCATGTAATTTCTGGTTTCTGTTGACTCCAACATGGCGGCTAATTTGACTATTGTTCTGAGCTCCGTCTCAGATTATTGCATGGTTTGCTTTTTCCGTAAAGGTTTTTTGAAATCTGACACAGCGGTTGCATTAACCTGTTTGGGGTGCAGCCCGACACCGGTACACTTATGACAACATCCAGCTCAAGTGCAGGGCGCGAAATTCAAAAGCTATTTTAAAAAAATATTTAACTTTCACACATTAACAAGTCCAAGACACCAGATGAAAGATAAACTTCTTGTGAATCAAACCAACATGTCCGATTTTTAAAATGTTTTACAGGGAAGACAAAATATGTAAATCTATTAGCTAACCACGTTAGCAAATGACACCACTTTTCTAACTCCATCAGTTTCTTACTCCATCAGGTGCTATCACAAATTCGACCAAATAAAGATATAAATAGCCACTAACCAAGAAACAAATTCATCAGATGACAGTCTGATAACATATTTATTGTATAGCATATTTTTTTTCAAAAAATTTGCATATTTCAGGTATAAATCATATTTTACATTTCAGCTACACTCAGAAAGTGCACCGAAAGCAGCCATAATATTTACAGACACCAACGTCAAATAGCTAATTACTCATCATAAAACATTTCCGAAAAATATATAGTTTGCAGCAATTGAAAGATAGGCAACTTGTGATTCCAAACAATATTTCCGATTTATAAAATGTTTTACAGCGAAAACAAAATGTATCGCTACATTAGCGTAGCCACAATAGAGAGACACATTTGGGCGCCCACGACCCGTTCACATGCACGACAGATATATGAAATAACATCATAAAATGAGTCTTACTTTGGCTGATCTTTCATCAGAAGGTTGAAGAAGGTGTCCTCTGTCCAGATGAGTCGTTGTTTCGATTCAGAATGGCAAATTTCCCTCTTCAATTAGCATTGGCACGAGCCGAGTGGCATACATTTCTCCAACGTAAACACAGTCAGAGGACGGAACACGGCAAAACTCCCGAATAAAGTTTCAATAATCTGATTAAACTATATTGAAAAAACATACATTACGATGATATGGTCACATGTATCAAAAAAAATTCGAGCCGGAGATGTTAGCCGTTCGTTACGAAGGCAAAACAGAAGTCAATCCCACTTCCTTCAGAGTACCGGAAGTGGACGCTCACGTCAAAGAAATAGTTTTTTTTCCACCACAGGACAAGATGAGCACAAAAATTTCTTCTCTGACATCCTCTTTACACCAATAGGAAGGCGTATAGAGTGTCAGCAGACTCCTAAGTGTCAAGACCATGTATAGGCATCAAGTTGAAAAGAGCATCGATTTCTGACATTTCACTTCCTGGTCAGGAAAAGTGCTGCAGAAGGACTTCTGTTTCACTCAGAGAAATAATTCCAACTCTTTTAGAAACTAGAAAGTGTTTTCTATCCAAAAAGAATAATACTATTCATATTGTACGAGCAAGATTTGAGTAGGAGGCCGTTTGAAATGGGCACGATTTCACTGGCTACTCAACACTTTGCCTTGCAGCCTTAAGGAGAGGTATATCTATAATTCCATGTGTATAACTTGTATTATCATCTACATTTATGATGAGTATTTCTGTTGAAACGATGTGGTTATACAAAATCACTGGATGTTTTTGGAACTAGTGAATGTAACGCGCCAATGTAAACTCAGATTTTTTTATATAAATATGAACTTTATCAAACAAAACATACATGTAATGTGGAACATGAAGTCCTATGAGTGTCATCTGATTAAGATCATCAAAGGTTAGTGATTCATTTTATCTCTATTTGTGCTTTTTGTGACTGCTATCTTTCGCTGGAAGAATGGCTATGCTTATTGTGGTTTGGTGTGACCTAACATAATCGTTTGTAGTGCTTTCGCTGAAAAGCATATTTGAAATCGGACACTTTGGTGGGATTAACAACAAGATTACCTTTAAAATGGTATAAGACACATGTATGTCTGAGGAATTTTAATTATGAGATTTCTGTTGTTTTGAATTTTGCGCCCTGCACTTTCACTGGCTGTTGTCATATCATCCTGTTACCGGGATTGCAGCCATAAGAAGTTAAGGTGCCTGGTCTCAATCAACCCCACTACCTGGAGCCGTCAACTGGTCTGGGTGGAGTATGCCCGGAACACTCTTCCCAGGGCGGCTATTCTCAAGACCAACTCCAGATATCGTCGAAAAGCGGACCTTCGCTGGACCCCAGCTCCCCGCTACCGCATTGGGCAGAGGGTATGGCTTTCCACTCGGGATCTGCCCCTTCGGGTAGAGTCCCGCAAGCTGTCTCCCCGGTTCATTGGTCCTTTTCCCATCTCCAGAGTCCTGAGTTCCACTGCTGTCCATCTTGTGTTACCCCGTATTTAATTATACTGTATTTACCCCTACCTTCCATGTGTCTAGGATTAAGCCTATGTCTCACTGTCCTTTGTCTTCTGTCTCCAGGCCCATCCCTCCCCCCGGGTTATAGGTGGCCAGCCAGCATATACGGTGAGATGCCTCCTGAAGGTTCGACCGTGGGGCAGGGGTTTCCAGTACCTGGTTGACTGGGAGGGTTATGGCTCGGAGGAGAGGTGCTGGGTCCCTGCTAAAGCCATCTTGGACCCGGTCCTCATCGCCGATTTCCACTGCCGACACCCTGGTCAGCCAGTTATGCGCCCAGGTAGAACGCCAGGTGGCGGTACTGTCACGCCCTGATCTGTTTCACCTGTTACTGTGATTGTCTCCACCCCCTCCAGGTGTCACTTATTTTCCCCAGTGTATTTATCCATGTATTTCCTGTCTCTCTGTGCCAGTTCACCTTGTGTGGTAGTCAAGTCAACCCGCGTGTTTTTCCCATTCTCCTTTTGCTATTCTCTTTTTGATAGTCTTCCCGGTTTTGAACCCTGCCTGACTCTGGACTACTTTCCTGCCTGCCTGATCATCCTGCATCCCCTGACCTTGATTCTGCCTGCCCTTCGGTACCCTTTGGACTCCAAACTGGTTTTGACCCTTTTGCCTGTCCACGACCATTCTCTTGCCTTACCCTTTTGGATTAATAAATATTGTAAGACTCCAACCATCTGCCTCCTGTGTCTGCATGTGGATCTCGCCTTGTGTCATGATACTGATAGGAGTGGAACCCGATGTGGTCGTCTGCGGCAATAGCCCATCCGTGACAAGGACAGACGAGTTGTGCGTTCCGAGATGCCGTTCTGCACCCTACTGCGCCATTATTTGCCTGTTTGTGGTCCTCCTGTTAGCTTGCACAATTATTGCCATTCTCCTTCGACTTCTCATCAACAAGCTGTTTTTTGTTTGTTGCACCACTCTCGGTAAACCCTAGACACTGTCGTACATGAAAAGCCTAGGAGGCCAGCCAGTTCTGAGATAGTGGAACCGGTGCACGTGACTCCATTTTGGTTAACGGGCTGATGTACCTAATAAACTGCCAACTGAGTGTACGCTGCTGCTACTGTCTATTATTCTGTTGCCTAGTCACTTTACCCCTACCTACATGTACATAGCTACCTCAATTACATCGTACCCCTGCACATCGACTTGGTACTGGTACTCCTTGTATATAGCCATGTTATTTTGACTTGTTATTTTGACTCTCCCTGCCCACACCCGCCCCATCTGGAAACCTCTTTGTTAAGGTTTATGTTTGTGTCATGCTTATGTTTGCAATACTGACAACAAAGTTTGTATATGTCGATAATGTATTATGTGTAAAACATATAAATAGTGGCAGGGTCTACAAGAAATCATGGACTACAAGAAGAAAACCAGCCACGTCACGGACACCGACGTCACGCTTCCAGACAAACTAAACACCTTCTTTGCACGCTTTGAGGATAATACAGTGCCACCGTCGCGGCCTGATAACAAGAACTGCGCCCCCCCCCCCCCACTCTCCTTCTCTGTGGCCGATGTGAGTAAAACATTTAAACATGTTAACCCTCACAAGGCTGCTGGCCCAGATGGCATCCCTAGCCGCGTCCTCAGAGCATGCGCAGACCAGGTGGCTGGTGTGTTTACGGACATATTCAATCGCTTCCTATCCCAGTCTGCTGTCCCCACATGCTTCAAGATGGCCACCATTGTTCCTGTACCCAAGAAGGCAAAGATAACTGAACTAAATGACTACCGCCCCGTAGCACTCACTTCTGTCATCATGAAGTGCTTTGAGAGACTAGTCAAGGATCATATCACCCCCACCTTACTGGCCACCTTAGACCCACTTCAGTTTGCATACCGCCCTAACAGGTTTACAGACGATGCAATCGCCATCACACTGCCCTATCCCATCTGGACAAGAGGAATACCTATGTAAGAAGGCTGTTCATTGTCTACAGCTCAGCAGTCAACACCATAGTACCCTCCAAGCTCATCATCAAGCTGGAGGCCCTGGGTCTCAACCCCGCCCTGTGCAATTGGGTCCTGGACTTTCTGACGGGCCGCCCCCAGGTGGTGAAGGTAGGAAACAACATCTCCACTTCGCTGACCTTCAACACTGGGACCCCACAAGGGTGCGTGCTCAGCCCCCTCCTGTACTCCCTGTTCACCCATGACTGCGTGGCCATGCACGCCACCAACTCAATCATCAAGTTTGCAGACGACACAACAGTAGTGGGCTTGATTACCAACAACGACGAGACAGCCTACAGGGAGGAGGTGAGGGCACTCGGAGTGTGGTGTCAGGAAAACAACCTCTCACTCAACGCCAACAAAACAAAGGAGATGATCGTGGACTTCAGGAAACAGCAGAGGGAGCAACCCCTATCCACATCGAAGGGACAGCAGTGGAGAAAGTGGAACATTTTAAGTTCCTCGGCGTACACGTCAACGACAAACTGAAATGGTCCTCCCACACAGACAGTGTGGTGAAGAAGGCGCAACAGCGACTCTTCAAACTCAGGAGGTTGAAGAAATTTGGCTTGTCACCCAAAACCCTGACAAACTTCTACAGATCCACAATCGAGAGCATCCTGTCGGGCTGTATTACAGCCTGGTACGGCAACTGCTCCACCCTCAACCGCAAGGCTGTCCAGAGGGTGGTGCGGTCTGCACAACGCATCACCGGGGGCAAACTACCTGACCTCCATGACACTTATAGCACCCGATGTCACAGGAAGGCAAAAAAGATAATCAAAGACAACAACCACCCGAGCCACTGCCTATCATCCAGAAGGCAAGGTCAGTACAGGTGCATCAAAGCTGGGACGGAGAGACTGAAGAAAAGCTTCTATCTCAAGGCCATCAAACTGCTAAACAGCAATCACTAACTCAGAGAGGCTGCTGCCTACATGGAGACCCAATCACTGGGCACTTTAACAAATTGATCACTAGTCACTATAAACAACGCCACTTTAAATAATGCCACTTTAATAATGTTTGCATATCTTACATTACTCATATCATATGTGTATATACTGTATTTTATACAATCTATTGCACCTTGCCTATGCCGATCGGCCATCGCTCATCCATATATTTATATGTACATATTCTCATTCCCCCCTTTAGATTTGTGTGTATTAGATAGTTGTTGGGGAATTGTTAGATCACTTGTTAGATATTACTGCACTGTCGGAACCAGAAGCACAAGCATTTTGCTACACTCGCATTAACATCTGCTAACCATGTGTATGTGACCAATAAAATTTGATTTGATTTGATGTACAGGTTTCAAGACTAGTCATTCAACTGAGACTGCTCTTCTCTGTGTCACGGAGGCGCTCCGCACTGCTAAAGCTAACTCTCTCTCCTCTGCTCTCATCCTTCTAGACCTATCGGCTGCCTTTGATACTGTGAACCATCAGATCCTCCTCTCCACCCTCTCCGAGTTGGGCATCTCCGGCGCGGCCCACGCTTGGATTGTGTCCTACCTGACAGGTCGCTCCTACCAGGTGGCGTGGCGAGAATCTGTCTCCGCACCACGTGCTCTCACCACTGGTGTCCCCTAGGGCTCTGTTCTAGGCCCTCTCCTATTCTCGCTATACACCAAGTCACTTGGCTCTGTCATATCCTCACATGGTCTCTCCTATCATTGCTATGCAGACGACACACAATTAATCTTCTCCTTTCCCCCTTCTGATAACCAGGTGGCGAATCGCATCTCTGCATGTCTGGCAGACATATCAGTGTGGATGACGGATCACCACCTCAAGCTGAACCTCGGCAAGACGGAGCTGCTCTTCCTCCCGGGGAAGGACTGCCCGTTCCATGATCTCGCCATCACAGTTGACAACTCCATTGTGTCCTCCTCCCAGAGTGCTAAGAACTTTGGCGTGATCCTGGACAACACCCTGTCGTTCTCAACTAACATCAAGGCGGTGACCCGTTCCTGTAGGTTCATGCTCTACAACATTCGCAGAGTACGACCCTGCCTCACACAGGAAGCGGCGCAGGTCCTAATCCAGGCACTTGTCATCTCCCGTCTGGATTACTGCAACTCGCTGTTGGCTGGGCTCCCTGCCTGTGCCATTAAACCCCTACAACTCATCCAGAACGCCGCAGCCCGTCTGGTGTTCAACCTTCCCAAGTTCTCTCACGTCACCCCGCTCCTCCGCTCTCTCCACTGGCTTCCAGTTGAAGCTCGCATCCGCTACAAGACCATGGTGCTTGCCTACGGAGCTGTGAGGGGAACGGCACCTCCGTACCTTCAGGCTCTGATCAGGCCCTACACCCAAACAAGGGCACTGCGTTCATCCACCTCTGGCCTGCTCGCCTCCCTACCTCTGAGGAAGTACAGCTCCCGCTCAGCCCAGTCAAAACTGTTCGCTGCTCTGGCACCCCAATGGTGGAACAAACTCCCCCACGACGCCAGGTCAGCGGAGTCAATCACCACCTTCCGGAAACACCTGAAACCCCACCTCTTTAAGGAATACCTAGGATAGGATAAAGTAATCCTTCTAACCCCCCCCCCCCCCTTAAAAGAGTTAGATGCACTATTGTAAAGTGGTTGTTCCACTGGATATCATAAGGTGAATGCACCAACTTGTAAGTCGCTCTGGATAAGAGCGTCTGCTAAATGACTTAAATGTAAATGTAAATGTAGCCTACTACCCTCCTGAAAAAAGAACATGAAATCCTGCTTACGCTTACTGATGCATGGAATGCAATGGTTCGAACAGTTTTGTGTACAATGAAGTTTGTAGGCTACACCATTGACCAGACAAAGGCGATCAAGGAAGGGGACCAGCAGCAAAGCAGTCAGCACAGCAGCTACGTAGGTAGCGGAGTGGGCACAGCAGGAAACAAGGTCTGAGGTTAACACAGGCTTAGGAGATCTTATACATTTTGTTCTATGAGATAATATCAGTCAGTTAACATGACCTCTATGAATTATGAAGCCTTTAAGTGCTTTTGTTAATTGCATAAATGCTTCAAGATCTCCTAAGCCTGTGTTTACCACAGACCTTATTTTCGGCGTTTATCCAAAAACGGCATTCATTTTCCCATAGGCTTTGTACAATGAACCATGGCGGAATTAGTGCCTAGAAAAAGACGCCATTACTATTTATCTCTATTGGGATACAAAGACTCAGTATCCGTAGCCACTCCATTATCTTTAACTCTGCAATGTTGGAAAAGGACTCGTAAGTAAGTATTTCACTGTAAGTCTACACCTGTTGTATACGAAACATGTACATTTGATTGTTTTGATTTGAGCTTGTACTTTGTCTCATACTCTCTCTTTATAGAGAACCACAAACTATGTCTGATGATAAGCTTGTACTTTATGTCTCATACTCTCTCTTTATAGAAAACCACAAACTATGTCTGATGATAAGCTTGTACTTTATGTCTCATACTCTCTCTTTATAGAAAACCACAAACTATGTCTGATGATAAGCTTGTACTTTATGTCTCATACTCTCTCTTTATAGAAAACCACAAACTATGTCTGATGATAAGCTTGTACTTTATGTCTCATACTCTCTCTTTATAGAAAACCACAAACTATGTCTGATGAAAACCGCAAACTATATCTGACGATAAGCTTGTACTTTGTCTCATACTCTCTCTTTATAGAAAACCACAAACTATGTCTGATGATAAGCTTGTACTTTGTCTCATACTCTCTCTTTATAGAAAACCACAAACTATGTCTGATGATAAGCTTGTACTTTGTCTCATACTCTCTCTCTATACAAAACCACAAACTATGTCTGACGATAAGCTTGTACTTTGTCTCATACTCTCTCTTTATAGAAAACCACAAACTATGTCTGACGATAAGCTTGTACTTTGTCTCATACTCTCTCTTTATAGAAAACCACAAACTATGTCTGACGATAAGCTTGTACTTTGTCTCATACTCTCTCTTTATAGAAAACCACAAACTATGTCTGATGATAAGCTTGTACTTTGTCTCATACTCCCTCTTTATAGAAAACCACAAACTATGTCTGATGATAAGCTTGTACTTTGACTCATACTCTCTCTTTATAGAAAACCACAAACTATGTCTGACGATAAGCTTGCCTCAAGTTTCAGATTTTAACAAAAGAAAACTTCAAATGCATTTTCAGCTAAAATCAACACCTGCAGTAAGGACTTCCCACTGAGGCCTACACACCCCAGGCCCTGCTGAGCCTCCCTGCCTGACTCCTTCACTCTCCCTGGGCAGAAGGACTCACTATATTCCCAGGCTGCTTGCAGCGGAGCAGGGTGAACCTGCTGTGGTTCTTCTTACTGCGGCTCTTGGCCTTGCGCAGCTCCTCAGAGCGTTCGTAGTCAGCCAGGTCAAACAACTCCTGGACTTTCCTCTCATCCTTCACCTGGAAACACACAGAGAAAACAAGAGGTAGTTACAACTCAGGTCTGTGCAAGATGGCACTGGCAAATGAGTTTTGTCAATTTGTTTTGAACCTTAAACCATCTGTCTACCACAAAAATAGACCTATGCACAAACACACACATATGCACACGCACACACACACACAGAGAACAACCTACTGTGCATTACAGCAGGACATCTTGAGTTTAACCCAAGGGAAAAGACTAATTACCACTCTCTGTTATCCAGCAGCTTTCGACAGCACAGAGACACACCACAGTGCCTGGATAAAACTCAGCCGTTTGAAATAAAACCTTTTCTCACATTCGTATCATCCATTATTTTAGGATGTTAATGAGGTTTCAAATGGAATTCTCTTGCATATCAGGCCTTACATGCCCATACAGAAGATCTTCTGTAGGTGTAATGGTCTTTTTAGGATATGTCCAAATGTCTATAAAACAAATCCATTACAGGCCTGATGTTACCATGTTTTGATCATACTTTTACCCAGAGCATTGAAAAATGTGTTTATTTTCAAAACCTGCTTCCCAATGCCACCAAAACGCAATAGCCAGAAAAAATAGGTAGGTAGAAAAATTGAGTCTTGGAGCGGGTGTTCATGTGTTACTCCCCTGCCTCCCATTATTGGTCTTGTTGCCCCGCCGCAAAGTGTCTAATTTAAACGCAGATCAATTGTAATCAACAGTGCTGGGGCAGAGACATCGACCTCTCCATTCAGCCTGACTGACAGGTGATTACATACAACCCCAGGGGTGGTGGGACCTCTCAGAGGGCCCCATTAACTTCAACACATCAACGGGATCACTGGGGGTCATGGTGGGTGTGCGTGTTTGGAGGTGTTGGGGGTTGGTTATTGACATGGATACAAGTCTATGTGTAGGTCTGTTGTGAGAACCTAAGGAGACGCAGAGAGACATGGTTGAACGCCATTGGTACACACAGCAATGGTGTGTGTGGGTGGATGTGACTGTGTGTTGGGAAGGGGCAGGGGCGTTCCACTTTCATCTGGATGAATAGAGTTTTTCCACAGCAACAGAGCCGTGCATCAGAGGAATCTTCCGATGTTAGAACGAGACACGGAGCCACTCTATGATCAAAGAAACAACCACATACGGTATAATTAAATAATGTGTCACAGCCTTGGATCAACCCCCATTAAACCACTAGCAGCCTGAAATCCACTTGTTAGGGCTGTTATTAGTTGTGTCCTAAATTTGACCATCTGCCTTTTAATTTCATTGAGGAACTGTATTATGCCTAGCGATACAGTATATGAGGACAAAACATACATCAAAGTGTAGTCCAATTTCTTCCTGACAAAATACAGATCTAAACTGTGCCCCACCTCATGCTGATACACCTTCATTAACCACCCAAATTGCATTTAAAATGTAAAAGATAAACAAGAGCTGTGTGTGTGTGTGTGTGTGTGTGTGTGTGTGTGTGTGTGTGTGTGTGTGTGTGTGTGTGTGTGTGTGTGTGTGTGTGTGTGTGTGTGTGTGTGTGTGTGTGTGTGTGTGTGTGTGTGTGTGTGTGTGTGTGTGTGTGAGTGAGTGAGTGAGTGAGTGAGTGAGTGAGTGAGTGAGTGAGTGAGTGAGTGAGTGAGTGAGTGAGAGAGAGAGAGAGAGAGAGAGAGAGAGAGAGAGAGAGAGAGAGAGAGAGAGAGAGAGAGAGAGAGAGAGAGAGAGAGAGAGAGAGAGAGAGAGAGAGAGAGAGAGAGAGAGAGGCTCACAACTATAATATGGGGCAAAATAAGCCCTGAGGATCCATTCTGGAACGCCCACCATCCCATCAATATTTCACTCCCCTCCTGCTACGTATATGGAAAAGCAGAGTTGGGGGTGGTAGTGGGAGTAAAATACCCACCACTAAGAATAACCCAGCAACATACCGCCGTGAAACGCAAAAATAGAGAAAGTCTATACTAGCCGGCGGAAGCCCATCAAACAGTACAGTGCAAGGAAAAACCCTAGAGCGAATGGAAAGGCGATGTCCGATTGGTCACACTCCAAAATCTGGTTGACATGCCGTTAATACCCTGTAATCAAGCCCTGGAGGAGTTATGTTTATATAAACCAGGTTGGAATTAAGAGGGGAAGTGGATTAAAATCATATTTTCAATCAGTGTGAAAAATGTGATGTAGTTAAGAGCTGGGGAGTATAAAGAGGCTGGTTTATTTATAATATAATACTATAAATATAATATTCCCCAGAACTGACCAGTAGGCTTTCCTGAAATAACTAGCATAGCAAGTATGGAAAGCTAAACCACCATGGCCTCCCTGCACCAATCATATAGATTTATTACATTGACCATGTGGTATGCTTGACCAGTCATCTTGCACTATTTCCAAATTACAGTACATAGGGGTTTCACCAACAACCCAGTTCTCCACTGATCACGTTGATCCGTTGGACCAGTAACAACACTTGTGTGGTCCTTGACGAATTTTAGAGGTGTGTTGCTAAGCTCCTCCAGTCACAGGGCTCCTGTATCAACCACTAAACTTGGTCACACATTCGCCTTCTATACCAATCCCATTGCAACAGTATCTGTAAACTACATCAATCACAAAGACCTTGACCAACTACAAAACACTTTGCCCAACTGCGTCACCACATTTCTTCAACGCATGGCCTAAAATGTTACCTCAAGTACCCCCTGGCCTCGGTTATACAGTGTCTGATGAATACAAGCTTCACTTTCTCGCTCTAAATCCTGTTTTGTTGGAGTGTCCTCGTTCATATGCCGTGCACGTCACCACTGAAAACCATAAAGACCTCTCTCTATGTATCTATAAACATAGGTGGAACTCCCAGCAATTATTCACATAGATCATAGATGTAGTGTTTGAAGTGGAAGCACTTTGAGCATTCTACAGGAGCATCTCTGTCTGCACGTGTAAAGCCTCCTATCATCACAAGACTTGAGAAGAGAACAGAGAGTTCTCTTCTGAAAGATGTATGATGTGTGTAACCTGCAGCCAATAGCACAGCTGTAAGATAAGAGCAGAGCAATATGCAGGGGTGATATCCTCGGAGCAGAGACAGGACACACTCCTCTGCACAGGAACACACGCCTCCATAACATACACTCTCAGCACTATTCTCAACTATGACAACATACTGTACACTTTTCACACAGAAGACATGGCCTTCTATGGAGGAACAGACCTCAATGTAACTCACGTATCTATGCAGTTCATGTGTTGTGTACTGCATGTTCTTGCAGCGTGTCTGTCTGGCCAGCCAATCAAGGCTCTCAGAGCTATGGCTCTGTAGACTATTATGGGAAGCTTGAGCTGACGATGATTTACTTAAAAAAAAAAAAAATCCTGGTTTTGCACAGATTTTCACTGTGAGCAGTAGCTGAGTCGGCATATTACGAAAAATACACCGCAGTTAGCGGGCTCTTTGAGATTATGGAACTTTTAATGATATCTTGACATTTTCAACATAAAAATACTGTAGCTGTTCCTTGAGTCATTTCCCCTGACACTACTAAGTAACCGGCAGGCGATGAAATCCAATAGTCTTAAAATTATATTTGTGCTCTGCGCCCAAGTCTCGTGGTAGCGCTACCGACCTCCAGACTATATGCCCTCCAGCGGCAGGAGTTCTCTCTCTGAACTTCCCTCTAAAATATCACCTTTCCTTCACAATAAAAGCACAAAAAAATAAGACAGGAGAACAGATAGGAACATATTTGTGCTCTTCTTAGTGGTCAAAGGATGAAGTACATTTTAATCATCTGGGGTAGTACAGAGTAATGTCACCAGCAGTTAACTTCTCAAAGTCCCAGTTGCATGGTAGCAAATCCTCCTGGAGAATCTCTCACATCGAACTGGTGTCCCGTGTGAGGATGCTTAGAGGTAATAGAGCAACATAGCTGCTTACTGCCCTTCCCTAGTTTATGTAGCTAATCTTATGAGTTAGCAGACAATTTGATACGGTCAATGCCAGCCTGCACACTCATGCCACAATTCAATCAATTGCAGATAAATTCAACCTCAATGTCGGTCACGTTTTAACGCAAGTGTTTAACAGCCGCAGGCTGTATATTTTGTGGATATTGATGCTTGATTATGTTGATTCCAAACCACACCTGACATGAAATACAGTATACACTTTCAGAGTGAACCCACAGTATGATTTTCCTTCATCTGTGATTGATAAAAATGATTGAGGCAATTCATTCAGTGAATATGGGTCAAAAACATCATTTGTGCTCAAACTCGCTCACGACATGATATCACTCAACGTCTATAAAACATTAAATCAAACTCAAAGACGGGAGTTTTAGATGAAAGATTATCCCGGGCCCCATGAGGCGGTTCGGCTGTGGTTACGCTGAGCGTCGGAGATACAAGTCTCTGTGTTCTTTTTAGCCTTCTGGCCTACTTCATGAATAGCGTGCTTGTCTTTTCAAAGTTCTCATTTGAATAATCCACCACCATTAATCATGTGGTTAAGAAGTTGCAGCAGAGCACATAACACACACAAGTACACGCAGGTCAAATAGTTATCACTGGGTTTGCAGTTACCTTCACCTGACAAATAGGTAGCACACCACTTACCAATATACATGATATAACAATGGCTCCTTAACAAACATTGAATTGTACGTGTAAAACGAACAATAGGTGCATTACATAAAATAACTATAAAATCCAACAAATTACAGAGCATGTGGGAGACGCGATAATGAGAGAAAGAGAACCACGCTGAACTGATACGTTCTGTTCCACAGGTGAACTCATTACAAAGCAACTGAACCTCAGCTGAGCGTGTGTGTGTGTGTGTGTGTGTGTGTGTGTGTGTGTGTGTGTGTGTGTGTGTGTGTGTGTGTGTGTGTGTGTGTGTGTGTGTGTGTGTGTGTGTGTGTGTGTGTGTGTGTGTGTGTGTGTGTGTGTGTGTGTGTGTGTGTGTAAACGGTAGGGTTGAGGGGGTGGAGGCCTTAGATGCTTGGGGGTCCTCAGGCACAGCGAGAGGCGCAGCTGTGTCAGCCGTGGTCTTTTCAGTTTCTGACACGTGTTTGTTGCTCATCCAGCAGGCTGTAAGGGAGCACAGCACAGATGAAAAAAATCATTTTAAAACTCTGGTTCTAAAATTATCCGGGAAACTGGCATTGCGTGCAGCTGGAGCCCTGAGTCCCACTCTCTCTTTCATTAGAGCAATAGAGAGATGCAGCCCTTATGTGGAACTTTCATTCGCTGTTCTGGGAATCCTTTCCAGGAATCATTTAAAGGGCATTATTCAGCTTTCAGAAAGACATGTGCCCTCTCAGCTGTCAGTAGCGTTTATCTCCATGGTTACTGCTTGTGGGAGGAGTATTGAAACAGCGACATCAAACAGAATCTGACCCTCCTCCTCCTCCAAAAAAAAAAGAGAATACAGAAATGGACAGGTGATTCTGTCCACGCCCTGTCCTTGCCCTGTCCATGGTGATGGTTCAATGCCTTTCGACAGAATACAGTAGATGAAGGGTGTGAATTCGCTACAGCTCAAGGTTTAACATCTAGGTCATGTGATCTTGAAACTTGTGCTGATAATGAGGCTGTTCACTGGAACCTTTCATGTCATAAAAGCACTTGGACATAAGTCATTACTTTCAGCCAAACAAAATAGTTATATTTCTATGCCATGGCCAAAACCTTGTTCTATTGTAACGGACAGTATTCTACATTTTCCCAACGATGCTACTGAGTCACCAATGTCCATAGTAGTACCCACTAGGCACACACTGGTTCAATCAACATTGTTTCCACAACATTTCAATTAAATGATTTTGAACCAATGTGGAATAGACGTTGAATTTACTTCTGTGCCCAGTGGGTATTTTGTTGACCTCAAAAGTTGGGCACGTTTGAGCCAGTGAAAGTAATACGAATTCAGCGCATAATGTTTTTTGCTTGCATGGTAATTTGTGCTTAGATTTGACAATTTAGCCTATTTATTTTCAACAGCCAAGGAAATTCAGTCAGATTTGATCCCCTTTCCATGGAGAGCCTCGATTTCCAGACTTATAACAATAGCTGGTTTTGAAAAACTTAAGGAATCTTGGTTAAATTTGTTGTTGGAAACAACAGACCAAGCGCTGACAGCCCAGGCGTAGGTTACATGCAAGGCTATTTTCACAAAACAAGTTCCCCAGAACTCTGAAACCTGAGAAACCCAGGATGTCCATCTACGGCTAAAAGGTGAAATCCATGTTTGCTGTCAAAGCTGTCATCTTAATGATGCATCTTAGACAGGCTGTGTGGTATTTGTGGTTCATTGGCCTTCAACTGTGTGGTGCATAGACATACATGCATACAGACAGACAGACAAACAGACAGACAGACACACAGACAAAAGCATCTCTACTGAAGCAAGGTGAGCCTGCAACAAAGGAAACGTGAACCTTCTAATAGCAGTACAGGCAAACTAAATCAAATGTTCATATGTTCCCACACAGTCACACACACACACACACACACACACACACACACACAGGTTGGCCGTAACAATTTCAAGTACAGGGGTGCCTACTGTAGGCATAGACACAATTACAGCCTACACATGCGATTGGAGGTAAAAGAGAAGTGCATACCTCTTTCTCAGAGATGTACAGATGGTCTCCTCTCAGTATCACGAAACGGTTTTTCCATATTTCCCTAAAAATCCCTTTACCACAGAACTTGCGGATCCAGCCGACTTTGTCTGGCTGCGATGACAGTTGGTTGACATCTTGAGGACCCTGCATGTTCAAAGTGGAATAAATCCGTTAAAACCTAGTTAAGTTTACGTAACAAGATGTTCGCGAGAGTACTGAGAAAATAAGAGCTTCTTTCAAAGGCAAATGCATTTTCAATTTCATTCTCAGTAAGACATAGGACCTATGAGTCTCCTCGCTTCTTTCCCCCAAAATGATAACTGTGCGCTCTTCTGTGCGTAAAATTGAATTGCAGGTCTTATACCATCCAGGGTGTGGCAAATAAAACATATGAAAGCTACCAACCGATAGAGCACAACGAGCATCTGGCAATGGTACACTAATGACAAGAAAACACATTCTCCTCTTTCTTCACTGGAAGATTGAAGCCGTATGTTGAGGAAATTCGTGCAATGGCACAGAAGCAAATTGACAGGCTACACATTGAATGTGGGACGCGTAAGGAGCTGCCAAAAGGCCATTGTTTAGGAATTGTAGGCTATCAAATGTGTGATCTAGACAATGTGTGTGATATTGCCGCCAATGTGAGCTGTGGTATCAAAACGCGCATAATGCCCGATTCTGGGCAAATTGCCAGTTATACCCTAGAAAATGTATAGCCTAATGCAAAGATGCATATCAAAAAAATATGCACCCAATACTTGAAGAAAAAAGCTATATCTTACCCGTTTGGCTAAATTGCTCTTCTTCATAATGACAGAATCACTTTTGTGGTTGTGAGACAGGGAGTTGATCCAGTTTCAAGTATTTTCCTTTCTTTCAATAAGATATTTTTTTTAATGAATAAGCTGTCTTTCCCTTTCTTCTACTGCCCCAATATGTCGTATTAACGGTTTCTATTCTTAATTTCGATGACGTGGTCAGGTCGTGCACTGTCCGTTATTACGAGACGTTGGCATCGTCCCTCCACCTCCGTAGGTAGGCTACACTGATCTCGAACAAGCGGGCTGAAAGGGTATTCCCGTTACTATAGCGCTCGACAGCTCCATCTATTGCGCTGTCGGCGTGATGTCACCAAGACGGCTGATGTCAAATTGCTCGTAGGTTAGGAAAATAGAAGAGCAAGGGTCAGTTGAGAGGAAGCCAACAATAACCTGCCCATATAGGGGCCTATAAACAAAAATCCACAATTGATATCATTATGATAATGATTTTATATGCCATTATTGATTTTCGATAGAACCTATACATTATTGTAATAATTAGGACTACTAGATTTATCCATAAAACCAAGAGGATGAGATGGGAGGTTAGCCCAAAATATTTCAATTTGAACCATATTACAGAGGGGAAGGTGAGTATTTGTGGACCATCATAGAAATATAATCTATTCTTTCTATGGTGAGTATTTGGGGACCAACAAAGAAATATAATATATTCTTTCTATGGTGAGTATTTGGGGACCAACAAAGAAATATAATCTATTCTTTCTATGGTGAGTATTTGGGAACCTACATAGAAATAGAATAGATTATATTTCTATGGTGAGTATTTGGGGACCAACATAAAAATATAATCTATTCTTTCTATTATATTTCTATGGTGAGTATTTGGGGACCAACATAGAAATATAATCTATTCTTTCTATTATATTTCTATGGTGAGTATTTAGGGACCAACATAGAAATATAATCTATTCTATTTCTATGGTGAGTATTTGAGGACCAACATAGAAATATAATCTATTCTTTCTATTCTATTTCTATGGTGAGTATTTGGGGACCAACATAGAAATATAATCTATTCTTTCTATTCAATTTCTAGGAGACCACAAAGTTTTATCTCATGTTGGAGATGTTTAAATGACTGTTACATGCACTCCAGACAGTAGGCTAGTACAGTCACGGCCAAAAGTTTTGAGAATGACACAAATATTAATTTTCAGTCTGCTGCCTCAGTTTGTATGATGGCAATTGGCATATACTCCAGAATGTTATGTATAGTGATCAGATGAATTGCAATTAATTGCAAAGTTCCTCTTTGCCATGCAAATGAAGTGAATCCCCCAAAAACATTTCCACTGCATTTCAGCCCTGCCACAAAAGGACCAGCTGACATTATGTCAGTGATTCTCTCGTTAACACAGGTGTGAGTGTTGACGAGGACAAGGCTGGAGATCACGCTGTCATGCTGATTGAGTTCGCATAACAGACTGAAAGCTTCAAAAGGAGGGTGGTGCTTGGAATCATTGTTCTTCCTCTGCCAATCATGGTTACCTACAAGGAAACACGTGCCGTCATCATTGCTTTGCACAAAAAAGGGCTTCACAGGCAAGGATATTGCTGCCTGTAAGATTGCACCTAAATCAACCATTTATCAAATCATCAAGAACTTCAAGGAGAGCGGTTCAATTGTTGAAGGGTCAACACTGCAAATATTGACTCTTTGCATCAACTTCATGTAATTGTCAATAAAAGCCTTTGACACTTATGAAATGCTTGTAATTATACTTCAGTATTCCATAGTAACATCTGACAAAAATATCTAGACACTGAAGCAGCAAACTTTGTGAAGATTAATTGTCATTCTCAAAACTTTTGGCCACGACTGTAGTTGTCTATTTCTTGACTATTTTCAGCTGTGCCTGTTCCCTCTCCCCTCCTCAATATACAGATATACAAATGAGAAGAGACAAATGCTGTACATATGACTGCTCAGTCAGACTGACTCCATCACATTTACCTTAGTCATTACAAACACAAATTGGGCAAATTATCCTGTCGTATGACTCATGTCTCTTGGGTTCAGATGGAAGTTGTTGGCAAATTAGAGACATCCTGGGGCGACTTTCCTAGTAGTCATATTCCCATCTACTTAGCCTCTAAATAAACAAACTGAACACCGCATTTTTTTGACCTCAAATAAGAAAAAGCAGTGTTGTGTAAGTATTCTGAATTAAGCTGCTCAGAGAACAAACTCAGAGCCTTTTCCTGATCCCCAGATCTCTCAGAACACTCAGCCAGAATCTCCAGGGGATGCACCCGGACTGTGCAGTTGCTACTGTGTTATGGTGAACAGGCTCTGGTTTATTTGGTATTAAAATAAATCAAATGGATTCAAACAGGGAGAGTACAATAAGAAATGCACATTTCCCTTTCCCGTTGTAAACGCTTTCTGCTGTATTACTTATGAACATAACCCAAGCAATGCTGGTTGTTGTTGTGGAGGATTAGAGGATCTGATTTGGGGATGGGGGGGGGGGGTTTGGAGAGGTTTTATAGTGAGGCAGGCTGAATATCTGTGGCCCATGTGGCTGGCAGTGGAGGTAGGCACTTGGCAAAGAAACAACTGCCAAACATTGGCTGCCAAACATGTTTGGGTTGTTTGTTGTGGAGGGGGGTGGCATTCAATTCCTTACCTAAACATGAAATCACTGAGTTGAACCAGAGCAATCATACTAACCCACAATCAAAGACCAAACACAGCCAACAGTAGATACAGTTTACAATCTGTACTTTCATGTCATAGCGGAAACACGGTGCAGGAAATAGTATAAAAACAAAAAGTACAACAGAGGGGCATTTCTCAAAAGATATTCAGAGAGAGTATGGCTTAGCATAATGGAATTGGATGGGGGAACAGGATTATGTTATCATTATTGATCGAAGGGGGAATGTTGTGCACAATAACACTAGATATGAATGAAATCAAAACAGTTAGGGCTACTTCCATCAAATGCCACAAGAAATGGGTGATGGGAAGGAAAATCGATTACACCATAACAGGAAATTTGTACAATCCCAAAGATAAATGAGGGACACACAACATTTCACTCTTTATTGGTATTTTCTTTAAAATATTCACACAGTCATTTCAAAATCAGTATGTTTGGACAACATGTACATAGCATGTGGAAATGTACATAGGCAAGGAAGAAAAACATACACTGTACATATTGTAATCTTCGAGAGAAATGTTTGACATTTTTGGGCCCATTTATTCACTTTTAAGATAAACAAGACTCAAAAGTCGTGTCACTTCTGTTTTCAGTAATTAAATAAGGGTCTAATATAAGACTGAAGTTTTCAACTTCAATTTAAGAGGAAATGTGACATTGCAATAGGTTCAAATGTTAGACACTAACATTGCGAGTGTTCCGTTCAGTCACAAGTCAGCCACTGGGTAACCTAGTTACGTGGGGAACAGATCGCTTTAGTACCCAGGGTTAGGTAACCTGGCTGTCTAATTGGGTTACATGTTCATTTGGTTGGAGTTAATTGGCCCAGTTACAAGTTTTTAAGGGGTTGATAAAGAGTCCAGCAGTGTGGTGGTGACAGCTGAGCACACCGGAATGTTTTTAGTGGGACGCCTTCATGAATTAAAGCATGGGCTAGTGATACCAATAAGGAACGGACACAAGATATCGTGAGAGTGTGGGGGGGGGGTGTGTGACGACAAACATTCAGCGTCTGTTTGGTTGACCACCCGCCCTCTGCAGCCTCTCGGCCTGGCCTGCACCCGCCGTCAATGTCACCTCCTCCAGGAAGCTGTGCGAGAGGGCAGAAAAGGAACATATCATTCCGTTGCTTCCTCACGAGTTGAGAGACGCATGAGCAGTACATCAACATCTCTGTGACTCTCAAAATAAATGTTCATCTAAAAACAGAAGCCAATATGACAGACACGATTACCTCAGTCCCAGCCCTGTGACACTGACAGACACACAGTGTGTGTCACTAGGGTTCCGGTCTGTAAAGCAAGGATATGGCTGAGACATGGCAACAACAAAAAAGAGACCTACTAGAGAAATGTCAAAATACCTATTTCTGTTAGCTGATCAAGCCAAGACATTTCAAGGTGTGATTGCAAACGACACGAGAGACATTTAGGCTTCTTCTCACTCTGAAAGGCAAGGTTCTAAAGAGCAGCCGTCTTGTCTCTCTTACAGTCCTCTGCCAATGAAAGATAGTCATTTTGACTTTTGATAGAGCAGTAATTTCAAAGTATTGCAGTGATATATCAGGGATACCAGCGCGACATTTGCCGATGTTCATCTGTTCTCAGTGGGTTTCCATTCACGCAGCCTGCTCTGGGCGACTAGCCTATGTCAGCGAGTGACTAAACACATGGTCTAGGTCTAGGACCTAGGTCAGATAACCTACTATCCACCCATCTACACATTTATTTATTTTTATCCTGAGGTTAAAGTTCAAACGGCACAAGAGAGCAACGTGGTATCATTCAATCAGCCATTTTATAATTCAATACCAGTCCTGGTTTCAAAAGGGAGATACTGACCCCTGCAGTGACGATGGTACTGGTCCATTATTGGTTGGCATATATCTCCAGCCTTTTGGCCCAGCACACAGCAGTACAGGGTGGCCTGGACAAATCGCCCAAATGTGTTTATTGTGTCTTTGTGTGGCTGGTTGCAGGGAGCATTATCATGAAACAGCTCATGAGTACCTATGAGCATCGAGTGACTCATGCAGTACAAAAGGGGGGAAGAAGCTTAAAAGACGCATTTAAGAGCCCCATTCATATTGGCTTACAGTGCCTCTGGGTGAAGGGGTAGACCATGAATCAAATGTACCACCAACTGTGGCTATGAGCTACAAAAGCATGGGACGTGCCGTCACAGCCAACATTAAAGGGTTATTAAATAACGTGTAAGTAGATGTCAGAAGAAGACTACTTGTGGCGCAGCGGTCAAAGGTACTGTATCTCAGTGCTTGAGGTGTCACTACAGACACCTTGGTTCGAATCCAGGCTGTATCACAACCGGCCGTGATTGGGAGTCCCATAGGGCGGTGCACAAATTGGCCAAGCGTCGTCCGGGTTTGGCCGTCATTATACATAACAATTTGTTCTTAACCGACTTGCCTAGTTATATAAAAAATGAATAAAAGAAAAATGAATGTGCATTGTTATTTTCAGATCATGGACTTTTTTCGCTTGAACCAAACCTCCCAAGCAACACACACAAACACCCAGAAGAGTTGGAAACCAGGGCCAACCAGGCAGGAGGGCAACAACTTGCCTTGACCCACTCTGCAACCTATGGGTTAAGTGCCTTACTCAATGTCACATCGGCAGGAGACGGTATCTAGATGGCATCTATCTTGGATACCTAGAATCTGCCCTAAGAGCGAAACTATAAAACTGGCAGAATTTTTTTTATCTCTAAAACTGAATGAAAATACAGCTAGCAGCATAGAAGTGAATAATGAACATGTGACACTATGTCAACATCAGCTTATATAAACAAGCCTGCTTGTGACAGGCAAAACAGAGACAACGTCACGACACTAAAATGTAAACAACTCATATATAGCGAGAATCAGCATTTCACTAGCATGGGACAGCAACGGCACGCTAAAAAATAAACCTCACAACACAGGTGCACCCATTACCTTTAACAGCACAACAGTGACTGCTGCAGTACAACACGAAACGCCTCGGGACCAGAGAAAGACAGTTGAAAGTTGAACTCCCAGACGTGGAAAGTTTAAGACGGTGTTACATAACCCGGTGTGGGAGACACTTCACCTGAGGGGCATCAGCAAGCGCTCCGCGATAAAAATGTGAAAGACGTGGCCAAGGAGCATCATCACTCAGCACATACAGTAGGTGCTGCTTAGCAACCCGGGTGATGTAATAGCACTGCAAACAGGAAGCGTTGGTCTCTCTTGGCTAAATCACTTCTCAGGTAAGACCTGGTCAATCTCAGCCTGCTCGGGTTGGAATTTCATCAACAGTTGACGAGGACCACTAAGTTGTCATATAACCGGGAGAAAAATGTATGGTTTGACATTTGTGTGTGTGTCCAGACCCCGTGATGAAAGAGAAGAGGGCTGATCCCACACAGGAGTGTCAGAAGGGGCATCACAAAAAGAGCACGGACGCATCTCCTGAGCACCATCGTGTTACGTAATCACACAATGTTCTATTCAGCCAACACAGAGACAGAGAGACAGAGAGAGAGAGAGAGAGAGAGAGAGAGAGAGAGAGAGAGAGAGAGAGAGAGAGAGAGAGAGAGAGAAATAACTGCTTTTCAGAGAAAGGGCCTTGATTCCACATCTTCGCACAACACAAAGAACAACTAAGGTTCAAAAGAGGACTACAAGCTGAATTACTCTTCAGGCGACTCCATTGCAACCAAGGGATATCATGGACATAGTAAACCATACAGAACACAACTAATATCCTTAGTCGTCATCTAAAAAGTTTAGCCCCATTTTTATTTTACCTTTATTTAACTAGACAAGTCAGTTAAGAACAAATTCTTAGTTTCAATGACGGCCTAGGAACAGTGGGTTATTAGCCTTGTTCAGGGGCAGAAAGACAGATTTTTACCTTGTCAGCTCGGGGATTTGATATTGCAACCTTTCGGTTACTAGTCCAACGCTCTAACCACTAGGCTACCTGCCACCCCCATGAGTAGAAAAGTTACAGAAAGGGACATTTTACTCAAAAAACAAAATTTTATCGAGTAAAATTCCCCTTTAACATTGGTGAAGTTATTTCATGTAATTTAACAAAAACCGAAATGCCGAAACTTTAACATTAGTGAAGTCATTACAGAAAATGACATTCAAATGTGGCCTACACTGTACGTACAGAACAGAACACTGACTCCCAGAACACTGACTCCGAGTCGATATTCACGTCATAAGAAGGAATTCCCCTCAATCACAAATTGGGGAAAGCAAACATTATTTTCCAACTTCTTGTCGATTTTTTGTTATACAGAAATAACAAAATATGTAAAAGAAAAAGATGCTGTGTTGTTCAATGTACATGTAACCAAGTCGGAAAATCCCGACCTACGGTTCGCAATGCTCCCACGTAGGGAAATAGAGCCTGCGAGAAAAACACTGTGGCTTCAAGCTATTCGGCGTGGGAGAGTGGGAAATGTGGGGACCTGGTGTCCAAGTAGGTTACATGTACAGTACCAGTCAAAAGTTTGGACAAACCTACTCATTCAAGGGTTTTTCTATATTTTTACTATTTTCTACATTGTAGAATAGTAGTGAAGACATCAAAACTCAAAACCAAAAAAGTGTTAAACAACTGAGATTCTTCAAAGTAGCCACCCTTTGCCTTGATGACAGCTTTGCACACTCTTGGTATTCTCTCAACCAGCTTCATGGAGGTAGTCACCTGGAATGCATTTCAATTAACAGGTGTGCCTTGTTAAAAGTTCATTTGTGGAATTTCTTTCCTTCTTAATGCATTTGAGCCAATCAGTTGTGTTGTGACAAGGTAGAGCTGGTATACAGATGATAGCCCTATTTGGTAAAAGACCAAGTCCATATTATGGCAAGAACAGCTCAAATAAGCAAAGAGAAACGACAGTCCATCACTACTTTAAGGCATGAAGGTCTGTCTATCCGGAAAATTTCAAGAACTTTGAAAGTTTCTTCAAGTGCAGTCGCAAAAACCATCAAGCGCAATGATGAAACTGGCTCTCATGAGTACCGCCACAGAAAAGGAAGACCCAGAGTTACCTCTGCTGCAGAGGATAAATTCGAGTTACCAGCTTCAGAAATTTCAGCACAAGTAACAGATATATCTCAACATCAACTGTTCAGAAGAGACTGTGTGAATCAAGCCTTTCTGGTCAAATTGCTGCAAAGAAACCACCACTAAAGGACACCAATAAGAAGAAGAGACTTGCTTGGGCCAAGAAACACAAGCAATGGACATTAGACTGGTTGAAATATGTCCGTTGGTCTGATGAGTCCAAATTCGAGACTATCATTTGTTTTTCAACATGACAATGGCCCAACACACCTCCAGGTTGTGTAAGGGCCATTTGACCAAGAAGGAGAGTGATGGAACGCTGCATCAGATGACCTGGCCTCCACAATCACCCGACCTCAACCCAATTGAGATGGTTTGGGATGAGTTGGACTAGAGAGTGAAGGAAAAGCCGCCAACAAGTGCTCAGTATATGTGGGAACTCCTTCAAGACTGTTGGAAAAGCATTCCTCATGAAGCTGGTTGAGAGAATGCCAAGAGTGTGCAAAGCTGTCATCAAAGCAAACGGTGGCTACTTTGAAGAATCTAAAATATATTTTGACTTGTTTAACACCCATATTTAACAAAGAAATTGGCACTAAACTACTTCCATATACACTGAGTGTACAAAACATTATGCACATACTTATTTAACCTGTTTCCTCCCCTTCATCTACACTGATTGAAGTGGATTTAAGTGACATCAATAAGGGATCGTCCATGACAGACTGACCAGGTGAAGCCAGGTGAAAGCTATGATCCCTTATTGATGTCACTTATTAAATCCACTTCAATCAGTGTAGATGAAGGGGAGGAAACAGGTTAAAATAAGTATTTTGAAGCCCTGAGACAATTGAGAAATGGATTGTGTATGTGTGCCATTCAGAGGGTGAATAGGCAAGACAAAATATTTAAGTGCCTTTGAACAGGGTATGGCAGTAGGTGCCAGGCGCACCGGTTTGTGTCAAGAACTGCAACGCTGCTGGGTTTTTCACGCTGAACAGACTCCCGTGTGTATCAAGAATGGTCCACCACCCAAAAGACATCCAGCAAACTTGACACTGTAGGAAGCACTGGAGTCAACATGGGCCAGCATCCCAGCGGAACACTTGACACCTGGTAGAGTCCATGCTCCGACAAATTGAGGCTGTTCTGAGGGCAAAGGGGGGGTGCAACTCAATATGTTCTGTACACTCAGTTTATACTTCCATGAATATTTATCTGGTACCGGGCTACCTTCAGATTAGTCTTGTGGACGTCCAAGAACAAAGCAAAACGAAATGGACATGTTTATGAGAGTCTCACCGTTCCATAGAGGGGTCATATTTGTGTGTAGCCCAAACTGTTCAGATGCTACAGACAGACGTTAGCAGATTGGCGGTACCGACTTCAGACGAGTCCCGTGACGCTTGTGGGGTCGTAGAGCAAAACGGAGAACACCATCATATTCGGGAGAGTCTCATCTGTCCATAGAGTGGTCATATTAGTTCAACCAAACCGTTCGGACGCTACAGAAGTATTCGTGAGAAGACCGATTTTCGGGATGTCTCATGGTCTGACAAACACCGCTGTAACTCGGCCACCCTTGGCGGATGCAGTGGATTGCAACGCATCCCATGCAAAATACAGATATCTCTATCTTACAAAAGAAGGATTTTAACAGGGATGTTTTTATTATGCTAATTAGATTTCCGCAGCGCGGGAACATTGACTCTAAGGGTTTAAGCCATTTTGATCATATGTGTAGACCTGGTATCAAATAATGGATGTCTAATGGCTATGTCTGGATGTAATTTGACTGAGGCGAAAAGGTCACGAGGTGTGGTTGATGATTCTGACCTCTTGGTGTTGTGGATGGTGGTGCCGCCCAGTACGATCCGAACCCCAGGCACGGTGCGGTTCAGGTTATAGATCGCCAGTGCCTCCTCATAGGTGGCCCCTCCGATGACGAAGACTATGATATCCTGTGGCCTGAAGAGGAAATACATGGTTACCCCTGATAGGCTATCATCTGGTTGGGGTAATCCAATAATGGTGATGAACCGTAAGCCTATCCGTGCTCATACACACAGAATATGTGTTTTTACGTATCAGTAACAGTGTATGTTTGGCTATACAGGTAAAGGGTCTGAGGTTGTGTCTAAGTGTGTGTGTGTCAGTCTACCTGTCTCTAAGGGAGCTGGGTCCTAAGTAGGGGAACTGACTGTCCTTCAGCCGCCCCTTGATCAGCTGGTCCAAGGTCTCCTGCAATAACGGTGCATGCTGCGTGTACACATTCTCAACTCCCTGGAGACATGCACACACACAAAACAAAGGTGTTTTATTAGAAACTGGCCGAGAATGGCTACATGGACACACAACTCCAGCTAGTATCTGTCTAAATTGTGGAGAGAATGGTGTACCTTCAGCCCCTTGAAGAACTGTTTGGTGATGGCGACAGCATCTTGGGGGTTGACGAGGTCACTTCCTCTCACCCTCTTCCCTCCATACTCCACCATGGACGTTACCATCTGAGGTAAAAGATTAAACAGGATAAACAGGCATACGTTGATTCTTCTAACCTGGTTTTCACCTAGATTGGTGAGACAGATACATCAAACATACTGTATTGTACTTTGTTGAGTTGAACAAATATTTATTTATCTCACAGAGGCATTGACAAATCCCAAAATAATAACATCCTCCACATAATATAAGACAGATACAACAACAATATACAGTCCTCATATTGCCAAGGGTCAGGTAGTATACAGTCCTCATATTGCCAAGGGCCAGGGAGTATACAGTCCTCATATTGCCAAGGGCCAGGTAGTATACAGTCCTCATATTGCCAAGGGCTATGTAGTATACAGTCCTCATATTGCCAAGGGCCAGGTAGTATACAGTCCTCATATTGCCAAGGGCTATGTAGTATACAGTCCTCATATTGCCAAGGGCTATGTAGTATACAGTCCTCATATTGCCAAGGGCCAGGTAGTATACAGTCCTCATATTGCCAAAGGTCAGGTAGTATAGAGTCCTCATATTGCCAAGGGCTATGTAGTATACAGTCCTCATATTGCCAAGGGCTATGTAGTATACAGTCCTCATATTGCCAAGGGCCAGGTAGTATACAGTCCTCATATTGCCAAAGGCCAGGTAGTATAGAGTCCTCATATTGCCAAAGGCCAGGTAGTGGTACAGTATAGAATGTTCCCTTACCCTGCAATGCCTCTCTGACACGCCCTTCCTGTTGAGCTCCTCCATGAGGCCCGGCAGGATGCTGCTGCTGTGTCTCTCGTAGCGCAGTGCGTACAGCATCACCAGGCGCACCGCGTCCATCTCGCTCACCCGCGGGTTCTGCAGCAGCCGACGCACGTTCTGCAGAAAAACAGGGAGGATATTTTACATAGCCTTTAATACAGACTTAAATTCTTTATTTTTCTATGATACTTCACTATGATTTCTATGTGCAGTGTTTCATTGTATTCTGAAAGTCATTATTATTATTACAAGTGGCCAAGTCAATATACAATACAGCAGTAGGCTGTATTCTTCAACAAACAGGGAAAATTGTGTATTTTTTTATGCGAACTGTGTGTGTTATGGTATAATAAAGCATTGAGCTGTAAGCCCCCTCCAGAAATAAACATGTGATGTCACATGTTCATTGTTGACAGTGATAGGACCCTTACATATTGGGCAGTTCGGTCTGGTGCCTGCTCTTTGTCTACCTGATGTCAATGTCTATTTCAGGCCTGCATCTGGTCAGTGTCTAGCCTCTGCCTGGTTCATATTTGACTTGTGTTCCATCTACATAGAGTATCTAGTAGTGTGATTCTAGTCAGTCTCTGGCACCACGTCAGTGTAGAGCAGGGTTGTAGTGTTGATTCATTTCAACAGCCAATTCAGGAAATGACATTGGTAATAATAGAAATGTTTCCT
Organism: Salvelinus alpinus; assembly: GCF_045679555.1. Lineage (NCBI taxonomy): Eukaryota > Metazoa > Chordata > Actinopteri > Salmoniformes > Salmonidae > Salvelinus > Salvelinus alpinus. The sequence goes on from NC_092114.1 coordinate 37,205,731, forward strand.
ACCGGTAAATTGAAAAATAAAACACAGTGCATTCGGAATGTATTCAAACCCCTTGACTTTTTCCATATTTTGTTACGTTACAGCCTTCTTCTAAAATTGATTAAATTATTGTTTTTCCTCATCAATCTACACACAATACACCATAATGACAATGCAAAAACAGATTTTTAAAATGTTAGCAAACGTATTCAAAATGAAAAACAGAAATACCTTATTTACATAGGTATTCAGACCCTTTGCTAAGAGACTCGAAATTGAGCTCAGGTGCATCTTGTTTCCATTGATCATCCTTGAGATGTTTCTACAACTTGATCAGAGTCCACCTGTGGTACATTCAATTGATTGGACATGATTTGGAAAGGTACACACCTGTCTATATAAGGTCCCGCAGTTGACAGTGCATGTCAGAGCAAAAACCAAGCCATGAGGTCGAAGGAATTGTCCGTAGAGCTCCGAGACAGGATTGTGTCGAGGCACAGATCTGGGGAAGGGTACCAAAACATTTCTGCAGCATTGAAGGTCCCCAAGAACACAGTGGCCTCCATCATTCTTAAATGGAAGAAGTTTGGAACCACAAAGACTCTTCATTGAGCTGGCCGCCCAGCCAAACGGAACAATCGGAGAAGAAGGGCCTTGGTCAGGGAGGTGATCAGGAACCCGATGGTCACTCTGACAGAGCTCACATGACAGCCCGCTTGGAGTTTGCCAAAAGGCACCTAAAGACTCTCAGACCATGAGAAACAAGATTCTCTGGTCTAATGAAACCAAGATTTAACTCTTTGGCCGGAATGCCAAGCATCACGTCTGGAGGAAACCAGGCACAGGTTGGGGCAAAGGTTCACCTTACAAAAGGACAACAGCCAAGACAACGCAGGAGTGGCTTTGGGACAAGTCTCTGAATGTCCTTGAGTGGCCCAGCCAGAGCCCGGACTTGAACCCGATCAAATATCTCTGGAGACCTGAAAATAGCTGTGCAGCAACGCTCCCCAATCCAACCTGACAGCGCTTGAGAGGATCTGCAGAGAAGAATGGGAGAAACTCCCCAAATACAGGTGTGCAAAGCTTGTAGCATCATACCCAAGAAGACTGTAATCACTGCCAAAGGTGCTTCAAAGTACCGAGTAAAGGGTCTGAATACATATGGAAATGTCATATCAGTGTTTTATTTCTAATACATTTCTAATTTGTCAATGAGGCCCTTTATCCACTTCCCCAGAGTCAGATGAACTTGTGGATACCATTTTTGTCTCTGTGTCCATTATGAAGGAAGTTAGAGGTAGTTTCTCGAGCCAATGCTAACTAGCGTTAGCGCAATGACTGGAAGTCTATGGGTATCTGCTAGCATGCTGCTAGTTAGCATTGGTTATCAAACATAACTAACTTCCTTCACACTGGACACAGAGAAATAACTCTGGGGAAGTAAATGAAGGACCTCATTGCCAAAATCCCAAAGTATCCCTTTAACTTCAGAGCAGAGTCTTACCTGTGATGCGCTTGAGTGGTCATTCTGGCAGGCCAGCTCCTGCTCCAGCTCTGACACCTCCATCAGGTGCCTCTCGCTCACCAGGCGGGACAGCTCGCCCACCACAGTCACGTGCTTCGACACTGTGCCCGACATCTTTTTGAACTGGGGGTAGTTGTCTACAAACGCCTGCAGAGAAAAACAGAGAGAATGATTAGAAAGAAGAAAGAAAACAGAACGATTTCTTAAACTTGCAGCAATTATTTATAGTTTGTATCATTATTGGAATTAAGAAATAATTTATCTAATTCCGAGTGGTTATTAACCAATGAGACTGAGACGTATTTGTGGTTCTAAATGAGCAACTACTACAGGACATGCTGGGAAATTGAGTTCTTGTGGGACTACAGTTCCCAGGTCTCACCTTCATATCAGAGATGGACTCCAGCTTCTGTTGCTCCTTGGGCTTCTTCTTCTGAAAGTCCTCCATCAGGTTCTTGATGTTTGTGCCAATCTCTCCAAAGTTCAGGTACAGATTCTGAATAAGAGAATGTGAGAGTGAATTGGAAGTTGTCAGCCAACATCTGGCCCTGTCGGAATTCTTTAACCTTCCCCATTGACCGGCTGCTACACATTCCGGCATTTTTTCCTTCAGAGTCTTCTTAAAGAGGGCTGCTGGCCAGCGTTCCTAACCTTTAGGCCAGGGATCATCAGCTAGATTAAGCCACAGGCTGATTATTTCTTGAGCGGATGGTCAGGGGGCCGGAACATAATTACAAAAAAATTGTAGACTGCAAATTGACCAGCAAGAAGCCCAAATAGATATAACATTTGACGGAAACATAATCATTTCAAACCTTGCTTATATGTGATCATATACAAATGTCTATCTATTATGCATGGAAATAGTTTGGAACAGATTAAAAAAATTAAAATCACTTGGTGCTATAATACTGGTGTTTTTACAATCATTTATGTCCAACATTAAGAAAATAACATTTGTATAACCCTGCTCTGGGCTACCGGCCAGCCGGCCCAATGGGACCATTTCAAAGCCAAATGGCACATTTGTGCAGAATTGGAACCAGGCCTAGAGACTCACATTGGCATAGAACTCATCGTTCTCTGCAGACAGCACCACCTCCTTCAGGTCCTTGCTGATCCCTGGGACTCTGGACAGGTCAATGCGGTTGTTGTTGAGGCCAAGCAGCTCGTGCACCATGGCCTGGTACGTCCACTAGATGGAGCAGGGAAACAAACAATGAAACCTACAATGAAATAAAGTTAATGTCATCTCTAAATTCCTTCAGCGATGAAGAGTATATGTAGTTTTCACCATTTGATTAGCTTGTCTAATGTGAGCTAAAGATTGGTGCATTAGCTGTGACACTAAGGGCCTTGAGTACATGACCTAGTTTACAGTGCAGTTTGCAGGCTTGGTAAATATAAGTACAAGACTCTGCTGCCCCCAAGTGATCAGAGGCTGCAGTACACATCAGAATGATGTGAATATACTGTCTGTATGTAGTATGACTATAATGACCTGATCATTGCCTATCTTTTTGTAATAATGTAGCCTGGGTTCCCGACTGATAAAATGCTCAGTCTGGTCCCGGGCTAGAAAACATGTATACCAAACATATTATCTAAGTAGATTATCTTACAAATTATTTTCTATTAGTTCCCATTCAGATAACACTTAGTTTCACTTAGTTTTGGAGCATTTACTTCTGTTGTGCATACTGAATACAACCCTGACTCTTAGTTCTGACCTGGTTGAGTAGTGGGGTGATGGCGTCATCGCTGCGGTCCAAGATGAGCAGGAGAGGAGGCACCTCTGTCTTCCTGAAGTCAAACAGCTCATACTCCTTGGTGATGATTTGCTGGGGGAGGAGATGGGTAGTGTGATTGCGTGTGTGTATGCGCGTGTGATAGGTGTGCATGTGATATTAGTCACCTTCACGCTCTCTCCCAGTCGCTTGGCCATGTCTGAGGACAGCTGGTAGCGGATCATGGGACATTTCTTCAGGGCCAGCAGCACCGAGGTCAGACCCTGGGTGGTACGTGGCAGGAGAGTTGGCTCCCAGCTACGACCCTGCAATACACACACCACACACACACACACACAGTATGAGATATGAATGCACTCTGTAAATAGATCAGAAATACAGAGGGAATATGACATACGCAGAGACAAATAGAAAACGTTCATCTAAAATCAATGCAGATGAATAATGGGTCACTTTATAAATTGTCACATATCCAAAGCGTTATGGCCTATTTGCATGTCTTACCCTTGCCACACCACTGAGGTTGAGGGAGAAAAGGTGTGGGTTCACAGCAATGAAGTCTCCATAGAACTCCTGCAGTCATATGAGAGAACTTGAGTTATTCGTTTCCAGTTTAAAATGTCAAAAGATATCACATACTCATTTCTACTATTACAAGACTACATGTAGCGTAAAGGGGTTCTAACTAGAAGTAGAAATGATACAACATTTAGATTTAGGACAAGTAGGAAAAACCTATGGACCATCATTCTACCAAAAAAAACAATACAAATAAAAGTCCAGAAAATTTAAAAAGAAAAGAAAAGTTGGGTAACTAACGTATGGTTCCTATCCTAAAGTACTGCCCTTAGTGTTAACTTACCTGCACTTCTGCGACCACCTCCTGTTCATCCGCCTCGGCCAGGGCTTTTATCTCACTCTTACTGATGACGTTGCTGAAGTCTAGAAAGGATTATGAGGAGGATGTCACCCATACAGAAAAATATATTGATATATTTCAATAAAATCTGAATATATTTCAATATATTGGGGAAATATATTGATCAAATATATAAATAAATAAAATATATGTACATATATTTGTAAGATATATGTGAAAAAATACACATTCACACCTCACAACCTTCTCTACCTCAATGATGATGTTGAATCTCTATTGACCTCTGGTACCTTAGCATTAGGTTCCCAAAATGCCGTTTTGCATGCAATAGTTGGATCATTGAGTTGTAGTTGAAATTAAATTCTGCAGCTTTTGAGGTATAGCCTACCTGCCACTTATGAAACATAGTAAAAAAGAAATTAGGTGTTTCGAAAAACAACACTTGAATGTAGAATATATGTAAATATATTTTCCCGAGCTATCAATCACAATTTGAAATGTTCCATTATTTTTGTCAAAATTGCTCCGGCTCAGTAAATTTGGTTGGGGATCATTTATGGACAGCTTCATGTTATGGGTATGCTTTTCACCGGCAGGGACTGGGGAGTTTGTAAGGATCAAAATAAGTAATAAAAGGAACAAAGCCCAGGTACAAAGTTAGAGGAAACCCCACCTCAGTCTTCTGAAAACCTAACCCTGGGATAGGGTTTTATTTTTATGCAGGACAATTATACAAATGTTAACGCCAAAGACCAGAATGGCTTTCTAAGAAGTGTTGACTGTTCCTGAGTGGTCTAGTCTCTGTCCTGACTTAATTCTGCTTAAAGAATCTGAGACAAGGTTTAAATATTGCTGTCTGTAAATATAATATATACGGTCAAGCATGGTGGTGGCAGCATCATACTATGGGGATGGTTTTCAGCGGCAGGGACTAGGAGACTAGTCAGGATCAAGGCAAAAATGAACTGAGCAAAGTACAGAGAGATCCTTAAAGAAAACCTGCTCCAGAGCTCTCAGGACCTCAGACTGGGGCGAAGTTTCACCTTCCAACAGGACAAGAACCCTAAGCACACAGCCAAGACAACGCAGGAGTGGCTTCATGACAAGTCTCTGAATGTCCTTGAGTGACCCAGCCAGAGACCGGACTTGAACCCAACCGAACATCTCTGGAGAGACCTGAAAATAGCTTTGCAGCAACGATCTCCATCCAACCTGACAGAGCTTGAGAGGATCTGCAGAGAAGGATGGGATAAAGCCCCCCAAATACAGGTGTGCCGAGCTTGTAGCGTCATACCCAAGAAGATTCAAGGCTGTAATTGCTGCCAAAGGAGCTTCAACAAAGTACTGCGTAAAGGGTCTGAATACTTATGTAAATGTAATATTTATTTTTTATTTTATTTTTACAAATTTGCAAAAATGTATAAAACCTGTATTTGCTTTGTCATTATGGTGTATTGTTTGTAGATTGATGAGGGGGGAAAATAAGGCTGTAACTTAACAAAATGTGGAAAAGGTCAAGGGGTCTGAATACTTTCCAAAGGCACTGTACATGTTGTTAAAACACGTGTCAATATATAATTGTTCTGTATGGGCAATTACCGTCAACATGAAATTACTGAGTTGTCATAATTCACGGTTGATACATGGGCAATCAATTTTGAGTCTAGTTCTAAACCATATAAATGATCCAGAGACATAAGATCTTAGTCCTTGTTATCTGTCTTTGATCTATCTAAAAACATTCACAAGAATCAGAACATTGAACCATATGATTTGAACAACAGTGCAGAAATCCTTACAGATGAAGTAGACACTGTACTTGGGTCGCCGGAGCTCCTGTATCAGATTTTCCACATTCTCCTGTAATGAGGGCAGAGAGAAAGTCAGGGGTGTCATACAAATCCAAAATTGAGCATGACTAAAGTCCTTTGCCTTCAAATAGTGCATAGTGTATGGATGCAATGCAATATGCAGTGTACATTCGGTATAGGTACAATGAAGCAGTTGAAATATGCATTCATACAGTTGTGGATGGACACAATCCAGTAGATACAGAATGTGTAGGCTAAAGTCTTAAAGGCCCAGTGCAGTCAAAAACATGATTTTTCCTGTGTTAGATATATATTTCCACACTATGAGGTTGGAATAATACTGTGAAATTGTGAAAAAGATTATCCCTTTTAGTGTAAGAGCTGTTTGAAAAGACCGCCTGAGTCGGTTTTGCTGGGATGGAGTTTTGGCCTTCCATGGTGACGTCATCACACAGTAAATTAGTTAATAGACCAATAAGAAAGTTCCTAACCTCTCTGCCAATAACAGTTCATTTTCAGTTTTCCCCTCCCCACTCAGACCACTTTGAGACAGTCCTAGCTAAATTCATGCTTGAGAAATTGCTAAGAAGCTATTTGTTTATTTTTTATCATTTTAATTGATAACAATCATAGAAAGTTACTTAGTTGTTACCCAGATATGATTTGATATGGAGATAAAAACAGATGAATTGGACCTTTAATGCAGAGCAAAGGCTGGCTACAATGTGTATACAGTGACTGGGGCACCTTGGTTGGCCTGAGGAAGCAGATGGCTTTGAGGTGCTTCATGTTGTCTCGATTCTGTGAGTCGATTCTTTCGAACAGGTAGACCTCCTTCTGTAGGATCTCAGATTGAGTGTAGACCACACTGACGATGCTGGTCTGATGAGAAAACACAAACAAATAGGCATGTGATGCAGTACATTCCTTTTTACCTGAGCCAGAGATTTTGCTGAGAGATTAATGAGATTCATTATTTTCCTTCCATGACTGGTTGTGACAGCTGAAAGGTTACAGTCCTGAATATGGTCTTGAGTCCAAATGATGCAGGCCTATCCACATTTGTGTATCCACTTTTCTGATGTTTTTCCTATGCAACTTCCAATGGGAGTAGCTGCTGACAGTATGACATTATCAAACATCCTTGGTTCTCCTTTCTATATTATTAACATTTCTCAGGAATTGTTGAATAATTCAAGGTTCTGTCCCTTCAACGTGTCTGTCTCTGATAGACAATGGATGTCAACAAAAGTAACCTGATACATTGTAACCACTGTAACGTTACATCGTTAGAACTACTACATTCTAGCTACAATTACTTACAGTCTCTTTATCCATGAGCAGAACCTTCATCCCTGGTCCGCTGTTTTCTATCATTTTGGAGATATACTGCTTGACAGCAAGTGTCACATTCATTTTGACAATGTTCTAAAATGCAAATGATGGCAGCTTGAAAAATACACAAAGACCGAATTATATTCGGTAAAGGTATCTTAAACCAGGTAACGCTTCGATTCGTTTGGTCAAATTAAACTATTGTTGACAAATGTTCAGCTCAGCTGAGGTTGGTTACAGCTGTCTGCTTCGAAATGAACCTCGAGATACATTTCCGGATGAAGAATTGGTTAACTGATTCAGGACCAGTTTGTAGAGCAAACGCACAGGCAAAAGCATTAACTGAGCATGCATTTCACTGATCCGAAGTCAGCATGTGTTTGTTATATCCCACAATGCACCACTAATTGTTTAACGACGAGGACGCCTTTTTGGTAAGGGCAAACCATTCAAATGAAAGAGATTTTGTTATTATTAAACAACTTCTGAAAACATTGCTAAATATTGAGATGTACAAATAGCACATCATTTATTACAGTCTTTAAAGTAAGTAACCATTTTTAAAGGTAGTTTAACTAAACAAAATAACTGTGGTGTAAAAATTGAAAACATGAAAAATACTGAATTTTATTACATTCGTCAGTCTATTCAACAGCATGAAGACCATTGTAACAATAATAAACTGCAATGCAATTCAATACAGTAAAAAAATGTGACCAAAACATACTGTATTATAATAAAACATGATACAAGCATTGATACATTTGTATTTTCCCACAATATAAACTCAGCAAAAAAAGAAAGTCCCTTTTTCAGGACCCTGTCTTTCAAAGATAATTTGTAAAAATCCAAATAACTTCACAGATCTTCATTGTAAAGGGTTTAAACACTGTTTCCCATGCTTGTTTAATGAACCATAAACAATTGATGAACATACACCTGTGGAACAGTCGTTAAGACACTAACAGCTTACAGAAGGTAGGAAATTAAGGTCACAGTTATGAAAACTTAGGACACTAAAGAGGCCTTTCTACTGACTCTGAAAAACACCAAAAGAAAGATGCCCAGGGTCCCTGCTCATCTGCGTGAACGTGCCTTAGACATGCTGCAAGGAGGCATGAGGACTGCAGATGTGGCCAGGGCAATAAATTGCTATGTCCATACTGTGAGACCCCTAAGACCGCACTACAGGGAGACAGGACGGACAGCTGATCGTCCTCGCAGTGGCGGACCACGTGTAACAACAGCTGCACAGATCGGTACATCCAAACATCACACCTGCAGGACAGGTAAAGGATGGCAGCAACAACTGCCCAAGTTACACCAGGAACGCACAATCCCTCTAACAGTGCTCAGACTGTCCGCAATAGACAGGACAGGATTGGCAAAAAGTGCTCTTCACTGACAAGTCTCGGTTTTGTCTCACCAGGGGTGATGGTCGGATTCACATTTTTTGTTGAAGGAATGTGCGTTATACCGAGGCCTGTACTCTGGAGCGGGATCAATTTGGAGGTGGAGGGTCCGTCATGGTCTGGGGCGGTGTCACAGCATCATCGGACTGAGCTTGTTGTCATGGCAGGCAATCTCAACGCTGTGCGTTACAGGGAAGACATCATCCTCCCTATGTGGTACCCTTCCTGCAGGCTCTTCCTGACATGACCATCCAGCATGACAATGCCACCAGCCATACTGCTTGTTCTGTGCGTGATTTCCTGCAAGACAGGAATGTCAGTGTTCTGCCATGGCCAGCGAAGAGCCCGGATCTCAAACACGTCTGGGACCTGTTAGATCGGAGGGTGAGGGGTAGGGCCATTCCCCCCAGAAATGAAATGTCCGGGAAATTGCAGGTGCCTTGGTGGAAGAATGAGGTAACATCTCACAGCAAGAACTGGCAAATCTGGTGCAGTCCATGAGGAGGAGATGCACTGCAGTACTTAATGCAGCTGGTGGCCACACCAGATAATGACTGTTACTTTTGATTTTGACTGCCCCTTTGTTCAGGGACACATTATTCAATTTCTGTTAGTCACATGTCTGTGGAACTTGTTCAGTTTATGTCTCAGTTGTTGAATCTTGTTATGTTCATACAAATATTTACTCATGTTAAGTTTGCTGAAAATAAACGCAGTTGACAGTGAGAGGACGTTTCTTTTTTTGCTGAGTTTATAGTATAGAAAATGTGTATTTTCCCACAATGTATAATATAGAAAATGTGTATTTTCCCGCAATATATATATAGAATACAGGATATCTCACAATTACCCTTCTGAGATGAAAGTTAAGAGCAAACATGGGAAAAAATATGGCAGTATCCGGGGTGCTCTGGCAGGTGGGGTTGGGAGTGTCAACTTGTTGCAAGGCGAGTTGTTCAGTTGTTTTTAATGAGTCCAACAAGCCCGGCGCTAACACCCCATAGTCTCAGTGCTGCAAGATCATCTCTCCCCTCAGGAGCTGGCTCCTTTACCTGACAGTCACTGAGAAACAAGCACATGTTAACTTAAAGCTCACCTAAACGCCTAGTTATTTATATTGTCTACACTCAGAATAAACACCACATTGTACAAACATACTCTTGATGGGATACTTAACCATCACATACACACACAAAATACACTCCTACTGTAAATGTAAATCATCCAACTCCAATTAACACCCAAACACACAGACACAGAGAGACTGATTCAGGTTAATTCACTCTACATACAGGGATGCTAAACTCAAAGTGGTACCTGAAGTAGCAGCCACTCTTCTCCTCCAGCCCCTCATTGACGGCGCAGTAGATGGTGGTCTGGGCACCCTCCCTGGGGGTCTTCATCAGGAGCCAGGCGGGGGCTGACAGCATGGAACTCAGCGTGGGGTACTTTGACTGCGAGTGGCGCCACAGCTCTGTCCGGATAACCCCGGGGTGCAGGGAATACGACGTCACTCCAGTACCTGATGGGGTGAGTGTAGGGATAGGGCTCCTAACCTTAAAATGTGGACATTCAGAGACATCACGTGGCAGGGAGCACTGCACTGTACACCAGTTATAACCTGATTTTGAAACAACATTATTTGTTTGTATAATTTTTGTTGTGCATACTAAGACGGCTACTGATAGGGGGGGGGGGGGAGGGGGGGGCAGCGTTAATAGAATCCTGAAATACAGTAATTGCAAAGGTCATGATACTTGATGAGTACTCTTTGACAAAGGCCTCAACGGTATGGGCTTTAATCCACTAGTAAACATGAGTTGCCTTATCTTTAGCCATGCATTGCTAAACCATGATAGTATACAGTAAAATCCATAACTATGGTAAAATACAACTTGATTGTTAACCAATAAATGTAGACCTGTGTGTTGGAGCATCTATTTTCTGACCCCGCACAAAGTTATGGCCCATTGATAATGTATTTCTATGTAAAGAGCTGGGGTCCACAACCCCTCTTTTACGCTGCTGCTACTCTCTGTTTATCATATATGCATAGTCACTTTAACTATACATGCACTTAGGTTGGAGTTTACATACACTTAGGTTGGAGTCATTAAAACTCGTTTTTCAACCACTCCACAAATTTCTTGTTAACAAACTATAGTTTTGGCAAGTCGGTTAGGACATCTACTGTGTGCATGACACAAGTAATTTTTCCAACAATTGCTTACAGACAGATTATTTCACTTATAATTCATTGTATCACATTTCCAATGGGTCAGAAGTTTACATACACTAAGTTGACTGTGTCTTTAAACAGCTTGGAAAATTCCAGAAAATTATGTCATGGCTTTAGAAGCTTCTGATAGGCTAATTGATATCAATTGAGTCTATTGGAGGTGTACCTGTGGATGTATTTCAAGGCCTACCTTCAAACTCAGTGCCTCTTTGCTTGAAATCATGAGAAAATCAAAAGAAATCAGCCAAGACCTCAGAAAAAAGTATAGCAAGTATAAACACCATGGGACAACACAGCCGTCATACCGCTCAGGAAGGAGACGCGTTCTGTCTCCTAGAGATGAACGTACTTTGGTGCGAAAAGTGCAAATCAATCCCAGAACAACAGAAAAGGACCTTGTGAAGATGCTGGAGGAAACAGGTACAAAAGTATCTATATCCACAGTAAAACGAGTCCTATATCGACATAACCTGAAAGGCCGCTCAGCAAGGAAGAAGCCACTGCTCAAAAACCGCCATAAAAAAGCCAGACTACGGTTTGCAACTGAACATAGGGACAAAGATCGTACTTTTTGGAGAAATATCATCTGGTCTGATGAAACAAAAATATAACTATTTGGCCATAATGACCATCGTTATGTTTGGAGGAAAAAGGGGGAGGCTTGCAAGCCAAAGAACACCATCCCAACCGTGAAGCACGGGGGTGGCAGCATGATGTTGTGGGGGTGCTTTGCTGCAGGAGGGACTGGTGCACTTCACAAAATAGATGGCATCATGAGGCAGGAAAATTATGTGGCTATATTGAAGCAACATCTCAAGATATCAGTCAGGAAGTTAAAGCTTGGTCGCAAATGGGTCTTCCAAATGGACAATGACCCCAAGCATACTTCCAAAGTTGTGGAAAAATGGCTTAAGGACAACAAAGTCAAGGTATTGGAGTGGCCATCACAAAGCCCTGACCTCAATCCAATAGAAAATTTGTGGGCAGAACTGAAAAATCGGTGCGAGCAAGGAGGCCTACAAACCTGACTCAGTTACACCAGCTCGGTCAGGAGGAATGGGCCAAAATTCACCCAAATGATTGTGGGAAGCTTGTGGAAGGCTACCCGAAACATTTGACCCAAGTTAAACAATCTAAAGGTAATGCTACCAAATACTAATTGAGTGTATGTAAACTTCTGACCCACTGGGAATGTGATGAAAGAAATAAAAGCTGAATTAAATCATTCTCTCTACTATTATTCTGACATTTCTCATTCTTAAAATAAAGTGGTGATCCTAACTGACCTAAGACTGTCACGCCCTGACCATAGAGAACCATTGTTTCTCTATGGCATAGTAGGTCAGGGCGTGACTAGGGGGTGATTTAGTATATGTATGTCTATGTTTTATTCTAGTTTATTATTTCTATGTGGGTATTCTAGTTTTCATATTTCTAGGTTGGTGTGCTTGATATGGTTCCCAATTAGAGGCAGCTGGTTATCGTTGTCTCTAATTGGGGATCATATTTAAGTAGCATTTTTTCCACCTGTGTTTTATGGGATTGTTTTGAGTTAGTGCACGTAGCACCTCTGTAGTCACGGTTCGTTGTTAGTTTATTGTTTATTTGTTTTTGTCTTTGCTAAGTTTCACTTTTTTCATTAAATTATGTGGAACTCAACATCCGCTGCGCCTTGGTCCGATATTTATTCCAGCGAACGTGACAAAGACAGGGAATTTTTACTTGGGATTAAATGTCAGGAATTGTGAAAAACTGAGTTTAAATGTATTTGGCTAAAGTGTATGTAAACTTCCGACTTCAACTGTACATACTACCTCAATTAGCCCGACTAACCTGTGCCCCCGCACATTGGCTACCCGGACTATCTGCATTGTGTCCCGCCACCCAACACCCGTCAACCCCTCTTTTACGCTACTGCTAATCTCTCTGTTTATCATATATGCATAGTCACTTTAACCATACCTACATGTACATACTACCTCAATTAGCCCGACTAACTGGTGCCTGTATATAGCCTCGCTACTGTATATAGTCTCGCAACTGTTATTTTTCACTGTCTTTTTACTGTTGTTTTTATTTCTTTACTTATCTAGTGTTCACCTAATACCTATTTTTTACTTAGAAATTGTACTGTTGGTTAGTGCCTGTAAGTACGCATTTCACTGTAAGGTCTACACCTGTTGTATTTGGCGCACATGACAAATAAACTTTGATTTGATTACTGTACATTTAGCCATTGAACAGGATATGCAGTGGAAATGTAAAAATCCATTACTTAATTTCCTACACATAACTAGGTTAATTCATTTGAATTTGTCTAATTTCTAACTACATGTATATGAGTAGTAATAGAGCTGTAATAAGGCAACCCCTCACCTTTGGTCCTTCGTGCCAGCTCCCTAGAGAAGAGGAGGTTGGCCAGTTTACTCTGCTTATAGGCGATTACTGAGTTGTACCCCTTCTTATCAAAATTAAGGTCTTCAAAGTGGATTTTCCCTGAAAGAAGAGGAGGTAGAGCCAGATAAAAATATAACTCAATTGATTATATTTATTTTATGACAAAAATATCTGAACAGGATGGGCTTACCTCCTTGATGAGCGATGCTAGACACATTGATGATGCGGCTGGGGGTGGAGGCTTTCAGCATGTCCAGGAGCAGATTGGTCAATAGGAAGTGACCTAGGTGATTGACGGCAAATTGACTCTCAAAACCTTCCACTGTGAGGCTTTTGGGACACAGCATTATACCTTTGAGGAGTAGAGGGAGAGTATTTAAAGGATGGTTCAAAAAGCTCAAGCCCACAACTTTGACAACGAAAAACATGCTCTATTTCAAAGCATATCCAGAGTAAGAAGGATCTTCAATGACAACACCAACACAATTCAGGCTCTCAAAGTATGTTGGGTAAAATCATTTTATTTTTAATAATTTTTTTTAACTAGGCAAGTCAGTTAAGAACAAATCCTTATTTTCAATGACGGCCTAGGAACAGTGGGTTAACTGCCTTGTTCAAGGGCAGAACGACAGATTTGTACCTTGTCAACTCGGGGATTCAGTCTTTCAACCTTTCGGTTACTAGTCCAACGCTCTAACCACTAGGCAACCTGTCGCCCCAGTCTGTGGCATCAGTCTCACCTGCGTTGTTGATAAGTATGTCCAGACGGGTCTCTGTGGCAATGAATTCCCGAGCAAACTGACGTACTGAACCGAGGGAGGCCAGGTCTAGTTGTTGCACCACCACGTTAGTATTTCCTGTGGAACTGCGGATCTCTGCTGCAGCTGCTTCTCCCCTGGTGAGGTCTCGGCAAGCCATGATCACCCGAGCTCCTGAGAACACGCAGTACCGTCAGTCTGAGAACACCCTCATCACATTACCCTCCAATAGAATATATAGGATCAGCCCTATCATCAGCTGAACAACATCCACAATCTATCACACCCCGCCACTAAGCCTCCTACACTCAGGCCTTCCATTGAAAAGCCACCACAGTTGCCCTTAAATCCAAATTTTCCTCAGATTGCATTGGGACTTGTTTGTGTCCAAAAGGGACACCATGAAAGGTAAGGTAAATCACAACACAGTTAGAGTACAGTCCAATAGAGAAGTGCCATAGGCCTTCTGTACCTCTCATGGCCATATCCCAGGCCGTCTCCTTGCCGATGCCAGTGTTGGCACCAGTGATCACCACAGTCCTTCCATGTAGTTTGGCACGGCTGCGGCATATCCCACCGGCGATCCACTTTCGCAGTAAAACATAGCCTGGTTTGGAGACAAACGGCACTGAGCCAAAATATCACTCTTACTTCTTCTTATGTTGACCTATGAACTTTCCACTAGAGGCACCCTACCTGTTGATTGTGTAAGTACTGACAGGTTGGCCACCTCTCTCATGGGAATAGAAAGCATGTTCATTGGTCACATTGGCCCACAATAGTTTTGCTACTCATCGCTTTTAATCCTGGGACTCTATGTGAAACATGTGGAAGAGTAAACATCCTTATTTTGGAGCACCAATGTGATCAATCCATGGACAGGGAAAGATAGAGCAACTGAGGGCAAACCCTTTATTACTGGCATTGTGTAAAAACAAAGTCTATGGTCGGTACAGGGACAGTGAACAGTTACAGTCCAATAGAGAAGTGCTGTTAAGACAACAGTTCAAAGGACACTGGACTGGTTCCATATGGGAGGAATTTCACAAGCCCTAATCTACCACAATTAAAATCTCTCAACCAAACAAGATTTAATCCTGGCTTAACATTTTTCAAGTCTGCGTAAAAATCCCTTTGTTGTGGAAATAGGAATTGTTAACATAGCATATACTGTATGTGCAATTGTAAAGCCTTTACACACATAACAGTATATGTCGGGATCTTGGAGCTACAGGGAGTGAACACGTTACAAATCACAAACCTTAAATAGACACTACAATCAAGCATTACCACATACCACGGTCAGTCATGCTTCAGTGATTCTGTGGATTTTCATGTAAGTCAAGAAAAATGTACAATCTGAAGACTTTTACATCCTGTATGTTACAACATGGCACAACACACTTCATGCAGGCAGTTTTGATATACAATACACTTTGTTGGTGGTTTAGTAGTGTTAACTTTTGTTGAAATTAGGCTACTATTCCCCTAGCATATATTCCCATGTAGAAATGTTAGAAAAATATTACCATTATAGAAAACTGTAAAAGTAATTGAAAGGAGATCTGAGACCCACAATACATCAAGATAACTTGCATAGCAGTAGAGCTGTGACTTACTGATGGTTGTCACTGTGGTCACAGCGCCGTACTTGACTAGCTGGTTTTTCTTCAACTCTTTCCACATCTTATCAGCGCTTGTTGCCAGAACAGTTTGACTACCCCAGACCAGACAACTTAGCCTAGTAAATCCTGAGCTTAGCGAGTCTGGCTATTCTTCCTGAACTGTGTTGCTTTGAATGTTGTTACAGCACGAGCAGTGATACAGATCGAGTGGCTATGAATAGGTCTAAGTATCTTACACAGGAGGTTTAGTCTTATAGCCAGATTAAACCAGAACTACTTCCTTAAACAGTCAATGGTGTACCACTAGTATGGCACACTAGTATAGTTCTCCTCCTTGAACATTCCTTAAAGTGGGATTGTGTGGTGTCTTTATACACTGACTATACCAAACATTAGGAACACATTTAACCTGTCTCCTCCCCTTCAACTACACTGATTGAAGTGGATTTAACAAGTGACATCAGTAAGGGATCATAGCTTTCACCTGGATTCACCTGGTCAGTCTATGTAATGAAAAGAGCAGGTGTTCTTAATGTTTTGTATACTCAGTGTATTTGTCAAGAGAACACCTTAAAGACAGATCTTGTCTAGCTCTGGTCCAGTGAGATTGTCCAAGCCCTGGTCCAGCTGCTCCCCCTCAATTTCGACATTGGTAGCAGTAGTGGCATAGTCCCTGTCTCTCAGGGGAACAGCGTGCTCTCCGTGTATTTGAGTGTACTAATACTTCAACTTTTGTTATAATGACACATGAAAGGACCTAGTGTATGGGTAGGGCCCACTGAGGTATGGGTAGGACCTAAAGTGCCACCTACTGGACTATTGTAGGGCTACCATTTAAAAATAGCAATAGTGAAGGCAAATAGGACAAAAAGCTATAGCTAGATTTTGCATTGGCTAATTATTCATAATGGAAGGAAGTTATTTTACTACAAAAAATCTGGTAATCATATTGTTGACATTGTCAAAGATTTTGATTGGGAGGCTACCAGTGGTTATATTAGCATGTAAATCTAGGTGGGGAAAACTCCAGCAAAGCCAATACACAACACAACAGAACACTAAATAATACATTAATTGGACTATAACAGTGACAAACTGTGCCCACAAACTTATGGGCCTACATAAAACTGTCCCAACAGCAGAGTCCCAAAACCTTACCACTGCTACACCTGGCTATCAGCGGAGCCTTGTCTGGCAGCGAAACAGTTCATTCAGCCTAATTTACTGCCTTTAAAAAAACATAGCTGATATGGCTAACTTGTGTAAACAAATGTGGTTTCTACTGACAATTGAGATGTACAAACTATGGCATAAGGGGATGACGAGCGGATAAGAGGCAATTCGTAATTTCGATTAAGACATTAATGAGCAAGCTAGGATGGACATAATCAATATAACTATTTGTTCAGCACTTTTGAAATGTACCGCGACAGAATTCAGAGCATAGGCCGTTCTTACAGTATTCTCCCTGTACACCAAGTCAGAACCGTAGGATAAATAAAATGGGGAATATCAAATCAAATTAATTTATATAGCCCTTCTTACATCAGCTGATACCTCAAAGTGAAACCCAGCCTAAAACCCCAAACAGCAAGCAATGCAGGTGTAGAAGCACACAATGAAAGCTCTTACAATATTCGATGATGACATTTCTTTAAAACAGGCTATGGGCTACATGAAGAGAAAAGGAACCAAATGTTTAGGTTTAGGCACATGGGCTACTAACAGCTTACTACATTTACATTTACATTTAAGTCATTTAGCAGACGCTCTTATCCAGAGCGACTTACAAATTGGAAAGTTCATACATATTCATCCATATTCATCCTGGTCCCCCCGTGGGGAATGAACCCACAACCCTGGCGTTGCAAGCGCCATGCTCTACCAACTGAGCCACACGGGACCACCCAACTGAGCCACACGGGACCACAACATACACTTAGTATTGCTTTCTTAGCTACAGTATACATATGTCCCTGGCATATCACATAATTTATGCAGCAGCATACAAGACATTTTTGGACTCATCTTGTTGTGCTGTGCTCACTTGAAACATGAAGGTGGCAAGGCGGTCCTTTGTGGGCACATTTTTTCATCAAAGTCTGGCATTCTCTGGATTTATGGTGCTTTCAAGAGAACTGGGGAAAAAACAAGGTTGAATTATCTTCAGGTCAGAGCTCTAGAAAGAGGCCAGAGTTCCCGACTTGAAAATCCGAGTTGGATTACCGTTCAAAATGTATTTTCCCAGTCGGAGCTCGTTTCTTTCTGAGTTCCCAGTTGTCTTGAACTCACTGAAGTCTGAGATTTCCCAGTTCCAAGTTGTTTTGAAAGCGGCAGAAATCATGCTGGATTGACAGCATGGCCAATGTTGAATGTTTATCCTTTTAAGCTTGGAAAAGAGACCCTTAAACACAGACTTGGACCACACATCCATTCCAATGAATAGCAGGCTAGTGGTTGCTTTGCAATGCTTGCAGTTAGCCACTTATTCCTTCCAAACCACTCATTGTTGAATTTGCGATTTCCAACTTGTTCTGTAATGTTTATGTCCAATGGCTGATGAACACCGATATGTTTTATCTATAATTTCTCTTCATATGACAAGGATTGAAAATGATTTGCCAGTAGATTGTCGACTTGATTCATGATGATGACCACTAGCTTGCTAGCTAAGATTTTGAAAGTATGATGTTGACATGATCAGTCCAATCAAAGCTACTGTAGATATAACGTGATTTGACATCCTTTTACCTGTGGCCAATGACCTTGAGCCTTCTTGGATGGGCACTTCTAATGTAACTCAAAAGCAGCATTCAACGGGCTTGAATTTTCGAGCTCTCCCCGTAGATTTTGCGGTGATGCAGTGTACCCATGAGTAACAAAACACTGAGCCAATCCCAGCGCAACTAGAGAACATTTTCCGCTGGCTGCCCCACCACTACAGAAAGTACTGAGCTAGGCTGAAACACCTGAATTTTGGAGCTGCCTTACTCCAGAAAGCAAAAAATAGATAATCTTTGTATGCAGCTTTATTAACTCAAAAGAGTATAATTTTTTTAAACATTGTTTGCAAACTGATATGTGACAAGTATTAATGCCAAAATAACACGCTAAACACCCCCCTGCCCTGAATGACGGGTCTCCACTACAGGCTACACTCATATCAATATTGAGTTAGTAACTAGTGAATTTGGAAAGAATCAAATGCAACATAGAAATGTTGTCATTTAGCTAGCTGAGCTAGACCCATCATATACCAGTGGGTACGCTCCTGTATGCGCCGGTTACGGCGAAATACTCTGCTTACCGGTACCTAGCTACTAGCTAGCTTTCGCTTTGCCTAGGCTGGTACATTTATATTTGTTTTAGCCTGTTGGCCATGTTCACTGGCAGAAATGTATTAGTTGGCTCAGCTAGCTAGCTAACGTTAGTTACCCAGCTAGTTTGATGCGTGAATTGTTACAGTAACGTTAGCTAGCTATCCGTTTTTTAAACCAGCTTTGTCAGTTTGTTAGCCACTGCTAATACCTCCAGTTGTCACTCGACCCTGGCCTCCTCCGGTAGCTGGACTGGTGCGCGAGGATACATACAGATTATTAGCTAGCTAAATTAGTTAACACCAGCTACCTAACGTTAGCTAGCTAGCAAGAGATTCCGATCGGAAACGAGAGGGGCAACGGTCGGATGATAGGATACTCCCACGCACGAGCTAGCTAATTTTTGTTTAATGATTTGGCCTAGGTCAAATCAAATGTTAATTGTTGCTTACGTTATAAACATTTTGCAGATGTTATCGCAGGCGTAGCGAAATGCTTATGTTTCTAGCTCCAACAGTGAAGTAATACCTAACAATATACACAAATTAAGAAAGAAATTCAGAAATATCAGCTAGCTATGTAGTTCGGTTGTGGGCCTTATATAGCGGGTTGACGTTTGAGAGTAACGTCGGTGTTACTTGCACATTATCGTGCAAATAACTTCACAGTTTACAGATACTTCTTCAAAACATGTAGAAATGGCAGATTGACAAAAGGAATGTTAGCATACTACTATTGCTTCTGGTAATCGCAGTTAGGTAAATAGAGCTACAGATAAAATTACTCTTTGAAAGCAAAAGTGGTGAGCCTTTTACATTGGATTATTATGACATTCACATGCATGGCTGCAACATTATAACAAAATGCCTGACAACTTGTACCATGGAGAAACGCATCGAAATTGAATATGCATGATGTGGAGATAGTCATACAACATCCACCAATGTATCAAAAATATATCTGCGCGTGTATTAGGAGTTGAACAAAGTACATTTTTGGAAGATGGAAACATTATAAAAGTCGTCTGCTTTTCATGACGGAGATGGTCACCCCGCTCTTGTTTTAAGATCGTAGCCAATCAGAGCGTCTACATCAAAACTGGAAGTGACGTAGAGATTTTCTTGCGCCTTCCTACGCGAGCCAAAAAGGGAAAAACGATAGCAGTCACTATTCTACAGATCTTTGTTGTCCACTTCACTTCTCCACGGTTTGTTGTACTTTTTATTTAACTTCGGCAAAATAGTGAACAAGGTAAGTAATTTGCATGCTTCGTGAATAGATGTAGATGTTGCCAGTTGTTGAACTCAGTTAGCTTGCTAGCTAGTTAGCAGTGTTGCTAGCTCAAGTCTTGATGTTTGCATGGAGTCGTTGCAGAGTCGGCTGCACGCGCACTATCCGAATGTCACTACTGATCCAGGACAAGTTAGTTTGTATTGCTAGTTGTAGGGAATGTGAAGATTAGAAGACTGGAAACTGATCTTAGACCAGTGTTCATGAGCAGCATTTTCTCTTCACACCTTTTTGGGCTACCAGACCAAATTTACATAGAAAAGTTTGTTATAGATCTGTCATTCGCTTTGAAAGCATGTCTAGCATGTCTATGTTTCCGTTAAGTTTCGTTTTTGCGTCTTTTACTTTCAGTTTTGTACACCAACTGAAAATAAAATATTGTTGGTTATGGAAAATATATTTCATAGCGGTTTAGCTGGTACAATGATTCTCTACACTATACTTGTTTTGTCACAAACTGAAATTAAGCAAACTATTAGAATTTTAGCAACCAGAAAATGGAAGAGTGATTTCTGTATAGTGCATCTTTAATGGGATTTATACACACAGTTCATGCACAAAATTTGGTAAAGACAATAAAAATAACATACATTTTCTCTTCCTCTGTAACTACAACCACACCAGCTTCCCCTTTAAAACTGGACAACACACATGCAGCGAATAAGATACACAAGGAGCACGAGCTGATGCTCCACTTTCTGACTTTGCATGATTGTCACACTGTCTTGTCCAGGTCATGTGCCAATATTCTAAAACATGATCATAGATATCATCGTAACATCCATATTATATCAACTAATCTACAGTTATGAGCATGGCGGACTCAGACGTCAACATGACAGACTCTGAGGTCAACGTCACGGACTCGGAGCTCCACATGGAGTGTGTGGAGGAGGATCTGACGCCGTGGCAACAGCAACCAGATGAGGAAATGGAAGAAACAAGCAAGGGACCCAGTAAAGGTGAGTGTGCTGTGTGCAGACTCGGTGTAACCTGCTTCCCTCGGTCATGTCATTCTGTATGTTTTGGGACTCAATTCTCAATAGCAACAGTTTCATCAGTATTATTGTCGTATTCTATCGTCGTCAGTTCATGGTTCTTTAAATTGCCTTCCCAGTACCTCCCGATGACACTTCGGTGATGCACCTCAGCCGCGGCAGTAACATCACAACCAAACCCATGCCTGCCCTTGGTGAGTGCTCTGGCATGATATTATATATTTTTTAGGAATATACAGGTAACTGGCAAATAAAGGAAAACTACATTGTCCTAATAGGGCGTTGGGCCAACACAAGCCAGAATGGCTTCAATGCACCGTGGCATAGATTATACAAGTGTCTGGAACTCTATTGGAGGGATGCAACACCATTCTTCCACAGGATATTACTTCATTTTGTGATAGTGGTGGAAAATACTGTCTTGGGCGCTGCTCCAGAAGCTCCCATATGTGTTCAATTGGGTTGAGATCTGGTGACTGAGACGGCCATAGCATATGGTTTACATTGTTTTCATGCTCATCTACCCATTCAGTGCCCTGTGTGTGGGTCCATTGTCATCCTATGGGGGCGTAGCCATGGTAGCCTAAATAATGGCCTGCCTTTTTATGCATGACCCTAAGCATGGTGGGATGTTCATTGCTTAATTAGCTCAGGAACCACACCTGTGTGGAAGCACCTGCCTTCAATGTATACTGAACAAAAATATAAATGCAACATGTAAAGTGGTGTTTCATGAGCTGAAATAAAAGTTCCCAGAAATGTTCCATGCGCACAAAGAGCTAATTTCTCTCAAATGAGCACATTTGTTTATATCCCTGTTGTTGAGAATTTCTCCTTTGCCAAGATAATCCATCCAGGGGTTGCATATCAAGAAGCTGATTAAACAGCATGATAAATGTACAGGTACACCTTGTGCTGGAGACAATAAAAGGCCATTCTAAAAAGTGCAGTTTTGTCACACAATACCATAGATGTCTCAAGTTTTGAGGGAGCATACAATTGGCATGCTGACTGCAGGAATGTTAATTTCTCTATCATAAGCCGCCTCCAACGTTGTTTTAAAGAATTTGGCAGTATGTCCAACTGGTCTCAAAACAGCAGACTACGTGGATTCACGCCAGCCAGGACATCCACATCCAGCTTCTTCACCTGTGGGATTGTCTGAGGGGGTGCTGATGAGTATTTATGTCTGTAATAAAGCCCTTTTGTGGGGAAAAACTCATTCTGATTGGCTGGTTCTGGCTCTCCAGTAGGTGGGCCTGGCCCCCCCATGGCTGCGCCCTTGCCCAGTCATGTGAAATCCATAGATTAGGGCCTAATTTATTTATTTTCAATTAACTAATTTCCTTATATAAACTATAACTCAGTAAAATCTTTGACATTTTGCATGTCGCGTTTATATTTTTTAACAGTATACTCCATATCCCTCATTTACTCAAGTGTTTCCATTATTTTGGCAGTTACACACATACTCTTGGCAACTGTTTTGACTTCATTTCTTTTTTGACTTACTGACCTGTAGCATAAAACATGTTTCAATGGACACATGCAACCAACCTGTTTAAGCCTCATATGGAGTATATTGACTTTTGCCCATCTCTGCAGCACCGTTACTACCCAAACCAGTGGTCCTGACTCAGGCTATGACTCAAGTGCTGCAGCCTCTTCAGACCTCCATGCCTCAGGTGCTGCAGATGCCGACCACTATGTTGCCTAGCACCAGCAGCACCACTGGGAAGAACATCATATTCACCACACAGGTACGCAGACATGATTCCTTATTCTTAATTTCAGAGAAGCATGTTTGTTCTACATCATATATTTCTATATGAACTAGTGATGGAGTGATTTTTCTTAGTAGATTGCTGATGAGCAGCAGCGCGTTTCAGGTTGACAACAGTGGACCATGCAGTGCTTCATGAACTTGTGTTTTTCTATAGGAAGATTGAGCCTCAGTGAGTACAGTTACATTGTCACGCTCGCTGTCTTCAAATCCCTGTCATAAATGAGCCAAGGCGCAGCGTGCATGTAATTCCACATCTTTAATTGAAGTGAAACCTTCACAAAAAAAACAGGTAAACAGAAAACAAATGTGACGCAACCGTGGCGCACACTCACAGAAAATAAGTAATTACCCACAAACACATGTGGGAAAAAGGCTGCCTAAGTATGATTCCCAATCAGAGACAACGATAGACAGCTGCCTCTGATTGGGAACCATACCCGGCCAACAAAGAAACAGACAAACTAGAATGCCCACCCAAATCACACCCTGACCTAACCAAATAGAGAAATAAAAAGGCTCTCTAAGGTCAGGGCGTGACATACATCCACACAATAATATGATTGTGGATAGTCAGGTTAATATAGTTCAATTTAAATGTTTACATGCTTTGTAAGAAGAACAATTTCCCTAATAATCCTGTTTACATGGACACATCTAAAATCAGGGTTCGGGATAGGACTTTGATAATTTCACATTTTTGCCCATTCATCCTCAATGGCACACATACACAATCCATTTCTCAATTGTCTCACAGCTAAAAAATCCTTCTTTAACTGTCTTCACCCCTTCATCTACACCAGGTATTCCCAAACTGGGGTAAGGGGGTATGCACAATGCTGTCGGGGTACGCCATATTAAAATGTTTCTTCACATTTTCAAAAAGTCCATTTGTATTTTCCAACAGGGCTATACATTTAGGTGATTTTATTTTATTTTTCTGGGGGGTGAGGCCTCATTTCACTGCCAAAAATAAAATTAAACCATCTAGTGTTCAGTGAAATAACACAATGTCAAATACAGGTAGCCTATTCAAATAATTAACATCCAATCACATTAACCGTTACTCTCTCACGGGAATTCCACTAATGGTCCGTATGTAGCCGTAGCCAAACGTAGCTGCTGCTCATGTTGGTATCTGTACTGATGGCGCAAAAGCCATGACAGGGAGACATAGTGGAGTGCTAACGCGCATGCAAGCAGTTGCTCCCAACGCCACTTGGGTACACTGCAGCATCCACCGAGAGGCTCTTGCTGCCAAGGGAATGCCTGACAGCTTGAAAGATGTTTTGGACACTACAGTGAAAATGGTTAACTTTGTTAAAGCAAGGCCCCTGAACTCTTGTGTATTTTCTCCACTCTGCAATGATATGGGCAGTGACCATGTAACACTTTTCCAACATACACTGGTTATCAAGGGGCAAAGTATTGACACTTTTTTTGAATTGAGAGACGAGCTTAGTTCTTTTCTGACCGTCATTTTCACTTGTCAGACCGCTTGCATGATGAGTCTCTCACACAACTGGCCTATCTGGGTGATGTTTTTTCTCGCCTGAATGATCTGAATCTAGGATTACAGGGACTCCGCAACTATATTCAATGTGCGGGACAAAACTGAGGCTATGATTAAGAAGTTGGAGCTCTTCTCTGTCTGCATTAACAAGGACAACACACAGGTCTTTCCATCATTGTATGATTTTTTTGTGTGCTAATGAACTCAAGTTTATGGACAATGTCAAATGTGATATAGTGAAGCACCTGAGTGAGTTGGATACGTAATTACGCAGGTACTTTCCTGAAACGGATGACACAAACAACTGGATTTGTTACCCCTTTCATGTCCTGCCTCCAGTCCACTTACCGATATCTGAACAAGAGAGCCTCATCGAAATTGCAACAAGCGGTTCTGGGAAAATTTAATCAGAAGCCACTGCCAGATTTCTGGATTGGGCTGCGCTCTGAGTATCCTGCCTTGGCAAATCGCACTGTTAAGAGACTGATGCCCTTTTCAGCCACGTACCTATGTGAGAGTGGATTCTTGGCCCTCACTAGCATGAAAACGAAATACAGGCACAGACTGTGTGTGAAATTATTGAAGACTTTTTCCAATACAACCCAACACTGCAGAGTTATGTGTATTCTTTCAAGCACACACTTGTCATTAACATGTGGTGAATTATTCATTCTTATGTTTAATAAATGTATCATACAGTGTGTGTGTGTGGCAGGCTTACAATGATGGCAAAAAACAACATTTGAGAGTGCGCTGACCCTGGTGCAGGAGGGAGTACGCAGCTGGAGGTTGAATGTTTGAAGGGGTACGGGACTATTAAAAAGTTTGGGAACCACTGATTGAAGTGAATTTCAATAAGGGATCACAGCTTTCACCTAGATACACCTGGTCAGTCTGTCATGTTCCTAATGTTTTGTACAGTCAGCGTATTTAAAAGATAAACATTTTGTTTTTCTGAACTAACTTCACTCGCGCTAAAGAAGGAAGCTCGTGCAAGCCTATGCGCAGATCAAATACAAATCTAGAATGCTGATGAAGGCGTTTACATGTCCTAATATTTCAAAAGATTGCTCAGAAAAACAGGTGTTTTAATCAGCTTATGCTTACTTTGATTATGACGTACGCCAATTTAAGATATGCAGAGTAGAGGTCGACCGATTTCAAGTTCTCATAACAATCGGTAATCTGCATTTTTGGATGCCGATTATGGCCGATTACATTGCACTCCACGAGGAGACTGCGTGGCAGGCTGACCACTTGTTACGAGAGTGCAGCAAGGAGCCAAGTTAAGTTGCTAGCTAGCATTAAACTGATTGTTTTTTACAAGATAAATCTTAACATAGTCACTAGTTAGACTAGTAATATCATCAACCATGTGTAGTTATCTAGCTTGTCCTGTGTTGCATATTATCATCGAATCACAGCCTACTTCATCAAACAGGTGATGATTCAACAAGCGCATTCGTGAAAAAAGCACTCGTTGCACCAGTGTACCTAACCATAAACATCAATGCCTTTCTTAAAATCAATACACAAGTATATATTTTTAAACCTGCATATTTAGTTAATATTGCCTGCTAACATGAATTTATTTTAACTAGGGAAATTCTGTCACTTCTCTTATGTTCTGTGCAAGCAGAGTCAGGGTATATGCAGCAGTTTGGGTCGCCTGGCTCGTTGCGAACTGTGTGAAGACCATTTCTTACTAACAAAGACCGTAATTAATTTGCCAAAATTTTACATAATTATGACATAACATTGAAGGTTGTGCAATGTAACAGCAATATTTGGACTTACGGATGCCCTGATTGTTCTCAATTAGATTACTGCTGAGCAGCGAACGTTTAGGTTGATGACAGTGGGCCAGGCTGAGCTTCACGGACTTGTTTTTCTATAGGAATAATGAGGTTAAGTCATTGCTAGGACCTTTGTCTTTCTGTGGTGCAGAACATTCAAGGGGGTACACAGACCATAAGTGCCGAACCGGTAGGATATATCCTGAATGGCCAGCCCATCACCGTGCTGCCTGGTGGTAAGTAGCTAACCATTAGACATGTCTGTTCTTGTTATCTTATCAATGTCCTGATAGATAACCCAAGTATTTCACTGCCCACCTGAAACCTAGAAGTAACCACCTTTTTAGTGGGATCCAGAGAAATGTCACAGGGAGTGTTTTGTGTTCTGTAATTGTGTCATGAAAACTTTGGGTCATAAAATAATGGATATTTTTTCCAGTGGGTTGTGTTTTGTCAAATGCAAATAGACAATAGCTATGTTTCCATTATTATTCCAGTGATTTTATATATATTTTTGCATAGAAATAGATGCAACAATTGTCTGCTACGGTGCATTTTCAATGAACTGTTTGTGACGATTAAAAACGTCTGGACTTAATAACGTCACACCTCGCAAAAACCTAGTGTCAAATAAAAATGTAAGTGGTTGCACATGAATAAATTGGCAACAGCCTGCATGCCCTCCCACCTATCCGTTTCATGTCTCAGGTAGGCCGCAAAAGCCAGCATGGATAGAATGCAAGAATTTACTAATATTTGCCATATACTAATAATTGTCATATGCCAACATATCCTCACGGTCCGCGTCATGGTGAGACTTGCACTCCTGTAGATCTGACATCATTTGATGGTGAAACCTGCATCCAGCCAAGAAGAAAAACAAAGCGTAGCAATTTCAGGCATTCTTGAAAGTCAGGACAATCCTTGTCCTGCAAACAGTCAGCATTTCAAATTAAATGTGGAGTAGAGCATTATAGATAACATCACGTACCCCGCATGCCATCAAAATGATATGGCAATAATAATTTATTCAGTTGGACAAAAGGAAAAATCCACCTCTGTCGCACAGATAAAAATGTTGTTGACCGTAAGAACATTTCTCCTATAGCTTCCGTCGCAATGTTATTATTTTTTTTGCTACATTGCTTTTGTCGAATAAACCTGCCTATTGTGAGCAGCTCACTACTGTTTTTCCTCCAGGCCAGGGAACCCAGCTGCAGCTAGCGCCCCAGCAGACCCCGTCTCAGCCCAGGGGCAGACCGTCCGCCAGCGGCTTCACCACAGTGCGGATCCCCGTCACCCTCACCATCCGCACCACCAACGGAGTCCAGACCATCAGCACTGTGGCCACCGGCGGGGTTACCCTCTCATCCTCCCCCGCGACCCTCCACACCACCGCTCCATCTGTCACAGGTAAGGAAGGCTCTAGTCCTTGTGGGCCATCAGTCTCTCCACAAGTTGAACACAGGGATTGTAAGTTAAATTACAGTCTTAGCAAACCAATTATTGTCAGTATGAATTTAAGTCTAATCTCAAAGGGTAAACTTTATTGTTAAAAAAAAGCCACCTTCTGTCATCTGCTATGGATCATTGTCTTGGACACTAATCCTGCTTTGTGTGTGTGTGTGTGTGGGGGGGGGGGGGGGGTGTTTCAGCCAGTTCTTCAGGTGCAGCAGGAAGCCATGCTGTGAGACCCCTGCCAATCTCACCCAGAACAAAACAGCATCCGACCCTGCAACCAGCTCCCAGCACTAACAGGTCCCCAGCTACCAGTGGTCCGAGCACGGCTCCCTCTCCTAGTGCACCCCTCAGAGGTTAGTAGTCTCCAGGACCACACAGCTTTCCTGTAACAGCTAACAGAAATAGGTTGGTGTACTGCGTACATCATTCAGTTATTACTACTGTGTAGCCTGTTGTCGTTTTACCACTCTAAACAAGAAATTGTCTATACTAATAGAATATCCTATTGAAGTCCAAGGTAATTTACTACTGACCAAGGCCCCTGTTGTGTACTGTGATTTGGCACATTAAATATTTTTTTTACACAGTGTACTGGTGTTTATTTTGCAGTGATTGCACCAGCCCCCGCCAAGACAAAGATGTGCAAGCGCTGTGGATCCGAGTACAAATTGGTCAACGCCCTCCGGGGTTTCATGTGTGTAAGTGTGCCTTAGGTAGACTTTGTACTCTCTTTGGGAAATGGATCTAACTTTTTAGTGAATGTTGATGTTCATATAGATATTATTAGCCCAGGCCCGACCGTGAAGGACTGTTGTTGAAAGCTCGTCCTGATGTGGCAAAATCCTCTGCTATTATGTCATCTTTTCTAAAAGTGTCTTGTGAAGTCTTAAACGCTGATAATGGTAATAGATAGAGATGTATGAATATTGATATTTACCCTACTGGTCCCTCTTCTAGCTCTGCAGCAAGCAGATCGCCCTGAGCCTGGATGCTATCAATGCCACGGCCAAGCTTTCCTCCAAACCTTCCAAATCTTCCAAGTCCTCCAAAGCCACCGCCTCCTCTCCCTCCTCTTTGTCCTTCTCCGAGACCTCCAAGGAGCCAATCACCACGCCGGTGCGACCGGTGTATGTTCCCGAGGGTGGCAGCTCCATCCGGGAGGCCGACCAGCAGGGCAAGCTCATCATGCTGGTGGAGGACTTCTACTACGGCGTGGACAAGGGACGCAACCTGAGTGGCGCACCAGTGGAGAAGCCGCCGGGCATCTTCAAGTGCATTCACTGCGAAAAGACCCTGAAGACTAACATCAAGTGAGTGGATGGAGTGTGGGGAAACAGGAATTCATGTTATGTTTTCAAATAAATGTCACGTTTTACTGAATTGACTGAAATCTTACCCTCTCACCCGCTTTGTCCTCCATCTTCCACTCCTCACTGTCTTCCAGGCTGATGAACCACATGCGTCACCACGTGGAGATGACGGCACAGCAGAACGGCGAGGTGGACACGCACAACGCCTGCCAGCACTGCTTCCGCAACTTGGCAACGCCCTTCCGCTTGCAGTGCCACGTGGAGAGCGTCCACAGCCTGTTGGAGTACACCAGTGAGGACTAGCTCGCTCCCCACTCACCCACCAACCATTCAGTCATACCACATACAGTCACTGTCGCTAAAACAAAGTGAATCTATCGGCACTTGTCATCCCACCAACATTCTCCCACGCAGTCAAAGCACATTGAATCAGCACTAGATGCTGATATATTGCCTTGTTGGGAATTGGGTGAATTTAACCCTTTGCCTACGATGGTCACGCCCCCCGCGGAAATCAAATTAACATAACAAAATCCCCATCAAATCTGTCTGTTTAAACTAGAAATATCAGGGGGTTTTGCATGGGCTGCGGCTCTATCCACCGCATCCACCGATATATCTGCGGTGAATGTCAGACCATGAGACATCCCGATAATCGGTCTTCTCACGAAATTGTATGTAGCGTCCGAATGATTTTGGCTACACACTAATATGTCCCATTTGTTGAAAGCTGAGACTCTCGTGAACATGCTCCAGGTCGCTCACAAGACTTGTCTGAAGGTTCCCGGTACCCGATTAAAAAAATAAAAAATAATAATACATTTAGAAAAATGAATGGAAGTGTAAATGGAGATAGTTTAGTGCCTAAAATACATGTAAAAAATGAAAAAAAAAATTCCTAATCTTTCTTATCTCTCAAATATAGGACAGACACGTCAGAACAAACTTCCTTTAGATTTTTTGTTGGACTATCTGTTCTTCCATGTAGTGAATCTGTTATTCAATACATTTCTATTGGTTAATAGCAGTAAAGGCCAAATTCAATGTTTCATGTTATTTTTTTGATACCTTAAGGGGTCTTAAAATTCTAAACCAAATAGTTAAATAATCCTTGGCATGACCATCTTAAAACAATTTCATGTATTAGTTTAGAATTTCGTTGCCACTCTAGTAAGCAGTCACTCTTATCCAGAGTGACTTTCAATACATGCATACAGCAAGAGGACTGAGCACTTTGAATGCTTACGTGACTCTCGGGCCTTTTCTCTGTTTATCACAGCTAAGTGTAAGATCTGCGAGTGGGCATACGAGAGCGAGCCTGTCTTCCTGCAGCACATGAAGAACACCCACAAACCGGGAGAGATGCCCTACATTTGCCAGGTAAACAGTGCCCACTTGGGGCCCGATTCAGACGTAGGAAATCTATTCCTTTTTTTACGCATTTTGATTGAAGCACTTCTCAGTAGTTGGTATTCAGACTTACCATATGCAGGAGTGTAACGGGCTTTGTAGGTGTAGCTTAAATTTGATTAAACTGCTAAAAACACTCCCACTTGCTGGCCAACAGTTTCATTCAATAGGGATTTCAGTACATTTATCGAAAGCCATCCCTTTAAATTAAAATTAGAATTCTCTGCAGATGCAATATATATGAAGTGATATGCAGCAAAATGCATTATACCGGGTTATTTCTGTATTTTGCAAGTTATAGATCTTCAAAATTTGATTGCTGAAATGCAAAACATTTTGGGACTATCAAAAATGGACTAATGAAACAAATACAACATTCTTTTGGTGGAGTTTTCCTTTAAGTTCATGGTCATAATACCCTTAGAGAAAAGTGCATAAAGGAATTGCGTTCCATTTAAGCGCACTTAACTCGGATCAGAATCGGCCCCTTGGTCATTACTTATACTGTCTCTAAGTCCATATACATTCTCCGACCAGTTCATTAGGTACACCCATGTAGTACCAGGTCGGACCCCCATTTGCCTCCAGAACAGACTGAATTCTTTGGATAATTATACAAGGTGTCGGAAATGTTCCACAGGGATGTTGGTCCATGCTGACGAGATGACATCACTGCAGATTGGACAGCGGTATATTCATGCTGAGAGCAGCCCATTCCATCTCACCCCAAAGCTGCTCTATTGGGTTGAGGTCCAGGGACTGACCAGGCCACTCAAGTAAACTGAACTCGCATGTTCCAGGTGATGTTTTTCCACAATTGTCCAGTGTTGGTGATCATGTGCCCATTGGAGCCACTTCTTGTTTTTAGCTGATAGGAGTGGAACCCGGTGTGGTTGTCTGCTGCAAAAGCCCATCCTTGACGAGTTGTGCATTCCGAGATGCCGTTCTGCATACCACTGTAATGCACCATTATTTGTCTGTTTGTGGCCTGCCTGTTAGCTTACACAAAAGCCCCAGGTGGCTGACATTTCTGAGATATTGGATCCGGCGCACCTGGCACCGATGGCAAACTACGCTCCGTCGCTTAGGTCACTAATTTTGCCCATTCCAAAGTAAAACTGGACAATAAAGGAACGCCCTGATGTTTGTCCGCTTGCAAGCCACGTGACTCACGTATGAGCGATCCATTTTCATGAACGGGGTGGTCTAATAAACTGGCCGGTCAGTGCATTTCTATCCAATGTCCTGTCGAGGGGAAAAGCTCACTATATCAACACGAAATGTCTCCTAATGCAATTCACCCCTCCCTCTTCTTTGTGAAGGTGTGCGACTACCGCTCGTCCCTGTATGTGGACGTTTTTGCCCACTTCCGTGAGTTCCACAACGGCACGGCCAATCTGCTGTGCCCCTACTGCCTCAAGGTGTTCCGCTCCAGCAGCAACTACCAGAACCACTACAGCCGCCACCAGGTAAACCCAATGAGGCTATATGCCACATCAGCTACATGTGGTACATCTATGGCCATTGGCAGCCAGTCTATTCCACTCCACCCATTTTCCTATGTGTTTGTGTGCAGAAAAAAAACGTGTTTCAATGCGACCAGTGCCGGCTTCAATTCCTCTTCGCCAAGGACCGGGCAGAGCACAAGGTGCAGTACCACAAGACCCACCTCAAGCCACGGCAGCTGGAGGGCCTGAAGCCTGGTACCAAGGTTTGTTTGTGTGTGTGCGCAATATTTTGAATTTGTGTGTGTGTGTGTGTGTGTGTTATCTATATATATATCTATTACATTTACATTTACATTTAAGTCATTTAGCAGACGCTCTTATCCAGAGCGACTTACAAATTGGTGCATTCACCTTATGATATCCAGTGGAACAACCACTTTACAATAGTGCATCTAACTCTTTTAAGGGGGGGGGGGGGTTAGAAGGATTACTTTATCCTATCCTAGGTATTCCTTAAAGAGGTGGGGTTTCAGGTGTCTCCGGAAGGTGGTGATTGACTCCGCTGACCTGGCGTCGTGAGGGAGTTTGTTCCACCATTGGGGTGCCAGAGCAGCGAACAGTTTTGACTGGGCTGAGCGGGAACTGTACTTCCTCAGAGGTAGGGAGGCGAGCAGGCCAGAGGTGGATGAACGCAGTGCCCTTGTTTGGGTGTAGGGCCTGATCAGAGCCTGAAGGTACGGAGGTGCCGTTCCCCTCACAGCTCCGTAGGCAAGCACCATGGTCTTGTAGCGGATGCGAGCTTCAACTGGAAGCCAGTGGAGAGAGCGGAGGAGCGGGGTGACGTGAGAGAACTTGGGAAAGTTGAACACCAGACGGGCTGCGGCGTTCTGGATGAGTTGTAGGGGTTTAATGGCACAGGCAGGGAGCCCAGCCAACAGCGAGTTGCAGTAATCCAGACGGGAGATGACAAGTGCCTGGATTAGGACCTGCGCCGCTTCCTGCGTGAGGCAGGGTCGTACTCTGCCAATGTTGTAGAGCATGAACCTACAGGAACGGGTCACCGCCTTGATGTTAGTTGAGAACGACAGGGTGTTGTCCAGGATCACGCCAAGGTTCTTAGCACTCTGGGAGGAGGACACAATGGAGTTGTCAACCGTGATGGCGAGATCATGGAACGGGCAGTCCTTCCCCGGGAGGAAGAGCAGCTCCGTCTTGCCGAGGTTCAGCTTGAGGTGGTGATCCGTCATCCACACTGATATGTCTGCCAGACATGCAGAGATGCGATTCACCACCTGGTTATCAGAGGGGGGAAAGGAGAAGATTAATTGTGTGTCGTCTGCATAGCAATGATAGGAGAGACCATGTGAGGATATGACAGAGCCAAGTGACTTGGTGTATAGCGAGAATAGGAGAGGGCCTAGAACAGAGCCCTGGGGGACACCAGTGGTGAGAGCACGTGGTGCGGAGACAGATTCTCGCCACGCCACCTGGTAGGAGCGACCTGTCAGGTAGGACGCAATCCAAGCGTGGGCCGCGCCGGAGATGCCCAGCTCGGAGAGGGTGGAGAGGAGGATCTGATGGTTCACAGTATCAAAGGCAGCCGATAGGTCTAGAAGGATGAGAGCAGAGGATCTATCACACACACAGTTGAAGTCAGAAGTTTACATAAACCTTAGCCAAATACATTTAAACTCAGTTTTTAACAATTCCTGACATTTAATCAGAGTACAGATTCCCTGTTTTATGTCAGTTAGGATCACCACTTTATTTTAAGAATGTGAAATGTCAGAATAATAGTAGAGAGAATGATTTATTTCAGCTTTTATTTCATTCATCAGATTCCCAGTGGGTCAGAAGTTTACATACACTCAATTAGTATTTGGTAGCATTGCCTTTAGATTGTTTAACTTGGGTCAAATGTTTCGGGTAGCTTTCCACAAGCTTCCCACAATAAGTTGGGTGAATTTTGGCCCATTCCTCCTGACAGAGCTGGTGTAATTGAGGCAGGTTTGCAGGTCAACTTGCTCGCACATACCTTTTCAGTTCTGCCCACAAATTTTCTATAGGATTGAGGTCAGAGCTTTGTGATGGCCACTCTAATACCTTGACTTTGTTGTCCTTTAGCCATTTTGCCACAACTTTGGAAGTATGCTTGGACAATGGGTCATTGTCCATTTGGAAGACCCATTTGCGACCAAGCTTTAACTTCCTGACTGATGTCTTGAGATGTTGCTTCAATATATCCACATAATTTTCACGCCTCATGATGACATCTATTTTGTGAAGTGCACCAGTCCCTCCTGCAGCAAAGCACACCCACAACATGATGCTGCCACCCCCGTGCTTCACAGTTGGGAAGGTGTTCTTCGGCTTACAAGCATCCCCCTTTTTCCTCCAAACATAACGATGGTCATTATGGCCAAACAGTTCTAGATTTGTTTCATCAAACCAGAGGACATTTCTCCAAAAAGTATGATCTTTGTCGCCATGTGCTTTCGTCTGGCTTTCTTATAGCGGTTTTTGAGCAGTGGCTTCTTCCTTGCTGAGCGGCCTTTCAGGTTTTGTCGATTATAGGACTCGTTTTACTGTGGATATAGATACTTTTGTACCTGTTTCCTCCAGCATCTTCACAAGGTCCTTTGCTGTTGTTCTGGGATTGATTTGCACTTTTCTCACCAAAGTACGTTCATCTCTAGGAGACAGAACGTGTCTCCTTCCTGAGCGGTACGACGTCTGCGTGGTCCCATGGTGTTTATACTTGCGTACTATTGTTTGTACAGATGAGCGTGGTACCTTGAGGTGTTTGGAAATTGCTCTCAAGGATGAACCAGACTTGTGGAGTTTTTTTTTCTTTTTCTGAGGTCTTGGCAGATTTTTTATTTTTTTCCCCCATGATGTCAAGCAAAGAGGCACTGAGTTTGAAGGTAGGCCTTGAAATACATCTACAGGTACACCTCCAATTGACTCTATCACAAGCTTCTAAAGCCATGACATAATTTTCTGGAATTTATCAAGCTGTTTAAAGGCACAGTCAACTTAGTGTATGTACACTTCTGACCCACTGGAATTGTGATACAGTGAAATAATCTGTCTGTTGGAAAAATTACTTGTGTCATGCACAAAGTAGATGTCCTAACCAACTTGCCAAAACTATAGTTTGTTAACAAGAAATTGGTGGAGTGGTTAAAAAACGAGTTAATGACGCCAACCTAAGTAAACTTCCGACTTCAACTGTGTGTGTGATATATACGTGTGTGTGTGTGTGTGTATATATATATATATATATGTGGCCTGCTGGAGGTCATTTTGCAGGGCTCTGGCAGTGCTCCTCCTTGCACATAGGCGGAGGTAGCGGTCCTGCTGCTGGGTTGTTGCCCTCCTACGGCCTCCTCCACGTCTCCTGATGTACTGGCCTGTCTCCTGGTAGCACCTCCATGCTCTGGACACTACGCTGACAGACACAGCAAACCTTCTTGCCACAGCTCGCATTGATGTGCCATCCTGGATGAGCTGCACTACCTGAGCCACTTGTGTGGGTTGTAGACTCCGTCTCATGCTACCACTAGAGTGAAAGCACCGCCAGCATTCAAAAGTGACCAAAACATCAGCCAGGAAGCATAGGAACTGAGAAGTGGTCTGTGGTCACCACCTGCAGAACCACTCCTTTATTGGGGGTGTCTTGCTAATTGCCTATAATTTCCACCTTCTGTCTATTCCATTTGCACAACAGCATGTGAAATGTATTGTCAATCAGTGTTGCTTCCTAAGTGGACAGTTTGATTTCACAGAAGTGTGATTGACTTAGTTACATTGTGTTGTTTAAGTGTTCCCTTTATTTTTTTGAGCAGTGTGTGTGTGTGTGTGTGTGTATATATATGTATATATACAGTATATCACAAAAGTGAGTACACCCCTCACATTTTTGTAAATATTTGAGTATATCTTTTCATGTGACAACACTGAAGAAATGACACTTTGCTACAATGTAAAGTAGTGAGTGTAGAGCTTGTATAACAGTGTAAATTTGCTGTCCCCTCAAAATAACTCACACAGCCATTAATGTCTAAACCGCTGGCAACAAAAGTGAGTACACCCCTAAGTGAAAATGTCCAAATTGGGCCCAATTAGCCATTTTCCCTCCCCGGTGTCATGTGACTTGTTAGTGTTACAAGGTCTCAGGTGTGAATGGGGAGCAGGTGTGTTAAATTTGGTGCCATCGCTCTCACACTCCCTCATACTGACTGGTCACTGGAAGTTCAACATGGCACCTCATGGCAAAGAAATCTGAGGATCTGAAAAAAAGAATTGTTCCTCTACATAAAGATGGCCTGGGCTATAAGAAGATTGCCAAGACCCTGAAACTGAGCTGCAGCACAGTGGCCAAGACCATACAACGGTTTAACTGGACAGGTTCCACTCAGAATGGGCCTCGCCATGGTCGACCAAAGAAGTTGAATGCACGTGCTCGACGTCATATCCAGAGGTTGTCTTTGGGGAAATAGACGTATGAGTGCTGCCAGCATTGCTGCAGAGGTTGAAGGGGTGGGGGGTCAGCAAGTCAGTGCTCAGACCATACGCCGTACACGGCATCAAATTGGTCTGCATGGCTGTCGTCCCAGAAGGAAGCCTCTTCTAAAGATGATGCACAAGAAAGCCCGCAAACAGTTTGCTGAAGACAAGCAGACTAAGGACATGGATTACTGGAACCATGTCCTGTGGTCTGATGAGACCAAGAAACTTATTTGGTTCAGATGGTGTCAAGCGTGTGTGGCGGCAACCAGGTGAGGAGTACAAAGACAAGTGTGTCTTGCCTACAGTCAAGCATGGTGGTGGGAGTGTCATGGTCTGGGGCTGCATGAGTGCTGCCGGCACTGGGGAGCTACAGTTCATTGAGGGAACCATGAATGCCAACATGTACTGTGACATACTGAAGCAGAGCATGATCCCCTCCCTTCGGAGACTGGGCCGCAGGGCAGTATTCCAACATGATAATGACCCCAAACACACCTCCAAGATGACCACTGCCTTGCTAAAGAAGCTGAGGGTAAAGATGATGGACTGGCCAAGCATGTCTCCAGACCTAAACCCTATTGAGCATCTGTGGGGCATCCTCAAACGGAAGGTGGAGGAGTGCAAGGTCTCTAACATCCACCAGCTCCGTGATGTCGTCATGGAGAAGTGGAAGAGGACTCCAGTGGCAACCTGTGAAGCTCTAGTGAACTCCATGCCCAAGAGGGTTAAG
This sequence comes from Salvelinus alpinus, assembly GCF_045679555.1. Lineage (NCBI taxonomy): Eukaryota > Metazoa > Chordata > Actinopteri > Salmoniformes > Salmonidae > Salvelinus > Salvelinus alpinus. The sequence goes on from NC_092114.1 coordinate 37,243,008, forward strand.
GCAGTGCTGGAAAATGATGGTGGCCACACAAAATATTGACACTTATACAAGCTCTACACTCACTACTTTACATTGTAGCAAAGTGTCATTTCTTCAGTGTTGTCACATGAAAAGATATACTCAAATATTTACAAAAATGTGAGGGGTGTACTCACTTTTGTGATATACTGTGTATATATATATATACACACATCTATATATATATATATATAGATGTGTGTGTGTATATATGTACAGTGGGGAGAACAAGTATTTGAAACACTGCCGATTTTGCTGGTTTTCCTACTTACAAAGCATGTAGAAGTCTTTAAAAAAAAAAAAATCCAGAAATTCACATTGTATGATTTTTAAGTAATACATCAGAAAAGCAGAACTTAATATTTGGTACAGAAACCTTTGTTTGCAATTACAGAGATCATACGTTTCCTGTAGTTCTTGACCAGGTTTGCACACACTGCAGCGGACATTTTGGCCCACTCCTCCATACAGACCTTCTCCAGATCCTTCAGGTTTCGGGGCTGTCGCTGGGCAATGCGGACTTTCAGTCCCTCCAGAGATTGTCTATTGGGTTCAGGTCTGGAGACTGGCTAGGCCACCCCAGGACCTTGAGATGCTTCTTACGGAGCCACTCCTTAGTTGCCCTGGCTGTGTGTTTCGGGTCGTTGTCATGCTGGAAGACCCAGCCATGACCCATCTTCAATGCTCTTACTGAGGGAAGGAGGTTGTTGGCCAAGATCTCGCGATACATGGCCCCCATCCATCCTCCCCTCAATACGGTGCAGTCGTCCTGTCCCCTTTGCAGAAAAACATCCCCAAAGGATGATGTTTCCACCTCCATGCTTCACGGTTGGGATGGTGTTCTTGGTTTTACTCATCCTTCTTCTTCCTCCAAACACGGCGAGTGGAGTTTAGACCAAAAAGCTCTCTTTTTGTCTCATCAGACCACATGACCTTCTCCCATTCCTCCTCTGGATCATCCAGATGGTCATTGGCAAACTTCAGACGGGCCTGGACATGCGCTGGCTTGAGCATGGGGACCTTGCGTGCGCTGCAGTATTTTAATCCATGACGGCGTAGTGTGTTACTAATGGTTTTCTTTGAGACTGTGGTCCCAGCTCTCTTCAGGTCATTGACCAAGTCCTGCCGTGTAGTTCTGGGCTGATCCCTCACCTTCCTCATGATCATTGATGCCCCACGAGGTGAGATCTTGCATGGAGCCCCAGACTGAGGGTGATTGACCGTCATCTTGAACTTCTTCCATTTTCTAATAATTGCGCCAACAGTTGTTGCCTTCTCACCAAGCTGCTTGCCTATTGTCCTGTAGCCCATCCCAGCCTTGTGCAGGTCTACAATTTTATCCCCGATGTCCTTACACAGCTTTCTGGTCTTGGCCATTGTGGAGAGGTTGGAGTCTGTTTGATTGTGTGGACAGGTGTCTTTTATACAGGTAACGAGTTCAAACAGGTGCAGTTAATACAGGTAATGAGTGGAGAACAGGAGGGCTTCTTAAAGAAAAACTAACAGGTCTGCGAGAGCCGGAATTCTTACTGGTTGGTAGGTGATCAAATACTTATGTCATGCAATAAAATGCAAATTAATTACTTAATCATACAATGTGATTTTCTGGATTTTTTTCTTCTGGATTCATGTTCTGAGAAATGAAGGCTATTCCATGCGAGAAATTGCCAAGAAACTGAAGATCTCGTAATCATTTCTCAGAACAAAAATCGGCTGACGAGTTTCAGAAGAAAGTGCTTTGTTTCTGGACATTTTGAGCCTGTAATCAAACCTACAAATGCTGATGCTCCAGATACTCAACTAGTCTAAAGAAGGCCAGTTGCATTGCTTCTTTAATCAGGACAACAGTTTCAGCTGTGCTAACATAATTGCAAAAGGGTTTTCTAATGATCAATTAGCCTTTTAAAATTATACATTTGGATTAGCTAACATGCCATTGGAAAACAGGAGTGATGGTTGCTGATAATGGACCTCTGTACGCCTATGTAGATATTCCATAAAAAATCTGCCGTTTCCAGCTACAATAGTAATTTACAACATTAACACTGTATTTCTGATCAGTTTGTTATTTTAATGGACAAAACAGGGACATTTCTAAGTGACCCCAAACCTTTGAATGGGGGGGGTGACACACACGTACATATGTATGTGTGTGCGGGCACATGTGTGAGTGATTGCTAGGGCGTGATATTCTGAATTTTTGTGTGTGATAGACAAAAATAAATAATCGTCTCTTCTGTGACTGGAAAGTATATAGTGGTTGTGAATGTTATGCATTTTCCCTGTGCATTATGGGAACATTAGTAATGTATATTAAGTGGTCTAAGAATATTTGTGTTCCAGGTGACTATCCGGGCCTACGCGCTGCAGGGCAAGCAGTATTACTATCAGGAGTCTTCGGGCCGAGGAGACCTCCGACCCTCCAAAGTGATTGATGTTCCGTCTGCTCCCCAAAAACCAGAGCCCAAGAAGAAGCCTGTCGAGAGCCTGATGAAGCTGCTCACTAAGTTCCAGATGAGGTAGAGGGTTGATGTTTTTCCCCGATTGTATTAGCACGAAATGGAATTGATGCCAAGCTTTATTCAGACTCGATTGCGTTTAGCTTTTAGTTTTGCCGTATAGCAAAATTGTTGACCATTTTTATAATTTGGAACAGTGTTCTAGGATGATGCGGCTAGAAATTTAATATAAAAAATGGATAAGCTTGACATTCCATCGCTGTGCACCATGGGTAACCTGCCTCTGCCTTCCTCCCCACAGTGCATCGCTGGCCCAACAGAACTGCATGGAGTGCACCTTTAAGATTCCCGACTTTGCCAACCACTTCCCCACATACGTCCACTGCTCCTTGTGTCGCTACTGCACCTGCTGCTCCCGGGCTTACGCCAACCACATGATCAAGTGAGTGACATTGCTCAACTGAAGATTCCCCAAATGATTTCTTACATCAGAGGGTAAGTGAAATGTTGGTTTGGAGAAAGGTGTATGACACATGTTTTCTGTCTCTCTTCATTTGCAGTAACCACGTGACTCGCAAGAGCACCACCCAATATCTGGCCCTGTACGAGTCATACCCAAGGTAACAATAATTTCCTCCGAAATTTTTGGGGGCAGTGTTTAATTGAATGTAGTGTGTTTTTAATCCTGATTGCTCAAAACCCTTTTGGTCCCATTTCAGAATGGATGAGATGAGGTGTACGTCGTGTAACTACAGAACCAAGGTGGGTGACATGATGGCCAACCACCTCATGGATCACCCAGACCATGATACTGCAAGCTTCAGCAAGCTGGAGGAGGAAGGTTATTACGTTTTGAGTTCCACCTTCTGATATTTAAGTATCTTTGTAAAAGGTCAATCCTTTCTATATGGCAACCTTTTTGATTTTTTTTTTTTTTTTTTTCCCTTTCAGATGTGCCTGAGGCTTCTCAAAGGTATTTAATATCCTCTTATATATGGAGTGAAATTACTTACTGTTGGACAGAATTGAGCTTGGTCTCAAGTTGAAGCTTAGTTCCACTTTGGTTGCACTGTGACACTATTGCTTCTTCATCAAATGTGTGTGTCATTGACTGAGCTTCCTGAAAACTAACATGTTTTTCTTTTCCTCCTGTAGCATTGTCGTTCCAAAAATCAACCCAGGTCAAGGAGGGTCTTTTGTGCCTATCCATCTGCTACCAGCTGGCAATAGTTCCACCCTGCGCTCTATCAAACCGCTCCTATCCTCCAAACCCAGCATGACTATCATGGTCCTTGGTCCCAATAAAACCATGCCCTCCACTGCCCCTGCTTCATCCAATGGTGTCTGGACAACCCCCAAGGTTGGTGGCTTGGGCCATGTGATGGAGCCCCAGGCAGTGGGGTCCGAGGGGCTGAGCCAGAGAGAGCTTTTCCACAGAGGAAAGGCCAGGATGGACAAATCCAGGAAAGAAGGGTCAACCAAATTAACGGTGCACCAGCTGAAGGTGATGCTCTATGCCCTGTGCAATGGCTTCCCCCAGGCATCCCTGCGCTTTGGCACCCAGCCAGAGCTCATCCAGGACTGGATGCTGCAGCAGGAGATCCAGCGCCTCCAGAAGGACTGGATCTGGAGCACGGACCGCATCGCAGAGTGGGTGATGTGCCAGCGGGAGCAGCAGCTGCCAGTCACAGAGGAAAACCTGCTCCAGACAGCCACGCAGGCCTTGGAGGCGTCGCACGAGATCGGTGAGTTCTACGAGTGGGCTGTGGAGTTCATGCTCCGCCACAACCTCAGTCTGCAGGCCACCTGCTCCGCCAAGCACCCGTTGCCGCGCAACGTATACGAGAGCGTCCGCATCTTCACTCGCTTTGTCTCCAAGCAAGTCAAAGATGTCGGTTTCCGGCCACCCTCCATCGGATGCATCGACGAGCTCTCTGTGTTCGTGGACCTGGATAAGCTCAAGACGGACCCTGAAGCGTTTCAGTTGATCGGCACCGGGGAGCCCCTGATAGAGGTGGTCCTAGCGGGGCTGGCTGACGGCACCATGCTGCCCACCATGGTGTTCCTCAAAGGCAACCCTCCACACCTCCAGAAGGCCATCCCGGACTCGGTCTTCCTGGAGGCGCGCCCGCAAGGCTTTACGGACAACGAGCGGCTCCAGCTGTGGCTCTCTAAGGTGTGGCAGAAGCATGTGAACCCCCAGGCAGGGGGAAAAGGTCTGCTGATCATGGACACCCACCACGGCCACCTGGCTGACGACTTCCTGGCTGCCCTCAACAGCAGCAACACCCTGCCGGCGGTGATCCCCATCGGCTGCTCCTGCCGCCTGCAGCCCCTGGAGCTGTGCGTAGCGCCTGTTATGAAGGAGTTTCTACAGGCCCGCTGGTGTGAGATGCACACCCAGAATGAAGGAGCTGTGACTCTGGGGCCAGGTGACCTGGCCCTACTGCTGGTGGAATGTCTAGGTGATGTGGTCTCATGCTTGGCAGCGCAGCCCCAGATCTTCCAGCAGTCCTTCATGATGGTCAGCACACCACCACAGGATGAAGGAGATGAAGGCCCGGCAGAACTGGTGCAGAGCCTGACCGAGGCTCTGGTCATGCTTTCTCCAGCAAGGTCGAAGAGCGCTGTAGTGCTAATGAAGGTGGAGCCAGAGGACAAAGGGGTGAGCTCAGACATTACGTCGGCATACACCTTGCCCTCGCCGCCACCCAACCCGCAAGCCCTCAAACAAGTGTTTGAGAAGGACAGCGATCTGGAGTCTTTCCACGGTTTTGAGGAAACTGATTGTTGATCATTTGCGGACCGACACCTCAGAGACTACGGACTTGGATCTTTTGACACTTTCAAACCGAGGGAATTGTGACATTTGAAGCAGAGATGGGATAGCTCTGGAGACTGTACCAGACCTGTTAAACTGTGTGCACATGCTTGTTCCTTTAACTTGGGATGGTGATGTAACTTTCAAATGTGTTTTTGTACATTTTCTATGACAAGCTGCTGTGTCTTACGTCTAACCCTATAAAGGTTCAACACAACCTGTCTTATGCAATTAAAAACAGTCTCTTCCTGTCAACACTAGACTACAGGCTTTGTAAATAACCTTTTCTTATCAGTGAGATCAGAATGTCACTTCTAGTAGGGAATGTTTGATATTCTGTTAACTCACTTGACTGTATGTGGAAATGGTGCCGGAGCTCTGACATATCTTCCAATCTACTTTTCATTTAGAAAGCTGTGAAGCTAAGACAAACAGCCCATCCCTTATCAATTGGCCCTTGTTTCAATTTACCGAAAGCAATGTAGCCATGTCTAATGAGAAATTACCTCAGACCAACCAAGCCGTTCACAGGAAATCTCAGATCATGCCTTAGGATGGAATCCAAGAGATGGCAGTCTACCTCTCGGTTTGTCTTTTTTCTTCACCTGAACGATTAACTATTTTTAAATATGAAATAAAGTGCTGGGTCTGCTTTAATGGTGGGTTTTCCTTTGTGATATTAACAGCATATAGTCTGGTGCAGTTCTGTATGGTTGAACCAAAAATGTGTTTAACATGGAAGCAGACAATATTTGTTCTTGACACAGGGTCCTCTTACCCCTGATGTGGATAAATCTGGGTATTACAGAAGTCCAAAGATGTCATTTCTTCCCATGAATGTTTGCCCTCAGCTCTGCTTGTGTGGACCTTTCCAATTACAGTATATGAATATATTTCAATTTCACCAGATTTTAAGCCTGACTGTCATTCAAGTTTAAATAACTCACCCATTCAGAAGTTTACAACATTTATTTTTCATATTACAAAAGGGAGGGAGGGTGCTAAATTTGTTACATAGCAGTCCTATCAAAGCGGTAACATTGTAGAATGTAATGGAACAGACCAATAGTGTGGCTTAACGTACAGTCCTTATCGTCCTCATTCAAACCCACTGCAAAAGAAAATGTGGATTCTTGTTACATTGTCATGTGAAATATTCAACGAGCTCTACGTAGTTGTTCAATTAAAATGATATGATCAATTTAGGACAAAAATGACAACTTTAAACAATTTTCCTCAAGTGATAATACTATGGACCTTTGACACTTATGACTGGACAGTCAAGACCGGTTATGTGGCTATAACTTACCTGACCATGTGGGCAATTTCCCAGTTGGTCTCACAGGACATGGGGCCAACAATCTCCACGCCTTCTTTTGTCACAATGGCAATTTCATGCTATAAATAGACAAACGGTAACGTTACAAATAGCTACGACACTAGTAGCTTCAAAATAGAAACATTGACATTCCCAATGTGCCGTTGAAAATAACATCACATTCAGGACAGTTCCCGAGACTGACTCACCCTGTTGTAGGAGCGAGCGTCGCGATAGTATAGCACCTTGAGGCAGCGCTCAATCAGAGCCCGGGCCTCCTCCTTCGTGATCTCCACCTTGTTCTCTACCACCTCCCTCATCAGGGGCTGCATGGATACAAAGAATAACCTTACACTAAACAAACCCAGAAATACTGCAAGGGTCTGTGTAGAACTTCAACTGTGGAACATCCATTTTTACATACAGTATCAACATGAGGTAACATCTTAATTTTATGCAGAAGCATCATGCAGTACAGATTACTTCCAATTATATTCATACAATTTCTTGTTCCAGAAGGGGTTGCCACTATTTCAATATGAACTAGTGTAGCTCAGCTCTACAACCTGAAAAAGGAATTACAACTTTAGCCAATCTTTCAAATAGAAACTATGGCATCTTATCTTTCAATTGCTAAAGATAAATTATAAACTATGAAACGTATAGAAGTTAATACTGCCACCCAGTAGCAGTCCACTCGTGTTTATTAGCTTATTTGTCCTCTCACCTGGGCCAGGTAAGCGCCAAACCCTGTAGCCACTGTAGGTGCCTCATAGGCCACACCCAGCTTGTCCACGTAGCCCAGGAAGCTAGAGAAAAATACAAGTTATTAATTTATTTTGTTGTAGCTAGCTACTATAATTATTTATAGCTGCAGATCCCCAGTCAGTTAGATGTTAACATCGAGACCAGGGTAGGAGGTTTGTTAAAGGCAAAAACGAACATGACAACGGGCACTCCCACATTTCTAAGCAATTTTAAGAGCTCTACCTCTTGGCATGAACTCTGATAAGGACAAAAAAAAAAAAAAAAAAAAAAAGACTAGTTAAAGATGCTGAAAACTCAGGCCACCTCTTGTCATTGTAGAATCCACCGATGACCACAGTGTTCCACAGTGGGTTCATCTTGCTGCGGCGGTTGTACATTACCCGCGTCAACCAGGAGTGGATGGCTTTTGGGCTGTAGCTGTGGCCGTCACCTAGGAGCTCCTCATCAATCCTGGGACACAAACAGAGAGATCTGATCACTGGTGGTCCTCAGGGAGATAACCAAGCAAAGGAAATGATGCCAGAAACCATTCAAACAAAGCAGCCCCTCCAGAATGTTTCTCAGTCTCTTCCCCACCTTTAAGATGTCTTTAATGCTTCTAGAAAAATTGCAGGACACAAGATCAATTGGTGGAAGTCTGCATTACTACCTCAGTGGTACAATAACCCAGAGTCGTCTATTCCTATATATCCCCCAGTAGTCCAGAATGTTTTATATCTTGTCTGAATGTATCCCTCCTTGCTAAATGTTGTACTGACATTTTAATAAAAAGTATTTAGAAGATGTAGAAACAGATGGACTACATCTTACAATTTCACATTTCAGTGGTTGAACATCCATTCATATTTTTTTTCCAGTTTCAACACCACTTTATGGCGATTGAAAGAAAATGTACTCCTTAAACTCCAAATGTATCAGGAGGAACAAAAAAAACTATCCATATAACAGAGACAAAAGACCTCAGGTGGAATAAGCCTCCCAAACTTCCAGGGGTACCATTGGTCATTTGCTCTGCATTCACTTGCTACTTGGCTAAATCCAGAAGCTTCCTTGTCATGGCATGCAATCGTCATGTTGACCTGCACAGATTACAAATGTTCCTCTGAAACAATCTAAATTAAGATTTGGCCCTATTATTTCTCTCTCCATTTGCAGAATCACCCAACTCCAACCGGTACCTCCAATTGCACCATCCCTACGGTAAAGTGTGGTGGCAACATCATGCTGTGGGAATGTTTTTTGGCGGCAGGGACTGGGAGACTAGTCAGGATCAAGGGAAAGATGAACGGAGCAAAGTACAGAGAGATCCTTGATAAAAAAAAACTGCTCCAGAGCGCTCAGGACCTCAGAATGGGGCAAAGTTTCACCTTCCAACAGGACAACGACCCTACGCACACAGCCAAGACAATGCAGGAGTGGCTTCGGGACAAGTCTCTGAATATCCTTGAGTGGCCCAGCCAGAGCCCGGACTTGAACCCAATCGAACATCTCTGGAGATCTGAAAATAGCTGTGCAGTGTCGCTCCCCATCCAACTTGACAGAACTTGAGAGGATCTGCAGAGAAGAATGGGAGAAACTCCCCAAATACAATGTGCCAAGCTTGTAGCATCATACCCAAGAAGACTCGAGGTTGTAATCACTGCCAAAGGTGCTTCAACAAAGTATTGAGTAAAGGGTCTGAATACTTATGTAGATATGATATTTCAGTTTTTTTTCCCTGTCTAAAAACCTGTTTTTGCCTAGTCATTATGGGGTATTGTGTGTAGATTGAGGGGATTTAAAAAAATATATATATTTTAGGACAAGGCTGTAATATAAAAAAAAGTGGAAAGTCAAGCACAGGTGACCAGGAAGGATTAGCACAGGTGAGAGAAGGCATACAGTTCTTACGGTATCACAGATGCAGCTTATAGAATGCATCTCTCTGCACCTTCTGTATAGGAATGTGTATTGGAGCTATTTATATTTCATATGTGCAATAAAATGGGAACTTCACCCGAAAAGGTTAACATTTGTAAAGCTGATTCTTGTGGACGTGTTATGGACAGCTCTCTCCTGTGCCAGTAACTTTTCGTAGGGAATCGCCACTAAATATACTATGAACTACTCTATTTGCTGTGTATGTGCCTGCTTGTGTATTTGCTATATATGTGCCTTGGTCCATGATTGTGAATGGAAATATTCACAACGTATTGGGCTCCCGAGTGGCACAGCGGTCTAAGGCACTACATCTCAGTGCTTGAGGCATCACTACAAACAATCTGGTTCGAATCCGAGCTGTATTACAACCGGCCATGATTGGGAGTCCCATAGGGTGGCGCACAACTGGCCCCAGCGTCGTCCGGGTTTGGCCAGTGATGGCCGTCATTGTAAATAAGAATTTGTTCTTAACTGACTTGCCTAGTTAAATAAAGGAATTGTAAAAAATATTTACGTTTCTGAAAGAAACCTTAAACTTACACCATCTGTTCGATGATCTGCTTCATGTACTGGTAGTCTGCGTAGTCGCCGGAGGCACCCAGGATGGTGTTGTCGTTCACTTTCATGAGTCGAGAGATGTTACGGAACCGTGCTAGGGAACCATAGGAGCCCAGCATATCAGCTGCGATTATGACGCCACCTGTAAACTTCACTCCCAGCACTGATGTTCCTGTCACCATTGGGTTTCTTGAGTTAAGGGTGGGAAAAATGTGAAAGTTTGTCATGAGTAAGTCTTATTAGGTAACGTTACACTACAAATGCAATACAGAGGGATGCATGCTGAACTGCTGGACGTTTATTTAGACTCATGCATATATAATGAAACTATACCGGGAGTAGGATTAATTAAATAATATGCTTCAATAGTATCCTTTATTGTGGTGAGTTTTGTTAACTAGCTAACTAACGTTACCTCACTGCCATGTCATACTAGCATTAACCACCATACGTACACTATGATTAGGTAGCCAACTAGCGAGGCATAGATGGGCAATTTATCATAAGCCAATTTGTTGGAAATAGAATAAGAAATCCCGAGAGCATATGAAGTTTAGTTAGATACCTAGCTAGCGTTAGTAGCCCAACATAGCTAGCTGGCGTAGTTAACATAACTAGCTAGAGTAGCTACATCGGCTTGCTCCACCATGATGATGCAGCTGACCGAGGAAATCGAAAGCGTGAGGACATTATTAGGGATCTGTACTCAAATGACTCAAAATGATTTACTTACAGCGTGTGTTTGATAGGTCCGCATCCTGGGGTTAGACTACTGCCTGGAAATGAATAAAATTGTCCGGGTTTTGGTCCATTCTCCCAGAAATTGAGTTTCAACCCGCTTGGATCCATGTTGCAAATTTGCGGATGTGACGACAAACCTTGTTTTGTGTTCTGCTGCAAAGAATATGGAATTGTGGGATACAGGAGGCAGACAATTTTAACTGAAGCACAAAATTACATCTCTTATTTCTAACCACATGTAAACGTTTACCAGTAGCATAATCAATACAAGAAACTCAACAATAGCTGTATTAGTTTTATTATAAATGTTCAACAATAGCTGTATTAGTTTTATTATAAATGTTCGATGATTTAGTCCAAATGAAAGGAGTAGAAACAGAGGAGTTAAATTGTACTAAATGCTGTTAGAAGGTCAAGTTTACGTATGGTGCGTTCGTAAATTCAATCTGGAGTGCCAGAAAACACTGAGAGTGTGGTCTGGGCGTTCGTAAATTCTGAGCATTTCGTTCTCGGAGAATTCAGAGCGCACATTGGACGCTCTGGCCGGGGAGTAGGGTTGATCCGAACGTTTTGACTTCACAACAGCTGTCAAGCACCCAAGCTAAAGTTAGCTAGCTTGCTATCTACTTCCAGACATAAATGAGAGAACACCTCACTCTGACCATTTTTCTCAACCTAGCAGAACTGGTTAGGCAGTGTTCATGTTATCCAGAGCGTTGGTGACTGTAAACTGTGCAACAATTTAAATACGCTTTTTTTGCCGACGTTTACTGACACCGGACATTTTCAACGGGTGTTGGGTGTTCGTAAATTCATCAGTGCGCTCTTGCCTAGTTAAATAAAGGTTAAATAAAATAAATAAACACTCAGTCAAGAGTGCTTTGAAAACGGATCGCCAGAGGGAATTTACGAACGCACCCGTAGTAAACTAATTCTAGATCTGTGAAAATCCGCCCCAATAGGAAATAACATATTCCCATATGTGTAAACCAATCAAGTTTCTGTCACTAGGCAGAATATTGCCAGACGAGCCATCAGCTCAGTTACTGGGCAGACCAGTCATAACGCCTCCTATCAGAATAATCTTTAGCAAGAAAATAAAGCAATTGAACCAATAGATTTGAAGTTGCACTTGGTATCTGAGTAGAATTAGAACAATCCACCAATTGGAATTGACGTTTGCTTTGTAGTCAGGCAGACATAACATAGTTGTCCAATCACAAAAAAATCTGAAAGGGGATTTTTGCTGTAGCTTTGGCTCAGGTACTTTCTTTTTCTTTTATAAAATAAATACTTAAATAGGTTTTTATCATATATATCACAGAATAGTATGTGCAATATAAGCATTACTTTGATTTATTGTTGAAAAAGTTTTAATTCTGTTAGAATTCATGTTTCAAAAGATGTTTCAATGCTCGCTAATGTTAGCATTTAAAGCTAGCCCAGCTAGCTAGCTATCAAGCTTAGCTAACGTTAGTCACTTGCTAAGATTAAATAACAGCATTCAGTGAATCTACAAGTGTTAAATGCCTGTCGAACTTGTTTTGTTATCTTTGTTATATGTGCATTTCAATTCCCAGAAAACTGACAACCAGTGTGTGGCTAGCTAGCCACAGTGAATTGAAACATGTTGTGTGGATAAACCCAAAAAGCGGGAAGTATGCAAATTGTAGAATAGCATATGCCGAGACATGAAAAAGCCATTGTTAACGGTCTCAAATAATTAAAGTTGGTAGCTAGTTAAGAAGGCGAAGCGAATAGCTTGCAACGCTAGTGAGAAAAAGACCCGTCATGGCTGGTAGTGTTACTCCAAAACCATGCCTCTTATAGTATTTCGGCACCGTGCTACTGTAGTGACAGCCTGGTGAGCCAGCTTCACAGCGGCTGTACTCTGTCATTGCTCAATGCGCCATTGCATTATGCCTATCAAGCTTTATAATAATGAACACTTCTGTTTTAATTCTCCTACTTAATCGCCCTATTGTCATGTTTTGGAAATGCAGACAGCATCGTGCATGTTTTACTCCCATTTGTTATTATTATTCCAGACACTGATAGTGCGGTAGTGGGAGTGTCGCTGGCTGTTCAATTGACTGATGTGTTTTCTATTTTGGTGAAAGCCTTGTAGCTGTTGCATGCTTCATTGTACTAGATCTTGGCTATACAGTACACACCAGACTTGATCATTTTAAAAAAACAATTAAATGCAAATATTGATAGTACATTGAATATATTGACAGGAAAAAAATATTCTATTTCACTTTTGCAGTACAATCCATTATAAATAATCCTGAATTAATCGTGAATAACGATGAGAGAGAAAGTTACAGAGGGTCAAAGATCATACCCCCAGCCAAGACATGCTAACCTTTCCCCATTACCAATAACAGGAGAGGAGTACGATCTTTGACCCTTTGTAACTTTCTCACTCATCGTTATTCACTATTAATTCGGGATTATCCGTAATCATGGTAGAATCCACATTAGGTTAATGTAGAATTGTTTAGAAACATATTCTATTCCTATTTACAATAAAGTGACTCCAAAATGACACTACATAATTTATATTGGGCACAAAATGATCTGAAACACAACTAAAACGAAGTAGAAATGCATCCAACGAGTTTGTAGTCACAAGCTTGATGTAGTCATTGCGTGCTATGAATATGGGACAAAATACTAAACTTTTGACTACTTTATTTATAAGAATCTTTAGGCGTGTCATTAATTTTGACCCCTACAAGTATTACTTGTTAGACAAAATCAAATCATATCAAATCAAATTATATTAGTCACATACGCCGAATACAACAGGTGGGCAGGCACCTTACAGTGAAATGCTTACTTACGAGCCCATAGCCAACAATGTAGTTTAAAAAAAATACAGATAAGAATAAGAAATAAAAGTAACAAGTAATTAAAGAAAAGTAACAAGTAATTAAATATCTTTCTCTGAGCAATTGTATTAGTATAAAATAATATAATTTCCCAATTTGTCTAAGCATACAATATAGCTCAGTATTTCAATTACTTATTTTATACAGTCATTATTGCTCATTTTTTCAAGGGTGTCAATACTTTCGGCCCCCACTGTATATCTCTCTATTATGCGTGGGAATACTTTGGAACAGATGATTTTACCCATTGGTCAGAATATGCGGTTTTGATTGAACACCATACTTCATTGCATTCCATAAAATCTTATTATTGAACCTGGCTGACAACTCCAGGGTGAAGGAAGTTTCTGATGAACTCCACCAACGGAGTGGAGCAGAGAACAGGCCTTGTGGAATTCAGCTCCGACTACATCGATTCGCCCAAGGTCAATACTTCAAAACATTTCAATTTTGAAATGCTTACCTTGTACATATGTTTGTCCTCTGTAATTGCGTGTCTTTGTTTGTTTGCTGAAATCCACACTTTTCAATATACGTCAATCAAAAACTGCCGACTTGTTCCTTGTTGAGATTCAATTGGCACATGCACACTTGCGCTGAGTTGCCATCTTAGTGCAACAGCAATGAGCAAACAGTCTGTGGTTGTACTTGACTAACATTTATTGAAAAAGTATGGATTTAAGCTGTTGGGTTCTAACTTGAAATATCCTTATTCATGTTACCATATTAGAACTGGGTGTATGGAAATCTACTGAGTGAGAAATGGGAGTGCAAAAAGTTGACATTCTATCAGAACATGTTATTGTTAAATCTCATGTATCCTTTGGAGAGGAGAAGGGCAACAGCCTGGTTTCAGTCACTGATAAGGTAGGACAGCCATGAGTTAGGGAGGAGTGAAGAATGTGGGCCGAGATGTATTGGCTATCCAGATGTGCAAGGAGGAGCCTCCACCTAGAAGGAGGGTATAAATATATGGGCCTGTGTAAACATGTCTTTGTCTTTTCAGCTGTTTGACCCAATGGGTGAATAAACTTGGTTTGAGCTTTGACTGGTTGTCTGTTAGTTTTTCACTCTGTTTGTCAGAACCTAACAAAGCAAACAAAGAAAGGCACGCAACTACAGAGGATAAACATAGGTAAATGGAAGCGTTGCATAATATTTTCAATATTTTTTATTGACCTTGGGCATGTTGTCGGAGCTGAATTCCACAAAGCATTGTCTCTGCTCCACACCGTTGGTGGAACTTATCAGAAACTTCCTTCACCATGGAGTTGAGTTTAGTCAGCTACATTGAACCCTGCCAACTCATATCAGTACTACCATCATCATAGTCAGGTATGATCCTCAGGTGTTACCTTCCTAAAGAGCTGCTATTGTCAGTTTCCATTTCGATTTAAATGGAATAAAATGAAGGCTTCTTCTTGTCATCTTTTTTTTCACCTTTATTTAACTAGGCAAGTCAGTTAAGAACAAATTCTTATTTTCAATGACGGGTAGTTCAGGGGCAGAACGACAGATTTTTACATTGTCAGCTTGGGGATTCGATCTTGCAACCTTTCGGTTACTAGTCCAACGCTCTAACCACTAGGCTACCTGCCGCCCTGGGCAGCATTGCTGTTCTTGGGTACCTTATCAGATGAAAAATCACTAACATTGTGCATGTCCAATAACCAGCATTGTTGAGCATTGTTGGATGTGGAGGGATATATTTTCCATTCTCAACTAAAACTAAAATGTACTTTTAAAATGTAAAATGACAGCCCCCAGCCAAATGCCATAGTGCTTTGAACAGTTTTATCACATTTACCCTCCTCTCCTAATTTCAGAGGCCTCAGGGTGCGTTTGCCACCGCTGTGTGAGCAAACAATGACGGAGGACAGGTTGAAGGCAGACCCCTCCAAGCGGGAGGGTCTGGACTCAGGAGAGGGAGACACAGAGCCTAGCCTGCTGCTGCAGAAACTAAAGAGCAACATCTCGTAAGTCCCACCCCTCTGTCCACACAGCCACTGCTTAAATGATCAAAATGGACAATAAAGATTGTGTCGTATCAGCACCCTCTCCAACATTACCTGCTATTTATCTCATACAGCTAATCCATCAGTCTCATTAGAAAGTCTTCAGAAATGTGTTTGGGTCTAACTGTAATTGTTGTTTCTTTTCGTAGTAAGAATATACAGGGAAAAGTGGACGTTATCTTGGTAAGTGACGAGACATCTTTGGTATTGTATTGTGTATGAATTGCCTTGTCTATGAATGGTTTAAGACCCAGATTCTCCTATGTCTCTCCTACCCACAGCAAGATGTGCAGCGCTTCTCTGACAACGACAAACTCTACCTTTACCTCCAGCTGCCTTCTGGCCCCAGTTCAGGGGAGAAAAGGTGAACATCATTATCATCAGCAATCACTCTGGGTCTAGCACTCTATGATTGTCCTCCTGGTGGGACATATTTGTGTCTCTTCAGATGACTGAAGAGGCTGATGTATGACCCACAAATCCCACTAAATAGGCCAGTGTATGTGGCGGTAGTGGTTGATAGTGGTTGATGTTTAGCTTCTTTTGTTGTTGCCGCTTGTCCTCAGTGGCATGGTTGAGGTCTTTTTCATGTTGTGCAGCCCCACTGTGGATGGCCTTCCCCCATTTGTTTTATTTCCATTCAGTCCGTTAGAGATGCATTAGGTGTCATGCAATCAAGCATTAAAGCAGTGCTCCATCCAGAGGGGGTGTACTGTACCTACCTACTGGTGGTTTAAGGTTTGTAGAGAAGAAGTTTTGATCTGGATGTTATTGTGTACTTTTGAGATGCAAAGATTCTGCACAGGTCTGCGCAGATCAACAGATTTCAACAGACCATGCAGATCTATGTATCTCGAACATGCACACGTCTCCAAATTCCACAAACTCTTTTTCTCAGTCTGGCAATGGCCCCGCTGGCACAACTTAGGCGGTGGTGTATTTCTGCATCGATGTCAGCTTTGGAGGACAGAACACTGCCAAGGTAAGGGAAGAGGTCCACGTTTTCAAGGGTGTTATTGTCAACATGTACACACAGAAACTCAAGGAGCATACAAAGCTCAATAAAGGTCAGAGATGTACTACATCTGTTTGACAACCAGTCACATATTGACTTTTTCCCCAGTAACACTTAAAAATATTTATAAATGCTGTTATAAGTAGTTTATAAACTCTTAATTATTTAGTTAATAGTTTATCAATCAGTTAAAAACAGTTATGACACAATGATTGAAATTGTGTGATTGTTATTTTGGTGCATGTCAAAATGTGAGTGCACATTGATTATTATTGTTGCCAGTTCCACAGTGCATGTTTGAGCTGGAATAAAACAGCAGCAACATGAACCATGTGCTGGCTTTTCATCTTATTATTTGTTAACCTTTTCTGGGGCTCAGCACCGTTTGAGAAGTTTGGGATGTGCATATCTTCTTACAATTTAAACATTTTTTCTCACCAGCTTAACTATACTAAACAAAAATATAAAGGCAACATGTAAAGTGTTGGTTCCATGTTTCATGAGCTGAAATAAAAGATCCAAGAAATGTTCCATGTGCAAATGCCACAGATCTCTCAAGTTTTAGGCGGAGTGTGCAATGGGCATGCTGACTGCAGGAATGTCCACCAGAGCTGTTGCCAGATAATTGAATGTTCATTTCATAAGCCGCCTCCAACGTCGTTTTAGAGAATTTGGAAGTACATCCAACCGGCCTCACAACCGCAGACCACGTGTAACCACGCCAGCCCAGGACCTCGTCTGAGACCAGCAACCCTGACGGCTGATAAAACTGTAGGGTTTGCACAACCGAAGAATATCTGAACAAACTGTCAGAAACCATCTCAGGGAAGCTCATCTGCGTGCTTGTCGTCCTCACCAGGTTCTTGACCTGACAGAAGTTCGGGGTCGTATCCGACTTCAGTGGACGGATACAGATGAATCACGGTTTCAACTGTACCGGACAGATGGCAGACAGTGTGTATGGTGCCGTGTGGGCGAGCGGTTAGCTGGTGTCAAAGTTGTGAACAGCCGGTGGTGGCGGTGGGGTTATGGTATGGGCAGGCATAAGCTACAAACAACGAACACAACTGCATTTTATCGATGGCCATTTGAATGCACAGAGGATACCATGATGAGATCCTGAGGTTCATTGTCGTGTCATTCATCCACCGCCATCACCTCATGTTTCAGCATGATAATGCACGGCTCCATGACGCAAGGATCTGTACACAATTCCTGGAAGCTGAAAATGTCCCAGTTCTTCCATGGCCTGCATACTCACCAGACATGCTACCAATTGAGCATGTACAGGATGCTCTGGATCGACGTGTACAACAGTGTGTTCCAGTTCCCGCCAATATCCAGCAACTTTGCACAGGCATTGAAGAGCAGTGCGACAATATTCCACAGGCCACAATCAACAGCCTAATTAACTCTATGTGAAGGAGATGTGTCACGCAGCATGAGGCAAATGGTGGTCACACCAGATACTGACTGGTTTTCTAATCCACGCCCCTACTTTTTTTTTTTAAGGTATCTGTGACCAACAGATGCATATCTGTATTCACAGTCATGTGAAATCCATAGATTAGGGCCTAATGATTTTATTTAAATTGACTGATTTCCTTATATGAACTTAACTCAGTAAAATCTCTGAAATTGTTGCATGTTGCGTTTTAGATTTTTGTTCAGTGTAGTTTCAAAATGTGTACATTGAACTGTCACTTTTTTCCTCCACAAGAAAAATATATTGTTTTATCAGCAAAAGGTGGCTGCTGAGATATACTGATAGCTTGGTTATGTTTGTCCTGAGCAGCAGCAGCAGCAGTGACCCCAGCTCCTTCAACACAGCTGACCAGCTGCACACCTGCAACTGGATCCGTAGCCACCTGGAGGAGCACATAGACACCTGCCTGCCCAAGCAAGACGTCTACGAGACATACAAGTAAGTTATTGTAATGAGGCACAGCTGTGACTGTGAATTAGAAATGTACTTGTGAACCCGGACTACCTGCACATCAGTAAGAAATACTCGTTTTTTGTTTTCCATTGCAAACGCTTTGCTACGGTGTGCCGTAATGAAAACGACACAGCTAATGTTATGATCTATTGCCCCGGAATACCCCAGGAGATACTGTGAAAACCTGCAGCACCGGCCTCTGAGTGCTGCCAACTTTGGGAAGACCATCCGTGACATCTTCCCCAACATCAAAGCCCGGAGGCTCGGTGGCAGGGGACAGTCCAAATATCCTTTTAGTCTGTCAGGAGGTTGTTTTGGGAGGCCCTTTAAGTATTTTAACACAATTTTACTTTTGCTTGCCACAACTGCATTGACACCTGCAAATTAAGTATTCAAGCGTCTCCCTGAATGCTAGATGGAATTCAGGGATTCACCTATACTTCAATGCATCCTATTTGCATCCTATTTTTATATTGTTGCACAATGTGGGAAATGTGGATAGAATGATGCCACCGAGTACAAAGGATCAAACAAGTATTACCATACCCTCTCCACTTATCAATAGGTTGCGGTTCCCTTTTCTGTTTTCAGTTCATCCTTAACTCCTCCTCTGACACGTATTGTTATAGTGGAATCCGTAGGAAGACAGTGCTAAACATGCCACTGTTGCCAAACCTGGACCTGAAAAATGACCCAGTATGTATGACTAGTCAACTGCACTTCCTGTTTATATGATAGGACACAACCATTGCTTTTGCTATAGTTGTGTGCAAAAATGACTCTCAATGGTGATTAAGACTCTTCTTCCATGTAGTCGGAGCTGACGGAGCTGGTGCAGACCTACAAGCAAGAGGTGACGGAGGCGGCTTGTGAGCTCATCTGTGATTGGGCCCAGAAGATCCTCAAACGTTCCTTTGACACAGTGGTCGAGATCGCCCGTTTTCTTGTGCAGGAGCACATCGTCAACCCACGCTGCAGCCAGGCTGAACTCGTCACTTCTGCCGCGATGGCAGGTGAGTCTCAGTTTCCTCATCTCCATTACACTGTGTTCAGTCATCTGCAATACCATCCGCAACCATCTCATGATTGGAATTTCTTGTAACCATCAGTCATTTTTCTTTGTGTCTCACAGGAGGACCTGCAAAGCCCCACAAGGTGATCAAGAAGAATCCAGTACCGTCAAAAGGAGGTGGGCCGGAGACAGAAGGGAGCAGCTCTGATGCTAAGGTAGCGCATCAACAATAACCTTTCAAAGACTAAATGCAAAGTACAGAAACATACTTCTCGAAGTTGTAATAATGAGCCATATCTACTCATATCGACTTTATGTAACACAATGATGTTGTTTCTCTCAGAGGGATAAAGAAGTTGGGGATCAGTCGTCGCCAGGGACACTGCAGTCCAGTGACAAGCCAACCAAAGGGGCGGAGTCAGTACGCCCGGGGGGTCGTGACCTGCAGGTGGAGGCTCTGATGAAGCACCTGCCCCGAATCCTGCCTCGCAGCTCCGTCCCGGAAAAGTCCCAAGGCGGCGCTCTCCCCGTCATGATCCTCCCCCACACCGTCAGCCTATCCTACCCCGAAAAAGCCCCGCCGGTTACCATGGCGCCTGTGGCACCGTCGTCGGTGGTGCAGAGGGCCCGTGCCGTGACCAAACGGGCCCTCGAGGCTCCGACTGCAACCAGCGGGGGCCCCGGGCCGGGATGCACGCCAGGCAAGCGGAAACGAGGACGACCCAGGAAGCCACGGCCAGAGGACACCACCTCTCCGCAACCGCCCCCTCCGTACCTACCTTCGGTCAACCAAGCCCCCATCATGAAATCCCTCACCGGAGGGGTGATCCAGAAAGCCTGCTCGTCCTCCTCCTCTTCCCAGGTGGTGGAGGTTGTGTTCCAGGACCAGCATGCCGTGGTGCTCGGCCAGCTACATTCGGTAGCGGACTCTGGCAACCCAGAGCACCGGGGTGTGGTGCTCGAGACTGACCCACGGCCCCTGCTGCTGCTGCCAGGGACCAGCCACACAAACTGGGACATGGGCAGGGCCATGGTAGAGGTCATCCAGAGGGCACCGAGACCCCCCACCACCAAGAACAACAACAACTCCCAGTCTACCCCCCAGCACCGCCTGCCCCTGCCCACTTTGCTGGAGGATCGAGGTCAGGTGGAGATCACCCTCACTCCCACGGAGCCTTCGGAAGATCTGCCGACCCCCACCACCCAGGCTAGCTCGGAGGGCCGCCCTGCGCCTGATGACAGCACTAAGGTTGAAAGACCCTAGCACTGGCCCTCCCAGTCCCGAACCTCACCCTCCTTGTCCCAGAGACTAGGGAGCACTAAGGGACTTTATACTACCCTCAGCATGAGGATAACCACGCCCAATCCCCCAATCATCTTCTCCCAGGTAGCAAGCTTCATCTTGCTCCACACAGTCCCTCTCCCATCTTACCGATTGGTGGAAATCCGAGATTGGCGGCACAGAGAGCCAAGATTGATGGAGCCAAACCCCTGTTGACCTTCCATTAGTCCTTGCATTTGACAATGTAAAAAGGTCCGTTTATAACTCTCTGCTGTGACTCTAACTGCATGTTTTTCTTTGTAATTGTGAGCGAAGAGATAGATAAAGGCGTCTCCATACTCCTGAGATTGGATTTCTTGTAGTTCTGATGATGAGGAGGGGCTATTTACGGGTTCGGACCATTCGAGGTTCTAAGTGCTACTCTCCCTGAGAGGAACTCCCCTCAAAGCGTTCTTTTTTAAATCTTTGGTTGTGTTATTTTGATGTTTGTAGTTGTGCTTTCAAATAGACTTCCAGAGTAAAGGCGTCCGCATGCTTCCCAGACTAAACAGTTTGGAAGAGTTTGTGCATATATTATGATGACATCATCATGTCATCATGTTCGGGCACATGCAAAACAAATTCTAGAGGCAAGCCGAAGTCGGTAGCTGAAGTCTACGCCCCTTCGTCAGTGATTGGTCAACAGTCGGGATTCTTCAATAAAGTCTTTGTTGTCATTGAACAAGAGACGACTCATTTTCATGCACATTATTTCATTGAGAAATACTGCAACAAACATCTTAGTTAGATGTAAAATTGCGCGACTAAGATCTTTGTAAAAACGTCTAAATTAATGACAGATTTCTTGAGTTATCTTAGATGAATTCTGTCTATTTAGAGGAAGTGTATACTGACTCCGGCGTCTCAAAATGGACAAACAGTACTATTGCTGCACCGTCGTTGGGTTTGCCAAGCCATGTGTGGCTAGTCGCCAACCACACTGAAGCATGCTGACGCCTTAAGAAAGGAGAAGGCATGACACTGCTGGTGCAACTACATTTAAATGATGCTCCTGTCAGGCATCAGAACTGTATTCTAAAACATTGTGTGACAAGTTTGTGAGTTTGCCCCCCTTCCCCAAAACCCCTAAGCTGGAGTATGACGGAAAAGCGAGCACTTACCTGGGCGTAATTCCAATATTACAGCACTTCCTGTTAGCGACTTAGTGTAGATGACAAAACATTATAGACACCATATAGGCAAGACTATGACAAACAGTCGTTTAGGTTTGCCTTTGTATTTTGAATTTACAGCACCTCAGACAAAGGCATCAAAGCACAAACCTGCGAGCCTAGTGTAAAACCTTGAGCGTGGCAAAGAAACTTAATGGAATATTAGAGCTGATTTCGTAAATAATTTAGCCTGACGCTAATGTAGTTTGCCAAACCCTTTTTTATAAGTACCTGTATAAACTCTAGTACAATAATATCATTTTCACAATTTCAAACTGTCTGGCAGAGACAACTGTTGTTTAGCCACCATTGCCTGGCTTTGCCTAGGGGTGCATACATCTTATGTGGTTTACGTAGCAGTACATGATAATGTAAGATACTGATACCCTTCTCTCCAAACCCAGCATATTCTCCAAAGTATGATCAACCTTAAATAGGCTGGTTATGTGTTCTTTTTTTATACCTGCCATCCTTTGACAAGGGAAGATTTCAATTTGTAATCTCCAGCCTTAGCCCTTTTGGAATTAAATTGAAACAGATGTCAAGAATATTTGCACTGATATGAAGAATGCAAAAAGGGAAGAGCCTGTTAGTTAATAATAGTAATGATTACTAGAAATTATAAACTGGGTGGTTCGTGCGCTGAATGCTGATTGGCTGAAAGCTGTGGTATATCAGATTGTATACCACAGGAATGACAAAACATTTATTTTTACTCCTCTAATTATATTGGTAACCTGTTTATGATTGCAATAAGGCACATCGGGGGTTATGTTTAAAGGCTGTATTTAGGCACTCCCCGTTGCGTCGTGACTAAGAACCGCCCTTAGCCCGTGGTATATTGGCCATACACCACATCCCATCGGGCCTTATTTCTTAATTAAACAATGATTAAAAACATGATTGTTATGCTTGAGGTAGTTTTGGAACAAGCAATGTTAGCTTTATTTTTCAATGGAGTTGATTGTCAAATTTGACTGAATTGAGAATAAGCACAACAGAATTATACTTTATTATTAGCTTATGCCACGTTATTGTCCTTTTGTAAACTATGGGCTTATGAAGAGACAAACTGGATGTAAATTCATGGTGCATACATTTGGTGCTGTAATGGTGATGACTCAAGATTGTCTACACACTACGCTATTTTCCCGGGAAAACAGGGATACCCTGTCTGTCTTCAAACCCTGTAGATTTTCTTCCCTGCCTGTATGTAGTACAGGGGTGACCAACCATAGACATACATGTGGCCAACCTTCTTGTAGGCAGGCTTTTGTCCCTGCCCTGTTCTTACACACCTGATTCTATTCTACTAATCAACTGCTCATTATTAGCTAAATCAGTTGTGTTAAAGCAGAGCTAGAACGAAATCCTGCACACTTTGTAGCTCCCCGGTGAGGACGGTGTGCCGCCCCTGATCTAGTATATTCTATTGGTCTGTTAATTGTGTAATTACATGTGCATAGTTATAGTAACTCACCTTATCCTCATTCATGACATTGGACTATGAGCTAGCAATGATCTCCCGAGTTGTATTAGTCAATCGACAGATCAAGTTAATATCAGTAAAAGAGGTAGGTTTGAATGAAGACTACAGATTAACTGTAGGCCCAGGGGACTTACATGGGAAACCTCTTCCATAAATAAGTATATGTCCTTTAGTGTGCAGTCAAATGAGTATTGCAGTAAGTGAATGAGTGAGTGGGAGAACTTTCACTGTGGAGCCACGGTGCTCAAAAGAAACGGGTCAGAGAATCAAAGATAAGGATCGGGATACGGGTAGCAGTGCCTTGACCTTAACTGCCGGTTAAACCACATCATGACCGACCTTGGTCAAGCTTTGCAGATGCTCTGTTGATGGTGGTAACACTCTAAACTAGCCCGGCTAGCTATGTAGGGGTTAAGTAGCTTCATAGCTTTGCTTTGCGGTTTGTTTGAGTTCATGCAAATAAAAAGTTTGCAAATTAGTAATTTTGCTCTTGTTGTTTTATCAAATCTATGAAAACATTTTATCATATGTGCTTTTGTGGATATAAGTCTGTGAAGTTTCATTTATTGTACAGGTCACTTGAAGTACAGTTTTAACATGAATGTCTTTGAATTTCAAAGACACTTACAGTTCAAAGAAACCTATCCATGCATGGTTTTATGTGACAGTGATTCTATTACTCTAAAATAAAAAATAAAAACACTGTTACTCCTAGCTTAGAAAAATGTCAAAACTTAAAATGTATTGACTAGGGGTTTAAAAATGGGATGTGTTATCTGTTTTAGTTTACATGTTTAACCCCCAGGTTGTGTTTTGCACTTTATTCATACCGGAAGATTAACTAATTTATAATTGGTGTACACATAAAAACAGAATCCTGATTTGATAATTAAGTGTCACACCTTACATGTTAGTAATTGTAATCCAATTCGTTTTTTTGTAAATCATCGTCTCAGAGATTTTGTGACATTTACATCTATGCTTCCTTTAAAAAAACACAACTAAACAAAATGATGCCAACGACTAATGTGAATATATTTTCCTATGCTGACTGTAATAAATGTTGTTAAAGGTAACTGGAGGGATGTTACAGTAGGTGTTGATCGTTTCTGTGTCATTTTTTAACTCTTCTCTTAAAGTGGCAATCAGCAGTTGAAACAATAAGAAAGTGTCCTCTGTTTTGTTAAAAAGCTGAGGGATGGGGCTAGAGAAATGTAACCACTTCATAGACAGAGCTATGGATGCAAGGACTGACAATCCATGACATCACAATTATAGTTTTAGTCATGTTTTGAGGCTATACAGTGTACATTTACTTTGGGAGTAAAACAAGATTGTATTTTGGGTTCTTAGGGGGTATGAGAGTTGAACTTAGCTCATGAGGCATTTATAACCCACTGGGCACAAATTGGTTGAATCAATGCTGTTTCCACTTCATTTAAATTACGTTGAACCAACGTGGAATAGACGTTGATTTGACGTCTGTGCTCAGTGGGAAGCTATATTCTTCCTAGAATTAATGGGTACGTATAATTCATTTATAAATCCAAAAATCGATGTAGTGTAGTTACTGCAGATTGCCCCTTTAAAGACACACTCCAGCTATTGTTTTACTTTTCCTGTTTAAAAATAATATCCCACATATAAAGACAGTAATGTACAAACAATTAAGGTTGAAAAAATGTTTTGAGCAAAATAGTTACCTTTTTTACACAAGTGTAAACTTCATCGAGTAGGCCATTCAATGAGTTGGTCTGACGGTGCCCTCAGATGTCATCGGCCTCCCGGCTTGCTTGCGGAAAGCTAGAGAAGCAATAAAGAACATAAGAGGAAAGCCCCCCCCACCCACTACCTATTGTGACTTTTGTTAGGTAAATCAGGTGATAAATTAGCTGAAAAGGAGACTGGAGTAGGACTTTAAGAAAGGGAGAGGGAGGGCCATTGAGGCAATGGAGCTGTTTAGGTTTATTTGTGTTTCATTTCTGCTTTGTTGTTTGTACTTATATATACAGTATATATAAAGAAATATGTTCAAGAGGCCTTTGCTTTGAGTTCTTCCTAGTCTCGGAACCCATATTAAGCTCTTCCAGACCAGATGCTATCACTGGAGAGTAAGGAGATTCTACAGTCATATGAATCAAATTCAGTCAATGATTGAATTGAAGTTTGCTCTGCCTGGCCACAGTGGCTAAGGGTCCCAAAATGTTTGTTTTTTTCCTAACAAAGTATTTTCAGAATCGCAGCCCTAAATTATGAAAAGTATGTTATGTATTGTCTAATCATTTGCTTGTAGTTTGGGTAGTGTACCACAATGCACTTTCTGGTCCCAATGATCAACCAATTTACAGAAATTCACCCGTTTTACTGGTACCAGGGATTTTACTGTACCACAGTGGAGTAAAAGGGAAATGAGACTGGTGTCTCGTCCCACATTGGCCACCGGGTGGCATACTATGCACAGACCAGTGGAGGCTGGTGGGAGGAGCTATAGGAGGACAGGCTTTTTGTAATGGCTGGAATGTAACATCCTGACCAGAGTTCTTATGTGTTTTGCTTGTTTAGTGTTGGTCAGGACGTGAGCTGGGTGGGAATTCTATGTTGTGTGTCTAGTTCGTCTGTTTCTGTGTCCAGCCTAATATGGTTCTCAATCAGAGGCAGCTGTCAATCGTTGTCCCTGATTGAGAATCATATATAGGTGGCTTGATTTGTGTTGGGGATTGTGGGTGGCTGTTTCCTGTCTCTGTGTTTGTGTTCTGAACCAGATAGGACTGTTTCGGTTTGCCACATTTTGTTATTTTGTTCGTTGTAAGTGTTCACTGTTTTTATTTAATTAAACATGTTGAGCACTGGCTACGCTGCGTTTTGGTCCGATCCCTGTTTCACCCCCTCTTCTAGTGAAGAGAGGGAAGGCTGCCGTTACAGAACCACCCACCAAACTCGGACCAAGCAGCGTAGCAACGGGCAGCAGCGGCAGCAGCAGCAGCAGCGGGACCAGGAGAAATGGACATGGGAGGACGAGCTGGACGGAAAAGGACCCTGGGCAGAGCCAGAGGAGTATCGCCGCCCCAAAGCAGAGCTGGAGGCAGCAAAAGCAGAGAGGCGGCGTTTCGAGGAGCTAGCTCGGCAGCAGGAGCCGGATCTGGGTTACACCACTTGGGAGGAAATAGACAGGTGGTCGGTTGACCCAGGGAGAGTGCCGGAGCCCGCCTGGGTTTCGATGGAGCAATGTGCAGAGGGATACCGGCGAATGAGGTTAGCACGACGACGCGGTAAGAAGCCCGTGAAGAAACCCCAAAAATTTATTGGGGGGGGGGGGCTAAAGGATAGTGTGGCGAAGTCAGGTAGGAGACCTGCGCCCACTTCCCATGCTTACCGTGGAGAGCGGGAGTACGGGCAGACACCGTGTTATGCGGAAGAGCGCACGGTGTCTCCTGTACGTGTGCATAGCCCGGTGCGGGTTATTCCACCTCCCCGCACTGGCCGGGCTAGATTGAGCATTGAGCCAAGTGCCATGAAGCCGGCTCTACATATCTGGCCTCCAGTACGTCTCCTCGGGCCGGTGTACATGGCACCAACCTTATGCATGGTGTCCCCGGTTCGCCAACACAGCCCAGTGCGGGTTATTCCACCTCCCCGCACTGGACGGG
Organism: Salvelinus alpinus; assembly: GCF_045679555.1. Classification (NCBI taxonomy): domain Eukaryota; kingdom Metazoa; phylum Chordata; class Actinopteri; order Salmoniformes; family Salmonidae; genus Salvelinus; species Salvelinus alpinus. Next base: position 37,270,118 of record NC_092114.1, read on the forward strand.
CTACGGGGAGCATTCAACCAGGTAAGGTTGGGCAGGCTCGGTGCTCAAGGGAGCCAGTACGCCTGCACGGTCCGGTATATCCGGCGCCACCTTCCCGCCCCAGCCCAGTACCACCAGTGCCTACACCACGCACCAGGCTTCCAGTGTGTCTCCAGAGCCCTGTTCCTCCTCCACACACTCTCCCTGTGGTGCGTGTCTCCAGCCCAGTACCTCCAGTTCCGGCACCATGCATCAAGCCTCCTGTGCGTCTCCAGAGCCCTGTACGCACTGTTCCTTCTCCCCGCACTCGCCCTGAGGTGCGTGCCCTCAGCCCGGTACCACCAGTGCCGGTACCACGCACCAGGCCTATAGTGCGCTTTGAGAGTCCAGTGTGCCCTGTTCCTGCTCCCCGCACTAGCCTTAAGGTGCGTGTCTCCAGTCCGGTACCACCAGTTCCGGCACCACGCACCAGGCCTACTGTGCGCCTCAGCAGGTCAGAGTCGGCCGTCTGCTCAACGCCGCCTGCACTGCTCGTCTGCCCAGCACCGTCTGTACTGCCTGCCTGCCCAACGCCGCCTGCACTGCTCGTCTGCCCAGCGCCGTCTGAGCTGCCTGCACTGCTCGTCTGCCCAGCACCGTCTGAGCTGCCTGCCTACCCAGCACCATCTGAGCCATCCGTCTGCCCAGCGCCGTCTGAGGCATCCGTCTGCCCAGCGCCGTCTGAGCCATCCGTCTGCCCAGCGCCGTCTGAGCCATCCGTCTGCCCAGCGCCGTCTGAGCCATCCGTCTGCCCAGCGCCGTCTGAGCCATCCGTCTGCCCAGCGCCGTCTGAGCCATCCGTCTGCCCAGCGCCGTCTGAGCCATCCGTCTGCCCAGCGCCGTCTGAGCCATCCGTCTGCCCAGCGCCTTCTGAGCCATCCGTCTGCCCAGCGCCATCTGAGCCGTCCGTCTGTCCCGAGCCATCTGAGCCGTTCGTCAGTCAGGAGCCGCTAGAGCCGTTCGTCAGTCAGGAGCCGCTAGAGCCGTCCGTCAGTCAGGAGCCGCCAGAGCCGCCAGCCAGTCAGGAGCCGCCAGAGCCGCCAGCCAGTCAGGAGCCGTCAGAGCCGCCAGCCAGTCAGGAGCCGCCAGAGCCGCCAGCCAATCAGGAGCCGCCAGAGCCGCCAGCCAGTCAGGAGCCGCCAGAGCCGCCAGCCAGTCAGGAGCCGCCAGAGCCGCCAGCCAGTCAGGAGCCGCCAGAGCCGCCAGCCAGTCAGGAGCCGCCAGAGCCGCCAGCCAGTCAGGAGCCGCCAGAGCCGCCAGCCAGTCAGGAGCCGCCAGCCAGTCAGGAGCCGCCAGAGCCGCCAGCCAGTCAGGAGCCGCCAGAGCCGCCAGCCAGTCAGGAGCCGCCAGAGCCGCCAGCCAGTCAGGAGCCGCCAGAGCCGCCAGCCAGTCAGGAGCCGCCAGAGCCGCCAGCCAGTCAGGAGCCGCCAGAGCCGCCAGCCAGTCAGGAGCCGCCAGAGCCGCCAGCCAGTCAGGAGCTGCCAGAGCCGCCAGCCAGTCAAGAGCCGCCAGCCAGTCAAGAGCTGCCAGCCAGTCAAGAGCTGCCCGCCAGTCATGAGCTGCCCGCCAGTCATGAGCTGCCCTCCAGTCATGAGCTGCCCTCCAGTCATGAGCTGCCCTCCAGTCATGAGCTGCCTTCCAGTCATGAGCTGCCTTCCAGTCATGAGCTGCCCTACAGTCATGAGCTGCCCTACAGTCATGAGCTGCCCTACAGTCATGAGCTGCCACTCAGTCATGAGCTGCCACTCAGTCCGGAGCTGCCATTCAGTCCGGAGCTGCCTCTCTGTCCTGAGCTACCTCTCTGTCCTGAGCTACCTCTCTGTCCTGAGCTACCTCCTAAATCATGTGGGGGCCTTGGGGAGGATTCTTAGGCCAAGGTCGTGGGCGAGGGTCGCCACTCAAAGGACGCTAAGGAGGAGGACAAAGACAGTGGTGGAGTGGTGTCCTCGTCCGGCGCGGACAGATGCCCACCCAGACCCTCCTCTTGAGTTTTAGGGGTGCGTTCGGAGTTCGCACCTCAGGAGGGGGGTACTGTAACGTCCTGACCAGAGTTCTTATGTGTTTTGCTTGTTTAGTGTTGGTCAGGACGTGAGCTGGGTGGGAATTCTATGTTGTGTGTCTAGTTCGTCTGTTTCTGTGTCCAGCCTAATATGGTTCTCAATCAGAGGCAGCTGTCAATCGTTGTCCCTGATTGAGAATCATATATAGGTGGCTTGTTTTGTGTTGGGGATTGTGGGTGGTTGTTTCCTGTCTCTGTGTTTGTGTTCTGCACCAGATAGGACTGTTTCGGTTTGCCACATTTTGTTATTTTGTTCGTTGTAAGTGTTCACTGTTTTCGTTTAATTAAACATGTTGAGCACTGGCTACGCTGCGTTTTGGTCCGATCCCTGTTTCACCCCCTCTTCTAGTGAAGAGAGGGAAGGCTGCCGTTACATGGAATTGAATTAGTGGAACTGAGTCAAAAATGTGGTTTCCATATCTTTGATGTGTTTGATACGGTTCCATTTATTCCAATCCAGCCATTACAATGAGCACATCCTCCTATAGCTCCCCCCACCATCCTCCACTGCCACAGACATAAAATTAGTTAATGCAAATATGAGCACATCCTCCTATAGCTCCTCCCACCAGACTCCACTGCCACGGACATATGCAAATTAACGCAGTGAGTGCACAAGACAAATATAAAATCTTCCTGATATGCAGAGAGAAGTCACACAACTCAGTTGGGAAGATTCCAAAGATGATTTTATTCTAGGTTGAGTCTTTGAGAAAGTTGTGACATAGCAAGTTGATATTCCAATGTTATTTATTTCCAACATTGGTTATTCTGAGCTTCTTTTCAAATCACACAATGTAAAGTAGAGACCATAAACCATCATTTGGGTTTATGTATGACTTTGGTACTGAACAGATAGGACCAATGACGCATCATACGTTGGCTTCATGCCAAGGGATGTGTTCGCTCAGATTCACTGCCCATTGATGTGATAACGCTGGCGTCAACAGTTCTTTTAAATATTTTGAGGCGGATCCGTCAGCTGGAGGAATTTGCGCAGCATTAGAATGAGATTCGAGCTGGGGAGCTAGAGTCGTTCCAAATGGAATTACAAATCAAATGGATTGATTGAGACCCTAAAATTGTTTGTCAAGGTAAGTTTTAAAAAATGTATTTAACTAATTTACTTACCTAACGTTAGTGTTCAACAACTAATATTTGTTGCTCCAGCTGGTCTGTTTAGCAAGGAATGTTTTCTCTTCCTGGGCGACGCAGTAACGTTAGCGAGCAAATCAGAGAAGCGAGCCTTTATTTGCTCTTTTTGAGTTTAGCAATATGAATGGATTTGTCTTTTTTTTTTTTTTACGACGGGAGGTTGAAGCCAGTGATTTTGAAGAATCTAGCCTACTATTTATAGCATTCAGGATATTTTAAGTGGTAGCTATTTAGCAGAAGTGCTGTGCTATGGGGGCGGCTAGCCTGGCTCTCTCACGCAGCTAGCTAACGTTGGTGCCAAAAAATCTGGACAATGTGAGATATTGTTGAACTGGCCTTCTGTGAACATTAGCTAAACAATGTATGTACGACGGAAACTGGGCATTGAATACAGCTAGGACGCTAGTCATTCTCAGGTGTGCATTGGGCAGTGACGTGGTTTTTGATTGTTTGATAGGTAACGTTAGCTACTTAGCTGCTGTGACTAACGACGATGGCGTTGTGGCACGCCTTGATCGCTAGTAAACTAGAATCTTGCCTAAATTAAATCTCCATAGTAAATATATTATAGTTTATTGGTTTCGCCTATTCCTCTCTGGCTATAGCCAACAACTGACTTTATTGCTTAACCAGTTAACTATCGTCTATATACTTATATATATATATATTTTTATGCCGGTTTAGGAGTCTAACATGACGGATGGTTACCTTAGTTCACTGTTTTGAACTGCACGTGCCTCTTGACACTTTGCCCAGGACGAGACGTCACTCCACTGTCCATCATTAACGCTCGAGAATTGAAGCCTCTATCAGTTTCATGGAGATGTCATCATTCCTCCGAGTTAGGTACATTGATTATTTGCCTGGTCATTTGTAACTGAAGAATAGAGAATAATGCACTTTGTTCCCTTGGTCCCCTTGGTCATGTCCAAGCAAACTGATTCACTTTCAGGTGGTTTATCTTACAGTGCACCAAGCATTTGCAATACCAACCAGAGTATGTGAACGGAGCGTGCCCCATTTGACTCGAGCGTTGGGCGAGATATCCAAAGCCTGGAGCGACTGCTCCCGCCCGCTCCAATTTCGTTCCAAGTAGCGCTCACTTCAGGGCATGCCCGGCTAGCATGCATTTGTAGTCTGCTTGTATACTGCTATAGCCGCTTGCTTTAGCTACTCGTCATGGAGTTCACTAAATATTTTCATAAAGAAACTGATAAAAACACACAGGTCCAAAATCAAGGTGACTTACAGAGATAAGGGCCAAGATGGAGAGCAGTGATATAGTGTCCACAACGAAACAATCATTGTGGGATCAGAAGATGCACATATCCCGAAAGCATGATGGTGTACTTGCACATGCTAAAAGAAAGGAACTATGTGGGTATATAACTAAGTGGGTCATTGTGGCAAAGTATTTATAAACAAAAAATCTGATTTCTTAAAAGTTTACTTCATTTTTGTTCTATTATCTATACAATAGGCAGGCCATCATTTATTTTGGCCAATAGCCATGGCATATTCCCGCTTTCTGTTTTGATTAGGTTATTTTGCCTAAACAAAACGTGTATGTATAGCTCTCTCTTTCTCTGCTCACCTGGCAAGAATGTGGACAGGATATTCTCCGCTGCTGGTCTGCTCTCCAGGCACCATCGCATGAGCCTGGCCTAACTTGTATTTCAAAATAATTAATGCAAAGACACTGTAGACTGAGTCTGATAAGGCATTTTTCATTTCATTTGAATTTAATTCGAAGTCACAGCATATATGTACATTTTATAGACTATAATACAACTAAATGGCCCTACAAGCCTAGTGTCGCACTCGCAAATGCTTCACAATGTATTTCTTTGTAGGCTATAGCCTTGAAGAAAATAGCCTGAATAATCATTCATTTCTGTTCCTTCTTAGGCTTTGTCTGGCTCCTAACCAATTTAGTGTTTATATGCTTTTTAATATGACATGTAGCCTATTTGAAATGACAGCTTCTTACATTCACACTTTCATATATATATTTAAATACTTTTCATTCAAATCATTTCATTATTTCAAAACCAAATGGTATGTCCAGGTAGTCACACAGCTAGATGGGTGTTGGTTAAATTGTGATTTCTTTTTTTTTTATGAATGGAGCGGCAGTTTTTTTTTTTTCCATTTGCGCTAGGAACGTTTTTTTTTGTTTTTTTTGCGGAGTGGTGGAACGCTGGAGCGGTGTGTAAGCACTGCTCCATGAGCGATGAACGTGATTTCCGACCACTCAACTCGCTTACTCTGATACCAACCCATGTCCCCTAAAAGAAAAAACAAAATGGTGTATCATCAGGGTTGTTTTTTATCCAGACAAGAGAGACCAAGTTCACTCCAAACATTACTTGTATTAGCCTGGTGACAATGTGACATTTAGTTCAGGCATTGTATACCTACCTGCCCATCTGTGTTCAACCGAACACTGAATTTCAAGAGCACAAGTTTTAATGTCACATTCACAAGTACAGTGAAATACCTTTCTTGTAAACTGTAAACCGAACAATGCAGTAATCAATAACAATGTAATAGAACAAACACACGAGAAATACAAAAAAGGACAGTAAGTATAAGGAAGTGCTGTCTACCAGCAATATCATTGTAATAAATGTCAGTCCTTAATATGGACATGGAAGAGTCATTTAAAAGAATAAGCCAGCCAGTTCTCTAACTGTTTGGTTGCTCGCTTCTATTGAATACAATCTTACTAGGCTAGACCTATATGGACAAGCTTTCTACTGGAGATGTGTGTTGGAGTGTTTTTGTTGATTTATTGACGACACAACCACACATTCCCACTCTAAAACGGCATGTAATATCATTCAGTTTATTCAATGTAGGTCTTCTAATAGCCAGGGGATTTTCTTTGTGAAGTCCTAATGTGTGAGAGATCATGATTTTAACCGGTGCCAAGTTACTCGCTATAGCAGAGGAACTTTGCTGTCTGTGCTGTGATGGAAAGACTGAAGTGTGTAACTGATCCTGCTGGTCACAGTTTTGGAGAGCAAGTGAGACCCCAATCAGTGTTTTCTGCCTGGGTGTGCCAGTGGCCACTACCTCATTAAATAATAAGCAGGGACATGAGGGATGTAGGGGTTTGTGCGCTTGATATTCCACCCCACTGACTGCCCTTCCTGTTATTTTGACTGTCCAGTGTCCACACTATATAAATGAAACATGAAAACGAATTAAAGATGGTAAATACAGGCTGAAATTCTGTTTCTCCTACATTTTAGTAATTTAACAGACCCTCTTATCCATAGCGACTTACAGTAGTGAGTGCATACGTTTTCATACTGGTCCCCCGCGGGAATCGAACCCACGACCCTGACATTGCAAGCACCATGCTATACCCACTGAGCTACACAGGACCACCTGTCACACTCATTTTCACCTTCTCTAAATGCCTTAATTTGTGGCAGTGAAAATGTTCTGCTTATACATACAAGCTTTTGTAAGTTACGGGGTCAGTGGAATGGTTGTTTTCCAGCAAGTTTTTACATGCTGTTTAAGGGGTGATGAAATTCTGTCTTCAGCCAGTGTACAACTGTAGTTTCCCGATAACTGAGGGTTGGCGTTCAGGAGGGAAGGACAGCAGATGGGCTCCTCCTGCTACATCGCTGGTTGGTCAGTCCAACTAGGTCAGATGTCGTTTGTGTTTGGAGTGAGATTGGTAACAGTGAACACCCTGCATTTCACTCCAGCCTTTACCACCCAACCACGATTAAGGCCATTCAGGCTGGCACACAGTGACTATTTGTGCATAACACACATTAAGGGGCCACATTAGATAGACTTGAAGGCCAAGTGGTCTACTGCCATGGTTTGGCCTACATTTACCTGCAAATATCTCCAGCCCAGTTGGCAGTTGTAGTATTTTTCTTAAATAAGAAACGGAGGTACCAGCATGAGTCCTCATAATTATCAAGTGCAAATCTGCCTCAAACCTTAGGTTTGATAAATAACTTTCTCACGGCATTTAACTATGACATGCTCACACACACACTTGTTGATGCTCTCTTCTTGTTGTAGGCTCTCTTCTTGTTGATGCTCTCTTGCCTGTACTGTATTTGACTTGCTCTGTGGCGCAGCAGACCAATTTCCTGCAGAGTGCAGCAGCTGTGTGGCGCAAGAAAGGAGGCAGACGCCCGCTCTTACATCCTCTAAACCCCACATCTGGAAGCCATCGTCCCATACCCTGCCTGTAGGAGCCGGCACGGGCTCCATTATTTCGTAGTGTTTGTTTAATCGTGACCGTGTCTCATCTGTGCTGTATTATACAGTTGGCCAAGTGTGCAACCATTACAACCACAGAGCCTCGCATGGCCTTCACTTGTCGAAGTGCACTTTTCTTTTTTTATATCTTTTTTAATTGCTGTAAATATTTACTTCCTGAAATTCCACATTAAAGAATTTCTGATGGTGTCAACTGGCACATCACTCATGAAATCGGAACATCAAGCACATCCCACAAGATTGAGTCGTGTCCTAGGTTACAGCTTGTAAAGTCGGTTAAACAGTTATCTGAATAACTATTAGGTAGGTCTATCCATATCTCTGAGCAATAAAAAAAAAAAAAGAAGCTTTCTGTGCTGTAGTAACATTTGTGGAAATGTCATTGGAGGTCAATGTGTAATCTTATCAGTACCAAATCAGAGCTTTGGGCATGAGTCACTGTTAATTGATACTCTAGGCCTATAGGCATGGGAAAGTCCATCTCCATTGTGTACTAATCTCAGATCGGCTTCTAAAACAACAGTCGTTGGCTGAATTAATTAGGCTTGGCCTAGCCTATACATTTGACTCTAAAGCTGTAGTAATAAGAACAGGCTTAGCCTAATAGCACAATGTGTTCTTGGTGCCTGAAATGAGTGTCAGAATATTGTATTGTGGTCTGTGCTTAACATGTAGGCTAAATGTTAAAACACAGGCATTGAGAGGGAAGTAAATTACTTGTGTTCTCTCAAAGTTGAGGCTGGAATGGCAATGTGTATGCCACAAACTGTTCAGTTTAGCTGTGGCGTATCAGTGCCCTCTGATTCTCTGAAACCGCAAGGACGGGACCTTTGGACAGACATCGCTGGAGAGAACAACCTCTACACAACATTGTGTGTGTGGACACCCCTTCAAATGAGTAGATTTGGCTATTTCATCCACACCCGTTGCTGACAGATGTAAACAATTGAGTACACACCCATGCAATCTCCATAGACAAACATTTGAATTAGAATGGCCTTACTGAAGAGCTCAGTGACATTCAATGTGGCCTTGTCATAGGATGCCACCTTTCCAACAAAAGGTTTGTCAAATTTCTTCCCTGCTAGAGCTGCCCCGGTCAACTGTAAGTGTGACATGGAAACGTCTAGGAGCAACAACGGCTCAGCTGCAAAGTGGTAGGCCACAAGTTCACAGAACGGGACCACTGAGTGCTGAAGCGCGTAGTGCATAAAAATAGTCTGTCCTCGGTTGCAACACTCAATATCGAGTTTCAAACTGCCTCTGGAAGCAACGTCAGCACAAGAACTGCTCGTTGGGAGCTTCATGAAATGGGTTTCCATGGCCGAGCAGGCACACACAAGCCCAAGAAAACCCTATGCAATGCCAAGCGTGGTGTAAAGTTCACTGCCATTGGACTCTGGAGCAGTGGCAACATGTTCTCTCTCTGGAGTGATGAATTACACGTCACCATCTGGCAGTCGGACGGACTAATCTGGGTTTGGCGGATGCTAGGAGAACGCTACCTGCACGACTGCATAGTGCCAACTAAAGTCTGGTGGAGGAGGAATAATGGTCTGGGTCTGTTTTTTATGATTCGGGCTAGGCCCTTTAGTTCCAGTGAAGGAATATCTTAACGCTACAGCATACAATGACACCTGTCTGGGTGGCTGGTCTCAGACAATCCCGCAGGTGAAGAAACTAGATGTGGAGGTCCTGGGCTGGCGTGGTTACATGTGGTCTGCGGTTGTGAGGCCGGTTGGACATACTGCCAAATTCTCAAACTATGTTGGAGGCGGCTATAGGTAGAGAAAGGAACATTAAATTATCTGGCAACAGCTCGTGGCATGCTGACTGCTGAAATATCCAATTGCATGCTCCCTCAACTTGAGACATCTGTGGCGTTGTGTGACAAAATTAGCAAACATTTTTTGGTGGCCTATTTATTGTCCCCATAAAAGGTGCACCTGTGTAATAATTGTGCTGTTAATCAGCTTCTTGATATGCCACGCCTGTTAGGTGGCTGGATTACCTTGGCATAGGAGAAATGCTCACTAACAGGAATGTGAGAAATAAGCTTTTGTGCGTATTGAACATTTCTGGGATCTTTTGTTTCAGCTCGTGACACAAGGGACTAACACTTTACATGTTGCATTTTTTAAATATTTCTGTTCAGTATACTTGGTCATGGAGAAAGGCACCCATCTTATATTCCAGATCATGAACATTTTTCAAATGGCGAAAAACTGACTCGTTCAGTAAAATTATAAAATGTATGTATGACTTCAAGAGCAAGCCCAAAGCATAACTTAACAAATCTATGTGATGTAATTCCCCCCCCCCCCCTGTCTTTGCACTGGTCTCTTGGTTCACTGACTCATCTCTCCTTCTTCCAGATTTGACTGCCGCCATGGCTGACATGGAAGTGTCTCTCTCCCCTGCCCAGATCGAGGCACTTTACCTCAGCCCCTCGCTATCCTCCACCTCCACATTTTCCTGCCCTTCCTCACCTGGATCCTCTTCTTCCTCGTTCTCCTGCTCAGACTGCTCCTCGGACTGCCCCAACCAGCACCAGTCATCTTCCAGTCCCAGAAGCTCCAGCCCCAGTGGCTGCAGCAGCAGCGACAGCGATGGCATACGGGGCTGCAGCCCTCCTCTGGACATCATATCTGAGGACGCTGTGGTGCTGGACTTGGTCATCAATCCTGAAGTGGCCTTGAAGGCTTGCCAGGAGGTCCTGCAGAAGGTCAAACTCCTGAAGGTTGAGGAAGAACCGGAGTTGTTGCAAAAGTGCGGCCCGCAATGGCGGCTGCCCAAAGAGACCGTATACATGGAGCATTGCAACACGGGTTCCGCTAAAGAGGAAGAACAACGTTATTCTCCTCAACAAATAACGCAGAAATGCCCTGCGTCACAACAGCCTTGTGACACAGGTTCGATTAAAGAGGAGGAGGAAGAAGAAAAAGAAAAGCGTGACCCTCCCCGACAAATTACGCGGACATGCCCTCAGTCGCAACAACAGAATGGCGACCAGTCCTCTGCAGCGGCCAAGCAGTCCTTGCTTTTGCGGCTCTTTGAATCTAAGCTCTTTGACGTCTCCATGGCCATGTCCTACCTGTACAAGTCCAAGGAGCCCGGTGTCCAGGCCTACATTGGCAACCGCCTCTTCAGCTTCTCGGACGAAGACGTGGACTTCCACCTACCCCAGCTGCTCAACATGTACGTCCACATGGACGAAGATATGGGCGACGCCATCCGACCCTACGTGGTGCACCGCTGCCGCCAGAGCATTGCCTTCTCCCTGCAGACGGCATGGCTGCTCGGCGCCTACTCCTCCGACATGCACATCTCTACCCAGCGCCATTCTCGTGGCACCAAGCTGCGCAAGCTAATCCTCACAGACGAACTAAAGCCCCATGCAGCTTCTAAAGGTGTGGGTGCTGCGGATGCCAGGCCTGGCCTGCGGGTCGGTGCCCGCATTCACCACCACCAGCGGCACACCATGGAGCTGTCCCTGGCCCCCGACAGCCAAATCAGCCCCGCCGATGCCTACCTCTCGCCTTCCAAGCGGACACACCAGCGGTCCAAGTCGGACGCCACGCATTGCACGAGCCTGGGGACTAGCCTCAAGAGAACAGCCAGCAACCCCAAGGTGGAAAGCGGCTACGATGAGGTGAGGGCCTTAACATATTTTGTCATGCTAAAAGAGGGACGGGAGAGTGGTGTCAGCGCTGTGGAGTATAGAATGTCTTTATGTTTTGTTTTTAATCATGTCTTTTAATAGTAGGCCTGTTGCATACATGTTCTCTCTTTTTATAGTCCCTATGTATGATAAAGGACAGTAAACACTGTGTGGATTTTAGTTGAGGAATCTGAGCCCCTACCCTGAATCCCAAGTTTTTCTCCATCTGTGTAAGTAGTTGTCCTACATAACACTGTGGGAAACTTGGTTCAACCATTCTGGATTGTGCTGTGCCAGCAATATTTTATTTATTTATTTTATTATTCGCAGGTGAGGCGTCTTCCATGTCTCACAATTATATTACTTGTGGAAAAACTGTTCTGTCAAAATTGAACATTCTCTGGGAGCCCGGGATTACAAGTGTTGGACCTTGAGGAGCTCTATTCCAGCTCTTTCTATGGTCTAGCCAGACTACCCTCAGTCTAACTAATAAAGGGGTTGGGGTTAGGTAGCATCTGTCCCACATCTCCAGAGTTCCCTCCCTATTATTTTGGGCGTGCAGTCTCCTCCCTCTCCATTTTGGCTGGACTTCTCAGCCAGATTGCTCTGCAGCTGGTGTCAGAGTGAGGTTGAGGGTGGGTCCCTTTTGAATTGAGAGATGGTGAAAAAATGGGTCACTTTCTATCATGGGAGACATTAGATTGTTTAGCAGACGCTTTTGTGAGCATGTTTGTGTGTTGGCAGGATTTGTCAGTGTTGACGAGTGATATAGTCCTTGTGGTAAATCGTATGAAAGCCATGCCTCTTGGTTGGAAGAGACACTTTCAGACTGTATTTTCCCTATGATTGCTTTGAGCGCACAGGGAAAGAATGTTGGAGAGTTTGTGTGCTTCCCCTTGTCTGGCCTTTCTCTGTCTCACTGTTTCTCTGGCTTGCAACCTTCTGCCAGTCCCCTCTCTCATCAGGGATCAGTTATTTTATGAGAAATAAAATGGGGGTAGTTTTAGATGGGACAATGTCCTGAACTAGAGCAGAGTGATGGTCCCTCTCCCCTCCTTGATATATTTTACTGTCCTCACAGTTACACGCCTTAAACAATTGTAGACTTTCTGGGCAAGTGGACTCCAAGACATCTTGCTGTGTTATGCATTATCTCGCTACTACCAATGTTTCCCCTCCCACCTCTCTTCATTCTGTTTTTGTGCCTGTTTTTGTCATCCTTTTTAATATCCTCTACCAATCCCTCTCTCAGCTAATATCCTCTTTCACTCTCCCTCTCTCTTTTCCTCCCATCCCTTCCCCACTTCTGCCTGCATCAAACCTCCCTGCCGACGTTGTGGCCAGTGATCCCTGTTTAATCTGTGTCGGTGCTGTGAAGAATCCTGTAGGGCACAATAACAATCCACAGAAAGCAACCAACAGCCCAAAGGAGTTCAAGGGCGCTTCATTTAATTGACTTTGCTCTTTAGGATTTATTAGCAAAGATGGGTAGAAACTGCTTCTCCAATAGAAATACCCAATCACCCTAGTAGGTGATGTCATGGCAACGTTAGCTAGCAAAGGTCCTGTGCAGTAACACATCGGGTCTAACGGTCGTGCAAACTGTCAAATCAAAGGCACTCCTTTGATATAAAGTTGGTTTTGTTGGAAATAAAAACGTGTCACTTTCGTGGTTGTAGTAATTACAGTTTCTGCTACTTAAGCTCGGCTCGAATCTATGTTTTGGATAAAAAAAAAAATGAACAACGAAGAATAGATTTGTCACTTCTCCCATTGGCTTGCCAAACCCCGGTCTGGGTTGCAGAGTCTGCTTCGCAAGCGTTACGGGAAGTCTCGCTTGTTGCGCCTCTGTTTAGAAACTAGTGATCACTATTTGGATGGCAAGCAGTCCATTTTGCTTTGTAATAATAAATACTGTACTGATAGCAATAAGGACTAAGGCTTCACTCGCCATCTTGTTAGTCCTGGTTATTTGCCTAAGAACTGACTAACTTTGTTTTGATCTTTTTACTTGGCCTCTGGCTGGATTGCAACAGTGAGGAAAAACCAAGAGGCACCAATCACAGTGAAGAGGAAGAAGAATGCTGTGAAATATATGTCCACCATTTTGAGCCGCACTGTAATGTGAGTGGGACCGCCCCCGCAGTGCAGGTTGGGTTGGGTGTTGCATAACTGCCCTTTTGTTTACAGTCTGGGCTCAGCTGTCAGTGCCCAGCATGCCTTCTCTGCCTCACTACTTCCCTCTTCCTGCCCCCTCGTGTTGTCTTGGCAACAGCCACTGGTGGATTCAGATGGCTCCCTTTTTCCCCAGAGTGGGTTTCAATGTAAACATACACTACCGGTCAAAAGTTTTAGAACACCTACTCATTCAAGGGTTTTTCTTTATTTTTACTATTTTCTACATGGTAGAAATAATAGTGAAGACATCAACTATGAAATAACACATGGAATCATGTAGTAACCAAAAAAGTGTTAAACAAATCAAAATGTATCTTCTATTTGAAATTCTTCAAATAGTCACCCTTTGCCTTGATGACAGCTTTGCACACTTGGCATTCTCTCAACCAGCTTCACCTGAAGTGCTTTTCCAACCGTCTTGAATGAGTTCCCACATGCTGAGTGCTTATATGGCTGCTTTTCTTTCACTCTACGGTCTGACTCATCCCAAACCATCTCAATTTGGTTGGGGGATTGTGGAGGCCAGGTCATCTGATGCAGCACTCCATCACTCTCCTTCTTGGTCAAATAGCACTTACACAACCTGGAGGTGTGTTGGGTCATTGTCCTGTTGAAAAACAAATGATAGTCCCACTAAGACCAAACTAGATGCGATGGCGTATCGCTGCAGAATGCTTGTGGTAGCCATGCTGGTTAAGTGTGCCTTGAATTCTAATAAATCAGTGTCACCAGCAAAGCACCATCACACCACCTCCTCCATGCTTCACGGTGGAAACACACATGCGGAGATTATCCGTTCACCCACACCGCGTCTCACAAAGACACAGCGTTTGGAACCAAAAATCAAAACATTTGGACTAGACCAAAGGACACATTTCCACCGGTCTAATGTCCACTGCTCGTGTTTCTTGGCCCAAGCAAGTCTCTTCTTCTTATTGCTGTCCTTTTAGTAGTGGTTTCTTTGCAGCAATTTGACCATGAAGGCCTGCTTCACGCAGCCTCCTCTGAATTCTTGATGTGTCTGTTACTTGAACTCTGTGAAGCATTTATTTGGGCTGCAATTTCTTAGGCTGGTAAATCTAATGAACTTATCCTCTGCAGCAGAGGTAACTCTGGGTCTTCCTTTCCTGTGGCAGTCCTCATGAGAGCCAGTTTCATTATAGCGCTTGATGGTTTTTGTGACCACTTTAAGAAACTTTCAAAGTTCTTGATCTGCATTGACTGGACTTCATGTCATAAGAGAAACGAGTCCATCATTACTTTTTCTTACTTGAGCTGTTCGTTCTTGCCATAATATGAACTTGGTATTTTACCAAATAGGGCTATCTTCTGTGTACCACCCCTACCTTGTCACAACACAACGGATTGGCTCAAACGCATTAAGAAGGAAAGAAATTCCACAAATTAACTTTTAATGAGGCACACCTGTTAATTGAAATGCATTCCAGGTGACTTCCTCATGAAGCTGGTTGAGAGAATGGCAAGAGTGTGCAAAGCCGTCATCAGTGCAAAGGGTGGCTATTTGAAGAATCTCAAATATAATATATTTTGATTTGTTTAACACTTTGTGTTTTTTTTGGTTACTACATGATTCCATGTGTTATTTCATAGTTTTGTCTTCACTATTATTCTACAATGTAGTAAAAATAAAAAGCCTTGAATGAGTAGGTGTTCTAAAACTTTTGACTGGTTTTGTGTGTGTTTATATAAATGTTTTACTTCTCCGTTCGGAACAAGTGTTAATGTCGAGCCCTGCGTTATTGACTTGGACATCAAGACATTCGGTGGAAGGCAAATGCCTCAACATTGATTTGACTGCTGTGAAATCAGTTGTAAGTCTTTTAAGACTGACTTCCTCATCAGACAGCTCCTCTGTACTAGCCTATGTGTTGTCACCAGATTAGCTCCACCCTTAGAATACCTTTTTGTAACACGTTGCCCTGTGTTTAACAATCACCTGGACTACAGGTTCAAAGGACGTCTGCTCTACTGCTGACGTACATGCACAGACAATGTATTTCTGCCACACCTTGTGTTCTGCAGGTAACCCAAGCCTCCGGCTCGGTTTCCCTGTCAACTCTATCCCCAATGTGGTTGTCATCAGCAAATTGTACTTTGGTTACATGTCTATTGCGGGCGCAGCTAATTGCTCATTTTGCCTAGACTCCTGAAATGCATCACAAGAGGGCGACACGAGTAGCTCAACCTATTTTTGTGTCATTTAGCACCAAAAGTATAATCGGGCACACCGCCATGCAATCTCCATAGACAAACATTGGCATCAGAATGGCTTTACTGAGCTCAGCGACTTTCAACATGGCACCGTCATAGGAGGCCACCTTTCCAACAAGTCAGTTGGTCAAATTTCTGCCCTGCTAGAGCTGCCACTGGTCAACTGTAAGTGCTGTTATTGTGAAGTAGAGATGCCGCGAAGTGGTAGATGCCACAAGCTCACAGAACGGGAGTGGCGGGTGCTGAAGTGCGTAGTGCGTAAAAATCGTATGTCCTCTTGCAGCACTCACTACTGAGTTCCAAACTGTCTCTGGAAGCAACGGCAGCACAATAACTGTTTGTCGGGAGCTTCATAAAATGGGTTACCATGGCAGAGCAGCCGCAAACAAGCCTAAAATCACCATGCGTGATGCCAAGCGTTGGCTGGAGTGGTGTAAAGCTCATCGCCATTGGAAACGCGTTCGCTGGAGTGATGAATTACACTTCACCTTTTTTTTTATTTAACTAGGCAAGTCAGTTAAGAACAAATTCTTATTTACAATGACGGCCTACCAGAGAACAGTGGGTTAACTGCCTTGTTCAGGGGCAGAACGACAGATTTTTACCCTGTCAGCTCAGGGATTTGATCCAGCAACCTTTCGTTTACTGGCCCAACGCTTTAACCACTAGGCTACCTGCCGCCCCATCTGACAGTCCGACGGACGAATCTGGGTTTGGCGGATGCCAGGTGAACACTACCTGTCCAAATGCATAGTGCCAACTGTAAAGTTGGTGGAGATGGAATAATGGTCTGGGGCTGATTTTCATGATTCAGGCTAGGCCCCTTAGTTCCGGTGAAGGGAAATCTTAACGCTACAGGATAAAATGACATTCTAGACAATTCTGTGCTTTCAACTTTGTGGCAACAGTTTGGGGAAGGCCCTTTTCCTGTTTCATCATGTCAATGCTCCCATGCACAAAGCGAGGTCCATACAAAAATTGTCGATCGGTGTGGAAGAACTTGACTGGCCTGAACAGAGCCCTGACCTCAACCCCATCGAACACCTTTGGGATGAATTGGAACGCTGACTGCGAGCCAGGCCTAATCTCGACTCTATGATAGAGCAGGTATCCACTCAACCTTTTCAAATCTATGAATTACATTTTGGGAAGTATTACCCAGCCACTTTATTTGTTTGGAAAACGAATGATTTTGCCTCGTTAAGCACGGGTCCAGAATCAGTTTAGTTATTTTTCTGTTTAGAACAGTTGATTGGTTTGAATAGGGAAATCAGGTCCCAGGTACACTCAGGGACCCTTCCTCAACAGAACGTCCTGTCCACTGGAAATAATGTTCAGGCAGTCTGACGTTTGGTCATCATCCCAAAAAATACATCTTCACAGGAAAGGCATCTTGACATTTGACTACAACAGTAGAACGCAAAGGAAGCTGCTTGGTTTACTTGTCAACACAAAAAGAACGAGGAAATACGGGTTCCTCATCCTGGAAAATCGGTGCCTTTGAATATGCCTAACTAGGGCTGTGGCGGTCATGAAAATGTCAGGCGGTAATAGTCATGCAAATGACTGCCGGTCTCACGGTAATTGACCTTTTTAACATAAACATGTTTAGTGTGCCTTTTGGAACATCTAGATTTTAAAAAGTCTAATACATTTTATATAGCCATCACAATAAAATCCATTATTTAATTGTGATAGGCCTATAAATCTGGGAATGTCTTAATTCAAAACAGGCTGCATGATGCAGCTCTGTATCTTGATGATTTGTGGAGGGGGAGAGCTAATCAATGGAAGATGGAATTAAAAGGGAAATGAGAGAAGGGTTACAACGACCAAAAGCCAGCAGGTATGCTGCTATTTACGCTATAATCTGAGTGGAGTTATATGTAGTCTAACTGTAGGATGGTGAAAAGCGCGTTTAACTTTATGGCTAGCCTCAATTAGCCTAGTTAGCTTGCTTTTCTGGTTTTGATGCAGTCAAGACGGGTACTGTGTAATCGGATGGGAGGATAAATAACTAGCAAGAAGTTAAGTGGGTGCGGTCTCTACCTCCTGTGCCTCCAGGCTCATAGTGCTCCGAGCCTCCCGTGTTTTACTCAGATGTTTACACACACACACACACACACACACACACACACACACACACACCGAACGTTCTCCACTCACTAACAGCCTACAGCTTCTGTCTCCATGGCTCCGGTTGAATAAAGTAGCAAAACAATTGGCTTTTCTGCTGCTTCCCTCACTCTGCTCAGACCAGTTGTCTTTTTGGGAAGATGTTTTTAAAAATATGCATGTTGGGTCTGGTCCATTTCGGAATGGGAACTCTAACTCCAATCACTTTGTTCTCATGATTTAGATTATTACAAATTCAATGATGTGTTTCAAGTGATTAGAGGGCCAATAGAGCGCTGAGTTCCGGGCCATTAGCAAGTTTGGTAGGCAATCCATCGGCGCCATTCATTTGTGCAGTTTTGGATTGGTATTACCATTACCAATGGAATTTAACTGCAGTCATGACTCGTGACTGCTGGTTTGGCAGTAATACAGCCCAAGGCCTAACCCATGTATGTCAACGCCACCTTTTTAAGACTGTTTCACTATCCACACCAACTAGAAAATGTATGCATTGGGCATAATTTCTCTGTAGGATACTAATCTGGACATTGGCATGTAGTTCAATGGTCTCTAACCCCTTGGGTTGTTTTCGCTCTAATCGGATAACTTGCTTCATGTTTATTTAAATGCTCCTGTGATTTTTGGAGACTCGGCTAAATGTAAAGACACCTGGAGTAACCTGTACTAAATGAGAGGTTAGTAATGGGAACATGTTTGAATGGAAAGCTCCAAATTCAAATCAAATCCAATTTTATTGGTCACATGCAGATGTTAATGCAAGTGTAGCGAAATGCTTATGCTTCTAGTTCCAACAGTGCAGTAATATCTAACAAGTAATCTAACAAATTCACAATGACTACCTTATTCCCACACAAATGTAAAGGGATGATTAAGAATATGTACATATATGGATGAGCGATGGCCGTAGGCAAGATGCAGTAGATGGTATAGAATACAGTATATACATATGAGATGAGTAATGTAGGATATGTAGACATGATTAAAGTGGTGTTATTTAAAGTGACTAGTGATACCACTTTAATAAGATGACTTAATAATAAAAGGTAAGAGATTTGAGTCTGTATGTTGGCAGCAGCCACTCTGCTAGTGATGGCTGTTTAACAGTCTGATGGCCTTGAGATAGAAGCTGTTTTTCAGTCTCTCGGTCCCTGCTTTGATGCACCTGTACTGACCTTGCCTTCTGGAGGATAGCGGGGTGAACAGGCAGTGGCTCGTGTGGTTGTTGTTATTGATCCAGTGTCACATGCAATGTTGACACACAATGTTTACACATTTTACATGGTAGTCCTAAGCAACAATGATGCCACTGTCAGTAGTTCATGTTGCAAAAATTGTCCTACCTGGTATTAAAGGTAGACTCAGCGGTATGACGTAGATGCAGGAAGTAAACCGCATTGTGGGTGAATTTCCGCAACAACGAGGAGTATTGAAACGCGAGGCTCAACTTCTTTGTTGTTTTGGTCACCTGGCTACCATGCTGTAGCAGTGCGACTGTGTGAGCGCAAAGTCTTGTATCTCGCTCATCTCAATATCTGCAGTGCTGCTCGTGGCAACAAATTTCATTGAGTCTACTTTTTTTTCTTTTTTCTTGACTGTTAAGTATTTTAACATGTTAACCGTCCCATATGTTAGCCTACTTGGAGCTTGTTTCCATAAAAAAACGAAATTAAGTATGTTTTTAAATGGTAACATCTCAATCATAAGGTTATCTAATTTCAAAGTAGCCTTAATGGTGGACTGTAGAACAAAGAACTTCCTCGGTGTACTTTTACCTATTATAATGGTATTGAATATTGCTCATACTTTAGATATGAATATTGGACACCATAAGTTGACTAAACATCTCCAAGGCCCAAGGTATCTGGGTGTTGCTAAACTCTATCATTTTAACTATTGTGGTACTGCAATGGTTTGACATAGAATTTATTTGCTTCCTTCTCCCTGTGCCCATGCATTCTTAGTCTTATACCTCCCTTGGTTCTTTTCTGATTCCGCTCCTAAAACATCCTCCATTCAATTCCCATCATACCATCTTCCTTTCTCAGCCTCTTTATTTTTTTTGTAGTCATTCAAGGAAGGACCTGAAAGTTGTGCCACTTGTTATTTGTTGTAACTCATTGTAAATTTCTTCAGAACACAAAAAGACATCGGTCTAGATTCTAACTCCTCCTTACCTCTCTCCTCCTCTCTGTAGCCGTTGCGCCTGACGCCGCAGAGGGAGTTCATCAAGTCTCTGATAAGCATCGGAAAGCAGCTGGCCACACTGCCCACCAAGGAGCAGAAGACCTGGCAGCTCATCTCAGAGCTGTCACAGCTCAACCACAAGCTGCCCGCCCGCGTCTGGCTGCCCACTGCAGCCTTCGACCACCACGTGGTGCGCATGCCCCACACACAGGCCGTGGTGCTCAACTCCAAAGACAAGGTGAGGCGACTTGTTGTAATATATGTATAAGGAGGTACACACACACACACACACTACAGGCTCCAAAAACAAGGTGACCAGAAGGCCTAGAAGTTTGACACATTAGTTAGTTTTGTCATTATTCATTTCCCGAGGAGCCTTGAGTGTAAATGGAGTGGGCCCCAATGCTCTTTGTCAATGGAACTTCCTGCTTAAATGTGTCTTAGAAAAATAGGTCTAGAACTCCAGTACCTAAGTATGACCTCTGACCTCTTCATTCTCCCCTTCCTTTCAGGCCCCATACATCATCTACGTGGAGGTGCTGGAGTGCGAGAGGTTCGAGACATCCGGCATTCCCCTGCGCATCCCAGAGACGCGCATCCGCAGTGCCCGCTCTGCGGACAACCTCCTCCCGGAGTGCATTAGCATCACAGCCGAGCAGCGCGCCGGCAGCTTCTCCACCGTGCCCAACTACGACAACGACGACGAGGCCTGGGCCGTGGATGACATTGGCGAGCTGGAAGTGGAGGTACCGTGTGGCACAATGTGACTTATTCAAGTAACATTTTGATGACTAGGCAGTAAGGGAAGGAGGGAGTGAATCAGATTTGAATGTACTTTAACCCTGGGGGCCTTCTATGGTTCCAGCTCCCAGAAGGCCACACCAGTAGCAGTGACAATATCTCCCAGTTCTCTGTAGACAGCATCACCAGCACGGAGAGCAAGGAGCCTGTCTTCATCGCCGCCGGCGACATCAGGTATAGGGTCACTGTCAGCCAGAATTGCTTTGCTAGCTTATTTCTCTTTAAGACGTTCTTGTTATAGTTTCATGTTTTGGGTCCATCTCTATTGTCTGGATAGTGGTTTTACAACCACATGTTTCTTTTGTCTTAGGCGACGTCTGTCAGAGAACCTGGCCCACACCCCCACAACGTTCCGGAAAGATCCGGAGGACCCGTCCGCTGTGGCGCTCAAGGAGCCCTGGAAGGAGAAAGTCAGGTGGGTGATTGGTACATAGAAATAGAATTACTAGAAGATACAGAAAATTGGTGGGCATACATAATCCCCCACTGAGGATGCATGTCTATCCCACTTATTGGTATTTCTTTTTTATTTAACCTTTATTTAACTAGGCAAGTCAGTTAAAACATTATTTACAATGACGGCCTACCCTGGACAACACTGGGCCAATTGTGCGCCTCCCTTAGTTCAGCGAAGAACAACGCATTGTCAAGTTATTTGCTGTGTCCTTACTATTTCCTTCCGTTCTCTCCATCCCTCAGGCGGATAAGGGAGGGCTCCCCTTACGGTCACCTGCCAAACTGGCGGCTGCTGTCAGTCATCGTGAAGTGTGGGGACGACCTGAGGCAAGAGCTACTGGCCTCCCAGGTGCTCAGCCAGCTACAGGTACTTGACTCTCCACAGTAGAGTCCCATTCCACAGAAGTCCTCTGTGGTAGTATTATTAATGTTCACTCACTAATTCGCTCCA
Organism: Salvelinus alpinus; assembly: GCF_045679555.1. Lineage (NCBI taxonomy): Eukaryota > Metazoa > Chordata > Actinopteri > Salmoniformes > Salmonidae > Salvelinus > Salvelinus alpinus. Next base: position 37,291,709 of record NC_092114.1, read on the forward strand.
CTTCTCCCCTTTCCTCTCCAGTCCATCTGGGAGCAGGAGCGCGTCCCCCTGTGGATCAAGCCCTATAAGATCCTGGTGATGTCATCAGACAGCGGGATGATTGAGCCTGTGCTGAACGCTGTGTCTCTGCACCAGGTGAGCAGAGAAAATTAAATGGACCCAATTGGGCACTTGATCTCATGACAAAGTTGCCTAACAATAACTTCAAGCCGAGTTGTTTAGCTTTGTAGTCCAGTACCTCTTGGGATGAAGATTTTGGTAATATTAGTAACGGTTTGATCACGCACTGGAATTTCATGAGTTGCTAATTCTAATGGAATGCCTTGTCGGTAGCTTTTTCTAATGGAATACTGTCTGTTGCTATTTTATGCAAAATGCTGTCTCTGTGCTCCAGGTGAGGAAGCAGAGCCAGCTGTCTCTGCTGGATTACTTCCTGCAGGAGCATGGCAGCTACACCAATGAGGCCTTCCTCACCGCCCAGCGCAACTTTGTGGAGAGCTGCGCCGGCTACAGTCTCATCTGCTACCTGCTGCAGGTTAAAGACAGGTGGGCAGCCCTCCCTTCTCACCCCTCTTCAGTTTCACTAGTTCTATTACTCGCATGTTCCATTTCCCCTCTTCCTTTGTCTTTGAGGCTGTTTGGCTGCGTTTACACAGGCTGCACAATTCTGATCTTTTTCCAATAATTAGGCAGAAGGTCAGATTTGGGCTGCCTGTGTAAACCGTTTTTGTGGTCTGATCTCAACTACCACATCCCACCCTCTCCTGTATTTCTAAACTGTTTACTCGGTCCCCCTATCCCTTCTCTGATCTCCTTTCTCCAGACACAATGGAAACATCCTCCTGGACTCGGAGGGGCACATAATCCACATTGACTTTGGCTTCATCCTGTCCAGCTCGCCCAGGAACCTGGGCTTTGAGACCTCTGCTTTTAAGCTCACCAGCGAATTTGTGGATGTGAGTCAAATAAATCCTACCGCATGCAAATTTGCATTGTCATATAGAAGTGTTATCCGGAAAACACTGTGGGATTGATCATATAACTATCTCCCTAACAATCTGCGTAAATACATTTGTCAGTGTTCGAAGACGCTATTAGCGACAATAAGTTTGCTGGTTAGCTGCAGTAACCTGCATAACCTGTTGGTTTTGTATGTGTAAAGACTAACCTCTTGTCTGTGGTTCTCTCTCAGGTGATGGGAGGACTGGATGGAGACATGTTCAACTACTACAAGGTGCTGATGCTCCAGGGCCTGATAGCTGCTCGCAAACACATGGAGAAGGTGGTCCAAATAGTGGAGATCATGCAGCAAGGTACTGTTAGCTAAAACCGTATATTAGCATGATCAGTGTGTTGTGGTGCTTTTCCATAAACATGATCTATCTTTCTCTGTGGTCTTGGTATTGCTCCTCTGACTCCCTCTCCCTGCCCCCCCCCCCCCCCCCCAGGCTCTCACCTGCCCTGCTTCCATGGCTCCAGCACCATCCGCTACCTGAAGGAGCGTTTCCACATGAGTCTGACGGAGGAGCAGCTACAGGTGCTGGTGGAGCAGATGGTGGATGGCTCCATGCGCTCCATCACCACCAAGCTTTATGACGGCTTCCAGTACTTCACCAACGGCATCATGTGAACAGTTCCACACCAAACTCTACCACATGGGACAACCACATGTGAGAGCAAGCAAACATGCATATAAAGATGGTGGCAAACCTGTGCATATGGACTCACGCATGTGTGCTTGCCATAGCAGCACATTTAGGGAAATGGACTCTTGTATAGACAAGTGCAACAAGGTCCTGTTTGCGAACTTGGTATGTTCTTTGTCTTAGACGGACCTCTGTTTTCCCCCTCCTTGTTTTGGCCTTGTGGAGGGGGGAGTCCACACCTTCTCTCCCTCTTGTCCTCCTATCCATAGGACTTTTACCGCATTGACTGTTCTAAAACGAGGCATAATGCACAGTTCAAATCACACACACAAAAAGGATTAAGTATCAATATCGAGGAGGTACTTAATTGAAAAGGGGGAGGGGCAATACTGGAGAGGGAGTGGTCTATATTCAGAGGAGCCAAGAAGACTTATCAGAATGGATGAAAGACGAATAACTGTGGATCAATTGTGCAAGAGCTTCACAAAGCAGTACATATTGAATATATTTACTTTGTTCTTAGAGAGCAAAATGGACTTTGAGAAGCCACTGTGTAACGACAAAGAAAGCACAAGACATATCATTTGCGGAGGTTTTCTAATGGACATTTTCTTTGTTCTCTGAAAATTCCTATGGTTATCAAGAATGAGCCAGCCCGAAGAGAGGGGGGGAAAAAGGACTATAAAACCATTGGTGTATGAGTGTTATGTCAGGAAAACAACTCCTTAATCCAAGGTTTAATGCATTTTGAACAATGTTTAAACTGGAAAATTGTGAACTAGGACCAACTCATCTCTTATTAGGGGTCCAAGCATATGCAGCAAAGCTGCTGGTTGTATGTGTTTTTGTTCCCATCCTTGATAACAGGTGCAGTTTCATTTCAATCTGAGTTTTGCACAACTGGGGCTCGTTCAGTAGAGCACATCTGTAACACATTTAGTGTTATAGATAGAAATACCATGAAATAGAAAGTTCTTTATCTCAGTTCTCCAGGGACTCTTGTCCTTACTGAATAAGCACCAAGCAACACAGACTATCTAGTATCTGAAACTATCAGGAAAGGGCAGAATGTTTTACCATTTAATATGCCGACTGTGTCATACCAACATGCATCATGTAGAACTTTGCTTTGCTTGTTTCACTCTTTAAACCACCATACTTGAAGGAAAGCTAGCATAGTGATGAGCCTCATGCACTTGATGAGTTATGTTAAACCAAAATAGCTAACTGTGGTTAAATTTATGCAAAAACTCAACATTGATGTTCCACTAATGTTAGTCTTTAACCTCTAACGAAATGTGATTTATTAATGCATTATTATTGTATGTTTTGTTAACTTAGGTTGCATATTTAAAGAATGCTCAACACTTTCCTCTCTGGTTGGCTCTCAGATGCATTCCTGTGAATAACTCAGGCCAATCTAGAGTGAGGGTTGTCCTTGAGCAGATTATGTAAATAATGGGAGTGATTTTTCTCATTCCTGTCCGTTTATTGGTCTGTTTTATGTCTCCTTGTTTTGAACAGTATGAGCTCACTATCACAAGTCAACTTCCTTGATATGTGAATGTTTTTTTTTTTTTATTATAATCTACTAAACTTTTTTTTACTTTTTTCCCTTGCTGTCTCAAACACAAACATGTATTCAGTATTGAAGAGAGTGGTTTCAAGAGCTACATGCTTGGATAGCCTATAACTTATATTACCTGCTCATGTCTCATGTTTGAAAGCTGAGTCGATGGTGGGGGGGCTTTTGTGTGTAGCAAAAGTGACAACTTTTCTCTCAAATGCAGTCATTCCTGTGAGAGAAACGATCCCTTGATGTACGAGAGGTACAACTTTTATCAATGCAACAGTTGGGACAAGGGCGTGCAGGTCATGTACCCAGGAAGTGCTTTTATCAGAAGTTTAACACTCCTGCTTACTCTTCTCTAAACACTACTACTGCATTGCTTTTCCCTTCATTAATTCCAACCCTAACCTTATTCTGTAAGATGATCTATAACTATAAAGTGCATTTTCTTTGCTGGAGCGGGTGCTGTCAGTCAAACCTTTGTGTTGATTTTGATGTCTCCCCATTGAGAAGCAGAATTTTGTCCTTGTCCATCCAGATGACAAGGGCTATATTCGGTCTGCTCCAGATAGAAATGTATTGTATAGATCACTTGTTTCAAATAGAAAGTGATGTCTGCTCTATATGAATGTTTTTTGCCTTTTAAGTTCTGAACATTGTGCCCTCCTGAAAGAGACATGGTTTTATACAGAATTGGTCCACACCAAGCAAAGCATTTATTCCAGTAATTAACTATGGTTAATATGGAGTGCCTTTGTCCTTGATACTAAAGACATTTAGAATGTACAGGGGAAGAAATTGTCCACTTTACATTGTATCAAAACGCTAACGCTTCCTGATTGTTTCACTTTTCATTCGTGGTTGAGACTAAATGCATGACTCATTCAATAAATCAAATTGTTTTTACTTTTCTTGGTTAACGTGATAAATATTACATATACACACATTCATTCAGACTAGTATTTTGTGTTGCAGTAGATTTCTAGTTTCCCAATTAAATGACATTCTACTCTGCACATTTATCCAAAATTCATCAAATGAGAGAAACAGAGTATACTAAACATTAGGAACACCTTTAATATTGCGTTGCCCTCACAATAGCCTCAATTTGTCAGGGCATGGACTCTACAAGGTGTCGAAAGCGTTCCACAGGGATGCTGGCCCTTGATTCCCACAGTTGTATCAAGTTGGTTGGATGTCCTTGGACCATTCTTGATCCACACGGGAACTGTTAGTGTGAAAAAACCAGCAGCGTTGCAGTTGACACTCAAACCGGTGCGTCTGTCCCCTACCATAACCCGTTCAAAGGTACTTTTCTTGCCCAATCACCCTCAATGGCACACACGATCCATGTCTTAAAGCTTCTTTAACCTGTCTTCTCCCCTTCATCTACTGATTGAAGTGGATTTAACAAGTGACCTCAAAGGGATGATAGGATTCACCTGGTCAGTCTCATGAAAAGAGCAGGTGTTAATACCTTTCTTGGACTCCCATCCAAAGATGGAGATGGAAAAGAAAGAGGGGCAGAGAAGCAGTTGGGGCAAAAGAGGCAAAGTTCTTCAAGAATAAAAAATATAATAAAAGGGTCAAGGAGTCAGGAAGTAGCTGGCTGCTTTTAAGAGAGAACGAGTGGGAAAAAACGTACACAGAAACGGACAAGAAACAGGAGGACCTCGAAAGGAAGATATGACAAAGGTGGAAACCAAAAACGAAGCCAGAAGAGGCTGCAAGAGCAGAAGCTAAAACAAGAAAAACCAATGATTGATTTTGAAAAAATGCAATGGTCCTGCAACAAGTGGAAGTGTTTGTATGTGATTCACGTCCAGTTCCACTGTACCCCTTTAACAATGATAAACTATTCCACAAGTATTAGAAAATGGAGCTTTGCAGGTGAAAACAGCAGATAATGATACTGTACTGAGCTGGTTTTATCACATATTGGTTGTATGAGTCGATTATGTGAAATAATGACATTCACCAGACAAATGAGTCATTGGACACCATGACAGTTTTAGATTTTCCTTTACTGACATGACAAATTAAATACAAATGAAGTGGCGAAGATTAAGACTTGGCATCAAGGTGTGGTCTAGTACTGTAGCGTTGCTAAAAGCCCCTCCACCCTAAAGCTACTTCAAAAGGGCTTGTATATCCGACCTTTGCAAAACGGCAGTAACCGCCTGAACTGGCCTTTGTTCCTAAGTACTGTAAATCAAATGCAGACTTCTTATAGTTGGTTCAAGTGTCAGGTTTGCTTAAAAATCTAGTGCAGTCAACGTGCTTTTCCTGTGTTATATATATTTCCACACTGAGGTTGGAATAATATTGTGAAATTCTGAAAGATTATAACGCCGTTTTAGTGTAAGGGCTATTTGAAAAGACCGCCTGAAATGTCATTCTGTGATGAGAAAGTTTTGGCTTGCCTGGTGACATCAAACTTCCAAACCACTGTCAATAACAGCTAGTTTCCCCTCCCCACTCAGACAGTCCTATCAAAATTCTTGCTTGAGAAATGGCTCTTTGCTAAGAAGCTATTTGTTTCTTTTTAACTGAAAACAAATCACAGTAAGGTACTTAAATTGTTACCCAGAAACAATTTTAAATGGAGATAAAAACAGCTGCATTGGACCTTTAATGGGACTTCTCTTACTGGTCTTAAGTCGTCCATAACAGATGCTCCAGCAGAACACCTTCACTGTCCTTATCCATTCACCTTTTGCATAATTCCTCCCTGCTACTAACTACAGCACAGTACACTATAGGGCAGGGAAAGTAAGGCCAATGCTTAGTCTAGCAGATAGGACCTTTGGGAACGCAGCCCTCAAAGCCATATCTTTGTTTGGGCTTGCAGAATCCTCGTCTCGGCCCTCGAGCTAGGCATAACTGTGCACCGTTCTGTATAGGACAGGAATGTACTCGAGTTTCCATCATGGCGTAAATGCAGATGGCGACTTCCCCAGAGTTCGCTTAAAAACCGGGCTTTCTAAGGCTGTGAGGATGGCAAAAGAGTGTAGCAGAGAAGGGGGGGGGGGTTGTCTTTGTGCTCTAATTTTAACCAAACTTTTTTGCATCTCCTATACACAATTTAAAAAGCTGCAGTATCCATTTTAAAGTACATCATCTGGTCTGAGCTGTAGTGACTGCCCTTTAATTTAGACCTTAGCTTTTTGTTACAGATGTGTTTCATGACTCTACCTGGGTTGTAATGGGTCTTGGACAACTCAGCTGCTGTAACCCACCAACTGCAAGGGATTTCCTGTCTGGTGCCTCAATTGACATTTATATTCTATTCTATGGTTTTGGAAAGCGTGACTACTACTGCCACCTTCTGGCCTGGATGTTCAAAGGAAACCACGGGTGCGAGGTGCGGTGGTAGTGAGTGAGGTTCAACCTCGAGGTTAGGTTAAGTGTGAGGGGTGGGTTTGGCATTGAGGTGGCAGGGGCACAATCCCCTAACTCTGTGTGTGTGTGTGTATGTATATGTATATATGTTAGGGGTTGGCTTAATGCAAAGAAGGGCAGGCTAAAATCATAGGGAGATCATGGAGACTAGGGTAAGGTTAGGTGTCGCTATAATATGGCACAGTCCGAATCATCCTTTTTCTCCCGTCTCCTAGAACCTCCCGGCTGGGCCGCCGCTTGACCTCTCACCTGGAAGCAAAACAAACCGTCATAGAGTAAGGAAGTGGAGAAGCTTCTATGTAGATAGTTTGTGATGATCAAGGGGACTTCTTCAGCAGATGTGAATCAAAGATAACAGAAAATAAGTACCAGAAAAATACAATAATGCACTGTGGTGAGAGAATGTGTTTTCTGCTCAAATAAATTGTTGTGTAATTGAAAAAGCACCAGTGGGCACTGTTTCTTTACCAATCGCCTATACCAGTGGTCAAACTTTTTACAGCAGGGACCCCATTTTTGCACCAGAATTTCTGGGGACCCCATTTTTTACGGCAATAATTTCTCGCGACCCCACCCCAAATCTAATGACAAATCTTTAAAATCTGAACATTTATATTTTTACGTCGAGAAATAACCTTCAATTCATTTTCATCGCTTATCCAAATTAAACAAATAAATACATTTACTCAGTTACAAATCTTTCTCAAAAACATTTGTATATTATGCCATACAATAATCTTTACTTTTACATTTTAGTTCTTAAAATTTGTACAAAAATAAATATGGCGACCCCACTGCAGTTCCCCCTCAACTTTGAATACCACTGGTCTATGCTGGTGTATTGTATTTATCTTTCATACTGTTGAAGTATTGAATCAAAGCCTAAAGAGGACACTCTCTTTCCTTCTAGTATATGCCCAGACAGTGTGGTTGGTTACCTGCTGTGCTGGGGCCTGGGAGGGACCTCCTTGTTGTTGTTGCTGCTGCTGCTGGTACTCCTCCTCCTGCAGCTGTCTGGCCAAGTCCAGGTCACTGAGGGGCCCCGGGGCCACCCCCTGCTGCTGCTGCAGAGACATGGCCACCAGGTAGTCCTGGCAACCAAGCATACACCACAGGGTGAGTGAATGTGTAGTCATGGAAATGTGCAGAAAGGCTGAAATCCTTAATAGCAATGCATGATTTCATGTACATAGAGATGTCAAGTTAGGATCAAGTTAGACACAGACAGCGTGGCAGTTCTACCTATAAAAAAACCTTAATAAGTATCTAGATGCAGCTTAAGATATGGAGATTGTCTCAGTAGTGCATTAGATACTGCCCACTGCATCTGGGTGCTTCTCAAATAACAGGTATCCTCAAACTGAAACTGGCAAAGCTGTGTGGTGGAGTGGGGGGGGGGGGGGGGGGGGGATCACTGACCTGGTCGATCTGTCTCTGCTGCTGCTGGGGCGTGAGGTCTTCGGGCTGTGTCACAGGGACGCTCCTCTGGGGCGGGTGGCACAGGCGGAAGTCTGAGTCGCAGAAGTTGCCGTCACCCTCCACATTGTGCAGGCTCTCCCACACCAGCCCCCCCTCCTGCAGGAAGCCCTGGTCTGTCACCAGGAGGTACAGGTGGCCCTGTGGGGTCACAAGGTCAAAAGTAATTCACTGGGGGGGGAGTGAGCAGCGTTTTAGAGAATGTTGTGCTACTGCAGGGCACCTGAGGGGGGAATGTTACAGAACGTGCTACATGCCTCTCATGTAGAATACAGTCTGTTCTATATATTACATTTCTACCTGCAAGGTTCTATATGTTACACCCTATAGATCGAGCCAAACACACGCACCTTGTGCTTTATCATGGTGCTAAAGTGGTTGTTTCTGAAGAACACAGACAGCTCGCCCTCCTTGACTGTAGTGTTGAGTTCACAAAGTCCATGATACGACAGCTGGGTCGCTGTGGACTCCAGAAACTGCTCTGCCACCAAACCTGAGAGCACGGAGATGGAGTAGAGGCATAATAAAGCAAGGAGAATGGTTGTATTACAGAGGAAATGGCCAAGTGAACATGTATGCTTGTGAGAAAGAGAGGGGAGAGAGTACAGAATGCAATTGGGATTAAATGATCAACTTCCCATCAAGACCCTCGTAAATAAAACCAGTTTATTAGAGCTGGGCTTGAATTTAAGTCTGAACCACGTGTAACTCACCAGGACAAGGGTTAGTGACAACTCAAATGTATGTGAAGTAAGGATTTGGAAAGTCCTGTACCTTCACTGACACGGCTGCTGTTGGCCGAATGCTTGTAGTCGATGATCTTCTCTACCAGCTGGTTGTAGCTTAGCTTTCCCACCGCTGCCACCATCTCAGGGCTCTGGAGAAAGAAAATATTTTGAAACTGATGCCCAAAACAAGGGATTTGGGGCATTAATTGTGAAAGGAGGGCTTTTACCTTCACATGTTCTACAAATGTCGCTTACCTGAGGGTCCACCAGCCAGCCATGGTAGAGTGGGATGTCCAGCAGGTCAAAGGCGATACACTCTGGCGTGTACTCAAAGTCTGACACGCCCGTGAAGCGCACGTTGACATCAAGGCCCGTGGACAGCTTTGGCAGAACTGCCATGGCATCGCTCATGTTCTGCAGAATCAAAGATAAAAAAATACATATCATAAAACTACAGAGGTTGGAAACTGAGTTGGAAACCAGGGTTGGAGGTTAGTTCTGTTTCGATTACAGTCGATTCAGAGATTGAACGAAGATTAACTTCATGAATTGAAGATCAGACCATTTTCTACAAGTATTTTTAAATTCATATTTTGAGCTGGAATGGAATCGTACTTGCATAAAACGTAGAGTTGATTGCACAGAAGGCCAGTATCAGCTGTTCCTAGATTGATTCCTCATATGGTTCACACCACGGTTCCAGTGACATGTACGGTATGGAAATTAGATTGATGTGCGATAAGGCAAAGTGGATGTGCGGGCTAATCTTGTAGTACAAAATTCACAAGGGCTTCTAACAGACCGGCACTCAATCTTACCTGTCCACATCGGTTTTGCCTATAGTTTCTTTATCACTGTCGAGCAGCGAACTACAATCCTCTGAGCTTAGCCATGAATAATGAACCAGATTGTGGTTATACACACCCACAGCTCTGATGTCAGAAAACAAAAGCTGTCCAGTCGAAACAGCACATCTAATTGAGCTTCAAGTGTCAGAGCCAGGTGGTTGGATCGTGGTGCTTACAACACCAAGGACAATGGGTTTGATTCCTGCAAGCCACACATACTGGATAGAATGGGCTGACTATAAGTCACTTTCTATTAAAAAGCTGCTAATGACCACATCATTAAGTTAATTGGCTGCATCCACACAGGCACCATCTTGCCACCTTGGTACAGTATAGTATGTTTTAATCCTTGTTCCCTAAGCTCCTTATTCTTGTACTCTAGTGGCAGCCGGTGAGGCTTAGCATCGATGACACAGCTGATTTTACTGTGAGAACAGCCCCCTGCGTGGCTTCTGCCTCTGCAGTGAACTCCGCTTCCCCTTAAAAATGACTCAGTCTCAACCACACAAACGATTTTGTGCCACACAGCTACAAAATAGATAAGACAGCACCTGCAGAAACACACGCATGCGCACAGCTACAGAAAAATGTTCTGACAACACAGATAAGTGAGTGTCAAGTAAGTGGACAGACACCGGCCTGAGTTTGTGTGTTAAATACAGAGGTGAGTTTACCTGCTGTGTTTGTGTGTTAAATACAGAGGTGAGTTTACCTGCTGAAAGTTGAGCTCCATTCCCTCAGCCTTCTCCCTGGGTTTGATAGACAATACACACTCTCCTGTGGCAGAAACATCAGAAAGACAAATTATGGGAGTAAAACGATAATGTGGTTCTCAGACAGTCAGTGACCAAATAGGAATGTGTGTTATAATATATTTCCCCTATGGTAATGGTTAGAGTTTACAGATTTTCAAATCTCCTAGATATTTCAATGACTTAAGCCCTTGGATCCTGGAGCATAGGGCCAGTGATGAGCTTTTGTTTACGGCCTGATAATATGCAACCTCTTTAGTTGCTTGTACTTTCATGCATTGGTTGCATTTTCATGTGCCAGTGACAACCTCAGTGTAAATGTGTGAAAAATACAATAGCTTCAGTGTTAAAGTCTGTATGAAAGTTCAGATAATAAACTCCCATGTTTCTTACCAAGGTGAGCCATCAGGTCCTCTGTGGTGATAACTTCTGTCTGGGCGGGTAGCTTGGCCTGGGGACAAATCACACACACAATTTTGATTCATAAGCCCTTTCCTTGATCCATGTTCGTTTAACAACAGATTCTGTGAAGTTGGATACAGATATTATTGGAAGTTATAACATTAGAATGAATGGTGCTGGTCAAGGAAAAATCGAGGCCTGGACAAATATACTTGACTCTGAAGAACGATCTCAGCTCAAGCCTAACACACATAGAAACAAACAAACTATAAAGCCCAACACATACACACATATATATACCTATTTGTATCTTTTTACTTTCAGGCCCACGGGAATGGGTGGTATGGGGAGGGCTTTTTCTCTTCTGAGTGAAATAAATATATGTGGAAGAAATGTAATATGAAGTGAATATGAAATTATATATGAATTGGAATATTGTACCTCTAACCCCCCAATAAAATAAATGTCAAAATAAATTTAAATTGTCACAAAAAAAATGGATTCTCTGGCGCAGACATGCTGCCCTTCATAAACTTTAATTCTGCGTTGCTTGATTTTAAAAGCTAAAAGTGACAGACTGCTTTCATGTTGATAGTACAAACAAGATTATAGGATTCAGAAGTCCTCTGTCCTCTTTTAATAAAACTCCCCAACATGAACCTGTAATTCCTGCCTCTAGAAACTTCCCTCCCTCCAGTGTCATATCACTAATTCTGGCCTGCCTACACACCTCGGATGTGTCATCCTCAGTGTGTCAATCTCATCCTTATTCTCAGTCACCTTAAGGCGGCCACTGAAGTCCCTCAATAGTAAAAGTGCATCTCAATAGCCTAAAGTGGCTTCCTCTCTTGGCTCATTTCTTTGATCTGCACCGATCTGGACCAGTGAATGCAACATCCCCCAATAGTCCTCCAATATAGTGCTTTCCTTTATCATATGGTTTGACATCAGTGCAGATGAAGTAGGCCTAAAGCCACTTAAGACGATTGAGATGCGTAGTCACGGACCCCATTAGTCCCAGCTAGCTGGTTCTACAGTCCGACTTTACCTTCCAGCGCAGAAACAGGGTGTTCATGATGGCCAGCAGGGGACAGGGCCCGTTCTCACTCTGTGTGATGATGGGGGTCTTCTTCTCTTTCCAGGTGATCCACTTCACAAAGTAGTAGGCCGGCATCATGGGCTCTAGGTCCGGGGCGGCGGTGGCCCCTCCTGTGGCTGCGGCAGCAGCGACGCCAACCAGGACATCGTCGGCCAGGCAGGGGACGTCGGCAGACAGGGAGCTGCCCTCGATGCCCAGGGCAGAGTAGGAGGACAATGGCTCATCGTTCCCCTCGAAGAACTCTAGGCTGGGGATGGAGAAGGAGGCGGAGTCGGTGGTAGCTGACTGGCTATACTCGTCCGACCTTCCAAATGTGGCCACTGAGCTCTCCCCGTTCCCTTCTGTCAGAGTTTGGCTCTGCAGGGTGGATCGAGCGTCTTCTGTCGTGCCGTTTTCAGACATGGCCGCACACGTGGTGGTTGGTGTGAGTGAGGTTTCCCTGTATCCGTCAAAACCTTCTGCTTCCATAATTGGGGTCTTAACTGATGGGTCTTTGGTGGAGTCTTCATGGTCCAAGGGCTCTGCTTCGTGGATTTCTTTAGCCGCAGACGATCCTGCTGTAAGGCCGCCCTCTTTAGAAATGGCCTCTGTCAGAGAGCAGTCATCTTTGACAACGCTCAGGAGATCTCCTCCAACTATCTCTGTGCCAGAATCCGCCATACCTGGGCAATGTTCAATGTAGCACTTAATCAATTGAAAATAAGGCCAAGTCGTCAGTAAAGACTACTTCAGGCTTAGGTTGTATAAGAATAGAAAAACAAACTCAGCCCTTTACATTAAGTATATTCACAGATTTAAAAGTTGGCAGTGACCTTATAGGTGAAACTTGAAGGAAATCTTGACGATCAGTTCCCTGGCATTCCTGAGTAACAGTGTCCTTAGTTTGCAAGACGGGGTTGATGGACGGCTACAGCAGAATCCACAGTCGCTCTGTCTGTTTTATGTCAGACTGTAAGAGAGAGTGGATTTCATACTGCCTTAAATAACTACTTGCACATTTTCTTTCAGTTCAAGTGTGGGATGTCATAACAAATAGGCTATATTTTCGACATTGCACACGGGCTTCTGGTAAATTTAGTGCAAGTGTAAAACTACAAGCTTTCCTCTAACAAAAAATAAATAATGATCTTTACACAAAATATATATATACACACATTTAAAACTTAACAACAAATATCTTATAGATCATTTTCAGGACTGCCTCTGTCCATTAACGTTACCTACAGCTCCCTGACAAATAGGTTTGATAGCTTCTGGCAAGCTACAGCAGCAAACTAGAACAAAGTTATCTTTGGGGGGAGGCAAAACTTATCTAACTAGTTATAAAAGTTGTGCTTTTCCTGACGATACAAGGGAATATACCAATTGAAGACTGACAGAAAAGCTACAGCGAAAACAAGTGAAGAGCGGGATGGAGCTAGTCAAGCTTGTCCCTTGCCTTGTGACATGAATGACTCGTAGGTTTTTAGGATATTAACGCGGCATGGTTGTGTTCTTGTCGTCCCAGAATGCGAGTAACCATATTCTTAAATTGTACCAGACCTGCAAGAAAAAGATCAGTGATCAGTCCGTGAAATAATAAGTTATTCTCCAACAACACATCTCCTTTCTGACCCTGGGTTTGACAAAATAATGAGAACGGAACTATATGGCCGATATTGCATCTGTCAAGTGACACCAGAACTGGCTACTGACCATAGCTTGCTAACGTTATACCCTCGTGCTGACGCTCAGAAGTTGGTAGCGCCCATCACTACCGTGCAACAAATATCTTGATGATGGTGGCAGCTTGTTAGCTAGCTAGCTGACCAGCAGAAAATACAACAACTTACCATCAAAGCCAGTTGACAGCGTAAATTGGCAAAAACGTCGTGAAATTTAGACAGGTGTTGGTCTAATCAAGAGCAAATTGAGATTTTTACGAAAAGATACTGACCGACTTGTCCACGAGCTTCGCTGGCTGACAACGGGCATGATATTTACATTCCACGGTCTCTTCGCAATCTTGACTTCGCTTACTCCACTTCCTCTACCACATTCTGTAAACAATGATGTCACGATCTGCATTAGCCACAGGGGGAAACAATTTTTTAGATGTCAAGCACCAAGTTACATACATAAAATACATGTTGTATAATATGCCAACCAAAGATATTTCAGAAAAACGGGGGAAAAAACTCAGCAAATTTGCGAATTAATAAAAAAAAGCAGCTACCTTAAATTATTGTGAAGTTAATCTTCATGAGGACACAAGTGGTTGGAGTACTGAACTGCAGGTGCTAATATACTGGTAGTGTTCATGAGCGTCATATCTCCTTGCTGCGTAGTGCGCAGTATTGCAGAGACAAAAGTCTAAAATGTGTTTGCATTATGTATTATACACTGGGTGGTTCGAGCTCTGAATGCTGATTGGCTGACAGCCGTGGTAAATCGGCAGCGTAGCCTAGTGGTTAGAGCGTTGGACTAGTAACCGGAAGGTTGCAAGATCGAATCCCCGAGCTGAATATCAACAAATCTGTCGTTCTGCCCCTGAACAAGGCAGTTAACCCACTGTTCCCAGGCTGTCATTGAAAATGAGAATTTGTTCTTAACTGACTCGCCTAGTTAAATAAAGGTAAACATATCAGACCGTACACCATAAGTATGACAAAACGTGTATTTTTACTGCTCTAATTACGTTGGTAACTAGTTTATAATAGCAATAATGCACCTTGGGGGTTTGTGGTATATGGCTAATATACCACGGCCAAGGGCTGTATCCAGGCACTTCGTGCTTAAGAACAGACATTAGCTGTGGTATGTTAGCCATATACCACACCCCCTCGGGCCTTATTGCATAATTATGTCACATACTGTGTGTATAAAGACGATAAACAACTGCTCTCACTAATGTAGAAACTGAATAAAATAATATAATTCTCACACAGCTTAATCTCTTCCATGTATTGTCTTGACCATCAATATGATTCTAATAATAGGATTTGTGTTGGCAAAAAGTTCTGGAAATATTTTCTGTTGATGTTGTCATGAGGCAAAAAGTAAGGGACACATAAATAGGCATAGGAGCTCTGAATAAATATTTTATAATTATTTTTAAGCTTATTTTTGTTTTGATTTCGGGCTGCTCTAGGGTTTAATCACTATATCCTGCCTTGACTCTCAGATACGCAGGATCGTGATTAAAGTATATATTTTGACTTGATATCTAGCTAGCTAGCTGGCTGTTTGAATTCAAAACATGTGGCGTTTTGTTTAATCTGTTTGGAAGTATTACACCAAGGATTGCATGCTGTGTCCAGAGGTAGCAGACGAAGTTCAGGGAATGCTCCTAAACACTTCCAAGATGTTGTATCTTTTCGTGAGCTTTTCAGCAGCTGTGGCATCACTCAGGTGAGTGCTACATTCCTGGCAATGGAGGACCAGTACCAGAGGAGCGGCTCTAATGGAACGACTGACCATTCCGAGAAGCAGGTGTGGTGCGTTGTTAACCTTTTTTGTTGTTGTCAGATTGTCATTGATTATCCTTGCCTGTCCCATCAATGCCCTCTCTACTGAACCTACGATGAACCTAGACTGCCTTTCCAGCCCCAAATGCCTCAACTTCATCCGAAGCCGACTGAGACTTTCTATCTCCATCATTAACATGTTTTGTTTGTTTGCTTTTTGTGCGCAACACAAGTTAAAAATGTTATTCGTTAATATATCTGTAACCTAAGTATGCCTAGTACGCTAGATCTACTGCGTAGCCTAGGCCTACAAGGTTATTTGTTCGTAAATGTTTTGAGCCATTTTTTAAGAGGACCACAATTCAAACTTTTTTTATGTAATTCTCGATAATTTTACATGCATGTGTGGTTGTATTATGTTTTAACTTATCAAATAAATATATCTATATATATACCACACAGCTCTGCAGTGGATTGCTTTTTGTCACAACTCCGTTTGTGACATCACGAATTTAGTGGAATATTTACCCGCGTTCCGAGTCTTTTCAGTGAGCCGGCTCATTGCCTCCGTTAGGCTAAAAGAGCCGCTCATTTGGCGCCTAAACGGCTCTTCGTTCAGTAGCGCTTAAAACAATTACATAAAACCATGAAAACCATGCAAATATCTAATTTAAGCCTACAAAGTTACCTCCCATTGTGTCAGATCGTGACATGTGAATTCAAATACATTTTTACCAGACCATATTATTAGATGACCTGCAAAAAAAGGAATGTACAGCAAAATGTGTGTGGACTTGAAAACGTATCTCACCTCACTATTTATTGTTCCTGCAGTGAGGAATTACAATCTTCATAAAATGTTTTTATAACTTATCTGCAGATAATCGTTAATCATATTGTTACTGAAAAAGCAGTAACAATATGCAAATCAGGGAGCTAAATGAACTGCTCTTTCGCAGATGCAATTCGGTTCCTGACGTTCACCAGAAAGAGCCGTTCAAAAAGAGCCGTTCATTCGCGAAGGACCCACCACTACCACTTTCTACATTATACCCGCTACACTTCAGGAGCTGCTGTTTTTCAAAACGTGGTGTAGGAATATTTGTCAACTTGTCTTTGCACAGGACCCAGGTCTGTAAACATTCTGTTTAACAGAATATCCTGGGCGTGCTTTACGCTGGCGAAAATGGAGGGGTTTCTACAGAGATGTAGTGCTGCAATAAAGGTAGGCAAACACACGAACACGTTTACTATGCATAGCATATTTTACAAATGTCTCAGTTGCTCTGCTCAAGACTAGCCCTGTCCATCGCGTGCTCTCTCTGCAGTCTGTCATGCCATATTTGTTTTTTCCCCTATTGAATTAGCTAGCGTATTACTAATATATTACTCATAATGTACTATTCTATTACTAAACCATTCCAACGTTTCTGCAACTACCTCCCGCTAACAAGTAACGTTTGAAATGTATTATAGCTCTTGTGGCTTTGAGTCAGTTACTCTTGTCACGGAGTGAAATTGAAAAGTTTAGTCTTGACAGCCAACTGTCAACTAAAATTGAGAGTTTATTGATTGAACATAGAGTCAAATTGCAGTTTGGTTCAAGATTCAAATGTTTTTTCTTCATACAAAGTATGCATATCTTCCTGTTGTAAAAACATACACAAACCACAGAGCGCCATGACTAATGAGGGGGTGGTGTGTGGATGAGTTGTCAGAGAACAATAGGAGGTAGAATATTGCCCACCGTAACTTCCATTACAGTCATTGTCGAATATTGCATGATGCAGTTCTTGCACAGCAAACCCCACACCAGGCCTCGTTGGTATGTTTTCAATATATTTAGCAAAGTGTTGTCACAGTAGAGTCAGATAACCGATGCCGTGAGGGTTAATCATTTGTATGACTTTTTAGTCAAGTGCAAAGAGCTAGACATGGAAAATAATCTCTTAAGCAATTCCCTATCTGCCCCATCCCTGGCATTTACTGACCATGTATTCTCTCAGTGTGTGCACAATCAAGACGAAAGCTGCCATGTGTGGCTGGTTCGCCTGTCTATATAGAGTGCATTCGGAAAGTATTCAGACCCCTTGACTTTTCCCACATTTTGTCACGTTCCAGCCTTATTCTAAAATGTATTAAATAGTTTTTCCCCCTCATCAATTTACACACAATAGCCCACAATGACACAGCAAAAACAGGTTTTTAGAAATGTGTGTAAATTTATAATAAAAATAACGGAATATCATATTTACATAAGTGTTCAGACCCTTTTCTCAGTACTTTGTTGAAGCACCTTTGGCAGCGATTACAGCCTTGAGTCTTCTTGGGTATGATGCTACAAGCTTGGCACACCTGAATTTGAGGAGTTTCTCCCATTCCTCTCTGCAGATCCGCTCAAGCTCTGTCAGGTTGAATGGGGAGCGTTGCTGCACAGCTGTTTTCAGGTCTCTCCAGAGATGTTAGATCGGGTTCAAGTCCGGGCTCTGGCTGGGCCACTCAAGGACATTGAGACTTGTCCCAAAGCCACTCCTGCGTTGTCTTGGTTGTGTGCTTAGGGTCGTTGTCCTGTTGGAAGGTGAACCTTCACCCCAGTCTGAGGTCCTGAGCGCTCTGGAGCATGTTTTCATAAAGGATCTCTCTGTACTTTGATCCGTTCATCTTTGCCTCGATCCTGACTAGTCTCCCAGGCCCTGCCGCTAAAAAACATCCCCACAGCATGATGCTTCCAGCACCATGCTTCACTGTAGGGATGATGCCAGGTTTCTTCCAGACCTGACGCTTGACATTCAGACCAAAGAATTCAATCTTGGTTTCATCAGACCAGATAATGTTGTTTCTCATGGTCTGAGAGTCTTTAGGTGCCTTTTGGCAAACTCCAAGTGGGCTGTCATGAGTTTTTTACTGATGAATGGCTTCCGTCTGGCCACTCTACCATAAAGGCCTGATTGGTGGCGTGCTGCAGATATGGTTGTCCTTCTGGAAGGTTTTCCCATCTCCACAGAGGAACTCTAGAGCTTTGTCAGCGTGACTATCGGGTTTTTGGTCACCTCCCTGACCAAGGCCCTTCTCCCCTGATTGCTCAGTTTGGCCAGGCAGCCAGCTCTAGGAAGTCTTGGTGGTTCCAAACCTCTTCTATAATTTTTTGTTGGTGTATTTTACCCTCTTTTTCTCCCAATTTCAATTACGATCTTGTCTCATCGCTGCTACTCACCAACGGGCTCGGAAGAGGCGAAGGTCGAGCCATGCGTCCCCCGAAACATGACCCACCACCGCACTCCTTAACACCCGCCTGCTTAACCTGGATGCCAGCCGACACCAGTCAAGGTGTCGGAGGAAACACCGTTCAGCTAACGACGAGGTCAACATGCAGGCTGCCATAAACAGTCACTAGATCACCATGTGCCAAGTAAAGCCCACCGGCCAAACCCTCCCCTTACCCGGACGGCGCTGGGCCAATTGTGCGCCGCCCTATGGGACTCCCGGTTACGGCCAGTTGTGACACAGCCTGGGATCGAATGCGGGTCTGTAATGATGCCTCAAGCACTGAGATGCAGTGCCTTAGAATGCTGCTCCACTCGGGAGACCCCCAAAACTTCTTCCATTTAAGAATTATGGAGGCCACTGTGGTCTTTTGGACCTTCAATGCTGCAGAATGTTTTTGGTATCCTTCCCCAGATCTGCGCCTTGACACAATCCTGTCTCAGAGCTCTACGGACAATTCCTTCGACCTCATGGCTTGGTTTTTGCTCTGACATCAACTGTGGAACCTTATTTAGACAAGTGTGTGCCTTTCCAAATCATGTCCAATCAATTTAATTTATCACAGGTGGACTCTAATCAAGTTGTAGAAACATCTCAAGGATGACCAATAGAAACAGGATGCACCTGAACTCAATTTCTAGTCTCATAGCAAAGGGTCTGAATACTTATGTAAATAAGGTATTTCTGTGTTTTATTTTTAATAAATTTTCAAAAATGTCTAAAAACCTGTTTTCACTTCGTCATTATGGGCTATTGTGTGTAGATTGCTGAGGAATTTTTAAAAATGTATTAATCCATTTTAGAATAAGGCTGTAACGTAACAAAATGTGGAAAAAATCAGGGGTCTGAATACTTTCCGAATGCACTGTAGTCTAGGTGGGCGGAGTCTGGGCTAAAGCTCTCACATCCAAATTCCTGTGGCCCAACTGCTTGACTGTTGTGCATGTGACATTAATAGTGACATTAGGTGGCACCTCTGTCACTATGCCGGGATGGCAGACATCTCATCCCCCCCCTCCTTCCACTGTCTTTGGCTGTCAGGCACAGCAAAGGTTTAAAGGGTAGGTGTCTAATTTCAAGGGGTCGGTCATTTCTTTTTAGTAGTCACCATTAACGCTCTTTACTTTAGTTCTTTTCTTTCCGTCAGAGAACAGCTGTGGTGGGATATCATTTCAGAGAACACATTTGAGACATGACGTAACACGAATTAAAACATGAAATGGGCTGAATTGAATTCCCTTCTTAAAACCCTCTCTTTATGACACTGTAGTACAGTATGTACTGTAGTAGGCCAAGTTGTAGTTTGTAGTGGCCTATTTTCTTTTTGAAGTGCAGCGAGCAAGGGGCAAGCATTCCTTAACCCACCATTACTCACAAGCCAATGGGTTATGATCTATTCACTTAAAAGTTCTTCACTCCTGGCATACTCCAAGTATGATTTCCAATTTTATATGGACGTAATCAAAGCTTCGTGGCATACTTCCTGGCTCTTGTCGTCTGTTAGATTTAATGTTTCTACCCTCCAGTCAGATGCTACTGTTTGGTAAATATCAACCACTTAGGTCAGGTTATGTCTGGATACTGCCATACAGAAGGTCTCTGTATTCTGGTGGGCACTGGGTAGCCTTAGCTTAGCCACTGTCACTTCACATTATTGCTTCATCACATGGCTGGAGACTAAGGGCTGGTTTGAGCCAGGAGCATACCACCCTGCATCCAACTGCTGGCTTGCCTCTGAAGCTTAGCAATGTTGGTCCTGGTCGGTCCCTGGATGGGAGACCAGATGCTGCTGGAAGTGGTGTTGGAGAGCCAATAGGAGGCACTCTTTCTTCTGGTCTAAAATAATTATCCCAATACCCCAGGGCAGTGATTGGGGACATTGCCCTGTGTAGGGTGCTGTCTTTCAGATGGGATGTTAAACGAGTGTCCTGACTCTCGGTGGTCACTAAAAATCCAATGGCACTTATCTTAAGAGTAGTGCTGGCTAAATTCCCAGTCTTTCCCTTGTCGGGTTCACCTAGGGGTCATGATAAGGGCTGTACCAAAATGTTTGATGTATTAGAATAATTGATAATGCTTATGTTTTATTAATAGAAGGGGAGGGGTTATAAGACCCCTCCCTCTTTACATTTATAGGGTCCTTGACTACAGATTAACAATATATATATTCATTATAGAGTTTTAGAATTGTTCCACAGTTGTTTGCTCTTTCTCTCTCTTATAAAGAAGACCCCTATTATACATGTGTGACTGTCACGCTCGTCATAATAACTGGACCAAAGCGCAGCGTGATCTGGGTTCCACATCTTTTTATTACTATGTGAAAGTCACAGCAAAACAAAACAATAAACGAACAAACGATACGTGAAGAAAATGCAGTGCTCACAGGCACTACACAAAAACAAGATCCCACAAAGCACAATGGGGAAATGGCTGCCTAAATATGATCCCCAATCAGAGACAACGATAAACAGCTGCCTCTGATTGGGAACCATACCAGGCCAACATAGATATATATATTCACCTAGATAACCCACCCTAGTCACACCCCGACCTAACCAACATAGAGGATAAAAAGCTCTCTATGGTCAGGGCGTGACAGTGACTGAGACAGAACTCTGCAGGGGGGTGTGGGAGATAAGAGTTTAGTTTAGTTTATTAATTCGACCATAAAAAAAAAAAAACACACATAAAACTTAAAAGCCATACATGCACATGAATAAAATCATCGAGGATAACACACACTAAAGTCTGGGACTTATTTCCATTGTGGTCCTCTTGAGACAAGATACTAATCAGACATTCCACAATAAATCAACTTTGGGGAGGGGACATTTATTGCCTAGCTTTTAGATAACACTGAAACTCTATGTCTGTATAGCTATGGATGCATGGGCTTGGTCTCAGGAGTAGAAGGTAATGACGTAGTCAGTGACATCACTAAGGCTGGACTTCGGTTTAATAAAACAACTTGAGACCTTTTGTTTCATGCAGAACTTGCATGCATGCTATGTTCCTGATTGTCAACTTCTGTCTGCAATTGGATTAATAAAGGTTTTTGAATGATTTAATTAAATATATTGTCATAATGCTAATTTCACCAATGAGCCAATGATGATTGACAAGGACGAAAGGAACGAACCCTAACACCTTCATACCTCATCCTTATCATTTATCATTTATCGCCCTCCAGGTTCCCTTGGAGAGTTCATCAATGAGCTTGACGCCCTGATAAGTTCCTTTCCTGAGGATGGCTCACCTCTCACAGTTCTGGGTGACTTTAACCTCCCCACGTCTACCTTTGACTCATTCCTCTCTGCCTCCTTCTTTCCACTCCTCTCCTCTTTTGACCTCACCCTCTCACCTTCCCCCCCTACTCACAAGGCAGGCAATACGCTTGACCTCATCTTTACTAGATGCTGTTCTTCCACTAATCTCATTGCAACTCCCCTCCAAGTCTCCGACCACTACCTTGTATCCTTTTCCCTCTCGCTCTCATCCAACACTTCCCACACTGCCCCTACTCGGATGGTATCGCGCCGTCCCAACCTTCGCTCTCTCTCCCCCGCTACTCTCTCCTCTTCCATCCTATCATCTCTTCCCTCTGCTCAAACCTTCTCCAACCTATCTCCTGATTCTGCCTCCTCAACCCTCCTCTCCTCCCTTTCTGCATCCTTTGACTCTCTATGTCCCCTATCCTCCAGGCCGGCTCGGTCCTCCCCTCCTGCTCCGTGGCTCGACGACTCATTGCGAGCTCACAGAACAGGGCTCCGGGCAGCCGAGCGGAAATGGAGGAAAACTCGCCTCCCTGCGGACCTGGCATCCTTTCACTCCCTCCTCTCTACATTCTCCTCTTCTGTCTCTGCTGCTAAAGCCAATTTCTACCACTCTAAATTCCAAGCATCTGCCTCTAACCCTAGGAAGCTCTTTGCCACCTTCTCCTCCCTCCTGAATCCTCCTCCCCCTCCTCCCCCCTCCTCCCTCTCTGCTGATGACTTCGTCAACCATTTTGAAAAGAAGGTCGACGACATCCGATCCTCGTTTGCTAAGTCAAACGACACCGCTGGTTCTGCTCACACTGCCCTACCCTGTGCTTTGACCTCTTTCTCCCCTCTCTCTCCAGATGAAATCTCGCGTCTTGTGACGGCCGGCCGCCCAACAACCTGCCCGCTTGACCCTATCCCCTCCTCTCTTCTCCAGACCATTTCCGGAGACCTTCTCCCTTACCTCACCTCGCTCATCAACTCATCCTTGACCGCTGGCTACGTCCCTTCCGTCTTCAAGAGAGCGAGAGTTGCACCCCTTCTGAAAAAACCTACACTCGATCCCTCCGATGTCAACAACTACAGACCAGTATCCCTTCTTTCTTTTCTCTCCAAAACTCTTGAACGTGCCGTCCTTGGCCAGCTCTCCTGCTATCTCTCTCAGAATGACCTTCTTGATCCAAATCAGTCAGGTTTCAAGACTAGTCATTCAACTGAGACTGCTCTTCTCTGTGTCACGGAGGCGCTCCGCACTGCTAAAGCTAACTCTCTCTCCTCTGCTCTCATCCTTCTAGACCTATCGGCTGCCTTTGATACTGTGAACCATCAGATCCTCCTCTCCACCCTCTCCGAGCTGGGCATCTCCGGCGCGGCCCACGCTTGGATTGCGTCCTACCTGACAGGTCGCTCCTACCAGGTGGCGTGGCGAGAATCTGTCTCCGCACCACGTGCTCTCACCACTGGTGTCCCCCAGGGCTCTGTTCTAGGCCCTCTCCTATTCTCGCTATACACCAAGTCACTTGGCTCTGTCATATCCTCACATGGTCTCTCCTATCATTGCTATGCAGACGACACACAATTAATCTTCTCCTTTCCCCCCTCTGATAACCAGGTGGTGAATCGCATCTCTGCATGTCTGGCAGACATATCAGTGTGGATGACGGATCACCACCTCAAGCTGAACCTCGGCAAGACGGAGCTGCTCTTCCTCCCGGGGAAGGACTGCCCGTTCCATGATCTCGCCATCACGGTTGACAACTCCATTGTGTCCTCCTCCCAGAGTGCTAAGAACCTTGGCGTGATCCTGGACAACACCCTGTCGTTCTCAACTAACATCAAGGCGGTGACCCGTTCCTGTAGGTTCATGCTCTACAACATTCGCAGAGTACGACCCTGCCTCACGCAGGAAGCGGCGCAGGTCCTAATCCAGGCACTTGTCATCTCCCGTCTGGATTACTGCAACTCGCTGTTGGCTGGGCTCCCTGCCTGTGCCATTAAACCCCTACAACTCATCCAGAACGCCGCAGCCCGCCTGGTGTTCAACTTTCCCAAGTTCTCTCACGTCACCCCGCTCCTCCGCTCTCTCCACTGGCTTCCAGTTGAAGCTCGCATCCGCTACAAGACCATGGTGCTTGCCTACGGAGCTGTGAGGGGAACGGCACCTCCGTACCTTCAGGCTCTGATCAGGCCCTACACCCAAACAAGGGCACTGCGTTCATCCACCTCTGGCCTGCTCGCCTCCCTACCTCTGAGGAAGTACAGTTCCCGCTCAGCCCAGTCAAAACTGTTCGCTGCTCTGGCACCCCAATGGTGGAACAAACTCCCTCACGACGCCAGGTCAGCGGAGTCAATCACCACCTTCCGGAGACACCTGAAACCCCACCTCTTTAAGGAATACCTAGGATAGGATAAAGTAATCCTTCTAACCCCCCCCCTTAAAAGAGTTAGATGCACTATTGTAAAGTGGTTGTTCCACTGGATATCATAAGGTGAATGCACCAATTTGTAAGTCGCTCTGGATAAGAGCGTCTGCTAAATGACTTAAATGTAATGTAAAATGAGGGAATGGTCTCATTCATCCAGGTTGTTGCTGTAAATGAGAATGTGTTCTCAGTCAACTTACCTGGTAAAATAAGGGTAAAATAAAAATCAATAAATACACATTTCTGGACATGGATTAAGCCTGGTCCTGGGCTGAAAGTCTATGTCATTGGAGATTCCTAATTAAAATGGATTTTTAGTTGTAGGACTAGACTAATCGGTGTTTGGGAAACCCGCTGTCACGATCCTCTTCCTGGAAATGACTGGACCAAAGCGCAGCGTGGTACGTGTTCATGATATTTTATTTAATCAGAACACGTGAACAAAAATAACAAAGAGAAAAACAAACAGTTCTGTAAGGTAACTAAACTATACAGAAAACAACTACCCACAAACACAGGTGGGAAAAAGGCTGCCTAAGTATGATTCCCAATCAGAGACAACGATAGACAGCTGCCTCTGATTGAGAACCACACCCGGCCAAACACAAAGAAATAGAAAACATAGAAATAAAGAAACTAGAATGCCCACTCTAGTCACACGTGACACCTGCCCTATGTGTTAATGTTTATGTCTGGGGTCATCCCTGACTACTCTGCCTACTGTGGAGCTAGAATAAGAGAACTAGCCTAACGTTTTGTATGCCTGTCCTGTCTCATGCCCACACACTGGGGTTGGGGAGTCCACAACATGCTCATCCACATGTTCATCAACATGCTCACCTTTCCCATAATCAAACACTTAGAGTCAATATAAGGTTATTGGCTGCAGCAGTCTTTCTTTTCAGTGATGGGGCAAGACTACGGGTATGTTCAATAGATCGAGACAGTAGCCTAGATCAAGACAGAGAGATCTGTAGAGGTCAGACATTTCCTTCCTTGACTATGTGTGCCATAATTCTGTTGTTATGATATTGTAATTACTGGCAGAATAAATTGGTATTGGTCAATTCTGACATTGTTGAAATGGTCCATTTCTTTTCCTAAGACTTGATTTGATCTTTTATAAACAATACAAAAACAATATTAAAACATATACATACAAACGACAACATCATACAAACATCAACTACATCACACCTGCCCAGACCCAGGAGCACACACCCCCATCTCCAGCGCCCGCATCACTTTCCGCCACATGGCCTCAAACTGCACCATTTTGTTTCTCTCCGTAGCCTATACGCTTCACATTTTTTGAAAATAAAGCATTGGACCTTCCGTTAACGACGGACGATTGGTTAATTTCCAGTTTTTAAGTATACGTTTTTTAAATATGATTGACGAGAAAAGTATCGTCCAACCCGTCGGGTATCTCACTTCACCCTCATATGTCATGTCTTGAAATATGCCGACAGACAGATTAAAATACATTTTTGCCTATCTAAGGTATGTCCAACTACCGAAGTTCATAAGCGTTGCCTAAAATTACACCATTACCTACATAAAATAACACTATTCCCAACAAAAGGGGACTCAAAGTGGAATTTATTTAACTGAAATGTTATACAGATGATGAGGACGAGAAAGAAATATAGAATGAGGAAGAATAAGGCTTGTCTTTCCTTGTCAGGCCCTGACCATAGAGAGCCTTTTTATTCTCTATTTTGGTTAGGTCGGGGTGTGACTAGGGTGGGTAATCTAGGTTGTTTTATTTCTATGTTGGCCTGGTATGGTTGCCAATCAGAGGCAGCTGTTTAGCGTTGTCTCTGATTGGGGATCATATTTAGGCAGCCATTTCCCCACTGGTTTTTGTGGGATCTTGTTTATGTGTAGTTGCCTGTGAGCACTCCATAGCTTCACGTGTCGTTTGCGCTTTATTGTTTTTTTGTGCGGTTCACTTCTAATAAAATGTCGAACCGATTTCACGCTGCGCTTTGGTCTGAATGTTATTACGACGATCGTGACACTCCTCCCTCTCTCCACACGCCTTGCGACTTTATCCACCAATTCCACGGTTTAGCAGGGTGTTAGCATTACCTTTCCAAATCCTTGAGGCCTGTAGAACACTTAGAAAGTGGATTGGAGAGAGAATGCCTCAGTGTAGTGTGGTTTTACATCAACCAGATGGAATGAGAGCTATGATAGGTCACTCTGAAAGGGAGACAAGTGAGAGTAGCCAGTGTGCGTTACTGCATTTGATTTGTGCTTGAGTAATAATGGAACACTGTTGACTCAGCAATATCAACTCAATGAAGCTGACAAAGTGTCTCAGTGATCCTTGGTCTGAACGCTGCACTCAAATGCAGGCCTAAATGGATTGTTCTGTTAAAGTGGTAGAATTCACATTAGCGTGGGATATGAGGATTACTGTTAGAAAACAGCAGTGCCCTGTTATAAAACAGTAATTGACATTCCTGAGTAATAGAGTGAGTTGCATATGAAGCCCGTTGCAAAACAGTTAGCATTTCCCATTAACACCATTATCTACAATTGATGGCAAACAAAACAGGTGCACAAGGACATGCATAAAGTTCAGAGCTGCGTGAATCAGAGCATCCTATCATGATCATTTTACTATCATAACATTCCCCCTCTGCACTTCCATATTTGTGTCACAGGCCTACATTTTCCCACCAACCAAGTTGTTCATCTCTTATCTAACCCTTGTTTATATTTCTAGCCTCGTCCTTGAATGGGTACTGCAGTACTGGATTACTATAGCTGTTATAGAGGTGGTCCTGAATCGTTCTATTTGCCATGGAACAGTCGTGGAGTCACAGTTGGAGAGCTCTGCTGCACACACACTCTGTGGTTAAATATAGCCTCCTTTTGGTTCCTGCTTGCCTGCCCGGGTCTGACCACTACTACGGCTTATAGGAGGTGACAGGCACGCTGGGAAGAGGGAGATGCGAGGGAAGGGGAGGCTGGGCGGCCATGACGCCATGTCGTAGTACACTCACACTGGCTGCCCGTACACTCACCCTTGGGGCCCTTAACATGGGGCGGAATGGCTCTCTCCACCAGTCTCTCTGAAAAACCAGTCTAGGAGGCAGACCTGGCTATATTTCTTGATTTACCATTGAAGTCAATAGGATGCACATCAACTCCCAATATGTTGAGATCAACAGGAGAGATCCTATCCTTGTTACGCTGGTTCACAAAGTACAATCGTGGACTAACCTTATAGAATCATTGTTAAATCTATGGTGGCCTGATGGGACAAAGTAGTTCTTAGCATATAAATACCTGCTAAATAGTTTGTGTTTGGGCCTTCTCTCCTAATTTACAGGTAAATACAGGTTGAGAAACTAACTGAACTAGCTCATTCAAGTGTTCACAATGCAGAGCATAGGGGGTCAGAGCATAGGGGGTCAGAAGAACTTTGCTGAATCCAGATGGCTGGTTTGGCTTTTTTGTGTTTATACTGAATGCTGCCACACACACTGGTAATTAGTGCTTTCACTGCTTTTGAATCATCACATCACAGCAAGGCCGTCTCCCCCCCGTTGTCAGTAATAACACTGTTTCTTCCATCATGTCACAGATAAAGCGAGACTAATCACACTCATTATCACAGTGGGTCTACCAACCGACAGCTAAATGATCCAAATGAAAACATCCCGCTGAGTCCAATAAGGCTATATCACAGTTTCAGCTGCACATTCACTCACTGTTATTAAACTTAAGGTAGTTGATGTTCGTTGATAAGCTTAATTAGATTATAAACAGCAGTCCAAAAATGTTAGCATAGGCTAGATGCTAACTAACTACTGTGAGCCTGACTGACATAAGGCAACCATTTCAGTCAAAATAGGATTTGTTTCAGTAGGCTAAATTTTGGCTAATCAATAACTGACTGCAGGTAGGTATCAAAAATTCTGCCGACTGTTTGGGTCTCCAACAGGTTGATCGCGAGCTACCAGAAGCTTGCAGCCCACCTATAAGTAGCTCACGAAACAATTCTGAAAGTGCATGTATTTTTCACGTGTTCCACCGCAAACTGTCATAAACAAATCTCACAAGTATCAGACATCTCAAGTTCCCGCCTACTATCCAATCAAATCTACATTTACATTA
Organism: Salvelinus alpinus; assembly: GCF_045679555.1. NCBI lineage: Eukaryota > Metazoa > Chordata > Actinopteri > Salmoniformes > Salmonidae > Salvelinus > Salvelinus alpinus. Next base: position 37,320,162 of record NC_092114.1, read on the forward strand.
TCCCACCCCTAGTTAGCCACAATTGGCTTAAAAAGACAAACATAACACTATATCTGCCAATTAATGTCAAGCTATATTGCCCCTGTATGTCTGTGTGGTGCACGAGTTTGTCTCTACCATTCACTTCGTGTAGCTAGTTAGCAATCATGATAACTGTCTTCTGCGTAGACAGAAAGACTTTCTCCAACACCTTCTTAATGAAATATTAACTGAAAAGTAGGCTTACCTGGCAGGATTATTTCTATCAATCGGGTTGGCTTTTGTTTAGCAAACTCTGTCATGACATATGCAGCAGCAAAAAAATTGTTAGACAAGCACAGGACTTTTTAGCAAAATGCCCTCAAAAATGGTCTTCTGCTGTGATTTAAGCATTGACAGGGGTTCAGAACATCAAATTCCATTGTTTCTCTATGAACAATTGTAATTTTGAGAGTGTAAAACCAAGAAAAACTAATTTGGAAAAGTACAAAGGTTGGAAGGTGCTATAAAAGGTTGGAAACCCTTGGTTTAGATGATACTAATGTTTTTTACATTTTGACTAGTGTAGCCTTGGCTGTGTTAAAAAAACTGTTTACAAATCTGCAAAGTATAAAGCTGACAGAATTTTACCACCCTCTTGCCCCCTTCTTTTTCTACCTCCTTCCTTTATTTTTATAACCTCCTTAGGGCAGTGCGGAGGGAAGCTCTGGGATCCACGTCATCCTTGGCAACGAGGCCTGTGACCTCGACTCCATGGTGTCGTCCCTTGCCTTTGCCTACTTTCTGTCCAAAGTGAGTCAGCTAGCTTCTAGCCTGTACCGCCTCTCATTAGGGAATCCCTCAACCCAGGTCGGAAATAAGTTAGCATACCTGAAGTATTCATTCCCCTCCTCATATGTTTAGGTTTTTATACTGTAATAAATATTGACACTTTACTTCAGGGCCGCCGAAAGTGGGGCCCACGGGCCCTTGACAACATTTTAGGCTCCCCAGAGGCTTCCATAAAGAGCTTATCTAATTATGAACAATATATTCTTTAAAGTTCTATATCTTCAAAACTTGATTGCAGGTATGCAAAACATTTTGGGACTGTATCAACAGTGGACTAATGAAACAAATACCAAAAGATAGTTTTTGACTTGAATTTTCCTTTTAAGTCCCATACAAGCAAAATGACAACTCTATAGTGCAGTTGTTTGAAAGCAAATTGGTGGACGAATACGTCCTGCTATGCGGTAATGAATAAGTATCTTCTCTTTGACTTGTGAACAGAGTTGAAAGAGCTGGGCCAAAGTTCTGAAGCACCGCAGGCGCGGAGTTTGCACTGAGTGACTCATTTGTAAGTCTGCTTTGATTACGCAGCTATTCATGGCCATAGCTGCGTAATCAAAGCGTAATCAAACCAAGCGTAATCAAAATGCCCAGCATTTTCCAAAATAGGAGCAGACAACCCTCAGAGTCACTCAAGCATAAAAACAGTGTCTGTGCCCTGGCCACCGGGCACCAGTCTCTTCTTATCTTTCATTACTGCATTGATCCATCCGTCCTCCCTAACCCCTGGTTAAAGCTGCTCGCTAGCCTATACCCCCCCGCTACTCATGAAATATTCACACAACCTCAGATACTCAAGATCCCCCAAGGCCTGAGAAGATGGACAAAAACATTGCAGAGGAATCCCAGCTAGCCTCATCAGGAAGGTGCGTTGGTGTCAGATATCTGTTTTGATCTGGTCTCCCTCTCCTATCCTTCCCTCTTTTTCTCCTCCTCTTCTTCCATCCCCCTTTGTTTCCAGACGTCTGGCAGCTCAGGTAAGACTGTGGTGCCGGTGCTGAACATCCCGAGGGCTGAGTTCCACCTGCGGTCCGACAACGTGTTCCTATTGAAGGAGAGCGGTGTTCCGCCGGAGGCTCTGGTGTTCCGTGACGAGGTGGACCTGGCAGGGCTCCATAGAGCCAAGAGGTTGATGCTCACCCTGGTGGACCACAACGTGCTTCCTAGGTCATCGGTTGCAACATTACTCTTTCTATTTATTTTCTGTTCTAAACTCGCATTCTCTTTCTCTCATTCTCTACGTTGCCATCTCTTTGCTTTTCTCTCACTCAGATTTTCTTCCACTGATACCTACAGTATCAAGTAGTATTGACAACACAGGTCAAAGTTATGAGAAAGTGCCTGATATGTGCAGGGCCAGTTTCCTGGACCAAGATTGAGGAAACACATAGTTTAGGATGTATGACACAACGTATTTCACAATATTCACTCAACCCTGACTTTTCCCTGTAGTGCCGACATCGACTTGGAGGAGGCAGTTGTGGAAGTCATTGACCACCACCACCTCGAGAGGACACCCTCCATGTCCTGTTCTGTCACCGTGGAAACCGTGGGTTCCTGTGCTACCTTGGTGACAGAGCACATTCACCACAAGGCACCTGAAGTGTTAGACAGACAGGTGGCTCAATTATTATACGGTAAGGTTGCTACATCAATAATTCTCTTACATCCAGCATTCTCTATAACATGTGTCAAACTCCAGTCCTCAAGGGCCACAATGTCTCTGGGTCTTTAATCAATGTATACCTCAGAACTAGGCAGCAGGGAATATGGCAGGATGAATTATCACTGAATTCGACAATTCTCTTGTAGTTGCACTTGTTTGTCAATGCCAGCAGTAACCATTGGCTCAGTTCACCTATACTTGGCAGTGTGCCCACACAGGGGCCATCGTGCTGGATTGTGTCAACATGGCCCCTGAGGCGGGCAAGGTCACACCCAAGGACAGCCAACTGTCCTGCCTGCTGGAGTCGCGTTTCCCTGACCTGCCGCCCAGGGGCGCCCTCTTCCAGTCCCTACAAAGCGCCAAGTTTGACATCTCAGGTAAAAAGGTGGGAAAAACATGCCATGGGAGAAGTGTTGAGAGGTGCACAAAATGAATCTGCCTTGTCACTTGACATAAGATGATATGACATTATTATGTCAGTATTATGACACTGTTATGACATATCGTTCAAATAAAGTGGTACCATTATTTAAAGAGAATGTTGTTGAGTAAGTTTGAGATTTCACACAACCTCAAAAGAATGTTGTGGAGTGACCATCTAGAAGTAAACAAAATAATATGTCAAACCCCTTAGGTAGGAACCTCTGCTCTGTTGACCCATTGACTGGAAAAAGACATTGATCACGTGACACCATTCATTCCTATGTAAAACTCAATAGCACATTGAAGCCAAATAAAGTCTGTTAAGATGGCATCTCATAGAGACATAACATGCACAGTTTGAGCTACTCCAGGAAGTGATGTTGCAGGCTAGCTCAGTGCTGCCCCCTCTCATTGACTAACTCAAGTTGAAGGCCGACCGGGGTACCATGGTACCACTATTGTCTTCTTTAAAAAAATGTATTTACACAAAGATTGCAATCCTGTTTTCTGCTAATAATGCCTGCAGTAACGCGGTCGGCCTTGAACTTCCGTAGCTTCAATCCGAGGGGACGGTCGTTCTGCCTTGTGTTGACCAAATTCCAGGTTTGTGTTATGTTATACAGTGCCCTTGACTTTTTCAAACTGTTGTTGTGTTACAGCCTGATTTTAAAATGGATGAAATTTAGATTTTTGGTCACTGGCCTACACACAATATCCCATAATGTCAAAGTGGAATGATGTTTTTTAAATTTTTTACGAATTAGTTAAAAATGAAAAGCTGAAATGTCTTTTGAGTCAATAAGTATTCAACCCCTTTGTTATGGAAAGCCTATATAAGTTCAGGAGTAAACATTTGCTAAACAAGTCACATAATACATCGCCTTCAGAAACTTTTCACACTCATTGACTTGTTCCACATTCTGTTGTGTTACAGCCTGAATTTAAAATGTATTAAATTGAGATTTGTTTGTCACACTCTGTGGGCAATAACAGTGTTTAACATGAACTTTAAATGATTACCTCATCTCTGTACCCTACACATGTAATTATCTATAAGCTCCCTCAGTCGAGCAGTGAATTTCAAACACAGATTCAACCACAAAGACCAGGAAGGCTTTCCAATGCCTGGCAAAGGGCACCTACTGGTAGATGGGTAAAATCTTTGTTTAAAAAAGCTGTCATTGAATATCCGTTTGGGCATAATGAAGTTATCAATTACACTTTGGATGGTGGGTGTATCAGTGCACCCGGTCAATACAAAGATACAGGTGTCTTTACTAACTCAGTTGCTGGAGAGGAAGGAAACCGCTCAGGGATTTTACGATGAGGCCAATGGTAACTTTAAAACAGTTACAGAGTTTATTGGCTGTGATAGGAGAAAACTGAGGATGGATCAACAACATTGTAGTTACTCCACAATACTAACATAAATGACAGAGTGAAAAGAGGAAGTCCTGTACAGAATAAAAAATATTCCAAAACATGCATCCTGTTTGCAACAAGACGCTAAAGTAAAACTGCAAAAATGTGGCAAAGCAATTCAACTTTTTGCCCTGAATACAAAGTGTAATGTTTGGGGCAAATCCAATACAACACATTACTGAGTACCACTCTCCATATTTTCAAGCATATTATGGATGCAAGGACTGACCATACATGACATCACAATTCTAGTTTAATCATGTTTTGAGGCTATACAGTGTTTACATTTACTTTGTTTACAAACATTGGAGTAAAACAAGCTTATAGTTTGGGTTATGATGAGGTACGACAGTTGAACTAAACTCGAGGCATTTCTAAGTTATATTCTTCAAGAATCAAATGGGTAATTATAATTAATTTGTAAGTAAAAACATTTATGTAGCAACTACTTATGGCCCATTTTAAAGCTTTTTCATCAAACTGCCCTGTTTTCTTTTTATTTCAGATGGTCCCGCCTTCATGTCCTCTAACAATTGCTATAATTTATGGTCTAATTCTCATTTCTGGAAAAGGCTTAAAATATAGGTTAAAATCCAGGTCCTGTGCCATGATTAACCAAAACACAGGGCTCTGTATATATGATCTACATTGTAACTTATGATATGCTGTAGTGTTTGTCATACAGTAGTGTCTATACCCAATTCCATTGTAATGCCATTGTAATACTGCTTGACCCATTGGTTTGTGTTACAGGTCTTTCTACAGAGCAGATCCTGCTAAAGGACATGAAGGCTGTCTCTGGGGGCGACCTGAGACTGGCAGTCAGCGCTGTGTATATGACACTAGATGTACGTACTGTCTAGACATGCTGTTACTTCACTTAATCCACTCTGCCACCACCATGCTTAAGCCACCATGCTTTAAACTGAGACTCAACGATATTAAGTAATCACAAGAGCAGTACAGCAAGAGAGTGTAAAGGAAAGGGGCTGCACTCGTCAGAACCAACACATACACTGTTAAACATCTGCACAGGAGTTTGCATCTCTCTAATGCATTGTGACAGCTGCCTGACAACAAATGCTGACGAGTGCAGCCTCCTGCTTCACGCGGTCTTTGTGTCGGAAGTTGCCCTGCTCCTTGTGGTAAAGGAATATGGCTGAGTCTACCTTTAATAACAGCACCCTCTCAGGATCACACTGGGTGTATGTGAACATTTACTCTTCCCCATTAACAACAATGCATTACAATTGCCTAATTTGCCTTTGAATGACCAACCAACTCTTTAACAAATTTGGGTTTGCAGATGATTCACCAAGTCATATTTCCTACTCCTTTGAGAGAATTGTATTCCACTATTATAATCTTAAGTCATTCATGCTACAATGTTACCAATATGTCTATAATCTTGGGAGAATATCAATTTTCTAATTCATTTTGGCAATGGAGCCTCTGCCTCAGGGAGGTGCAACTACGCTATATAGACAAAAGTATGTGGACATCCCTTCAAATTAGCGGATTCGGCTATTTCAGCCACACCCATTGCTGAGAGGTGTTTAAAATCGAGCACACCGCCATGCAATCTCCATAGACAAACATTGGCAGTAGGAATGGCCTTTCAACGTGGCACCGTCATAGGATACCACCTTTCCCACAAGTCAGTTTGTCAAATGTCTGCCCTGCTAGAGCTGCCCCAGTCAACTGTAAGTGCTGTTATTGTGAAGTGGAAACGTCTAGGAGCAACATCGGCTCAGCCGAGAAGTGGTAGGCCACACAAGCTCACAGAACGGGACCGCAGAGTGCTGCAGCGTCTGTCCTCAGTTGCAACACTCGCTATCAAGTTCCAAACTGCCTCTGGAAGCAGCACAAGTACTGTTTTCGTCGGGAGCTTTCATGAAGTGGGTTTCCATGGCCGAGCAACCGCACACAAGCCTAAGATCACCATGCGCAATGCCAAGCGTTGGACTCTGGAGCAGTGGAAACACGTTTTCTGGAGTGATGAATAACGCTTCACCATCTGGTAGTCCAACAGACAAATCTTGGTTTGGCGGATGCCAGGAGAACGCTACCTGCCCCAATGCATAGTGCCAACTGTAAAGTTTGGCGGAGGAGGAATAATGGTCTGGGGCTGTTTTTCATGGTTCGGGTTAGGCCTCTTAGTTCCAGTGAAGGGAAATCTTAACGCTACAGCAAACAATGACATTCTAGACGATTCTGTGCTTCAAACTTTGTGGCAACAGTTTGGGGAAGGCCATTTCCTGTTTCCGCATGACAATGCCCCTGTGCACAAAGCGAGGTCCGTACAGAAATGGTTTGTCACGATCAGTGTGGAAGAACTTGACTGGCTTGCACAGAGCCCTAACCTCAACTCCATCGAACACCTTTGGGATGAATTGGAACACCGACTGCGAGCCAGGCCTAATTTCCCAACATCTATGCCTGACCTCACTAATGCTCTCGTAGCTGAATAGAAGCCAGTCCCTGCAGCAATGTTCCAACATCTAGTGGAAAGCCTTCCCATAAGAGTGGAAGCTGTTATTGCAGCAAAGGGGGGACCAACTCCATATTAATGTCCATGATTTTGGAATGAGATGTTTGACGAGCAGGTGTCCACATACTTTTGGCCATGTAGTGTATATGCAGTGACAAGCCATCTAGGAGTGAAAGTGACACCTATATTAAACTAACGTCTCTGAGCGTAAATTGTAGAGTGATTAGCGTAATAGAAATAGATCAGTAGCTACTGTGGTGCTTCAGACCAGGCTAAACAATAGTGACAGGAGTCATGTCTGTTAGTTAAGAACACTCCCTGATATCTGAGTGGCCATCGCTGCTGCATTTCAGAAGATCCCAGAATTTAGAAAAATGTACCCCCTTTTTCTAGCTTGTTTCATCGCTGCAACTCCTCAAAGAGCTCAGGAGAGACGAAGGTGGAGTCATGCGTCCTCCGAAACATGACCCACCTAACCGCACTCCTTAACACCCGCCAGCTTAACCCGGTAGCCAGCCGCACCAATGTGTTGGAGGAAACGCCATTCAACTGGCGACCGGGGTCAGCCCGCAGGCACCTGGCCCGCCACAAGGAGTCTCTAGAGCGCGATGAGCCAAGTAAAGCCCCACCGGCCTAACCCTCCCCTAAGCCGGACGACGCTGGGCCAATTGTGCACCGTCCTATGGGACTCTGTAGTAACGCCTCTAGCACTGCGATGCAGTACCTTAGACCGCTGTGCCATTCGGGAGGCCAAATATATTATTATTACAAATGCTTTCTATTTTACTGGCTTCAGCCCCAAGCCATCACATGTATCATGCGTTGACTGTACACACATGCATGGCACAGTTTTGTTTTCATGCCAGAATTCCTCTCTATCAGACCTGGGTTGAAATACTATTTGAAATAATTTATACTGTATCTGTACTTGATTGAACTTGGTATTTGGAACGGAACCAAGCAAACGCTCAAAGTATTTGAAAGATTTTAATAGTGTTTGAACCAAGTTCTGTACTCTATATAATAACGTTTTTTTGTTTGCTGTTGTACGTCATCCCGTTTGTTCGACAGGTGTTCCTACAGCGGAGGAGCCTACAACAGGAGCTTTGTGAGTTCTGTCACAAACATCGTTTCGGTGCGGTGGTCGCCATGACAATCTCTTTTAACGAACGCAGTGAGCCCCATCGGCAGCTGGCGGTCTACAGTTCCAGCACCCTCTATAGGGAGGAGGTATGAACTGCACTGTCATGCCCACTCTTACAATATATTGACTCCTATGCCCATATGATGTGTAATGATTTAATATTTATAGGGGTAGTAATATAATAGATTTGATAGGGGTAGTTATATCATAAGTAGTAGTTCCACGTAGCCCTCTAATAGACTTGGCTGAATTTACCCATTTTGTGCTTTCCTAAATATGCGGAACATTTGTGTTCATGACTATGGAAAGTATTTTATATGAGTTCAGTTTATTGTAAAGGGGCCATTTGAATATCGATGTGAATCTTTCCGCCCCACTGTTTAAAAATATCCCCCAAAAATGGTCTACTTTTGTGCCAACCAACCTATCTTAGTTAGTTTAATATTGGCCCTCAGAAACTATTCCTTGGTGTGAAAATAAATGGTATTGTTATGTATTATTCTTTGATATTAAGCATGTCTGTAAGTGAGATCTATCAAAGTTGCCTTTTGGGCAAATGCAGGCATGACAATTTGAGAATATTAGTCAATGTTAAAAAGGCAACTATGAAATAGCAATACACTGTGTGTTTCTCATTCTGCTGTAGGTGAGCCAAGCATTAGAAAAGGCGCGCAACCCCTCTCTGAGCTTCTCTCCCATGAGCAGCCCCTTCAACAACATCAAGTCTTATCTCCAAGGCAACGCACTGGCCTCCCGCAATAAAGTGCTGCCTATCCTCAAGAACTTCCTGAAGGAGTGGGACAAGAAGCAAGTGCATTGTGGGGAGGCGGAGGACTTTGAGGAGCTGGGCGACCACGTTGACCCCACGGGGTCGCCTAGTTTTGACGACGACAACCGCCCCCGCTGCTTCTCAGCCTCCCGGCACCACCGCCGCCGCCTGCTGGGCACCGAGGACTCTGGGATGGAGGAGGACTTCCAGGTGCCGGCCACTCCCATGAACAGCCTGGTGGAGGGCTGTCCGCTGGACGCCGGCCTTCCACGGATCAGCGCGGAAGCCATTTTGGAGAAGTTCAGCCGCATGGGAGGGGAAGCAGGGGAAAATAAAGATGGCAACTGGCCAGGTGAACAATAACCTTCTGTTGATGCCTTTTAATCCTAGTACCCCTGGCTGACTGTCCTCGTGCACCTCAATCCAACCAACAGACTATAAGAAGGAGTGTTCAAAGTTCAAATTCAGAAGCATATTAATCAATTGTATGTTTCGTAAGGGACATCTCATAGCAAATTATAATGACAATCCAAAGGGACTATGTACAGTAACTCACTGGTTATATAGCAATCCTAGGTTTGCTATCGGCAGCTCCGTTGACATTGACTGGAAACAGGGCCCTGTTCAGGAGGAACAAAACGTCCCAAAACAGGGAGGTACCATCTGAACTAAGAAATGCTTGTTTTTTGTTTTCCGTTGCAACACGTTTTGCTACGGTGTGCCCGAATTAACATAACCCTGGACTACTGTGGCCGTCAGACTGATCACCAAGCTCTTTATGGATGCTTTACTCAAGTCAGGACTAACAACACCATAGAGCATTATGAAGAATAGGATATTCTTCTAAAAGACTGGCAACCGGATGAAAAAAAGGGATGACTAGTACTACTGTATCAAGGACTCCAGATGGAGGTTGAATGAAGTATGTGTTTTCTCTGTATCGCATCTGAGTACATGGGACTGCCTCATTGGTTAGTTAGCGCCATCTCCAAGTGTAGGGGGAGTGGATTGGAAATGTGGAGAATACATAATGGACTAACGTAATTCATCTTTGAAGGGCCTATTTCAATGTCACAGGCATTTGAGTGAACCTTTATGATGAGGTCGAATCTTGCAGTGGAGAAGGACTTCATCCATTATGACAGCATGTGTTTCAGTAGTCCTGGTCCTGGAAGACTGCTGAGTCTGCTGGTTTTTAGTGCAACCAATCTATGTACAGCTTCATATGTGCGTTACTGGGCTGATGATTGAACGCGTGATATCTCCTGCCGTGTGTGCGAGCACACGTGTTTGTTCGTGTGTGTGGACTTTTCATGGTTAGTGGGACGTCTTGATGACATTATCACCAGTCACAAAGTTCTCATCGTCGGAATCCATCTGAAAAGGGGGAAGAATTCACATCCTCCCCACAGAGAGAGAGAGGTGGATAGATAGATACCAGATGATGGATGCAACTCAGCTGCTCATTCATGCATTCGAACCTCCTGCCCCCGTTCAGAGATCTAAATATACTCAGTCACCTTTTTTTATTTTTTTTTTTATTTTACCGTTATTTTACCAGGTAAGTTGACTGAGAACACGTTCTCATTTGCAGCAACGACCTGGGGAATAGTTACAGGGGAGAGGAGGGGGATGAATGAGCCAATTATAAACTGGGGATTATTAGGTGACCATGATGGTTTGAGGGCCAGATTGGGAATTTAGCCAGGACACCGGGGTTAACACCCCTACTCTTACGATAAGTGCCATGGGATCTTTAATGACCTCAGAGAGTCAGGACACCCGTTTAACGTCCCATCCGAAAGACGGCACCCTACACAGGGCAGTGTCCCCAATCACTGCCCTGGGGCATCTCTCACTGAGATGTATATCACAAAGCTACTTCAGCTGTCCAAATGTACTTATCATCTAGAATCACCATTGATTATGTTACCAGTGAGGAATTAGCCTGATCCGAGATCTGTTTGCGTTCTTTCCAACCCCTATCATCAGAGTTGACTATACAGCACCAACAGATCTGGGACCGAGTTAGTGATGAATTGCTCTGATCTGTAATCTGTCGCGTACCCAGAGAGCCTTGTGGCGGTTCATTTGAGTTAACATTAGTTCAGATGTCTGCTTCATTAGCTGGCTGTAGTTGGGCCTGGGGAGTAGTTTTCAACTTACTGTACCACAGAGACGTGCAAACACACCCAGGCAAACCCACATACAGATGAATGCATAGACACAAACACATTGGCTGCTATGCATGGTAATGATGTTAAGGCTGGTGCCTTGTCATGTTTTAATCGTTGTGAATGTGGAGTCATTATATGTCTGTTTGGGTAGACGTCTGTTCTCTACATACAGTACACTGCAGCTCTAATGTTATGTAGTTGGTGGGAAAATCTTCAAATTCAGTTGGCCAAGTGAAACTGAGCACAAGACAGTGACACTATTCCATTTCAGTCTCTAGTCTCTTCCTTTGGATCCTACCCTTTCAGTGTTCCCAGATCACAAGGTTTCGATACGTGGAAGTAATAAGATGATGGCTTCCTCTGATAGGGTATGTGAAGCTTTCACCATATTACTCTCACCTATCTAGTCCTTTAGGATCTTGGATCAAATGCAGGGAGGACGGTAGGGACTAAAATTGTATTTTGTTATAATTTGAAATTATATCTTTGACAAAAGAAAACATCTTTAAGTGTTGACTAGCACTGTGCTGAACCATTTAATGAAGATATTAAATGAAGATAGTATAGTTGAAGATACTTGATTATATAAATCAACCATGCAGTTTCATTGATATCCTCCCTACATCACAGTGAGAAGGTATGTTCAGTCACCTAGTTCATAGTTAAACAATATATGGCATCTAAGCTAGCATGGTATTGATAATGAGTTTGCTAATAAACATACTCTGAAAGATTTCTATATTGAGCCTCAGGTATTAAGGATTAGGCAATCATTAGCTTGTAGATGTTCAGCAAGCTTAGATTTTTTAAAATGTTTTGCCAGCTAAACATGCATGAGCAAATTTGTTTTTGACAATGTCAACATCAATGTACTGTATCTTGTATCCCAAATCCGTTGTTCCCAAGAGGGGTCACAAAAAAGCAAATCTAATTATGTTTGTCTTCTTTTTTATATCTCCACATACCTTTTGTGGAAGTGTTTCATAGGAAATGTATTTACAATGCAATGGCTCAGTGACTGTGCAGTTTAATATGAACACTAAACACTAGTTTGCCTTTTCATTTCAATGCCTTTCCTATACCATTTGTCATGATTACATGTTTTTGTATGTGCTCTGTGGTGTTCTAATTTCTCCATGCGTTTAAGGTTTGAAATATTAGCTAGCTGGACTTGTTTAGCTTCTAAACAGGTTGAACAAAGACAAGTAATTCACAATGTTTTTTTTAACCAAATTGGTTCCCTTTTTCAGTTTCTCATGGTTTAAATCAAAAGATGCCCCCCCCAACCCCTCCACATGCAGTTCCTTTCAGCATGGGTAGTTTTGTGAATTTGATGCAGTACAATCAGGGTTCAACTTCCCTTGTATTCAAGTATGCGATATGACGTGTTTGCTGTGTGGTCCCTTTATTTAAGTGAGAAAAAAACTGAATGTGAAAACCACGTGTAAGAAAATATTATAAGAGTAAAAAATATGCTGTTCTATTAAAGATGTATTTTAAGAGTTTGTGTTGTAGTCCAGTTTCATTCATGTTTCTTACAAAAAAGCATTCTGGATTATTGAGCTGATTCAAAATCATAACCTAAAGCTAACGTTTCTGCAAGGCACTATTGGAATCTTTAGTGTCCTATCACTAACTCGCACCCCTCCAGTCAGCTGTGTCACATTGTTTAGGGTGTTTTTCCCACCATATGCTGTGTGCGTCCACGCCCGGCAATTCTTGGTCATGTCCCAACATGCTATTGTGTGAATATACAGGGCTGTGAAAAAGTATTTGCCCCATTTCTAATTTTGTCCACTTTTACATATTTTGTATACTTAATGTTATCAGATCTTCAACCACAACCTAATATTATATAAAGTTAACCTGAGTGAACAAATAACGCAACAATTTCATACTTATTTCACACCGCTGTGTGAAAAAGTCATTTCACCCTTACACTTAATAACTGGTTGTGCCATCTTTAACTGCAATTCCTCACATCACTGGAGGAATTTTCGCCCACTCTTCCATGCAGAGCTGATTTAACTCAAGAGACATTTGTGGGTTTTCAAGCATGAACTGCTCGTTTCAAGTCCTGCCACAACATCTCAATTGTGATTAAGTCTGTACTTTGTCTAGGCCATTACAAAACTTCAAATGTGTTGCTTTTTAGCGATTTTCATGTAGACTTGATTGTGTGTTTTGGATCATTTTCTTGCTGCATGACCCAGCTGCGCTTCAGCTTCAGCTCACAGATGGATGACCTGACAGACGGATTCTCCTGTAGAATTATCTGATACAGAGCATAATTTATGGTTCGTTCAATTAAGGCAAGTTGTCCAGGTCCTGAGGAAGCAAAGCATCCCCAAGCCATCACACCACCATCACCATGCTTGACCGTTGGTATAAGGTTCTTACTATGGAATGCAGTGTTTGGTTTTCGCCAGGCATAATGGGACCCATGTGGGCAAGAACTGATTGAATCAATGTTGTTTCCACGTCATCAACCCCAATATGTTCATGTGATGACGTTGAATCAATGTGGAAAATGTTTTTCCATTATGAAAAAGATTGCAGTCAGAGTGCAGTATAACTGCAGTATGCAGCAAATACTTCATCCAAAATAACACCGTTTTTTTTACTGCAGTAATTTTGAAGTGTAACTGCAGTTAGAGTGCAGTATAACTTCAGTTCAAATGCAGTACACTGCAGTTATTCTGCAATTATTGCATCCAAAATACCAGACTGCAGTTATTGCACGTTTACTGCAGTTTCAAAACTGCAATCTTTTTTTGTAAAGGTTACACCCAACTAAAATCCAATGTCATGGTGAATGTTTTGGTTGATTTCACGTTGAATTCAAATTAGTTGACAACTCAAGGATGTTTCGTGCCCAAAACATCCCTGGGTACAAAATCTATTATGTCAATCTTCTATGGACCTTTCAAATCTACAGAAGCACATACCTTTTAGTTTCAGAATAGGGGTTATGATGTTTGTGTGTTTTATAGTATAAATAACATTGAGACAAAGCTTCACTCATTATTTTTCTGTTCATGTTGTAATCATTTGTTTCAGTGCTGACGTTTTTGTTTGATTCTAGATGTCACACAGCACAATAGCCTGATTACCCGAGCAAGCATGCACACGTTTTCCCTCTCGAGTTTGTGCAGTCAATCCATGTTGCCTTGGTTACAGGGATGGGCTCCACTGGCAATAAATACACCACACCTTAACTGACTCTCAGGTGTGGCATCTGTGTCCACGCAATTATGAGTTCAGCAAAGCCATAACGTTTACCTCTTTCACTGAAAAGTTAGTGTACTTTTACAAAGACATTGAAAAGTTTGTCGGCCCGTGAACCAAATACCATCAACAAGGTAATGTTACACATTTGTTGCTTCGTATTGTATCTACGCACATGCATTCCTGTCTCAAGTTGTCTTTACCAGTTCATCGCATGAATCTAAGCAAGACAAACGTGGTGATATTGGGGCAATTTAAATGTGTTCTTACTGGTGTAAGGGTCTTACAAAAGGAATTTTACATTTCCATTATAATACAAGCTTTGAAAAATAAAGTACAAAGCGGTGAAAGACAGTGGGTGTTGATAGCCTTGCCTTAGATACAGTACTATAGTACATTTATTGCGATCCTTAAAACTGAACAGTGTACGTCTCTAGGTTTTCCACTAGAGGCCAGCATAGGAAAAAATCCCTCAGTATCCAATAATTTGGCAGAACTGATCAGACATGAACTTGTTGGTGTTACATTTTTTTTATATCGTCATTTCTTTTCACACTCTTTATTCTTCTCAAATTAAAATATGAAGGTACAGCAAAAGTTTATCCTCAGTTGTAATAGCTGTTTGGACTTGGTTTGCTGATACTCTGACATCAACTGTGTCCACAGCTACTATCAGGAAACTTGGCACTGTGAACCTACACAGCAACAACATGGAGCAAAGAGAGGAGGCGCAAGAAGAGGAGAAGGACATTTACATTCCCAGGTCAGCGGTTATGGTCATCAGACTGAATTGTTTTGGTTGGACTAAATTCAATACATTAGTTATATTATCAACATACTAAATATCCAAACATCTGCTTTTTTTACAATGAAACATCTATATCTAATTACAATTCCATAGAAATATAATTGTTGACCTTTCTTAACATTGTAGGTCACCTCCCAGGAATGCTCATGGCACAAATGAAGTCTTGGGGAACCCCACATTAGCTGCTGATGACAGACCAGGTAACACTTCAATTCAAAATGGCAATGTTGTAACAGAACAGTCACTGTTATAAAGCTACATATAAATACAAATCCTAATAATTAAATGTCATGATAGCCCCGCCCAGCAGCCTGGCTCTGATGGAGCCCCGACCCAGGAAGAAGCGCCTGATGGCCCCTGCACTAAGTCTGACACTGGATCGCAGTGACTCGGCGGTGTCCGACGACTATGCCACAGCTGCCCTCATTCCCTCCCCCGATGACGACGACCTGGGACTGGACATCGACTTGGATGCCATGGAAACGCCCTCGGACAGCGAGTCCCTCCACTTTCCAGTGCACGACATGGATTTGGAGGGTGAGGACAGGGTGCAGTGGACAGGACAGACTAACAGCCTTTATCTTTGGTCTGTTTCTTCACTCTCACAGGTCCAAGATCAACCCATTAACTTATTGAACCACTTTCACTTTGATTATATTTGACATTTTTCACATTAGATAGACACAAATGTTGGACAATACATAATACAGCTATTATCTTTATATATGCTTTGTATTAGGTGATCTTGACCCCATAGATATAATATATTATAGATAGTACACAACCACTCTCTGTCTATGCATTGTGTTACCTACCAGACATTATGGGAAATTTACCATTGAAACCTTATTCCCATTCACAGATGACCTGCTTCATCTGGGAGTGGCATCACGTTGCCATAAGGCCTTTGGGTCAGTACCAGAGCAGATGGGAGTGGGCTCTCTTGACCAAGACCAGGTGGACAGCCAGGGCACTAGGTGGCGCAGGTTCTGCATGGGAGACCCTCCTCAGGAGAGTCTGGTCAACATGAGTGTACTGGAGCCTTACCTTCGAGTCTTGTCCCATGGGGGTGAGTCCAGAATCCCAGCACTCACTTAACCTGTTGCACTTGCCTATCGGAGTTTTTTTCAGGCCAACGGAATTCGGCTAATGTGAGCGTTTGTTGTGAGATTAACTTGGATGACACAAAGAGCATCTTCACTTTCTTTTTTGCATCTTTATTTTTCCCTCATCCAAATGTTGTTTTCCATCCAGGTTACTATGGAGATGGGTCTAATGACATCATTGTGTTCTCTTCCTGCTATCTCCCTGAAAACACCATGGAGAACTACCAGCATGTCATGGACAACCTATTCAGGTGTGAGAGCTAATAGTAAAACACTATCTGAATTGGCCCCTCTTCAGGTCAACATAACTAACGCCAGCACCACTAAACATTGCAGGTACATTGTGGGAACGTTGGACCTGATGGTGGCGGAGAACTACGTCATTGTGTACCTGTGTGCCATGGCCCAGCGCAACAAGCTCCCCGGCATTGGCTGGCTCAGAGAGTGTTACACCACCATTGACAGAAGGTTAGTTCTGTTTACTCAAATAGGCTTAGTTTGTGATCCTATTTCAGAAAATTATATTCCACAGTGAGTAACAAAACAGTACAAAAATCATTCAACTCATCAGTCTCTCATGTCAGTCAAGTCTCCAAGTTGTAGGCCACGTTCCAAGCCGTATACATTGCAGTCATCAACTGTGCAGTCAGAATGCTCAGGATGTGGTTAGTGGATATGTTTAACAGCTATCCAGGCATTGTGAGATCTGGCAAATGCAATGTAGTTGGCATAGAATGCAGCGTAAGTCAAGTCTCAAGTTATTTTATGCCAAGTAATTAAGTCTCAAGTAATCAAAATCGTTGAAATTTGTCTCAGTCGGTGAAGAATATGTATCAGAGTGGAAAATCAACTAAGCTGGCTATCTCAAGACTTCGAAGAAGAGCAGGATGTTTTCCGTGTCAACTGTACAGGTGAAAACTGGATGACAGTAGTGCCAAGTGTGTTGCATATTCAAGTGTGCAATTTTAGATTTTCCCGCCAAAACCCTCTCTGCTAGCAGGTTCTGTTTGTTCAGTAAGACCCAGACAGGAACAGTCCTCAGCCACCTGTTGTTCCAGATGATCTTGAAGAGGTTTAGTGCCTCCTGCAGTCGGTTGGTCTGACTGTGCTCCTGCATCACCATGTCATAGCTGCTGCTGTCCACCACAAAAAATAACATCCCACACATCAGCAAAACATTGCATCCACTTTCTGCTTTTGTACCTCTGACCTCTAACATTAGATACATTAAACCTTGAAAACATCTCACATCCTGAAGCCTTTTTACTGTTGTTTTGTATGGAATGCATCTTCTCCTCTGCACTGAGTTCCACATGTAAATATTGCATCTGATTTACTATCATGCTTTTCCCAGATTCACCAGCTCCTAACGGTAGTTATAATTAAAATACAACCTGTGGATTAAGGCCTTGACAGTATCTGTTAAGACTACTTCTGTTTATTCGGCATGCCTAATTAGTTGATAAGTGTACATTTAATATATATATATATAAAATAAGTCTTCTTCAGTCTGAGAAATTAAGAAAATGGCAAAGTGTTACATCAGACCCCTTCCTCCCCTAAAATGGCACTCTGTGTCTGGCAACGAAGTGGGACGACAGAACGCATCCTCTGCCCCTCTCAGAAGCTTGATTCCTAGAACGTTTTCACTGTGAATCCGCAATGAAGTCATCAAGCATAATGTAGATGTAAAAGTTCAGAAATTAATCTAAATATAGGCAATGTGTTTTCAAATCGAGATTCCCACGATGTCTTACTGTGGAGACACACTGAATTTTTGCGCTATTCTCTAGAATCAATCGATTTTCACAAGTAGCCCAGAATTTTGACATTCAAAACAATGCAGTTCCGTCAAAGCGGAAGCTATATGTTCCTCTTCCCTTCCCCACAGCGAGAGTAAAGCAGGTAGAACGATAATTTAGAATGAAACTTCTGAAACAAATGTTTACGCAATTCCACTAAAATGGACGCATGCGATCATTACATAAAGCTCGTTGCTGATTCGAAAGTCTTGCTGTAGCAGCACTGCCCAAATTGTATATGTATATTCTTTATTGCCCAACCTTGTAATTTCCCCAACTTGGCATCTGGTGAAATAAATGTAGGACTCGGCTAGTGGGAACGTGTTGTTTGTGTTAGGAGTTTGTGTAGAAGCAGAATTATTGTATCGAATGTGAATGATCCAGGGTGTAGTCCTTAAAGTCCAACTTGCTCTGATATGATCTGGCTGTATGCAAATCAGGGCAAAACACTCCACCCAAAACCTATTAATTTGTAGTATTCTATGGCCCATTCAAATAAATTATATCATTATATGACATCATATTTTATTCAACTGGGCAATTTGTTGTATGAATGATATAGTTGTGTCCCTACTCAAAGGCAAGTAAGCCTAGTAGTTGATTAGTCTGGCTAACACCTAACACTCAAAGTCCTCCAGAGTCTGAAATGGCTCTTTGATGTTGTCGTCACAATGTGTCAATGATGGGGGCTGTGCTTTTACTGGTTGGCTCTACTCTGTGTCTGTCACTTTAACACCCACAGGCACAGCCACATACAGCCCCAGAGCACCGCCCCTTTCATTACATGTTTTGATTTTCAAATCCAAACAACAAGGGGTCTCAACCCCGAGGAAAAAAACTACATTTGAGAGAACCAATCAGACCAGTGTGTTCAAAGCTCTCCGTGTGCTGTGAGTCACGTGGGTTGTGTCATCCAGGTTAGTAGCCTGAACCACCATCCTGTCTGCTGCGCTCTCCTTTAGTAAAACAGAATATCAGCTACCATGTCGAGTCTCAAGTCATCGAATTTCTGACTCATCGTGATCTAACTCAAGTCTGCACCTCATTAGGTAATTATTATGTAATGACTATTTAACCATATTATCACAAAGTAATACCAGTAGGCTACTTTTATACCCCTATCAGTACTTTTAATTTTTTTAAACTACTTAAAAAAAATAAAAATTACTTAAAGCGTAAACCTGCAGTTAAACCCTCAGTAAATATTCCCAGGTAATGCCATGTACTGTATACTTAAACAAATTGTGTATGAGAGTTTGAATGTGCAGTGTAGCAACCATACTGTATGTACAGTATAGGAAGCAACCCACAGCAAGTAGCTGGCCATAAGTGTGTCCACATTGGGCCTTAGCATCCAACAAGTTCACGAGAGCCTGCTTTGTCACTCCTCCTTCTTCAGCCAGAGGATGGCGTCAAAGCCAAAGTGTAGTTATGAGTTTCCTCCTGACTTCCCTCACAGCCGACCTACAGTTCTCAGGCTAGGAGGAAGTAGATTTCAGGGTCGTGTTCATTAGGCACCAAATGGAAGAAAATGGACTGAAACAGGTACGGACTACATTGACTTTTAAAACGTTTGACATTGTATGCCCTAATGAACACAACCTTGTAATGAGTGTTATTTTTTTCAGGATGGTTACAACAGTGTCCAAAGGCTTGTGTACAGTATGGCCACTAACATAATTTCTAGAAAGCTTTGATGTTCTAAACCTCGACCTGGGTCTCCTTAATCCTAATAATGTGACTAAATGTCTGGACCCAGTAAAGGTAGCAAGTGAACTACTGGAGGAAAAAAGCTGCTAAGACCATCACACTAACCTAGTATCTTGTTGAAATGAAGGTCTAAACTTGACTATTCATGTCCCTTTATATTATCTGACTATACTTAGTCACATATCAAATATGTGTCAAGATTTCTAGAGGTTGCCTATAGTTCAGACACTCATATACAGTTGAAGTCGGAAGTTTACATACACTTAGGTTGGAGTCATTAAAACTCGTTTTTCAACCACTCCACAAATTTCTTGTTAACAAACTATAGTACTGGCAAGTCGGTTAGGACATCTACTTTGTGCATGACACAACACATTTTTCCAACAATTGTTTACTGATAGATTATTTCACTTATAATTCACTGTATCACAATTCCAGTGGGTCAGAAGTTTACATACACTCAGTTGACTGTGCCGTTAAACAGCTTGGAGAATTCCAGAAAATTATGTCATGGCTTTAGAAGCTTCTGATAGGCTAATTGACATAATTTGAGTCAATTGGAGGTGTACCTCTGGATGTATTTCAAGGTCTACCTTCAAACTCAGTGCCTCTTTGCTTGACATCATGGGAAAATCAAAAGAAATCAGCCAAGACCTCAGGAAAAAAATTGTAGACCTCCACAAGTCTGGTTCATCCTTGGGAGTAATTTCCAAACGCTTGAAGGTACCACGTTCATCTGTACAAACAATAGTACGCAAGTATAAACACCATGGGACCACGCAGCTGTCATACCGCTCAGGAAGGAGACGCGTTCTGTCTCCTTGAGATGAATGTACTTTGGTGTGAAAGTGCAAATCAATCCCAGAACAACAGCAAAGGACCTTGTGAAGATGCTGGAGGAAACAGGTACAAAAGTATTTATATCCACAGTAAAAACGAGTCCTATATCGACATAACCTGAAAGGCCGCTCAGTAAGGTAGAAACCACTGCTCCAAAACCGCCATAAAAAAAGCCAGACTACGGTTTGCAACTGCACATGGGAACAAAGATCGTACTTTTTGGAGCAATGTCCTCTGGTCTGATGAAACGAAAATAGAACTGTTTGGCCATAATAATCATCGTTATGTTTGGAGGAAAAAGGGAGAGGCTTGCAAGCCGAAGAACACCATCCCAATCGTGAAGCACGGGGGTGGCAGCATCATGTTGTGGGGGTGCTTTGCTGCAGGAGGGACTGGTGCACTTCACCAAATAGTTGACATCATGAGGAAGGAAAATTATGTGGATATATTGAAGCAACATCTCAAGACATCAGTCAGGAAGTTAAAGCTTGGTCGCAAATGGGTCTTCCAAATGGACAATGACCCCAAGCATACTTCCAAAGTTGTGGCAAAATGGCTTAAGGACAACAAAGTCAAGGTTTTGGAGTGGCCATCCAAAGCCCTGACCTCAAGCCTATAGAAAATGTGTGGGCAGAACTGAAAAAGTATGTGCGAGCAAGTTGACCTGCAAACCTGACTCAGTTACACCAGCTCTGTCAGGAGGAATGGGCCAAAATTAACCCAAATTATTGTGGGAAGCTTGTGGAAGGCTACCCAAAACGTTTGACCCAAGTTAAACAATTTAAAGGCAATGCCACCAAATACTAATTGAGTGTATGTAAACTTCTGACCCAATGGGAATGTGATGAAAGAAATAAAAGCTGAAATAAATAATTCTCTCTAGTATTATTCTGACATTTCACATTCTTAAAATAAAGTGGTGATCCTAACTGACCTCAGACAGGGAATGTTTACTAGGATTAAATGTCATTAAATTGTGAAAAACTGAGTTTAAATGTATTTGGCTAACTTCCGACTTCAACTGTATTTGTGATATGGTTTTGGACCCAAGAGACCAGGGGTAGCGGAGTACTCAGGTTGCGGTGCAGGGTTTGAGCATAGCCTGAAGGTAGGGAAGGCCAGTTCCTCTTGCTGCTCTGTAGGCAAGTATCATTGCCTTGTAGTGGATGCGAGCTACAACTGGAAGCCAGTGGAGTGTGTGGAGGAGCGGGGTGACATAGGAGAATTTGGTAAGGTTGAACAATAGGCGGGCTGCAGCGTTCTGGATAAGTTGCAGGGGTTTAATGCACAAGCGGGGAGCCCAGCCAACAGTGAGTTGCAGTAGTCCAGACGAGAGATGACAAGTGCCTGGATTAGGACTTGCGCCACTTTCTGTGTGAGGTAGGGTCGTACTCTACGGATGTTGTAGAGCATTAACCTGCAGGCGCAAGTCACTGCTTTGATGTTTGCAAAGAACGACAGGATGTTGTCCAGGGTCACGTCAAGGTTCTTTGCACTCTGGGAGGGGGACACCGTGGAATTGTCAACCGTGTTGGAGAGGGCTTGGAGCGGTCAGGCTTTCCCCCGGTGAAAGAGCAGCTCCGTGTTGTCTAGGTTGAGCTTGAAGTGGTGGGCCGACATCGAAGCTGAGATATCTGCCAGACACGCAGAGATGTGTGTCACCACCTGGGTATCAGAATCCATATAGCAATGATAGGAGAGACCATGTGAGGATATGACGGAGCCGAGTGACTTGGTGTATACAGTAGAGAGAAGAGGAGAGGGCCTAGAAAAGAACCCTGGGGGACACCAGTAGTGAGAGTACGTGGTTCAGACACAGATCCTCTCCACCTCACCTGATAGGAGCAGCCTGCCAGGTAGAATGCAATCCTACAGACCCTGAAACGCCCAGCCCTGAGAGGAAGGAGAGGAGGATCTGATGGTTCACTGTGTCGATGGTAGCGAATAGATATAGGAGGATGAGAACAGAGGAGAGAGTCAGCTTTGCTAGTGCGGAGAGCCTCTGTGACACAAAGAAGAGCAGTCTCAGTTGAGTGACCAATCTTGAAGCCTGACGTTCTGAGAGAGATAGCGAGAGAGTTGGTAAGAGACAGCACACTCAAGTGTTTTGGAAAGAAAAGAAAGAAGAGATACCTGTCTGTAGTTTTTGATGTCAGAGGGGCCGAGCATTGGTTTCTTGTGGAGGGTAGAGCCTCAGAGGAGACGCAGCCAGTGAGTTGATTAGGGAAGTGAGGAGTGGGAGAAGGTCTCCCGGGATGGTCTGGAGAAGGGAGGAGGGGATGGGGTCGAGCGGGCAGGTTGTTGGGCGGCCGGACCTCACTAGCCGCAGGATTTAATCTGGAGAGAGAAGGGAGAAAGAGGTCAAGGTTTTCGGTAGTTCTGTGTGGGTAGGACCAGTGGATAGGCTGAGTGAATGAGCTGATGTCATCATCCTTCTTTTCAAAGTGGTTGATAAAGTTGTCCGCAGAGAGGGAGGAAGGAGGGGGTGGACGATTAAGGAGGGAGGAGAAGGTGGAAAAGAGTTTCCTAGGGTTAAAGGCAGATCTTGAAATGTAGTGATAAAAAGTGGCTTAAGCAGTGGATACAGAGGGAGAGGAGGGAATGAAGGGATGATAGGTCCTCCGGAAGTGTCGTTTGCTCTCAGCTGCCTGTAGCAATGTTCTGTAAGCTCGCAATGAGTCACTCGATTGTGACGGCTCATGACCACCTAAGTAGGGGCTAAGTGGCTAGGATTGGAGGAGAGGGAGACCGAAAAGGAAACAAAGTTATGATCAGAGACCTGATCAGAGATCAGAGGTTGCCGTGAGATTAATAAGCAAACAGCCTCTAGTAAAGATGAGGTCAAGTGTATTTCCTGCCTTGTGAGTGGGAGGGGACTGGGAAAGGGTCAAAAGTGGCAAGGAGGGGAAAGAAAGAGTTGGAAAGAATTTATTTATTTCACCTTTATTTAACCAGGACAGGCAAGTTGAGAACAAGTTCTCATTTACAATTGCGACCTGGCCAAGATAAAGCAAAGCAGTTCGACACATACAACAACACAGAGTTACACATGGAGTAAAACAAACATACAGTCAATAATACAGTAGAAAAATAAGTCTATATACAATGTGAGCAAATTAGGTGAGATAAGGGAGGTAAAGGCAAAAAAAAGGCCATGGTGGTGAAGTAAATACAATATAGCAAGTAAAACACTGGAATGGTAGATTTGCAGTGGAAGAATGTGCAAAGTAGAGATAGAAATAATGGGGTGCAAATGAGCAAAATAAATAAATAAATACAGTAGGGGAAGAGGTAGTTGTTTTGGCAAAATTATAGATGGGCTATGTACAGGTGCAGTAATCTGTGAGCTGATGTGACAGCTGATGCTTAAAGCTAGTGAGGGAGATAAGTGTTTCCGGTTTCAGAGATTTTTGTAGATGAATCGAAGGCAGACGTCGGGAGGTTGAAGTCGCCCAATATGAAGAGCAGTGAGCCACGGTCAGGAAATGAGCTTATCAAGGTGTCAAGCTCATTGAGGAACTCTAAGGGTACCTGGTGAATGATAGATGACAACAATGTTAACTTCTTACGGCTGAGATCGGCTGAGATCCCGTTAACGGGATCGACTTGACAACAGCCAGTGAAAGTGCAGGGCGCCAAATTCAAACAACAGAAATCTCATAATTAAAATTCCTAAAATATACAAGTATTTTACACCATTTTAAAGATAAACTTGTTGTTAATCCCACCACAGTGTCCGATTTCAAAAAGGCTTTACGACGAAAGCACACCATCTGATTATGTTAGGTCAGTACCTAGTCACAGAAAAACACAGCCATTTTTCCAGCCAAAGAGAGGAGTCACAAAAAGCAGAAATAGAGATAACATTAATCACTAACCTTTGATGATCTTCATCAGATGACACTCATAGGACTTCATGTTACACAATACATTTATGTTTTGTTCGAATAAAGTTCATATTTATATCCAAAAATCTCAGTTTACATTGGCGCGTTATGTTCAGTAATGTTTTGCCTCCAAAACATCCGGTGATTTTGCAGAGAGCCACATCAATTTACAGAAATACTCATAATACACATTGATAAAAGATATAAGTATTATACATGGAACTTTAGATAAACTTCTCCCTAATGCAACCGCTGTGTCAGATTTCAAAAAAACTTTACGGAAAAAGCACACCATGCTATAATCTGAGTACAGCGCTCAGAGACCAAAACAAGCCATACAGATATCCGCCATGTTGTGGAGTCATCAGAAGTCAGAAATAGCATTATAAATATTCACTTACCTTTGATGATCTTCATCAGAATGCACTCCCAGGAATCCCAGTTCCACAATAAATGTTTGTTTTGTTCGATAACGTCCATAATTTATGTACAAATACCTCCTTTTTGTTCTCGCGTTTAGTTCCAAAATCCAAATTGATGACGTGCAGGCCAGACGAAAAGTAAAAAATTCCATTACAGTTTGTAGAAACATGTCAAACGATGTATAGAATCAATTTTTAGGATGTTTTTAACATAAATCTTCAATAATGTTTCAACCGGAGAATTCCTTTGTCTGTAGAAATGCGATGGAACGCAGCTAACTCTCACGGGGACGCGCCTGAGTGAGCTCGTGGCACTCTGGCAGACCCATGACTCAATCAGCTCTTATTCCCTCATACTTCACAGTAGAAGCATCAAACAAGGTTCTACAGACTGTTGACATCTAGTGGAAGCCGTAGGAAGTGCAATATGACCCCATAGACACTGTATATTGGATAGGCAAACCTACAAACCTCAGATTTCCCACTTTTTCTCAGGTTTTTGCCCGCCATATGAGTTCTGTTATACTCACAGACATCATTCAAACAGTTTTAGAAAATTCAGAGTGTTTTCTATCCAAATCTACTAATAATATGCATATCTTAGCTTCTGGGACTGAGTAGCAGGCAGTTTACTCTGGGCACCTTATTCATCCAAGCTACTCAATACTGCCCCCAGCCATAAGAAGTTAAGCTCGAGAGGACAAGTGACAGTGACCACATGGAATTCAAATGAGGAGATGGAGAGGTGAGTGAAAATCTCCACTTAGGAGAAATGAGTAGCCATGTGCCACCACTGCGACGACCAGATGCTCACGGACTATGAGAGAACACATAGTCAGATGAATAGAGATCAGCTGGAGTAGCAGTGTTGTCTGGGCTGATACATGTCTCCGTCAGGGCCAAAAAGTCAAGGGACTGAAGGGCAGCATAGGCTGAGATTAACTGTGTTCTTGACCAAAGATTGGCAGTTCCAAACGCTGGCGGAGTCCAGGAATTCCACATGGGTTGTGCATGGAGGGTACCCTAAATTAGAAGGGTTGCAGTCAAGGGTTGGGGAGCGTCTAAAGCCTACACGGAGAGGAGCGAACTGGGATAGAAAACACAACGATATACTGAACAAAAAATATAAACGCAACATGCAACAATTTCAAAGATTTTACTAAGTTACAGTTCATGCAGGGAAATCAGTCAATTTAAATAAATTCATTAGGCCCTAATCTATGGATTTCACATGACAGGGCAGGGGTGCAGCCATACAGTAGGTGGGCCTTGGAGGGCATAGGCCCATCCACTTGGCAGCCAGGCCCACCCAGTGGGGAGCCAGGCACAGCCAATCAATGAGTTTTTCCCCACCAAAGACTTTATTACAGACAGAAATACTCCTCAGCACCCCACCTCAGATGATCCCGCAGGTGAAGAAGCCGGATGTAGAGGTCCTGGGCTGGCGTGGTTAAACATGGTTTACGGTTGTGAGGCCAGTTGGACATACTGCCAAATTCTCTAAAACAACATTGGAGGCAGCTTATGGGAAAGAAATTAACATTCAATTCTCTGGCAACAGCTCTGGTGGACAGTCCTGCAGTCAGCATGCCAATTGCACGCTCCATCCAAATCTGTGGCATTGTGTTGTGTAACAAAACTTCACATTTTATAGTGGCCTTTTATTGTCCCCAGCACAAGGTGCACCTGTGTAATGATCATGCTGTCTAATCAGCTTCTTGATATGCCACACCTGTCAGATGGATGAATTATCTTGGCAAAGGTTATAAATGCTCACTAACAGGGATGTAAACAAATTTGTGCAAAACATTTTAGAGAAGTAAGCTTTTTGTGCGTTTGGAACTTCTCTGAGATTTTGTGTTTCAGCTCATGAAACATGGAACCAACACTTTACATGTTGCGTTTATATTTTGGTTCTGTATAGTTGACAACGCTACAAAAGAGCAAAATGAGAATCTGAAAATAACAAAGATATTCAAGTGAGAGAGTGGTGTGGAGCCTCTCTATATTTGCTCGATTAACGCCACAGAGGAACTCGGCAGAACCGTCTTTGTTTTCGGCGACGGTACCTCTGCTGACATGACCGCCACTTACAGCGGCCCCTGAGAAAACAGGGGACACTGAAGTACTAACATCATGATGTTTTACATGGATGCCAAGTTCACAGTGTTTAAGAGCTGGTTTCCCAGACAAGATGAAGTGTTTGTGGATGAAAAAGCACTTTCAATAGTTCTGCATAGAACATGCTTTTCGGTCCAGGAGTAGGTTTCACCCGTGTCTGGCAAAGCGGCCCTTAGAGTCTACAGACATGTTCCTTTGTGATGTTTTCTCTACCAATAGAGCTAGCGGTCTGCCTTTTGACACCTGACCATGTCTATCCAACTTCCCCTCTCACTTCCTGTTGTTTGGCTTGGCCCCTGTTAGTGTGAGAGGTAGACCCCTTACTCAGCAGTTTGCGCCTGTCTGGGGAGTCACACAGACTGGGCCCCAAAGAACCTCTGGTAAAGATACAGGTCTTACGGAAGGGTTTAAACCGTCAATCATGGTGATGTGAAAGGTGTGTGTGAGAGAGGTGGTGGACATCTGCAGTAGATATACTGACAGATTGAGAGAACAACTGTTACCTTTACTCTTACACTTGATTCTGTTTTTCTCGTAGGTTGAGGAAGAATCTGAAAGCTCTATACATTGTCCACCCGACCTGGTACATCAAGGCCCTGATCACCATCATCAAGCCCTTCGTCAGGTGAGGACCACCATCCCCTGAGACACCAAGTCCAGTCTGTCAGGGTTGCTGTTGTTGTTGAGTCAATGTTCCCTGTTACTCCATGAAGCAAAAAGGGACAACGATAGAACAATGGGCACTGTTAGAGCAGCCGCCCTGATCTGGTAGCTGTAAGAGTACAACTCTTGTGTATATACACTGCTCAAAAAAATAAAGGGAACACTAAAATAACACATCCTAGATCTGAATGAATGAAATATTCTTATTAAATACTTTTTTCTTTACATAGTTGAATGTGCTGACAACAAAATCACACAAGAATTATCAATGGAAATCCAATTTATCAACCCATGGAGGTCTGGATTTGGAGTCACACTCAAAAT
This sequence comes from Salvelinus alpinus, assembly GCF_045679555.1. NCBI lineage: Eukaryota > Metazoa > Chordata > Actinopteri > Salmoniformes > Salmonidae > Salvelinus > Salvelinus alpinus. Next base: position 37,347,975 of record NC_092114.1, read on the forward strand.
TAAAGTGGAAAACCACACTACAGGCTGATCCAACTTTGATGTAATGTCCTTAAAACAAGTCAAAATGAGGCTCAGTAGTGTGTGTGGCCTCCACGTGCCTGTATGACCTCCCTACAACGCCTGGGCATGCTCCTGATGAGGTAGCGGATGGTCTCCTGAGGGATCTCCTCCCAGACCTGGACTAAAGCATTCGCCAACTCCTGGACAGTCTGTGGTGCAACGTGGCGTTGGTGGATGGAGCGAGACATGATGTCCCAGATGTGCTCAATTGGATTCAGGTCTGGGGAACGGGCGGGCCAGTCCATAGCATCAATGCCTTCCTCTTGCAGGAACTGCTGACACACTCCAGCCACATGAGGTCTAGCATTGTCTTGCATTAGGAGGAACCCAGGGCCAACCGCACCAGCATATGGTCTCACAAGGGGTCTGAGGATCTCATCTCGGTACCTAATGGCAGTCAGCCTACCTCTGGCGAGCACATGGAGGGCTGTGCGGCCCCCCAAAGAAATGCCAAACGTCCTGCACGGTGTTGGGCTGTAAGCACAACCCCCACCTGTGGACGTCGGGCCCTCATACCACCCTCATGGAGTCTGAGCAGACACATGCACATTTGTGGCCTGCTGGAGGTCATTTTGCAGGGCTCTGGCAGTGCTCCTCCTGCTCCTCCTTGCACAAAGGCGGAGGTAGCGGTCCTGCTGCTGGGTTGTTGCCCTCCTACAGCCTCCTCCACCTCTCCTGATGTACTGGCCTGTCTCCAGGTAGCGCCTCCATGCTCTGGACACTACGCTGACAGACACAGCAAACCTTCTTGCCACAGCTCGCATTGATGTGCCATCCTGGATGAGCTACACTTCCTGAGCCACTTGTGTGGGTTGTAGACTCCGTCTCATGCTACCACTAGAGTGAAAGCACCGCCAGCATTCAAAAGTGACCAAAACATCAGCCAGGAAGCATAGGAACTGAGAAGTGGTCTGTGGTCACCACCTGCAGAACCACTCCTTTATTGGGGGTGTCTTGCTAATTGCCTATAATTTCCACCTGTTGTCTATTCCATTTGCACAACAGCATGTGAAATTTATTGTCAATCAGTGTTGCTTCCTAAGTGGACAGTTTGATTTCACAGAAGTGTGATTGACTTGGAGTTACATTGTGTTGTTTAAGTGTTCCCTTTATTTTTTTGAGCAGTGTATTTGATCTAAATCATGCTGTTCACTACTGTATCTTTATTTATGACATGTTGGCTCTGTGTCCTCACATAAAACAAATGTCTTCTGGTCCCTTCATCCTCACAGCTCCAAATTCAGTCGCAAGCTTCAGTTTATCGACAGATTTCGGGAGCTGTCCCAGCACATCCCTATTGAGCGTGTGCAGATCCCCGACTGCGTCAGACAGTGAGTGACCTCATCAGACACTCTCACACATTCACAAAGAGCCATGTTAATGAACCCATAAATAGAAAAGCCCAACACCTCATATATGTATTGTGTGACCAATATCGAGTTATTCCTAATCACTCTAACTACTATTGAGCAAATAAAAGTATTTGCTTAAAAAAATATCTGCTTCACAGCGAGAAAATTTTGACCTTATATTTTGACGGTTTATGAAAATGTATGGCCTTTGTGTATGTATTTATTGTTTTTCTAATCTCTTTCCATTCACATAGGTTTGACGAGAACATGGACAGGTGACACGCTCATAATGGGGATCTGGAACACAGTGTAAGGTTAGGTACATGAAGCCAAAAACGTGGACCGAAAAAGGCTCAAATCTGGCAACCCATGACTTTGATACTGAGGATGAACCTGGCTGCCCAATATGATAGCTGTTTACCAATGAGATAACTTTAGTCCTACATCACTTGGCAGAGTATCTACTGAAGGACCACAAGTAGATGCACTGAGTGTACAAAAACTTTATGAACACCTGCTCTTTCCATGACATACTGTCCACTGACCAGGTGAAAGCTATGATCCATTATTGATGTCACTTGTTAAATACACTTGAATTAGTGTAGATGAAGGGGAAGAAACAGGTTAAAGAAGGATTTGGGCAAGACAAAATATTAAAGTGCCAGGTGCACCAGTTCATGTCAAGACCTGCAATGCTGCTGGGGTTTTCATGCTCAACTGTGTCCCGTGTGTATCAAGAATGCTCCACCACCCAAAGGACATCCTGCCAACTTGACTGTGGGAAGCATTGGAGTCAACAAGGGCCAGCATCCCGGTAGGGACGTTCGACACCTTGTAGAGTCCATGCCCCGACGAATTGAGGCTGTTCTGAGGGTAAAGTGAGGGTGTAACTCAATATTAGGATGGTGTTCTTAATGTTTTGTACACTCAGTTGTAAGTACAATGTAACAATGTGTATATACACTAATTATTACATTACTATCTACCATGTACAGTGGCGACCCGTCATTCAGGGCAAGTGGGGCAGGGCTCCACCTGCTTTGAGCCCAACATTTTGGGGGCTTTTCTGTTTTGCATGTTATTATGGCGTTAATACTTGACACATATCAGTTTGCAAACAATGTAAAGAAAATAATACAAACATGGCCTCTTTTTGTTTTCTTGAGTAAGGCAGCTCCAAAATACAGGTGTTTCAGCTTAGCTCACTGCTTTCTGTGGTGGTGGGGCAAGCCAGCAGAAAATACGGAGCGTTGCGCCGTGATTGGCTCAGTGTTCTGTCATTCATGGGGACACTACGTCACCGCCAAGTCTAAAGGTAGAGATAGAAAATGTAAGCCTTTTGGGTGCTGCCATATAGTTACATTAGAAGTGCCCATCCAAGAAGGTTCAAGGTCATTGGCCACAGATAAAATGATGTCAAATCACGTTATATCTACAGTAGCTTTGATTGGACTGTTATCATACTTTCAAAATCTTAGCTAGCAGTCATCATCATGAATCAAGTTGACAATCTACTGGTAAATAATTTTAAATCCTTCTCATATGAAGAGAAATAATGAAGCGAAATTATAGATAAAATGTACCGGTGCTCATCGGCCATTGGACATAAACATTACACAACGAGTTGGAAATCGTAAATTCAACAATGAGTGGTTTGGAAGGAATCAGTGGCTAACTGCAAGCATTGCAAAGCAATCACTAGCCTGCTATTCAGTGGAGTGGTTATGTTGTCTAAGATTAAGGGTCTCTTTTCCTAGTTTAAAATGATAAACATTCAAAATTGGCCATGCTGTCACTGAAGCATTGTGCCGCACTCACACCAATTGTTAACTCAGAACTGCAAAATCTGACTTCAGTGAGTTAAAGACAACTGGGAACTCGGGAAAAACGAGCTATGACTGGGAAAATACGTTTTGAACTTTCATCCAACTCGGAATTGTAAATTCGGAACTCAGGCCTCTTTCTAGAGCTACGACCTGAAAATCACTGACGTCATCATGATTCAAATTTTTGTTGTTGGAGTTCCCAGTTGTCTTGAAAGCACCATAAATCCAGAGAATGCCAGACTTTAATGACAAAGTTTGATGACAAAATTTGCAGACGAAGGACCGCCACACCACCTTCCTGTTTAAGTGAGCACAGCACAGCAAGGTGAGTCCAAAAATGTCTTGTATGCTGCTGCATAATTTATGTAATATGCCAGGGAGATAGTATTACTTTCTTAGCTACAGTATACATAAATGTGTGTTGTGTAGTAAGCTGTTATTAGCCCATGTGCCTCACCCTAATAATTGTCTATTTTCACCTTTTTATTTCGCCAACTGTTCTGATTTGGTGGTGCATATATAGCCTATAAAGTGTTTTTGAGAAATGTAATCATCGATTATTGTAAGAGCTTTCATTCTGCTTATATGCCCCCTTTGTTTATCCTACAGTTCTGACTTGGTGTACAGGGAGAACACTAAGAATGGCACATGTTCTGAATTATGTTGCGCTACATTTCAAAAGTGCTGAACAAATAGTTATATTGACTACGTCCATCCTAGCTTGGTCATTAATGTCTTGATCAAAATTACAGATTGCCTATTATCTGCTTGTCGTCGCCTTACGCCATAGTTTGTACATCTCAATTGTCAGTAAAAATTACATTTGTTTAAGTAAGTCAGCCATATCAGCTAAGGCAGTAAATTAGGCTGAATGAACTGTTTTTCTGCCAGACAAGGCTCCTCTGATAGCCAGGCGTAGCAGTGGTAAGGTGTTGGGACTCTGCTGTTGGGACAGCTTCATGTAGGCCCTAACAGTTTGTGGGCACCGTTTATCACTGTTATAGTGCAATTAATGTATTGTTTAGTGTTGTGAAGTGGCTTAGCTGGCATTCATCCCACTTTCTTTTTTTTGCCCCACCAAAATTGATGTGCTAAAATCACCACTGACCATGTAAATACATCAGTTTTAGGACACTGTAAAGTTGGGCCTCCTTCTCACATCTTTTTCTGTCACAAAATACATTTTATAGATTGATATCACTCCTTGTGGTCCCCTTTCTTACTGTCATCAATGTATAAAGGAGAGACCCTTTTTAAACACAGTTCTGAATCACAGATTCACTCCCAACTATTGCGTAATATTGGAAGGATTTTATACTGTAGTTTAACTACACTGGCATCAGATACAGTATGGCTCTCATTACTGTTACTGGGCAGATTGACAATGACCTCCTGCCAAAGCTCTGGCTCAGCTACAATGTAAAACCTATGACTTCACTGGCTTTAATTCCACTGGCGACATTGATCTTTCATCTCACTTTACACCAGTGAATAGTTTGTCAATTGTGATCCACTCATGACGTTATTGGATTATAAAAATAAATAAAAAATGTATGCTCCAAGTCAACATTGATAAGGATGTGTGTTTAAATTGTCTTTATTGATTCCTTATTAATCTGCAATAATACAAAATTAACTGAGAAAGCGTGTATCAGACAAATCGTCTACAAAGCTGGTGTATCAGGGATGGATAGATAAGCAAGCTGTCATATGACTCATCATTGACAATTAGTTATGATGGAAGCATTGGCTGGGATGTTTCTTTTCAAATGTGATTTTCATTTCATCCTTTTCTATTTTCATTTTTGTCCTAATAGCATAACTTTCTCAAATGTTTATCTACCAAGAGAAAACAATTTGGCTCCCGAGTTTCGCAGCCGTCTAAGGCACTGCATCAGTGCTAGAGGCGTCACTACAGACCCCGGTTCAATTCCAGGCTGTATCACAACCGGCCGTGAGCGGGAGTCCCATAGGGACGTCGTCAGGGTTAGGCCGTCATTGTAAATAAGAATTTGTTCTTAACTGACTTGCCTAGTTAAAAAAATATATATATATATGATGTTTGTAAATACCTCATCAAATCTATTGGAAGTACAACTACAGCACTTCTATAGATTATACTGTAACACTTTAAATACTAAGTTTACTATATTGTATTTGGCCAAAGTCTGCTGTGTTTTCCTATAAATAGGAAACTAGTCCATGTGATAGACACGTTTATGAATAAACCCGATTGTCTCGTGTTCAACATCATTCTCTCAATAGAACTCCTTATACATGGGGACTTGTTTTCCAGTACATGAGTGAATGGGTTGTTTTTAGGAGCGCTGTTGGGTACAGAGGGAGGGTGTTTGGCCTCCACCCGCTTCCTCTCCTTCCACACAGAACTTAATAAAAGGAGCACAGGGGGAGGGAGAAAGAGGGAGGGAAAGGGGGATTTGGCCCAAAGCGCAGAAGGTGAGGCTGGCTGTGCGAATTCACCGGACGCACAGGAAATGGAACCTGACAGTGAAAAGGAAGTGAGGTAGCTGTGGGGAAACTCAAACAGGAACAGAGGACAGTGTATGAAGTAGTGTGAGATTGGGACGAGGCTGATGTTTACAGAGTTTTGAGTACGAAAAGTGACAGAGAATTGCCGTTTTTTTAGGGATGTCAGGCTTGACAGATCCCCATCTAGGAAAAACAAGTCCAAAGTTTGATTGATTCAGCCTTTAAAAGTGTTTTGAGTCGAGAGAATTTACTGATGTTGCCACTTTCTTTACTTAGCATGCATCAATATTGGTTTTCAAGCCCTTGATTAGAAAAACATGGAATACTGTTCTTGGTTGTATACGGCATAGATGGTTCGTTTCAGATAGTATCTCCTTGGCTTGCGTTTTCAATGACCATATGTAGTATTATATCAAAACACACATTTGCAAACACACACACTTCTTTCTGTATGATAAATGTCTCTGCATGAGTCAAACGAATGTACATACATTTTGCATTATAATTTTATGATAACTTCATCCATCAATACAGCATGTTCCATTACTTGGGCTCTAAAACAGGACCTGCAGTACAGTAAGTAAGTGGCGCAGTGGCTCAGTAGTCTGATGACTACCATCAGTCATTGTGTAAGATTCATTACAGAAGTCATTATTTGGAGGCCTGATATAAAACAGCCCCATGTTACATATTAACCAACAGCTCCAACTTCTCATGCTGAAAAACATTGAAAAAGGCGCTGTTATCTTGTTCCAGGCCCGATCCTATCTGCCGGCTGCCCTTAGTGTAATCAAGAAGCACAATGGGCCATAGATTTCCTTCATTCAGGCGATGGGCTTTTGCTGAGCTCTGCCAAGGACAGGCCCGGAGTGTGTGTGTGTGTGTGTGTTTGTGTACAATGGTATGCATGCAGCCAAGGCCTGAGACTACCCAATGTTTTATATAGGAACATAGGCAACAGAGTCCATTGTGAAAGAGGGAGTGTTGTTGGTTTAAATATCCTCTACAAACCCCTTGAAGTGATGGGCGAGAGAAGCTGAAAAGCACATGGTGAGGACAGGAGAGAAATCACTGGGCAAAACAAAAAACACTATTGTAGGGTACATAGAATTTTCAATTTCTTGGGTGCAAAAGAGATTCCAATGTATTGGGCCCATAGTAAAAGGGATAATGCTGCACAAAGGACCACGTAGTGACGTATATTCGGTCTACATTTAGTCTCAGATGGTTCAGTTGGAAGTTTAGAATGCTCAATATTCAAAAACCTTTAACGATGATTTTTAAATCTATTTTGTCCATCTTTATTGGACAAACTGGAAATAGTAAGTGATACTTTATGGTTCCCAAACGAATTTACTTTCAAGTGAAATATATTTCTAGTCTGTTGTGATAAATTACAAATAGCTAACTATGGCCAGCCAGTAGTTTGTTTATGCAGTCATCCTTGCCGTGTCAAGTTTACGCTAGTCATTGCAAAGACAATAGCTTCAGACTTTTCCCACATGTTGTTTACACCAAACTACTACATCTACCACATCTTCAGTTGTTCCATGGGCGGCACCCCCCCCCCCCCCCCCTCCCCCTCCCTCCCTAGTGAAGTAGGTAATGAATGTGTTATCCTGGGCTCTGCCCCATGGTTAGACTCTGGGCTGCTCACAGACTAAAAGCATTATTATAGGTTGTTGAGATTACTGTGGTATCAGAAACAGCTGCTTGTAATAAAACACAAGATGGAGGATGAAATGTGCACAGGCTGGGTGAAACCTCTCGTAACAGTAAAAGTGTCTTCCTGCAACTCTGCACAGTGAAATTCCCTCAGACTGAAACAGGGGAACTTAAATTTGAGTCTAGTTCCTCACAGGAAATGTAATAGAAATTGTTATCAACAGTGATTTCTTTAGAGATTTTTGCTGTCAATCTGAGTCTGAAGACTAATTCAAACTTGAAAATGTAAACTCAGAAAATATCTACAGTTATCCCTAAACTGTTCAACTGGGTATAATTTGTCTGTGCAGGATTCCTTAAGTGACAGACACAAAATTACTTTTTCATATGCACTTGAGGATGTGCACCGTCAAAAGTAAATGGCTCTTTCAAGTAAACAAAACACCAGAAACACATACATAAAATATTGACTGTATTTTCAGGAGGGAAAAAAGGCCAGAAGCAGAGAAAAAAAACACTCAAAGGTTTGCGAAACACTTACTCTCCTTTCACACATCTGTACACCAACGTCCTCATAGGAGGACTGTGTAACACATGACCAATTAAAAACGGAGCAAAGAGGGAGACCCAGGAAAACACTGCAACATTAACAGAGAGACTGAAAAGTGTGTACATTGCATCCTGGAATCTCTACTGTCTGAGATTAGAAATCTTAAGCATATGAAACAAAACGTGAACAAAGAACTTAAAAATCTGGCTCCAAAGCTGATAAAAATGAGGGCAGTCGTAAAACATTAAAAACAAATACTTACACTAATTTCTATGCAAACTCACTCATACTGCAAGCGTTTGAACTGTAGTAGGCATCTAAATAGAATGACAACAGTTGGTCCATTTAGCGGTCATGAGGCAAGACAACTTGTGACCTGTTATTTTTCTATTTATCGTATAACAAAAATCAGCCATCACTTTCTCTCTGCAGTATTATAGGCTCTGCCATTTCCTCTAACCTGAATTGTAGATTGTCATTGAAACAGAAAGCCCATAAGGTCACCTTTCAGAATAGCTAAAAAGCTAATGAGCATGTCTCAGCTTAGAATGACAGGGGCCAATTCTAAAAGACTAACACTGTGCAACAGGAGACCCAAAGCCAAGTTGCCATGGTTTTTGATCAATTTGAGGTGGTTGACATAACCCTGCTGAACTGACAGTCCAACTGGCTGAGAGTTTTTAGATAACGCCAATTGAGATCGAGATTAGTTACTGCATCTTACGTTCAGCTTGCAAATGCTTAGAAGTGGACTGCTCAACAAGACTACTACCCCCCCCCCCCCCCCTAATAAAAAGTAGAATTCGGGATGGGTCAATTCTAAAAGCATTCAGTGTGGAATTGTGCACACCACACACATTTTCTTTAAACACCAAGAGAGCGAGTCTATGGGACACTACAGAAGGTAATGAAAAACATAACATTTATTTATGTCACATACCGGATAGGTGCAGAGAAATGTGTTGTTTTTACAGGGTCAGCCATAGTAGTACAGCATCCCTGGAACAAATTTGGGTTAAGTGCCTTGCTCAAGGGAATATCGATAGATTTTCCCCCCTTGTCGGCTCGGGTATTCAAACCAGCAACCTTTCGGTTAGTGCCACAACTCCCTAACGGCTAGGCTACCTGCCAGTGCTATCCAGTGTTCAGATTGGCTGGTTTTAAATCATGCATGGTAGTAAAAAAGCACCTAATATATAAAGGCATAACTTTGGCAATAACACTTAAGGTAGAAGTATGTACACGAGGGGTTGTCTGAGAAACTTGGCGTGTTTGTAAGAAAGACAGTGACTAATGGTGGAATGTGTGAGATGATGTCTAAGAACTGTTCACGTGAAACATGCAAAGTGCCAAAACATTAGCACTGTAGGCCTACAAGTGACCACTCCCACCCCTGGATGTCTACAGTGCTGCTAGGATTGGATCTCAAACTACTACAGACAAGTAGTGGGTGGAGCCAAGGTAGATGCCACATCCTGCTTGTCAATTGAGAAACTTCACTTCCAAAACCAAAAATATAAAATTTGGCCACTGCACTTTAGCAATACATATGAAAAATGCGTGCTTGTCAGGAAACAGATGGGCTCAATTTCCACCATGCACTACTTATAAGGCATTATAATCTTTAAAGGCACAACACTTTAAAAGGGCAAACGCACCACTTCCGAGTCAAGAATAAAGAAGACCTGTTTGTTTGCGTTATTGCAAGATCAGTATCACACTTGTGAGACGGTCTTGTTCGAGAATTATGAAATGTTCGGAATGTTCCCTTGCTTGAGACCGAGACAAAAATGGGAAAATCCGTATCCGCCTGTAGCTGATACCTCCTATGTTTTATCAAAGCAACCTAAAAGCCCACAAATAATCCCGTCCAGTCCCCAGTGCTGAGTGAGAATCCAGGGTACTTTCCCCTCTTCATGGCAGGAGTCATGTCCCATTTGAAACTGGTGATGGGGGCTGAAAAGGATTCTGGGAAATAAAGTCATTGTTTTAGATCTTTGTTTTTTTATTCTGCCATTTGCGGTGGTCATTGTGGGCCTAAGTGCAATATGCAGAGTTGGTCCATGCAGGTTGGCTTGAGGCTGGGTCCGAGGAAGGGGGAAATGAGGAACTCACATCGAGTCTCTGGATTGGTCCATATGTCTGAAACCGCAACAAAACCTCATGTCATTGGACAGCAGCAGTTTATGAATAAAAAGTCTAACCTTGTTGAATAATATCAGATACCAAAAAAAAAAAAAATCTTAAATCCACAGAGTATGTACTTAAGTGTTTAAAAAACGTTTTCCTACAACTTAGGATAAGTTCATTATCAACTTTTGGGGAAGTACAAAAGATAGTGAAAGCCATCCATTCACATTGCTTGACAAACAATTCCCCCCCATCTAAAATAAACAAAACACTTTCAGCTGGACTTTCCAAACTTTCCCCAGAATTTCATCATATTTATTTAACCCCTAAGTATTATCCAGAGTGAGTGTGTGTGCACAAGTGTGTGTACTGGAGTATACAGATTGTACTTACTGGCTATAAGAGGCTGCTTCTGCCATTGGTGCTGGGTCCTTTGGACCTCATCTGTTCCTGGACTGACCCTGACTGCAGAGGGGACAAAAAGTCACAAACATCACTCCCTGGTAGAATTATGTAAACTACAGTGGAGTATCAGCCAGCAAGAATCGGGGATATTGACAATCTGACCTGCTTTCTGGTATTATATGACATGTAGTCAGTCGTGTCACAAAAGTGCTATTAAAGAGTTGGTTGACAGCACCTGCATGATACCGTGACAACACTGGTTGCTAAGTAAGTGCCCTTTGCTCACTCACAACGATGTGATATGTTGATATTTCATATCCCGAATGGGAACACACTGTAGCCCCACAATTCCTAGCGGAAGTAAATAGTTGATGGATAAACTAGAGGTGTGCATGTGTGAATACAAACTAAAACATTAGAACTTAAAACAAACCTGTAGTGGGAACACTGACGGCACAGAAGGTGAGGCAGTGTCAAGATTACACAGATGTTTCGTAATGGCGTTATGGAATCATTCTGCACAATAAGATATAGGCAGCAGGGGGAAAAAGGTATATACCCAAACGGACTTTAGCCCAGCTAAACAAAAGGCAGCAGTGTTTGTCTACCACGCCTGTTTGCACTGTTCCAGTGCATTGACTCCAATTAAAAAGGGCCTTCTATCATTATCTGGGTTTTGTCATTGTTTGCAATGGAGCCGCCGGCTTAGTGCAAACACAAAACATATACACGTCTCTCATTCGGCATTAAAAGCTCATTTATGCGTTTAAAGGTCGTCAATGCTAAGCAAACAAGACTTGGTCACTAGTGAGTTGACTTGATTTTCAGCGGGATGTCAGAGTTCCATTTCATCCAGGCACAGGAAGTAGCTCGTTTCGGGTTCGTGTGCTAGACGATTGGGGGAATCATTTACCAGTGTCACGGGACACAGAGTGGGCCTTTCATTTAGCAGCCAAGGCCTTCCAGCTGTGTCCCCTGTCACTATCCCTTCTCTGTGTGCCCTCTGGAATCCCTCCCAGGGAGTGAGGAGGGACTGAGCAATAGAACCTAGGGAACATCATGGCATGGTGGTAGGAACACTTCCGCCTCTTGCACAGGCTGAGCCTTGTTCAAAAGTGGGCTGCAGGTGGCTGGCTGGCGATGGGCCAGTTTACTGAGCATGCGCAGACCAGCTGGATGGTGTGTTTACGGACATATTCAATCAATCCTTATTCAACCTCAGGAGGCTGAAGAAATTTGGCTTGTCACCAAAAGCACTCACAAACCTCTACAGATGCACAATCGAGAGCATCCTGTCGGGCTGTACCACCGCCTGGTACAGCAACTGCTCCGCCCACAACCGTAAGGCTCTCCAGAGGGTAGTGAGGTCTGCACAACGCATCACTGGGGGCAAACTACCTGCCCTCCAGGACACCTACACAACCCGATGTTACAGGAAGGCCATAAAGATCATCAAGGACAACAACCACCCGAACTACTGCCAGTGGCATGATTGTTGCTTAGGACTACCATGTAAAATGTGTAAACATTGTGTGTCAACATAGCATGTGACACTGGATCAATAACAACAACCACACGAGCCACTGCCTGTTCACCCCGCTATCCTCCAGAAGGCGAGGTCAGTACAGGTGCATCAAAGCAGGGACCGAGAGACTGAAAAACAGCTTCTACCTCAAGGCCCTCAGACTGTTAAACAGCCACCACTAACATTGAGTAGCTGCTGCCAACATACTAACTCAACTCCAGCTCACTTTAATAATGGAAATTGATCAAAAATATATCACTAGCCACTTAATATAATGTATATACTGTACTCTATATCATCTACTGCATCTTGCCATCTTTATGTAAAGCCACTTTAAATTATGCCACTTTTATTTTTACATACCCTACATTACTCATCTCATATGTATATACTGTACTCGATACCATCTACTGCATCTTGCCTATGCCGTTCTGTACCATCACTCATTCATATATCTTTATGTACATATTCTTTATCCCTTTACACTTGTGTGTATAAGGTAGTAGTTGTGGAATTGTTAGGTTAGATTACTCGTTGGTTATTACTGCATTGTCGGAACTAGAAGCACAAGCATTTCGCTACACTCGCATTAACATCTGCTAACCATGTGTATGTGACAAATACAATTTGATTTGAATGTCTATTAGCCAACGAATGGGGGTGGGACTAGTGTAGCAGTTCATGTATCAAAGCTTCATTAGTGTTTTTGTATTCATTTTTGTCCAAAGAAAACCTCTGGACGATACCGGTTACCTGGATTGTACCATGCTGCAATGATATGTTTTACGCAATATCCTCGATGATACAATTTTGCTGCAGACAAGACTTGATCCAAGTGTTGAAATAACAGTTCAGGTGTGGTGCAAATTAAACTAATTTGACATGTAATTTAAGTGTAAAGCAAAGAACAAATAACAGAAGTATTCACTATGGGCAGCCCAACGGCAATTGTTAAGAGATTGATCGGTCATGATCACTGATTGACGCATCATTCTTCTAAACAATGATTACGAAATGTGTAAAAGGATGATTTTCATTAAAGTAGCCAAAACCTTATACATACCGGCGGCAAACCTTCTGCCATCTCCCCAGAGCCAATGTGTGTGAGGTGCATAAAGTTTGTGGGCTCTCCGATCATGCTGCGGTCAATCTTCCTCCTCCTCTTCTTCTGAAACAAATGCAGGAGGTCAGTGACCAGTGACCTATAGTAACTAAAATATGGCTAGACACCTGCATAGGACAGTGGCTGTGCAACCAAAATGTAATTTTCATTCAGAAGATGCTCTGAAATTACAACAAACATGCACTTAACCGAACAATGATCTACCATTTTTCTGTCTCCAAATAAGCAGCTTGTACTATTAGAGACACAGTAGAGCATATATGTCAGAGTCAAGGCCCGCGGGCCACATCCGGCCCGCGAGAAGGTTTTTTACGGCCCCTGGGATGATCTTGATTTATTATTAGAACCGGCCCGCAGACCGCAGCAAGCCGGCAGCCCGCAGATCTTTTACACGCACCAATACTACATTTCCCACAATGCAACGGTGACGCACCGAGCAGTAGGCTGCTGTGTAAATGAGATGGAGCTGCCTTGGGAAAAACTCGTGGGTTTGACAACCGACGGAGCACCTGCGATGTGTGGACACAGGAGCGGACTGGTGGCGAAGATACGGGAAAAGATGCAAGAGGAAAACGCGACAGGTGAGCTGACAGCTTATCATTGTATCATACACCAGGAAGCGTTGTGCGGTAAAGCCTTGAAAATGGAGCATGTAATGAGCATCATCACGCGCACAGTTAACTTTATCAGAGCCAAAGGTTTGAATCACCGCCAGTTCAAGGCATTTCTGACGGAGTTAGAAACGGAGCATGGTGATTTGCCTTATCACACAGAGGTGCGATGGCTAAGCCAGGGAAAGGTGCTTCAAAGATGTTTCGAGCTTCGTGAGGAGATTTGTCTGTTCTTGGACAGCAAAGGGAAAGACACAACACAACTCCGAGACGAAATGTTTCTGTGTGAAATGGCTTTTCTGTGTGACATTACGAGTCATCTGAATGCAATGAACTTGCAGCTGCAGGGTCGGGATCATGTCATCTCTGATATGTACAGTACAGTGAAGGCATTTAAAACCAAACTGACTCTGTGGGAGACGCAGATGCGGAAAGAAAATTTGAGCCACTTTCCCAGCTGCCAGACCATGAAAGAGAAGCTCTCTACCAGTGCGTTCCCGAGCGCACAGTTGGCTGATAAAATAGGTATGCTTGCCGCTGACTTTCGACGCCGATTTGCTGACTTTGAAGCACAAAAAAGCAGGTTGGAACTGCTCGGTAACCCATTTGCTGTTGACGTGGAAAGCTCACCACCAAACCTCCAAATGGAGTTGATTGACCTCCAATGCAATGATGCACTGAGGGCAAAATATGCGGCAGTGGGTGCTGCGGAGTTCGCCCGTTTCCTCCCCGACACAATGCCCCAGCTGCGCATCCAGGCTGCTCAAACGTTGTCTATGTTTGGCAGCACATACCTGTGTGAACAACTGTTTTCTTTGATGAACCTGAACAAAACATCACACAGAAGTCGACTTACTGCTGAACACCTCCACTCAATTCTGAGGATTTCCTCAGCTCAGAGCCTTACCCCGAACATTGATGAACTTGTGGAAAAGATGGGACACCACCAAGTATCACCCTCAACCTCAAACAAGTGAACATTACTGTGCAATCACATATTTAGAGTTTTTACTCAGTTCAAGTTTAAAAGTTAAAGTTTAATATTTGTTTTCACTGCATGTTACTTCTCCTTAAACAAAGTGTTGTTTTTGATTAATAGATTTTTGCACTTTATTTTATTGTATTTCAATCCAATTATATTTTAAAAATATTTCAGTTGAGTGGATGATAGAAAATTGCTATTATTGTTTTTTTCTTTGAAGTAAATTTAGCCCACTTTTGCTAAAATAGAAAATATAGGCTACTGATGGTGCCTTGAATACCGGTTTCTTTCATTTAATGTTCATGTTATGGGGATTTTTATATAAAGGAAATTTGTCTTTTGTGTCTGTTGAAAATTAAAGATTACTGACAGAGCCATAAGAAAATATTGCTTTATTTATCTGATCATATTGGAATATATTTGTTAGGTTTTCAGTAGGTTCAATTAGGTTCACTAGACTATATGCGTCATTTAAAAAATGTTCAATGAACATTCGAACAGTCCGGCCCTCGGCTTGTAGCTAAATTTTTTATTTGGCCCTCCGTCCATTTGACTTTGACACCCCTGCAGTAGAGGAACGCTTATTTGGTTATATATGTATACCATGAGGTGGTTTTTGATCATGGGATGAAATACTATAGAACAAACAGAAGTTTATGCTGGATAGTAAACCATGTCGAAAAAGCCTCAGACTAGTGGGAATATTAAAAAGCTTTTTTTTTTTTATTACAAAAAAAATGTGATTATGTATAACAAGAATAATATATTAAATAAATCTTCATAAAAAATAAAGGCTTTTTACATTTTCCACTATATTATTAGTTTATCGTCTCCTGATGCAGACTGGCAGATGCCATATCCATTGACCAGCAACCTTTGGCTATTTTAAGTGTTACATAAGCAACTTTGACAGATGTTTACATCAAAAGAAACATGCTGCTGACCAAAGGTTAAACCCAGTATTCTATGAGCTAGCGATGTAAAACAAGGTAGACCACTGTGTGCGTGGCACGTCGGTGACTTTTCTTCTTGACGTCATCTTGAATTCTGAGGATCTGTTGGCGCATGCATACATAGCCAATGAATCAGGCATTTTACCCACCCATTCTTGTTGCTACATCGTCATTGCTGAGGAAAATCAGGTAATTCCCACAGACTCATAAAGACAGCCTTATGACCATTTTAGCAAGCATATTTTGCTACCAAATTGAGTCAGTGAACACCCAGAAATGTAAGATGCCAGGAATTGAAATCAATGAACATATGTGACCAAATCAAGGCCGCATAAGGTACATCTTTACACTTTTGACATTGTTAATCAAGTAGGAACATCTGTGTATATCGACTTCTGAGTATCAATACGGCAACATTAAAAAGGCATACCTAACCTAAGCAAATACCCAGCTGGTTGGCATCCACTGAAGTTGCAGCCATGCAGGCCATGAGTCATACCAAACGCAGAAATAATCCCTGGACAATAATGTCGCTTAATTGGGAGGAATGCCATCCCGTGGCTGATTGATGGAAAGTCTAGCTAATTGGTCAGCTGTGTGCTGCAAAAGAGAAAGTCACTTAGCAAGTTATTTTAGGGGATGCCTTCAGTATATGTTGTGTATAGCAACCATTTGGTGTCAGTAACCCTTTGGCATAGGCTATGCCTAGAAAAGTGGGTAGCAATTACATGACTTAAATATAGGAAGTTAGGCATACCCCAACATCTCATGAGAACATCAGTAAAAAAGGGTCTCAATACAGTCTTCTTCCAAAATTGACACGCCACACAAGCCCCTACCCTTTCGAGACAGTTACATTTAAATCCTTGCCTGTGTTTATTGAAAGCGATGTCTCTGTATTGTCCTCCCCCCACAATAGAACAAACACAGGCCCTAAAAATAAAAGAGGAAGGAGAGAGGGAAAATGCCCTCCCATGGGACAGAGGCCCAGACCGCATCCTCTCTCCTGAGCCGCCGGCTTTCATTGTTGGTGAGTGGGAACGGACGGACACAACCCGCCATTACGCAACTCTCCCTGCATAAACCTGGGCCAGGAAAGAGTGAGGGGTCAGGAAGGGTACCGCCCTGAGGAGTTCAAGGGTCAGCGGTCGCTTCTGGAGAGCAAAAGGGAAGTTCTACCATCAATGGGACCTCTATTCACCCCTATAATGCTCGCTAGTATGCCATCAAATGTTTTGCTTTGAAACAACATCAAGCTACTATAGGTCCAGGCATTATACTTCCCTGGACAGATCAATACAATTGTTAGAGTCTCCACATCAGACAAGAATGTAAGATAGTAAGGACATGCTTATCTATACAGGGCGTCCCCATATGATGCCTACATTACTGATGGCCACAGAACTACGCATGGTCAATAGATACAGTGCATTCGGAAAGTATTCAGACCCCTTGACTTGTTCCACATTTTGTTACATTAGTCTTGTTCTAAAATGGATTACATTTAAAAAAACAAATCCTCATCAACCTACACACAATTCCCCATAATGACGATGCGAAACAGGTTTTCGAAATGTTGGCAAAAACAAAAAAACAGAAATACCTTATTTACATAAGTATTCAAACTCTTTACTATGAGACTCGAAATTGAGCTCAGGTGCATCCTGTTTTCATTGATCATCCTTGATCAGAGTCCACCTGTGGTAAATTCAACTGATTGGACATGATTTGGAAAGGCACACACCTGTCTATAAAAAAGGTCCCATAGTTGACAGTTGATGTCAGAGCAAAAACCAAGCCATGAGGTCAAAGGAATTGTCCGTAGAGCTCTGAGACAGGATTGTGTCGAGGCACAGATCTGGGGAAGGGTACCAAAACATGTCTGCAGCATTGAAGGTCCCCAAGAATATAGCAGCCTCCATCATTCTTAAATGGAAGAAGTTTGGAACCACCAAGAATCCTCTTAGAGCTGGCCACCCGGCCAAACTGAGCAATCGGGGGAGAAGGGCCTTGATCAGGGAGGTGACCAAGAACCTAGAGTGGCCAGACAGAAGCTACTCCTCAGTAAAAGGCACATGACAGCCGCTTGGAGTTTGCAAAACGCACCTAAAGGACTCTGACCATGAGAAACAAGAATTCCTGGTCTGATGAAACCAAGATTGAACTTTTTGGCCTGAATGCGGAGCGTCACGTCTGGAGGAAACCTGGCACCATCTCTACGGTGAAGCATGGTGGTGGCAGAATCATGATGTGGGGATGTTTTTCAGCGGGGGGACTGGGAGACTAGTCAAGATCAAGGGAAAGAGGGTTCCTTGATGAAGAGCGCTCTGGACCTCAGACTGGGGCGAAGGTTCACCTTCCAACAGTACAACAACCCTAAGCATACAGCTAAGACAACACAGGAGTGGCTTCGGGACAAGTCTCTGATTGTCCTTGAGTGGCCCAGCCAGAGCCCGGACTTGAACATCTCCGGAGAGACCTGAAAATAGCTGTGCAGCGACTCCCCAAATACAGGTGAAAGGGAGAGAAACTCCCCAAATACAGGTGTTCGAGAAAACCCGAGGCTGTAGTCGCTGCCAAAGTTGCTTCAACAAAGTACTGAGTAAAGAATCTGAATACTTAAATGTAAACTTAATCTTTTTTTTAATA
This sequence comes from Salvelinus alpinus, assembly GCF_045679555.1. NCBI lineage: Eukaryota > Metazoa > Chordata > Actinopteri > Salmoniformes > Salmonidae > Salvelinus > Salvelinus alpinus. The sequence goes on from NC_092114.1 coordinate 37,366,296, forward strand.
TACATTTGCTTTTTCATTATTGGGTATTGTGTATAGATTGAGGGGGGAACTATTTAATCAATTTTAGAATAAGGCTGTAATGTAAGAAAATATGGAAAAAGTCAAGGGGTCTGAATACTTTCCAAATGCACTGTATAGCACAGGCAACGTCTCTTTGTTGAACATGTGCTATGGGTCAGATGGTCAGTGAATTTTAATGGCTGTAATTCACCCTAAGTATAGTGAGTGTGCAATAAATCAAAGATGGCACTCTTTCAAGATATCGCTCATGTGGATGCCACTGAACTGCAAGCTATAAAACGTCGCCCGTTTAAAGACATCAGCCGGTAAGTGATTGCAGATGGAGTCTGAAAAACACCATAAATACATCAGCCTTTGCCAACAGATTTATTGGACTTTGATGCATTTAAAAAAAGGGTCCCCCATAACATCTTGGCGTAAAACCAAATGGGTAAAGAGGTCTTTCGGGCAGTGGTTCACTTTAGGCTGTTCTAAGCATGCATTTAGGACTCCAAAAATATTTATTTTCAAGTTCTAGTGTGGTCAGAGTAAGCTTGCTTGGCTGCCTGGGATGCCCAAACCTTGCCTTTGGGTACTATACTTGCAAGACTTGCCAGGGACCTCCACAACCTCTGAAACATATTGTGGCATGAGAGGGTTGAATAGAAGTGGTCAGAGTCTAATATAGAGCATGCTTGTGGAGTATAGTCCATAGTCTATTACTAGTCTCTATTCTAGTCTAATACAACTATTAGATGGGGAATTTTGTGAAACCTGACATAGAGAACGTTTTATATAACTCTACATGAGTAAATAAGAGGCAGCTGGCCCAGACTCACCGGTGGGGGTTTGGCCACCACGCAGCAGCCCATCTTGTGCCAGAACTCGCTCATTCCTGGGCTCCGCCGGTTCAGCGCCCTGCTCTCTGTCGCCGCCTTGCAGGCTGGTGAAGACAGGTAGCCCCTGTGACCCTCAATCTTGGGATAGTCCTGGTGCATCCAGATCCCTTGCATCAGATAGCCAAAGTTGGTCAAGCCCTAAACCCAGCACCTGCAAATATCAGGTCCTGATTCTCTCAAGCCTCCCGGTGTCTTAATCCTTCTCCGGGTATCCAGTCAGATTAAAGTCCGTTGGGTTTAATCTGTTGAGACGGAAGTTTATTAAAATAATAGCCAATGTAATGTGAATATAGTCCTACTAGTTCATTTTATTTTGATGCAACATACCACTGAAAATCTACTAAGGTAGCGCCGTACCGGTATACATTTTACTTGATTCTGCCCAAACCAGCATCTTGTCTTGAACAGTGTTTTGCTTGCACCATTTTAAAATAATGCAATTCTTTGTGAGTACGTTCAAAGGGATGAATTGTGCTGATGACACATTGAATCACAGACCTGGACGACAGGATAAAGATTCAAGTGTGTAGTCTGACCACAGAACACAGGGGGGGCAACTTCTGTTCCAGGTTCTAACCGAAGGGAACACAAACAGGCATAACATGTCTAACATATAGCTTCACAAACAAGTGACAAGCACATTAGACATGGGAAAGACATTCCATGGGTGGAAGACATCTGCAAACAGTAAGGACCAATTGCCCTTGTAAGAACCTAAGCATCCGCCATTCGCCTCTAGGTTGTTCCTGTCTCGTCCCATGAAAAAGCCAAAACAACACACCGGAGGGCCATCTCTGAAGCCATTTATATTCCCTCTGCAGTGTGAAAGAAAGTTCTGCCAAGACCATTACACTTCAAAGTTGGTTTATACTACTTAGTGTTGTCGTTTATTGCTGTGTTTAAGATTGTCACTGATGATCCGTTAAGCCAAATTAGAGCGGCAGCTTTTTTTGAGAGTAGTGGTGACTTGGTTACCGCCTGCTCTGACGATTCTGCTTCTACAGGTTGTTTTCCACCACTGGGTTTGGACTTGAGTTTCCTTTGGGCCCGCTGCCGATCGTTTGATTACACTTTTCATAATGACATGGCTCTCTTCCAGCTCTGTTTTATCATGCCCAGAGGCTGTGTGAGACAGGGAGGAAACTGTTAAGGAATGTGTGTGGTGGAGTGTCCTGCTCTCACACACACACACACACACACACGCCTATACTCTCTCAAACCCGATACAAAAATACTGTAGAAATAACCCCCTTCAGACATTAAAATTAGCACATTGTTCTGGAAAACATTTGGGTGGGGCAGAGTAAGATTAAAACTAAAGCACCACACACAGTGAGGGTTGCTTGATAGCACAAGCACATAGCTGGCATATGGGCACCACCGTGGTTTTAACAGGTAAGCTACTAGCCTGACACCACTTCGAGTCAACTGGCCGCTCACTGTATAGTTCACTTACTAAAAAGTCTATTTGGTTAACAGTCATCAGGGCAGTCAGAAAGCTAGTATCCTGGTGTACAGTAAAAGCATCATGGTTGTAGAAGATGGGTGTCAGTGGATGTGGAGAAGTTCTCAACCCCCATGGCCCCTTGGGATGAGGTGGAAGTCTGCACACACACTTATGATGATATAAGGGGCGTGGATGGATGCCAAGGCAGGCAGTGCCAAAAACACTGGCCCATCATTATATCACCAAGGCCCTTCAGGCAGGCACCAGTCAAACAGGACACAGGCGTCTGTAGAGTAGACACTAGTTGAGCCATCCTTGCTCTGTGGGGTTCAGACAAGTTCGACCCAGACTTTGCCTCTCTCTGCGTTGACCGCTTACCGTTTTCCCCCGGAGCAGGTGCACTTAAAGTGATTATAGTGAGGACACACACACACAGCATTGTGAGAACACCGTACTCGGAAGGAGGGCTTGAACTGTGAACTGTCTGTAGGACAGAACTGGGGCTCAGAATATCTCCTGTGGCACACTATTTAAAGGAGAGTAACCTCATGACCAAGCCTCCCATGATTCACAGCACAGAAGAGGGGGTGACAAACTCAGTGCAGTTGAAATACTTGTCCCGTGAGGTAAGGATTAACGGAAACTCCCGCTTTGGGCTCATCTGGTCTCTGACGGCATGCTCATCATCTTGTATAAATAAACCGGCTCTCCAGAGATCTGGGGCCATCTCGTTCTAATTTGAGGTTTCCCCCGAAGAGCAGCCTAACCTCTTCAGAAGAGTGCCAGTCCAGTTCTGTTGAATTACAGTACTGTACTTCTGGAGACTCATCTGTTAAAGTGCTGGAGAGACCTTGATAAGATGGTGCCAAATTGTACATGTCTTCTAAGTCCGCAGCCGTTTATTTGTTCAACTACCACTGGCAACCATGTGGGAACTGGGAAGAATCCTTCTGGGTCCCCAGAAGGGATTATTTCCCTCTACCCAACGTCTTGTCGTCTTATCATTAAAAATGGCCAAGGTGGTTTTTCAGACCATACAAAATGTACAAATGGTTGACAGTTTAAAAAAGTTCTTAACCCTGCCAGGATCCCTTGAGACAATGCTTCTTTGTGCCAAAACCATCCAGCGGCCGACCTTCTACGAACGCAAGTGTGTCTTTGTATTGACAGAGTGAGAACTCACAAAGTACAGTGAAAACTGAGGTTGTCTGAGAGTGTATTACCTTAGTGGATTTCAAAGTCAACTCTGTACAAAACACATGATGGAATCCTCCTGCCCTCACTCACTGGACTCCGTGTCAGTCTACATTAACATGATCCTCAGTGCAGCCGAGGCTTCCCTGTTATCTGTGCTGAACAGGCAGAAAAGCCAAAATAAGAAGGATGACAAAAGCACTGTGAGACTTAACCTTATTAAATGACACTAAGCGTGACATGACAAACACCACAATATAGCTACAGTAGCATGTGATGCATCATGAATCCCATTTTCAAAGTTCTCACCTAACCCAGTTTCTCTCGTGAAAGGGGAAATCGATTCAATTATCGCCTTCAAGAAAATACGTTTTCAGACAAGTCAACAACTTGACCTTTCTAAGGCAGTTAGCATAACCGCTATTCTCAGTATGGGTTTGTTCATTTCATTTCCCCATGGGTCGGCTGACAGTGATGCTACTTCCTGCTAACACTGACGTGGCTAAAAATTCCTCAGACCTGCCAACATACTCCCCCTGTAAGATAAATGTGGCTAAACACATTTCATTACAGCCCCCTCTTCCAAATAGTCAGAATGAACAGCAGATGTATATAAAAACATCAACGGCTACCCTCAGTCTGTATTCAAAAGAGATCCTGTTATAACTTGCTGGGATTTAGTTCATTGAGAAACGATACAACAGACAAGAGATACTGATGAAAAAGATGTTGAACCCTGACTAAAGACCAGCTCACACCAAGGCTAGTAGAGAGTAACCCAACAATGCGATAACCAAGTAATAGATCCAGCTCTAAATGTGAGCTGGCAACGGTACTGTAGGGTTTCATACACTGGTAGTGACCCTCGAACCTCAACTCGTTCAACGATATCTAAAGCCTTGTTCAAACTGCAGGCCTCAATGCTCAAATCGGTTTTGGAATACTGACTGTCCAAACAGTTAAATAAAAACAGCAAGTTACAAGTGACCAAATCGGATGTGTGTGTTCAAACAGCAGTCATTTGCCGACTTGGCTATCCTAGTTGTCATATACTGAACAAAAATATTTAAAAAAGGCAACATGCAACAATTTCCATGATTTTACTGAGTTACAGTTCATATGAGGAAATCAGTCAATTGAAATAGATTCATTAGGCCCTAATCTATGAATGTCACATGACTGGGCAGAGGCACAGCCATGGGTGGGCCTGAGAAAGCATAGGGTGGCACTTGGGAGGCAGGCCCAGCCAATCAGAATTTGTTTTTCCCCACAAAAGGACTTTATTACAGACTGAAATTTAGGAGTATTTCTTCAGCTGTCCAGGTGGCTGGTCTCAGACCATCCCGCAGGTGAAGAAGCCGGATGTGGAGGTCCTGGGCTGGCGTGGTTACATATGGTCTGCGGTTGTGAGGGCAGATGGACATACTGCCAAATTCTTGAAAATGACATTGAGGCAGTTTAGAGACTAACATTACATTCTCTGGTAACAGCTCTGGTGAACATTCCTGCAGTCAGCATGCCAATTGCACCTTCCCTCAAGACATCTGTGGCATTGTGTTGTGTGACAAAACTGCACATTTTAGAGTGTTGTTTTAATGTCCCCAGCACAAAGTGCACCTGTGTAATGATCATGCCATTTAATCAATCAGTTACTTGATATGCCACACATGTCAGGTGGATGGATTATCTTGGAAAATGAGAAATGCTCACTAACAGGGATGTAAACAAATTTGTGCACAACTTAAGAGAAATAATTGCTGGGATCTTTTCTTTCAGCTCATGAAACATGGGACCAACACTTTACATGTTGCGTTTATATGTGTTCAGTGTAGTAACAACAGGTGTGTGCGCAGTGGTGTAGGCTGATTGGTGGTGGTACTCGTGCTTCCTATCATTCAGAAGTTATGTAGCAAGCTAAGGTGACACCAATGCCTGTCATGGACGGTTACCAGTTGCTTTGAATGTTCAAAATCATTGTGTAAGAACAACTTTAAAACCTCAAAAAGGATAAGATCATCTAACTTTCAAAACGAGTCCTTTTTGGCTAACCACAGCAGACAACTAGCTAGCTGTTTAGCTTTGTAGTACATGCACTAATTTGTTTGTAATTTGTTTGCCAATGTGAACCAGGCTTATTAGCAACAACAACATTGGGACTAAAATGCTCAGTATTACACCCTTGTTAGCAGGTTCTCTGTTTTAAAGTGGCAATCTGCAGTTGAAACAAAGCGTACTACCTGACACTTTTTCAGTAAAAAGCTGAGGGATGGGGCTGGAGTAATGTAAACACTCAAATTTCATAGACAGAGCATCCATGATATCCACAGGTAAAAATCTGTCGTTCTGCCCATGAGCAAGGCAGGTAACCCACTGTTCCCCGGGCGCCGAAGACGTGGATATCGATTATGGCAGCCCAGTGAAGAGGCGACTCTGGGATGCTGGCCTTCTAGGCAGAGTTGCAAAGAAAAAGCCATATCTCAGACTGGCCAATATAAAGAAAAGATGAAGATGGGCAAAACAACACAGACACTGGACAGAGGAACTAGAAGGACAGCATCCCGGAGTCACCTCTTCACCGTTGACGTTGAGACTGGTGGTTTGCGGGTACTATTTAACAAAGCTGCCAGTTGAGGACTCAAGAGGCCTCTGTTTCTCAAACTAGATACTAATTTACTTGTCCTCTTGCTCAGTTGTGCACCGGGGCCTACCACTCTTTCTATTCTGGTTAGAGACAGTTTGCGCTGCTCTGTGAAGGGAGTAGTACACAGCGTTGTACGAGGTCTTCAGTTTCTCGCATGGAATAGCCTTCATTTCTCAGAACAAGAATAGACTGACGAGTTTCAGAAGAAAGTTTTGTTTCTGGCCATTTTGAGCCTGTAATTGGACCTCCAAATGCTGATGCTCCAGATACTCAACTAGTCTAAAGGCCAGTTTTATTGCTTCTTTAATCATCACAGCAGTTTTCAGCTGTGCTAACAATTGCAAAAGGGTTTTCTAATGATCAATTAGCCTTTTAAAATCATAAACTTGGATTAGCTAACCCAATGTGCTATTGTAACACAAGAGTGACGGTTGCTGATACTGGGCCTCCGTACGCCTATGTAGATATTCCATAAAAAAATCTTCCGTTTCCAGCTACAATAATCATTCACAACATTAACAGTGTCTACACTGTATTTCTGATCAATTTGATGTTATTTTAAAAATGGACAAAAGTGCTTTTCTTTCAAAAACAAGGACATTTCTAAGTGACTCCAAACTTTTGAACGGTAGTGTGTGTAGCAACTCCAGATTGCCCCTTTAATGGTCACAAACAGATGACATGCTCAATAGCTACACCCCTATAAAATAAACGTTTGCAAATGAAATAGCCCCTGCCAGCTACGTACCTACCAACTGGGTCAAATCTTGGATGTGAGTCAGTGGCTCACTGTCAAGAGAAGTGGAAAAGGAGGGGAGTGGTCTTTGACGGAGGAATTACAGTGAGGCCTTTTCATGGGGTCTGGTTAAAACTTTTCAACTGGTTAACGGCACCTTTAAAAATTGTCCTACGTCAGTTTTCAAGCAACGGCTTTTGAACAACATGGCTCTTTCATGGAATCCAGTGCACTGCCATCCAGTGCACTGCCATCCACGATTAGACAGATGGTTCAGGTGTTTATATTTGCTTTGGAACGCTGAGGTCTTTGGGACAGTTGCTTTAAAAAATATCTAAATGCATCTGTGTAGTGATGCCTGCCTGGCACTAAATTAAAAGCAGGTAGGCCTAAATTGATATAGTAGGTGCTGATAGGTCTCTTCAAAATCAAGTTAGATGTTTTCAGGTCTGAAAGAGGTCTAGTGTTGATGTGTCCATTGTCCACATCACCTGTTGTGTAGTGTGCAAATATGTTTCAATTTCAAATGAATGGGGAGAGAACCATTAGTGCATACCAGTTCACATAGTGTTCTGTCCACCCAGAATGAGTTACCGGTAGGCCTACTGAAATAGGTCTCCAAAGTAAGACACTCCCCTCATGAAAGGTTAAGTATGGTCAATGTACACATGAAAGTTTCACTTACAGTATAATTAAAAACAAAAAATTAAGTAATAAGTAGGTATTGTCTGAAGCCAAAAAAGGTAAGTCACATGAGCACTACATTGTCTACTTCACCCATGCTCTACCAAGGTTGTCCAGCAAACAGCTTTTACTTACGACAGTAGATATGCTGGTATATTGTACTTCAAACAATGTGTAGGAAAGTTGCTTAGGATTCAAACCTTCTCAAACAGCCTACTTCATACTGTTAAGAGGTGCTCCCACAATAATGTGATTTGTACTGCATACAAGATAAAGTATTGGATTCTTCCTCTACTTTTAAGTTTTATTTATTTATTTGATTATATGAAAGCAAGCTTTGCTTCTATACTTACAAGACCATCTGGCTTGATTGAGTGAGCCGTTTTGTCTTGTAGTAATGCATGTGCAACGTGCCTGTTATTTTCCATTTAAACGGTAATTTATTTTACTTGTTTGGGATAGGGGGCAGTATTTTCACGTTTGGATGAAAAGCATGCCCAGAGTAAACTGCCTGCTACTCAGGCCCAGAAGCTAATATATGCATATTATTAGTAGATTTGGATAGAAAACACCCTGAAGTTTCTAAAACTGTTTGAATGATGTCTGTGAGTATAACAGAACTCATATGGCAGGCGAAAACCTGAGAAAAATCCAACCAGGAAGTGGGAAATCTGAGGTTTGTAGGTTTTCAAGTCTTTGCCTATCCAATATACAGTGTAAATGGGGTTATATTGCACTTCCGAAGACTTCCACTAGATGTCAACAGTCTTTAGAACCTTGTTTCAGGCTTCTACTATGAAGGGGGAGCGAATAAGAGCTGTTTGACTAATTTTATCTCCATTTCTGCTTTTTGTGACTCCTCTCTTTGGCTGGAAAATGGCTGTATGTTTTTTTGGGACTAGGCACTGACCTAACAATCATATGGTGTCCTTTCGCTGTAAAGCCTTTTTGAAATCGGACACAATGGCTAGATGAACAAGAAGTTAAGCTTTAATTTGGTGTATTGCACTTGTGAATGTATGAAAGTTAAATATTTCAAAAAAAATGTTTGAATTTCGCGCTCTGCCATTTCAGCGGATGCTGTCAAGGGGTTCCGCTTTAAGCAATACATGTCACTGAGAAAAATATTTCATAATCCCATACATTTACGGTCAAAAGGTGTGCAACATAACAAGTGGTGGTGTGTTGGACATAGTCACTCATAGTTTTATTCGCCTCTATCTGCATTCCTGATTTCTGTAACCATTAGCTTATCTGTGTAATATTGACTTAGGCTCAAAACCACTTGTTTTGCAAACATGGTCCTGTTTTATCAATTGCTGTGCTGATCAATGGACAGTTCATTGCCTCTGTCAAATAAATATGCATCTTAAAGTTGTTTGTATTTGTACTTATTTTTGCAGTAAAGATGGTGACACTACAATAAAACACATTTAGGACTACAATATGTAGATCTATGCCTACTGCCTAATGATAGATATACATTATTTTAATATCAGGACACTAAAGTAAATTATCCTGCTGAAGAGTATTAATTCGGCTGTTTGAATCCTAAGAAACCTGCCTACAAATTGTTTGAAGTACAACAGACCAACATAGTTACTGTAGTAGGTTGTGGAAAATATTGGAGATCAAGAAAAAGAGGGAGCAAGCGCTGCGTGTATATTATTTGTAATCTAAAGAGCACCTGTTTGGCACAATATCATTTTTCTGATCGTTTGGAACAATGTAAACAAAATTTATTAGAAGCGCACCAGAAAGTGTATTTAAAAAGTTTTGGGGGGGGAAAGCCTTTACTACAGCAAAGACTAAAAACACTTACATGCATTCGTGAACGCAATTGCCGACATGGAACAGTTTATATATTGTTCACGATAATTATTCAAGGGTCTGTTATTTTATTTTAAAACTAAAATGCTTGATTGCATATCAAATCACGAATGATTCGTATGCTGTATGATGACATGAACGAATGAATGATGGATCGCTACAGTAAGCCTATATAAAAGTATTGAAATATAGGCCTAAGTAAGTTACGGTATTAAGACTACAAAAGATGGCTCTTAGGCCTACAGCTCGATGGTAGTTTTACAAGGCTGCTATACTAAACCTACTAATGATAATGACATGACTTATTATAATGACCATAATAATAACAATACAAAAGAGATGAAGAAAAAGGAGGGTTATTATAATAAATATAATTATTTTGACAATTTGGAACAGTGTAAACACTAAATTCCTCCCAGAGTGCTAAGAACCTTGGCGTGATCCTGGACAACACCCTGTCGTTCTCAACTAACATCAAGGCGGTGACCCGTTCCTGTAGGTTCATGCTCTACAACATTCGCAGAGTACGACCCTGCCTCACGCAGGAAGCGGCGCAGGTCCTAATCCAGGCACTTGTCATCTCCCGTCTGGATTACTGCAACTCGCTGTTGGCTGGGCTCCTTGCCTGTGCCATTAAACCCCTACAACTCATCCAGAACGCCGCAGCCCGTCTGGTGTTCAACTTTCCCAAGTTCTCTCACGTCACCCCGCTCCTCCGCTCTCTCCACTGGCTTCCAGTTGAAGCTCGCATCCGCTACAAGACCATGGTGCTTGCCTACGGAGCTGTGAGGGGAACGGCACCTCCGTACCTTCAGGCTCTGATCAGGCCCTACACCCAAACAAGGGCACTGCGTTCATCCACCTCTGGCCTGCTCGCCTCCCTACCTCTGAGGAAGTACAGTTCCCGCTCAGCCCAGTCAAAACTGTTTGCTGCTCTGGCACCCCAATGGTGGAACAAACTCCCTCACGACGCCAGGTCAGCGGAGTCAATCACCACCTTCCGGAGACACCTGAAACCCCACCTCTTTAAGGAATACCTAGGATAGGATAAAGTAATCCTTCTAAACCCCCCCCCCTTAAAAGAGTTAGATGCACTATTGTAAAGTGGTTGTTCCACTGGATATCATAAGGTGAATGCACCAATTTGTAAGTCGCTCTGGATAAGAGCGTCTGCTAAATGACTTAAATGTAAATGTAAATTAATTATAAGTAATACCAGAGGCTGTTCTAACTAGAGAAATAAAAGTGTAAAGTCTATTACAGCAGAGCAAATATCAAAAACAGACGAATTTGTGAAATTATTTATCTGACATTAATTGAACACTCAAAAAGGCAACACAAGCTGGAGCTGTCTTATTTCTGTAGAGATAGATAGCCAGGCACATTTAACAGTTAGAATGTTGATTATAGACCTAATTAAGCTGGGGTTTCCTCTTGCTCGCTTTTCTTAAACAATTAAGGCAACAGCTGTTTTCTCCTCTCCTGCCTCCACTGCATTGTTCTCAACATCAATATGCTAAGTAACTTCGCTATTATGCACATAGCAACATGGTCTAGGAAAAGGTGCCAATTAAACAGCGCACTGATGTTTCATAACTGCGGACAGCGACCGCTATTCAACTTGGGAGAAAGCGCATTTGTTATAAAATTATATTTTTTATTAGTGTTGCACCATTGTGTGTAATATAACCATATACAATTTCAGTAGCACGTCTTAGAGTGATGGACTGTGCCATCCCCACAGCCTCCACAATGGATTAGTACATTCAAACAGGCGCGAATCAGACTGAAACACCATGAAATGTAGATATATATTTAAAAAATTGCTACTGCTCAACTGGCTTAGATATGATGGTAGGGAGATTTGAATTTAACATTGAGCTTCAAATCAATTATAATAATACAGAAAAATGCTAAATGTTCTCTCTTCACCCCCACTACTTATGTCGCTAATGTGACAGTGTACATTAGGGTGTCCTTCTAAAGAAAGGAGCAACTTCAAACTTTAAGCGTTCCTATCTGCAACAAGGACAAAGTAAAATTTACAGGAAAGAATGCAGTTAATGTCCCAGTGGGATCCTCGACCTCCATGACTCAATACAGCTAGTTTGACATTTCCTGCCATCTTTGTTGAAATTATCAACCCAGTGTGTGACAGGTCATAGGTTACACCACAGAGTTCCACACTAGCAGGGCTAAAGTACACTCCCCATGTGCCAGGCTCAGCTGTGCATGTTGGCTGTTCGGATCACCTCAGACATGAACTGAAAACCCTAACAAACCAAAGACAGACAGAATTCTCATGGCCTTGCATAAAGTTTATATACTCTTTATACTTTACTGCTACCATATGTTACACATACTTATAGTTTTCTATTATACCAAAGACCGGCAGTAGAGACAACCTCCAAAACCAGTTGTTGGAATTTGAGGTGATGTAAAGTGAGGTAAACTAGAGATGTGAGAAATAGTAAACAAAACTGGATTATGCATGGATTAAGAGATTTTTACGATCATCCACAGTCTAGCAATCCTCGCTATATGGGCCACGTTACAATTCCCACCAAGTGGATTAACCCTATTGGCGCGATGCGCAGGGTATTTGTCTTTCACGGCAGCGACCCCGGTTCGCTTTCCTGCCGTTCGCTACAATATTATCAAGCTGAAGAACTCAACATTGAGGTTGGAGCAGAGAGTACTGAAGGGGAGCCAAATCCAGCACTGACCAACGGGCTTTCCCATAATGGAGAAGCAATAGTCTGAAGGAGTATGAGACCATTTCCAGTCTCATCCCAAAACTATGCCCTCCTGAAAATAGACCACAATGGCTTACTTTACCCCATGCATTCAACTGACTGAGCCACTGTCGCCAGCCTGACTTCCTTAAGTCTTAAACCGCTAATTTGGGACTGCCCAAAAAAGTTTTGTCTAGTCATGCACAGGCTATGCAATTTGTCAAGCACTCTTCTTTTCAAGGAATGAATACTCAGTGTCTAGTTTAAAACATTAATGTAAGTGAACAATACACAAACAGAACATTGAATGAAAGCTGAGAGTGGGCTTGAATTACTCTAGCCCTTGATCATTACTCTGTTCCATTACACATAAGAGTCATTGGACGAAGGAGTCTTCTGTATGGGGGAGTTTTGTTAAGAGCCCTGACACTCGGTCTGAACATTAACACGCATCATTTGTGGTACGGTTTTGGAAGCATAAAAGGATCTTTCATATCATCGACAAATAATAAAATACACTACTGGTCAAAAGTTTTAGAACACCTACTCCATCAAGGTTTTTTTCTTTATTTTCTACATTGTAGAATAATAGTGAAGACATCAAAACTATTAAATAACATATGGAGTCATGTAGTAAGCAAAAAGTGTTAAATCAAAATATATTTTATATTTGAGATTCTTCAAATAGCCACCATTTGCCTTGATGACAGCTTTGCAGACTCTTCGCATTCTCTCAACCAGCTTCACCTGGAATGCTTTTCCAACAGTCTTGAAGGAGTGCCAACATATGCTAAGCACTTGTTGGCTGCTTTTCCTTCACTCCATGGTCCAACTCACTCCAAACCATCTTAATTTGTTTGAGGTTGCGGGATTGTGGAGGCCAGGTCATTGATGCAGCACTCCATCGCTCTCCTTCTTGGTCAAATAGCCCATACACAGCCTGGGGGTGTGTTTTGGGTCATTGTCTTGTTGAAAAACAAATGATAGTCCCACTAAGCGCAAACCAGATGGGATGGCGTAGCGCTGCAGAATGCTGTGGTAGCCATGTTGGTTAAGTGTGCCTTGAATTCAAAATAAATCAGATGGTGTGGGGGTGCTTTACTGGTGACACTAACACCTCCTCGCCATACTTTACAGTGGAAAATACATATGCAGAGATCATCTGTTCACCCACACCACATCTCACAAAGACACGGAGGTCAGAACCAAAAGTCTCCAATTTGGACTCCAGACCAAAGGACAAATTTCCACCGGTCTATTGTCCATTGCTCATGTTTCTTGGCCCAAGCAAGTCTCTTCTTCTTATTGGTGTCCTTTAGTAGTGGTTTCTTTGCAACAATTTGACCATGAAGGCCTGATTCACACAGTCTCCTATGAACAGTTGATGTTGAGATGTGTCTGTTACTTGAACTCTGTCAAGCATTTATTTGGCCTGCAATTTCTGAGGCTGGTAACTCTAATGAACTTATCCTCTGCAGCGGAGGTAACTCTGGGTCTTCCGGTCCTGTGGCGGTCCTCATGAGAGCCAGTTTTATCATAGCGCTTGATGGTTTTTACAACTGCATTTGAAGAAACTTACAAAGTTCTTGAAATTTTCCAGATTGACTGACCTTCATGTCTTAAAGTAGTGATGGACTGTCATTTCTCTTTGCTTATTTCAGCGGTTCTTGCCATAATATGGACTTGGTCTTTTACCAAATAGAGGGCTATCATCTGTATACCAACCCTACCTTGTCACAACACAACTGATTGGCTCTAATACATTAAGAAGGAAAGAAATTCCACAAATTAACTTATGCCGCCACACCTGTTCATTGAAATACATACCAGGTGACTACCTCATGAAGCTGGTTGAGAGAATGCTAAGAGTGTGCAAAGCTGTCATCAAGGCAAAGGGTGGCTATTTGAAGAATCTCTACAATGTAGAAAATAGTAAAAATAAAATAAAAACCCTTGAATGAGTAGGTGTTCTAACTTTTGACCGGTAGTGTCTAAATTTTTGGGGGTTAGTGTTCCCACACAGCTAAATCTCCATGTTACCGTGCGTTTTAAAGAAGACCACCTATGCTAATTAGCTATCTAGCATGCTCCTAACACCTGTGTGCGTAATGGAAGAAGGCAGCCAGAAACGTGTTGTCACTGAATAATACTGTCAGTTGCAACTGTGATAAAGGCAGTTTAAACAGGGTACAGAAAGTGTATATTTTGAATTTGTTAAATTATTTTGAAGTGATATAAAAAGTAAAGGCTTTATGTTTCTAGAACCGTATCACAATTGAGAATCGAATCACGTTTAGAGATTGAGTATTTGGCTGTTTTGCCTACCAGACCCAGTCTGCCTCTGAAAATAACATTATGTCCTTTGACGTTATCGAGAAACGGTAGGCTCTTTAAGTGTACATCTTGGGTTAGGCAGAGGAAGTGGAGGAAGTTTCTGATGAACTTCACCAACACTTCCTTCCCCATGGAAAGCATCATTTAACCTTCAAATAGTAACGACTTGAGTTTGATAGAATCAGGTATTTTAAAACAATGAATCAATTCAATCAATGTTGAAAATGTCAAAGTACAGGCAGATCTAGATTCTAGGCAACATTAACAAAATTGTCTCTGGGTTTGGCCAACTACAACCCTAATCAGTTAGAGAAACAATGTAACAATGACCACGTACCCACTTTCATTGTCAGAATTAGTTAGAAGGCTAGCCAACATGAAGAGGAAACTATAAATAGCGGCATACGTTTGGAGCCATCTTACCTCCGTTCTTAAATGTGCCCAAACAATTTGGATAGCCAGCAGCAAAAGTATCCGTTTGATGCCTTTTCAAACACCAACGTATAGCACCGACCGCACGTATGCTGTTTCTCTCCGTTTTTGAGGTGTGGTTCCAAGTTGTTCAATCAGGAAATTCAGATGTTTTAAAATACTTGTTCAAAAGCTTATTTTTGCCGGTAAAGTCAAACAGCACCCCTTATGGACATAAACGCACTTTGCGTTTTGAAATTAGATGAATTACTTCGTGTCATCATAAGGTCAACACTGCAACCTACAGGGCAATTGCAGGTATAGGCCTATTCTTACTATTCAATCCATTCCGATTTTCAATAAACCTACGCCGTATGTATTGGACTGAACATGGACCCAAGATGTGCCTATTTATGCTTTTCATAATATCAGATGATGACATAGACCAACGTTTATCAGTAAATTGTCCAACTTTATTAGCCTATCATTATATTACATCACATTATTATTATTACATTATCGGTATAGCCTTGATCATTATTGGTCGATTTTCGCAAAAATGACTGTATTTTGCCATAATTTAATAGCAACCCATATCATTTTTTTATGTACAACAATTGCAAAAATGTTTTATGCACAATAATTAGTTAATAAAACAGTAGGCCTATTTGATTTTACGTCACAAAAACCCAATGCACGCGCAGGATGTCGTCACAGAGTGTGGGCGTGGCTGGTTCTGAAAAAGCAAGATTGTGCACGAATATTTTACAGCGTCGCCACAGCACTCGCACGTACGGGTTTTATTATACCCCAGTGGAGCGTACCCAGCGACAAACAAAGAGGAGCCTTGTCAGCCAAGATTTCTCAAGACGTAAGATAATATTTTCTTTTCATTGCCTTGTTGAAATGTAAATTGATTTGTTTTTTAATTGCATTTTCACAATTTTGCCGGCTTGTCGGTGACCTACATTAGTGATATGGTGTTGCATTTAGTGCACCTGTGCTGGATAGTGGATACAAAATTACATGTAGACTAAACTAAAAATACTGAATGTTGATTTAAAAAAAGAAAAATTATAATAATAATATATATATATATATATATATATATATAGCCTGTAATAGTAATGTTAGAATTAACTATTTATCTTTCTCAGTAGGCATAAGAAATAAACTAAATACAATAGCCTATAACCTAATTTTGCCTATTAGGCTGGCAAGGCCGGATAGCCTGTTAAATAAGAATCATAAATGCACACAATTAAAAACGGGTAAGCTCCGAATTGAGTGTCAATGGTAGATAGTTAGATAGATGGATAACGCTCTACCGTGTTTTATTTAATGCTTGGCACATTATCTCAGATATTTTTAGGACTGCATGACCCAGTTTCTGGAATAGTCTCCATCGTTCGCACAGATGACATGCCGTCCAAAACGGAGATGTCATGTGTGAATCTATATTTACATGATTAAAGAATAACTCATGTCAAAATCGCTTGTAATTTCTCAAGCCCCATAGGCGTCAACCACTCCATTGAGGCTTTTATGTCTACTTAATATGGTGAATTTTATCTGTATCGTACTACTGTATCTCTTGATATGATATATGGGTGTCGTATTGAGGACGGGTGACGCTCTTAGTCAGTATTTGACCGTCCTACATAATTTTATGTCCTAATGAATAAGAACGATTTGTTCAATAGGATTATTTTTTTTTTTATAGAGTATCTTGATACAGGGACCGTTATCCACCAATAGACTGTCATCCTTAACCGATTTAAAATAGCATAACCTACTGACAGGGTGAGGTCATTTCTGCCCTAAATGTTGATTTCATGCTACAGTACTTGCATTTTACCAATTGATTTCATGCTACAGTAATGGCATTTTAACAACAGGATCTTGTCTCAGTTGTCCATTTTCACTATGTGCATTTTACATTAAATTGCTGTATCATTTTGAGTGTTTAAATGTGTGTTTAACCACAGAAGTGTGTAGCCTTGTTATTGTATAACAACGTTAGACTTTATTATGTTATCATTTGGTTTAGGAAATTAACATTCACACCATTCACATTTTCTTTCAGATCTGTTTTGCAGTTGTAAACAGGTAGCCCTGAAATATGATGTTGATGGTGCCCCAAAGCCTAAAAATAAGATGTTTTAAAATAGCATAAATGTGCCCTTGTTTGCACTCTTACTCTTGGGGAACCTATATTTATGGGGTCACAATTAACTTAGTAATGTTCAAAAAGTATTATGCATACAGTACCAGTCAAAAGTTTGGACACACCTAAGCATTCCAGTTTTTTTAAAGTTTTTTTTACTATTTTCTACATTGTAGAATAATAGTGAACAAATCAAAACTATGAAATAACACATATGGAATCATTTTAGTAACAAATCAAAATATATTTCAGATTCTTCAAAGTAGCCACCCTTTGTCTTGATGACAGCTTTGCACACTCTTGGCATTCTCTCAACCAGCTTCATGAGGAAGTCACCTGGAATGCATTTCAATTAACAGGTGTGCCTTGTTAAAAGTTACTTTGTGGAATTTCTTTCCTTAATGCGTTTGTGCCAATCAGACAAGGTAGGGGTGGTATACAGAAGATAGCCCTATTTGGTAAAAGACCAAGTCCATATTACGGCAACAACAGCTAAAATAAGCAAAGAGAAACGACAGTCCATCATTACGTAAAGACATGAAGGTCAGTCAATCTGGATCATTTCAAGAACTTTGAATGTTTCTTCAAGTGCAGTCGCAAAAACCACCAAGCACTGACAAAACTGGTTCTCATGAGGACCGCCACAGGAATGGAAGACTCAGAGTTACTTCTGCTGCAGAGGATAAGTTCATTAGAGTTACCAGCCTCAGAAATTGCAGGCCAAATAAATGCTTGACAGAGTTCAAGTAACAGACACTTCTCAACATCAACTGTTCAGAGGAGATGAGGGCATGAATTTTTATAAAAAATACAAAAAAATCACCTTTATTTAACCAGGTAGGCAAGTTGAGAACAAGTTCTCATTTACAATTGTGACCTGGCCAAGATAAAGCAAAGCAGTTCAACACATACAACAACACAGAGTTACACATGGAATAAATAACAAACATACGGTCAAAAATAAGTCAATATACAATGTGAGCAAATGAGGTGAGATAAGGGAGGTAAAGGCAAAAAAAGGCCATGGTGGCGAAGTAAATACAATAGCAAGTAAAACACAGGAATGGTAGATTTGCAGTGGAAGAATGTGCAAAGTAGAAATAATGGGGTGCAAAGAAGCAAAATAAATAAATAAATACTGTAAGGGGGGAAGTAGTTGTTTGGCCTAAATTATAGATGGGCTATGTACAGGTGCAGTAATCTGTGAGCTGCTCTGACAGCTGGTGCTTAAAGCTAGTGAGGGAGATAAGTGTTTCCAGTTTCAGAGATTTTTGTAGTTCATTCCAGTCATTGGCAGCAGAGAACTGGAAGGAGAGGCGGCCAAAGGAAGAATTGGTTTTGGGGGTGACCAGAGAGAAATACCTGCTGGAGCGCGTGCTACAGGTGGGTGCTGCTATGGTGACCAGCGAGCTGAGATAAGGGGGGACTTTATCTAGCAGGGTCTTGTAGATGACCTGGAGCCAGTGGGTTTGGCGACGAGTATGAAGCGAGGGCCAGCCAACGAGAGTGTACAGGTCGCAGTGGTGGATAGTATATGGGGCTTTGGTGACAAAACGGATGGCACTGTGATAGACTGCATCCAATTTATTGAGTAAGGTATTGGAGGCTATTTTGTAAATGACATCGCCGAAGTCGAGGATCGGTAGGATGGTCAGTTTTACAAGGGTATGTTTGGCAGCATGAGTGAAGGATGCTTTGTTGCGAAATAGGAAGCCAATTCTAGATTTAACTTTGGATTGGAGATGTTTTATGTGAGTCTGGAAGGAGAGTTTACAGTCTAACCAGACACCTAGGTATTTGTAGTTGTCCACATATTCTAAGTCAGAACCGTCCAGAGTAGTGATGTTGGGCAGGTGCAGGCAGCGATCGGTTGAAGAGCATGCATTTAGTTTTACTTGTATTTAAGAGAAATTGGAGGCCACGGAAGGAGAGTTGTATGGCATTGAAGCTCGTCTGGAGGGTTGTTAACACCGTGTCCAAAGAAGGGCCAGAAGTATACAGAATGGTGTCGTCTGCGTAGAGGTGGATCAGAGACTCACCAGCAGCAAGAGCGACATCATTGATGTATACAGAGAGTCGGTCCAAGAATTGAACCCTGTGGCACCCCCATAGAGACTGCCAGATGCCCGGACAACAGGCCCTCCGATTTGACACACTGAACTCTATCAGAGAAGTAGTTGGTGAACCAGGCGAGGCAATCATTTGAGAAACCAAGGCTATCAAGTCTGCCGATGAGGATGTGGTGATTGACAGAGACGAAAGCCTTGGCCAGGTCAATGAATACGGCTGCACAGTATTGTTTCTTATCGATGGCGGTTAGGATATCGTTTAGGACCTTGAGGGTTGCTGAGGTGCACACATAACCAGCTTTGAAACCAGATTGCATAGCGGAGAAGGTATGGTGAGATTCTAAATGCTCGGTAATCTGTTTGTTGACTTGGCTTTCGAAGACCTTTAGAAAGGCAGGGTAGGATAGATATAGGTCTGTAGCAGTTTGGGTCAAGAGTGTCCCCCCCTTTGAAGAGGGGGATGACCGCAGCTGCTTTCCAATCTTTGGGAATCTCAGACGACACGAGAGGTTGAACAGGCTAGTAATAGGGGTTGCAACAATTTTGACAGATAATTTTTGAAAGAAAGGGTCCAGATTGTCTAGCCCGGCTGATTTGTAGGGGTCCAGATTTTGCAGCTCTTTCAGAACATCAGCTGACTGGATTTGGGAGAAGGAGAAATGGGGAAGGCTTGGGCGAGTTGCTGTGGGGGGTGCAGTGCTGTTGACCGGGGTAGGACCGAATTAGGCCTTCATGGTCGAATTGCTGCAAAGAAACCACTACTAAAGGGCACCAATAAGAAGAAGAGACTTGCTTGGGGCAAGAAACATGAGCAATGGACATTAGACTGGTGGAAATTTGTCCTTTGGTCTGAATAGTCGAAATGTGAGATTTTTGGTTTCAACCGCCATGTCTTTGTGAGACGCAGAGTAGGTGACCAGATGATATCCGCATGTGTGGTTCCCACCGTGAAGCATGAATGAGGAGGTGTGATGGTGAAGGGGTGCTTTGCTGGTGACACTGTCTGTGATTTTTATTTAAAATTCAAGGCACACTTAACCAGCATGGCTACCACAGCATTCTGCAGCAATACACCATCCCATCTGGTTTGCGTTTGAGTTGGAACGCAGAGTGAAGGAAAAGCAGCCAACAAGTGCTCAGCATATGTGGGATCTCCTTCAAGACTGTTGTAAACGCATTCCAGGTGAAGCTGGTTGAGAGAATACCAAGAGTTTGCAAAGCTGTCATCAAGGCAAAGGGTGGTTACTTTGAAGGATCTCAAAATATATTTTGATTTGGTTAACACTTTTTTTTGGTTACTACATGATTCCATATGTGTTATTTCATAGTTTTGATGTCTTCACTATTATTCTACAATGTATAAAAAATAAAGAAAAACCCTTGCATGAATAGGTGTGTCCAAACTTTTGACTGATACTGTATATCACACAAACATTTCAAGATTAGATCAGATTACGAGGAATGCCAAATCAGGTCATGTTCACAAATGTGCGACTCAACATTATTGCAATCTAGGCCTACAACTTGAACGTTAGGTTTTAAAACACAGAACACTATCACCAGAAAGCTTATGCAACCTGGTTTGCTTCAGTTTGCCAACAGGTTTAAATGAGCAACAAGGATTGACCTAAATCTGTATCTCAAGAAAAAACGACTTGATCCTGTGCCCATTTGTTCTTATGTAATGGCATAGACTTCTCTTAACCTGAACTCTGCTATGGGAGAAAGCCAGTCAAGACAAAACGTTCTCCTAACCAGGACATCTACAGTACAGGGGCCCTTTGGAATAAAGAAAAAAATATCAGGTAGCCATTTGAAATTATAGAGACTTAGTACTTGAATCAAATAGTGACCACATGAGCAGTATGTATGTCTAATCTATTTTAAACTAGGATCCCAAATCGCATTTTAATTTGCCCTCATTCCTTTTACATTCAGGTAAAAATGCTGGTGAAATCAAACAGTGAGTATGACTCCTTCCTCTACTGGAGACAGCCCATCTCAGCCCCGGACCTGTCCGAGCTGGAAGACCTGGGTGTGACCAACAGCAAGCCAACCAAGAAGAGCAAGAAGGCCACCAAGAAACAGAATGCTGCCTTATCCAAGCCAAGGAAGCAGCAAGAGGCACAGGAGGCTGAATTGTCAGAGTACACCACCTTCAACTACTGGAGAGAGCCTATCCCCAGCATCGACCTCCTCGACTTCAAACTGCTTCTGTGAGAACCATCCCCATCTTAGCCTCCCACTGACCCCATCCCCATCCCTCTCCTCACACTGACCCCATCTGGATAACCATGGATTTTAAGTTTCTGGTCACAAGAAGAAGTACTGAATCTGTATTAGTCTGTACTGTGCATTTTTGTTTAGGATCCGACCCTTTTTTTTTTTCAATTTTCGCCTAAAATGACATACCCAAATCTAACTGCCTGACCTGAAGCAAGGATATGCATATTCTTGATGCCATTTGAAAGGAAACACTTTAAAGTTTGTGGAAATGTGAAATTAATGTAGGAGAATATAGCACATTAGATCTGGTAAAAGATGGTACAATTTTTTTCCCCTTTGTATTATCTTTGAAATGCAAGGGAAAGGCCATAATGCATTATTCCAGTGCACGCACAATTTAGATTTTGGCCACTAGATGGCAGCGGTGTATGTGCAAAGTTTTAGACTGATCCAATGAACCATCGCATATCTGTTCAAAATGTTGTATCAAGACTGCCAAAATGTGCCTAATTGGTGCCTAATCAAGTTTATAATTGTGCACTCTGCTCAAACAATAGCATGGTATTTTCACTGTAATAGCTACTGTAAAATGGACAGTCTTTAAGCTTTCTGCCCATATAAGATATGTCTATGTCCTGGTATTTTTTTTGTTACTTACAACCTCATGCTAATCACATTAGCCTACTTAGCTCAACCGTCCTGTGGAGGGGACACCGATCCCGTAGAGGATAACCTCCAAATAATACTGAAAGGATGAGGGGTAAATGTTTTAAGTGGCAGGTGACTGGCACTGTGAATGACATTCTAGGGAGTTCTGCTTAGGTTTTCTCCACATGCGGGCTACATGACTTGATCACTAATTTCAACAAACATAACTAAGTATAAATGGCAATAAGGTGAGCCTTTAAATTATTATAAATAGTTAAATTGCACACTGACTGCAAGGCTCCTGTCTCACATTAAGGACTTACACATTCATAATTTGTGAGAGAACTTGAGTATGCTACATCACATTTTTTAACAAATGCAAAGTGCTGTCTCATTTTTAGCCTCACTTAAAACAGGCTTGAAGGGTAGTGCCAACCCGAGCCTTGGAGAGTGTCCGCATATTGTATTTATAAGTAGTTATTTATAAGTAGTAGAAAGTAAAGCACCTCCACACAGAACAGATATTTTAAAAGCTCTTAGGGAGCCACAAGCATGACTGTCTTTTGCACTTTGTATTGATTGCCTTGATTTGTTTCAGACACTGAACTGACTGGCTCAAACCCACCCAATTAATTAAGTATGCTGCTTTTAGACTGCCCTAAGTAGGCCTCAACAGAGTGCAATGACTGAGGATAAATGTTAGGGATTCCAATGCAGAGCTGGTCAACTGTTTTCTTTACTTTCTGCATAGACCACTGTACTGTCTGAATGTCAAGGAAAGAATGGATTGAAATGTTTAATGAAAGAAGGGAAAGGAATGTTTTTAATTGTGTCAGACTGATGTTGCACATGGTCTTGAAAGTACGGTAGTACACTTTCTAATTTAGGATACTTTTAATCATAAAGCTAACTTGTGCAATGAGCAGTAAATTCCCAAATGTGACTCATCGTACTTGGTCTGACTTTTCTGAAATAAATGGAGATTAAGATATCCTGTGCATAACAATCCACTTTGTTTACTGTGAGAAATCATCTCAAACTAAAGGACTAGAACATGCAGCATGTTTTGAGGAGATACAGTGCATTTGGAAAGTATTCAGACCCCTTGACTTTTTCCACATTTTGTTATGTTACAGCCTTATTCTAAAATGTATTAAAAAAAAAAATTGTAATCCTCTACACACACTACCCCATAATGACAAAGTGAAAACAGGCTTATTTACATAAGTATTCAGACACTTTGCTATGAGACTCAATTGAAATCCGGTGCATCCTGTTTCCATTGATCATGCTTCAGATGTTTCTACAACTTGATTGGAGTCCACCTGTGGTAAATTCAATTGATTGGACATGATTTGGAAAGGCACACACCTGTCTAAATGAGGTCCCACACTTGACAGTGCATGTCAGAGCAAAACCAAGCCATGAGGTCGAAGGAATTGTCCATAGAGCGCCGAGACAGGATTGTGTCGAGGCACAGAGCTGGGGAAGGGTACAAAAAAATGTCTGCTGCATTGAAGGTCCCCAAGAACACAGTGGCCTCCATTCTTAAATGGAAGAAGTATGGAATCACCAAAACTCTTCCTAGAGCTGGCCAAACTGAGCAATCGGGGGAAACGGGCCTTGGTCAGGGAGGTGACAAAGAACCCGATAGTGACTGTGATAGAGTTCCTCTGTGGAGATGGGAGAACCTTCCAAAGGACAACCATCTCTGCAGCACTCCACCAATTAGGCCTTTATGGTAGAATGGCCAGACATAAGCCACCCCTCAGTAAAAGGCACATGACAGCCCTCTTGAAGTTTGCCAAAAGGCACCTAAAGACTCTCAGACCATGAGAAACAAGATTCTTTGGTCTGATGAAACCAAGATTGAACTCTTCGGCCTGAATGCCAAGTGTCACCTTTCGAGCAAACCTGGCACCATCCCCACGGTGAAGCATGGGGTCAGCATCATGCTGTGGGGATGTTTTTCAGCGGCAAGGACTGGTAGACTAGTCAGGATCGAGGGAAAGATGAACGAAGCAAAGTACAGAGAGATCCTTGATGAAAATCTGCTCCAGAACGCCCAGGACCTCAGACTGGGGAGAAGGTTCACTTTCCAACAGGACATCAACCCTAAGCACACAGCTAAAACAACGCAGGAGTGGTTTCGGGACAAGTCTCTGAATGTCCTTGAGTGGCCCGGACTTGAACCTGATCGAACATCTCTGGAGAGACCTGAAAATAGCTGTACAGCGACGCTCCCCATCCAACCTGACAGAGGTTGAGAGGATATGCAGAGAAGAATAGGATAAACTCCACAAATACAGGTGTGCCAAGCTTGTATCGTCATACCCAAGAAGATTTGAGGCTGTAATCTCTGCCAAAGGTGCTTCAACAAAGTACTTATGTAATTGTGATATTTCAACAACAACAAAAATTATACATTTGAAAAAAATTCTACAAACATGTTTTTGCTTTGTCATTATGGAGTATTGTGTGTAGATTGAAGGGGAAAAAACGATTTAATCCATTTTAGAATAAGGCTGTAACGTAACAAAATTTGGATGAAGTCAAGGGGTCTGAATACTTTCCGAATGCACTGTACGTACATAAGTATTAAACAATATTTACACCTTTTGAAATAAATTGAGAAGTTAAGGTTTCATTTCACATTACACTTACAAAAACATGTCATAGGCGAGGTTGTCTCATCAAACCGGCTTCAGTGTAAAAACGACCATGCACCTTATAATGCCTAAAATTGACCGTTTGTGAACAGAAGGTCTTGTTAAATAGGTCAATCTTTTAGAGGCTTCTTGAACACCTCCAACTGCCAGAGTAGGTTATGGACTCCTGTTTTGTCCTTCAGACACCCAGTAAAATATATGGTTTACTGGATAACTACTAGCTTTTTCAGGATTCTCATTGGAATAATACGAAACCACTTCCTTTGGGGCATTTGGTATACAACAACGCTACAGGTTTCATACAATAGTAGACTATGTGAATTAAAAGCTCTGCCTATGACAGTACATGGGACCATTACACATTCATTAAAATACCTACAGTTGACGTTGGAAGTTTACATACACCTTAACCAAATATATTTAAACTCAGTTTTTCACAATTGCTGATATTTAATCCTAGTAAAAATTCCTTGTCTTAGGCCAGTTAGGATAACCACTATTTTAAGAATGTGAAATGTCAGAATAATAGTAGAGAGAATGATTTCAGCTTTTATTTCTTTCATCACATTCCCAGTGGGTCAGAACACTTAGTATTTGGTAGCATTGCCTTCAAATTGTTTAACTTGGGTCAAATGTTTCGGGTAGCCTTCCACAAGCTTCCCACAATAATTTGGGTGAATTTTGGCCCATTCCTCCTGACAGAGCTGGTGTAACTGAGTCAGGAGGAACCATACTTGTGGAGGTCTACAATTTTTTTTCTGAGATCTTGGCGGATTTCTTTTGATTTTCCTATGATGTCAAGCAAAGAAGCACTGAGTTTGAAGGTAGGCCTTGAAATACATCCACAGGTACACCTCCAATTGACTCAAATTATGTCAATTAGCCTGTCAGAAGTTTCTAAAGCCATGACATCGTTTTCTGGAATTCTCCAAGCTGTTTAACGGCACAGTCAACTGACTGTATGTAAACTTCTGACCCACTGGAATTGTGATACAGTGAATTATAAGTGAAATAATTTATCAGTAAACAATTGTTGGAAAAATGTGTTGTGTCATGCACAAAGTAGATGTCCTAACCGACTTGCCAAAACTATAGTTTGTTAACAAGAAATTTGTGGAGTGGTTGAAAAACGAGTTTTAATGATTCCAACCTAAGTGTATGTAAACTTCTGACTTCAACTTTAGGTGCAGTGTACATTAGTATTCATTGTAGCCTGTTCACTTACACTGACAGACATAGGTAAAATGTTGAAACCGTTTTTATTCATTGATTTTACATAGTTCAAATCCACAGTAGTTACTCTATAACCGTAGATATAGTAATACCAGCATTTAGTTAATTGCAATGGTTTACTGCCTTTCTACAATTAATGAATACAGCGTTTTTACTGTAGCAATTATTGCGAATGGCAACATTCCTTGCAGGTCTCGAACCCGAGTCTCCTAGCACGTAGGTAGGCAAGACCTGCTAACCACCGCTCCAATAAAGGTTAACCCTTTTGGTGGAGCTTGACAGGCCTACCTAGGCAAGTGTCAGTACACCAGTTTCTAAACCCAGAGGCGCTTGACTTCCGGGAATGCTTGTCAAACAGACCAGGCCAAGGTTTGAGAAGTCAATGAGATATTTAAAAAATTATAGTAAAACATGATTCATTAGTTGTTCAATTTCTCGAAATCTAAAGGCACAACCTAGATTCAAGCCAATGTCTTAAGTAGTTGAACATGTTATTACTCCAACCTCGTGAAAGTGACAAACTGACACGTTTAAATATATTTTCTGAAACGTTTGAGTTGACGGCCTGCACATTCTCAGTTCGGCGCAAAACGACCATTGTGCCAAATTCAAAACAACTGGGAACTCAGAAATATACGAGTTCAAATCATGACATCAGTGATCTTCAGGTCGTAAAGTCAGAGCTCTGGAAAGAGGTCAGAGTTCCCGAGTTGGAATTCCACGTTGGATGACTATTCAAATTGATTTTTACCAGTCGGAGGTCATTTTTATCCCGAGTTGCAAGTTGTTTTGAATGCACTGAAGTCGAAAGTCAGATTTCAGAGTTTTCCAGTTCCGAGTTCCCAGTTGTTTTGAACGCGGCATTAGACCCAACGTTGTGTTTCAAGCCATATGAGCTAGCCATTGTCGCTGTGACGTCATGCCTACAAGTGTTGCCTTGTTCAGGGAGCTCGGACATGTCCGAGTTCTGAGCTTTCAAAACATCTAGAGAAAAAATGAGCTCCGACTGGGAAAAATCGATTTGAACAGTCATACAACTCGGAACTCTTTCTAGAGCCCCGACATTCCGGCCTGAAGATTACTGACGTCATGATTTGACCTAGTATTTTTCCAAGTTCCTAGTTGTTCTGAACGCGACATGTGTCTTTGGCTGAACACAGTGTGCTACATCATAAATTGTCTGGAGGGGGAAAAATGGTATAGTGAAGCGTGGAGACACTCCCAAACAGAAAGAAGTGTAACCAAAGACAGTACAGATTGAAGATAGGCTTAAACTGCTTCTCTAGAACTACTTAAGAGATTTGCTTGAATCTAGGTTGTGCCTTTTGATTTCGAGAAAATGAACAACTAAAAAGGAAGACATTTTCACTTCTCTTGATGACTTCATTAACCCCAAACCCGGCCTATTTCGCAAGTGCTCTCAGAGGTCTCGCAATGTTGTGCCTCTGACTTTAGAAATGCTGTGGTTCAGCCAAGGGGCAGAGCCCCACCTGTTTTGAGCCCCACATTTTTAGCAAAAAAAATATTTTGGGGGGGGGGGGTGCCTGTTTAGATGTTATTTTCGACGTCACATGTCAGTGGACAAACAATGTAAAAAATTATAATCTTTGAGTCAATAAAGCCTCCAAACAAACATGGTCTCTTTTTTGCTTTCTTGTGTAAGGCAGCTCCAAAATGCAGGTGTTTTAGCCTAGCTTAGTGTTTTCTGTGGTGGTGGGGCAGCCAGCGGAAAATATGGAGGGGTTGGTAATGTTCTCCATTTGCATTGTGATTAACTAAGTGTTCTGTCACTCATGGGGACACTATGTCACTGCCAAATCTAAGGTTAGAGCAACAAAAAAATCACGCCCCTTGGGTGCTGCCATAGAGTTACATTAGAAGTGCCCATCCAAGAAGGCTCAAGGTCATTGGCCACAGATAACTTGACGTCAAATCCCTTTATATCTACAGTAGCTTTGATTGGACGGATGTCAACATCATACTTTCAAAATCTTAGATAGCAGTCCTCCTCATGAATCAAGTCAACAATCTACTGGCAAATTCGTTTTAATCTTTGTCATATGAAGAGAAATTAGAGATAAAACGTATCGGTGCTCATCTGCCATTGCACATAAACATTACACAATAACTTGGAAATCACAAATTCAACAATGAGTGGTTTGTAAGGAATTAGTGGATATCTGCTAGCATGGCAAAGCAATCACTTGCCTGCTATTCAGTGGAGTGGGAGTGTGGTCCCAATTCTCGGGTTTAAGGGTCTCTTTTCCAAGTTTAAAATTATAAACTTTCAACATTGGCCACGCTGTCAATCCAACAGGATTTCTGCCGCGCTCAAAACAACTGTTAACTCAGAACTGGGAAATCTGACTTCAGTGAGTTCAAGACAACTGGGAACTCAGGAAGAAACAAGCTCCGACTGGGTAAATACATTTTTAACGGTCATCCAACTCGGAATTGTAAGTGGGGAACTCTGGCCTTTTTAGAACTACGACCTGAAGATCACTAACGTCATCATGATTCGACCTTGTTTTTCCCCCAGAGTTCCCAGATGTCTTGAATGCATACATCCAGAGAATGCCAGACTTTGATAAAAGTTTGATGACAAAATATGCCCACAAGACTGTTGCGCCACCTCTCTGTCAAATGAGGACAACAAGGTGAGTCCAAAAATGTCCTGTATGCTGCTGCATAAATTATGTAATATGCCAGGGAGATATGTATACTGTAGCTAAGAAAGCAATTCTATGTGTATGTTGTGTAGTAAGCTGTTAGTAGCCCATGTACCTCCCCCCAATAATTTGGTCTACGTTCCCCTCTTAATTTCACCTACTGTTCTGACTTGGTGGTGCACATGTAGCCTATAATGGGGGGTGGCAGGTAGCCTAGTGGTTAGAGCTTTGGACTAGTAACCGAAAGCCTGCAAGATTGAATCCCTGAGCTGACAAGGTAAAAATCTGTCATTCTGCCCCTGAACAAGGCAGTTAACCCACTGTTCCTAGGCCGTCATTGAAAATAAGAATTTGTTCTTAACTGACTTGCCTAGTTAAATAAAATAACCTGTTTTAGAGAAATGTAATCATTGAATATTGTAAGGGCTTTCATTGTCTGCTTATATGCCCCCTTTAATTATCCTACGATTCTGACTTGGTGTACAGGAAGAACACTGTAAGAACGGCCCATGTTCTGAATTCTGTTGCTGTACATTTCAAAAGTGCTAAACAAATAGTTATATTGACTACATCCGTCCTAGCTCGCTCATCAATGTCTTAATCAAAATTATGGATTGCCTCTTATCCGCTTGTCGTCCCCTTATTCCATAGTTAGTACATCTCAATTGTCAGTAGAAACCACATTGGTTTTAACAAGTCTGCCATATCAGCTATGTTTTTTTTAAAGGCAGTAAATGAGGCTGAATTAATTGTTTTGCTGCAAATAAGGCTCCTCTGATAGTCAGGGATAGAAGCGGTAAGGTGTTGGGACTGCTGTTGCATCCTCAATATATATGTTTTTTGCCCCACCAATATTTACATGATAAAATCGCCACTGAATATATACAGTACCAGTCAAAGGTTTGGATAAATCTACTCATTCAAGGGTTTTTCTTTATTTGTACTATTTTCTACTTTGTAGAATAATAGTAAAGACATCAAAACTATGAAATAACACATGGAATCATGTAGTAACCAAAAAAGTGTTAAACAAATCAACATATATTTGTTATTTGAGATTCTTCAAAGTAGCCACCCTTTGCCTTGATGACAGCTTTGCACACGCTTGGCATTCTCTCAACCAGCTTCATGTGGGCATTGAAGGAGGAAAGGCTGATCTCACATCTGGGCTTGCTACTTTTTCCAAGTCATGCGCCCGCCCACAAGAGGGTTCAAAAGGCTTGGTTTCCACCTCCGGTGTCGAGTAGCCGCCATCTTTGTATCCGTTCAAATATAAAAATAATATTTATTTTCATTCACTAAGGCGAGGAGAAAATAATTTGGTATAGGAACTTATGTCCGCAGCCTAAGAGCATTCATTTGAAGCCTTATCAAGGTAAGAACTACACAACGTTAACTTGCTTCCATTCGGGATTCCGCCTGCAGCTAGCTAGCTAACGTTTGCTGTTATTAAAGTTAGCCAGGCATTAGCTAACTATGTGGAGCACATCTTAAGTCTGGCTGGCAACGAGACCGAGTACCTCAGTAACGTGGTAGTTTCGAAGTTGGCACATTGTGAGAAAATCCATCCATCACGCGCACAAAGTTTGTAGAACTTTCCCATTTCTTAAAAGTGCATGTTCATACTTTTTAAAGTGTCATTAACGTTGGTAACTAACGTTACTGTAGCTAATGTAGATGTAGTTATTACTTGCTAACTTTAGCTAGCTAGCAACATGGTTGGTTAGATAACAAACCTGGCGCCATCAGGCTCATAGATGGTAGAAATACTCGTACATAAAGGTGATTGCGTCTCACGTCTTTGACAAACAAGCAATTATAAATAAATCGAACGTTCAAATTTGAGATTGCGCGAAACCATTTGAGGCATACGAGAAAGAATGCCGTTAACCGGATGTGGAAGTAGTTTTTTCTCTTCGTGTAAAATAGGAATTTCTCTACTGACTTCCCCCGGAAAAACAACAACTTAATATCAGTGTTTCCTGTCATGTATTTAAATGTCTTTGTTGGTGGTTGTTAAATAATGTGGGTGAAAGATTTAACGCATAATGTGACACATGGCCGCCTCTTGTTCGTTTTCACCACCGAGGCGCATAAGATGGCTACTCGTCTTCTCCATCAATGATGGCATCATCATCACGCTTTTGCAATGAAGAGAGCCTCATGTCAGTGGGCTCTCACGATTGTAACAATAATTTGTCACCGATAACCAATCAGCAAACTACTATGTAACGACAACAAAAAAGTGCACATCTGCTATTCATATTTTACGAACATATTACTTTGTGTTGGGTCATTGTTGGACCATGCATGCCACAGATCATAACGTTTTTCAACTGTAGAGTTAGCCTATTACACGTTGGACGTTACGGATAACTACCTTCATTTATGTCAGCAATGACTGATAAAGGGTTTTGAGTGATGTATGTTATATGTAGCATAACTGACTTCAGTACTTTACAACATTCATTGTGTTATGCTCAAATGGAACGTCTGATAAGCATGTATCGGGAATGGCTAGACTTATTCGCATGTATTGCACGAGTCTATGCAGCAGTAATATAAACAAACCTGTGTTGTCTCCGGAGTCGTTTCACACAAGCACTCCACAGAACGAAAGGGCGTCTTTCACTATTGATTTCTTACATTAAACGCTAAATTGTAAATCAAATCAAATTTTGTATTTGTCACATGCTTCGTAAACAACAGGTGTAAGCGAACAGTGAAATGCTTATGGGGCCTTCCCAACAATGCAGAGAGAGAAATGCACATGGTCAGGGGTACGAGGTAATTGAGGTAGATTTAAGGAATAATGCACAAGGGGGTGTGGTATATGGCTTTTCTTATACCCGAGCCAGGCAACGCTGAGTGCCTGGATACAGCCCTTAGCCGCGGTATATTGACAATTTACCACAAACCCCCAAGGGACCTTATTGCTATTATAAACGGTTTACAAACTTAATTGGAACAGTAAAATACCACAGCTTTCAGACAATCAGCATTCAAATCAAAGTTTATTTGTCACTTGTGCCGAATACAACAGGTGTAGAGCTTACAGTGAAATGCTTACTTACAGGCTCTAACCAACAGTGCAAAAAAGGTATTAGGTGAACAATAGGTAAGTAAAGAAATAAAAACAACAGTAAAAAAAGAGTGACAAAAACAGTAGCGAGGCTATATACAGGCACCGATTAGTCGGGCTGATTTGAGGTAGTATGTACATGTAGATATGGTTAAAGTGACTATGCATATAAGATAAACGGAGAGTAGCAGTAGCGTAAAAGAGGGGGTGGTGGGTGGCAGGACACAATGCAGATGGCACGGTTAGCCAATGTGCGGCGGCACTGGTTGGTCGGGCCAATTGAGGTAGTATGTACATGAATGTATAGTTAAAGTGACTATGCATATATGATAAACAGAGAGTAGCAGCAGCGTAAAAGAGGGGTTGGGGGGGAACACAATGCAAATACTCCGGGTAGCCATTTGATTAGCATTTCAGGAGTCTTATGGCTTGGGGGTAAAAACTGTTGAGAAGCCTTTTTGCCCCAGACTTGGCACTCCGGTACCGCTTGCCATGTGGTAGTAAACAGAAGTCTATGACTGGGGTCTTTGACAATTTTTAGGGCATTCCTCTGACACCGCCTGGTGTAGAGGTCATGGATGGCAGGCAGCTTATCCCCAGTGATGTACTAGGCCGTATGCACTACCCTCTGTAGTGCCTTGCGGTTGGAGGCCGAGCAATTGCCGTACCAGGCAATGATGCAACCAGTCAGGATGCTCTCGATGTTGCAGCTGTAGAACCTTTTGAGGATATGAGGACCCATGCCAAATCTTTTTAGTTTCCTAAGGTGGAATTGGCTTTGTCGTGCCCTCTTCACGACTGTCTTGGTGTGTTTGGACCATTCTAGTTTGTTGGTAATGTTGACACCAAGGAACTTGAAGCTCTCAACCTGCTCCACTACAGCACCGTCGATGAGAATGGGGCCGTGCTCGGTCCTCCTTTTCCTGTAGTCCACAATCATCTCCTTAGTCTTGGTTACGTTGAGGAATAGGTTGTTATTCTGGCACCACCCGGCCAGGTCTCTGACCTTCTCCCTATAGGCTGTTTCGTCATTGTCGGTGATCAGGCTGTTGTGTCGTCTGAAACTTAATAATGGTGTTGGAGTCGTGCCTGACCATGCAGTTGTGGGTGAACAGGGAGTACAGGAGGGGACTGAGCATGCACCCCTGAGGGGCTCCAGTGTTGAGGATCAGCGTGGCAGATGTGTTGCTACCTACCCTCACCACCTGGGGGCGGCTCGTCAGGAAGTCCAGGATCCAGTTGCAGAGGGAGGTGTTTAGTCCCAGGATCCTTAGCTTAGTGATGAGCTTTGAGGGTACTATGGTGTTGAACGCTGAGCTGTAGTCAATTAATAGCATTCTCACGTAGGTGTTCCTTTTGTCCAGGTGGGAAAGGGCATTGTGAAGTGCAATAGAGATTGCATCATCTGTGGATCTGTTTGGGCGGTATGTAAATTGGAGTGGGTCTAGGGTTTCTGGGATAATGGTGTTGTGAGCCATTACCAGCCTTTCAAAGATCTTCATGGCTATGGACGTGAGTGCTACGGGTCTGTAGTCATTTAGGCAGGTTGCCTTCGTGTTCTTGGGCACAGGGACTATGATGGTCTGCTTGAAACATGTTGGTAATACAGACTCAATCGGGGACATGTTGAAATTGTCAGTCAAGGCACCTTCCAGTTGGTCAGCACATGCCCGGAGCACACGTCCTGGTAATCCGTCTGGCCCCGCAGCCTTGTGAATGTTGACCTGTTTAAAGGTCTTACTCACGTCGGCCATGGAGAGCGTGATCACATAGTCGTCCAGAACAGCTGATGCTCTCATGCATGCCTCAGTGTTGCTTGCCTCGAAGCGAGCATAGGAGTGATTTAGCTCGTCTGGTAGGCTCGTGTCACTGGGCAGCTCGCGGCTGTGCTTCCCTTTGTAGTCTGTAATAGTTTGCAAGCCCCGCCACATAAGTCGAGTGTCGGAGCCGGTGTAATACGATTCAATCTTAGCCCTGTATTGACGCTTTGCCTGTTTGATGGTTCATCGGAGGGCATAGCAGGATTCCTTATAAGCTTCCGGGTTAGAGTCCCGCACCTTGAAAGCGGCAGCTCTACCCTTTAGCTCAGTGCGACTGTTGCCTGTAATCCATTCAGGGCTCACACCGCCCAGTTGATAAATTTACACTACATGACCAAAAGTATATGGACACCTGCTCGTCGAACATCTCATTCCAAAATCATGGGCATTAATATGGACTTTGTACACCCTTTGCTGCTATACCAGCCTCCACTCTTCTGGGAAGGCTTTCCACTAGATGTTGGAACATTGCTGCAGGAACTTGCTTCCATTCAGCCACAAGCATTAGTGAGGTCAGACACTGATGTTGGGTGATTAGGCCTGGCTCGCATTGTTCCAATTCATCCCAAAGGTGTTCAATGGGGTTGAGGTCAGGGCTCTGTGCAGGTCAGTCAAGTTCTTCCACACCGATCTCGTCAAACCATTTCTGTATGGACCTCCCTTTGTGCACTGGGGCATTGTCATGCTGAAACAGGAAGGGGCCTTCCCCAAACTGTTACCACAAAGTTGGATGCACAGAATCGTCTAGAATGCTATAGCGTTAAGAGGGGCCTAGCCCGAACCATGAAAAACAGCCCAGATCATTATTCCTCCTCCACCAAACTTTACAGTTTTGCAACACAAACAAA
This sequence comes from Salvelinus alpinus, assembly GCF_045679555.1. Lineage (NCBI taxonomy): Eukaryota > Metazoa > Chordata > Actinopteri > Salmoniformes > Salmonidae > Salvelinus > Salvelinus alpinus. The sequence continues at coordinate 37,400,638 of NC_092114.1, forward strand.
CATTGGGGCAGGTAGCGTTCACCTGGCATCCGCCAAACCCAAATTTGTACTTCGGACTGCCATATGGTGAAGCGTGATTAATCAATCCAGAGAACACGTTCAGAGTCCAATGGCGGCGAGCTTTACACCACTCCAGCCGATGTTTGGCATTGTGCATGGTGATCTTAGGCTTGTGCTCGGCCACGGAACCCCATTTCATGAAGCTCCAGACGAACAGTTCTTGTGCTGATGTTGCTTCCAGAGATAGTTTCGAACTTGGTTTTGAGTGTTGTAACTGAGGACAGACTATTTCTACGCACTACAACACTCTGTAAGCTTGTGTGGCCTACCACTTTGCAGCTGAGCTGTTGTTGCTCCTAGACGTTTCCACTTCACAATAACAGCACTTACAGTTGACCAGGGTAGCTCTAGCAGGGCAGGAATTTGACACACTGACTTGTTGGAAAGGTGGCATCCTATGACGGTGCCACATTGAAGTCACTGAGCTCTTCAGTAAGGCCATTCTACTGCCAATGTTGTCTATGGAAATTGCATGGCGGTGTGCTTGAATTTATACACCTGTCAGTAGGGCTGGGCGATATGGCCAAAATCTCATATCCCCATATAGGTCATTTCATATCCCGATTACGATACATATCACGATTATAGCACATTTTCTGTAAATTAAATTAATTGTTTATATAAAATTACATGTAAAGGCCTATTTCTTATTACATTTTGAATTATACTCAACAAAAAGGTACTTACTCATATTTGATTATTTCTCCTTTTATTTAGAACCTTTGTACACATTTTTTATTAAGCAGGTAACAAAATATAAAATGTATGCATCAAATCTAAAAAGGTAAATAGAAAACACTTCAACTATAGTTGCAAACAATAAATATAGGCCTAACATACATTTATTTTTTGGGGTTTGCCTGTTTTGCATGTTATTTTGGCATTAAAACAAGTCACATATCAGTTTGGGTCGAGTGTTGGTACCAACTCAACCCCCCGTTTCTCGACTGTGTAAATTGGGACCATGTCTTTGCAGATGTAAGTTGTAACGGAAGCTGTTTTGTCCTTCCATCTTTGTGATTCTTTGCCATATGGTGTGCCGCGAGCAAAAGCCTCTTGCAACGTCTGAGTCGGGGGTTTGTTTTGAACACTCCACTACTTTTTTGGGGTCTCATCCGTAGACTCTCTGTACTTTCACATGATTCTTGCATAGGTGGTAAAAGAAGTTAGTGGTGTTTGTGCCTGTTGTCGGGACCGGCCTGCGGCATATTTTGCAGAGGACGGTTTTCTGGTCCGTGTCAGACTTTTCATATCCAAACCATATCCATGCTACTGAAGTAGCCCCTCTTAGGCACGGTCTCTGTGCTATGTGTCACGTTCACTCTCCATGTTTGTTTGTGTTGCAAATTTCCACGCAAAGCGTCATCCAATTGATAAAAAATATTGCCGTAAAGAGGGATTTGCGACACAATGAAATAAATTATAGACGTTTTTCTATCGTTACACTGTATTTATCCTCCAGCCCTACCTGTCAGCAATGGGTGTGGCTGAAATAGCAGTATCCACTAATTTGAAGGGGTGTCCACATACTTTTGTGTGTGTCTGCCTATAGGTAGGGGTAAAGTGAATAGGCAGCAGTATAAAAAATAACAGCAGTATGTGAGGAGTCAAAGTTGTAAGTTCCATTACTACTAGAATACTTCCATGATGACTGCTGTTGTTAAACAAAATGTATCTAACATAACTAATAACTTAACTTTATGTATGTAAGATCTGAAGTATGATTTGAAACACATCTAGCTATGTTCATTTGTAAATATCTGCTAGGGCAGAGTCTTCTCATTTGATTAAGCTAGAGAACCCTAACCCATTATTGAGTTTCAAAAGCAGGCATAAAAGTACATACTTTATCAAGTAGGGCCCTGTGTTTTGGTTAATCATGTCACATGACCTGGATTTAAACTTTATTTTAAGCCTTTTCCACAAATGAGAATTGGACCAAAATTGAAATCAGTTGTCTGAGGATGGTGCTGGACCTTCTGACATAAAAAGAAAAGGGTACAGTTTGATGAAAAAGCATCAAATAAAGGTTAAAATCCAGATCGGGGAAAAGATACTGCAACAGTTGCATACGTGTACAATCACATGGGGACAAATACTGCAACCTTTGTAATTGTGTTGTCTCAGATGTCGCTGGTGGATTTGGGGAAGCGGCTCCTTGAGGCGGCACGGAAAGGCCAGGACGATGAAGTCAGGACACTCATGGCCAACGGGGCTCCCTTCACCACAGACTGGGTAATGATTCCTCTCTTAACTTCTCTATCCGGGCTATTTTTATTACCTGCTTCAGTTTAACTACTTTTACCCACCCCAGGGTTTTGGCTGGTTTGTGTGATCTAAATGCAAAACAAGATATGCAAGTTCATAAGTAAAAAAACGTGCCAGTCCAATTCACCTGTATGGTGTTTTGACTCTGTCCCTCTTACTCTTTGGCACTCTGAGCAGCTGGGCACATCTCCGTTGCACCTGGCCGCCCAACACGGACACTATTCCACCGCCGAGGTGCTGCTCAGAGCAGGTGTCAGCAGGGACGCCCGAACCAAAGTCGACAGGACCCCTCTGCATATGGCCGCTTCAGAGGGCCACAACGTCATCGTGGATCTATTAGTCAGGGTACACACGTCTCTAAGGTTTCAGCTGTTTATTCTGTGTTTAGGCCTGATATCTAGGTTGGGTCTGACCTGGCACCCTATTACTAATATAGTGCACTGCTTTTGACCAGATGCCAATTTCAGATGCAGACCTAGTCTTTCTCTGACCAAAATGTCTTACATCTAAGTGCACTAGAAAACGTGGCTACATGTGTGAAGAAAGCAGAAAAACATCCAAATCTGCCAGGTGCCTTACCCTCTCCTTATTTCTCCTGGGTCACTCTACAGAGTGGAGCAGACATTAATGCCAAAGACATGCTGAAGATGACTGCTCTCCACTGGGCCGCCCAGAACGGCCACCAAAGGGTAGCAGAGACGCTCGTCAAACATGGCGCAGATGTTCACGCTCTCAGTAAATTCGATAAGACTCCATTCGACATCGCAGGAGACATCCAGAATGCAGACCTTATGCTCCTACTACAGGTGAGACCTTAAGTTGCATGTGGAGTCTAATTGAAAGGTCTCCATGCAATATTATTATGGACTCCAAAAAAAAAGTGCCTAAAGGATTTTCTCCCAAAAATACATTATTTTGAACTTCTTTGACAGTATGCTCCTTTAGGATTACAATGCATTTACATAATTATCCAGATACAGACGTTTTTGCATTACTTCTTATTTCAATGCACAACTGCCTCTCCTTTGTTTGTAGGAACTCTCATGATTTCTATCCTGACGGTCTCCCCTGTCTGTGGCAGTGTTGTATATATGCTCTGATAGTGTTGTTGACAATGTTTGTCTATAGGAAGGAATGCAGAACCAGGTGAACATGAACGCAGAGGCTGGCATGACGGGGAGCTCGGCCCAGCCTCAGTTTATCATCCAGGGCATCCCAGGGCTCCAGGGGGGCGTGGTCAACCTGGCGGACCTCCTCAACAACGCTGCCAAGGCCAACTCTGGTAGGCTCCAGGGGGGCGTGGTCAACCTGGCCGACCTCCTCAACAACGCTGCCAAGGCAAACTCTGGTAGCTACTGGGTTTATACACACAGACTGGGCTAGGGTTCATACTATTGCCAGAAGACCAGTCATTTCAAAAGGGTTTGTGGCTGAAATGTGTCCATCTTACTGCTTTTATGTTATGGAAACTGGTGTCTCCAGTTAATAACTGCATAAGAGTTCAAGGGTCCCCCTGCCTCAGCGCAATATGCCCCAAACTCCTTTGTTTTCTCTAATCTAGTGCCTGGCCTTTATCACTCTGATCTTATAAGCTGATAAAGTCTGCTGATGCTGTATGGACCCACACGAACGGGTACCTACCACCACAATATGCGATATGTGAGAGTAAAAGGTCATGCAGAAAATAAACATTAATTCTCAGCGTTCAGATGTAAATACTTCCTCACAGCTTGAATTCCTTTGAGCTTTAGCATGTTACTGTATGTAATACTTATTTAAATGAGAATATTGAGTTAACTGCCACAAACTACAGTGTATATGTGCTTATGAACTATTTCCTAATACAAGAGCTGCAGTCGACAGTTAACTTGAACTTTTCCCTCCTCTCTCCCTCTTTGACCCCTTGTCTGACAGCAGGTGAATCTGAGGAAGCCATAGCAGCCAATTCTTTGGACCCCGGCAGCATCCAGCACATGGTGAACGAGCAAGGTCAAAGGGTTATCACCATAGTGACGGACCAACACGGCAACCTGCAGACTGGAGGGCTTGGTCAGCCATTCTTTGTCACCATGCAGCACGGACAACAGAGTAAGAGAACGTCTCCCTTTTGGTCACTTAATAGTGACCCTGTTCCATTTCAGCCTGTAGCCACTTCCCATAGCCCCTATCCATTTGGGAACAGTTTCCCAGATCCTACTCCTGGACTAAAAGCACACTCAGTGGAGAATCTCAATTGAAAGCTCTTTTTAGTCTAAGGGTAGGCTTTCTCTGGGTCTAGGAAACCTGCACTTGGTGTTCTAATGCTGTGTTCATAACCAAGTGGGAAGGTGGTATTTACCACATATGACTTGGGAAAATCCGCCATCGCACCTCCAACTGGTACTACTATTACTAGTGGGAAACTCATCCATCATCCCTGAGCTCCGACTTCTCCCATATGCTGACCTCTGAGGTCACCTACTAAGGAAATTACCTCGATAACAGCATTTTCGGCTGTTAAATACAACAAAACATTATTTATAAATAGCAGTCTATTAATATGGTTGACACAGCTTGTTGGCCATTAGCCAATCTGTGTTTCTCAACGAGTTCAACTGGTATTTATGATCTCTCAACTGGTAATTACCCCCTTCTCACTTGGTTATGAGCGCAACATTAAAGTAGTCAGTAAGTTATGGTGGAATGTCCACTTAACCTACAAGAAACCTTATTGTTGTGACAATGTGGATCTTGTATTTGTAGACAACAGTTTTTAGCTTTCTGGCAGATTGTTTTGTGCAAGTTGCTTGGTAGAACTTTGTTCTACTTCATCATTAATGTACAGTGCAATTGGAAAGTATTCAGACCCCTTCCCTGTTCCACATTTTGTTACGTTACAGCCTGATTCTAAAATTGATGAGGAAAATGTTTTATTTATTCAATCTACACACAATACCCCATAATGACAAAAATAAATTAATAAAAAACGTACCTTATTTACATAAGTATGCAGACCCTTTGCTATGAGACTCGAAATTGCGCTCGGGTGCATCTTGTTTCCATTGATCATCGTTGAGATGTTTCTACAACTTGATTGGAGTCCAGTATTGTGTGTAGATTGAGGGGGGAAATGATTGCATACATTTTAGAATAAGGCTGTAATGTAACAAAATGTGGAAAGGGTCTAGGGGTCCGAATACTTTCCGAATGCACTATTTTTAATGACCTATAGTCACTTTTGAGATGTATGATCCTCCAGGCTCTGAACTGTTGTCTGTTGATTTGCAGTGTTGGCGATGCCAGCCAATCAGGTGATAGAGGAGGTGGTTGATGAGGAACCCCAGCCCCCGCCCTCCCGCAAGAGGAAACTGGAGGCCTCGGCCAACCACATGGAGTCTGGAGACACGGTCAGGGGCGGACCACATCTTACTTAGATCATTTTTTCCCCCTCTTGTGCAATACATTGAACTGATATGCTTCTGCCATTTTAACTGATTTAACCAGTTTTATTTAATATTGCTCTAGAGATTCTAGAATCTGCTGTGAAAAATGTTTTTGCATAGATTATATGAAACCCTTAGATTATTTTGGTACTTTGATACTGTGGAGTTGGCACAAGTGGGGTGCAAGTGTGTGTGACCTGCAGTCTGACATTTCGGTCTCCTTATCTCTATCTATCCATCCCTCTATCCAGGAGCAGTTACAGAGGCAGCTGCAGGAGGCCAACCGGAAGGCCCAGGAGTACCGGCAGCAGCTGATGTGCAAGGAGCAGGAAGCAGAGCAGTACCGCATGAAGCTAGAGGCAATGTCACACAGCCATACCAACGGCACCTCGGAGCAGGAGGAGGTGGTTGGGGGTGATGAGGACGAGGTGCAGGAAGAGTTGATGCTCCAGGAGGGAGACATCATCATCAAGACGGAGGAGCTGGTGACGCTGGTGGACTCGGCGCCCTCCCACACCGAGGTCATCTCATAATGTCAGACTGATGTCACTGACTGAAGGAGAAATGGACACGTGGACTCGCGCGACAGGCCAGCCTGTTGGTGTTTTCATAGCTCTTTTGTTAATTATTTTCCTGCTATGTTTTGTTTTTGTACTATATTTACTTTTTCTGCCGTTTTTATTTTCCTCAATTTGTGTTTATATTTTTTACAAATAGCGACGCGAGGAGCTGAATATATTGATTGAGGAGCAGGAACGGGACCTGCTCAGCCTGTGACTCAGTAAGCTTGCCTAGCTGAAGAATGTCTATGCTCCCTGGGAAAAACGGGGTCTCGGGCACTCTGTCTCAGATATCTATGGTGTCTGACACATGTCAATGGTGTGTGTGTGTGTGGGGAAATAGATTTTTCATGGTTCCAACAGCATGTCCTAAGGTGACCAAGATGCAAATCCAAAGTTTATTAGACACGTCCATCCATAGAACCAGAGGACAGGTCTGTGGAGAGAACACTGTTTTGTTCAACTTCTTCAGGTCTCAAAAGTCTCCCTCTGCCTCAGTCTTCCATCCAACCACCCACCATGGGCAATGGGATTGGTACTTAAGCATGCCCATTTCCTATTTCAAAATAATCCTCTTACATGAGAAATGACAATGCATGTAGTTGGCAACAGTCATTCTCAGCATGTATTGGGCTCATCATTCACAGTGTAATAATGAATTGTTTCAAAGTTGTGAATGGCAGTGTTTTGACTTTCATGGCACCACGTTAAGCTTTGTCCTCTAGTTGTCGTCGGGGCCACTTCCATAGTGCCGTAGTGATTGTAGGTTTACTGTTGCACAAGCCACAACTCTCCTCCTGCTGATGTTGATACAAAGATGAACTTCCCATCGTTTTAATGCCCCTGTGGCTTTAATCACTAGTAGCCCCACTCCCCAGAGACGGACAGGAATAAGGGTGTCAGATTAGGTGACTGTGTCCTTCTGACAATTACTGCTTCTCATGTCCCGACACTTGTTTCTATCACAGTCACTGTTCCGTGACACTTTTTAGTATTCTCCCAAACTGAATGAGAATGTGATGGACATACCTTGGACATAGTCTGGGTTAACATTTATCACTCGGGTGAATGGAACGTAATCTCTGCACGCTATTCAGTAAGGGCCAAATGTAAACTTGAGATGCCAACCCTGATTTTTAAATTGTGCCTACATTTTGCATTGATGACATGGGGGGGATTTCCATGGAAATTAAGGTTATGCTTGTGGATCTCGAGTTCTGATATGTCCATAGTGTATCAGATACTTTTTCCCAGGTGTATGTTTTTCATTAGACCCACTAAAGTTTATTTTGTTTATTGAAACAACAAACTCATAAAATTAACGATGTTGATACACTATGTACAAACGTATGTGCACACCACTTCAAATTAGTGGATTTGGCTACTTCAGCCACACCCGTTGCTGACAGGATATAACATTGAGCACACAGACATGCGGTCTCCATAGACAAACATTGGCAGTAGAATGGCCTTACTGAAGAGCTCAGTGGCTATCAATGTTTCAATGTCATAGGATGCCAACTTAACAAGTCAGTTCATCATTTCTGCCCTGCTAGAGCTGCCCCGGTCAACTGTAAGTCCTGTTATTGTGAAGTGAAAATGTCTAGGAGCAACAACGGCTCAGCCGTGAAGTGGTAGGCCACACAAGCTCATAGAACGGGACTGCCGAGTGCTGTAGCGCGTAAAAATCGCCTATCCTCTCTTGCAGCACTCACTACCCAGTTCCAAACTACCTCTGGAAGCAACGTCAGCACAAGAACTGTTCGTTGGGAGCTTCATGAAATGGGTTTCCATGGCTGTGCAGCCACGCACAAGCAAGCCTAAGATCGCCAAGCGTTGGCTGGAGTGGTGTAAAGCTCGCCGCCTTTGGACTCTGGAGCAGTGGAAATGCGTTCTCTGGAGTGATGAATCACGCTTCACGATTTGGCAGTCTGGGTTTGGCGGATGCCAGGAGGACGCTACCTGCCCGACTGCATAGTGTCAAATTTGGTGGAGGAGGAATAATAGTCTCGGACGGGCTAGGCCCCTTCCAGTGAAGGGAAATCTTAACGCTACAGCATACAGTAGTGACATTATAGATGATTCTGTGTTTCCAACTTTGTAGCAAAGGGGGACCAACTCCATATTAATGCCCATGATTTTGGAATGAGCTGTTTGACGAGCAGGTGTCCACATACTTTTGGAAGTGTGTGTGTACACACATTTTTAGCATTAAAATGTTTATGTACTCTGATCCTTGGTCAGTTTTTGAGAGGAGCGTGCATCTTGTATAATTGATTTCTCACCATGGCTAACTGGGTGGATGAAATACACCACCCAATTTTTGGTTTCAGAATTGAAATCCCTTCAGATAACCCCTTTACTTACCAGCCCCAATACCTTTACTGCCCCTTTTGAAGTTATTGGAGGAAGAGGCCTGCTGTTTTGCTGGAATACCGTTCCTCTGGCCTATGGCGCTCTCCACTCACCCATTGTAAACAAAGACTTGTCTCTTCCTTTGTTCAGAAGTCAATATTCTTCATGACTAATAGTTATATTTTATAAGCTCCCCGCAAGCCTTTTTCTTATGTACATATAAAATTGTATTTTTTTAAGTGTATCTGAATGCTATGGGATGTAAACTGCCTATATATAAAATATATAAGCACATCTTTCGTTTAGCATCTCTTTGCCAGATTGTATAGTTGAACATGTTTAGTATGCACCAATTTGATGAAATAATCATATTTACCATGATTTGACTGTTGTAGCTTTACCTGTCGTTTCGCTACTGCTCTCACAGTTGCGGCTACTTGACCGAGCCATGAATGACTGTGTGTACTTTGATTGCTTCGATTAAAAAACGATGAAAACTGTCATTAAAATGTTAGAACCGGTATCTGCCACGTGCTTTACCGTGTGTGTGTTGGATAACCTCAGTCTTCTCAGAGATGGAGAACTCGTGGCTCAGTACAATTTCCTCTGTTTTATGCATTGTTCCATATGTTGACCAGCAGGTGGCACTACACTTTAACGGCTGTTTTGGATTTGCAATGTTACACTGCTGCTCATGGCACTGCAGTGAAGTTACCTCTTGTGAAGCCTCAAAATGTTTAATCATCTGACTTTTATCTTAAAGCATCTCACCAAAGCATATTATAATAGAATATACCTGATCCAGAATTCTTACTAGATCTCTCTATTGGGATACAGTATAGCAGTGTTTTTGTGATAACAGACATCACAGCAGACCCCATTTTGAAATAAACAGAACACTATTAGTGACTTTCCTCTTGACAATTTTGAGAAGATAAGGAAGATGATCTTGCCACAATAATGGAGTTGTGTAATTATTAATGTAGGATGGTTTTGTATAATTGTTTTTCTATTTCAAGAGAAGTGTATGGACTATTTTTAAGCATCAAATAAATGCTAACTCTTTTATGAGAACTGCTTTTTTTTGTAACACCATGTGGGTTGCTCTACAATAACCTGTGTAATAGATGCTTCAATTGTAGTAGGTCATTCCTGCCTGCTGCTGTAACCCCTGTTCACATCTGTGTTAAAGGAAAATTCCACCCAAAAATGATATTTTGGTATTTGTTTCATTAGTCCATTGTTGATATAGTCCCAAAAATGTTGTCAAGATATATACATTTCAAAATACAGAAATACTGTCGGTGTGATGCGTTTTGAATCATATGATGCAAAATGCATCATACCGGCTGTATTTGGAAAGTTGGATATCTTAAACTTCTAAACATGCAAAACATTTTGGCACTATATAAACAATGAACTAATGAAACAAATACCAAAAGTAGAGTTTACCTTTAAAAGGTTGAGAAAACTATCTGCATAATGTGTGCATACACACAGCTAGATGGTGAATAATGCCGTAACCCATGACCCTACCAATGGATGCTTTCTCCAGGACCTCCATTGAACGTTGTTGCAGAGCTCCTTCATAACTATATAGAAGTCCACATGTTTTTTTCCCCCTATCTCACCCTCACTTCAAAATCTTCTAAATGAAATGATTCCCGCGTGAAGGAGTTGGACTTATTTCCCTCCGTGGCTCTTGGGCTTCATGTAAATGTTCTCCCTAAGGGGCTACAGCACAGAAATGGCATCATTGGATAATGAAGAGGAGTAAATAATTGTGTTCCTCTTGTGCATCGCTCATTCTCCTATTATCCGCACATTAAGTTGAAATTGATTCGAACATGTTTGGATCGCTCCCAAAGAGACTACGTGAGGGATTTAATGTGACTTCATGTTGCTCCTAATAGCACCTTGAATTCCCATGATTTTGGAATGAGATGTTCGACGACCAGAAACGTCTTCTATTCTTATTATTATCTGTTCTTAAAATGACACAATATGTTATTTACCATTCATTTTTATTTGGCACAAAATAATCTGAAACACAACCAAAACAAACAGCAAATGCATCCAACAAGTGTGTAGAGTCACAAGCTTGTTGTAGTCATATCTTGCTAGGAATATGGGACCAAATTCTAAACTTTTGACTATCATAATACACAAATAAGTGAATTTGTCCCAATACTTTTGGTCTCACTGTATTTCTCTGTGACAATGGACAATAGAGTAATCTTCATCTACATAGACATTATGCAGTGGTATACCAATGTAGTTGTGCTGTTCAGCTGTACTATGGTGGTTCCCAGAAGTTCTACTTTTTCTTGTGACCTCCAGATAATCAAAACTTTTTCTAGCCACAGGTCAATCTAGGTATAAAGTAATGTATGACTATGTGAATGAACATGTCTGTAAATAATCTTGGATCACAGTGTGTTGTGTTCTCACATCTATTTTCTTGTAGTCCATAAGTAAGAGTGTATGAGAGATGGATAGCCTACACTCTTAGAAAAAAGGGTTCCAAAATGGTTTTTCGGCTCTCCGCATATGAGGGAACCCTTTTTTGTTCCAAGGAGAACCTTTTTGGATTCCATGTAGGACCCTTTGTGGAAAAGGTCCTACATGGATCCCAAAAGGGTTCACTTGGAACCAAAAGAGTTCTACATGCAACCAAAAAGGTATCTTCAAAGGGTTCTCGTATGGGGACAGCCAAAGAACCCTTTTGGGTTCTAGATAGTGTACTGCGTACAAAACTGCCAAAAAAATCACGAGTGTACAAATTATCTGAGATGTCTTCACCTTATTTTTCCCATAGACCACTGTGAAAAACTATTTGGTGCTTGCCTACGAGGCAAAGTGAAGGGAACTGTTCTCTCAAATAATATCCTTGAACTCATCATCTGATGCCAGTCACAAAATATGTTGCATGAGATCATAACTGATCTCCCCGCCGGCGCAGGGTTCTTTGTCAAAACCCTGCGCCTGTGCATCGACTACCGGGGTCTCAACGACATCAGTGAAGAACCGGTACCCCTCATCTCCTCGGCCTTCGAGCCATTCCAGGGGGCCACCGTGTTCTCTAAGCTGGACCTACGGAACGCCTACCACCTGGTGCGGATACAGGAAGGGGACGTGTGGAAGACTGCATTCAACACGGCCAGCGGTCACTAAAAGTATCTGGTCATGCCATTTGGTCTTACCAATGCCCCCGCTGTATTCCAGGCTCTGGTTAATGATGTTCTCTGCGACATGTTGAACCGGTTTGTCTCCGTCTACCTTGATGACATCCTCGTCTTCTCTCGTTCCGCCCAAGAACACGTTCTCCACATCTGACAGGTTCTCCAAAGCCTCCTGGAGAACCAGCTTTTTGTAAAAGCGGAGAAGTGCAAATTCCATAATTCCGCCATCCCCATTCTGGGTTACATCATCGCTGCAGGGAGTGTACAGATGGATCCCGGAAAGGTGAGAGCGGTGGTGGATTAGTCCCAGCCTACGTCCAGGGTGTAGCTGCAATGTTTCCGGGTATTTGGCAACTTTTATTGGCGCTTTAACCGGGGTTACAGCACCCTGGCTTCCTCCCTGTCTGCACTCACCTCTCCCAAGGTTCTGTTCACGTAGTCCCCAGCTGCTGACCGGGCGTTCCGGGATCTCAAATACTGCTTCACCACAGCTCCCATCTTGGTTCATCCTGACCCGTTCCACCAGTTTGTGTCAGAGTGAGGGTTATCCTGTCCCAGCGTTCTGCCCTGGACCTCAAGTTACATCCCTGCGCCTTCTTCTCCCACCGCCCCAATGCCACGGAGAGGAACTAAGACGTGGGGAATCGTGAGCTTCTCACGGTGAAGATGGCGTTGGAGTGGAGGCACTGGCTGGAAGGGGGCGAACAATCCGTTCGTTGTGTGGACCGACCACAAGAACCTGGAATATCTCACCTGAGGTATAGGGAAGCATGTTCGTGAGGCGCAGCGATCTCAGCCAAACCCCGGGGGGCCCAGATAACCGGATGTTCGTTCCTGACGCGGTCCGCTTCTCGGTCCTGGAGTGGGCCCACTCCTCCAGTCTTGCCTGCCACCCGGGCTCCCGGCGGACCCTGGCCTTTGTGCGACAACGCTTTTTGTGGCCTACCATGGTTCCTGACATCTCCGCGTTCGTCGCCGCATGCACGATCTGTGCACAGAACAAGACTCCCCGGCAAGCTCCAGCTGGTCTCCTTCAACCTCTGCCTGTCCCTCACCGGTTCTGGTCTCTACTTTGTCACGGGTCTCCCCTTGCCTGATTGCAACACCGCCATCCTGACTGTAGTGGATCGATTTTCCAAAGCCGCCTTCATTTCTCTCCCCAAGCTACCCTCAGCCAAAGAGACGGCCCAGCTCATGGTGTAGCACGTCTTCCGGATCCATGGACTGCCAGTGGACATGGTCTCCAACCGGGGTCCTCAGTTGTCGTCACAGTTCTGGAAGGCGTTCTGCACACTCATTGGGTCGTCGGCCATCCTGTCCTCCGGGTTCCACCCCCAGTCCAACGGCCAGTCGGAGCAAGCCAACCAAGACCTGGAGACGACTCTGTGCTGCCTGGTCTCCGCCAACCCCACCCCCTGGAGCCAGTACCTAGTATGGGTCGAATACGCCCGCAACACCCTTCCTTGCTCTGCCACGGGTCTATTGCCCTTTGAGTGTTCCCTGGGGTATCAGCCCCCGCTCTTCCCTGAGCAGGAGGAAGACGTCGGCATACCTTTGGCCCAGATGTTTGTCCGCTGCTGTCGTCGTACCTGGAAGAGAGCCCGGTCAGCCCTTCTCAATACCACCTCCAGGTATCGACGACAAGTGGATCGCCACAGGACCACGACTCCCCGGTATCGTCTCGGGCAGAAGGTATGGCTGTCCACCTGGGATCTGCTCCTCCGGGTGGAATCCCGCAAACTCTTCCCCCGGTTTATCGTCCCTTTCCCCATCTCCAAGGTCATTAGCCCCTCTGCTGTTCGTCTTCTGTTGCCTCGTACCCTCCGTATACATCCCACTTTTCATGTTTCGAGAATTAAACCCATGTCTTACAGCCCTTTGTCTCCTGTTTGCACCCTATCTGGATTACTTTTGTTACTTTGACACTGTCTGCATCTGGGTCTTACTTGAAACGTGATAGTATGATACAGAAGACATCAAGCACCCTCAAATGAGCGGGTTCCTGAATTTATTGATAAATCGATTTAGTCAGTTCGTATATAATTATGTATGTGATGTAATCTGTATGCATTCTGTACCAGTCCCTTCAGATTTGGCCTCTGGGTAAAGTAAAATATCTTTGTTGATTTGAGCCAGATTTAACCTTTATATTTATCAGGGAGTCATACTGAGCACAATGTCTCTTTTACAGATGAGCCCTGAATTACAGAAATGCACACACAAAATGCAAGAAGAAAGAAAACACAGTCATCATTTTTTTTTTTTTAACAATCGGTTAAGGTCCTCCATCAGCTTTCTGAATTGCCCTAGGTCTAGAGGCACCAAAAGGTCACATTTAAGAATTTTAAAGATTGTTCCACAAATAGTTAGGTCTCTGCTGTTAGGCTACCATTCTCTCAACCATGCTTCATAGTTCACAATTGTATAAACTATCACGCCCGAAATTCAATTTAATTGACGTCACTGTTTAGTGTTTTTTTTTTTTTTTTTATATATTTTTTTTGCATTTTCCAATTAACAACATTCAAGACAAACGTGAAAAGATATTAGACAACAATAGGACAAAGTGACAGTAACAGATGAGCGTAACAAAGAAAGTAAAAATCAAACAAATTATAATTATATATACAAACAAACATACAATAAAAAAAGATTATAATGAGACCTTGGATCATATGGTCACCTGCCGTAGGCTACATATTATACATTACGTGTGAAACATTATATAAGGATAATATAGAGATTCATTCAATGTGATGTGGGGGGAGATTCTCCATATAGTCAATAAAAGGTTGCCAAATTCTGTAGAATGTGTTTAACTTATTCCTCAAGCGGTAAGTGATTTTCTCCAGTGGGATACAACTATTAACTTCTGATAGCCACATTGCAACTGGCAGGGGGGAATCCAATTTCCATTTCAAGGCAATACATTTCTTGGCAATCGCTAGCAATATTTCTGTTAGCTTTATAGTATGGCTTTGCCTAAGATTGGTGTTAGTAAAGTTGCCCAGTAGACAGACCTCCGGGTCTAAAGGGAATGCAACCCCATGAATTGAGGATATGGTGTCGCATACCCCCTGCCAGAAACCGTGTAGTTTTGAACACTGCCAAGTGGAATGGAGGAATGTTCCTTCATCTGAGCCACATCTAAAACATAGGGAGGAGATATCAGGGTTGAACTTGTGCAGTCTAGATGGCGTGATATAGAGCTGATGGAGGAAATTAAACTGGATCAGTCTGTATCTGGAGTTCAGTGTGGATGTAACACCATTCCTGCATAGGTCACTCCATAGACCCTCCTCAAGATCAATACCCAGATCTTTTTCCCATCTAAGTCGGGGTTTATCTAGCCCAGGCAGTGTTAGTCCTGACATAAGAGCATCGTAAACACGGGAAATGGTCTTGAACAGTGGTTGGTCTGCGTGGCAGAGTTGTTCAATAGGTGACATCTTAGGTAGGTTCCATTGTCCCTTGAGAGACACCCTAATAACGTTTCGTAGTTGTAGGTAGCTAAAGAAGTCCCTGTTAGGCAAGTGGTATTTCTGTTTCAGCTGATCAAAAGACATAAGAACTCCCTCCTCGTAACAATGTTCCAGAAGAGTGATCCCCTTATCGGACCATGGTCTAAAGTTACTATTCTGGAAAAACATAGGAATCAATCTATTGTTCCATAAAGGGGTTTTAGGGGAAAGGAATCCCCCTCGTCCGAACAGCTCTTGCAGTTTGCACCATGTCAGGACTGAATGTATGATTAAAGGGTTGTCTGTGATGGTTTTTATAGATTTTCTGTCCCATTTGTAAAACAATTCTGCCCCAGTGTCATCGTTTACCTCAAGCTTTTCAATGTTCAACCATGAGGGAGAGGGAGCCTTATCAAACCTCTGAGCCAGAAACCTAGACTGTGCTGCCCAGTAGTACATTCTAAAATTGGGGAGGTTTAAGCCTCCTTGACTGTAATCCAGGGTCAGTTTATCCAGGCCAACCCTAGGGGTTTTGCCGTGCCAGATAAACCGTCTGGTCATCTTGTCGAGAGAGGAAAAGAATGCTGCGGGGACAGGGATAGGGAGAGATTGAAACAGATATAGACATCTGGGCAGGACATTCATTTTAATTACATTGACTCTACCCAGTAGAGTGAGAGGTAAGTCCATCCATTTACAAAGGTCACCCTCCACCTTTTGTAACAAACTGGCCAGATTGAGTTTATAGAGGTTGTTCAGGTTACCATCCACCATTATGCCCAAATATGTGAAGCCCATAGGCGACCATCTAAAAGGAAACTTGTGCTTGATGGTATGATGGTCAAAGACAGACAACGGTAAGATTTCGCTTTTATCTAAATTGACCTTATATCCAGAGAAAGAACTATAACACTGTAGTAGGATCTGCAAGTGAGAGAGGGAGTGTTCTGGGTTTGTTAGAAATAAGATAAGGTCGTCCGCAAAGAGTGATAATTTATGGGTATGGGGGCCCACCTCAAAGCCATGTATGTCAGGGCACGTTCTAATAGCCTCAGCCAACGGTTCGATGGCGAGGGCAAAGAGGTGGGGGCTAATTGGGCAACCTTGTCTGTTCCCCCTATAGAGAGGGAAAGAGGAGGAAGTAATCCCGTTGGTAGCAATCCTAGCTTTAGGAGATTTGTAGAGTGATTTTATCAAATTTACAAACACGGTGCCTAAACCAAACTTTTCCAAGACGCGGAAGAGGTATGGCCATTCAACCCTATCAAAGGCCTTTTCAGCATCGAGGGAGACTGCGACACTAGGTATTTTGTTTTTGTTAGCAAGGTGAATTATATCAAAGAACCTTCTGAGATTATTGGAGGACAATCTATTAATTATGAAGCCAGTCTGATCTGGGTTGACCAACAGGGGAAGACATGACTCCAGTCTCTTAGATAGCATCTTGGTGACCAGTTTACAATCTGTGTTAAGGAGAGAGATTGGTCTATATGAGGCACACTTTAGTGGATTTTTCCCTTTCTTGTGGATTACAGTAATTACTGCTTGAGAGAAAGACTCTGGAAAGTAGTTGTCTTCCCTGGCTTTTTTAAGTACCTCCATAAGGTAGGGGACCAACAGCTCCCTAAATTCTTTATAGAACTCTGGAGGGAAGCCATCCTCCCCAGGAGATTTATTAGAAGGTAAGGATTTAATGGCCTCCAACAATTCAGGAACTGAGAAGTGTTCACTCAGGCGCTCGCTGTCTTCCCCTGACAGGCATGGGAGGTTGAGAGAGGCGAGAAAGGAGTCGATCTCTGATAGATCATCGCTTGATTGGGAAGTGTAGAGGTCTTCATAGTATTTCTTAAAAGTATTATTAATTTCAGTAGGGTCGAAAGATATCTCATTAGTAAGAGTTTCTATAGCATTAATTGTCCTCTTACTTTCCTCTGCTTTCAGTTGCCATGCCAATACTTTGTGAGCTTTCTCTCCAAGCTCGTAATAACGCTGTTTTGATTTAGTGATGGCCCTCTCAGCTTGATATGTGTTCAGAATATTATATTTCAGTTTTTTATTTACCAAAAGCCTGTATAGATCTTTAGTCGGGCCTCTTTGGTAGGTTTTCTCTAGCTCTGAGATTTCAGATTCAAGGGCACTCAGTTCCGCACCGTGTTTTCTCTTCAGCCCTTTAGTATAGGAAATGATCTGTCCCCTCAGATAGGCCTTCAATGTGTCCCAAAGAATGAAACTGTCAGGAGCGGAGGGTTTGTTTGTCAAAGTGAAAATATTGATCTGCTCTTTGATGAATGCACAAAATTCAGGTTGCTTTAGGAGTGTAGAATTTAGTCTCCATCTATACGCTCCATTTACCTTGGTAGGAATGGAGATTGATAATACCAGGGGAGAATGGTCACTAAGCAATCTGGGGAGATAATCGACATCTAACACTCTATGAAACAGTTGTGTCGATATTAAAAAGTTATCTATGCGTGTGTGTGTCTTGTGTGGGTGTGAATAAAAAGAGTAGTCCCTATCCTGTGGGTGCAACTGTCTCCAGATGTCTAGTAAATTGAGATCTTTCATGAATGACATGGTGAGCTTGCTGGCTTTGGTAAGAAGTGAGGGTTTATCAGAGGACCTATCAAGAACTGTATCTAAACAAAAATTAAAATCTCCTCCAACCAGTAACCATCCTGGTGGTGCTTGAGCAACCTGAAGGAAGACATTCTGAATAAACATATGGTCATCGAAGTTAGGAGCATAGATATTCAATAGGGTCCAAGACTCTGAAAACATATGCCCCTGCACCAAAACAAACCTGCCAGAGGGATCAGAGATGGTGTTGTTGACGCAGAAGGGGATGTGTCTACTTATCAAAATTGCAGTTCCTCTTGCTTTGGAGTTAAAAGAGGACGCAACAACTTGTCCTACCCATTCCCTCTTCAATTTCTTGTGTTCACTGGCTGTGAGATGTGTTTCTTGTAAAAACACAATGTCAGCCTTTAATTTCTTAAGGTATGTATAGACTCTCTTCCTTTTAATCGGGCTGTTAAGACCTTTTACGTTGAATGTGACATATTTTAGTGGATTAAGCATAGTTGGGTTTCAAGTATGTAACTGAATGGAAATCTATCATATGTAGATAGTTAGGAAATGTTTCAACTTTGGTTTTAACACAGAAGTGACCTATGTGTCTCTTTAGGGAGGAAACAATAAACATAGAAAAAAGGGGAAAAAAATAAAGAAACCCACCCACCCCGATTGTTAGACTAAAACCACAATCCCAACAATCAAACATGAATACACTTGTAGAGATACGTTGCTGCTCGCTTTCCATCTTGCTCTTACTAGCTAAACCTTGGCGTAAACTAAAACCTGCGAGCTCTCTAAATTGAAAACAAACGTTGTGAATAGACATTTATGGCTGAAAATTTACTGCCCACGGTAAGGGCTGCTTGAGTCTCTTTTCGAAAGAATAACATAAATGAGGGGGAAAGCAGTGGGCCTAAACCCACTTATTGCTTCGCCCAGCGATATGGACTAAACCAAAATATACTCTCCTGTAAATGTAATAGAACTCACCCCGGAAAGGTACGGTTAGTTGAAAATGTACAAATCAATTATAGCGACCGGAGGATATCAGCGGTTCAGTCCGGATAAGAGAAAACAAACAAACTGCATCTTATCCCCCAAAGAGACCGTCCTGGCTCAGACGTTGCTCAGTTCTTTGAGAAAAGTGTACACTTCTCCCGGTGTGTTGAAGAGATGGCTTCGGCCTTTGTACTGAACTTTCATCCGCGCAGGGTGGATGAGGTAGCCGATGATGTTCTTCTCCTTCAGTGCTTTGGCGGCAGGTCTGAACTGCTTGCGACGTCTTGCGAGATCCGCGCTCATATCCGGGAAAAGGCTGACCCTCTTGCCATCAATGGTTATGTCCCCTTTGGCTCTTGCGAGTTGCAGTACCTTCTCTCTGTCTTGGAAACGGAGGAACCTGATCAGGACGGCCCGTGGGGGCTCATCTGGCCGGGGTTTCGGCGCTGATGTTCTGTGGGCGCGTTCGATTTCCAGTGGCTTGGTGAAGTTGATTGTGCCTAGGACATCCGGGATCCATTGAGTGAAGAAACGGACCGGGTCACGGCCCTCGCTGTCCTCTTTCAATCCCACCACACGGATATTACTACGTCTGCTCTGGTTCTCCATCTGATCTACCTTGTTTTTTAGGTAGGCATTGTCCTTTTGCAGTTGTATCAAGACCTGGTCATGTCGAGCGATGGTGTCTTCAACTGTGCTAATGCGCAACTCTGCCTCAGTCGTTCTCAAAAGGAGATCATTCATGGAGGATTTCAGGTCGTCAATGGAAAAATGGAGTTCAGCCGTTTTCTTATCGATTTTCATAGAAAGGCCTTTGTTACCATCCTGAATTTCCCGGAGGAGAGTAGCCAGCATGTCGGCAGGCTCGCAAGAGGCCGAGAGCAACAGTCTGGAACTGTCGTTTGAGTTATGAGGGCTAATGCTAATCTTGCTAGCTGTAGCGTTATCGTTATCTTGGGAATCAACCACGTTTTGGTCGTCCTTCTTGCCTCTCGGTCGGAGGTCCATGGCTCTTTGGGAAGGTAAGTACTTGAAAATGTATCAGCCGATGTTAGAATATTGTTTCAACGTTGTTATTTAGGTAATAATAGAATAACTTTGAAGAGCTCGGTTTGTCAACGTCTGCTCAGCTCCGCGGCATCACGTGCTCTCCCTGTTTAGTGTTTTTGAATCAGTTTGGTAAATATTTTCATCCCATTGTGACAGCAAACCACAACGTATGGAATAATTAGGCATAACGTTGGTTCCCTATAAAATCCTGTAGTTCTAAGAAATAAGTGTCAAAATTACTGCAGTATTAGGGGCGATAATGAGTAGGGGTATGTTCAGTAGTTTTTTGACAGCGAGCCCGCTGAGATTGATCTGCAAGCGGACGCTTCTGTGTGCAGCTTGTCTGATGCTTGCGAATGGTTCAGCTGTCTACTTGTATTGGAAATATCACGGCGTTGGCGAGGATCCACAGGCCACCTTGGGGATTGATCTTCCGGCGCCGACAGAGATGGCCGCCTCGCTTCGCGTTCCTAGGAAACTATGCAGTATTTTGTTCATGCTTCAAGAGGGAACATTGTTCCTGTTCCCAAGAAAGCTAAGGTAACTGAGCTAAATGACTATGACTGCAACTGGGTCCTGGACTTCCTGACGGGCCGCCCCCAGGTGGTGAGTGTAGGTAACAACATCTCCACCCTGCTGATCCTCAACACTGGGTCCCCACAAAGGTGCGTTCTCAGCCCTCTCCTGTTCACCCACAACTGCGTGGCCATGCACGCCTCCAACTCAATCATCAAGTTTGCAGACGACATTACAGTGGTAGGCTTGATTACCAACAACGACGAGACGGCCTACAGGGAGGAGGTGAGGGCCATCAGAGTGTGGTGTCAGGAAAATAACCTCACACTCAATGTCAACAAAACAAAGGAGATGATTGTGGACTTCAGGAAACAGCAGAGGGAGCAGCCCCCTATCTACATTGATGGGACAGTAGTGGAGAGGGTGGAAAGTTTTAAGTTCCTCGGCGTACACATCACGGACAAATTAAAATGGTCCACCCACACAGACAGCGTGGTGAAGAAGGCGCAGCAGCGCCTCTTCAACCTCAGGAGGCTGAAGAAATTCGGCTTGTCACCAAAAACACTCACAAACTTCTACAGATGCACAATCGAGTGCATCCTGTCGGGCTGTATCACCGCCTGGTACGGCAGCTGCTCCGCCCATAACCGTAAGGCTCTCCAGAGGGTAGTGAGGTCTGCACAACGCATCACCGGGTGCAAACTACCTGCCCTCCAGGACACCTACACCACCCGATGTCACAGGAAGGCCAAAAAGATCATCAAGGACAACAACCACCCGAGCCACTGCCTGTTCACTCCGCTATCATCCAGAAGATGAGGCCAGTACAGGTGCATCAAAGCAGGGACCGAGAGACTGAAAAACAGCTTCTATCTCAAGGCCATCAGACTGTTAAACAGCCACCACTAACATTGAGTGGCTGCTGCCAACATACTGACTCAAATCTAGCCACTTTAATAATGGAAAAATGTATGTAATCAATTTATCACTCGCCACTTTATATAGTGCTACTTATAATGCTACATTACTCATCTCATATGTATATACTGTACTCTATACCATCTACTGCATCTTGCCATCTTGATGTAATGTAATGTATCACTAGCCACTTTAAACAATGCCACTTTATATAATGTTTTCATACCCTACATTACTCATCTCATATGTATATACTGTACTCTATACCATCTACTGCATCTTGCCTATGCCGTTTGGGCATCACTCATTCATATATTTTTATGTACATATTCGTATTCATTCCTTTACACTTGTGTGTATAAGGTAGTTGTTGTGAAATTGTTAGGTTATATTACTTATTAGATATTACTGCATGGTCGGAACTAGAAGCACAAGAATTTCGCTACACTCGCATTAACATCTGCTAACCATGTGTATGTGACAAATACATTTGATTTGATTTGATTTGGAGTGTGGCCCGTGTCAAGGTTGAGGACAGTAAGTTTATAGAGTTTAAAATGTCCAGACAGCAGTATTACATATTAAGTCTGGACGGACACTTAGTTCATCCCAAATGACACCCTATTCCCTATTTAGTACACTACTTTTGACCAAGGCTTTGTGCACTATATAGGGAATAGGGTGTCATTTGGGACGTAGAATAGATATGATTCCTAGCAAGCCCAGAGGAGATGTGATACTTTGTTCAATGTAGCCCAAATGCTATTAATAACAAAAAACAAACTTGCGCTTTGAAACCAACCTGTTTACTTAAAGAAAATAATCCTTGAAATAGTTTTATTCATAAAGATCATGAGCCCACCCTGGACCAGGAAGACATCACATTGTTCAGGTAAGAAAGGGCCTATTAATAGTCTGGGTACCAGTCTGTTCTGCTCTTGCCAATTTAATCGTGGCAATATGATATTGGCATGGCAATCCTATAAGGAGATGGCAGAGAGCTGAAACAGACTGGCACCAATGCTATAATAATACTGCTTCATTAGCAGGATTGGTTCAATAACAATCTATCATTCAAACTGACTCTTAATTTGATCGTGTCTTGTTCCTTAGTATGTGGATGAGGAGGTTGGGCAGTGGACCTGTCTGGCTTTAATCCCTTGGTCTGGACCCTCGTGTGTTCCTATCTCCATGAGTCTATCCATTCTGATACTCTTTAGTCTTTAGAGGATATTAAACATTAACATCAAGTCACTAGTTTTCTATAAAACAACATGATGAAAATGTCTGTAAATATATTCCCTCTTCTCCAAGCCTAAACCAGTCAACTACCTCATCCGTACTGGGAGGATTCTGGTGAGAGACCTGGCAGTGTTAAACATGCAGGTAACCAATCACATTATTAACCAAATCTCACCTGATCTTATAGGGAGAATTTGTATAATTTGATGGCTTTAACCTGTTCCCTCTTTTTACACAGACTTCAAAATTGGTGATTGAGTAGCCTACCCTTCACTTCACGCAGGGAAACTAGTGCTTCACGAATAGTCAGCACCTGCAGATAGCCTTTCACAGATATCCAATCACATTATTAGAGGGTATAGATCATTCAAAATAATAATTTCATTCAATGCAATTCCCCGTCCTGCAAATCAAAAATGTGTTCTATTTCAACTCCCAAGTGTCTTTGGGTTTTCCTTAGCATGTGTGACCTAAACCTAAGAGAGACTTGTTGTACAAACAAGAGCATTCTGACAGGAATGTTTATGTGATTTGATCTTGGTTCACTAGGAACCAAGTGGGACGGAACAGGGAGAGACCTACCTGAATTTGTTGAATTAAAACATTTGTTTTCTGTTGCATTTTGCTACGATTTGATAGGGTGTGCACCCCAGACATGCCCTTCATACTCAGAGCACTCCTCCTCTGAGTTTAAAGGGATACTTCAGGATTTTGACAATGAGGCCTTTTATCTACTTCTCCAGAGTTAGATGAACTTGTGGATACCATTTTTATGTCTCTATGTCCAGTATGAAGGAAGTTACATTTAATTTAATGAGCCAATGCTAACTAACGTCAGCCCGATGACTGGAAGTCTATGGTATTCTAGTAGAAGTCTATGGTATTCTGCTGGTATTCTAGTAGATACCCATAGACTTTGTCATTTCGCTAACACTAGTTAGCATTGGCTCGCAAAACTACCTCTAACTTCCTTCATATTGGACACAGAGACATAAAGATGGTATCCCCAAGTTTATCTGACTGGGGAAGTAGATAATTCCTGAAGTATCCATTTAATATATACATATGCTCAACCTGTCCAGATAGCAGACGATTCCGGGCCACTTGCAGGAATTGTTTGGCACTGCTGGCTTTGCCTCGGCCAGTCCTCGGCCAGTCCTGTGTGGACCAACAGTGGGCCAAATTCGACAAACAATTTTGTATTCATTGTGGGAGGCCAAATGTTGGCCAAATGTGATTTTGTAATGAAATATGCACTGTACATCTTCTTGCACTCAACATTTTATCCCTCACATATGTACATATAAATTCTCCTTGTTTAATTTAATTTATTTTAACTGCCTGTTTGCACATTCTCTGTACCCTTTGATCCATTGTTATTCATCTTTTAGATTGGGTATTACTATATTTTGCACTTGCTGAATACTTTCTCTTTATTTATCTTTACTCTGTATTCACCTCCTCCATCTCGCTCTATTTCTCTGCTCTGCCCTCCTCCAGACCACCTCATCTGCCCTGAAAGGTGCCATCCAGTTGGGCATCATCCACACATTAGGCAGCCTGTGCCAGAGGCAAAAGAGAGATGTACTATTCAAGGACTTTGAAGATGTGGAGAGCATCTCTTTCCCCAGGTGCGTGTGTGTGCGTGCGTGCGTGCGTGCGTGCGTGTGTGGTTGGTTGGTTCATTGATGGAGAGGGAGGTATAGAGGGAGTGGGAGATATTCTCAGAAGCAAACTTGTATGGGTTTCTATTATGTTTTTATGTCAATATTGCATTCTGAACAAGTGTAGAATGTGGGCTTGGCCGGTATCCAGATGTTCATGTCATACTGTCTTTCTCTCATTCCGGGATTTACGGTACTACCCGCATAAGGGGGCTCTAAAAATACAAGAAAAGCCCATTGGGCCTCTATTACCAGAATGCTAACAAAATTAGCACAAACTAATAACAAAATCACATGGACGCTGTTAGTTAAATGCTAATGAGCGAAAATGAACATAAACTAATAGCAATGACAGGCCAATCCTGCTCATGAAGTTATACAAGCATAACTAGTAGCTACCGAATGTCATTTTCACTGAGTGTGCACATTTACAAGCGGAAGTGAACGAGAGAAATTGTGCAAAGGAACAACATTTTGATGGATTCTTTTCTGGAATGTATACATGGAGCAGATGGGAAAGAAAAAAAAACGCTAGTAGGAGGCACAGGGAAAAAATGGCAGCTGTACAGATTACTCATCCAGAGCTTTTTGACTTCTGGCAGAAAGCCTTTATAAGATATCTGATGGCAAACATTTAGTAGTGAATTGCGAAATTTCATCACCTCATGTGCACTGCACAACAGAGACTCGCTGATAGATATAGAACGCCATGGACTCACCAGCTCGCTTTCTCCCATTGTGCCATTTACAAACAAACACCTGACTGGCTCAGCTGTTCTGGGGAACTACTGTAAGCTTCATAATGTCAAATAATGTGACAGTTGAAATGAAGAGGGCGTGAGTTGGGGTGGGCATTCTATGTTTTGTATTTCTATGTGTTTGGCCTGGTATGGTTCCCAATCAGAGGCAGCTGTCAATCGTTGTCTCTGATTGAGAACCATACTTAGGTAGCCTGTTCCCACCTGTGTTTGTGGGTAGTTATTTTCTGTTTAGTGTTGGTTGCACCTTGCAGAACTCTTCGTTTGTCACTTTGTTGTTTTTGTTCAAGTGTTAGTATTTATTAAAAGTTAATATGGACACTTATCACGCTGCACCTTGGTCCTCTTCTCCTTCTCCCAATGACAATCGTTACAAGAAAACAATCTGCTTTATCTCCTAACGTATTGCTCAAGTTGACTGCAGGTATTAGCTTAAAGTAGCTACAATATTCAAAATGTATTGAAAAACATCAAAGAAATAGTATTGACGGTATTGAAAAATCATCCTGTGGCTTTTTCCAAATACAGTAAAACAGTGGAGTATAAATTATATCAACGGAGAAATCATTGATGGGAATGTGAATGCAGGTGGTGGAATGGTCTATTTAAATACTGTGTAATTAATCACTGTTTTGGTTTCAGTACTCTCTGTGTGATGAGGAACTGATTGAGCTGTCCAACTCTGAACCCAGTGGATCTCAGTTCTGTCTCCAGCGATGATCAGTTCCTCATTAAGACTGTGCATCACAAAGAGGCTGAGTTCTTACAATAACTACTGCCTGGCTACTTCATGGTACGAGAGAGAGAGTTTGTGGGCTAGTGTGTGCATGTTTTTGATCCTATGTTTTGTGTTTTGAGTTACCAAGTTAATCTCGTTACTCAATTCAAGCTTTGGCCTCAATGTCTTCCTGGTTTATTCTCTATGTTTTGTTCTACACTAATAGACAAGTTCTAAAGTGGATTTGATTGATATACTTACACCTTCTCTCGTTTCACCTCTCCTCCTCTCTAGAACCTACACCAGAACAAGAGAACCTTGTCTAAGTTCTATGGCCTGTACTGCGTCCAGGCGGGGGGCAAGAACATCTACATCACTGTCATGAACAACGTGCCTCTGCGTGCATGCACTTCAAGTACGACCTGAAGGGCTCTACCTATAAGAGACGGGCCTCAGCTAAGGAGCGGGACAAGGCCGTGCCCACCTTCAAAGACCTGGACTTCATCCAGGACCTGCCTGATGGACTGCTGCTGGAGTCAGACAACTACAATGCCCTGAGCAAGACCATCAAGAGAGACTGCCTAGTGAGGGAGGCCAAGAAGAGAGGCTGCCTGGCGAGCAAGTCCATCAAGTGGCGAGCAAGTCCATCAAGAGAAAGTGCCTGCCGAGGAGGACCAAGAAGAGAGGCTGCCTGGTGAGGGAGACCATCAAGAGAGGCTGCCGGGCGAGGGAGACCATCAAGAGAGACTGCCGGGCGAGGGAGACCAAGAAGAGAGGCTGCCTGGTGAGGGAGACCAAGAAGAGAGACTGCCGGGCAAGTGAGACCATCAAGAGAGACTGCCGGGCGAGGGAGACCATCAAGAGAGGCTGCCTGGCGAGCGAGACCATCAAGAGAGGCTGCCGGGCGAGGGAGACCATCAAGAGAGGCTGCCGGGCGAGGGAGACCATCAAGAGAGACTGCCGGGCGAGGGAGACCATCAAGAGAGACTGCCTGGTGAGGGAGACCATCAAGAGAGACTGCCGGGCGAGGGAGACCATCAAGAGAGACTGCCTGGTGAGGGAGAGTGGTTGCATCCCAAATGGCACCTATTCCCTATATATTGCACAACTTTTGACCAGGACCTATAGATAATATTTTATGGGATGGAAATGTCGCTGAGAAGTGCCATACATTTTTTAAGTAACAATACAGTGTTTTCAGATTTCTATGAAAAATGACCTATAAATTACAATTAAGTGCAATAGTTTTCCTTCTAAAATGGTTTATTATGTTAAAAAGCAGCTTTTCTGTTTTGGAATGGTGTGGGCGTAACACAACAGCAGAATGGTGTGATCATATACCTGTCATTTGCCAGCTCAGCCAATGAGCCAACATGATCTGATGTTCTATGAAGGAATAGCAAGCATTTCTGAAACGGTCTGTTTGAGATACAAGTTAAAGGTGTTTTTTTCCTCTAACTTATGCTTTGGCCTCAAATATGAGTATAGTATGTGTCAACAACATTATTTGGGTATGAGTTTACAGAATATGCACTTTTAAAATTTTGATTTTCACCTGACAGTTACTTTGATGATTGTGTTAACATATTTTCATCACGTATCATTTTGTATGTCAAAACTGTAGTGGAGTTGACTTGAACTTGGTCCCCTACCATTGGTACATGCGCTATACACTAACCCTACTGCATTTCTCTTATCTTCCCTGAGATACTTCATCACCACTTGTCTGTTATAATAATATAATATAACTGGGGGCCGTAATACATACGGCCCCCAGTCCAGGGGCCGTATGTATTACGTGCAGAACAGTGCAGATTTAGAGTCAGATCCCCCTGTCCATATAATCTTATTCCAATGACTGTATATGAATGGACAAAGCCATCGGTCACCTGCTCATTCCAGGGTTTTTCTTTATTTTTTACTATTTTCTACATTGTAGAATAAAAGTGAAGACATCACAACTATATAATAACACATATGAAATCATGTAGTAACCACAAAAGTGTGCAACAAATCCAAAAATATTTTCTATTTGAGATTCTTCAAAGTAGCCACCCTTTGCCTCTTGGCATTCTCTCAACCAGCTTCATGAGGTAGTCACCTGGAATGCATTCCAATTAGCAGGTGTGCCTTGTTAAAAGTTAATGTTCTTTCCTCCTTAATGTGTTTGAGCCAAATCAGTTGTGTTGTGACAAGGTAGGGGTGGTATACAGAAGATAGCCCTTTTTGGTAAAAGACTAAGTCCATATTATGGCAAGAACATCTCAAATAAGCAAGGAGAAACGACAGTCCATCATTACTTTAAGACATGAAGGTCAGTCAATCTGCAAAAACCATCAAGCGCTATGATGAAACTGGCTCTCATGAGAACCGCCACAGGAAAGGAAGACCCAAAGTTACCTCTGCTGCAGAGGATAAGTTCATTAAAGTTACCAGCCTCAGAAATTGCAGGACAAATAAATGCCTTCATGGTCGAATTGCTGCAAAGAAAACACTACTAAAGGACACCAATAAGAAGAGACTTGCTTGGGCCAAGAAACACGAGCAATGGACATTAGACCGGTGGAAATCTGTCCTTTGGTCTGATGAGTCCAAATTTGAGATTTTTGGTTCAAATCGCTGTGTCTTTGTGAGACGCAGAGTAGGTGAACAGATTATCTCTGCATGTGTGGTTCCTACCGTGAAGCATGGAGGAGGAGGTGTGATGGTGTGGGGGTGCTTTGCTGGTGACACTGTCTGTGATTTATTTAGAATTCAAGGCACATTTAACCAGCATGGCTACCACAGCATTCTGCAGCGATACGCCATCCCATCTGGTTTGCGCTTAGTGGGACTATCATTTGTTTTTCAACAGGATCATGACCCAAAACACACCTCCAGGCTGTGTAAGGGCTATTTGACCAAGGAGAGTGATGGAGTGCTGTATCAAATTACCTGGCCTCCACAATCACCTGACATCAACCCAATTGAGATGGTTTGGGATGAGTTGGACCGCAGAGTGAAATGTGCCTTGGTTAAAATTGATTTTGCAACGCTCGTGCGTGCGACGCAAGCGGTGTGGCCAGCATGTTAGTGTGAATATTAGTGTATATTCTACATAAGTGTATGCACTACTGTACATTAGTGTGACTTGAAACCCTCTCTCTTCTCCCAGGATACAGTGTTAGTGCACAGACCAGGCTTCTCCTCAGACCGCCTTCAGCTATTCATCTGCAATACAGTCTTTAAAAAGAATCCACATAAATGCATGAGTGTTACTCTACGAAACCTTTTGCTTTACACGGAACCCAAACCGGCTGCGTGTGTGCGCCATCGTGCATACATTTATTTTGTCCCCCCACACCAAACGCGATCACGACACGCAGATTAAAATATCAAAACAAACTCTGAAGCAATTACATTAATTTGGCGACAGGTCGAAAAGCATTAAACATTTATGGCAATTTAGCTAGCTAGCTTGCACTTGCTAGCTAATTTGTCCTATTTAGCTAGCTTGCTGTTGCTAGCTTGCTGTTGCTAACAACACAGTTCGTCTTTCAATCACCCACGTGGGTATAACCAATGAGGAGATGGCCCGTGAGTATCTGCTTCTATAAACCAATGAGGAGATGGGAGAGGGAGGACTTGCAGCGCGATCTGCGTCACAAATAGAACTGACTTCGTTGACGAGCGCAAGCAGTGTGGGTGCAATAATTGAATAATATAGATTTCTAAATTTATTTTGCAATGCCTGTGTACGTGACACGAGCGGTGTAGTCAGGGTGTTACGCTTTACACTCTGGCTGTATTTCAATTTTCATCCCTTCTCCTAAAGTGTGTACTCCCACTCATGTATTTAAAAGGAATGGACTGGTGTGAGGAATATGGTGGGAAACTCCTTCCAGTCATGCTTGCACCAATCCAAACTTTTAAATGCATAAGGGGGAGTGAACGAGTGCACACTTCAGGAAAAAGAAAGAGAATGGGAACATAGCCAGAGTAGAAGTCATCTCACCCCTCCCTTCTTATTCATACACACTTAGAAAAAAAGGTGCTATCTAGAACCTAGAAGGTTGCTTTGGCTGTCCCCATAGGAGAACCCTTTGAAAAACCCTTTTTGGTTCCAGGTAGAACTCTTTTGGTTCTATGTAAAACCCTTTCCACCGAGGGTTCTACATGGAACCCAAAAGGGTTCTATCTGGAACCAAAAAAGGTTATCATATGTGGAAGGCCAAAGAACACTTTTGGAGCCCTTTTTTCTAAGAGAGTATGGTGGATGTCTTTTTCAATTATATATTTGTCATTCCATGATGATAGTTTGTGTTTTTATGATGTTGTGAAGCTTAACATGCCAAACAAATGCCCCAAGCTAATCTCCCTGTCCAGTGAAGATGCCCCTGTTGAAGAGAGCCAAGTAGGGACCCAGGGGTTCCTACGGAGGGCCAGTACAGCCGACTCCAGAACCTCTTCGTTCCCCCAGCCAAGAAGCAGCAGCGACCTAGAAGTTCCACACAGCACAGAGACCGTGACAGAGGGAGACGGTGAGGGAGGGAGAGAGAGAGGGGGAGAGGGAGGGAGATGCCCAATGAGAGGATTGCATTAAATATTCTGCAAAAGCATGCATGCTTATGATTGAACAAAGTCAAAACTTGAAATTATAGAATCGAGGCAAAATGAGGCAAATTAGACATTACCTGAGAGGTGTATAGATCATCTTTGACTAACAAATTAACAAGAAATTACCAACTTACCAACAAGCAAGGTAAGTAACAGCTACCAGACTGAATTACATCTAGTTCAAAATAATGTCTCTATTAATAACAGTAATAATGTAATGTCATTTTTTCTTTTTTCAGACACGATGAACACCAGAGGCAGCGGAAAACGGCAAAAAGATGACAAGCCTGTTGATAGCACGAGTGGTAAGTCTTAGGTAAATTGCTGTAGAATTAATTGAAGCCTATATGTTCAAAATCAAATAACTTTATTTTCAGTTTAATGAGTAATAGAAGGGGGTAAGCCAGATCATGAGAACCAGAGCCATATATTTAGGCTGCAATAGAATGTTGTGGTGTCATGTAAATGTATCATAATGCAGAAGCCACAATGTCCCAACTCTATCAATAAATGATGGCTCTGATGGGAACTCATTTCATTAATGATTTTAAGATGATACTATGATGGCCGGAGAATTTAGCTAGGTGACAAAACAATGTTTTAACAAGAGTATGATTTATTTATTTGAATGTTCTTTTTTTTGTGAGTTACTGCAGTGAATATAAAGAATATTAGTAATTACATTGCCTATTAGCCAATGGTACTTTATAGTTACTGCTGTATTCAGCATGGTCAATTTGATGGAGGGAAATAACTTGGAAGTTGTGATCCGACCTGGAAGAAGTTGTCTGTCGGCAGTGAGCAATTAAAACATGAGCATCGTTTGAAAGGATCTTATATATTTTTTTACTATTTTGATTGCACATTTTACAAATATAATCTGTTTATATTGATGCTAGTGTGTCAAAATGTAGGCAAAACATGAAAAATAACTGGGATTTTGCCGTTTTCATTCAAAACCCTTTTTAAAGTGGGGGATGGTCATTAAAACATCCCAGCGGACAAGTTGTGATTATGCAATGCATGGGGAGCCTATAATAGCCTCACTTCCATTTGATTTGAGAGAGAGAAGCAGTCTGATGGGCGGGAGTCCTGACTTAAAATGTGTATGTGTATCACAGCTGATCCAAAGCTGAGAGCTGAGCTCCAGGCAGAAAAAGACAAGAACAAAGTGCTGCTGTACACCATAACCAGCTTGAAGGAAGACAAGGTCTTCCTCCAAAGCCAGCTGGCTTCCCCAAGAGGTGCATAATCTTTTAATGAACTTTTACATTTAAATTACGGTTGAGAATTAGTCTGTCCTAAGATTAAAAGGTGGACTGTATTGTTATGAGTATCATGATTTCAAACGCTACATTACTTATTTCATTTGCTGCTTTAAATAGTTAGTCTGTGTGTAAGGTCCGACCAGCAGTAGGCTACATGCTCGAATCAGGCGGAGACTCCAGCAGCGAGGGGGAATCAACCAGGGGACTGCAGCAGGGACTCGTCCTCATCATCTTCCTCTGTCTCCGAAGAGGAAAATCCATCAAAGAAGAAGAAGAAGACACAGCTCTGAGGGTGAGCGGAGAAGAAGTAAGTTATGTTTTGTTTAAACATTTTGTTTACACAAACTACCCAATTGTACTACCTTGCAATTGATCCCATCCTACAGTGAAATAAGGTTGTTTTCCCCTTATCAAATGGAAAAGTACACACTAATGTTTTGTTTTGTTCTGTGTTTTCTATATTTACAGTGAAAACAATGAATGGTTTTAGAGGTACAACCATATTCGCAGGAAGTAGGGGTCCTGAAGGTGCTGCAGCACCCTCTGATAAATGTAAATACATTTGACAAAATTATATAATTACTCCTGTCTTGCATAGTCGAGAAAGCCGCGATTTGAGCAGTTTTATGCATTGCGGCCAAAGAAATAGAATCCATAGAAGGGTGTTGGAACCTCTAACACTGGCAATTTGACTGGTAAACGTATGGTACACTCAAGATGGCTGCAACTCCTGACTTGAATGGGCACGGACGATCTATGGATTCTATTTCTAGGGTTGAAAATGCAATTGCGGTAAAAACGTACAGTTTGGAAAGCAAGAGCCTATTTCTGAAAAGAGAATACTAGGCTAATCTGTCTGTAGAAGCTACCACATGTTTTCTCAACAACTCCAAATAAAATGTCAGACTTGATTTGCCCCCTCAAAAAATGTATCAACCTCTACATAAATGTCCATGAATACGTATTTATTTGGATAGTTAAGCTAAAACTTTTAATTTGGCTTTATACGCCAGTATTTTGAATTTGAGATCAAATGTGAGGGGTCTTTTAAATGAGGTGACAATAGAGAATGTCGCCTTTTATTTTAGGGTATTTTCATACATATCCGTTTAGAAATTAATGCACTTTATGTACTGTATCTAGTCCCCCCATTTGAAGGTGTTATAAGTATTTGGACAAATTTACTTATAGTGTATTCAATTTAGTAAAAAGTTTAGTGTTTGGTCCCATTTTCCTAGCATGCAATGACTATATCAAGCTTGTGACTCTACTAATTTGTTGGGTGCCATTACAGTTTGCTTTGGGTGTGTTTCGGATTGTGTTGTGCTCAATAAAAATGTATGGTAAATAATGTATTGTGTCATTTTGGAGTAACTTTTGTTGTAATTAAGAATATAATATGTTTCTGAACACTTTTACATTCATGTGGATGCTACCATGATTACAAATAATCATGAATTTATCATGAATAATGATTGGTGAGAAAGCTAAAGAGGCACAAAGATCATGCCCCCAAAACATGCTATCCTCTCACCAGGCTAGGACAGTTGTGTAAACTTCAAACCACCTTTCAAGACACAAATGTCAACATACAACTTTAAATTTAACAGCATGACAGTAATAGTAGTACGTTCTAAATCTCATATATATTGAGTATACAAAACATTAAGAACACCTACTCTCACCTACTGACCAGGTGAATCCAGCAGAAAGCTATGATCCCTTATTCATGTCACTTGATATATCCACTTCAATCATTGTAGATAAAGGGGAGGAGACAGGTTAAAGAAGGATTTTTAAGCCTTGAGACAATTGAGACATGGAATGTGTATGTGTGCCATTCAGAGGGTGAATGGGCAAGTCAAAAGATTTAATGGGGTATAGAAGTAGGTGCCAAGAAGTGTGTCAAGAACTGCAATGGTGCTGGGTTTTTCACACTCAACAGTTTCCTGTGTGTATCAAGAATAGTCCACCACCCAAAGGAAGTCCAGCCAACTGTTGGAAGCATTGGAGTCAACTTGGACCAGCATTCCTGTGGAATGATTTCGACACCTTGTGGAGTCCATGCCACAATGAATTGAGGCTGTTCTGAGGGCAAAAAGGGGGGGGGGGGTCAAGTCCATGTACCTGTATGTCACAGGAGGTTGGTGGAACCTTAATTGGGAGGACGGCTCGTGGTAATGGCTGGAGCGGTGTAGTGGTATCAAATAAATCTAACACATGCTTAACATGTGTTTGTTGCCATTCCATTTGCTCTGTTCCAGCCATTATTATGAGCTGTCCTCCCCTCAGTAGCCTCCACTGCTGCATGTCTCCCCCACATGTACCACGGGAGTGCCAAAGGTGAATGCTAACACTTCTCATCCACAGTCTTTGCATTTTTTTGCCATTCTTTTACTGTGCCAGAATATTATTTGTCAAGGAAGTGTCCACATTGTACCTAAACATAAAAAACAAAAACATATGACAGTGAATGACAACTCTAACCTTAGTGGAATAGTTACAAACTTACCCTTTGAAACACACCAGCAATCCAGCTCATGGTGAACAGTAGGTTACTCTTCTCACATTGTTTTTCTAATTGATAGCGAATGATCAGTAGTTACAACCGATACAGGTACACCCTCTGTCAGTATGCTGTTCCAGCCAGCTCACACCAGATTCACTGCAGTATTAGACGTTTGTCCAGGTCCCCAGGATGACAGCAGAAGCCTTCAATACCGTTCACTAAGGGCAACGTGAGCGCTTTTTAAATTCTAGTAGGCTCACTATGGCTCCGAGGATTACAGGTTCAATCCCAGTGTTAGGCACTCGTTTTAATTAGTATTGTTTTAATATTATCCAAAACTTTAACCCTTACCTTAACCAGTCGGAATTGATGCCTACATGTAACCGTTAGAGTTTTTGCTGTTTTAACCCTATCCAGTCAGAATTAATGCCTAAACTTAACTGTTGAGACTTTATGTTTACCTTGTAAGGCTATCTGCTTTGCACACATACAGTACCAGTCAAAGGTTTGGACACACCAACAAAGGTTTTTCTTTATTTTTACTATTTTCTACATTGGCGAATAATAGTGAAGACATCAAAACTATGAAATAACACGTATGGAATCATGTAGTAACCAAAAAAGTGTTAAACAAAGCAAAATATATTTTAGATTTGAGATTCTTCAAAGTAGCCACCCTTTGCCTTGATGACAGCTTTGTACACTTGGCATTCTTTCAATCAGCTTCACCTGGAATGCTTTTCCAAAAGTCTTGAAGGAGGTCCCACATATGCCGAGCACTTGTTGTCTGCTTTTCCTTCAATCTGTGGTCCAACTCATCCCAAGCCATCTCAATTGGGATGAGGTTGGGTGATTGTGGAGGCTAGGTCATCTGATGCAGCACTCCATCACTCTCCTTTTTGGTAAAATAGCCCTTACACAGCCTGGATGTGTGTTGGGTTAAAAACAAATGATAGTCCCGCTAAGCACAAACCAGATGGGATGGTGTATCGCTGCAGAATGCTGTGGTAGTCTTGCTGATTAAGTGTGCCTTGAATTCTAAATAAATCACAGACAGTGTCGCCAGCAAAGCACCATCACACCTCCTCCTCCATGCTTCACGGTGGGAACCACACATGCAGATATCATCCATTCACCTATTCTGCGTCTCACAAAGACACGGCGGTTGGAACCAGAAATCTCAAATTTGGACTCATCAGACCAAAGGACAGATTTCCACCAGTCTAATGTCCATTGCTCGTGTTTCTTGGCCCAAGCAAATCTCTTATTATTATTGGTGTCCTTTAGTAGTGTTTTCTTTGCAGCAATTCGACCATGAAGGCCTGATTCACGCAGTCTCCTCTGAACAGTTGATGTTGAGATGCATCTTTTACTTGAACTCTGCGAAGCATTTATTTGGGCTGCAATTTCTGAGGCTGGTGACTCTAATGAACTTATCCTACGCAGCAGAGGTAACTCTGGGTCTTCCTTTCCTGTGGCTGTCCTCATGATAGCCAGTTTCATCATAGCGCTTGATGGTTTTTGGGACTGCATTTGAAGAAACCTTCAAAGTTCGTGAAATTTCCTTCATGTATTGCCATAATATGGACTTCGTCTTTTACCAAATAGGGCTATCTTCTGTATACCACCCCTAGCTTGTCACAACACAACTCATTTGGCTCAAATGCATTAAGAAGGAAAGAAATTCCACAAATTAACTTTTAACAAGGCACACCTGTTAATTGAAATGCATTCCAAGTGACTACCTCATGAAGCTGGTTGAGAGAATACCAAGACTGTGCAAAGCTGTCATCAAGGCAAAGGGTGGCTACTTTGAAGAATCTGAAATATAAAACATATTTTGATTTGTTTAACACTTTTTTGGTTACTACATGATTCCATATGTGTTATTTCATAGTTTTGATGTCTTCACTATTATTCTACAATGCAGAAAATAGTAAAAATAAAGAAAAGCCCTAGAATAAGTAGGTGTGTCCAAACTTTTGACTGATACTGTATACTATGCAAAACTCCTTTAAAAAGTACAGCTTATGATAATAATTACAATTACATATACAGTGGCAAGACAAAGTATGTGAGCCCTTTGGAATTACCTGGATGTATGCATAAATTGGTCATCAAACTTGATCTGATCTTCATCTAAGTCACAATAATAGACAGACATAGTGTGCTTAAACTAACAACACTCAAATTATTGTATTTTTCTTGTCTATATTGAATACGTCATTTAAACATTCACAGTGCATGTTGGAAAAAGTATGTGAACCCCAAGGCCAATGACTTCCCCAAAAGCTAATTGGAGTCAGGAGTCAGATAACCTGGAGTCTAATCAATGAGACGAGATTGGAGATGTTTAGAGTTGCCTTGCCTTATAAAAACCACTTACAAAATTTGAGTTTGCTATTCACAAGAAGCATTGCCTGATGTGAACCATGCCTCAAACAAAAGAGATCTCAGTAGACCTAAGATTAAGAATTGTTGAGTTGCATAAAGCTGGAAAGGGTTACAAAAGTATCTCTAAAAGCCTTGATGTGCATCAGTCCACAGAAAGACAAATTGTCTATAAATGGAGAAAGTTCAGCACTCTTGCTACTCTACCTAGGAGTGGCCGCCTTGCAAAGATGACTGCAAGAGCACAGCGCAGAATGCTCAATGAGGTTAAGAAGAATCCTACAGTGTCAGCTAAAGACTTACAGAAATCTCTGGAATATGCTAACATCTCTGTTGACGAGTCTTCGATACGTAAAACACTAAACAAGAATGGTGTTCATGGGAGGACACCGCGGAAGAAGCCACTGCTGTCCAAAAAAACATGCACGTCTGGAGTTCGCAAAAGTGCACCTTGATGTTCCACAGCGCTACTGGCAAAATATTCTGTGGACAGATGAAACTACAGTTGAGTTGTTTGGAAGGAACACACAACACTATGTGTGGAGAAAAAAAGGCACAGCACACCAACATCAAAACATCATCCCAACTGTAAAGTATGGTGGAGGGAGCATCATGGTTTGAGGCTGTTTTGCTGCCTCAGGGTCTGGACAGCTTGCTATCATCGGCGTAAAAATGAATTCCCAAGTTTATCAAGACATTTTGCATGACAATGTTAGGCTATCTGGCCGCTAAATTGAAGCTCAACAGAAGTTGGGTGATGCAACAGGACAATGAACCAAAACACAGAAGTAAATCAACAGAATGGCTTCAACAGAAGAAAATACGCCTTCTAGAGTGGCCCAGTCAGAGTCCTGACCTCAACCCGATTGAGATGCTGTGGCATGACCTCAAGAGAGCGGTTCACACCAGACAACCCAATAATATAACTGAACTGAAACAGTTTTGTAAAGAGAAATGGTCCAAAATTCCTCCTGACCGTTGTGCAGGTCTGATCCGTAACTACAGAAAACGTTTGGTGGAGAATATTGCTGCCAAAGGATGGTCAACCAGTTATTAAATCAAGGGTTGACATACTTTTCCCACCCTGCACTGTGAATGTTTACATGGTGTGTTCAATAAAGACATCCAAACGTATCATTGTTTGTGTTATTAGTTTAAGCAGACAGTGTTTGTCTATTGTTGTGACCTAGATGTAGATCAGATTAAATTTTATGACCAATTTATGCAGAGATTCAGGTATTTCCAAAGGGTTCACATACTTTTTCTTGCCACTGTATGTTGTATATTTTGCAGAGTAGCCAGGACTGTAGCTCCTTCCATCACCACATGTGGACTGCCTTCGCTGCATTTATATCCTGAACCATAGTGGAAATGAGATTTTTCTCTTTCATTTTGTAATCCTGGTTTATGACCGGTAGGAACTAAATCAAATCAAATCCAAATCAAATATATTTATAAAGCCCTTCTTACATCAGCTGATATCTCAAAGTGCTGTACAGAAACCCAGTCTTAAACCCCAAACAGCAAGCAATGCAGGTGTAGAAGCACTAAGAGGACTGTAGAGCGAAGTATGCTGATCGCACAGGGAACTGTATTTTACATAGTCCAGCCCTTTATGTCTGTGGAAGTGGAACCAGTGAACAGCAGTGACGAAGCTTTGACTAGATTAGTCTGTGGCATCCCTCTAACATTTGGGCAAGATTCCCAACTTCCCATACATCCTTTGTGTTTGTAGATTACTTTTCTTCTGTCAGATGCCTTTTAAGATTTTGCGCTGAAGACCATTGTGTTATGTTTTTTCCCATTGAAGACCATTCAAAAAGCCGACAAAAAAAAAAAAAATGACAAGGCTACTTCCTGGAAAATGACGCATCACTGTCATAGTATATACAGCATGCGGTTGTCTCAAGTTATGTATGCTGTTGAGTCTTTGCATTGTTATCAACTCCAATTCGGCTGGAGGGCATTAAATATTATTGTGCTAGACCATTGATGATGTTTAAATAGCATACTGCATCAAATAATAGTAACAGCAAAATACATCCAGTTTTGCGAAATACAGTATGTTTGGCATGTTTCCAGTTCACGTTGTTCTAACTGGCTATGTAGCCTAGGCCTAATGTCTTTACTCATCACATAGCCAACATTTACACTTCTACAGAAATACAAATAACTCAGGCTCATTGTATGTGCGAGGCACGTTTTCAATAAGAAATATAAATCTACCGTCGATGTGGCATGATAGGACGGAATAATTTAAATACGTTTGGAGGAGCGCGTCTTTGGCTAATCGGACGAGAGGCGCTCTTTAGAAATTGGGATGAATACTTGAACAAGCTAAATGAAGGAGCCTATGCAGGTATGGGAATTGTGATTCATTTGAATAATGCGGGCAAAAACCTCCAAAATATATAAGGCACTCTTACGAGTAGATAATTGAAAAACCCTTTATTGACTTAGCTAATGGCTAATAAAAAAAGAAGACACACATACTCATTGCTGTTGAACCAGCCTTCGTTATTGTAGGCTACGGAGGGCTTGGTTTTTTATCAAATTAAACAGAAAACAAGCAATTGCCACTGGGTCACCAACATCATCGCATCACTCGTTCCATGAGCATAATGGTCACGTGCATGGATGGGGGCTATACGCACATCCAAAAACAATAACAGGAGCTGGCTAAAAGAATGTCCAAACGTGTCCTTTTAATAAAGTTTTGGTGATGAATATTTAGACCTATTCCAAGGCAGTCTCACGAGCAAAACCCTTTATTGATCGACTTGGCTGTTTGGCAAATGCATTGGGCAGGATAAAAAAGAGCCTTCCTTTTAAGGGGAGATGAAATTATGCATGGTTTTTAATCTAATGAAACGAAATGGGAAAAAAAACATTAGTTTTTTAAAATGTTTCTAAACACGAGGTTCATCGGCACAAATTGGCACTGTGCATCACTGCTGGATAGGCTGCACTGATGGATAGGCTGCGTAGTTTGACAAGAGCAGCGCCCAGACCGGACGCGCGCCAACGTGCGCAAATTGATTTTGTCCCCCCACACCAAACGTGATCAGGACACCGCAGGTTGAAATATCGAAACAAACTCTGAACCAATTACATTAATTTGGGACAGGTTGAAAACCATTAAAGATTTATGGCAATTTAGCTAACTATCTTGCAGTTGCTAGCTAATTTGTCCTATTTAGCAACTTGCTGTTGCTAGCTAATTTGTCCTGGGATATAAATGTTATTTTACCTGAAATGGACAAGGTCCTCTACTCCGACAATTAATCCACACATAAAACGGTCAACCGAATCGTTTCTAGTCATCTCTCCTCCTTCCAGGCTTTTTCTTCTTTGGACTTTATATGGTGATTGGCATCTAACTTTCATAGTATTACCACAACCGACCCTACCGACCTCAGTTCATCTTTCAATCAACCACGTGGGTTTAAACAATGGGGAGATGGCACGTGGGTATCTGCTTCTATAAACCAATGAGGAGATGGGAAAGGCAGGACTGGCACCGGGTTCAGCATCACAAATAGAACTGACTTCTATTTTAGCGCTTGGCAACACAGACGCTCGTTGGCGCCGCGAGCAGTGTGGGTGCAATGATTGAATAACATGTATGTGTACATTTATTTTGCAACGCTCACGTGACACGACTGGTGTGGTCAGCATGTTAGCACCAGCTGGAAATAGAGCCCTATGACTGAATTGAAATGGAATTGACCCCAACCCTCATACATACAGTATATAATTTATTCTATATGTTGGCTACAAGGCTAAGACCAAGAAAGAGAATGGTGCTTAGCATCAGTCGGTAACATGTGAGCACCTCTGTAATATGCTCTAATCCAACAATATAGCCTATCCAAGATAGTGGGAGTAGATTTGTTTTTCTCTATCCCTTCCCAGCCTTTACAGGATAAATGCTGCCCTTTTGTTCAACTGTCATGAATGCTTTCACACCATTTATTCCCCTGAGGAGTTGGATAGTAGAGACTGAGGCGAAATCAGTATTTTTGCTGACACTCAACCACAGTAACAATACCTTACCCTCTCAGGGGAGGAGGAGGAGGGAGGGGGGGGGGGGGGGTAGTAATGTGATCAGGAGTCCTCTTCCCCTTGGTTCCTCTTTTCAGTCCACTGCCTCAGTAAAGTGATGACGGTTATTGATCCAGTCTGGGGCCTCTTGAGCCGAGAGTACCTTGAGGCAAGCTCCCCAATGGTTTGTGGCATTGGGAGAGAGAGGGACCAAATCGAACTGTCAGCCAGACTGTAAGGAGTGAGAGAGCATTTCTCGGCCCCACGGTGACAGCAGGTGATGAAGACAGATGAGCAGCATTCTTAGATTTCATCCACGCCACCTTCAACCCCTCAACCCATCTTATGAACTCCTCTCTGGACTCTTCCTCCAATGACTTGGCTACTTTAAAAAAAAATCTGTGACTAAGCATGACAGTTGGCATTTCTGTATTACTGGTAGGGCCATGACGATACCAATATCGCAATATTTCTTTCATGGCAAAAATGAAAACAGGGAGCAGACCAAACTCTTTGGTCCTTTAAAAACCTTCTGTATGTAAAATACTGTGTGCTAAGCTTGGAAAATAAATACATGTGACTCTGGATGACAACATAATGATGCTTGTTTCCAACATTAGGGCTGTTTTCCTATAGAATTTAAATCCGCTTCATGTTTTGATTCCTTGCCATGATACTAACAAGTATAGTGATACTGGTATCATCCCGGCCCTAATCACTGGTATCCTCCTTTCTAACTATTGGCAATGATAATTATAGATTAGAATAAGCAGCAGAAGATAATCTGAATAGAAATAACAGAAATAGAACAGAAATATACTAAATATAAATATACAGTACCAGTCAAAAGTTTGGACACAGATTCCAGAGTTTTTCTTTATTTTTACTATTTTCTACATTGTAGAATAATAGTGAAGACATCAAAACTATGAAATAACACATATGGAATCATGTAGTTACCAAAAAAGTGTTAAATATATATTTCATATTTGAGATTCTTCAAAGTAGCCACCCGTTGCCTTGATGACAGTTTGCACTGTCATCAACTCTTGGCATTCTCTCAACCAGCTTCATGAGGTAGTCACCTGGAATGGATTTCAATTAACAGGTGTGCCTTGTTAAAAGTTAATTTGTGGAATTTCTTTCCTTCTTAATGCATTTGAGCCAATCAGTTGTGTTATGCAAGGTAGGGGACTATAAATAAGATAGCCCTATTTGGTAAAAGACCAAGTCCATATTATGGCAAGAACAGCTGAAATAAGCAAAGAGAAACGACAGTCCATCATTACTATAAGACATGAAGGTCAGTCAATCCGGAAAATTTCAAGACCTTTGAAAGTTTCTTCAAGTGCAGTCACAAACCATCAAGAGCTATGATGAAACTGGCTCTCATGAGGACCACCAAAGGAAAAGAAGACCCTAAGTTACCTCTGCTGCAGAGGATAAGTTCATTAGAGTTACGGATGATACCCGCATGTGTGGTTCCCACCATGAACATGGAGGAGGTGTGATGGTGTGGGGGTGCTTTGCTGGTCACACTGTCTGTGATTTATTTAGAATTCACGGAACACTTAATCAGCATGGCTACCACAGCATTCTGCAGCGATACGCTATCCCATCTGGTTTGTGCTTAGTGGGACTATCATTTGTTTTTCATCAGGACAAT
The DNA here is from genome assembly GCF_045679555.1 of Salvelinus alpinus. Taxonomy (NCBI): domain Eukaryota; kingdom Metazoa; phylum Chordata; class Actinopteri; order Salmoniformes; family Salmonidae; genus Salvelinus; species Salvelinus alpinus. Next base: position 37,442,859 of record NC_092114.1, read on the forward strand.
TACCCAACACACCTCCAGGCTGTGTAAGCTATATTTGACCAAGAAAGAGAGTGATGGAGTGCTGCATCAGATGACCTGGCCTCCACAATCACCCGACCTCAACCCAATTGAGATGGTTTGGGTAGAGTTGGACCGCAGAGTGAAGGAAAAGCAGCCAATAAGTGCTCAGCATATGTGGGAGCTCCTTCAAGACTGTTGGAAAAGCATTCCAGGTGAAGCTGGTTGAGAGAATGCCAAGAGTGTGTGAAGCTGTCATCGAGCAAAGGGTGGCTACTTCAAAGAATCTCAAATATAAAATATATTTTGATTTGTTTAACACTTTTTTGGTTACTACATGATTCCATACGTGTTATTTCATAGTTTTGATGTCTTCACTATTATTCGACAATGTAGAAAATAGAAAAAATAAAGAATAAATATTGAATGAATAGGTGTGTTCAAACTTTTGACTGGTACTGTCAAAATATATTTATATATTTTTTACAAATCTCCCTTAAAGGAAAACTACACCCCCAAATCTTTGCATCACGTGATGCTGTGTTTTGCATCATATGATGGGCCAGAAAATCAACAATGGACTAATGAAACAAATACCAAAATATATTTTTTGGGTGGAGTTTTCCTTTAAATAATTCTTACTGCAGGCATTGTCTTGCAATACGTTGAGCAGTTCATTGATCCATCAGGGTAGTGTTTTTTGGCGATGGGAAGAAAGTAATTAGCCCTTTGTGTGTCCCTGGAGACCTGGAATGCCAGGACAGTCGAGACGGGAACTGCGGTCCGATAAGGACACATTCTCATATGAATCCAACTCCAAGGTCAAGAGCAAAACTCACCAAGGGAAATCTTGAGTTTCTTAAGTAGAAGAAAATGAGAATACAAAGTAGGTGCAAGTTGTTGCATTTCTGCTATTGAAAAATAGAATGAAACTTTTTCTTTACCAGGAGTGGGTGTGTAGCAGTTTTCCAGCAATGCATTATAAAATGAAATGGGATGGTTTAAGGAGAAAATTATGAAGGCTGGACACCTGAGTCCCTGTCATTTCTGTGATGTTGATGTATGTATGATGGCTATAGATCAGATTGCTTAGTGGAACAACCGAACAATCATATGGTATGTATTAATTTGTGGATTTCTATCAACCATTTCATATTCTATGCTACGAATGATAAAATGGGTGGTTCGAGCCCTGAATTCTGATTGGCTGAAAGCCGTGGTATATCAGACCGTATACCACGGGTATGACAAAACATGTATTTTTACTGCTCTAATTACGTTGGTAACCAGTTTATTATAGCAATAAGGCACCTCGGGGGTTTGTGGTATATAGCCAATATACCACAGCTAAGGGCTGTATCCAGGCACTCCGCGTTGCATCGTGCATAAGAACAGCCCATAGCCGTGGTATATTGGCCATATACCACACCCCCTCGTGCCTTATTGCTTAATTCTAGCTAGGTGGCTAATGTTAGCTAGGCTAGGGGTTAGGGTTAAGTTCAGGAGTTAGGTTAAAGGGTTAAGGTTTAGGGTTAGGGTTAGCTCAAAGGGTTAAGGTTAGGGTTAGGGGAAGGGTTAGATAACATGCTAAGTAGTTGCAAAGTAGATAAAAAAGTAGTAAATAGTTGAAAAGTTGCTCATTGGCTAAAATGCTAAAGATGTCCATGATGAAATCTGAACTCGTCACCTTTAGGTTGCTAGACATTCGCATTATATGCCCACCCACCCACCAACAACCTTACTTTCACCCCCCCCCCCCCCCCCCCCTTAAGTGTCCGTCTGTCTTATGTAACCATACCAAACGCATCATGTCATACTCATTTACATTATGGTACATCTATCTATGAGACCAGGCTGAGTGGAAGTAAACATGTCATCAACATCGGTCCAATTATGGAAAGGAGCACAACAGTATATGAGGTGCTCGGTTTGTAAAGCCATCCCTCCCATATACAAGTGATATTTTTGCACCATAAACAATGACATTACCCAACTTTTTAGTTGCAGGTTCACTAGTGTACTCAAGTATAGTACAGGCTTTTTTGGGGCATTGAAGAAATGCATTATATTTCACCCCCAAATCTTCCTGTGTTGTCAAAGGCCCAGCAACAGACAGATAATCTCACTGATTCAGAAATGAGGGATGAGGTTATGACAGGTTCACTTCTCCTCAAACAGGCAAAACAGACTTGAAAAGAGAGTCGGAGAAAGTTTGACTCAAGTCTGTGTGGTATCACCAACCAAATGACATGGGCTTTGGTGCCTTTCCCAGTCATATGACCAGACTCAGAGCAAAGCTACGTAGACACAAGATGGATGAGTCTTTTGATCAGCTATCAAACCAAGTCAAACTATGAAGCTGGGATTCAAACACATGCAGAATAAAGAAAATAAAAAAGCAGATTGCCAACCTTGCACTGCACTTGACTTGTATAATGTTTTTGATAAACATAGGTGGTGGAATCTCCATTGGCCATGTGGTTTTATTATGCACAATTCAATGACAATGAGAACATTTTCATTCAAACAATTTATTGTTTGAATGTATTCAATAACAATGCTTATTATACAGAAACATTTTTGAACAATGTCCAGGAAACATTCTCGTCTAATGTTTCACAATGACAAGGGGAATCCAGACAAAAAAAGTGCTTGAAACCTATCGTGTTACTATTGCGACATACATGTTGACTGGTTCTCAGTGGCTGAGCAGATTTGAGACAGATCCTATGTTACCTACATTACCTACATGGCCTGTTGGACCCATGTAGCTGAGAGATTATCATTGAGACAAATAAAGGCTTTCAATACCTAGATTCAGGGTTCACACTGGCAGGCGGTTCAGTAATTTGGAAAAACTGTGATGTGAGAAAAAATGACGGGAGAGAAAAATGGCAGAAGAAATTCTAGAGCTCATAGTCTTGTATGTTGTGCTAAAGCGATTGCTGCCAGAATTAGCCTTGAGGCCAGTTTGGCTCGAGGACAGGTCACTTGGGGGAAGGCTTTTAAGGTTGAAATGTCCAGGGAAGGTTTGTTTGAATTAGCCTGGCTGTCGTTATCTCAATGGCTTAATGAATTGGAAATTATAATGTTTTCAGACTCCCTAAGCTATTGCACAGAGTAGGATTTTGAATGGGCTGACTTTAATGAAACAAAGATATCGCAATGATTGACTTGTTTACCAGCAAAAGGTTGTATGACACAAATTAAAAACATTTTTGAAAGAGCTTCATGTGTTGTCTGTCAGTTAGATGCTTTCATATCCCTCATGTCAGTGCAACCAAGTATGTGTTTCAACCAGTCAGGTTGTTGAAAGTAAGATACTGAAACAATGTCATAATCCCACATAACTGCCCCCCAACAACAAAAAATTCAACACTACTCTTGCTCAACTAAACATTTTGTCTGTATCATCTAAACATTTGAAGTCACTCTAACAAAACGACTCTGAGGTAAATTGATCTAATATTTCGCATTTTAGAAACAGTTATAAATATAAACTAATTAAGTTAGATCTATAAACTTTATATATACACCATCGGTCAAAAGTTTTAGAACACCTACTTATTTTTTACTATTTTCTACATTGTAGAATAATAGCGAAGACATCAAAACTATGAAATAACACATATGGAATCATGTAGTAACCAGAAAAGTGTTAAATAAATCAAAATATATTTTTCTCTTGGCATTCTCTCAACCAGCTTCACCTGGAATGCTTTTCCAACAGTCTTGAAGGAGTTCCCACATATGCTAAGCACTTGTTGGCTGCTTTTCCTTCACTCTGCGGTCTGACTAATCCCAAACCATCTCAATTAGGTTGTGGTTGGGGGATTGTGGAGGCCAGGTCATCTGATGCAGCACTCCATCACTCTCCTTATTGGTCAAATAGCCCTTACACAGCCTGGAGGTGTGTTGGGTCATTGTACTGTTGGGAAATAAATGATAGTCCCACTAAGCCCAAACCAGATGGGATGGCGTATCGCTGCAGAATGCTATGGTAGCCATGCTGGTTAAGTGTGCCTTGAATTCTAAATAAATCACAGACAGTGTCACCAGCAAAGAACCCCCACACCTCCTCCTACAGTGGGAACCACACATGCGGAGATCATCCGTTCACCCACACCGCGTCTCACAAAAACATGGTTGGAACCAGAAATCTCCAATTTGGACTCCAGACAAAGGACACATTTCCACCGGTCTAATGTCCATTGCTCGTGTTTCTTGGCCCAAGCAAGTCTCTTCTTATTGGTGTCCTTTAGCAGTGGTTTCTTTGCAGCAATTTGACCATGAAGTCCTGATTCACACAGTCTCCTCTGAACAGTTGATGTTGAAATGTGTCTGTTTCTTGAACTTTGTTGAAGCATTTATTTGGGCTGCAATTTCAGAAGCTGGCAACTCTAATGAACTTATCCTCTGCAGCAGAGGTAACTCTGGGTCTTCCATTCCTGTGGTGGTCCTCCTGAGAGCCAGTTCATCATAGCGCTTGTTGGTTTTTGCGACTGCACTTGAAGAAACTTTCAAAGTTCTTGAAATTTTCCGTATTGACTGACCTTCATGTCTTAAAGTAACGATCGACTGTCGGATCTCTTTGCTTATTTGAGCTGTTCTTGCCATAATATGGACTTGGTCTTTTACCAAATAGAGCTGTCATCTGTATACCACTCCTAACTTGTCACAACACAACTGATTGGCTCAAACGTATTAATAAGGAAAGAAATTCCACAAATTACCTTTTAAGAAGGCACACCTGTTAATTGAAATGCATTCCAGGTGACTTCCTCATGACGCTGGTTGAGAGAATGCCAAGAGTGTGCAAAGCTGTCATCAAGGCAAAGGGTGGTTATTTGAAGAATCTCAAATATAAAATATATTTTGATTTGTTTAACACTTTTTTGGTTACTACATGATTCCAAATGTGTTATTTTATAGTTTTGATGTCTTCACTATTATTCTACAATGTAGAAAATAGTAAAAATAAAGAAAAACCCTTGAATGAGTAGGTGTTCTAAAAAACTTTTCACCGGTAGTGAATATATACCATTAGGTGAGCCTAAAGACAAATAATCCACTTGTTTAGAGATAAAATTGTAATCAGTTTTTAATAAAGCAGTAAAAGTTAAGGTGAGTGTGTTGGGGGCAACTGCCCCCCTCCCCTACAATGGAGCAATGATTTATTTGTGTCTGCAATTGGACATTGTTCTTAGGGGGGATAGTTACCCCACGTTGCCCTACTTGCTACTGGAAAATTATTCAGAGCAAACAAAAACTCAACATATCTGAAATGGAGAAAATCAGCGTACGTAAATATGTTTACAGGTATGCTAACAGTTTTCCCATGGATTTACTCTCGTCCTATTTTTTGGTCATGGTCTTTTCTTTTCTCCCTTCCCCGGTCCGTATGCCTGATAAATAGTAGAGGTTGCAAGTGGGAGACGGTGTTACCACTAGGTCCTATTTTGGGTCTGGTTTCCATGGGAACCGCTGGATTGGTAGAACAGAAGGCAGGTTGTGGTGATATGGGAAGTAGGGGGTGGGAGGGGGCAAAGTGGACTTGTCAATCAAAGAGCTCCGGCAAACACTATATATCTGTCGCGTGGCCTCACTTTCATTGTTAGACAACACTGCCACCATTTTATATATTCTCTTCAGCCAAACCTTACCACTTAAATACTCTGCATATCTACAACAATATTCACCTACAAACTCTGAATTGAATTGTAGGGTTTGTTATAATTTTTTTGTTTGTTTGTTATCATTATCGTTCAAATTAGGAGAGGACATAGGCATGGTCTGTGTCCTGTCCTACATAGTGTACTTATAAAAGGTTGAACTTGAATTAACTTGAAAACCAAAAACACGCTCATCATAGGAAACCACAAACTAACTTTGAACCTGAAATCCGTCCCCCTGTCTTGATTGAATCTTCTGATTCTAAGCTGGATGCCTTTTACACATTCATTATGCATAAGGGGCGCTTTCGTTCCTGACTAAACTGCTGGATATTCTTACCGCACCGGAAAGGTTTGGGGAAACATCAGATTGCGCCTCCCCACGATCCTCCTCCATTAAGTAATTACATGAGTGTTTCATTAACTGTGGGCTCATTACCCTCACATTACAAGTGGTAGGTGTGCAACACTGTTTCAAAGTGATTGCAGACTGTTCCCTCACTATGAAGGACCTTTTAGTGTAATTGCATTGTGGGGCTCACTAGAGTGTTCTTCACCCACCAGAAGAGAGAGGAAGCAAGGACAAGGTGAATAAATACAGAGGGTGCACTACAGGAACGTCCTACAGAACTTATAATATGCCTTGGGATCAGTAGTTTCTAAAATTGTAGTCAGAGTATGGAAGGACTATGCAGTTTCTTTCAAAATAGTGAAGTGAGTGAATTCCAGTGGTGCCCAAACAATATTATACGAATACTAACTCACCTAACTAATCTTTTTAATGTTTCTTATTAGTTTGCATGTCTATGAATCGAACATAATCAAAAAGTAAGCATTAAATATCATAAGGTTTAATAATATTAAAACAGGTATGTAATATTGCCTCAAGGAACTCATTATGTTTCTGTGCACGAAAATCAATAATGCTGAAAACCTTAAAACCTCCACTCTAATGGCAAAGGATTTTTATTTTGAGAGAAATACATATATTACATATTGATAAAAGAATGTCACCTATCTGAAGACCTAAAGGCCTAAGTCCTACAGTACAGTTTGGACTCATATGGAACAGTGAGGTTCAGCTGGCAGAGTTGCTCCAGCTAGCCCAGGGTACCAAAGCCTTCCAAATTCCACGGTGACTGAATTTGTTCAGCACTGAATCGGTCCACAGCCGATACTCTATGCGGCAGATATGAAAAGCTGTGTGTCTGTCAAGAAAAATAAGTGCCACTGACTGAAAACAAATTGGCACTATCACTACCCCCCAGATAAGGCTGGCACTGCAGACAGTGTGGTGACAGATTTTGCATGGCGGCTTGCGGTGACGCCCTGTGATTTTGCCGTGCGCTGAGGCGTGAGGGATCACCACAGGGTTTTTCTTTGCTTGGCCGCACCAACCGTCTGTTGGGGCTTAATTAACATGGCCGTCAACAGTCCCAAGATGCATCTGACCAGTGCCAAAGCCAAGAGTTAGACTCCTCCATGTATGCAGAAACGTAATTATATAGGTCCTATAATGGAAATGACCTGTTTTTAGAATTGTTTGTATTTTGATAGTATTTGGAGATGTATTTGATTACATAATGGTCTATAGATGAGCTGCCCACTGTAGTGGCCCAATACTACAACATATTGCATTTCCTGATAGTGATCTATGAACATTTAATTAAATAGGCAAAGTAGAATTTTGTGACAAACAATTGTACTACTACTGCTTGATTCATAGATCGATAATTCAGACAACCTTTCCGCAGTCCAAAAGGTCAGCATTGTTTGTTCTGCCATGTGACAGAGACTTTAATACATTTATTCACTCAGATTTAGCTAGCTTGCGTGCTTTGCTGAACTCCGGGTTTGGCATCAAAAGGCAATATGAGAGGCCGTGCAGAAGTGAGCAACAGAGAGCGACAACATAAATCTTATTCAATTCAAGAAGCTTTATTTATTTACCAAACAAGAAAAACAAAACACTTGTAAAAGAGATCACAGATTAAACAGTAGGCTGGACCATTGTATGTAAACAGCAGGTTTATCCTATTAGAATAACTCTCAATAACAACAAAATATACTGTAAAGATACTTTCTTTTCTAGTCATGTCAAGTAATTCAACACGTCGTAATTTGAACTCTGTACATAAAGTCTAAAATGGAATATAGGCTTGTTTCTAATGTAATTTGACCACCATCCCGAATCTGTATCAAAGCATTTGCATTGAGACGATGTATGTAGTAACAGAGTTACAGTGGAATAAACTTCTAATGTAAACACAATATTCTCACTTAAGTCATGTTTTTGAAGTTACCCATGTTCAACTGAATGCCAAAACAAAAAAAGATTTTATGCACTGCCCTGTTTGTGATCAATGTGAATTGTTGTCACCAATGCAGTAAGCCGATGAGCGAGTACAACAATAAGGACTTGTAAATAGACATATGCAAAAACAAAAAAAATGCCACAACCTTTTGGAAAATACAGTCAACTGAGTTGCGTCTCTCCTCTTGACATTCCAATGAAACAGATATGTGGTCAATATGTCAGATCATAGTATCGCTGTCTAATAAAGCATGTGTGGATATTTATGTCAAATGACTTATGATCTAATTCAATAATAAAACCACCCCTTGGTTAACATTTACATTTACATTTTAGTCATTTAGCAGACGCTGTTATCCAGAGACATGCCTAACGGCCAGTCTAGAGCAGGGATGGGGAACTGGTCCTTTTGCACGCCTGCGGATTAATTTCCCCCCAAAAAACAAAAACATTCTGCTCAGGGCCCCCAAAAGTCTAGGGCCTGTGTCTGGCTGCATGTGCGGTTATGGATGTTGGTATGCAGACCTGTGAGCCACTGCGGCCCCTCATAATGACTTCAGATTTATGGTGGCTCCCACCCACATCAAAGATGCCCATCCCTGGACTAGAACATCACAGGAGGAGCAAACATGTTCTAAGGTTTGGGATCTGCAAAAAAATGCCCAATTTAATCACATACAGTAACACACATTTCCAATTTCCCAAACAACACGGATCATCTGAGTCTCTTTGCAGGTAGAGCAGCAGCTCATCATAACAGGAAACCTTCATCAGAGAATATACATGCAGAACTCCCTCAAAGGGCAACTATCTTAAAGGGTAATACATGTCTTATGACTCTATAGGCTCCCAGGCTGTTCCACCACCAGTTTGTCAAATGTAAACAAGCTTTATGTAAGGCAAAGAGCTAACAAAGAGGAGGAGACAGACTAAGAGCATTAAAGGGATTAGAAACAGAGAAAGTCTGCATTCGGTGGACATCTGTGCCAGTATACAGCACCAATAATACCACTTGGTTACTTGACTCTTAGTCGATTGAGATAGGTCCACAGTTCAGAAACTATGAGTTACGCAAATTTATTTCAAGTTAGGATTCAGAACTTTCAGGAGCCTTGTGCTACATATGTAGGATCTTAATTTTAGTCAGTTTGCTACAGTAGGAAAATCATCCTCCAGCAACAGGACATTGTGAATTATTATGTGGATTATAATTAATGGACATTTTCGTAAGGGTTGATAAAACACATTTTTAGGGCAAATCAAGTTAGAAATGTCTAAATGGAAACAATAAACTTTAGAAGCCTTCTTAAACCTTAAATACACTAAATGGTTGCATTTCCTGCTGTGCATGTAAATTCTCAGCAACAAAAGACTGATCAAATTAAGATCCTACATCTGTATAGTAGTAATAGCCATGTTTCAGTGAATTGTTGCCCCACTGGGCACAGACGTCAGTTCAACGTCTAGTTTTGATTTACATTTGGTGGAGTTGTCATCTAATGTGAATTCAACATGAAATCAACAACAAAAAAATCACCGTCATTGGATTTAGGCTAAAATTCCCTTATATTGATTACTTTTTGCAAATTCAACCAGTTTTCCATGCTGATTCAACATCATCACATTGAATTATTTTGTTGAAATTACATGGAAATCATTTTATTAAGGCTTGTCACTGCACTGTCAGTGACAGCCAGAGTAATGAGACTCATCGTCAGTGGCTAAACTGAATTGCACTCCCAGAAAAAGGAAAATTGCAGGCTAATTTGAGAGATAACGACACACACTCCCACCCCTCGTCACAGAGAGGAAAGTGCAGCATTCGTTCCCCTGACGTGGCCAGAATAAACCCACGTCTGTCTGAAGGCTCCTGGGGTGTGATATTGGACAAAGTGTGATGGTCATTGTAGGTCTTTGCATGTTTCTGAGGATGTATGAGTGTGGAGTGCATGAGTGTTGTGAGTCTGTGTGGGTGTTTTTGTGTAGGAGAATTGTTTGTGTAGTGTGTTTGTACAGGGGGCCTGTATGACTGTGTGTGTGTGTGTGTGTGTGTCCTGTATGACTGTGTGTGTGTGTGTGTGTGTGTGTGTGTGTGTGTGTGTGTGTGTGTGTGTGTGTGTGTGTGTGTGTGTGTGTGTGTGTGTTACTGACTGACTAAGTACAGTAACCTAAAACCTAGGCCATTGAGTACATCTTTAAAGATCTCTCTCTTTACTAAAACCAACATTTTAGAACACAAATCAGAAAGGGCTGTGTACAAAAAGGTGGTCTTAGTATGCCAGGTCAGGTTTAGGAGGTGATGTGATCAAGCTGTGCTCAGTCACTGGAATAGTTATATCACTTGCTGCAGGAGAGGACAGGCTCCCCCTGTTCCTTCAAGAGAAAAACAGCTTTTCTATTTCAGTTACTGTAGCCTGTCCCTTGGGCAAAACACCAGCTTCCCTCATAGCACCAGTGAAGGACCCCTCTGGCATTGCAGTATCTCGTAAATGTTTAAGGGCTGAGAGGAAATGTTTAAGGGCTCAGGAAACACTGTGATCCCCTTGTGGCCGAGGTGAAGAACCTCCCACTGCCATTGTTCCTGCCTCATAGTAGGACTCCTCAGACAATTCTATAGTCAGTCCATATCTCAAGATAACACTCAGGAATCAGAAGATGTGTTTCAATGTGCTGAATCCGGACACGTGGAAACTCTCTTAGATAGTTATCTTTGATGTTTCTTTGGCAATGCAGCAGCTCTGGTCACCAGCACCTCAGGCAATGCAGTACAGCAGCCTTTGATAAGGAAGGACCCCTCAGGCAATACGATAATCAAAGGTGTCCTTCTCCATGTAGTCAGTCCAGGTAGAGGAGGGCATGCTGCGGTAAGGGTCGAGCAAGATACGGAAGCAGCGTATGATCAGGAGGCCCAAGACGAGGAAAAGGATGAGGACAAAGATGAAGGCTGCCTTCGCCTCCAATGTCAAAAAAGAGGATGAGGACAGGTCTGATTCAGAGGCAGTCAGGGTACTGCTCAGGAAATCCTCATCCATCTTGGGCGAAGTTGGGTCACTGATAAACGCTCCCTCCTTCTTCACCCTCACCACCCGTCACACAAGCACTGAGGAGGTCAACTCAGTGTGGTAGGTAGAGGGATAGTGACGCTGCTGGCGGCTGTGGAAAACCAAAGGAGTTATTGTCTTGTAGTGTGTAAGTGAAAGTGGAAAAAATACATTCTCTTTTTTTCTATGTTTTCTGTTTTTGTCTTATGACATTTTATATGCAGGGCTCCCTTGTGAAATAGACCCTGGTCTCAATGGTGACTCCCTTCTTAAATAAAGGTACAAATTAAAAACATAAAAAAAAAAAAAACGTTTTCAAAACCTGTTGAAATGATTTCATGATCAGCTTTAATGTTTCCCAAAAGAGTTTCAGGTAATAAACTGCACATTTGTTGTCGTTCTTTAAAAGCACTATTCTTACCAACTTCAGGAGTTAACCTCCAACTGACAAGAAAATATAAGAAATTCAACAGTTTTTCCTCCTCTCCTTCCTCCCTGCTAGGGCTATTCCTCCCGAACTGCGCCATGAGACGCTCGATTTTATTGATTGAAAAAGAAAATTCCCCTTGCCTCCCTCTTTCAGAATAACCTAGCCCTGCTGTGTGAGAGGGCACGTACAGTGGCATGGGGTTAGCATTAAGACCTCATTAGTCTACTGTGAAGACCGGAGAAAAGAGACTGCCATCCTCTCAGCTCGAGGGCTGGACCAAGTAAATTCACTGCGTGTGTCTCTGAGCGTGGTGTGAATGGTGAAGGGTGCAGTGTTACGATGCAGTGTGGTGTTTGTGATCGTAATACGGAGAAAAACAAGTAGGAAAGTGTGAGTGACAACAGAGCTGTTCTTGTGAACGTGATTACATAATCACAGGGGTGTTGAGCTGTGCCTGATATATGTAAGTATATTGGTATGGATGGAGATCCCAAAAATATATGTATTACATATGTAATTTGATCACCCTGTTGCAGGACAAATGTCTTGCAATGCAGGATATTTTTTAATTGTAGTGTATGTGAGGTTGAAAAAGGCTTGAAAAAGTTAGTAATTTCAATTTAGATATTTCAGACTTGATTTTCCCTTATGAAAAAGTATCAACCCCTACAACAATATCCATGAATTATAATCCAAATAATAATGCACATTTCTTGTTGATGCAGGATTATTTTCCTGCTGTGGCAAACTGCCTCAAATTAACATCCTACATCTGTATATTCAATTGCAGAGAATTTTATTTCTGGACATTTACCCTCAAAGCTTGGATTTTTTTTAAACTTGTCAGCGATACATCTTATTTGTGGGGATATATCCATATATATCCCAGAATATGACCAGTACTATTTCATTGCAGAAACTTGAAATTATAGCTAGCTTTTAAGCAAAAATTATAATTTGGACAAATATTACTATTAATCCTCCACCTGTAACCGTTGAATCAAGAGATTATTAAGCAGCACGCCTGACATAAAAGTGTTTAATCACCAAAATGCCAAAGAGATCTAGCTTCTTACGTAATAGTAGGCAACAGAAGTCTGACCTTTTGTATGCTTCATAATGTTCCACTGTCTGGGAGCAACAGGATCATGAGCAGGTGGTATTGCATAGGCAGGTGGGTGTATAAATCGTGCTATGATTACTAGCTTTCCCATAGTCCCCAGTGTGCCCCGTGCTCCCCAGTGTGTGGCTGCTTTGTCATGCAGACGTTACTGGCGATAAAGCTGGGGCCCCAGTGCCAGCGGTCTGGGGTGCTCCACTGAGGCCAGTGAGTCTCTGATCCATGGTCACGCTCCGTGGCGTCATGGTGATGGGGAAATGGGAGTTGAAGGGGGTCGCCAGGGAGCCGTAGACGTAAGCAGGCGCCACAGGGCGTGTTCCAAAACGGCCAACAGCCCTGTGCAGATTTATGTTTACGTCTGGCTCTCTCTCTGTTTGTCTTGTCTCTGTTTTGTCTGTTTGTAAGTCTATGTTTGTCTTTCTCTATCACTGTTAATGTTATTTTCTCTTTTTGTATTTTAGATTTCTCTTTGTTTCTGTTTAGCTTTCTCTGTTCACGTTTACATTTGTCTGTTTCTATTAATCAGTCTGTTTTTGTGTCTCCCTGTGAAACTGTCCCTACGTCTATCTGTCCGTCAGTCTGTTTGTTTTCCCCTCTACTGTCTGTCTCTTTCCATTTCAACCACTTCCTTTCCCCCACAGTTGATCAGACCCCACGTTCCCCATCCTCGTCAGTCTTTGTTGCTATCTATTCATCTGGTAACCTCTTACCCCAATGCAATATACCCTTCTGTGTTCCCAGCCTATTTATTCATAACTCTACTCCTCTGTCACTTTGTCACCCAATGCAGCGCCTTTCTCGCCTCTGTCTGCCTTTCAGAGGCCACTTATGGGCTCCTTGTCAGGTAATCCATCAAAGTTCTTTCTCCAAATGATATTTTGTCAATGCTGCCTCAAAACCCCATGGTGTGACAGAGTGACAGCCTCAATATTTGAACCCTTTGCTCCTTAACACTGTTAAATGTAACTAAATGTAAATGATAATGTATCTATGTTATCCTCAAAAGTAATTATTTATTATGACAGGGCCATACACAATAACTAGTAATGCTGCATACTCCAAGAAAGGTTCAAATCTCACCTTTCTGGTAAAAATTGCTGAGGTGTAGTCACTTTTGAGGACACAAGCTCAAGTACACAGTACAAATATTGGTACGGCTGGCTTCCTGATTAAGCGAGCAGTGTGTCAAGAAGCAGCGCAGCTTGGCAGTGTCGTGTTTCGGAGGACGCATGGCTCTCGACCTTCGCCTCTCCCGAGTCCTTACGGGAGTTGCAGCGATGGGACAAGACTGTAACTACCAATTGGATATCACGAAATTGGGGAGAAAAAGGGGGAAAAAGTACCCAATAATGTTTTGGTCGGAACCGGTACCAGAACCATGCAGGTCCCTTAAACAGGGGACTTTACATCTAAGAGGTTGATATGTGTGAGGTTTTTCATCTTAGAAAAAAGGGTTCCAAAAGGGTTCTTTGGCTGTCCCCATAAGATAACCAATTTTTGGTTCCATGTAGAACTCTTCTACCTGCAACCAAAAAGGGTTCTTCAAAGGGTTATCCTATGGGGACAGCTGAAGAACCCTTTAAGGTTCTAGATAGCACCTGTACATTACCATATATCTGTTTTGCAGGCCAGTAGGGTTTACAAAGATCACAACACAATTCCCATGGGATCTTTATCAACTACGCAAATACTCCATCTCAAAGCTACTTTTAGATATGAAAGATATATATTACTGTAAAATATGAACACTACCAAACAGACCACACCATATGTTACTAATGCCATTCAACTTCATGCCTGTGTGGCTGAGACTGTCATGTTTGCAATCTTGTCAATATACAGACAGCCACCATTTTCTACTCCGTAATGTCCTAAAATCTACTTCTACTCCGTAATGATGCTAAAATGGTGTCACGATCTTGGAAATGAGCGGACCAAGGCGCAGCGTGAGTATAGTTCCACATATTTATTTAAGTGAAATTAACAAAACAAAATAACAAAACTTACAAAGACCGTGAGGACGTAGTGCCCAAACACACTAACAAACAATCAATATCCCACAAAACACAGGTGGGGAAATAGCTACCTAAATATGAACCCCAATCAGAGGCAACGATAAACAGCTGCCTCTAATTGGGAACCACATTAGCACTAACATAGAAATAGATATACTAGATCACCCCCTAGTCATGCCCTGACCTACTATACCATAGAAAACCAAGGGCTCTCTATGGTCAGGGCATGACAGTACCCCCCTCCCCCCCAGAGGTGCGAACTCCGGCCGCAAAACCTGAAACTAAATGGGGAGGGTAGGGGGGATGATTAGTGTCGGTGGCGGCTCCGGTGAAGGTCGTAGCCCCCGCCCAGACCCCGGATCCGGCCATGGCGCGGGGCTGAACACCGTGCCTGGACTGGGCATCGGCGCAAAGGAGGGTTCCGGCCATGGAGCTGGGTTGGACGCCGTGCCTGGACTGGGCACCGGCGCAGAGGAGGACTCCGGCCTTGGAGCAGGACTGGACGCCGTGCCTGGACTGGGCACCGGCGCAGAGGAAGGCTCCTGCCATGGAGCTGGGTTGGCCACCGTGCCTGGACTGAGCACCGGCGCAGTAGAAAGCTCCGGCCATGGAGCTGGACTGGATGCCGTGCCTGGACATTGGCGCAGAGGAAAACTCCTGCCCTGGAGCTGGACTGGACGCAGTGCCTGGACTGGGCACCGGCACAGAAGAAGGCTCCGGCCATAGAGCGGGTCTGGACACCGTGCCTGGACTGGGCACCGGCGCAGAAGAAGGCTCCGGCGTTGGAGCTGGACTGGACACCGTGCCTGGACTGGGCACCGGCGCAGAGGGAGGCTCCGGCCTTGGCGCTGGACTGGACACCTTGCCTGGAAGCTCCGGACTGTCGACCGTCGCTGGAGGTTCCGGACCGTCGCCCGTCGCTGGAGGTTCCGGACCGTCGCCCGTCGCTGGAGGTTCCGGACCGTTGACGGAGGTTCTGGACCGTGGACCGTCGCAGAAGGTTCCGGACCGTGGACCTTCGCAGGAGGTTCCGGACCGTGGACCGTCGCAGGAGGTTCCGGACTGTGAACCGTCGTCGGAAGCTCTGGACTGTGAATGCGCACTGGAGGCCTAGTGCGTGGAGCCGGAACAGGTAACACCGGACTGGTGACACGCACTTCAGGGCGAGTGCGGGGAGCAGGCACAGGACGCACCGGACTGGGGAGGCGCACAGGAGGCCTGATGCGTGGATCCGGCACAGGTGGCACCGGACTGGTGACACGCACTTCAGGGCGAGTGCGAGGAGCAGGCACAGGACGTACCGGACTGGGAAGGCACACTGGAGGCCTAGTGCATGGAGCCGGCACAGGTGGTACCGGACAGGTGACACACACTTCAGGGCGAGTGTGTGGAGCAGGCACAGGACGTACCTGACTGGGGACACGCACTTCAGGGCGAGTGCGAGAAGGAGACACAGGACATACCGGACTGGGGAGGCGCACTGGAGGCCAGAAGCGTGGAGCCAGCCCAGGTTGCACCAGACTGCTAACCGGATCCTCTGGTCGGATGTTGAGCAGAACACACTTGCACAACATCTTTCTCTCTCCTAACTTCTCCAATGCCTCCCTGACAGTCTCTGGCACTTCAGGGCGAGTGCAGGAAGCAGGCACAGGACGTACCGGGCTGGAGACACGCACTTCAGGGAGAGTGCGAGTAGGAGTCACAGGACGTAACGGACTGGGGAGGCGCACTGGAGGCCAGATGCGTGGAGCTGGCCCAGGTTTCACCGGACTGATGACACGCTCCTCCAAACGCCTGCGTTGCCGCATACTCCTAGCCAACTCCATTCTCCGGTATCCCTCCTCACACTGTTCCATCGACTCCCAGGCGGGCTCTGGTACTCTCCTTGGGTCGACCGCCCACCTCTCTATCGCCTCCCAGATGGTCTCTGGCTCTTCCCTCTGCTCAGCCGCCAGCTCCATGCCCACCCCCCCCAAAAAGAATCTTGGGGTTTCTGTGGCCGCGGTCCCCGGCGTCGTCGTCGTCCTTCTTGCGTCCTCTGCAACTCCTGCCAAGGAAGGGTCTCCTGTCCTTCCATGATTTCTTCCCAGGTCCTACTATACCATAGAGAACCAAGAGCTCTCTATGGTCAGGGCGTAACAAATGGCGCCGGAGCAGAAGGAAGACGTTTTATGTGCCCCAACCAATTGTGTTTTTTCGTTAATTTATCTGCGTTGTTTGTAACTTCTTTTTTTACTACTTTTGTACATAATGTTGCCGCTACCGTCTCTTATGTCCGAAAAGAACTTCTAGACATCAGGACTGCGATTACTCACCACGGACTAGCAGAATCCTTTTTCTTCTTTCACGACTCTGACGAGCCCGAGGCGGAGGATATACGGCTCCCTCTGGAACAGGCCCTGACCCCAGTGATCTGCTTGAAGAGGAGGTGGAGAAAGAGAGGCCCGGAGGTCGGGCTGCCTTCTGAGGAGTAGGAGGCGTCCGAATAAACCCCCACTCCCCTCAATTCTGCTCGCAAACATGCAAACTTTGGACAATAAAATGGACAAGTTATTGGGAAGATTAAACTACCAACAGGACATTAAAAACTGTAACATCTTATGCTTCACGGAGTCGTGTCTGAACGACGACAATATCAACATAACATACAGCTGGCTGGTTATACAATGTACCGGCATGATAGAACAGCGGCGTCTGGTAAGACAAGGGGCGGCGGTCTACGTATTTTTGTAAACAACAGCTGGTGAACAATATCTAAGGAAGTCTTGAGTCATTGCTAGCCTGATGTAGAGATTCTCATGATAAGCTGCAGACCACATTACCTACCGAGAGAGTTCTCATCTATATTCTTTGTAGCTGTTTACATACCACCACAGCCAGAGGCTGGCACCAAGATAGCATTGAATGAGCTGTATTTTGCCACAAGCAAACAAGAAAACGCTCACCCAGAGGCGGCGCTCCTAGTTGCCGGGGACTTTAATGCAGGGAAACTTACTGTACTTTTTCTATCAACATGTTAAATTTGCAACCAGAAGGAAAAGAACTCTGGACCACTCCACTCACAGAGATACATACAAAGCTCTCCCTCACCCTCCATTTGGCAAATCTGATCATAATTCTATCCTCCTGATTCCTGCTTACAAGCAAAAATTAAAGCAGGAAGCACCAGTGACTAGATCAATAAAAAGTGGTCAGATGAAGCAAATGCTAATCTACAGGACTGTTTTGCTAGCACAGACTGGAATATGTTCCAGGAATCCTCCAATGGCATTGAGAAGTACACCACATCTGTCATTGGCTTCATCAATAAGTGCACGATGACGTCGTCCACACAGTGACCTACGTACATACCCCAACCAGAAACCATGGATTACAGGCAGCATCCACAATGAGCTAAAGGCTAGAGCTGCAGCTTTCAAGGAGCAGGACTCTAACCCGGAAGCTCATAAGAAATTCTGCTATGTCCTCCGATGAACCATCAAACAGGCAAAGCTTCAATACAGGACTAAGATCGAGTCGTACTACACCAGCTCTGACGCTCGTCGGATGTGGCAGGGCCTGCAAACCATTACAGACTACAAGGGGAAGCACAGCCGAGAGCTGCACAGTGAAACGAGCCTACTGGACGAGCTAAACTACTTCTATGCTCGCTTCGTGGCAAATAACACTGAAACATACATGAGAGCACCAGCTGTACCGGAAGACTGTGTGATCACGCTTTCCACAGCCGATGTGAGTAAGACCTTTAGACAGGTCAACATTCACAAGGCTTTCAGGGCCAGACGGATTACCAGGACGTGTACTATGCGCTGACCAACTTGCAAGTATCTTCATTGACATTTTCAACCTCTCCCTGTCCGAGTCTGTAATACCAACATGTTTTAAGCAGACCACCATAGTGCCTGTGCCCAAGAACACTAAGGTAACCTGCCTAAATGACTACCGACCCGTAACACTCACGTCTGTAGCCATGAAGTGCTTTGAAAGCCTGGTCATGGCTCACATCAACACCATCATCCCAGAAACCCTAGACCCACTCCAATTTGCATACTGCCCCAACAGTCTCTATTGCACTCCACACTGCCCTTTCCCACCTGGCCAGAAGGAACACCTATGTGAGAATGCTATTCATTGACTACAACCCAGCGTTCAACACCATAGTGCCCGCAAATAGTGCCCACCCCCAGGTGGTAAGGGTAGGTAACAACACATCCGCCACGCTGATCCACAACACAGGGGCCCCTCAGGAGTGCGTGCTCAGCCCCCTCCTGTACTCCTTGTTCACTCATAACTGCACGGCCAGGCACGACTCCAACACCATCATTCAATTACTAAAACTACTTAAATCATTAAAACTACTTCCGGCGCCGACAGAGATGGCCGCCTCACTTCGCGTTCCTAGGAAACTATGCAGTATTTAGTTTTTTTACGTGTTATTTCTTACATTGGTACCCCAGGTAATCTTAGGTTTCATTACATACAGTCGGGAGGAACTATTGAATATAAGAGCAACGTCAACTCACCATCATTACGACCAGGAATATGTGTTTTGCCTTCCACCCAGGACAATGGATCGGATCCCAGCCGGCGACCCTAAACAACGACGCCGTAAAAGGGGCAAACGAAGCGGTCTTCTGGTCAGGCTCCGGAGACGGGCACATCGCGCTCCACTCCCTAGCATACTACTCGCCAATGTCCAGTCTCCTGACAACAAGGTTGATGAAATCCGAGCAAGGGTAGCATTCCAGAGAGACATCAGAGACTGTAACGTTCTTTGCTTCACGGAAACATGGCTCACTCGAGAGACGCTAACGGAGTCCGTGCAGCCAGCTGGTTTCTTCACGCATCGCGCCGACAGAAACAAGCATCTTTCTGGTAAGAAGAGGGGCAGGGGGGTATGCCTTATGATTAACGAGACGTGGTGTGATCATAACAACATACAGGAACTCAAGTCCTTCTGTTCACCTGACTTACAATTCCTCACAATCAAATGTTGACCGCATTATCTACCAAGGGAATTCTCTTCGATTACAATCACAGCCGTACATATTCCCCCAAGCAGACACGTCGATGGCCCTGAACAAACTTTATCTGACTCTATGTAAACTGGAAACCACACATCCTGAGGCTGCATTCATTGTAGCTGGGGATTTTAACAAGGCTAATCTGAAAACAAGACTCCCTAAATTCTATCAGCATATCGATTGTGCTACCAGGGCTGGCAAAACCCTGGATCATTGTTATTCTAACTTCCGCGACGCATATAAGGCCCTCCCCCGCCCTCCTTTCGGAAAAGCTGACCACGACTCCATTTTGTTGCTTCCAGCCTACAAACAGAAACTAAAACAAGAAGCTCCCGCGCTCAGGTCTGTTCAACGCTGGTCCAACCAATCTGATTCCACGCTTCAAGACTGCTTCGATCACGTGGATTGGGATATGTTCCGCATTGCGTCCAACAACAACATTGACGAATACGCTGATTCGGTGAGCGAGTTCATTAGAAAGTGCATCAGCGACGTTATACCCACAGCAACAATTGAAACATTCCCAAACCAGAAACCGTGGATTGATGGCAGCATTCGCGCGAAACTGAAAGCGCGAACCCCTGCTTTTAACCAGGGCAAGGTGACCGGAAACATGACCGAATACAAACAGTGTAGCTATTCCCTCCGCAAGGCAATCAAACAAGCTAAGTGCCAGTATAGAGACAAAGTAGAGTCGCAATTCAACAGCTCAGACACAAGAGGTATGTGGCAGGGTCTACAGTCAATCATGGATTACAAAAAGAAAACCAGCCCCGTCGCGGACCAGGATGTCTTGCTCCCAGACAGACTAAATAACTTTTTTGCTCGCTTTGAGGACAATACAGTGCCACTGACACGGCCCGCTACCAAAACCTGTGGTCTCTCCTTCACTGCAGCCGAGGTGAGTAAAACATTTAAACGTGTTAACCCGCGCAAGGCTGCAGGCCCAGACGGCATTCCCAGCCGCGTCCTCAGAGCATGCGCAGACCAGCTGGTTAGTGTGTTTACGGACATATTCAATCAATCCTTATCCCAGTCTGCTGTTCCCACATGCTTCAAGAGGGCCACCATTGTTCCTGTTCCCAAGAAAGCTAAGGTAACTGAGCTAAACGACTACCACCCCATAGCACTCACTTCCGTCATCATGAAGTGCTTTGAGAGACTAGTCAAGGACCATATCACCTCCACCCTACCTGACACTCTAGACCCACTTCAATTTGCTTACCGACCCAATAGGTCCACAGACGACGCAATCGCAACCACACTGCACACTGCCCTAACCCATCTGGACAAGAGGAATACCTATATGAGAATGCTGTTCATCGACTACAGCTCAGCACTTAATACCATAGTACCCTCCAAACTCGTCATCAAGCTCGAGACCCTGGGTCTCGACCCCGCCCTGTGCAACTGGGTACTGGACTTCCTGACGGGCCGCCCCCAGGTGGTGAGGGTAGGTAACAACATCTCCACCCCGCTGATCCTCAACACTGGGGCCCCACAAGGGTGCGTTCTGAGCCCTCTCCTGTACTCCCTGTTCACCCACGACTGCGTGGCCATGCACGCCTCCAACTCAATCATCAAGTTTGCGGACGACACTACAGTGGTAGGCTTGATGACCAACAACGACGAGACGGCCTACAGGGAGGAGGTGAGGGCCCTCGGAGTGTGGTGTCA
The DNA here is from genome assembly GCF_045679555.1 of Salvelinus alpinus. Lineage (NCBI taxonomy): Eukaryota > Metazoa > Chordata > Actinopteri > Salmoniformes > Salmonidae > Salvelinus > Salvelinus alpinus. The sequence goes on from NC_092114.1 coordinate 37,464,149, forward strand.
GGAAAATAACCTCACACTCAACGTCAACAGAACAAAGGAGATGATTGTGGACTTCAGGAAACAGCAGAGGGAGCACCCCCCTATCCACATCGACGGGACAGTAGTGGAGAGGGTAGTTTTATGTTCCTCGGCGTACACATCACGGACAAACTGAATTGGTCCACCCACACAGACAGCGTTGTGAAGAAGGCGCAGCAGCGCCTCTTCAACCTCAGGAGGCTGAAGAAATTCGGCTTGTCACCAAAAGCACTCACAAACTTCTACAGATGCACAATCGAGAGTATCCTGTCGGGCTGTATCACCGCCAGGTACGGCAACTGCTCCGCCCACAACCGTAAAGCTCTCCAGAGGGTAGTTAGGCCTGCACAACGCATCACCGGGGGCAAACTACCTGCCCTCCAGGACACCTACACCACCCGATGTCACAGGAAGGCCATAAAGATCATCAAGGACAACAACCACCCGAGTCCACTGCCTGTTCACCCCGCATTCATCCAGAAGGCGAGGTCAGTACAGGTGCATCAAAGCAGGGACCGAGAGACTGAAAAACAGCTTCTATCTCAAGGCCATCAGACTGTTAAACAGCCATCACTAACATTGAGTGGCTGCTGCCAACATACTGACTCAAGTCTAGCCACTTTAATAATGGGAATTGATGGACATTTATGTAAAAATGTATCACTAGCCACTTTAAACAATGCCACTTAATATAATGTTTACATACCCTACATTACTCATCTCATATGTATATACTGTACTCTATATCATCTACTGCATCTTGCCATCTTTATGTAATACATGTATCACTAGCCACTTTATGTTTATATACCCTACATTACTCATCTCATATGTATATACTGCACTCTATACCATCTACTGCATCTTGCCTATGCCGTTCTGTACCATCACTCATTCATATATCTTTATGTACATATTCTTTATCCCTTTACACTTGCGTGTATATGGTAGTAGTTGTGGAATTGTTAGGTTCGATTACTCGTTGGTTATTACTGCATTGTCGGAACTAGAAGCACAAGCATTTCGCTACACTTGCATTAACATCTGCTAACCATGTGTATGAGCCAAATAAAATTTGACTTGATTTGAAATTTGCCGATGACACAACAGTGGTAGGCCTGATCACAGACAACAACAAGACAGCCTATAGGGAGGAGGTCAGAGACCTGGCCGTGTGGTGCCAGGACAACAACCTCTGCCTCAACGTGATCAACACTAAGGAGATGTCTGTGGACTACAGGAAAAAGAAGACCGAGCACGCCCCCATTCTCATCGACGGGGCTGCAGTGGAGCAGGTTGAGAGCTTCAAGTTCCTTGGTGTCCACATCACCAACAAACTAACATGGTCCAAGCACACCATGACAGTCGTGAATCGGGCACGGCAAAACCTATCCCCCCTCAGGAGACTGAAAATAATTGGCATGGGTCCACAGATCCTCGAAAGGTTCTACAGCTGCTCCATCGAGAGCATCCTGACTGGTTACATCACTGCCTGGTATGGCAACTGCTCGGGCTCCGACCGCAAGGCACTACAGAGGGTATTGCGAACGGCCCAGTGCATCACTGGGGCCAAACTTCCTGCCATCCAGGACCTCTATACCAGGCGGTGTCAGAAGGCCCTGAAAATTGTCAAAGACTCCAGCCACCCTAGTCATAGACTGTTCTCTCTGCTACCACACGGCAAGCGGTACCGGCGCGCCAAGTCTAGGTCCAAGAGGCTTCTAAACACCCCCAAGCCATGAGACTCCTGAATATCTAGTCAAATGGCGACCCAGAATATTAATATCGCCCCCCCCCCCCCCTCTCCACACCACTGCCACTCTCTGTTGTCATCTATGCATAGTCCCTTTAATTAACTCTACCTACATGTACATACTACCTCAACTAACCGGTGCCCTGCACATTGACTCTGTACCGGCACCCCCCTGTATATATTGTTATTTTTTACTGCTCCTCTTTAATTACTTGTTACTTTCATCTCTTATTCTTATCCATATTTTTGAAACTGCACTGTCGGTTAGTGGCTCGTAAGTAAGCATTTCACTGTAAGGTCTACACACCTGTTGTATTCGGCGCATGTGACTAATACTATTTGATTTAATATCCCCATTATTGTGCAATAAATTGTCATTTTTGCCATGAATTCACACTAACAGGTGGCAATCTGACAATCTTGATACTTAATTCTGACTTGTAAGACTACAGGTTTTCGTCTATTGGATAGAAAATTTACTTTGCCTTTCTAATCAGAAAACCCACTGCATTATTCAGTGGATCAAGTATGGCTCTTTCATCTCAACACGAACAGTCCGAGAGGACATTCATCTAGTTCCACAACAGAGAGCATAGACGATGAGAATACTGACCAATCATTTACTTCACATTCTTGGCATCCCACCCAAACATCCATCTGTGAGTATGGTATAATACATTAACATGGCTGGAATTTGATTACTGTTATCTCTTCCACTGCCATCGAGACAGAGAGAGGGGGAGAATACATATCTATCCGCAGATAGTCAGTATTTACGAGTGAAAAAAAGAGAGAACACAGGTTTCTATAATGCGGAGAGGTGTGTGTATGTATATGTGTGAGTGGGATAGGTGTGATTAATTAATATTGTTCACTTCAGCATTTCTGGATGATTCAAGAATACACATAGCTGATTCTGGGTCAATTATACTTTTTCATAATATGATATAAATACTTCAGTCCAGTGAATTAAAATGTAAAAACGTATCAGCATTTGAGTTGCTCATACGAGATAGGGCTGCTCTTTACAAACGCTGAAATAAATGCCTCTGGTTAGTTTTTTTCTGCAAATTCGACAGCAGTTCATGGCTCATGATATGCACCACACACCATATGAAATGTGACTCAAATGTGAAACAAGAACGCATAGGAAATGTCCATTATTTGAGACTAATATAAATCTCATGATTTTGCAGTCTTCCCGTGACAATTACAGACGCAAGGGAATGAAAAATTGAATAATTCAGTGGTTAGGATAGGAATTATGGGTAACACAATGCTATGGAGAGCACCGCGAATGTAATAATATTCAGACTATCAATGACTTCTGGTAAGTGTAGACTGGGGTCACCTTAACAGACCTGCTACATTTTTGCTGGGCGTGAGCCGCAAGTGAAACTACACTTCCATTGCGGTCAATGAAAACCTGCTACACTGGCCGTGTGAGCGAAGCAAAGCTGCGTGCTGCGGGTTAAAAATTATGCTCTGGCTCTATTTCCAAGAAAACAATGTGTGCGGGCTCACATCCGAGAACACTGGATCATGTGGCTCGCACCTCTTCCTTGGGGATGTATAGGCGTCCAATGTATCATGTAAAGCCTACAATGCTTTCACTCTTCATCCAGTGTATCAATTCTGTAAGTCTGTACACTGAGCATTTAGAAGAGAATTTCAACAGCAAAAATATATCCAAATGGTTATTTTTAACAGGAATGCAGAGAATACTGACATTATTAGGCTAAATCCGCACTGTAAAGTTGGTTTGATGAACCACATAGTCGTTGGGAGGGTTGAGCCGACAACCCTTATTCTACTACATTTCATTTTGTACAACAGTAGTAAGGTTTGAGTACAGAATTGGCTTCATTAAGATTGATTCACATCCCTTTCCTTTTAAACCCTATGCTTAAAACATTTGTGTTACTCGTGGTAAATAATGGTCAGCTACTGTATGACTGCTTTTGGTTGACCCTCTCAGACGCACTCGAGCCATTTGGGGGATACGGTAACGTCGCGCTGCCATGCATCACTGTTGATATTAGCTTTGCATTATCATTATCAATCTCCCATTGTGTTTGTCTGTGGCGGTAATGGCAGCTGTCACTTAGGATGACTCATGCGGCGCCAGCACGGTGAGCCAGCATGGTGAGCTCTGTAGCCGGTAACGGTCCAAACATTTATGTAATCGGCGACTGACGGCGCTCACAGCTCCCTGAAGAACTGAATGAGGGCCTGAACAGTGCTGATGCCACAGACTGTCTTACACAGGCATCCATGGGTTGCAGGCATAGCCGAGGGAAGTATGGGTGCTGAGGGTGCTGCAGCATCCCCTGAAAAAAAATTTTTCTTTAAAAGAAGTATTGAAAAATATATACACTACCGTTCAAAAGTTTGTGGTCACATAGAAATGTCCTTGTTTTTGAATTTTTTGTCCTTTAAAATAACATCAAATTGATCAGAAATAAAGTGTAGACACTGTTAATGTTGTAAATGACTATTGTAGCTGGAAACGGCAGATTTTTTATGGAATATCTACAAATGCGTACAGAGGTCCATTATCAGCAACCATCACTCCTGTGTTCCAATGGCACATTGTGTTAGCTAATCCAAGTTTATCATTTTAAAAGGCTAATTGATCATTAGAAAACCCTTTTGCAATTATGTTAGTACAGCTGAAAACTGTTGTTCTGATTAAAGAAGCAATGCAACTGGCCTTCTTTAGACTAGTTGAGTATCTTGAGCATCAGCATTTGGGGGTTCAATTACAGGCTCAAAATGGCCAGAAACAAAGAACTTTCTTCTGAAACTTGTCAGTCTATTCTTGTTCTGAGAAATGATGTCTATTCCATGCGAGAAAGTGCCAAGAAACTGAAGATCTCGTACAACGTTGTGTACTACTCCCTTCACAGAACAGCACAAAACGGCTCTAAACAGAATAGAAAGAGGAGTGGGAGGCCCCGGTGAACAACTGAGCAAGAGGACAAGTACATTAGAGTGTCTAGTTTGAGAAACAGACGCCCCACAAGTCCTCAACTGGCAGCTGTAATAATAGTACCAGCAAAACACCAGTCTCAACATCCACAGTGAAGAGGCGACTCCGGAATGCTGACCTTCTAGTTCCTCTGTCCAGTGTCTGTGTTCTTTTGTCCATCTTAATCTTTTCTTTTTATTGTCCCGTCTGAGATATGGCTTTTTCTTTGCAACTCTGCCTAGAAGGCCAGCATCCCGGAGTCGCTTCTTCACTGTTGACGTTGAGACTGGTGTTTTGCGGGTACTATTTAATGAAACTGGCAGGATTCAATCGTTGGATTTGCAAGAGTGATTGCTCTGTCCTTTCTCTGCCACTGCCATTCTAATGGAATCCAGAAAGAACAAAACCCTGTCCTCAAACATTTACATCAAAAGGTGCAAAGTTATGGGCAAAGACACAAAACATCCACATCAAATGAAATATTTTTCTTCATCACATTTTTTTATTTCATTTATTTTTTATTGAACCTTTATTTAACTAGGCAAGTCAGTTAAGAACAAATTCTTATTTACAATGACGACCTACCCCTGCCAAACCCGGATGACACTGGGCCAATTGTTCACCGCCCTATGGGACTCCCAATCACGGCCGGATGTGAGACAGCCTGGATTCAAACCAGGGACTGTAGTGACACCTCTTGCACTGAGATGCAGTGCCTTAGACCGCTGCGCCACTCAGAAAACAACCAATTTTTGTGTTGTATTAATTTTGCATCCTTACAAACCTCTTAATGTAAATGTACATTACTGTATTGTACATAGGTTGGTCATTTATAGGTTTGTACCTGTAGACTTTCCATCACCATGAAGAAAAACAATGGACAATACAGTAATTGAGTACATTCAGGCATCAGGTGGTTTGTGATGATGTGGCTCATTTGGTAGAGCAGGGAGCTTGCAATGCTAGTGTTGTGGCTTCGATTCCCACGGGGGACCAGTATGAAAATGTACGCACTCACTAGTGTAAGATCATTTTCGTTTTCACATAGAAATAAGTTGCATTTGCAAAGTATTTCAAGAAACTGGGAAACATATATCAAGCATGTGTTTTTATATTCCACACTGGGCCTTTACTAGTCCTGTATTAGTGGACCGATATAGACAGCTTCAGCTCTGGCAATTATTTAATTCTGAATTCCCCCCAAACTACTTCCCATGACTAGGGTAGGGAAAAAAAGTAGGCCCTGAGTATGACCAGCTATAGCCACAGTTGTGATGCATCTAACAAGCTAAAGGTGTTATCTAGCTCAGGTCACGCAAGTCGTTACTCAGAAAATAACATGCTCTGAGGCTGATATGTGAGGACAGAATAAAATGTTAAGAAATCATTCAGAAGTGTAACGGGAGGAATGCGGTTTGACACTTAAATAGTCGGCCCTATCTCCGGCACTTTGTCCTCCCCAAACTCTGTTCTCACACTTATAGGCATCTGATGACAAATGATTCATACAGTATATCACTCATATACTGTATATCACTCATTGGACAATTGTATATGTGTGATACTAAAGTGTATTCAAGCGCAATGTAAAGAACAGACTAATAGTATTGTTGTGTATCTTGAGCAATACAACAAAATACAGTATGTTGAGGCACTGTACAGTACTTTTGTATTGAAATAAAATATTTGAAGTAAAAAAATATCACTGCCATTCCCTGAGGAAGTGTCACGGCCAACTATATGTATGGTCGATTCCAAAGAAAATGTAACCTCTATCCAAGTTTTCTAACAGTCTTTCAAAACGCCTGTACCTGTATTTGAAATTTTTTGTCAGACGTAGATAAGATTTAATCCGTTTGGGAATAGATCTGAATTTCCTGCATGATTGGAGTGCAATCCAACTCTCATTCCATCACATCCCTCGGTAAAATTATATTTTGTTATTTTTAAAACTGCCTCTCGCCCCCACCCCCCCCCCCCCCACACACACACATGTTTAGTTACTATGAATTCACGATTAAACATATTTTAAACAAAGTGCACCCCTATATCTGGAGGACAGAAGAAATGGTAAGAAATCATTTTGAAGTAGAACAGGAGGAATGAGGTTTAACACTTAAATACTCCGGATACTAGTACATTGTGGCAAAACTCAAATGGCAACGTATTTACACTGATACATTCTCATACTTACAGCTATGCATACACACACTTTCATACTCACATCCATACACGAACCCCACCTTCAATAGGTCTGATCACATACAAGGCCCCTGGTCTGGCCTCATCTCCCTCACACTGGAGAGGCAATCGAGGAGGCTACTTCCTGACATCAAACTAGGCGTCGGTCCGGAGCTGATGTGCTCTGGCATTTCCATCACAGAGCGTACTCTCCAATTCTTACCCTCTCACTGTTAATTCTCTTCCACTGTCTACCTTGCGCCTTATTTCTCTATTTTTATCTGTTTATGTAGCCTATCTTCCTTGGTCATGCATGTCTGTGATAGAGACAGAAATAATAAGACTTTATGGCAGACAACCGAGTTCTTAGAATCAAAACAGCACTGTAGAACATAGCGTGTATAATAAGTATAGTGTTAATTGCAGTGTAGCCTAGACTGCCTCTGGCTATGTCAGAGGGAATGTTTATGTAGTGTAAATACGTTGCCATTTGAGTTTTGCCACAATGTACTAGTATCCGGAGTATTTAAGTGTTAAACCTCATTCCTCCTGTTGTATCACTTGTATCAGTACATTTTAAGCTAATAACATAGACCTAACAATTATTGTAAATGTGTGTTTACCTTGTGTTATAATAACCTATGTTTAATATAAACGATAGGACTGACTGAAAAGCTGACTTCATTCATTATAGGCTCCTGGTTGTAGTTAATTACATGTGAAAGCTCCCAACAGCATTGCTGTCAAATAGCTTCATTTATTTAGTTAGCTATACTAAATTAATAATAGCCTAAAACTTATATGACATGTATGGCTAGCTTTATTCAAAATAGCAGAACATACCTGCCAGGCTACAAGTGAGCTCTCCCGCGCTGCCTCTTTACCCGAAAATTGTCATGCAGACTTGTGCCCTCGTGGAGATTCAGTGCAGTGAATAAATAATACTGAGGTATTCATTTGTGATACTTCACTAGGCTAAAAGCAGCGTTTACTCGTTCATTCGTGTCGGTCAACCACTGAAAACATAAACGTGTTAAACTTTGTCTGCCTCTTATCCATTTGGTGGAATTTCAACCATGCTCCGTCTCTGCTTCCCACCTCTCCTCCCAGTTCCCACCCCTCCTCGTGCACTTTTCCAATCCCGCCTCTCAGTCACACAACAAGAGGATAATGGTGGTGTCTCGTTCCCTTAGCAACCAGTTGCTATAGTAATATTCCTAGGTAATTAAAAGTGTTGAGGATGATGATGAAGAGTCCAGATGTATGACCACGACAGTTAGATTAGGCTAGTTATTCAATCAAACACATTTATTTTACAATTAGACCCTTAACCTAGGAAGAAACGTGTATCTCGTAAACGTATGTGTGCTGTTGCAGGTAGCCTACTCCAAAAAACATAAAATTTTCAGCATTTTAGCTGCTGCACATCTCGCATTTCCCAACATCTTTACAGTAACTAGTCGTTTCTATGCGAGACGGCTGCGGCGCTTTTAGGAGTAGCCTTAACTACAGCACTTCCCGTAGCGCGACCAAAAGAAAGATCTACACACATGCAAGAGGGATTTCTCACTCAATACCGAAAGTGGATGTAATATTTTTCTGAATATTCTCTGTTTTTTGCAACTGCACACAGACACGAGACATGTTTCCATCGAATCGAGAACCAAGAAAGTATCGCCAAGGACAAGGTTAGTAAAACAATATCCTGATTACGGTAAACAGCAGCCTATTCAAGATCTCAAATGAGCTTTTGCTCTGCCACTGAGGTTCCTATTTACATGGCTATCTAGCAGTAATGTTAGAGGCTACTGGCTTTGATTCAGTTAGTCTCCTGGGGGAAGAGGCACTGTGTAGTACTGTTGGCCACTATTGCCTTTGTGTTCAATGAAATAGGCTACCAGAGAGAGAATCAGTCAGACAATGCTGCTCCCTGACTTAATTTGTAGATATTTGAGTTAAATTATGTATACTAGGCCTAATTCCCCTCAATTTGTATTTCCCCAAGATACCCTTGCTTGTGGAGATAATGCTAGAAACGGAATGCTTTAATTTTTATTTCTTTAATTTTTATTTAACCTTTATTTAACCAGTAAAGCTAGTTGAGAACAAGTTCTCATTTACAACTGCGACCTGGCCAAGATAAAGCAAAGTAGTGCGACAGAAACAACAACACAGAGTTACACATGGAATAAACAATGAAATGAAAGTCTATATACAGTGTGTGCAAATGGAATGAGGTGGTAAGGCAATAAATAGGCCATAGTAGCAAAGTAATTACAATTTAGCAGATTAACACTGGAATGATAGATGAGCAGATGATGATGAGCAGACGATGGTGTGTAAGTAGTGATACTGGTGTGCAAAATAGCAGCAAAGTAAATAAAAACAATATGGGGATGAAGTAGGTAGATTGGGTGGGCTATTTACAGATGGACTATGTACAGCTGCAGCGATTGGTTAGCTGCTCAGATAGCTGATGTTTCAAGTTAGTGAAGGAAATGTAAGTCTCCAGCTTCAGCGATTTTTGCAATTCGTTCCAGTCACTGGCAGCAGAGAACTGGAAGGAAAGGCGGCCAAAGGAGGTGTTGGCTTTGGGGATGACCAGTGAGATATACCTGCTGGAGCGCGTGCTACAGGTGGGTGTTGTTATCGTGACCAGTGAGCTGAGATAAGGCGGAGCTTTACCTAGCATAGACTTATAGATGACTTGGAGCCAGGATGAATCAGCTGTGATAGCCTACTCTTTTCATTTATTTTAATTTTAATTTTATTTCACCTTTATTTTACCAGGATGAAGGTATAGTAGGCCCAAGTAGCCTATTGTAAACTGAAACACATCTGACAATTAGAGTAACATGCCATTTTATTATTGGGGACAGCACACTTTGTGCTATAGATTATAGACTGTTGGGTTTAACAACATTTCCAAAACTCCATACATGATCATAGGCTTTTGTTTTGAAATGTGTATGCCAGTAATGTTAATTTTATCACCAGCACTTTTGGAACCATAGCACCACTGTAGCTATATAATCCAACCACCTTGATTCCCTTTGGTCAGAGTGATGACTGTCAATTCATGCTGGAAGTTTCTATTTTTCACAGGCTAACCAACCATTTCTAACTTTCACAGGCTAACCAACCATTTCTAACTTTCACAGACTAACCAACCATTTCTAACTTTCACAGGCTAACCAACCATTTCTAACTTTCACAGGCTAACCAACCATTTCTAACTTTCACAGGCTAACCAACCATTTCTAACTTTCACAGACTGACCAAACTTTTTGACAAAAGTTTTTAGAGTAAGATTGTTGGTCATGAAGATGTCACTTTCCTAAAATATTGTAGCAAATAGAGGGGCGGGAAAGCGAACTCAGGTCATTGGCGTGAAAGGCAAGCACCCTACGCATCGCGCCAACTTGGTGAGAATTGTCGTATGGGTCACTGGTTCATATTAGTGAGTATCAATACCCTGCTTCGACCAATTTGATCACCAATATGCAGCCTACAGTTTTTTAGAGAGACAATATATTTGTGGGAGTCCTTCCTAATAAAAACAATAACCCTAACCAGCCGTAACAAACGTATTCGATTTCTATTGTCTGCCATTTTGCTGTCTTTTAGCCTCTGATTACTTTTCTCTCCCAATGAAGATTTGTGTTGGTCTACTGGTTTTCCTCAACAGCTACCCTCTTTGGATTTATTATTGTTGCCGGCTGTACAGCCATAGCTTGTGTGACCAGGGTTTCTATTTTAGGATTAGGGTTATGTCATTCAACGTGGGCTACTAGGCCTACATTATACATATGACACAATCAGCATTTCACTTTGGATATGAATTATCCAAATTATCAATCAGTTACCCACCATGGCGAAAGTGCGAAGAGATGATGAACTTGTTCTCAACTGGCCTACCTGGTTAAATAAAGGTGAAATAAAAAATTAAATAAAAATAAATGAGATGAGTAGGCTATCTCAGCTGATTTATGCAGGGGATTTAAAATAAGATTTTAATAAAATTCTGTATGCGGTGCTTTTTAGTAACTATTTGAATTATGTTTTAGTCCAATGCATTGTGGTTGAACGAATTGACACCTTGAACGTGAACGTGAGAATGGCTCAGTGAGTGGGTTCGACCTAGAACATCACGGACCTGATGAACGTTCCCTTTTTCAGAACCATGGAGAGCGCAGTGTGCATTGTGGCGCAGTCCCTTCTTCTACTCCTACTCAGAGCCATAGATACAGTATTTTTTCATAGTTCACATTTTTATAAACTCCCAAATCATGCCCAAAATTCAATTTAATTGATGTCACTGTTGAGTTTTGTTTTAATCAGTTTGGTTAACATGTTCATCCCATTGCCTATTGTGACATAGCCATGACGTATGTAAGAATTTGACGTGTCAATGGTTCCCTATAAACCCAGTAATTCTAAGAAATAAGGGTCAGATGGTTTTGCGGTATGAAGGGCAATAATGAGTAGGCCTATGTTCAGTAGGTTTTTGACAGCGACCCCGCTGAGATTGCTCCACGAGAAGCCGCTTCTGTGTGCAGCTGGCCTGGTGCTTACGATCGGTTCTGCAGTCTACTTTTATAGCAAATACTGAGTCGGTGAGGATGCACCGGCTACTGTGGAGAGCGTGGACTGTGTTGTCACGGTTGAGGAGGGTTAGTTTACTTAATTGACAATGTCTAAATAGGAATAGATAAATATTTAGTCCGGACTGATACTATATTGAGGTTTCGTCGCAAATGGCACCCTATACCTTATTCCTTATTTTGACCAGGACCCATAGTTCTATGGTCAACAGGCGCTTGTTCAAAGTAGTGCACTAAATAGGGAAGAGGGTGTCATTTTGGATGTAGAATGATGATGACTAGCAAAGGCCAGAGGATATTTCATATGTTTACAGTGTAGCCTTAAATGCTATGCTATTCCACTATTAACAACAACAACAAACAAACATGCTCCTTTGAAACCAAACCTTTGCTTTAGGTTTAATTGAACATGTTGGTATATTATGCAGACACATAAATACATTTGATGTCATACAATATAAAACACAAGTAAAATATATGATCAGCCTAACTACATGGACAAATGTCTGGTGTCTTGTAGCTGGTATTTCTTAAACGTAGAGAAAATATCCTTTATTGTTTATTCATAAAGATAATGAGCCCACCCTGGACCAGGAGGACCCAGTCCTGGTTCAGGTAAGAATGCTGTAGGCCTATCAATAGCCTGGGTGACAGTCTTTCTGCTCTCTTGCATCACAATCCCATAAGGAGTGGGCAGAGAGCTGAAACAGACTGGCACCCAGGCTATAACAACACTGCTTCATTAGCAGGATTGGTTCAATAACAATCTGTCATTCAAATTGTCATTTTACTGACTAGTAAATTGATCCTGATTTTTTTCCTTAGTATGTGGATGAGGAGGTTGAGCACTGGCCCTGTCTGGCTTTAATCCCTTGGCCTGGACCTCTGTGGGTTCCCAGGTCTGTGTCACGGCCGTCGAATGAAGAGGACCAAGGTGCAGCGTGGTGAGCGTACATATTCCTTTATTTATATGACGCCGACAAAAACAAGAAACAATCCAAAACAACCGTGAAGCTAAAGGGCTATGTGCCACAAACAAAGTTAACTTCCCACAAAGACAGGTGGGAAAAAGGGCTACCTAAGTATGGTTCTCAATCAGAGACAACGATAGACAGCTGTCCCTGATTGAGAACCCTACCCGGCCAAAACATAGAAATACAAATAATAGAACTAAAGAACATAGGATACCCACCCCAAATCACACCCTGACCAAACCAAATAGAGACATAAAAAGGCTCTCTAAGGTCAGGGCGTGACAGTCTGTAAATCCATCGATACTGATACTCTCTGGTCTTCTCTCTGGTCTTAAAATAGGTATTCATATGCAGGTACCTCAGATGTTTCCTTACCCTTTGAACACAGACATGTAGTTCAACTGCCAATTGTCTTAGAATCTATCATGCAGTGGCCTCCTCATGCAATCCTCCCTATACCAGTCTGTCAGTCTTATAGGCTACCTGTCTATCATTCAAACTGACTCCTAATTTAATCCTGTCTGGCTTTAATCCCTTGGTCTGGACCTCTGTGGGTTCCCCGCTCTGTAAGTCCATCCATTCTGATACTCTTTGGTCTTTAGACTGGTTTATGTAACTTAAACATAAACATTACGGTTTCTGTAGAACAATATGGAAATATATTTCTGTAAACATATTCCCTATTTTTTTAATAGTCTGTAACACTGCAGGAAACATATTACCTGACCCATGCTGGTGAGAGAGCTGGCAGTGTTAAACACACAGGTAGCCGTGCAGATTATTGGTCACAGCTAAATTTGATCTAATTGGCAGGATTACCTTCAGTATCCACTATGGTAGTGGAAAACTTTTATGTCCTTAAAACTATTCCCTCATTTTCTTACAGATTTTCACAATTGAGCAGCACATTTTTATCTCTCGTGCTGGCACGATGGTATGGGATGAACTGTCCTCTCAGCTTGAAGAGGTAGACATTCACCTGCAGGTACTTCAGACATGTTCTTAACATTTATAACTCAGACCTGTGCATTTCAACTCATTTCATTGCAGCGGCCTCCTCTTGCAATCTTCCCTATGCCAATCTTTTACTCCTAAACAGTACCAGTCTATCATTCAAACTGACTCTTAAATGTATCCTGTCTTGTTCATTATCATGCGAATGAGGAGGTTCGGCAGCAGCCCTGTCTGGCTTTAATCTCTTGGTCTGGACCTCCGTGGGTTTCAAACGCTGTAAGTCCATCAATTCTGATACTCTCTGGTCTTTAAGGGGGCTTAAACATAAACATAACATTTTCTACAATAATGTTATGGAAATGCATTTCTGTAAACATATTCCCTTTTTCTTAGCCTGTCAAACTGCAGCCAATTTATAACCTTACCCACGCTGGGAGGATGCTGGTGAGAGAGCTGGCAGTGTTAAACACACAGGTAACCATTCAGATGATTAACTAATACTAATCTGATCTAATAGGGATGATTACCTTCAGTATCCACTAGTAGAATACTTTGATGTCTTTAACGCTGTTCCCTCATTTTCACAGTGGAGCAGCCCATTATTATCTGTTTCACTCCTGCTAGGAGGATGGTATGGGAGGAACTGTCCTCTCAAATTGAACAGGAAGTCATTCATATGCAGGTACCTCAGATGTTTCCTTACCCTTTGAACACAGACGTGTAGTTCAACTGCCGATTGTCTTAGAATCTATCATGCAGTGGCCTCCTCATGCAATCCTCCCTATACCAGTATGTCAGTCCTATACTGTAGGCTACCTGTCTATCATTCAAACTGACTCTTAATTTGATCGTGTCTTGTTCCTTAGTATGTGGATGAGGAGGTTGGGCAGTGGACCTGTCTGGCTTTAATCCCTTGGTTTGGACCCTCGTGTGTTCCTATCTCCATGAGTCTATCCATTCTGATACTCTTTAGTCTTTAGAGGATATTAAACATTAACATCAAGTCACTAGTTTTCTGTAAAACAACATAATGAAAATGTCTGTAAACATATTCCCTTGCCTTCATAGCCTGCCTTCTCCAAGGCCAAACCAGTCTACTACCTCACCCTTGCTTGGAGAATGCTAGTAACAGAGCATGCAGTGTTAAACACACAGGTAACCAAACACATTATTAACCAAAGCTCATCTGTTATAGGGAGAATTTACTTAGTTTGATGGCTGTACCCTTTTCCCTTTTCTTTCCACAGACTTCCAAATTGGTTACCCTTCACCTTACAGAAGCTGGGAGGCTAGTGCTTGACGAACTGTCAGCACCTTCAGATTGCCATTCACAGGTAGCTGTTAGCAGTTGATGTTACTCTTCAATAACACAGACCTCAAAGCAAATAAAGGGGAGGAAAACAGGTTTATTCTTATTCGAAGAGGACAAATCATGTGGGGAGGTAGATGGTAGATGTTCATGCTCCCCTGTCCTCAGTGATTCTCCCCAGTGATTCTCTTCAGTGATTCTCTCCACAGAACAAAGAAACAGGATGTCATTTATAACCCCCCACCCTAGCCTGAGGCTGACCAATTAGAAGTCCTTGCAGTACAACTGGACCAATGGCCAAATAACAAGTATCCTGCTCCAGACTCAGACCAATGAAAACATAGCACACATAGCTATGAGTTCAGGACTGACATTCCTAACATATTCTAAACAGATGTTGAACTGAAAAACAACTATTTCCATTGATCGTTAATTCTAGTCCTCTCATCCTCTGCGTTGTGTATTTATCTTCGACATATTCTTACATAGCCAATCACATTATTAGACAGTCATAGATGATTAGTAATAGTACACATTAACATGTCCTCTATCGCCACAATTTTGTGTCTTATTAATCACAGAGTAATCTCTAAAATCAGGTGATGTCTTTGTTTTGCAGCCAAATAGTGAAGACTCCTTTTCCTTACGAGAAGTTGCAGCTGGTTGGGAACTGGGGTTCGTTTAATTTTCATTACTGGAAGATCCGTTATGGATGAGTGGTGGTACTTCAGACATATTCGTAACATTTCTAAACACATCTGTGTATTTGAACTCCCAATTGTCTCTGGGTTTTCTTTTGTATGTCTGGCCCTAATTGAAACCTAGAGGAAACTTGTCGTACGAACATCATGTGGGCTCTATATCACTGCCAGGGATTATACTGAAATCGGCTGCCAAATGATATGAACATCTACAGCTAAGATATAGAGAGAGGTCTGGAGTCTGAAGGCATTTTTTTCTTTATAGCAAAATGAAGAGGACATGCATCACCTGTGCATTGTGAGGGGAGTGGAGAAGCAGCTGTGGTGGAGCAGAGTCATTCAGGAAAAAGTCCTGGACCCATGGGTGAGAGATTCTCAACTGATCTTTCCTCTCAAATGCACCTGATTTGTGTCAAATGATGCACAAACTATAGGTCTACTTATATTTCCTGCTTGAAATGTAATGTTTCCCTGTGTCTCTTTTAAAGGGTCTCGTCCAGGTGGTCTTCAACAACAAGGAGGTGACTGGTATTAAGGTGCAGTCAAGCACTTTTTCACTGAAAAAGTGGCAAATGTCCATTTACCTATTTGCATAAATACATGTTGACAGAAAATGAAATGATACATTCTAATCTCTTGCCTCATTTTTATTTCCTTGGTAGAAGGATCCATGGCCTTGTCAAGAGGAGGTCAGAGTTCACCTATTATGAGGACGCCCAGGTTTATTTCAGAGTTTGGTTGAGGGGTTCTCAATATGGTGGTTTTCAGTGTTGGGCTTGCAGTGTCACATGTTGTGTGTTAAACAGCAGGTGGATATCTCCACCACGGTGGAGCGGTTCCAGGAGAGTGCTGATGAGATGACGGCATATCAACTCTCCACCTCTGACGTCATCACCACCCTCATGAGCCTTCCTTCCCCAATGATTCTCCGCCACCCCCTCCGCCTCCCCTTTTCCCTTCTTATTCCCCTCTCAGTCCCCCTACACCTTACCACTCCACCCAGGACCAGGCCCCTGGCAGCACTCCTCAGGTAAAACTCTTTCTACAGTCAATAACCCTTTTTTTTCATTTGTACTTGTGTGTACAGGTGTGTCTAAGTGTCATTATTTTGGTATCGACAGGTTTGTATTGTCTGTCAAGGGTCAAGTTCAGGTCAAGATGAAAGTGTTGTCATGATGTCGCTGAATGTTTTGTCTGCTTCAGTTGATGTTGCAGGTGAAATGCGGTTTAGTAGAGTTGAAGTTAATGTGATGTCTGTTTTAGGAGTTTGTGGAGGAGCAAAATGATGTTGCAGTTGCGGTGAGTTCGCTTTCATGTGTTCATTTATAGTAAAAACATTTGTTTTGAAATAATCAGCCCAATATCATAGTTATACAGACGTAGTATCTTAATTTGAGCCAGTTTGCTACAGCAGGAAAAAAATCCTCCAGCAACAGAATACATTTTTCGTTAGAGCAAATCAAGTCTTACATTTCAAAGCGGAAATTACAAACTTGAAAAGCCTTTTTAAAACTCAAATATGCTACAAGTTTGCATTTCCTTCCGTGCAGAGAAATTCTCAGCAACAAAAGAGTGATCAAATTAGATCATACATAATCCTGCAGTTATAACATAGGCTAACATAAAATTATTTCTTAATTTCATGGCACTGATGTATGTTTTAGCTTCTTAGGTTGAACATTTATTTTTAAACATTTCTATTTACAGGGGTTACTTTGCAAACCAAGGGACAACAAACTTCTCTCTGAGGCTAGCCGGTATCCGACGTGGAGGTGAGAAGGTGTGAATTTAGCACCTTTTGTATTTCACTTGATGAACATTTCTGGATTATTTGTAAATGTACTGACTTGTTTTCACAGACTCTGACGTCCGCAGACAGTACCTCCCTCAATTACCTCACCCACGCTGGGAGGATGGTGTTGAGCGGACCAGCAGGTAACCAATTTCATAATTGTACTTCATCAGACCAGATATATTGTTCCCACTGGGCACAGATGTCATTTCAATGTCTGGTTTTGATTTACATTTGGTTGAGTTGTCAACTAATGTGAATTCAATGGGAAATCCCGCCCCAAAATTAACGTAATTGGATTTAGGTTAAAAGTTGGGTGAAAAGACGAAATTCTATTACGTTGATGACTTCTTTCAAATCCAATTAGTTTTCCACATTGATTGAACATCATCACATTGACATTTTTTATTGATGTGACATGGAAACAACGTTGATTCAACCAGTTTTTGCACGGTGGGTCACCTTTAGGCAACAGTGATTCCTAGGATTTAGTTGAAAAGTTTCAACATCATACAAGCCAAACAATCAGAGGCCCTCTGAATTACAGACCTGCATCTTTGAGTTTATGATAACATTTAAAGGAATTTTATGCTTGTTTTGTTTTCAGGATGTAAGGCTTTTTATTTTTTTCTTGGGTCACTATATCTATTTTGCCAATTTGGATTGATCCCCTCTACCACACGGAACCCCACTAACCTACCGACGGAAACGCACGAGGTATCTACAAACAGACTTCCATACTATGCTATCTTGCTACCGATAGCCATCTACCCGGCCAGCTGTCTGGATCGCCGTGACCCCAACCAACCTCTACTCACTGGACCCTTATTGATCACTCGATTAAGCATGCCTCTCCTTAATGTAAATATGCCTTGTCCATTGCTGTTCTGGTTAGTGTTTATTGGCTTATTTCACTGTAGGGCCTCTAGCCCTGACCACTATACCATATCCAACCTCACAGTTCCACCACCCACATATGCGATGACATCACCTGGTTTCAATGATGTTTCTAGAGACAATATCTCTCTCATCATCACTCAATACCTAGGTTTACCTCCACTGTATTCACATCCTACCATACCTTTGTCTGTACATTATTCCTTTAAGCTATTTTATCGCCCCCAGAAACTTCCTTTTACTCTCTGCTCTAGAAGTTCTAGACGACCAATTCTCATAGCTTTTAGCCGTACCCTTATCCTACTCCTCCTCTGTTCCTCTGGTGATGTAGAGGTGAATCCAGGCCCTGCAGTACCTAGCTCCACTCCTATTCCCCAGGCGCTCTCTTTTGATGACTTCTGTAACCGTAATAGCCTTGGCTTCATGCATGTTAACATTAGAAGCCTCCTCCCTAAGTTTGTTTTGTTCACTGCTTTAGCACACTCTGCCAACCCGGATGTTTTAGCCGTGTCTGAATCCTGGCTTAGAAAAAGACCACCAAAAATTCTGACATTTTCATCCCCAACTACAAGATTTTCAGACAAGATAGAACGGCCAAAGGGGGCGGTGTTGCAATCTATTGCAAAGATTGCCTGCAGAGTTCTGTTTTACTATCCAGGTCTGTTCCCAAACAATTTGAACTTCTACTTTTAAAAATCCACCTCTCTAAAAACAAGTCTCTCACCGTTGCCGCCTGCTATAGACCACCCTCTGCCCCCAGCTGTGCTCTGGACACTATATGTGAACTGATTGCCCCCCATCTATCTTCAGAGCTCGTGCTGCTAGGCGACCTAAATTTTAACATGCTTAACACCCCAGCCACCCTACAATCTAAGCTTGATGCCCTCAATCTCACACAAATTATCAATGAACCTACCAGGTACCACCCCAATTCCGTAAACACGGGTACCCTCATAGATATCATCCTAACAAACTTGCCCTCCAAATACACCTCTGCTGTTTTCAACCAAGATCTCAGCGATCACTGCCTCATTGCCTGCATCCGTAATGGGTCAGCGGTCAAACGACCTCCACTCATCACTGTCAAACGCTCCCTGAAACACTTCAGCGAGCAGGCCTTTCTAATCGACCTGGCCGAGGTATCCTGGAAGGATATTGATCTCATCCCGTCAGTAGAGGATGCCTGGACATTTTTTAAAAATGCCTTCCTCACCATCTTGAATAAGCATGCCCCATTCAAGAAATTTAGAACCAGGAACAGATATAGCCCTTGGTTCTCTCCTGACCTGACTGCCCTTAACCAACAGAAAAACATCCTATGGCGTTCTGCATTAGCATCGAACAGCCCCCGTGATATGCAACTTTTCAGGGAAGCTAGAAACCAGTATACACAGGCAGTTAGAAAAGCCAAGGCTAGCTTTTTCAAGCAGAAATTTGCTTCCTGCAACACAAATTCAAAAAAGTTCTGGGACACTGTAAAGTCCATGGAGAATAAGAACACCTCCTCCCAGCTTCCAACTGCTCTGAAGATAGGAAACACTGTCACCACCGACAAATCCACTATAATTGAGAATTTCAATAAGCATTTTTCTACGGCTGGCCATGCTTTCCACCTGGCTACCCCTACCCCGGACAACAGCACTGCCCTCCCCTCTGCTACTCGCCCAAGCCTTCCCCATTTCTCTTTCTCCCAAATACAGTCAGCTGATGTTCTAAAAGAGCTGCAAAATCTGGACCCTTACAAATCAGCCGGGCTAGATAATCTGGACCCTTTCTTTCTAAAACTATCTGCTGAAATTGTTGCCACCCCTATTACTAGCCTTTTCAACCTCTCTTTCGTGTCGTCTGAGATTCCCAAAGATTGGAAAGCAGCTGCGGTTATCCCCCTCTTCAAAGGGGGGGACACTCTTGACCCTAACAGCTACAGACCTATATCTATCCTACCCTGCCTTTCTAAGGTCTTCGAAAGCCAAGTCAACAAACAGATTACCGACCATTTCGAATCCCACCATACCTTCTCCGCTATGCAATCTGGTTTCAGAGCTGGTCATGGGTGCACCTCAGCCACGCTCAAGGTCATAAACGATATCTTAACCGCCATCGATAGGAAACAATACTGTGCAGCCGTATTCATTGACCTGGCCAAGGCTTTTGACTCTGTCAATCACCACATCCTCATCGGCAGACTCGACAGCCTTGGTTTCTCTAATGATTGCCTCGCCTGGTTCACCAACTACTTCTCTGATCGAGTTCAGTGTGTCAAATCGGAGGGTCTGTTGTCCGGGCCTCTGGCAGTCTCCATGGGGGTGCCACAGGGTTCAATTCTTGGACCGACTCTCTTCTCTGCATACATCAATGATGTCGCTCTTGCTGCTGGTGATTCTCTGATCCACCTCTACGCAGACGACACTATTCTGTATACTTCTGGCCCTTCTTTTGACACTGTGTTAACAACCCTCCAGGCGAGCTTCAATGCCATACAACTCTCCTTCCGTGGCCTCCAATTTCTCTTAAATACAAGTAAAACTAAATGCATGCTCTTCAACCGATCGCTGCCTGCACCTGCCCGCCTGTCCAACATCACTACTCTGGACGGCTCTGACCTAGAATATGTGGACAACTACAAATACCTAGGTGTCTGGTTAGACTGTAAACTCTCCTTCCAGACTCACATCAAACATCTCCAATCCAAAGTTAAATCTAGAATTGGCTTCCTATTCCGCAACAAAGCATCCTTCACTCATGCTGCCAAACATACCCTTGTAAAACTGACCATCCTACCAATCCTCGACTTCGGTGATGTCATTTACAAAATAGCCTCCAAAACCCTACTCAATAAATTGGATGCAGTCTATCACAGTGCCATCCGTTTTGTCACCAAAGCCCCATATACTACCCACCACTGCGACCTGTACACTCTCGTTGGCTGGCCCTCGCTTCATACTCGTCGCCAAACCCACTGGTTCCAGGTCATCTACAAGACCCTGCTAGGTAAAGTCCCCCCTTATCTCAGCTCGCTGGTCACCATAGCAACACCTACCTGTAGCACGCGCTCCAGCAGGTTTATCTCTCTGGTCACCCCCAAAACCAATTCTTCCTTTGGCCGCCTCTCCTTCCAGTTCTCTGCTGCCAATGACTGGAACGAACTACAAAAATCTCTGAAACTGGAAACACTTATCTCCCTCACTAGCTTTAAGCACCAGCTGTCAGAGCAGCTCATAGATTACTGCACCTGTACATAGCCCATCTATAATTTAGCCCAAACAACTACCTCTTTACCTACTGTATTTATTTATTTATTTTGCTCCTTTGCACCCCATTATTTCTGTCTCTACTTTGCGCTTTCTTCCACTGCAAACCAACCATTCCAGTGTTTTTAGTTTTATTTTACTTGCTGTGTTGTATTTACTTCGCCACCATGGCCTTTTTATATTTTTATTTATTTATACATATATTTGTTTGCCTTCACCTCCCTTATCTCACCTCACTTGCTCACATTGTATATAGACTTATTTTTTTTCACTGTATCATTGACTATATGTTTGTTTTACTCCATGTGTAACTATGTGTTGTTGTATGTGTCGAACTGCTTTGCTTTATCTTGGCCAGGTCGCAATTGTAAATGAGAACGTGTTCTCAATTTGCCTACCTGGTTAAATAAAGGTTAAATAAAATAAATAAATAAATAAAAGGCAGTTTCAGCAGGCGTACGACCTCCTGGGGAACTTCATTAATGAGCCAGCAAACAGGGAGCGACCTGAGCAGGAGATGGTTCTTGTAGGAGTATGTCTAAGTGCAACCTTGATCGCTAGCTGCATGCAGTCTTCTCATCTAACATCTACTCAATGGGACTTTCTAAAATGCTTGTCAATGAAGATTATGTAATTATCCTATTTGTTTGACTTCAGATCGATCGTATCAACTTCGCAGAAGTTTTTTATGAATTCGTTCTACTAATCCTTCTAGAAGGAAAAACATATCTTCCTACTTCTGTAAGTGGCCCTAAGAATGGAACATCCTGTTGTTTATCTATGCTATACACACTGTTGTCATATCAGATCTGTAGACACCCACTCATGTCCCCTGTTCACTCTCCAGAGGCCAGGTAGCTTCCTTTGTCTGCTCCTGGAAGCCACAATGAGGATTCGCCCTGGACCGAGGCTCCTGGTAACTTCTACCGCCTCATTAGGGTACATTTCTCTCTTTCTCTCTTTCTCGTTTCTCTTTTTCTCTCTCTCTCCCTCTCTCTCTTTCTCTTTCTCTCTCTTTCTCTTTCTCTTTTAAGTATCTTCTCTCTCATTTTAAGTATCTTCTCTCTCATTTTAAGTATCTTCTCTCTCAGGCTTAACACCTAACAAACAATTTGTACTTTTTAAAAGCACTTTTAACATAGGCCAGGCCCTGTTGATACCCCAGCGATAATGCCTTATATTATTCAACACAGCATTGGCTCAACCATTGGCACAACTTTCCCCATGGCCATTGGCTCAACCGACCCCAAGGCAAATATTTTGATTTTATTAGCCCACACAGCTACTTTCAAGACAGATTTAGGACCTCATATTGAAGCTTATAGAGACCCCAACTGATGTATAAAACAATCTTAAATGATTTACTTCGGTTTAGATACAAGCATCATAAAACCTCTAACACGATAACTCAATTTACCCTTTTGGCTCAAATTGCCCCACTCTCCCCTATGTAGATTTTGGATACATATGGAGTTCATTGGTCATCTGTGTTTTGATACAAGCCTCTGGTCTGATTCAAACAACAGGGATTAAATTATCATTATATCTAATGGATGTTGGAAGAATAATTCTGTCCTATCTGGTACAAGATGAGTTGGATTCCCACCTCACAAGAAGCAGATTATTTTAAGGCTTTTATTGTAACTTTCAATAATATTAATACAGTTGCCTATGTGATAGTACTGATTGTATATTCATCAGATTTGAAAGAAGCAACTTGAATTATGGTAAATTTTAAGTGCCAGTAAGTAATCCAACTCCAGGTGCAATATTCACTATAGCCCACTAGAGGACAGCATGTCTTCATGAACCGGTCATTTTTCACAGTTTTGGCTAAGAATAGGATAACCTGTTGCATTAATGGCATGTACTGAAACTGGAATGACACGTTAATCAATGTTTGCATATCTAGTCTCACAATGCAGGCAGGTGATGCATGCTTGCCTCATTTCCTGAGGCCATTTTACGGGGAAAGCCTGAGGGTGCTGTCTTTTTGATGGTTCCTGTTTTCTTCTTTGCCAAACATTTTGTCATCTGAAGTTTAACAAAACGGATAACTCACAATAAGCCTTCAAGCCTGATGGATACACACTATATTTTGGCCCGTAAGTCCTTTAATTGCAGATATTCCCTTTCGAATTGTGTACATCTAAGACAGTTATAGAAAACAGATAGCTTGCAAAGGGGTAGGGAACACCGTTAGGATTCACTTGCTGGGCAGTTCTGTTTCTCCTGTGGAAAGTGTTATGGTTCATGGTTAATTATTGCATCATTCTTCTCCCATTGCACAACATCCAATAAGTGCTACTGCTGAAATACTACAAACTTGTGTACGCAACATGTTATAAACAAACATTTGCACTGCTAGCCCCCCAACCCCGTCGTGTAATCTTAACACACTCGTAAAATAGCTAATAAAAGAGCTAATATCTTAAAACAGGAGGACTAATCAATTCAAATTAGACCACAGATGCATTCTTATCGTGCTGGAAGCAGGGAGTCCTGACAAAGAAGTCGTTTAAAAAAACAAAACAATTTGGAGGATTTCACAGGTGATTTTAGCAAAAATGTTGGCTTTTTTCTTTCATATGTCATATTTGAATGGACTTTACTTAGCTCCAACAGCATTCGACTGAAATGCATTTAGGCAGAGGTAGAGGTAATATCCTGAGATGGTGAAATGTGACTACGCATTTCAATCACATTCATATTGTGATAATGATGAATACACAATATATCGCCCAGCCCTAATGCAGATGGCTTATGTTGTAAAGCAAGGGCGATGATTCCATGTCCTCACAAAGATCCCAACATAAATCAATATCTACATCATCAACTCACACTGAGTCAATGTCCCCATTAAGCTACCAAAATGATATTTTCACAGGCAAACTGAATTCAGAATTATTTTATAGGCTTGCCACAGTTTCTCATTTTTCCAGCATTGTTCGTAATTCCCACTCAAAGCTTGCCTTCCTCAACCAGTTTGTTCAGGCCATTGCAGATCTTGGTGAGATTAGGCCAGAGAGGGCCGCCGTGGGTGTAGAGGTTGGTCAGTAGGTCTGGGTCAGAGTAGTGGTTGAAGACATGCTGAATGCGTCCAAAGGATTTGGTTGTCAGGTGTTTCTCCACGAGCTTCAGCAAGATGTCCCTACAATCTGTCAGGAGCTCCGTCATGACAGCCTTATCAAATGTGAACTCCACCTGGGCCAGAGGGATGGCAAATAAAATATTAGTGACAGCACAGTAGTAATTACAACACAATTCTTAGAACAGCTGTAATCACCATTTAAGGTGCTAGTTTATGGTATTGGCCATAGGATATAGACTTTTGTAAGTGGGGCATTGTTGTTTCCTATTAAAGTCCCCTTAGGATTTTGTCCAGATTGACATTTTAGTAGGTATAGTCAATGACTGTAGGGAGATGTCAGTTCTATCACGCATGCTTTAGGTTGGGCCTTCATGCAGAGTTCAACTAAGGCTTTGAAGAGTTCTGATGAATGTTCTGATGTAAAGTTACCTCCTGGAAGCTGATTGCCGTCATGACCCCCTGGTGCAGCTTCTTCTTGAAGTCCTGAGCCAGGCTGAGCTCCTCTTTACTGAAGCGGTTGTGCCGAAAAAGAACCCCTACCTTTACAACCACCTTTACCAGGTCCTTGACCACTTTCTGGGCCTCTGTACGGTTTCCAGAGTGTTCCTTGGAGATGCGGTAGAGCTCGTCCAGGATTTCGCTGCTGGTGTCGTCAATTAACATCT
Organism: Salvelinus alpinus; assembly: GCF_045679555.1. Taxonomy (NCBI): domain Eukaryota; kingdom Metazoa; phylum Chordata; class Actinopteri; order Salmoniformes; family Salmonidae; genus Salvelinus; species Salvelinus alpinus. The sequence continues at coordinate 37,489,310 of NC_092114.1, forward strand.
GCACCATGGATTTGCTGGCCATGTGGCTGAGGATTTTCTTCTGGGCCTTCATGGCCATGTCCTTAGAGCTGAAGGACTCCATTTTGACTCTGGGAAGGAATTAGAGAGTTGATGAGACAGAATAAATGGGTTAAGTGAAATATCTGGTTGTCTAGTCCCAGCCATGTTAGTTCACTGATGTACGCTGGTTTTCTCTGTCAAATTACCTTTATACTTTTACTGCAGTGGGCTAAATCCGGTCACACAGAGTGATTCTTGGTAGTCTTAAACAAATCTACTTTAAAACAAAAGTATACACTTCACACTCATGGTTATGGTCTTAAAAAAAACAGCTGTACCATGTCAGATATACAGTTGAAATGTATTATATTTTGAGTTAAAGGCCCAATATTAAATCCTATATATACACTGAACAAAAATATAAACTCAACATGTAAAGGCACAAAAAGCATATTTCACTCAAAAATGTGTTTACATCCATGCTAGTGAGCATTTCTCCTTTGCCAAGATAGTCCATCCATCTGACAGGTATGGCATAGCAAGAAGCTGATTAAACAGCATTATCATTACACAGGTGCACTTTGTGCTGGGGACAATAAAATGCCACTCTAAAATGTGCAGTTTTGTCACACAACACAATGCCACAGATGTCTCAAGTTTTGAGGGACTGTGAAATTGGCATGCTGACTGCAGGAATGTCCACCAGAGCTGTAGCCAGAGAATTGAATGTTAATTTCTCTTCCTTAAGCTGCCTCCAATGTCGTTTTAGAGATGTTGGCAGTACATCCAACCGGCCTCACATCCGCAAACCATGTGTAACCATGCCAGCCCAGGACCTCCACATCCGGCTACTTCACCTGCGGGACCAGCCACTAGGACAGCTGAGGAAACTGTGGAGCATTTCCGTCTGTAATAAAGATCTTTTGTGGGGAAATTGGCTGGCCCTGGCTCCTCAGTGGGTGGGTCTGGCTCCCAAGTGGTTGCGCCCCTGCCCAGTCATGTCAAATACATAGATTAGGGCCTAATGAGTTTATTTCAATTGACTGATTTCCTTATATGAACTGTAACTCAGCAAAACCTTTGAAATTGTTGCATGTTGCGTTGTATTATTTTGTTCAGTATAGTATTATGTCAACTTAAACAAAGGAGCAGTTCCAGGATAAAATAAACTAAGCGCAAATGTCCATAATTTTGGCATATGACCTTGTTTCTGATGACATATTCTCTCTAGGATCTTCTGAATAGCTCATCATGTAGCATTGCACAGTACATAAAGTACTGTAATTGTAGGACTGTGTATGACCTGTTATTGCAGGGGTTAACATCGCTTCACTCAAGGTCCAGTGGCACAAATGGATAAAAGTACAAACAATGATCTAATTGCTCCTGGAAACGGGTGTAAATGTGATGTAATCTGTTTGATCTTCTATTCCTCGGGATGTTTTCAATGGAACACTCCATGATTCTGCATGGTTGCTCGGATACCAACAGGAAGTATGATAAGCATGTCACATCACCCAGCCTTTGGAGCTAAATGGTTCTGATACCCTGAAGGGTAAAAACCTTTGTACAGTAGAGGAAGTCTAAGATACACTGCAGCTGCCAGTTTACGTTAAATGCACTGCCTCTGTCATAGGTGTGTTTGACATAGTCTATGGTAAAAGGGTAATTAACCAATTGCATGGATTATGAAGACCCACTTTGCAACCAGTCAGCTCCATGTTACTTCAATAATCTGTGTGAGAATGAGAGGGAATTCAGACTGTGTATTATCACCAAATCATACGTGGTTATATAAACCATAGCTAGGACTTTCATGTTGACCACATACGTTACAAACCTTGAACAAAGATAAAACCAGACAATTGAACTTAATGAAGTAGGTCAGATAGGTGGGGAAATCATACCGTAAACTCACTTGCGTATCCCTTCAAGTTTGCATAGCTAATGGTTACGCTTCTGGGTTTGCACATAATGTACATTTTCCACACCCATCAGCATCTGCCTGTTTTGCCTGGTAAAGGTTACAGATAATGTATCAACTTATTTCCGCCCTCTTCTGATTTGAATAGACCCTGATAAAATAAGCAATGTGGACCTCAGGTGTGACTCTATTATCATTAACTAGTTAATCAGATGGGCTGATACAGTATTGTATCTCAGTAGAGGGATGAAGGGACTAGTTAACATACTGCCCCCATTTTAGGCAACGAAAAGTATTGGGACAAATTCAGTTATATGTGTATTAAAGTAGTCAAAAGTTTAGTATTTGGTCCCATATTCCTATCACGCAATGATTACATCAAGTATATGAATCTACAAACTTGTTGGATGCATTTGCTGTTTGTTTTGGGTGTGTTTCAGATTATTTTGTACCTAATAGAAATGAATGGTAAATAATGCATTGTGTCATTTTGGAGTCACTTATATAATATGTTTTTTAATCACTTCTACATTAATGTGAACGCTACCATGATTACGGATAATCCTGAATGAATCGTGGTTAATGATGAAGGAGAAAGTTACTGTAGAACAAATATCCTACCTCCCCAAAAATGCTATCCTCCCCTGTTATTGTAATGGTGAGAGGTTAGCATGTCTTGGGAGGTATGATACAGTATTTGCTCATCTGTTACTTTCTCACTCATCATTATTCACAATTCATTCAGGACTATCCGTGATCATGGGAGCATCCATATTAATGTAGAAGTGTTAAAAAACATTATATTCTTATTTCCAATCAAATTCATTAAAAACATTACACAATACAATATTTACCATTACTTTTTCTATTGGGTACAAAATAATCTGAAACACAACCAAAACAAACAGCAAAAGTTTGATTTAATCGTTGCATGCTAGGAATATGGGACCAAATACTAAACTTCTGACTACTTTAATACACCTATAAGTAAATTTGTCCCAATTCTTTTGGTCACTTAAAATGGGGGGGACTATGGACAGAAAGCGCTGTAATTTCTAAACAGTTCACCCGATATGGATGAAAATACCCTCAAAAAATGTAATCTGACAGTCTGCACTTTAACATCATAGTCATTGTATCATTTCAAATCCAAAGTGCTGGAGTAGAGCATCAAAACAACAAAACATGTGTCACTGTCCCAATAATTACAGAGGGTTCAAACTTGGAACAGTTAAAATGTTGAACTGCATTTGCACACCTTTCTCATGTGTGATTCCTTGAAACAGCCTACATGAAAGCTGACTTACATCACAAGTCTGGCTGTTTTGTTTCAAAATGTGATGCACCTTTTTACGGAAGTGCCTGACTTCCTGTGTGAAACAGTCATAAGACGGAGACATTAAAATGAAATAGAAGAAGTTGGCTACCAGTATGCTGTAACTGTCTTTCCCAAGCCTCAAAATGGCTTGGCCTCAAACACATTCAGATGACACACTCCTTCAAACAGTGAAGGTCAAACTTCCTGGTGGGTCAATGTAAGCTAAAGCTAACAGAGCTAATAGTTAGCTGTCTGAGAAACTCTAACACGTAGGCTGCCAATTTCAATTTGCAACATAACCTTCTGTGTTGGTGTCCTCCTGGAGAAACTTGTTTCCAAGTCTTTGAAGTAGAAATCAAATCTTACACAAAATATACTGGGCAATTAAATGTGAAGTAACGCCAAAAACAAGCAGTTAATTATTCATGGCCTGTGCTCGACTTGGACATGGGAGATGTTTGATTGGCTGATGCCTAATGATTTTCAATAACAAGTGACTGGTTTAAGTATAGGGTTAGCCAGAAGCACATGGGTAGACCATACTTCAGGTCTCAAGAAGGCAGTAGCATGCTAACTTGTTCATTTGCTACACATACTGTATCTATTGCCTTGAATGGGATCATAGCTGAGATCATGCCTATGGACACCCAGGTGCATTGTCAATGTTTGGATAACCTCAAATTGAATGTGTTTAACTCAGCTTTTACACAATGACTCAGCCCCTAAGTTTAGTTGTAGGTCACAGCTAAACAAGCTGACAATCTCTTTTCTTCTTCATCCTTTTGCACCAAATGTATTCACGGACAGTTCCACAAAGTTCATATTTTCAACTCATCCCCTTGAACTTGTATCTCTTGTTCATATTCAGACCTACAAAGGCTGATTAACTCTGATATCTGCCACAATCACCCACCCCTTTACACAGGATGTTTTGATACAGATGTATGATCTTAATTTGATCACCCTGTTGCATAACTTCCCTGCAATTCAGGATATTTCAAACGTGTAGTGTATTTGAGGTTTGAAATTCCACTTTGAAATTTCAGACTTGATTTCCCCCGTACAAGTATCAACCAATAAAAAAAAAAAAGTCCATTAATTACAATCCACATAGTAATTCACATTTCCTGTTGTTGCAAGATAATTTCCCTGCTCTAGCAAACTGGCTCAAATGAAGATCCTACATCTGTAAGAGACCCAAGGAGCTTGAGGAGATTGGTGCATACTATAACGATCTGTTTCCTTTCAAGATATTGGGTAACTTTAAAGTGGAGCAATCAAACGTAATATACTAGAATAAGCATAACAATCCCAAAAGCACACATACAAACTCACAAACGTATACACACACACACACACACACACACACAGTTGCCCACAGAGTTCTTTTTTAGCTACTAGAAAGCTATTATCACTCTTTTTCCTACAAGGTTTTGTCTTTGTCTTGTCTTTAAGTGGCTCTGATAATCCCAGACGTAGTCATTGTCGCTAAACCGATGGGTCTAAAAATATGACCTGCTCATATTTTCCATGCATTCTCCACCTCTAGCAATGTAGCTAAGCACCCACTCTTTAAAAAGAGGTTTGACATTATGGTTAATGTCTTACATAAAACTGAGGCTATGGAGTTTAAATAATGCTGTTTTGGGGCATAAATGTCTGAGCTCATTTGAAGGCACATGGCTGCACTGTACACTGACTCACAGACAAACATTTACTTATACACAAACACACAAGTATGCACAACAACACATACACTCACACACACTGCGTGCTAGCAGATACCCGTAGACTTCCAGTGATTGCGCTAACGCTAGTTAGCATTGGCTCACAAAACTACCTCTAACTTCACAAACCACACATCATCTTCCACTGAAATTACAGTGCTATGAAATGCTTACCTGAGTGCCTATGGACCCTTGGCTCCAGATAGACTCAGTGCTCCTGAGTCAGATGATAAGTCTCCTTTAAATAACACATTTATTGTCACGCCCCATAGTGGTGTGGTGTGTGTGTGTGTGTGTGTGTGTATCTCTCTCTCTCCCTCTCCCTCTCTCCCCCCCCCCCCCTCTCTCTCTCTGTGTGTGTGTGTGCACCAGAACACACAATTTCACAGAATTTGCATTGTAAAACTATTCAGTAACTAGATAACTTTCATATCATTGCTATCTCATTGTTAAAGGGAGTGATATTTCACTAGACATAGCTATTATTTGGCTAAATGAACAGGTTATAATTAAGCTGCAGTATCTCCACACAAATTGAAGCAGATCATGATGAGGTAACATCATTATGTTGTGTCAGTTAACCCTTGGAGTCAAGCAGCTCTAGTTGGTCTAGTTCTATCTCTGTTATTTGCTTTCACTTCTACAACACTTTCATATCAGTGCAGATAAATGAAGAGAGGTGAGGACAGGAAGCAATGTAACACTATTTAGACACACCCCTACAGCACATTAGGCAAGCTTTTTTTTCTGAGCTGATGCCTTTTTCACTGGGGGGGGGGGGCAGGCCTGAAACCTTGAGCTAAAGTATCAGCATGCAATTACTTCAACAAAGGCCCTAAACCACTAGATTCAATTGAACATAAACAGTGATCCTCCAGGATCAAGTATTTTTTGTTGGCAAGCAGAAGGTTGGCAAACATTCAGAATACTCCCTCAAAAAGAAGTAAGGCTTTTGTCAAAAGTTGGTACATTTGCAGAAAGGTTGATTATATATGCATAAAGTGTACTCCATATACATGCAATGACACCGTGTGCTTTGACAACAGACAGGAAGTGCAATGCAAGCAGTTTCCATCTTGATTCTTCACTATATTTATTTTATTTAACCAGGCAAGTCAGTTAAGAACAAATTGTTATTTACAATGACAGCCTACCTTAACCTACCTTAGCCAAACCTTAACCCGGACAACACTGGGCCAATTGTGCACCACCCTATGGGACTCCCAATCACGGCTGGTAGTGAAACAGCCTGGAATCAAACCAGGATCTGTAGTAACACCTCTAGCACTAAGATGCAGTGCCTTAGACCGCTGCACCACTTGGGAGACCTATCAGCTAATTAGATCAAACTGAAGCAGAAATACTGTTTTGGTGACTCCTGGGGCTTTTCTCAGGCTTTTTCCCCAAACATTGTGTGATTGCTCAGCTCATTGGTGCATTACTTTGATGTTGTATTGAGTTAACATTTGTCACATTAAAGGTAGACTCAGGAATATGACTACATCATACAAAGTGGGGCGACTTCCTGCTTTCAGCCATCAACAACAACAGAATTCAAAATCTGCCAAGTCTTCCGCTATTGTCCCTTCCAAATCTGTGCCTTCTCTTGAGGCATGCCCATATTGGGGAGTAGTAACAGTAGCAGTGATGGCAGATTTGAATTGTGTTGTTAATTTCTGTAAGCAGGAAGTCTCCCCACCTTCTATGAAGATGTCCTATTGTTGAGTCTACATTTAATTTCACTCTCCCTTGTGCAGTTAAGCATCATTATTATAGTATGCGTCTACCAGTAGATGGCAGTGGCCTTCTTGGTCTGAGCACTGACATTCACTTCTCCCCGTAATTTCCCTCCGGTATTCAGGATGATTGAATTGAGCCTACGCAATAAGCTGTGTCATCAGAAAACAACCAGCTGTTTCAGAATGTGTTAGGTATTGATTTACATATTTTGCTTACCTCAGATTCAAGTATTAAGTGGATTTGACTTTAGAGCACTGTGGTCCCAACAGTATGTGCTTCAGTATCATGCTGTCTATACAAAGTCCACTAGGGGCCACTGTTGCTCTTTAGAATCCTCCACTGACTTTTCTGAAACTGAAAGCAGGGGTGTAGTGTACCTCTGCTGCTGATGCTAGATCTGTTTATTCCACCAATACTGTAACATTTGGCAACGAGTTCAAAGCCTTAAAAACTGACCCCAAACCAGAGTTCTGGGCACTTGCTCATCTGCAACAATACCCAGGTTGGTCATTTTTGGTGAATAACTGTTCAAGGGGATTCTAGCACAGTGTGGTACAGGCATTGGTAAAGGTGTAGAGCAGAGGTTAGGGAACAGGACTTGAGCCAGGACGTCAGCCTGTCCTGAGGGGGTAGCTGGCGCCAGGAGAGAGAACTATTAGGCTGCGCTTCTTGAGCCTCCATAGTCTGTAGTCATTCCACGCCAATCTTGCTACAGTATAAATAAAGGCATCCTATGAATATGCGGGTGTCTGCTAAGCAGCAATGTAACCAAGGCGAAGAGGTGATTAAACGACGCTCAATTCACAGAAACTTCATGGCTCCATTTTGCACTTCTTCTCCATTGTTTGAACTCCCCCATACTCACAGGAGGATTGACATCACACATCTTTGTAGCTTCAAATTCACACACTGTTTTCATGTTGGATTTGCCTTTTTTTTGCCAGCAAATCTGTTTGAAGTGACTATGAAATGAAGTGACTCAAATGTTACTTGGGCAACATCAATGGACATGGTTTGATGTGAATGAATAAAACAATTATGCTACACATTTTTGAATCACACATACACTAAATGACCAAAACTATGTGGACACCTACTTGTTGAACATCTCATTCCAAAACCACGGGGCATTAATATGGAGTTGGTTCCCCTTTTGCTGCTATAACAGCCTCCACTCTTCTGGGAAGACTTTCCACTATATGTTGGAATATCGCTGCGGAGACTTGCTTTCATTCAGCCACAAGAGCATTAGTGAGCTCGGGCACTGATTTTGGGCAATTAGGCCTGGCTCGCAGTTGGTGTTCCAATTCATCCCAAAGGTGTTCGATGGGGTTGAGGTCAGGGCTCTGTGCAGGCCTGTCAAGTTCTTTCACACTGATCTCGACAAACCATTTCTGTATGGACCTCGCTTTGTGCTGAAAAAGGAAAGGGCCTTCCCCAAACTGATGCCACAAAGTTGGAAGCACAGAATTGTCTAGAATGTCATTGTATGCTGTAGCATTAAGATTTCCCTTCACTGGAACTAAGGGGCCTAGCCCGAACCATGAAAAACAGCCCCAGACCATTATTCCTCGTCCACCAAACTCTACAGTTGGCACTATGCATTGGGGCAGGTTGTGTTCTCCTGGCATCCCTCAAATCCAGATTCGTCTGTCAGAGTGTCAGATGGTAAAACGTGATTCATAACTCCAGAGAACGCGTTTCTACTGCTCCAGAGTCCACTTTACACCACTCCAGCCGACGCATTGCGCATGATGATCTTAGGCTTCTGTGCAGCTGCTCGGCCATGGAAACCCATTTCATTAAGCTCACAACGAACAGTTATTGTGCTGACGTTGCTTCTATAGGCAGTTTGGAAATTGGTAGTGAGTATTGCAACCGAGGACAGACGATTTTTGCGCGCTACACGCTTCAGCACTCGGTGGTCCTGTTCTGTGAGCTTATGTGGCCTACCACTTCACGGCTGATCCGTTGTTGCTCCTAGATGTTTCCACTTCACAATAACATCACTTACAGTTGACCAGGGCAGCTCTAGCAAGGCAGACATTTGATGAACTGACTTGCTGGAAATGTGACGGTGCCACGTTGAAAGTCACTGAAATTCTGATGCCAATGTTCGTCTATTGAGATTGCATGGCTGTGTACTCGATTTTATACACCGGTCAACAACGGGTGTGGCTGAAATAGCCAAATCCATCAATTTGAAGGGGTGTCCACATACTTCCGTATATTGTATGATTCCCAGTTTTCAAGCGTTACCAACATCCTTCGTGTCTTTGTGTGCATTTTCCATGTTCTGCATTTGAACCAGTTGATTGTGGGTACAGTATATTTCCTTGTTCCCAGGTCTATGTGATGACAGATCTCAGATTGACAGGTGATCTGGAGTGGATCCACTATCAGGGTGGTGTAGTGTCCTCTTAGCAGCACTGTCTCTTTGGCCAGCTGTGCCAAGCAAGCCACAGAGGAGGGCATGTGAGCTAATCTGTTAGCTTTGGGCAGGTTACTTTTTTAGCCCCTTTGCACCGTCAGCTGCCTGTGTTCATCCTCTGTGTTAGAATGTACTGTAGCGTCTGTCACCACCCTCACTCTCTAGCTCAACTGCCAGGGAATCTGATAGAGGATGGAGTGTCAAGATAATGGTCAAGGTGGATTGTAGAGCTTGATACAGAGACACAGAAACCCTAACACCTGGAATCCCCCCCCCCTCTCTTCCTCTTTAACTCTCTCTCTCAAACTCTCTCTGTCTCTTTCTTCACACTCACAGCTGGTCTATGTGTGTGTGGGCGAGTAGATGTGGTCACAGCAGACCTTCCACATGCAGCACTTCTGTTTCAGGAATCAGGACCAGCAGCTAACCTGAGAGGCTGCCAGGGCAGAGGGGAAAGGGGACACGTGGAGATGGAGGAGGAGAGCTTTTTTGCAGGGGGAACTACAGCTGATACCTTGGCATTCCTCGGCATAAGGGCACAGTACTGAACCCAGCCAACAACGGGGGTTGTTGAGGATTGTGTGTATAATAGGAGCAGGGGGAATAGAGGCCAAATGATGGAAAAGATAGGATAGTGTGTGTGTGTGCGTGGATGCGTGCGTGCACGTTTGTGTGTGTGTCTGTGTGCACACAGATGTTTTAGAGAGGGCATATTATATGCATGTGCGTTAATCTCTGTATGGCAGATGAATCCCCCTACGATCAGTAATGTATGCACTTTACGCTCCCCAAAGAATCTCAGTTATACTGACACTCCTCTCAGCATCCCCTTCTTTATGAAAACGCCGAACAACACTTCCTGCCAGCCCCAACAGTCCTGAGTGACTGGAGGAACACTAGCGATGCAGTGTTTCTATTTTAATTAGGTCTGCTCTGTCAAACTACTGCTGTTGGCCTGAGTAAATAAACATGGTATCTGAAACAGTCTAGCCCCGCTGGGCACAGACATCAATTCAATGTCTATTCCACAGTGGTTCAATGTCATTTCATTGAAATGACCTGGAAACAACGTTGATTCAACCATTGTGGGCCCCACATTACTGAATGTTTCCTTGACATTCTCAAATTGTTTTTGGCCTGTCACATTTTTCAGCAACATATTAAAAACAACATATTAAAAAGTAACACATGAAAAACAACTAACACTTTGGTAATGATTCATTTAGGACACATAAGAGGAAGCATTCCTTTCTAAATTCCCATTCGATGTGACGTACTATCCTATACACTTTTCAGTTTGGTTCAAAATATGTTTGTAAATGTTGCAGCAATGTTCTCTATAAGACTGATCAAAGTGTCAAGAAAGCTACAGTATTCACAACCATGTCCAGACATCATTTTGCAACCCTTTGCAAACATTCTGCTAACGTTCAAAGACCTACATCTTCATCACCTTGGAGGAATATGGAGCAAATAAAATACCCATTCATCCTAGACTTGACAGGTTCTCCATGAGGTAGCTCTGACAGGCAAGGCGTTGCTGACATGCTCCTCTGCCTGCCTACACACAGAAAGGGATTTTCTATAAAGTGTAGAGAAGCTCACTAGCCTGTGTGTAAATGCCACCCCCATCCTGGTGAATGCCATTTCACACCACAAAGGCTACAGCCTGAGCTTGAGGGGAAGGGGGAGACAGATGAGGTGTGTGTGCCTGTGTGTGTGTGTGTGTGTGTGTGTGTGTGTGTGTGTGTGTGTGTGTGTGTGTGTGTGTGTGTGTGTGTGTGTGTGTGTGTGTGTGTGTGTGTGTGTGTGTGTGTGCTGGTAGCTCTTCGCTTAAAACAGCTGTTCAGGCTAACTGGTCTATTTCCCACTCCTCCTTCCCAATTCGATATGGCTTGCCAATCCATCCAGGCCCACAGATAGCAAAGTCCTTTTCATTTTAGAAAGACGGCCGGCAAGACTACTTTAACTTCAGCAACCAGTGCTGCACTCAATATAAAATAACACTTACCCTGATTCTCCTCCGCTACCTCTCATGCAAACACACCTGCAGGTGACTGGAAAGAGGCCAGCACTCCTCCTGTGAGCGTAGAGAATACGATTTAACTTAACAAACAATGCAAGAATACAACAGCCTTTATGGAAGAGCTTAAACGCTAAGTCTGTGGGGGATGAGAGCGACAAATGACGACTCGAGTACTACTGTATCTCTGAGCTCTTTAGCCCAACTTTTCTCCTAATTACCATATCTCTATCTAAAAAACAACAATAAAGGAATTATTAATGATCTTAATTGATTGGGAATAAGATGGAGGGGTGGGGTGGAATGCTGCATTCACAAGGAGAGAGCCAACTGTCCTTCCCACAAGCGAGCCCATTATTTTAGGAGAGAACATGACATTCAACATATTAACCCTCATGGACTTATGGTTTATGACTGAGTCATACTGAAGCAGACTCATTCGTAAGGCCTGAAGGCTACAACTCATTCATGCAATGAATCGATTGAGTAAGTTCTTTCCAAAATAATGTCAACAAATAGCCAAGACCAGTGATAGCCTTCTGCATTGCCTATAAACTGTTTGAACGAGCTGATCAGTCAGAATGAATCCGATATTAAATGTGTGAGTTGAAACAGATGATGCCATTTAAAGCGTGCAGTTTGTTCGTCGTAGCTGGGCTGCGTACTGAAAAAGGTTATGGAGCAGATTGACACAACTGAACATTGACGGTTCCAGCTTCCACATAACCGGTGTGACTCTGCAGTGAGGCTCTGACAGTTTCAGGTGTTTGGCTTCACATCTCCACGTGTCCTTTCTTTTCTCCCTCACACTTCCTCTCTTTGTGAAACAGATTAGGTTTTTCATGGCCGTGGAAATGTCCCATCAGCCACTGCCTCACCAATGGAGCTTGTGTTCGTGCGAGACGAGAGGGCGTTGGCTCTACCACCACGGCAGTTCTCGCCTCCTTCTCCTCCTCCCCTGTCATTCCTATTTTTCGCATCCCTTCAAACATGACAGCGGTGCTAGCCACAGACTCCTTTTGGGCTTTGAACATCCCAGACGATGCGATCCTTCTTAATTGATCACTGAGATGTTTGTTTGGGAACCGAAGAGGGATCGTGTAGGGGGAGCCTAAAAGAAGGCTTTGATTTCACTTCCATGCAGCGTGTCACGAATCTGACACCAGATTACTCACAGTGTGTCGTCTGTTTGATAAGGAGCGTAATCATTCCGCCTCAAGATCCCCACCAACAAAGCGAGGACGGGTGTCAACAGGAAGAAGTCTGGAGGGAAGAATCAGTTAGGCAGAGGGAAGCAAAGATGCTATTTACACTCCCTCAGTGTTTACATATGAAAGGAAGCTTTAAAAGACTTTGCTGGCAAACTTTGATGCCTCGTGGGAAGATGATCGCGATGATAGGCCCCTGGAGAGAGAGAGTGAGGCAGGAGATGTGTTCATTAAGATAAATGACTAAGCTTTTGAGTGACAGTGACTTTGAATGCTAAAGGGAAAATCGAAAGCGCTAAAGAACTTGAGGAAAGACACAGTTGAGGAACTTCAGTTATGACGAGGAAAAAATGCACCCAAGGCCACAGACCTTGAGATTTGACAAAATCCTTGGTCTATTCCTCAAGTTCTCAAATTATTTTCTTAGAGTGATTAGAACAATTAAATGTAGATTTTTTGGTTGTTGTTTTTGTCAGCGTTTTTTACAGACATCATGATTCCAGTGAACATTCTCTTAGCATTTTGTCTCTGAACCTTGATTTGAACCTTTCATAGCTGATAGCCTACATGAAAACACAGGGTTCTCCATTACAACAAACATTAAAAAAAGTATATTTCTCTCTTATTCGCCTGCTTCCACCCTTCTTGTTTTGAGCATCTTGGCACGCCCCCAATCTGCTTATGTTTCTTTTGATGATATGTTCTTTTTTTGCCCTTCGGCGTGTCCCCCGGTAGCAGGCCACCATCAAATTCTCATGTCACTTCCTCCCATTCTTTACCTAGCATCCTCTGTCCTGTTTAGTTTCCTGCTCTGTGTCTCCTCAAGCCTGGCCTCATCACCAGACGTGTGAACTTCTGGACATTTGCAAACAGCACCTTTGCTACCATCCAACCCCCTGCAATTTGTGATCATTCTTTCAGAGGCATGCCATGGCACTGAATAAAATTCTAAGTTCCTTCCTCCTTCAATGAGGCCAGGATGTCAGGGTTCATGGGCAATCCTTTGACAGAATGTTTCTGTGACAGCATCAGAGTTCTCTGAGGGAAACTGTTCAATCTTTGCCATCTTAGAATGTGCTTACCATAACACCGCAAAGCAGCGTAGGATAAACCATAACAGTAATTGGGAAGCCTTATTGCAACAAAGCAAGTTTTATTTTAAATAGAAAGCCATAGCTGTTCCAACAATTTAATGATGGAATTACAGAGATTGTAATGGAGTATTCTATTCCGCAGCAGTAAAGCAGCACACTGCTGCAGCTGGCGACAGGGAAAGACCTCTTTCCTCCAGACAAGGAAGGAAGGAAGGATGTATCCCACAAAAACAATCCTGGATGCAGGTGGAAGAAAAAAGGGCATTGTTTCCACAGCGACGGCTGACATGGTCAGTAATGCCTGGTGCGCAGATAAGGATAGGGCAGCAAACTTGCTGGCTGCATGCAGCACCATATTCTCTGTTATCATCACTCACCCCATGTCTCCTGTGTCCGTGGTAGAGCTGAACCAGTCACAGACCAGTGCTCCTGGGCTCATCGCCACCGCAGAGAAAAGACACCTGATCACCAACCCTGATACACACAGTAAGGAAAGCAGGACGGTGCTGTGAGCACAGTGCTATGACACAAACTGAGAGCGAGAACACATATTTGAAATGTTACAACATTCCCCTGAATATCTACCAATTCCTGTCCATGTCCCCTCACATTGTTGTATTGTGTATTGCTGTACCTTGCGAGTTGAGTCTTGTGACACCCGAAAGTGGAAGAAATATAGACAAATTAAACACCATTTGCCACAACCGTTCATATTTTTTAGCTCATGTTTCTTTTCATTTTGAAGCACTTTTCTGTTTTCCACCACCCACCTTTCATATTACGTCCCTTTTCTGGCTCACTCACTTCATACTACAGGAAACAGTCCACTACTGATTACTTACCTCAGCCTTTCCATCGTTATCTTCTCTCTCTCCTTATTTCCCTCTCGGCATTAGTGTGATTGGATCTACTACAGCGGTTAATAGGCCTAATGCTATTCAAAATGGTCTGTTTTTTCCCCGGAACATCGATTTGTAAAAGCATTTTGCTTTAATAAAAAACAACCACATATCTCCAGGAGCCGGGCAGCCTATTTAGTTGGTGTGGAGCAGAAACAGTTTAGACCTAGTCAGAGGATCTAGGTGCAAGAATATGTGATATTTTCAGTGCTGTAGGTGATGATAAAGACTGTATCCTGAGGATATTTACAAAACATACAAATAATGAAAAATCATGGAAAAAACTGTTGCCAAAAATACTTAACTTGTTTCAAATAATAAATTGGCCAATAGCAAAGTTTCCTCAACTCACCCATGAGATAGTTGAGGTAGTTGTGTGCTTGCATGTGCTTGCACTTTTGCACACACACACACTTTGTTTGCTTACTTATCAAAGCAAAATGCTTTTAAGTTTGTCACATTAATATTCTTATTTTTATTTCTTAATTTCATTTCCATGCATAAAACAAAAATTGAATATATACAGTGCCTTCGGAAAGTATTCACACTCCTTTACTTTTTCCACATTTTGTTACGTTACAGCCTTATTCTAAAATGTAGTATATAAGAAAAAAATCTCAGCAATCTACACACAATAGCCCATAACGACAAAGCAAAAACAGGTTTTTAGAAATTGTTGCAAATTTATAAAAAAGAAATCTGAAATACCTTATTTACATAAGTATTCAGACCCTTTGCTATGAGACTCGAAATTGAGCTCAGGTATATCCGGTTTCCATTGATCATCCTTGAGATGTTTCTACTATTCAATTGATTGGACATGATTTGGGAAGACACACACCTGTCTATAAAAGGTTCCACTATTGACAGTGGACCCAAGCCATGAGGTCGAAGGAAATGTCCGTAGAGCTCCGAGACAGGATTGTGTTGAGGCACAGATCTGGGGATACAGATGCAATAAAATGCAAATGAATTACTTAAAAATCATATAATGTGATTTTCTGGATTTTTGTTTTAGATTCCGTCTCTCACAGTTGAAGTGTACCTATGATAAAAATGACAGACCTCTACATGCTTTGTAAGTAGGAAAACCTGCAAAATCGGCAGTGTATCAAATACATGTTCTCCCCACTGTATATATATATATATTGTCTCCTTTCTGTAATAACCATCACTATTATTATCATTATTATTATTATTTATTATATATTAAAAAACTTTATTGTTGATGGCATTATGTTACTTCACTTTAGCAACGGTGGCTTTGTCATTCATGCTAATAAAGTTTATCTGAAACTGAATATGTGAGGTCAGAATGCTCGGATCTACCCTACTTCTGAGCCAGAGTGTGCAGTGTGTGCTCTGAAAACTCAGAGAGGGAAATAGTCGGAATTTATTAACAGACAGTCTGACAACGCTCTAAATATACGAACGACCTCTATATACAAGCAACTCTTCCTAACTGAAAAAGGATCTCCCCTAACCTAGCATAAACCTTCACATCTTTAAACAGGTAAATTCCTAATGCACAGTTGTATTAGGCTCCACGGGGAATGATGTTAATGGATTATTAACGTTTCTGATGGACAACAAAAACACCCCCGAAACGGGAGAAACCAATTAACAAGAGGTGCACAATTTGTGCTAAAGCCGTGAAAATGACTCGCACACGCTCACCTGTGATGAGTAGACTGGTTGGCAATACCAAACAAAATAAATATATTTATTTTAAATAAATGACATGAATACCAGACTCTGGTGTTTGTTCATTTACATATTGCACAGTAGGCCTACAACGTTCGACGGGACTAGCAATAGCATAGTTAATTTACCGTTCATTACCATTCAAATGTTTGGGGTCATTTAGAAATGTCCTTATTTTCGTAAGAAAATCAAAAAAAATGGTACATTAAAATAACACCAAATTGATCAGAAATACAGTGTAGACATTGTTAATGTTGTAAATGACTATTGTAGCTGGAAACAGCTGATTTTTTATGGAATATCTACATAGGCGTACAGAGGCCCATTACCAGCAACCATCACTCCTGTGTTCCAACGGCACATTGTGTTAACTAATCCAAGTTTATCATTTTAAAAGGATAATTGATCATTAGAAAACCCTTTTGCAATTATGTTAGCACAGCTGCAAACTGTTGTTCTGATTAAAGAAGCAATAAAACTGGCCTTCTTTAGACTAGTTGAGTATCTGGTGCATCAGCATTTGGGGGTTCGATTATAGGCTCAAAATGGCCAGGAACAAATAACTTTCTTCTGAAACGCGTCAGTCTATTGTTGTTCTGAGAAACGAAGGCTATTCCATGTGAGAAATTGCCAAGAAACTGAAGATCTCATACAACACTGTGTACTACTCCCTTCACAGAACAGCGCAAACTGTCTCTAATCAGAATAGAAAGAGGAGTGGGAGGCCCCGGGAGAACAACAGAGCAAGAGGACAAGTACATTAGAGTGTCTAGTTTGAGAAACAGACGCCTAACAATTCCTCAACTGGCAGCTTCATTAAATAGTACCCGCAAAACACCAGTCTCAATGTCAACAGTGAAGAGGCGATTCCGGGATGCTGGCCTTCTAGGCAGAGTTGCAGGAAAAAGCCATATCTCAGACTGGCCAATAAAAATAAAATATTAAGATAGGCAAAAGAACAAAGACACTGGACAGAGGAACTCTGCCTAGAAGGCCAGCATCCCGGAATCGCCTCTTCACTAGGTGGTAGGCTTTCCAAAGGTCCAACTTGGAAAAGATGGTTGCCCGCTGGAGAGGTTCGAAAGCCGAGGAGAGGAGTGGTAGAGGGTAGCGACTCTTCACCGTGATGTCATTGAGGCCCCGGTAGTCGATACATGGACGCAGGGTTTTGTCCTTTTTTTCCACAAAGAAGAACCCTGCGCCGGTAGGGGAAGCAGAAGGACGAATGCTCCCAGCAGCCAGATAGTCCTCAATGTACTCCTCCATGGCCTTGGAATCAGTGCCAGACAGGGAATATAACCGTCCACGAGGCGGTGTTGTTCCCGGGAGGATTCAATAGCGCAATCATAGGGACAATGCGGAGGGAGGGAGGTGACGCGAGCCTTACTGAACACCTCCAGGAGGTCCTGGTATTCCGTGGGAAGGCCTGAGAAATCAGAGGCTTTACCAGAGCCCGCAGAAGGACGTCCCAGGGCAGGCTGCACCGCCTTAAGGTAATGTGAGTGGCAGAACGGGCTCCAACCCAGGATAGAACCAGTGGTCCAGTCAATAACGGTGTTGTGCCTCTGGAGGAACATCAGGAACATTGGGAGATTCAATAAGAAGCTTTATGTACTCACTGTGAGTGCCTGATACATGCAGGTTAATGGGCACCGTACTATGAGTGACCCTGCCTATGGTGCGTCCATCCAGTGCTCTTGCGTCCATGGGAACGGAGAGGAGTTGTGTGGAGATACACAGCTCCGATATCAGAGTAGCGTCCATAAAATTCTCATCAGCTCCAGACTCAATGAGCACTCGGAGAGATTTAGACCGGTCACCCCACAGCAGGATAACATGGAAGAGAGTACGAGTAATAGGAGTTAGAAAACTCCCAGTATGACTCACCATAGTACTCTTACCTAGCTGATGAGTCTGGTCTTTTCTGGACAGGCGGATTTGTAATGCCTTGTAGCATCACAATACAGGCAACTGTTGGAGTTAAGCCTCTGTAGTTGTTCCATGGCTGACAACCTAGTTCTGCCCCGTTGCTTAGGCACAGTAGAAAACAAGTCTCTCGTTCCCGAGGGGACTCGTGTGCCTTCGTATCCTTTCGGAAATGCAGGGGTCAGGGACTTCCGGGGTTTTTCGGCGGCGAGCAAGCAGCCGTGGATGAACGAATGGGTCCGAAAGCAGACCTCCTCTTCCTCCTGTGCTCCCGTAGACGTCCATCGATCCTTATTGTTAAGGCTATGAGGGAGTTTTTCAATGGTGGTTCCCTGCAGGAGACAGCGTTGCGGAGCCGGTAAGAGTCTGCTGGGTCAGTCATTGCCAGTTTGTACTATAACGACACAGGGCGAGACCCAGATGCAGACACAGGAGGAAGATGGTTCGAGTCTCTGATATTTATTAGAATAGAAGGGGCAGGCAATAGGCAGGTCGAGGACAGGCAGAAGTTCATTAAGAAAGGTAGAGGGGGCAGGCAGGCTCGATGTCAGGGCAGGCTGAATGGTCAGGCAGGCGGGCTCAGTGTCAGGGCAGGCAGAACAGGTTGGAACCGGGAGGGCTAGAAAACAGAGACTAGGAAAAACAGGCGCATGGAAAAACACGCTGGTAGGCTTGACAAGACAAGACAAACTGGCAACAGACAGACAGGGAACACAGGTATAAATACACTGGGGATAATGGGGAAGATGGGCGACACCTGGAGGGGGGTGGAGACAAGCACAAAGACAGGTGAAACAGATCAGGGCTTTTACTAGTTCGGCAGTTACTGACCTTAATTCTGGCTTTAACTTCGACTTCATCTCATCTGCCCTGGACTCTTTGTGTACCTCCGATCCAATCCTCTGGTTACCCAAGACGAAACACTGGCTAAAGTGAGGCAGGAAAGCGGGCGTCCTGGTGAGACTAAGACAAAGAGAAAAATGGCCACCACTTCCCTTCATAATAAAATTGATAACCTCTGATCGTGGATTTGCTATCAATGGGACTCTCGAAACTGTACCATCCTCTGTTTTTCTGAAACATGTCTTTCAGACAATATACCCCCCCCCCCCCCCCCCCCCTGATTTGGAAAGCTTACAGCTGTGGTGTTTATGTTGAGGTCATGAGGTCACCGGTGCCTATACTGTCCATTGCTCTCAGGACATGAGTGACAGGTGTGGAACATATCAATGTACTGTTCGGCGAGGATACATTATGATTGGGAACAATCCAAAACAGTGTATAATATAATGCATAATGTATGTTAAAGGAGCATGTAGTCTCTGAGCTCATGTGGTGAGGGCATATTAGAAACCATTCATGTGCAGCAGAAATCCACCTCTAACACAATATTTCATTGGTTCTCATTTTCCTCCCCAGAGAAATCTTAACATACACCCTTAGAAACAAAGGTGCTATCTAGAAACAAATAGGGCTCTTCGGCTATCCCCGTAGGAGAACCCTTTGAAGAACCCCTTTTGGTTCCAAGTAGAACCCTTTTGGTTCCAGGTACATGGAACCCAAAAGAGTTCTACATGGAACCAAAAAGGGTTCAACCTGAAACCAAAAGTGGTTATTCTATGGGGATAGCCCTAGAACCCTTTTGAAACCCTTTTTTCTAAAAGTGTAGGGATTTGAAAAAAAATGTGTTGATTGTTCTGGGCCGACGGATAGTCTCAAAGCACCACCCTACTGACACCACCTGAGATCAGTTAGTAACCACCCCATGTTGCGGTTTCCTTTCATCATCACAGAGATGGCAAACATGACCCTAGCTGGTGTTTCCGTTTGGCCGATAATGCTTGAAGAAGCCTCAACAGATAGAACCAAAGAAAACATAGCGGCACATAAGTTGAAACGCAGTACAGGATGTACCTGAGTGTAGTAAGATCTCCTTTATTGCTGTCCATCATCAAGTAGAATCTCTCTGGTCTCATCGCTTGGGAAGATGCCCCTATTCTGTCTCTTAGAAGCATGACATCCTACATTTAATATCGTCCCTCATTTTCCTTGCCCCCCCCCCCCCCCACCCACAACTTTACCCTGACTCAAACCTTTTCTACGTATTTCAGGGAGGAGTCTTGCACACAAGAGACCGAGCATCTTTATGAGTTCCGCCCGTTCCCCCTTCAAAATATTGAGAGAACTTTCTTAAGGCGGTTCACCACAAAAGGCATCATTAATATTTAATCTGAAAATGGCTGGAAGAGAGGAGGGGGTTAAAAGAGAACAGTGGGTGTCATTTTCATTCTATCTGGCCTTTGAAAGATAAGACGAAGTAGACGCCTCTGTACTTGGTCCCTTTTCATGTTTCAGACCCACTTTTACCAATTCCTTTTAAAGGGGTAGAGGGGGACACTGCTTCAGCCAGTGAGACTATTCATTTTGAGGGGTGTAATTTTAAGCTATCGTTTTCAAATGATTTGTTGTCAATACAGAGGTGCTCTTGGGATCATTTTGAATTAATGGCCATGGCCCATATTTAAATATGAATTTTCTGCGTTGGTGTAGGTCATGAGGAAAGGGTCATTTGGTTGACTTGAGATTTCAACACCCAGAGGTCATTGACATCACTAGGTGTGCAAACAGTAGGCCATTGACATTTGTAGTGAATGCATTGGTTGTTTGCTTGTTTATTTTGCAAAGACACATTTGGCAATAACAATCGTGTTTTATTATTCATACTGTGAATAATGCTTCACTTATCTCCAGACGGGACCTCTGCCAGAGGGGTATGAGGAGGGGTGCACATGTATAACAAAATGCTACCATACACTCAATATTTAACGTTGTTTTGGATTGGATTCCTCTGTATAGAAAGACAATCCAAGCTATTACCTTGGTGATTTGTGTGGAATAGCATGTTTGTGTTTTACTGTACCACTTAGCTTGTAAAAACGGAGATACTGTATAGGCTTTTCCTGAAGGTGACTCTTTTAAGAAGACATGTCCATTCCAATATGGTGTATGCAGATATTTTGGAACAAGTTCATCTGAGTGGTTTGATTAGTAAATAAAAATGGTAACTTGAGCTGATATTGGTATTTTTTTTACACCAGTTTACAGTACAACACAAGACCTATGAACGGAGTTTGACATGTTTGAGTGTTTCATTCTTTTGTGGGATTTGAACTGAATATCAAGTCTGCAGTCAAGAATAGAATCCCTCTGTATTACGCTGTGTTCCGAATGAAGAGTGTGTCACGTTCCTGACCTGTTTTCTGTTGTTTTGTATGTGTGTGATGGTCAGGGCGTGAGTTTTGGGTGGGCATTCTATGTTGTGTGTTTCTATGTTGGTTTAGGGTTGCCTGGTATGGCTCTTAATTAGAGGCAGGTGTTTTGCGTTCCTCTAATTAAGAGTCATATTTAGGTAGGTTGTTTCACTGTGTTCGTTGTGGGTGGTTGTTACCTTGTCTCTGTGTTTGTGTTCTGCACCAGATAGGTCTGTATCGGTTTTGCACGTTTGTTATTTTGTAAGTTGTTTGTAGTGTTCACTTGTTCTTATAATTAAACATGTTGAGCACTGGCTACGCTGCATTTTGGTCCTCTCCTTCACCCCAGGAAGAAAACCTTTACAGAGTGAGGCACAGCACTTTATAAGTACATTGGTGACAAAGGAACCGTGGCAACGGCAGCCGCCTCTTCCGTGCTTTGAGTGTGCGGGAACAGATGTAGAACTATGAAATATTCACTCAGTCAGTTGTACTCATGAAACTTTTATCAGAAGTGTCTCCGCCTCCTTCTTTCATGAAGTGCAAATTCTTACAAAACTCTCTTTCCCTTTCTATCTCTCTCCTATTCACTGTATGCCCCCTCCTGTACTCCCTGTTCACCCATGACTGCGTGGCAACACACGCCTCCAACTCAATCATCAAGTTTGCAGATGACACAACCGTAGTAGACCTGATTACCAACAATGATGGTAATCAGCCTACAGGGAGGAGGTTAGGGCCCTGCGGAGTGGTGCCAGGTACTCCTCAACATCAACAACACAAAGGAGCTGATCGTGGACTTCAGGAAAAAGCAGAGGGAGCACGCCCCTATCCACATTGACGGGACCGCAGTGGAGAAGGTGGAAAGCTTCAAGTTGCTCGGTGTACACATCACTGACGATCTGAAATGGTCCCTCACAAAATTTTACAGATGCACAATTGAGAGCATCCTGTCGGGCTGTATCACCACCTGGTGCGGCAACTGCACCGCCCGCAACTGCAGGGCTCTCAAGAGGGTGGTGCGGTTTGCCCAACGCATCACCGGAGGAACACTGCCTGCCCTCCAAGAAACTTACAGCACCCAATGCCACAGGAAGGCCAAAAAAAGGACATCAACCACCCGAGCCACGACCTGTTCACCCCGCTATCATCCAGAAGGTGAGGTCAGTACAGGTGCATCAAAGCTGGAACCGAGAGACTGAAAAACAGCTTCTATCTCAAGGCCATCAGACTGTTAAATAGTCATCACAAGCTGGCTACCATACGGATACTCAACCCAGCACCTTAGAGGCTGCTGCCCTATATACATAGACATGGAATCACTGGTCACTTTGATAATGGAACACTAGTCACTTTAATAATGTTTACATACTGCTTTACTCATTTCATATGTATATACTGTATTCTATTTGACTGTACTTTAGTCAATGCCACTCCGACATTGCCCGCAATAACATCTGCTAAATGTGTGTATGTGACCAATAAAATGTGATTTGATTTGATTATACCTCCCTGCCTCCTTACATTTTTGCAGAACATAATTTTCTTCTCCTACCACTCAGCTTTTCATTAGATCGAGCACTAGGCCCTGTTGGAATACTGTTCAAATGCATCCTTCCTTCCTCACTTAGTAATCATTGAACTGACATGACATAATTGGAGATGGAAGGGAGGAAGGAAAGATGCATTTTAAGAGTACTCGAACAGGACCACATCTATGCCTTTTTCTCTTCTACAGAGAGGTCAAAGGTGAAGCTATACTTCATGGGCCTGATTCAGACATAGGAAATGTACGCCTTTCTTACACACGTGTTTCCTGCACACTTCTCACCCATCCACACACAATACCCCACAATGACAAAATGGGGGGGGGGGGGGTTGCTAATTTATAGAAAATTAAACACAGAAATATGTAATTTACATAAATATTCACACCCCTTTGCTATGACACTCCAAATTGAGCTCAGGTGCATCCAGTTTCCTTTTATCATCCTTGAGGTGTTACTACAACTTGATTGGATTCCACCTGTGGCAAATTCAATTGTTTAGAAAGAAACACACCAGTCTATATAAGGTCCCACAGTTGACATTGCATGTGAAAGCAGAAACTATACCATGAAGTCTAAGGAACTGTCTGTAGATGTCAGAGATAGAATTGTGATGAAGCATATATCTGTGGAAGGCTATAAAACAATACCTGGAGTGTTGAAAGTTTCCAAGAGCACAGTGGTCTCCATCATTTGAAAATAGAAAAGGCACGTGAAAGACTCAGAGCATAAAGCAAAAGATTCTGTGGTCTGATGAGATAACAATGTCTTTGGCATGAATGCAAAGCGCTATGTCTGGAGAAAACCAGGCACAGCTCATCACCCTTGTAACACCATCCCTGGACATGTAGGTGGTAGCATCATGCTATGGGGATGCTTTTCAGTGGCAGGGACTGGGAGACTGGTAAGGATAGAGGGAACAATGAATGGAACCAAATACAGGCAAAACCTTGATGAGAACCTGCTTCAGAACTCCAAGCATATAGCCAAAGCAACGTTGGAATTGCTTCAGAACAAGAATGTGAAAGTCCTTGAGTGTCCCAGCCAGAGATCAGATTTGAATCTCATTGAATCCCTCCGCCACACCTTCATTTATTTGATCAAATCAAATCAAATTGTATTTGTCACATGTGCCAAATCCAACCGGTGTAGACCTTA
Organism: Salvelinus alpinus; assembly: GCF_045679555.1. Classification (NCBI taxonomy): domain Eukaryota; kingdom Metazoa; phylum Chordata; class Actinopteri; order Salmoniformes; family Salmonidae; genus Salvelinus; species Salvelinus alpinus. The sequence goes on from NC_092114.1 coordinate 37,513,260, forward strand.
CAGTGAAATGCTTACTTACAAGCCCTTAACCAACAATGCAGTTCAAGAAATAAAGTTAAGAAAATACTTACTAAATAAACTTAAGTACTTAAATAAATAAAATATACACCCCGAACGAACAGCGGGTGAATAGCATGCTACTGTGATGCTTAAATTCAAGGTCAGAATACACAAAGAGAGAAAAGTGCATAAAAAGGGAATTACATTTCACACGCCGCTTAACTCGGGTCAGAATGCTCCGCATGTGAAGCCTTTGTTTGTTAATGCAGTCAGTCCAAAGCAGTGTGATGCCTCGCCTAGCATACTTTTCACCAGAACGCAGTATATGTTCACAATACCTGACATTGAGCTCCCTGCAGGTGGCAGCTTAGGCGGTGTGGTATAGCACTTCCCAGCACTTTCTTCATAAAACAAGTACTGTACTTATCAATGTCCAAAAACAGCCTAAATTAAAGATTTGTTGTCAGGCTGGCAGTGTTGTTGTGGGGTTGACTGCTACTAGATGTCACACAACTGTTAGCTGTGGCTTGATGCTATGATGCCAGTGAATGATGGTGTACTATTGCCACACTTTGCAAGTGGAAACCAAACTGGAAATATTTAGAACGTACAGTCCTGATTGTCCTGTTTACTGTCCTGTAACTGCTTGAATTTCAGACATTTTGCCTAAGAGATTCTTGTCTTGAGCAGAGTATGCTCATTTCCTTTTGTTACCTTCAAGCAGCATACGGTCTTGCACCTTGACAACAAGAAAATAAAAACCTGGTTGCCTCTGGATCTTTCAGCAAGACAATAATCCCAAAATCAACATTTTGATTTTGGTCTCTGGACTTGTGGTTTGAATTGAAGAGGGCAGTCCATAAGCGCAGACGAAGGATATCAAGGATCTGGAAATATTCTGTATGGAGGAATGGTCTAAGATCCCTCCCAAGTGTTCTCCAATCTCATAAAACATTTTAGAAAAAGGCTCAGTGCCTTTATCCTCGCTAGGTGAGGTATTGAAAGGTATTGAAAACAGGGGTGCCAATAATTTTGACCCCTATCTTTTAAAAATATATTTTTTAACTTGTTAAACAAAATCTCTTTCTCTGAGCAATTGTATAAGTATAAAATAATTTAATCTCCCAATTTTTACATACAATATAGCTCAGTATTTTTGTTATTTATTTTTTGCTCATCAAGGGTGACAATCATTTTGGACCTGATTGAACACACCTTTGAAGTGTGTACTTAGGCAGATGGAATTTTCCAGAAGGATCCTTCGAGACCTGTTACCATTAACATATGCCTTATTTTCCTGACCCCCATGGAGTTGGTAGTGTTGGTGTCATTAACATATTGATTTAATGAACCCCGGTGAGCTTGGGGGATTGGAGTGGATCTGTGAGCGTGCTCAGAAGCCGTCTTGGTTTTCTCATTAGCTCAATGGAGTTGACCTTGGCCATCTTCATCTGTTTCTCTCTCTCTTCTTCCCTGAAGCACCTAGCAGGGACCAAGGAGAGGACAAGGGATAATTAGTACCTGCTATTCAGACAGTCATGGTTTTGGACAGAAAGTAGAATAAAAAACAACAAACTGCTCACCATGTCACTTTTTGTGAGATAGTTATCAGCTTTCTGCCGAGTTTCAAGAGTACTGAACTTCTCCTCAAACTCCCTCTTCAAATGAACAGATGTGCTAGTGAGGCAAACCTGATTGTTCCAATCAGTTCCTATTGGAGACACTTTCTCACAATAAGTAATGAGGACAGTGTATAATCTAATCTTATATTACATGTATTATTTCCAGGCAGACAACCCAATAGTGAAACACATACTCAGAGATGAATGAAACCTCAATCCATTTAACCTCAAAGTCCTGTGTGAAAGGCTTGCTGTCTCTGGGGCCATGTGATCAAATTTAGCCTGAGTCCATTTCACAAAGTAATGCATTTGGGCTGAAAGGAGAGGGGGGAAAGCTCTGAGCAGAGACCTTGGCAAAGGACAGGGCCTCTATAATAGGTGTTAGGGCAACATGCCAGCTTCACACTCATGCTCGCTTCTGCAGTGCCAGCATACCTACCAGGGGGTCGGTAGTTCAATCTGTCAGTTTTTATTGAAAGGTTGCGATTTTGGGAAAGGTGCTCGGAGTGAAAAGCTATCGAACTGGAGACTAGCACCGATGTTGCACAATGCCAAGGTCTCATCTAGACAAACAGCAATCTGCATTTATTCCAACATGTAGTCTAGACGAGCATCGGCACAACTAATCAAAAATGAGCCCATATGTCTTCTTGACAATGACCAATGTGTCTGAAAAAAGTTTCAGCGTAGGAAGAAACTAACTTGAACAAAGAGCCCCAAAATATTACTTAATCCCAATCTGGAATTGATTTTAAGAGACAGCCTTGTCTTTCAAATGCCCCCATGCCACTCAGTACAAGATGTGCACAGCTGTCAGTGACAGTGGGGTTTAGAGATGACAGCAGTAATGACCTCCGTTGTGTGTCTGGGGTGGCAGCTGGAGCAAACAGCACAATTAAGACCAACCACAGGAGAGGCTGGTCCCGCCGTCTCTCAGTAGGAGGCCCTGTACTGTTTCTGGCCTGACAGAGCCTTTGTTTCCTGGCAACAGTACCCAGGAAGTGATTTAATAGGTTGTGAACCAGCGGTTAGGGATATGGACTTGTGACAACTTAGTGATCAGATGGATGTTGCGGGCCAAATCCCAGGTGTAGAACTGCTATTGTGCCCTTGAGAAGGCATTTAACCTGATTTGCTTTAGCGAATGTTCAAATGGAGAATATGTAAGTAACTTTGGGTTAAACAAAACATTTTTTGTTAAGTAGAGGTAAGAATCCTTTAACCTAATTAATTTAACACTTTCACATCTTTAGAATACACTGCTGAATTGCCTTACCGTGTTGGTGAAGATGTAAGTTAAACTTCTAAAAGTCAAAGCTAACATATGGAATTATTTTAAGATGGTCATACCATGAATCATTTTGCTATTTGATTTTAAATTGTAGGACCCCGTAAGGTATATAAAAAAAATCCAAATCATTTTTTTGATTAAATATTGAATTTGGCCTTTCCTACTATAGCCCATAGAAATGCATTGAATAACTCATTCATAAATAGCAAAAAAGACAGTAAAAAAAATAATCACAAGGAACAAGGTTTTGAAGTGTCTGTCGTATATCTAGAAGATATAAGAAAGCTCAGGAAATATTTAATCCCTTATTTTTGTTGGCACAAAACTACCTCCATACTTCCATTTGTTTGTATGGGTTACTGTCAGATGAGTCCCGTGACACTTGAGAGAGTCATAGAGCAAAACAGTGTTCGTGAGAGTCTCCCCTTTCCGTAGAGTGGTCAAAATAGTTTGACGCTACAGACGTTTTCATGAGAAGACTGATTTTCGGGATGGCTCATGGTCTGACAAACACCACAGATGCGGAAGGCCGACATAGGCGGTTGCAGTGGATTGAGACCCAGCCCATGCAAAAACTCTAGCTTAAATTGACAGATTGTGATCGGGATTTTTTCATTATTTTACTTAGATTGATGCACGTGTTTGTCAATAGACTCTTAAGGATGATAAAGATGTAGGATCAATGACCATCATCTACTCTTATGAAGCTGGTGTGTGTCTGTACTGGTACTGAAGGCACTGCCCTGAAACAGATTCCTAAGGACATGCAGATTCTCCTGGGGTATTTCACAATGGTTCCACTATGTCTCTTCATCCCTCTCCACTACGGGATTGATGCATATGTCAGAGAGAACTGTCCTCACAGCTCTCATGTAGAGCCTTTGTTGATTCTATCTAACACAAGGTTTGTGAAAAATCTTCCAAATGATCAATTAGTGTTAATTGATATGGCTGGCGTGTGATAAGCTTTTCGGTTTTTGAAGTGAACCTGCCAGCCTCCAGACACTGATGTCTGTGAGTGTGTCTCTATTGAGACGTCTTTATCTGTCAGGAGGCACAGTGTCTGGGTCTGCCAGCCTTTTTACTGTGACAGTTGTGTGGACTTTGATTAATGATGTGCTCATTTCCTGCTCCCCCCCACCCGACATGTTTGTCAGACCATGAGCCATTCCCACCAGAAACACTTGTTTTTACATTCACTGTGGCAGTGTCAATAGACGAGACAGAAGCGTGTGTCTCCATTTGGAACTGCCTCTGCTCGATTGCATGTTTATTTTTCCCCATTATGTTTCGCCATTAGGCTTGAGTATTTGATATCGATCTGATTGCGAACAAAAGGCCGTATGTGTTTTACAGTAATTAGGATTATGAAGGGACATGCATCCAGAGTTTTCCAGGAAATATATGCTGCACAGTTTCAAAAATCTATTTTTGTTATTGATCATATCAATAACCTACTCCTGGGCAGAGGAAATACGCCAACGCACAATGCCAGCGTCGACCATCCATAGTTCAACCTCCAATTTATAAATCCAACACCTTCTGGGTCTAAAGTGGTTTTATATATTAAGCTACGTTCCCTTGAGGACCAGCTCCTCTCTATAGGAAGTTTCAGTGGCACTCTTCATTTTCACAGCAGCATAGATAATTAGCAGTCTGGCCTGAGATATGATTCGCTATCAGCGGGTTTGTTAAGGGAGTGAGTGACAGGAGTTCTGTAACGTTCGTTCTCCTCCTCGTCTGAGGAGGAGCATGGATCGGACCAAAACGCAGCTTGTGTGGAATACATGATGAATTTATTTAAACAAGACGAACATGAAGCACACTTGAGAAATTACAAAACAATAAACGACGTAGACCGACCTGAACATGAGAACTTACAGAACACGAAGAACGCACGAACAGGAACAGACTAGACAAACGAAACAGTCCCGTGTGGTACATACACTGACACGGAAGACAAACACCCACAAAACACACGTGAAACCCCGGCTGCCTAAGTATGATTCTCAATCAGGGACAACGATTGACAGCTGCCTCTGATTGAGAATCATACCAGGCCGAACACACAAAATCCCAACATAAAAATCACACATCGACAACCCACCCAACTCACGCCCTGACCATACTAAATAAATACAAAAACAAGGGAAAACAGGTCAGGAACGTGACAAGTTCAGAATACCAGTGGTTCCTGTTTCAACAGCAACACTGAGTCAATTCGATGGTTGAGAAGTAATCTTTTACTTCTCAAAAAAACAAGACTGTCACACATATGCTCCATTTTCTGGAAGTAACAATTATTATTATACAATTATTACACTCTGCCAGTCTCTGCAACATCAATGTTCATTTGCATTGCCATCATGCCAAGGTGAATTATGTTCCTCTAACTGGTTTATTTTGAGTGATAATTCAGATGGGCCAAAAATTCACTCTCAGAAACAGTCCGAAAAGTGAAAGATACCCTAAGTTAGCATTGCAACTGCATTCCTAGGACCTGAAGTACTTTCACATCCAGTAATACTCTTCTGGGTCAGTGATATTGATTGTGCCTCTTGATTGCCTTGTATTATTGTGAAAAAGGCTAGGAAGTCAATGACGGAGCTCACTCTGTTATAATATACACTTAACACTGGCATCGTGATGAAATAACAGCCAACATCAGTTTACGACTTTACGTTTTCATGACTCAAACCGTCATTATCATAAATCAGATGAAATGTTGACCTGTTTTGCGTGCAGCATTGACGTATGAATCTCCCATCCACTGATTTGACAGTCTATTCCCAGGTCTCCTGTGGCAAGGATGTTTGCGGCTTCATCTCTAGGTCTCATTCCTATTTTCAATGTAGGACCTATTAGCCATTTGGTCTAAGGTTGACATTGTGTCATGTCCTGCCTACTTCTTTTTGTGATCCCCTGTACAGTCCTTCCTCCTGTTTTACGTCCTTATTTTTCTGGTCCTTCTTTCCTACCAACACCTGCAGTATATCACCTGTCATATCCAATGATTTCTGTATACACTAGATGACTAACAGGCGGTGCTGTTTTAAAGCCACCATGCCACCATCTTGGCACTCCATTGTAAACTATATTTTGGAAGCTATAGAAATGCATTTATCAATGTCTACATTTGTTTTCGCCACATTTATTATATCACAGAAACCTTAATGCATACTTTTAAATTATATTATACGAGTTAAACATAAAGAAATGAAAGAATATATGAAAAACATTTCCATAAAAATTTATTTATTTACCACAGCCAAAATACTTGAATACATTTCATTTTGTCCTTGAAACATTTAATTGAAATACTGTAGAATTCCATTCATTCCTATGAAGGACTGCTTAGTCTGGGGAGTGCCAATATGGCCTGTCATTAGCCAATACACAGCATCAGCAATCCAGTGTTTCATCAGCAATCCATCATTTCCACATTCACATTCTATATTCCCCTCAAGTCCAGCATAATACTTCAGTTTACTCCAGTGAGATATCTCTTCTAATAATCATCAGTAGTTACATTAATGACAGTTCGTAGCTGGAAACCAATCCCACAATCAAGAGCTGACATCGTTGTGCTTGAGGGCTCTAGATTAAGTGTGAGTCATTGAGTGATGGAGCTGTGTCTGACGGGCCAGCAGCACACTGGATTCAAGGAATATTCCCTGCAGTTTTCCTTTCAATCTTACCTGTCGCAATCGGGCTTTGTCATTTTAGTACTCTTTTGTTTTTATGTGTAGATATCTGTGTAAAAGATGTGTTTGTGTGTGTGTGTGTGTGTGTGTGTGTGTGTGTGTGTGTGTGTGTGTGTGTGTGTGTGTGTGTGTGTGTGTGTGTGTGTGTGTGTGTGTGTGTGTGTGTGTGTGTGTGTGTGTGTGTGTGTGTGTGTGTGTGTGTGTGTGTGTGTGTGTGTGTGAGTGCATGCAAGTGTGTATGTGTTTGTGTGTGTGTGTGTGTGTGATGCTAATGAAGACGTTTGACAGGGGGTGGCTTTGCGTAGACTGGAAGCCTGCCCTCGTGTGCAATGTGGTGCTGAGATAAACCTCTCTAGGCTTTGCCACCCTCGCCAGATGGCCATGCTCTGCCAGTCTGTCTGCCATCACCCACCAACTGCCTGCCAGTGCTGAGATGGGTGTAGACCCAGGTGATCACCAGCAGAGAGTGGCTCCACAGGAGCTATGCCATCATTGGCTGATGCCAGTTTTCCACTGCGGGACTGATGCAGAGCTTGGCACAATGGTGCCGTTGTAACTGAGCTCCCTTGTTTGGTCTTCTTTTGTTTCCATTACAAAGATTGGCTCTGGGACCACGGGCGGGGATGTAGTTGACACTCGTTTTCCAGGCACTTAGGTCTATCTGATGTCATGGTGATAGTATCAGTGCATGTGTGATTCACAAAGTCTCTACTGAAATAGTATCATGTAAGGAGCTGAAGGGGAGAAATCTCCCAGTCGGTTCCTGTGCAGAATCAACGTTTTGGAACTAGGCTTTTCACTGAGCTTTTCTGAGAATTGAATACCTTGTTCCGGATCTACAGTACATGTGGAAGAACCCTTCAACAGCACTTACCTGGAGTGAAATGGATAAATAAAAGGCTAGTCAACAAGCATATGCAGACTTCTCCATTACACTGACATACTGCAAACCAAGTCATTGTACTACTGTATATACCAGTTATGCTAATGAAATGATTAAGCATAGATTATATTATATATATATATATATTTGACAATATATAAACAATACAACCACAGTTGAGGGAACAATTATGTTCCCTCAACTTCTGTTCCACTAATATGATTTGTTCTGTAGGAAACGGAAGTCTGATTTAAAAGCTTGGCACCGCTAACCATATCAACCGGCCTGGCAATGAGTACTCTCCTCTCTGCGTTGCCAACCACCTCAACTCTAATGTAGAGCAAATGTATATTGATGTAATAAAATTCTCCTGAATGGAATCTAAATATATTTTTCAATAATGGCCAATATGGTTACCCAGAGTGCAACACTGAGTCATCATTCCACGTCTATGTGGAGGTGACCCGGGAGTAGTGAGCAGACATTAATGTATTTACCAAAATGAGAAATAAATTCCTTTGACAGCACTTTCGCAAGAAATTCGATTATTTCTCGGCCTCGCCTGTTACGTGGCTCCTGCTAGTGCTTCTTGATCGGAGGTCAGCACAGACCCAGATAGATCTTGATTTGGAGAATAACAGTTCATTAGGGAAGAGAGCTGCGGCGAAGGGCAGAAAAAATGGCTGGACATTTTGGCAGCCAATTAGTGGCTGTGGTGCTCTGAGGACTGCATATTAAGCTGATCATACAACGGCCCAAGCCGCATTAGGAACTAATCATTATTGTTGAGGACATAAATGTCACATTTCTTTCAAACCACAGGGAAATTAATGAAATTAATGAAGTAGTAGTCTGATGAAATAGCCTTGGGGAGTTATATGAAAAATATGTTTGAAATCTGTATATTCTATAGATCAGGTACTGAAACAGCTCTACATGTGTGTGGTTGACATTTGTGGGAGTGAGTCTGCTTGTTTAGCACCATACGTTGTTTAAGGGTTTGTTAAATTGTTTAAGATCCTTGCCTCTGATTACAGGGTTTGTTGAAGCAAGCAGATTGATTTCAGAGGATATAACTAGGTTTAATCTGTGTCTTTATACACGTTTGACAAATTTTGCAACACTGTTCATATATTGGTGGGACAGAGCAGAAACCATGTTAATTTGATTACCAATTACATTTTTGAATCGTTTAGCGAAATATAACCTTTCAGGCAATTCGAGTCATGATCTGTTGTGCGAACGCACTTGTAATCCTTTGCCTCTTTAGACACACAATTATTTCAGTGGTCCATTATATATATATATATATATATATATATATATATATATATATATATATATATATATATATTACACAATGTTGTAAAAAGGTTGGATTGGTGGTAAAACACCTACATTTGAAAAACATCACAGACTGGAAGCTGTTGAAATAAAACTGATTCCAAAGACGTATATAAAAGATTGATTGTAAAGGAAATGCTAACAATGTGATGACGTTAATATGCGTGTGATTAATCCTGACTGGAGGGCACGTCTTTCCCAAAGAGTTGACAATGGTTCATCAATGTCACTAGAGCATCTTAAATTGGATGTCTGGCAACAATCACATCATTTATTTCCGCTTAATTGTGGTTGATCATGGCTCGCAGCATAACCGTGTTCATTATGAGACTTTGAAAAACAGATACTTAATAATCGCTTCCATATTCACTAAAGTGGAAATCTCTCGGTTAGGGAAGCCAAGCCTTTTTGTTGCACACTCAAACAGGAAGCAGTATCTTTTGAAGGTGGCAGTAAAAAAAAAATCCTGCCAACGCAGCAAGACTTGGGCACCTCATAAGGCATTTTTTATGTTTGAATCATCACTTTGTATTTTGGGATGTTTGCCATTTGCAGCACAACAAAGTACATTGTGTAGGAGGAGAGCAACACTAAGAAATGTTGATTTACATTTTGAAGACCGTTTTGATCATTTATAAAACAACTGCCCTAGTGGTAGGTTACAATAGGCCTTTTTTGTATCTTGGCCTCTGTTTCTTTATGGTTTGAGTGTGAGTACTTTTCAGTTACTCAGTTTTGGCACAAGCCATCTACTTCTTCTTGCTTGGCACAGACTTCCCTCTGCTCCTCCAAAATAGGTCTCACTCATACTTTTTGTCCTCCAGTGAATAAAGGAGAAACCTACCTATTTGTTAACAATGGATGCCAAAACCAGCCACTCTAGCATAACAGGTTACTAAGCACTGGCTTTGATTTTATCCAGTTTATATCCCCAATTTAGCCTTTCACTGAAGCAAGTTGGATTGCAAGCAGTTAAGAGCAAATTGTTATTTACAATGACAGCCTACCAGGGAACAGTGGGTTAACTGCCTTGCTCAGCGGCAGAACGATATATTTTTAACTTGTCCCTTCAGGGATTCAATCCAGCAACTTTTTGGTTACTGGCCCAACACTCTAACCACTAGGCTACTTGCCACCCCAAATTCCAGAGCTTTGATAATGTCCTAGGCCCCGCTGACATCAAACAGCCCCCCTGGTGTCCTCCGGGAGATCCAGGAAAAATAAATTCAGTTTTGACTTTTCTTTCTTTATCAATACGGCAGGTAGCCTAGTGGTTAGAGCATTGGGCCATTATCAAAAGGTTGCTAGATCAAATCCCCGAGCTGACAAGGTAAAAAGAATTGTCGTTATGAATTGAGTTGACAACAGAAAATGTGGTTAATGGTCAAATTCTCCAGTACTTGAATTGGATTCAGTCTCTACTTAATTTGAGTGTCTGGTCCCTCTGTGAAGGATATGATTTGGAATAGAATCTAAAATAAAATAGCATCTAAAATACTTTCTATTTCACATTGAAATGACTGCCACCTACAGTATATTAATAATATTCTGTTTTTGAAAGAGAGAGAGACTGATCAGCTTACCCACCAGCACTGGTGTTTATTGAAGTCAGCAGTGGTATTTCTACAATATGCTGCTCATGCGTTACATTACTAAATGATGTATTCACTTCAGGAGGCGGAACTTAATTGTATTCCTATGCAAATGTTGTTTATGAAGTTTGCCTAGACTGCATTTATTTTTGGGATGCAGCATACCTGGCAAAATTGCATTTAATATTTTATCAACAGCCATAGGCTGGTGCTGCTGGATTGCATTCTGTGCATGAAGCTGGTCTGAATGGACTCAACTGAAAGCAATATCATCTCAAATGTACTGTCTTGTCAGATATAATGTGAGAACAGGATATTGCTTTGCACTTTTTCTTCCTCTACCAAATTCTATTTAGGTGTGTGTGTGTGATGTGTTTGTGACCTCCACAATATGACTGGTTCTCATTTGGCAGTCTAAAATTAAAGTCTGTCAAACATGTTTTCACTGTGATTGAGACAGCCATCTTGGACAACATGGACACTGTAATCCATTACATTTTAGACTCAAACCTACCCAATGATGTTCTTCTCTTTCTTTCGGTTAGTGTGGGAATCATTGATCCTCAGATTAGTTGCTAGAAGTTGTCTTTCAGTGTACAGCTGGCTTTGAGTTGCATCTAGCTGTATCAGCATGCACTATGTTGTCATTGGCAAATATCCTTTGAAGTCAGGTCAGGGCAAATTCATGTTGTTCATCATGTTGAACTTCAGGATGTCGTTTGATACATATAATTAGGAATTAGAATACTAGAATGGATCAATCTTCTTATGATGGGATAAAGGTCAGCCATTTTGGTCAGGGAGTTGGTCAACCATGGTTTGCCAGTGTTGTAATAAGATTTTGTGTAAAATAATGAATTTGAGGATTTTATCTTTACTTAGGGCTGTTATGGTGACCACATTACCGCCACACCAGCAGTCACGAGTCATGACCGCAGTCAAATTCCACGTGACCGTTTAGTCACAGTAACTACTGTATGCTTCTCCAAGCTCTGATATTGCTGATGATCATTAGTAGCCTACCAAACTTGCTATCTGCCTGGTACTCAGCACTCTATTGTCCTTCTAATCACTCTGATATCAATGCAAATGTAATCGAAAATCAAATCAAATATTTCATGAGAGCCCATGAGCTCATGTTGCACAACATTTCTCTAGGCTATGCAATTGCGTGAGTAAACAGAGTGATGGCCTCTATTAAAAAGAGGAGGATCCAATCAGCTTTCTATAGGCTAGGCTACTATATTTATTTCTCAACTTTCCTAATATTAAGCACATTGCTTCGCTTTACAGCAGGAGTATAGTCTACCTGGCTGGCATGAAAATTAACCACGGGAAAAGCGTCATCCATTCGATATTTAAGTGCATAGATGACATGCTTTCCCCCCCTGCCCCTCTTCTGAGACAGGTGCATGATAATGATCCATTCTAAATCAAAACAAATTACACATATATATTATTTAGTATATGTGAAGACAAGATTATATCAAGAATAGTCTGATGGGTGACAATATCAGCCTATCACTTGTGAATGATGTATTATCACTTGTGAAAGATGCCCAGCTTGTGAGCAGTAGGGCAAGAAACAGGGCATCCTTTTTTTGCAACTTTTTCAAATCATAGTCCCACACCTCATAGGCCTATATGTTTTTATAAGGTACCGTATGTATCACAACTAAAGGGGCCAACTAACTTAAAATTAAGCACATTAATCATAGTAAAATGGCGCCGGAAGAAATGGCAGCAGTTTTACAGGCGCCTAACCAATTGTGCTGTTATGTGTTTTTTCTCGCGTTATTTGTAACTTATTTTGTACATAATGTTTCCGCCACCGTATCTTACGGCAGAAAAGAGCTTCTGGATATCAGGACAGTGATCACTCACCTCAGATTAGACAAGCAGGACACACAGGATATACTGCTAACAACCGACAAGGCCAACATCCCCGTTATTGGCAAGAGAAAGAGACTCAGGTACAGAGGACACAGAGCGGGGTGCCTCGTAAGGATCCGCAGAAGGCGAGTGGGAAAGCTGCCGTTACCGTCAATACTACTCGCCAACGTGCAATCATTGGACAATAAACTAGAAGAGGTACGATTACGAATATCCTACCAACGGGACATCAAAAACTGTAACATCTTATGTTTCACGGAATCTTGGCTGAATGATGACATGGATATTCAGCTAGCGGAATATACGCTGCACCGGCTAGATAGAACAGCACACTCCGATAAGACGAGGGGGGGACGGTCTGTGCATATTTGTAAACAACAGCTGGTGCACGAAATCGAAGGAAGTCTCTACCTGAAGTAGAGTATCTTATGATAAACTGTAGACCACACTATTTGCCAAGAGAGTTTTCATCTATACTTTTTGTGGCTGTTTATTTACCACCACAGATGGATGCTGGCACTATGACCATACTCAGCCAGCTGTATAAGGAAATAAGTAAATAGGAAACCGCACACCCAGAGGCGGCGCTCCTAGTGGCCGGAGACTTTAATGCAGGGAAACTTAAATCAGTTTTACCTAATCTCTATCAACATGTTAAATGCGACACCAGAGGGAAAACAATTCTAGATCACCTGTACTCCACACACAGAGTCGCGTACAAAGCTCTCCCTCACCCTCCATTTGGTAAATCTGACCACAATTCTATCCTCCTGATTCCTGCTTACAGGCAAAAATTCAAGCAGGAAGCACCAGTGACTCGGTCTATAAAAAAGTGGTCAGATGAAGCAGATGCTAAACTACAGGACTGTTTTGCTATCACAGACTGGAACATGTTCCGGGATTCTTCCGATGGCATTGAGGTGTACACCACATCAGTCACTGGCTTTATCAATAAGTGCATCGAGGACGTCGTCCCCACAGTGACAGTACGTACATACTCCACCTAGAAGCCATGGATTACAGGCAACATTCGTACTGAGCTAAAGGGTAGAGCTGCCGCTTTCAAGGTGCGGGACTCTAACCCGGAAGCTAATAGGAAATCCTGCTATGCTCTCCGATTAACCATCAAACAGGCAAAGCGCCAAGACAGGGCGATTGAATTGTACTACACCAGCTCTGACGCTCGTCTTACGTGGCAAAGCTTGCAAACTATTACAGACTACAAAGGGAAGCACAGCCGTGAGCTTCCCAGTGTCAAGAGCCTACCAGATGAGCTAAATCACTTCTATGCTCGCTTCGATGCAAGTAACACTGAGGCATGCATGAGAGCATCAGCTGTTCCGGACGACTGTGTGATCACACTCTCCATAGCTAACGTGAGTAAGACCTTTAAACAGGTCAACATTCACAAGGCCACGGGGCCAGACGGATTACCAGGACGTGTGCTCCGGGCATGTGCTGACCAACTGGCAGGTCTCTTCACTGACATTTTCGTCTTCACTGACATTTTCAACATGTCCCTGATTGAGTCTGTAATACCAACATGTTTCAAGCAGACCATCATAGTCCCTGTGCCCAAAAACACTTAGGCAACCTGACGAAATGACTACAGACCCGTAGCACTCACGTCCATAGCCATGAAGTGCTTTGAAAGGCTGGTAATGGCTAATATATCAACACCATTATCACAGAAACCCTAGACCCACTCCAACTTGCATACCGCCCAAACAGATCCACAGATGATGCAGTCTCTATTGCACTCCACACGGCCCTTTCCCACCTATACAAATGGAACACCTATGTGAGAATGCTATTCTTTGACTACAGCTCAGCGTTCAACACCATAGTGCCCTCAAAGCTCATCACTAAGCTAAGGATCCTAGGACTAAACACCTCCCTCTGCAACTGGATCCTGGACTTCCTGACGGGCCGCCCCCAGGTGGTAAGGGTAGGTAGCAAGACATCTGCCATGCTGATCCTCAAAAGTGGAGCCTCTCAGGGGTGCATGCTCAGTCCCCTCCTGTACTCCCTGTTCACCCAGGACTGCGTGGCCAGGCACGACTCCAACACCATCATTAAGTTTGCAGACGATACAACAGTGGTAGGCCTGATCACCGACGAGACAGCATATAGGGAGGAGGTCAGAGGCCTGGCCGGGTGGTGCCAGAATAACAACCTATCCCTCAACCTAACCATGACTAAGGAGATGATTGTAGACTACAGGGAAAGGAGGACCGAGCATGCCCCCATTCTCATCGACGGGGCTGTAGTGGAGCAGGTTGAGAGCTTCAAGTTCCTTGGTGTCCACATCACCAACAAACTAGAATGGTCCAAACACACCAAGACAGTCGTGAAGATGGCACTACAAAGCTTATTCCTCCTCAGGAAACGAAAAAGATTTGGCATGTGTCCTCAGATCCTCAAAAGGTTCTACAACTGCAACATCTAGAGCATCCTGACTGGTTGCATCACTGCCTGGTATGGCAATTGCTCGGCCTCCGACCGCAAGGCACTACAGAGGGTAGTGCGTACGGCCCAGTACATCACTGGGGCTAAGCTGCCTGCCATCCAGGACCTCTACACCAGGCGGTGTCAGAGGAAGGCCCTACATATTGTCAGAGACCCCAGCCACCCACTGTTCTCTCTACTACCGCATCGCAAGCGGTACCGGAATGCCAAGTCTAGGACCAAAAGGCTTCTCAACAGCTTTTACCCCCAAGCCATAAGCCTCCTGAACAGGTAATCAAATGGCTATCCGGACTATTTGCATTGTGTCGTCCCCCACCAACCCCTCTTTTATGCTACTGCTACTCTCTGTTTATCATACATGCATAGTCACTTTAACTATACATTTATGTACATACTACCTCAATTAGCCTGACTAACCGATGCCTGTATATAGCCTTGCTACTGTTATTTTTCACTGTCTTTTTACTGTTGTTTTTTATTTCTTTACTTATCTATTGTTCATCTAATACCTATTTTTTACTTAAAAATTGCACTGTTGGTTAGGGCTTGAACACCTGTTGTATTCGGCGCATGTGACAAATAAACTTTTATTTGATTTGATTATTCTGCTTTACAACCGGTGTAGAGCCTAACTGGCATACATAGGCGGTGCGTGAGTTTCAAGTTTGGGGAAGATACCTTTCACCATAAAAACACACCTTTACATGCAGGATTCCATGCATAATCACATTTGTGGTCACTTTTGAGTACGGTGTTTTCCCGCTAATTGATTGCATTTTGGAACATTCATTCTTATAGCTTACTGCCGTGTGCACATTGCTGTGCTTATAATGTGAAGAAATATAAATCATTTATCAACATTTTAAGCTAGACGTTCTGACTTATTGCATCAGCCTCGATGCTTTTAAAAATAATTTTGATGCTAGTGGTTGTATTAATTAATCTATCGCATCCCACAACTGTCCCAGACTACGTTTGGAATATTTCTTTCTCGCTCAGAAGGACAAGTTGACAAATAGAATAGGTCAACTTTTGTATTATGGGGGACAGTAGATCAACATAGGCTAGTGCTTTTGCTGTTCGTTAGGCCTACTCATCTTGTTGGCAGACGAAAATAAATGTGAACAGTTCTTCGATAAGAAGGATGTGAGCAGTTGCTTCCCCAATGTGTCTGTCTTCACTTGTAGCCAGCCTACTTCGGAGCTGAGATAGATGCCTTTGAGAAGAACCTGATCACGTGACGGGCATTGGCTAATAAGAATTGAGATCTGAGAGAGCCATGCGAGTGAGAGGTGCTTCAGACCACGCAGAAGGGAGAATGGAATTATAATTATTATATTCAGCCCAGGGGCACAACGGCCACTGGCCACAAAAGGCATGTATTTTTTTAGGCGGCATTACGGCCACACTAGGGGGATGCCACTGGGATATTCGAGGCATTATCAAGTGGTGGCAAATTGTGAATGAGAGACTGATGAAGTGTGTGCAGCCTGTGCAAGAAACAAAGCAGTGCTCATGCCTTTCATGAGTCAGATCATGTAGCCTTAGAATGTATTAAAAATCAAAACCTATAGCCCAACATTTGTATCACAACTAAAGTTGCATAAATTACTCTAACTGAAGCATATAGGAGGACCTGAGTTCTTTGTTAACCTCTCAACACAGAATAGCCACATGTTCACACTCCATCAGAAATCTTTTGGAGAAAACATATTTTCTATTTTATTCAGATATGTTTAATTGTATTCTTCATATTATAAAATAATGCCACGGCATTCTAAGCAAATTTTGTCTGCTAAATTAACTGGTGTAGCCCACAGCCATATGGCATAGCCAGATCGGGGCCTAACATAAGGACAACTCAGAGTATTTTGTATACTACATTTTCTTCCTTTCATGTTTCTTTAGACCAGTCTAAAATAAATAATGGATTTATTATGATGGTGTAGGCCCCTCAAACTCAACTCTGGACCTCGAAGCCAGTTCCACTGCATTTTTTCATTGTTCCCTTCTAATCAGGGACTGATTTAGACCAGGGACTGATTTAGAGCAGGGACACCAGGTGTGTGTGCAATTAATTATCAGGTAAAACAGAAAACCAGCAGGCTCCGGACCTCGTAGGGTAAGAGTTGAGTACCGTTGGTGTAGGCAATATTAAATGGATTTCTTAGACTTTTTAAAATGTAGATGTTCCAAAGGTCTGCATCAGTGGCTTGTAGGCCAGGAGATGCTAAATGTGTTAATGTTAATTAACACTCAATTACCTTGAGAACGGCAGTTATTTGCTTTACCAACAACGGCTGACAAAATGTCGTGACCACCACAGCCCTATCTGCACTGTATGTTTGTTAGCTAGCTAGCCTTCCAGTTTAAGAGGAATTCTTCCATTAATTCTGTAAATTCACTGCCAATATGCCTACATTCCATTCAAACAATACCGTCAAACCACAACCATACACTGGCTGAAATCAGTTGATGATAGGACAGAGAAGTTGTAAATGCAACAAGTACTGATGTTGTATCATTTAATAGCACTCACAGCTTTCCAAAAATATAAAAATGTAGACATTTATGGTCTGTTTACATATATTTTAGATGCTATTAATGCCAAAATTGTATTAAACCCGTATATAATCCCGTATATAAATTATAATAATTTATAATTATATGACAATAATTCTATTACACAATTTCTGATACATGCCTTACTTTTATTTTCCTGCATTAGTAAAATTTGGATTTAGCCTTTACTGCTATTCAATCCATAAATTGGTTTGGATTTCTCCCTGACCAATATGGCTACCATTTTTACCCCATGCTGGAACTTTGAGGGTTTATGACATAGCCCATCTAGTAATTTAATAGCGATCTCTATGGATTGATAGTTCATAGTTGTATGCCACTCTGCAGTAGTGGAGACATAAACAGTGCGTTTCTCAGGGCAAGGTCAAGGTAAGGTCAGTGGGTCAGGCTTAACAAAAGCATAAATTACCTCCTGTCCGTCATTTGTAAAAACAAAAGGTTCTGAGTTTGAACTTATTCATCTCATTATCGGCTCTCAATTGTATGTAAACAATCATTTTCTCCTCCATTGCCATTCCTTGTCTTTCTAATGGCACTAAGTTGTTAAGCATCTCATGTCAGACTAGAGTTGACAAGGTCAGGTCGGGTACCACATTGATACTTTGTATGTTTCCATTTTCTAACAGTTGCAAACATTGCGCTCTATACTTGCACAGATCATGTAACCCAGGGCAAGCTACAGGGTGTGCAGGCTTTGGTTCCAGACCTGCAACAAAGCACCTGATTCAGATGATTAGATTCTGGTGTGATAGAGCTGGGCTACAACAAAAGTGTGCATACCATTTTAGCTTTCCAGGAGTACGGTTGGCCACCCCTGAAGTAGCCTGTGAATACTCCAAAATCAATCATAGCTCCCTTTCCCCTTGTTGACTCCCCCCTTATTCAAGCTGGCAGGGAGAGTCAGCCAAACCTCTGCCTCATAATGCAGCACACACAAGCTCCAGGGCATTAGCCTTAGCGCTAATGCGACAGTGTGCACAGGAAATCAAACTCCACAGCCGTTAGCTCCCAGGGGGCTAGCACCGCCATTGTAAGCCACAACACACTGGCATGCTAACAAGCCACTTGAAGTCACAGGCAGGGGAATAGCACCATAAAAAAGGGAATGCTTCTTTATTTGTCTAGTTGTTTTCGTGGCATTTCGAATATTAGTCCTCCGAGCTCCGTCATATTACATAAAAAATTTTGCCACCCAAAAACCTGGCTGACTTTAGTACACTTCTTGTGAAGTAGAAAATAACTATTATTTGTTTGAAATTCAATTTAGCATTTTTCTTCTACTGGGAAATTACCGGGGAACTGAGGTAAGGTGAGAGACAGGACTATGTCTGTCTGGTTAAGAGATAGTGGGAGTCCTGCACAGTTTATATTGACAAAGTTAAAGGAGAACTTAAGCTTTCTGCCCATATAAAACATGTATATGTCCTGGAAAGTTTGCTGTTACTTACATCGTCATGCTAATCACATTAGCGCATGTTAGCTAACCCGTCCCGGTATGGGGACACCGATCCCGTAGAGGTTTTAAAGGAGAACGAGAAAGCAACACAAAGTGGAATTACTTTTTCAATAGAATGGAGTGTCGTATTTATAGTTGCATGCCCCATGACCATTGTTAGCTTTTCAATTGCTTTCGAGGGATATTTGATCAATACAGATTTACATACCTTGGATACATTGCATTGACTAAATGTATTCAAACTGTTAGATCAATAGATTTGGCCATGATTATAGAGATTTGGCCCATGTTTGCAATGACTTCCCAGTAATAATTATCTCTATCTTGTTACTAGAGATTAAACATGAACCAAAAAGTAACTGTGGGGGAATTATTTTATAAAGACTTATCGTATACAAAATGTAATAGCATATCAAAATCAATATTTTTACTATTCGTCTACAGCAGAAATAGTTGATTCTATAATGAATCACTTTCTTTTTAGTCATTATTACATTTTGTATGAATAACAGATTGAATATGTTGTCTGCTGGTTTTTGCGCCTCAGCTTGAGTCCCATCATGGGGTTGTTTGTGTACAGTGCATTTGGATTTTGTTACATTACAGCCTTATTTTAAAATGGATTAAATATTTTTTTCCCTCATCAATCTACACATAATGACAAAGCGAAAACAGTTTTTTAGACATTTTTGCAAATATATTAAAAATACAAACCAAATACCTTATTTACGTAAGTATTCAGACCTATTTGCTATGAGACTTGAAATTGAGCTCCGGTGCATTCTGTTTCCACTGATCATCCTTGATGTTTCTACAACTTGATTGGAGTCCACCTGTGGTAAATTCAATTGAATTGCACACACCTGTCTATATAAGGTTCCGCTGTTGACAGTGCATGTCAGAGCAAAAACTAAGCCATGAGCTCAAAGGAATTGTCCGTAGAGCTCCGAGACAGGATTTTGTCAAAACACAGATCTGGGGAAGGGTACCAAAACATTTCTGAGCATTGAAGGTCCTAAAGAACAGAGTGGCCTCCATCATTCCTAGATGGAAGAAGTTTGGAACCACCAAGAATCTTCCTAGAGCTGGCCGCACGGCCATATTGAGCAATCGGGGGAGAAGGGTTAGGGAAGTGACCAGGAACCCGATGGTCACTCTGACAGAGATGGGAGAACCTTCCAGAAGGACAACCATCTCTGCAGCACTCCACCAATAAGGCCTTTATGGTTGACTGGCCAGACGGAAGCCACTCCTCAGTAAAATGCACACAGCCCACTACGTGTTTGCCAAAATGCACCTAAAGACAAAATTTTCTGGTCTGATGAAACCAAGATTGAACTCTTTGGCCTGAATGCAAAGCATCACGTCTGGAGAAAACCTTGCACCATCCCTACGGTGAAGCATGGTGGTGGCAGCATCATGCTGTGGGGATGTTTTTCAGCGGCAGGGACTGGGAGTATCTGTGCAGCAACGCTCCCCATCCAACCTGACAGAGCGAGGATTTGCGGAGAAGAATGGAAGAATCTCCCCAAATACAGGTGTGCCAAGCTTGCAGCGTCATACCCAAGAAGACTCGAGGCTGTAAACACTGCCAAAGGTGCTTCAACAAAGTACTGAGTAAGGGGTTTGAATAGTTATGTAAATGTAATATTTCAGTGTTTTATTTGTAATAAATGTGCAAGAATTTCTAAAAACATGTTTTTACTTTGTCGTTATCGGGTATTGTGTGTAGATGGATTAAATAAAGAAAATCCTCATCAATTTTAGAATAAGGCTGTAATATAACAAAATGTGGAAAAATTCAAGGGGTCTGAATACTTTCCGAATGCACTGTATTTTTTATTAAAAGTTTCATTTCCTTAATCAATTCTCCCTTAATATGTTTTTTATTGATCGGCATGTGCTATGTATAGGACCGACCTTCTGCTAGTATCCATCACAGGTGTTAGTTAAAGAACCAATGTTCCCCGTAATTAATCAAAATATAATTACACCGGAAACTCTTCATGTAATGTCTCAACCCCTTTAGTTTCGATCTGTGTTGGCATTCCCTTGACAGTATAATTGACCACAACAAATAGAAAGTCATGTTCTCTTTGTCAGTTTCATCACTCATGTCTTGGCAAATGTTTAATTACAATACTAATACTAGAGTTCAATAGCCATGATTATGGCCCCGTTTGGCCAACTCGGTTTCAAATGAGATGTTTGCTATTGTAGGTGCAACTTTTTCACAGGAAGGTAAGCATGGAATTGTATAGTCTACACGCTCACAAATTAATTGCTCGTGCAATTCAAAATGACTGAAACTGCTTTTGCGTATTTCATACAGTTATGCTAGCAACACTTTTTCCTCTGCATCATTACTGATAATAAACTGATAGCATGATGTTAATAATCCTCATCTTAATGTACGCCAATTTGCAGTGTTTGTCAAAGGCTAAAATCAAAGAAACGCAACCTCCAATAACTGTATTTCTTACTTTAGAGCTAATTGACACTTTAAGGTGATGAAAATAACATTTAAAGTAATCTCGTCAAATTGGTACGCATAGCTTTCTAGTGTGGGGGTGGCACTGCACAACGCATTCACTTTAAAAGGGTCAGACTTGAAGATATGACCTCCACACGTTTAAGCTCTTTGGAACATCAAAAGCTATTAGCTCTGTAGAAACCACATCCTCATTTGCATCACATCCTCTTCACATTGGTTAAAATACAAAGGAAGCGGGTGACCATAGGCTGCTCATTCGTATCCAGGCTGTATCACATCCGGCTGTGATTGGGAGTCCCATAGGGTGGTGGACAATTGGCCCAGTGTCGTCCAGGTTAATATTAATTTGTTCTTAACTTACTTGCCTAGTTAAATAATCTGAGTAGAATTACTGTCAATTAGCAGAATTACTCAATTAGCCAAGAAATTGCTAGTTTTAAAGAGATTGATTTTCTGGAAGCAAGGCTGCACAGGTGTAATGGACATATTGCCTAATGGATTTTTGGGAAGATGCCTCTGCTTAATACATTAATCTAGGATCACCCTTTTTCAGTTGAATAATGGTATGATAAGACTGCCTAAAACTGAAGGAAATCTTGAGGCGTCTGGGATGAGTTGTGTGCTTGATATTCTTTTCATACCAGAACTCAGGCCTTGGGGGACATACTGAATGTGTCTATCTATAAATTAATGGCTCATTCCCAATAGCTTTAAATGTCCTTTGTTCTTTCAGGCCTCCAAGGTGACAATTAAACTTACATATTAGCTATGAAGAACGAAACTGAATGGGAAAATTCTTCCATATCATGTATATTTCAGGTCACTTACATCTCCATTTACAGTAATACATTATGGCATATACGGTGCATTCGGAAAGTATTCAGACCCCTTGACTTTTTCCACATTTTGTTGCATTACAGCCTTATTCTAAAATTGATTAAATACATTTTTCCCCTAATCAATCTACACACAATACCCCATAATGACAAAGCAAAAACAGGTTTTTAGAAATTTTACAAATGAAAAAAAATTACCTTTTGCTATGAGACTTGAAATTGAGCTCAGGTGCATCCTGTTTCCATTGATCATCCTTGAGATGTTTCAACAACTTGATTGGAGTCCACTTGAGGTAAATTCAATTGACTGGACATGATTTGGAAAGGCACACACCTGTCTATATGAGGTCCCGCAGTTGACAGTGCATATCAGAGAAATAACCAAGCCATGAGGTCAAAGGAATTGTCCATAGAGCTCCGAGACAGGATTGTGTTGAGGCACAGGTCCTGGGAAGGGTACCAACAAATTTCTGCAGCATTGAAGGTCCCCAAGAACACAGTGGCCTCCATTATTCTTAAATGGAAGAAGTTTGGAACCACCAAGACTTTTCCTAGAGCTGGCCGCCCAGCCAAACTGAGCAATAAGGGGGAGAATGGCCTTGGTCAGGGAGGTGTCCAAGAACCCGATGGACACTCTGACATAGCTCCAATTCCTCTGTGGAGATGGGAGAACCTTCCAGAAGGAACATCATCTCTGCAGCACTCCACCAACGAGGTCTTTATGATAGAGTGGCCAGACGGAAGCCACTCCTCAGTAAAATGACTCTCAGACCATGACAAACAAGATTCTCTGGTCTGATGAAACCAAGATTTAAATCTTTGGCCTGAATGCCAAGCAAAGTACAGAGAGATCCTTGATGAAAACCTGCTCCAGAGCGCTCAGGACCTCAGGCTGGGGCAAAGTTTCACCTTCCAACAGGGCATCTAACATCTCTGGAGAGACCTGAAAATATCTGTGCAGCAACGCTCCCCATCCACCTGACATAGCTTGAGAGGATCTGCAGAGAAGAATGGGAGAATCTCCCCAAATACAGGTGTGCCAAGCTTGTAGCGTCATACCCAAGAAGACTCGAGACTGTAATCGCTGACATAGGTGCTTCAACAAAGTACTGAGTAAAGGGTCTGAATACTTATGTAAATGTGATTTCAGTTTTTTATTTTTATAAATTTGCTAAAATGTCTAAAAACTTGTTTGCTTTGTCATTATGGGGTATTGTGTGTAGATTGATGAGGGGAAAAAACTATTTAAACTATTTAAGAATAAGGCTGTAATGTAACAAAATGTAGAAAAAGTCAAGAGATCTGAATATTTTCTGAATGCACTGTAAATTGTGCTTTAAGGCTGTCATGAGGTACATGGAGGACAGAAACAACATTTTCAAACAAATGTTCTATTTTATACGGTATGACATCCTCTTTCAGCCTTTGAGGTTCCACAAAATGAAGGAAATGCCAGTGCAATTCCTATCTCCTCAAAGGTTATTTGTGAAAATAATGAAGGCCTTTGCAGACTATATGATTTTAACTGTTTATGCCACAATTTTTTTCCATCCAAGACAAAATGTTCACGTCTTGGGCAAATTCTTGAGTCTTCTAAACGATTGTCTAACGTCTTGGCTCGTTCAGTGTAACAGGTTCTAGGTCTGCCGATTAAGCTCTATTAGTCAGTTACAATTCTCTCGGATAAGAAAGATAACTGCTACAATATTGTATTGTATTACTGTAGCTGTCACTAAAGATAACTGCTACAGTATTGTATTGTATTACTGTAGCTGTCACTAAAGATAACTGCTACAATATTGTATTACTGTAGCTGTCACTAAAGATAACTGCTACAATATTGTATTGTATTACTGTAGCTGTCACTAAAGATAACTGCTACAGTATTGTATTGTATTACTGTAGCTGTCACTAAAGATAACTGCTACAATATTGTATTGTATTACTGTAGCTGTCACTAAAGATAACTGCTACAATATTGTATTACTGTAGCTGTCACTAAAGATAACTGCTACAGTATTGTATTACTGTAGCTGTCACTAAAGATAACTGCTACAGTATTGTATTACTGTAGCTGTCACTAAAGATAACTGCTACAATATTGTATTACTGTAGCTGTCACTAAAGATAACTGCTACAATATTGTATTGTATTACTGTAGCTGTCACTAAAGATAACTGCTACATTATTGTATTGTATTACTGTAGCTGCCACTAAAGATAACTGCTACAATATTGTATTGTATTACTGTAGCTGTCACTAAAGATAACTGCTACAATATTGTATTGTATTACTGTAGATGTCATTAAATTAGTAAATAAGTCTTGGTTTATTTATTGTGATGTGGTCAAATGTGTATATTAACATCACATATTATAAAATGTTTTCTGTCATTTATACCGAAAGGTAAATGCTAGGATTTGTGCCATTTGAAATGTAGTTTTCTTATTTCCTACAATTTTTTCTGTGAGGCTTTGCGATATTGCTGACAAATAGCCTTTGAGGTTGGAAGGGCACAATATATGCCCATGAAACGTGATAACTGGTAAATACTGTCATTCAGCAAAGAGAGAGTGAGAGATTATGGGTGTGAGGAGGGAGAGAAATATGGGAGCACAAGTAAGAGCTAATTAACTTTGCCCTGAGATAAGGAAGAGGGTAGCTCAGGCTAAATTCAACCTCATGCCAGGAAAAAAAGTTCACCCCTGGTTTAACCCTCCCTTTAAGAACTGCTGCTTCAATGGCCAGCATAGGATGTCTGTTTATGGGGGCGGGATAAGGCAGTGGAGGGGGGGGGGGGGGTTTTGGGGTACGTTCCTCCTCATTCTCATCTGAGCCTCGTCCTCATCTTGATC
Organism: Salvelinus alpinus; assembly: GCF_045679555.1. Lineage (NCBI taxonomy): Eukaryota > Metazoa > Chordata > Actinopteri > Salmoniformes > Salmonidae > Salvelinus > Salvelinus alpinus. Next base: position 37,538,282 of record NC_092114.1, read on the forward strand.
AGAAGTCGGACAGTGTTCAAGAAGCTAAATCAAAGACAGTGCAAATGAATAAGAGATGAAAGTGAAGTGTCAAGGAGAGCGGAGGAAGGAAGAAAGGATAAAATAACAGATGGTAAGATGGAGAGAAATCCAGGGTGATGTTAAAATGGACAGGCAAAGGGATGAGAAGTGGTTGATGAAAGAGGATGAACAAGGAAGAAGGAGAGGAAGATAAAAGAAAGAGAAGGGAGAGATTTGGCACGGGCAGGTGATTACAACTTCCTTTGCCTGGCACCATTATTTAAATGACGCTGTCTTTATCTGACATGTTCATTCTTTAGCAGAGCCATCATGAAAATTAAGTAATTTTCTTCTCTTATCTACAGAAGGGCAGGCAGTTATGTGTTTTGTAGGAAAAGTTTTCACTTCATTAAATCTAAGGTGGGCCCTTGACAGATCACCCGTCTACTTTGATCTGCCGCCCTGTCCTTTTTCTTCTGTTCATCTGTACAGTATGACTCTCCCTCTACCTCTCTCCTAAATCCTTCTTTTCATTCACTACCCATTCCTGTTCCATCTCCACCACTTCGTAGTCGATGTGTCCATCACACTCCATTCCTCTCCCACCTTTCTTGTTCTCTCTGACTCACCGTTTCTCTACACCGTCCTCTCCATCTTTCCGACGTTAGTCTCTGTCTCTTACCCTCTGTCACTGTAACAGACAGAATATTCGCCTCTCCTCCCTCTACTCTCTTACCCTCCACTTCCCTTCCGACTATAGTCATCCTTCTCTCTCATGACTGTCTTTCCTAATGGAGCCTGGTGATTGAGATGGAGCTGGGAGCTTCTCTTTTGATGGCGCTGCAGATACTGTCTTCTGCCCCTGACTAAGCTGCCATGCAGCAGACAAGAGATAAAAAATAACACAGCACGTCCTTTCGTGCCAACTAAAGGAAAAACAACTACAACAACAACAGCAACAACTTACGCACAATTTAACAGACGGGCTTCACATGTTTGTATTAAGTTCCTGTTAGATGTTTATAGTTCCTTACCCAGAACCCCCCATTGTTTCCCTCTGAGAGGATGAATCTCTGTAGTGTCCTCCTTGATCTTATTCTCTTTTCCCCTTGCAAAAAATGTATCAAAAACGATTTTGTGGAGAAAGAGAAGATTCTTTCAAACTTTGTGAAAATTGAAGGAGAGTTTTAATTTGAAAATGTCTTTGGCTAAACTTTGAAGAAAGAAAATATATTGTCTAAAAGACAGACTGAAAGATAATCCACAATACATACAGAAATATGTGGGAACATAACATGTACATCTTTTGTAGTATGGTAATGTTATGAACATAAAATATATATTTGGTGTAAATTACTGTAAACTACCTGTCACGCCCTGACCATAGAGAGCTTTTTGTTCTCTATGTTGGTTGGGTTGGGGTGTGACTAGGGTTGGTCATCTAGGTGATTGTATTTCTATGTTGGCCTGGTATGGTTCCCAATCAGAGGCAGCTGTTTATCGTTGTCTCTGATTGGGGATCATATTTAGGCAGCCATTTCCCCTTTGTGCTTTGTGGGATCTTGTCTAGGTATAGTTGCCTGTGAGCACTACATTTAGCTTCACGTTTTCTTTTTACGCTTTATTGTTTTTCTTTGAGTTTCTCTTCCGAATAAAGAGGATGGAAACATACCACGCTGCATCTTGGTCCACTCATTATAACGATCGTGACAGAAGAGCCCACCAACTAAGGACCAAGCAGCGTGCCCAGGAGGAGGAAGTATCCTGGACCTGGGAAGAGATTCTGGATGTGAAGGGATCCTGGACTTGGGAAGAGATTCTGGCAGGACAGGATCACCTTCCGTGGAAGCAGACGCAAGCGGTGACGGAAGGACAGCGATGACACCAGGGTTCGCGGCCACGACGCAAGCCCAAAAGAAAGCCCGGCGCCAGTTCCCAGTCCAGAGCTTCCGGCGACAGTTCCCAGTCCGGAGCTTCCGGCGACAGTTCCCAGTCCGGAGCTTCCGGCGACAGTTCCCAGTCCGGAGCTTCCGGCGACAGTTCCCAGTCCGGAGCTTCCGGCGACAGTTCCCAGTCCAGAGCTTCCGGCGACAGTTCCCAGTCCAGAGCTTCCGGCGACAGTTCCCAGTCTGGAACCTCCGGCGACGTTCCACAAATCCGGAACCTCCTGAGACGGTCCACTGTCCGGAACCTCCTGAGACGTTCCACTGTCCGGAACCTCCTGAGACGTTCCACTGTCCGGAACCTCCTGAGACGGTCCACGGTCCGGAGCCTCCTGCGAGGGTTCCCGGTCCGGAGTCCCCGGCGAGGGTTCCCGGTCCGGAGTCCCCGGCGAGGGTTCCCGGTCCGGAGTCCCCGGCGACGATCCACGGTCCGGAGTCCCCGGCGACGATCCACGGTCCGGAGCTTCCGGCGATGATCCCCGCACCGAGCCGCCATTGAAGATGACGTATCCGCGAGCGGAGTGGGTACTTCGCCCCGCACCGGAGCCGCCCCCGACGGTAGATGCCCACCCGGACCCTCCCCTATTGAGTCAGGAGTCCGCACCTTTGAGGGGGGGGAGGGGGGGGGCTACTGTCACGCCCTGACCATAGAGAGCTTTTTGTTCTCTATGTTGGTTGGGTCGGGGTGTGACTAGGGTGGGTCATCTAGGTGATTGTATTTCTATGTTGGCCTGGTATGGTTCCCAATCAGAGGCAGCTGTTTATCGTTGTCTCTGATTGGGGATCATATTTAGGCAGCCTTTTCCCCTTTGTGCTTTGTGGGATCTTGTCTAGGTATAGTTGCCTGTGAGCACTACATTTAGCTTCACGTTTTTGTTTTACGCTTTATTGTTTTTTCTTTGAGTTTCTCTTCCGAATAAAGAGGATGGGACACCACGCTGCATCTTGGTCCACTCATTATAACGATCGTGACACTACCCTATATGTTGGATTATAGAAGGGCTGTGAGTTCAGTCATTTGACCTCCTTTGTCAACAGAATCTTTTGTGCACCAAAATGCTTGAAATGTCTAGTTACTTCAATGTCTAACAGAATCTACAGCACTTATCGCAAGGAATTAAGATTCACAGTTGTGAGTAACTATGGATTTAAAGGTTGAGACAGACACTCTTAGGTGAGGGGGCTCTAACCTACATCAGACAATCTGCTCTCATAAGTAATAGTAGCCTTCAGAGGGAGTTTGCGTTACGTGCCTCTTCTCAATCCCCTTTCCTTTTGTTTACTGCCATCCATCAATGACTTGTTTATGCTTCTGGCTGCATGACTCATTCGACTTCAAAAAGCTTCCCGTCCCTGTTGAACATGAATGAAACTAGAAGAGAGTCACTTAATTCTCGTCTTTCTGACTTTAGGGAGCCACTACTATATCCTGAACTTCAGTTTAAAAGGAAAAAGTCCAAGTATCACAGAATGTAAATCCGGAACAAATTATTCAGATTATTAACTGGACCCGATTTATCATCGAGCCCTCTTTTAATGTGCATGTTTTTGAGGTGGATCTCCATTCAATGTGGTGAGCTTGACGCTTCGAGTCCCACAATCACGTGTCATTTAGTGCTTCCAACCCCTTTTAAACATTGAGTGTAACAAATGTATGCTTAATCCAGTATAAACGTCTACAGAATTTATTATACAAGAGACTAAATTCACAATTTCTACAGCATGACAGCGGAGTCATGTCTTAAAACTAACAGTGACTCAATGATTCATGCCTTCTGGGAGTGCTATGAAATCCAAAAGTTATGGGCGGAGTTAGAAAGTTGGCTGTCAGAAGTTTGACAATATAAATACATTTTTTAATCCCTATATTTCAAGACATGGCATATATGGGTGCGGTGAGATACCCAATGGGTTGGACCGTACTTTTCTCGTCAATCATAAAAATATAAATAAATGCTTAACTGGAAATCAAGTGATCTTCCATCGTTGGGATGGTGGAAGAATCAAATGCATTATTTGAATATTGAAAGGGTGTGGGCGACAAAGGTCAGCGTGGAGCAGTTTGAGGTCATGTGGAAGAGAGTCTTGCGGGCTCTGAAGAGGGAGGCAGTTGGAGCATGTGTCTGGGCAGTGGTGACGTCGTTAATGTTTGTGTGCATCTGTCAGTCGTCCCTTGTCTGTGTTTGTTTAAACTGTTTGGAAATGTAAAAAAAATCTTAAGATGTATAAATAAATAAATCAACATTAAGCTACAGACATTTGAGTTGTTGCATTGGGTTTGTCTATTTCTTCTGCACCTTCTGTTAACCAACCAATAGCCTGTGCGTGGGACTGAGCTAGAGCGGTGTTTGTGAGACAAGGGATATAAAAAGCTGAGACTCTCATGAATACACACATGTAATCAGTTTTGCTTTATAACGCCCACAAGCCACACAAGAGTCGCTAGAAGGTAAGGGGTTCTTCTACATAGAAGATCAGAGGAAATCCCAGGACCGTCACGAACACCAAACTCCACACATTTGTCAATGACTAGTTGGATATTAATATCCCATTGAGCAATTACTGTATTTACAGCATTCTTATAAATGCATCTTTGTCCATTTCTTTTTAAATTCAATTTTTTATAAAACATGAATGTAACTGTTTATGTCAAATTGTTTTGTTTTCTACTTGTAGCTCTGGTTGTCCTGAATATAAATGTGCAAAGTACTTTAATGTGAGTCTAAATATGGGGGCAGAGCAAGCAGATGAATGAAAGTAGTGAATTCAAGCTTTTTCACTGTGGGAATCCCTGGGACCAGTTGGGTTTAAGGCTCAGCCACCAGGTGAGGGTGACTTTACCATTCATCTAGGTGTGGCATGTAAAGGCACAGATACAGGAACGGAAGGAAGGGAAGGAAGCAGGAAATAATGAAGAGGGCAGACTAACTGTGATTTAGATTTCTTATAGACCTAAATATAACTTTGGCTTTGCTAAGTCACTCAGGCGTTTTGGGATCACCGTAGCTACAAGCTCACAGGTACAACAGCCAACAATCAACGCCTCTCCCTATTGGGAATACTTTGCTGTAAGTTTGAATTTATAAATGATGTAAATGTATGCCTCACATTGAGATGTAATACATTTTAGGTAAAGTTCAGGCTCTGAGTTGGACAGGGTTAGGATTAGAGCTCTGGTCAAAGCTTCAGTTCATATGACTGTTCATACTGATAATTACATCTTATAGTATGTACAGTTGAAGTCGGAAGTTTACATACACTTAGGTTGGAGATATTAAAACTTATTTTTCAACCACTCCACAAATTTCTTGTTAACAAACTATAGTTTTGGAAAGTCGGTTAGGACATCTACTTTGTGGATGACACAAGTAATTTTTCCAACAATTGTTTACAGACAGATTATTTCACTTATAATTCACTGTATCAGAATTCCAGTGGGTCAGAAGCTTAAATACACTAAATTGACTGTGTCTTTAAACAGCTTGGAAAATTCCAGAAAATTATGTCATGGCTTTAGAAGCTTCTGATAGGCTAGTTGACATAATTTGAGTCAATTGGAGATGTACCTGTGGATTTATTTCAAGGCCTACCTTCAAACTCAGTGCCTCTTTGCTTGACATCATGAGAAAATCAATAGAAATCAGCCAAGACCTCCCGGAAAAAAATTGGGAGCAATTTCCAAACGCCTGAAGGTACCACACTCATCTGTACAAACAATAGTACGCAAGTATAAACACCATGGGACCACCCAGCCGTCATACCGGTCAGGAAGGAGACGCGTTCTGTCTCCTAGAGATGAACTTGAAAGGCCGCTCAGCAAGGAAGAAGCCACTGCTCCAAAATCGCCATAAAAAAGCCAGACTACGGTTTGCAACTGCACATGGGGACAAAGAGAGAAATATAACTGTTTGGCCATAATGACCATCGTTATGTTTGGAGAAAAAGGGGGACGCTTGCAAGCCGAAGAACACGATGGCAGCATCATGTTGTGGGGGTGCTTTGGTGAAGGAGGGACTGGTGCACTTCACAAAATAGATGGCATCATGAGGCAGGAAAATGATGTGGATATATTGAAGCAACATCACAAGACATCAGTCAGGAAGTTAAATCTTGGTCGCAAATGGGTTTTCCAAATGGACAATGACCCCAAGCATACTTCCAAAGTTGTGGCAAAATGGCTTAAGGACAACAAAGTCAAGGTATTGGAGTGGCCATCACAAAGCCCTGACCTCAATTCTATAGAAAATTTGTGGGCAGAACTGAAAAAGTGTGTGCGAGCAAGGAGACCGTCAAAAATTACAATTAAATCCATTTTAATCCCACTTTGTAACACAACAAAGTGTGGAAAAAGTCAAGGGGTGTGAATACTTTCTGAAGGCGCTATACCTTTTCCTTCTTTATTTTTCACCTTCCCTCCTGTAACTCAGTTACACCAGCTCTGTCAGAAGGAATGGGCCAAAATTCACCCAACTTATTGTGGGAAGCTTGTGGAAGGCTACCCAAAACGTTTTACCCAAGTTAAACAGTTTAAAGGCAATGCTACCAAATACGAATTGAGTGTATGTAAACTTCTGACCCACTGGAAATGTGATGAAAGAAATACAAGCTGAAATAAATCATTCTCTCTATTATTCTGACATTTCACATTCTTAAAATAAAGTGGTGATCCTAACTGACCTAAGACAGGGAATTTTTACTCTGATTAAATGTCAGGAATTGTGAAAAACTGAGTTTAAATGTAATTGGCTAAGGTGTATGTAAACTTCTGACTTCAACTGTAATTGTTCATAAATAATACATAATAATGTTTACATGGGCTTAACGTTAAATGGCACATGGCATCTATACAAGTTCTATATCTTAGGATATTTGATTGAGAAGTTGTATCATCTAGCATTAAAGCTGGATGATTATATAATACTGTGTGGGACGAACAGACTATTATGCATTAACTGAGTGAACAAAACATCAAGGACACCTTCTTAATATTCAGTTATGTTGAATCCAGTGCTTCCCACAGTTGTGTCAAGTTGGCTGGGTGTCCTTTGAGTGGTGGACCATTCTTGATACACATGGGAAATTGTGCCAGGCACCTACTACCATACCCTGTTCAAAGGCACTTCAATATTTTGTCCTGCCCATTCACCTGCTGAATGGCACAGATACACAATCCATTTCTCAACTGTCTCAAGACTTAAAAATCCTTCATTAACATGTGTCCTCCCCTTCATCTACAGTGCATTCGGAAAGTATTCAGACCCCTTGGCTTTTTACAAATTTTGTTACGTTACAGCCTTGTTCTAAAACTGATCAAATATATTTTTCCCTCATCAATCTACACACAATACCCCATAATGACAAAGCAAAAACAGGTTTTTAGAGATTTTAGCTTTTTTTTAAACCGGAAATATCACATTTACATAAGTATTCAGACCCTTTACTCAGGACTTTGTTGAAGAACATTTGGCAGCGATTACAGCCTCGAGTTTTATTGGGTATGACGCTACAAGCTTGGCACACCTGTATTTGGGGAGTTAATACAATTTTCTCTACAGATCTTCTCAAACTCTGTCGGGTTGGATGGGGAACATTGCTGCACAGATATTTTCAGGTTTCTCCAGAGATGTTAGAGCCGGGCTCTGGCTGGGCCACTCAAAGACGTTCAGAGACTCGTCGTTCTGGAAGGTTCTCCCATCTCCACAGAGGAACTCTGGAGCTCTCTCAGAGTGACCATCAGTTCTTGGTCACCTCCCTGACCAAGGCCCTTCTCCCCCGATTGCTCAGTTTGGCCGGGCGACCAGCTCTAGGAAGAGTGTTGGTGGTTCCAAACTTCTTTCATTTAAGAATTATGTTTTGGTACCCTTCCCCAGATCTGTGCCTCGACACATCTGTCTCGGAGCTCTACGGACAATTCCTTCGACCTCATGGCTAGGTTCTTTCTCTGAAATGCACTGTCAACTGTGGGACCATATATATATAGACAGGTGTGTACCTTTCCAAATCATGTCCAATCAATTGGAACTACTTTCCGAAGGCACTGTATCTACACTGATTGAAGTGGATTTAACAGGTGGCATGGAAAGAGCAGGTATCCTTAATGTTTTCTTTACTCAGGCCTTCATCAAATGTCTTTTCAGAGACATCTTAAACATTCCCCATATTATAGGCCATTAAGTAACAATCATTTGATTCTGTCTGTCTTTGCCTTTATTCGTTGTGCAGGATAAACAGGGACATGACAGTGTAATCCTCGCCAGACTGTCTGAACCCCCGAGGAGCCCAGGCCGCCGATGACACATCCTAAATCCAATGTGCCGGTTTGGGTGTTCAGTCGGAGCAACGCACTGTGTTTGTTCACAGCTCAGAAAGGGCACAGGTTTGTGAAGAGAACCACAAGTAGTTTGAGATTAACAGCTTTTGTAAGACAGAGTTTTTTTTTCTTCTTCTTTGGAACGCAAAAATAGTCTTAGTGGGGCCTGATCAGAGGTTGTTCAGCATATTTAGTGGCTGACAGCCGATGGGTAACAGAATACTGTGTTGAGATCTGTTGAAAAGGATCATGGAAAACCAACAAGTTTCTAGTGACCGTTCCATCACCTTTAAAATCCTAAAATAGTAAATAGTATTTGGACAGTGACACATTTTATTTGGTTTTGTCTCTGTACTGTTATAATGTAATATTGATGAGTGAGAACATTAGAGGCATAAATATCATACCTCCCAAGAAATTCGAACCTCCCCTGCAATTGGTAATGGGGACAGATTATTATGTCTTGGGGATATTATCTTTGTGCCTCTCTAACTTTCTCACTCATCATTATTCACGATTCATTCAGGACATTCCGTAGTCATGGCAGCATCCAAGTGTTCAGAAGCATATTATATTGTTATTTACAATATAAATACATTATTTACCATTCATTTCTATTGGCCATAAAATAATCTGAAACCCATCCGTAACAAACTGCAAATGCATCAAACAAGTTTGTAGAGTCACACGCTTGATGTAGTCATTGCGTGCTAGGAATATTGGACCAAATACTAATACTCATTTAACTGAATTTGTCCAAATACTTTTGGTTTCCTAAAATGGGGGAACTATGTACAAAAAGTGCTGTAATTTCTAAACGGTTCACCCGATTAAAGCTGTCAGTCTGCACTTTATCCTCATAGTCATTGGATAAGTTCAAATCCAAAGTGATGAAGTACAAAGGCAAAACAAAAATGTTTCACTGTCCAAATACTTTTGGACCTCAGATGGACCTCAGATGTTGGATCTTAATATGACCCATTTCGTCGCAGTAGGAAAATATTCCTGCCGCAGGAGGATTTGAATGAATAATGAATATTTAGAATTGCCGCAAGGGGGTAGGTGGAAGCTGTGTTTTTAGGCTATGTACCTAGGGGTCTGATTAGTCCAAATTTGCGATTTTTAGTTCCAACCGCCATGTCTTTGTGAGACGCAGAGTAGGTGAACAGATGAGCTCTGCATGTGTGGTTCCCCCCGAGAAGCATCGAGGAGGAGGTGTGAGGGTGCTTTGCTGGTAACACTGTCTGTGATTTATTTAGAATTCAAGGCACACTTAACCAGCATGGCTATCAGAATTCTGCAGCGATACGCCATCCCATCTTGTTTGCGCTTAGCGGGACTACCATTTGTATTTGACCCAACACACCTCCAGGCTGTGTGAGGGCTATTTGACCAAGATGGAGAGTGATGGAGTGCTGCATGAGATGACCTGGCCTCCACAATCACACAACTTCAACCCAATTGAGATGATTTGGGATGAGTTGGACCGCAGAGTGAAGGAAAACCAGCCAACAAGTGCTTAGCATATGTTGGAACTCCTTCAAGACTGTTGGAAAAGCATTCCAGGTGAAGCTGGTTGAGAGAATGCCAAGGGTGTGCAAAGCTGTCACCAAGGCAAAGGCTGGCTACTTTGAATAATCTAAGGGTGGGCATTCTAGTTTCTTTATTTCTATGTTTTGTATTTCTATGTTTTGGCCGGGTATGGTTCTCAAACACGGACAGCTGTCTATCGTTGTCTCTGATTGGGAATCATACTTAGGCAGCCTTTTTTCCTTTGGTGTTTGTGGGTAGTTATCTGTGTTAGTGGCACTACAGCCCTAGTAAGCTTCACGGTAGTTTCTTTGTTTGTTGTTTTGTTGCCGACATTTTAAATAAAAGGAAAATGTACGCTCACGACGCTGCACCTTGGTCTCCTTCCGACGACGGCCGTGACAATAAGATACATTTTTTTATGTGTTTAACACTTTTTTGGTTACTACATGATTCCATATGTATTATTTCATAGTTTTGATGTGTTCACTATTATTTTACAATGTAGAATATAGTAAAAATAAAGAAAAACCTTGAATGAGTAGGTGTGTCCAAACTTTTGACTGGTACTGCAGAATGAACAACTGGGTTGCGTCCATAAATATAGAACTAATTGAATGAACAGCTGGGTGTCTTTAGCAACCAAAAGATGAGAAATTATGAATTTGCTTATAAAAAGGAAAATGTCATTTAAATGCTTTTATTTCTACTAGGAAATTTGTGCTTGAGTATTGTTTTCTTTGACAACTGTTGTAGTAGCGGGATAAACTACCCCGCAAAGGGTGGAGTTTATTATTTCCAAGGTGATGTACAGAACGTTGGCGTTTATCTCTTACATACTGTAAATGCATATCAAACAGGAATATACGATATATTCAATTAAATTAATACAGCATTGTAATATTATTGATACTTTTCTCTTTCCTTGCAGGGGATTAGACAGATGAACTGCAGTCACCAGATGCCCAAGCCTCAAAACTAGAAACATGTGGAGACATCAACACAATAAAAAAATATTGGTTTTCCTGTATCTGTGGATGAGTTCTTTAAACACAGTCCATTGTACAAAATAAGTAATTCCCAAGTGAGGGATATCAAGGAGATTAACCTCGAACATTAATACGCTTGTTCAGTACGAGGCAAATTTAGTCATGACAGTCACAGTTAGACAGGATGGGAGTTAATAGATTTTTGTCCCAACCCTTCACTAAAACCTAATTCAACTAATTGTGGTCTAAATAAAATACTTGCACACAGTGCAATTCCCTGGGACAGAAATAACTTCTATATTTTAGAATTAGCTTCATAAATTACAATGTCCTGACAAATCTGCATGATAAACAATAACATGGGTGAATCTATTTCTATCCAACATTGTGATGTTGCACAATACTGAATAATATTCCGTGATATGCTCATTATCCTGGTGGCTGGGAGGTTTACAACACGTTCTTTACATCTGCCGGGTGTCTGGGTGGGATGTGCTTCAACCTGGAACAAGCAGAGACAAGGGGGGAGAAATTAAAGGGATACTTTAGAATTTTATGCCCTTTATCTACTTCAATTACGCCCTTTATTTGCTGCACCAGAGTCAGTTGAACTTATGGATACAATTATTATGTCACTGCGTGCAGTTTGAAGGAAGTTGCTAGCTAGCGTTAGTGCAATGACTGAAAGTCTATGGTAACTTCTAGCATGCTAGTAGATACCATAGACTTCCAGTCATTGCGCTAAAGCTAGTTAGCATTAGTTTGCAAAGCTACCTCTATCTTCCTTCATAATGGATGCAAAAACATAAAAATGGTATGCATGAGTTCATCTGACTCTGACGAAGTAGATAAAGGGCTGCATTGCCAAAATTCAAAAATATCCCTTTAATCTCACTGCTCAAATATCCGTGCTGGATCAAGATGCTGAAGCCATAACTACCTTTATTAATGTGCAATCGTTTTGTTAACAGTTTTGCATATTTTTAGGCTTGGTCAAGTTGTTTACAGTAAGATTGGAATAATTAGCCTCTAATTTCAACTAGTAACACCAACCCGAATGGTGCAACACAATCGGAATCCACGCTTCAAGATTGTTTTTATCCCTCGGACTGGGATATGTTCGGGTAGCCTCTGAGAATGTACACAGATATGGTGACTGAGTTCATCAGGAAGTGTATAGGAGATGTTGTACCCACTGTGAAGTGGGCAGTGTAGTTATTCCCTCCGTAAGGCAATCAAACAGGCAAAACGTCAGCACAGAGACAAAGTGGAGACGCAATTCTACGGATCAGACACGAAACGTATGCGACAGGGTCTACTAACAATCACGGACTACAAAGGGAAATCCAGCCACGTCGCGGAAACAGAGGTCTTGCTCCCGGACAAGTTAAACACCTTCTTCGCTCGCTTTGAGGATAACACAGTGCCACCGACGCAGCCCGCTACCAAGGACTGAGGGCTCTCCTTCTCCTTGGCCGACGTGAGTAAGACATTTAAGTGTGTTAACCCTTGCAAGGCTGCCGGCCCAGACGACATCCCTAGTCGCGTCCTCAGAGCACGCACAGACCAGCTGGCTGGTGTGTTTACGGACATATTCAATCTCTCCCTATCCCAGTCTGCTGTCCACACATTTGCCTCAAAATGTCCACCATTGTTCCTGTCCACCATTGTTCCTGTACCCAAGAAAGCAAAGGTAACAGAACTAAATGACTATCGCCCCGTAGCACTCACTTCTGTCATCATGAAGTGCTTTGAGAGGCTAGTTAAGGATCATATCACCTCTAACTTACCTGACACCCTAGAACCACTTCAATTTGCTTACCGCCCCAATAGATCCAAATGCGATGCAATCGCCATCGCACTGCACACTGCCCTGTCCCATCTGGACAAGAGGAATACCTATGTAAGAATGCTTTTCATTGACTATAGCTCAGCATTCAACACCATAGTACCCTCCAAGCTTGGGGCCCTGGGTCTGAACCCCGCCCTGTGTAATTGGGTCCTGGACTTCCTGATGGGCTTTCCCCAGGTGGTGAAGGTAGGAAACAACACCTCCACTTCGCTTATCCTCAACACAGGGGCCCCACAAGGGTGCGCACTCAGCCCCCTCCTGTACTCCCTGTTCACCCATGACTGCGTAGCCACGCACACCTCCAACTCAAACATCAAGTTTGCAGACAACACAACAGTAGTAGGGCTGATTATCAACAATGACGAGACAGCCTACAGGGAGGAGGTTAGGGCCCTGGGAGAGTGGTACCAGGAAAATAACCTCTCACTCAACGTCAACAGAACAAATGAGCTGACCGTGGACTTCAGGAAACAGCAAAGGGGGCACGCCCCTATCCACATCGACGGGTCCACCCACACAGATAGTGTGGTGAAGAAGGTGCAAGAGCGCCTCTTCAATCTCAGGAGGCTGGTGCGGTCTGCACAACGCATCACTGGGGGCAAACTACCTGCCCTCCAGGACACCTACAGCAACCGATGTCACAGGAAGGACAAAGATATCATCAACCACCCGAGCCATGACCTATGTTCCAGAAGGCGAGGTCAGTACAGGTGCATCAAAGCTGGGATCGAGAGACTGAAAAACAGCTTCTATCTCAAGGCCATCAGACTGTTACATAGCCATCACTAGCTGGCATCCACTCGGTTACGCAACCCTGCACCTTAGAGGCTGCTGCCCTACAAAAAAAGAAACGTCCCTTTTTCAGAACCCTGTCTTTCAAAGATAATCTTCATTGTAAAGGGTTTAAACACTGTTTCCCATGCTTGTTCAATGAACCATAAACAATTAATGAACAAGAACCTGTGGAACGGTCGTTAAGACACAAACAGCTTACAGACGGTAGGCTATTAAGGTCACAGTTATGAAATCTTAGGACACTAAAGAGGCCTTTCTACTGACTCTGAAAAACACCAAAAGAAAGATGCCCAGGGTCCCTGTTCATCTGCGTGAATGTGCCTTTGGCATGCTGCAAGGAGGCATGAGGACTGCAGATGTGGCCAGGGCAATAAATTGCAATGTCCGTACTGTGAGACACCTAAGACAGCGCTACAGGGAGACAGGATGGACAGCTGATCGTCCTCGCAGTGGCAGACCACGTGTAACAACACCTGCACAGGATCAGTACATCCGAACATCACACCTGCGGGCCAGGTACAGGATGGCTACCCAAGGTACACCAGGAATGCACAATCCCTCCATCAGTGCTCAGACTGTCCGCAATAGGCTGAGAGAGGCTGGACTGAGGGCTTGTGGGCCTGTTGTAAGGCAGGTCCTTACCAGACATCACAGGCAACAATGGGCACAAACCCACCATCGCTGGACCAGACAGGACTGGAAAAAGTGCTCTTCACTGACGAGTCTCGTTTTTGTCTCACCAGGGGTGACTGTCGGATTCGCATTTATTGTCGAAGGAATGAGCGTTACACCGAGGCCTGTACTCTGGAGCGGGATCGATTTGGAGGTGGAGGGTCAGTCATGGTCTGGGGCGGTGTGTCACAACACCATCGGACTGAGCTTGTTGTCATTGCAGGCAATCTCAACGCTGTACGTTACATGGAAGACATCCTCCTCCCTCATGTGATACCCTTCCTGCAGGCTCGTCCTGACATGACCCTCCAGCATGACAATGCCAATAGCCATACTGCTCGTTCTGTGAGTTATTTCCTGCAAGACAGGAATGTCAGTGTTCTGTCATGGCCAGCGAAAAGCCTGGATCTCAATCCCATTGAGCACGTCTGGGACCTGTTGGATCGGAGGGTGAGGGCTAGGGCCATTCCCCCCAGAAATGTTCGGGAACTTGCAGGTGCCTTGGTGGAAGAGTGGGGTACCATCTCACAGCAAGAACTGGCAAATCTGGTGCAGTCCATGAGGAGGAGAATGCAGCTGGTGTCCTCACCAGATACTGACCCCCCCCCTAATGTTCAGGGACACATTATTACATTTCTGTTCGTCACATGTCTGTGAAACTTGTTCAGTTTCTCTCTCAGTTGTTGAATCTTGTTATGTTCATACAAATATTTACACATGTTAAGTTTGCTGAAAATAAACGCAGTTGACAGTGAGACTACGTTTCTTTTTTTTGCTGAGTTTACATAGACATGGAATCACTGGCCACTTTAATAATGGAACACTAGTCACTTTAATAATGTTTACATACTACTTTAATCATCTCATATGTATATACTGTATTTTATTCTATCGTATTTTGATCAATGCCACTCCGACATTTCTTAATTCCATTCTTTTACTTTTAGATTTGTGTGTATTGTTGTGAATTGTTAGATACTACTGCATTGATGGAATTTGGCAACACAAGTATTTCGCCACACCCGCAATAACATCTGCTAAATATGTGTATGTGACCAATAAAATGTGATTAGATTTTGATTTGATTTGATATTGGAAGGGAAAGTGGCAAGAAAAAGTTAGCTAACATTAGCTAGGTTTTCAGACACTGCATGAAGCTAGCTAGCAAAACAGACTCATCAACAGAATGCACAAATAACTAGGCTGGCTAGCAAGCCTAGATTGAACAGAACACAGCTGGCTGTATTTCCTACATTTTTTATCAGATATTGTTAAAATGTCTTACCTCCAAGCGAGTCAAACAGGATTGTTTTCTCCTGCCAAGCCAACGCAATAAAGTGAAATGCTATCAGGTGCCCTCTGAAAACAAATGGGAATAAACTATTTGCTACATGTCTTTAGCTGGCTAGCAAGTTCACCAATTCATGATTTAAAAACTGTCTGGCTCTTCACAATTGACAAAGTGCTGAATCTACAATTAGGTAGTTTAGTTCAGGGATCTCCAACCCTGTTCCTTGAGAGCTACCGTCCTGTAGGAAAGAGATCTGCTCATTTTCAGCCACTCACAAGGCTCATTTGAATTTCCTGATGCATCCGGAAATTTCTCTGCGACAAAAGAGGGATCAAGTTAACGTCCGACATCTGTAGGCACTGAAAAGGATAAAATGTTAACATGTATGACACTATTTGACAGGTTAAATAAACTGGTTGTACTACATGCGAACAAGTCTAACGGATGTACTGTATAGGTATTTGTTTTCTGGTTACTGCTTATTCAGCCAACTAGCCCGTAGGCCAATGAGGACCAGCCAAAAAGGCTAATTATCAGTGTGCCCTCGATGTACCTAAAAAAGCACCAGTGATTCATTACACTTTAATCTACCCTCACAGACCCAGTGCAAGTTAATCAATAGTAGGTCATTTAGAGGAAAGGAAATTGAATCTCTAGCTCACCGGACACTTCTCGCTGGACTGCATACAGGTGCGCCTGAACAGAGACTGAATGCAGTAGTCTTACCTTTCCCGGTTGATAAACAGTTTTCTTAAGAGGTAGTTGTACAGGGGGAATTGTGGAGGAAATCTGAGTTGAACACCATAGATTTCAATTTCCTGAGTGCTTTTAAGTCTTCTACTTAGTTACTCCTCTTCCCTCCCTCTGGAGCATAAGGTTGTTGGAGTGAGTTTAAGTCATGGACCCATACTAAAGCTGACCTTAGAAAGCCACAGGCAAAATAGTGTCATCTTTTGGGAATTATCTTTTCCGTGCTTCAAATCAAATCAAATTTTATTGGTCACATACACATGGTTAGCAGATGTTATTGCGAGTGTAGCGAAATGCTTGTGCTTCCAGTTTCGACAGTGCAAACATTATTAAAGTGGCATTATTAAAGCCTCTCTCTGCTAGTGATGGCTGTTTAACAGTCTGATGGCCTTGAGATAGAAGCTGTTTTTCAGACTCTCGGTCCCCGCTTTGATGCACCTGTACTGACCTCGACTTCTGGATGGTAGCGGGTTGAACAGGCAGTGGACTCGGGTGGTTGTTGTCCTTGATGATCTTTTTGGCCTTCCTGTGACATCGGGTGCTGTAGGTGTCCTGGAGGGCAGGTAGTTTGCACCCAGTGATGCGTTGTGCAGACCGCACCACCTTCTGTAGAGCTCTGCGTTTGTGGACGGTGCAGTTGCCGTACCAGACGGGGATACAGCCCAACAGGATGCTCTCAATTGTGCATCTGTAAAATTTTGTGAGGTTTTTAAGTGACAAGCCACATTTTTTCAGCCTCCTGAGGTTAAAGAGGCGCTGTTGTGCCTTCTTCACCAAACTTGATGATTGAGTTGGAGGCGTATTTGTCCTTCTTTGAATGTTATCATTTTATCTCAGAAGGTGCCTAATCACAAAACTACATAGAATTTGAATATAACGATATACTGAATGCATATCTTTATATACAAATTCTATCTTCCTCTAAAACATATATTATTCAAATTAAAACATGACATTGAGACAAAGTGAAACAAAGGAGAAAGGACCACCACATACTACACTCATAGGGATAGCATGCCTACCACCTCACAGACTCCCATAGGTTTGTGTGGATGGACTGATATCTGGTTTTATTCTAGCAGGGCATTCCATTCCAAGTAGGCATTAGATGTTAAATTACAGTACGTAATCATTACAGCCCTGTATGCAAGTAGGTGTATAGTGTGGTGGTGCTTACTGTTGCTTATGACATTATATGGGTATGGACATTGTTGGATTGTGTACTGCAGAATATTGAAAGTGAACTAAAACCCTATTGTGTTGCATTCAAATGTTATTTTTTTGAAGTAATAAGTGGGAGACAAAACAGTGTGGCCCCTTTTTTTGTTCGTGTTTTTTAAATAATTACAGTCTACTGGAGTGCCTGGCAAAGCAAGGCAGTAAAAACAGCAATAGAAATGCAAATTGTGACGATAATGAGAGTTTAATTGCGGGCGCGATGGAAGTCGTTAACGTGCAGGGAGACAGGCTCTCTAAGCTTCTTTGCGTATTGTTAGCCTGGGTCAGGGCAGTGGTCAGGAGAGAGCAGAACACCCTCAACTTCATTAGAATGGATACAGAGACTGTTGTGGCTCAAACCCACCCGGTCTCCAGTTTCAATGTGAGGAGACAGTATGAGCATGTGAAACAAGTTAGATAATGGAGCTCTAACAGGTAAACAAGGTCAACTCTGTCATATGTTTCCGCAATACAGCCTGATATGACATTTATTGTCTGTTTCTTTCGCACTTTACTATTCAGTGTCTTGTTTGACTACGTCACACCCTGTCACTTTGATTTCCAGGCTTTTAGAGTAATTGCCTGATACAGGAGCGCCACTCCTTTCCAAAGACGGAAAGGTCTGGAAGTAAAAAGCCAAAATGTCCTCCCACTGGAGAAAAGGCAGGGTTTGGCATTTGTGTCATTGCTGGATATAATGGATGGTGGGTTTTAGGATGGCTTAAAACCGAGGGTAGAATCACTCATTTCTAATTGATTACCAATCCCCAGAAGCCTTTCAACGGATTATTTTCCTGCTATTAGATCCCACATACTACCTTGGTTGCCAGCCAACATGCTATTTAAATGGCAGCAGGTGTCAGAGCTGAGGGCTTTGCATTCTGAAGCAATTGCTATGAATTTCTGTTTCCCAAATGGTTAAAAGGCCAGTAGCGGTTGATATTTAAATTTCACTTGTTCCCCTCCCTTTCGCAAGGCTTATGAGATAGGTTTTCATGTGTGTGGCAGGCACACATCATAATGCACTATAATGGAGATAGTGGTGAGTCATGTATTTTGTTCGGTGTAGGGATTGCTCACAGGCAATCAATGACCTTAGCGGGTGGTGTATTGGTAAGGGTTTAGCTTATATTTAGGAAGAAGCAACCAGTTAATGTAGTGAGTCACACAAAGATTCTGTCGTTGCGCCAGAGGACTGTAAAACTATTGTTTAAACATGCAGACGAATGCTTTAAGGGAACTCTGCCCTGTGTTTATACAAGAGACCACACTTCTTTGATCTGAGGTTAGTTTGTTTAATAAGGATTGCAAGCCAGATTGCAACCCGGAGTATACACTTACAGTAATTTGCAAGTAACACACTCAGTACAAAAGATGGTGTTTTCCCTTTCTATCCCCTACTGTGGATCACCCCGCCCAGGGTGATGTCCCTTAACTGTAATACCATATCAGCTCATAATTAATAGTTGCTAATACAAAGATGTGTCTGCTAGGTGGAGTTCAGTTTACTGCTATTTGCAGTTAGTTTCCCAATCCTTCTTCCTCCTATTGCTACCATGTGCTAGCAGAAGTAAGACTGGAACATAGTATCAACAGGAACTGAAAGTATAGTTTCAACGAACAGGCATATCACTTTTGTACAGTTGACATGCACTTACAAAGTCTACCACTGATTCTTAAATCTCAAGCTGAAGCAAAACATTAACCATTGTACTTTTGTAATCACAGGTAGAATTGTAATGTACAGATATTATAAAATTCCTTTCAATGCACACACAGACACAGCACACAGGGACACAAATACAGACAAAGATACACACACACAGAGACCTCACTAATTCTCTATACAGATCACTCGAATCACAATTTACCAACATGACCATCATTACTACCGTACCTTACCTATGTTTCTTCAGCCTGAAAAAGACAATTGCTATCAAAATGTATAGTTTCCCTTATGTAACAATGAGAATCTGGCAAGGACCAGCCGGGGGCTCAGATAACACCTAAAACATTGTGGCAGCTCTGCCTCCTGATATGGGTGACAGAATCTGCATGGATACTATTAATTGTTCCAATCCTTTAACTAACAACCGACACTGGGATGA
Organism: Salvelinus alpinus; assembly: GCF_045679555.1. Lineage (NCBI taxonomy): Eukaryota > Metazoa > Chordata > Actinopteri > Salmoniformes > Salmonidae > Salvelinus > Salvelinus alpinus. The sequence continues at coordinate 37,557,740 of NC_092114.1, forward strand.
GCAAATAAACGATTCTCAAATATATTCATTATCAGCAAAGCCTGTCAGTGGTGTTCTTTCAAATATATTCATAGAGCTGTGTGTGTGTGCCTTGATTGCAATTACCAAGCCTTCATGGTTAAGCCTCAATTTATTGACAAAATGTGTTTTTGTTGAAACTGCAGGTGTGGTAATTTGAGGAGGCCAACTCACCGAAAAGATAAACATCCCCCTGAGTTATTTAGAATAATTATGACTGTGAAACAGTTTTAGTCACAGCATTGTGTGGAGTTGATCACTTTTAGTTGATGGTATAGTGGGTTAACGCAGAGTCAAACAATAATGAGAGCATGTATCTTTGACAGTATTAGGCTTTATGAAACGTTACATCATGTTACATCATGTTAGTTGGAATCACATTGAAATGGAGGCTTAAACATTGTGAGATAATTAACAGTTTTAGAGGCATTTATCTAATAGCCTACGCTCTTATAAAAAGGGTTCCAAAAGGGTTCTTCGGCTGTCCACATATGAGACCCCTTTTTAAGTTCCAGGTAGAACCCTTTGGGTCCCAGCCAAAAAAGGGTTCTTCAAAAGGTTCTCCTATGAAGACAGCCGTCGAACCCTTTAAGGTTCTAGATAACACCTTTTTTTCTAAGAGTGTAACTAATAGGGTTGAAGTGTATAAAATAACTCGAAATTACAGTCTATTTGTCTGAAATAACCTTGGTATTCAGTCAAGGTATCGCAAACAAAGTGCTATAAGCTTACAGAAATGAGAATAACAAGAAGAAGAATAACAACCAGTCTCTCACTTTCTCTGACATCTAAGAAAATCACACAAAAACATCACAAAGAAAACATGTAAATGACTGATGAAAGGAGATTTGCTAGTGATCACTATTCTTCTTTTTGATGTACTTTGAAGCCTATTCTTTTTCAATTAAGTTCATTTCATGAAAAGACTACCTTTATACAGTATAAGGGATTCTCCCCTCCGTTGAGAACTCATACAAGTTGGGAAGCAAAGTGAAAATGAAGTAACTAAACTTACATTTACAAATGGGTCACTGAGCCCATGAGATGTTCCTATGAATTTTTATGATAGACTTGATCCAGTAGTTAGGCTGCATCTATAATCGTGTAATTACTATAACAGCCTTCATGAGGCTGCAAAAAAAATGTGTGGTTATCCCTCATTCTGTTTTTATACTATCATGAGTTATGTAAATCAGGGCATGCTTTAGTAATTCAGTGGGGAGATCAAGTGGTTTTGAAAAAACTGGCACACCCCCAGTTACCTTCAGTGCCAACCACTGAGAAGGCAAAATGCCATGCTTGGCTTCATTGTCCAAGATTAAGAGACTTTGAGAAATGAGCAAATCACTGATGGAATTTGAGAAGATATAATCCCATAACACGATCACAGGATTATGACAAAATCCCGCCGAATGGAGATTAGGTATCTGAGCAGAAGGCCATGGTTGAGGGATTATGACCCCGTACTACACTTAATCCAGATTTGTTTACATTGCTTTAGGCACTTTTCATAGGCTACAGTGCTATATGAAATAGCCCTCTTTGGACTGCAACACAAATTCTTAGTCCTCGAATAGAAACAAAGCACAGTTGTAGCACAAATGGACTTCAATAATATATACAGTGCTGTAACGTCCTGACCAGAGTTCTTATGTGTTTTGCTTGTTTAGTGTTGGTCAGGACGTGAGCTGGGTGGGAATTCTATGTTGTGTGTCTAGTTTGTCTGTTTCTGTGTCCAGCCTAATATGGTTCTCAATCAGAGGCAGCTGTCAATCGTTGTCCCTGATTGAGAATCATATATAGGAGGCTTGTTTTGTGTTGGGATTTTGTGGGTGATTGTTTCCTGTCTCTGTGTTTGTGTTCTGCACCAGATAGGTCTGTCTCGGTTTTCACATTTGTTATTTTGTTATTTGTATTAGTGTTACCGTTTATTCATCTAATTAAATATGTTGAACACTAGCCGCGCTGTATTTTGGTCCTCTCCTTCACCAATGGAAGAAAACCGTTACAAGTGCCTTCGGAAAGTATTCAGACCCCTTGACCTTTTCCACATTTTGTTACGTTACATCCTTATTCTAAAATGTATTAAATCGTTTTTCCCCCTCATCAATCTACACAGAATACTCCATAGGTGCCCTCCAGGAAACCTCCAGGAAGGCCAAAAAGATCATCAAGGACAACAACCACCCGAGTCACTGCCTGTTCACCCCGTTACCATCCAGAAGGAGAGGTCAGTACAGGTGCATCAAAGCTGGGACCGAGAGACAGAAGCTGTTTTTCAATCTCTTCTATCTCAAAGGCCATCAGACTGTTAAACAGCCTTCACTAACACAGAGAGGCTGCTGCCTACATACAGACTGAAATTCATTGGCCACTTTAATAAAAGGATAATTTGTCACTTTAATAATGCCACTTCAATAATGTTTACATATGCTCATCTCATATGTATATACTGTATTTTATACCATCTATTGCATCTTGCCTACGCCTCTCGGTCACCGCTCATCCATATATGTACATATTCTTATTCCGTCCCTGTAGATGTGTGTGTATTAGGTAGTTGTTGTGGAATTGTTAGATTACTTGTTAGATATTACTGCACTGTTGGAACTAGAAGCACAAGCATTTCGCTACACTCACATTAACATCTGCTAACCATGTGTACGTGACCAATACTACTTGATTTGATTAACAAAACAGAGGTTTAGAAATTTTTGCAAATGTATTACAAATAAAAGCTGAAATATCACATTTACATAAGTATTCAGAACCTTCACTCAATACTTTGTTGAAGCACCTTTGGCAATGACTACAGCATTGAGTCTTCTTGGGTATGACGCTACAAGCTTGGCACACCTGTATTTGGGGAGATTCAGCAATTCTTACCTGCAGATCCTTTCAAGCTCTGTCAGGTTGGATGGGGAGCGTTGCTGCACAGCTATTTTCAGGTCTCTCCAGAAATGTTCAATCGAGTTCAAGTCTGGGCTCTGTCTGGGCCACTCAAGGACATTCAAAGACTTGTCCCAAAGCCACTCCTGCGTTGTCTTGGCTGTGTGCTTTGGGTTGTTGTCCTGTTGGAAGGTGAACCTTCGGTGCTAGGTTTCCTCCAGACGTGACACTTAGCATTCAGGCCAAAGAGTTCAATCTTGGTTTCATCACACCAGAGAATCTTGTTTCTCATGGTGTGAGAGTCTTTAGGTGCCTTTTGGCAAACTCCAAGCGGGCTGTCATGTGCTTTTTACTGAGGAGTGGCTTCCATAAAGGCCTGACTGGTGGAGTGCTGCAAAGATGGTTGTCCTTCTGGAAGGTTCTCCCATCTCCACAGAGGAACTCTAGAGCTCTGTCAGAGTGACCATCGGGTTCTGGGTCACCTCCCTGACCAAGGCCCTTCTCCTCCGATTGCTCAGTTTGGCCGGGCGGCCAGCTCTAGGAAGAGCCTTGGTGGTTCCAAACTTCTTCCATTTAAGAATGATGGAGGCCACTGTGTTCTTGGAGACCTTCAATGCTATAGAATTTTTTTAGTACTCTTCCCCAGATCTGTGCCTCGACACAATCCTGTCTCAGAGCTCTACGGACAATTCCTTCGAACTCATGGCTTGGTTTTTGCTCTGACATGCACTCTCAACTGTGGGACCTCATATAGACAGGTGTGTGCCTTTCCAAATCATGTCAAATCAATTGAATTTACCACAGGTGGACTCCAATCAAGTTGTAGAAACATCTCAAGGATGATCAATGGAAACAGGATGCACCTGAGCTCATTTTCGAGTCTCATAGCAAAGGCTCTGAATACGTATGTAAATAAGGTATTTCTGTGCATTATTTTTTATACATTTGCAAAGATTTCTATAAAAACATTTTTGCTTTGTCATTATGGGGTATTGTGTGTAGATTTCTGATGATTTTATTTATTTAATCCATTTTAGAATAAGGCTGTAACGTAACAAAATGTGGAAAAGGTCAAGGGGTCTGAATACTTTCCGAAGGCACTGTATAGCCAAACAAGGCTGGACAAGGACATTGACATTGAGCAGTGCAGTCTAAAACGTCTAAAAACGTTATATTTTAATGCTATTTCCACACTGAGGTCGAAATAACAATCAGAAATTATAAAAACAATTATAAAAAATGCCTGTAATTTCAGCCTCTTCGGGTGGGTTTGTGTTTTTGGCCACCGCATAACATCACTCAGCAGTCTGATTGTAATAGACCAACGAGAGTTCATCTTTGATTTCCATATCCACTCCTGCTATCCCACCCGGTGAATTTGTTGGCATGCACAGGAGAGGTACAGTAGATAGCTAGTTATGCACGGCCAAAAGCAAGAGAGATTGTGCAGTAGCTGGCTACAAGGCAGCAATTGTTTCTTTTTTTGATACTTTATTTATAGATTTTCAGATATGAGAACAGAAAAACAGTACAACACCAACCCCTCCCTCCCTCCCATCCATCCATCCATCCATCCATCCATCCATCCATCCATCCATCCATCCATCCATCCATCCACCCCTCCCTCCACACCTCCCTCCACACCTCCTTCCCATCCCTCCACCACTCCCTCCCCACATCCCTCCCTCCCACGCTCCAACCAACCACCCACCCACCCACCAAGGCATCATACAAGGATAACATAGATTTTTTTTTTATATAGGACAGTAACATAAACAGTAATAGAAACAAAAAGAATTGAAAATGTTAAATGAAAATAAAATCGGTATCATAATTGAATCTTATCAGCACAATATATGGCCACTAGAACAGACATGACTGCTTACCAAAATATGCAAATTACACTAAGTAAAAGACAGGCTCTCCACGTATTCTATTAATGGGGACCAGGTTAAGTCAAACTTTTGTCGGGACCCATGCCCAGTATACCTAACCTTCTCCAGAGGCAGAGATGACAACACCTCCTTAACCCACTGCATAAAGGAGGGCGGCCTTGCAGACTTCCAGTGAAAGAGGACAAGGCGGCGAGCTAGCAGCGAGGCAAATGCTATCGCATTCACCTGATGCGTGGTAGCATTCTGGTCTAGGAGAAGTACCCCCAAAATAGCAGTGAACATGTTGGGGCTAACAGTTGTATTACACATGTGTGAGAATACATAAAAAATGGGGTCCCAGAAGCCACTCAAAGATTGGCATGACCGAAACATGTGTCCCATGTGACCTTTATCCCCAAATAAGTAAAGACCTGATGATCCACCTTAAATGGGAAATTGGCATACCCAATACCTTCTGCAAAATGATGTCGCCCCTTAGTATTCCCTTAATCCTCTCCTCCGCGTGCAGGGCGATAGCAAGAGGCTCAATAGCCATATCAAATAGGAAAGGGGATAAACAGCAACCCTGCCTGGCCCTCCTGTGGCGAGGGAAGTAACTGGAGTTAACATTGTTGGTGCGAACAGAACCGAACAGAGTACAAAATCTTAATCCAGGAAAGGAATGACGGGCCAAACCCAAATCTCTCTAGGACTGTAAATAGATATTCCCACTCAACCTGGTCGAAAGCCTTCTCAGCATCAAGAGAGATGACGACCTCTGGTTGTCGAGTTGAGTGAGCAGAATAAAGAACATTAAATAGCCACCACATATCATAGAAAGATTGTGTAACTGGTGTGAAATGGCTAGCTAGTTAGCAGGGTGTGCACTAATAGCATTTCCATCGGGGATGTCACTCGCTCTGAGGCCTTGAAGTAGTTGTTTCCCTTGCTCTGCAAGGACCGCAGCTTTTGTGGAGCGATGGGTAACGATGCTTTGAGGGTGACTGTTGTCAATGTGTGCTTAGGGTCCCTGGTTCAAGCCCAGGTTGGGGTGAGGAGAGGGATGGAAGCAACAATGTTACATTGGTGCCTGGTTGCTGCAGAAAAGGAGGTCAAAGGGGGTGAGTGTAACCTGTGTGAAATGGCTAACTAGTTAGCGGGGTGCTCGCTAATAGTCCATCACTGTCTCTAAACGGCGCCAGAGGACCTTAGTGAGAATTTTATAATCGCTGCACAAAAGGCTTATTGGGCAGTATGAGCAGCAATTGTTTCTTTGCACTGTCTTCCATCACTTCGTCTGATTTGGCGTATGCACAGCACATTTCAACAAGGTAGCTAGTTGCACTAGCCAGCCAGTGGATTTTCTAGCAGCTTCATCCATCCTGCTCCATCAGGGTTCTGTCTCATACATCTTGCAATCAGCAGAGGCAGCAACCTTTCAAGAAATAAGTCTCTAAATTATTTTTTCGAGCTAGCTATTATTATTAAAAGTTAAGTACATGATATTGTGGTGCTGCTGCTAGCTAGTTAAAGTTCGCTTAGCTACCTACCTGTTACTAGCTACATAAAAAGTAATGACAGAATCGTAAAGGGGAAACACTGCCCTCGGGCCTCGGCAGACTTTGCCTCCCACACTTTCCCCCTACGTCTGAGATTCAGCTAGCTATCGTTAGCTAGTATCTAGGTAGCTAGCTAGCTAGCTTTGACTGCAATTAGCTAGGATACTGACGTGACATTTAACTTTATTTATGATTCTGACATTGCTTTGTTATGTACAGGTACCTAGGTAAACGTACTGTATATCGCATCAGTATTCTAATTGCGGTCAAAGCTATCTAGCTGGGCCTTGCTAGCTAACTCCCCAAACTAGAGAAATTATAGGCTGGAAGTTCTATGCAAAGTTGTGGGAGGCAACCCGACTGGCTCGCCACGTTTCCCAAAGTCTTGGTTTCGCCTCATTTAAAAATGCGGTCGTGAGAGAAGCTCAGAATAAAATGCGTCGCTATGTTCATAGAACCGTGGTTACGTATTGTTAGGATTTTTGTTTATGCACTATAGCCCGCTACCATATTGTTTGAAGATGAATATTGTTTTGTTACACACACACACAAACAATGCAGATGTGTGTGTATGTGTGTAAAGATTGAGCAACATAGAGTGCCTTGATGCAAAAGCTGTGGTCAATCTGGAGAGGGGAGGGATGTATATCTCCAAGCCAACCAGGGAGAGTAGGACACTGGACAATACCATATTAGGAACTGTTTGAGTGTAGAATCTGGGGTGAGACACAAGATGGATCTAATCTACCCAACGACCAGATGCGGACAGAGGAGAGCACCAAGGGACTGGGACAAGTCTGAGTACCAGCGATAGGCTGAGCAAAGTTTAAACCACACTCAGCCTCTACTGTGATAGGCCAACAGATGGCTGTCATAGTATAATAACTGTGGTTTGCGCACATTCCAGAGTTCTCTGTTCAAACCTGCGCGGTGATACAGTGAACCCGTATATACGAAAATTGCATTTGCCATTTATTGTTTGCGTTAATTAAACATAATTAAAGAAAGTTAGCAGACCTTGCTTTTTATTTATCCTGATACCGGATTCGATTAACGCAGCGCTTTCAGTATGTAATCTCCGATAGCCCCTAAATGCGGTTGTGATAAACAAAGTGCTTTCTGTTTCCCCCCGCAAATATGGCTCTAACTTTTGAACGGTTGGATTTCTAAGCTATTTTTTCCTAAAGATTAGATTCTCAGGAACACGAATCTGATGCACACAAGCTGCACAACGCTCGTTAGAACAGAGAGTATACAGGACACGGCATAATCAGACTGGGGCGAAAAGCACCACATCATTGAAAGCAATGTCAATTATATTATTTTCTACACAGAAGATCATACACAATTATTGCCTGGTGATCTTCTGATCACTTCCCGATACCTTTCTGAATCATTTCAATCACTTCAATTCATACCTCATTCAGATTGACCTACTGTCAAAGTACTGTCAGGTTGATTTGCAATAGACTGTCATAGCCCCGAATGACTGGATTACCACCAATAACTATATGTCACTACATTCTATAATCAAAAGGTAAGGTATAAGAGGGCAGTGAATATTCTGTTTCAATCTAGAAAATGATGGTATGGATATATAGAAGTGGTTCCGATGTATTGCAGCTCATATTTTGTTTGTCTTTCCATTTCTTTCTGCATCCTGGAACAGAGCACCACTCTATTCCTACGGCCCAGACAGCCCCAGCATTAACTGACAAAGCTCCTATAGGCCAGATACCTGTACCGATGTCTTATATTGGTTATACAGCCAATCACAGATAGATGAGTAGCCTCACTTCCTACTATGGAATATGGCACCGTACTTTATGGCTGCCGTCTTGCAAGCTCCGACACGACTTTGCTATTTTGTGATTCTTTTGGTGTTTATCATTTTTTGCACAAAATGTATCCGTTATCATTTCTTATAATCGACAAGATCTTTTGAACATCAGATATGCAGTTACTAACCTCAATTTCCGGCTTCAACCTCGACTCATCTCCCCTGGACTCTTTTTGTTATTCCGACCCAATTTTCGGGCTATTCAAGAAGAAACACCAGCATTACAGAGGCAGGAGAGGGGGAGCCCTGGTGAGATTAAGGTGAAGGGAAAACCGGCTACCACTTCCCTCCATTCTACTGGCCAATGTACAGATTAAAATGGATGACCTCTGATTCTCAGCTTTTCTGAAAATGTTTTTTGGACAAGATACCCCCCATGGCTGTCCAACTTGACGGATTCTCTATTCATCGAGCAGACAGGACATTGGATTCAGGGAAATCGAGAGGGGGAGGGACTTGCCTCTTCATCAACAGCAAGTGGTGTGCTCACTCAAGCGCAGAGGAAGTGTCGACCCATTGTTCACCCATCTTGGAATACTTAATGGTCAAATGTCGACCCTTCAACATCCCGAGAGATTTTATTTGTTATCATGACTGACACCTTGGGACAATTAAAAACAAAAAGCTGGCACTTAACGAACTGTGCGAGGCTATAAACAAGCAGGAAACCACGCACCCGGATGCTGCTTTCCTTGTTGCCGGTGATTATAGTTCCACGTCATTAAGACACACAATGCCAAACATCCATCAACACGTCTTCTTCGCCACTAGGGGCGATAAAGTCCTAGATTACTGTAACGCTACACACAAGCAAGCCTACCTGGCCCTCCCTCATCCCTCCTTTGGCAAATCAGAACATGACTCTATACTCCTGCTTCCTGTTTACAAGCAGAAGCTCAAACAGGAAGTACCCGTGAAGTGCTCCGTTGAGAAATGGCCCTCTGTTTCGGAGGCTATGCTATAAGACTGCTTTGCTAGCCCTGACTGGAATAAGTTCAGCGACTCCGCTGATAGCATCGATGAGTTAACCGACTTCATTAGAAAATGCAGCACCGATGTTGTTCCCGCAGTGAAGGTTCGCTGCTTCCCCAATCAAAAGCCCTGGATTAACATGGAGGTTGGTGCTAAGTTAAAGGACAGGGCTACCGTACACAGGGCTTTCGCAGCCAACCCTGAGGCTACAGCTGAGCTGAGGACATGAATGAATGCAAGAAATCCCGCTATGACCGCCGCAGAGCTGTCAAACAAGCAAAAGGACAATATAGGACCGAGGTGGAATCCTATTACACAGGCTCCAACGCCCGACACATGTGGCAGGGTCTACAGTCCCTTACGGATTACAAAGGAAGATCCAGCCGTGATCTGCCCAACGATGCTTCTATGCAGGCTACGACAAAAACAACACAGGGCGAGCACGCCCCAATCCAAATCGTTGGGTTTCCAGTGGAGTGGGTCGAGATCTTCAAGTTCCTCTGTGTCCAAAACACTAAGGACTTAAAATGGTCCATCATACGCAAACATTTGTGAGAAGGCTGAAAAGATTTGGCATGGGCACTCAAATCATCAAAAAGTTACACATCTGCACCATTGAAAGCAAATTATAATCCAGTATCATTGGTCTATTTTGTAAAATTATGAAATAGACTTTGTGATGATATTGAAGATTATACCATATAGTCTGTCCTTTAGATAATCAGGGCATACTGCAATGAATAGATGGCAGACAGGGTGTAGGCCAGGATGGTCCACCATAAAAACAGGCTGTTCTGGTCCTGCATCTTCTGGTTACCTATTGAAAACTTTACAACAATGATATAGCAAATTAAGATGCGTTATGTATGCCTTTTGTTTTAAAGACAAGACACTGTAGCATACACACCTGTGGAAGTTCATAGTTTTCAGGGTCCAGCTCCAACTGACAGGTTGAATACCATGTGCCTTTGTTTTTTAGTTTTTTAAGGGTTAACGGGTGGGCTCTAGACCATCCAATAAGGGCTGTGTATGTAAATATCAAATCTCATTTTCAAATTTGTTTCCTAACGCCTACATGATCAGACTGAGCATTTCAGTGCCCCATGGAGGCTCAGGGAAATCAATTATAAAAAATATATGAGAGAGAGAGAATGAGAATGTGTGTAGGTGTTGAAATCCATTACGAAATTCAATCAACTAAATGGGGATGTTATCTGTTGACAATGAGGAAATCTGAAAGTGGATGAGGTTTGTGTCAATATCCCCTTGCGTGTGCGTATGTGTGTGCTGGTGGTCGGATGCATTCCATCAAATCTCTCTCAATTTCCGGGAGTGCTGGTCTCTTCCTTGGCCACCCCCCCCCCCCCCCCCCCCCCTCCTATCCCCTCCTGCCCTCTGCTAAATATTTATGGCGTTTAGACAGAGTGCGTTATCGGGCTCTGTGGAGCAGTGCGTCGGTAGAGAGCTGGTCCCAGCCAGGCTCCAGGCGATGCATAGGTCCCACCATGTTTATTAAAACTGTCTCTGAAACACCCAGAGAGAGTACGATCAAGAGGCGATGGCAGAAAATAGTCCCTCCCTCTGTGACACACACACACATTCACTCCCTCTCTCTCTCCCTCTTCCTCCATAACATTATAAATTATTTATGTAGTATTTTACATTTGCTCATTTGCTAAGCGTTAATGTGAAAGGACAAAATTGTGTTTTCATAACAGGATATAAATCACGGGGGGGGGGGGGGGGGGGGGGCGTACTTGCGAACATTAGAATAAGTTAAAGCATCAATTCCACATTAAAAAAGTTAAAGCATCAATTCCGCATCAGTCTATCTTAAACTTTTTCTCCAAAATGTTTGTAATGTTTTATTTAACCCTTATTTTACCAGGTAAGTTGACTGAGAACACATTCTCATTTACAGCAACGACCTGGGGAATAGTTACAGGGTAGAGGGGGGATGGATGAGCCAATTGGAAGCTGGGGAGATTAGGTGACTGTGATGGTATGAGGGACAGATTGGGAATTTAGCCAGGACACCGGGGGTTAAAACCCCTACTCTTATGATAAGTGCCATGGGATCTTTAGTGACCTTAGAGAGTCAGGACACTCATTTATCATCCCATCCATAAGACAGCACCCTACACAGGGCAATGTCCCCAATCACTGCCCTGGGGTATTGGGATATTTTTTTGTTGTTGACCAGAGCAAAGAGTGCCTCCTACTGGCCTTCCAACACCACTTCCAACAGCATCTGGTCTCCCATCCTAGGACAACCCAGGACCAACCCTGCTTAGCTTCAGAGGCAAGCCAGCAGTGGTATGCTGCTGGCATTTCTTAAAAAAGGTCAACTCAGCCACCAGAGGGATATGTTTCAACCTCCAAATTCAAGGTTTACTTTTGTTCCCCTTCACTTGGTCTGTATCAAGTGTAGAATGCCAATATTACATGATCATCGCATCCCTGACTAGGCTACTTACTAACGTTACCTTTAGGGCTCTGTTCACTCAGATCCGCATAGCAGTCGTCTTGGCGGTGTCTGAATTGGAACAGTGTTAGAGCTGTCAAATCCACAAGCGGCTCCTGGCATTATACCTAAAGCGGACATTGCCATTGGCTGCACTGAGTCGCATTAAGAGAAATCCCATGCAGCCTTGTTTACAAGTTTGAACACTGGAATGTGAGACGTAATGTTTAATGATTTTCAATTTGAGCGTTATTAGTTCTATATAGCCTTCACTTTCTCATTCTGAAATTCTAACGCGAGTGGGACGGGTGTGGCTCCGTGACAAGGATCCAGAGCAGCTGTTCACCGATTAGACAGCTCCAACACAGTTACACCTCTGACACCGCCAAAACATAAACTATGCTTGTGTCGGCTTATGCCGGTTAACGCTTGATCTGATTGAATCTTGGCCTTAGACAAAGCTCGTTTACGACAAAATCCCACATTTTTGCTCATCCATTTCACATGCATCAGTGTGCTTTTACAGAGAAAGCATAATGGAGGCCTATAAATCAATCTCTGAATGTGCTACCGTGATGAACCCTCTCTCTCCTGCTGCGCTACGATACAACGATTGCAGGCATGTGCTCTGACGTAGTGTTCAGCCAGGAGTTGATGGACAGTCGGAAGAGCGAATAAAATGGTAGGAGGGACATCCCAGCTTCAAGGGGATTCAGATTTCACATCCTATGTCAAACACGCTCAGAAAATACTACTGTGTCCATGGGAACCAGGGCTATTGCTCAATGCATGCCATTTCGATCTACGGTGTCCATAGATCGATTTATAAGTGGAAATGTCAGTCAGAACCGGTACCTGAACCACTCAGGTCCCCTGTTTGAGGTTTTGAAAACGAGCACCATTCTGAGAAGTGGCGGAGTGTTGCTCCAGCACCGGCAGCACGAGACCCATGTGTAGGAGTAGCCTGTGTCAATCTGCAAGAGGGACTCTAAGAAGCTCCTCATTAAATGTATTGTAATCTTAATTTACAAGGTTTTGGCTGCATTTGCCTTCACAACACACTAACACAATAAATGTAATTCTACATTTTCGAAGGAAAAAACTATATCTCACCTGGGATTTGAACTTGCGCAACCAGTGAAAAGTACCAGGAGCCAGGCTGGTTTTAGTAACTTGGAATAGCAGGTTGTGCAGTTAGACTTCTGTTAAGGATGCTTCCATGGACAAGTGTGGATCATGTCCAACTACATCAACGATTTGAATTGGCTTATACGGAATTTGAACTGTATATAATCATGGCCACCTGGTGAGGTTAGCAAAGGGCTAAATGTGCCAGATTATGTAATGGGAACAGCTAACATGTACAGTAGCCTTTGACCACATAAACTAAAACTTTTACTTTGTCTTATGTTCGCAAGTATGACCCCAGGGTTTTTTCAGTAACTGTACTCCAATGTTGCGGGCACTGAGCATGTTGATTGCTTTTGTTAGGGAACTGAAAACATATGTGTACAGAACATGTCTGCTAAGAGTTAAGTAGTGTACTGTATACATTGTTTGTATAGTTCACTGTAATGATGACTGTCATATCATACTTTATCTTTGTTTGTGTGTCAGCGTGTGTTCATTAGGCGATGCAGTGTGTGTGTGTTCATAATTAGTGTGATTATCTGTCTGTCTGGTGCATTTTTGATTTCCTTTGCGTGTATGTGTATAGTGTTCAACAGTCTGAGAATCCCTTAGTTCTACTCCTAGTGCTCCCACATGGCGTCCCCCATCCCTCAATCCCTCCACCCTGTTTTTCCCCATGGCTGTCTGGGAGCCATGCAAGTCAGTCCTCCCATGAGACCGTTCCTCTCTGTGCTCTGTCTCGGAGTACTGCATGCATATTTATACCCTAATTATGAACCCTGATTTACCGCCCTGTGACGGGAGAATGATGAGCCATTAACAGACACGCAGGCTGTAGCCTCCAGGCCATGAGTCACACAGTCACAGATGTCGGGAGGGGAAGTGTATAGAAGTATGGGGCTGGGGGATGTTAAAGGTCCCTCTGGCCTTATTTGGGGCCATACATCAAAACAATAGGGGAGCCGACATTCACCTGTGAGGAACGCCTAAAAAGCACTATAGGAAAACAGCTCAATATATTTAGTGTGTAGATAGGAAATGATCAGCGGTCCAGGTCAACTAGACACTAAACTGCATTACTGCTACGTGATATGCCTATTCTCTATCCATGTGATTTCCCTGGATAAGGCAGCCTGCATGCCAAACCTCTTACTCTAATAATCAGGATTCTACAATACTTAATGTGAAAAACAGCCATTACAGATCATAATTTTACAGTATCTGAGCTAAGTGAGCCATGAAAGACTACGTCAAATGCCCCCATTCAATCTAATGCTGCCAATGAGAAAATTCAAAACTAACGTGGGTGGCGTATCAAGCCTTTGGTAATCAATGAGCCCAAATTCACAAGAACGGTCAATGTCGTCCTGCTCTCTCCTGTGTTCTCACGCCTCTGCAAAACCCTTCTCCTTGAACTTCTCAGCACCGGCATCTGAGATCTTAGTCTGGTCTACTGACCCTCTATGTGTCTCCATATCATCTACAGTATTCTCGTTTCAGCCAGTAAAAGCTATTTTTTATTTTTTTTTTTATCCAATTTTTGATCTTGTCTCATCGCTGTAACTCCCCAACAGGCTCGAGAGAGGCAAAGGTCGAGTCATATGTCCTCCAAAACATGACCTGCCAAACCACACTTAACACCCACCCACTTAACCTGGAAGCCAGCGGCAGCAATGTGTTAGTGGAAAAATAGTTCAACTGACGCCCGGCCCGCCACAAGGACTCATTAGAGCGTGATAAGCCAAGTAAAGCCCCCCCTAACCCGGACAACACTGGGCCAATTGTGCGCTGCCCTACGGGACTCCCGGTCATGGCCAGTAATGACACAGCCTGGGAGCAAACCTGAGTCTGTAGTGATGCCTCAAGCACTGCGATGCATTGCCTTAGACCGCTGCTCCACTCGGGAGGCCCGCTCTTTTTGTTTTCTATGCCTCGTCATGTACAACAATAGCAGACAGTGGACAACTGTGGTCTCAAAAGGTCAATGATGTTTACCATGTGAACATGTACTGATCTGAAGGTTAACGTGGGGCCTCATGAATGAACCTCTAGGGTGGCATCTCAGCATTTATTCTACATCCTACAACATTCCGCTCATAGGCTGACCCCCACGCCCTCCCAAGCTCCTCCCAGCTTCACGCCAGGGAGGGAATTCCACTGGGGAGCATTAGAGAAAATGAATGGAGACGCTGTGGATGGAATAATGCATGGGGAGATACAGTATGTAATATGCCTCTGCTGGAATGCCTTTCAGAGATTGAGATGTTCCCACTCGCGTCATTCTCCACATTCCCTCATCAACACTTCTAATGAGAACGGGCTCTGATGGAATCTGCTGATAAAGCACTTAACTATTGTTCTCAACCGGCATTCAGCATTCTTCAGAAATCTTATCTCATGCGGTATTGTCTTTCTAATGTAATGTGGCTGACTGAAAGAGACCCTGTAATTCGCTGGAAGTCTTATCAGCCACTGTCATTGGTTTGTGTTATCCAAGTACTGAAATTGGTCTCATCAACTTTTGAAATCTTTATTCATATTTTGAGAAACTGATGTAGCCAAATTTTACTTAAATTGATTGTAGTATATTATTGACTATTGTTCATTTTAATTAAAGGTGCAATATGCAGAAATCACTCCGCCATTTCCTGGTTGCAAAAATTCTAATAGTTTGCCTAATTTCAGTTTGTGTGACAAACCATCAAGTATAGTGTAGAAAATCATTGTATCATCTAAACCGCTGTAAAATATATTTTCAATAACCCAAAATATTGTATTTTCAGCTGTTTAAAGCAAAACCTTCAGAATGGGAAGCATAGAAATAGCTCACATAGAACATATCCAGCACTTCTTAGACTTGCTTTCAATGAGAATACAAATCTATAACTCACAATTCTATGTGAATATTTCATCCAAATTGTAATACTTTACACTGTGACCATTCGTGTATGACCATTGAATAAGCTTGAATACGTTTTTAAATTCAAATGCATTTAGCATGCATAGCATACATAGCGATCCGTTAGAATCCTAGTATCAGTACCTGATAAAATGTGATTGACTGACTGGCTAAGCGGTGTGGTGTGAATTGCTTATGCAGTTGCTGACTGCAACTCTGTAAACTTTGTAAGTGGTTCATAAGAAGTACAGGGAACTTTAAATTGGAAATTGTTCTGTGTCTGTGTCAAAGGGATCATTGTGTCCTGAAGTCTAAGAGCGTGAGTTTTTTGTTTGTTTGTTTTGACTCTCACTTTTGTAACATCCAGTAAATGTATTTTTGCATTCATGAACAGTAGAAAACAGCTTAGAGGCTTTCACTTCTACGCCTCACCAAAACACAGACCACTATTAAGTCACAATAACTTCCTTTGGCCGTTACTCACTCCTTGTTTTGGATAGTTCCACTTGATACCAAACGAAAGCTGTTTTACAGCTCCATCTGTCGTCAGCAGTTGTAAGCGGGGGTATTTTCTCCCAAAACACCAGGTAGCTGAGTCGGATAGAGAACGCAGGCATGCAAACTAAGTGAGGTCCAGAGAGGTGACTGTACACCTGTGCATTATACAGGAATGAAAGTAATGAAATCTCTGCCTGAGAAAACGGACCACAGCGAAGTGAGATCCAGGTGCTTTATTTGGTATTTATTTTCAACTAAAAAAATCTAATTACAGGCTGGCGGTGACTCACCATTTGCCAGGATCTGCACTCAATAAGCAGAATTTGTGAGAAGTTTTTTTTATCCACTCTGTGCAAGCTAAGGATACAGTAGGTAGTGTTGCTATGCAGGAGACTTGCCTGTGGTCACTGTAGATCCCTGGGTTTCTGTTAAAGTTTTTCAATTCAGCTTAACACTATCTTCCTGAACACCGAATGTTCAAGTGTTCAGTATTATTCATATAAGCAAGCTCTGATCATTTGCATCTCCTTCAGTGTTTAAATTTAAAGGGTCATTTCACTCCAAAAACATTGTTTGCCAGGAGTAATTAGACCTCAGAACTGGAAAAGATGAGCACCATCTTATTCATGATATTCTGTGTTGATCTTTTCTATTCATTTGTGGTTGAAGCATAGAGCTGGATCTAGCCACAACCAATGGCGTGGGACTTGGATTCATCTTACATTTTTTTACATTTTTGTCATTTAGCAGACGCTCTTATCCAGAGCGACTTACAAATTGGAAAGTTCATACATATTCATCCTGGTCCCCCCGTGGGGAATGAACCCACAACCCTGGCGTTGCAAGCGCCATGCTCTACCAACTGAGCCACACGGGGCTTTTAGACCTACTTTCGAGGTCTAAAAGCATGTGACCATATTTGATTTTTGAGTAACATGTCCCTTTAAATCTGGTAAGCAATACAGAACATGTCCATAAAGAGCACAAAAACCCTTTGAGCGATGTATCAACATGTTTAAAGGCAAATAATTAAAGGAGACATCTTGGCCTGTCCAAACATGGTATAATTCAAAACCACCTAAATGTGATGGACATCTGACTTCATCTAATCCTTACATGAAAACACAGAGAGCAGACCTTGTGTGCACCCCTCTGTGGTAGAGAGGTATAAAAGACAGCGTGACAACATCTGGCTGTGGGCTAATGTCGAGAAGAAAAACCTAGCTACTGTATAAAGAAGGAAGCCATTAGACAAGGGTGTCCAAACCCCAGGCTAAGCCGCCTTGCCAATGTTCAGGCACCCAGGGAGGCCAAGCAGCACTTCATACACTGGCTTTGGGAGTTCATCAACAATTCTCTTGGCAGCAGCCCCAGCCTCCTTAAGCCATTATTTACTCAGTGAGCCCCCACTTCCTGGAGATCTCCTTGGGCTGGAGTTGGGCCCAGAAAGTCCTCCCTCTTCTCCCCTTTGAACAGTGAGCTCAGCAGGGAAGCAACCCTTCAAGATGTCCACCTCCTGCCCAACACTGGCAGCCATGAAGATGGCTGACCTTGAGGTTGACGGACATCCTGGTCGTCATAGTGAATAGTGATGGTCCCCAGCATTGATCCTTGGAAAACTCCTGTAATTGAAGCCAACAGGCCGGCACTTTCCACCTGAGACTACTTTCTCAAACCCAATTACTTTCTACCTATTGGTACAATTTTAGGATCTTACGTGATGCTCTTTTTAAGGGGTTGTTGGTAATCATTTAAATGTCAGTGCTGTCAACAGTGATGTAAGAAACAGGTTTAAGAGATTGAAGAAAGGTAGGTGGGTAGAATAGAGGAAAGTAGTTTGACCACAGGGTTTATGGTTGAAGTAGGTACGAATTAATTCACCAAAATATACTGACAATGGTATGGGCTCATATTAGTTGACATTTGCTGTATGAACTGCCATTGTCATATTGGTTTGACATTCTAGTGTCCCACAAGCTGCTTATCAAAATGTGGGTGAAGTCCATATTAGCTATAGCACCGCTAGTTGTGGACTCCATACTGTCATACTGTCACGCTGAGTTTGAGTTGATGGTGAATCACAGGCGGCCAGTGGCACCTTAATTAGGGATGATGGGCTCGTTGTAATGGCTGGAGCGGAGTAAGTGGAATGGTATCAAATACATCAAACCCGTTTTCCATGTGTCTGATGTCATTCCATTAGCGCCGTTCCAGCCATTATTATGAGCCATCCTCCTCTCAGCAGCCTCCTGTGATGATGATGCACCGCCCTATCTACTGCTGTTTGCGGGAAATCAAGCCGCTATTTTACAGACCATCGGTTCTTCTAATTTCCACTGATTGCAGCCTAATTACAGCCATCCAATTAGACGTTCATGGCTAATTATGTCCCTTGTTTGACTCCCCTCTTCGCTTGGCATCTACAGTTGCGCTCCGCCTTGAAGTGTCAGTGACAGAGTAACATTTATTTGCAGAGTTCAGTGACTATCGTCTGTGATTTCGTCGCTTGTTTGTTGACACCTCAACAGCGGATGCTAAAAAACAAACGCTGCCTCCATTAGAGGTGTTCTCTGGAAGCGCACTGTCAGATGCTTCCATAGTCCACCTTCTCCCTCTTTGTGCCCTTCAGATGAAGGCTTCAATCAGTGAGACCAGAGATCCCTTTTAACTCTTGGTCGCTTTTGATTCTTTTCACTGTTTGTTTCGGCAGCACACCTTGATTTCAAGATACGGATAAGATAAACAATGGCAATGTTTGCTTTTGGCTTGACTTATTTTTTTATATACTCAGCTGGTCCATTGAGATATGCAGACTGAATCGGTGGATCAAGAAATGATTCCTTTAGACAAATCTATCTAATACGTTATGTTCATATCTGGTACTTTGTATTTTATATTTTATCAGGATCCCTATTAGCTGTTGCGAAAGCAGCAGCTACTCTTCCTGGGATCCACACAAAACATAAAACATGACATAATACAGAACATCAAGACAAGAACAGCTCAAGGACAGAGCTACTTAAATGTAATGTTTTACATATACTTAATGAACTACAAATAGTTCATGTTCGTAGTAATTGTGAATATACCACCTCCGATGAAAAAAGACGCTGATACAACTCCATCAGCATTACATATAATCTCACATGGAGTGTAAAGTCTAAACCACTTTCTTCATGCATATCTGGGTGTTAGCACCCCTTCAGTCAACATCATGCCTGTCACCAGTCCCAGTTTCCCTAAAGAATTTGTAAATCAATCGTTCCTACACATTGTGCTCTTCGTCAAGGAGAACAGTACTGGCAGCTATCATTGTGCACTCTCAATGTAGCCATCCGCCACCATTTCCACAGCTGTCAGTCACGGGTGTGTGGTAATCTGGCTTCATCCTCCATCTGTCTCTCCCTTTCTCTTTTGCTCATTTTCCTGTACTGTGACAGGGTGCACAGAGGGAGGAATTCTCAGTGACATGGTGTACTCAGAATATGCACACAAAGCCAAACACAGCACAACATCGCGCTGACATCTGTTTTTGTCGGACTCTTCTCAGGGGGGCCAATCCCGTGGGGTCCTTTGAATACCGTTCTTCCAGAGTTCGCCTAGGTGAATGTAATCCAGTGTTGTTTTTTCATTGCCTGGGCCTATGAGGTGGTGACAGTGTTATGACCTTTCATCTTAAACGTCAACAGCAGGTAGGGTCGTCCTGAGAGTTTTAACAAACAAAACAACTACATACATCAATGAAAATTCAGTGTAGACATCTGAGAACTCCTCAGCACCAAACTCAGCTGTGGTTTGTGGAGATGTGAACCCTGGGAGGGGATAGAGAGCGGAAAAAGTTTTAAAACCTGCTGTGGCATATTTTTACTTCTCAAGTACCTCCTAACTGTATTTGCTGTATACACCTTGCATCTTGTAAAGGTGGTTTCCTGTTTAGCCTGTTATTTCCACATGTGGTAACTACGGCAACGGTGGATGGAGCACAGACCACCGGAACGAAGACAAGCGACAGAATGCCTCTGAGGACCATGGGAACCGGCCAGAATTAATGAACAAATAAAGAGCTGCTATGATTAGCCTGGGTGGCTTTTCACAGTAAAAGTCCTGTGAGGGAACCTTTTGTTTTAGCAGTCAAAGCTAGCTACTATGACTGTCACTCTTACTATGGAGTGTACAGTAAATGCTATGTATTCCTCTACCACCTTGCTGGGTCATAAATCAGCTGTCAGTTTAGCTCTCAAATCTTTCACTGTTTGACTATTAACACATATTACATTAGCTTGAATAGTAACTTTGCACCATTTCTGTCTGTCTCAAAGTGAAGATAATTGGGTTCACTTCAACCTTAAACACTGTGTGTAACCAGTTCCCTCCAAAATGTTCTTGCTCCAAATTAACAATGGTAAGCTGTGTTCTCCGTAAGGGAAGAATAAAACTGGGATGCTAATGAAGTTAGCAAGAATACCTGTAGCTTTAGCCAATTGTCCCACAATGCATCACTTCAGAGTAGAGAATAGTTGACGATGTATTGGACAGTGGGGCAGAGAACCATTCAAAGGTGGAGAAAAGGGTTTTGTTGAAAGGTTTTACTGTTTAAAAAAACCCTCTGAGAACTGCTTCCTGGAATGATTGAGAATGCATTCAACTTTAAACACGACAAGACATTTATCCATCCCGGACATATTATTTAAAGGAGTGCATAACTCATGAAAATGTAGAAATATGCACACAATTATTAAACGTAAACCGTTGGTAAGCTGACTGCAGTATACACATCTGTAGGTCTGTGTGTATATCCGTTAAAGTGTGTGTGTTTTCATATCCTCTACTACATGGATGGGCAACTTGATTGGGGGTGGGGGCCACAAACTAATCAACCCTTGTGACAGCGAAGAGAAAATATTTCTGTTTTAAAGTTAATTTCCTGCAATTCTAAACATTTTGCCATGAGGCGGAGAGAAAAATGAGCAGTTCTACAGCTAATTTCAGTAAACTTTTGAACAGGAGTGTATATATATATATGTATGTTTTTTTTACAAATTTATCCAAGGGCCTACAAAAGGGGAGCTGCCAGTTGCCCATCTACTACAACTCAGTTTCACTAATAGATAAATACCCCAGAGGTTTCATTTGATATATAAATCTCTCAAAATCTTTGCCCAAAATATCTCTTGGATCATGACAAAAGAGCTTCATGGAAGTGTAAGCACTCAGAGACAAGACGCTTAGCACCTCTCTATTTATCCCAATGAAGTTGCTCATGTTTTTTTTAATGACGTGTCGTACAGGTAATCAATGCTCTGTGTTGGAGGTCACTGGAAATCGGCCTGGCGTCAAAATATGTGGTGAGATTTCCAATGTGAACTTGAGGCGAGGAGGAGGAGGAGATTGGTGAGGAGAGCTAGTGAGGCGACACAGGTGGGAGGAGATTGGGTGAGGAGTCACTGCCTGTGCCGTAACCTTGGATAAGTCATTCTAGGTAGAGACGGAAGGGCTCTGGGTGAACCAACACAGGATACAGGTATACCAGGTGTAATGCTTGGATCTCTACTTGTTACCTACTATGTGGTTTTGAGGTGAATTATCTTCTGGTCTATTTGTGCAGCGGAGTTGGTTTGTGAACTACCCTCATGTGATGAGTGACCTTGAATGAGACCTGAATACGGTTAGCTAACTCCCCAAGCTGATGTCTAAGTGGCCGATAAAGCTAAGTCTAGTGGCGTGCAGACACCCCCAGATTCAAACCCAGCTGGTCATAGCTACACTCAACCCCACACTTAACTGGTATATTGATAGTCCTGTCTGATATGGATTAGGTCAACTGCTGGCTTAGTGTATTGGCTGCCGCAGTGACCGCCTACTTGTCTGAGACCGGAAAACGGGGCGAGACGACTGGCCGTTTAACCAAGTGGGAAGCATTGCCCTCTGAGCACATATCAATATTGTTCATGCATTCAAATCCCAGAGATGAGTATCTCCTAAGTGTATGGCATCAAAGTGCCTTCGACATCATGGCCATAAAATGGTATCTGCACTGTGGATGTGCTGTGGGAATTACGGTGCAATGACAGGGCTCCATGATGTGATCACCGCTATGACACTGATTACAGTGGTGTGGTGGGGGAATAATGTCGCTGTGAATCAATGACCATTCCTTCTGACGTTCAATGCCTCGGGACAGAGGGTAATTTAGCCCTTTCACACGGGCCATAGTTATGGTGATGAGATTTGTATTCATTTATGGGAGTGCCATTGTCCTGCCGTGTGTAGACTGAAACAAGTCGCTTTTTCTATTCCATGGTGGAAATAGTGAGTAAATCAGGGTGTATTTCCAGTTTAGGATGCATCTTGCTAGAGGATGTTATCCAGTAATAAGGAACCAATATGTCTTCAATCATTTATACGTCCTTGCTGTTTTAATGTAAAAAGAGGGAAAGCCATCACTATTTCGTGGCGTCGTTCAATGTTCACTTCACTAATGTCCTAAAGTTTAATGCAAAACATCCAGCCACGCTATTACAGTGCATCAATCCAACCAGTGTAGTTGTGGGGTGTATCGTAACATGACTTTGGTTGTAAAACGACAAAACAGTAAGCATGAAGTTTGGCAAAGTGTACATGAGCCGTTTAAGCGTTAAGAAAATGGTCCGCGTTTCAGATGTCTTGTTTTCCATCTTAATTCATGCAGTTAAAGTTCTAAAAATAGTCCTACAACTGTCATGTCAGCAATATTCAGTTTCAGAGCGCTAAATATGTCTGTACTGTGTCATTAACCATTGTCAGGCGTTTTCTGTACAGAAATAGACTGCATAGGCCTAATGGACTCTTACTCACTCTGCATTTACCCTGAAGGAGGGGACAAGACCTCTTCTTTAAGTGGACCAACTGTCTTTAATATCAACAAATAATACCGCGCTGGGACGATATCGTTTGCACGAACTGTCGCTAGGGCCAGGGAGGCAATATAGAAATATCGCCAGGGTCAAATGAGAGGCTGGGGGACGTGGGAATTGGATTAGCAGGAAGAAGGACTGGAAAAATACAAAAAAAGGAAGAGGAGTCATCTTCTGACATTTGGAGTAGTGGACGGATATTCCCTGCCAAGATAAACAAAGAAAATAAAAAAGGGATAAAATAAAAATGCTGGTTTTAAATACAAATAATAATAATACATTTTAATTTTAAGAGCTTTTCAAGACAGTCAAGACACTTTACATACAAGATAATAAGTATGTTTCAAAAGCAATACAATCCTCTTATTAAAATAAGCAAGTAAATACAGAAAAATCGAAATACATAAATTTACAGTAAATGTATATGAAATATGTAGAAAGATCTAGAAAGACTTATCTACATTTAAATGCATTGCACCTTGTGAAAACAGTAGAGGCCACGTACTGTTTCCAATAGAGGATTAGAATTATGCATGAGTGAACCCAGTGTAGTCAATTGCCTGTGGCCTGAGGGTTTGTCCTTTCTAATAAATATATTTCTATAATTTTTACAAGGTAGAGACTATGTTTCTTGGGGTCTCACTTTAATTACACAAGTCCAATATTGTCAAAGTGTGCCCCCAACGCATTGTTATGCCATGCATTTTGTAATATCGCTCTCATAGTGTTTTTCATTTCAAATGTGCAGAAGTTACTGCAGATTGTTGCTGCAAGCAATCTGCAGACACCGTGTGTATCAGGCATATATGTGAAATCTGTCGAAACTACTGTAGATGTTCAAGACAAACGTCTACAAGTATTTGAAAATCCATTATAATCAGACCTATTGGACTTTTGAATAAACCACTAACATCAAGTTCACCGTGTTGTTTTGTCAGTTTTTTCTGTCTGCTATCACCATGCAAAGCTGTGAAGAGATCAATGGACGACTGGAAATTAAACTGCTCTCACTCCTGTGACAAAAACTAGATTCTTCGTCTCTCACAACCAACGTTTCATATTGCCATTACTCTTCTTCGTATCAATATCCCCACCTCCACAGATAACAAATGGGTGCTGTTTAAAAGCCTTTCCACTTTATCCTGGTCATATCCGCATTTATTTTGTTTCCAAGGCGACACGGAGGAGCCTTTGGCTTTTATTTATCGTCAGATATTAAGTTGTGGACATGATAGAATCATAAATAACCTCCCAGTGAGAACAGTGGCACACTTATTGCTCTTAAAGGGAGCGGGGACAGACAGTCTATGGATTTGTTCCCAGAAGTATACAGTACTATGTTAAATACAGTAGAGCAAGGAATTTGTATGCAACATACTTTTCTTGTGTTTCAGCTTTTCTGAGCAGGTGGTTTAGATTATCAGCATACATGTGATAAGACACTGACGCCTTATAATCTATAATTGGATAATGATTACATGGATTTCAACCATTTCAAAAAACGATGCATAAACTGGATGTATGAGTATCTTTGACTATGTTTGACACCTTAGGTGAAAAATGTAATCAAATTCCGGTCCCTATTACCCATTATCCAGTTCATTTCTCAGTCATCTACACTCTGCATCCATTGTAATACTTCTCCAACACTTCATCAATAGACAGACATTCTACATGAGATGATACTAATAAGAGTGAAAAATATGTTGGTCATTTAGTTACACTGATTTAGCTAGGCTTTAATTCTTCCATCAAGAAGACAGCCTGCACATAGACCAAGAGTGGCGGCCACCCTGCACACCCTGTCAGATGGCAGGCCAAAGAGACCAGGCCAGCACTGCTGCTTCCTGAGCGAGTGAGACAGACATTTCCCTGTTCTCACATCGCTGGCACATTGGCATATTGACAGCGGGCACTGGAAGGCTTTGGGCCGGGCGCCAGAGCTCAGCAGGGCTAAACCCCAGGCCCTGGCTGCTTTGGCCTGGCATGCAATGCCGCTTTGCACCAGCTTCCTCTCTACTCTTCTTCTTGCTGTTCCAAGCCTGGTTACCTAGCGTTAGCTACCACAGAGCTCTTGGATGTACTGTAGGGGAGATTGGGCCTGCTGTCCCAGCATGGCTAGCATGGCGGTGGCTTCCAGGATGAATTGCAGGTCCATCTGCACAAGCTAGATACGTGCAGGGTCAAGATCCCCCACGAGTGTGTGGTGTGTGTGCGTGTGTGTTTGTATGCGGGTGTATTTGTTTGTTTGTAGGGTTATAAAAGGGATTGGTATCCGTTTTTTTGTGTAATTTTGTGCCACTGTGTGTATTCACAATGTGTAAGTGTTTAAATTCTCAAGTGTGGATGTGTGTATTCTTGTCAGCCACCATATTTACCACCAAGAAGTCACAGTAGTTGTAAGGGCAGCATGTCCTAATTTCTCAGTGGGTTAAAAAGACGACAATCTTACAAACTTTCCAGCAACTTTTTCTTCCCCCGTTTCTCGTTCACTCTCTTCTCACGATCTCACTGTCCCCGTGTGCACTACGTGAGTCACCTGGCATGCTCTTTCTGCTGTTTAAAAGGCCACTTGACATTCTGAGGAGGAACTCCATGAAAGACGCGTGGCTGAAACGTGGGTAGGAGAAAAGACAACTGTGTGTGTGTGTGTGTGTGTGTGTCTCTCTCTTTCTTTCTCTCGCTCTCTCACTCACACTTCCAGACGCTGCCAGGTCATGGAGTGTGAACAGGCAGATTCTCCGCCCTCCTTCCCTTTGCTCGCTGTTAGTGTGATAATTGTAGTTCATCTGTCGGTGTCTCTATGGAGAGTGTGAGACAGATTTTACCCTGTGGCATCTGACAGAAAGGGTGGGGGGGGGGGGCAGGTTGGTATTTTGGAAGTTTAGTAGGTGGATGTAGGACAGTCTAGCAACATTTTCATGAAAAGCAATTGTATCTCAGTTCTTGCCTGCTGAGGGAACAGCTGATAATTGAGCTGATATCTGCAGGTCCACTGAAGGTAGTGAGATTTCTGAAGGTAATGAGCATCACCTGTACCCTCGTAAGTAATTTGTCATTTTTCTAAAAGTGGATTAACTGAGCATGTCAATCAAATAATACATTTGTATAATTAAGAAAAAAGGTTCGAGCCCTGAATGCTGATTGGCTGAAAGCCGTGGTATATCAGACCGTATACCACGGGTATGACAAAACATTTATTTTTATGTTGCTAACCAGTTTATAATAGCAATAAGGCACCTCGGGTTTGTTATATATGGTCAACAAACCACGGCTAAGGGCTGTGTCCTAGCACTCCGCGTTGCGTCGTGCGTAAGAACAGCAGTTAGCCGTGGTATATTGGCCTTATTGCTTAGTAATAAGACTTTTTCTGGGCTCATGATGCTTCGGTATATTGGCAGTGATGGATCTTAGTAATGTCCGGATTTACTGAAACCGAATGTACCTACAGACTATAGTAACCTCAACTGTCTAATGTGTTTGATTCTGATACCCTTTTAACGTTTGTCAGGGCTTCTCAATTCCAATTCAGTTGAAGAGTACTCTAATGGCATCCTATCCAAACATACTGTTCCTTGGAATGTCTTGACATCATCTCTACCCTGGCAAAAGTACCCTCTAGGGATTAAGAGGGTGAGATAGAGTGAGCTTTATCAAAAGATTGTGTGGATCCTGCCAGCCAGGAAAAATGACCCCAACCTTCTATAGATAGGAGTATTGATTGTACACATTACAACGTGGACTGGCCACAAACAATCAGATTTATGGTCCACCTCTAACAACCATTTTATCCTTATACGTGTCTCATATGCACTGTCCCTCTTTACAATTACAGAACACATTTGTCCCCCACAGTACAGAAGGGACAGAGTTATTTAATAGAAAGTCCATTGCTATGACCATTATGTTCAGCATGGCACTGAGATATAGCAGTGTTTGTGTGTGGGGTGGGGTTGACTAGTGGTTAACAGCATTGGGCCACTAACTGAAAAGTCATGGGTTCGCATCCCTGATGTGAAAAATCCCTTGAGCAACGCAGGTAACCCTAATTGCTCCTGCAAGTCGCTCTGGATAAGAGCGTTTGCTAAATCACTTAAATGTAAAAACACACTTACCATTCAGATACACTGAAGTAACACTGTTCAGTGCTTTGACAGAATGTCTGAGATAAAGTCATATGATAAAGAGTCTAACACTCACAATTTCTCTACATGCAGACATTTGAATTGCTTACATCTATCCAGGATGACCTTCACAACTTGCATGGGGTGCTTTTTAAAACCTCTTAAATGTAATCTACGTAATCCCCAAAAGTAATTATTTATCATGAGAGGGCCATAAACTATAACTACTTATGCTGCATACTCCAAGTAAGGTTACAATTTCACCTTTCTGGTAAAAATAATGATAAATTGCTGAGGTGTAGTCACTTTCGAGGACACAAGCTCAAGTGCACAGTACAAATATGAAAATATGAAATATTTTATATGATGTATTTCCTATTCAACAAAACTGTTTGAATAAGGCTTGAAATTACTTATACACTTTCTAAATAGAGTATAATCAAATTATAAAATGACTAACTATAAGATTTCACCTTCTTTGAAAGTGTAAAATACGTATTTGTATATTTAGTGTTAGAAAAAATGTGCATCTTTTCTAAAGGTCTCTTGATCATAACGTTTACTCCCATCACTGTGAACATCTCACAGAGCTCTAGCTTGGCTTACTGGATTCGTTAGGAACTTGCCTTTCTCATATTAATCTTGTCCGTCTATGACAAACAGAAAGTGTTTTTTTGTTTAAAATCTATGAATTATTTGAGATTACTGGCTTTAAATCGATCCCTGAATGTGCTACAGTGACGAAACCACTCGCTCCTGCTGCGTTACGATGTAAGGATTCCAGGCATATGGTTCAGCCAGGAGTTAATGAACAGTTGAAATGGTATGAGGGACATGCAAAAATCAAGTGGTGTCACATTTCACATCCTGCTTCACACGGGCAGAAGAGAAACACGCCTGTGTCCGTGAGAATCAGGGCTCTCGCTTAATGCAAGACATTCCGATCTACGTTGTCCACTGATCGATTTATGAGCAAAAATGTCAGTCAGAACCGGTACCAGAACCAAGCAGAACCCCGAAAAAGGGGACTTTACATCGAAGGGATTTTAATCAAGAACACTCAATACAACATGACTATATGTAAGCAGAGTTACTGCACCCAGAGCTGCATGATACCCTATAGTGTAGTGATGTCATTGGGTCTGGGGATGTACCTGTCTCAGGCTGCCATGATGGATAACACATGTCAATCAGCCCACAGACATATCTCCACCCACAGCACCTCTGGCAAGGCTCTTAAAGTCACGGAATGTATCTGTAGGAGCATGTTCAGATCATTAATCAAACTCACCTCAGCCAGGGGAAGGACTTGGTATGCGCACGGTGTGTACAAGCCCAGGTTTTAGAGCCATACAATACATCTAACTCTGGCTCTGCATTGCTGTGAATCCATTTAGTGAACAACAGAAGATAAATGATAGATAGGAGCCTAATTTAACCATGGTGGATATGTTTTTCTGTAAGCCCCAAAAAGGTGCCTGAGTATTTATCTAGCAGTCACATTTTTTCATATAAAAAAATACATACAGTGCCTTTGGAAAGTATTCAGACCCCTTGACTTTTTTCAACATTTTGTTAAATTACAGCCTTATTCTAAAATGGATATAAAATATGTTTTCCCATCAGCAATCTACACCACAATCTACACCACCCCATAATGACAAAGCAAAAACAGGTTTTAAGAAATGTATATTCAAAAATTAAATAATTGACATAAGTATTCAGATTCTTTGCTATGAGACTCTAAATTGAGCTCAGGTGCATCCTGTTTCCAATGATCATCCTTGAGATGTTTCTACAACTTGATTGGAGTCCACCTGTGGTAAACTCATTTGATTGGCCAAACTGAGCATTCAAGGGAGAAGGGCCTTGGTCAGGGAGGTGACCAAGAACCCAATGGTCACCGACAGAGCTCTAGAGTTCCTCTGTGGAGATGGGAGAACCTTCCAGAGGACAACTATCTCTGCAGCACTCCACCAATCAGGCCTTTATGGTAGAGTGTCCAGACGGAAGGGAGTGGCCAGACGGAATGTGACATTTTTGGTACCCTTATCCAGATCTGTGCCTCAACACAATCCTGTCTCGGAGCTCCTAAGTAAAATGCACATGACAGCCCACTTGGAGTTTGCCAAAAGTCACCTAAAGAGTCTCAGACCATGAGAAACAAGATTCTCTGGTCTGATGAAACCAAGATTGAACTCTTTGGCCTGAATGCCAACCGTCACGTCTGGAGGAAACCTGGCACCATCCCTACGGGGAAGTATGGTGGTGGCAGCATCATGCTGTGGGGATGTTTTTCAGCGGGCAGGGTCAGGATCAAGGCAAGTCAGAATCGAGGCAAAGATGAACGGAGCAAAGTACAGAGAGATCCATGATGAAAACCTGCTCCAGAGCGCTCAGGACCTCAGACTGGGACGAAGGTTCACCTTCCAACAGGACAACAATCCTAAGCACACAGTTAAGACAATGCAGGAGTGGCTTCAGGACAAGTCTCTGAATGTTGTTGAGTGGCCCAGACAGAGCCCAGACTTGAACCTGATCGAACATCTCTGGAGAGACCGTAAAAAAGCTGTGCAGCAACGCTCCCCATCCAACCTGACAGAGCTTGAGAGGATCTGCAGAGAAGAATGGTAAAAACTCCCCAAATACAGGTGTGCCAAGCTTGTAGCGTCATACTCAGGAAGATTCGAGAATGTAATCAATCAAATCAAATTTATTTATATTGCCCTTCTTACATCAGCTGATATCTCAAAGTGCTGTACAGAAACCCAGCCTAAAACCCCAAACAGAAAGCAATGCAGGTGTAGAAGCACGGTGGCTAGGAAAAACTCCCTAGAAAGGCCAAAACCTAGGAAGAAACCTAGAGAGGAACCAGGCTATGAGGGGTGGCCAGTCCTCTTCTGGCTGTGCCGGGTGGAGATTATAACAGAACATGGCCAAGATGTTCAAATGTTCATAAATGACCAGCATGGTCAAATAATAATAATCACAGTAGTTGTCGAGGGTGCAGCAAGTCAGCACCTCAGGAGTAAATGTCAGTTGGCTTTTCATAGCCGATCACTGCCAAAGGTGCTTCAACAAAGTATTGAGTCTGAAAACTTATGTAAATGTGATATTTAAGTGTTTTAAATCAAATCAAATTATATTTGTCACATGTGCCGAATACAATAGGTGACCTTAGAGGGAAATTCCTACTTTAAAGCCCTTAACCAACAATGCAGTTTTAAGAAAATACCTAAAAGTCTGGGTAGCCATTTGATTAGCTGTTCAGGAGTCTTATGGCTTGGGGGTAGAAGCTGTTTAGAATCCTCTTGGACCTAGACTTGGCGCTCCGGGTACCGCTTGCCGTGCAGTAGCAGAGAGAACAGTCTATGACTAGGGTGGCTGAAGTATTTGTCCATTTTTAGGGCCTTCCTCTGACACCGCCTGGTATAGAGGTCCTGGATGGCAGGAAGCTTGTCCCTGGTGATGTACTGGGCCGTACGCACTACCCTCTGTAGTTCCTTGTGGTCGGAGGCCGAGCAGTTGCCATACCAGGTAGTGATGCAATGCATCAGGATGCTCTCGATGGTGCAGCTGTAAAACCTCTTGAGGATCTGAGGACCCATGCCAAATCATTTTAGTCTCCAGAGGGGAAATAGGATTTGTTGTGCCCTCTTCATGACTGTCCTGGTGTGCTTGGATCATGTTAGTTTGTTAGTGATGTGGACGCCAAGGAACTTGAAGCTCTCAACTTGCTCCAATACAGCCCCGTCGATGAGAATGGGGGCGTGCTCGGTCCTCATTTTCCTGTAGTCCACAATCAACTATTTTGTCTTGGTCACATTGAGGGAGAGGATGTTGTCCTTGCACCACACGGTCAAATCTCTGACCACATGGTCAGGCTGTCTCATCGTTGTCGGTGATCAGGCCTACCACTGTTGTGTCATCAGCAAACTTAATGATGGTGTTGGAGTCATGCCTGGCTGTGCAGTCAAGAGTGAACAGGGAGTACAGGAGGGGACTGAGCACGCACCCCTCAAGGGCCCACGTGTTGAGGATCAGTGTGGCAGATGTGTTGTTGCCTACCCTTATCACCTGGGTGCAGCCCGTCAGGAATTCCAGGATCCAGGTGCAGAGGGAGGTGTTTAGTCCCAGGATCCTTAGCTTAGTGATGAGCTTTGAGGGCACTATGGTGTTGAACGCTGAGCTGTAGTCAAAGAATAGCATTCCCACATAGGTGTTCCTTTCGTCCAGGTGTGAAAGGGCAGTGTAGAGTGCAATAGAGATTGCATCATTTGTGGATCTGTTGGTGAGGTATGTAAATTGGAGTGGGTCTAGGGTTTCTGGGATAATGGTGTTGATGTGAGCCATGACCAGCAATGCATTTCATGGCTACAGACGTGAGTGATACGGGTCAGTAGTCATTTAGGCAGGTTACCTTAGTGTTCTTGGGCACGGGGACTATGGTGGCCTGCTTGAAACATGTTGGTATTACAGACTCAGAACGGGAGAGGTTGAAAATGTCAGTGAAGACACTTGCCCGTTGGTCAACGCATGCTTGGAGTACACGTCCTGGTAATCCCTCTGGCCCTGCGGCATTGTGAATGTTGACCTGTTTAAAGATCTTACTCACATCGGCTGTGGAGAGCGTGATCACACAGTCGTCCGGTACAGCTGATGCTCTTATGCATGTTTTAGTGCTACTTGCCTCGAAACAATCATATAAGTTATTTAGCTCGTCTGGTAGGCTTGTGACACTGGGCAGCATTCGGCTGTGCTTCTTTGTAGTCTGTAATAGTTTGCAAACCCTGCCACACCGACGAGCGTCGGAGCCGGTGTAATGCGATTCGATCTTAGTCCTGTATTGATGCTTTGCCTGTTTGATGGTTCGTCGGAGGGCGTAGCAGGATTTCTTGTAAGCTTCCGGGTTAGAGTCCCACTCCTTGAAAGTGGCAGCTCTACCCTTTAGCTCAGTGCGAATGTTGCCTGTAATCCATGGCTTCTGGTTGGGGTATGTACGTACAGTCACTGTGGGGACGACGTCCTTGATGCACTTATTGATAAAGCCAGTGACTGATGTTGTGTACTCCTCAATGCCATCGGAACATAATTCATTCTCTGCTAGCAAAACAGTACTGTAGTTTAGCATCTGCTTCATCTGACCACTTTTTTATAGACCGAGTCACTGGTGCTTCCTGCTTTAATTTTTGCTTGTAAGCAGGAATCAGGAGGATAGAATTTTGGTCAGATTTGGCAAATGGAGGGCGAGGGAGAGCTTTGTACGTGTCTCTGTGTGTGGAGTAAAGGTGGTCTAGAATTGTTTTCCCTCTGGTTGCAAATTTAACATGCTGATAGAAATGAGGTAAAACTGATTTAAGTTTCCCTGCATTAAAGTCCTCATCCACTAGGAGCACCACCTCTGGATGAGCATTTTCCTGTTTGCTTATGGTGGTATACAGCTCATTGAGTATGGTTTTAGTGCTAGCATCGGTCTGTGGTGGTATGTAGACAGCTATGAAAAATACAGATGAAAACTCTCTATGTAGACAGTGTGGTCTACAGCTTATCATGAGATACTCTACCTCAGGCGAGCAAAACCTTAAGACTTCCTTAGATATAATGCACCAGCTGTTGTTTACATATATGCATTGGCCCCCGTCCCGTGTCTTACCAGAGGCTGCTGTTCTATCCTGCCGATAGAGTGTATAACCCGCCAGCTGTATGTTCTTAATGTCGTGGTCGGGTGTCTGTAGTATCTCCCTCCCGTCCGACTCATTGAAGAAAAACTCTTAGTCTAATCTGAGGTGAGTAATCACAGTTCTGATGTCCAGAAGCTCTTTTCGGTCATAATAGACGGTAGCAGCAACATTATGTACAAAACAAGTTACGAACAACATGAAAAAACAAACAAAATATCATGGTTGGTTTTAAGAGCTGATATTTTTGTTACATTTGCAACATTTTCTAAAAACCTGTTTTTGACTTGCCATTATGGGGTATTGTGTGTAGATTGATGAGGAAAAAAAACAATTCATCAATTTTAGAATAAGGCTGTAACGTAACAAAAGTCAAGGGGTTTGAATACTTTCCGAATGCATTGTATCTATTCTTTTTTTTGTGTGATCAAATGTATTTATTGTTTTTGCTTGGGCTGTATTCTTCGAGCAGTTGGTCTGTCTTTGAGATGCATGGTTGAGAATAATATTTGCAGTGTTGTCTTTTTGTCCGGCAGCCCAGTCTGTGGATCATCTTTAATGCCCCTGTCAGCTCTGCCACAACTCCCTTGCCGGAGGCTCGCCAGCGCTCTGCTGCCTGCCACACAAACTCCCCTCCACCAACACCAATATCGTGCCTGAGTTCTCTACCACCCGTGTCCAACCATGAGTGCTGAATACATTCCCTAGGGGGCTTTGGCTGGACTGCAGCAGCCTAGACCCAAGCGTCCCTGTATCCCGTCTGTTCTCCTTCAAACTCCCCCTTTATCCCCCTGTTACACCATGGGAGTGTGCCTGGGACATCTAGGGTTGGAGGGATCCTGGGAAACAACAGTGTGGGTTGTTTATCTGATGCTGGCTCCAGGAAGGCCAGAACAATCCACAGGGTCGAGCCCCAGTGGACTGTTAGAGGATCAGGCTTAGCTAGCTAGGGTTGTGTGGGGGGGATTACTGCCTCATCTGTATCTCTGGATACTAATGTTGATGTGCAGTGGGCCTCCTTCCTCACGACTGACCGACTACCTGGAGAGAGAAACTGCTGACACGCAGCAGAGAGGGTGAGATAGAGGTCACCTGACCTTATGGGTAGAGGAAAAACACGATGGAACCAATTACTGGTTATTTGTTTTTCATTGCTCTGTTCTTCTTTTATGTTACCTACCAACATGGACTCATTGGAATATGTCAAGGTAAAATTGTGACATTTAACCAGTGTAGTTATATCACCCCAGGCTGACATATGTCACTTACAGTATGGTTAGTTAGGGACAAGTTAGGGACACTGCAACCTCCAACTAGAACCACATTTCTCCTGTGTCACTGTTACACCCATTATAGTGGCACATAACTTGAGGTGAGATATTACTTGTTAAATATCAACATTCAGACATATTTTCAATGAGATACAGGTAATTGACGAAATAAAGGAAACACCAACATAAAGAGTCTTAATAGGACGTTGGGCACCACGACCCACTAGAACAGCTTCAGTTGACCTTGGCATAGATTCTACATGTCTAGAACTCTATTGGAGGGATGTGACACCATTCTTCCACAGCAAAATTCCATAATTTGGTGTTTTGTTGATGGTGGTGGAAAACACTGTCTCAGGCACCGCTCCAGAATCTCCCTTAAGTGTTCAATCGGGTTGAGATCTGGTGACTGAGATGGCCATGGCATATGGTTTACATCATTTTCATTCTCATCAAACCATTCAGTTACCACTCGTGCCCTGTGGATCTTATGGGGGCATAGCCATGGTAGCCAAAATAATGGTCTGCCCAGCATTTTTATATATGACCCTAAGCATGATGGGATGTTATTTACTTAATTAACTGAGGAACCACACCAGTGTGGAAGCACCTGCTTTCAATATCCCTCATTTACTCAAGTGTTTCCGTTTGGCAGTTACCTGTATCTACAGTACCTTCAGTATAAGTTATATGTTGAGGAAAGTGAGACATATCGTCAGTGGTCAAAACATACTGTACATCTGTTATTCTGTAACTAGAATTCTAAAAATAAAAACATAATTAGCATTGTTCTCTGCATTTAAAAGCAGAATAGCAGGCTATGCTGTGCTAGCCTCTAAGTCCCTGCCACCCAGCAATGGCCTTTTACAAATGACTTTTTACTGAATACTGTAAATATCCCTAGGGGCTGCAACTTAACACGGCAGCCCCCATACATTCCGGAGAGAAAAAGATGAAAGAACTTCTGTATTCCTCAGTAAATGTGACATTTTACTTCAATGTCCAGAACTAATCGCCCGTAACACAATGAAGCGGACAAACCCCATTGACTATTACAATTGCCATGGCAATGAAATAAATAGCTAGTAGAGATAGTGTTTCTCTAAAGAGGTTATGTGAAAAATGACAGCTTTTATGTTTGTTGAGTGCAGAAGGGGTGTATGTACAGGGAACTGTACATGTAATTGCTCACACCATCTTGGTTTGTGTGTTTTAACAAAATCAAATGATATTGCATGTTGTTGGACGAATTAAGTGTAGTAAGTTAGCCTTTAGGGAATGAATGAAGACCTAAGAATGTTGCAGATTTCCATGGTGACAAATACATGTACAGACACTGCAACATGACCGTATAATAGCTGACATGTAGTGGAAAAGATGAGGCCTGTTTAGAGTGAAAGGGGAACTATAAACTGAAAAGCCCACTAAGCTGTACTCATCTCTCGGGAGGAGGTAGTGCACAACATGGGTCTTGACCCATTTGGACCCCCCATCTCTGGTTCCCATGCTCTCCATCTCACAATAAAGAGACCCGGCGGTCGGGTCAAGTCTGCACAGAGCCTGCTGTTGGAATGGTTTGGACCGCTGCCCGACCACAGCTGCCGTAGGACCGTTACAGAACACAAGTTTTGGGAGTTGAAAACACTCACACGGTACATACATGAAAGTCAATGATGTGGGGTGGCAGGTGACCAAGTTTTCCCTACATAGCAATGGGCCAATGAACAAGACACTACTGTATCACACCACTCTGTCTGCTATTATATATAATTATGGATGTTATAGACTCTACTGACCGTTGAAACATGTGCCAATGGTTCATACATTCAACATGGACTGAATAAACATGTCAGGGGCACTAATGTTGAGACCTAAGTCAGTTGAGGTGATACAACATTTTGATTGGGTGCTTAGATTAGGAATTCGGTGGTCGCGGGATTCCTAAATAGGCATTAGGTCAGTGGAGAATGATCTGACGACGATTGATGATGTACGTTGCCGTCATACTAATATTTCATGTGTTGTGTAAGTGGCTGAAAAACAAGTTGTAAGTCTTGTTGATTGGAGGAATAAAGTCCAACAGATTACCCACTGGGCACAAACTGGTTAACTCGATGTAGTTTCAATGTCATTTGTCAACGTATTGTGACGTGAAAGCTACGTGGAAAATACATTGGATTTGAAAAAAGTCATCAACTGTTGATTTGAGGTTACAATTTCAACCACAGGATTATGTCATCACGGTAACACATTTTCAACATAGACAAACCTTGTATAAAACATGTTCGATACAAAACACTGTCAGATCTTCGACGAAAAATATCTACTGTAATACATTTTCTTGAGGTTGTTCGAGAGTTGATCTATCTACAGCTACCCCTTCAGTCTCCCATCCAAGGTCTTAACCAAGCCCAGCCCCGCTTAGCTTTGATATTTGTCACTGACTATTACCGTGAGAATGATTGTTGAGAAATCTCCACTTAATAGATTCATTCCAAAGGATAGGTTCAACAGAGCAAATTAAATGTAACCATACTTTATCAATCATATTGTATATGTAACCGATGTGAAATGGCTAGCTAGTTAGCGGTGGTGCGCGCTAATAGCCTTTCAAACGGTGACGTCACTCGCTTTGCGACCTTGAAGTAGTGGTTCCCCTTGCTCTGCAAGGGCTGTGACTTTTGTGGAGCGATGGGTAACGATGCTTCGTGGGTGACTGTTGTTGATGTGTGCAGAGGGTCCCTGGTTCGCGCCCGGGTCGGGGCGAGGGGACGGACTAAAGTTAAACTGTTACATATATCATAAATGATGCTATTTAAGCCTATACAGCATTTGGAAAGTCATCAACAGCTATTGTTTAAATTCAGCTCATGACTCAACAAACAATTTGGGAATTCAACAAACTTCTGTGTCTTTTTGAGTGAGTGAATATAGGTTGTCATCTCTTTGATCAAATTATCTACCAAATATTACCCAATTCTCCGTCTACCGAATATTACCAAATGCTCCATGTTGAAATGACGTTGGGGGGGGGGGGGGGGGGGGGGGGGTGATTGGGGGTGGAATGTGGTGGCCATGTTATTTTGTGACAGGATGAAAATAGTTGGTCTGTGTACACAAACAAAATGGAAAGGGTTTAGTGCCTTCCCAAGACCAACATCAATTTCTTTGAGAAACAGAGATGTAAACATGTGCAGGAATCTCCTCTGTCCATCACAATCACCCTAAAGGTCAGTAAGACAGTTTGTCACAACAAACAGTTGTGATAAACATTGTCTGCAAAAGTAGTGTCTGGGTGGTCAAGGGCACTTTGCCCATTTTTATTTTATTTTTATTAAGCGGAATTTGCATTGCCAGCATAGTCTACTAATGAATCCTCAGTAAAGAGCACACTTAATCTGAATCCTGACAGACAGTTCCCGGCAATGTAAACTAAATGTAGATAGATTTTTACCAATCATGAATAATCTAGATAAATGGGGCTGTGTTCATTAAAAACATATTAGGTGCTACATACTATAGTGGCCCTAAGGGGCAAAGTAATATACGCTACCAGCTACTTACCATTCAGGAAATTAAAGGTTGGCATGTTCTACACTAAACTTGTAAAGCTAGTGACGTCTGACTCACTAAGGATATGAATTTTACTACATTTTTCATGCCGATGACAAATTGCAAACTGAAACATTCATTACACATTTGTTGCAGGTCATTACTAACCCGCAAGTCATTGATTATCAGTGTCCTTTTTGAAGCATACTTGGGGATCAATGGAAGAGTTTACTATGCGCGTTCTATTGCTTATTTTGTTACTAGAACTCCATTTGTTATTCGATCTCACTTTCCCAGGGATCCGGTAGTATTTCCTTATTTTGTCTTTGGTTATTTGGTCTCTCCCTCTCTGTCTCTGTCTCTGAGACAGAGACATTCTCTGTCTCTCTGTCTCTGTCTCTGTCTCTGTCTCTGTCTCTCTTTCTCTCTCGATGATGCATTGAGATGCAGGCTGACATCTATAAGCTCAGACAGAGCCATCCATCCGACGCTGGGAGATAATAACATCACCTGACATATGAAGAGTGGGTTCCTTATTTATTTTTGCTTATTTCCTCTCGCCCGCCTTTTTATCGAATCAAAAAAGAGCTGGAGATAAGAAACCTAGGCATTTTCTCTCTGTTATGCTAAACCTACTGTTTCTGCTTCACAACTGACTGCACTAAATGATCCCCCCCCCCCACCAACACCTCTCCTCCAAAACGATGAACAAGCAAGACTGACAACTTTGAGAGAGGCAGCAACCTCATTTGAATATGACAGATTGTGCCGAAGCAAGCAATCTGTAGGTTCCTTTTTTATTTCATTCTCATCCACATTATTTCACTTCAAAGGAAAGCAAACAAACATCACCAGATCAAAGCGATAATTACCTTGTGGCATCCGGATTCCTAAAATGGAAATCATCTCATTCAATGTACTTTTGAAAACTTGGGATGGTGAAATAAGGCCTTGCCATGAGTTGCATGGAATCTGTTACATACAAATTAGTTGAAGGGGGGGGGTAAAAACCTTTATGCCCTTCTGAAGACAGGTTTGGAAAGAAAGAATTCTGCTCCTTTGAAATTCTAATCAGTTTACTGGAACTAAACCAGGGCAAGCCACGAGAGCATTGATCCCAAACAAGCTTTAAAAAAATGTTTTGGTTAAAAACAGAACATACAGTATGCTACATACAGCATGCAAACGACCCATTTAGCTTAGTGTCTGAAATGTACAGTATTCTGTACCTGTACATAGCCCATCTGTAAATAGCCCATCCAACTACCTCATCCCCATACTGTTATTTATTTTATTTATTTTGCTCCTTTACACCCCAGTATCTACTTGCACGCTCATCTTCTGCACATCTATCACTCCAGTGTTTATTGCTATATTGTAATTATTTCGCCACTATGGCCAATTTATTGCCTTACCTCCCTTATCCTACCTCATTTGCACACACTATATATGGACTTTTTTTTATTGTATTATTGACTGTATGTTTGTTTATTCCATGGGTAGCTGTGTTGTTGTTTGTGTCGCACTGCTTTGCTTTATCTTGGTCAGGTCGCAGTTGTAAATGAGAACTCTCAACTAGCCTACCTGGTTAAATAAAGGTGAAATTAAAATTAAACAATTCTAGGCAGATTCTAAGTTTGTTAGAGAAATATGATTGTGCTGAATAAGAAATGTTCAACGTATAGCTCCAGGAGCAGAAGCCTGAAGCCATACACTACATAACCAAAAGTATGTGGACAACTGCTTGTCCAACATCTCATTCCAAAATCTTAGGCATTAATATGGAGTTAGTCCCCCCTTTGCTGCTATAACAGCCTCTACTCTTCTGGGAAGGCTTTCCGCTAGATGTTTGAACATTGCTGCAGGGATTTGCTTCCATTCAGCCACAAGAGCATTAGTGAGTTCGGCAATGATGTTGGGCGATTAGAACTGGCTTGCAATCGGCGTTCCAATTCATCCCAAAGGTGTTTGATGGGGTTGAGGTCAGGGATCTGTGCAGGCTAGTCAAGTTCTTCCACACCAATCTCGACAACCCATTTTCATGTGGACCTTGCGTTGTGCACGGGGGCATTGTCATGATGAAACAGGAAAGGGCCTTCCCCAAACTGTTGCCACAAAGTTGGAAGCACAGAATCGTCTGGAATGTCATTGTATGTTGTAGGGTTAAGATTTCCCTTCACTGGAACTAAGGGGCCTAGCCTGAACCATAAAAAAACTCATACTATTATTCCTTCTCCACCAAACTTTACAGCTGACACTATGCATTGGGGCAGGCAGCGTTCTCCTGGCATTCGCCAAACCCAGATTCATCCGTGGGACTGCCAGATGGTGAAGCGTGATTCATAACTCCAGAGAACCCGTCTCCACTGCTTCAGTGACGCTTTCAAGGAGCAGGACACTAATCCGGGCGTTTATAAAAAAATCCCTCTACGCCCTCAGACGAACCATCAAAGAGGCAAAGCGTCAATACAGGATTAAGATTGAATCCCACTACACCGGCTCTCACACTCTGCAGATGGGGCAGGGCTTGAAAACTATTACGGACTACAACGAGCCTAACCTGCATAAATGATAACCTACCAACGGTAGCCATGAAGTGCTTTGAAAGGCTGATCATGGCTCACATCAATAGCATCATCCCGGATACCCTAGACCCACTCCAATTCGCATACCGCCCCAACAGATCCACAGATGACGCAATCTCAATCGGACTCCACACTGCCCTTTCCCACCTGGACAAAACTAACACCTATTGGAGAATGCTGTTCATTGACTACAGCTCAGCATTCACCACCATAGTGCCTTCAAAGCTCATCACTAAGCTAAGGACCCTGGGACTAAACACCTCCCTCTGCAACTGTGTTGTTGCAACAACACGTCTGCCACACTGATCCTCAACAATGAGGCCTCTGAGGGGTGCGTGCTAAGTTAGTCCCCTCCTGTACTCCCTGTTCACCTACGACTGCATGGCCAAACACGACTCCAACACCATCATTAAGTTTGCTGACGACACAACAGTGGTAGGCCTGATTACCGACAACGATGAGACAGCCTATAGGGAGGAGGTCAGAGACCTGGCAGTGTGGTGCCAGGACAACAACCTCTCTCTCAATGTGAACAAGACAAAGGAGATGATCATGGACTACAGGAAAAGGCCGAACAGGCCCCCTTTAACAGCGCAGGGCTGTAGTGGAGCAGGTCGAGAGTTTCAAGTTCCTTGGTGTCCACATCACCAACGAACTATCATGGTCCAAACACACCAAGACAGTCGTGAAGAGGGCCCGACAACACCTTTTCCCCCTCAGGAGACTGAAAAGATTTGGCATGGGTGTCAGGACCCGGTGCGAGAAACAGTCACTTAATAATTGGCAGAACCCAGAAGATGAGGCAGACACAGCAGTACTAGAGATGGTGGTTTAATGAAAAATGGATATCCTCCAAAATACAACGAAAAATCCACAAAGTGGTAAAAAACAGCAGGGAAAAACAAACCTCAAAAGACTACTCAAATAATAAACAAGAACAAAACCAGAGAACCTCTGGAAAATCCAACAAGAGAAAAGTCTATATAAAACAAGGCTTGGGCTGGGGCTGGGTGCTAACTTACAAACACTGAGCAAGGAACTAAGGAACACACAGGGTTTAAATACTAACAAGGGAATGACTTACAGGTGCAAACAATAATTGGAGCAAGAAAAACAAAAGGTACAAAAAAGGTGCAAGGGGGACATCTAGTGAACAAAACCTAAACAGTCCTGGCCAAAACCTGACAGAATCCCCTCCCTAGGAACGGCTCCTGACGTTCCTACCAGCCTTCTCAGGGTGGAGGACCCTGAACTGACGAATGAGGTCAGGGTCCAGTATGTCCTTGGCAGGAACCCAGGAGCGCTCCTCGGGACCGTAGCCTTCCCAGTCCACCAGATACTGCCAGGACCGCTGCACCCGGCGGGAATCCAGTATCCGGTGGACGGTATAAGCCGACTGGCCTCCGATGACACGGGGCGGAGGGGGAGGTCTGCCTGCCGGGATAAGGGGAGAAAAAACAACAGGTTTTAATAAGGAAATGTGAAATGTGGGATTAATTTTAAGGGATCTGGGTAAGTGCAGGCGAAAAGTAACAGGATTGACTCTCCTGGCAATCTTAAAGGGACCGATGAATCTCTGGGACAGCTTGCGAGACTCCACCCTTAGCGGTAAGTCTTTTGTTGAGAGCCATACTCTCTGGCCGGGGTACAGGGTAGGACCGGGACGGCGACGTCTGTTGGCTTGTCGCTGGTACTGCTGTGAGGAACGCAGAAGATTAAGACGGGCCTTCTTCCACGTAAGCCGACAGCGTCTGATGAACCTCGAGGCTGAAGGCACTCTGACTTCTGCCTCCTGGTCCGGGAACAATAGCGGAGCATAGCCAAACTGACACTCATGCGGAGACATACCAGTGGAAGAGGAGCACAAGGTGTTGTGCGCGTACTCGGCCCAAACAATGAAGGATGACCATGTGGACGGGTTGTTGGAAACCATACATCTGAGGGTGGTTTCCAGCTCCTGATTCATCCTCTCAGTTTGGCCGTTGGACTCCGGATGGTACCCTGAAGATAAACTGGCCGTGGCCCCTATGAGTTGGCAGAAGGCCTTCCAAAACCTTGAGGCGAACTGGGGACCTCTGTCGGAAACCATATCTTGCGGGATACCAAAGACTCGGAACACATGGTTAATCACCAACTCAGCTGTTTCCTTGGCAGAAGGTAATTTGGTCAAGGGAACAAACCTGGCTGCCTTAGAAAACCTGTCGATGATGACTAGGATAGTAGTATTACCATGGGACGGAGGAAGGCCAGTAATAAAGTCCAACGAGATATGGGACCAGGGTCGGTGGGGAATAGATAAAGGGTGAAGGAGTCCTTGAGGGCGGAGGTGAGAAGATTTGCCCTGGCAGCACACGGGACAGGCCTTGACGAAAGTGGCAACGTCTTCTTTTATGGTGGGCCACCAGAACTTACGCTGAATGAACTCCAAGGTGCGACCTACGCCCGGGTGACAGGTGAGGCGAGAGGAGTGCCCCCACAGAAGGACTTGGGATCTTGCTGCCTTGGGAACAAACAACCGATTAGCAGGACCTCCTCCAGGGCCCGGTTCGATGGCTTGAGCTTGTTTCACGGTATCCTCCACTTGCCACGAGATCGGAGCCACGATCTTAGCGGCCGGAAGGACAGTCATGTCAGTATCTTCTCGAATGGCAGGAGAGTAGATTCGTGACAAGGCGTCCGGTTTGAGATTCTTCGACCCGGGTCTATAGGTGAGGATAAACTGAAATCGGCTGAAGAAAAGAGACCATCGAGCTTGTCTGGAGTTCAACCGCTTCGCCTGCTGGATATACTCCAGATTTTTGTGGTCCGTAAGCACTTGAAACGGTTGAGAAGCCCCCTCGAGCCAGTGTCTCCATTCCTTCAATGCCATCTTAACTGCTAGGAGTTCACGATCCCCCACATCGTAATTCCTCTCGGCCGGGGTAAGCCGGTGAGAGAAGAAGGCGCAAGGATGAAGCTTCTTGTCTTCACCCCTCTGAGACAGGACAGCTCCAACCCCAACCTCTGATGCGTCTACCTCCACCACAAAAGGTTCATCCGCCGTTGGTAGTGTCAGGATGGGAGCAGAGAGGATGCGCTGCTTGAGTCCCTGGAAGGCCGTCTCAGCTTCTCTTCCCCACAGAAACCTTGTGTTGCCACCCTTGGTTACAGCTGAGAGAGGGGCTGCCACCGAGCTGA
The DNA here is from genome assembly GCF_045679555.1 of Salvelinus alpinus. Taxonomy (NCBI): domain Eukaryota; kingdom Metazoa; phylum Chordata; class Actinopteri; order Salmoniformes; family Salmonidae; genus Salvelinus; species Salvelinus alpinus. Next base: position 37,601,164 of record NC_092114.1, read on the forward strand.
AGTTCTTGATGAACTTACGGTAAAAGTTGGTGAAGCCCAGGAAACGCTGAACTTCCTTAACGGACTTGGGGGTGGGCCAATCCGCTACCGCCCCTACCTTCTTGGGGTCCATCTGGACTCGACCGGGTTCCACTATAAATCCCAGGAATTGTACTCGAGAGGAATGGAATTCACACTTTTCCGGCTTAACGTACAAATGGCTGTCTAGGAGGCGTTTGAGCACTTGTCTGACATGCTTGGTGTGTTCTTGAAGGGAGCTCGAAAAGATGAGGATGTCATCCAAGTAAACAAACACGAAAATGTTAAGCATATCCCTAAGCACATCGTTTATGAGCGCTTGGAACACAGCCGGGGCGTTGGTCAGGCCGAAGGGCATCACCAAGTATTCGTAGTGACCAGTAGGCGTGTTGAAAGCGGTCTTCCACTCGTCACCGGGTTTGATCCGCACAAGATGGTATGCGTTCCGCAGGTCAAGCTTAGTGAAGACCACTGCTTCCTGGAGCAGCTCAAAGGCTGTGGCCATAAGGGGTAGCGGGTAGCGGTTACGGACGGTTATGGCATTAAGTCCCCGGTAGTCGATGCAAGGACGTAATCCCCCGTCTTTCTTGGCCACAAAGAAAAACCCTGCTCCCGCTGGCGAGGTGGATGGACGCATGAGGCCTGCTGCCAGAGAGTCCTTGATGTAGGTATCCATAGCAGCTCGTTCGGGAGGAGATAGGGAAAAGATCCGACCCCTGGGGGGGCAGGTGCCCGGAAACAGGTCGATGGGGCAATCGTAAGGTCTATGGGGTGGTAGTTTGGTGGCCCTCTGTTTGCTAAATACCGGTTTGAGGTCATGGTAACACTCGGGAACTCGGGACAGGTCGATGGATTCTAGAGACTCGGGAGGGGAACTCGGGGAACTTGGGAAGATACAAGTGGCTTGGCACGTAGGACCCCACTGCTTGATAGTGCCCACAGACCAGTCGATGTGAGGGTTATGGCTGTGAAGCCAGGGGTATCCAAGGACGAGAGGGAACTCGGAACACGAGGTCAGATGAAAGTTCATCACTTCCTGGTGTTGGGAAACTGAAAGTCGCAAGGGGGTAGTGACACAAGTGACAAGTCCAGATCCCAAAGGGCTTCCATCCAACGTAGTAACCCTTATGGGGTCACTTAGAGGTTCAGAGGGAACGCCATTCTCCTTCGCCCAGACACCATCCATGAAGTTACCTGCGGCTCCAGAGTCTACCAAGGCTTGAAGGGGAAGCTCGTGGTTGTCCCAGGAAAGGGTAACTGGAATGAGCAGGCGGGAGTTGGATGGATGGGAGGAGGTTATGTTTCCCGTTACAGTCCTCCCAGGCCTGCACGGGAGAGTGCATTTTCCCTGGAGCCCGGAACACGTGGAGAGGAAATGGCCCGGTTTGTCGCAATATAGACAGCATCGCTCCCTCATCCGGCAGTCTCTCTCAGCCTGGGAGATGCGTCCAACCTGCATGGGTTCCGGTGGAGTCAGCGAGGATAAAGGTGGAGACTCGGAGCTGGGACCGATAGGAGCTAGGGTGAGAGATCTACGGTTGAGCTCTCTCTCTCTCAGACGCTGGTCTATGCGTGAAGCCAACTTGATCAGGGACTCGAGGTTGTCTGGTGGTTCCCGAGTGGCCAGTTCATCTTGGATGGTGTCGGAAAGACCCTTCAAAAAGCACACTGTGAGCGCCTCGTCGTTCCAGCCACTCGCTGCTGCCACCGTGTGGAACTGGATGGCATAGTCCGTCACGCTGCGCCGACCTTGGCGGAGAGTCAGGAGCTGTTTGGCTGAGTCAGGACCGCTGGTAGGACCTTGAAACACTCGCTTGAATTCTTCAGCAAAGGTAGAGTAGCTGGCACAGCAGGGACTTTGGGCATCCCACACAGCAGTAGCCCAGGCTAGGGCTTTTTCCGACAGCAGGGTGATGATATATGCTATCTTGGACCGGTCGGTGGGAAACGACGAGGGTTGCAGCTCGAAGGAGAGAGAACATTGGGTGAAAAACCCCTTACAAACACTCGGATCACCTGAGAACCGTTGGGGAGGCGGCAGACGAGGTTCAGCCAGGGGGTTAACTGCCACGGGCACTTGAATCTGATGAACTGGAGCAGAAGCGGTTGCAGGAGAAAGTTGATCAGAAATCTGCTTTATGGAAGTCATCATCTCCGACAGAAGTTGAGAATGTCCAGCCAGTAAGGCCTCTTGCTGAACCAGAGCAGCTTCGTGACGTTGGACAGTCCCCTCGTGGTGGGACAGCATGGGAAAAAAGTCCTGGGTACTGGCTGCCTCTGGGTTCATATTAATGGCTCAGTGTTTCTGTCAGGACCCGGTGCGAGAAACAGTCACTTAATAATTGGCAGAACCCAGAAGATGAGGCAGACACAGCAGTACTAGAGATGGTGGTTTAATGAAAAATGGATATCCTCCAAAATACAACGAAAAATCCACAAAGTGGTAAAAAACAGCAGGGAAAAAACAAACCTCAAAAGACTACTCAAATAATAAACAAGAACAAAACCAGAGAACCTCTGGAAAATCCAACAAGAGAAAAGTCTATATAAAACAAGGCTTGGGCTGGGGCTGGGTGCTAACTTACAAACACTGAGCAATGAACTAAGGAACATACAGGGTTTAAATACTAACAAGGGAATGACTTACAGGTGCAAACAATAATTGGAGCAAGAAAAACAAAAGGTACAAAAAAGGTGCAAGGGGGACATCTAGTGAACAAAACCTAAACAGTCCTGGCCAAAACCTGACAATGGGTTCCTAGATCCTCAAAAAGTTCTACACCTGCACCATCGAGAGCATCCTGACCGGTTGCATCACCGCCTGGTATGGCAACTGCTCGGCATCTGACCGTAAGGCGCTACAGAGGCTAGTGCGTACGGCCCAGTACATCACTGGGGCCAAGCTTCCTGACATCCAGGATCTATATAGTAGGTGGTGTCAGAAATCCTCAAAAATTGTCAAAGACTCCAGTCACCCAAGTCATAGACTCTTCTCTCTGCTACCGCACGGCAAGCAGTACCGGAGCACCAAGTCTAGGACCAAAAGGCTCCTTAACAGCTTCTACCCCCAAGCCATAAGACTGCTGAACAATTCATCAAATGGCCACCCGGACTATTTACATTGACCCCCCCCCCCCCACCCATTTGTTTTTACACTGCTGCTACTCGCTGTTTAATATCTATGCATAGTCACTTTACCCCTACCTACCTACCTCGACTAACCTGTACCCCTGCACATTGACTCGGTACCGGTACCCCCTGTATATACAGTAGCCACATTATTGTTATTTTATTGTGTTACTTTTTATTATTTTTGACTTTAGTTTATTTGGTAAATATTTCCTTAACTATTTATTGAACTGCATTTTTATGGGCTTGTAAGTAAGTATTTCACGGTAAGGTCTACACCTGTTGTATTCGGCGCATGTGACAAATAATGCTTGATTTGATTTGAGAGTCCAATTGTGGCAAGCTTTACAGCACTCCAGCAGACGCGTGGCATTGTGCATAGTGATCTTAGGCTTGTGTAAGGCTGCTCGGCCATAGAAATCCATTACAGGAAGCTCCTGACGAACAGTTATTGTGCTGACGTTGCTTCCAGAGGCAGTTTGGAACTCGGTAGTGAGTGTTACAACCAAGGACAGATTTTTACGCACTACAGTACTCTGTGGTCCCGTTCTGTGAGCTTGTGTGGCCTACCACTTCCTTTCTGAGCCGTTGTTGTTCCTAGACATTTCCACTTCACAATAACAGCAGTTGACCGGTGCAGATCTAGCAGGGCAGAAGTTTGACGAACTGACTTGTTGGAAAGGTGGCATCTTATGACGGTGCCACATTGAAAGTTACAGTTCTTCAGTAAGGCCAATCTAGTGCCAATGTTTGTTTATGGAGATTGCATGGCTGTGTGCTTGATTTTATACACCTGTCAGCAACAGGTGTGGCTGAAATAGCCAAATCTACTAATTTGTAAGGGTCTCCAAATACTTTCGTATATAGAGTTTATAACAGAGGGCAAACCTGTTTTTGTGTCCTCAAAACATAACAATAACAATACAGATGGAGAAAATAAACCTTTTCCCATCATCAATGTTTCTTTAAGAAAAAAACCTGCACTAAATACTGTACATCCCTGTACAGGAAACGTACAATTTGTAAGCAATTTGAAACAATTTGAAATGGCACAAAAGTCTGGCACGGACTCCATGGTAACCCAATTGGGTGAATTACCTTTCACTTTCATGGAAGAGGGAGCGACAGTCAGTCGCGCACCAACCAGTTTGTAGTGTGAAAGTCTTTTTGAGCTTGAAGTAATTCAGCTGTCTGGCGCCTGACGTTATAGGAGGTGTTTAGTCATGGTTCATTTCGACTCTGTTTCCTGCCTTTTGTAGAGCACTATCCCCGGGGATGAGCTAGTGAGAAAGTGAACGACCAAATGGAGAAGAAGCAAAGAGAAACAGAGAGATAGAAATAGATAGAGTGAGAGAGGAGATTGTCATTATTTTAATCCCAAAACAGAGCTCATCAACCTAGGGGCCAGGCTCAATCAGACATTCACCATTTGCCGTCCTCCTGTGATCTTGACACGCCAATAATCCCTAATTATGTACGGCCCCGCAATCACCAGGCTAATCTAATCTAGCCGCCTGCTTGCATCAATAGAGGCAACATCCCGGAGGAGGATGATTGAAGGTCAAATGTCCAGCTGACGGCTACATGTGGATTCAGTTACTCAGGTAACTATGGTGTCCTCTCTCGTTGTCGTTGGAAGGATATGACTGAAGCCTCTGAAGCAGAGAAAAAAGTTGTTTGATTTAAGTGAGAAATTAATTGCTCCGAGCACACTGAAGCAACACAAAATCTGATTTGATTTTCAGAATGATAGATCCTATAATTTACCCAGGAGGATCTATGATGAGCAGATTCTGAGTAAGTCCACTTGATCCTAATACCTGGTGGTCTTATATGTTACCATGTAAACACCTATGGATTGTGGTAAGTGTTATTTTTTTCTTTGAGTCTGTCATTTGAACCCATCTGACTACGCCTCTTTTCACACATGTTGGCTGTCTATCCCCTTTCCAGCTCATTGGGTCTCAGATTGTACCACAACAGAGCAGGGGTGGTTGGTCACGCCCCATCAATCACAGTTTGTCATGTGTCTTCGGTCCCTCGGAAGAGCGTGACAGTACTCCCTTGGCTGTCAAAGTGGAGGGGTGGATGGGGTTTTATCATTTGGAACAGAGCATGACGCGTTCACTGAGACGTTCAACCTTATTCAATCAAAATGGATATCCGGGTTTCCTGAAAAGGTCAAAACCAAATTCTTCCTGCATAGTGAAAAACTGTGTTTGTTGTGCTTGTTTTTGTTCCAAACTACATTTTTTGTTGAGTTGAGTACATGAAACAAAATGTGCGTGCTTGCAACATATGAAAAATGCTGTTTTGAACTTATCCTGGGATGCCAGTTAATCGCTTTTGTTTGAATGGGGCCCGTAGTTGAGCATCATTCATCTATATTGTACACATGGATGGTCGCTACATATAATATATAATTTTAAATGACGCAATTAGATTTAGTAGCAATGATATTCTTTACAGCAATATACTGGATATTGCTCATTATGTTTCCCTGTACCCTCTTTAGCATTTGTTAATATTTTTACTTTCCACAGTGTGCTCATCTATGATGGATAATTATAGTATGTTATGCATGTGCTATATCACGCGCAAATGTGTACTCATGTATGAATCGATTTGATGATATTATTACCCAAACTAGACCTCCCAATCCACCGAGACCATCCTCAGAGATTTGAAACGGCACGTCGAAATTCAGCACGCTCTGTAACTTTCCAAGCCAAACCCTGCTTATGTTGTAGACACTGTTGGAGGTTTATTAACAGGAAGTCTCTCAGCTGCCACACTAGTGATTACCAATTACCTTCTCTGCCAGTGTAGTGTAAGGCTGCAACTCTATTGGTTATGTCTATTATCTCAGTAATAAAATGTAATGAGGATTTGTTTGAATATTACTGTGAGACATTTGTAATCCTCTGGGTTCATGCTGGTGCCATCTTGCATACTAAGACGGAAGAGCAATTTCAATTTCGCCCGCTATTCGATTAAAAGAGCACATCGCTGGAGATTTGTCTCCCAACTTCACCTTGGATACACGCCCGTTGTTACATTTTCGTTCGCATTCCCATGAGAGAATTAAATTAGAAATGTACTCAGCGTTCATACATTTGTTATACTGTGATGAAGATTTATAGTTTCACTCAAACCGTCTTTTAGTTGGCATAATGGGACCTATGTCATCCAAAAAGTTATACTTTTGACTCATCTGTCCATAGAACATTCTTCCAAGAGTCTTGATGATCATCCAGGTGCTTCCAGGTGCTTTTTTAGCAAACTTGAGTCAAATTTTTGGACGAGACGGGTCTCATCATGTATGGCGAAAACCAAACACTGCATTCAACAGTAAGAACCTGATACCGACAGTCAAGCATGGTGGTGGTAGTGTGATGCTTTGGGGATGCTTTGCTGCCTCTGGACCTGAACAACTTGCCTTAATAGAAGGAACCATGAATTCTACAGGAGAATGTTAAGCCAGCCGTCTGTGAGCTGAAGCTAAAGCGCAGCTGGGTCATGCAGCAAGACAATGATCCAAAACACACAATCAGGTGTACATGAAAAGGGTTAAAAAGCAACACATTTGAAGTTTTGGAATAGGCCTAGTCAAGACCTAATCCCAAATTGAGATGTTGTGGCAGAACTTGAAAAGAGCAGTTCATGAACGAAACCTCACAAATGTCGCTGAGTTAAAGCAGGTCTGCATGCAAGAGTGGGCCAGAATTCCTCCACAGTGATGTGAGAGACTGATCAACAACTACAGGAAGCATTTGGTTGCAGTCATTGCAGCTAAAGGGGGAACAACCAGTTATTGAGTGTAAGGGGGCAATTACATTTTCACACAGGGGAATTGGGTGTTGCATAACTTTGTTAATTCAGTAAATAAAATAAGTATAATTTTTGTTGTTGTTTGTAAACTCAGGTTCCATTTATCTAATATTAGGTTTTGTTTGAAGATTTGATAACATTCAGTATCAAAAATATGCACAAATAGAGAAAATCTGAAAGGCAAATACTTTTTCACGGCACTGTAAGTGGTTTGCCCAGTTGGAGCTAAGGAACCTCCTGATGTTCTTCTCAGCACTATGAGGAGCTTTCAGTGCTGGCTTAATTCCCACCCAAGTCAATGTTACATCTCAGTCCAGTTAGGGAGTCATTAAATAGATGTAATGTAGCTAGGAAAAGAATTCAGAAAATATCTGAAAAATCCCCCTGCTACAACTTGTTTACTGCTGTCTCAGGCGCTGCTCCAGAATCTCCCATAAGTGTTCAATTGGGTTGAAATCTGGCGACTGAGACACACACTTTAAACCCCCTATGCTCCTTTGAGACCCCTCTTTCAAAGTCACTGAGATCTCTTCTTCTAGCCATGATAACCAAAATAATGGGCAACTGAGCATTTTTATACACCCTAAGCATGATGGGATGTTATTTGCTTAATTACCTCAGGATCCACACCTGTGTGGAAGCACCTGTTTTAATGAGCTGAAATGTAAATGTAATGAGTCAATTTCCTAACAACTCTCAGTTGTTATGGAAATTCGATATTGAATATTTTTTCTACCCTTTAATCCAGCTCCTGAATCTATGCAAACCCCACATAATAGGAAGTTATATGTAGACACTGGTCCAGGATCAGTTCTTTGGTGGATAATATTTCTGCCAGGCAGGCAGACAGTAAAGCAGCCAAGGCAGGCTCTAGTTGAGTGTGCACCCCATTATAAGGGGAGCTTACGACTTTGTCTGCCTCCCTTTCTGAAGAGGTAACGCTCCAATAATTCTCATGCTGCCTCTAATTGAATACTACCCGCTTCATTTTCCCACTACTTCAGACTTATTGCACACACTTTTTTATCTTTCCCTCCTAAAAATGCTGTTCTCCTGAGTAACTCTAGAGCTGCTGCCAAGGAATACTTATATCTGTGGCCCAAGGATTCACTGTAGTCACGTATTCAATAGCATAATTGATTTTGGGCTTCACTGATGCATAGCTAGAAATGCTTTCGGGAGGGGACAATTTGTCAACTAGCCGTACAGATGTGAGGACGTCTCACAAATATGGCAATTATGTCAAGGGAGTAAAAGTAAAGTGTCTACCAAATGCATATATGTAAATTCAATGAAGGTGTGCCTTATAATATGTTACTCAATAATATTATTTTCATATATTCTTCATTAGTCCACATTTGATACAATCCCACAAATGTCACAATGCTAGATTTCATGACACATTGCTTTTAGTAACCTAATGCCCAAAGTATCATGATGATCTTTTGAACACATCTCTCTGATTTACATGAAAATAGATATTAGTGATGAAGACAAAATGGCGGATTATCAGTTTTTCATCCATCATATTTATAGCATAGTACACACAGCGAGGAACAAAGCACTATTAATCATGACTCATGTTGAATCCATTAGGATTTTCATTTCTTACTCCCTCTGGTTGTCTATATATAGGAGCTACCTACTTGTCTGGGTCTAGGCTTTCTTGATTGCTTATTGCCTCTCGCTTAAATGTCACCTCATTCAAGTGTCACACTCAGCACAGGTCAACGTGACCAAGTCGCCCTGTTTTTGTTGCAATGTCATAAAGGGCGCTGCACCACGACAGTCCTTAGGTGGAAGCTACATGTATATTACTAGATACTTGCTATTGGGTTTGAAACATTATCTTAAATGATATCTTTAATGACTCTATTTTGTTGACTTGGTCATAAAATGTTGAACAGTGAGCTTGCCCCTATCATTCCCTTTGTTAAGTTTTTGATTAGCACAAGCTATTCAAACAATTACAAAGACAGACTCATAATCTACTCAAATCAAAGTTTATTTGTCACGTGTGCCGAATACAACCTTATAGTGAAATGCTTACTTGGGAGAGGGGGGGGGGGGGGCACACAATGCACGGGGGGGATGACACAATGCATCGTCCGGGTAGCCATTGATTAGCTGTTCAGGAGTCTTATCGCTTCTGGATAAATGCTGTTGAGAAGCCTTTTGGTCCTAGACTTGGCACTCTGGTACCGCTTGCCATGCGGTAGCAGAGAGAACAGTCTATGACTGGGGTGGCTGGGGTCTTTGACAATTTTTAGGGCCTTCCTCTGACACCGCCTGGTATAGAGGTCCTGGATGGCAGGCAGCTTAGCCCCAGTGATGTACTGGGCCGTACGCACTACCCTCTGTAGTGCATTGCGGTCGGAGGCTGAGCAGTTAACCGTACCAGGCAGTGATGCAACCAGTCAGGATGCTCTCGATGTTGCAGTTGTAGAACCTGTTGAGGATCTGAGGACCCATGCCAAATCTTTTAAGTTTCCTGACGGGCAATAGGCTTTGTCGTGCCCTCTTCACTTGGTCTTGGTGTGTTTGGACCATTCTTGTTTGTTGGTGATGTGGACACCAAGGAACTTGAAGGAACCTGCTCCACTACAGCCCTGTCGATGAGAATGGGCGCATGCTCGGTCCTCCTTTTCCTGTAGTCCACAATCATCTCCTTAGTCTTGGTTACGTTGAGGGATAGGTTGTTATTTTGGCACCACCCGGCCAAGTCTCTGACCTCCTCCCTATAGGCTGTCTTGTCGTTGTCAGTGATCAGGCCTACCACTGTTGTGTCGTCAGCAAACTTAATGATGGTGTTGGAGTCGTGCCTGGCCATGCAGTCGTGGGTGAACAGGGATTACAGGAGGGGACTGAGCATGCACCCCTGAGGGGCTCCAGTATTGAGGATCAGAGTGGCTGATGTGTTGTTATCTACCCTTACCACCTGGGTGCGGCCCGTCAGGAAGTCCAGGATCCAGTTGCAGAGGGAGGTGTTTAGACCCAGGATCCTTAGCTTAGTGATGAGCTTTGATGGCACTATGGTGTTGAACGCTGAGCTGTAGTCAAAGAATAGCATTCCCACATAGGCGTTCCTTTTGTCCAGGTGGGAAAGGGCAGTGGGGAGTGCAATAGAGATTGCATCATCTGTGGATCTGTTTGAGCGGTATGCAAATTGGAGTGGGTCTTGGGTTTAATAGACTACTTTCAGGGCAAGTGGAACAATACAGGTATGTCTTAAAATAGTGAAGGTATCCACAGCTGTGAGTTCAGTCTCTATACTATCAACCAAAAACCTTTGATCATAAGTCTCTTTGCTGTAGGCTACTGCAGAAATACAATGAGTGTGGAATACATGAGGTTTGAGGAATAGTCTGAAAAAAATACTAATAGAGCACAAGATTTGAGAAGATTGGCCTTGTGAGGGTTGATCGAAGCAAACCTCTTGCCTGTGAATATTTTGTTTCTTTGTTTAGCCTGTACCTGTGTTCATGTGCTCAGCCGCATAGTGTGTGTTCATGTTTAACGCATCTCATCGAACCAATCACTCTGTATTGTATGGTTGCTTGTAGTACCTGCTACCTATTGCTTCGTCCCTTTGAGAACATTTCATTAGGACCATCTTGTGTTGTAAACCCAAGGGCTCTCTGAAAATATTCAATTTGGTGTTTTTTGGTTGTTGGGCTGTTGCACATTTTTCCCATTAAGTTTAATTAGAGTGTATTGTTCATTCAGCCCCAATGCGTGATCCATTCCCACTGCATTATCCATTTCCAGTACAGTTTACATGATGTGAATGGCTTAGAAGACATTTACTTCAAGTGCCATGCCATGTTTACTTATCATTTGCTACAAACTGCAGTCTTTTACTCCAATGACTCAAGTCATTAACACAAATATAGGGATAAACAGTGACGTAATAGCCGAGAAATTAACACCTTTGTCTAAGGCAGGTACCCCCAGGAGTTAGCGCAATGCCGTCAGGGGTACACATTTTCAAACATTCCATTTATATTTTCCAACGGGGCTATACATTTGGGTGAGGTTTTTTTCTCGCCTGAGTAGCCTCGTTTCACTGCCAAAAATAAAATTAAACCATCTAGTTTTCAGCAAAATAACAACACAATGTCAAATACAGGTAGCCTATTCAAATAATTAACATCCAATCACATTAACCGTTACCCTCTCACAGGAATTCCAGTAATGGTCCATATGTAGCCAAATGTAGCTGCTGCTCATGTCTGTACTGATGATGCAAAAGCCATGACAGAGAGACATAGTGGAGTGGTAACGCACATGCAAGCAGTTGCCACTTGGGTACACTGCAGCATCCACCGAGAGGCTCTTGCTGCCAAGGGAATGCCTGACAGTTTGAAAGACGTTTTGGACACGACAGTGAAAATGGTTAACTTTGTTAAAGCAAGACCCCTGAACTCTCGTGTATTTTCTGCTCTATGCAATGATATGGGCAGCGACCATGTAACGGTTTTACAACATACAGAAGTGCGCTGGTTATCAAGGGGCAAAGTATTGACACGTTTTTTAAAATTGAGAGACAAGCTTAAAGTTTTCTTAACTGACCATCATTTTCACTTGTCTGACCGCTTGCATGATGACGAGTTTCTCACACGACTGGCCTATCTGGGTGATGTTTTTTCTTGCCTGAATGATCTGAATCTAGGATTACAGGGACTCTCCGCAACTATATTCAATGTGTGGGACAAAATTGATTAAGAAGTTGGAGCTCTTCTCTGTCTGCGTTACCAAGGACAACATACAGGTCTTTCCATCATTGTATGATTTTTTGTGTGCAAATGAACTCAAGCTTACGGATAATGTCAAATGTGATATAGCGAAGCACCTGTGTGAGTTGAGTGCGCAATTACGCAGGTACTTTCCCGAAACAGATGACACAAACAACTGGATTCATTATCCCTTTCATGCCCTGCCTCCAGTCCACTTACCAATATCTGAACAAGAGAGCCTCTTCGAAATTGAAACAAGCGGTTCTATGAAAATTGAATTTAAATCAGAAGCCACTGCCAGATTTCTGTATTGGGCTGCGTTCAGAGTATCCTGCCTTGGCAAATTGCTCTGTTTAGACACTGATGCCCTTTGCAACCACGTACCTAAGTGAGAGTGGATTCTCGGCCCTCACTAGCATGAACTAAATACAGGCACAGACTGTGTGTGGAAAATGATTAAAGACTGAGACTTTTTCCAATACAACCCAACATTGCAGAGTTATGTGCATCCTTTCAAGCACACCCTTCTCATTAACATGTGGTGAGTTATTTACAATTTTTGTTGAACAAATAAGGTTTATATGTAAGATGGCTAAATAAAGAGCAACATTATTGATTATTATTATATTATTATTTGTGCTCTGGTCCTATAAGAGCTCTTTGTCACTTTCCACGAGCCGGGTTGTGACAAAAACTCACACACATTCTTATGTTTAATAAATGTATCGTATAGTGTGTGTGTGTGTGGCAGGCTTACAATGATGGCAAAAAACTACATTTGAGAGTGCGCTGACCCTGGTGCTACGCAGCTGGAGGTTGAATGTTTGAAGGGGTACAAGACTAAAAAAGTTGGGGACCTCTTGTTAATGTCTGTTACAAGGCATTACTTCTGGTGTCCACTCTCAGGCAGTAGCGTTGCCCCAAGAGCCAAAAAGTAGTTACTATGTTATTATGATTGTATAGACAATGCACTGTAATCACCAGTTCAAATCCCAGAGAGTCACTGGAATGTGAAGATCATAGTTAGCATCAGAACCGTCTTCTGTGGCTCATTGTCATAGCATTGCTATGATTCAACAAAGGACAATGGCTGATATGGTCCAGCAAGTGCTTAGCCTCAGAAGCTCTTGCATTTCACCAGATTTAACACTTGAATGTGGAGATTTTTGATAAAGTATAATATATTACCACTCAGTTGTGTGTGCTCATCAAACTGCCCCAGAAATGTCAAACTAGTGAAAACGGCCCAAAACATTTCCGAAGTGTTATCTTGGCCTAAACTAGAATATGTTGTGAGGGAAAGGCTGTCTTTGTACCTACGTTTGCCCATTGAAATTCCTGGGAAATTGTAACTGGTGGGATTACCTTTTGTACAACCGAAAAGCCCTTGAACCCCGCACAGCACACCTTTGAGTCTGCACAGCTATGTACTGTATGAGGTTACCATTGACAATGAGAGCAGTTCTCCTATCAAGACTTTGACTTCCCACACAGCCATGTACTTTCAGAGGCTGGCTCAGTAAAGTTCAGTTCAGTAAAGTTCAGAGGGTTGCATCTCAGACAATAAGTCATTGTCTTGTTCTATCTGGGATTATCTCAGCTACAAATGATCCGTATTAATTAAATGCTAACCGGATAACAAACAGAGCGGGAAATGACTCCACCATAGATTATAGAAAAGGTTGCACAGATCGGTGAAACCAATTCTGTGAGAGAAGCATCAGAAATTTAGGGTCAGGGTAAATTAGGGGCAGAGGCCCTCAAACGACAACAGGAAGGGAAATAATTAAATTGCTTTCCGTTGTGTGTTGTATCTCATCAAGATTTGAAGGAAGCGTTTGTTGCAATCGGTATCTCTCCCTCGCCGAAATCGTCAAGCTCCCACAACAAATGGCGCCTGGCATGTATATTTCATTAAAATCCCTGGTTTTCTTATTCACTCTGAAAATATGCTTTGCTCCCCTTTCCGGGGCCCTGGGAACGACGGGAAGATGTGAAATCACACACAGAAGAAAAAACAAGCCAACTCCACTGTGGAGAAATGGGACATCAAACAAAACGGTATTATGTTCAAATGACAGTGCACACATTCCCCATGTGCTGTGGATGCCGCGTCTTAGCCTATTGGATGATAGGCTTGTGAATGAATTCCTCACAGACAAACATCAAACACGCACATGACATAATATAGTATTTTGTCGATGTTAGTACAGTTTTTTTTATGTCTCTTTTTTTCAGCACTTCATCAGCCACTCGACATGTTCCGGATTCTTATTCAAATATATAGATAAGAGTGTATGATGCCAGGAAATACTAAATGAATAGACTGAAGTATAATAGTGCCAATGTGAAAAGATTAACTCTAGATAGCAAAGTTGGCTCTTGTTTGGTGAATTGGAGAACAATTTGCACTATCAAGTCTCTGGTTAATTATCTAGAAGAAACACACACTTCCCACGCCATTCCCCCTAAAATAATTTTGGAGACTATAAACAGTATAGAACACGTATCATATACTTTGCATTTGTGCTCTTACAGTACAATGTTCTTCAACCAATATCTAAAAAACTTGAGTGGAGTACACCCTCTATACGACTGTCTGCGGGCATGAAGTCGTACTCTTCCAGCAGAACTAGTGATACAGCGGTAGATGTGTATGTTTGCTTTGTATGTGTGTGTACGTGTCTCCAGCCGGGCTCTGAGACATATGGCTGGGCAGATGGTATTGCACGGTGGGAAGAGTGTGTCTCTGGTCGGCTGGCACAGCTGGCAGAAGCTGGCAGAGCTTTGGGCTCCTCTCAATGGCAGCCAGCCAGGTGTCTGCGTGTGGGAGGGTGGGCACACCGCCACAGAGATACAGGAAAGGGTGGAATTTGTAACATAACATTTCCCATTTCAGTCAAGGAATGAAGGCACCAAAGGATCCGTAGGGCTGTGGACGGATGCATATAAACTAGAAGAGATGTGCCAATTTCGCTTCAACGGTGTAGTCGTCCACTAAGCTTGTGAATGAGTGTCGGAAAAAAGTTCAAAGTAGTTGCTCGCCACTAACCTTCTAACTATTGCAGTCCATGTATCGTAAATATCAACATTCGGATTGTTTCTTGAACAGTCTTTATGATGGATTCCAGAGAGAAATATCGACCTTGAACTTATCTGTAGGATATTGTGACAGATATTTTAATATCTATCTTGTGATGATTATCCCCTTGTCAGACCTTGTCATGATATACTGTATCTCTACTCTATGAAAGTCATATGAATTGTGATATATCTCTGACAGATGTGAATGATGATGTATATCGTAAAATACATAATTAGAATGGCAAATTAACTTGAACAGTTTGGAAGCTGTTTTCTCGGGACAGAAGGTTCCTCTGTGATGATTTAATTAATATTAATATGCAAATCAAAAGGTGGTTTGTTTTACTGGCAAATGTCCAATAATTGCTTGGCAGATTTCCTAGGAAAGGAAATAAACCACACAAATGTGTCAGAATTAGAATATTAGATGTGAATGTTGATGAGTAGTTTGCCATCGATTCTGACAACTTATCTTAGCAAAATATTAACTTACCTCATGGGTCTCCAACCTTTTCTGGCATGAGAGCTACTTTTAAAAAATGAAACATGTTGTGAGTTACATTTTTTTTTATATAGCTTTCAAATAGGCACATTCTTCTCTTCTGCTGTGCCCCGCAACTCTTCTCTGGGTCGTTGGTGTACGAGATATGTGTTTTTTGTCAATATACCTGGTAAAATAATGGTTAATAAACATCTCCATGGAGCCCCATAAAATGTGCTTTTGTATTTTACGGAATTCTGTTCTCAGTTAAGCAAGAGAGGAATGTTGGCCTAGTGTCACGTCCTGACCTTAGAGATCCTTTTTATGTCTCTGTTTTGGTTGGTCAGGGCGTGAGTTTGGGTTGGCATTCTATGTCTGGTGTTCTATGTTGTCCTTGTGTTGTATTTCTATGTCTGGCCTGATATGTTTCCGGAGTTCCAAATTAAGCAGCAGCAGCTGAAAAGATGAGCTCCTACAAATATTGAAATTTAAATGTTTTTTTAGAGTAAAGTACATCGAAAAAAATCAAAAGAAAACTGCAAACTGAATAGGAGACCAAACAAGCAGCAAACAAAGAAGAAAGGCTTTTGAAAAAGTAACAATTTTTCATAAAATTATACCGTTTTCTTAGCTAGCTAAGTTGTTTACCTGTTGCTAGGCAGTTGCTAGGGACATTCCTGAAAAGAAGCTAGCTAGCTAACAAGGAGTGTCTAGTTGGCAGAAGAGAAGAAGGGACAAAGAAGGGATAAAGTGGGACAAAATAAGGACAGAAGAAAAGGGAAAGGGGACATTAAGGTGAAGGTTAAGCAGTCCTCTAAAGACACAAAAGACAATAATACAAGAAACAACACTTCTATTGCCTCTCCCTCTACGATACGCACTTCCGGTTTGGTTTGGAGCGAGTAGTTGCATTCCGCTTTGCTCCACAGGTAGTATTACAGGTAGTATTACATTTCATTTCATTACAGTACAACAGTTTGATTTGTTTGATCTTAGCTGGCTACATAGCCGTCTTTGTATCCAAGATAATTGTGTAGTCTAGAGTAATTGTCGAGGTTACCTAGCCAGTTAGAGGTTACCTAGCCAGCTACACTTTCAAACAAAGTCAACAACGCAGCCACTGCTAGCTAGCCTATTTCACCAGCCAGCAGTACTATATCATTTTAGTCAATAAGATTTTTTGCAACGTAAGCTTAACTTTCTGAACATTCGAGACGTGTAGTCCACTTGTCATTCCAATCTCCTTTGCATTAGCGTAGCCTCTTCTGTAGCCTGTCAACTATGTGTCTGTCTATCCCTGTTCTCTCCTCTCTGCACAGACCATACAAACGCTTCACACCGCGTGGCCGCTGCTACTCTAACCTGGTGGTCCCAGCGCGCACGACCCACGTGGAGTTCCAGGTCTCAGGCAGCCTCTGGAACTGCCGATCTGCGGCCAACAAGGCAGAGTTCATCTCAGCCTATGCTTCCCTCCAGTCCCTCGACTTCTTGGCACTGACGGAAACATGGATTACCACTGATAACACTGCTACTCCTACTGCTCTCTCCTCGTCTGCCCACGTGTTCTCGCACACCCCGAGAGCTTCTGGTCAGCGGGGTGGTGGCACTGGGATCCTCATCTCTCCCAAGTGGTCATTCTCTCTTTCTCCCCTGACCCATCTGTCTATCGCCTCCTTTGAATTCCATGCTGTCACAGTTACCAGCCCTTTCAAGCTTAACATCCTTATCATTTATCGCCCTCCAGGTTCCGTTGGAGAGTTCATCAATGAGCTTGACGCCCTGATAAGTTCCTTTCCTGAGGATGGCTCACCTCTCACAGTTCTGGGTGACTTTAACCTCCCCACGTCTACCTTTGACTCATTCCTCTCTGCCTCCTTCTTTCCACTCCTCTCCTCTTTTGACCTCACCCTCTCACCTTCCCCCCCTACTCACAAGGCAGGCAATACGCTTGACCTCATCTTTACTAGATGCTGTTCTTCCACTAATCTCATTGCAACTCCCCTCCAAGTCTCCGACCACTACCTTGTATCCTTTTCCCTCTCGCTCTCATCCAACACTTCCCACACTGCCCCTACTCGGATGGTATCGCGCCGTCCCAACCTTCGCTCTCTCTCCCCCGCTACTCTCTCCTCTTCCATCCTATCATCTCTTCCCTCTGCTCAAACCTTCTCCAACCTATCTCCTGATTCTGCCTCCTCAACCCTCCTCTCCTCCCTTTCTGCATCCTTTGACTCTCTATGTCCCCTATCCTCCAGGCCGGCTCGGTCCTCCCCTCCTGCTCCGTGGCTCGACGACTCATTGCGAGCTCACAGAACAGGGCTCCGGGCAGCCGAGCGGAAATGAGGGAAAACTCGCCTCCCTGCGGACCTGGCATCCTTTCACTCCCTCCTCTCTACATTCTCCTCTTCTGTCTCTGCTGCTAAAGCCAATTTCTACCACTCTAAATTCCAAGCATCTGCCTCTAACCCTAGGAAGCTCTTTGCCACCTTCTCCTCCCTCCTGAATCCTCCTCCCCCTCCTCCCCCCTCCTCCCTCTCTGCTGATGACTTTGTCAACCATTTTGAAAAGAAGGTCGACGACATCCGATCCTCGTTTGCTAAGTCAAACGACACCGCTGGTTCTGCTCACACTGCCCTACCCTGTGCTTTGACCTCTTTCTCCCCACTCTCTCCAGATGAAATCTCGCGTCTTGTGACGGCCGGCCGCCCAACAACCTGCCCGCTTGACCCTATCCCCTCCTCTCTTCTCCAGACCATTTCCGGAGACCTTCTCCCTTACCTCACCTCGCTCATCAACTCATCCTTGACCGCTGGCTACGTCCCTTCCGTCTTCAAGAGAGCGAGAGTTGCACCCCTTCTGAAAAAACCTACACTCGATCCCTCCGATGTCAACAACTACAGACCAGTATCCCTTCTTTCTTTTCTCTCCAAAACTCTTGAACGTGCCGTCCTTGGCCAGCTCTCCTGTTATCTCTCTCAGAATGACCTTCTTGATCCAAATCAGTCAGGTTTCAAGACTAGTCATTCAACTGAGACTGCTCTTCTCTGTGTCACGGAGGCGCTCCGCACTGCTAAAGCTAACTCTCTCTCCTCTGCTCTCATCCTTCTAGACCTATCGGCTGCCTTTGATACTGTGAACCATCAGATCCTCCTCTCCACCCTCTCCGAGCTGGGCATCTCCGGCGCGGCCCACGCTTGGATTGCGTCCTACCTGACAGGTCGCTCCTACCAGGTGGCGTGGCGAGAATCTGTCTCCGCACCACGTGCTCTCACCACTGGTGTCCCCCAGGGCTCTGTTCTAGGCCCTCTCCTATTCTCGCTATACACCAAGTCACTTGGCTCTGTCATATCCTCACATGGTCTCTCCTATCATTGCTATGCAGACGACACACAATTAATCTTCTCCTTTCCCCCCTCTGATAACCAGGTGGTGAATCGCATCTCTGCATGTCTGGCAGACATATCAGTGTGGATGACGGATCACCACCTCAAGCTGAACCTCGGCAAGACGGAGCTGCTCTTCCTCCCGGGGAAGGACTGCCCGTTCCATGATCTCGCCATCACGGTTGACAACTCCATTGTGTCCTCCTCCCAGAGTGCTAAGAACCTTGGCGTGATCCTGGACAACACCCTGTCGTTCTCAACTAACATCAAGGCGGTGACCCGTTCCTGTAGGTTCATGCTCTACAACATTCGCAGAGTACGACCCTGCCTCACGCAGGAAGCGGCGCAGGTCCTAATCCAGGCACTTGTCATCTCCCGTCTGGATTACTGCAACTCGCTGTTGGCTGGGCTCCCTGCCTGTGCCATTAAACCCCTACAACTCATCCAGAACGCCGCAGCCCGTCTGGTGTTCAACTTTCCCAAGTTCTTTCACGTCACCCCGCTCCTCCGCTCTCTCCACTGGCTTCCAGTTGAAGCTCGCATCCGCTACAAGACCATGGTGCTTGCCTACGGAGCTGTGAGGGGAACGGCACCTCCGTACCTTCAGGCTCTGATCAGGCCCTACACCCAAACAAGGGCACTGCGTTCATCCACCTCTGGCCTGCTCGCCTCCCTACCTCTGAGGAAGTACAGTTCCCGCTCAGCCCAGTCAAAACTGTTCGCTGCTCTGGCACCCCAATGGTGGAACAAACTCCCTCACGACGCCAGGTCAGCGGAGTCAATCACCACCTTCCGGAGACACCTGAAACCCCACCTCTTTAAGGAATACCTAGGAAAGGATAAAGTAATCCTTCTAACCCCCCCCCCCCCCCTTAAAAGAGTTAGATGCACTATTGTAAAGTGGTTGTTCCACTGGATATCATAAGGTGAATGCACCAATTTGTAAGTCGCTCTGGATAAGAGCGTCTGCTAAATGACTTAAATGTAAATGTAAATATGGTTCTCAATCAGAGGCAGCTGTCATTCATTGTCTCTGATTGAGAATCATATTTAGGTAGCCTGTTCCCTCTTGTGTTTGTGGGTGGTTGTTTCCGGTTTAGTGTTTGTTTCACCTTTCTGGACTGTTAGTTTGTCGTGTTTGTTATTTTGTTATTAGTATTTCATTAATAGTAATTATGAGTACTTACCACGCTGCACCTTGGTCCTCTTCTTCGCCTCCAGACGACAAGCGTTACACCTAGTGATGTTTCTGCTGTTAGGCCTACTGCTGCAGCACATCATGGCAGAGTTAGAAAAAAGAAATGTCCCGTCAACTGATACAAATAATCAAAATGTTTCTGTCAGGTAAGCCTACCTTGTTGTTAACATTTAATTGAGAAGAGTTTTGAGAAGACGGTTATCATTAGCATCGCTAACTGGCTACATACGGAGTGCTAGAAAGATCAGCACACCAAGCAGACTGGGGCAAAATTGCTGGAAATTAATTGGGACGTTTTGTTTTTTTAAGCCAATTTAAGTCAATTTCTTAAGCCAATAGTGGCTAACCAGGAGTGGGATAATGTCGATGTGGCTTTGATTGGATAGTAGCCGGGAACTTTATGTTCATGACAGTTGCGATGGAACACATGAAAAAAATCCATGTACCTTCAGAATTGCTTGGCAAGCTACTCATAGGTGGGCAGCGAACTACTGGTAGCTCGCGATCTACCTGTTGGAGATCCATGACTTACCTTATATTAGCTAGTTAATAAATGTTTATATAGTGACCTGATAGCATTATTATAAATGATTTTTACCCTCTTTTGAAAATGTAAACTACAAGTTAACGTAACATACACAATATCAGGTTTCTGTAGTGTTTCCCAATATCAGCCGAGGAAGTCACCATCGCAACCTCATGCTGGGCTTGTGTCAGATGCACACGCCTGTTTGTTGCTATCAGTGTGGGAAACTCTTTCCCGTTCCCAGGATGCCTCTGCAACTCCCGTTACAGACCTCATCCTCCTCTCCACGCACCCTGACCCCGCCGGGTGGCCGATCAAGGGGAACAGTCAAACCTCTCTTTCTCCCCTACTGTTGGGAAACCTCATGCTAGGTTGGTGCTTTATTTCCTGTCCCATGTGTGTATGTACCATCAACCCCAAGGGGGGAAACAGTGGCCCATTTCAAAGTGGGTGTGACTGAATGGACGTTTTGAGGGACAGAAGCGGATGACAAGGGAATGACACTGAGCAGATCACCCCATGTAACGTGATTGGAGACTTGGGCCTTACGTCCTCTGAACTGCCATTTTGTTGGCTCACATTTTTAAACCGTTGTTTCTTTAAACCTTGGTTTTGAGCTTTGGTCCCCCAGAAGCCACCACTGCCTAAGATACAGAGCTCTAGCCCCCAAGTTCTAAGATCTTACTAAGACTGTGTATATGCATTTTGAAATGTTATGTTATGGAGAAGTGTTCTGTTATGCCACACATAACCTCATATAACTAGAAGGGATAAAAAGGGAGAAATACAGAATGAGAAATGTACTGGAGGAGGAAAAGGCCCCTGGTGGAATACACAGTCCTCCTTTGTGTTTCATTTATTAGGTTCAAATGTCCTTATCTGGAGAGGCCCCAGTAAAAATCCCCTCTAGTTTTATGATCTGTCAGCCCACTGGTTTTATAGGAGGGATGCAGCGGCCAGGCACCTCACCAATGGTGCCTGAAATAAGCACAATGGTCTTGTGAATGGTATGTTTTCTCGCCCCCTTTCCCCTTCTCTTTGCTCCCTTGTTTTCTCCTCGTCGACCCACCTCTCTTCTGCAATTCTTTATTTAATCTGTTTCCAAATCTTTTCACTCTTTTAATCACTCGTTCTTTACCACCTGCTGCCATAATCGCTCGTTTGCTTCATTCATCTGTAAATGTTTCTTATCATAAGGATATGCCATAGACGTCATCACAATATGAACCCAAAATGAAGGGAAAAGATGAAAATACATTTCTCCCTGAAGAATATGACAAATGTTAATGTAGCAAAATGGGCGGATAATCTGCAGATATTATTGAACTTTAGAAATGAATGGGATAATAAGTAATTAAATGTTCACCTCATATATGAGGACTGCCTTTAAATAACTAGGCCAAAAATGAGCTTTAGCCTGAAACATCCCAGAATCTATTGCATAAGTTGTTGATACAAGTGTTTACATTGTTAAAGGAATGCTGGATGGTGGGGAGCTAAGAAATCTTCCCCTTCAAAATTAGATAGAAGATAGAGCTTTTGCTAATTAGCCGCGTTGTAGGTCATGTTATGCTAACTTGGCTATTTTATATTTTTGCCAATTAGCAAGTGATTACAGTTTGCTGACAGTGTTAGTCAATATGAGCAGAGTACAACCACTCTGTTAATTCTCATACCAGTCAACCAAGAAAACAACTCCTAGTGATTCTAACATTCATGGTTCGGATGTGTGAGTCTGTGTTATTATAGACACTGTAAAGGTGAATGGTAGGTTTTAATAGACGTGTCATTTAGTTATGAACACTTTTAGAGAGATATCAATCATTCATAGAGCCAGACTGACAGAACCACATTGTAATACAAAATCCACATTTCTGTCAAACATCAAATATAGCAATTCGCATTTCAAGATCTGTTTAGCATCATCTCCAGGCTTGTTTGCTATAAGCAATATATTAACCACAACCATAATGGACATCTAGTTAGACATGGGTCTAACTATTTACCGTTAGGATAGTTTCAGTATAAAATGTTTTTGGAGACATTTCACATAAAAATACCACGGAACAACAAAAAACGATATATAATTGAAATGTATTTTTCAGTAGGCGGCATGTCGTTGATTGCATGCATTGACTGTCTCTTCAATATGAGCATAATGGGAGCTTAGCTGTCATTTTCATTTGTAGTCAGCCAAAATGTTGCGATGTCATCTGCCTCAGTGGCAGGAGGTTGACTGCGAGAG
Source organism: Salvelinus alpinus (assembly GCF_045679555.1). Classification (NCBI taxonomy): domain Eukaryota; kingdom Metazoa; phylum Chordata; class Actinopteri; order Salmoniformes; family Salmonidae; genus Salvelinus; species Salvelinus alpinus. The sequence goes on from NC_092114.1 coordinate 37,623,795, forward strand.
AGCAGACAAATGAAACAATTAGCATACTCAGATAGGAGTGTGATTGTGACACTGTAATACAGGACTCCAAATGCCAAGGGTTGTAGGTGGCATCGTGCATTGCGCATCATGCTCAATGCCACCAATGCGGTAATGGTATGCGTATGTATTGCTTTATACATGCTTTATGACTCCCATTAGTGGAGGAACAATAACTGAACAGGCGGTGTCATATGTACAGGATAAGTATCTGTTATTATGTGGAAGAGCAGTCATTATAGCAAAAATACTGTGTAGGATCACGATACACTTGAATTATTGCAACAGCAGGGGGTCATGATACGTCAATTGTGAGAAGAGGCTGACGATCGATATGATCACCATCATGTCTATGGATTATATTCATTCAGTTTCATTTTCTCATAAAATGGAAGGAAAAAAACACATCTTTAGGTAAATGATGGCGTGAAAGAATTGCCTTATCAACCACCATGTAACCACATATTTGAACAAGTCTCTCTTGCTAAATAGATTTATCTTAATGAGAATAACCTGTATAAATAAAGGTTAATGATCAGTGCCTTCAGAAATTATTCACACCCCTTTACTTTTCCACATTTGTTGTGTTACAGCCTGAATTTTTAAATGTAGATTGTATGTCATTGGCCTACATACAATACCCCATAATGTCAAAGTGGAATTAGGTTTTTCAAAAAATGTTACTAATTAATTAAAAATGAAGAGCTGAAATGTCTTGAGTCAATAAGTATTCAACCCCTTTGTTATTGCAAGCCTAAATCAGTTCAGGAGTAAAAAATTGCTTAAGTCACAAAATCAGTGTTGAACATAATTTTTTAATGACTACGTCATCTCTATACCCCACATGTTAAATTATCTCTAAATTCCCTCAGTCGAGCAGTGAATTTCAAACACAGACTCAACCACAAAGACTAGGGAGGTTTTCCAATGCCTCGGAAAGAAGGGCACCTATAGGCCAATGGGTAAAAAAATATCCCTTTGAATATCCCTTTGAGCATGGTGACGTTATTAATTACACTTTGGATGGTGTATCAATACACCCAGTCACTACAAAGATACAAGCCTCCTTCCTAACTCATTTGCTGGAGAGGAAGGAAACCACTCAGGGATTTCACCATGAGGCCAAGGCTGACTTTAAAGTTGCACTGTGCAGAAATTGCTCTTTAATAGTTTGCTTAATTTCAGTTTATGTGACAAAATAACTAACAGTGTAAAGAATCATTATACCTTCTAAACTGCTGTGAAATATATTTTCCATAACCAGAAATATTGTTGTTTGAAGCTGGTTTACAAAACTGAAAGTAAAAGACGCAAAAACAAAACTTAAGAACCGGAAGCATAGAAATTGTGCACATAGAACAGATCTAACGCTTCTTGGACTTGCTTTCAAATAGAATAATAAATCTGTAATTCACTATTTCTATGTGAATTTGGCCAGGTCGCCCAAAATGTTACATATTCCCACTTTAAAACAGTTTAATAGCTGTGATGGATCAACAAAATTGTATTTACTCCACAATACTAACCTAAATGACAGAGTGAAAATAAGGAAGCCTGTACAGAATACAATTATCCCAAACATGTATCCTGTTTTCAACAAGGCACTAAAGTAATACTGTAACAAATGCGGCAAAGCAATTACTTTTTGTCCTGAAAACAGTGTTATGTATGGGGGAAATCCAATACAACACATTATTGTGTACCACTCTTCATATTTTGGTTGCTGCATCATGTTATGGGTATGCTTGTAACCGTTAAGGACTGGGGCATTTTTCCGGATAAAAATAAATGGAATTGAGCTAAGCACAGGCAAAATCCTATAGGAAAACCTTGTTCAGTCTGCTTTCCACCAGACACTGGGAGATCAATTCACCTTTCAACAGGTCAATAAGATAAAACATGAGGCCAAATCTACACTGAAGTTGCTTACCAAGAAGACAGTGAAAGTTCCTGAGTGACCAAGTTAGAGTTTTGACTTAAATCTACTTGAAACTCTATGGCAATTCTTGAAAATAGTTGTCTAGCAATTATCAACAACCAATAGGAATTTTGAAAAAAAGAATGGGCAAATGTTGCACAATCCAGGGGTGGGAAGCTCTTAGTGACTTACCCAGAAAGACTCACAGCTGTAATCACTGCCAAAGGCGCTTCTACAAAGTATTGACTCAAGATTGTGATTGTGAAAGATTGTGAAAAAATATATATATTTTACCTTTTATTTATACAGGTTTTTTCTCATTGAGATAACATCTCTTTTCCAAGAGAGACCTGGTCCAATAGCAGCAGAGGGAACAACGTTTCAGACAAAACTATTTACATACACTAACACAACATTAAACAAAACTATAAACACACGTACAGTACAACAAAAACACAAACGTCTTGACTAAAAACAGCTGGCCTAAAAACAATTACACTCTTCTATGATATATACATTGATCAAGTGTTTAAACTCCACCAACGAAACTAGATCATCACATTTTAAAATGTTCATGACAGAATTCCAGGACCACGGAGCTAAGTAACTAAAACTTTCTACCATGTCCTGTTCTAATTTTTGGTACTGTTTAGAAGCAAATCAGACTTGGACTGTAATTTATATTTATTTACTGACCTGATTAAAAAAGAATAGAGATAAAATGGCATTTTACCCAATATGGCCTTATAAATCAGTGTATCCCAGTGTTTAAGCCTACGCAAGGTCAATGACGACCAGCCAACAGCGCTGTAGAGATCACAATGATGTGTTAGACATTTCTGATTTGAAATTAACCTGAGGGCTGCATGATACACTGAATCAAGTGCTCTCAGGGTAGTGGCTGAGGCCTGCATATATATATAACATCACTAAAATCTAAAACCGACAGTAATGTACATTGTACCAGCTCCTTACTGGCCTCAAAAGTAAAACAAGCCTTATGCGGAAATAAAATCCTATTTTCAGCTTGAGCTTCCTTATCAAGTTCTTTACATGCACAGTGAAGCTCAGCTTATCATCAACCCACACACCCAAATATTTGTACACTTTAACTTGCTCTATAGTATGTCCAGCCAATGTAGCAATGACATGATTTGTAACATGCCTGGTATTTGACAATACCATGCATTTTGTTTTACCCGAATTTAGAATCAGCTTTAAATCATACAGATTATTTTGTATGATGTTAAATACTCTTTGGGCATTTTCAAAAGCTAAAGATAAACTACTACCACTTGACTAAAGAACAGTATCATCTGCATAAAAATGAACATCCGCTGTTTCAATAAGATCCCCAATGTTGTTGATATACAAAATGAACAACAGTGGGCCCAAAATAGAACCTTGCGGAACACCTGAGCACACCTCTATGGACTCAGATTTACAACCATCCGCCATTACACATTGTGTACGATTTGATAGGTAATTTATAAACCAATCTAGAGCATGACCAGTAATTCCACAACATTTTAACCTTTGCACTAACACAGCATGGTCCACGGTGTCAAAAGCCTTCGACAAATCAATAAAAAAAGACACACAATGTAACTTCTTATCAAGAGCACAGTGGATGTCATTTAAAACCTTCAATGTTGCTGAAACAGTGCTGTGGCCAGACCTAAAACCTGATGGCATTCCATTTAAGATGTTGTTTTCTTTAGAAGTAGACCTTTAACTGCCTACTAAGGACTCCAGTACCTTTGACAGTACAGACAATTTTGATATGGGTCGATAGTTGTCAAGTAGCGAAGGATCTCCACCTTTCAGGAGAGGCAGTACCAAAGCAGATTTCCATAACTTGGGGATTTCCTTAACATCAAGCGTGAGGTTAAAAATACATGTTAAGAAGGAGCAATGATGTCTGCAGCTCAGCTAGGTGTGGTCTAGTTCATCAGGACCAGGGGATTTTTATTTATCGATTTTTTTTTTATTTTTTTTTTTTTAGGGCTTTACACACTTCTGAAACAGAAGGATGAAAACAAGAACCTGGTGAAGGAGTGCACAGGGGTTTCAGGTAAATTCGTAGGGGTCTCAAATATACCTTTGACCTTTTCAAATAAACTGCCTGCATCTAAAAAATGCGTATTCAAGGCTTTCAGAATGGAGGTTCTCTCCGTTACAATCTGTGTATCGACCAACAATTGTTTGGGAAGCTGTATCTTTTCTTCACTCCAAACCCTTCACTCCTTGCCAAAATTTGGATGGATTATTTACATTTTGTGAAGTAGATTTCAGGTAGTGGTCTGCTTTCAATTTACGGATCATAGCCACACCCATATTTCGAAGATGTTTAAAAGCCATCCAATCATCTCCCAAACCAGTCCCTCTTGCTTTAGCCCACATAGCATTTCGTTCCCTTATGATTTTTGTAAGTTCCTTTGTAAACCAAGGGTTCTCTCTGCCCTTAATCCTGAATATTTCAGTTATTACATAATTCATTATTTAATATTAAATACATTTGGAAAATGTCCCACCATTTTTTTTACTTTGTCATTATGGAATAATTTGTGTATATGGGTGAGAACATTTTTAATTCAGGCTGTAACACATCTGGAATAAGTCAAGGGGTTTGAATACTTTCTGAAGGCACTATAACTTTTGGTCATATCTACTACAGTTATGGGTCTACAACAATAAATGTGAAAATGGTATCTTTCCCTCGCCCAGTGAGTTTGTTTAAAATCCATCCGTCTCTGGTGCAGTATGCTCACAGCACCTACCTGCAGCACAGATGGTAGGCCGCCTCCCCCTCATTATCGCTCCCTGGGAGATGAAAAAGAAAGGAAATTGCCTCCCAATTACAGAGGGAACAATTTGCGGCCTGCTGTCAGCATTACTGAAAAGAGAGCTGTCATTACAGGGGTGGGATTAGTGCTGATTTACATGGCATGTAGATAGGGGATGCTCCCATCCCATCAACTTCCTGCCTTGAATAAGAGGATTTTGCTCAGTGAAGTCAGTGTCAAGGTCAGCCATGTTTAAATGGAATGGGTATGGGAAAAGATAGAGGTGTTAAAAAAAACTTGACTTTGTAGAGATTCCATTGATGTATCATTATGTATTTCTGTTTTGATGTATACTGAACAAAAATATAAACGTACCATGTAAAGTGTTTATCCCATGTTAAGAACAAATCCTTATTTACAATGACAGCCTAAAAAATGCGTATTCAAGGCTTTCAGAATTTTCTGTGTATCGACCAACAATTGTTTGGGAAGCTGTGTATCTTTTTTGCACTCCAAACCCTTCACTCCTTGCCAAAATTTGGATGGATTATTTACATTTTGTGAAGTAGATTTCAGGTAGTGGTCTGCTTTCAATTTACGGATCCATATTTCGAAGATGTTTAAAAGCCATCCAATCATCTGCCAAACCAGTCCCTCTTGCTTTAGCCCACATAGCCCCCTTATGTTTTTTGTAAGTTCCTTAGTAAACCAAGGGTTTTCTCTGCCCTGAATCCTGAGGTTAACTGCCTTGTTCAGGAGCAGAAGGACAGATTTTTATCTTGTCAGCTTGGGGATTCGATCCTGCAACCTTTTGATTACTGGCCCAAAGCTCTAACCACAAGGCTACCTGCCGCCCCATCCCTGTTAATGAGCATTTCTCTGACATCACCTGACAGGTGTGGCATATCAAGAAACTGATTAAACAGCATGATCATTACACAGGTGTACCTTGTGCTGGGGACAAGAAAAGGCCACTCTAAAATGTGCAGTTTTGTCACACAACACAATGCCACAGCTGTCTCAAGTTTTGAGGGAGCATGCAATTGGCATGCTGACTGCAGGAATGTCCACCAGAGCTGTTGATAGAGAATTGAATGTTAATTTATGTACCATAAGCCGTCTCCAACATCGTTTTTAAAGAATTTGGCAGTACATCCAACCGGCCTCACAACCGCAGACCACATGTCACCACGCTAGCCCAGGACCTCCACATCCAGCTTCTTCACCTGCGGGATCGTATGAGACCAGCCACCCAGACAGCTTATGAAACTAAGGAGTATTTCTGTCTGTAATAAAGCCATTTTGTGGGGGAAAACTAATTCAGATTGGCTGGTTGCCTGCCCCTGCACAGTCATGTGAAATCCATAGATTAGGGCCTAATGTATTTATTACAATTGATTGACTTCCTTATATGAACTGTAACTCAGTAAAATTGTTAAATGTTGCATGCTGCATTTATATTGTTGCTCAGTATAGTAATTAAGGTTTCCATTAGTCCAAAAGTCTGAGAAGCACATTGACTACGACATTTACTTAAAGCTTACAGTGACATTAAGTTCAAAGTTAGGCAGCAAGTACAGTAAAGACAAAGGACTAATTCTCTTATCTTTGAGTGTCCTTGTTGAATAATTCATCCGCTGATGTCAAGAATAATAATAGACAGTCTGGGAAGCCATCGCTGTTCTGTATTCACTCTCTCCAAGCGGCCATATGGCTAGCACCATGGCTCATGAAATTATAAAAATAAATGTACAGTAGGGTACTAAGAACTGCCAGCTAGCATCGCTCATAAATGCATATTGAGCCTCTCCATCAAAGCAATATTAGTCAGTGTTTGTGTGTGTGTGCGCACGGGGCTTTTGACATATGCAAATGCAATTTCAGATCAGATTTGTGATTCGGGCCAAGTTGAGACAACACAATGGAGATGACATTCACTGGCGTCTTTAAAAATGCATGCGGCGCATGGTGAGTGATGGCCAATGTCCTGTCGTTAAAATTCATTGGCAGCATATGATCCGTCCATATGGGCCATTAGCAGTTCCAATAACTGAGGCTCCGTCCATTGCTTCTGTCGCAGAGAAAGAGAGAGAGAGGGAGATAGACAGATTCACTCCATATGGTCCAAAAACATGGCGGGGACAGCAGTCAACTGTTGGTGGTCATTTCCAAGGTCCACAAAACCACATCATTACCCAAACCATGATTACATTTTAGTCCGTTTTTTAACACAGGCAGTGGTCAGGGCCACCATAAGTTGCCCCAGACTGGAATTTATACAGGGACCCTTCTAATAGCATAAGATTATAGGGCCTGTAATACTGTACAGTGGGGCAAAAAAGTATTTAGTCAGCCACCAATTGTGCAAGTTCTCCCACTTAAAAAGATGAGAGGCCTGTAATTTTCATCATAGGTACACTTCAACTATGACAGACAAAATGAGAAAAAAAAATCCAAAAAATCACATTGTAGAATTTTTTATGAATTTATTTGCAAATTATGGTGGAAAATAAGTATTTGGTCACCTACAAACAAGCAAGATTTCTGGCTCTCACAGACCTGTAACTTCTTCTTTAAGAGGCTCCTCTGTCCTCCACTCGTTACCTGTATTAATGGCACCTGTTTGAACTTGTTATCAGTATAAAAGACACCTGTCCACAACCTCAAACAGTCACACTCCAAACTCCACTATGGCCAAGACCAAAGAGCTGTCAAAGGACACCAGAAACAAAATTGTAGACCTGCATCAGGCTGGGAAGACTGAATCTGCAATAGGTAAGCAGCTTGGTATGAAGAAATCAACTGTGGGAGCAATTATTAGGAAATGGAAGACATACAAGACCACTGATAATCTCCCTCGATCTGGGGCTCCACGCAAGATCTCACCCCGTGGGGTCAAAATGATCACAAGCAAAAATCCCAGAACCACACGGGGGGACCTAGTGAATGACCTGCAGAGAGCTGGGACCAAAGTAACAAAGCCTACCATCAGTAACACACTACGCCGCCAGGGACTCAAATCCTGCAGTGCCAGACGTGTCCCCCTGCTTAAGCCAGTACATGTCCAGGCCCGTCTGAAGTTTGCTAGAGAGCATTTGGATGATCCAGAAGAAGATTGGGAGAATGTCATATGGTCAGATGAAACCAAAATAGAACTTTTTGGTAAAAACTCAACTCGTCGTGTTTGGAGGACAAAGAATGCTGAGTTGCATCCAAAGAACACCATACCTACTGTGATGCATGGGGGTGGAAACATCATGCTTTGGGGCTGTTTTTCTGCAAAGGGACCAGGACGACTGATCCGTGTAAAGGACAGAATGAATGGGGCCATGTATCGTGAGATTTTGAGTGAAAACCTCCTTCCATCAGCAAGGGCATTGAAGATGAAACGTGGCTGGGTCTTTCAGCATGACAATGATCCCAAACACACCGCCCGGGCAACGAAGGAGTGGCTTCGTAAGAATCATTTCAAGGTCCTGGAGTGGCCTAGCCAGTCTCCAGATCTCAACCCCATAGAAAATCTTTGGAGGGAGTTGAAAGTCCGTGTTGCCCAGCAACAGCCCCAAAACATCACTGCTCTAGAGGAGATCTGCATGGAGGAATGGGCCAAAATACCAGCAACAGTGTGTGAAAACCTTGTGAAGACTTACAGAAAACGTTTGACCTCTGTCATTGCCAACAAAGGGTATATAACAAAGTATTGAGAAACTTTTGTTATTGACCAAATACTTATTTTCCACCATAATTTGCAAATAAATTCATTAAAAATCCTACAATGTGATTTTCTGGATTTTCTTTTCTCATTTTGTCTGTCATAGTTGAAGTGTACCTATGATGAAAATTACAGGCCTCTTTCATCTTTTTAAGTGGGAGAACTTGCACAATTGGTGGCTGACTAAATACTTTTTTGCCCCACTGTACCTGATCATGAGAAAAGTGCAGTTTTATTTGAGAGCTTGCGTTAATAGGGCTACCAGATTGACCTGGAGGCCTGAGCTGTAGGTGTGGATGGCGTTCACAAGAATTCTCACATGAATGTGTTTCCACTTAGAAATGATAATTCACTTGAAATTACTTAGGGCTTAATAGGCATGCCATAACATGCAGAGCTACACTAAACCCCCCACAACAAAGTTTATGACAAAGTACTAACACTATTGTCATGCTTGCAGTTGCTTTAACGTGACAGATATCCATAGATGTGCCTCCAAAGCAGCATACTTTACAGTTAAATCCAATAAATTAATATTATGCGCATATTTATTTAACCCCATAGAAGAGCGAAGCATTGTCAAATCACAAATGCCCTCCCTGTGTTTACTTCTGAGATATAGCCTTGAATGTGTGTGTGTGCACACCTCTCTGTGTGTGCACGTACATGCACATCATTGTGCTTACAGTACGTGTGTGTGTGTCTCTGAGGGTCTGTGTTTAGCTGGTCTCAGGGTGTGTAGGCGGTAACACAAATAGAATACAAAAAGCAGTCTGCTGTGAGAGCAGACAGCTTTTTCAGCCACAGGCTTAACAATCACAGATAGACACCTTTCCCATGACCTCACACTAAACTTCATCTATCTAACCACCCCCAGTGCTACAACGCACACTCTCAAGCATAATCACACACACACAAAAACGCTGCCCACATACTTTCATACTCACAAACATAACCATAACACATTTACTTGTAATTTATGTTGTTCTGTTCTTGTCTATTAATGTTCTAAATTATGTCATGTTTTATGTTCTGTGTGGACCCCAGGAAGAGTGGCTGCCGGTTCTCTCTCTCTCCCTCTCTCTCCCTCTCTCTCTCTCTCTCTTCAGAGTTGTCTACAGGAGATACTCAACGTTGAACTTGAGTGAAATTTTGTCCACTTGTAGGTCTAGAGAGCCTGGAGGAACTGAAATGAGAACAGCAGTCTGGGCCGTGTCCGCAGAGATAAACGGAGAGAATACTTGGAAAAGTCAGCGAATCACCTCCAGATGGCTGCCATGGTAGTTTTGTCTGCCTGAGGTTAGGAGGGAAGAGAGCCTCCCTGCTCCCTCTCCATGTGTTATTGGTGTGTGTGTCTGGGTTTGGACCTACCACACATACACGCACTCCCACACACAAGCTTACCATAGTCCCAGACGGTATTAGATAGAACTTCACAGCCGGCCTGCTTGTGGGAAAAACAACCTGTGGTTACCTAGGTTACCCCATTGGCTCACAGCAAAAACTTGACCTTTTTCAAACGCTATTGTCTGCTTGTTTTAGTCAATTACAAAACTATATTTAAGAAAAGTACATGTCTAAAGATGACTTTTTAACATTGCTTAACGCTGGGCGTTCTCACTAGTAAAAATGTAATATTGTAGGGCTTCCCTCATGCCCCTTTTCATGACGGTGCTAGCAGGCACGTGAGTGAGGAGTGAATGACGTGAGTGCTAGCAAGCTACCGACCGGAACATTAAGCTAGCCGAGACCAACAACACAAACAAACAGAATGTACAGCTACAAGTAGTGAGTTGAGTTACAAACAAACTATCCTAAACAAGTTAAATGTCTTACCTGTGATTAAATGTTTTCCACACACAGCCACGTGTAGCCTACTTGGACACCGAGAGCCCCACATTTCCTACTCTTCCACGCCAAATAGTCTGAAGCCTCAGGGCTCTCCCTACGTGGGAGCATTGCGAACCGTAGGTTGGGATTTTTGACCTGGTTACATGTACATTGAACAACACAGCAGCTTTTCTGCATGTTTTTTTACATTTCTGTCTAACAAAAAATGGAAAACGATGTTAGCTCTTTTACACTGGAGGTCAATGAGAAAGAATGTGGCCATGGTCGAGGGGAATTCCTTATTATTACGTGACTATCAACTAGGCCCATTTGATTAAACATACAGCGTGATGCTTCTGCTGGCAACGATACGGCCATGTTTGCAGACATAGTCGGGGGAATACAATGTATGCTCTATGATGGAAGCCACTGAGTTTGTTCTGCTAGCCAAGTCCATGATTCGGTCTGTTGATTCGCTTTTCCACTGGCATATTCCTCTCAGTTGATTGGTTGATCAAAACAGAAAGGAAGTGGGTCGTGTTCAGTTGACAGGAAAGGCTGAACTTAAAGGTTCAATGCATCCATTTTTTAGCTCAATATCAAATCGTTTCTGGGTAACAATTAAGTACATTATTGTATTTGCTTTCAATTAAAAAGAAAAATAGCTTTCACCTAAGAACAATTTTCAAGTAAGAATTTTGCTAGGACTATCTGGGAGTGGTCTGAGTGGGGAGGGGAAAACGACCTGTTATTGGCAGAAAGGTTGGGAACTCTCTTTATTATTGGTCTATTAACTAATTTACCGCCTGGTGATGTCATCAGGCAGGCCAAAACTCCATCCCACCACAACAGGCAGACATTTCAGGCAGTCTTTTCAAACAACTCTTACACTAAAAGGGCATTATCATAATTTTCACAATTTCACAGCATCATTCCAACCTCATAGTGTGGAAATATATATAAACTCGATTTTCCTGTGTTTTAAGTCAAATCAAATGTATTTATAAAGCCCTTTTTACATCAGCAGATGTCACAAAGTGCTTCTACAGAAACCCAGGTTAAACCCCCAAACAGCAAGCGCTGCAGATGTAGAAGCAATAAGGAATGCTCGTTTCTTTTCTTTTGAAAATTGTTTTGCTTTGGTGTGCCTTTATGAACATAACCCTGATGAACTATTGATCCAAGCCATAACACTTCAATAAGGAAGCCAATGGCCTTTTTATTGACTCAGACATGAATTTGAATGACGTTCTGAATAAGTTTGTGTGTGACTGATACATTACCCGACCACAGGACAGGTAGGAAATGTCTTCAGAGAATATTTACAAGAATGGAAAGCAGGTCAAACCCAGATTGAAATGTAAAAACACTATTGAACAAAATTGTATTCATAAGTATTGAGCTTCCCCATTCAACAATTCAACTGAAAATGCTCTACTCTGCGTATAGTGCAAAAATGAAAAAGCACAGGAAGATGTTTTAATGCTGAATGTATCTTTATTACACCAGGCAGGCAAAAACATCCCACCAAAAGAGATTGACATTTCAGCCGGTCTTTTCAAACAGCTCTTACACTAAAAGTGCATTATCATAACTTTCACAATTATTCCAACCTCATAGTGTGGAAATATACACTGGGTGTACAAACCATTAGGCACACCTGCTGACCAGGTGAATCCAGGTGATAGCTATGATCCACTTGTTCAATCCACTCCAATCAAGATTTTTAAGCCTGGAGTCAATTGACACATGGATTGTGTATGTTTGCCATTCAGAGAGTGAATGGGCAAGATAAAAGATTTGTGCCTTTGAACAGGGTATGGCAGTAGATGCCAGGCACACCGGTTTGAGTGTGTCAAGAACAACACTGTATCGAGAATTGTCCACCACAAAAAGGACAACTAGCCAACTTGACACAAATGTGGTAAGCATTGGAGTCAACATGAGCCAGCATCCCTGTGGAACGCTTTCGACACCTTGTAGTCCATGCCGACGAATTGAGGCTGTTCTTGTCATGTTTTGTCTTTGATCATGTCTTGTCCCTGTGCTTCCCTCTGCTGGTCTTATTAGGTTCTTTCTCTTTCTCTCTCTCTATCGTTCCGTTCCTGCTCCCAGCTGTTTCTCATTCTCCCTACGACCTCATTTACTCTTTCACACCTGTCCCCTGTTTTGCCCTCTGATTAGAGTCCCTATTTCTTCCTCTGTTTTCCGCTCCTGTCCTTGTCGGATTCTTGTTTGATGTTTGCTGTTCCTGTGTCCTTGTTTCGCCCTGTCGTGTTCTTTGCCTTCTTCAGATGCTGCGTGTGAGCAGGTGTCTATGTCAGCTACGGCCAGTGCCTTCCCGAAGCGACCTGCAGTCTGTGGTCGCGTCTCCAGGCGTTCCTCTCTATTGACGAGAGGATTTCAGTTTCCTGTTTTGGATTACCATTGATTATATCCAGGAGAATCATTATTTGTTTAATACTGGAATAAAGACTCTGTTACTATTACGTCGCTTTTGGGTCCTCATTCATCAGCATAACAGAAGAATCCGACCAAGATGGACCCAGCGACTATGGATTCTCTCAACACTGCCGTCGAGTTCCAGGGAGCAATGCTCGGCAGACACGAGCAGGAATTGTTTGCTGCTCGTCATGCCGTTGAGACCCTGGCCGCTCAGGTCTCCGATCTCTCTGGACAGTTTCAGAGTCTTCGTCTCGTGCCACCAGCTACTTCCTGGTCTTCCGAGTCTCCGGAACCTAGGGTTAATAACCCACCATGTTACTCTGGGCAGCCCACTGAGTGTCGCTCCTTTCTCACCCAGTGTGATATTGTGTTCTCTCTCCAGCCCAACACGTACTCAAGAGAGAGAGCTCGGATCGCTTACGTCATATCACTCCTTACTGGTCGGGCTCGGGAGTGGGGCACAGCTATCTGGGAGGCAAGGGCTGAGTGTTCTAACGATTATCAGAACTTTAAAGAGGAGATGATACGGGTTTTTGATCGTTCAGTTTTTGGGAAGGAGGCTTCCAGGGCCCTGGCTTCCCTATGTCAAGGTGATCGATCCATAACGGATTACTCTATAGAGTTTCGCACTCTTGCTGCCTCCAGTGACTGGAACGAGCCGGCGTTGCTCGCTCGTTTTCTGGAGGGACTTCACGCTGAGGTTAAGGATGAGATTCTCTCCCGGGAGGTTCCTTCCAGCGTGGACTCTTTGATTGCACTCGCCATCCGCATAGAACGACGGATAGATCTTCGTCATCGAGCTCGTGGAAGAGAGCTCGCGTTAACGGTGCTTCCCCTCTCCGCATCTCAACCATCTCCTCCCACCGGCTCAGAGACTGAGCCCATGCAGCTGGGAGGTATTCGCATCTCGACTAAGGAGAGGGAACGGAGAATCACCAACCGCCTTTGCCTCTATTGCGGTTCTGCTGGACATTTTGTCATGTCATGTCCAGTAAAAGCCAGAGCTCATCAGTAAGCGGAGGGCTACTGGTGAGCGCTACTACTCAGGTCTCTCCATCAAGATCCTGTACTACCTTGTCGGTCCATCTACGCTGGACCGGTTCGGCTGCTTCCTGCAGTGCCTTGATAGACTCAGGGGCTGAGGGTTGTTTTATGGACGAAGCATGGGCTCGGAAACATGACATTCCTCTCAGACAGTTAGGGAAGCCCACGCCCATGTTCGCCTTAGATGGTAGTCTTCTCCCCAGTATCAGATGTGAGACACTACCTTTAACCCTCACAGTATCTGGTAACCACAGTGAGACCATTTCCTTTTTGATTTTTCGTTCACCTTTTACACCTGTTGTTTTGGGTCATCCCTGGCTAGTATGTCATAATCCTTCTATTAATTGGTCTAGTAATTCTATCCTATCTTGGAACGTTTCTTGTCATGTGAAGTGTTTAATGTCTGCTATCCCTCCTGTGTCTTCTGTCCCCTCTACTCAGGAGGAACCTGGTGATTTGACAGGAGTGCCGGAGGAATATCATGATCTGCGCACGGTCTTCAGTCGGTCCAGAGCCAGCTCCCTTCCTCCTCACCGGTCGTATGATTGTTGTATTGATCTCCTTCCGGGGACCACTCCCCCTCGGGGTAGACTATACTCTCTGTCGGCTCCCGAACGTAAGGCTCTCGAGGATTATCTGTCTGTTTCTCTCGACGCCGGTACCGTGGTGCCTTCTTCCTCTCCCGCCGGAGCGGGATTTTTCTTTGTTAAGAAGAAGGACGGTACTCTGCGCCCCTGCGTGGATTATCGAGGGCTGAATGACATAACGGTTAAGAATCGTTATCCGCTTCCCCTTATGTCGTCAGCCTTCGAGATTTTGCAGGGAGCCAGGTGCTTTACTAAGTTGGACCTTCGTAACGCTTACCATCTCGTACGCATCAGAGAGGGGGATGAGTGGAAAACGGCGTTTAACACTCCGTTAGGGCATTTTGAATACCGGGTTCTGCCGTTCGGTCTCGCTAATGCTCCAGCTGTCTTTCAGGCATTAGTTAATGATGTACTGAGAGACATGCTGAACATTTTTGTTTTCGTTTACCTTGACGATATCCTGATTTTTTCACCGTCACTCGAGATTCATGTTCAGCACGTTCGACGTGTACTCCAGCGCCTTTTAGAGAATTGTCTCTACGTGAAGGCTGAGAAGTGCGCCTTTCATGTCTCCTCTGTCACTTTTCTCGGTTCTGTTATTTCCGCTGAAGGCATTCAGATGGATCCCGCTAAGGTCCAGGCTGTCAGCGATTGGCCCGTCCCTAAGTCACGTGTCGAGTTGCAGCGCTTTCTCGGTTTCGCTAATTTCTATCGGCGTTTCATTCGTAATTTCGGTCAAGTGGCTGCCCCTCTCACAGCTCTGACTTCTGTCAAGACTTGCTTTAAGTGGTCCGGTTCCGCCCAGGGAGCTTTTGATCTCCTCAAGAAGCGTTTTACATCCGCCCCTATCCTTGTTACTCCTGACGTCACTAAACAATTCATTGTCGAGGTTGACGCTTCAGAGGTGGGCGTGGGAGCCATTCTGTCTCAGCGCTTCCAGTCTGACGATAAGGTCCATCCTTGCGCTTACTTTTCTCATCGCCTGTCGCCATCGGAACGCAACTATGATGTGGGTAACCGCGAACTGCTCGCCATCCGCTTAGCCATAGGCGAATGGCGACAGTGGTTGGAGGGGGCGACCGTCCCTTTTGTCGTTTGGACTGACCATAAGAACCTTGAGTACATCCGTTCGGCCAAACGACTTAATGCACGTCAAGCTCGTTGGGCGTTGTTTTTCGCTCGTTTCGAGTTCGTGATTTCCTATCGTCCGGGAAATAAGAACACCAAGCCTGATGCCTTATCCCGTCTCTTTAGTTCTTCTGTGGCTTCTACCGACCCCGAGGGGATTCTCCCTGAAGGGCGTGTTGTCGGGTTGACTGTCTGGGGAATTGAGAGACAGGTAAAGCAAGCACTCACTCACACTGCGTCGCCGCGCGCTTGTCCTAGTAACCTTCTGTTCGTTCCTGTCTCTACTCGTCTGGCTGTTCTTCAGTGGGCTCACTCTGCCAAGTTAGCTGGCCACCCCGGCGTTCGGGGTACGCTTGCTTCTATTCGCCAGCGGTTTTGGTGGCCTACTCAGGAGCGGGACACGCGTCGTTTCGTGGCTGCTTGTTCGGACTGCGCGCAGACTAAGTCAGGTAACTCTCCTCCTGCCGGTCGTCTCAGACCGCTTCCCATTCCTTCTCGACCATGGTCTCACATCGCCTTAGACTTTATTACCGGTCTGCCTTCGTCTGCGGGGAAGACTGTGATTCTTACGGTTATCGATAGGTTCTCTAAGGCGGCACATTTCATTCCCCTCGCTAAGCTTCCTTCCGCTAAGGAGACGGCACAAATCATCATTGAGAATGTGTTTAGAATTCATGGCCTCCCGTTAGACGCCGTTTCAGACAGAGGTCCGCAATTCACGTCACAGTTTTGGAGGGAGTTCTGTCGTTTGATTGGTGCTTCCGTCAGTCTCTCTTCCGGGTTTCATCCCCAGTCTAACGGTCAAGCAGAAAGGGCCAATCAGTCGATTGGTCGCATTTTACGCAGCCTTTCGTTTCGAAACCCTGCGTCTTGGGCAGAACAGCTCCCCTGGGCTGAGTACGCTCACAACTCGCTTCCTTCGTCTGCTACCGGGCTGTCCCCGTTTCAGAGTAGTCTTGGCTACCAGCCTCCTCTGTTTTCGTCCCAGCTCGCCGAGTCCAGCGTTCCCTCCGCTCAGGCTTTTGTCCAACGTTGTGAGCGCACCTGGAGGAGGGTCAGGTCTGCACTTTGCCGTTACAGGGCGCAGACTGTGAGAGCCGCCAATAAACGTAGGATTAAGAGTCCTAGGTATTGTCGCGGTCAGAGAGTGTGGCTTTCCACTCGTAACCTTCCCCTTACGACAGCTTCTCGCAAGTTGACTCCGCGGTTCATTGGTCCGTTCCGTGTCTCTCAGGTCGTCAATCCTGTCGCTGTGCGACTGCTTCTTCCGCAACATCTTCGTCGCGTCCACCCTGTCTTCCATGTCTCCTGTGTCAAGCCTTTTCTTCGCGCCCCCGTTCGTCTTCCCTCCCCCCCCCCCGTCCTTGTCGAGGGCGCTCCTATTTACAAGGTACGGAAGATCATGGACATGCGTTCTCGGGGACGTGGTCACCAGTACTTAGTGGATTGGGAGGGTTACGGTCCTGAGGAGAGGAGTTGGGTTCCATCTCGGGACGTGCTGGACCGTTCGTTGATTGATGATTTCCTTCGTTGCCGCCAGGGTTCCTCCTCGAGTGCGCCAGGAGGCGCTCGGTGAGTGGGGGGGTACTGTCATGTTTTGTCTTTGATCATGTCTTGTCCCTGTGCTTCCCTCTGCTGGTCTTATTAGGTTCTTTCTCTTTCTCTCTCTCTATCGTTCCGTTCCTGCTCCCAGCTGTTTCTCATTCTCCCTACGACCTCATTTACTCTTTCACACCTGTCCCCTGTTTTGCCCTCTGATTAGAGTCCCTATTTCTTCCTCTGTTTTCCGCTCCTGTCCTTGTCGGATTCTTGTTTGATGTTTGCTGTTCCTGTGTCCTTGTTTCGCCCTGTCGTGTTCTTTGCCTTCTTCAGATGCTGCGTGTGAGCAGGTGTCTATGTCAGCTACGGCCAGTGCCTTCCCGAAGCGACCTGCAGTCTGTGGTCGCGTCTCCAGGCGTTCCTCTCTATTGACGAGAGGATTTCAGTTTCCTGTTTTGGATTACCATTGATTATATCCAGGAGAATCATTATTTGTTTAATACTGGAATAAAGACTCTGTTACTATTACGTCGCTTTTGGGTCCTCATTCATCAGCATAACAGTTCTGAGGGCAAAAGGGTGTGAAACTCAATATTAGGAAGGTGTTCCTAATGTTTTGTACACTCAGTGTGTATATACAACACAGGAAAATCACATTTTGGACTGCACCAGGCCTTTAAATTCATCTAAATTCATGAAACAATCTATTGTCTGACAAAGCCATCACTCTTATTCCCATCTTTTCTCAATTATTTTTGGCAAACCACTTGAAGAACAGATTCCCTTACTTGCCCTTCCCTTTGCTTTGCATCTCAGTGCTGCTAGACAGCTTGGTACGTCCAGAACTTTCCAAGGCAGTTTTCAAGTCACTGTCCTTCCTCCTCTCAAACCGTTGCCTTGCCTCACTGCTCTCACTTTTTCTGCTGCCCTTTCCTCTTCTCAGCCTCTCTTCCTCCATTTCTCTACTCTTCCTTTTTGCCTCTCTTGCTTTCCTCAGACTTCCTCCTCTCCTTCATCCTCTCACTTGTCTCTTTCTTCATCCATTTTGCTCTGTTCCTACACACGAGGTCTGGGTAACTCAGGTCAGTCTCATTGGTATCAAGGTTCTGCACTCTCCTCCTTGTTGCTCTTTCTCGGATGCTCCTGTCTTTCACCTTCCTCACATCCCTCTCTCGCTTCAGTGCCTCAACCAATCTTACCTCCATGTCCAGCCTGAGCCTCTCTCCCTCTTTCACCATTACCTCTTTCATCTTTCTCATCTCCTGCTCCATCACGGTCATTTCTACCTCAAGCTGCTTTCTGAACTTCTCCACCTGTCTCTTTTTCTCGCTCCACATCTCCGCCTCCCTTTCTGTTTTCTCTCTCTCCATCTCGGGGCATTCGGTCTCCCTGATCTTCTCAATGGCCTCTGTCTCCTTCTTTCCTCCTCTCTCTGCCTTTCTTTCTCTTCCAGACACATCCTCTGTTTCTCGTCCTTTCCTCTGCATCTCCACTTCCACCTTTTCAGCGTCCAGTTCTCTCTCTTTCTCCCTAAGCATGCTCCTTTCTTCCTCAATCTCCTCATTATCTTTCTTCCTCAAATTCCTCAATCTCTCCCTCTCTCTTTCCCCCAACTTCCTCTGCTCTTCAACCAACTCCATCCCCAACTCCTCTCTTTTTTTGTGCCATTCCATCTGTTCCCTCCATCATCCCCCTCCTCCCCTCCCCTCTCCTCTCCTCACCCCGTCGCCCATGACCTCTCCTCTCCCCTTCCTTCTCTCTCTTGCTCTCTCCTTCATCCAATTCTCTCCATCTCCTTTCTCCTCTCCTCTTTAAGCTCATTGATCCTGAGCTCTATCTCTCTCGTGTTGTACTCGTGCATTCTGTCCAGCTTCTCATTCAGCCACTTTCTCTCCTTAATCTGTTGCGTCTTCATCCTCTCATCCATGTACAACCTCCACTCCTCCGCCTTCCTACCCATCTCCCACATCGTAACTCTCCAACTGAGGGAGGGAGGGACAAATCATTGTTAGCCTTCACTATTCAATGTATTTTTAATAAAAGTATTTTTAAGGTCTTTAGGCCCATACAGTACACCTAACATTACAAGTACAAGAAAAGCACAATAATGAACACATGCATACTAACAGTAATAGTAAAACATTTACTTCTTTTTTTATTTAAAAGGTTTTACCTGCAGTCTCTTATGTCTTGAATTAATCTTTGCGCATCTCTCTCTCTCTCTCTCTCTCGTTGAAATTAATTCTGTTTTAGAACTCCCTTCTGGTGTCCATTATTGTGACATCCCTTGTTGCTATCGCCAATATTCTTCGCTGGAACTCTACACAAACTTTGAAATTAGAATTCTTATTCTACCAAAGCAATGGAAAAAGTGGGGGGAAAGATGCCAAATCTCCTCATTGCCCCCCAGCCTAAATTTAGGATATTGTTTATATGTGAATTTCATGTTGAGGTAGAAATCTGTGTATAATGCTTGTATGGATGTCTTCCATGTTCTATCCCCCACGGTCTGCGTTCCATTGACCTCTTTACCGCATCTATGAAGTAACACCATTGTGACATCATACCTGATAACAATCATAACTATCTAGTTTGCCCTGCATTATAGGATGGTTTGTTTATCTGTCCGTTGATTAAGTAATGACAACATGATCTCTCTCTCAAACACGCATACATACACACACACACACACACACACACACACACACACACACACACACACACACACACACACACAAATATAACAATTCAGGACACTGCTCTCTGTAGAGACTTTGATTGAATTGGCACCCATCAACAGTCTTTTTCCTCTCTTTTCTGTCTGTGATTTCCTCTTGTATGAACACAATGACCCAAAGTATGGGATCAGAGGAACATCCCTTTTATCAGTCAGTGTAAGCCTTAGATAGGTTTAAACCCTGAAGGAATCCTTTCCTAACTCGCATTCATTATTATCTACACCACTGCACTGTTTCTACAGTTACTATCCAAATGAAAACAAAGGGGCATATTGGAATGGGGAATTGAAAATACACAGCCATCCTTAGGGACTTTAGATGATGCTGCTGCCAAAATAGCTGGTGTGTCACATGTTTGACCTTATCTGACCTTCCCTCTAAATTCAGTTGGAACCTTTTCACACTTGTATGAAGACCTGAACCGTGCCTTGTTGGCTCTGATATGTTTCCTTTCACATCGTCCTTTCCAGAAAGGTACCACAATGGTGGATGTGTAACCAGGCCAGTGCAGTATAACTGGCCCAGCTCAGCAGTGTGAAAAGGGTTTATTTATTTATTTTGTATTTAACCTTTATTTAACTAGGCAAGTCAGTTAAGAACAAATTCTTATTTACAATGACGGCCTACCCCGGCCAAACCTGGATTTAATCCATTTTAGAGTAAGGCTGTAACATAACAGAATGTGCAAAAAAAGTCAAAGGGTCTGAATACTTTCCGAATGCACTGTAGGAGTATATGGAAAAATGATTGTGGGCATTGACTGACCATCTATTTTTACAGGTAATTTATTCTTCCAATCATTTACCAGACTGCATTCAATAGGGAAAGGGAAAATAAAAAAACAACCACATAACATGCTCATTGCAAGTGTTCCAGTTGTTTAGAGCAAATGGAGAAAAATGAACACTCAACCTCTTCTCCGCACCCAATCAAAAGAAGTCTCTAAAATGCGAATGCACAGACAATAATGTTTCATCAAAGGAGATGCATTCTCTCGTAGTTGAACGCAGCCATGACAGGTAAAAAGATAGAGCAAAGACACAATCATCTACAGAGTTAGGTAGAGAAGCAAACATTTAACCGAGACAACCGAGTAGGAGTTACTTCGTTTTAACGACAAAGTTAACCTTTGATATACAGTGAATTCCAGTACAATGTTTTTTGCTAGACTAGTGCATGTACTGTAGCCTGTTTAACTTCCCTCACAAACACTAAACCAATGTGAAGAGAAAGTCAAATATTTGACAACTAGTCCATCATAAGCTGAAAAGGAGAGAATGAACTCAGATCCACGTGTGTTCATTTTGAATGCTCATATGCTGATGGTGAGTAGAGAATGAGTAGGGACTGTGAATTGAAATGGATGTGGCCTTGCTCCTTGTCAATTGATGACAGTGTTGCCTTGTGTATGGTGCACTTCGCTCATGTGTTCATGAAAATTTGACAGAGAATACAATCACAAATAAAAGACAGTGTTCATTTATTATTGAGCGATGTTCAAGTGTGGTGCATTATGTAAGATGCCACCGACACGCAACAGCCATGCAGAGGTAATGACATGGCATCAAAGGCACGAGTGTGTCTGATGTTTATGGTACAGACACACACGTTTTTAAATGTCATTGTTCAAGTGTTGTAACTCAATATGTACGACAATACATCTGTGGTCTACGGGAGACCATCCAATACGTCTGTGGTCTACTTTTCATCATCCAATCCACTTGAAGGTCTGAGGAACGCACACACACACACACACACACACACACACACACACACACACACACACACACACACACACACACACACACACACCACCCCCCAAGTTCAGGGTACCAACAAAACAACAACAAGGATTATGTTGAAATCAAAGTTTATACTTTTATCCAGATTTCCCCTTTCCCTGATTCTGTCTTGCAGCCGTTAACCCACCCCAACCATCCCTGAGTACCATAATTAGTTCATTACGCCTAATTACCAAATAATGAACTCTTTTTTCCAGGAGGTTCTTTTTCCAGGAGGTTCTATTTTCTGCTTATCAGAGGGGAAGCTATTATCAGGCTCTTTGTTGCCAATTTGTCATATATCACCTCTCATCTCTCATTCAGGAGAGATGTATTGCTGATGGAGTGAGGAGATGTTGTGTGTGCACATATGGCTGTGTTTTCAGGAATGTTCACTCTGAGGTGGTTCGCCGTGGGATCCTAATGGCGTAAAATTGTCTTGTTCTTGTTTCGCTGTACAGAAGCATGAAATGTCATCATTTACTTTGAAACATGCTAAGTATTCTTTTTTTATGGCATGATGTGACAGCATACCCAAGTCTAGCTGCAGAATCAGATGGAAAGCTGGGAAAAAAACCTGAAAAGATCAAAAAAAGAAGATGCAAAATGCCTGATATGACTAACCTTTAGCTGTGAGTGTTTTGATCTTACAGTAGCAAGATGGCGCCGACAGATAGGGCCGCTCTGCTTCTAGCTCCCAAGCAACTTTGCAGTATTTTTTTGTTGTTGTGTTATTTCTTACATTATTAGCCCAGGAAATGTTTTGTGTTATTACATACAGCTGGAAAGAACTTTTGGATATCAGAGCGGCGCTAACTCACCAGCATTACGACCGGGAAAACGACTTTCCCGAATTGGATCCTTTGTTCGTACCCCCCTGGGCAATAGAACTGATTCCAGAGGTTGCTCCCAACCACCGCCGGCGGAGAAGAGGTATTTGGAGTGGACTTCTAGTCCGACTCAGGAGGAGCGCACACCATCCACTGCTTCCGAGTATATTACTCGCTAATGTTCAGTCTCTGGATAATAAAGTAGACGAGCTCAGGGCAAGAATCTCCTTCCAGGGAGACATCAGGGATTATAACATACTCTGTTTCACGGAAACATGGCACTCTCGGGATATACTGTCTTTGTCCATACAGCCATCTGGGTTCTCAGTATATCGCGCAGACAGGAATAAAGAACTCTCCGGGAAGAAGAAAGGCGGGGGTGTATGTTTCATGATGAACCACTCATGGTGTGATTGTGATAACATACCGAAACTCAAGTCCTTTTGTTCACCCGACCTAGAATACCTCAAAATCAAATGCCGACCGTATTACCTCCCAAGAGAATTCTCTTCGGTTATAGTCACGGCCGTGTATATCACCCCTCAAGCCGATACCACAACGGCCCTCAAAGAACTTCACTGGACTTTATGCAAACTGGAAACCATATATCCTGAGGCCGCATTTATTGGAGCTGGAATTTTAACAAAGCGAAGTTCTATCAACATATCGACTGTAGTACTCGCGCTGCTAAAACACTCGACCACTGCTACTCCAACTTCCGGGATGCCCACAAGGCCCTCCCTCACCCTCAATTCGGTAAATCTGATCACGACTCCATTTTGGAATCCATGATTCAAGATTGTTTTGTTCACTCGGACTGGGATATGTTGCGAGTAGCCTCCAAGAACAACATTGACGAATACACGGATACAGTCACTGAGTTCCTCAGGAAGTGTATAGGAGATGTTGTACCCACTGTGACTATTAAAACCTACTCTAACCAGAAACCGTGGATAGATGGCAGCATTTGCGCAAAACTGAAAGTGCGAATCACCGCATTTAACCATGACAAGCTGACTGGGAAAATAGCCGAATACCAACAGTGCAGTTATTCCCTCCGTAAGGCAATCAAACAGACAAAACGTCAGTATAGAGACAAAGTGGAGTCCAAATTCAACAACTCAGACACGTGGCAAGGTCTACAGACAATCACGGACTACAAAGGGAAAACCAGCCAAGTCGCGGACAGCGACATCTTGCTACCAGACAAGCTAAACACCTTTGCCAGCTTTGAGGATAACACAGTGCCACCAACTCAGACCGCTACCAAGACTGTGGGCTCTCCTTCTCTGTGGCTGACGTGAGTAAGACATTTAAGCGTGTTAACCCTCGCAAGGCTACTGGCCCAGACGGCATCCCTAGCCGCATCCTCAGAGCATGCGCAGACCAGCTGGCTGGAGTGTTTACAGACATATTCAATCTCTCCCTATCCCAGTCTGCTATTCCCACTTGCTCCATGATGTCCACCAATGTTCCTGAACCCAAGAAAGCAAAGGTAAATTAACTAAATGACTATCGCCCCATTGCACTCACTTCTGTCATCATGAAGTGCTTTGAGAGGCTAGTTAAGGATCATATCACCTCTACCTTACCTGACACCCTAGACCCACTTAAATTTGCTTACCGCACCAATAGACCCACAGATGACGCAATCGCATTGGACACTGCCGTATCTCATCTGGACAAGAGGAATACCTATGTAAGAATGCTGTTCATTGACTATAGCTCAGCCTTCAACACCATAGTACCCTCCAAGCTCATCAGTAAGCTCGGGGCCCAGGGTCTGAACCCCGCCCTGTGCAACTGGGTCCTGGACTTCCTGACGGGCCACCCCCAGGTGGTGAAGTGGTGAAGGTAGGAAACACCTCCACTTCAATGATCCTCAACACAGGGGCCCCACAGGGGTGCGTGCTCAGCCCCTTCCTGTACGCCCTGTTCACCCATGACTGCGTGGCCATGCATGCCTCTAACTCAATCATCAAGTTTGCAGACGACACAACAGTAGCAGGCCTGATTACCAACAATGTCGAGACAGCCTACAGAGAGGAGGTGAGGGCCCTGGTGTGTGGTGCCAGGAAAATAACCTCTCACTCAATGTCAACAAAACAAAGGAGCTGATCTTGGACTTCAGGATACAGCAGAGGGAGCAGGCCCCTATCCACATTGACGGGACCGCTGTGGGGAAGGTGGAAAGCTTCAAGCTCGGCGTACACGTCACTGATGATCTGAAATAGTCCACCCACACAGACAGTGTGGTCAAGAACCTCAGGAGGCTGAAGTGTGGCTTGGCACCTCAAACCCTCACAAACTTCTATAGATGCACAATTGAGAGCATCCTGTCGGGCTGTATCACTTCCTGGTACGGCAACTGCACCGCCCGCAACCGCAGGGCTCTCCAGAGGGTGGTGCAGTCTGCCCACCGCATCACCGGGGGCAAACTACCTGCCCTCCAGGACAACAACCACCCAAGCCACTGCCTGTTCACCCAGCTATCATCCAGAAGGTGAGGTCAATACAGGTGCATCAAAGCTCGGACAGAGAGACTGAAAAACTTCCACCCGGTTACGTAACCCTGCACCTTAGAGGCTGCTGCCCTATATACATAGACTTGAAATCACTGGCCACTTTAATAATGGAACACTAGTCACTTTAATAATGTTTACATATTTTTGCTTTACTCATCTCATATGTATATACTGTATTCTATTCTACTGTATTTTAGACTATGCAACTCCGACTTTGCTCATCCTAATATTTATATATTCCTTAATTCCCTTTTTTTACTTTTAGGTTGTGGGTATTGTGTGTATTGTTGTGCATTGTTAGATATTACTGCACTGTTGGAGCTAGAAACACAAGCATTTCGCTATAACCGCAATAACATCTGCTAAACATGTCTATGTGACAAATAAAATTTGATTTGATTTGATGTCATATCACTCTACAGCATATCCCCTATGGTGGGTTTGTTGAAGAATTTGTGTCAAAAAGGGAAGAAAAAAAACAACTAGTTGTTATGTGGAAAAACTTGAGCCTGACCTTTGATCTCTAATCTCTCTGGCTGAAATTGGGTCAGTGCTAAAACAACAACAGGTCGCCTTCAATATCCGCAGCATAATATATATTATTCAGAAGCTGGTTCTGCTGTACAAAGAACAAGCTGCTATAGATTTCTTCTAGGACAGAATGATGTCAACTTGGCAGAGGAGCCTGCCTATCCTATCTTTGTGTTGCCAGTAATGTCAACCGCACAGGCAAACAGGCAGGAGATGTCTATTATTACACTGCGGCATGGCAACAGCTGGCACGCATAGTGGAAGGGTTCACAATAGCCACTTCATGGGTGGAAAGAGGGTAACAGTCCTTGAAAAAACGGGTGGCATAATAGCTTGGCGTCTCAGGTTTTAGGCTTTTCTTCCCCCATTGAGAATAATTCACGCACCCCTGGATAGGCATGTACAGCTAGCTTAGCTTGCGCTAATTGACTCTAATAACTGTGGTGTCTGGTTCACTGATCCTAACCCAGTCAGTATAGCATAGTTATTTTGTTTCGTTAGCGTAGCCGACCAAGCTAGCTTAGGTGCCACCACTCTGGCAGGACAAACATGTGACTTCTTCTCTGAGCCAGGGCCAGGGTTGGATTACCCACTAGGCCAACAGGTCCAGCTCATGTCAAGGCATACTCTCCTCCAGGTGAGCAGAACAATGGTCACTGAATAATTGAACATGTAAAAGGTGGAAAACATTAGGCCAAGCCAGCGCCCCTCTCAAAAGCTTTCAATGGCCGTCATAAAGCCACCGTATAGGGGAAGCTATTTCGGTTTGTGTTTTTGTCAGCCCGCAGCTCTATAAAGCAAACATTTCAATCATTGATGGCATAAAAGGATTATGAGTAATATTTTTGGTTCAAATGGAAACTTTAGAACTCTGCAATGTATTGGTATGTCAGACATTGCTGGAGATCATGTGATGTTTTATGTAATCTTGAGAGAATTTTCAAGCCATTGGTGTCCTCGAAGGAAAGGATAGTGGAGAGACTGTCCAAACAAATGAATGACAATATTTGTGTTATTTATTAGTTTGAATAATTAAATTGCAACCAAACTAGTTAATGACAGGATTTTGTCACATAATTTCTCATGAGCTGATCCATGCCATGATAAATGATGTGTTTTATGACACATCTGAAGTGAAAATGTTGTCACACACAGTCAATCAAACCCTGAGACAAATAACATGGAGGTGGTCCAAAAAAACTAACTCTCTCTGTCTGGGGTAATCTTCTAAGTCAGTGATTTCTATTCCGATCACACTCTTTCATCATCTGTAAAAGAAACACCCAAATGGATACAAGCTCCAAGATACAAAATATGGTTGTCATGATTATGAACATGTTTTGTCATCATTTTTTATTTTTTTTCAGGGTCGCAAACAACTTTTTGTTCCATGCCATTTGTGGGTTCTTTCTGTTGGTGGGGGAAATAATGGGTTATATTAAATCTGTTGCTCTCCGTGACACTAATGAGCAATCTGTCTAATGAGTCTATTAGAGAGGTCTATTTTCTGTTGTTGTTGCCGTGGCGTCATGAGCACCCATTTACATTAGCGCCGTTCACACAGCTTTAGGCAGCCATTTCACGGTTTAACTTTCTACGCTACATAAACTACACATTCTCTACTTAGTATCATGTGGTGCCCTGAGTCATGACAATGTAACTGCACAAATTCCTTTCAAAGACTTGGGCATAGCATTCAAAGCATCCTATGTTGGGCTACATTGACTTGTACCGGTTTCTGGATAGAAAATGCTACATAAACAAAAGTGTGGAACACAGTCTCTCCTTGTGCATAGACTGTTTTGAAGATAAGGAAGCAAAATATTATTTTGTAATTTGGGCAACAGGGTCATGTACAGTAGGGTCCAAACAGGTGGAAACGTCCATACTGCCTATAGCCCCTACATATGTTGTTAAAGCCCAGACAAGCATTGAAGGGATAATTCTCATGGGGGAAAAAGTGTTTCCTGATGTGGTCCAACACAAGAGCAGCTAATTTTCTATTTTGAAGTGGAGATAATGTGAATAATTATCTTGTGTTAGACAAGCATGATTGACAAGTGATGCAATTATTCTGTGTGTACTGCATACTGTTTGACACCCTATTAAAAATGATGTTGTTTTCACACTCTCCATAAATGATGATGATGATGATGACAATTAAGATGCTGATCTTTTGAGGCTATCCCAATGTTTTCCATTTTGCCAGGCAAGCTCTATCAAGTGCAGCTAAAGTATTTGAAAGAAAGCAAACACCATTTGAACCTACCTCTGCATGAACTGATTGATCTATTGATTGATTTTATTTGCCAGTCAAAAAAACAACATGTATACATAGTACAAACATTTGGAAAACGTTACCAGGATAGCACAATAAAGTCAGAGACTTATTTCCATTGGGGTCCTATGAACCCCTATGACACAGGGTGTTCATTTCATTTGAAATAAGCTTGTATTTTAATATTTATCCCTGTAGCATTTTAAACAAATGGGAGAATGGTTTAATTAGCATTATTTAGAGACACCCTAAAAGAGACATGAGTCCCCCTAGATGCAACAAAGTCAAAGTTTGGGGGGGGGCTCTAAATAATGCTAATTGAGAGGGAATATAAACAATATATATTCCACAAATCTAATAATATAGATGGAATAATAATCTATCTAAACGGTCTTTATGCAAAACATTTTTACAAAATATTATAATTATACACTTCTATTGTCACAATTTGAATTACATTTATCTAAAACTCATACACCAACAATACATTGTGGCTTTGACGTCAAGAAAGGAACAGAATGATGGAGGCACTATCAGGTAAGTAGGTACTAAAGTGCCCAAAGTGTTTTGTCATGTTATGTTGCTAGTATATAGCCAGCTATCTAAGTGGACCGGGCCATGCAAATCGAACTGGCCACATGGTGTTTGGGGATGCAATAAGCTAGCTATTATTTAGCAAGCAAGCTACAACAGCTCCATCAACACTGCATGTTTTGCAGAAATGAATGGTCAAATACCAATCGGAGTAATGTCACTGCTTATTTCAAGGTAAAGTATTTCTTCATTTTTGCTGAACTGCCTGATGTTTATTGGCAAATATAACTTGCAGGATATCATGGGAGCCAATGTTTGTGTTAGGCATTATACCTGGATTTACTGTTACTGCTGCTAGTAACGTTATTAACATCAGCACTCAGGTTAGCATATGGCTAGCTATGGCTACCATCGGCTAACAACAGAGTTTTAGCCAGTTTGGTTATAGACTTTCAATGTCTACTATGATGGTAAAGGTTTATCTTTATTTTGTGTAACAGTACGAGAAATGCTGATGTGCTGAACGGCTAATACAGTGCATTCGGAAAGTATTCAGACCCCTTCCCCTTTTCCACATTCTGTTACATTACAGCCTTATTCTACATTGGATTAAATTACATTTTGTCCTCATCAATCTACACACAATACCCCATAATGACCATGTGAAAACAGGTTTTTAGAAATGTTTGCAAATGTAAAATTATTTACATAATTATTCAAACTCTCTGCTAAGAGACTCAAAATTGAGCTCAGGTGCATCCTGTTTCCATTAATCATCCTTGAGATGTTTCTACAACTTGATTGGAGTCCACCTATGGTCAATTCAATTGATTGGACATGATTTGGAAAGACACACACCTGTCTATTCAAGGTCCCACAGTTGACAGTGCATGTTAGAGCAAAAACCAAGCCATGAGGTCGAAGGAATTGTTTGTAGAGCTCTGAGACAGGATTGTGTCGAGGCACAGATCTGGGGAAGGATGCCAAAAAATGTCTGCAGCATTGAAGGTCCCCAAGAACACATTGGCCTCCATCATTTTTAAATGGAATAAGTTTGGAACCACCAAGGCTCTTCTTGGAGCTGGCTACCCAGCCAAACTGAGCAATCAGGGGAGAAAGGCCTTGATCAGGGAGGGGACCAAGAACCCGATGGTCGCTCTGATAGTTCTCCAGACTTCCTCTGTGGAGATGAGAGAATCTTCCAAAAGGACAACCATCTCTGCAGCACTCCACAAATCAGGCCTTTATGGTAGAGTGGCCTGACGGAAGCCACTCCTCAGTAAAAGGCACATGACAGCCCGCTTGGAGTTTGCCAAAAGGCACCCTAAGGACTCAGACCATGAGAAACAAGATTCTCTGGTCTGATGAAACCAAGATTGAACTCTTTGGCACGAATGCCAAGCGTCACGTCTGGAGGAAACCTGGCACCATCCCTACAGTGAAGCATGGTGGTGGCAGAATCATGTTGAGGGGATGTTTTTCAGCGGCAAGGACTGGGAGACAAGTCAGGATTGAGGGAAAGATTAATGGAGCAAAGTACAGAGAGATCTTGCTCCAGAGCGGTCAGGACCTCAGACTGGGGCGAAGGTTCACCTTCCAACAGGACAACGACCCTAAGCACACAGACAAGAGAATGCAGGAGTGGCTTCGGGACAAGTCTCTGAATGTCCTTGAGAGTCCGGACTTGAACCTGATCGAAAATCTTTGGAGAGACCTGAAAATAGCTTGAGAGCATCTGCAAGGAAGAATGGGAGAAAATCCCCAAACACAGGCGTACCAAGCTTGTAGCGTCATACCGAAGAAAATTTGAGGCTGTAATCGCTGCAAAAGGTGCTGAGTCAAGGGACTGAATACTTATGTAAATGTGATATTTATTTATTTATTTAAAATTTTCAAAAATGTGTGTAGATTGATGAGGGAAAAAACGATTTAATACATTTTAGAATAATGCTGTAACGTAACAAATTGTCAAGGACTCTGAATACTTTCCGAATGCAGTGTAAGTTATGTGTTTCAAGGCTGCTCGTGGTTAGCTAGTAAGGGTAAGCTAGCAGGGGTGTAAAAGGGGTTATGTTAAAAGCCTGCGCACTGTTTTAAGTGATAAAAAAATATTTGGCTGATACAGAATAAAGAAATCACAGGATATGGTCAGATGATAAATTTACTTTATGCAGAGTGGCATTATTTTTTTATAATGAGGACTTTGAATGATGTCATCTTATGTGGACAGTGGCTTCACTCCTGCTGTGTATTCACTTGTGTGTTCTTCTCTTGACGTGACTTTTCCAAACGCTTTTCCGACATGACTTCGGTCAAATTGGGAACATTTTTTAACTTCTCCCAAAATACAAATGTAAAGTGATCTGTCTTTTAAGGACTTTTAGTTGGAAGGGTGAAACCAATCAGAATGTTTAACAGCATCCTAGTTCTGCAATCTTCCCTTTAACCATTCTCCTATTTGTTTCAAATGCAATTTGAACTGCTACAGTGGTATATATTAAAATGAAAGCTTATTCCATATTATATCAACACCCCCACCTCTGTGTCATGGTTCAAAATAGAAAATTCCTATGTGGCTGCACTTGTTATGCTGGGACAGTCCTGTATCTCAGTCCCTTTTCATGTGTCCCAACTTTTCCTTCTACAAAAGACTATTAATTCAATTAATTCAGGCTACAAGAGTGTAGACCAATTTTTTTAAACCTTTATTTAAGCAGGGAGTCACCATTGATACCAGGGTCTCTTTCACAAATGGAGCCATGCATATACAATTCCATAAGTCAAAATCTAAATCAAATACCATATAAAACAAGTAACATACAGCACAACACAAATATTCAAGAAAAACTATTACATTCCTCAATAAGAAGGTCCTCAATCAATATTTTAAATTGCCTCAGCGGAATCAGAACTGTAATGCATTTTGTAGTTGGTTTCAGCAATGAAGTGCTTTAAAACTAAAAGTGGATTTAGTTTGGTGGAGACAGGGGGAACCGGAGTTAACCAACCTTGTGAATGGATTTGGTATCTCATGTTTTTATATTTTAATAGCGAATTTTGGTAAATTGGAAGCTTGTGTAGTAGAGCTTGGTAAACAAAAGGGGAATAATGAAGTGACATACGGGACTTTAATGAGGACCAGCCAACGTTTTGATACAGGATGCAGTGGTGAGTATTAAAGCTGTCACCTGTGATAAAGCGAATGGAGGCGATGGAAGACGGCATCCAAAGGTTCAAGAATGTCATTACACTTTTTGGTGTTTTGTAAGAAATGTCTCTTTCCATTCATCAAATGGCGCGAGTGCACAGTCCACTGTTTAGATGTTGGAGTTATTTTGGAGTGGACGGACATGCGCAGGCAGCCTACTTTTTTAAGTAATTTGGTTGACAAAAGGATGATAACATCATGACTGGTTGTGTTCATGCCAAATTAAAAGGTAATACATTTTATTTAGGGTTAAATTGTCTTTACTATTAGGCCCATAAAAAAAGACCCTCGAATGACACAGTATAATTTGCACTCTGTGACAGGACCTTTTGCCTGGATTACCTAAATGTTATTAAACAACCTCTCAAATGTAATGGCAAAATGTAGATTTCTGCCTAAATAGACATACCCAAAGGTAACTGCTATTCATGTGTAGTCACATGATTCTGACGTGCAAAAACGTTTATATTTGGAAAGAAGACATCTGGGAGATTATGAGGAAATGGTCAGAAGATAGATAGGAGTTACATAGTTCAGAATACACAAGATCAAGGGCTTGCCAACCATTACAGACTACAAAGGGAAGCACAGCCGCAAGCTGCCCAGTGACACGAGCATACCAGACGAGCTAAACTACTTCTATGCTCGCTTCGAGGCAAATAACACTGAAACATGCATAAGAGCACCAGCTGTTTCGGAAGCTTGTGTGATCACGCTTTGTGCAGCCGATGTGAGTAAGACCTTTAAACAGGTCAACATTCACAAGGCCGCAGGGCCAGACGGATTACCAGGACGTGTACTGCGAGCAGGCGCTGACCAACTGGCAAGTGCTTCACTGACATTTTCAACCTCTTCCTGTCCGAGTCTGTAATACCAACATGTTTTAAGTAGACCACCATAGTCCCTGTACCCAAGAACACTAAGGTAACCTGCCTAAATGACTACAGACCTGCAGCACTCACATCTGCAGCCATGAAGTGC
Source organism: Salvelinus alpinus (assembly GCF_045679555.1). NCBI lineage: Eukaryota > Metazoa > Chordata > Actinopteri > Salmoniformes > Salmonidae > Salvelinus > Salvelinus alpinus. The sequence goes on from NC_092114.1 coordinate 37,656,208, forward strand.
TTTGAAAGGCTGGTCATGGCTCACATCAACATCATTATCCCAGAAACCCAAGACCCACTCTAATAAGCATACAGATACAGATGATGCCGTCTCTATTGCACTCCACACTGCCCTTTCCCACCTGGACGAAAGGAACACCTATGTGAGAATGCTATTCTTTGACTACAGCTCAGCGTTCAATACCATAGTGCCCTCAAACCTCATCAATAAGCTAAGGACCCTGGGACTAAACACCTCTCTCTGCAACTGGATCCTGGACTTCCTGACAGGCCACCTCCAGGTGGTAAGGGTAGGTAACAACACATCAGCCACGTTGATCCTCAACACAAGGGCCCCTCAGGGGTGCGTGCTCAGTCCCCTCCTGTACTCCCTGTTCACTCGTGACTGCACGGCCAGGCACGACTCCAACACCATCATTACGTTTGCTGATGACACAACAGTAGTAGGCCTGATCACGACAACAACGAGACAGCCTATAGAGAGGAGGTCAGAGACCTGGCCGTGTGGTGACAGGACAACAACCTCTCCCTCAATGTGATCAAGACAGAGGAGATGATTGTGGACTACAGGAAAAAGAGGACCGAGCACGCCCTCATTCTCATCGACAGGACTGTAGTGGAGCAGGTTGAGAGCTTCAAGTTCCTTGGTGTCCAAATCACCAACAAACTAACATGGTCCAAGCACACCAAGACAATCGTGAGTGAAGAGGGCACGACAAAACCTATTCCCCCTCAGGAGACTGAAAAGATTTGTCATGGGTCCTCAGATCCTCAAAAGGTTCTACAGCTTTACCATCGAGAGCATACTGACTGGTTGCATCACTACCTGGTATGGCAACTGCTCGGCCTCCGACTGCAAGGCACTACAGAGGGTAATGCGTACGGCCCAGTACATCACTGGGGCAAAGCTTCCTGCCATCCAGGACCTCTATACCAGGCGGTGTCAGAGGAAGGCCCTAAAAATGGTCAAATACTCCATCTACCCTAGTCATAGACTGTTCTCTCTGCTACCGCACGGCAAGTGGTACTGGAGCACCAAGTCTAGGTCCAAGAGGCTTCTAAACAGCTTCTACCCCCAAGCCTTAAGACTCCTGAACATCTAATCAAATGGCTACCCAGACTATTTGCATTGCCCCCCTCTTTTACGCCTCTTCTACTCTCTGTTGTTATCATCTATGCATAGTCACTTTAATAACTCTACCTACATGTACATATTACCTCAATTACCTCGACTAACAAGTGTCCCCGCACATTGACTCTGTACCGGTACCCCACTGTATATAGTCTCACTATTGTTATTTTACTGCTGCTCTTTAATTACTTGTTACCTTTATTTCTTATTCTTATTCATGTTTTATTTAGATTTTTTTAAACTGCATTGTTGGTTAGTGGCTCGTAAGTTAGCATTTCACTGTAAGGTGAACAACAAGCTACACCTGTTGTATTCAGCGCATGTGACGAATAAAATTTGATTTGATACCACCCATGTAGCTATAGCTCAAACACAGACCAAATGGACGCTTACCCTTGTAAGATGTTTGCTGTTTGGTGAAAACATTGTGTAAAATAAACATTTTGACTCTCGGGGCTGGTGATCAATCACAGACAGACAAATAAGATATCCTCATGATCTGTGGAGTGTCGGCTTTAGGTATGTATCAACGCAATTTGTGTTTAATTCCTTTATGCTTCACAACGCTAACCGGAATGTAGGTATCAGCCATCTTGAAATTAGGTCATCGGCTCAGCCTGCCCTTATAAATGTGTATGCCCATATTTGGTAGTAGGTCATACCAAAGCTATGAAGGCACCGGTCAATAGCCAAGATACTCAGCTTTCCGCAGACACCCTGCTTTTGCAGATAGGGGCTACCGTTCTCAAACCAAGCTGTATTGAATAAAGAAAATGAAATACCCTCTGCAAATACGGGGAGTTTACATGTAAGAGGTTTTAAGAATGATTCTTTCTGTTTTTACAGGACCTTGTAGCCCTCAATGCACTATAGGTTAGAGCCTTTATTCTATGGCTGTACAAATCAGTCAACATTTAATACTGGTGCCTGAAAGGCACCCCCGATAAGGTGGGAGGTACACCCTGATAAGGTAAGACTACACGGTCCTCTCCAGACATCCAATCAATAGTCCAATAACAACACCCATGTCCATGTGGATAGACATAAAGCCAAAGGAAATGTTAATATCTGATACACTTGTTTAAAAAACCCACAGCTATTTTACCAAGAGAAGAGGAGATCCAGACAGTCCCTCCCTGTCCCTTGTCGTCATGGAAGTTTCACACCTCTCTGCGTCTTCCATCGGTTTTAATTAACCTTCAAGGCTAGCTATCTTTTAGAGAAGGAGAGACAGAAAGGGAACGAGACAGAAAAAGAGACGACCAGGCTCTCTTTGGGGCTGTCATCTGATGCAGGGTTTTAATTTTCCTGCTCATTTGATGTCGAGGCAGGAACATCCTGGGAAAAGGGACGGAGCACTGCACTTAATTACAGGAGAAGCGGCGGTCCGATCTGCAGTGTTGTCAGAGACAACGAGCCTCACGTTGTTCAACTTCAATGATCCATAGAGAATGGGAAAAGTCGCCTTTGATGAGTAGCTGGACGTGTTCCCACTTCACAAAATTGGGAAAGGGTGTGATAGAATTTTATTTTGTAGACTAAGTATTTAGGAAATGGGAGAATAGGATGAGTTATGAATACGCTTGGAAAGAGGATTCGTCCCGAATGTAATAATGTCATTAGTGGAGCCACTTTCAGTTTTGGAGGCATAGTTACGTTTACTAGCAAACAGTGGTGTGGTTGTAAAGTAACTGTAAATAACTGATGTTTCGCCCGATAGTTAACCAAGATGGTTAGATAGCTAGCTAAAGTTCTTTACATCTAGTTCGTTTTTTTAGGGGGTAGATCAGCTTTAATACTGCAGAGAAATTGTAGCTTCCATCAATGTAATTGTCTGCATCAATTCCAATCCCCCATATATTTTTGGGCAAATGTATATATATATATATATATAAACATATACATACATACACCTACATACAGATACATACAGTACATACATATATATATATATATACATCTTTAAAATCCTTTATTACCCTCCAACCCTACCACCCCTCCCCCAATCGGAACAAACTAGTGAACAACAATGCAGAGGCCTGTATTTCCAGTTTATACATACTATATACATTTTATGGACACAGTCTATTTTATAATAGTTTTATTTGAACTATTTTCCTTCCTCTACTCTCAACCTCTCCCATATATTTATGATGTCCATCCAGTTTGATTTCTATTTGCCATTACCTTTCAAACTGTGCTCTTTCAAAAAAGTTCTTAATTAACTTATATATGTTTTACGGGCACAGCATTTTTTACAAGAGTTCTTTTGCTGTTATTAGTCCCAACCTTCAGCTCCATGAAGTTTTGAATCCGGCGTCGTTTTGCGTATCAGTTCATAAACCATGTGCCATGGAATAGGTACGTCAAAAATCTCTTCACAACTATTTTGCAATCTATATAGGCACGGCTGCCAATTTTTGGTCGTTAAATTCATTTAGTTAGTTAGCAACTTCTCTTACACTAGTTAGCTGGGCCGATACCCTAACCCTGATGTATCAAAAACATGCTTCCAAAGATGGCGTGGCGTCCCTTGTTTTGTCTACATTTTACAGATGAATATTGAAACATACTTTTCCCATGCATATTCAAGAAGGAATGTTGTCTCTGTTTGTCTTTGGTACATGGAATTGTCTTTTTACAAAATATAATGTAGGCTTATGGGGTTTACGGTGTCTGCTTAGTGTATGCCTCATATTCAAAGGTCGTTTGACTCGTTGCTCCCTACCTGCTTGTCAGTTTCTCTGGAATTTTGTCTGCCAGATTATAAAATAAACTATTTCTGACATAAAAAAAATAAGGATATATGGCAAAAGGGAAGTGATGCCTACCTGACAATTATGTTTCACTTACCAGGTTCATTTTCAAATGTTTTCATTCCTTAGTGTACAGGTTTCATAAGGGACACTGGATACATAAAACAACTGACTGGCTTATTATATTACACTCCTACTAACTTTGTGTTACGCTAAATAAAACCTTAGGGAATATGGTGCACATATCAACCGTAAAAGCAAACAAGATCAGTAAGAAATCAGAAAAATACATAAAAGTAGATTATACTTTATTTCCCCTACCTAGTAAATGAATCCGTAATTAAAAAGTAAACAAGATGAGAGACAAAATGGTGCTCTCTGTTTGTATTTTTTTAATGAGGACAATAATATATGCTTTTATGTTGGTAACTTTTCAAAGCCTCTGAGCTTCAAACAAATTGCAGAAGTTTATTGTTGTAATTAGATTTCTTGCATTTTGGATGAGAGTGAGACCCACCAAGGTGCTTGAGCTCCCCAGTAAATTCCCATTTCTGGAGCTCTTTCTCTTGCTGTGAGAGCTCTCCCTCGGTGGGGGCAATGAAGCACAACCAAAGAAGGCTCAGGGGATACAGTGTGTCTCTTTTTGACTAGAAGTCAGTAAGCATTAGATACTGTATATCAGGTATAAATGTAACCAAGCTTCTTACAACTACCCCACGGGGAGCTGTAAAGAAGTAAGATAGGCTTTTGGTTATTTTTGTTGATGGAGGGTGATGTATCGACATAGGGCGTACAATGTTTTGAAAGATGTACATGTCTGTTTGATTAATGTATTATGTTAGGCCTACTGCTATTTTAGTGTCATAGAATCCTAATTATTTTAGATATTGCTTTCTCCCCGCTTTGGGTTGTAAATATATCACCGGCTGATGGTTTGAACCAGGGTCTCCTAAATGCCACAGGGCTGTGTTGGCCCACAGGGCTAAAGCCCAAGTAGGCATTAGGTCTGGGAGCTTATGCAAGTCCTTAGGTATCAGGCAAGGTTATTCATCCCACCGCTGTATGTCACTGGACCTTTGTGAGAGCCGTTGAGTTTGTCTACATCCAAAATGGCTGCCTTTCTTTACAACCCTTTGAGGAGCTCTCCCTCCATTGCACCCTGTCATATTGTACAAGGGAGTCGATACAATCAATGCTAGTTTATACATTCATAACGACCAGACACAGTGCCCTCGTGCAGACGATCAACACCATTCATATTAATAGCCTCTCGCCATCTCTTCAACTCCCATTAAATTTAAGAGGCAGAAAATTGACTGTTTATAGATTATTTATGGCACCTTGTAAAGAACATTTCAAGCTGGTGTTAGATAGTGTTTAGTGTTTACAGGGGGCAATACAGGGCAACCCTGGTGGAGTCCACAGTCTACTACAGGGGGGAACCCAGTCGGGGTCTCAACTTACTGTAATTTTGAAAATTGGTTGTACATCAGCAGTTTTTCTCTTGTTATTTCAGTCACTGACATTCACTCAATTAGCCCATGTCAGCAAAACGTTTATTGATTGGTAAATTAGTCTAACCAGTTATCTAAACTTGTACTAATCATGGTCGAATTACCGACTGGGGGGCCACCATTGATTTTGTTATTCACTCTCACTCTGATATCTTATTAAAAACTGCAAACATGTATCTCCAACATATGGACAAAATGAGTAGAATTGCATGAAATGAGTTATAGAATTGCTAAAATCTTCTCTCCGTCCATGCAAAATGTGTAGAATGTCAGAAAACTTGCTTTAAAACAGTAAAATTTTCTCTACACCCTGTGGCAAAATGTGTAGAATTAACTCTCTCTGCTGTCAAGAGGGGGGCTGCTAAAATGTTTTGCTGGCAAGGTGGGTGTCACGACTTCCGCCGAAGTTGGTTCCTCTCCTTGTTCGGGCGGCGCTCGGCAGTCGGCTACGTCTAGCCATCACTGATCCACTTTTCATTTTCCATTTGTTTTGTCTTGTCTTCCCACACACCTGGTTACAATTCCATCATTACATGTTGTGTATTTAACCCTCCGTTCCCCCCATGTCCTTGTCCGGAATTGTTTATTGTAAGTGCTTGTGCACGTTATGCTGGTGTGCGACGGGTTTTGTACCCATTGTATTGATTATTCTGTTTACGGTGATTTTTATTATTAAACTGCGCCGTTGTAACACAGTTTTTGCTCTCCTGCGCCTGACTTCTCTGCCGCCAGTACGCACCCCTTACAGTGGGTGGGTGCATATGCAGACCCGTGATCCGCCACGGCCCATTATTTATTTTATTTTTATTTCACCTTTATTTTATCTGGGAGTCATACTGAGACCAAGGTCTCTTTTACAGATGAGCCCTGAATTACAGAAATCACAGAAAATAAACATATTAAAATATAAATACAAAATGCAAGCAGAAAGAAAGAAAACATTCATCAGTAATAAGATCCTCAATTAGCTTTCTGAATTTCCCTTCAGCCACCAAAACATCAAATTTAAGAACATTTTGAAGATTTTTCCACAATAGTGATGAGTATTAAAACTGTCGCTCGTAATAAAGTACAGTGAGATATGACAAACTGCATCTAATGGATTTTGATGAAGGGGCAGCTGTGTTCATATCGATGATGTCGCCATTGTATGACCAATAGGTATGTCTACTGAATAATCTGCTTTCGACTATTTAGCGAGAGGCATGACCTATGTCTATAGAAGAAGACCATTTGTGTTCTCAGCTTAAATAACTAACTCATCAATATGCTTTTTAAAAGGCAGCTTTTCATCTATCCAGATGCCCAGATATTTGTAAGCAGGGACACGATCAATATGGACACCATCCAAAGTGCATATCCTTAAAAAATGTTATGCACTGTAGAGAGGTCTGTAGAATTTATTCAGGTCAATAAATTCAATGAAGGTAGACTGTAGTTCAGATAAAGGCTGGTTAACCGTAGGGGCAGTAGCATACACAACAGTATCATCAGCATACAAGTGCAGGTTACAATTGTTTACAGACAAGTCAATATTGTTAATATAAACAGTAAAAAGTACAGGACCCAGAATTGCGGGACACCTTTCGTTATGTCCAGAAAACCAGATTTAACACCATCAGTAGATACACATTGAGTTATATCTGTCAAGTCATTTTTAAACCAGTTACATGCAGCCTGGTCTAGGCCAATTGAGGAAAGCCTCTGAATTAGCAGTGAGTGATCAACAGTATAGAAGGCCTTTGACAGGTCAACACAGAGGGCAGCACAATGTTGCCTTTTATCCATACAGTTAACTGCTACATTTATTATTTTTGTTATTTAACCTTAACTAGGTTAGGAACAAATTCTGAGTTACAATGACAGCCTAGGAACAGTGGGTTAACTGCCTTGTTCAGGGGCAGAACAACAGATTCTTACCTTGTCAGCTCAGGGATTCGATCTAGCAACCTTTCGGTTACTAGGCCAATGCTCTAACCACTAGGCTACCTGCCGTCCCTTATAACTAGGAATGTGCTATGACCTGGTCTAAAACCCGACTGATGTACATTTAGAATACATTTCAAATATAAGAAATCTTAAGAATCTTAGCTGATAATAAATCAAGGATTCTAATATTTTAGCTAGGCAAGAAAGCTTAGAAATAGGCTGATAATTTGTGAAATGGGATTACATGGGCCACCTTCCAAACCTTGGGGATAGTACCAGATATAATTGTCAGTTAATAGTTCAGCATTTAGGGGGGGGCAGAGAGCTGCAGCCAAAATGGATCAAGCATATCAGTCCCAGTGGAATTATTATTTTTTTTTTTACATCAATCTTAAGCAAGGGATCTAGCACATCACAGGTAGTAAATTGTTGAAATGAAAACAAAGATTGACTAGAAGTTGACAGGTTAAGTGTCGCATCAGCTAGAGGCTGGCAGAGGAAAGAGCTGTCGATTGACTGACCAGGGTCAATTAAACCACCGTTTTGTCAAATAAAAAGCCTGCCGAGATAAAATGATGATTAAAAGCATCACTTATCCCATTCTTCTCAGTTATGATGCCAGAGTCAGACAGAACTTGCTTAGGCAGGGAAGGAGAGGAATTTGTATTCTTGGATTTCTGAACATGAGTTCAGATTTTTTGTGCCCATCCTATTATCTAATATCTAGTGCAGTGGTATTCAAACTTTTTCAGCAGGGACCCAATTTTTTGGGGCCAGAAATTCTGGCGACACCTACCCCACCTTAAATTGAATGAAACAACTAAAATCTGTCAATTTAGATTTAAACATTAAGAAATAACCTTCAAGTCATTCAATTTTCATCTCACTAATCAAAATTAAGAGAACCAATTAATACATTTACTCAATGAAATTGTATTTCTCAAATTATCTTTCTCAAAAACGTTTTTTAAAATTAGTCCCAAACAATAATCTGTACTCACGACCCTGGTTTTGAATACCTCTGATCTAGCGTATAATCTCCCTTAGGAGACAATGTTATGGGAATTCCCCTTTGTGTCTTTCTCTGTTCCCAGTTCATCCCAAACCCCACCATCCCCTTTCCTAATGGTGATGGGAGGCTAGATCACATTACATTCCTCCTCCTCCTCCCTTCTCTCTCCATCCCTTCTCCCTCTCCCTTCATCTCTCGCTCCATGAACACAGTTTTGTACCCTCCAGATCCCTCTGAATTTCATAATTCATTATCATTTACCAGACTGCCTGGGGCAGTAGCTAATAGGGTGATACTGCAGGGGACAGAGTGAGGGGTAAATAGGGGGTAGGGGAAGGAGGGAAAGGGAGGAAATATTGTTTTTGCCCTTATTACCTACCTGTCACCGTCTCATTTTGTTGTTCTTCGGATAGATTATGCTTGACATGTCCTATAATTGCAAATGACATTCAATTAGCAAAGTGCCTTTTGAATTTGAATGAGCTTTTGAGGGAGAGAGAGAAAACGAGAGAGAATGAAAAAAATAGAGTTGCACTTTATGAATAGAGATAGATGAACAACATGGGACACACACCGACACCAAAGGCGAAGACATACTCTCTGTCTGCTCAAAGTGTGGTTTTCACATTGTACACTACCATTCAAACGTTTGGGGTCACTTAGAAATGTCCTTGTTTTTGAAAGAAAAGCTAATTTTTTGTCCATTAAAATGACATCAAACTGATCAGAAATACAGTGTAGACATTGTTAATGTTGTAAATGACTATTGTATTTGGAAACGGCAGATTTTTTAATGGAATATCTACATTGGCTTACTGTTATTTTAATGGACAATAAATTTGCTTTTCTTTCAAAGACAAGGACATTTCTAAGTGACACCAAACTTTTGAACGGTAGTGTATTTACGGCTGTGGAGGACTACTCGGCAAAACATCTTGTGTGGTCTGTTATTTTCTTCTGTACATTGTACATTTAAGTCTGTACATTATTATTTTGTTCTGTTCATGATTCTGTACATTTGGGAATATGACTGTGTACTGCATGTTCCCATTATGTACCCATAAAATGTATTGCTCCTTAATACTGTCTTTACACTGTGCCATTGAGTGCTGGTGTTCCACCTTTTTTACTTGCCCATACTGTATGGCGTGTTTAAGCTGACAAAGAGAAGCACTGTGAGATGACACTGATTTGAGGCGCCCATTATCTTAATTCCGAAAGATGGTCAGTTTGCTCTGTCTTCTTCACCACAAATACTTGGTAAAAGAACATGGGTTTTCTCTTTCTCTTCCATGAATCACAAAAAGAGTTGAGAGAGCATTTCTCAGAATCAAAACCTTTATTTTCAAACTCTATTGTGGTTCTGCACACTGCACTGGTAAACAAAATGCATCATTTTCCAGGGATGTTGTGCAATGTATAATTCAAACTGTTTTCATGAATTATGAAATGTCACTTGGTTGAAACTAAGAGGGGTTCACCCCATGTTAAGTAAAAACAAAATTTCCTTTACGGACAAAACACATGAATTTCACATGAATTTCACATAAAGTGTTCCAAAAACACATGTTTTCATGTGATCACGTGATCTTATGTGACGTTAATGTGATTACATGTGGCAACATGTAATGCAACATGTGATAACATGAAACTACACAAGTTTTCCAAAAACATGATTTCATATGAAATTTCACATCTGAAATATGTGATTTTCCACATGTGAAATCATGTGGATTTTCTGTAAGGATTGAGGCTAAATGTATCATATGGGGATGATTTCCGTATTTTGAAAGTTACATTATCTTGAAAACTTGAGTGCCGACAAGCAAAACATTTTGGGACTGTCAACAATGGACTAATGAAACAAATATCAAAATATCGTTTTTGGGTGGAATTGTCCTTTAAGATCTTTCCTGACCTTGTGGACATTATCGTACAATTGTATTTAATGACATCGACATTCCTCTGACTTTCTCTCCCTCATACCCACCCTTTTTAATAATTTACGTTATGAATACTTTTATAACTGTTTCATTTTTGATGAGGGAGAATACTGGCAATAAATGTGAATCTCCATTTGAGTATTGTGTCCCCTAGTTTCAGTGAATAAACCTCAAGATCAGATCCTCAGACACCCTCTAAAGGCTGATGTATACTCCGCGGAGACGGAAGGTTCGGAGCGTAAGGAAGTGTCGCAATGTTGTTTTTCGCCATAAAAGGGCTGCTTTTAATATGCTCCGGCATTTCGACTTACCTTTGAACTACCTGAAAATGTTAATGCGCCATATCATTCCTTGCGAAGACTTGAGGTGCATTATTGAGTGAGTTTTGCAACGGAAGTCCCGACCTGTGTCTACATCACATCCTTTCTGGTACCCCTTCTGCCATAAACACGGAAGCAATACATTTGAATGTGAATTTCCATTCGAGTGTCTTTCTCCTCTAGTTTCAGTGAATGTAGCTCAAGATCAGACACCCCTCCAACAATGTGGCTCTGAGCACAGCTACAGAGAGCAACAATTTGATGTGAAGAAAAGAGGAGGTTGGAAGGTCACGAACAAACTGCAGAGTGGAGCACAAAAAGCTGTTGTTTGAGAACATGTCTAAATTAGGAGGAGAGAGAGATGAAACAGTATGGTGTTTCTGTGTGTGTGTGTTTGTGCAATTGTCTGGAAAGACACAATTGAAAATCACTGCCAGAGAGAGAGGCTTCAGAATGAAAAAGTGCAAACTCCGTGAATGAAAAAGATGCCTGAACAGTTGAGAGGAGACATTTGCATATGTTTGAGAGGCCCTGAGACAAGTGACACATCTCAAGAGAGAGAAAAGGGAGAGAGAGAAAAAACATCTTATAATGTGTATAAACGAATGTCTCATGTCGTTATCATTAGATGATGATGATGGTGTATTTCCCCTCAAGGGTATTGCTTGGACACAATACCCCTCCCCCACTCTTCGCTTGTCATTGTCGACTTCCCTAGTGACATGTTGTTCGGTTACTGTATATGGCTGATCACCAGCCTCTGTCCTTCTGCATTAATGCACATGTACTGTAACCCAATTGCTGATCCCACATTGCATACATAAAACATACTTTACATCAGTTCTCCATGTGTGAGGCGCATCATGCCAGTGTTTGTTGCGTATAAATAATCCACGCTATGTGAATTCAGGGGCATGTTTGGTTAGCGTGGTCCCACAGCTTTGTATTTAATGAGACCCTACCCCAAGGCAGTGGGAGGGAGGGAACCGCCAAAAACCATCCACCGTTTTATAGAGTATATGGTTAATAGCCCACTGCTAACCATCTGTGGAGTTATATTAGCGCACAGAGTGGTTTGTCATTGAGCGTTCTCGTAAACCGAAGAGGCCATTACCATAACTAAAAACAACACTGAGTGCCTACTAATGAATAATGAAATGTCATTAAGAATTTCCAACCTAATTCAGATACCAAAACATGCGAAGGTAGAACCGAGGTTTTGATGAGAGTTGTGTATGTTAACACTAATTGCTAACGCTAATCCAATGAATAATAGGGTGTTTGTGAGCAGTAAGTATGTTCCGTAATATTTATGTTCATTGAGAAATCCAGTTTGGTTTAGAACTTTTAACCATTTTAGCTACTATAGGCTACAAGAACAATTTGTGTGTTTCCTCTAAACCCCTATAGCCTGTGATTAGTGGTCATGAGAAGAACAGCACACACAACTATACTTAAGACTGAATTCCACAAGAATTGTAAACTCCTACCCCTGAAGCGTTGCTGAGATGATGACGAAAGTTAAGCCAGGTTGTTAACCCTTAGTGCCTCCCGTTCTGTGCACCGCTGAGTGTCCTGCATGGCGGCAAGTTGAATGGGCTTGTGCGAACATGCAGTAATGGTGGGGTAATCAATGGTTACAAATGGGGTCGGTTGCCTCCTGCTTTCTCTCACTCTGAGACCTTACTAAATGTACCTACATTAACTTAATGGTCAGTGGGAAAGCTACTCACCTATCTCATTATGGGTTAGTTGTATGTTTAAGGCTTAAAATGAGCCGTTAGTCTGCTAGCCGGTATGCTACTGCCCCATGTAAGACTGAATTAAATCATTCAGTAACTCTTCGCTTAGAGGCCTCAAACATAAAGACTATCTAACGCGGGTGTCACCACAATCACTTTGTGCTTTAGTACTGGGGGGTGTTTGATGTCGTAAAATGACAAGATGGCTGCCATGACTCATTATGGCACTTTTTGTGTCGTTTTCATGATATATTCATATTAGAAAGGCTTCACACAGAGTATAATCAATCACCCTTAGGGCTTTTTGGACATATGCAGCGACGCTATGAATGGTTGTTGGAGTCATTCAATGTCAGAAGATGCACAGTAGTAGATTATATAGGCAGTATTTTGTTTACCAATCCCTAAAGTGATGCTATCAATTTGTTTTACAAACTGAGCATTTTTACTAGCCTACCTCTTGAGCAAGATGGCGGTTGACTCAAGACATAGGCTGAGTTCCAATTTCCATAATAGCACACCACTTATAATCCATGCCCAATACATTGCATCAAGTGGCATGTGTGGATACTGTAACGTAGCCCTAGTTCAGCTATTTTCTACAGTGACCCGTGCTACTTGCCCATATGTGGGAAGAATCTTGAAAGGGGTTGAATTTGCAATATCCCCTGTACAAAAGAAAGAAAAGAAAGTAAAACATGGAGTTGAAAATGAAAGGAAGAAAGCCAGATTCCCTTCAGGGATCCTCCCTCCACCCAACTGTTCCTGCACCCGCATCACACCTTATGGATAACTGTTGGGAGAGGGCCTGTGCCTTCCATTCTGCCTCACCTTGAAAAGTTTATCTGTTTTGAAGTTCACCCCCTCTGTCTGGTTACCATAGAAGCTAGCCATGTGGGGCCTCATTACTCTGAGACCAGAAATGCAAAATAGGACTAATTATCATTCTTCTTACTGCTGAAAGAACAATTCTCCTTATTACGTCGCCCTTAATTAGGATAGAGTGAGTTCCCTGGCTTCTCAGTCTTGGGTTATGGTATTGTTATGGCAGCATCACAGTGTTTCGAAATGATTTTCCACTAGTGATATTCCCTGAACTGTCCTCTTGAGAGAGTGTGTGTGTGTGTGTGTGTGTGTGTGTGTGTGTGTGTGTGTGTGTGTGTGTGTGTGTGTGTGTGTGTGTGTGTGTGTGTGTGCTCATGCGACTGTAGCTGACATGGCAACACACCGGGAAGTCCTTATAATTAGGGTTATACCTCATGTGAAGTTTGTAATCTCATGTAAGCCTGAATGGATAATTTATACTGATGTTACCACACCTAATTTCTCCCTTTGCGTTCTGTGCCCAACAGCCTCCCCCAAACACTTTCTATCTGATATCTGCTATATGCTTCTCTCATCACCTTCCCACTTCCCCTCTGTTCAGTCATCATTAACTCCATTTCCATTTCTGTTCCCTTGTTTTCCTTAATAACCAATTCTTCCAATCTCTCTGTCCCTGTCTGTCTCTGTCTCTCTCTCTCTCACTCCCTCTCTCTCTCTCTTCTCCCTACAGTGGCTCCCGTAAATTACCCATGAGTCCTTCTGTGTCATTGTGGAGTAGTCACATCCACTTTCAGCCACTGGACTTTAGGTGAGGTTAACCTATAAATCCCACTAAATTGCTACTCTCCCCCTCTTTAAAAAAACTAAAATGAATGAGTGATGAAAATGAAATGAAAAATGGACGAGGAGGATGATGGACAGGCAGACCCTGAGAGGAGGTGAATGGTATACCCTGTTTAAGGGTTCAGTGTTTTCTTTTTATGCCCTCTTGTTGAATCTACCTTTCAGCTATCACTCTAATCCTAACCGCTGTGCTCATTTTGGAGTTGGACACATTAGCAAAGTCCAGCTAAGCCGTTAAAAACTGGGCACTTCAGAGATGTGCAGCGTGTTTAGCTCAAATGATCAGGTCCCTTATCAATACTCCAATCCTCCCAGCTTTAGGGTAATTAGAGAGAGAATAGTGGTTTTGTTAGTCGAAAAGTTTGTACATGTTTTGAAATGATTACTTCCTAATACTGGAGACTTGTCAGCTTAAGGTGTTATTTTAACCTTCGGTCATTAGTCCCCCGACCCATTTGTAAACTCTGACCCTTTTAGCATAAACTTCCCCAAGCTCATATACTTTAACGGTTTATCTCTGAAACCAGGCTGGTTCTGTGTAAGATGTTGGAGATATTTGTAATGTTCTGGAAAAGTCAAATAAGATTTGGCCAGTTAAGCCTCAACCGGTCACCTGTGAAGTCTCAAATGGTGGTGGGTGGTCACTGGTCAAGCGGTTGGCTGTGGTCTGGTCAGATGTGGTAGATTACTGTGCCGTAATTAATTTTGCTTGGTGTGCTGGCAAGAATCCCTAGCCTTCAGGGAAGGGTGGTGGAGTGTCATCCCACCTATCACAATCTGACGATGATGTTGTCAAGGTCATCTTTGGTGAACACATGTATTTATTTGTTGCTGTTTTCTGATATTTTCCATATCATACATAATGTTGAAAGTGTGACCAAAAGGAAGACAGTTGAATAGTGGGAGATAGCAAGTACTACTGCACAATATGCTGCTGATTCAGGTAAAAATGCCTCTGACTTTTGACCCTTGAGATGGAAATATGCTAAGGTACCTCCATCGCATGTCCTCTTGAAGTTAAATAAGGTGCACTGAAATAGTGAATCCCTTGAGCGATGCATCTCTGTGTGAATACCAAGGGGACTACTTTGGTTAGAGGAGTCCACTTCTCTCCCTCCCTCTCTCACATATACACACACACGTCACACATGAGTGTGTTTGCGTTCATTGGGGTACCGCATGTCTCTCCATTCTTAACAGTCATAGACCGGGCATGCCTTCCAATCCCCTCCTTCACGCTCGGTCGAGGTTTGTAGGGCGGAAAAACAGACAGTTTCACATAGCCATACAAACACACGCACACACAGATTCAGCGTACAAATCTCCCCTAATTATTTTAGACATGTCCAGGCATTGGTTATGTTTTGCTTCACCTCCTGTCCTGTCAGGGGCAGCAGTGGGTCAAAGGGTTAGGTCAACACCGAGGGTCAAAACGACAACCCTAACCCCATTCCTGACTACCCTCCATTCTGTTGCCACCCCTCCCTTAGCTAATCACATAGGCCTCAATCCTAACTGGAGATCAGGTCTTCCATTGACATCAATGCATGATTTATGCTCAAATCTGAGTTAAGCGCATGCATCTCAAGTTGGGATTCAGCCTTTAGCCCATATCATATTGGCAGAGGGAGCGACATTCTCTCTTAGGAGAAATACTGAGAGCCAGCTAGGGATCGTACAGAATCATATTACTGCAAGTCATTCTAACCTATTTCAGAATGCTTTGAGCTGTGCTGTATTTCATAATATTGGGTCTGACACAACTCCCATGCAGCCACCCACCTCCACCCCCAGACCAAATGCAGATGACAAACCCCAGTCATCGTCACCTTAAATGCCATCTGAAAACCTTTTCTTTTTGTCAAGTGTTTGTTCCATTTGAGGCCCGCTTTCGGTTCATGGTGCAGTGATAATGAGAAAGTCAGCAAGTAGACCAACTGATCTGGAATCTGATTAGAATTACAATAAAGAACCAATAAATGGCCTTATTCGCAATGAACAGGGAGAACCTGAGGGAAACCGGGGGGGGGGGGGTTATTGCATATGAGCATCTGTGAGATATTAAAACAAAATTGGATTTGGCGTGTGTGTGAGAGAGAGGGAGAGGTAGAGAGACAGAGACAGAGACAGAGACAGAGACAGAGACAGAGACAGAGACAGAGAGAGTTTGTTTGTTTGTTTTTGTCTTTCCTAAGAAGGTGCATCCAGAACAAGCTCTCACCTTTTACTAAACCAGGAAGTTGGTTCACATTCAGCCTATCTAGCTTTAGCAAACAATAGCATCACCAGTAAGAGAATGAACGGCAGTTGACAGCGTGGCGACTGGAAGGAGGACAGGAAGCAGGTGACAAAGATGGAGTGTTCCATGTCCTCTTCTCTCTCTCTTCGCTCTCTCCCCCACCCCCTGTTCCCTTTCTCTGTCTAACTCATGCTGGACCAGAACCATACATCTGGTTTGTGTCTTAGGACTTGGTGGCGGGGACTTGGTTTATGCGGAGAGAGGGGTTTGACTGGTGTTCGGGCTTCGGTTTGGAAAAGGGGTTATGTTTAAACCTGGGAGTGTGTGAAGGGGACAGAGGGTCAGGGGGTGCAGAGAGGTTGCAATGAGGTTGAAGCACTGCCTGTACCCAAACCTCGCCTCCTAAGAGGGAGAGCGCTGATGGAGGAAGATAACTGGCTATGTTGCTAACTCTGGATTATAAGGATTGTAAACATCATTGCCTCTCTTAAACCTGAAGCAGCTTGTAGGTCTCAAAGACCAATAGTGCATTTTATCTGGCTGGAGCTATAATGAGCAGGTTTAAGTCATAAGTGTTAATGAGTGTACTAACAAGGACAGCAAATCAGCATGCCTTGCATTTCTATGGGTAAGGTGCTGCAGACAGACATGTTTGTTCCTGGTTTTGTCTAATGTCTTTGTGATGTCACCACTCTGGGCCGAGAGAGAGAGAGAGAGAGAGAGAGAGAGAGAGAGAGAAGTGAGAGAGAGAGAGAGAATTGAGAGAGAGAGAGAGAATTGAGAGAGAGAGAGAGAATTGAGAGAGAGAGAGAGAGAGAGAGAGAGAGAGAATTGAGAGAGAGAGAGAGAGAGAATTGAGAGAGAGAGAGAGAGAGAGAGAGAGAGAGAATTGAGAGAGAGAGAGAGAGAGAGAGAGAGAGAGAGAGAGAGAGAGAGAGAGAATTGAGAGAGAGAGAGAGAGAGAGAGAGAGAGAGAGAGAGAGAGAGAGAGAGACTTTTGACTTTTTGTCTTTCTTTATTGAAACATTCTCATTTCATTTAACACTCACCCCCCCTAAAAATAAAAAAACAAAAATATATCCTGTACTGCATACATGTACCATACTCACCTTTCCATCTACCACATGATACAAACCAACATCACCATACACAAAAACAATACCCTCTCCTACAACCGTATATCCAAAACATCTTCCCCAGCAATACAGACAGCCCCCCCAACACACCATATCTCCTCAAACATCTCCACACATTTGATCAGTTTATAGAACTCAAACTCAACCCTAAGGCGCGCAGAGACCATCCCATTAAACAATAGTAAAGGGTCTGTTATCCCCCCACCTTTGACCCTGTTTCTCCTTGTTAGCCAAATAGCTAACTTTGCCTGAGCAAACAGAAAATTCAACAAAACACATTTTTCTTTCTCCTTACTCGAATACCTGTATCCCATTATAAACATCCCAACAGCAAAAACCACCCCCAACCTCTCACACAGACATTCCAACAGAGACATTAATGGCATTAACCTGGTGCACACAGAAAACACATGAATCACAGTTTCATTCATTTGACAGAAAGGACACCCCTGCCCAATTCCCGGATCAACACGTGCCAACCAGCTGTTAGTGGCCAGGGCTCCATGAAGAACCCTCCACTGGAGGTCCCCTGACCTCTTTGGTACTGGGGGTTTGTAGAGCGCCCTCCATCTAAAACCCACCATACTCTCCGCCCCACATACCCCCTGCCACTGATGTGCCTTCACTCCTGTTAGACTTCTAATGTTCCTAACCTTAACGCAGAGGTTGTAGAGAGCTTTACCTCCCACCCCCTCAAATTCCCCCAGGCTCGGAGTGTTAAAATCTAACAAGTCCTCCAGACCCCCTTGCCAGTCTCCAGTCTCTGCCGTCACCTGCAGTGGCGGAAACATTGGTGGCCCCTCTCCCTTTGGCCTCTCAAACACCCCCCTTACCTGCTCAGACAGTGCCTCCTGGACCTCCTCCAGGAATCTCTCCAACAGTCTAAGAGACGTTATTCCTGTTTGTTGCGCCAAGACCTCCGGGGTTTTCCACCCCTCCTCTCCCAGCAGTCTCAGGTCACCTAGCCTTCGTAAACCCCCTGCCATCAGTTGCCTCTGCAGGGTGGCAGACTGAACCGATCTCAAAGGGATGGCTGGGTTGTGGAAAATAGGCTCCTCCCACACCCACTGCCCAGGCTCCACACCCCCTTCTCGTATGGGCCTTAGCAGCTGCCAGGCCCTCAGCACCGCAGAGTAAAACTCTGAGAGACCTGCTGTACTCAGCCTCTCCAGCTTCATGAGGAACAGCTGCCGGTCCAACCCTAATCCACCAGCTCTCCTCAGCAGTGCGCATGCTGGTTCCCTCCAGCCAACATCGGTATGATACAGCAGTCTCTGCACCGCCTTTAGCCGGAAAGCAGCCATCCTGCTCTCCAGTTCCACCAGGCCCTGTCCTCCTTCGTGGACGGTCATGTACAACACTGCTGCCTTCAGCCAGTGATGTCCCGACCAAAAGAAATCCACCAGCTTGCGTTGCAGGTCTGCAAGCAGACCGGCGGGGGGGTTGAGGACAGCCAGTTTATGCCACAAGGAAGATGCCACCAGGTTGTTAATTATCAGCACCCTCCCTCTATATGACACTTGGGATAGGAGCCACCTCCACCTGGCCAGTCTTGACACCACTGCCTGTGACAGCCCCTCCCAGTTCTTCCTGACCCACCTCTCCGAGCCCAGGTACACCCCCAACACTTTAAGCCCTTCACAACCCCACTGCAAACCCCCTGGAAGCAGAGGAGGAGCCCTATCCCCCCATGCCCCACATAACAGAGCTTTGCTCTTTCCCCAGTTTACCTTAGCTGATGAAGCTCCCTCGTACACCTTCAGACTGGTCTCTAGTTCCTGCATATCTTGCCCATCCCTGACCATCACAGAAACATCATCTGCGTATGCTGAGACTGCTATTCCTGTCACCACACCCATGCCTGTCCAGCACACTCCCTGCAGTCTCCTGCGTAGCAGTCCTAAAAAAGGCTCAATGGCTAGTGTGTATAGCTGCCCAGATAGAGGGCATCCTTGTCTAATGCCCCGTCTCACCCAGACTGGCCTACTGAGCCCCCCTCCCACCTTAACCATACATGACACCCCAGCATACAACAGCTTCACACAGGTCACAAAACTCTTCCCAAACCCAAACAAAGACATCACATTAAACAGATACTCATGATCCACTCTATCAAAAGCCTTCTCTTGATCTAAAGAGACCAGTCCAAAGTTCACATTAGAACCTCTCGACAATTCCAACATGTCCCTAATCAAGAACAAGTTGTCCGTGATTGAGCGTCCCGGTACACAATATGTCTGGTCCTTGTGTATTATAGAGTCCAGATGGGACTTCAGTCTGTTAGAGAGGACCTTGGCAAAAATCTTGTAGTCCGCACAGAGTAATGCCACAGGCCTCCAGTTCTTAAGTTCACACAAGTCCCCTTTTTTGGGCAGGAGAGTCAGAGCCGCCCGACGGCAGCTCATCGGCAACTCTCCTACCCCGATGCATTCACGCAAGACGCAAAAGAAGTCCTGTCCAATTATTCCCCAGAATTTTTTGTAAAACTCCACTGGGAGTCCATCGACCCCCGGTGCACGACCGGGGGACATCTGGGTTACGGCCTCTGCCAGTTCATGTGACAACAGAGGAATGTCCATTTCATCCCTCTGTGCCCGAGAGAGCTTAGGGAGTCCTGCGAACAAGACCTGAGCACACATAGGATCACACATTTCTGCCCTATACAATTCAGTATAAAACTCCACAGTCCGCTCCCGCATCTCCCCCACCACAGAGGTCACCCGCCCATCAGACAGCCGTAGACAATGGATACCCTTGGCTTCACTGCTCTGTCTTTCCAAACCAAAGAAGAAGGAGCTGGGAGCATCCATCTCCTTGAGCATGGAGAACCTAGCTCTTACAAGTGCTCCCTTTGCTTTAACCTGGAAAAAACTGCCCAGGTCCCTACGTAATTCGGCTAAATTAGCCTGGAGGCCTACATTGCCTTGCCCCACCATCTCTACCTCCATCTCACTAATACACCGCTCTAGTTCCCCCAATACTCTCCTAGCCTCTGATGATGAGAGAGCTGTGTACTGTTGACAGAAAAGCCGAATCTGCACTTTCCCCACATCCCACCATTGACTCAGAGACTCATACTCCTCTCTTCGCTGCCCCCACCTTTCCCAAAAGGTCTGGAAAACTGAGCAAAAAGTGGCATCTTGTAAGAGCTTTACATTGAACTTCCAATAAGATGCCTGCCGGGGCCCTGGTGAAATAGACAGCCGAGCCATGGTTATGTGATGGTCCGAAAACCCCACTGGGAGAATGGTAGCACCCAGCAGCCTATTGCTCTGATTCCTAGATATGTAAAAACGATCAAGTCGGGCTGCACTCACCCTAGCCCCAAAAACCTTCACCCATGTATACTGTCTTGTGTTTGGATGTTTAGTTCTCCAAACATCCACTAGGTCAAACTGATTAATGATGTCCCCTAACACTCCCACTGACACTGAATGAGGCTCTTCCCCATTTCTGTCTTTTGTAAAATCCATTGTACAGTTCCAGTCACCTCCGATCACCAGCGTCTCCTCAGGCGCTACTTGTGAGAGTTCCTGTCTAAGACTCCCAAATAGAACCCCTCTTTCTCTCCCTGTGTTAGGCGCATACACATTTATAAAAACAAAACCCATGCTGTTAATTTCTGCTTTAACAACAAGCAACCTACCCTTACACACTTCCTTTGAGGAGCAAATTTTTACAGACAGACCCGGTGCAAAAAGGACTGCCACCCCTGCACTAAGATTTGTCCCATGGCTCAACACACTTGCCCCTTTCCACCAGAGCCCCCAATCAACTTCATTCACCACATCACTATGCGTCTCCTGCAGAAATAACACATGTACTTTTTTTTGTTTTACATATTCACCCAACACACTCCTCTTTCCCGCATCTCTGGCGCCATTTATATTAAGCGAGCCTACCCGAAGAGTCTCCATAAGAAGTGGGAGAAAAGCCAGCAGAGAAATAGACCAATAGCAAAGCTCAAAAAGCCCCAGTGTCAGAAAGAAATTAAACATTTAAACAGTGTCTGAAGGTAAACCTTTACGCACTGTTGTGACCCACTTCCTCAACCTAAACCGTTTCTTGGGTGAGAGGACACCATGCCCCTCATTTCTCATAGCATGTTGTACTGATCTTACAAACTTTCTAGGATCAGGAAAAAAAGCCTCAAGATTAACTTTTTTCCCCTTAGTCTCATTCAGGAACCTTGTCAGTTCTCTCAACGTGTACTTAGACCCCTCTGGTTGACTGGCTGTCAGCTCCGGGCCAATTGAAGAGGAGTCTGAAAAAAATAACTCCTCATCCTCTTCCTCAGACTCACTTTCCTCCTCTTCTCTATCTCCCACCCTGACCACCTGCTCTTTCTCTCTGGTTAGGGCCTCACCCACAGCAACAGGCAACATTTCCATGGTGCCTTTGTCCACACCCTTTTTCCTTTTCCGCTTGACACCCTCCTCCTCCCCCCCTAATCTCTTACACTTACCCACTATACTCTCCTCATCCACTAGAATAACCTGACTAGACCCAGTATCATCTACACCACCCTCCATAGCATGACTAGGGCCAGCCTCAGCTACCCCACCCTCCATAGCATGACTAGGGCCAGCCTCAGCTACCCCACCATCCATAGCCTGACTAGACTCAGCCTCTGCTATACCACCATCCATATCCTGCCTAGACCCAGCACCCTCCATAGCATAACTAGGCCCAGCCTCAGCTACCCCACCATCTCTAGCCTGACTAGACCCGGCCTCTGCTTCCCCACCATCTCTAGCCTGACTAGACCCATCCTCCACTACCCCACCATCTCTAGCCTGACTAAACTCAGCTACAGCTACCCCACCATCTCTAGCCTGACTAGGCCCAGCCTCATCTACCCCACCATCTCTAACCTGACTAGGTCCAGCCTCTGCTGTCTGCATCTCCTTACCCCCTGCACTTTGACCTCGATTTCCCCCACTGGCGCTTGTACCCTCACCTTTTCTACGGCCTTTGTGTGGGCACGCAAAACTCTTGTGCCCCAAATCCCCACATTCAAAACACCGTAGACTATCTGTGCTGGCAAAACCTGCATAGAGCCCCTCCCCATGTCTCACTTTAAAGTGCACATTTAGCTGTTGCTCGTTGTTGTTCAGAAACATAAACACTTGCCTCCGGAACGAAACAACGTGTTTAACGGCATCTGCCTGAAACCCTGCTGACAGTACACGGAAACCGCTAGCAAACTTACCAAAACGACTCAGCTCTTTCCTAATTTGATCATCCGTAATAAACGGAGGCAAATTTGCCACTACAACTCTTGTTGAAGGGGTAGAGAGAGGTGAAATTGACACCAACACATCCCTTACAAATATTCCGCTAGCAATTAGCCTACCAACCAAATTAGCCCTTTTCATGAACACAACCACAGCTTTGTTCATTCTAGAAGCAGAATGTATAAACTCAGCTCCTACCTGTTCACCGACCGCGAGCAGAACCTCCTCCACCTTAACTCCGTTCTCAGGAACACACCTGAATCCATGCTGTATAGACAGCGTCTCCTCCGCGCTAGGCTGAGAAGCCATCACGCACACCACAACTTCCAAACCCCAGGAAAGTTTCTCTGTCCTCTTCCACCCTAACTTTGAAAAAAAACTTTGGATACCGCTAAAACAAATATTGCATTAACCCTCCACCATAGAAAATAACATGTAAAGAAAGGAATCAAGAAAGTTAGTTAGGATAGAGCTTTCCACACCAAACACTCAAACTCCAAAAACACCCAGCATGCACTGCGAGAGAGAGAGAGAGAGAGAGAGAGAGAGAGAGAGATCCAATTTTGATAAACTCCCATATCTACTGGGAGAAATTCCACAGTGTGCCATCACAGCAGCAAGATTTGTGACCTGTTGCCACAAGAAAAGGGCAACCAGTGAAGAACAAACACCATTGTAAATACAACCCATATTTATGCCTATTTATTTTAACTTGTGTGCTTTAACCATTTGTATAATATCTACCTCACTTGCTTTGGCAATGTTAACACATGTTTCCCATGCCAATAAAGCCCCTTGAATTGAAATTGAATTGAATTGAAATTGAGAGAGAGAGAGAGAGAGAGAGAGAGAGAGAGAGAGAGAGAGAGAGAGAGAGAGAGAACAGAGAATTCACTTTGTTTTTGTCCTTTTACTAAACCAGGAAGTTGGCAGATTAATAAAAGGTGTCTCATTTTTTAAATTGTACTTAAAGGGTGCATCCAGGAAATAATTTGAGCAAGGAGAAATACCTCACACCCACATCACAAGTGGCAGTAAAAGGCCATAAAAACAAACTACCCTTGGGAATAGGGAAATGCAACAGGCAATCAAACTTTAAATCAAATCAAACTTTATTAGTCACATGCGCCGAATACAACAGGTGTAGACCTTACAGTGAAATGTTTACTTACGAGCCCCTAATCAACAATGCCACGTTTCATTTGTTTACGTCAAAATGTTAAAATTGAGAGAGAGAGAGAGAGAGAGAGAGAGAGAGAGAGAGAGAGAGAGAGAGAGAGAGAGAGAGAGAGAGAGAAAAATATTTTGCCTATTGAACTGCAACAGAATACACTTAGAAAAATTATTTGTGGTAGAAGTAGGCCTAAGTTCACTTCAGTCAGAAAGTGGTTCCAGACACGCAACCTGGCTGGCTGTAATGAAAACGGTGGTCCAAATCATGGCTGGACATGTCTAAGAGAGAATGAGAGTGCAGGTGCGCGTGCACGAGAAGCTCGGCACATGAAAGCAGGAGAATATATCGCTGTACATATGCAAGAAGAAGGACGTTTGTGTCATTGTGGGTGTGAGCAATGGCATTCTATTTCTGTGAGGAAGTAATGGTGTGCATGTGAGCCAGTGAGTTCTTAAGTATCTTTTTGGTCAGATACAGGGACCCATGAATGATGCTTGTAACTGCATAGAGCTCTCAAAGGATTCTATGGACAGTTAACTGATCCACATACAAGGGTACTCACACACTGTGAATGTTGAAAAAGGAATATGGGATCAAGGGAGCAACTATACCACAGAGGTCCACCAAACTACTTTTTGTGTAACAGTACATTTTGAAATTATACTCATGTTTTTCACAGTATAATTTCACTATCAATGGATGTCAAACAACACATGGGGAATATAATGACATTGCGAGAAAGATACATGGAGCCAAATGTGAGTTTTTGCACTTCTCCAATGTATACTTTATCAATCCAATATATTTGTTGTGAACAACTGTAAAACATAAAGGAATGCAGACACCATGCCAAATGTAACATATACAGTGCCTGCAGAAAGTATTGACTTATTCCACATTTTGTTGTGTTATAGTCTGAATTCAAAATGGATTAAAGATGCACTATGCAGAAATTGCTCCGCCATTTCCTGGTTGCTAAATTTATAATAGTTTGCCTAATGACAAGACAAATAAGTATAGTGTAGAGAATCATTGTACCATCTAAACCGCTGTGAAATATATTTTCCATAACCAAAAATATTGTATTTTCAGCTGTTTGAAACTGGTGTGCAAAACTGGAAGTAAAAGAAGAAAGGTCTTTGTTTCTGACCATTTTGAGCCTGTAATCAAACCCACAAATGCTGATGCTCCAGATACTCAATTAGTCTAAAGAAGGACAGTTTTATTGCTTCTTTAATCAGTACAACTGATGAGCTAACACAACGTGCCATTGGAAAACAGGAGTGATCGTTGTTGATAATGGGCCTCTGTGTCACGCCCTGGCCACAGAGAGGTTTTTATTCTCTATTTTGGTTAGGCCAGGGTGTGATTAGGGTGGGCATTCTATGTTTCTATTTCTTTGTTTTTGGCTGAGTGTGGTTCCCAATCAGAGGCAGCTGTCTATCGTTGTCTCTGATTGGGAATCATACTTAGGCAGCCTTTTTCCCACCTGTGTTTTGTAACAGTTGTTTTCTGTTTTGTGTCTGCACCTGACAGAACTGTTTTGTTTAGTTTTTTTCAGTGTTCACGCTGCACCTTGGTCTTCTTCTACTTCATACAACGAGCGTTACACTCTGTACGCCTATGTAGATATTCTATTAAAAATCAGCTGTTTCCAGCTACAATAGTCATTTACAACATTAACAATGTCTACACTGTATTTCTGATCAATTTGATGTTATTTTAATGGACAAAAAAAAGCTTTTCTTTCAAAAACAAGGACATTTCTAAGTGACCCCAAACTTTTGAACAGTAGTGTAAGTATTCACCCCACCCCATCCCATAATGACAAAGTAAAAAAAAGTGGGACATTTTTGCAAATGTATTGAATATTAAATAATGATATTATGTAATTTACATAAGTATTCACAATCTTGAGTCAATACTTTATAGAAGCACCTTTGGCAATGATTACAGCTGTGAGTCTTTCAGGGTAAGTCTCTAAGAGCTTTCCACCCCTGGATTGTGCAACATTTGCCTATTATTCTTTTCAAAATTCTTCAAGCTCTGTCAAATTTGTTCTTGATCATTGCTAGACAACCATTTTAAGATCTTGCCATTGATTTTCAAGTAGATTTAAGTCAAAACTAACTCAGCCACACAGAAACATTCACTCTCTTCTTGGTAAGCAACTCTACTGTATATTTGGCCTTGTGTTTTAGGTTATTGTTCTGCTGAAAGGTGAATTAATTTCCCAGTGTCTGGTGGAAAGCATACTGAACAAGGTTTTCCTCTAGGATTTTGCCTGTGCTTAGCTCCATTACATTTATTTTTTATCCTGGAAAAACTTCCCAGTCCTTAATGATTACAAGCATACCCATAACATGATGCAGCCACCACTATGCTTGAAAATATGGAGAGTGGTACTCAGCAATGTATTGTATTGGATTCCCCCCAAATATAACATTTTGTATTCAGGGCAAAAAGTGAATTGCTTTGCCACATTTTTTGCAGTATTACTTTAGCGCCTTGTTCCTAACAGGATGCATTTTTTTGAATATTTTTATTATGTACAGGCTTCTTTCTTCTCACTCTGTCAATTAGGTTAGTATTGTCGAGTAACTACAATGTTGTTGATCCATCCTCAGTTTTCTCCTATCACTGTCACGCCCTGACCTTAGTTATCTATGTTTTCTGTATTATTTTGGTCAGGTCAGGGTGTGACGAGGGTGGGTATGCGTGTTTTTGTATTGTCTAGGGTTTTTGTATGTCTAGGCATATTGGTGGCCTGAATTGGTTCCCAATCAGAGGCAGGTGTTTATCGTTGTCTCTGATTGGGGATCCTATTTAGGTTGCCATTTTCCCTTTTGGTTTCATGGGTTCTTGTCTATGTGTAGGTGCCTGTTCAGCACTCGTTTATATAGCTTCACGGTCGTTTTGTTATTTTGTTTAGTTTGTTTAGTGTTCATTCGTTTAATAAATAGAATGTACGCATACCATGCTGCGCCTTGGTCTCATCAATACGACGAACGTGACAATCACAGCCATTATACCCTGTCACCATCGGCCTCATGGTGAAATCCCTGAGCGGTTTCCTTCCTCTCCGGACGCCTGTACCTTTGTAGTGACTGGGTGTATTGATACACCATCCAAAGTGAAATGAGTAACTTCACCATGCTCAAAGGGATATATTCAATGTCTGCTTTTGTATTTTTTTACCCATCTACCAATAGGTGCCCTTCTTTGTGAGGCATTGGAAAACCTCCCTGGTATTTGTGGTTGAATATGTGTTTGAAATTCACTGCTCGACTGAGGGACCTTACAGATTATTGTATGTGTGGGGTACAGAGATGAGGAAGTCATTATAAAGTCATGTTAAACACTATTATTGCACACAGAGTAAGTCCATGCAACTTACTATGTGACATGTCAAGCAAATTATTACTCCTGAACATATTTAGGTTGAAGACGTATTGACTCAAGATATTTTAGCTTTTAATTTTTTTATTAATTTGTAAACATAATTCCATTTTTACATTATGGGTTATTGTGTGTAGGCCAGTGACCAAAAAATCTCAATTTTATCCATTTTAAATTCAGGCGGTAACACAACATGTGGAAATAGTCAAGGGGTGCGAAACTGTAAGACTGTAAGAGTGAAGCTAAAATACAGTACATAGGAAAAAGCAGTGACAGCTTCTTTAGCCTTATTTAGCTCAGAACGGCTAACAACACCCAAGCACACTGTGACATCTCTGCTAGGGTGAAGGGGTGAGACCCCGGGGGTGGGGGGCGAGACAGCGGTCCTGCCCCTCTGATTTGTGGATTAGGGACAAAGGGGGGTCATTGGCCGGTGTGTTTTAATTAACACGGTGTCACCCTCTGTCTGCGGCCTGTCTGATGTTATTCTGGGGCGCCCAGTTCCCTTCCTCGCTCTAGTGTCTGACTGTGTGTCTTATTTATCTATAAGCCTACAAGTGAGAAAACATACAGACTTCATTGGGTTAAAGTGGTTATAAAAAGATTTGAGGTCGGTTATCGAACAAAGTGATGTCCCAAGTCAGTCTTGCACGGAAGTCTAAAGGCTACAGATAACATGTGTGTGTTTCTGTCTGTCTACTCTACACGTAGAAATGTGTTGTATCTTCTCTAAAACAGTTATGTTTACGCCCTGACCATAGTTTGCTTTGTATGTTTCTATGTTTTGTTTGGTCAGGGTGTGATCTGAGTGGGCATTTTATGTTGTATGTCTAGTTTGTCTATTTCTATGTGTTTGGCCTGATATGGATCTCAATCAGAGGCAGGTGTTAGTCGTTGTCTCTGATTGGGAACCATATTTAGGTAGCCTGTTTTGTATTGTGGGTTGTGGGTGACTGTTCCTGTTTCTTTGTGTATGTCACCATACGGGACTGTTGCGGTTTCGGTCGTTTGTCCGTTTATTGTTTTGTAAGTTTATTCAGTGTTCTTCGTTATTAAAAGTAACGATGTATTCATATCACGCTGCGCATTAGTCCTCCGATCCTTCTTACTACTCCTCCTCAGATGAGGAGGATGACGAAAGTGACATTATGTTTACGCCCTTGACTCCTCTCCACTACCTTTTGGTTGGGACATGAGGCCAATCAATTTGGATTTCATTGTAATCCATCTGGGAGTTGGGTGTCAACTTGTCTTATTTGGATTGGGTGACCTTCCCGAAAATGAATTTGTACCGTCTCTGCCTGCTGTTCCTGGCCTCCTCCCGCCTCCCACAGGACAAACCAAGGCACCCCTGAAATATTTAGTGATTGCTTTCTTAAAAACATAGGGAGTCATTTGCAGCCCATCTAGGGTCTCGGTGTACGGGGGGGGTTATAATTGAGAACATTCATACAGGGGCCTGATATTGGGCACCCGAGTGGCACAGCGGTCTAAGGCACTGTATCTCAGTGCTAGAGGCCTCACTACAGAACCTGGTTCAATTCCAGGCTGTATCACAACCGGCCGTGATTGGGAGTCCCATAGGGCGGCGCACAATTGGCCCCACGTCGTCCAGGTTAGTGTTTGGCCGGGGTAGGCCATCATTGTAAATAATAATTTGTTCTTAACTGACATGACTAGTTAAATAAAGGTTAAATAAAATAAAAATATAACTGAGAACATTAATCTCCATGTAGCAGGACCTTGGAGAAAAGTTGATGGAAATTCAAGTTCCTGTAGGGTCCTAGAGTTTGCTGACTTGTGTTAGTCAACACTTGCTAAAGTCCTTCATTAGGGTTAAAATCAACTGCATAAACCGTAAACCATTGATTTATTCCAAATCATGTTGATCACATAGTCATCTATTAATGTTTCACTGCACTTATGTGGTGTTTGTGACCATACATCTTCTTTTATTTGATCAATAAACGTATGTGTCTTGATTAATTATGTTGATGGTCCAGAGAAATGCTGACTGAGAGACCCACTGGTCAGGGAGAGATATAATAATCACCATCAAATAATCACCATCTCTATCGCTTTAACAATCCCAGAAACTAGAGACAGTGAAGTTAGAAAGTTGTTTGGCTCATAATGATCAAGTCCCTCTAGCTGTTTGCCTTGTCAAAATGCAATGGGATGTTATTTGTGCTGCCAGATTCTGGTGCCCAGTGATCATGTGTGATGGATATGAAACTTGTCTGTAGCATGTTGGCTGGAGTACATTGGTGATGTCACCTTCCCTGGGACCTAAAGCCAACTGTCATTCATGGAGTGACAGAATAGTCTCTTACACTGTTGGCTTAGACAGTTGGCTTTGAGTAGTGTGCATTGTTGTGCAGCTGGTTGAGCCCCACTTGGAGCAGAACAGAATGCACTCAATGAATGTTGAGAGCATTTCATTTACTTACTGAATCAACATTCATGATCTAATGTGGGCTAATGTGGCCAATGCACCACTAGACTGTGTTAGCATGCTGAACTAAAGCAAAGGATTTAGCTCAGGGAGCTAACACACGTCTTCTCGTCAAGCAAGGTTACTCATCATCACATGAGCATAGTTCACCGAACCACCTCAGTGACACTAACCATTAACTAATGTGTTGATGTATCATTGACTCTTGAGGTGCTCTAATTAAGCAATAAGGCATGAAGGGGTGTGGTATATGGTCAATATACCACGGCTACGGGCTGTTCTTATGCACGACGCAATGCAGTGTGCCTGGATACAGCCCTTAGCCGTGGTGTATTGGCCATATACCACAAACCCCCGA
Source organism: Salvelinus alpinus (assembly GCF_045679555.1). Classification (NCBI taxonomy): domain Eukaryota; kingdom Metazoa; phylum Chordata; class Actinopteri; order Salmoniformes; family Salmonidae; genus Salvelinus; species Salvelinus alpinus. The sequence continues at coordinate 37,686,221 of NC_092114.1, forward strand.
GGTGCCTTATTGCTATTATAAACTGGTTAGCAATGTAATCAGAACAGTAAAAATAAATGTTTTGTCATACTCATGGTATACGGTCTGATATACCACGGCTGTCAGCCAATCAGCATTCAGGGCTCGAACCACCCAGTTTATAATGCTTATTAGAATATGAGGATGTATTTAATATTCTTTTGCTTATTGGAATGTCCTGATTTGTTGTAGGAGTGTCCATCGGCTCCCCCAGGCAAGTCTGCAATTCTAACCCTGGTAATAGCTTCCCTCATATGACATAGTTTTCGTATAAATAGGCTATCCAATTATCTCACTTTCATTGTTAAAATACAGGCAATTTGTAAATACCAATGGACACTACAAGGTTTCAGTTTGTCATTTTCAGAGTGCATTCAGATCATCACATAGATATTTACTCTTTCTCTCTCTCCTCTCTCTCTCTCTCCCCCCTCTCTCTCTCCCCCCTCTCTTTCTCTCTCTCTCCCCCCTCTCTCTCTTTCTCTCTCTCTCTCCCCCTCTCTCTCTTTCTCTCTCTCTCTCTCTCTCTCTCTCTCTCTCTCTCTCTCTCTCTCTCTCTCTCTCTCTCTCTCTCTCTCTCTCTCTCTCTCTCTCTCTCTCTCTCTCTCCCTCTCTCTCTCTCTCTCTCTCTCTCTCTCTCTCTCTCTCTCTCTCTCTCTCTCTCTCTCTCTCTCTCTCCCCCCCCTCTCCGGCTGCTGCTGATAGTTTATGGTCTGGTGGCTTTGACAAAACACAGTCATCTCTCTCCTGCCACTGATACCATTAGCGGCGCCTGCAAATGGCTCTCCTACCTTATTGGCACTTGTGTTAAATTTACATTCACAAACATGTCCATCAGTCTGGATAACTCAATTATGAAATGGACGCTGATCCTACATGCTTGGGTTAACAAAGCAGTACAAACACTGCATCGTGGTCCACATAACAACATTACCTTTTTATGAATAGACAGCACCATGGAGAGAGGAAGGGGAAATCAACATCATAAGACTACGGTATAATCATTTAACAGTAGCTTTGACTTCGACAAATAAACCAATATTTCCCAGGATACAACATTTCTCATAATAAATAGGCCTATCATTTTTTTTCTTTTCTACATAGTGTGGCTCTGGTAAAAAAAAAAAAAAACAGAGGTATTTTGTCTCACTCTGGATAAACCCGCCGCGTCTTTACATGTAATTACTCTGGAGAAAACACAATGTCATTTGAATGATTCACTTTTGTTGAAATTATCGTCTGACTTTGAATGACACAAAGTGGGTTCAGCATGGGGCTAAAGGGCACGTAATTTCTTGCTGTTTCACCAGAGGTTGTTGGGAAATGGAAAATGGAGGAGTCAGGAAAATCAGCCGGGGACATTGATCCCTGAGATTGAATTTGGAGTTGAGCGGTGGGCTCTAAATGCTTTGATTGCTGGCAAAACAAGGTTTGGGACTATAGTTTAAAATGAATAATACCACTTAATGACTTAGTTCTCAAGGTGTGTGCCTAGTGTACGATAATAACCCTCCAAGTGAGACTGTGCAAGGCCTCACATATATTAATGCCATAGGGAGAGAATGTGTTATGGTCAAAGTAGACTGGATTTGCATTTGATCAAAAGAGAAGCGAGGAAGCCATGTCAAACACTATGCAATGCACAATTAGACATTTTTCTTTTACCTAATATTGTTGCTGGTTATTCCTACTTGCTTGCAACTATCCTTATTCTTATCATATCATAATAAGATGACATGGTATATCATAGTTCATGCTTATCATAATAAGATGCTTCATGTTCGAGTTAATTATTTACCCTATTGTTGATTTCACGCACGCACGCGCACGCGTGCGCACACACACACACACACACACACACACACAGAGAGAGAGAGAGAGATAATTCGAAACAGTGTTAAAAAGAAAGGGGAAAACCATTCTGAGATTCTGAGAACCATTTAATGTTTACAGTCTGGACTCGGGTCTGAAGTCTGGACCATGGTTTGAACGGTGTGGGAGGTGCCAGCTGCGTAGTCTACCGTGCTGCGACCCTTAATTGGCCGTAAGGGTCTTTCATGCAAACGAGGAGGGTGTGTCCTGAACGAGACGACAGTCGCGCGCCTGGGTAGATCTCCGCCTGCTTCAGTGTATAGTCAATGCAAACTCAACAGCGTGCGTCCTGGGAATTACGACGTTCAAGGATTGAAATAGTGATTATTTTCATACTGTTACCTCTTCGTCAATACACTTGCTGAATTTTGGACTATTTCCCTCGGAAATATCTCGAGGAATTAATTTTGGAGACAAGGTAAATTCCGTGTTGTCGCCCCTGTGCGGTATATGTTGCCTACAATCTGCATCTGCTCCCTCTGTACATTTGGTTTGGTTCAAATGTTTGAAAAGTCGGTCCTCATGCGGACCATTATGTTGTATGTTCTGGGTTCTCGGTCTTTGCAAACCCACTGAACTGAATTTACGAACTAAATGTCGAAAACCTTCATCCCACGACTTTGGCATGACTGCGACTTTCTGGTTTGACAGGTCTGAGATCTCAATTAAAGAGCTGTCACACAAGGTGTCAAATTAAACATTTGAATGAGAAAAACATTGTATTTATTCTAGTGATCGTTTTGTAGCTTGCATCCTTTATTTTTATGCTACATGGTAGCCTATTTTATTAGGTTAGTATTTTCCAGGTTGTATATATATATATTTCTAAGGCACTTGATAACTTGCCAGATTGATGGTCACTATTGTAGTTTGTGATTATAATTTATGTCAAATTATTTCTCCAGCTACTTTAAAGGGTGCGGGATCATGGTCATAGTTGCCCATAAAGGTTCGTCGCATCATTCTACCCCAAGTCATCAATGAATATCGATGGGGACAACTTCACAGGGCTGTCAGTGCACGATAAATAGAATTGACACAATATCGAAAGCATCAGCTGTGTAATGTTGCTTAGCCTATAAAGTCGTCAACTTGAAGTGACGTATAGACCTACCTATCATTTTAGTGAATTGTAGACAATAATAATTCCTTATATTGAGGCTTTCAAAGCTTACCTATCGTTTTAGTGAATTGTAGCCAATAACCATTCCTTATTTTGAGGCTTTCAAAGTCGATCATATTAGTTATGAAATGCTTTGTGCAGGTTATGTAAATGATGTTGTAGTTGTATCTTTAAAAAAACGATCATGTTTTTTGTATATATATATTTATATAATCTAGTCATACGCCTACCATTTAAAAAAAACCTAACTTGATATTTTTTTTTTATAAAAATCATGTTTAAACACACAGACGGGTGGTAACAATAATGTTATTACATATGACAACCATAGGAAAGATTTTCTGCTGAACCCCCGGTTGCCACCCGCCTATTATTTCCCCTGAAATCTCTGCCGCGGGACTCGCCTTTTGTCCTAATCCGTTTCCCTCACCGTGCTGGTTCACAATCAAAATACCGGATTTAGCGGTTTAGTACTCCGTAACGTCTGGCCATCTGCAATTGCCTGCGAAAACACAGTCCAAATCAGCACGTTTTTATGCATGTATTCAAACAATGCCTTCACGCGTAACAGATTGTATGACAATTGTTTTGGCAGATAAGGGGCAATATAATCGAATTTGCTTGCTCTCTTCAGGTGGTTAATTGACTTGCGCATTGTCTTTCCCTCAAATATTTTTAGCATATTTTGTCTTCATGCTATTATGCCAATGCTTCAAATCCTCTGTCTTTTGTATTTTGGGCATAGGCCTACATAGATATATTATGCAATTGTAACATGGAAAGACGTATTACAAGCTCAACAAAGTTCAGTGTAAATGAAGTAGACAGCAGGCTACTAAATGAATGCTCACTTACACAGAATTCTGCAGTTGGCAACCTGAAGCAGAAGAGAAATGTTTTCTTCGGACAGAGCTATCTGAAACATTTATGCACTGTTAAAATTGTATAAGATCTTCTAGGCTTCAATGCACTCAGGCTACTGTAATGGACCACACTGCCCATTCTCCGGAGGAGAGCGCAATCATGTGTCAACCCCATGCTTAGCCATCATATCTCACCTAAATGTAGCCATCATATCTCACCTCAGCCATCATATCTCACCTCAGCAGGATGCTGTGTTGGAGCCAGCAGCCTGTGCTGTGTGTGTGTTTGTGTGTGAATTATACCGTGACGTCCCGGGGGGGACTTCATTTTTTTCATGGGACCATCCTATTTGGGCCTAATAGGAAAGGCATGTCATTAAATGGTAAACATGTGGCATGAACACTACCAGTCATGATGTTTTCATCTGATTGTCAAACAAATCACCACCTGCACAAGTTCGTCCACTCCAAAATACTTCCAGCATCCGAACAGTGTACTGGGCACACGCCCATTTGATGACTAGAAAGAGACATTGGTTACAAAACACCAAGTCAAGTGACATTCTGCGATTTTCATTAGACCTACACTCATGTAGCCCGAATTAGTTGATATGTTTTTGTAAAGAGTAAAGTTGAGAAACCTGAAAAGGGGCTGAAATACGGGACTGTCCCAGAATGACAAGTGCAGCCACATGGGAAATGTATTTGTTTAAACCATGTCAGAGTTGTGGGGGTGTTTGTTAATTTAGAATAAGCTTTTATTTTTTATATTTACCACTGTCGCAGTAAATTGCATTATTTAGAGACCCCCCAAAGATTGACTTTTGTTGCATTTAGACTCAGGGGGTTTAGGCCGCCTGTAATATGCACTGTGTGTGTGTGCGCGTGTCAATGAAGGCACAGTTTCATTTTTGGCATGCATGTGTGTGCATATGTATTCACTGTGTGCGTGTCACCTGCTGCATGACTGATGAAGTTACTGATGCTGTGAATAGGTGGCCAGGCTCTACTAAGATCCCTCCATCACTGCCACAGCATGTAGGTGGGCCTACCACAAATCTCTCCCTTACCAGGTCTCTACCCTACACCTCAGCACCATCACGGTAGACCTCAGGTGCTCAGGCAGTTGATTTGTAGATCAGTGAATCAGTAAACAGCTGATCTGACTGAACTGAAGCCAGTTTTCTGGCACGCGCTCCAGGTTTTGGCGACAGCCTTAATTGGCTAACTGGTAATTAGGAGTTTGGGTTCACAACCTCAAGGGTGTCGTTAACTGGCGCCACAACAAAACCCTCGGTGTCGTTGCATCATCGAAACACATCTCTTCTTTTTTTTTGTTATAAAGGAAAATGGGCCTCAAAGCTTTTACCTCACTTAAAAGAGAATTCAAGGCCTCTCTCGTGGCGCAATGGTCTAAGGCTGTGACTGGTAGACCCATGAGGCGGCGCACAATTTGGCCCAGCGTCGCACGGGTTAGGGGAGTGTTTGGCCTGCTGTGATTTCCTTGTCCCATCTCGCTCTAGAGACTCCTTGTGGTGGGCCGGGCACCTGCTACTGTATCTGACTTTGGTTGCCAGTTGTACGGTGTTTCCTCAGACACATTTTTGCGGCTGGCTTCCGGGTTAAGTGAGCAGTGTGTCGAGAAGCAGTTCGCCTTGGCAAGGCCGTGTTTCGGAGGACGCATGGCTCTCGACCTTCGCTTCTCCCGAGTCCGTACAGGAGTTGCAGCGACGGGACAAGACTGTAACTACAAATTGGATATCACTAAATTGGGGAGAAAAAGGGGTAAAAAATTAAAAGAGAGAGTACGTGAGAGTTGTCTGTAGTTGGTGTTACGTCGATCCCTTTCCCCCTTAGTGAGAGTTGTCTCTTTAGCGTGTGGCTTCATTAATTTCAACATCTCTATCTCGCTGGCAATTAATAGGTTTCCAGATGGCTCGAGCTATTATACCTCTGCTTGTGTGTAATGTTTGCATCTATTTAGTGGGCTTTTGTTGACAGATCATTTAATGTAGCTGGAAATCGGTGTTGCGTATGTGGCTGTATTTCAGCACACGGATCATGCCATATTCTGTCTTCGCTAATGTTTAAACATGGCTCCGGCAAAGTTTGAAAAACATCAGTACTGCATTGAATGTGTTTGCACGTACACAAAGTCTAGGCCTAATCAGCATGGAACCCCTACAGTGTTTTGTCTGCGTGGTTATAAAAGCATTAACATGCACAGTTGTATCTGCCTGCCTGAATTTCCAACACACAACTTAAACAGGCTTATCTCAGCTTGGATGTGAAACCACCCCTCTGAGTGCAGTGCCCTCTCCCCGTCCCTCTGCTGTGACTGAGGGTGACACAGTGGGAGTGGTGAGGTTACGGCTGGAGAGCCGTAGCACAATGACAGGGGAACTGGATCTAGCCAGTTGCGTTGTAGACATGGCGGTTGCCGATTTGAGATGAGTAAATTAGCAGAGCAGGATGTGGGATGTTCTCAGAGTGGGAAGCTGAGGACGCTTCTGGTGAGATTTTGTGTATGTGTTCTGTGAGTCTATGTATTTGTGTGTGAGGGTGAAAGATATAACAATGCTTGTGTTGTATTTGATTTATGGCGTGTGTAGCTTGGATGAGTAGCTTGTGTGTGTGTGTGTGTGTGTGTGTGTGTGTGTGTGTGTGTGTGTATATATATATATATATATATTTTTTTTTTACTAGGCAAGTCAGTTAAGAACAAATTCTTATTTACAATGACGACCTACCAGAAGGCAAAAGGCCTCCTGTTGGGATCGGGGCTGGGATTAAAAATAAACAAAAAATATAGGACTAAACACACATCATGACAAGAGAGACAACACAACACTACATAAAGAGAGACCTAAGACGACAACATAGCATGGCAGCAACACAACATGACAACAACTTGGTAGCAAGACAACATGGCAGCAGCACAACATGGTAGCAGCACAAAACATGGTACAAACATTATTGGGCACAGACAACTGCAAGAAGGTAGAGACAACAATACATCACGCGAAGCAGCCACAACTATTATAGTGTGGTCACTAAGAAGTGAGCATAGGCCTGTGTGATTGTCATTCCGCCTGATGTACAGTTGCTTTGTGCACACGGGTCTTTTTGGCCTAGTATCTGTATCAATCTGTTACGTCTAGTATGTTGCTCCACTCTGTAGCTCCAGAGGATCTGTAAAAGTCCGACTTCCTCTGTTTGTCATTAGTAGCCTCTCCATTAACCAGCCGAGTTGGGTTCTGCTCGCCAGCCCCTGATGCCTAAAAATGACCCCGCCATCGTAGCTTTTTTCCATTTCATCCAAAGATTGTGTCCCGCTCACTGATGGGCCAGCAGACGCAGAAGCACCCTGAGAAATGGGCTGTTTTGTCGAGGGTGTGATTTTTATTTCCTGGCTGTCTCTTTTCCAGATTTTGGCTGCTGAATTGTGTCGCCGGTGGAGAGGTCCTCAAAGGTCCATCGCTCCTAATGCCCCCAGAGGTAATGAGTGCTGAAATAGCTTTCCCCTTCAAGTATCTGCTCCTCGTTCTTATCTTACTTCATGTTTTCTCCTCTCTTTGTCTCCTTTCCCTCTTTTCTCTAAAGATGGGGGTAAATCGATACAGTAACAGTGCACTCATACGCCTTGACTTACTCCACATTTTGTTGTGTTACAGCCTGAATTCAAAATGGATTAAATATATGTTTTCTTACCCATCTACACACAATACCCCATAATGACAAAGTGAAAACATGTTTTTAGTCAATTTTATTTTAGAAGAATTGCAGATCTAATTTACATAAGTATTCACACCCGAGTCAATACTTTGTAGAAGCACCTTTGGTGGCGATTGCAGCTTTGAGTTGTCTTGGGTATGTTTGTATCAGCTTTGCACATCTGGATTTGGGGATTTTCTCAAGCTCTTACATTTCATGGGTAGCGGTGGTGAACAGCAATCTTCAAGTCTTTCCACAGATTTGAAATGGGATTCAAGTATGGGCTTTGGCTGGGTCACTCAAGAGATTTCACATTCTTGTTCTAAAGCCATTCCAGCATTGCTTTGGCTGTATGCTTGGGGTCATTGTCCTGTTGAAACATACAGTTGAAGTCGGAAGTTTACATACACCTTAGCCAAATACATTTAGTGGGTTTTTCACAATTCCTGACATATAATCCAAGTAAAAATTCCCTGTCTTACGTCAGTTAGGATCACCACTTTATTTTAAGAATGTGAAATGTCAGAATAATAGTAGAGAATGATTTATTTCAACTTTTGTTTCTTTCATCACATTCCCATTGGGTCAGAAGTTTACATACACTCAATTAGTATTTGGTAGCATTGCCTTTAAATTGTTTAACTTGGGTCAAACGTTTCGGGTAGCCTCCACAAGCTTCCCACAATAAGTTGGGTGAATTCTGTCCCATTCCTCCTGACAGAGCAGGTGTAACTGAGTCAGGTTTGTTGGCCTCCTTGCTCGCACACACTTTTTCAGTTCTGCACACATTTTCTATAGAATTGTGGTCAGGGCTTTGTGATGTTCACTCCAATACCTGAACTTTGTTGTCCTTAAGCCATTGTGCCACAACTTTGGAAGTATGCTTGGGGTCATTGTCCATTTGGAAGACCCATTTGCGACAAAGCTTTAACTTCCTGACTGATGTCTTGAGATGTTGCTTCAATATATCCACATAATTGTCCTTCCTCATGATGCCATCTATTTTGTGAAGTACACCATGTATGAAAAAAAAGTACCATGTATGTAAAATGTATATGTAAAATGTATGTATATGTAGCAAAAAACAACATGATGCTGCCACCCCCGGGCTTCACGGTTGGGATGGTGTTCTTCGGCTTGCAAGCATCCCCCTTTTTCCTCCAAATGTAACGATGGTCATTATGGCCAAACAGTTCTACTTTTGTTTCATCAGACCAGAGGACATTTCTCCAAAAAGTACGATCTTTGTCCCCATGTGCAGTTGCAAACCGTATTCTGGCTTTTTTATGGTGGTTTTGGAGCAGTGGCTTCTTCCTTGCTGAGCGGCCTTTCAGGTTATGTCGATACAGGACTTGTTTTACTGTGGATATAGATACTTTTGTACCGGTTTACTCCAGCATCTTCACAAGGTCCTTTGCTGTTGTTCTGGGATTGACTTGCACTTTTCGCAACAAAGTACGTTCATCTCTAGGAGACAGAACGCACTTCCTTCCTGAGCGGTATGACGGCTGCGTGGTCCCATGGTGTTTATACTTGCGTACTATTGTTTGTACAGATGAACGTGGTACCTTCAGATGTTGTGCAGGTCTACAATTTTTTGGCTGATTTCTTTTGATTTTCCCATGATGTCAAGCCAAGAGGCACTGAGTTTGAAGGTAGGCCTTGAAATGCATCCACAGGTACACCTCCAATTGACTCAAATAATGTCAATTAGCCTATCAGAAGCTTCTAAAGCCATGTCATAATTTTCTGGAATTTTCCAAGCTGTTTAAAGGCACAGTCAACTTAGTGTATGTAAACTTCTGACCCACTGGAATTGTGATACAGTGAATTATAAGTGAAATAATTTGTCTGTAAACAATTGTTGGAAAAATTACTTGTCATGCACAAAGTAGATGTCCTAATCGACTTGCCAAAACTATAGTTTGTTAACTTCTTGCCGCACGGATCCCTTTTACGGGATCATTTTCGTAAACAACCGCTGAATTACAGAGCGCCAAATTCAAAAATAATACTAAAAATATTTATAATCATGGATTCACAAGTTAAATATACCAAAACACAGCTTAGCTTGTTGTTAATCCACCTATCGTGTCAGATTTTGAAAATTTGCTTTACAGCGAAAGCAATCCAAGCGTTTGTGAGTGTATCAATCACTGCTAGAACAGCTAGCCTTAAATTAGCTTGGTCACGAAAGTCAGAAAAGCAATAAAATGAATCGCTTACCTTTGATAATCTTCGGATGTTTGCACTCACGAGACTCCCAGTTACACAATAAATGTTATTTTTGTTCGATAAAGATTAGTTTTATAACAAAAAACCGCCATTTGGTTTGCGCGTTATGTTCAGAAAACCACAAGCTCGTTCCGTTACTGAAGGGCAGACGAAAATTCCAAAAAGTATCCGTAATGTTCGTAGAGACATGTCAAAGGTTTTTTATAATCAATCCTCAGGTTGTTTTTAACATACATAATCGATCATATTTCAACCGGACGGTAAACTGTTCAATACTACAGAGAAAGAAAATGTCGAGCCACATCTCTCCTGCGCAGGAACTAATCAAAGGACACCTGATGCGTTTCCAGGTTGGAGTTCCTCAGGTTTTTGCCTGCAAAATCAGTTCTGTTATACTCACAGACAATATTTTGACAGTTTTGGAAACTTTAGAGTTTTCTATCCTAATCTGTCAATTATATGCATATTCTAATATCTGAGCCTGAGAAATAGTCAGTTTACCTTGGGAACGTTATTTTTACAAACATAACAATTCTGCCCCCTAGCTGAAAGAAGTTAACAATAAATTTGTGGAGGGGTTGAAAAATGAGTTTTAATGACTCCAACCTAAGTGTATGTAAATTTCCGACTTGATTTTACATACATGGTACTTTATATAAAGCAATCACATAACAATAATACATTACCAAACATAAGCTCTTTAATCCCAACCCTCAGCCACTCTCAGACCATCCCACCTATCACCATAGACCACCCTCGTTTGGGTTCCATGTGCCATATATTTTTCAATTTGTGCTGTGATGTTTGACAAAGTTTGAACCTTTCTAATCGTATATTATCCACAGATTGTGAGCTGAAGATGAAAACCTTTCCAACGAGTATTATTATATTATTTATTGACTGACAGCCCTACCTCTTCTCACACCATAAACTTTTATCTCTCCTCTTCTTCTCTTGTCCCACCAGCTTTTCAATCTATCTCCAAATTTATCCCACAATTTCCTAATTTCTTCCACTCTATTCTATTGCCCTGTTATTGGTTCTATCCACACAGATTCATAACACTATTTTTATTGCATTACCTGGGAGGAACATAAAGCCAGGTCTTTATAGTGTTTTGCTTTTAGCATTGCTATAGGCCTGCATTTGGTAAGAGATGATAGTTTGTCCAATTCGGCAGCAACGGGTCTCTGCCCAGTGTAAAGTCATGTCAGAGTATATAAATACCATGAAGCAATTGCCTCCTGTAGAAATTAAGGATCTGTGAAATGCTGCTCCGTCGTCATGGTCGGGGCATTTTGGTTGACGCCTAGTGTTGTAGCTCAGCGGTAATCTCCGCATGCCTGTGTAGACTCCCCATGATCCTCCCTGCTGCATGCGATGAAAACATTTCTGCAAATCTATCGGAAGACTCCTTTCACAGTTTGCCACTCACTAGCTAGCTTTGACCTAATGCCGCGATCCACGAACCCAGCACACTCTCCCCAAATGACTTAATTAACCTTTTCACGTATGAGTTTCAAATATCTCTAACGGTCGCCCCAGCGTGAGTTTTTATGCGCTTGATGTCAGAATGCACTCACTGTTCCAAAACCAAGGTACGCTGCCTGCAAAATGATCTATAGGCTATGTTACAAATTATTTTCGAATATGTTTTATTTTCGAACAACAGTTTGAGGTGTGTTCCGCCTCCTCATTAATTCTCACAGAAGTAGCCTATTTACCTATTGCGGACAATTTATGTTTGAGGCTTTACTGAGCTGTCTTCGACGAGAGCCCAAGCACTTCCCCAGTGTTTCCCCAGATCAAGTACGCAGACATTTGGGCATCTCCAGTCAGAACATAACTTGCACAAACTTTTTCCCCCTGGCACATTTTCTGGCTGGTGCCTTCTTGTTGTTTTCCTTGCTAATAATAACTTTGGACATTAGTGTGTTCCTATCAAAGTAAGTACCTTATTATGTTATCATTATAGTTTCTGTATATCGTGTTGTTGTTTCTACTGTAGCACACCGTAAGTATGTATGGAGCATACTGTAGTTACTGTTTCATTCACATGTTTTCAAGTACTGTTGACAAATCATGCATTCTGATTCTTGCATAGATTGTAATATGATGTGTGTAAAATACTTTTTGGAAGGTTGTACTGATTCATGATGAGCCAATGCTAAGCAAAATGGCAGCTATTTGTGGCGCCATGTTTGTTGACATCATACAATGCATTCTGGTTGTCGTCTGTCAGACCAAAGATGTTATAACAAAATGAGGTAAAGGGGATGGTTCACCCGACTGACTTAGATTGTAACTATCGTTACTCAGGGTTGCCAGTTTTTAGACACCCCTTTCCAGGTGTTTTATTTTTATTTAACTTATAAACTTCTCCTGTGTTTGCCACCCATTTATTGATAAATCCCCCGTCATATTAATATTTACTGCATCATATACCCCCACGATAACTTCCCCCATTTCTACCCCCTATGGACTTGAAATCCCCAACAAACCCCCGTAGCTTTCACTCTACGGTTAGGCTAGGCAATAGGCTTGTATTTGGGGGGGTGATCTGTGAGGTGACAACATTTTATTTGCTTTGTGATTTGTCCAACTGTAAACGACTTGTCAAGTCATGTAACAAGTACATTGAAGATTTGTAATATGGTGAAAAGTGGCCAAACTAACTATTTTCTGGGCAATAGGCGCAACCAACTTTGACTTTGTTTATTTGCATCTTATAGTGAATGGCATTCTGGGTTTAGGGAGTTTTTGCTTGTCAAACATAAACAAACATGGCTGCCATCATAAAGCATTTAGCTGCTGTTAGCTTAGCTGACACACACTTATTTTCTAAACAATATTACATTTCTCCCTTGGGCTCATAAGAGCTGTGGTACATTGTAAACAAGTTGTTAGCTGTTAGGTCGCCAATGTTTTTTTTGTCGGCGCAGCCTGTTATTTAGACTGGTTTATGAAATTAGTTTGGCTGTGGATGTTCCGTGTGATGCTTAGATGATGACGTTCGCATTTATCTTTTACAATAAAAGGTGAGATTGTGGAATAAAGTTGTGAAGACATTTCCCATCAGTACAAAACATTGTTTAGATGCTTTTCAGACAACAATGCTGTTTGTTGCATCATACAGTGCATTCGGGAAGTATTCAGAACCCTTGACTTTTTCCACATTTTGTTATGTTCCAGCCTTATTGTAAAATGGATTAAATAGTCTTCCCCCTCATCAATGTACACACAATACCCCATAATGACAAAGCAAAACAGGTTTTTAGAAATATCACATTTACATAAGTATTCAGACCCTTTACTCAGTACTTTGTTGAAGCACCTTTGGCAGCGTTTACAGCCTCAAGTCTTCTTGGGTATGACGTTAAAAGTTTGGCACACCTGTATTTGGGGAGTTTCTCCCATTCTTCTCTGCAGATCCCCTCAAGCTCTGTCAGGTTGGATGGGGAGCGTCACTGCACAGCAAGTCCGGGCTCTGGCTGGGCATTCAGAGACTACTCCCGAAGTCACTCCAGTGTTGTCTTTGCTGTGTGCTAAGGGTCGTTGTCCTGTTGGAAGGTGAACCTTCGCCCCAGTCTGAGGTCCTGTGCGCTCTGAAGCAGGTTTTCATCAAGGATCTGTCTGTACTTTGCTCCATTCATCTTTGGCTCAATCCTGACTAGTCTCCCAGTATGCCACCACCATGCTTCACCATAGGAATGGTGCCAGGTTTCCTCCAGATGTGACGCTTGGCATTCAGGCCAAAGAGTTCAGTCTTGGTTTCATCAGACCAATAATCTTGTTTCTCCTGGTCTGAGTCCTTTAGGTGCCTTTTGGCTAACTCCAAGTGGGCTGTTATGTGCCTTTTTACAGAGGAGTGGCTTCCGCCTGGCCACTCTACCATAAAGGCCTGATTGACGAAGTGCTGCAGAGATGGCTGTCCTTCTGGAAGGTTCTTCCATCTCCACAGAGGAAGTCTGGAGCTCTTTCAGAGCTCAGATCAGGTCCTTGGTCACCTCCCTGACCAAGCCCTTCTCCCCCGATTGCTCAGTTTGGCCGGGCGGACAGCTCTAGGAAGAATCTTGGTGCTTCCAAACTTCTTCCATTTAAGAATGATGGAGGCCACTAAGTTCTTGGGAACCTTCAATGCTGCAGACATTTTTTGGTAGCCTTCCCCAGATCTGTGCCTCGACACAATCCTGTCTGAGTTCTACAGATAATTCCTTCAACTTCATGGCTTGGTATTTGCTCTGACATGCACTGTCAACTGTGAGCCCTTATATAGACATGCGTGTGCCTTTCCAAATCATGTCCAATCAATTTACTCCAATCAAGTTGTAGAAACATCTCAAGGATGATCAATGGAAACAGGATTCACCCAAGCTCAATTTCGAGTCTCATAGCAAAGGGTCTGAATATTATGTAAATAACGTATTTCTAAAAACCTGTTTTCGCTTTGTCATTATGGGATATTGTGTGTAGATTGATATTTAATCCATTTTAGAAGAAGGATGTAACATAACAAAATGTGGAAAAAGTCAAGGGGTCTGAATACTTTCTGAATGCACTTTACGTTCTGTTTCTACTGTTCGAATCACATATTTGAGATGGTACGCTGCAGGGACTACTCAACAATGACCACAAATATGTGATCGTACACGTCAAAGGGTTAATTGTCAACACATCCCCTCCATACAAGGTAGGCCATCATTGTAAAAAATAATTTGTTTATTAACTGACTTGCCTAGTTAAATAAAGGTTAAATATGTATTTTTTATTTATTTTTTAAATACCAGCTTATTTGCTTTGCTCCTTTTAAAAACTGGCCGACTTTTAAAGCCGGGGACAGGTTTAAATTATAAATAAGGTTCAAAGGGGCTTGGGGGTGCTTGTGCCAAATGATCTCTACTCTTATTCACTTAATGATTGTGTATCTCTTTCCTGCTTCATTGATTAGCTGTTGGCAAATAAAATGGCTGAAGAGTCCTTTCTGCGACTGGCCTGCTTCAAAGGGAGATCGGGGGTAGCTAAATCAGTTTTACGGTTGATGGTGTCTGCTGATATGCAGCACAGAGACTGTTTTATGAGCTTTATTGGTGAAGCGTGGAGATAACACAAGTCATTGCATGGAGGAAGGCCTATTCTGTAGGGGGAGTTTTGCGGATGCAGGCTTGCCAGTTTTTATCAACTTCTTGCTTCTTTCGTGCCCTCTTTTTTTCCTCTTTCTTGCTCCTACTCTGTTTTTTTGTTGCCTCATTGCTTGTTTGCTCACTTGCTTGCTTGAAGTCGAAGTGCAGGGGCTGACAAACACAACATTCAAAACTCCTTAGCACAAGCGTTCCAGGAATGTGAAAGTAGAAGCAAGCAAAATGGGGTGAAGAGAGGCGTGAGGGGGAATAAAACATAATTTTTTTTAATCCTGCAGAATTCCTTAGTGTTCCGAAAGAGGGGAGGAGGAGGAGGAGGAGAGGAGGAGGAAAGAGAGTTAACAAGCAAGGCGAAGGAAGAGAGGGAAAGTGAGAGAGAGAGGGAGGGAGGGAGCGGGGGAGGGGAGGAGCCGCACTGAGGAAAGATTGAGAGGCCACGGACGCTCAAGATCTTTAACTTTGTCCCAGTCTGATGAGGATTGAGAAAAGTCCAAAAAAGGAGAAGAAAGAGCTCTCCAAAATGTACAGCTGCAAGCTGTCTCTTCCAAGCACTTGAAACGTTGCAGAAACAACGCCTTTTTGCAACACATGGAGCTTAGTGGAAAAGATGGTCTCTGTAAGTGTTCCAAGGCCTCTCTATGGCAATTAATGTAACAATAATTACAGTAGCGCGGTTAGACAACAGATAAATTTGACTTTGTCAGAATACACACAACAGATGATTTGGTGTGGTTAAATTGCCAGCTGATGCCATTAAAAAAATATATTCTGTAATCAGGTTGAGAGATGAAATGATGCGTAAAATGGAAGGAGCCAGAGATTGGATTTCTGCACTTCAGAGCTGTTCAGTGGGTTTCATATTCATTAATTGCTCCCCTATCTCCTCAATCCCTACCAGCATGTGTTGCACATGACTCCCATTATTCTTAAAGTCCTCAATTACCTCTTGTGTACAAATAGTTTACACCAGGACCTAGCTTAGATGTTTAATTCACTGATCCACATTCAGTCTATCTGGCTTTGGCCAACAATGGCGTCACCAGTAAGAGATGGAACGGCAGTTGACAGCCTGGCGACTGGAAGGAGGACAGGAAGCAGGTGACAAAGATGGAGTGTTCCATGTCCTCTTCTCGCTCTCTCTCTTCGCTCTCGCTCATCCTCCACCCTTTCTCTCTCTAACTCATGCTGGACCAGAACCAAACATCTGGTTTGTGTCTTAGGACTTGGTTTATGCGGAGAGAGGGGTTTGACTGGTGTTCGGGCTTCGGTTTGGAAAAGGGGTTATGTTTAAACCTGGGAGTGTGTGAAGGGGACAGAGGGTCAGGGGGTGCAGAGAGGTTGCAATGAGGTTGAAGCACTGCCTGTACCCAAACCTCGCCTCCTAAGAGGGAGAGCGCTGATGGAGGAAGATAACTGGCTATGTTGCTAACTCTGGATTATAAGGATTGTAAACATCATTGCCTCTCTTAAACCTGAAGCAGCTTGTAGGTCTCAAAGAGCAATAGTGCATTTTATCTGGCTGGAGCTATATTGAGCCGTTTTAAGTGTGTGTGTGTGTGTGATTCACTTTGTTTGTTTTTGTCCTTCCTAAAACGGTGCATCCAGAATAAACTCTCACCTTTTACTAAAATGTTGCCCTCTGACCAAAAGTCTTTGCATGTCTTTGCATGTGGCACCTTTAATAAAATGGCTCGTCTTTAAAATTGTACTTAGGGTGCATCCAGGAAATCATTTGAACAAGGAGAAATACCTCACACCCACATCACAAGGGGCAGTAAAAGGCCATAAAAACAAACTACCCTTGGGAATAGGGAAATGCAACAGGCAATCAAACTTTAAATCAAATCAAATTTTATTAGTCACATGCACATGCACATGCGCCGAATACAACAGGTTACAGTGAAATGTTTACTTACGAGCCCCTAATCAACAATGCAGTTAAAAAAATACAGATAAGAATAAGAGATAAAAGTAACGACTTTACTCGTTAGGTGACTGCCCTTTGAAGTGTCAAGGTAGGTATGGGAGTTACAATGTGGGGTTTAGCCACATCGGCCATTGTCACGTTTCATTTGTTTACGTCAAAAGGTCTTGATGGAAAATATAAAAATATAAACTCAACATGTAAAGTGTTGATCCCATCTTTTATTTGATGCCTCCAACGTCATTTTAGAGAATTTGGCAGTACGTCCAACCGGCCTCACAACCGCAGACCTCGTGTAACCACGCCAGCCCACATCCGGCTTCTTCACCTGCGGGATTGTCTGAGACCAGCCACCCGGAGAGCTGATGAAAATGTCGGTTTACACAACCGAAGAATTTCTGCACAAACTGTCAGAAACCATCTCAGGGAAGCTTATCTGTGTGCTCGTCGTCTTCAACGGGGTCTTGACCTGACTGCAATTCAGCCTTGTAACCGACTTCAGTGTGCAAATACTCACCTTTGATGGCCCCTGGCACGCTGGAGAGGTGTGCTCTTAACGGATGAATCCGGGTTTCAACTGTACCAGGCAGATGACTCCCGAGTGGCGCATCGGTCTAAGGCACTGCATCTCACTGTGCAATAGGCATCACTACAGTCCCTGGTTCGATTCCAGGCTGTATCACATCCGGCCGTGATTGGGAGTCCCATAGGGCGTCGCACAATTGGCCCAGCGTCATCCGGGTTTGGCCGGGGTAGGCCGTCATTGTAAATATGAGTTTGTTCTTAACTGACTTGTCTAGATAAATAAAGGTTAAATAAAAAAAGTAAAAAAATGTTTATGGCAGACAGCATGGGTGTTGTGTGGGCGAGCGGTTTGCTGATGTCAATGTTGTGAACAGAGTGCCCCATGGTGGGGTTATGGTATGGGCAGGCATAAACTACGGACAACGAACACATTTTTTGATGCCAATTTTAATGCCCAGAGATACAGTGATGAAATCCTGAGGCCCATTGTCGTGCCATTCATCCACCACCACCACCTCATGGTTCAGCGTGATAATGACGGTCCCATGTTGCAAGGATCAGTACACAATTCCTGGAAGCTGAAAATGTCCCAGTTTTTCTATGGCCTGCATTCTCACCAGACATGTCACCCATTGAGCATGTTTAGGATGTGCTGAATTGACGTGTACTGTACGACACAGTATGTTTCAGTTCCCGCCAATATCCAGCAACTTCACACAGCCATTAAAGAGTGGGACAACATTCCACAGGCCACGGTCAACAGCCTGTTTAACTCTATGCGAAGGAGATGTGTCTCACTGCATGAGGCAAATGGTGGTCACACCAGATGCTGACTGGTTTTCTGATCCACACCCCTACTTTTTTAAGGTATCTGTGACCAACAGATGCATATCTGTATTCCCATTTTGTGAAATCCATAGATTAGGGCCTAATAAATGTTTTTCAATTGACTGATTTTCTTATATGAACTGTAACTTAGTAAAATCTTTGAAATTGTTGTATGTTGCGTTTTATATTTTTGTTCATTGTATTAGCCTATTGAATTGCAACAGAATACACTTTGAAAAATAATTTGTTGTCGAAGTAGACCTAAATCCACTCCACTAAGAAAGTGGTTCCAGTCACGCAACCTATCATTTTGCCTGGCTGTAGTGGAAACGGTGGTCCAAATCATGTCTCCATCCTTCCATTCACGGAGAGTAATGTTCTTAATTAACAGTTAGCACTAATGTCTTCGTCTTTCCATATACTCCGGCTGTTCCGAGTCACTCGGGTAGATATTGGGTTAGCAGAGCATTCATTTCCCTGCAAGTATGAAAATCAATGTTCAACAGGCCCAGTTTCTTTAAGGCCTAGATTAACATGATAATGTCAGAGTAGCTAATCAGATTCTCGCAGTGCTCGTGCAGCTATTATCATACGAAACACACCATTAGTGGGAATGATATTCCACCAATCCCTCACCCTTCAATTATTTTAACTAGTTTCTTGGAAAGATGTATCAGAAATGGAACAGTGCGGGGTAAGCAGAGATGGAGAGCATATGATGGACTGCCTTAAACCGCTATATGCTGTTACCCGCTGTGTTTTTCTATAACATCTATTGAGGCTGATCGCTTAAGAGCATGTGGAGTGGGTCTGGGCTCATATTTGTCTGACTCTGAAGTAGACTGAAATGAGTCTGGTTTGGCCTAATATGAACCAGAATGGACAGTACTCTAAGGTGGCTTGTTCTTGTCTCATTCCTTTTTATTTAATTTATTTTTTATTTAACCTTTATTTAACTAGGCATCCTTAATCTGCACTTATCAAAAAAAAAAAGAAAACTGGAGTCAGGGAGATGAAGCCACTTTAGACTACTATCCCATAGAGAATGCTAGCTAAATGCTATCGAGCGCATTACAAACATTTTGGTACAGTTTCTGACCTAAACTATACAAGTAGCTCAACAATGCTATTCCCAGTTTGCTGCAAGCTCAAAACAATTATTAGCTAGCCAGGCTCTTGATCCTGGAGGGGATTCCCTTCTGTTACCAAGTGAATGCATGATTTTTGAAGAAGCTAGCCACTTAGCTAGATAGCTAACTAGCTACTAAATAAGGAAACCAAATGTTTACATTTATTTTTTAACAGATTCTCTTATCCATAGCGACTTACAAGAGCAATTATGGTTAAGTGCCTCGCTCAAGGGCACATTGTTAGATTTATCACCTGGTCAGCTCTGGGATTCCAACCAGCAACCTTTCAGTAACTGGCTCGCTAGGTTACCTGCCCGCCATGCACAGCATTTAACACATCTTAAACAGTTAACTTAATAGTTCTAAGATATCTAGCTGTGAATTCCATACTTTAATTTGATCGCCTAGCACATGCTGCACAACAGTGAGTGACTCACAAGGCTCCGGTCTCTCGTAGTTGTATGCATGTAAACAAACACCATGTGACACGTGACTGGGGACTACCATAAGATTCATAATAATGTGACAGCTGAAATGAGGAACGCAATGTTCTTTATCTCCTAAGGCATTGTAAAAGTTGACAGCAGGTATTTACTTAAGAAGTACCTACATATATTATTTTTTTTTATTATTTTTTTTTACTTCAAATAGTATTGGCGGTATTGAAAAACCATGTCGTGGCTTTTTCCAAATACCCCGGTATACGGTATATACAATATACCGCCCAAGTTACTAATAAAATACATCGTAAAATGGAAGGCATTGTTTGTCTTCTGCTTCGTAGCTAAAACAAACTCAAGACAATGCATGCACACACTCCTGTTGAAATAATATGCATTCACCTGGATTGTGAATAGACCTAGACTACATCTTTATTTACCCAGTTTATCAATAGAGATGCACCATACAAAATCAATTATTACCATTTGTAGGTTTGAAATTGGATTGGTAAAAAGTCATATTTATTGATTCATTAATGCATAGCTGGCAAAAATTATTTGGCATGGAAATGTTCAAATCGAATGACATTGAACTCAAAAGATGCCCAACGATTGAACAGAGCAGTAGCTGTGTTTTTCTGTCTGGATCAAATGCCATTCTGTGACTTTGGCTAATATGCCTCCTTTTTTTCATTGTTGTATCGTGATGGTATAAAGTATCGTGATACTAAACCTGGTATCGGTGTTAGTGAAAATTCTGGTATCATGACAACACTAGTTCCTATGGGGCCCATTTCTGTCTGGAGGCTCTGTCGGGCCCATAAGTCAACTGTGTGGGTGTATCGTTGGACCAGCTGCTGATTTGCCCTGACGTCTCTCTCGCTCTCTCCTTTTCTACCACTCTCTCTCTGCTTCTCTCGCTCCCTTTCTCTCTCACACACTATCTTAGGGCACACCTAGGTCAACTCTTGTCTAGGCGAGAGGAGGTTGGCATGTTGAAAATCTGAAGAGCCTCTAGATATCTCTAGTCAGGTATTAGATTGGACTGGTGGTGAGAGAGGTGGATTGTTCACATGAAGCAGGGTTATGCTGTTCATTATATCACAATTCTTTGGGATGGGGTAAGAAGTGTCTGTAGAAAACAAGCTGCTTTGCCCTGAAGCACTTCACAGTCCTCCAGTCAAGCATGGTCAAAGCAATGCATCTTTTCTCTCTCGCTCTCGCTTAAATTCTAATTCAATATGCTTTATATATGAATGACAAGGTCAATGTTGCCAAAGCGAAGTGATATACATAACAATTTGATGATTAGAAGCTATAATAATACATAAATAAATATATATATATACAGTACCAGTCAAAAGTTTGGACACCTACTCATTCCAGTTTTTCATTATTTTTACTATTTTCTACATTGTAGAATAATAGTGAAGACATCAAAACTATGAAATAACATATATGGAATCATGTGGTAACCAAAAAAGTGTTAAACATATCAATATATTTGAGATTCTTTAAAGTAGGCACCCTTTGCCTTGATGACGGCTTTGCACACTCTTGGCATTCTCTCAACCAGTTCCAGCTTTATTTGAATGTTAATGAAATAATTAGCCATTTTATATTTGGCTTTGTAATCAGAATCTTCAAGTATTTAATTAAAAAGGTTTGTCAAAGACTTTCAAACCTGGTGCACAGAAATCTTGAATTTATTCTTCACTGTTCTGTTATTTTAGACTGTAATCCCACCCATTGTTGAACATGCTTTTTTGGCAAACATCTGACTAGTCCTAGAGTGTTATGAGTAGGCAATTTGGTCACAACACAGATCTGAAATGCTCTTAAACCCCGGACCTGCTTGGCTGACCTCCTGCCCAGTCTGCCCACAGCAAAACATGCTTTGGTCTTATAGCGAGGGAGGAGTGGTCGGGTTTTGAGATTTAATCTCGTTTTTGGTTTTCTGTGGTGATCCGAACCACAATGGGCACACTTAGGACCCAGAACAAGGGCCGGATTCAGTTAAACTAGAAACGTCCTGCCCCAGGCTAATTCCCAATGACAGATCCTTTGTTGATGGGCAAGCTACTTTAGGAGGGAAACAAGAAACCCCCTACTGACAAGGTAACAAGCCATGACAGGAGAAATGGTTTCTTTGGAAAAGGGTTTAAGGGGGAAAACAAGGATTTTGGGGTAGTGGAAGTAGGTTTCCTAAAGTCATGACAATAGCTAATTTCTCCTGCTAAAGGTTTGCTGTGTCTCCCCTTAACCTCTAAAACTGGGGGAGAGTTGAGGTTCGTTCAACTGTTAGCACAGAACACAAAGGCATGGTTTTGATAAATCTCAGCTGAGCTCAAAGGCTCTGGTTTGTGTCTTGGGGCACAGGTTGCCAAGCTCTACTGTTCAGAGAGTACACGTTCAGCGTTCAGCTGCCCGCACCCTTCTCCTCAGTACAATTTTTTTTAATCATCTCTCTCTGTACTCTACCACTTTGGTTATTCCGGCTGTGGTGTTTTCTGATTGCAGAGGATGTATTTTGGCCTCCACAATTTCCCAGCAGCTTTCCATTTTAGATCGCATACCAACCAATGGGCTCATTTTCAAAGGCCTGACGTATAGACCCCCTACTAGTGGCACTTATCTGAAGCATGGCTCCACCCTGAACAATGATGACACTATCAGTGTCACCCAAATGTGTTCAGAATGCCCTTTTCCAACATTTCCTCTTTGTAGAAAGAGACCATGACATATTGGCTGGCTTCAACTCTTAACAACCGTGGGTTGGGGCCAACCGCCTGATATCCGAGTCTGGCTGGGGTGCCCTGCTCAGAGAATGATTTCCCCTTGCGCTCAGTAAGCATGTTGTGTTGAGCTGCATTCGAGGGAGAGAAAAAAAACTCCCCAAGCAGCTGTGCTGAAAGCCTGTGCTAAACACGATCAGGAAGTCGACGGGGGAGGCAGCGTGTTTTTGGCAGGGCGAAGGCAAACGCCACGGCACATTTGAAAGACCCTCTGGAAACTTCAAACGTGGGCGGCCCTGCCCCCCTGACACCAGATGGCAGTTAGCTGCATTTCACTTGGCCCGGGCCGCGCATGGAAATAGGCCTCTGTCTTTGTGTGTATTGTTAATTAGCGGCGGTTTAGCCAGGAAAAGTGGCCCATGCTGTATAAAGCAGATCTGGTTCACTTTGGAAAGACATAGTCGGTTGGATTCCAGCACAAATGTATCTGATCCAAAAGATACACTGACCTGCCGATTGCCCCAATTCCCCCTCATTCTCTTCAGAACATGAAGACGTTCTGCCTTTTTGGCTGATATGTAGCTGTGCTCCTGGGGGGGCTACTCTCAATAGAGGAACTAGTGGTCTGCGGGTCAGCTGTTTGTGCATCCGCACCCGCCTGCAATTGCTAATAACCCATCCGCAACCTCCTGACTGTATGTGATAAAGTGGGAATCTGAGGCCCGTACCCAACCTACAAATACAGGAAATGCGCTATAGGCTACAGTCAGACTGCAGAATTTTTTGTTGTTGCCTGATTTAGATATGTTTCTGCTTATAATTTCGGACATTTTGGTAAGGATATTAGTCAACTTGTTTATAATTAAATGCATGTAGCTTCTCTTTTACATTTACATTTACATTTAAGTCATTTAGCAGACGCTCTTATCCAGAGCGACTTCTTTTGTCATTATATGTTTCCCTAGAAGACGATAAATTTTTTTTTTTTTAACAGAATAATGTAATAGATCGATAGAATGAATGCTTCAATCTATAGTAGTTGACATCGGTAAAGTTTTCTATGTCATCTTTCACGGAGCAAAGACGTTTAGGGACTGGGGAGAAAATACAATAAAAAAACGGGAAAGATTTGCTGTGCAAATTGTCAAAATGACATCAGGTTGACCGGTTGTATAGAAAAAGAAAGCTGTGAAAACAACCCAAGGTGTTTCTGATAAGATTTCAGTTCGGCTTCGATGCATATTTTATGTGGTTGAAATACTGTCAGCTTTTATGATAAAGACAGCACCTTTGAGCATTGCATTCTCTCAAGATGCAGAAAGAAAGAAATCATATTTCCCCAGTCCTGTCCTTGTCCAAGTTTTACCTACATTTGGTGTATAATTTTACTGCAAGAAATGCTTAATTCTGTAGGAGTTATTTTTTAAAGCTATGTGAGGGGTTATAAACCTACAGTCAGTGCCCAGATTTCAGTTTCCATTGAACCCATCTAAATAGTAGGTTACAGTTCCCATGACGTGTCATAGGCCTATAGTATTTGAAGTCTCATCTTGTGACTGTCAAATTTGTATAGCGCCTCACAATCATCACACATATCACACACGATTCGCTGTGTGGGCTATTTGGTGCACGTAGAGTTAAGCCCTAAATTTTAGGTTCATGTACTAATACCAGATAGCCCAAAATAATGAAAGAAAAACCTTAATGTAGCCTATATAAATGACACAAGAATTATACATTGATGGATTTTTTAAAGGTATTGTTTCTCTTTCTTCAACCCGCCCGCTAGCCACCCTTCCCGCCCTTCAGCAACACAATATTTAATGACCCTAAACCCGTCCGCCCCAGGGATTATGGGTTATGAGTCAACCCGCACATCACTAATAGGAACTCATTCACCTACATCTTTGCAACTGACCTAATGCAATCCAAAAAACAAGACAGGGAGTCCATTCAGGGGCAGAATTTCCCACTTCTGAGCTCAGTGTTTACCTGGACTATGGTTCCTAAAGGCGTCTGGCTTTTTAGTAGGACGATGGTAAAAGTGACCGCTGCTGGGCTGGTATATAAACAACCTTGGAGGAATCTGACTCCGCTACAACAGGGCTACTGAAAACCTCTTAATGAGTTAGGATAAGGATAAATGTGGAGTGGCATGCTTGGCATGCTCAAGCACTCTCTAATGCTCACTCTGTTTTCTTTACTTTTGTTCCTCACAGGTAATCAGTCAGTTGGGAGGAAGAATTCAGCCCATACCTCTTAAATTCAGAACCATTCAGAATCCTGTCCTGTCCTCTGATTTGGGATTCCTACTGGATGTTCACTCTGTACCGATTGGCTCATCGAATCCCGCCGCCGTTGTTGGACGATTCAGAAGCTGAGGTAAGTAATTCTTTGTCCTTGAAGGAATAGAGAATGACAGCGAGAATGCTAATGTGACATAGTGAAGGAAATCTGAGGAGATGCTGAAAAAATAGGCCTACTAGTGGAGACTTGAGGCTTAGTGTACTTTTAGAGTCCTCTGTGGGGTTTCTTTGTACAAATGTGCCCTGTGGCAGCCAGATTAATCGGTCCAAGTACGAAGCTGGCCTATTTGTTTGATGCGGCCACCCAATAACTTGTGTTTTGATAAAAATGTTTGTCTCAACAAGCCTCTTTTCTCCTGTAATTGGGTTGAACTTGTGCTGCATCTCTGAGGTTGCCTCAGGACGCAACGAGGATCCCATGGGAAAGGCTCTGACCTGTTTTGAGTGAGAGCATTGGAACACATCCAGCAACATTTGTTGGTTAAGCAAGGGACCCTTATCTAGGGCATCGGATTTCGGATTTAAAAAAAATTGCACATTTTTGTTTTTCTGCTGTCGGGCCATTTTCCTGATGTGAACCGTGTTAACCATGTGAAGTGCCTCTCAGGTGCAGAGTGTGGTCACATCAAGTCAAGCAACAATTCCCATATTACAACCATAAACTGTTCCAAATCTGTTACGGGTCGTTCATTTTCAATACCTTTGACCGCACCCCTTTAGATTTGAACGAAACCTTCCGTACGTTTGCCCATGGTGGAAGTGGTCAGACAGTTACTTTTGGACCTGAATGCCAAAACATTTAGGAGATAGAGGTACTCAAAGTTGAGCCATTTAGCATACCCTACCCAACCATGAGACATCCATGTCTTCGTCACTGGAAAATATAAATGGTTGAGTAGGGCTGGTATTGGTATTGATGCATGGATCGGTTTGGGTTTTTACTTTACCTTCTATAACAGTATTTGAGTGTTTGGTTTGTTAAATGTGATAGGCTGTGTTTAACGTCCATTTTTATAGTTTACTTCGCTACTTGAGTCATCTCTCCGCTTTCTCTCTCCATGCCGCTTTCAACAGACCTAGCCCCGCCCCCTGTCACTCAAGGAGCGCATTTGTTGTTCCTCTACCACGAGCCACTTGCGTTCAGTCTGCATGGTCAATGCAGCACATGCAACAATGTTGATGACACGATGCTGTTTTTCTCTTCGCTTCTTATTATAAATCCACTTGCGTTCTATAATTGCACTATTAGTTTGTTTCTTACATCTGCAAACAGCTGGTTTTTATTTTCTTACCAAGTTGGGCCTAAATCGTGTTAGTAATAGTAATCACTAGTTAATTGGCTAGCTAATAAATATACTGAATCAGAGCAAACATAATTAGCTATACAGCTTCATAACACCAGTGATGGTGTAGACCTAAATCAGCATGTCGTATGGGCAAAAGTATCTTCAGAATCAAAGAGGAATACATGAGGCATGATTATGAAAGCTACATGAAGTAGCTAAGAGAAAACATTTGATGTACCCAAAGATTATAGGGTCCCCTAGGAAACACTTATCAACACTTTGGTTCCTACCCTGTCACAATAACTCTTCCCTGGCATTTTAATTCATTATCATGTCAAACAGCTGTATAGCTAATTATGTTTGCTCTGATTCAGTACATTTATTAGCTAGCCAATTAACTAGCGATTAGTATTACTAACACGATTTAGGCCCAACTTGCTAAGAAAATAAAAAGTAGCTGTGCCCGCTATTAAATTCTAACTATAGAATTAGAATAATCATTCCATATGACTCCAACAGTTCACCCAATTGTTTTGCTGTAAATTGCAAGTCAAATCGCAATTACAATATTTGGTTAAAAATAAGGCCTAGATTGTTTGCCAATACCTCGTGCAGACCTATGTGGCAGTGTGGAAATGCTTTTAAATGAGTGCAGAAATTAATGAAAATGCTGAAAAATTACTTTTGGTTGAAGTTGAACATCTAGAATGGAGGAAGACCCATTGAAATCACTGAGAATGTATTTATCACTCTAGGGTCACACACTACTCATTAAGATTTAAAAAAAAATTGTGTTATTAAAAAAAACGTCAAATACCGTCCATTTTTGTTTAAATACTGTGATATGATATCGGAGTTTACGGCATTTAGAAAGGAATTATTATTATTTTTCTCACTTTTTATTTTTAAAAGTATTTGCATGACATTATTAAATAGTGTGACAACCCTGTTAAATGATATCACCCAACCCTACGGTTAAGTTTTATATAATTTAACAGGGTTGTCAAACTATTTGATAATGTCTTGCAAATACTTTTTAAAATAAAAAGTGAGGGAAAAAATGATCCTTTCTAAATACGCGTAATCTCCAATGTTTTTCATTTTCGCATATGTTGTAGTGTAGACCCTATTTTACATAACCTGATGTGTTTGTGTCGTGCAATCATAGAAATATAATTCATAGAATGGACATATCCCTTCAGAGCACTGCTATTTAGCTGGTACATCTTTTACATTTTAATTTAATTGAAATGTTCACTTTCAGTTACTCCACAAAGATGGCACCCACTGTCAGATGTCAATTTAAATGGGAATGTCTATTGTATTATCTATATTTCTATGATTTTAATAGGAAGACTGACAGTATAATTTTAAGCAACTGATGTTCCCATTTGTCAACATTCTCTGGTGTGTGATCCTTCAACCATCTTTGCGCTTCCATTTGAAAGAGAGTACATTTATCAGCCAAAACATGACACCCACCCTACCCTGGTTTCAATAGCATGCTCTCTCTTAACCAGGCTGTATCACATCCGGCCGTGATTGGGAGTTCCATAGGGCGGCGCAGGTTTGTCCGGGATAGGCCATCATTGTAAATAAGAATTTGTTCTTAACTGACATGCCTAGTTAAATAAAGGTTAAATAAAAATAAATACAATTAACTGATGGTGGGCACAACATAAAAACCTCAGAAGATGTAAAATCGGGTCTAGACTACAACATATGCAAAAATGCTGAATAATCAGAGTTTACGAGTTTTAAGAAAATTTACATTGAAGGTAAAAAAAAAAAAGGATAATTTTTATTAAAACACATTTTTTTAAAGAAATTATAAAAAGTTTGACAACCCTGTTTGTAAGCTTTTAAATCACATCAAACTCAACCGTTTATATTTTCCAATGATGAAGACATGGATGTCTCATGGTAGGATAGGGTGTGCGAAATGGCTCAACTTTGAGCACCTCTATCTCCTAAATGTTTTGGCATTCAGATCCAAAAAGTTACTTTCTGACTACTATCATTGGCAAATATTTATAGAAGCTTTCATTTAAATCAAAAGGGGTGCGGTTAAAAAGGGATTGAAATCAAATGGAACGTCCCTTACTGCAAACCTTTTTGGTTAAATTCAGATTATTCCGAATGTACGACTTGTAGAATATAGGCCTAATTGCTGTACAATTTATGATAATGGTTAAATAACATAGGAACCAAAGTGTCAGGGATCCTTTTTAACCGATTCCTTTGAATCTAACTTGCCTAACTAGATGTCTTTTAGACCCATTATTTGTGCCGTTTTGTAGATGTTCTCTTTCCTAGCAGCTCCACAGGTAACGCGCCATTTCCTAATTTCCTCTCACAGATGAAAGGGCTGAAGCATTGTGGCTTTATGCTGTGGAGCCATTATCGTCTGGAACCATTACTGTCAATCGCTGCTGCCTATTTTACAGTTATTAGCACAAAATGTTCATCTCTCCATGTGCATTACTTTCCTAATGGGATTTGGATGACTGCACACTTCAGGATGTCCTAGAATTTATTCTGTGAATTTCAGGTTTACCTCATACTCTACATCATTTTAGCGACAACTCAGGACAAAACAAAATAGTCTGATATTTTACATTTCAGGTAAAAGTATTCATAAAATTGAATACATTGCAGGCATTAAGTGCCATATCTATTGGCCTGCAGGTCAATATAGTGCTAGCCTTTGGAAGTCATCCTCCCCTGGGGGGACAGTTCAAATCCATTGACCTTTGACCTCCTGTCGCTAATTTCTTCTCCACTTCTGCTCAGCGCCTAGCTCTCGTAACGGACAAGCAGGGAGTGGTGGGTTAAGGGGGGTACGCTTTGTTGATATTTTCAGACTAGTCATATCCATCAAAAATGTGGGGGTGAAAAGCTAGCCCTGCCCGCTGTGAGCTAATCTGATTTAGCGGGGTCGAGGGAAGAAGGGGCGAGTGGGAGAGGGGAGATTTGGGAGAGGGGAGGCGCAGAGGGAGAGGCATCAGCTGCATAATTGGGGTGAGATGATGCACACAGGGAAACGGAGACGAACGCTGCTAAGCCTTTTGAACTCCAGTCAGGGGTAGATAGGCCTAATACGCCTCAGTTGGACGGCCATTTTGACCATTACTCAGTGGAGATAGAAGAAACCATTAACCTCACTACAGAACTGAGATGTGTTGTTGCTTGTGATTCTTCAAATGTCAGTCAACTTGTCAGTCCACAACTCTTTAATTTGGCTTTTTGCACATTAAGTGCATCCTTGTTATTTATTTTTCCAAGACTTTTGAAGGGTGTCCATTGAGTGACTAGTTGATAAGATATAGCTCACTCACAAATTAGTATTTGTGGTGGAAATGCAACAAAGAATCCTTCTGTGTTGTTTCTCTCAGAAATGACTGTTGTGTTTAGATGGGTTGGAAGTATCATTTAGGTAATGTCAGGGAGAGCCTGGTGTCCATGGCAACAAGCCTCCTACCATGTCATGTGACCTCTCACCTGTGTGAGAAGGGGCTTGGGGAATTGTGAACCACAGGGTGGGGAGTCAGAGAGGACATTACACTTATTATAATGTTGCATGGGTTTAACCGCAAGTAGTCAAGTTGTTTCCGGTGTGCCTTCTCATACTTACATATCAATCTACCATTTCTATTTGGTAAAAGCATGTATTATCAGGGGAAGCCATCAACCGCCCATTGTCTCCATGTTGTTTTCTCCAAACCTTTTGAAAGCACATGGTGGGTAAAGGCCTGATCTAAAAGTCTTTAATGGTGGAAGTCGGGTAGAGGAGGGGGTTAAGCTGACTGGTCTGGCTCCCTGGGCGGGGCTTGACTTGGGGAAGGGGGAGATAGAAGCTTGAGCTGCTCAGTCCAGTTGTCAGGTCTACTTCTGTCTGTGGATTAAACCGGATCAGATCAGTGCCCCCCTGTAAAGTGCTCTAAGCCCCGCCTCCTTGAGCCCAGAACGGCAGATGGACTGTTGCCATGTGAAGGTATTTCCCCTCATTTAAACAGGCACTGTCAAGTTGTGGTGGCATAGACAATGGGGGTGATGGTGTACTTGTCCTGGGTCGGCCTGATTTTAGCCTTACTTGGAGACTGCCCTGTTTGGTGGCATGAAGAAAGTGCGCTAGGGAGGGATACACATGTTCTGAGGTATAGATGAAGGTCAAAAGTATGTGACCAGATCATTGACCAGTTTGAGGGTGTTCCAGAAAGTTATGTTCGGGTAAACCTTACACTTTTGAACACCTTATTTCTTTTTTGGCAAGTGAAAGAAGGCAAACAAGTCTTTGATCCCCCTACAAACCATTTTTGGGAAGCGTTCTCCATTCCTTAAAGCTAGAGCCCTTGATATATAACGTCAAGGGATTTTTAAATCTATTGGGGGGGGGGGGGGGGGAATAGACAAACATTGGCAGTAGAATGGCCTTTCTGAAGAGCTCAGTGACTTTCAATGTGGCACCGTCATAGAATGTTCATCAAGTTTCTGCCCTGCTAGAGCTGCCACAGTCAACGTCTAGGAGCTACAATGGCTCAGCCACTTGCTGAAGCACGTAGCGTGTAAAAATTGTTTGTCCTCTGTTGCAACACTCACTCCCGAGTTTCAAACTGCCTCTGGAAGAAACGTCAGCACGAGAACTGTTCGTCGGGAGCGTCATGAAATGGGTTTCCGTGGCCGGGCAGCCGTACACAAGCCTAAGATCACCATGCGGAATGCCAAGCGTCAGCTGGAGTGTTGTAAAGCTCGCCGCCATTGGACTCCGGAGCAGTGGAAACACGTTTGGGGAAGGCCCTTTCCTGTTTCAGCATGAAAATGCTCCCGTGCACAAAGCGAGGTCAATTAAGAAATGGTTTGTCGAGATTGGTGTGCAGGAACTTGACTGGCCTGCACAGAGCCCTGACCTAAACCCCATCAAACACCTTTAGGATGAATTGGAATGCCGACAGCGAGCCAGGCCTCATCAACCAACATCAGTGCCCGACCTCACTAATTATTTTGTGGCTGAATGGAAGCAAGTAGCCGCAGTAATGTTCTATCGAGTGGAAAGCCTTCCCAGAAGACTAGAGGCTGTTATAGCAGCAAACGCGGACCAACTCCATATTAATGCCCATGATTTTTTAATGAGATGTTCAACGAGCAGGTGTCCACATACCTTTGGTTATGTAGTGTATTTCTAAAATACTCCAAAAATACCACAGTCTTTTCTGGCTTTTACAACCTCAAGTAAGCTTCCCATTTAATCCTGTGTCACGTACCTTTGCGTCCTTTAGCGATTCAGTAGTTTGTAGTTTATAGTTGGTAGTTCTTAATGTGCCATGGCATAGTATAGTCTATGGCTCTTAGCTTCGTACAGTACACATCACCGTGTTATGCCAGATACTGTATCAAGCACCAGCTAGAACTTTTCCCTCTCCAAACGTAGCCGAGCCCTTCTTGATCCTGTGAACCTTAGAGGATATGGGGCTTTTTACTTTGGAGTTTTGGGATGACATTTTGACAGTGCAGAAAAGCAGCGCAGATATCAAACTGCACATGTTGCATTCATTTTAAAAAAACTCAACAAAAAAAACTCGCTTCGTTGTTCAACCAGTACGTTTTTACTCGATTCTTTTGGATTGGGCTATGAGCTTGAACCAATCTCCATCTCATCAGACTCCTCAGACATCTCACGTTTCCCTGGTTTGCCATGGCAATGCACCATGACCTCTAACCTATAGTCCTTGCAGCCTCACCATCCTTATTCTCCCTGCAGGATTTTCCCAGACATTTGACATTAGTTCTGGTAGTGTTCTCCTCCAATCAAGTAGAGCATGACTGATACAAGACGATGCACTGATTGACGTCACCAGCGTAACTTATTGTGCAACCCTTTTTTTATGTATCCCTTTTTGAGCTACAATATCCTCCGGGAATCTCTGCACTGACACGTGATACAGTGCCATCTCTGCCAAGAGTCACTCTCATGGTTAAAACGTACCAGCAGTGCATTGGCTAAGGCAACGCCTATGCAATATTTACACTCTGCAATTAATATGATTGGATAAGCATGTTTGGATCATGGCACAAAATGGCTGACCTCTGAACCTTGACTCGTGAATATACATTTTTCGCTCTTGAACTTTGCCCAATGCCCACACAAGAAATGTCATGGGTCTGCCGAATTTGAATTTGATAAAGCTTTTCAATTCAGTATATGCAAATTACACAACATTAAGCAGTTGACTAAGACAAATTTTGATTTCCAAGAAAAGAGGGTTCAAGGACAGCCCTACTCTATTACCTGATCTCAGACCTATTGTCCATCTTCCCTAGCTATTCATTTAAGTTATTTTAATGAAATACAGCTATTCTGTTTCCTGAGCACAAGAGATTGCTTGTTCATTAAAGAAATCCTGATTAGAATGAAAGAGTGATTACGGTGTGGCAGCCACGTGAAGGGTACCGCCTGCTCATTTGTCTAATGGAAGACGACTTAGAGCTCCCTCAAAAGCCATTCATTAGCTTAAGTGGACCCTCAGGGTTCCGGACTCTTTTCCTCTCCACCCCTTCCTCCAGGAACGTAAGTGACCACATTGCTCGTTGTCTGGTTGTGCGCTTTTGGCTATAATGTTGTCAATGTACTGACAGTGCAGAAAAGCAGCGCAGATATCAAACTGCACATGTTGCATTCATTTTTTGGATTGTAGGTTCATGCTCTACAACATTCGCAGAGTACGACCCTGCCTCACGCAGGAAGCGGCGCAGGTCCTAATCCAGGCACTTGTCATCTCCCGTCTGGATTACTGCAACTCGCTGTTGGCTGGGCTCCCTGCCTGTGCCATTAAACCCCTACAACTCATCCAGAACGCCGCAGCCCGTCTGGTGTTCAACTTTCCCAGGTTCTCTCACGTCACCCCGCTCCTCCGCTCTCTCCACTGGCTTCCAGTTGAAGCTCGCATCCGCTACAAGACCATGGTGCTTGCCTACGGAGCTGTGAGGGGAACGGCACCTCCGTACCTTCAGGCTCTGATCAGGCCCTACACCCAAACAAGGGCACTGCGTTCATCCACCTCTGGCCTGCTCGCCTCCCTACCTCTGAGGAAGTACAGTTCCCGCTCAGCCCAGTCAAAACTGTTCGCTGCTCTGGCACCCCAATGGTGGAACAAACTCCCTCACGACGCCAGGTCAGCGGAGTCAATCACCACCTTCCGGAGACACCTGAAACCCCACCTCTTTAAGGAATACCTAGGATAGGATAAAGTAATCCTTCTAACCCCCCCCCCCCCTTAAAAGAGTTAGATGCACTATTGTAAAGTGGTTGTTCCACTGGATATCATAAGGTGAATGCACCAATTTGTAAGTCGCTCTGGATAAGAGCGTCTGCTAAATGACTTAAATGTAAATGTAAATGTAATGTCAGGAATAGTTAGGAAGGTGTAGATTGGAGTTGTGTCTTGGCTCCTTAGACTGTAGGTGCACACAGGCGTGTATAGAGAGAGACACACGTATAAGGGATTTGTCTTATTGCATTGTCCTTAACACAAGACAATTGACATTTACAATGACTGAGCTTATTAAAAGGACTTTCAAAGGACTTTCTCTCAGTATGTCCCATGTGATGATAGCAGCAAGCAAATGTAAGATACTGTGCCATATCTTTTGGGTTAATTCATAACTAAACATCCCTTATCTGTCTGAGTCTGTGTCCTAAGGGCCAACACTTTATGGGGTTCATTCCTCAAAGTGTCTCCACGAACAAAGCTTCAACAGATGAGGGTTGGAATGCAATTAGCGAAATAATGACCTTACAAATAGAGATGGCAAGCTTTCCTGGGGATATTCCTCAAGCTAATTGACATTCAAGGCAGATATGAGGGTCTCCTACTTTCCCTTTCTTCTGCATGCACACACAATCCCATTGGCTACCATTTTTTGCTGTCACATATAATATTCCCATATCTCAAGGACATAATGCCCCTCAAAAGAAGTGTATTGCCTGTGTGTATCTTTCATTTACAATCCACTCGTGTACACACAGGCATGCGCAGGTCGGACGTGCGCGCGCACACACACACAGAGAGCCAATTACTTTGCAACAAGGACCTGTTGGTTCTGCTGCAGTCCCGGTCTGACTGTACAGTTTTAGCCACCCTGTTTGCAGTGTTAAACTGTGGAGCATTGTTAGTAAACACCCACAGTCACCTATTCTACAGCATTGGGGAGCCTGTGCAGTTCACTCGCTATGCATGTGGCTGAGACACATACATCTTCATCTTCCCTTACAATGGGGCCAGCTCCCCTCCCTCTGTGCCTGTCTGTGTGTGTCTCTGTGCGTGTGTGTGTGTGTCTGTGACTGTGCGTCTCTCTCTCTGTCTGTGTCTGTGTCTGTGTGTGTGTGTGTGTGTGTGTGTGTGTGTGTGTGTGTGTGTGTGTGTGTGTGTGTGTGTGTGTGTGTGTGTGTGTGTGTGTGTGTGTGTGTGTGTGTGTGTGTGTGTGTGTGTGTGTGTGTGTGTGTGTCACTATATGTCTGTATGATTCTGCTTTGGAGTGAATGTCTGCACCTTTGCGAGTGGAGCTGAAAGGACAGACCGGAGGCAAAGCCAGGGAGAAGGGGCAGGTAGAGAGGAAGGGGGTGGTGTGGGGTTTTACTGGGTTGAGCAGAACTCAGCAAGAACCCGTTTGTCCTCGTCAACTCCAAAGATTGTCCCTGTACCCCCCCTCCTCCCCTTTTCACCTGTTCACTGCCTCTTTTCAGAGAGTACCTCTTCCCTGCTCCTTCTCCTGCTCCCCCGTCTCATTCTTCTCCATTTCTTCATCCCCCTCTCTCACCGGAGGGGCCTCTTTAGCTCTCCTTTCTTCCCTCCTTTTGCACGTGATGTCTGTTCTCCTAAAAAGAATGCCTCTTCCTTGGCATTTTCGCTTCTCTTCAGCTTTGGGTGCATTCTTGATATTTGCTCTCTCTCTCTCTCGCTTGCTCTCACTCCCTCGCTCTTTCCGTCCTTAATGGTCTTTCTCCTCTCTTTTGCTTATCTCCTCTTTCTGCTCACCCTTTCTTCTTGTCCTACCTCTTCATTCTCTCCCTCTCTCCTCTTTCCGCGCACTACATGTGGCCCGACCTGTCTGACAGCCCCTCCCATGATGACAGGTGTGACAGTGACGGTCTTGTTGTTACTACCTCTTATCTTGTTATTACGGCCACACCTGTCAATGTTTTTTTAGGTTATGTTAATTCTGTCTTATCGTCTACAGGTAGGACGACGTCTCGTCTTACCCTGAACCAAGTCCTCACAAAAACTCACGTGTGAATGCACACATTTACTGTACTGTACATACTTGGAGTGGATATTAGCTTCACGTAACACATGAGCCTACACAACCATCACATGCATCACATCAGACATCTCAACAAGGATGTCAGAGTGAACCAGCGCGGTACGCTGTCTGTAATACGATCTTGATAAGTCGATACAACCCAGGAATACTGAGGCAGACGTCACACTGGGGTTGCATAGCTGGATTCCGGACACTGTGTGCTGGTCTGCGCTATGGCAGAGATTAGAGAATGAGAGAAGAAGAGAAAAACTAGGATGCCTCTTCAAAAAGCATCTCTGAGCAAGTGTGTTGATCTAGAACCAGCTCCCTCCTGTCAAAAAGATCTTATTCATCATTAGGATCTGAAAGGTATAACTGATCCCTCCTACTCCGAGAATCTTTGTAAGGCTGACTGGTATTGACAAATATCAATACTTTTAAAGAAAAGTGATTTTTAGAGCAGTATATGACAACATTAATGAGGATATCATATGCCCATGAAATATGATATCGACACATAAATGCTCTTTTCCAATTGGACAACATCCAAGTTCCACACCTTCTAATTTGGAAGCTATTGAAATTGTGGCTTTGGCTGCAGTGTGTGAGAACAGCATTTAGTTCACGTCACCCCTGCAAAAGTGTGCCAACATCGTGCTGAAAACTGGTGATATGCCATATTGCTTCATCCGTGTTGCAAAGACAATAGCCTTTATATCACCCAGCCATAGAAGGTACTATAGTCTTTGGCAATCAAAGTAAGAACTATCTGTCACAATGATAATATCACCATCTATGTTTCTGTTTTCTATTGTCGAAAGTCTACCAACTGTTCTCTGGCAGAGGGCTGTGTGGTGTACTGCTGAGGGGGTGTTTGGTGATTGGTGGTGGGAGGAGGGTCCGGGTGTATGAAAGTATTACACACGTGACCGCTAAGAAAACAGGTCTCCAGTAAGACCCTATAGGTTATTTATCGTAATGAACGATATCAGTTAAAGGTCCACGATAAGTGGTTGGTTTGGTCAATGTCGA
This sequence comes from Salvelinus alpinus, assembly GCF_045679555.1. Classification (NCBI taxonomy): domain Eukaryota; kingdom Metazoa; phylum Chordata; class Actinopteri; order Salmoniformes; family Salmonidae; genus Salvelinus; species Salvelinus alpinus. Next base: position 37,722,687 of record NC_092114.1, read on the forward strand.
TCATTTCCTGTTTATCGTCTCATCTCTACGAGGAAGTGCAGTTGTTTGTGGGATGACTGAGCAGTGAGGACCGGTGAAAGTGTGTGGTCTGTGTGCGCATGGGAAGGATATGAGTGTGTGTGGTGTGGTTACGGTAGTTTGTTAGGCCACTAGTACACGCTCGCATCAATGCACACATGCGTGCACACACACAGTGCCCAACAAAAACTAGGCTAGTCCAATCACCTCAGGGGAAGAAATAAATAATCAAATGTTAATTGCTGGAATGAGTCTGAGAACCAATCATAACGACCCCTAGCCGTTGGGTCAGCTACCTCCTCCCTCCCTCCTCCTCCCACCCACATCCCTCCTCCAACGGTCTCTCCGTGTGAAACCGACACAAACGCTAACCAAATATGGCCGTCCATCCTAGCCTGCCTCTGCAGCCGTGTCCCTGAGCTGTGACTAAAATCTTCCGAAGTCTCCCGCTACGATGAGACGGCGCAAAGGCACATTTAGCCTTCCCTCACAGGGGCTGCTTCATGAACACTTAAAAAGCACTTAAGAACTTAAGAAACAAAGCTTCAAAATAAAAACTCCCAACAGAGATAGCTAAGCTGGCAAAAGTTGCTGTGCTTTGAACACAACAGAGAGCCATCAAACGCTTTCTGCTGAGGCTCCCTACCAGCACCCTAAATGTATTCTTCAGCAGAATCAGTACCCTCTCTTCTTCCTTATATAGGGGATCATTGCGAAGACTGTTGATTTGTTGCAGGCTTCCAGGGACAGCCTTTCAAACAGATAAGGGCCGTCCAGATACCCAGCAACCCCCTCTCTTGTGTTCCCGAGGACCAGGGTAAACGCAGATGGTAAACAACAAACATACCGCTCTCTTGTTTGTTTGTTGGGTTTTCTCCAGTTTCGGTTGACCAGCCCTTCGTCAGCATTCACAGAGGGTTTTAGCTACACATTCCTCAGTAAGAACATTAAAAATGACTATTTCTGGAGCCACTATAGTCCTTCCTCTTTTCTGTTAGGTATTTCTGGATATATTTACCCACTGAGGTTTACATTTTTTACATTTTCTCCACCCTCATCTATTGCCAACCGACTTGACTCGAGTCAAGACAAAACCTGCATCCTATGTCTCTGAGTTCTAAGTGGAGCCACTCTGTTGTGGGACAGGGGCTTCAAATAGACTCTGGGTAAAATGCTAGTTTAGCGCAGTGCGCTTTCCTTTCATGTGGCCTGGGGGCTGCCAGGCACTGTGACGTTTTTGTATTATTCATATGTGTCCCTTCAGGATGACTGTCAATAAATAATGCAAGGGGGGTTAACAGCATTTTTGGGTGTCCTTGGTGGCGGGCAGCTTAGGAGACAGGTGTGTGTGTGTTCATGTGTGTGCATGTGACTGGGTGTGTGCATGTGACTGGGTGTGTGCATGTGACTGGGTGTGTGCATGTATGCGCTAGTGAACCTGTGCATGTTTGGCTGATGGCTGCCTGCTTGCCTGCCTGTCAGGAAAAGCTTCTCTCTCTGGCGTTTTAAAATCCACATTTCAGTCTCCCGCGGTGCCCGACGCTGTCGTGATGTGCGTTTCGGAGCTTTTCTCCCCAGTGGCTTCCATAATAAAGCTTCTGTATTCAGACCCACAGTTGCTTGTGTAGACAGACACACACACACAGGCTTTGTCACATACACACACACCTGCGTTCTCTCTCTCTCACTGTCACACACACACCCACTCAAATTCTCTCATTCTCTCTCTTCCTCTCTGTCTCACACAGACCTACACACACACACACACTGTGAGAATTGATATTCAGCCCTCATTATGCCTGCAGAAATAAGTAAAACTGGATCAATGGGCGTCGGACGACTGGCTTTGGATCACGGCGGGGCCAACCGCATTATGGAACTATTTGAATATGGTGTTCAGGGACCACTTAGAGGACCCACACACCATCCTATGAAGGTCCTGTGACAGTCTGTGCTTCTGAAGAATGCCCCATGGCTGTGTATCGGTTAGGGTTGATTTGATGATAAAGGTTTTTGTCATTTGAACTCGTGATTGTATTGATTTGAGTCCATGGTCTGTGCAATATGAGTCTCAATTTTGATTGCAGTCGCCGCCCTGTCCATCGATCTCTCCCCCCTCTCTTCCTCACTGTTCTTCCCCACTCTCTTTCACTTCTCTCACTCTTTCTTTCTACATTCCTCTATCTTCTTCTCTCGTCTTTCTGTCATCATATCATATGATCATCCTTTGCTTCTCTGCCTCCCTCTGTGCCCCCCTTTCCCCCCACCCTGTCCCCCTCCCTAATTGACTTTTAATCACCGTTTTACATCATGTTTTGATATTCAAATTAGCCCTGTCAGCCGGGTTAGAGCTCAGGTCTTTTATTCCAACCCTCAGCCCTCCATCTCTTCCCCCTTCCCCTCTCTCTCCCTCCTTTAAGAGGGGTTGTTACATGAGCACGTCCCTATTAATTGCATGTTTAATGTGTCTGTTTATCTTCAGAGGGGCTGGAATGCAGAAACGGTCTCATTGAAACAGGCACGCACATGCAAGCGAGTCGATGTTTATCTTTCGAAAAATTGCTGTTGGTGGTTTGCTGCAGCGTGTACATTACACAGGCTCTTGATGGATTTGTGGGAAATCTGTTTCTATATAAAGCCTGTCGCCTGCTTCCCAGTCAAAACAGTTTGCGCGTATATTATGAAAATGTTATGACGTTTTTTTGTTAGTTTTGTTGTTCAGCAGGTTTTTTTTGTACAACCTTTTTTCTTGAGGCAAGTCGAAGTTCAGTAGTCAAAGTCTACGCCCCTTCTGTGTTTGGTCAACAGTACTACTCCTAGTAGGAGTGGGAACTATGGACGGGATTCTTCAATTACATGTTGTCATTCAGCGAGAGACGACTAGTTTTCAATGTACATTTTTTTCACTGAAATACTCCACCAAATATCTTAGTTGCTCAATTCTACATCTAAGACTTCCTCTGCAAAAATGTCAAAATTAATTACAGATTTCTTTATGAATTCTGACTATTTTGAGGAAGTGTTATGACTGTTGTTGTTGCTACGGTGGCTCAAGAGGAACAAATAGTAATATTGCTGCTTTTTTCCTCCTTTCTCAAGCGAAGGTCTTTAGGGAGTATGCAAGCACAGACGTTCACGTGGCCTAGCCGAGTCCTGCTAGGAGTAAACTGAACCTATGTATGCGGACGCCTTTACACGTTATGTTTTTGTTCCAAGCTCTGCTGCGAGCCAGTTTTATTTACAACGTTTTTAATATTTTGGTCATCTTGTCCTTGTTGGGTGGACAGCCTTGCCAGCAAAATGTTCCTCTGGAGATTGTACTCCTCCTCTATTGCTGGGAGCAGATAGCCATCTTCACTGTCAGTCTGAAGACGAGCTTGAACTTTTTCCAGACCTATAGCTTGTATCGCGGGGGTCTGGAGCCTCTTCCTCACGGCAAAATCTGGAGTCCACTTCTTTGGAGGGTGTTGACGTCATTGGCTGGGCTGAACTGGGTTCAGGTTGGTCCCGTGTGATACAGTGCATAAGACAACTCAATAATAGAAATGGACACTAGCTTGATTATTCCACTATCAAACATTCTAAGAGCTAAATGGCAACTTACAATAATATTATGACTCAAGTAGCAAATGCATGTGATAAAGCTGTGTATTCTTATGGAGATAAGTGGTACAAATCATAGCAAGAGAAATCAAAGGTAACTGTGGTGACAAATTGCATAACATTATTTACTCTCAGGTGTAGTGGTGATTTTGTTGGCGATAATGTAGAGGTGGTGGTCACACTTTGCAAATACTAAAGGTGGAAACAGAGCGAGACATTTATCTAGCTAGTTAGCTACATCCTTCTCAATAATCTCCATCCATGATTACCAAAGGAAAATGGAGGGTTTTATGAGCATTTTGACTAGTTTAGGTACAGCTTTGATAACTTGCACACGCCATATGGCTTTTTAGTAGCCTGAAGACATGCTAGCTTTTTTAGCTATATGGCTAGGTGGTATTAGTAGGGTAGATAAATAGTACAGTGGGGCAAAAAAGTATTTAGTCAGCCACCAATTGTGCAAGTTCTCCAACTTAAAAAGATGAGAGAGGCCTGTAATTTTCATCATAGTTACACTTCGACTATGACAGACAAAATGAGAAAAAAACATCCAGAAAATCACATTGTAGGATTTTTTATGAATTTATTTGCAAATTATGGTGGAAAATAAGTATTTGGTCACCTACAAACAAGCAAGATTTCTGGCTCTCACAGACCTGTAACTTCTTCTTTAAGAGGCTCCTCTGTCCTCCACTCGTTACCTGTATTAATGGCGTAGGCGTAGGTGTATTCACGTCATATTGCAACTAATTATTGCATTCATCTTGGAATGTCCGATTCCGTCAAACTATGAAATATTACTCCTTTCGACTTTGCTTTGGCTACTTTGAGTGATGTATTGTTGTCTCTACCTTCTTGCCTTTTGTACTGTTGTCTGTGCCTAATAATGTTTGTACCATGTTTTGTGCTGCTACCATGTTGTGTTGCTATTATGTTGTTGTTATGTTGTGTTGCTACCATGCTGTGTTGTCATGTGTTGCTGCCTTGCTATGTTGTTGTCTTAGGTCTCTCTTTATGTAGTGTTGTGTTGTCTCTCTTGTCGTGATGTGTGTTTTGTCCTATATTTATATTTTATTTATTTTTATTTTTAATCCCAGGCCCCAGTCCCCGCATGAGTCTTTTCGCCTTTTGGTAGGCCGTCATTTTAAATAAGAATTTGTTCTTAACTGACTTGCCTAGTTAAATAAAGGTTAAATAAAATAAATACATCAAAACTTCTCACACCCGGGAACTGCACGCCACGGCAGTGCTAACAACTTTGCATCTTCACTCAGCAAGCAGTAGGATGACAACAAACTTTGCCTGCGACTCCACAACCCACCTCAAATATACATGCCCCATATTCAGAAAGGAGAGGAGGGATGAGAGAACGGAATGTTGAGGCTTTGTGGGAAATGTAGGAAACTGAAAAGTCAGAGGAAGCTAGGGAGATGATTGCAAAAATCTTGGAGGGTAAGGGAAAATACTGTTTTATGAAAAAACGTAACAGATGAAGTGATTTAGCAGGTTTTTTTCACTACAGTACATGTAAGGATGCTCTTAAGATATTAACTGAAAACCTTTCAATTTTTCATTTAACGGCCTCAAGGGAGAGCAACAGCAAGCGGCAACTCGAGTTCGAAGCGGAAATCTCCTAAATTAGCTAATTTGTTATATTTCAAACGCAAACTTTTGCTGTGGAACTTTTGTCAGATCAAAAACCGGAGAGAAAATGCATGTTAGGTCTAAATATTTCTATATGACAAGTTGGGGGTTCGGTTGAGAAAACGGAGTAACATACAGTCACAGTATATCAAAATACAGAACTGTAACTCTAGGAAAAATATAGCCTATGATACAGAACAAGAAAGCAAATGCTTGCTTCAACGCTTAATTTCCCACTGAAAGTTGCTTAAAGGCTGTATTGTTGGACCACTGCTAGCATACTGGCTTTGATATCTAAACTGGGTACTAAGAAACATACTCACAAGTCCGATCCTATTCTCAAAACTTTTCTCATGACTCTTTTGGAGTTTGGCTTGACTGAAAGACAAGCCTCCGCTGAGAGGAGCTCTTTGATGGCCTGAATAGAGAAGATGTCACCTTATTTGATAGTTAACTTAGCTGGTTGACATAGCATTACATCGTATTACACTATATTGCAGTCATTTAGGCAATCTATATCCAGAATGACACATAATTGAAAGTGACTTGAGAAAGAGCTGTGCGAAATAGTTGTAGTGCTTGATCGTTGAAAGAAGCTGGATGGAGTGAGTGGTCTGAGAGAAATACTGTACAGTAGTTTGGAATGACCAGAGGGTACAGTTAGATGAAGCTTGTTGTGGCTGGGTACAGCGTGGGAGTGATGATCAGTCGTTGAAAGAGACCAAAGATGAAGAGGGAGGGAGGGAGGGAGGGAGGGAGGGAGGGAGGGAGGGAGGGAAAAGCTAAAAGTAGCAATAGAAGAGCAAAATAAGATTGTTGAAAGAAACTTGAGGGAGAGAATATAGTGCAAGATATATAGTTTAGAAGCTTCTGGATTGGAGGAGATATGGATGGGAGATTGTTTAGAGGCTAGTGGGAGCGAGTGATGTTAGACTGTGCCTAGAAGGAGGGATGGTAGATGCTAGAGATTACTTATAGAATGTTTTTCTCCCTATTTAACGTGCAGCTTCTGAATATTTTTCTTATCCCTTGACTTTGTTTGGTGTAGCCATGTCACTTGACGGGATGGGAGTGATGTTACCCAGTTAACAGGAGCAACCTTGTAGTTGGTAGTGTTCTGTGAGGCAGTGCCCTCGGGCTCATCTCAGGGAATAGGAGTGTATGTGAGGTGAACTAGGGTGAATAAGGGTCATTTAAGAAGCCCCCATAGAGAGAGAGTCTATTTGATTTAATTCTGGATGCCCACTCTCACACCGTCACTGTTTGCAAAACAAGAAATGAAACAGCAATGGAAGTACAAAGACTACATGTGAGCCAATTTTATTTTACCCAGTTAGCTAAATGGTTAGATTGGGACCTAGAGGTGAAGATACATCTTTAGGTCTCAGACAAAGTGACTCTCTTGCAGCTTAAACTTGAAAGACCTTCCTTTCTCCCTGCATCTCTTCTTTTTCCGTCTCTCGTTTTACTCTCGCTTGCGTGGCTAGGTCCGTTCATTGTGGGAACTGCCATGTTTGCCCAGAGGCTGTTCTCATTCCCTATGGGCATGAGTGTGTACGTGTGTATGTGTATCTCTTTTGTCACTCTTCTGACACTTCAAGTGTTGGGGCTGGGGCTGCCATTAGGGTTGAACATGGCTCATTAGCATAATTACTTTTCTGTTGGAGGGTCATTATAGCTGGCACGGCGCATTGGCACTCTGTAATGGGAGACATTTGATTGGCCTTTTCATTTATTTGGCGTTATTTAAAGGGGTGCGAAAATGGCTTGACTTTGTAGATGTTGCACATAACCAGATCTAGGATCAGACATTCCTACCCACAATTTTAACATAAACCATTAGGACACGAAAAAATATCTTACCCTGCATCAGTAATTAGGAGCAACTTTCTTCTAGCGCTTTAGAAATGGGAAGGCGTCAAGGCTGTCTTCTGTCTCCAACACGAGGCCTATTTGCTGACCAAACTCGGAGGGGTTGCTTTGTGTATCTGTAATAGGAGTCAGTTCGGTGTGCAAAGCACATACCAAACATTACACTATCTATGTTTTGCCCCATGTATTTCCACTAAACACAGTCACTGAAAAGCAGCCTAGCCAGTTGCACAGGCCCCAGCAATGTGGTTTACCCCCTAATCAGTGTCGGTGTGTTTTTCAACCAGCATTGTGACTTGGGTTGAATATTTTTTGCAAATATTTCTTCACGGGAAAAAAATCACTTTTCTCCCGGGTAACCAGTATGTCCCGCCAAAACCGGAAGTGTCATTCTAAAGCATTATAAAGCATATGAATATCTCTGGATTTGATTAGAGCGTTGATCAGCATGAAAATTCAAGCCTGATGCTACCTGAGCCTGATGAGCCATACATTAAATACATGTTATGATCCCAAGCCCCAAAAAGCCCAAATGACAGTGCCGTTATCCAATACGGCATATATAAAATATACTGTATAAGCAACCACAAATTACTCATGAAAGAAAAACATAAAAGTCCATAGATGTAGCTATGCTCTTTTAGGAAATAAATGAAACAAGCTCCAATAGGCTAATCTTTTTGAATGTGGAATGTATTACTGTATTGTATTATATGACTGGAATTACGTACCTCATTCAAACCATGAAGATGGGAGAGAACATGGGACGCTGGTGCAGGACTTGTGTCCTACAAAGTTACAATTATAGGCTAGCAAATCTGACTTTAATTTTTGAAATATAATAGTAGTATAGTTAGTCTGAAGCATAGGCTATCTTTCACAATATTTCCCCTAAAGTTGTGCGACGTGCATATTAGCCTCCTGTTCTTCCTTGCTTTCAACATTAGGACTAGAATACATTTACATTTACATTTAAGTCATTTAGCAGACGCTCTTATCCAGAGCGACTTACAAGTTGGGATATAGGATTATAATAATGTAGACAGCTTTCACTTTTCTTCACGAAGATTGAATGGTTATGGGTGACTGGTCTGAATAAATAACTGCTAGTCTACTGCCATCGCGTGTTCTTTCTTAATTCAAACGTCCTGTGAGTTCAATTGGCTGCTGTATTTTAACATCAGCAAACAAGAGCTGGCATCCCTCTTCATCATTGTAATGACATGCTTGAGTAATATGGGACTAGAATAAGATGTAGATGGCTTTCACTTCTCTTCATGAAGATTGAATGGTTATGGGTGACTGATCTGAATAAATAACTGCTATAGCCTACCGCCATCGCACGTTCTCTCTTCTTTCAAACTCACATCCCTCTTCGAAAAGTCTTTGCCCTCAATTAGTCGGGGCATGGACTCTTCTTGAAACAAACCGGTACCCCTGGCACCTACTACCATACCCTGTTCGAAGGCACTTAAATCTTTTATCTCGGCCATTCACCCTATGAATGGCACACGTACACAATCAATGTCTCAATTGTCTCTAAGCTTAAAAATCCTTCTTTAACCTGTCTCCTCCCCTTCATATACACTGATTTGAAGTGGATTTAACAGGGGAAATCAATATGGGATCATAGCTTTCACCTGGATTCACCTGGTCAGTCTATGTCATGGAAAAAAGCAGGTGTTTTTAATCTTTCGTATACTGTGTGTGTGTGTGTGTGTGTGTGTGTGTGTGTGTGTGTGTGCGTGTGTTTTATATATACAGTTGAAGTCGGAAGTTTACATACACTTAGGTTGTGAATACAGAATTATTGTGAATCATCCTATATTGTCCCTAACATCTTTTACTCCCTCGCAACAGTTGTGGGATACACACACACCCACACACTCATACACACTCAACCCCTTTCCCCCACAACAACCATAGACTACGATTCTCAACAGTTGCAACATCCCAGAGCCCAACTCAAGAAAGGTCTTGATTTATGAATGCATATACAGTTGAAGTAGGAAGTTTACATACACTTATATTGGAGTCATTAAAACTCGTTTTTCAACCACTCCACAAATTTTTTGTTAACCAACTATACTTTTGGCAAGTCGGTTAGGACATCTACTTTGTGCAAGTTATTTTTCCAACAATTATTTACAGACAGATTATTTCACTTCTGACCCACTGGAATTGTGATACAGTGAATTATAAGTTTACATACGCTAAGTTGACTGTGCCTTTAAACAGCTTGGAAAATTCCAGAAAATGATGTTATGGCTTTAGAAGCTTCTGATTGGAGGTGTACCTGTGGATGTATTTCAAGGCCTACCTTCAAACTCAGTGCCTCTTTGCTTGACATCATGGGAAAATCAAAAGAAATCAGCCAAGACCTCAGCAAAAAATGGTAGACCCCCACAAGTATGGTTCATCCTTGGGAGCAATTTCCAAACGCCTGAAGGTACCACGTTCATCTGTACAAACAATAGTACACAAGTATAAACACCATGGGACTAGGCAGCTGTCATACCACTCAGGAAGGAGATGTGTTCTGTCTCCTAGAGATGAACGTACTTTGGTGCGAAATGTGCAAATCAATCCCAGAACAACACCAAAGGACCTTGTGAAGATGCTGGAGGAAACAGGTACAAAAGTATCTATATCCACAGGTAAAAGAGTCCTAAATCAACATAACCTGAAAGGCCGCTCAGCAAGGAAGAAGCCACTGCTCCAAAACCGCCATAAAAAAGCCAGACTACGGTTTGCAACTGCACATGGGGACAAAGATTGTACTTTTTGGAGAAATGTCCTCTGGTCTGATGAAACAAAAATAGAACTGTTTGGCCATAATGACCATCGTTATGTCTTGCTTCCATTCAGCCACGGGCATTAGTGAGGTCGGGCACTGATGTTGGGCGATAGGCCTGGCTCGCTGTTGGCGTTCCAATTCATCCTAAAGGTGTTTGATGGAGTTGAGTTCAGGGCTATGTGCAGGCCAGTCAAGTTCTTCCACACCGATCTCAACAAACCTTCTCTTATGGACCTCGCTTTGTGCACAGGGGCATTGTCATGCTGAAAGGAGAAAGGGCCTTCACCAAACTGTTGCCACAAAGTTGGAAGCACAGAATAGTCTAGAATGTCATTGTATGCTGTAGCGTTAAGATTTCCCTTCACTGGAACTAAGGGGCTTAGATCAAACAATGAAAAACAGCCCCAGACAATTTATTCCTCCTCCACCAAACTTTACAGCTGGCACTATGCATTGGGGCAGGTAGCGTTCTCCTGACATTCGCCAAACCCAGATTTGTCCATTGGACTGCCAGATGGTGAAACGTGATTCATCACTCCAGAGAACTCGTTTCCACTGCTCCAGAGTCCAATGATGGTGAGCTTTACACCACTCCAGCCGACGCTTAGCATTGCGCATTGTTATCTTAGGCTTATCTTAGGCTGCTCGGCCATGGAAACCCATTTCATGAAGCTCCCGACGAACAGTTCTTGTGCTGACGTTGCTTCCAGAGGCAGTTTGGAACTCGTAGACAGTGTTGCAAGCGAGGACAGAGGCCAATGGTGACTTTAAAACAGTTTGTTTAATGGCTGTGATTGAATGGATCAAGAACATTGCAGTTGTTCACAAAACTAACCTAATTGACAGAGTGAAAAGAAGGAAGTCTGTGCAGAATAAAAATATTCCAAAACAATCATCCTGTTTGCAACAAGGCACTAAAGTAATACTGCAAAAGCTTTGGCAAAGCAATTAACTTTTTGTCCTGAATACAAAGTGTTATGTTTGGGGCAAATCCAATACAACTAATTACTGAGTACCACTCTCCATATTTTTAAGCATAGTGGTGGCTGCATCATGTGTTGGGTATGCTTGACATTTTTAAGGACTGGGGAGTTTTTCAAGATAAAAAAAATTATGGAATGGAACTGTAAAAATCTGGTTCAGTTTGCTTTTCACCAGACACTGGGAGATTAATTCACATTTCAGCTGGAGAATAACCTAAAACATACGGCCAAATCTACACTGGATGTACTTACCAAGAAGACAGTGAATGTTGGCCGAGTTTCAGTTTTGACTTAAATCTACTTGGAAATCTATGGCAAGACCTGAAAAATGGTTGTCTAGCAATGATCAACAACCAATTTTGAAAATAGTAATGGGCAAATGTTGCACAATCCAGGTGTGGAAAGCTCTTAGAGACTTACCCAGAAAGACAGAGCTGCCAAAGGTGCTTCTACAAGGTATTGACTCAGGGGTGTGAATACTTATGTAACACAACAAAATGTGGAAAAAGTCAAGGGGTATGAATACTTTCTGAAGTGTGTGTGTGTGTGTGAGAATCTTGAACAGAATTATCTATTTTGGATGCAATTTGAATGGAATTGATGGAGCGAGAGAAAGATGGCGAGAGAGTGCTTGCAAATGCACTGATTTTAAAGCAACAATATTCGAGTGATGGGCTGTTTTAAATCTCTGCAGCTGCAATAAAAAACATATTTATAATAACATTAAAAAGTGAAACCTGTAAGGCAGATGGAGATGTGTAAATTGGACTCGCATTCAGTCATTTATATTACAGTAACATAGGCTATGCTGCAGCAAATGTAGGCCTACCTGTCTCAGGAAAAAAAAGTTACCATGATGAGATGCATGCATTGTAAACTGCTCTTCTACTGTGATGCGCTGTCTGTCCCCACCCTGAGCGTTGATAATTGATCATGCAGAGAGATGGCCATAGAGAAGCCAGATTTAGACATCACATATAATTTAACAGTTCCATTTCACATTGATAGAAATCATTTATAATAATTTGCCGGATTCTCGCAGTTATTTATCCCGGAAAAAGGGAGTGGGTTTGTTTTCATGTGAATATCTGTACAGTATCATGGAATTCTTTCTCTTGACTAATTTAGACTTTTCTCTTTCTTTCTGATGAATCACCTGTAGCCCTGGTCTCTCCTGTGGCCCTGGTCTCTCCTCTCACAGGTTACAATCCTTTCTACTTCACTTTCTGCACTATTAGTTTCTGAATGTGTGTGTTATCATATGTCTGAAATTGTCTGTAAGGATACCGTGCGCTCCAGCCACACCGGCAGGCTCTCGACAGGGGGCCGCGCTCATATGGTCCCCACGAGGGGAGTCTTGCGGAGAAGGAGTGCAGAGTGCACATGGGATCAGGTTCTCAACGGGGGGCTGTGGCTCAGCAGCTTTTGCGGTAGCAGCTACCCACAAACCCCTTCAGCCATTAAGGAAGCAAGGATAAGTGCATTCACCCATTATCACTGACATCAGCGATAATATAGGAGGTTTTTATTTGGTTATATTTAGAGGGTACTTTTTGATGGCAGTCAAGGACCGGCTAACTAAGATAGTATAAGGCTGAGTATTTAGAAAGAAAAGGGCATATTTATTTGGTGGAGGTATGCCTGCTAGCCTGCTGGCTAAGGCTAATCTGACAGATGGTGCATCAGGGTGGAATACTGCAATGATTTCATGACTCACAAGTTATCTTTGCCCTTTTCACTTATTCACTAGATAACTTGGACCTTTAATTTATAAACTCTCTTTTGCAAGAGAGTTGGAAAGCTGCAGGGTTAACTACATATGAATGTTCCGTAACGTTGTGCCCTACTGACCGAGCCCAGATAGCACGTAATAGGTCTATTACCTGTAACTTTATTGCCCCACTTGATAACTGAAGTACAGTATTACGAAACCCCAAGCACTAATGTTAATTGGCATACTTAAAAAAAAAAAATCATTTAAATGTTTTTTTATTGAATATCCGAAACACACAATATACTTGCAGTGATGCCGCTCAACAACTACATCCCACCAGTCATCCAACAAACTCCCATTCAGAGCGAGACACAGAAGCATCCAGGGTCAATGCCCTGCTCAAGGGCACGTTGAGAGATCTCCCACCAGGCCAAAAAACGTGAACCCGAACCCTCCAAGATCCCCCCACAGTTCCCCAATAGCTGTCCCTCAACCATTCGAGTCCACCCCCCCCCCTCCCCCCCCAAGAAGAAAAATAAAAAATACAGTTAATTCCATTCCCCACCCCCAAGAACCACCCAATGCACCAACAACCAAGATTATGAACTAAAGAGAAAAAAGAAAGACAGAAGAAAACAGCAAACAACAATGCAAAAAAAAAAAAATTATACAAAATTAATACATTTTAAAACAAAAGACATCAAGGACAACTCAAATCATGACAGCAGTGCCAACTGCATATGATCCTTGATCCTTTATATTGGGCAGACAGACCAGTTCCCTACCTCCTCCCGCTGCCATCTGCCTCCTCCATTTTTGGGGCAATGCTGTAATCAATTGGTTGTACTCTTCTTGAGCAGACCTTCCCGTACAATTCTGATAACTCCATGAAGGACATAACTCTACCATTCCAATTTACAATATCATTTAAGAACAAAATACTCTTTAAATTGGCATACTAGTTTCCTGATGCTTCTCTGTAGATAAAGTCTCAGTTCAATCCAAATTCGCTGACTGTAGTTCATATTGAAGAAGTGTCGTAAACTGTTTATGTAGTCGTCAAATATGCCGTCTGTGTATCTAGACCCCTGATCCTTTTGTCTAAGGCAATTAGAAAATGTAATTGAGCAATTAACAGAACTATTGTACAACGAAGCTCATTGCTTGGAATTGTTTTAGCACTCTGTGTGTGTGTGTGTGGTCAATTTGGATCAGAAACATGGCGACAGGTTGGGTAAACGGCGGTCATGTGAGCCCGGAGAGTTTGGCTACTTATTCCTACCGGATCTCAGAATTCCTGCCTAATCCCACATTGGGGAGGTGAAGAGCGGATTAGGCAACAGGAAATATCCTTCCAAAAAGCCTATTCCTGCTGCTTTTCCGAGCCCTCGCAATCAGATTCCCGGGGTGTGTCTCTCCGTCCTCTTGGCTCGTTGTTTTTCAGGGAGCAACGGGAGGGATGCCCCACGCGAGGGCACACCCGCAAACATACACATTTAAATGTGCGCACACACACACTTTTTTGCGCACACAAATTCACATTTATACTCACTTGCATGCACCCACACATCCTTGCACACATACTTACCCATGCACGCACATTCAAGCATAGATACAGACACATGCATACACACCCATGATAACATACGCATTATGCACACAAACACATGGATTTTGTGTTGTAGATATGTGGTAGTGGAGTTGGGGCCTGAGAGCACACACTTAGTGTGTTGTAAAATCTATTCTGAATGTATTGTAATATTTTTTAAATTATTTAACTGCCTTAATTTTGCTGGACCTCAGGACCTGGACCTTGTTGGACCTGCCTTGGCAGCAGCTAATGGGGATCCATAATAAATGCAAATACAAACACAGGTGAATTGTGTTGAGACCATGTGATTTCAAGAGTTCAGAGAATGCAAAAGCTTCATTAGTAGATCATTTGGTGATCAACGACACTGTAAACTACTTCGTATGTGCAAACTGTACATACTTAGTTGGGCTTATCCAACTAAACAAGATCTCAGTTTAAACTTAACTTTGTTGTACAGGGAGTAGTGTCTGTAGGAATCCTTTGAAGCTTCAGTCTTTGAGATAAGGTGGCTGGGTGAGGTTCTGAGGACTTTTCTGCAGTACCCAAGCCAAGGTAGAGGACATTGATCCTCTGACGAGAACACAATGAGAAAGTCGATAAATATCAGGCTGGGTTATCCAGTGGCTATGCAGGGAGGAAATCACTTCACACGGGACACAGATAGAGGTTTCCCCACCGAAGGAGGTTGTGTGTGTGTGTGTGTCTTCATAGGTGAGTGTCCGTTCATGAGTGTACTTGTGCACATGCCCATACATATCCTCCTCATTTCTCACACCTCCAAAAGCCCAGTCTCCGTCCGATTCATCTTGAGCCGCTCGACAAGCCCTATCAAGCTAACCGTCTCATCTCAATAAGAGATTTACTCCTGTCTAGATGAGACTATTCTAGTGCTGAGGGTATTATTTTACTTTTACCCCCCAATTTTGTGGTATCCAATTGGTAGTTACAGTCTTGTCTCATTGCTGCAACTTCCGTACGGACTTGGGAGAGGCGAAGGTCGAGAGCCGTGCGTCCTCCGAAACACGACCCTGCCAAGCCGCAAAGCGGCTTTATGAGTGCTTTATGAGGTCAGTTTCAGTTCGATGATCAATTTTAGGTTTCAATTATTATTATTTTCACATTAAATGCATCATTAAATAATGACAACATAATTTTAGAGCTTTTTATTGGAAATTCCAAAGCCACAAATAGTGAACATTCAATTCCATTGTCTCGTCCACATCGGGTAGACATCAATATAAAAATAGGAAATTACTTTGAAATTATAAAATATTTCAGATGTGTGTGTGTATATCAACTTTTTTTATTTGATAACTTTATTATTTTTCATTGCTTAAAGCCTCATCTCTGACCAAGGAGGAACAGCCAGCCAGCCAGGCCTTCTGTTATCTCTGCCACTGCTCCCCATACTATACTGTCTTTAGTCATCCTATTTAGCTAGGCTAGCCTTCCTAAGTATGCTACAGAGCTGTCTGACAAAATCATTTTACTAGTTCTTCAAAGTAGATAAGGCATACTTTTACAAAAAAATTCTATCCTTCTTGTCGTTGTTGTGTACATTCCTCTCTTATGTGGTCTTTGTGTAGCTAACCTAACATAGCAGGCATAAAAGTGTATCCATCTCTATCCGAGCCGGAAAGAACAGGCGCAATGGATTATGGTCATTGTAGTTAATTACCACGTTTCTGCGCAGAACTAGGTTGAATATTTGCTTCATGAAACTGCAACTCCCTTCACAAAAAAACAAAACTGAAAGAAATTCAAGTAATTGAACCGATGTAGGTCAATTAGTTGTTTAATAACCCCAGAAATGTTGTTGAATCAGTCAGCACTAGACTATTCTAACACTGTCTCGCCTGTGTCTAATCCTGGACTATACGGAGAGCCAAGTCATAACCTAGTGAGAAGCCCTTATCAGATTCATCCCATAGAGGCGTTCTCTCAGTCTCACCCCCATTCACCCTTATGGGGCTCAGCTTTATCTTTAGGACAGAGGTGCCAACCATACAGACTACTGGCCGGCTCTTTTTATGTGCCACAGGGGCAGATCCCAGATCAGATGGCAGCCGTGCCAGGTGGGTGGGTTAATGGATGGATGGGTGAATGAATGAGGGCCAGATATGGTTAGCATGCTCTTTCTCTGTATTCAACCTAGGATCATGTATGAAAAACATAGACTGTAATCAACTTTTTTATCACTTCATTTTATGAGTCCCACAGCACGGCATTGTCTCTTTTTAAGAATGTACAACAATTGCATATAATCGCTATTTTTGCAACCTCTTGTTCATAGGACCATATTTGGTCCTGACCTCTCCCATGCTTCTCGCTCATGTATCTGCGAGAACGTCCATGAGCACACGTGTTTGAGTTTCTTGTCTTCACAGATTAACAGCAGAGCTTGCATGAGTCCTCTTGATGAATTCTAGGTTCTGAACAATATTCACCGGACATTGCAATAGTTCCATGAACTGTGAAAACGATATAGCCTCGGGTGTGAGTGTGGGAATTTCTGGTTTTCAGATATCAATAACAGACATAGTGGAAATGGGTTAGTGTTTAAGTTTGTAAGGTTATAGCGACACAAGTGACGCTTGTAGTGTATGCAGCTGTTGGTATGACAAATAGCTGGGCAGAGTGAATTATTTTGTTTACGTGTGTTTGCATGGGTGTGTGTGCGTGTGTAATTGCGTGTGTGTCCACTGTGTATGTTCCACACGTGTGTGTGTGTGTGGCACATATTTATAACATATGTGTGTGGTATTAGGACAGGGGGTTATATATGGGCTAGTAGGAGCTAACTAATTTTCCGCCTAAAATGACATACCCAAATCTAACTGCCTGTAGCTCAGGACCTGAATGAAGGATATGCATATTTTTGACACTATTTGAAAGGAAACATTTTGAAGTTTGTGGGGATGTGACATTAATGTAGGAGAATATAACACATTAGATCTGGTAAAAGATAAAACAAACAAAAGAACATGTGTTTTCTATTAAAAATATATATATTTTGTAGTGTTCCTCACGAGTTTGCTCAAATGTACCCAAGTGGCTGAATTGGTCAATTGATACATTTCCAAGTACATAACTATAGAGAACATACAAAAATGCTAAGGTAATAAAAAATGTAAGTTTACACACTCCCAGGAATGTCATACATGATGGAGCATTAGCTTCCCTCCATAAAAGGTACTAACCTTGGAGGTACCAATTCCTACATTTGAATGAGTGGGGGGTGGAGGGCTTGACTGTGGTGTCTTTGAAGTTGGCTCCCACAGGTCATCTGACTCTCTACCACTATTGGGGATTTAAAAATCAGTTAGAACTCAAGTTTACTATTACTTATTTTATTTCACCTTTATTTTGGCTGGGGGTGAGCACTGCATCAATACATTAAATACACAAACCTTATCTATAAATATATACATATGTATGTATGTGAGTATAGGGAACACAATCACTATAATAAAATGTGGATAAATAGGCAATAAGACACAGACTATACTAATATATTGTATGCCTCAGGTCTATATATTATATATACATATATAGAAATCAAAGACATATCTTATATGAATATGCAACCATTTAAACAACTGGATTAGCACGAGAAGCAAAAAACGTATTTTACTTACTGATCTAAAAGTAACATTACTTTCTCCTTACAATCTTTCTTTGCTCGCAGGACTCCTCGTGTCCTCTCCTGTTAAATTTCTGCAATAATCTCATCCAAATGTATATACTTGAAGTTCGATTCAATGTTTATACTCTTAGTAGCCATGTCGTACTTTTTACGTTTTGAGAAAACTTTGTAGAAGAAAGCGAGCGCTGCGTAACGTAAGCTCCCCTGCGTGCTTTGGATTTTCAATGGAGAATGAATCGCATTGCGCGCGCAGCCATAGGAAAATGGCCGCTAGTCCTACAAAGGACCATCACATACTCATGTAAAGCCCAGCTCATTGGCTATCTAGCTAGCTATGTTTCAAAACGATAGGTGGTCATTGGACCAAGAGACTGTCAATCAAGTGAACACTGCCCAACTCAATGGTGCATAATGATGGCTGTCCTTTGTGGGATAATTGACGTGTTGTGTAGCCAATACGTAATGTAAAATTATGAAACAAAGTTTGGTTGCCTTCTAGAGTGTCTGAGGATTGCACAGAAACCAAACTTGACCGGATGAAACAATGTTTAGCCGGATAGATTTCATTGATTTGTTTTGTTGAAATAATCGGAAATCATGCGAAACGCTGTGTACAACATGGATCGTGAGGGGTTATAAAAATAGATTTTATCAAACAAAACTACCCCCCAAAAAATTATCTGGTACCCTCATGATGACAAATTAGAGCAAGGTTACTGAATGTAAGTACATTATATACTGTCAGGTGAATGAGGTGAATGTATCAAACCAGCTGCCTTAAGTGTTTTGTTGTGCACTACCCTCAAACAATAGCATGGTATTCTTTCGCTGTAATAGCTACTGTAAATTGGACACTGCACTTAGATTAACAATCATTTAAGCTTTCTGACCATATAAGACATGTCTATGTCCCAGAAATGTGTTTTTTGTTTACAACGCCATTCTAGTCAAATATCGCATATTGAGCAGCAACTGTCCCTATTTCGGGACACTGATCCAGTAGTTAAGAGGCTCTAAAGCTGACATTTATAGGAAGCCCAAAGTAATGGAGCTTTCCAAATGTGGCATCGGCTCTATGGTCGGCTACTCGCTTATTCAATTTAAAACATGACTGGGAGCTCTGTTAAAGGCAGATATGGACCTTTTTTAAACAAAATATCTCGGATCAGCTGTTCAAGTTGAACACGAGGATGACCTTTGATGACATTTTGAAAGGGATTTAAAGAGTTCTGGTGGCTATCCTACTTAACACTTGAACGCTCATCTAGTCGTACAATGAAAATGGGGAATTTGACACCTGTTTATTTCCATGCTATGATAAACTACTTAATGGATGACACACTGAGTTCGGAATACGAGGTTGTGATTTTATCACATGCACATTGTGTATTCATTGTTTATGTACTGTTCACTTTGAATCAGCCCCTCATGGACAGCGTAAAAAGATCGATTGACATGTTCAGTGCTGTGAGTAGTAGAGGTTTCTGCACATCTCGGAGCATTTTATCAATGTCAAAAAGTCGCCAGAAGAGTTGATCCTCGGTCCAAGATGACCAGCAGATAACATTTTCAATTAAAACGCATCCAAGACTCTCACAAACCCTATCAGAAACCGCACAGGCCTCCTCACGTCACCACACCTTTTGTGGTGTTATGAACCTTGTTCCACCTTACATAGTTGTTGTTGTATTGGATTTCGTGGAGGTGGCACATCTTGTTGACAGGAAGACAAAGAATGCCGCAATGCAGGAAATGTCACGGTGTCCATGTGACTTGTGTTAGGGTGGAACGAGGGCCCCATTGCTTTCGGTTCCTCCTGGAACCTGGCTAAATGCTACACATGCCAAGGCTGCCTTTTAACATTACATTCCCCACCTCTGAGAAAGCAGTGTGTGTGTTGGAATGTTTCTATTTGTGTTTCTCTTCACGCCTACAGACAGATGTGGCCTGCCACACACACACAGAGAAATAGGCAGACATACAGTGCATTTTGAAAGTAGACCCCTTGACTTTTTCCAAATTTTGTTAATTTACAGCCTTATTCTAAAATGTTTTAAATTGTTGTTGTTTTTTTCATCAATCTACACACAATACCCCATAATGACGAAGCAAAATCAGGTTTTTAGACATTTTTGCAAATGTATAAAAAACTAAAAAATGGAAATATCACATTTACATAAGTATTCAGACCTTTTACTCATTACTTTGTTGACGCATCTTTGGTAGCGATTACAGCCTTGGGTATGATGCTAAAAGCTTGGCAGACCTGTATTTGAGGAGTTTCTCCCATTCTTCTCTGCAGATCCTCTCAAGCTCTGTCAAGTTGGATGGGGAGCGTCGCTGAGCAGCTATTTTCGGTCTCTCCAGAGATGTTAGATTGGGTTCAAGTCCGGACTCTGGCTGGGCCACTCAAGGACATTCAGAGTCTTGTCCCGAAGGCACTCCTGCGTTGTCTTGGCTGTGTGCTTAGGGTCATTGTCCTGTTGGAAGGTGAACATTCGCCCCAGTCTGGGGTCCTGAACACCCTGGAGCAGGTTTTCATCAAGGATCTCTCTTTACCTTGCTCCGTTCATATTTCCCTTGATCGTGACTAGTCTCCCAGTCCCTGCCACTAAAAAACATCCCCGTAGCATGATGATGCTGCCACCACCATGCTTCACCGTAGGGATGGTGCCAGGTTTCCTTCAGACATGATGCTTGGCATTCAGGCCAAAGAGTTTAATCTTGGTTTCATCAGACCAGAGAATCTTGTTTCTAAGAGTCCTTTAGGTGCCTTTTGGCGAACTCCAAGTGGGCTGTCATGTGCCTTTTACTAAGGAGTGGCATCCGTCTGGCCACTCTACTATAAAGGCCTGATTGGTGGAGTGCTGCAGAGATGGTTGTCCTTCTGGAACTCTGGAGCTCTGTCAGAGTGACCGTCACGTTCTTGGTCACCTCCCTGACCAAAGCCCTTCTCCCCCGATTGCTCAGTTTGGCCAGGCAGCCAGCTCTAGGAAGAGTCTTGGTGATTCCAAACTTATTCCATTTAAGAATGATGGAGGCCCATGTGTTCTTGGGACCTTCAATGCTGCAGAAATGTTTTGGTACCCTTCCCCAGATCTGTGCCACGACATAATCCTGTCTCTGCGCTTTACGGACAATTCCTTCGACCTCATGGCTTAGTTTTTTCTCTGACATGCACTATCAACTGTGGAATTTGGAAAGGTGTGTGCCTTTCCAAATCATGTCCAATCAATTGAATTTACCACCGGTGGACTCCAATCAAGTTGTAGAAACATCTGAAAGATGATCAATTGGAACAGGATGCACCTGAGCTCAATTTCGATTCTCATAGCAAAGGGTCTGAATGCTTATGTAAATAAGTTATTTCTCTTTTTATATTTAAAACATTTGCAAACATTTCTAAATATCTGTTTTTTCGCCTTGTCATTATGGGGTATTGTGTGTAGATTGATGAGAATTCAAAAAAGTTTTAATCCATTTTAAAATAAGGCTGTAATGTAACGGAATGTTACGTTTTTGTTTTTCCATGGTACATAATCAGACATATTTCAATATCTTACATTGTCAATAGATATCGCTTTCCTACACGGACTGAGAAGAATGACACTTACGTCCACACTACAGGGTGTCCTGGGTCATCCTGTTACCTTTGAACCTCTGGGCCTTGCTTATAGAGATTTGTCAAGCTTGTTGGCATTCATGTCTCAGCTTAGGTACTGTAAGCCATCAGTGATTGCGAAAGTGAAGATCTCCATCTCAAATGCCAAAACAAGACAGACCATATCTATCTCATGCAGTCAGTGTAGATGGAGAGAGGATTATAGGGAGCTTTGTCTCTGGCTCAGCCATGTTTACAGGGAGATTGGAGTGTGTCTATGGGAAAGATTGGGGCAGGGATAGGGAGGGAACAGGAGGAAGGTAACGGAGAGATGGATAGAGAGATGTCAAGGTGAGTGGGAGGGCAGAGACGGACCGAGAGGGAGGAGGAAAAGAAGCAGAGACCGGTAGGAGTCTCTGCGAGGAGGAAGAGAGAGAGTGTTGCATGTTTATGAAGTTTGCAGAGATAGAAGACACAACGGGGAGATGAACTGTCTCAAGCCGAAGGACATTGACTGCAGGAGCATATTGCCACATATCTACCTATCTGTTTATATACACACACACTGCCGACACAAACACACGCACTGCCTAAGATTGTTTTGGCCAACTATCTTATCTTAGCTTTGTCTGGAGTCTGGACAGAGAGCAAGTACAGTGGCAATTGCAGGGTTGTTTTAGGGAGGAAGGTATGGGGTAACGTGTCCTAAATGGGAACGTATACTTTACTTGTCTTTTTACTTCCATGTAGACTTTTTGCTCAAATTGGCCCCCAAACCCACATCGAGGAAACATGTTCAGTTGAAACCAGAAGAGAGCGGTTGTTACTGTGTGTTCTACACCTTGTTGGAGGGTGGGATAAATGTTCAACTGAAACCAATTGAGCACTTCAAGTGGTCACAACAGTACATTTTGTCTTGGCGGAATCCACTACACCTCCTAAGTAATGAGTTTGGGAAACAATATAACTGCTCTCCTCAGACCATTATAACTGAAATCTATTGTGAGTCTTTTGTGGAACTATTATGGATCATATGGCTCAGTAGGTTAGGTGCTAGCAGGGAGGGTAGTGAGTTAAAGATTCCACACTATTCCACAAGAATAGTTCTAAATATATGTTACCATCATTTAGCAGGCACTTTTAAATGACCTATCGTGATGATGTATTGTGTTCCAGTGAGCATCAGTTCATCTCTGTCTCTGTAATGTAGCCAAGAGCCCTACGTGTAGTCAGTGGTACAGATAGGTGGCGGTGTTTTTGTTGCTTGTGTGTGTGACTTTTTGTGTGTGTGTGTGTGTGTGTGTGTGTTTGCATTGGCGCCTGCACTGTCTGTTTATACAGGTGACTGCCGGGTGACAGTGAGGGGCTTTTTAGAAGGGTAATGGGATGCATCGGCAGGAGTTTGAGTAAATATCAACGCGTGGGTGTGAATATTCACTGAGGGCATACAGTTAACAGAAACACACACACACAGGGGGCTCTGGTTTCAATCTCGTATCTGCCACCATACTGTATCAGTACTGAGAGGGCCTGTCATGCCAAATAATGTTCCCCGGCCAAATAGTGTCCCCCTCTACATCACAATGGGATTCAATAAACTATTAGGGTCTGTTGCTATAGCGAACGGTGTGATGACCTAATGATTCGAATTTTGGAGATCATTACAGATCATTACAGCCTAAATTATGTTATTTTCATCATCGCTATGCAAACAAGGCTGATTTCCGTTACAATTTTAATATTTAAGATTTTAATACAAAAACTTTTATATTTTTTTGTACAGTCATTTAATATACAGTGGGGCAAAAAAGTATTTAGTCAGCCACCAATTGTGCAAGTTAAAAAGATGAGAGAGGCCTGTAATTTTCATCATTTTCAAAAAATCCAGAAAATCACATTGTAGGATTTTTAATGAATTTATTTGAAAATAAGTATTTGGTCACCTACAAACAAGCAAGATTTCTGGCTCTCACAGACCTGTAACTTCTTCTTTAACCTTTACTTCATACCCATCCCGGATCCGGGAGCATCCTCATCAAAAAAGCTGACTAGCATAGCCTAGCCTAACGGGACAGGGATATCATATAATATAATTTCATGAAATCACAAGTCCAATACAGCAAATGAAAGATAAACATCTTGTGAATCCAGCCATCATTTCCGATTTTTAAAATGTTTTACAGCGAAAACACAATATGTATTTATATTAGCTAACCACAATAGCCAAACACACAACGGCATATTTTCACCATGTTTCCACCGCATAGGTAGCCTTCACAAAACCCACAAATAGAGATAAAATTAATCACTAACCTAGAACAACTTCATCAGATGACAGTGTTATAACATCATGTTATACAATACACTTATGTTTTGTTCGAAAATGTGCATATTTATAGCTACAAATCCTGGTTTTACATTGTAAAACCATCACAAATAGCACCAAATAGCACCAAAGCAGCCAGAATAATTACAGAGAGCAACGTGAAATACTTAAATACTCATCATAAGACATTTATGAAAAATACATGGTGTACAGCAAATGAAAGATAAACATCTTGTGAAATCAGCCAATATTTCCGATTTTTTAAAAAAGTGTTTTACAGCGAAAACACAATATATATTTCTATTAGCTTACCACAATAGCCAAACACACAAAGCTATTTATCCACCGCCAGCATAGATTTCACAAAAACAGCAATATAGATAAAACTAATCACTAACCTTTGGACAACTTCATCATATGACAGTCTTATAACATCATGTTATACAATACATTTATGTTTTGTTCGAAAATGTGCATATTTAGAGCTGCAAATCGTGGTTATACATTGTGAATATGTAGCAACAATTCACCAAAATCTCCAGAGATATTTTGGAAAGTCACCTAATCTAATCAAATAACTCATCATAAATTTTACTAAAAAATACATTTTGTACAGCAAATGAAAGATACACTGGTTCTTAATGCAACCGCTATGTTAGATTTTTTTAAATAACTTTACTACAACATACAAAAAGCATTATTGTTAGACAGCGCTCACATATTCTACCCCCTGTTGGAGTGAACATATTCCACAGAAATACGAAATAACATCATAAATTGTTTCTTACTTTTGCTGAGCTTCCATCAGAATGTTGTGCAAGGAGTCCTTGGTCCAGAATAAATCGTTGTTTGGTTTTAGAATGTCAATTTCTTCTGTCGAATTAGCAACCTTGGCTAGCCATGTGGCGCGAACATGCCCATCTTCTCTTGGTGCAAAGAACGGAAAATTCCAAAAGTCACAATAAACGTTGAATAAACTGATAAAACTCGGTTGAAAAATCCTACTTTATGATGTTTTTCTCATATGTATCAAATAAAATCAGAGCCAGAGATATTCGGCGTGTATACCGAACGCTTTTCAGAAGACATTGTGGAGCTCCTTCGCGCGCAGTGGAAAACTGACAAAATGGCTGACCTGTCACTCCAAAAGCTCTTATTCGACCTCAGATCAAGCTAGACACCCCATTCAACCTTCCACTGCCTGTGGACATCTAGTGGAAGGCGTATGAAGTGCATACATATAGATAAATAAAAGCCAGTTGAATAGGCAGGCCCTGAAACAGAGCCTCGTTTTCAGATTTTTCACTTCCTGTATGGAAGTTTGCTGCCAAATGAGTTCTGTTTTACTCAAAGATATAATTCAAACAGTTTTAGAAACTTCAGAGTGTTTTCTATCCGATAGTAATAATAATATGCATATTGTATGATCTAGAACAGAGTACGAGGCCGTTTAATTTGGGCACGATTTTTTCCAAAGTGAAAACAGCGCCCCCCTATTGACAAGAGGCTCCTCTGTCCTCCACTCGTTACCTGTATTAATGGCACCTGTTTGAACTTGTTATCAGTATAAAAGACACCTGTCCACAACCTCAAACAGTCACACTCCAAACTCCACTATGGCCAAGACCAAAGAGCTGTCAAAGGACACCAGAAACAAAATTGTAGACCTGCACCAGGCTGGGAAGACTGAATCTGCAATAGGTAAGCAGCTTGGTTTGAAGAAATCAACTGTGGGAGAAATTATTAGGAAATGGAAGACATACAAGACCACTGATAATCTCCCTCGATCTGGGGCTCCACGCAAGATCTCACCCCGTGGGGTCAAAATGATCACAAGAACGGTGAGCAAAAATCCCAGAACCACACGGGGGGACCTAGTGAATGACCTGCAGAGAGCTGGGACCAAAGTAACAAAGCCTACCATCAGTAACACACTACGCCGCCAGGGACTCAAATCCTGCAGTGCCAGACGTGTCCCCCTGCTTAAGCCAGTACATGTCCAGGCCCGTCTGAAGTTTGCTAGAGAGAATTTGGATGATCCAGAAGAAGATTGGGAGAATGTCATATGGTCAGATGAAACCAAAATAGAACTTTTTGGTAAAAACTCAACTCGTCGTGTTTGGAGGACAAAGAATGCTGAGTTGCATCCAAAGAACACCATACCTACTGTGAAGCATGGGGGTGGAAACATCATGCTTTGGGGCTGTTTTTCTGCAAAGGGACCAGGACGACTGATCCGTGTAAAGGAAAGAATGAATGGGGCCATGTATTGTGAGATTTTGAGTGAAAACCTCCTTCCACCAGCAAGGGCATTGAAGATGAAACGTGGCTGGGTCTTTCAGTATGACAATGATCCCAAACACACCGCCCGGGCAACGAAGGAGTGGCTTCGTAAGAAGCATTTCAAGGTCCTGGAGTGGCCTAGCCAGTCTCCAGATCTCAACCCCATAGAAAATCTTTGGAGGGAGTTGAAAGTCCGTGTTGCCCAGCAACAGCCCCAAAACATCACTGCTCTAGAGGTGATCTGTATGGAGGAATGGGCCAAAATACCAGCAACAGTGTGTGAAAACCTTGTGAAGACTTACAGAAAACATTTGACCTCTGTCATTGCCAACAAAGGGTATATAACAAAGTATTGAGATAAACTTTTGTTATTGACCAAATACTTATTTTACATCATAATTTGCAAATAAATTCATAAAAAATCCTACAATGTGATTTTCTGGATTTTTTTTTCTTATTTTGTCTGTCATAGTTGAAGTGTACCTATGATGAAAATTACAGGCCTCTCATCTTTTTAAGTGGGAGAACTTGCACAATTGGTGGCTGACTAAATACTTTTTTGCCCCACTGTAAATATATATATTTTTTGTACACTCACATGGCAATCAGACTAAAATACCGAGTTCTGGTGTGTGGAATATTGAGGAGGTGGTTGCTGTGTGGGTGGGAGGTTGTTCTCAACAGACAGCCAGTTGGGAAGGGGGACTTGAAGAGGGAGACTGAGTGTTTGCAGTGCTAGTGTTTTTGATTAATCTGTGTATCTCACATATTATGTGCCCAGTATGACAGAGCAAGAACATTGCTTAGCAGATAACTACAACATGACAATGACGGTAGCTGATTCAATGAAAAGTTGGAGGATGGTTGGTAATGGAGGACATCAGGTGGATCCACGTCTGGGTGTTGGACAGACTCCATAGGTCGTGGAGAACAGGAGCAGAGTTAAAGGGAACAGGGTAGGAGACAAGAGACGTAAACAAGCAAACACACAGGTTACACTTTTCTGTGAGAATTTGATGGATTAGTGCAGTGTTATAAATGGGAGACGTGTACTTTTCAACCCTTTTGGAAGGCATAGCCTTCCTCAAGCTGGTCCCCTTCTGACTCAGAGCACAGAGAATTAGACTGGTCTGAACTCACTGGTTCTGGTGGATGGGATACCTCCTGGGGACCATTGACTGTTGACAATGGAACACTTCGGCACTTCAAAATGGAACACTTACACAGAGAGCGGTGCAGGCCAATGCCAAATGTAGCTGGATTTATTTAGTCTTGATCTGGGAAATTGTGCTGCTGATAACGCAATGGGTATTGCTCATTCAAATCACAGGAGAGATAAATTCATTTGGAGAGGTAAATTGAAGAGGTACATTTTTATAAGCTCAGCTTTTAGGCCTCCCGAGTGGTGTGTTGGTCAATTTCTTCAACAGATGATCAGGTCTATATAATTATTAAACGGATATATATTAGTAGTAGAAAGGAAACACAGACTCTTTGTTTAAGTATTAAAATTCTCCTTTAGTAAATAAATTGTAGGCAGAAGTTGGTACAGAGTACAGTATATGATAGGTCTCCCCAGCTTCTGCATGGTGTCTAAGACATCTTGCCACTTATAAAGCATGCTCGACCGAAATCCAACACTTCACCACAGACACAGGGTCACAACAAGGTGACAATCACAACAGGCGAGTCTTTAAGCATCTTCTGACAGGTGTGAATTCCATCAGGCCTGCGGTGGCTTTGTATTCTCAGAAAACCAGTCGTCTTCTCAGCCAGCCACGGTGGGACCCAGACAGGAAGAGTATGAGCGTAGGCGGTTTCCGCCTTCTGACAGTGTCTGCAGGGCACATCACTCAAAGCAGGTTAACACACACGTCTCATAAGGAGACTTCACAGTTTGTTAATAACAAGTTATTAACCCATTAAAAGGTATGGGGTCTACACCTAATTAGCCCTTTCAGGCGCAGCAGTCTAGGGCACTGCAGCTCAGTGCTAGAGGCGTCACTACAGACCCTGGTTTGATCCCGGGCTGTATCACAACCGGCCGTGATCGGGAGTCCCATAGGGCGGCGCACAATTGGTCCAGCGTCATCCGGGTTAGGGTAGGGTTTGGCCGGGGTAGGCCGTCATTCTAAATAAGAATTTGTTCTTGTCTGACTTGCCTAGTTAAAAAAACTACAATTTCTTGCTTTCTCGAATGTCAACCAAAGCCTAGCATACTTTGTCTATTGGGCTTCACCGAAGTGTAGGGCGTCAGTGCTTTCAGTGGTTGACCGTGCAACTGCTCCAACTGGAGAAGAGTGTTGGCTTCCACCGAGGTAACCCTAGAAAGACAAAGAGAAAATCAGTGTTAGTGAAACTAAAACTAGCTTCAATTTATTTTGTGTGCAAATGCAAATAGTTATTATCTGAGATTTTTATATTCACCTTAAGGGATGGTGACCACAACTAGAAGTGAAAGAGCAGCGAGGTTTCCCAGGTCTCGACTTCCTTTCGTCCTTCTTCCAAACCAAGTAATTCGCCCGGATGTCGTAGCACTTGGTCCCCTTCTTGATTCTGCTCCGGTAGCTCTCCTTCTGTTTATCCTGCGCCTTGTTGATGTTCAGTCTCACCTTGATTGATAACAGGAATAAATGCAATTATGTTTCATATTACAAATACATTTCTTACATATCTCTTGGAGGGCCAGAAAAGAAATTAACAGCGGACAATCATTTTTACCTGGTCAAAAACCCCATCCTTCTCAGTCCGTGTCTGAAGGTGGGTCTGGTCGGTCCATACACCAAACCTGGAGGGGGTAGGAAAGCAATATCTATTGACAATGTAAGATATTGAAATATGTCTGATTATGTGCCGTGGAAAAACAAAAACAAATTGTAAAAAATAAATAAAACAAACCATTGGTGACATAATATAACATCGCATTATCCATTTATCCATTATCCCATAACATCCGTATCTTGTTCCAGCGTTCATGACCTCAGTCACTCACGATGACCTCAGGAGAACCGTGGGTGGCCTCGCCAGTCTCGTCCTTGATGGGTATCATACAAAACGAAAATCTATTTTTGGTTCCAAGCACCCTTTTTAATGGGTTACAGAATGGAATTTAGGGTTAACCACATACTCTTCATTTACTGACCTTAATGGGTATTTCCTCCACCCACTTGGTAAAGTGATCGGTCACTGTCAGACACCAGCTGTTGCCATTCCTGGATTTCGTGAAGAGTCTGAGGTCCACCCTTGACATTTAAAGTGTTAGAGAGAAGATCATTTTATTCTTACCCGTATCTGTGTCATACAGTATGCAAACTGTCATATTTGTAAGGATACTGACACACACACATTCTGTAATATTGAACTCTGCTGTGGTCAAATAAAGAAACCATTACAAAACAACTTATTAGGGCGAAATTTGAATTGGGACATTTACCGTTCATGTGCCATGGTGAAACAACTTTGATGGTGTCACATGTGCTCCCTCTCCGGCCTCGAGGTCACCAGGCTGCTCATTATGGCGCACACCTGTCACCATCGTTGTGCGCACCTGCGCATCATCAGATTCACCTGGACTCACCTCCCTGATTACCTTCCTTATATATGTCACTCTCTTTGATTCCGACCCCAGGCGTTTTTTGTTTCTGTTTCATGTCTGTGTGCTGTTAGCGTTTCTTGTTTTGTATTGTGTTTATTTTATTAAAACACTCACTCCCATGAACTTGCTTCCCGACTCTCAGCGCACATCGTTACAGATGGGCTTCACCTCCGGCGCCACAGTCTTGCCCTCTCACGTTTCTGGCAGGCTAGACAGGCTACTGACCTTTTAAACAGAAAGTAACCGATGTAAACATTGTGTGCTCTCTGATATGGCATTCATTGAAATCATAATCATTTCTGATATAATAGAATGTGATTGATAGACAAAAGGTTATTTCACTTGCCCAGCTGTCCACCTCCTTGACAATTCCCAGTCAGAAGAAGCGTAGGTTGATTTTGGTAGTCATGCGCTTCACTCCGAAATGACCAGCATGCATCTCAGTCAGCACAGCCTCTTTCTCCTCCTTAGTAAAAATCACCCTCCTGTGTGGCTGGCCATCTATCCCCGGAGGTACATATGATTGCCTAACAAGTTGGAAGAGAAGAGTTGTTGAAATACTCAAGTCTAAGTACATTTCCACTGCTGTCTTTCTCTCCCTCTCTCACGTTCATATTTTCTTTCTCACTTTCACCCCCTACCCCCACCCCGTCTCTGTGTCAGTCTAGCGAAGAAACCTAGTTAATGGGAATTTGGAATTACCATAATTGCTTACACCTATCCATTTGATCGATCAGGTTTAACTTATAGCTAGAAACCTCAATATGACAGACATATAACTATATCAGTGGAGGTTGCTGAGGGGAGTACGGCTCATAATAATGGCTGGAATGGAGCGAATGGAATGATATCAACCACATACCATGTGTTTGATACCATTCCATTTACTCCATTCCAAACATTATTATGAGCTGTACTCCCCTCAGCAGCCAGCACTGAACTATGTATAGCTAGCATCATGTAGATGACTAGCTAGCTAGATGGAAAATTGTTGTTGAAAATGGTTGTGCATAAATCAAATCAAATCAAATCAAATCAAATTTTATTAGTCACATACACATGGTTAGCAGATGTTAATGCGAGTGTAGCGAAATGCTTGTGCTTCTAGTTCCGACAATGCAGTAATAACCAACAGTAATCTAACCTAACAATTCCACACTACTACCTTACACACACACACAAGTGTAAGGGATAAAGAATATGTACATAAAGATATATGGATGAGTGGTGGTACAGAACGGCATGGCAGATGCAGTAGATGGTATAGAGTACGGTATATACATATGAGATGAGTACTGTAGGGTATGTAAACATAAAGTGGCATAGTTTAAAGTGGCTAGTGGTACATGTATTGCATAAAGATGGCAAGATGCAGTAGATGATATAGAGTACAGTATATATACATATGAGATGGGTAATGTAGGGTATGTAAACATTGTATTAAGTGGCATTGCTTAAAGTGGCTAGTGGTACATTTTTACATAATTTCCATCAATTCCCATTTTTAAAGTGGCTGGAGTTGAGTCAGTATGTTGGCAGCGGCCGCTAAATGTTAGTGGTGGCTGTTTAACAGTCTGATGGCCTTGAGATAGAAGCTGTTTTTCAGTCTCTCGGTCCCTGCTTTGATGCACCTGTACTGACCTCGCCTTCTGGATGATAGCGGGGTGAACAGGCAGTGGCTTGGGTGGTTGTTGTCCTTGATGATCTTTATGGCCTTCCTGTGACATCGGGTGGTGTAGGTGTCCTGGAGGGCAGGTAGTTTGCCCCTGGTGATGCGTTCTGCAGACCTCACTACCCTCTGGAGAGCCTTACGGTTGTGGGCGGAGCAGTTGCCGTACCAGGCGGTGATACAGCCCGACAGGATGCTCTCGATTGTGCATCTGTAGAAGTTTGTGAGTGCTTTTGGTGACAAGCCGAATTTCTTCAGCCTCCTGAGGTTGAAGAGGCGCTGCTGCGCCTTCTTCACAACGCTGTCTGTGTGGGTGGACCAGTTCAGTTTGTCCGTGATGTGTACACCGAGGAACTTAAAACTTTCCACCTTCTCTACTACTGACCCGTCGATGTGGATAGGGGGGTGCTCCCTCTGCTGTTTCCTGAAGTCCACAATCATCTCCTTTGTTTTGTTGACGTTGAGTATGAGGTTATTTTCCTGACACCACACTCCGAGGGCCCTCACCTCCTCCCTGTAGGCCGTCTCGTCGTTGTTGGTGATCAAGCCTACCACTGTAGTGTCATCCGCAAACTTGATGATTGAGTTGGAGGCGTGCATGGCCACGCAGTCGTGGGTGAACAGGGAGTACAGGAGAGGGCTCAGAACGCACCCTTGTGGGGCCCCAGTGTTGAGGATCAGCGGGGTGGAGATGTTGTTACCTACCCTCACCACCTGGGGGCGGCCCGTCAGGAAGTCCAGGACCCAGTTGCACAGGGCGGGGTCGAGACCCAGGGTCTCGAGCTTGATGACGAGTTTGGAGGGTACTATGGTGTTAAATGCTGAGCTGTAATCGATGAACAGCATTCTCACATGGGTATTCCTCTTGTCCAGATGGGTTAGGGCAGTGTGCAGTGTGGTTGCGATTGCGTCGTCTGTGGACCTATTGGGTCGGTAAGCAAATTGGAGTGGGTCTAGGGTGTCCGGTAGGGTGGAGGTGATATGGTCCTTGACTAGTCTCTCAAAGCACTTCATGATGACGGAAGTGAGTGCTACGGGGCGGTAGTCGTTTAGCTTAGTTACCTTAGCTTTCTTGGGAACAGGAACAATGGTGGCCCTCTTGAAGCATGTGGGAACAGCAGACTGGGATAAGGATTGATTGAATATGTCCGTAAACACACCAGCCAGCTGGTCTGCGCATGCTCTGAGGACGCGGCTGGGAATGCCGTCTGGGCCTGCAGCCTTGCGAGGGTTAACACGTTTAAATGTTTTACTCACCTCGGCTGCAGTGAAGGAGAGCCCGCAGGTTTTGGTAGGGGGCCGTGTCAGTGGCACTGTATTGTCCTCAAAGCGGGCAAAAAAGTTGTTTAGCCTGTCTGGGAGCAAGACATCCTGGTCCTCGACGGGGCTGGTTTTCTTTTTGTAATCCGTGATTGACTGTAGACCCTGCCACATACCTCTTGTGTCTGAGCTGTTGAATTTCGACTCGATTTTGTCTCTGTACTGAGACTTGGCCTGTTTGATTGCCTTGCGGAGAGAATAGCTACACTGTTTGTATTCGGTCATGCTTCCGGTCACCTTGCCCTGGTTAAAAGCAGTGGTTCGCGCTTTCAGTTTCACGCGAATGCTGCCGTCAATCCACGGTTTCTGGTTTGGGAATGTTTTTATCGTTGCTGTGGGTACGACATCGTCAATGCACTTCCTAATGAACTCGCTCACCGAATCAGCATATTCGTCAATATTGTTGTTGGACGCGATGCGGAACATATTCCAATCTGCGTGATCGAAGCAGTCTTGAAGCGTGGATTCAGATTGGTCGGACCAGCGTTGAACAGACCTGAGCGCGGGAGCTTGTTGTTTGAGTTTTTGTTTGTAGGCTGGAATCAACAAAATGGAGTCGTGGTCAGCTTTTCCGAAAGGGGGGCGGGGGAGGGCCTTATAAGCGTCGCGGAAATTAGTGTAACAATGGTCTAGTGTTTTTCCAGCCCTGGTAGCACAATCGATATGCTGATAGAATTTAGGGAGTTTTGTTTTTAGATTAGCCTTGTTAAAATCCCCAGCTACGATGAATGCAGCCTCAGGGTGTGTGGTTTCCAGTTTACAAAGAGTCAGATAAAGTTCGTTCAGGGCCATCGATGTGTCTGCTTGGGGGGGAATGTATACGGCTGTGATTATGATTGACGAGAATTCCCTTGGTAGATAATGCGGTCGACATTTGATTGTGAGGAGTTCTAGATCAGGTGAACAGAACGACTTGAGTTCTTGTGTGTTGTTATGATGATCACACCACTTCTCGTTAATCATAAGGCATACCCCCCCGCCCCTCTTCTTACCGGAAAGATGTTTGTTTCTGTCGGCGCGATGCATGGAGAAACCAGCTGGCTGCACCGACTCCGTTAGCGTCCCTTGAGTTAGCCATGTTTCCGTGAAGCAGAGCACGTTGCAATCCCTGATGTCTCTCTGGAATGCTACCCGTGCTCGGATTTCATCAACCTTATTGTCAAGAGACTGGACATTGGCGAGTAGTATGCTAGGGAGTGGAGCGCGATGTGCCCGTCTCCGAAGCCTGACCACGAGACCGCCACGTTTTCCCCTTTTTCGGCGTCGCACAGGGTCGCCGGCTGGGATCAGATCCATTGTATTGTGTGGAAGGCAAGACACTGGATCCGTTTCGGGAAAGTCATATTCCTGGTAGGAACGATGATGAGTTGACGTTAATCGTATATTCAGTAGTTCCTCCCGACTGTATGTAATGAAACCTAAGATTACCCGGGGTACCGATGTAAGAAATAACACGTAAAAAAACAAAATACTGCATATTTTCCAAGGAACGCGAAGCGAGGCAGCCATCTCTTTCCGGCGCCGGAATAATGAAAGCTAAATCCGTCCAGTTATCTAATAGACTAACTGTTACCCTGAATTGTGAATTTCTCTGAATGTTGTACCTCTTGTCGAGATCAGTGGTGCCTTCATAGTACTTCACCTCGTTGGAAACGTTAACGCTATAAGTACAGAAGCTAGCAACGTCAATCTGAAAACAGCTTAAATTATTTATTCATAGCTTAAATTATTTATTAATATTTAACAATAGTTTCTTATATAAAGACACGTATATGGTTAAGAACGAATGTTCTCTTTCCAGTCTTTTCGGTCCTCTGAAGCAGCAGGTAGTCAGCAGGTGGTCACCGTCAAAAACACCATCCTTGGAGAGCAATTCTGAGGTAATAATTTTGCGCGGACTGAGCGAGCCCTTACGAGGTGAAATAGAACTAGAACTGCCGGCGTCCTCCTTGCTTCCTTCGCGACCGCTACGAGGTAAAATAGAGCCAAGCAACCAGCATAGCAACGGACGCTTTGGTTCATTACGTAATCCGGTCAGAATGTTGCAAGTTCTAGCAACAGCCCTAGCAACAGATGCTAGAACTCACCGACACTATTTGGCCGGGGGACACTATTTGGCATGACAGGGCCCCTTGACAAAGCAGCCATAAAGTGGACCCTGTCAAAACATGGCATTGTGTCTGAAAAGTTTATTTGACACACGCTGCTTGTGACGTCAAGCAAAGCGGATGTTATTGTTCTTTTCATTTTCTTCGTCCAATAAACTCCAGACACCGACAAACAAGCCTTGTCAACAGCAGTGGCAAGTCTTCTTGTCAGCCGGCAGCATTTCTTTAATGGGGTTGCTAGGGGGGCCTTTTCTTCAAGACAGTTCACACCTACTCTCTCAGCCAATTTAGAAAATGCCTCAAACTCCTGAGGAGCCAATTAAAAGAGGGCGCTTATTATTATGGGTTGTGTTGGTTGGTGACAATTGTTTTGGGATGTTTTGGAAGCAGTGAGGCTTGAGGCTGTGTGTGAGAGTGTGTGTGTGTGTCAAGAGAGGACATGACGATTTAGAACTCCAGGCTCACTTCGTTATGGTTCTCTGACATCTTGGATTCACCTGTGGAAGATGCATCATGGTTTGTGGCAGATTCATTTAAAGGTGCAAGACCAGTTGTCTTCTTTATGGTTGTGAGTGCACATATGGACATTGTAAATGATGTATTTACAATGTAGACCGGTATCTTTACCTGCATGTCTGCGTGTAAATGTGCATTCATTCAGTATGTCTTTAATGTACTGTAGAACATGAATGTCCTTTAAGTAACAACACATACACAGATTAAGTATCATGAGTAACTGTCATTCATTCACTAAATGCATGCATAAACATCTCCATATCTCTTTAAGAAACATCACAACAGCATTAAATATAGGCTTTCTGAGACAGACTCAAATCTCAGTGATAGTTTCCCCTCATCCCCTTCAATTCACTACAGGCCATAATCTCTGCTATAGTCTTGTATAGAGATTTACTAAAGTCTGATATATCCTCAGTCGTTTACCAGGAAGTAGACCTAAATCTTTCACAACATCATAATAGCCATAGGCAGTTGGTCTAAGATCAGTTTACCCTTTCCCTTTCCACATCCTAATCTTAACAAATTAGTGATCAAATGCACAACTGACCTTAGATCACTAATTTATTAAGATTAGGATGTGGAAAGGGTAAACTGATCTTAGATCTGTGCATAAGGGCCAATTATACACGGAGCTGATAATAGCAATGTAGTTGTGTATTTGTTAATGGGAGGGCTTAGAGGGTTGAGATGCTAAGATGACACAATGTGTGAACTGGATTAGGTATTCACATTATCTCACGTTATGTCTTTTTGGGATTTCTATACCCATGATTTTCTGTGTTATTCAGCTATTTTAACGACGAGGATCTTATGTAGGACGTACAGCCATTAGCTTATAACTCAACTGAAAATGGTAAAGACAAAGATCCTGTGGAAGTGTTAGGGTTGGCCGGACCAAGCTCTTGCACAAAGAGCTCACAGAGCACAGTCACAGCTGATGTTTAGAGTGGCCAACTGAACAGAGCTTTGTTTATTCATATCAGCTGAGTGCTAACTGTTATTCAAATACTCGTTGCTGAAATGTTAAATATGGCAGCGAGTTGGAGTGATGAAAGCTAATGGGATAGAGTTCTTTCTGTAGTATGACTGTCATCTGGCCAACAGATGTGGAACTACTATAAGGGAAGTGTCGTTTTTCCTGTGGGTTTGCTGCCCATGCACATAGTTGCAGGGGTGAGAGGCTTTGGCTAGCACACATAGTGTGCAGGAGCATTGGTTTAATGAGCTATGGATTTTAAATGTGGCTTATGGTAACATTCAATGAACTATATGGTGAAACACTGAGGATAATTTGTTTTTTCATAGGATATAAATTGTTATGGACCATGAATGTGTGTGTGAGCTGTAATGTTATACTGGTGTACACATTGGGTACACTGGCACGCACCAACTCTTTTAATACAATACTTTATTATGAGACTTGCTCCAATGTTCAGACATGGTATGCATGCCTACCCACACACAAATATTCACAATATCGCATGATACACAATGTCCCTCTTGTGAGTAGTGGTTACATCTGAAACCGTTCTCTGAGAATTAGACACACAATTTTCCAAAAGTCACAAAACCACCCATAGGCGCGCGCGCACACACACACACACACACACACACACACACACACACACACACACACACACACACACACACACACACACACTTAGCCAGCGCCTGTAGACATCTGTAATCCGTTTGATCCAATTAGCACATTCCATCAACAGCCATAGAGGGGGAGAGAGGGGGGTGGGGTGTTGTGTGGGCAACAACCACCTTGAGCAGTCGCTCCCGGCAACACAGAGGCACCCACGCCCACTCTGCCTCAGCGGTAGGTCTTCAATTAGTTCTGGCTGGCTGCTCTATTGCTCTGTTTCTCTCACTCTCTCGCTCTGCCTCGCTCCCTCTCCACTCTCCCTCGTTCTCTCTCTTTATCCCCCTATCTCTTCTTCTCTATCACTCTTCTTCCTCTTCATCTCTAAGTCTCTGCACTTTTCCACCCCTCTCTCAGTATTCTCTCCTTTCTTTACACTCGCTCTTATCTTTATCTTCCCTCTTTCTTCTCATGACATCTTTGTTCATCCTCTCTTCACATCGTTTTTTTCCTCCTCTATTGGACTGCGGTGTATGAGAGCTATGGAGAGACAGGTGGCAACAAAAGAGCTATGAGACCTTGCTTTGTTCATCCCCTTATCACAATTTGCCCCATAAATGGGGTTAATTGCTCAATCCTGATTGACATCTTGTTCAAGCCCTTACTGTTGGAATGCATGTACCTTTAAGTCTGCTCCAATGGAAGAAAAACAGTTATGCTTATAGGAGAAATGGATGGGCTGTGAGTGCCTGCCTGCCTGTCTGCCTGCCTGTCTCTGTGTCTATGTCAATGTCTGTGTGACATTGACATAAAATATTTGCAGGTCACTATGGGGTGTGTGAACCACGGGGGGCACCTGAGATGGACGCTCTTTACACTGCTTTAACATATCTTTAAAATTCCCCCTTTGCGCGCCTCAGAAGAAAAAAAAATCCCTTTCCCTCCTTTTGAACACAACACTTCAAAGGCTGATAAAAGAAATCCTTCCAAAGTGTATCCACAATCTATGTTGAGCTAAATGTAAACGCTTGATTCTAAACGTGTCAGACTCAGTCGTGTCTGGCTTTTACCTCACTTTGATCTTGTAGAAGTCTCGTTTCTCAGTAAGACACCATGGTATTGCTCTGTACTTAGATGGGAACACACACACATAAAAAAAATGTCACACTTGTATCGTACAACCCGTGATGTTGTTTTCTTCCTATCAGCTACTGTGCAGTTTCTTAGAAAAAGGGTTGCAAATTCGGGAATGGGAGGCCCAAGGTCATACACGTGTACACTCACAAACACTTTACAGCCACAAATTGTTGTTTATTTTCATTCCCTCTGCAACACTCCCGTAATCTGCCTCACAAAAATCAAGTGTAACCTCTCCATTACATTGTGTCTCTGTTCTCCCGGCCATTGTTTGTTATCAGGCAATAAGCCATTCTGATTACCCAGCTGACGATAAGTGCAAAATCACAGTGAAAGCGCATCTCATCATCTTTGTCTCATCGCTACAGTATCTCCTGCGACGTCCCAAAATGGTAACACACAGACAGACAAGCCCGTGGAAAACAGAGGGGTCCCTAGATTAACCCCTGTGGCATATCGTTGCTAAATTGTGTATGAAAACAGGCTTTATTGATGTTGGTGTATATATAGGAATGTATTTTTAGTCTTCGACCCTTTAGAACTGGGGCAGAGAATATGAGGACTGACTTGTCTATGTGTGACATGCTGACCACACCGCTCGCTTCGCATCTGCGTGGCCAGGCGCTGAAATAGAAAAATATTCTATTTGTGACGCTCAATGCGCTGCAAGTCCGTCCTCTCCCATCTCCTTATTGGTTTTTAGGAGCATGTGCCATCTCCTCATTGGTGTTTAGGAGCATATATCCACGTGGGTGATTGAAAGATGAACTGACGTCTACACTCCAGTCGGTTGTAGTAATGCACCGTAAAGTTGGTTGCTAACCGCCATATAAAGTCCAAAGAAGTAAATAAGAAGCCTGAGGAAGGAGGAGAGATGACAAGAGAAAGGAATTCGGTTTACCGTTTTATCTGTGGATTAATTGTCGGAGTAGAAGACCTTGTGCATTTCATGTAAAATAACAACCCAATGTTTATATACCAGGACAAATTAGCTACCAACAGCAAGCTAGCTAGCTAAATTGCCATAAATGTTTAATGCTTTTCGACCTGCCCCCAAATTTAATATAATTGGTTCAGAGTTTGTTTTGATATTTCAACCTGCGTGTCCTGATTGTGTCTGGTGTGGGGGTACAAAATCAACATGCGCGCGATGGCGCATGCAGGCGCTTGTCCGGTTTGGTCAGCATGTGAGTTGAAAAGTAGACAAGCAAAAAATGTATGTCGACAACATTTTTTGCTCAAGCCCAACCACTCGAATAACCCACCCACCATCGTTTCAACCTCAAGACGACCCCCAAAAGCTCTGTAGGTTCATGGGAGGGTAAATCGTGCCCTTTCTGCTCTCCACCTTTACTATGATTGGCTGAATCACTGATTGGATTACAATCAGCTTGTATTCCCCTCATTGACCCTAGCTGAGCACGACATCTGTTACGATGAGGTTATAGTAGAAGTGCTCTGTGCGACGGGGGGGGGGGGGGGGGCTCTGACGTGTGTGTGTGTGTGTCCGTGTCCTTCCAGTATGGCTGGTGGAGGGCGTATCGATCATTCCACCCGGTGTGCGGTGATGACTTTGATTTCTTATTACACCCTGTTAAGCAGAGGTCCCTCACCACCTGTTACCAAGGGCAACAAGCAAATGGCTTCAACAGGGACTGAGATGCATCATCTCCATTGGGGACACACACACACATCCACAAAATATCAGCGGTATTGTATCATTAGAACTGTCTAGTGTAAAGTTGTAACATTCCTCCCATGATAAAACGCTCTCTGCCATGGTTTTGTGAGTCATTGGGATTGTTTATGGTTATTCCGCAAGGATGTTCAGCACTCTTCAGTCGGAACTAATGTCTTCTGTGTCAGACTGGAAATGGCCTGATTGGTTCGGCGACAGGAAGAAGTGAATAATTTAATTTCTTAACAGGAAGTGAGGTCACACCCATTGATCACAAGTGACGGTTCCGACCTAACTGTCAGGCTGTTGGACAGAGATGGATGAGAAATGACAGAAAACATGACGAGACCGAACAGGCAGAGAGAGGAAAAAAGAGGGGAATAAAGTAGTGAAAGAATGAAAGAATAGACAGAACACTGGAGAGAAAGTGAGACGGGGAGACAGGAAGAAAGTCAGGAGGCCTAATACAAACAGAAGGATCAGCAAGGAGGGCGTGCTTGAGAAAGAGGGATGGACATTTAGAGGGGAGTTGAGTGGAAAGGAAAAGAGAG
Source organism: Salvelinus alpinus (assembly GCF_045679555.1). Taxonomy (NCBI): domain Eukaryota; kingdom Metazoa; phylum Chordata; class Actinopteri; order Salmoniformes; family Salmonidae; genus Salvelinus; species Salvelinus alpinus. The sequence goes on from NC_092114.1 coordinate 37,762,933, forward strand.
GAGGAAGGAAGCGGAGGTTCATTAAGTCGGAGAAGGAGTGGAGTCAATGAATCATGGCCTAACGAGGATGAGCCTCATTACGACCCAGTGTTGCTACGGGGACGGATTGAGAAAAGGGACTCTGTTAAGGCAGGCTGGGATACTCGTTAGAACTCATTTATCATTGGTCACGTAATCATGTCTGCTAGCGTTCAGGCCCAATCTCCTTGAGGAGCCATTTTTGTTCTTGAGGGACATATTGAGAGAAGTGTACCTGTGGTTTAAGTCCGACTGAAGAGAAGATGGGCTCGAAGATGAATGAGAAAATGGGCACCTCGTTACTAGGAACTCAAACTAGTGGGAAAGATAGGTGCTCATACACCCAGCCAGGTCACTTCTGAACATTGGACTAATCCAGAGTACATCATCTGGAGCACTCATTCGTCTTTGGAGCACTCAAGTCTGACAGACTTCCACTATTAAAAATGTCTCTAAGGGCTCACTTGACGAAAACTTCTCCATCTTGTAGCCTTTTAAAAAAGTATTATTCTGATGGTATACACAGCATCGAGCGCTATCATATCAAACTTGAAATGCGTTAGTTAAATGGAGATGAACAAAACAATTGAACAAAGACAATGTCATTACACACATTGCTATTACCTGGATAGTTGTATTTTGTACTGATAGCTGATGAAAAATCTTGTATGGCTCAGTTTAGTCAGCTGGAGTGTGTCCAGGGTCTACGCAAAGAGATGCTGTCTGTGTTGGGCTACGCCATCTCTTTGTGCTGATTTATGATTTGGCTTAAAAACCCAAGATCAGATGAACCCTCTCTGAACTCTCTGTAGTGACTTTGCAGCAAAGTATTAAACACACACACACCTACACACACCTGTCACTGCATCAGCCAATTGTAAACCCATTCTAGGACTGCAGCCTCCTTTCTCAGAACTTTATTGTATGTAGATTGTCTTTGTCTTTCTATTTGCCCTCTTTCAGTTGAACTTTTCTTCAACTTCTCTGTCTCGTCTTATTTTTTCCAGTCTTTCTTGCCCCCCCCCCTTCCTCACATCTCTCTTTAAGTCAAGGGTTCTTAAACTGTTTCAGCCTGGGACCTAAATTAGAAATGTTGTTGTTTAGTGCAACCCTAAGTAACAGTACAGATGAAAAATGATCAGGCCTACTGTACATCTTACTGTAGAAATGATTGTTAAAAGAAAGTCTAGGTTGGAACTGTTCAATACATTCTGAACTGAAATAAACTGATTGATCACATCATACAGATGTAGACCAGAAAACACACACAAACACAATCCTAATGAGAGGTGTGTGTGTGTGTGTGGCTGGTTGAAGTTTTCAACAAACATGTCTATTCTGGGCTCAGTTTTTTGACTGTACAACACTGAGGTCATACTCAGCATGGACGGTTTCTGTACTTGTTTTGTAAGTATGTCAGAGTTGAGAACCCTGACTCGCATAGGTATGTGGTGCCAAACTGGATCAAAACATCTATTGCTTTCTCAGTCAGGCAGGAGACCGCTTCCTGCTGTAGATGAGCAACTCAGGACTGTGTGAGTGTGTTTGCCTCAAAAAGCATCTTGGTTCAATCAGTTGAATCCAGTTCAGAATACAAATGAGTACTTTTTGTATGAAAGAGAGAGAAACTCATCCCTGTGTTTGGGTTTCATGACAATTGAGCTCAGTCAGAACTTGGGGCTAACATGAGTCAATTTGATGACAGCGGTGAGTGATGGCGAGTGGGAATGACAAGTCAGTGGCTGACAGCGCATCCTCTGCTGCTGAACGACAGCGCTACATCGTGTGTCGCGGAGTGATCTTCAAGAAAACTCCGGTGAATTGCAAAGTACACGTGCATTTCCCTCTCGCGCAGCTGCCAAACTGAGCAGAGGCCGCTGCTAAACAGAGAGTGCAGATGCACTTGGCCAAATCAATTCCAGTAATTATTGAAATATTATACATTTACTCTGACACGTCGCAACCCACCATTAACAGGTCCAAGTGGTTTGTGACCCATACTTTAAGAAAGGCTGCTTTAAGTCCATTGCATAATTTTTTCATATTTCCATTTTCTTTACCTCTGCATCAACCCATTGCTGCCTGCTCTTATTCTCTGCCTCTCTCCCGCTCTTCCTTTATTTATTGGTCTTTGTCTCAGCTCATGGAAAAATACAGATAGATTCACTCTAGGCATGTTGTCCATGAGAGGTAGATGTCACAGGCACACCCTTTTACACAATCCCGCTCTCAGATTGGTGACCTATTGTAGAGGATTTTCTACTGCCTTGCCTAGAGTGAAACTGGGAATCAACAGGAACAATCTCTCCATTACCCAAACGTTCCGTCTATGAGGACAGGCAGAATGTCTTTGGAATGGCTGGAGATATGACCAAGCAAGCTGCATTGATCTCTGTCTTAGCATGCCATTATTTTTCTCCCAAAGTCAAACCACTCTCAATAAATCTCCAAAATACATCAGTGGAGTAATTCATTGGCCAAACACATTAAGCCATTGAAAGCCCAGTTCTGGACAACTGCCCGGCGACAGCCAAACAATCAATTCATCCAGTAATCAAACAACAAGACAGATACTGTAGACAACTTGTTTAAACATGCATCAAACACTCAATTAAGTTTTGACATGCTGTACTAAAAACCCATTGGCAGTGTAAAAAGATCATAAAGAGAACGCCATTATTGTTGGACAAGCGATATAAACAACGGCATTTCTGAAATGAAAGGGCACCGGAACGAAGAAAGAGTGTGTACTTTGGGTGAAAGACTGATTGATAAAGAAATGGTAGATCAACAGAAAGGCAACAACTAGGCTCGTTGTGAAATATATATTTTTTTAAATGGTATTACAAATCCTGACTCAGAGGAAGTCGAGCTGACGGACCGATTGAGAATGGGAAAGGCAGCAAAGGGTGACATGGGCAAAACGCCAAAACAATGGCAGGTCAAATCAGGATAAAACCTTCCAAAACATTGTTTTGTTGGAGAAAGTACAAGATAAAAAGCCAGTGACAGGATAATACAGCTGGATGCCTGATCATAACAATGGGGCCATTACAGGCCTGAGGGCTTAGAGCCTTTGGATTCGTCTCTTATTCGGCTTCCTATTGGCCAGGTGGTCTCTCTAGGTTGCCGTTGCTAGCAGGTTGCTACGGTAGCAGGTTTTCTCTGGACTCACCTCAGTGGTCATGTTTCCCTCTGGTAAAATTAGATTAGAGAGCCTCAGCCAGTCTCCTGTGGGTCTTCGTTGTGTGTTTAACTCTTGAGCTCACACTCGTTAGTCAAGTTCAATTATAATTGGACCAAGACTTCCTTTAAAACATCTGATTAGTAAAGGTTATTCAACAAAAAAGTTCCCTCCAGTAAAAAGTTAGTATGTCAAATCCAGGAAATAGGCTACTTTTAACATTGATTGTTTTTGTTTAAGAGGGTCATCTAATAGCTCAGTAAGCAATTATGTTATTCTAATGATAGTTCCTTATCTTTTTTGGAATTAAAATAGTTCAATTTGCCAACAACCAGATTGTGGCATCATTTTATGATACAGATCTATTTACTTGGATGTCGTCAGTCAAACCTAATGCCACTGACCGCCATTCCCTACTAATAGTGGACCATGTTGAGGTCACCATTGAGGTTTTGACTGTCATCCACTCTTGGCTAGGGCTGTGCGATATGGCTAAAATATCATGTCACAGTATTTACCCCAAAAATGATGCTATTTGACGGTGTTTTATGTTTTTAATAGTAAAAATTCCAAATTTGCTTTCTGAGTAGTGTGTGACCATACGGTGACAACACGTACATTCTAAGTGATTTCAATGGATCTTTGTCCATTCTGATTGTTTTATACTGTTCAATTCAACTTCAACCGAAAGTAATTTTCAGCATTTTCTGCACTCACTTGAGATCATTTCCACACTGCCACGCAGGGCTGCACAGATTGGCAAACAATCTAGGCCTTATTTTTAACCGAATGTTGACATTTCAATTTGACTTGCGATTTAGAGAAAAACACTTGGGTGAACTGTGGAATCATGGAAATATAACTATTATTTTAATTCTATAGTTAGAATATAATAGTGGGCACTTGAATACGGTGGTTGACATGACAACGAATGAAAATGCCAGGGAGGAGTTATTGTGTCAGGGTAGGAACCAAAGTGTTAAATCTGTCCTAGAGGACCCTAGAATCTTTGACTACATGTAGCTTACATATTTATGCTTCATGTACAGTATTCCTCTTTGATTTTGAAAATGCTGATTTATGTCTACACCATCATTGGTATTATGAGTCGGTATAGCAAATTACGTTTGCTCTGACATTTATTAGCTAGCTAGCCAGTAGACTAACGTTAGCGATTAGCATTAGTGGCTAACAAGATTTAGGCCCAACTTGCTAAGAAAAGACAAACCAGCTCTTTTCAGATGTAAGAAACACAAACTAACAGTGTAATTATAGAACGCTAGTGAATTTATATTAAGAAGCAAAGTGAAAACAGCATCGTTGTCATCAACATTGTTGCATGTGCTGCATTGACCATGCAGACTGAACGCAAGCGTCTCGTGGTAGAGGAACAACAAATGCGCTCCTTGAGTGACAGGGGGCGGGGCTAGGTCTGTTGAAAGCAGCATGGCGAGGGAGAGAGCGGAGGGAGATGACTCAAGTAGCGAAGTAAAGTATAAAAATTTACATTAAACATGGTGCATCACATTTAATAAACCAAACATTCAAATACCGTTATAGAAGGTAAAGTAAAACCCAAACCGGTCCGTGCATCAATACTGGTATATCGTAAAATACAGTATACCGCCCAGCCCTACTCTTGGCCTCCATTGCACCTCAAACAGATGGATTTGTTAATGTCTCCCGGTTATCTGTTTATCAGGATGTTTATATGCTACATTAGCAGGCCCTCTCACTCCCACTCTGTCTCCCTAACCACAATCGCAAACCCTGGATTGGACAGTCAGAGGGGTGAAGCGAAAACAAGATGGGGCCATTTTGTTGTGTGTTTATAAAAGTCAACGTTTCTGATTTAAATGTTGTTCTTGTTATCACAGGACTTTGCTGAGGACCACTCTGCGGGGGTCCACCCCCACCTCCCTCTCTTCATCCTGAACCATTGTGAACTTCGACGATAGTGACTGATTGGACACTGCACCTGCCAGTCTCAGCTGATTCTAGACTGTGAGTATCAACTAGTGTATCTCCTATTGCAGGACATGGTTAGATTTCACTTTGAGCACTTCTGTTCTCAGCCTAGCAATTTTGATTTCATAATGCACTTTATTCGATCAGCAAAGTCCCAAAGCCAAAGTATTGTAATCCCTCTATAGCAACGTCGATCACAACCGTGATCTAGTTACTGGCACAATATCTAAAGTGGTAGTACTTGTATAAGCTCTGGAGACATGGTTAGCTAAGTCCATTGTGTGTGGCCCTAACGATATTACTCTGATCTCTCTCAAAGTTGGCACTAGGGCTGGGAATTGCCTAGGGACCTCACGATACGATATTATCACAATACTTAGGGGTCAATACGATATGTATTGCGATTCTCATGATTCTGTATGTATTGCGATTTGATACTGTGATTTTATTGCGATTCGATGTTCCAAACATATTGCTCACCATGCGTCTGCTGCGGAGGGAAAAGAGAGAGCCATGAGAAAACGAGTTTTTATCAGCCATGGGAATAAAAGTGCTTAAAACAAATTGCCGCCTTATTTAAAAAGAAGATGGAGAACAAGCTATGAAAGAAAAATATTGGAGTTTTGGTGCAACCAACTAGCGCACAATAATATTGCGATTATTGTCAAAATGATACGGTATATCGTAAAAAATTATATCCTGACATGTAACTATAGATTCCCCCCCCCCCCCCATCACTAGTTTGCACACGCAGGGACGTGGCTGCCCAATGACACAGGCACACAAAGCAGCACACTTCAATGTCAGCTCTACTACGCCATTGCCCTCAACCTTCGTTAAGTCCGTTTGAGTGACTAGACGGCCTTGGTTAGCTAACGGGCTGTGGAGAGGTTCTTTTTGCGGACAGACGGGTCTCTTCGCGGCTCTTGTCCTCCTATCAGCCATGTTGGCAGAACCCTTTGTGTGGGTTTGAATGAGACTGCTGCACTTATAGGTGTGCCGAGGTCAGCTTTGTACAGGGAAGGTCGCTGAGAGTAAAGGTGAAAATAGACACGGTAACACTCAACAGAGTCATGGGTAGACCATTCAGCCCAAGTGTGGGGAAACCCTGTTAGTTTTGGGCCAGAGTGTTGACGAGTTGTCAGCCATTGTGCCACAGCAATTAATTTTTGTCAGTATTTGGATAGAATGTTGGCTCACCTGAATTTTTAGCTGTGCTGACGCTAAATCAGGCCACTGGAAAAGCCCGTGAGATGATTCTCAAATGTAATTGCAGGGGTAGCTTTTCCTCACTAACAACCAGTTGAGTGGTTAACATAGAGTCAGTTTTAAATAGTGATGCACCGATATGGCATTTTTGGCCGATATCCGATATTTTCCTTGCCAAAAAACCTGATACCGATAACTGATATTTAACATTTTACCGGCCTTTTAAGCATTCTAGTACAGTTAAATAGTTAACACACACACACACACACACACACACGGACGCAGCTGTCTAAGGCACTGCATCTCAGTGCAAGAGGCATCACTACAGTCCCTGGTTCGAATCCAGGCTGTACCACATCCGGCCGTGATTGGGAGTCCCATAGGACGGCGCACAATTGGCCCAGCGTCGTCCGGGTTGTAAATAAGAATTTGTTCTTAACTGACTTGTCAAGTTAAATAAAGGTTACAGACACACACACACATCACACTGACCAAAAAGTTATTTTGTTGGCATTTACATATGTCCCCATCACAAGTAAAACATCATCAAAACCTATTTCTTTCACGTATATGCTGTGCTGTTTCGTTGTTCAGTCGTTTCATTCTCAACCAGGATTTCTATGGAACTCCGTTTGGGTCTTTACGTGTCAAAATAGATACACGTCAAATAACACTATTTGACGTGTCAAATAAGCTTGTTGACCAATCAGGACCTGAATATGACTGCACGTCACATAATAATTTAACGTTAAACTAGACATCGGGCAGATACCGATGTTGGCATTTTTATCTAATATCAGCCAATTCCGATATGTTCACCGATATATCGTAGTTATGTTGGCTATAATATCGTTACAATAGCTAACGTAGCTACTGTACGTAACTTACCAGTCGTACAGTCTACCACCTTCTCTCCTATCATGGACAACACCTTCTACTCCAGCTGGTTCACATGAATGGTTTCTCAGCTCCCTTCTTAGCTGCCGACTTAATGTCGGACCACTATTCTTTACGGCGGAGTCACTGTCCCTTGCCATACCCCCGACGTCAAAGACAGACTCTCCCATCCTCTCTTTTTGGTCACTGCAGGGACCCCGCAGTTTTCGAGTGTCCCCAACAGCAATCTTTTTCTTCAAGCTCACTTCAAGCTCTTGTTTGCTGAAGTTTTTATTGCGCTTTCCTTGGTTATCCATTTTTGTTTTTGATATAGCTAGTCTGATGGCTATAATGTGTGAGAGAAAAAAATCTTGAGACATAAAGCAGATAAATAAATGTAATAAAATGTAAATATCAACACTTTATTATAGTGGGCCAAATCCTATCATCTCTGTCAAAAAGGCTTATTTATTGGTTTCAAGCATGTCATTAATGTCAATGCCACATAAGAAGATATTTCCAAAGTTCTTAGGAAAGATATTTCCGAAGTTCCTAAGAAAACAATGAATTCCTAAGAACATTTTGAGGAATTGCACTTACTATCTTATGAACTTCTTATTTTTTTCCATAAGAATGTTTTGTGAATCCGGCCCATGGTAAGCAGAGCTAACACAAAATAGCAATGCGTAAAAGAGGAGGATGACTTACAGTGGAAAAGGCCGAAAGAGAAAAAGAACGAGACTATACAATAGTATAGCGATAAAGGAGAAGAGAGCAGTCACGTTTCGGCTTCCAATGCAGGTGGCAAGATGACATCTCTGGTGATAACAGGCACTTAGCTCTCACACTCTAGCACCTGGAGCACTCCCATTATGCACTTCTACGTTGGCACAGAACAGCACTGGAGGTCAAAGTATCGATTCCCCAACAGCCGGCTGTCCAGGGAGAGAGTAACCACAGAAACCCAGCTCTGGGATGTCCTCACCACGGGGCATGACACAACCTTTTTCTCAAAGTGCCGCAGAAGAGGGACTGAGGCTCTCAACCACACTAACCCTCACACACACACCATGCATACATACACACACAAATGCATACATCCACTTGCTCTGACACAAACACACACTGACACACACCAATCACTTGAAATCTTGCTAAAGTCTGACAGGGCTTGTTGTTAGGTGGCATGTCCACCAGGGAGCAGAGCCCAGAAAGAAAAGCACTTCTGTGATTCAAAGCCCTCTTGCTCGGTAATCACTCCCATGTCTCACTGTTGCCTTCAGCTCCCCCCAATTATCGCTGCGTCAGCCGGTCCAGCCGAGTGTTAGGGACACTAAAGACTGGTCTATTTTTAGAACAAATGGGGCCACAGCTTCTGTCCCTATCTGCTTGCAGACACACGCTGACAAACTGTGAAAGGAGACTGATGAATGCGGAAAGTTATACGAAAATGGAGCAATCTATGGGCTCACACAAACACACACTTGCTATACACAAAGCGATACACACACACTTTCTCACAAACAGTAAGGCTCAGAGACGTGCACTTTCAGGAAGGTTGCAGAATCGGTTGGGTGTCGGTCGTTTCAAGAGAATGAGGACGTTCAATCCTTTCTACCTATCTATGATAGCTCTACTATCACAGACAGTGTTTTATGGACTCGTGGTTAGAGGCTTGGCTGAGTACAGAAAGACAATGTCATCCTTTGTTGGCAGAGTTAATATGCCCTAGATGAGACTGGTACAGTAGCTGGCTCCTCTGAGGAGGATCAATGTGTTTAGAACTGTCCTGGGATCAGAAGCCAGGGTTGTATAACATAACATTGTATGACATGCGTGGTGTTATAGGCTGTTCTGAGTACAAAGGCATCAAACGAAGTGGACCAAAGCAGCAGGCTGTAGGTCAAAATGAGAGGGGAGAAAGCAAAGTGACATGGGGAGAAGAGAGAAAAACAACAGAAGTACAGCCAAAAAGACTGGCAATTTGTGTTCAAGAGACGTTGAGGAATGATCCGAATTTGAAAGAAGGATGATTGAAGAGAGAGAAGCAGAAGAAATAGCAGTGGGAGAGGGGGGAGGTAGAAAAATGTCAGAGAAGCTGAAAGTGGGAAAATAAGAGGAGGGAGGGGGAGAACGAGGGCCCCTCCAGTCCTGCTTTTCATCTCTCCCTGATGAGTGAGGGGCTATTTTTAAAACCCTTCATCTGTCTAATCATTCCTCGGAGTTCTGGCGTTCATCTTTCGCCTCTTTGTCTTTAGCGACCATCACTCGTTGTTCGGCATCCTTGTTTTCATTGAGTTTCTCTCTCTTTCAAACAGTTTACTAACAGTCTCTTGCCCTCCCTTTTTTATGTTTTCTCTGTGACAAGCGAAGAGGGGAATGACTGATGCGATGCAAAAAGAGGTCCCCCTTTTATTTCCAAAATGGAATTATTTCTCTCTTCCCCAAACAAAGTTCATAAAATAATCATGAAATGATAAATCTGAATCATAGTGACTTGATCGTTTCTTGGGCCCTGCTCTCGCACTGTTCTTACATTTGCATGGAAGACACTTTAGAGTGTCTTTAGTGCGCCAAGGACATGGACGTCGATTAAGGAAGCCCCCCGCATATCTCTGATTCAGAGGGTTGGGTTAAATGCGGAAGACACATTTCGGTTGAATGCATTCAGTTGTGTAACTGACGAGGTATCCCCTTTCGCTTCTAACTTGGCTCTCTTGAGGGCAACTGGCTACAAATATTTAATTCATATAATGTCAAAACCCCCCTCGCCTCCTTCCTCCAGGCAACGTAGGCTCTTTCTTTCCGCTAGCTATTTGTCTGATGCAGCCTTCCCTGGTCCCCAAAGTGGTTCTACTTGGCGACTTTGGAGTCGCCTGTGGAAATTCCACAGATGGCAGCCAAGAGAGACGAGAAGGGCAGAAATAGAGTTCAGGAGGGGCAATGGAATGAGACGCTAAGACCATAAAGTGTGTTTCCAAGAGGCCCGATAACAGAAGGCTAATGTTACCACGCCACCTCCCCTCTCACTGTACCCTATTGCCCTAAAGGCTACGCCCTCCGGTGCCGAAGAAATATGAATGGGAGTCAATGACTGATATGAATAGCATTGTGTTGGACACAGGTGGACACGCGCACACACACACACACACACACATACGCCTACGCATGCACACAGACACACATACGCATGCACTCAGAAACACACACACACACAGCCAATGGATCCCCCATCCTTCATGAGCGATGCCTCTGCAGCTCTCTACTGCACACAGAGTAATGAGAACTTCAGGTCTGTGGAGCCGAGTGCATTTATCACATGCTCACACTTAATGGTCCCTCTGCCAAGGCTTAGCGCCACGCCTGCTAGCCGCCCGCTACAAACAGGACTGTTTATCTCCGCCGTCTCTCTGCAGCTGTGTGTGTGGTTGGGAGTGTACTGTCTTCATTGTTGATGATCACTCTCTCTCTTTCTCATGTGGTCTCTCTCCAATGCACTCCTCTTTCTTTATATCCTCGTCATCCATCTCTCCATCCCTCCTTTCTCTCCCATTTTCCTCTCTGTGTCTCTTTTCTAGAAGAGAAGGTTCTTTTGGTGTTTGTCCTTCAGCGTGACACCAAGCACACGCAGTGAAAGATGGCTGCTGGATTAGCTATCATGATGAAAGCTTATCCCAGTTTTTCTCTCACGGTCCAGTGCTGTGTTTCAAGGCACTCTCTATTTTAGAGTGAACACATTATCTCTCTTTCTTTCTCACACACACACACACTTTCAAATTCAAATTGCTTTATTTGCATGAGAAACATTGCATAAATATTGCCAAAGCTTCAACGTATACAATATAAAAACAAGAAAGTTAACACTTTCTCTCTCTGTGAAGGACTTTTAAGAGCGAGCATTCACAAAGAAAAGTGCATTCCTTTGTTGTATATCAAGACAACTGAACTGATATGATTTGTGTTAACTTTCTTGTTTTTATATTGTATACATTGAAGCTTTGGCAATATTTATGCAATGTTTCTCATGCAAATTAAGCAATTTGAATTTGAATATCTGTAGGCTCCACCAAATTCAAATTCATTTTAGGCCTATTGAGCCAGAGGGATGATCTTGCATTTTTTAATCAGGTTTAACTCTGATCAGCCATTTTTACCTGGCTTTCCTCTCACCTAGAGACCATTCGTGATAAACAGTCTTATGCGTTTCGGGTTAACAACATGCCTTGCCAGTTGGTACCCTGTAAAGTCTGTAAGATGCTACAACAATGTAAGAGCAGACACAATGATGAAGTATTTCATCACAGCGGAGAGCGCGAGGAAGCGAGCAGGCGAGGCCGTGGCATTTTACGCTGCCTAGCGCCGTATTCAAAATGGAGGGCTTAAGAAGTGCACAGATAAATCCCATTGATTCATAACGTGAATTTGCATAGACTGCGGTAAAATGGAAAAGCACTCGTACAAAGCGATCATTCTATTGTGTCAGGAGGATATCAGGAAGCAGGGAGCTCTGCTTTGTACCTAACCCTCTCCTTTCTGCTTTACCTCTTTATCCTGGAGGAAAGGTAGTGCGGTCTGTACAGATGTTTAATGGCGCCTTTGAGATTCTCCAAAGCCTCTTTGTGAAAGTACATTACTACAGACTCAGCCATGGCTGGTCTTTGATTCCTCCATACCCTCCCTGCTCTCACATTCTCTGTTAGATCAGTGGTCAGGCCATTTCTCTATTTTAATGTGTGGCAAAAAGTGATTATCCATCTTTTGAAACATAATGTGTTTTATGGGCTTCCCTCTTTCATCTCATGTTTTACTAGATTTGGTTTCAAGGCTATTTATTTCTATGACAGAACAGGCAAATACCTCTGTTGCCGAGCACAAAAGCCTTGCGTTGTTAAGTGTGAAACACCAAACAAGCATGGCTGAGAAAGAGAAGCCGAGAAAATATGCATTTATAATCGCTCAGTGTTTGTTTGAGCTTTAAGTGTTTATGGAAAAACAAGGATAACACAAGAGAGCGACAGAATGAGAGAAACAGACCCGTTGAGAAAAACAAAGAAAGAGAAAGCGAGACCCGGAGAGAAAAACAAAACACACGCACAAGACAAAACACAGACATCACATTATCCTAAAACGATCCTGTCTGGACCTGGCGGTTTCAGGTGTGCGTGGTGGAGCTGACGCTGTGATGCTCCGAGGAAAACGCTGGCGCTCATCTTTTTAAAGGGCCTCCGAATGATCCCTGAAGGCTGCCTGGCTGGGTACCGGCCCTCTGTGGGGAGGAAACGGAGGAATTAGCACAAAAGGAGACGCCGCCCACCAAAGCCGCTGACCACTGGGATATTCCCAGGTCGTGCCAGGGTTCCGTGACAGATCTTGTTTCTGCCGCCAAAGCAGATACTTGGATTTTGGCAGGTGGGTGGTGACTGGCTAGGAGTAGATTGGCAGCTGACTTGCTTAGCGAAGGGGATAGCCATGTCCTACGGATCATCAGAGACCGGGAAAGAGCAGTGCAAGCAGTGCAAGACACACACATGGAAATTACACACACATGGAGCTGAACACTGACATGTAACACACACACAGATAGCTGCCCCTTGCATCAATTCACACACAAAAACTGACCTATAGCAGTAAATAGGTACTTCAAGCTTCATTCATGAAGGTTACTCAAGTTCAACACGAGCAATGGTCAATACCATCTAATCAGTATTCCTGTCGAAAGAATACTTTTTGTTTTGCATAGAACATGCAGCAATTGACGTATGAAATACCATCAGTTATTTTAATGACCACTCATAATGCAACTGTGTGCATTTAGATGACATCACAGGGCACGTGTACAGCATTTGTTTAATTTTCAGGCTCAGGTTCATTAAACCCATCGTTAAATGTACCCATGCAATTTAGACATGTTAAACATGATGTTTATATGCCTGGATCTTGGATATTTCAGTCAATATGTCAATGGCACACTTTCTTTTGGTGCACTTAGGGTTTACAGGTCCCAGTACAGTTGCAAACGTGTATTTGAATGATTGCCAAGTTTCTCACACACTTGCTGCTTTGCTGTGTGCGTGTTTGATAAGCCCTGAGTGTAATATGTTAATGCTCGCTTCAGATTTTCCACTGATATTCTCAACCGTTTACAGGACATTACGTTAATTTAGCGAAATGCTTTGATATGTCCGCACACACAGGACTAGATAAGATAATTAGACATCTTTGGGAACAGACTAAAACTCCTCTTCATACTCCGTAAGAGTCTGTTGCTAACAGCACCATTCCAATGCTATCCTTCCTATCCTTTCATTTATGTCTCTGCCAGTTGAGATCTGACCATTCCAAGGCTAATTTGCGTTTTGCTCGGGTAGAGTCTTGTCAACACACCCCCGTCTCTGCTAATCTGTGAGCCACAGTGTCTGCCAGGGTCCCGTAAAGTTCACTCATGTTAGCAGCCACCAGCACCATTAGGGGCCCACCACAGCTTTTCACAGAACCTTTAGGCTGTTGAAAGATTTCCTTGGACTTTCTGCCACAGGGAACTAAGGGCAAGAGAAATACACCAGACCGTATTAGAAGATTACTTTGTTTTGTCACATGACACAGATTCTGTCTTTCTGCTTTATCCCAACTATTGCTTTGTGAGATAAAAAAAAAAAAATCTCGACTAGGGGTTGGAACCGTTTCAGGGAACAGAACAGAAAACCGTAAAAGAACAAAATTGTTTGACGAACAGAATCAGAACCGAGAGTGATCTGTACTGTTACGGAACAGAACCGTGATTTTAAAATCAGTTGAACCGGTTAATATAAAAAATGTACATTCCGGGCATTTTTTTTCAGTCCCACAAAATACGCAACAAAGTGCCTATGCAAAGCCCTCACTCTCACTCAGAAATCTATTCCAGTGTCTACCTGCCAGCTGGAAATCTTTGCTAGTGTGTATATTTTACCTGCCCCTCCCCCTCAGAAGCAACGGTTACTATAGCCTACTGGCGACGTTACAAGCGTGATTAAGACATTAGGGAGAGATTTTTAATTAGAGAAGAATGGATTCACTTTTTCAATGCTAGTTAAGGATACTATAGTTATCACGTTTGACATTGGATTTATTAACTACAAAAAGATAAGACATATTTTTAATTCTGGTGCTGCTCTGCACACACAAGCTTGTTATCGTTAGCTCTGGTCTAATGTTAAGCCAACTCTCGGGAATACAAAGACATTCAAAGTTTGTCCATAGAAGCCGCTCCTCCGTAGGTATAATATTGTATAATATTGTTGGCCTAATTTAGATAATGCATGTCATAACAAGATGCCTAACGCTTCAAGCCAAGCCTCCTCATTCACCCTCTCTTGCTCTCTCCCCAACCGCAAAATTTCAGTCACATCTCGCGCCGTACACTTGTCTGTCCATCACGCATATAAACAACTAGGCTATAGCTTGTGTCTATCCACACTGATTCGTGAATAAATGTAATGTCAATCTTAATGTAAAAAGAAAGATTTGAGGTTTAAAAAACAAACAGAGGAACTATATAAATAAAATGTAAATTTTTTGTTGTTTGGGCCTGTTCAGAACTTTATTTTGCTGGTCGGAACAGTGAAATTAAATAGTTTTGTTCTGTTCAGAACAAAACTATTTGGAAAATATTTTTGCTTCCAACCCCTGCTCTCGATTGACCGTACGTACAGTTGAAGTCGGAAGTTTACATACACTTAGCTTGGAGTCATTAACTCGTTTTTCAACCATTCCACAAATGTCTTGTTAACAAACTATAGTTTTGGCAAGTCGGTTAGGACATCTACTTTGTGCATGACACAAGTTATTTTTCCAACAATTGTTTACAGACAGATTATTTCACTTAGAATTCACTATATCACAATTCCAGTAGGTCAGAAGTTTACATACACTAAGTTGACTGTGCCTTTAAACAGCTTGGAAAATTCCAGAAAATTATGTCATGGCTTTAGAAGTTTCTGATAGGATAATTGACATAATTTGAGTCAATTGGAGGTGTACCTGTGGATGTATTTCAAGGCCTACCTTCAAACTCAGTGCCTCTTTGCTTGACATCATGGGAAAATCCAAAGAAATCAGCCAAGACCTCAGAAAAACAATTGTAGACCTCCACAAGTCTGGTTCATCCTTGGGGGCAATTTCCAAACGCCTGAAGGTACCATGCTCATCTGTACAAACAATAGTACGCAAGTATAAACACCATGGGACCACGCAACTGTCAGACCGCTCAGGAAGGAGACGCGTTCTGTCTCCTAGAGATGAGCGTACTTTGGTGTGAAAAGTGCAAATCAATCCCAGAACAACAGCAAAGGACCTTGTGAAGATGCTGGAGGAAACAGGTACAAAAGTATTTATATCCACAGTAAAACAAGTCCTATATCGACCTAACCTGAAAGGCCGCTCAGCAAGGAAGAAGCCACTGCTCCAAAACCACCATAAAAAAGCCAGACTACAGTTTGCAACTGCACATGGGGACAAAGATCATACTTTTTGGAGAAATGTCCTCTGGTCTGATAAAACAAAAATAGAATTGTTTGGCCATAATGACCATCGATATGTTTGGAGGAAAAAGGGGGAGGCTTGCAATCTGAAGAACACCATCCCAACCGTGAAGCACAGGGGTGGCAGCATCATGTTGTGGGGGTGCTTTGCTGCAGGAGGGACTGGTGTACTTCACAAAATAGATGGCATCATGAGGGAGGAAAATTATGTGGATATATTGACGCAACATCTCAAGACATCAGTCAGGAAGTTAAAGCTTGGTCACAAATGGGTCTTCCAAATGGACAATGACCCCAAGCATACTTCCAAAGTTGTGGCAAAATGGCTTAAGGACAACAAAGTCAAGGTATTGGAGTGGCCATCCAAAGCCCTGACCTCAATCCTATAGAACATTTGTGAGCAGAACTGAAAAAATGTGTGCGAGCAAGGAGGCCTAGAAACCTGACTCAGTTACACCAGCTCTGTCAGGAGGAATGGGACAAAATTCACCCAACTTATTGTGGGATGCTTGTGGAAGGCTACCTGAAAAGTTTGACCCAAGTTAAACCATTTAAAGGCAATGCTACCAAATACTAATTGAGTGTATGTAAACTTCTAACCCACTGGGAATGTGATGAAATAAATAAAATCTGAAATAAATCATTCTCTCTACTATTATTCTGATGTTTAACATTCTTAAAATAAAGTGGTGATCCTAACTGACCTAAGACAGGGAATTTTACTCGGATCAAATGTCAGGAATTGTGAAAAACTGAGTTTAAATGTATTTGGCTAAGGTGTATGTAAACTTCCGACTTCAACTGTATAAGCTAGGCTTGGGCGACATGCTTTGTGACTAGAAGATAAGGAGCATTTAGGCCTTGGTAGTATTAAAATAGGTCACGGCATTAGGTGCAAATTGGCCAATTGAAGGTCAATGATTACGTTAAGCCTCAAGGTGGTCTTTCCAACCAGTGATAGTGACAGGTATTCTGTTTACACTTTACAGTACCCTCAAGCTGTCCCTCTCCCACTTAAGATTATGTACTTAAGCCCTGATCACCACAAATCAGATTTAAGATTTACCTTACTTACGCATGTAGCTTTTCCCCAAGGTCTTTAAGCCAATAGAGTGGCAAAGCCCCCACATTCTCCTTCCTTTGCTCCTGCATTGTAAGAACCTTTCACCCCCTCAATTCACTACAACCCAGAGGTCCCAGAAATTGAATTACAAATGTTTTTTTCAAGCTCGCCTGAATCTATTCAAGCAGTGAAGAGTTAGTCTTGGTGTTGTGCTTACAGAACTTCATTGTGGACCCTCTAGGTATAGATAGCATTGCATGTGCTGAGGTGCTTTGTTTACGCTAGCTTAGATATGTGGGGTGTTCTAGGGTTTTGTAGAGTTTGCATAGAAAAACTGCAGCTGACGAGTGAATAACAGTGAAGAATGTACGTGTGAATGAACATTTGCTGTCAAAGCAGGGAGTAATCTAATGCTATGGAATGACACACACCCACCGTAGGCAAGCTAGTCAAATAGGAAGACTGCCTGTCCCGAAGTTTGTCTTTGTTTTTGCCGGATGCGGATCTCAAATTTGTCTCTTCCCCTCTCTAACTAACTAACAAACTCACAAATGCCGTGACTCCTTCATGAAGTGTGGTCACATGATGCCCTCCCCTACTATAATTTTTGCCTTTGACTTCAAACCAGGTGTTACCCTCAGCCTTTGCAGTAATATGGGTCGCAAATGAGAGGAAATGAAGCAATTCACTAAACTCTAAAGTCTCTAGATCTAATAACAAACATGAGGGCATCGACCCGTGTTGTGGTCTGTATATTGGAGACTGTTTGTCTGTGGGTCATTGTAACTTTTTTTAACCAAGGCACCGTTTTAGTCTGCGGGAAACGATCCTTTATTTATTCCCCAAATTCCATCGTTTTTTTTCACAGAGCAGAGAGTACAGTAAAAAAAATCTGAAAACAAGTTGGACTGGTCCCTCGAAAGAAATGACACACTGTTTGAGGAGCCACATTCCCATGCATTGACAAACCAAAAGTGCATGGGGTTTTGGGACTATGATGTACTTAACAGAGATGATGTGTTTCGGTAGTTGTGAAGCTGGTGGATGCGTGCGGAGTGATTTTCATGGACCAAAATCAGTCTCAGCTTAAGTGGCGTTTTCCGATTGCTCCAAAACCCCTGGTGTGCGCCGGTGACCACAGTGAGAGGGTTGAGAAGTTGAGCGGTAGGGTGACTGACACCCATGCCTCTTGTGGAATGTCAGGGGGAGAGCCATATCTCCTCTTCCTGTTTAAAGCCTGCACATCCTTCCAGGATTTTGCTTCATAGTTCATTCCTGCAGTTGGTCCCTTTTCCACATAGGGGAGATAACGTCTTGCTTGAAAAGAAGAACCTCTAGTTACACTCCCCTCCATATGCATTTGGACAGTGAAGCAAAACATTTAACTTTATACTCCAGCATTTTGGATTTGAGATCAAATGTTTCGGGCCTCCCGAGTGGCGCAGTGGTCTAAGGCACTGCATCTCAGTGCTAGCTGTGCTACTACAGATTCTGGGTTCGAGTCCAGGCTCTGTCGTAGCCGGCTGCGAACGGTAGACCCATGGGGCGGCGCACAATTGGCCCAGCGTCGTCCGGGTTAGGGGAGGGTTTGCCCGGCAGGGATGTCCTTGTCCCATCACGGACTAGCGACTCCTGTGGCGGGCCAGGCACAGTGCATGCTGACACGGGCGCCAGGTGCACAGTGTTTCCTCCGACATATTGGTGCGGCTGGCTGGGGTTAAGTGGGCATTGTGTCAAGAAGCAGTGCGGCTTGGTTGGTTTGCGGTTCAGAGGATGCACGGCTCTCGACCTTCGCATCTCCCGAGTCCGTACGGGAGTTGCAGCGATGAGACAATACTGTAACTACCAATTGGATACCGCGACATTGGGAAGAAAAAGGGTAAAAGTACCAAAGAAACTAAATCTATAAAAAATGTTTCATGTGAGGTACAGAATGTCACCTTTTATTTGAGGGTATTTTCATACATATCTGTTTTACTGTTTAGGAATGAAAGCACTTTTATGTACGCTACATGGCCAAAAGTACACCACATCTCATTCCTAAATCATGGGCATTAATATGGAGTTGGTCCCCCTTTGCTGCTATAACAGCCTCCACTCTTCTGGGAAGGCTTTCCACTAGATGTTGGAACATTGCTGCGGAGACTTGCTTCCATTCAGCCACAAGAGCATTTGTGAGGTCGGCACTAAGTTTGGGCAATTAAGCCTGTTTCGCAGTTGGCGTTCCAATTCATCCAAAAGGTGTTCGATGGGGTTGAGGTCAGGGCTCTGTGCAGGCCAAGTTCTTCCATACCGATCTCGACAAACCATTTCTGTATGGACCTCGCTTTGTCCATTATTCCTCCTCCACCAAACTCTACAGTTGGCACTATGCATTGGGACAGGTAGAGTTCTCCTGGCATCCACCAAAGCCAGATTTGTCCGTCGGACTGCCAGATGGTGAAGCGTGATTCATTACTCCAAGAATGCGTTTCCACTGCTCCAGAGCCAAATGTCGGCAAGCTTTACACTGCTCCAGCCGACACTTGGCATTGCGCATGGTGATTTTAGGCTTGTATGTGGCTGCTCGGACATGGAAACCCATTTCATTAAGTTCCCGACGAACAGTTCTTGTGCTGACGTTGCTTCCAGAGGCAGTTTGGAACTCGGTGGTAAGTGTTGCAACCGAGAACAGACGATTTTTACGAGTTTCAGCACTCAGCAGTCCGGTTCTGTGAGCTTGTGTAGCCTACCACGTCATGGCATCCTATGACGGTGCCACGTTGAAAGTCACTGAGCTCTTCAGTAAGGCCATTGTACTGCCAATGCTTGTCTATGGAGATTGCATGGCTATGTGCTCGATTTTACACACTTGTCAGCAACGGGTGTGGCTGAAATAGCCGAATCCACTAATTTGAAGGGGTGTCCACATACTTTTGTATATATGGTGTATCTCGTATTTGAACAAATTTACTTAGTGTATTAAAGTAGTCAAAACTGTAGTATTTGGTCCTATATTTGTAGAGTTTGTAGAGTCACAAAGTTTATTTAGTCAGGAATATGGACCAAATACTAAACTTTTGATTCTTAATCTCTGGTGACAGGTCTTTTATACATTTAGAACACTTAGCATACCAAACAGAAGCAAACCGCTTAAATCAATCCAAGATGGCTTCGGCCGTCTCCTGTTGCGGCTTCATACAGTACTTCTGATCTCTTGCCTCTTGACAGCAATATCTCCCCACAGTTGTGACTGCCACAACCCAGGCAGGCGCCACCACAATAGAGAACCAGTTGAAGAGCTAGAGTGAGTTTTTGTCTCCGGGGTCTATTTCTCCCAGCTGGGAGCTCTTAACAGCGCTGTAACAACCACTCTATTGGAGAAGATGGGAATGTATGTTCTCACTTTTAGCTCCTCGAGTCGCTGGCGAGGTCAGCTGAAGGTGGACTGAAAGCAGCTGGGCCTTAGCTCACACAGTCATACTATATATTTTTTATTTAACCTTTATTGAACTAGGCAAGTCAGTTAAGAACAAATTCTTATTTACAATGACGGCCTACCCCGGCCAAACCCTCCCCTAACCCGGATGATGCTGAGCCAGTTGTGCGCCGCACTATGGGACTCCCGATCACGGCCGGTTGTGATATAGCCCAGGATCGAACCAGGGTCTGTAGTGACGCCTCTAGCACTGAGATGCAGAGCCTTAGACTGCTGCGACACTCGGGAGCCCTATATGACCTTTGGCTTACCCAGGTAAAATGATATTGGTCTGGAAAACAACATTCCAGTTACTACAGTACCTGTGATGTATCGTACTGATTATGCTA
Source organism: Salvelinus alpinus (assembly GCF_045679555.1). NCBI lineage: Eukaryota > Metazoa > Chordata > Actinopteri > Salmoniformes > Salmonidae > Salvelinus > Salvelinus alpinus. The sequence goes on from NC_092114.1 coordinate 37,783,577, forward strand.
GTCAGGGGGAATGTGTAATGTGATCACAAAAATTACCTCAGACTTACTTTCCCATGTTACTTCCTCCAAACATCGATTGAATGACAACTCAGGTTGCCTCATCATCCATTACGTTCTCTACAGTCTGACAGTAGTGAAGCAGTAGGTATTTAGTGTCTGAGTGGGTGTAATCCTTTAGAGTAGAGAGGCTACCGCGAGCCACACTGTAAACACGACTAGACGCTAATCTTTATAATTTATAACGGGGGGCCATGACTGGCTGACCTCGCGGCTAAGCACAACACCTGCTCGGAATCTAAACAAGAATGGCGTAGGCTAATTGATATTGATGGCGAGTGCTCCTGTTGTTTGTTGACTTTGGGAGGGTATGTAGTTAGCGCGGCATGCTAACCTCCTGTCTCTAGTGTGTGTAGAGTCAGGTCTAACTTAAGGATTCATTTCCTCTTGCTCGCAGCATTCCTCCCAGTATTCCTCATGAAAGAGTCAGAGAATCAGGATGCTACCCAAGTACGTTACCCTAGTAATTGTAAAACATGTATATCTCGCTCTGTGAAATCTACTTGGTTTTTAATGTGGAACTGACTCATTCAAAATGTAGATGAATGCATCTCTATGGTCCATTGGACTGATGTGTACTGTATCTCCGACAGAATGACCTTTCCCACCATCACTCTGGTTGTGTGTCTTAGTGTGTTAGCGCTCTAAGAGGCAGATGTTGACATTAGCAGCCGTTAAGACCATCTGGATTCCAGCCCGAACCGTTCGTTCCTCATTGATATCGTTTTGACGAAAGCAGACAGCCTGAAGTCGATCGTTAATATTTCTGACCAAAACAGCCTGGTGTCAGTCTGACCTTGGATATCTTTTTTTACTTATTAGTGTTAACATTTAATTTAGTTTGACGAGTTCTGGACTGCTGCCGGTGTCAGGAGTTGATAGACCAGAACATAGACACAATCACATGAATCAATTGTCCTGTGAGATTTATATTTGTGCATTACTTTCCAAATTGTAATGATGAATCCATTTTGTTTTGCGCCCAGATCTGAGCTCATGTGTTACCTTTAAATGCCATTAGGCTATGATGAATCATAATGGTAACTTTTTGCTTAGATATTGCACGCTAAAAATGCATATTTTGTCCTGAAATTGTATCATTCAATTAATAGACATCGATTCCTCAATGTGTTCATTAAATCAAGTCGATGAATATGTGAAAACCACTAGCCATTTGAGAAAATGTCCTAAGTTGAGCAATTACAGATTTGACAGAACATTTACATATCTGCTGTATGAGATATGAAATGGGTTTTCATCATGTAGAGTCAAACAACATGTGTTAGTAGCGCTTCCCTTCCTCCTCTTTCTACTAAGGTACACAATAGTACGTTTTGGTAGACAGAAGGTGCTCTTTGGTAAAAGGGGTAAATTGGTCATCAAAAAGAAAGGAGAACCAAGGCACTCTTCATATAATTAATTAAAATGCCTTTATTAGTATGGCATGTTCAATAGAAACAAAGTTTTAAAAATCCGACGTGTTTCGGCTGCATGGCCTTCGTCCGGGAGTACAAAAAAATTATACAATGTCCTCTTTTGAACAGCTTTTCCAATTAGCCCTAATTATAAGAGGGAGTGGTTACAAAATTGATTGGACACACCTAGTAAGCAATACTATACACATTAAAAAGTGAAATACTGTAGCTATGTTATCATAAAAATACAACTCCAAGCTAGAAGTATCAGGACACTTAGAAAGGTAGTTCTAACCTTAAATATGACTGGGAGAAGTGTCTAGAATAAGAAAGCAATATATTCCATAGTATACTAGAACACAGCAAAACATGAACAACAACAGTCTAAACATAGCTGAGGGCAATTGAGCAAAATGTCCACTAGATGACAGCAAATGGACCTATCACAATCCTACAGGAAGGGTGAGAAATCCATATCTTCATTTAAACCAGGGTATTTAGTAGCCTGTAGTCTGTAAATCCAAAAACTTTCCCTTTGGTTTAACTGTTTAAGATGGTCCACTTTTCTAATAGAGGCCGAAATATGATCAATACCCATAGCTTGTAGGGAGGCAGGGTTGCCATGGTGTAAGGACTCTCAAGTTTTTTGAGAGTCACCCGGAAGATAACTGTGGACTAATTTGTCATTTAGGGTAGGACATCTCTTAAAGCTTATGACTGGTGGCTCAGGAAAGACTTGGCGTAGTAGCGTATCACTTTGGATGATTCCCCAATTATTTTTAATGATTCTTTTAATGTTTATGTTAATGAATCATTAAAAATAATTGGGGAATCATCCAAAGTGATACGCTACTACGCCAAGTCTTTCCTGAGCCACCAGTCATAAGCTTTAAGAGATGTCCTACCCTGAATGACAAATTAGTCCACAGTTATCTTCCGGGTGACTCTCAAAAAACTTGGCTTGACCACAAAACCAAGGGCTCACTTAAATGTAACCATTGTAACCATTGCAGAAATATTGCACAGAATAAGTATTTTGTTGACACAGCTTCCTAAATGGAGTATTACGTCAAGCATTCAAGTAACTGCAAAACCACTCATGTCATCTATAGATTGGAATGTCCACAGTGCAAGGTGTTCTACATTGGACGGACAAAGAGACGCCTTCAAGACCGCTTAGCGGAACACAAGTACGCCATACGGGTAGGCAATGAAGACTACCGCATGGCAAGGCACTACAAGTCCTTACACCATGGCAACCCTGCCTCCCTACAAGCTATGGGTATTGATCATATTTCGGCCTCTATTAGAAAAGGGGACCGTCTTAAACAGTTAAACCAAAGGGAACGTTTTGGGATTTACAGACTACAGGCCACTAAATACCCTGGTTTAAATGAAGATATGGATTTCTCACCCTTCCTGTAGGATTGTGATAGGTCCATTTGCTGTCATCTCGTGGACATTTTGCTCAATTGCCCTCAGCTATGTTTAGACTGTTGTTGTTCATGTTTTGCTGTGTTCTAGTGTACTATGGAATATATTGCTTTCTTATTCTAGACACTTCTCCCAGTCATATTTAAGGTTAGAACTACCTTTCTAAGTGTCCTGATACTTCTAGCTTGGAGTTGTATTTTTATGATAACATAGCTACGGTATTTCACTTTTTAATGGGTATAGTATTGCTTACTAGGTGTGTCCAATCAATTTTGTAACCACTCCCTCTTATAATTAGGGCTAATTGGAAAAGCTGTTCAAAAGAGGACATTGTATTATTTTTTTTGTACTCCCTGACGAAGGCCATGCAGCCGAAACACGTTGGATTTTTAAAACTTTGTTTCTATTGAACATGCCATACTAATAAAGGCATTTTAACTATATGAAGAGTGCCTTGGTCCTCCTTTCTTTTTGATAACATGTATTTGTATTCTGACCCCTTTTCATTTGACTGAACTGAATTCCTCTCTTCTCCTTCCATCTTACCCTCCACAGACAGGGCTCCCGTGGATCTGAGCCACACACCATGACTTGCTGAAGCCCCCCTTGCTGCTACCCACCCACCCCCCTTCTCCTCATTGAAGATGGTCCCTCCGGAACGGACAAGGTGGCGCCTCCTGCTGGCAGTCCTCACACTCACTTCCTGTCTACTGTCCACCTCAGCCACGGCCCCGCCCTTCCCCAAAGACCTGGAGCCAATCAATGTTGTCCGATGGGAGCGTGAGTAGTCCCACCAGCCCCCTGATTGGCTTAGAATGATTTAAAAGGCCAAGTGGTGCCATGTTGCATATTTTTCCTCAGTGATATAAGGGGATTCATTTAGTAGCGCGAGACTGGTAGTTAGAGTGCACTAATATGATGTGACATATAGATCTACCACTGAGTTAGGGGAGGAAGACTGCTGTGGTATTTGTCTCCAGCAGCACGCAAGGAAACAGATTCCCTATTTGCGTTGCCTAAGGCTGGCTCAGAGCCCTAATGCTACCTTGTTAAAATATTGATGGACCAAAGTCAGGAATTCAGTCTGTAGAGTTGGCCTGCACAGGAGATGAGTGTGGATGAATGGTCTTGTGCAAATTAAACACAATATAAGATTATGAACAGAGATGTACACTCAAAATGGCCATCATTGATTTTTGAGTGGGTGTTGGGCATTGTTCAACTAAAGTAATCAACTATATGTGGGTCTATCGGCTACAGGAGGTATGGTTTACATGATAGTTAATGAGCCGGACAGGTCTAATACATTATTGGTGTGAGAAAGGAGGATAAAGAGCGGCGAAGGAGAAGGAGTCGCTGAGGCATTGGCACCATGGCATTAAATGGGTGTTGGTTTGCTAGGTCAACAGCTTGGAATCTCGGAAAGAGAGGGGGACAAAGAACGAAAGGGAGTTTACAGTGTGCTACCGGTATGCACAAATCAAAGTCGAGGTAAAATGCTGAACATTTCAGACTGATATCATCTCATTTTTGTTGAATGTAGTAGGTAACACCTTGAAACAGATCCATTGCGGATATATCTCCTGTCATATCGAACAGTGGAAACGACACCATCAGACCTACCTAGACTAACTGTGAGAGTTGACTTCTCAAGGGCATTTTGTTTAGTGTTAGAGCGTATTTGGCTCCTCACTCTGCAGGTTGCGAGCTGACGCCTTCTTTGCCATTGACGAAATGCCAACAGTCTTATCATTTAATGAACACTTTTGCCTAGTCATCAGATTTGCTGTTGTATTGTCCAAACAAAGCCTTTCGGCAGATGAATTGAGTTTAATCGTACAGCTACAGTATATGCTTTAATAATTGCCATTATGCAAATTGCTTACGACAGAAATACAATAGCAGACACTTTTTATCTTAGCTCACTCATCCCAAGCCAAATATACTATGCCTCTATCAAACCTCTATTTACCCTTCAGCAGGGTTGTGTTCATTGGGCACCAAACGGAAGAAAACAGACAATATAAGAAACCCTCACGTTTTCTCTTTCGTGCCTTAATGAACAAGACCCAGGACTGGACACAGACGGCTAGAGCAGGAGAGCAGGGACTAGCAGAGGTTTCTGTTCATTAACTTCCCCCTAGTCTGACCTTTTAGAAACAGGCCAGGCCTCCTGAACCTGGATACAGTTCACAGGAAGAACAGGATATGACTAGAATGGGAGCGTGTCTGACCAGAGAGTGACTGGTTTAGTTTAGCGACTGCAAACCTACACTGTATCCATTTATTGCCACAAGCAACTGAAAATACAACAAATACTACGTAGTTAAAGATTTAAACACCAGAATGAGGCCTTTCAGGACCAATTAGGATTACCAAGCAGGATTACCAATTATAAATGACAACTAGAAATAGTAGTCATTCCCGTAAAGCTGTGCAGTCTAGGAGTTGGGGTCATGAATTGGAAAAATCTTGACATGTATGTGATAATTCAGCTACTCTTATATTCAACGTCTCTCTCTTTTTGTAGACTCCTACCTGTACCCAGGGTTCCAGGGGCTGGTGTCGGACAACGACACATTCAGACTAGGCCTGGACTTCCAGAGGATGCTGAGGATCAACCACATGCTCTACATCGCTGCCAGGTCAGTCAGCCAATTCACTGCCTCCGTTCTGGTCCACATGTTAACAATCACAACCAATAAAACATCACTACCAGACTGACTAAACTAGGGTCTGTTTCCCAGACACTGAAGGTTTTTCAATGCAGAATCTGGGAAACCAACCCATAGTTTGCTTTTATTTATGAGACTGTGCACAGAACACCATGACACTAAATCTTAATCTTTACCCCACAGGGACCATGTTTTTGCAGTAAACCTGACCACAGCTGGTGACGACTTCGTCCCCCAGCTGGTAAGTTACATAATCAAACACTCGATCAAACCTCACATGGCTATGCAAGATGTAATACAACATAATACAAGCAGGAACTAACATGACCATGTGGTTTATTACTGCATACTTTTGATCCATTTATTCTCTTCTAAACACCAAAGTACCCATCATTTATTTGCAATGTGAATTATATCTGTTTTTAGAAGTACCGTAGCCTGGCCTCTTCTGAGTTTTCTTCACTAATGGACTAGCCTGCGAACAATGGCCCTTAGCTTGGCTGCTCCCCACCCTGGAGGACCCTCGAGCATAACCCCAATATGGCAGAGGTCCAGTAGTTCTACACGGAAGCCCCTTTTCATATCAGCTTCCCAGAAACAACTTCTCCGGATGGGGTTGCGAAGTCGAGTGAAGCTCTCAGCAGGCAGATCCAAAGATTACCCAAAGGTCACAGAGAGGCCTCTGACCGGTTATGGCCACATGAACGCACTCTGCGATTGCATCAGGCTCTTTCATGTAACTCTGTGTGTGGTGTGGTGGCGCTTTCTCTAGAGCAGGGGTGTCAAACATGCGGGCCAAATCCGGCATTTGGGGTTCCAATCCGGTGATTTTTCATAATACTTTAAAATGACTAAAACCAAATGGAAACTGTGTATAAATGATAATGGACCTATATTCATACCGTTTCTTGACTGTGTCCAGCTCGCTAATAATCACCAAAATGAAAGCTATGGGACAAAGGAACATTTTTAGCAAATTGACGGCGAGGAAGTACAACCAATTTTCAATGCGGGCCTTATTGAAGACCGAATGCGGCCACCCGGGGCAAAATTAGTTCTACACCCCTGGTCTAGAGCATGGTGTGGTGTCATATTTAGTTTCCCCCCCTTTCATGTATTGCAGAAGCTGACATGGAGGTCCAAGGATGTTGCCAAGTGTACCGTGAGGGGTAGAAACAGCGTGAGTATCTTTCTCCACCATGTTCTATGTGTGTCTACGTTAAGGTCAGGGGAGAACACACTAGCTACCGCTTGGCGTTCTTCAGTGGTAGAGTCGACTCTCCCTAGCAGCATAAATGGGGGGCTCCCGATTGGCGCAGCGGTCTAAGGCACTGCATCTCAGCGTTAGAGGCGTCGCTACAGACCCTGGTTTGATTCCAGGCTGTATCACAACCGGCCTCAATTAGGAGTCCCATAGGGCGGCGCACAATTGGCCCAGCGTCGTCCGGGTTAGGGTTTGGCCGGGGTAGGCCGTCATTGTAGATAATCATTTGTTCTTAACTGACTTGCCTAGATAAATAATGGTTAAATAAAAACAATGTAAGTGCATCCTATAACATAATTGGATGGTTTCAAAGGCACCATAATTCTCTTGTGAGGCCGAGTAATGCATCAGCGCTATTTTATTATGGCAGCCTGTTCTTATTCCAAATGTATTTATAGTACATGAGTTCCCAGTGATACTGAATGAGCCTATGTGTTTTTCCAGGATGAATGCTACAACTATGTCAAAGTGCTGGTACCGCGGAACGACGAGACCCTGTTTGCTTGCGGCACTAATGCCTTCAACCCCACCTGCCGTAACTACAAGGTACGTGTTTTTTATTTTTTATTTATTTTTTTTTATTTTTTTTTACCGTTATTTTACCAGGTAAGTTGACTGAGAACACGTTCTCATTTGCAGCAACGACCTGGGGAATAGTTACAGGGGAGAGGAGGGGGATGAATGAGCCAATTGTGTGAGTTTAGGTGTTGATGTGTGCTGTTAATTTCTTTCATCAAACCTTTAGATTCGAGAGAGCCATGATTGACGTTTGTTAATGTCACTCCAATTATAAAGCTGTGATTGCTGATTGGCGGGCATGCAGAGACAACGAGCTAGTCATTATCACAATGCCACAGTTTGGCTCTTCATTGACCTCCTCTTGAGTGCTAAGCCTTTGTGTGTTCCATCCTCTTGCATTGAGAAGGTATAATTGCTTCCGAGCAGTCGGTTTGTTCACTCATGACTCACAATTGAATAAAAGTCAAGATGACATTACACATTTGTCTGTTTTTCGCATTCAATACAATTACCATTTCAATTTGCATACATGCAATAGTGTGAAGTTATGTTGAAAAGGCAAGAAAGAGGACTTGTCATTTAACATTAGAAACTACTTAATTGGAGCTCATTGAAGGCAGAGAGGTGAAGCCAACCAGACAGATGTTGTTTTGTTTTTCCTAGTGTGTGTGTGTGTGTGTGTGTGTGTGTGGGGGAGCAGGGAGTCCAACTCCTGCTTAGCCACAAATAGGAGACCGTCCCAAGAGGGACTGGAGAGGCAGCCAGGTAATTTATGAGCGCCAGCGAGGGGCTAAACGTCCACAGCCGTGCTAGCAATAGCAATGGCTGTGTTAGCAATTCAGCTAATGTTGCAGCAGAGGTAAAGGAGTAAAGCGGTTCGTGCAGTGCTGGTTTCAGTCCATGCCCAGAGCCACAATGGCAACAGAGAACTAACAGTCTCCTCTCCTTCCCACAGATGACCACCCTGGAGCAGGTTGGCGAAGAGGTGGTGGGTCAGGCGCGCTGTCCCTTCGAGTCGGGCCAATCCAACCTCGGCCTCTTTGCTGGTGAGTGGCTCAATTTGTAAATGTAGAATTTGAAATGAAATGGTTTTGTCCGTAGTCCATTAGCAAATAAAATGTTGTCCAAAGACTGAATGTAAGACCTTTTAGGCAGGTCTAGACGGAAGCCTAGTCTTATGGCTAAATCGATGAGTCATAAGTCTGTACCTAGCTTATAGTAAATATTAGCTTAATCAGTTGAGCATTCTTATAGCATTATTTATGAAAATGTTTTTTTTATATATATATATAAAGCTTGTCCATATGAATTCTAGTATTTTACTATGACTTTATGTATTACTACTATACTATCGTACTTATTAATTACTATATTTTCTCTACTTACTTTATTTTTCAGGCGGTGATTTCTACTCTGCCACCATGACCGACTTCCTGGCCAGCGACGCTGTCATCTATCGTAGTCTTGGCGACGACAGCCCCGTCCTGCGGACCGTCAAGTACGACTCCAAGTGGCTCCGAGGTTGGTCACATGACTTTTGTGTCGATCAGTGTCCTGGTTGGGGATGTGTAGCTCTTTCAGCCCAGACACCCGATTCAACCAATCACTGCGTCATCAAGTCCTTAATTAGTTGGATCAGGTGTTAGTACTGGGTTGGAACAAATGCCTGAACAGCAGTGACTCCATCCCTGATACACTCCAGAAAAGTATGACTCACCATAATGACTTTAATTCAATCTCAACTCTCACTTTTCCCCTCTTGTGTGTGTCTCCTTGCCTCCCCAGAGCCCCATTTCCACCATGCGATCGAGTATGGGAATTATGTCTACTTTTTCCTCAGTGAGATTGCAGTGGAGTACACCACCCTGGGAAAGGTAAGAGGGTGTCACTTATGTAAGATTGATGTATGACGGGGTAGGCAACTAGATTCAGCCAGAGGCTGATTTTTGTCGGAGCGGATGGTCGGAGGCCCAGAACATAATTCTAATAATTTGTACACTGCAAATTGACCACAACTAAGCCCAAAAAGAGATTGTATTGAAAAATAACAGTCATTTCATACCTTGATTACGTTGAGACACAGTCACGTGTCACTTTTTTATTTGTGAGAATACTTGGGAACAAATTTCCTAAATTAATCAAAGTTTTAGCTGAATTCCTGGTGGTCTTTTTGTTCTCTTCAAAACTGAACAAAATCATAAAGAAAAAAAAGATTAAACAACTGATGTTCTATGTACTCTTATCAGATGTATCATGACTAGTTGAGATGGGTGATCGATTTATTCTGACAAGATGAAGGCACCATTATGGTTGGACATAGGATATGAGCTATAATGACAGGTCTGCAGCCTCATGTCCCAGAACCACTGAGCTATGACGAATGGGAAATAACATCCATTTGTGGTGGTTAGTCTGGAGGTTAGATAGGCGTAAGTGCATCCAGAGGGTTGCGGATTGAAATCCTATGGTGAAGCATCGAGAAGTTGAAAATGAGATGACAACCGGAGGGCAGCTGGTGACAGAATCTCCAGTACTCACTACTACCGTTGTGTCCTTGAGCAAGGCACGTATTAACCCCAGACAGCCAGCACTGTGGCTGATCCTGTGCTGCTTCAAGCCTATTAAGTCATGTTTGTTGTCTCAAGGGGTCGGGAGAAGAGTGCCAAGGATAATAAAGCACCATTCTATAATATTGTATAATTTTCTGGTTCTGCTCCAAGGTGGTGTTCTCTCGTGTGGCACGGGTGTGTAAGAACGACAACGGCGGCTCTCCTCGGGTGCTGGAGCGCTACTGGACCTCCTTCCTGAAGGCGCGGCTCAACTGCTCGGTGCCCGGCGACTCGTTCTTTTACTTCGACGTGCTGCAGTCGCTCACCAACGTGCTACAGATCAACCAGCGCCCCACGGTGGTGGGAGTGTTTACTACGCAAGCTAACAGGTTAGCCTAGTGGCCAAGAAAGTAGTGGTGAATGACTGGGCACTATTCCATCAAAGCCAATATCCATACATTTCTTATACCCCTTTCATACACAGACAAAGTTCCTACGATTTTACCGTGCCTGCTTCATTTTACCTGCTTTGTTGTACTTCTGAAAAGGGTAGGGGGTAAAAAACATGGACAATTTAAACCCACCTAAAGACCTAGTCATGATTCCTGCATTTTCACAGACCCTGTAACCAAAATACACCTATTAGGTCAGTGTGAATAGTTCTCAGCTTTTTTGCAGGTAAATTCATTAACACTTCCATTGTTCAACACTTCCCTAATTTGAAATGCAAACAGAGGGCTGGGTTGATATGGCCTAAAAATCATATATCGATTTATTTCAAACTTATGGGCGACTCATGATATATATCTCGATTTTGTCTAAATAAGCTTTGTTGCACAATTAAAGGTAAATACACCGCATTTCAAACAGTCAGGAATAATCTAATGAATTCAGGGCTTGTAACATTATACCTAGACTAAATATAAGCCTTCCACAACCATATGACCCACTAATAAATTACATTATTTTATCAAAATAGTTTAACCTGCTATTTTTTGCAATAATCACTGATCTGACTTCCAAGTCTGTCTATGAAAATGCCCTTTTTGTTAAAAAATGTACCAGAACCATGCACATCCACCAATAATTACCAACGTCTTGTAACAGACATTATAGAAAATTAATACAGGTCTCATGAACAATCTCTCAAGCACAAGCCCACGTGCTAGTGAGTAACCAGTTCATCTTTATGTTTGAAGTCTAGCCAACTTGCATTTGCTTGCTAACGCGGTAGAACAGTTGAACTGTTATGAACACACCCTCCTGTCCAACTGTTTGAACTGTTTACTTTGTTTAGATATTGAAATCAAGTGGCCGACCTGGATAATATGCTTATTTCTCAGAATGAGAGGTTCCAATTCCTTATATACATGTGTATTTTTATGCTCATTGCACATTTATAAAACACAGACTAGAAAGCTAGCGCGTGACATTCTGTCTCTAAAATGCTGCTAGCTGTGCGTGGTACCACAATGCTGCGCACGTTAAAAACTGAGCATACCTCTTCCCCAATCAAGTTCATTGATACTCTCGTTTCAGTAGGGTCTTATCTTTTTTACATTTTGGGAGTTAAAAAAAGGGTATCGCTAGAAAGTTAACTTTCTTGTCTATTACAGTAAAATAATGTTTGTACGCGTTTCGGTGTCCATATGACCGATTCTGTTGGACCAAACCTCAAATGGAAATGGCGAGTTTTTAAACTGCTTGTTGTCAGAGAGGAAGAAGTTATCTTTCGTCTTTTGTTGTTATGAGCGGCAGGGGGAGGGGCTTGGCGTCTATGTGCGAGTGGGAAGTTGCACTGTGCGCATAGCACGTAAGGAGCGAAGGAGGCAAGACCAAAGACAGAACGCTAGTAAAAAATAAACTAAAAACCTAGAGGCATCTGGAACGTCGCGCTAAAACATACATTTAAATGAAATCAATATACAGTATAACCCATCCCTACCCTAATGTTTTAACTATATCCCCTACCTCTCCTAATTTGCCAGTTACCCACTGATATGTATGAAAGGGGGTCATATAAACATTGCCTTATACAGTTTTACTGGTAATATACCACATCTTCTGTCTGAAATGGGTATTACACTGCAAGAATATGCAACATCACTAAAACTAGAAAAACTGGATATTCACTCACACACTGCACAGGAACATTTTAGTTTTACCTCAAACTTCTTGATATTGATTTGGAATTATACACAGAGCTCTACACTCACCAGATAGAAATCGGATAAAAAAATGTTTGCCTTGTTTGACCAGCCAACCATGTTTCAACAAACCTTTTCAGTAACTCAATCCCACAAGGCTCTTTTTTGAACACGCTCTTTGCGTCTGTCTCCCTCGTCAGTATCCCTGGCTCAGCAGTGTGTGCCTTCTACATGGATGACATAGAGAAGGCCTTTAATGGGAAGTTTAAGGAGCAGAAAACCAGTGACTCAGCCTGGACCCCAGTACCAGAGGAACAGGTGCCCAAGCCTAGGTATGAGACTGCCTTCTAAAGGGGGGAAACACTAGCCTACATATGACAACAACCATATGAGTTGGCCATACAGCACCAACAGATCTGGGACCAGCTAGGCTAGCACAGTACATACCCATGTTTTGTTTGAGTAAGAGTTGCCAAATGTAATTTCTCAAATCTCTATTTTCTACTTCAGACCTGGTTCCTGTGCCGGTGACGGCCCGGCCTCTGCCTACAAGTCGTCCACCACCTTCCCCGACGACACGCTGACCTTCATCAAGTCTTACCCTCTGATGGACGAGGCGGTGCCCTCCGTCAACGACCGGCCCTGCTTCACCCGCACCACCAGCAGGTACTGTAGAGCAGTACCATGCAATACAATATAATTATTTATCTTCGTGTGGACAAACGGCACCATAGACAAATATACAATAATGCAATATACAGTGGGGAGAACAAGTATTTGATACACTGCCGATTTTGCAGGTTTTCCTACTTACAAAGCATGTAGAGGTCTGTAATTTTTATCATAGGTACACTTCAACTGTGAGAGACGGAATCTAAAACAAAAATCCAGAAAATCACATTGTATGATTTTTAAGTAATTAATTTGCATTTTATTGCATGACATAAGTATTTGATACATCAGGAAAGCACAACTTAATATTTGGTACAGAAACCTTTGTTTGCAATTACAGACATCATACGTTTCCTGGAGTTCTTGACCAGGTTTGCACACACTGCAGCAGGGATTTTGGCCCACTCCTCCATACAGACCTTCTCCAGATCCTTCAAGTTTCGGGGCTGTCGCTGGGCAATACGGACTTTCAGCTCCCTCCAAAGATTTTCTATTGGGTTCAGGTCTGGAGACTGGCTAGGCCACTCCAGGACCTTGAGATGCTTCTTACGGAGCAACTCCCTAGTTGCCCTGGCTGTGTGTTTCGGGTCGTTGTCATGCTGGAAGACCCAGCCACGACCCATCTTCAATGCTCTTACTGAGGGAAGGAGGTTGTTGGCCAAGATCTCGCGATACATGGCCCCATCCATCCTCCCCTCAATACGGTGCAGTCATCCTGTCCCCTTTGCAGAAAAGCATCCCCAAAGAATGATTTTTCCACCTCCAAGCTTCACGGTTAGGATGGTGTTCTTGGGGTTGTACTAATCCTTCTTCTTCCTCCAAACACGGCGAGTGGACTTTAGACCAAAAAGCTCTATTTTTGTCTCATCAGACCACATGACCTTCTCCAATTCCTCCTCTGGATCATCCAGATGGTCATTGGCAAACTTCAGACGGGCCTGGACATGCGCTGGCTTGAGCAGGGGGACCTTGCGTGCGCTGCAGGATTTTAATCCATGACGGCGTAGTGTGTTACTAATGGTTTTCTTTGAGACTGTGGTCCCAGCTCTCTTCAGGTCATTAACCAGGTCCTGCCGTGTAGTTCTGGGCTGATCCCTGACCTTCCTCATGATCATTGATGCCCCACGAGGTGAGATCTTGCATGGAGCCCCAGACCGAGGGTGATTGACCGTCATCTTGAACTTCTTCCATTTTCTAATAATTGCGCCAACAGTTGTTGCCTTCTCACCAAGCTGCTTACCTATTGTCCTGTAGCCCATCCCAGCCTTGTGCAGGTCTACAATTTTATCCCTGATGTCCTTACACAGCTCTCTGGTCTTGGCCATTGTGGAGAGGTTGGAGTCTGTTTGATTGAGTGGGTGGACAGGTGTCTTTTATACAGGTAACGACTTCAAACAGGTGCAGTTAATACAGGTAATGAGTGGAGAACAGGAGGGCTTCTTAAAGAAAAATTAACAGGTCTGTGAGAGCCGGAATTCTTACTGGTTGGTAGGTGATCAAATACTTATGTCATGCAATAAAATGCGAATTAATTACTTAAAAATCATACAATGTGATTTTCTGGATTTTTGTTTTAAATTCCGTCTCTCACAGTTGAAGTGTACCTATGATAAAAATTACAGACCTCTACATGCTTTGTAAGTAGGAAAACCTGCAAAATCGGCAGTGTATCAAATACTTGTTCTCCCCACTGTAGTATACAATGTTATACAAATCTGACATATCAGCAGTATGAAAAATGACAGCAAAGTTTTTGTGCAACCATGTACAGTAAGTCAAATGACTCAATGAATGACACTTTACTCAAACCAGGCAACTGGAGTCCTCGCTCAGAAGCTAAACTCAGAAATTGCCTCAGCCTAGCTACTGCTTCTCTGTTTGACCGGAGACTGTGGCTTCATCCACAAAGCTTGACATTTACTGGCGGTGCAGAGGTGATATGAGGTGTTTGAGTCTGCCTGCCGTACCCCCTGGGTGCCCGGCCTGCTGCTTCTCACCACAGGAAGCTGATGTGATACTCTGGTAAATGACAACAGAAGCCAGGGGGGCACAGGGAACATGTTATTTCACACTGCTCGAAACATCCTGAGACGAAACCTCCTAGTGAAATATCCCGAAGTCCTAGTGAAGTCATGGAAATATTGGCGGTAAAATGGGGTTTAAATCATAGGATGTTCTCATCGATTGTGTTGCATTCATGAACCCGAGGAAATAACATTTTATAGCGTAGTGGTTATTATTAAACTGAAAATGACATGCAGGGGTTATGATTCAGTCTTCAGCAGCCAGTTGAGATGACTGGCGTTAGATATGCATGTGTAAACACACAAAGATGAGAACATGTACATTCTGGAGACAATCATGGTACATTTACAAAACCTTCCTTGACAGCTGCTATGCTGCTAGGGAACCAACACAAGCCATTCGGAAAGGGCCAAATCTCACCCAGAAAGTAGCCTAAAGCAGAAGTGAATTCTCAGAGCAGCTGCACTCTAGCTCTTCTGTTTTCCCCATTTGAGTGGACTCTCCACTCCATCTTTTGGTGCACAGAAAATTACAAAATCACACTGGTTAAAATCAGGAAAAGCACAAAAAAGGCTGAGCAAAAATATTTTTTTAAGGGATGAAAAATTCTTCATTTATAACCCTGTGTCTCTCAATGCCAGGCATGGCGGTTCACTTGTTCTGAATGACTGACCCATTATGGCTGACGAGTTACCAGTTCCGGATGTACAATCAGCACTAACTGTGTTTTTCACTTCTCCAGGTACAAGCTGACTCAGATTGCGGTGGACACCTCTGCCGGGCCGTCTAAAGACCGCACTGTGGTCTTCCTGGGCTCGGAGGATGGCAGGGTCCTGAAGGTGTTGTCCAGCACTCATCCTAACGCCTCCTTTGGCTCCCAGCTCCTGGAGGACATAGATGTCTATAACCCCTCAATGTGAGCACAAAACCTCTATAAGTCAGTCTATAACCCCTCTTAAGTAAGTGTGTAACCACTTTTGAATAGGTCATAATAAAAGCAAAAGTTGGTTATGGCATGAAAACCTGACTGCTGTATAAGCATCCCATTGTGACAGTACTGTAATATCAGACTGGAAAATCTCCAAATGAATGTCTATACCTGCTTTAAAGCTGTAACCTACATTATAATGCTATTACTTCCACCAAATGGTCCAAATCTTTACTATGGTAGTTCACAAGCAGAGTAATTTTATTTTCCACACTATATTAGGGGTTCAAATGGTATATCAACTTCCTAAATGAACATTTCTTACAGAGATAGGCTTTAATTGGGGCTCCCATTTCTATCTGTGACTGATTCATTGTACTGTGTTTCACATGTCTATGGTCTAACTCTAATCCGTTAGTATGGTTGTGCTTTAAGTGTTCTCACGTGTCATGTGACCATGTTTTCCCACAGGTGTAACATTCAGGGGCAGGAGGACCGGAGGATTCTGGGAATGGAGCTGGATAAGGACCATCATGCCTTGTTCGTGGCCTTCACCAGCTGTGTCATCAGAGTACCACTCAGCCGCTGCACTGAGCACGGCGCCTGTAAAAAGTGAGTTACAACAAGGTCGGAAACGATTGTGTGAAAATACACATGGGAGGATATACAGTATTGTTAGGGCCGAGTTTTCCCTGACTACGTGACCTAGAAAAAAATGGGGCCTGGCATTTTTTTGTGCTTTTGCACTGCTCAAAATTGTTTACTCTAATGTGTTATAACAAATACTTAGTCTCTGTATACCAAGCTCTTTAAATGTCAAATTGTGGTCAAGTGATTTCAGTATCAACAAATATTTATATTTGTTCTAGTCATTTGTCAGATAATTGAGCAGGAGAGAACAGGGAAGCCATGAGGAAATTACCAAATTGTCCAAATGTATTTGGCACAGCTTCTAAAAGAGCCTGTTTGAATATTTTGGCAAACAACCAAAAAAATGGGCGCTTAATTGCCCCTGGAATCAATATTTTAACAGCCCGTAAATGTTGGAAATGTTTCAGGATATCATTAGCACAGAATACCTCATCAAGAATATCATTATAGTTGACTGATCCTGCCATTGGAATTTATCAACATTCAAACAACAACAAAAAAACTCACTGCCTCCTTCATAGTCGGACACACACTCGCATGTGCATGCATACAAACACAGTCTGGGTCAGCCCACAATACCTTTTGAGAGGCCGGGTGCATAAACTCCTACTAGTGGGACGTGAGGGAGGCAGGGTTTCATGAAAACATAGAGCACTGATTGACAAGTGAGAAATCCAAAGAAGACAACCCCCTCTCTTCCTCCTTCCCTAGGCGAGTGTATGACAGTCCCCCCCCTCCCCTCCCCTATTCCTCCCCTCGGAGCACCCCCTCAGTCCCCGTGGTCCTGGCTGTCAGCGTGTCTCCACGGCTGGGGGAGAGAGACTGAGGGGCACCTGTCACTAAGATAACTGGCTTCACTCCTCCAGGCTGCCCGTCATGACACACACAGAAATATTTAGAAACAGATGCACACACCTGTCCTTTATGAGGTCTTTCACAGGCATACTTGTCATCTTGGAGAATGAGCTAAAACACTGTCAGACACATTCACCTCTCTGTGTTCACACGCAGGCCAGTTTCGCTCTGCAGACACCAGATGGGGAATAGCCCTAACAGACCGCG
This sequence comes from Salvelinus alpinus, assembly GCF_045679555.1. Classification (NCBI taxonomy): domain Eukaryota; kingdom Metazoa; phylum Chordata; class Actinopteri; order Salmoniformes; family Salmonidae; genus Salvelinus; species Salvelinus alpinus. Next base: position 37,800,975 of record NC_092114.1, read on the forward strand.
CTCCACTAGACCGCAGCAGTGTCCTTGCCTCAAGTGTGTGTGTGGCGTGTCACTTTGTCAACGTAGACACAGTCGGGCGCCCATTGCCTCCACGCCAAGGAGCAATATCATACAGGGATTTAACCGTCTCTTGCCTCGTCATTTTCTAGGAGTTGTCTGTCCTCCCGCGACCCATACTGCATCTGGCTCCGGACCGGGAGCTGTGCCAACATGGCGCCAGGGTTCAAGTAAGTGTCACTTTCCTTCCTGTCGCGCTGAAAGGCATCAATCTGAAAGGTAATAAAGGTTTGAGAGCGTGATCGTATATCTGCCATCAGTATTGGCCCCCATAAAAGCAGAGGAGAGTAGAGAGTGTATAAGGAGATATAAGGGAAATAAATCTCGAAACTCTTTGAAAGTCATATTAAGGAAGAATGTATTGAGTAAGTGACATCATTGTACTGCAGATGAGGACCGCTCTTCAAAGATGAGTTTTCCCGCTAGTCAGTTTCTTTACACCAGCAAATTATACACTTTGGAACTCGGTTTGTGCAGTTAATGCTAATATGCATCCATTTGTTTCTTTATATCTGCTGGCTTTGGGCCAGCTTCCACTTTTGTAATGCACTTTAAGTGAAAGGAACAATCAACCACTTGAGCCACAATGGCTTGAGTCCATTGATTTATTTATGAGCTGACAGATACTGCAATCTCTCAGGAATAAAAAATGTTGTCACCCCAGACCTCCTGAAAATGAATATAGTCTCTTCAATTCTCTGGAACAAAGGAAATGACTGAACAACTGATTGGTTGCCATCGATCAGTTCTCATGACCTGAAGAGGGGTCATTTGACACTGACTCATGATCATTGCTCTCCAGTGCTATGGAAAAGGTTGCTGTGTAAGAGCTTACTGGGATTCACTTGGCCACGCCACCAGTTCACTTTGTTCTACAACCCCACCCATTCCCTAGCAGTGATTAATTATCCTGCTCATGGTTTCTGTCCCGGCCTAGTGCCATCACACCCGATTCAACTAATCAAACAAATTGTCAACACCTTGATTAGCTGAATCCGGTGTTTCATTGCAGAGTCGGGGACAGAAACCAGCAGTACTGCGGCTCTGCACGTGTAGGGCTAGCACCCCCCCCCCCCTTTGGTGAAGTGGTGCTAAAGAACAAGGTTGTGGCTCACACATACTCTCACACCTCTCTTTTGGCAAGCTGCCAAAGTGGGTCCCCATCTCTCTCCTCCCTCTCCTGTCTCCTCTCCTACTCATTTGCCCGTCGTTCTTTCGCTGATATGTGACATCTCCCTAAATCTCCCAGAGTGTCGAGGGGGGAAAAAGCGAAGGCCTTAGATTTGTGGAACCAAGGAGAATAGCGGAAAGCAGTCTGTTTTAACTGCTGCAGAATTGAGTTTCCATCCTGTGACTTTCGACATGGCGCTTCCAGGGTTGGCGGTTTAGCGCGATTTGTCATGCTGTGTCCGCAGTAGAAGGCCTTGATTAAATCTTTTAGATGCTGAAAAAAGTCATTTTGCAGTTTAAATGTCAAAGTTGTCGATATGGATCCAATGGCACACACGGTAATCTATATAGTTATGGGATTTTGGGGGACATTCCTAATCCCAGCAGGACAGGAATTGGTGGTTTAAGACGGGGATTCATGAACTTTGAGAGACTATTGCAAGTTCCATAAAGTTCCACCTCCAAAAGTATAAATCTCAGTGAAATATCTCTGTTTTGGTTAGAGAGTTAGAGTTCAGTGGACGAGGAAGAATGTTCTGGAAACACCTTATCCAGAACACTGTGGTTCAGCCACTTCCCGAAGATGAGCAGCAGATGGGCCTTGTTGTTGTGGCAGCGAGTCAGTGGTTTCCCTGGAGACGAACGGGTTGATCCAGACCAGAGGTGAATGCGACAGACGTTTTGGCAGACCGGGCCATCTTGGCAAAATGCTCTAAAGAGCTCCCAAGTGAGGCGACCGGTGAAAAACAAAATGGAGCTGAAGTGCTTTGCCAGTCCCGAAGCAACTCTGCAGCCTGGCCCACCACTGTTTAAAATATGATGTTTGTCTTCTTAAACTCAAACCTCTAATTAGGCCTTCTCCTAAACTGAATCCTCCTTATTTGGATGTGAGTGGGTGACTATTTTCTTATGATTTTTAATTAGCAAGCATTTGTATAAACGTACTTATATCAGTCTCACTGCCTGTATGCATCTCTGGTAGGTCGTTTTTTTCGAGTTTGCGTTTGTCAGTGAGACTATTTCTGAGCATTTTCATATTTTCATATGTATGTCTCCTAGTCCTTTCCCCTCATTCATTGCTAGTAAATAGAAGAGCGTTAAAGTTTCTGAGTGAGGGAAATGAATAGCACTCACGCATCCCACACTTTTGAAAATGGATACACGGAGAGTGAGTGAATGAGAAATGGAGAGAGGAGAGAAAAAGCGAAAATAAACAAATGTACACAAAGCAAGGACGCCGCAGCACAGAGACGGAAAGGGCTGAAGGGTGAATGAGAATGAGCTCCCGTTGGTGTCAGAAGTGGGATCCAATTTAATCATATTCATTCCCCTTCCCTTAATGGACACTTGTGTGCCGCCTTCAAACCCCACATTCCATTAGCTTCCAGCCACTCTAAATGTATCTGGTTGTGTATGGACCTTTCTCTCATTCACGGGCGTTCTGGATCTAAATCTATCGATGGCTGTCTGTGCAAGTGGCATGCACTGATTGAAAAGTCCTAATGAGAATGAATACTGAAACCCCCCTTTTCTCCATGGGTAGGAGGGGAGAGTGGCCCTAAATACAGCCCCCAATAGTTAAACCTGCACTCGTGTGTTTCACATCCCTCAAAAGTGTTCTGGAATATAGTAGTCCCTTGTAGCTCAGTTGGTAGAGCATGGCGCTTGCAAAGCCAGGGTTGTGGGTTCGATTTCCCACGGGGGACTAGTATGAATATGTACGCTCTGGATAAGAGTGTCTGCTAAATAGCGTAAATGTAAAATGAATATGCACAAGCAAAACACTAGGTCTGGCTCCATATTTTGTTTGAATAGGGTCTGGATAATGACCTTGGCTTTAGTCCTTGCTACCTTTTTCTCCTAACTGATGCAGGCTATCCTGGCCACTTCTGCTCCCCCTGTCACTTGATAGGAAGATTATCATCTGACCTTTTATCAGTCGTGACGCTGGTTTCTAATTGGACAGCGTACAAGGGGAGAACAGACCAACTTTGTTAGGGTGCCAGCAAAATTTATGTTCTCTCCATTCATGGCATTTTCCTGATTAGACCACCTTGTCTGTGGATGGTGACGTCATATCCATGTGCAGGATGTGTCTCTCAGCTTGTGAATGTACTGGCTAAGAAAAATCTTCTCTCATCGACGACTGGCAGGTTGGGCAAGTTCTGTATTAGGATGGCGGTAAATGGGCTTTGAGCTGTAGGTGAATGAGGCTAGCTTTTTCAAACAGAAATTTGCATCCTGTAGCACAAACTCCAGAAAGTTCTGGGACACTGTAAAGTCCATGGAGAATAAGAGCACCTCCTCCCAGCTGCCCACTGCACTGAGGCTAGGAAACACTGTCACCACCAATAAATCTACAATAATCGAGAATTTCAATAAGCATTTTTCTACGGCTGGCTACCCCTACCCCAGTCAACAGCTCTGCACCTCCCACAGCAACTTGCCCAAACCTTCCCCATTTCTCCTTCACCCAAATCCAGATAGCTGATGTTCTGAAAGAGCTGCAAAATCTGGACCCCTACAAATCAGCCGGGCTAGACAATCTGGACCCTCTCTTTCTAAAATTATCCGCCGCAATTGTTGCAACCCCTATTACTAGCCTGTTCAACCTCTCTTTCAAATCGTCTTAGATCCCTAAAGATTGGAAAGCTGCCGCGGTCATCCCCCTCTTCAAACGGGGTGACACTCTAGACCCAAACTGTTACAGACCTATATCTATCCTACCCTGCCTTTCTAAAGTCTTCGAAAGCCAAGTTAACAAACAGATGACCGAACATTTCGAATCCCACCGTACCTTCTCCGCTATGCAATCTTGTTTCCGAGCTGGTCATGGGTGCACCTTAGCCACGCTCAAGGTCCTAAATGATATCATAACCGCCATCGATAAAAGACAATACTGTGCAGCCGTATTCATCGACCTGGCCAAGGCTTTCGACTCTGTCAATCACCGCATTCTTAGCGGCAGACTCAACTGCCTTGGTTTCTCAAATGACTGCCTCGCCTGGTTCACCAACTACGTCTCAGACAGAGTTCAGTGTGTCAAATCAGAGGGCCTGGACCTTTGGCAGTCTCTATGGGGGTGCCACAGGGTTCAATTCTCGGGCCAATTCTTTTCTCTGTATACATCAATGATGTCGCTCGTGCTGCTGGTGATTCTCTGATCCACCTCTACGCAGACTACACCATTCTGTATACTTCTGGCCCATCTTTGGACACTGTGTTAACAAACCTCCAGACGAGCTTCAATGCCATGCAACACTCCTTCCGTGGCCTCCAACTGCTCTTAAATGCAAGTAAAACTAAATGCATGCTCTTCAACCGATCGCTGTCCACACCCGCCCGCCCGTCCAGCATCACTACTCTGGACGGTTCTGACTTAGAATATGTGGACAACAACAAATACCTAGATGTCTGGTTAGACTGTAAACTCTCCTTCCAGACTCACATTAAGCATCTCCAATCCAAAATTAATTCTAGAATCGGCTTCCTTTTTCACAACAAAGCATCCTTCACTCATGCTGCCAAACATACCCTCGTAAAACTGACTATCCTACCTATCCTTGACTTCGGCGATGTCATTTACAAAATAGCTTCCAATACCCTACTCAATAAATTGGATGCAGTCTATCACAGTGCCATCCGTTTTGTCACCAAAGCCCCATATACTACCCACCACTGCGACCTGTATGCTCTCGTTGGCTGGCCCTCGCTTCATATTCGTCGCCAAACCAACTGGCTCCAGGTTATCTATAAGTCTTTGCTAGGTAAAGCCCCGCCTTATCTCAGCTCACTGGTCACCATAGCAGCACTCACCCGTAGCACGCGCTCCAGCAGGTATATTTCACTGGTCACCTCCAGAGCCAACTACTCCTTTGGCCGCCTTTCCTTACAGTTCTCTGATACCAATGACTGGAACGAATTGCAAAAATCACTGAAGCTGGAGATTAAACAGTTGAAGTCGGAAGTTTACATACACTTAGGTTTGAGTCATTAAAACAAATTTTTCAACCACTCCACAATAGTTTTTTTTTTTTATTGTTTTTTTTTAAATAAATTTGACCCCCTTTTCTCCCCAATTTTCGTGGTATCCAATCGCTAGTAATTACTATCTTGTCTCATCGCTACAACTCCCATACGGGCTCGGGAGAGACGAAGGTCAAAAGCCATGCGTCCTCCGAAGCACAACCCAACCAAGCCGCACTGCTTCTTAACACAGCGCGCCTCCAACCCGGAAGCCAGCCGCACCAATATGTCGGAGGAAACACCGTGCACCTGGCCCCCTTGGTTAGCGCGCACTGCGCCCGGCCCGCCACAGGAGTCGCTGGAGCGCGATGAGACAAGGATATCCCTACCGGCCAAACCCTCCCTAACCCGGACGAGGCTAGGCCAATTGTGCGTCGCCCCACGGACCTCCCGGTCGCGGCCGGCTGCGACAGAGCCTGGGCGCGAACCCAGAGACTCTGGTGGCACAGCTAGCGCTGCGATGCAGTGCCCTAGACCACTGCGCCACCCGGTAGGCCCCTCACTCCACAAATGTCTTGTTAACAAACTATAGTTTTGGCAAGTCTGTTAGGACATCTACTTTGTGCATGGCACAAGTAATTTTTCCAACAATTGTTTACAGACAGATTATTTCACTTATAATTCACTGTATCACAATTCCAGTGGGTCAGAAGTTTACATACACTAAGTTGACTGTGCCTTTAAATAACTTGGAAAATTCCAGAAAATTATGTAATGGCTTTAGAAGCTTCTGATAGGCTAATTGACATCATTTGAGTCAATTGGAGGTGTACCTGTGGATGTATTTCAAGGTCTACCTTCAAACTCAGTGCCTCTTTGCTTGACATTATGGGGAAATCAAAAGAAATCAGCCAAGACCTCAGGAAAAAAATTGCAGACCTCCACAAGTCTGGTTCATCCTTGGGAGCAATTTCCAAACACCTGAAGGTACCACGTTCATCTGCACAAACAATAGTACACATGTATAAACACCATGGGACCACGCAGCCGTCATACCGCTCAGGAAAGAGACGTGTTCTGTCTCCTAGAGATGAGCGTACTTTGATGCAAAAAGTGCAAATCAATCCCAGAACAACAGCAAAGGACCTTGTGAAGATGCTGGAGGAAACAGGTACAAAAGTATCTATATCCACAGTAAAACGAGTCCTATATCGACATAAACTGAAAGGCCGCTCAGCAAGGAAGAAGCCACTGCTCCAAAACCACCATATAAAAGCCAGACTACGGTTTGCAACTGCACACGGGGACAAAGATCATACTTTTTGGTCCTCAGGTCTGATGAAACAAAAATAGAACTGTTTGGCCATAATGACCATCGTTATGTTTGGAGGAAAAATGGGGAGGCTTGCAAGAGGAAGAACACAATCCCAACCATGAAGCATGGGGGTAGCAGCATCATGTTGTGGGGGTGCTTTGCTGCAGGAGGGACTGGTGCACTTCACAAAATAGATGGCATCATGAGGCAGGAAAATTATGTGGATATATTGAAACAACATCTCAAGACATCAGTCAGGAGGTTAAAGCTTTGTCGCAAATGAGTCTTCCAAATGGACAATGACCCCAAGCATACTTCCAAAGTTGTGGCAAAATGGCTTAAAGACAACAAAGTCAAGGTATTGGACTGGCCATCACAAAGCCCTGACCTCAATCCTATAGAAAATTTGTGGGCAGAACTGAAAAAACTTGTGCGAGCAAGGAGGTCTACAAACTAGACTCAGTTACACCAGCTCTGTCAGGAGGAATGGGCCAAAATTCACCCAATTTATTGTGGGAAGCTTGTGGAAGGCTACCCAAAACGTTTGACCCAAGTTAAACAATTTAAAGGCAATGCTACCAAATACTAATTGAGTGTATGTAAACTTCTGACCCACTGTGAATGTGATGAAAGAAATAAAAGCTGAAATACATAATTATCTCTACTATTATTCTGACATTTCACATTCTTAAAATATAGTGGTGATCCTAACTGACCTAAGACAGGGAATTTTTACTTGGATTAAATCAGTCAGGAATTGTGAAAAACTGAGTTTAAATGTATTTGGCTTAGGTGTATGTAAACTTCCGACTTCAACTGTATATCTCCCTCACTAACTTTAAGCATCAGCTGTCAGAGCAGCTTACCGATCATTGCAGCTGTACATAGCCCATCTGTAAATAGCCCACTCAACTACCTCATCCCCATGTTATTTTTTTTCTTCTACTTTGCACCCCAGTATCTCTACTTGCACATTCATCTTCTGCACATCTATCACTCCAGTGTTTAATTGCTGAATTGTAATTATTTCGTCACTATGGCCTGTTTATTGCCTTACCTCCCTAATCTTACTACATTTGCACACTCTGTATATAGACTTTTCTATTGTGTTATTGACTGTACTTTTGTTTATCCCATGTGTAACTCTGTGTTGTTTGTGTCGCACTGTTTTTCTCAATCTTGGCCAGGTCGCAGTTGTAATTGAGAACTTGTTCTCAATTGGCCTACCTGGTTAAATAAAGGTGAAATAAAAAATGACACAAGTCCCAATTACAGTTGGGTAGGTGGCTGCTTGTGGCAGCAAATAGGAAAACAGGTGATGAACCTTTTTTACTCTTTCTCTTTTGCTCTCTCCAGGGCTGGCTTTGAGCAGGACATCGAGGGAGACCACTCACTGTACCCTGAGAACTGCCATGGTGAGCGATCATCAACTTCCCCATACAGTAGCAACAGGCTAGTCATCTAAATATAAGCCCTGTAAAAAGAGAGTCTATTCCTTCATGGAAGTACAGTGCATTCAGAAAGAATTCAGACCCCTTCCCTTTTTCCACATTTTGTTACGTTACAGCCTTATTCTAAAAATAAATAAAAAATGTTTAAGTCCTCATCAATCTACACACAATACCCCATAATGAAAAAGGTTTTTTAGAAATTTCTGCAAATTTATTTTAAAAAACAACATATGATTGATTTGGAAAGGCAGACACCTGTCTATATAAGGTCCACGGTGCATATCAGAGCAAAAACCAAGCCATGAGGTTGAAGGGTTTGTCCGTAGAGCTCAGCGACGGGATTGTGTTGGCACAGATCTGGGAAGAAAAATGTATGCAGCATTGAAGGTCCCCAAGAACACAGTGGCCTTTGGAACCACCAAGACTCTTCCTAGAGCTGGCCTCCCGGCCAAACTGAGTAATCGGGGGAGAAGGGCCATGGTCAGATAAGTGACCAAGAACCCGATGGGCACTCTGACAGAGCTCCGTAGTTCCTCTGTGGAGATAGGAGAACCTTCCAGAAGGACAAACATCTCTCCAGCACTCCCAATCAGGCCTTTATGGTAAAGTTGCCAGACAGAAGCCACTCCTCAGTAAAAGGCACATGACAGCCCGCTTGGAGTTTGCCAAAAAGACTCTCAGTCCATGAGAAACAAGATTCTCTGGTCTGATGAAACCAAGATTGAACTCTTTGGCCTGAATGCCAAGCGTTACGTCTGGAGGAAACCTGGCACCATCCCTACGGTGAAGCATGGTGGTGGCAGCATCATGCTTTGGGGATGTTTTTCAGCTGCAGCGGCTGGGAGATTAGTCAGAATCGAGGGAAAGATGAACAGAGCAAAGTACCAAGAGATCCTTGATGAAAGCTCAGCCAAGACAACGTAGGAGTGGCTTCAGGACGAGTCTCTGAATGTTCTTGAGTGGCCCAGCCAGAGCCCGGACTTGAACCCAATCGAACATCTCTGGGGAGAATTGCAAAAACGTCTAAAAACCTGTTTTTGCTTTGTCATTATGGGGTATTGTGTAGGGATTGAGGGGGATAAAAAAAAAAAATCAATTTAAGAATAAGGCTGTAACATAACAAAATGTGGAAAAAGTCAAGGGCTCTAAATACTTTCCGTACATGGAAGAATGGATTTCACAGGCTTCCATGGTGTAATACCAAATACCTTCTCCCCTTTTGTTTGCTCTGTTATGGATTTAATTGATGTAACAATGTTTCATTTGCTACCTGTCAATCTGCCAGCTAACATTGAAGTAGTATGTTCTTAAGGTACACACGAAAGTTATATCAACAATTTTACTACACTACAAGAATATGAGGAGAAAAGTATTGTTGGGGAGAAAACAGCACATCTAAAAAGTATTTTATGACACTTGAATCCACAACTGGGTCACAGTTTGGAAATATCCAGAGCAGTCCAAGCTACTTGCATGTCACGCGACCGTAAAAACCCATTTGTTTTCTTATGTCTTTGTGAGCGGTATTGTAATTCACTCCGTCTTTTGTTTTCGGTAGTAATGCTGTGTTTTGCTCCCATCAGCAGATGTTCTGGCGACCAAGCGAAACCAGAACTCCGCGGCAGACTCAGCCTACGGTCAGTTTCCATTTTTCCCCCAGTCTCTCTCCCTCCTTTCTCCCTGTGTTGGGTTCCACATTGTTTTATTGCAGTATGACTGAGCATAAACACTTTTAATTAAGTTACATGCAATGAATTTGCATTATCTATTGGCAATTTGTAGTTTCACATAAGGTTTCACACTAGACAACTTGAAAATGAAAGAATAGACAAATCTTTTCGGTGTCTGTTAAACCTTTTGACTTGGAGACCATACATACCATTATAGGTTTTGGGTTACTTGTAATTCAAAGTATTGTTTGTTTTGAACAGGTTCGGTTCGCTCATTAAGAGCTACAAACATTACTCTAGTTCCACATGTTGTAGAGAAGATTAAACATATGTTGCTGCTTTTGGAAATGGAAGCTCATGAGTAAGATCAGTTACACTTTTTAAACCAAGAGATCAAGATGAAATGGATCTCCTTGGGTAACCGATAGGTGATGTTCTTTTAATCTCACAATTCATGACTGGGCATGCCCAAGTCAATAAACCCCTCAGGTAGGCCTAATAATACTTGAGCGTCGTAATTGTTAATCGCAGAGCGAGCCTCACACCAGGGAAGACCCTCATTATGTAATATAATCCCAGCCTTAGCCGTTCACTGTGATGAACCCATGGAGTAAATTACACTATTAGAGGCTAATGGAGACTCTAGCCTCAGCTGCCAACAGGCACGTTGGGCATTAACCTCCTGGCGCAGGCCAGCCAAGCGTGAAGGTCCATGTCAGAGGAGTGATTTCTCAATTGGTGGAAGAGCCCAATTCCTACTGGATACTGCCATTTTGGTAATGCCAATTTAGTTTCAAATTGGGAATAGTGGCTTAGTTAAAAAGTAACATTTAAAACACATTTATATTAGGGCACATTTCCCCCTTGGATCTTGTGGCTGCAATGAACTGTACAATCAAGTCAACACAGATGGCATGTTGACGGAACAACATGTTCCAGTGAGTGAACTTTTCAACTAGCCCCCAGGTGCAATCTGTGTGGAAAATCATGGCAGTATCGCCTCCGCAGCCTCATTAGCAATCAATCCCATCATGCAGCAGCACACAGGGTTCAAGGTGGCCCTCCACGAGCACAGGGAACATAGCGGAGGTCACTGAAACCCCTCAGAAACACTGGCAATGCCAAAGACCTTGAAACGGTCTTGATGAATACGCAGAAACGTCGGGACTCCAGTGACTGAACAGGCGTAGGGAGCATGCCAAAATTTTGCCAGGTAATGGACATAGTGACTGTTTGTCATTTCCGAATGCCTTTGAAACAAACATTGGAACAAATCCATTTAATGAAGGCAATGCTTTACTGATCCTAGTTAAGAGCCGGGGGATGGAAATATCATATGACAACTTTCCATGACACTAGTATTTAATAGATTATGACTTTGATTCTAGAATAGTTGAGTATATCATCTCCATTGTAGATTTATCCTACATAAGTTATGAGGATGAATCCTGCCCAAATCTTTGACTTCTTGTTTCATATTAGCTTTATTTCTAAAATGGATACTTTATACATAATGTAGAGACATACAGTGCATCAATAGGACATAGTGAATGCAGAGTTAGTTATCGAACTGCAGCTCATATAATAAATGACAGTGGCCTTGTGCCCATCTATGATTACTCAACAAAGTGGACCGCAGTGTTCTAAGAGATTGGTCCTGCGGCTGTAGAACATTGAACAAATCTCTGTTGACTTTGCCAGCTGGCTCGAACAGTCCGGTCCATAAATTGGCTTTGGTTTGTTCCGAAAGCCCGACAAGGTCTTTAAAAGGAACAAGAGCCCCGTATAAGGCCTTCGAAAAGGTCTTGCAGTCGAACGCTGCGCAAATGAACATAATTACCTGCAATTTGACTTATTTGGCAGTAACCGATGCCATAGACCTTCCCTTTTTAATGCATGGAAGATAACACAGAGACACTCCATTTGTAAGTGCTTCAACTCGTTAAAAACACTTTAGGAACTCGCGTTGGATCGTCCGCTCGGGTGGTGGTATGCAATTATGGGGCCGAGACGTAGCAGAAATCACAACAGATTGTCTCATGTGCATGCATTATGTGGACGTCCACGTGGTACGCCGACCTCCTAATTACTTTTACAACAGCTTAACGTGTATTTCCTGTGGCTTATTATCACCTTGTAACAGTATACACCACGCGGGGCCCTATCAATAACACTCGCACACGACACACACGTCTTCACCTAGCGGAAATCCACGGCATAAAGAGAATCATATTGTAGTAGGTGTTACGCCGTATTGAAAAGCCTATGTGTAAATAAATGAAAAGGCTGGGGAAATGATTGAATCGTCAGTTGGTGTTGACGTTCAGATTGAGTCAGCCAAAGAGAAGATTGGTCTTTTGAGACCAGGCTGAATAGAATTTTTCTTACCACTAAGAACAACACAGACCTCCATTAACCCCTGAGAGTGAGTGAGTCATTATAGCTGCTTATCACGCTCAGGTTTTCATGTATTCAGCTTCTCTTGGGGGTGCCTAGTGGCTTTACTTGTTGACGCAGTTATTTCCCAGGCACATTCATGAAGGTAACATCAATCCTGAAGGGAAGCGCTGTCGTGTTAGGCTTGGCAGCCCCCATTGCAGCCATGAGGGTGCGCCGCATGAAACGGGCAAAACAAGATAATGAATTTCCTGCCCGTCAAGCGAAGTGTGCATATGGGAAAGCCAATGATTCCAGTGGCATCTATCCTACAGATAGGCGAGGCGTTGTACAGACCCAACATCAATGTGTCATGGTCGGAAGCAGAGATTTGCCGGACTGGGGGTGAATTCACTTTAATAATGGGATGGTGGAGATTTTAACTGAAAATATTTTCATTTTCAAGGTCATTCTTGTTTTTACTATATATATATATATATATATATATTCATATATTTAGTAAAAACAAGAATGACAAAGAATTACCTTTCACTAAAGCTTTAGTTATTGCATTTTTAGCATTCTCACTAAAAGGCTTTACAGACCTGTCTTCATAGAAGATTTATTAAAGAGATTCCCCAATACTCTTATTAAAATGTGGATTATTTTAACAAATCACAAGCTTCTCCAGCATACAGCATTTTTCTGTATTACTTAATGTTCCAATTGTCCTGGCTCAAGGGTACTCATAAAACCAAGTTCAGAAGATAAATGTGTGACTATAAACCCAGGCAGAAATACATTACTGGCAACCAGAAGTAGAGCTCTGCTGAACCTAAAGACCTGCTGAAAATACCAGATGCTCCCCATTTGAATTGGATACGTGAAAATGCACTATTTTCTAGTTATATAACTAGGAAACGTATTATACTATGCAAACTGTTTGACTTTTCCGATTATGTTCCCTGGCGGGCTCTAGTGATAATGCCTTTCCCCTCAACCACTAATCCCAAAATGCCTTAAATATGTTAAGGCAACGTGCATATACACCGTTTTAATAACACTCGGAACAATAATATCTGGAGTTCAGTAAAGAGATGGGAACTCCAATTCCACCCAGTGCTAAATGTTTATTCGTCTGCCTGATTTATCTCTATCTGTGCTACTGTTAAATGACCGTTTATGACCTTTTTGACTGGGATGTATACAACAATGTATGCAATATAGGCTACAACAATATGTATATATAGGTAACTGCCAAAATAAAGGAAACACCAACAAAGTGTCTTAATAGGATGTTGAGTCACCACGAGCCAGAGCAGCTTCAATGCACCTTGGTATAGCTTCTACAAGTGTCGTTCTTCCATGCCAAATTCCATCATTTGGTGGTTTGTTGATGCTGGTGGAAAACGCTGTCTCAGGCGCCGCTCCAGAATCTCCCTTAAGTGTTCAGTTGGATTGAGATTCTGTGACTGAGACGGCCATGGCATATGGTTTACATCGTTTTCATGCTCATCTACCCATTCAGTGCCCTGTGTGTGGGTCCATTGTCATCCTATGGGGGCGTAGCCATGGTAGCCAAAATAATGGTCTGCCTAGTATTTTTATGCATGACCCTAATCCTGATGGGATGTTAATTGCTTAATTACCTCAGGAACCACAACTGTGTAGAAGCACCTGCTTCCAATATACTGTGCTTTGTATCCCTCGTTTACTCACGTGTTTCCATTATTTTGGCAGTTACCTGTATCTGCCAGAGGGTGTTTGTTCACAAAAACACATCAAGGCAGGGTAGACATTCTGATGCATGTTTTGCTCACTGGCAGTTCCATAATCCTTCAAAAGGCACAACCTGCCATGTCCTGAGGCCTGGTCTAGCCTCCATTGGCACTAAGCAGAGAAATCTGGAAACCTCACACTCCCTGCAGATATGCATATGTCCTGTTCATTCAAGCCAAATACAGTGGGATGATCACAACCTTTTTTAGCACTAGCCATAATGCTTACACTTTGTGCCATATCGTGTCAAAATCCCGCCAAGATGAATGCTTCATAAACGTGTAAGTATCTCTTGTCTTTACATACAGTAGCATTGCTGTCCTGCCAACAGAAGTAACACTGCAGTGAAGCATCAAACGGTCAATTTTGATTGGTTGAAATATTAACCAGTCTATGCTTTACATAACTGTTATGGTCAGTGATAAAAGGCAAAATAAAGTGCACGTTACTTGGGACTGTGTATCTATCAAACTTGGCTAATGGCCAAGACAGTTGGTCGCTGAAAGGAATTTAAGGAGTATGCACAGATTATTATTCTGTAGAGTGTCTCAGATCAATTCAAAACACAAGTCGGTGTGTGTGTGTGTCACACTCCTAACCCATCACCCACCACTACCACACTCTCTTAGGCCTAAGGTAACAGTTTCTCATTTCTGTCAGCTGCTCGTGACCTTTAAGGAAGACTATCAACGGACAGTGGGTGCCGCAACATAGGCAATGTCAACATCCCTTGTCTCGCAGTGCGTGAATGCCAATGCATCGGCCTATGAGTGGATTCTAATGCCGGTGCTGGAGTCCCTGTACCTGCTTACATATTCAGTCCCTGAATATTCCTTCCTCTGTTCTTTCCCCTGAATCATTCTCATAAAATGGCTTCATGTCTTTGATTTTGTGATAGCTTGGTTTCTAATAGAAGTAATTTGTACTCTGAGTTAGTGACGAGCAGAAGACATATTGTACAGTATATTGACTTTTCTTTGTTGTCAAATGGTATCTGGAGCATATCCAAGCCAATCATTTTCCGTGTAATAGCTGTTTACTGGAGTTGGTAGGTACCGCACACATACAGCACTGTTTTGACAACAACAAAAGTCATAACTCACTTAGCAGATCCCAACGTTTTAACCCTTGATTGCTACTCTAAGGTTAGTTGGCAGGCAGTGCCATCATAATCGCTCGGAGCACAGGATCTCAAACCGGTAGTGAAATCTGAGGCTTACCATGCATTTGGTTCCCATTAGAGGCAAGGAGTCCTCTGGGAACATCACTCTTTCTGCAACTCTGTGACCTACTTCTGCGTCTATATGAGAACCACATGGGAGGGCCTTTACTCGACAGGGCTTTCGAGAGAAAGACAGTCGCTTTGTTTGAGTCGAATTACCATATCTGTGTCTCTCGCCCCATCCTATTTTTAACTAATGTTGGAGAAAAAAAGAGAACGATGAGATGAAAATAAGCGGAACATGTTGCTGCTCACCAGGGGCAGATGATATTAGTGGTGGGTGGATGTGTGCATTCTATTTCGGTATTATTTTGCATAAAGTACATCATTATTATGTATGGTTCTACCTCGAACTTTCAGTTATACAAATCTGTTGATATGATGCAAGGACACGGGCCAAGTACTATTTCATACTTTACACTTTAACACTGTGCAATTACTCAAAGGAATCAAAATTACATGAACCTACATGGTACCTTAATGAAAAGTGACTGACCACAACCTTTCTCAGGAAGCAGCAAGCTACGATTTCTTTAGTTACCTCAGTCCAGCACGTTCATCCACCCCTCCTAATCCCTCTGATGACATTTTAATGGAGCTCCCCAGAGTACACAGAGAGTACACACAGACCATTACCTCTGTTGGGCTAAACCCAACTCCAGCTGCTGCTATGCTGAATATGCCAGGGCACCGTTCTCATTTAGCCTCCCCATAACCGAGCCTCAATACTTGGCTGCAGTGTGCCAGTTTGAGCCCTGATAAGCTTCTGGATATCTAAGTGTTGATCTTGGCTAGTGTGAGAAGCCAGATGCACCTGCAGTGAAGTATGAACTCAAACTCTCTCTTTCCCGGGGTCTTCTAAGCTATTTGTGCTCTGTGTTTAGAGTCTGGGCTTATTTGGGTGTTTGCTATGATGAATGAGTAGACTGTCTTCTCTGTCACAGCCTCCTGAGAGAGTGGCAGCAGAGTACTTGGCAGGATAGTGCTCCGTGTTTGACGGAGGGAAGAAGCGCTGACTTGAGGCTGGATTCAATCCGTATCGCGGAAGTTCCGCGTTATAGCTCGATTTAAATTTAACGGCAATCTTCCCGCGTTCGCAGAGACTGCAATCACGGTAATGCTGCGTATGTCATCTCAATCGGAAATTACCTTTACGTGTTAATGCGGATCTTCCACAGTACTTCTGCAATACGGATGGAACTTGATTTAGGATGAGTCATGCTGTTACAGTCACAACAGGGGGGACGGTTGAATGTGAAATGCTTTTTATGTCGTGACAGGATCTGACAAGGTAACGGTTTTATTTTCGTATGGGCTAAGTCGTGACCTCACTATCTTTCTTTTTCTCCTTTAGGTGTCCGAAGGCTACCTGACATGGAGAAGTCCAGCCCCAGCCCCAGCATCCACTACACGCTCCTGATCGCCTGTGTCCTGGTGGCCTTCTTCCTCGGCGCCATCCTCTCCGGCTTCCTGGTGTCATGCTACTGCAGTCACAACGCCCGCCGTGCCCACCGGCTTGGCAAGGACCCTGAGGCATCCCTCCACCCCGCCCTCTCGCTGCGCAGCCTGGCCAAGCTAAATGGCCTGCTGGACGGCCAGCTGAAAGAGGAAAAGCTGGACGTGTCTACGCCCAAGATGTACAGCTCCTTCGTTCCCAACGGGAAGGAGCACACTCCGGGCAGGCACGGGATGTCCCTGGGAGACCCGGACCTTAACCTCTCCCAGGGGGAGAACCTCTCGGGCCTGCCCACCCCGGACTCCACCCCGGAGCTGCCCATCAAGAACATGAAGGCCTTCCGGAACGAGTGGGAGAGGAACCAGAACTGCAACAACGCAAAGGAGTCTAAGGCACCGCCTGGCACTGGTTTCGGCCTGGGTTCGTCGAGGTCCAGCTCGGGGGTCACCCAGCAGGTGTTCCCCTTCTCCCACAGCCTGACCAATGGCCAAGCCCTCGGGCACCTGCCCGAGGAGAGGAAGATCCCCAACGACGAGCGTGCAAAGGGGGCTTCGGCCTCCCAGTCCTCCTCCTGCTACCCGCAGACGGTGGTGGATGTGGCGGCCCTGGACGAGCTCCTCAAGCACATCCACGAGGTCAGCGCCTCAGGCAGCCACAGCATCACTGTGCTGACCTCACCGTGTGCTCCCCTGCCGGGTAGCTCCAGCTCCAGCCATAACCACAGTCACAGCCAGAGCAGCTTCAGATCCCAGCCCCAGATCCCCGAGACGGAGTTGGCCCCGTACTACAGCTCCTCCACCCTGCCCAGGGACAGTCTGACCCGCCGCCTGGACGTGCCCCCAGACACTGCTGCCACCTCCTCAGCTGGCGCCACCCCGCTGCAGCAGCAGTCCATCCCCGAGCGGAGCTCAGTGACTCGCCACCACTCCCAGAGGCATTTAATGATCAAGATGGGCAACGGAGGGGCCGTCCCGCGCCAGCACAGCTTCAGACAGGGCGGGGTTGGGCCACCACCCCACCAGCTGCTCACCCGGATGAACTCTGGAGGTGGTGGCGGGGGAGGGGTTGGCTTTGAGGCCCACCGGCCACTCATCCCCAGTGCCTGCCTGACACGGCAGCACAGCTACAGCGAACCGCCCCACCTCCACCGCGCCGCCATCGTACGCCGCACGGCCTCCCTCAAGCCCCAGGTACCCCCCAAGCCCCTCTTCCTGCCCGCCACTTCGCCTGTAAACGAGCAAGGCAATTATAACTACTGAGAGCTAGGAGTCGGACCGAGAGGCTCCGAAACGACAGACGATGTAACCGCGCTCCTCTCAGAGTTAGGGCAACTCCCGGCGACGGGGGCGATTGAGTGGGGTTCGAGGGGGCAACAACCGGGACTGGCATATCTTTTGACGAGACTGCCGACAATAGCCTCCACACCTGATGAATGTCCTTATACCATATTGGTATTATTGCAATGCTACTTGATCACAGGACAGTGATGGATTAACAGCATATAGAACATGTGGTAGTATTAAATTGACTTGGAGGATCTGTACCCTCGTTTGAGGCCAAAGAATAAAGTAACGGGCCCAAAACTCAATGTAAAGGACAGATCGCAAGTCGGCCACCAAAGCTGGGAACAATGCCTGCTTTAGCTTGGACCCAAGGCCTCAACTTAAGAGAGCACCTCACGACACAAACAGTGCTCATCCTGCCTGTAATGTATGTATACTGTATGCGTGTGTGTATACATGTATATGCACTTCATGTTAAGATACCAGAGGGCAGAACCATGAAGCAGCTACATTGACTGTGGTGAGACGGTCAACTCCTAGCCATTTCTTAACCGTCTTATGACAGAGATACCATGGAGGCCCCACTCAGTACACACATTCGGTATAAACATCCCTCGACAAGGGATTAAGCAATAACTTACCGTTGTGTAGTTAAGTATCAACTGTACCCCTTGATATAAGGGTAAGTATTATACTTCTTGCAGCATACCATAAGAAAAGACCACTTTGATAATGCTTGGAAAATTATTAATTCTGTATTAGTGGAATGATGCTGAGGAACGAGACACATGGCGTCAGTATAGACCCATCATGCATCACAGCGTTACTATTATGTTTGTCACTGGTGGATGGGGGCTCGGCTGGCCTGTGATAGGAGGCCGCCTCGGGGCCTGATGAGTTAGGAGAATCGTTGCCCTGCATTTGGAATTTTTACTTTTTGGACATAAATGCTAGGATAACTCCAGAGGAATTTAACAAGCCCTCTATATGATTGTCATTGTCATTCAAGAAGAGGATGCAGTGCACTGCAACCTCGAAAATAATTAGTTTCATCCTTAACACTTAGTGAGAATTGGTTCCACATTGAGGTGCAATCATTCAGGCTATGTATTATATTAGCAACATAAAATTATATTTAAAAAGTCAAGTCTTAAAGCAGAGCCCCAAGAAATCACTCACGGGCACATAGCGCCCTCTTATGGACAAGCCCTTAATAACTGTGTAATAAAGTCAGTAATTATGTTTACCATATTGCTATTAACATTGTGGATGTTGTTGTAAATAAAGGCATCTGTGGAATAATACTAGCCAAACTTTGATTTGTATGTGTTAATGTGTGCCTTATTTAATAATGTGGTGTGGAAAAGGGGGAAAAAAGTATGTTTTTGTCTCCATCGTTCTGTTGTCATTACAAATTCATTTAAAATCTGTCCTCCTGCACGGACTCCATATCAGAGGTTCTATTTCTGCTGACAGTTGTTTGTTTGTTTTTTTAAATGCATTCGTCTTTTTTTTGTTTCATGCTCTTTAGGCTTCTTTATATACTGTATATTTAATGACAAAGGAGCTAGATGGAAAAGATGAGTAGATCTGAAAGTATATCAGCCATGTTAGGTCAGTGTCATGTTTCTGAAAGAGCTCTCAAATATGTTTGAAATGGTATGGACATAGGCTGAGGCATGACTCTGCTTTACAAAGAAATTGTATTTAATAAGGGCTCTATTCAGTCTGTAAAGCTGAAGCGTTACCGATTCCGATAGAGTTGTTAAGGTAATTTCCCGTTGAGCCGACATGCGCAGCGTGAATGCAGTGTCTGCTAAAGCGGGAATATTGCCTTTTAAATTTCAATCACGCTGTAAAGCAGAATTTCGCAATGCGGATTAAATATAGCCCCAAGTGTGGGGCGAAAGAGGCTGGCTGAGGGACTTGCAAATGAAAATGCAGCAAGAAGGGCTGGATGGTTGATGATTGCCTGGTCCAACAAGTATGCTATTCAAATGAAGCTCAGGATTGTAGGTGTCTGAAGATGCCTGAAGTGATGCCTACAGTGAGCTAACAGTGCCCATAGGTTTAGTTATTTCTTTGCTATTACTGTAAAAGCAAAATTCCACCCCAAAACTATCTTTTGGTATTTGTTTCATTAGTCTATTGTTGATCTAGTCCCCAAAATGTTTTGCATGTCAGCAATCAAGTTCATACGGCTGTATTTCTGTGTTTTTAAAGTTATAGCTTAACTTGATTGCTGACAGTCCCAAAATGTTTGCATATGTCACCAATGGACTAATGAAACAAATACCAAAAGCTAGTTTTGGGGTGGAATTTTCCTTTAAATAGAGAAATAGCACCTGCAGCGTCTGTGTGTGCAAGGAACCAAGACTTTGTTTTACGTTGAGGTTAACAAGTGAGTTGATTGAGTGTGTGCACAGCACTGGCACCTTCTCTGCCTCAAGTTGAACAGAAATATCAAATAATTCAATGCTAATGTCAATTGCAAGACACGTCATGAAATGCCTACAACACTAAAACCACGTTATCTATATCCCCTCATCTGGCCACCTTGACAGAAAAAAGTTGAGTCGGGCGCTAGAATAGATTAATGTAAACTGGTTACATTTGAGTACTGAATGCCAATATTGAGTTTATATGCAATGTATGCGTTTTCAATTGCTATAAAAATCCCTTCGAAGAATGCTCTCTGACATGCATCTAAAATCTTATTAATGTATCATACCCCTCACTCACTTGACCAATGAGGTTTACTTTTTTTGTAAATATAGCAAACCAGCAGTCACTTGCATCTCCATGGTGATTTCATTTATTTTTACAAGTGGACTATGCCCCAGATGCTCCTGAGTTCTATTAAACACAGCTGTATGTCCGCTACAATTAAAGATATCTAATAAAATGATCTTCAAATGCATGTTGTATGTGTGTCAAATACTTCATACAACTGTGTGGCACCTGTCGTACGTAAACCAAGTTATTAGGGGCCCAATTCCGACCTGAGTTGGAACGTAATTCCTTTTTATGCCCTTTTCTCTCTATGCGTATTCTGACCTTGTATCAAGGTAAGACCCAGATGCAGACCGTGTCGAAGTAACAATGTTTATTACAGCAACAGGGGCAAAGGTACAGGACGGCAGGCAGGCTCAGGGTCAGGTCAGGCAGAGGTCGGTAATCCAGAGGTGGGGCAAAGGTACAGGACGGCGGTCAGGGACAGGCAGAGTGGTCAGGTGGACGGGTACAGGGTCAGGCCAGGCAAGGGTCAAAAACCAGGAGGACGAGAAAAGAGAGACTGGGGAAAAGCAAGAGCTGACAAAAAATGCTGGTTGACTTGACAAGCAAGACGAACTGGCAACAAACAGAACACAGGTATAAATACACAGGGGATAATGGGGAAGATGGGCGACACCTGGAGGGTGGTGGAGACAATCACAAAGACCGGTGAAACAGATCAGGGTGTGACACCTTGAATTTAAGCATGACAATCGCGTGCCATTCACCCGCTATTTGTTCAGGTGGCGATCGAATAAATGGACGTGTGTACAAATACGACGTATTCTGACCTGGACTTAATTCCCTAATAATTCCACCACCTTTCGCACAAGGAAACCATGAATATGGTCTAGCGAACCTACCGGTTCCAAGTGCAAAAATCCTATTTATTTTTCAGATAGAAATAACACCAGTCTACATGCGCTGTAATTTACAACATGATAAAAGCTAGGTAAATTAGTAATCCATTTGGATAAGGGCATTGTAAATGACTTGTTTTGGATATATTTTACCCTATCATTTCTGGAGACAAATGTGAAGCCAGTCATATGGCAGCAAACTCAAACATATCAACACATCACCTTTCCCACAGTAAAGTTTATAAAATGCTGTGCCATTATGCAGAATTTCAATTGTATGGCCTTTGAAGTTGCAGGGATGGGCACTCTCAAATTTCTTAATTATAGGCTACCCCGACTTTCTCTGTTTCCTATTTCTATCAGTATCGACCGTCAGTAGGCCTAATAATACATATTAAACTGCCAATTCACTGTTAGTTCCCTTTAGTTGGTATAGGCTACAACAGGCATCATCAACTAGATTCCGCCCGGGGCCGATTTCTTCTTGAGCGGTTGGTCGGGGGCCGGAACATAATTACAAATAATTTGTAGACTGGAAATTGACTGTAAGAAGCCTAAACAGGTACAGTACCAGTCAAAGGTTCGGACACACCTACTCATTCCAGGGTTTTTTCTTTATTTTTACTGTAGAATAATAGGCAAGACAAACTATGAAATAACACATATGGAATCATGTAGTAAGCAAAAAGTGTTAAATAAATCAAAATATATTTGAGATTTGAGATTCTTCAGAGAAACCACTGCTAAAGGACACCAATAAGAAGAGACTAGCTTGGGCCAAGAAACACGAGCAATGTACATAAGACCGGTGGAAATCTGTCTTTGGTCTGATGAGTCCAAATTTGATATTTTTGGTTGCAACCGTTGTGTCTTTGTGAGACGCACAGTAGGTGAACGGATGATCTCCACATGTGTGGTTCCCACCGTGAAGCATGGAGGAGGAGGTGTGATGATGCTTTTCTGGTGACACTGTCTGTGATTTATTTAGAATTCAAGGCACACTTAACCAGCATGGCTACCACAGCATTCTGTAGCGATACTCCATCCCATCTGGTTTGGGCTTAGTGGGACTATCATTTGTTTTTCAACAGGATACGAATAGGCCTATGCATAGCCTATAGTTCGCTTTCTTTCATTGATCCCTAATATTTTAAACCCGTTCTCTCAATTCTATTGATCCTGTCGACAAAATTCAATCTAACAAGGGACACCGTATTAAAAGGGATGGCTTAAGATACATGTACTGAAAACCCTTTTGAATGAAAACCCCACAAGGTGTAACGTGGTGCATACTGGCGGCAGAAGTCAGGCGCAGGAGAGCGAAAACTGATTTACAACGGTGTCGTTTAATAAACATAAAAACCACCGTAAACAGAACAATCAATGAATGGGTCAAACAAAACCCGGTAATCCACCAGTATAATGTGCACAAACACTACAAGAAACAATTCCGGACAAGGACATGGGGGGGGAAACAGAGGGTTAAATACACAACATGTGTATGTGATGGAATTGGAACCAGGTCTGAGGAAGACAAGACCAATGGGAAATGAAAGGTGGATCGGCGATGGCTAGAAGACCGGTGATGCCGAATACCGCCCGAACAAGGAGAGGGACGAACTTCGGCAGAAGTCGTGACAGTACCCCCCCCCCGACGCGCGGCTCCAACTGCGCGTCGACGCCTCGGGAACGACCCGGAGGACGAGGCGCAGGGCGATCCGGACGAAGATGGTGGAACTCCTGCAGCATTGAAGGGTCCAACACGTCCTCGACCAGAACCCAGCACCTCTCCTCCGGACCGTACCCCTCCCACTCCACGAGGTACTGAAGGCCCCTCGCCCGACGCCTCGAATCCAGGATGGAGCGAACGGAGTACGCCGGATCCCCCTCGATGTCCAGAGAGGGCGGAGGAACCTCCCGCACCTCAGACTCCTGGAGCGGGCCAACCACCACCGGCCTGAGGAGAGACACATGGAACGAGGGGTTAATGAGGTAATCGGGGGGAAGCTGTAACCTATAACAAACCTCGTTCACTCTCCTCGGGACTTTAAATGGCCCCACAAACCACGGACCCAGCTTCCGGCAGGGCAGGCGGAGGGGCAGGTTTCGGGTCGAGAGCCAGACCCGGTCCCCGGTACGAACACACTGAGGTGGCAGTCTGCGTTCTTTTTTTGGCGCAGCACGTCCCGCTGAAGGTGAACACGGACAGCTTCCCATGTCTCCTCCGCGCGCCTGAACCAGTCGTCCACCGCAGGATTCTCGGTCTGACTCTGATGCCAAGGCGCCAGAACCGGCTGGTACCCCAGTACGCACTGGAAGGGAGAGAGGTTAGTGGAGGAGTGGCTAAGCGAGTTCTGTGCGCCGCCCACTCCCCCGGCCGGTCCTGGCAATAAGACCACAGAAACCTGCCCACATCCTGGTTTACTCTCTCCACCTGCCCATTACTCTCGGGGTGAAACCCTGAAGTAAGGCTGACCGAGACCCCCAGACGTTCCATGAATGCCTTCCAGACCCTAGACGTGAACTGGGGACCTCGATCAGACACTATATCCTCAGGCACCCCGTAGTGCCAGAAGACATGCGTAAACAAGGCCTCCGCAGTCTGTAGGGCCGTAGGGAGACCGGGCAGAGGAAGGAGATGACAGGACTTGTGTGAGGAAGACAAGACAAAAACCAATGGAAAATGAAAGGTGGATCGGTGATGGCTAGAAGGCCGGTGACCTCATCACCAAACGCTGCCCGAAGAAGGAGAATTACATTTATTCAGCATGCGCAAGGGAACCACACCTGCAAAGCCTGTTATGCACCTTCATAAGTAAGCCTGAATAGCCAACAACTACTGAGAAGTGCGTAATTTCCTAAATCGAAATCAGCCCCTAGGTGAAGATTAAGGGTATGAATAAATCACACTATTTCAAGTGGACCATGTCCAGTGAATCGTGTTTTTTAACTTGGTCTTTTTTACATACATTAAAATTGCTTTCTTTTATAAAAATCCAAATAGCTAATTCACATGGTTAATTTAGCTTAGAACCATACCTTGCGCTGTCAGATTCTGATGTTCCAAGCATGTTCATGTGAAGTTTCTAAAACGTGTTTAAGAAAAAATGTAATCATTTTAGCCAAGTCTAATGTCCTGTGAAATGTTATGTCAAGAATTTGATTCTGATTATATACTTGGAGATGAATGACAGCCCTATTTTGTGAGGGATTCAAAAGAGGAAATGGTTCGGGTTGCAACCACATGCCCATTTTTTAAACTCCGATCTTTGGCACCCTCATGAGGTCTATTGCGCACTGTGCAGTGCAGAAAGAGATGACAGCTTCTGTATCTTTTATTGATGAGTAAGTGTAGAGCCGGGATTCAATCCGATGTCGGGTTACAGGCATTGAAGCTTTTAAAGGCAATTTCCGATAGAGCCGACATAGTGTTTATGGTGAATGGGATCTCCGCGAACGCAGGAACATTGACTTAAAAATCCGCAATGCCTAGGACCTGCGATCAATTGGAATTCCGGCCTAAGAGTTTTTATGCAGACGCATTTTTGGTGTAGTGAGTTGACCACAGAGAAATTGCATTCAATGATAATGAAATTAGGAAATCTGAAATTAGGAAATCTCTCATAAGTGATTGCATGGACCCAAATAACAATTTAAACGTTACTAACAGGTCAAATAGGACAAACATATCAATAACCAATGAATAGTAAAAGTAATCAAATGTAACAATATCTAATCAATGACTAGGAAACGGTTCTAACAACCAATAATTATACAGTTCAAGACTGTACTGCTCACAAGTGTGTTGACAAGCAACATGAACACTCAGTCAGGTTATTTTGTAAGCAATCCAAAACAATAACACAAAAGCGAGGCCACATTGACTAAAAACAATAGACTGATCAAACACCGATTCAAGCCATAGTGCTGATATTATAGCGTGATTGACATTTAAAGGCAATGTTTCCGCATTCAAAGAGACTGCATTAACGTTAAACGCTGCATAAGTCGGCTCAGTCGGAAATTGCCTTTCAATTTCAACCGTATATAATTTCAAACACATATTTTGCGCTACAGATTGAATCGAGCCCTAGGATGCAGATCTGTATTCCCAAAACAAAATACGCCCACTATGAATATATTCAGTAGATCAAAGACATGACTTCCCAAAAAATGTGTCAAATGAACCTGAAGCCATTTGCCTCCTCATTGTAGGCCTTTCTTTAACAAAACTTTTTTTAAATGTATTTATTTAACCTTTATTTAACTAGGCAAGTCAGTTAAGAACAAATTCTTATTTACAATGACGGCCTACCAAAAGGTGGGGACGGGGGCTGGGATTAAAAATATTTTTTGTTATAAATATATGAAATTTAAATATAGGACAAAACACACATCACGACAAGAGAGACAACACAACACTACATAGAGACAGACCTAAGACAACAACATCACAGGGCAGCAACACATGGCAACACAGCATGGTAGCAACACAACATGGTACAAACATTATTGGGCACAGACAACATCACAAAGGGCGAGAAGGTAGAGACAACAATACATCACGCAAAGCAGCCACAACTGTCAGTAATAGTGTCCATGATTGAGTCTTTGAATGAAGAGATTGAGATAAAACTGTCCAGTTTGAGTGTTTGTTGCAGCTCGTTCCAGTCGCTAGCTGCAGCGAACTGAAAAGACGAGCGACCCAGGGATGTGTTAGCTTTGGGGAACTTGGGAACTGTTCAGAACAAGGTTAAGGGTAGAGAAAGCTTGCTGGACACTAAGAAAGCTTTGTTATAGAGCATTTAACGCAAAATCCGGGGAGGGGCCAGCTGAGTATAAGACTGTATCATCTGCATATCAATGCATGAGAGAGCTTCCTACTACCTGAGCTATGTTGTTGATAGCCCCCAGACTCCGTATCCTTGTGGTTTTTGGCAGGCTGGGGGTTCAAGCCCCGGTCGAGTCATACCAAAGACTCTAAAAATGGGACCTGACACGCCTCTGCTTGGCACTCAGCATTAAGGAGATCAAATCAGATCAAACTTTATTTGTCACATGCACCAAATACAACAAGTGTAGACCTTACAGTGAAATGCTTACTTACAAGCCCTTAACAGTGTAGTTCAAGAAAGAGTTAAGAAAATGTTTACCAAATAAAGGGTATATACAGGGGGTACCAGTACTGAGTCAATATTAGGGGGTACAAGTTAGTCGAGGTAATTTGTACATGGAGGTAGGGTTGAAGGTGGGCCTGTTCGACCAGCCTTTTCCTGTAGTCCCCGATCAGCTCCTTTGTCTTGCTCACATTGAGGGAGAGGTTGTTGTCCTGGCACCACACTGCCAGGTCTCTAACCTCCTCCTTATAGGCTGTCTCATCATTGTCGGTGATCAGGCCTACCACTGTTGTGTCGTCAGCAAACGTAATGATAGTGTTAGAGTTAGATGCACTATTGTAAAGTGGTTGTTCCACTGGATATCATAAGGTGAATGCACCAATTTGTAAGTCGCTCTGGATAAGAGCGTCTGCTAAATGACTTAAATGTAAATGTAAATGTGGTCCCGTGTGGCTCAGTTGGTAGAGCATGGCGCTTGCAACGCCAGGGTTGTGGGTTCATTCCCCACGGGGGGACCAGGATGAATATGTATGAATTTCCAATTTGTAAGTCGCTCTGGATAAGAGCGTCTGCTAAATGACTTAAATGTAAATGTAATGACTTAAATGTAAATGTAATGAGTGGTGTTTGGCCATGCAGTCATAGGTGAACAGGGAGTACAGGAGGGGACTAAGTACACACCCCTGAGGGGCCCCAGTGTTGAGGAACAGCATGGCAGACATGTTGTTGCCTACCCTTACCACCTGGGAGCTGATCCAGGATCCAGTTGCAGAGGGAGGTGTTTAGTCCCAGGGTCCTTAGCTTAGTGATGAGCTTCGTGGGCACTATGGTGTTGAACGCTGAGCTGTAGTTAATGAACAGCATTCTCACATAGGTGTTCCTTTTGTCCAGGTGGGAAAGAGCAGTGTGGAGTGCGATAGAGATTGCATCATATGTGGCTTTGTTTGGCCGGTATGCAAATTGGAGTGGGTCTAGGGTATCCGGGAGGATGCTGTTGATGTGAGCTATGACCAGCCTTTCAAAGCACTTCATGGATACCGACGTGAGTGCTACGGGGCGGTAATCATTTAGGCAGGTTACCTTCGCTTCCTTGGGCACAGGGACTATGGTGGTTTGCTTGAAACATGTAGGTATCACAGACTCGGTCAGGGAGAGGTTGAAAATGTCAGTGAAGACACTTGCCAGTTGATCCACGCATGCTTTGAGTACACATCCTGGTAATCCGTCGGGCCCCGTGGCTTTGTGAATGTTGACCGGTTTAAAGGTCTTGCTCACATCGGCTACCGAGAGCGTTATTACACAGTCATCCAGAACAGTTGGTGCTCTCATGCACGCTTCAGTGTTGCTTGCCTTGAAGTGAGCATAAAAGGCATTTAGCTCATCTGGTAGGCTCGCGTCACTGGGCAGCTCGCGTCTAGTTTCCCCTTTGTAGACCGTAATAGTTTTCAAGCCCTGCCACATCCAACGAGCATCAGAGTTGGTGTAGTAGGATTCAATCTTAATCCTGTATTGCCGATTTGCTTGTTTGATGGTTCGTCTGAGGCCATAGCGGGATTTCTTATAAGTATACGGATTAGTGTCCAACTTCTTGAAAGCGGCAGCTCTAAATCAAATCAAATCAAATCAAATCAAATTTTATTAGTCACATACACATGGTTAGCAGATGTTAATGCGAGTGTAGCGAAATGCTTGTGCTTCTAGTTCCGACAATGCAGTAATAACCAACAAGTAATCTAACCTAACAATTCCACAACTACTACCTTATACACACACACAAGTGTAAAGGGATAAAGAATATGTACATAAAGATATATGAATGAGTGGTGGTACAGAACGGCATGGCAAGATGCAGTAGATGGTATAGAGTACGGTATATACATATGAGATGAGTACTGTAGGGTATGTAAACATAAAGTGGCATAGTTTAAAGTGGCTAGTGGTACATGTATTACATAAAGATGGCAAGATGCAGTAGATGATATAGAGTACAGTATATACATATGAGATGGGTAATGTAGGGTATGTAAACATTATATTAAGAGGCATTGTTTAAAGTGGCTAGTGGTACATTTTTACATAATTTCCATCAATTCCCATTTTTAAAGTGGCTGGAGTTGAGTCAGTATGTTGGCAGCGGCCGCTAAATGTTAGTGGTGGCTGTTTAACAGTCTGATGGCCTTGAGATAGAAGCTGTTTTTCAGTCTCTCGGTCCCTGCTTTGATGCACCTGTACTGACCTCGCCTTCTGGATGATAGCGGGGTGAACAGGCAGTGGCTTGGGTGGTTGTTGTCCTTGATGATCTTTATGGCCTTCCTGTGACATCGGGTGGTGTAGGTGTCCTGGAGGGCAGGTAGTTTGCCCCCGGTGATGCGTTCTGCAGACCTCACTACCCTCTGGAGAGCCTTACGGTTGTGGGCGGAGCAGTTGCCGTACCAGGCGGTGATACAGCCCGACAGGATGCTCTCGATTGTGCATCTGTAGAAGTTTGTGAGTGCTTTTGGTGACAAGCCGAATTTCTTCAGCCTCCTGAGGTTGAAGAGGCGCTGCTGCGCCTTCTTCACAACGCTGTCTGTGTGGGTGGACCAATTCAGTTTGTCCGTGATGTGTACACCGAGGAACTTAAAACTTTCCACCTTCTCCACTACTGACCCGTCGATGTGGATAGGGGGGTGCTCCCTCTGCTGTTTCCTGAAGTCCACAATCATCTCCTTTGTTTTGTTGACGTTGAGTGTGAGGTTATTTTCCTGACACCACACTCCGAGGGCCCTCACCTCCTCCCTGTAGGCCGTCTCGTCGTTGTTGGTAATCAAGCCTACCACTGTAGTGTCATCCGCAAACTTGATGATTGAGTTGGAGGCGTGCATGGCCACGCAGTCGTGGGTGAACAGGGAGTACAGGAGAGGGCTCAGAACGCACCCTTGTGGGGCCCCAGTGTTGAGGATCAGCGGGGTGGAGATGTTGTTACCTACCCTCACCACCTGGGGGCGGCCCGTCAGGAAGTCCAGGACCCAGTTGCACAGGGCGGGGTCGAGACCCAGGGTCTCGAGCTTGATGACGAGTTTGGAGGGTACTATGGTGTTAAATGCTGAGCTGTAATCGATGAACAGCATTCTCACATGGGTATTCCTCTTGTCCAGATGGGTTAGGGCAGTGTGCAGTGTGGTTGCGATTGCGTCGTCTGTGGACCTATTGGGTCGGTAAGCAAATTGGAGTGGGTCTAGGGTGTCCGGTAGGGTGGAGGTGATATGGTCCTTGACTAGTCTCTCAAAGCACTTCATGATGACGGAAGTGAGTGCTACGGGGCGGTAGTCGTTTAGCTCAGTTACCTTAGCTTTCTTGGGAACAGGAACAATGGTGGCCCTCTTGAAGCATGTGGGAACAGCAGACTGGGATAAGGATTGATTGAATATGTCCGTAAACACACCAGCCAGCTGGTCTGCGCATGCTCTGAGGACGCGGCTGGGAATGCCGTCTGGGCCTGCAGCCTTGCGAGGGTTAACACGTTTAAATGTTTTACTCACCTCGGCTGCAGTGAAGGAGAGCCCGCAGGTTTTGGTAGGGGGCCGTGTCAGTGGCACTGTATTGTCCTCAAAGCGGGCAAAAAAGTTGTTTAGCCTGTCTGGGAGCAAGACATCCTGGTCCGCGACGGGGCTGGTTTTCTTTTTGTAATCCGTGATTGACTGTAGACCCTGCCACATACCTCTTGTGTCTGAGCTGTTGAATTGCGACTCGATTTTGTCTCTGTACTGGGACTTAGCCTGTTTGATTGCCTTGCGGAGAGAATAGCTACACTGTTTGTATTCGGTCATGCTTCCGGTCACCTTGCCCTGGTTAAAAGCAGTGGTTCGCGCTTTCAGTTTCACGCGAATGCTGCCGTCAATCCACGGTTTCTGGTTTGGGAATGTTTTTATCGTTGCTGTGGGTACGACATCGTCAATGCACTTCCTAATGAACTCGCTCACCGAATCAGCATATTCGTCAATATTGTTGTTGGACGCAATGCGGAACATATTCCAATCCGCGTGATCGAAGCAGTCTTGAAGCGTGGATTCAGATTGGTCGGACCAGCGTTGAACAGACCTGAGCGCGGGAGCTTGTTGTTTTAGTTTCTGTTTGTAGGCTGGAATCAACAAAATGGAGTCGTGGTCAGCTTTTCCGAAAGGGGGGCGGGGGAGGGCCTTATATGCGTCGCGGAAATTAGTATAACAATGATCTAGCCTTTAGCTCGATGCAGATGTTGCCTGTAAATCATGGCTTCTGGTTGGGATATGTACGAACGGTCACTGTGGGGGTGACGTTGTCGATGCACTTATCGATGAAGCCGATGACTGAGCTGGTATACTCCTCAATGCCATTGGATGAATCCAGGAACATATTCCATTCTGTGCTAGCATAACAGTCCTGTAGCGTAGCATCCGCATCATCTGACCACTTCCGTATTGAATTGTGATTGGGATGTAAGGCCCTGCGCATCCTGTCCAGGGGTGTACTTGGAGGACTACATCAAGCTGCCTCTCACTACAGGGCCCTTCTGACTCAGACAAGGCTTACTTGTTCAAGGTTCTTACTTTCCCCTGCTTCCATATTTACAATACTCAGCTAACACAAGGTCTTTTACACAACAAATAGCTCCAATGCTTAACCAAATGTGATTTTTATTAAGTAAATGTTTACATCCCATCAGTAAACTTACTAAACCTTCACATAAAGCTTTGTTTGGGCATAGCCTGCCCTGCTTGTGGTTAACAATTTATCATCACCGAGGTACGTTTATTTGCTCCAAATAAAGTATTTTCGTAGGGGGCGCTGAATGTCCATACTCTGTAGTACGCTTTCCATACTCTGTAGTAAATGTGCGGTCTGGTCAGTTTCTCTTCGAGACAGTTTTATGCACCACTAGCACATTCAAAATACTTTTGTCCACCTCAGGAAAAAAAATGACAATCTGTTATTAAAATAAGATTAGCGGTTTCTCTTTTACTGCTGTCCTCCGCTCAACTCAAAAGGAGCTTCATGAAAGCAGTTTCTGTCAGGCCTGACGCAGAGTGCTACCTGACACTGTTGGCACTTCAATCGAGATTCCATAGTGACTCCATTCTTCCTGCATTGCAGTCACCTCTTTATTACCTTTTTTACAACACCCTTTTTCTTGACAGCGATAGGCGTTTTGACAGGGACAGGTACGTGTGTAGTTCTCATCCTCAATTGTGCATTTCTCACCTGTTCTAATAGCTCAACAGACACCCCACAAATCTGGTTTGTAAGCTCTTCTATGAATGCTTGGTGGGTCATGGGTGCAGTCCCATCCTTCTTGCACAGCTCATTGAGAAGATATTTTCCCTCCTGTAATCCATCATATTTCTAAACTTCAGCTGACCTAGGAGGATGACCATTCCAATGAAATTATAAAACTTGGTTGTACCAACGCTTTCCTCTTTTCTCCCTTTCCGTGTTATGTTGTTTGTCTGAATCAGCTTGTTTGTTTGTGTGGAGGCAGAGGGTTCTGACAGTGTTCACACTGAAAAACAGTTTGAATAAGTCCAGAGGAGTGCTGTCAGGTGAGGGGTCTTCTGGTTAAACTCCTGGCTGCTTGGCTGGCAGGAATGTCAAATCGGCAGGAGCCTCATCAGGGTTTTTCTCAGTTTTCCACGGCTGTTTTGACAGGCTTGTTATGTCTGTTGAAGTACACTACCGGTCAAAAGTTTTAGAACAGCTACTCATTCAAGGGTTTTTCTTTATTTTTCAAATGTTTACATTGTAGAATAATAGTGAAGGCATCAAAACTATGAAATAACACATATGGAATCATATAGTAACCAAAAAAGTGTTAAACAAATCAAAATATATTTTATACTTGAGATTCTTCAAATAGCCACCCTTTGCCCTGATGACAGCTTTGCACACTCTTGGCCGTCATGGTCGAATTGCTGCAACAACAAAAAAACACTACTAAAGGACACCAATAACAAGAACTGACTTGCTTCGGTCAAGAAACATGAGCAATGGATATTATACCGGTGGAAATTTGTCCTTTGGTCGGGAGTCCAAATTGGACATTTTTGGTTCCAACCGCTGGGTCTTTGTGAGACGCGGTGTGGGTGAACAAATTATCTCCGCATGTGTATTTCCCACCGTAACGCATGGAGGAGGTGGTGTTATGGTGTGAGGGTTCATTGCTGGTGACACTGTCTGTGATTTATTTAGAATTCAAGGCATACTTAACCAGCATGGCTAAGACAGCATTCTGCAGCGATACACCATCCCATCTGGTTTGGGCTTACACCTACAGGCTGTGTAAGGGCTATTTTACCAAGAAAAAGAGTGATGGAGTGCTGCATCAGATGACCTGGCCTCCACAATCCTCCGACCTCAACCAAATTGAGATGGTTTGGGATGAGTCGGACCGCAGAGCGAAGGAAAAGCAGCCAACAAGTGCTCAGTATATGTGGGAACTCATTTAAGACTGTTGGGAAAGCATTCCAGGCTTAACTGGTTGAGAGAATGCCAAGCTGTCATCAAGGCAAAGGGTGGCTACTTGAAGAATCTCAAATATAACATTTATTTTGATTTGTTTAACACTTTTCTGATTACTATATGATTCCATATGTGTTATTTCATAGTTTTGATGTCTTCACTATTATTCTACAATGTAGAAAATAGTAAAAACAAAGAAAAACCCTTGAATGAGTAGGTGTTCTAAAACGTTTGACTGGTACTGTATATGAAAGCATTCCTCTGCCTATTTGATCCATTCTGAAGGAAAGCAGTGAATACGTTTTGTGTGTGTGAGAGAATACGTATGCCTATGTATGTAGAAAAAGTGTTATTTCCAAATTCAAGTTAAACGCCATTCCGTCTATACTGATACCAGACAAATGCATACTTAAAAGTATTTTCAAATGTATTTCCAATACACTGCAATGCTATGTAGCTGAAGAGGGGTGACACTGTCTAGGATGAGAGTGTCGATCAGTTTCTGGAGGTCTGTGTTCACTCGTATTTACTCTCACGTCTGCATCAAATCAATCTCAATAAATTAGAATATTTATTGTCATTACAAATATAGCAGTACACAGTCCTCCAATGACACATTCATGTGTATTGGTTCCTCTGTACTTCGAAAAACTGCAACAACAAAAAAAAATCACATTTTCCATTGCTACTAACTTGTTTTGGCTAAAAGTATAATTAAAGAAATGCACAAAAAAACTAAAAATGTGTATTAATTTTTGCCACGCACTTATGGTCCATATATTTTGCTTTTTAATTGAACCATGTGTAGTACATCTAAAAGAAACAATGAGAAATTCATGGATCACCTAGACAACATAGCCATCAAAAGGGTAGAAATGTAGCACTGCACTTATGTCACAGTACTTTACAGCTTTGATTGGATACATAGAATATATGACAAAGGGTGATGTAATTATCTGAATTACTGTAGATTTGAATAGTTTAATCAAGAGAGAATTATGGTTATAGGTCAAATGAGAAGATCCTTCTTTATGAAGGAGGCAATGGGTGTTATTCATATACCATTCTCTCACTCAAAATCAACATATTATACTGAACAAAAATATAAACACAACATGTAAAGTGTTGCTCCCATGTTTCATAAGCTGAAATGAAATATTCCAGAAATGTTTCATATGCACAAAAAGTTCTCATTTTGTGCCAAATTTGTTTAAATCCCTGTTAGTGAGCATTTCTCCTTTGCCAAGATAATCCATCCCCCTGATAGGTGTGGTATATTAATAAACTGATTAAACAGCATGATCATTACACAAGTGCAAGTTGTGCTGGGGACAATAACAGGCCACTCTAAAATGTGCCGTTTTGTCACACAACGGCACAGTTTTTTCTCAAGTTTTGATGGAGCGTGGAGTTGGTGTGCTTACTGCTGGAATGTCCACCAGAGCTGTTGCCAAAGAATTGATTGTTAATTTCTCTACCAATGTTGTTTTAGAGAATTTGGCAGTACGTCCAACCCGCCTCACAACAGCAGACCACGTGTAACCATACCCGCCCAGGACCTCCACATCTGTCTTCTTCACCTGCGGGATCATCTGTGATCAGACACCCGGATAGCTGAAGAAACTGTGGGATTGCACAACTGAAGAATTTCTGCACAAACTGTAAGAAACCGTCGCAGGGAAGCCCATCTGCGTGCTCGTCGTACTCACCAGGGTCTTGACCTGACTGCAGTTCGGCATCGTAACTTACTTCAGTGGGAAAATACTCACCTTCAATGGCTACTGGCACGCTGAAGAAGTGCTTCAAGGATGAATGCCGCGTCACATGGGTTGGCGGTTTGCTGACGTCAACGTTGTCAACAGTGCCGTTCCTCCCCTGAGCAAGGCAGTTAACCCACTGTTCTCCGGCCACCTCATTCACACCTCTCTGATTCAAATGCCTGGGTGCTTTTCAAGATTGATGGAGAGAGTGCGAGGACGTCGGCGGCCTACTGTGTCGCCTGGTTGTTCAAATTCATTTGTGGGTTGTTTTTGTGCGACTTCGAAGAGGGTATGTGGAGTTTTAAACTTTGAAAATGTAATTTGTGAGATGCTGTGTATTTCTGTAATCCAGACTTGCAAGCTAACGTTAACTTTAATAATTGTTGCTAAGCGATGCACTTTTGCTAGTAGTACTAGCTAGCTTGCTACGTTTTATGTCTCAACAATTGTTTGTTTGTATTCCTGTTCCTAATTTTAGAATCAAATGTACTGGATGAGGTCCAGTTGGATGTGCCACTGCTGCCAGTCATCCTTGATGTCCAGGATGCTGCTATCATCCTTGAGGATGTGCCAGATGTGCCGACTATCCTTGAGGTACAATTTTCAGAACGTTTTTGGTTTTATGTTTGAAAAGTATCCCAGATATTAATTCTAAAAAATCTTTGTTGTCTGCTTTAGGAGGCCACTGGTAATTGGCAGTTGATACCGATTAGGTTCAGCCCCCTGTACTGTGGGCCTGTTGTGATCAGAGTAAGAGACCCACACACACACATCACTGTTACAATGTTAGCTGTTTCTAACCTGAATGTATTGTAATGTCACCCCACTCCTGTGCAGAACAATGCCGGTCCGGTGGCTAAAGCTTGGAGAACTTTCCAGTTCATCAGCCCCATTATCACCTACATGCGTGGGGGATCCCAGGTATGTGTCTTTGTAACTACCTAGTCCTAATCTACATTGTCAGAGTCATGTGATCTTGATGGAAATATGTTACAGCGATGGCTGATGTTGTTTCTCTCCACAGCAGGTGGTGGTGAGGATGCACCATGTGAGTAGGGTTCGAGGCCTGGAGACTCAACTGGTGTGGGCCATCTCCAGGGAGACAGCCAGACTTAGTCCAGAGGGCATCCCCTACTGTGCCACCAAGGTGCAGTCCGTCACTTGGATCCTGGTAAGATGTAAATACTACTGAAATAGTATTAGATTAGGCTTTTCTTCACTTATTCCATTTGGCCTTAACATATCGTCTCTCTCTGTCAGTATGTGGCTGGCAGGGTGACCCAGTATGCTTCTCACCTCCGCCATGAGACGTCTGTGGACGTGACGCTTGGCTGCTACCAGGTAAATAAACCTTTTCCAAAATTATTGGGCATTTTTCCATTAGATATGCTCTGTTTACCAATAACGTGTGTGTGTGTGTGTGGTAAACAAGTGTGTTGTGTGTGTTTTTGGAGCAGCAGACTGACGTCTCGGTGGTGTACGCCACTCTCCACATGGGGCTGGATGGGCTGCTCACCTCCTCGGCGTGGTCGGAGGCTGCCTCCGTCTCTACGCCCACCAATCAGCAGTTCACTGAGCCAGAGCCTGAGGGCCACAACTGCTATGAGGTCAGATGTTACACACACACCTACAGTACACATACTATTGACTAGTAGCATTAAGATCCTTCCATTGACCCATTGTTTGTCATGGCATTGCATTGGTCACTGATGTTTAATGTTTGTTCTGTTGTTGTAGGGCTGGGAGGAGGACCTGCTGCCTGAGGAGAGGGAGGTTCCTCTGCTAAAGTGAGTTCCTCTAAATGTCTGTGTAGTCTGGGCTTGTCAGATGCTGAAGGATAGTGGTCACCATGCTGTTATCCCCATTGACTCTAATGGTTGACATGCTCCATTCCCTCCCTCCCACAGCCTCTACCTTACCACCAAGAGAGTGGAGGACATCGCCCTGAGGCTCGTCTCCCTGCGCCAGGCCTTCACTGTGAGTGGACCTCCTTTTTCCTTTTCTCTCTGTGTCTTCTTGTTCTGTCTGTCTCACCCTAACTCTTCCCTCTTCTCTAGACCCTGCTTGGTTCCACCCTGAGCAGGAACCATCTGTTTGTGGCGGGAAAGGTCCTAATGGGCGCACTGGTTCAGGCCCACCACATGGTAGCTCACTAACTCATTATTCATTCTAGGGAAAGAGAGCGTCCTCAGTGGGAAATGTGTTCTGTTCACTAACATCAATGCTCTTTGCTTTGTGATAGGACGAGGCCGAATTCATCCGTGCCTATAACGACTTTGTGGACTACCTGAGTGACCCCTCCAAGCAGATTGACATTGAGAGGGAGCTGGCTGAGGCAAAGGTGAGTTCATTAACTCTTTCAAGTCTCACCTTGAGTTCTTCCTCATGCATGTCTTTTATACATCACAGTAGCTGATCTATTTGAAATCATTCCTATTTTCTCCAAACGTGTTTTCTTGTCCTAGATCCATCATGTTAACCTGATAGATGTCCTCTTTGAACTGGTGATGTTCGGGATGATGACAGCTCAGAAGTCCCTGATGGTGGTAAGTAGCATCTCACTGGTACATGTTTTGATGTCTCTCTATTTGTAATTTCACTTCAATTTCTCTTCTATCCTCTGTTTCCTTTAGCACCCTGGTGGGTTCATGGAGCGTCTGTACGCTCTACTGAACTCCTTCCTGCCCGTAGCTGCCAGCATTGAGCCAAAGGCCGAGAGATACCTGCTGCTGCTCAATGTAAGATTCAAGAGTTTACTTCCCTATTCCTAGTTTACTTCCTCTTTACTTTTTCATGAATAACAGGGTTTCAATGCCGTTATACGAGGAGTAACTCTCATTGTCTCTCTGCTCTTGCTAAGCTAGTAACTCAGAGCCATTTTCTGTGTGTTGTGTGGTGTTCTCTTCAGGGCGGGCTGATGGCTCTGCTAGATGACATGTTTGGGCAGCAGCTGGCCTGGTACTTTAACCCAGTGTCTCTGGTCACTGAGCTCTCCAGCCTCCTGGAGTACCACCTGGAGAACCTCATGGCCAGCATGTAGTCCTACTGCAGAGATCTGAAACACCACACTTCTCTCTCTCTCTCTTTCTCTCTCTCAGGAATTGAGGACTTGAAGTGCTTCGTTGAACCCTGATTAGTTACCACCCATTGAATTAATGTATTCTCTTGTTTTCTCTCCCACAGGATTCTTGTGACACTTTGCCACCACACAGGGGTCTAGACACAAATGCACTACATTACTTTGCACTGAATTTTACATTTTTAAATAAAATAACTAGTAGTTCAAAAGCATTTGTCTCTGTCTTTTCATTTACTTGATTATTTCATCACTATTTCCTCTTCCTGGAGTTATGAGGCTAATATTACATTATTACATGAACAATTATGCTTTATTCTTTGCATATGGAAATGAAAAACAAAGTTTAGGTGATTTACAGGTACTACTGGCCCACACTTTATGGCTTTGAATTGTGATGTGTGATTCTGTACTATTTAAAAATATGTAGGCCTACATACACTGAGTTTACAAAACATTAAGAACACCTTCCTAATATTGAGTTGCACCCCCTGTTGTTCAGAACAGACTCAATTTGTCGAACTCTACAAGGTGTCCACAGGGATGCTGGCCCATGTTCACTCCAATGCTTCCCACAGTGGTGGACCATTCTTTATACACCTACTACCATACCCCATTCAAAGGCACTTAAATCTATTGTCTTGCCCAGTCACCCTCTGAATGGCACACATACACAATCCATGTCTCAATTGTCTCAATGCTTAAAAATTCTTCTTTAACCTGTCTCCTTCCCTTCATCTACACTGATTGAAGTGGATTGAACAAGTGACATCAGTAAGGGATCATAGCTTTCACCTGGATTTACCTGGTCAGTCTGTCATGGAAAGAGCGGCTATAGTATAAAGTCGATCACTAGAGGGCACAAATGCTTCTGTCTTGAATGTAACTTCTCACTATCTGTACTCTACATTAAGAGTCTGCCATTGTAGACTCAGGTATCTTGGGTATTTTTGTTTCAACTTGCCATATTTCCAATTAATGTCTGAGCCATTTAGCATCTTTCCAACTGAAAACAATGTTAGCGTTCATGTGGGAGAGGGTGTAGTAGTGCATACTGACCACTAGTTGGATCATAGCAGGGTTAGTGGTGTTCATGCAGGAACCCAGAGGATATAGGCATTCTCCATCACAGTAGAAGGCTTTTTATCCTTTAACTAGGCAAGTCAGTTAAGAACAAATTCTTACTTACAATGACAGCCTTCCCGGGTAACAGTGGGTTAACTGTCATGTTCAGGGGCAGAATGACAGATTTTTACCTTGCCAGCTCGGGGATTGGATCCAGCATCTTTCGATTACTGGCCCAACACTAACCACTAGGCTACCTGCCGCCCCAGATTCCCGCCCCTGTCTTCATTTAAAAAGGTATCTGTGAACAACAGAGGCACATCTGTATTCACAGTCATGTGAAATCCCTAGATTAGGGCCTAAAGAATGTATTTGAATTGACTGATTGCCTTATATGAACTTTAACTCAGTCAAATCGTTGAAATTGTTGCATGTTGCATTAATTTTTATGTTCAGTGTAGATACATACTATTTATCTGCTTATTGCCAGATTATTGCTTTTAACTGCTGGTTGCAAGGTATATCTTTTGGAACAATGGTAGTGAAGTTTATTAAAATGATGTAGAATAGATGGGCCACCACAGGTGTCACAGTCATACACAGGTCTTGACCACCATGTTTTCATGCTTCTTTAGGATCACATTGTTGTTGTCGTCGTAGAAGAGTCTAGAGATGGGACTGAGCTTGGTGGGTGCGCAGCACACTTTGGGAATCTCACCCGGCTTCAGAAGGTGAACCTGCCATGAAAAAGTTGAATCAGACTTATTCATACATACACTTTGACATAATCAATGATAATAATATCCTGTTTATAAAAGAGGGATAAATTATTATTATGCAGATCCTACAGTGCTCTCCAACCTCAGTGGGCTTTGGCTTCGCCCCCCTTGTCTGAATGTGGTCAATATGTTTTAACCCGGGTTGTCTGTGCTCCACAAGTCTTTATAGCCCACTGAGCCAAAGCCTAGACTTTCAGAAGTTCAACAACAACTTCCATGAACAAGCTAAAACATTTCAATGGGCCAATGACCTAGCTAGTGACTTTAAAAAAACATTTGGTCTTTTTGTTTTATATTATTCCAACAACATAGAATAGAATTACAATGATGACCAGGA
This sequence comes from Salvelinus alpinus, assembly GCF_045679555.1. Lineage (NCBI taxonomy): Eukaryota > Metazoa > Chordata > Actinopteri > Salmoniformes > Salmonidae > Salvelinus > Salvelinus alpinus. Next base: position 37,840,963 of record NC_092114.1, read on the forward strand.
ATTTTATAGGATTCTAATGTTAACCATAGAGTTCCAAACTCATTTCTATGACAACACAGTGTTTAAAATTGTAAACAGCAATTTTCTAAAATATGTGTTGCCAAGAGACATCTGACGTTCTCGGCGTTCTATTTATTGAACGTTTTCTGTTCGAAAACAAGAACAACTTCAATTTGCTGTTTAACAACAACAAACTTGACTGATTTGTGAGACCTGAGATTGAAAAATCGACTGGAAAATGCCTGGGTGCTTTTCAAGATTGATGGAGAGAGTGCGAGGACGTCGGCAGCCTACTGCGTCGACAGGTTGTTTAAATTCATCTGTGGGTTGTTTTTGTTGTCTTTTTCCGTTTTGCAGGGTTCGCGATCGTCGGGAGGTGGACAGCGACAGCGACTTCGAAGAGGGTACGTGGAGTTTTAAACTTCTTATTTTACCACTTTCAACATTGAAAATGTAATTTGTGAAATGTTGTGTATTTCTGTAATACAGACTTGCAAGCTAACGTTAACTTTAATAATTGTTGCTAAGCGAAGCACTGATGGACTTTTACTTGTAGTGACGTTACTAGCTAGCTTGATATGTTTTACGTCCTGACAATTGATTGTTTGTATTCCTGTTCCTAATTTTAGAATCAAATGTACTGGATGAGGTCCAGTTGGATGTGCCACTGCTGCCAGTCATCCTTGATGTCCAGGATGCTGCTATCCTTGAGGTACAATTTTCAGAACGTTTTTGGTTTTATGTTTGAAAAGTATCCCAGATATTAATTCTAAAAATCTTTGTTGTCTGCTTTAGGAGGCCACTGGTAATTGGCAGTTGATACCGATTAGGTTCAGCCCCCTGTACTGTGGGCCTGTTGTGATCAGAGTAAGAGACCCACACACACACACACACACACACACATCACTGTTACAATGTTAGCTGTTTCTAACCTGAATGTATTGTAATGTCACCCCACTCCTGTGCAGAACAATGCCGGTCCGGTGGCTAAAGCTTGGAGAACTTTCCAGTTCATCAGCCCCATTATCACCTACATGCGTGGGGGATCCCAGGTATGTGTCTTTGTAACTACCTAGTCCTAATCTACATTGTCAGAGTCATGTGATCTTGATGGAAATATGTTACAGCGATGGCTGATGTTGTTTCTCTCCACAGCAGGTGGTGGTGAGGATGCACCATGTGAGTAGGGTTCGAGGCCTGGAGACTCAACTGGTGTGGGCCATCTCCAGGGAGACAGCCAGACTTAGTCCAGAGGGCATCCCCTACTGTGCCACCAAGGTGCAGTCCGTCACTTGGATCCTGGTAAGATGTAAATACTACTGAAATAGTATTAGATTAGGCTTTTCTTCACTTATTCCATTTGGCCTTAACATATCGTCTCTCTCTGTCAGTATGTGGCTGGCAGGGTGACCCAGTATGCTTCTCACCTCCGCCATGAGACGTCTGTGGACGTGACGCTTGGCTGCTACCAGGTAAATAAACCTTTTCCAAAATTATTGGGCATTTTTCCATTAGATATGCTCTGTTTACCAATAACGTGTGTGTGTGTGTGTGGTAAACAAGTGTGTTGTGTGTGTTTTTGGAGCAGCAGACTGACGTCTCGGTGGTGTACGCCACTCTCCACATGGGGCTGGATGGGCTGCTCACTTCCTCGGCGTGGTCGGAGGCTGCCTCCGTCTCTACGCCCACCAATCAGCAGTTCACTGAGCCAGAGCCTGAGGGCCACAACTGCTATGAGGTCAGATGTTACACACACACTTACAGTACACATACTATTGACTAGTAGCATTAAGATCCTTCCATTGACCCATTGTTTGTCATGGCATTGCATTGGTCACTGATGTTGAATGTTTGTTCTGTTGTTGTAGGGCTGGGAGGAGGACCTGCTGCCTGAGGAGAGGGAGGTTCCTCTGCTAAAGTGAGTTCCTCTAAATGTCTGTGTAGTCTGGGCTTGTCAGATGCTGAAGGATAGTGGTCACCATGCTGTTATCCCCATTGACTCTAATGGTTGACATGCTCCATTCCCTCCCTCCCACAGCCTCTACCTTACCACCAAGAGAGTGGAGGACATCGCCCTGAGGCTCGTCTCCCTGCGCCAGGCCTTCACTGTGAGTGGACCTCCTTTTTCCTTTTCTCTCTGTGTCTTCTTGTTCTGTCTGTCTCACCCTAACTCTTCCCTCTTCTCTAGACCCTGCTTGGTTCCACCCTGAGCAGGAACCATCTGTTTGTGGCGGGAAAGGTCCTAATGGGCGCACTGGTTCAGGCCCACCACATGGTAGCTCACTAACTCATTATTCATTCTAGGGAAAGAGAGCGTCCTCAGTGGGAAATGTGTTCTGTTCACTAACATCAATGCTCTTTGCTTTGTGATAGGACGAGGCCGAATTCATCCGTGCCTATAACGACTTTGTGGACTACCTGAGTGACCCCTCCAAGCAGATTGACATTGAGAGGGAGCTGGCTGAGGCAAAGGTGAGTTCATTAACTCTTTCAAGTCTCACCTTGAGTTCTTCCTCATGCATGTCTTTTATACATCACAGTAGCTGATCTATTTGAAATCATTCCTATTTTCTCCAAACGTGTTTTCTTGTCCTAGATCCATCATGTTAACCTGATAGATGTCCTCTTTGAACTGGTGATGTTCGGGATGATGACAGCTCAGAAGTCCCTGATGGTGGTAAGTAGCATCTCACTGGTACATGTTTTGATGTCTCTCTATTTGTAATTTCACTTCAATTTCTCTTCTATCCTCTGTTTCCTTTAGCACCCTGGTGGGTTCATGGAGCGTCTGTACGCTCTACTGAACTCCTTCCTGCCCGTAGCTGCCAGCATTGAGCCAAAGGCCGAGAGATACCTGCTGCTGCTCAATGTAAGATTCAAGAGTTTACTTCCCTATTCCTAGTTTACTTCCTCTTTACTTTTTCATGAATAACAGGGTTTCAATGCCGTTATACGAGGAGTAACTCTCATTGTCTCTCTGCTCTTGCTAAGCTAGTAACTCAGAGCCATTTTCTGTGTGTTGTGTGGTGTTCTCTTCAGGGCGGGCTGATGGCTCTGCTAGATGACATGTTTGGGCAGCAGCTGGCCTGGTACTTTAACCCAGTGTCTCTGGTCACTGAGCTCTCCAGCCTCCTGGAGTACCACCTGGAGAACCTCATGGCCAGCATGTAGTCCTACTGCAGAGATCTGAAACACCACACTTCTCTCTCTCTCTCTTTCTCTCTCTCAGGAATTGAGGACTTGAAGTGCTTCGTTGAACCCTGATTAGTTACCACCCATTGAATTAATGTATTCTCTTGTTTTCTCTCCCACAGGATTCTTGTGACACTTTGCCACCACACAGGGGTCTAGACACAAATGCACTACATTACTTTGCACTGAATTTTACATTTTTAAATAAAATAACTAGTAGTTCAAAAGCATTTGTCTCTGTCTTTTCATTTACTTGATTATTTCATCACTATTTCCTCTTCCTGGAGTTATGAGGCTAATATTACATTATTACATGAACAATTATGCTTTATTCTTTGCATATGGAAATGAAAAACAAAGTTTAGGTGATTTACAGGTACTACTGGCCCACACTTTATGGCTTTGAATTGTGATGTGTGATTCTGTACTATTTAAAAATATGTAGGCCTACATACACTGAGTTTACAAAACATTAAGAACACCTTCCTAATATTGAGTTGCACCCCCTGTTGTTCAGAACAGACTCAATTTGTCGAACTCTACAAGGTGTCCACAGGGATGCTGGCCCATGTTCACTCCAATGCTTCCCACAGTGGTGGACCATTCTTTATACACCTACTACCATACCCCATTCAAAGGCACTTAAATCTATTGTCTTGCCCAGTCACCCTCTGAATGGCACACATACACAATCCATGTCTCAATTGTCTCAATGCTTAAAAATTCTTCTTTAACCTGTCTCCTTCCCTTCATCTACACTGATTGAAGTGGATTGAACAAGTGACATCAGTAAGGGATCATAGCTTTCACCTGGATTTACCTGGTCAGTCTGTCATGGAAAGAGCGGCTATAGTATAAAGTCGATCACTAGAGGGCACAAATGCTTCTGTCTTGAATGTAACTTCTCACTATCTGTACTCTACATTAAGAGTCTGCCATTGTAGACTCAGGTATCTTGGGTATTTTTGTTTCAACTTGCCATATTTCCAATTAATGTCTGAGCCATTTAGCATCTTTCCAACTGAAAACAATGTTAGCGTTCATGTGGGAGAGGGTGTAGTAGTGCATACTGACCACTAGTTGGATCATAGCAGGGTTAGTGGTGTTCATGCAGGAACCCAGAGGATATAGGCATTCTCCATCACAGTAGAAGGCTTTTTATCCTTTAACTAGGCAAGTCAGTTAAGAACAAATTCTTACTTACAATGACAGCCTTCCCGGGTAACAGTGGGTTAACTGTCATGTTCAGGGGCAGAATGACAGATTTTTACCTTGCCAGCTCGGGGATTGGATCCAGCATCTTTCGATTACTGGCCCAACACTAACCACTAGGCTACCTGCCGCCCCAGATTCCCGCCCCTGTCTTCATTTAAAAAGGTATCTGTGAACAACAGAGGCACATCTGTATTCACAGTCATGTGAAATCCCTAGATTAGGGCCTAAAGAATGTATTTGAATTGACTGATTGCCTTATATGAACTTTAACTCAGTCAAATCGTTGAAATTGTTGCATGTTGCATTAATTTTTATGTTCAGTGTAGATACATACTATTTATCTGCTTATTGCCAGATTATTGCTTTTAACTGCTGGTTGCAAGGTATATCTTTTGGAACAATGGTAGTGAAGTTTATTAAAATGATGTAGAATAGATGGGCCACCACAGGTGTCACAGTCATACACAGGTCTTGACCAATTATTATTATGCAGATCCTACAGTGCTCTCCAACCTCAGTGGGCTTTGGCTTCGCCCCCCTTGTCTGAATTTATCGCCCTCCAGGTTCCCTTGGAGAGTTCATCAATGAGCTTGACGCCCTGATAAGTTCCTTTCCTGAGGATGGCTCACCTCTCACAGTTCTGGGTGACTTTAACCTCCCCACGTCTACCTTTGACTCATTCCTCTCTGCCTCCTTCTTTCCACTCCTCTCCTCTTTTGACCTCACCCTCTCACCTTCCCCCCCTACTCACAAGGCAGGCAATACGCTTGACCTCATCTTTACTAGATGCTGTTCTTCCACTAATCTCATTGCAACTCCCCTCCAAGTCTCCGACCACTACCTTGTATCCTTTTCCCTCTCGCTCTCATCCAACACTTCCCACACTGCCCCTACTCGGATGGTATCGCGTCGTCCCAACCTTCGCTCTCTCTCCCCCGCTACTCTCTCCTCTTCCATCCTATCATCTCTTCCCTCTGATCAAACCTTCTCCAACCTATCTCCTGATTCTGCCTCCTCAACCCTCCTCTCCTCCCTTTCTGCATCCTTTGACTCTCTATGTCCCCTATCCTCCAGGCCGGCTCGGTCCTCCCCTCCTGCTCCGTGGCTCGACGACTCATTGCGAGCTCACAGAACAGGGCTCCGGGCAGCCGAGCGGAAATGGAGGAAAACTCGCCTCCCTGCGGACCTGGCATCCTTTCACTCCCTCCTCTCTACATTCTCCTCTTCTGTCTCTGCTGCTAAAGCCAATTTCTACCACTCTAAATTCCAAGCATCTGCCTCTAACCCTAGGAAGCTCTTTGCCACCTTCTCCTCCCTCCTGAATCCTCCTCCCCCTCCTCCCCCCTCCTCCCTCTCTGCTGATGACTTCGTCAACCATTTTGAAAAGAAGGTCGACGACATCCGATCCTCGTTTGCTAAGTCAAACGACACCGCTGGTTCTGCTCACACTGCCCTACCCTGTGCTTTGACCTCTTTCTCCCCTCTCTCTCCAGATGAAATCTCGCGTCTTGTGACGGCCGGCCGCCCAACAACCTGCCCGCTTGACCCTATCCCCTCCTCTCTTCTCCAGACCATTTCTGGAGACCTTCTCCCTTACCTCACCTCGCTCATCAACTCATCCTTGACCGCTGGCTACGTCCCTTCCGTCTTCAAGAGAGCGAGAGTTGCACCCCTTCTGAAAAAACCTACACTCGATCCCTCCGATGTCAACAACTACAGACCAGTATCCCTTCTTTCTTTTCTCTCCAAAACTCTTGAACGTGCCGTCCTTGGCCAGCTCTCCTGCTATCTCTCTCAGAATGACCTTCTTGATCCAAATCAGTCAGGTTTCAAGACTAGTCATTCAACTGAGACTGCTCTTCTCTGTGTCACGGAGGCGCTCCGCACTGCTAAAGCTAACTCTCTCTCCTCTGCTCTCATCCTTCTAGACCTATCGGCTGCCTTTGATACTGTGAACCATCAGATCCTCCTCTCCACCCTCTCCGAGCTGGGCATCTCCGGCGCGGCCCACGCTTGGATTGCGTCCTACCTGACAGGTCGCTCCTACCAGGTGGCGTGGCGAGAATCTGTCTCCGCACCACGTGCTCTCACCACTGGTGTCCCCCAGGGCTCTGTTCTAGGCCCTCTCCTATTCTCGCTATACACCAAGTCACTTGGCTCTGTCATATCCTCACATGGTCTCTCCTATCATTGCTATGCAGACGACACACAATTAATCTTCTCCTTTCCCCCCTCTGATAACCAGGTGGTGAATCGCATCTCTGCATGTCTGGCAGACATATCAGTGTGGATGACGGATCACCACCTCAAGCTGAACCTCGGCAAGACGGAGCTGCTCTTCCTCCCGGGGAAGGACTGCCCGTTCCATGATCTCGCCATCACGGTTGACAACTCCATTGTGTCCTCCTCCCAGAGTGCTAAGAACCTTGGCGTGATCCTGGACAACACCCTGTCGTTCTCAACTAACATCAAGGCGGTGACCCGTTCCTGTAGGTTCATGCTCTACAACATTCGCAGAGTACGACCCTGCCTCACGCAGGAAGCGGCGCAGGTCCTAATCCAGGCACTTGTCATCTCCCGTCTGGATTACTGCAACTCGCTGTTGGCTGGGCTCCCTGCCTGTGCCATTAAACCCCTACAACTCATCCAGAACGCCGCAGCCCGTCTGGTGTTCAACTTTCCCAAGTTCTCTCACGTCACCCCGCTCCTCCGCTCTCTCCACTGGCTTCCAGTTGAAGCTCGCATCCGCTACAAGACCATGGTGCTTGCCTACGGAGCTGTGAGGGGAACGGCACCTCCGTACCTTCAGGCTCTGATCAGGCCCTACACCCAAACAAGGGCACTGCGTTCATCCACCTCTGGCCTGCTCGCCTCCCTACCTCTGAGGAAGTACAGTTCCCGCTCAGCCCAGTCAAAACTGTTCGCTGCTCTGGCACCCCAATGGTGGAACAAACTCCCTCACGACGCCAGGTCAGCGGAGTCAGTCACCACCTTCCGGAGACACCTGAAACCCCACCTCTTTAAGGAATACCTAGGATAGGATAAAGTAATCCTTCTAACCCCCCCCCCCCCCTTAAAAGAGTTAGATGCACTATTGTAAAGTGGTTGTTCCACTGGATATCATAAGGTGAATGCACCAATTTGTAAGTCGCTCTGGATAAGAGCGTCTGCTAAATGACTTAAATGTAAATGTAAATGTAAATGTGGTCAATATGTTTTAACCCGGGTTGTCTGTGCTCCACAAGTCTTTATAGCCCACTGAGCCAAAGCCTAGACTTTCAGAAGTTCAACAACAACTTCCATGAACAAGCTAAAACATTTCAATGGGCCAATGACCTAGCTAGTGACTTTAAAAAAACATTTGGTCTTTTTGTTTTATATTATTCCAACAACATAGAATAGAATTACAATGATGACCAGGAATTTTATAGGATTCTAATGTTAACCATAGAGTTCCAAACTCATTTCTATGACAACACAGTGTTTAAAATTGTAAACAGCAATTTTCTAAAATATGTGTTGCCAAGAGACATCTGACGTTCTCGGCGTTCTATTTATTGAACGTTTTCTGTTCGAAAACAAGAACAACTTCAATTTGCTGTTTAACAACAACAAACTTGACTGATTTGTGAGACCTGAGATTGAAAAATCGACTGGAAAATGCCTGGGTGCTTTTCAAGATTGATGGAGAGAGTGCGAGGACGTCGGCAGCCTACTGCGTCGACAGGTTGTTTAAATTCATCTGTGGGTTGTTTTTGTTGTCTTTTTCCGTTTTGCAAGGTTTGCGATCGTCGGGAGGTGGACAGCGACAGCGACTTCGAAGAGGGTACGTGGAGTTTTAAACTTCTTATTTTACCACTTTCAACATTGAAAATGTAATTTGTGAAATGTTGTGTATTTCTGTAATACAGACTTGCAAGCTAACGTTAACTTTAATAATTGTTGCTAAGCGAAGCACTGATGGACTTTTACTTGTAGTGACGTTACTAGCTAGCTTGATATGTTTTACGTCCTGACAATTGATTGTTTGTATTCCTGTTCCTAATTTTAGAATCAAATGTACTGGATGAGGTCCAGTTGGATGTGCCACTGCTGCCAGTCATCCTTGATGTCCAGGATGCTGCTATCCTTGAGGTACAATTTTCAGAACGTTTTTGGTTTTATGTTTGAAAAGTATCCCAGATATTAATTCTAAAAATCTTTGTTGTCTGCTTTAGGAGGCCACTGGTAATTGGCAGTTGATACATTTTACATTTACATTTACATTTAAGTCATTTAGCAGACGCTCTTATCCAGAGCGACTTACAAATTGGTGCATTCACCTTATGATATCCAGTGGAACAACCACTTTACAATAGTGCATCTAACTCTTTTAAGGGGGGGGGGGGTTAGAAGGATTACTTTATCCTATCCTAGGTATTCCTTAAAGAGGTGGGGTTTCAGGTGTCTCCGGAAGGTGGTGATTGACTCCGCTGACCTGGCGTCGTGAGGGAGTTTGTTCCACCATTGGGGTGCCAGAGCAGCGAACAGTTTTGACTGGGCTGAGCGGGAACTGTACTTCCTCAGAGGTAGGGAGGCGAGCAGGCCAGAGGTGGATGAACGCAGTGCCCTTGTTTGGGTGTAGGGCCTGATCAGAGCCTGAAGGTACGGAGGTGCCGTTCCCCTCACAGCTCCGTAGGCAAGCACTATGGTCTTGTAGCGGATGCGAGCTTCAACTGGAAGCCAGTGGAGAGAGCGGAGGAGCGGGGTGACGTGAGAGAACTTGGGAAAGTTGAACACCAGACGGGCTGCGGCGTTCTGGATGAGTTGTAGGGGTTTAATGGCACAGGCAGGGAGCCCAGCCAACAGCGAGTTGCAGTAATCCAGACGGGAGATGACAAGTGCCTGGATTAGGACCTGCGCCGCTTCCTGCGTGAGGCAGGGTCGTACTCTGCGAATGTTGTAGAGCATGAACCTACTGGAACGGGTCACCGCCTTGATATTAGTTGAGAACGACAGGGTGTTGTCCAGGATCACGCCAAGGTTCTTAGCACTCTGGGAGGAGGACACAATGGAGTTGTCAACCGTGATGGCGAGATCATGGAACGGGCAGTCCTTCCCCGGGAGGAAGAGCAGCTCCGTCTTGCCGAGGTTCAGCTTGAGGTGGTGATCCGTCATCCACACTGATATGTCTGCCAGACATGCAGAGATGCGATTCACCACCTGGTTATCAGAGGGGGGAAAGGAGAAGATTAATTGTGTGTCGTCTGCATAGCAATGATAGGAGAGACCATGTGAGGATATGACAGAGCCAAGTGACTTGGTGTATAGCGAGAATAGGAGAGGGCCTAGAACAGAGCCCTGGGGGACACCAGTGGTGAGAGCACGTGGTGCGGAGACAGATTCTCGCCACGCCACCTGGTAGGAGCGACCTGTCAGGTAGGACGCAATCCAAGCGTGGGCCGCGCCGGAGATGCCCAGCTCGGAGAGGGTGGAGAGGAGGATCTGATGGTTCACAGTATCAAAGGCAGCCGATAGGTCTAGAAGGATGAGAGCAGAGGAGAGAGAGTTAGCTTTAGCAGTGCGGAGCGCCTCCGTGACACAGAGAAGAGCAGTCTCAGTTGAATGACTAGTCTTGAAACCTGACTGATTTGGATCAAGAAGGTCATTCTGAGAGAGATAGCAGGAGAGCTGGCCAAGGACGGCACGTTCAAGAGTTTTGGAGAGAAAAGAAAGAAGGGATACTGGTCTGTAGTTGTTGACATCGGAGGGATCGAGTGTAGGTTTTTTCAGAAAGGGTGCAACTCTCGCTCTCTTGAAGACGGAAGGGACGTAGCCAGCGGTCAAGGATGAGTTGATGAGCGAGGTGAGGTAAGGGAGAAGGTCTCCGGAAATGGTCTGGAGAAGAGAGGAGGGGATAGGGTCAAGCGGGCAGGTTGTTGGGCGGCCGGCCGTCACAAGACGCGAGATTTCATCTGGAGAGAGAGGGGAGAAAGAGGTCAAAGCACAGGGTAGGGCAGTGTGAGCAGAACCAGCGGTGTCGTTTGACTTAGCAAACGAGGATCGGATGTCGTCGACCTTCTTTTCAAAATGGTTGACGAAGTCATCAGCAGAGAGGGAGGAGGGGGGAGGAGGGGGAGGAGGATTCAGGAGGGAGGAGAAGGTGGCAAAGAGCTTCCTAGGGTTAGAGGCAGATGCTTGGAATTTAGAGTGGTAGAAATTGGCTTTAGCAGCAGAGACAGAAGAGGAGAATGTAGAGAGGAGGGAGTGAAAGGATGCCAGGTCCGCAGGGAGGCGAGTTTTCCTCCATTTCCGCTCGGCTGCCCGGAGCCCTGTTCTGTGATACCGATTAGGTTCAGCCCCCTGTACTGTGGGCCTGTTGTGATCAGAGTAAGAGACCCACACACACACACACACACACACATCACTGTTACAATGTTAGCTGTTTCTAACCTGAATGTATTGTAATGTCACCCCACTCCTGTGCAGAACAATGCCGGTCCGGTGGCTAAAGCTTGGAGAACTTTCCAGTTCATCAGCCCCATTATCACCTACATGCGTGGGGGATCCCAGGTATGTGTCTTTGTAACTACCTAGTCCTAATCTACATTGTCAGAGTCATGTGATCTTGATGGAAATATGTTACAGCGATGGCTGATGTTGTTTCTCTCCACAGCAGGTGGTGGTGAGGATGCACCATGTGAGTAGGGTTCGAGGCCTGGAGACTCAACTGGTGTGGGCCATCTCCAGGGAGACAGCCAGACTTAGTCCAGAGGGCATCCCCTACTGTGCCACCAAGGTGCAGTCCGTCACTTGGATCCTGGTAAGATGTAAATACTACTGAAATAGTATTAGATTAGGCTTTTCTTCACTTATTCCATTTGGCCTTAACATATCGTCTCTCTCTGTCAGTATGTGGCTGGCAGGGTGACCCAGTATCCTTCTCACCTCCGCCATGAGACGTCTGTGGACGTGACGCTTGGCTGCTACCAGGTAAATAAACCTTTTCCAAAATTATTGGGCATTTTTCCATTAGATATGCTCTGTTTACCAATAACGTGTGTGTGTGTGTGTGGTAAACAAGTGTGTTGTGTGTGTTTTTGGAGCAGCAAACTGACGTCTCGGTGGTGTACGCCACTCTCCACATGGGGCTGGATGGGCTGCTCACCTCCTCGGCGTGGTCGGAGGCTGCCTCCGTCTCTACGCCCACCAATCAGCAGTTCACTGAGCCAGAGCCTGAGGGCCACAACTGCTATGAGGTCAGATGTTACACACACACCTACAGTACACATACTATTGACTAGTAGCATTAAGATCCTTCCATTGACCCATTGTTTGTCATGGCATTGCATTGGTCACTGATGTTGAATGTTTGTTCTGTTGTTGTAGGGCTGGGAGGAGGACCTGCTGCCTGAGGAGAGGGAGGTTCCTCTGCTAAAGTGAGTTCCTCTAAATGTCTGTGTAGTCTGGGCTTGTCAGATGCTGAAGGATAGTGGTCACCATGCTGTTATCCCCATTGACTCTAATGGTTGACATGCTCCATTCCCTCCCTCCCACAGCCTCTACCTTACCACCAAGAGAGTGGAGGACATCGCCCTGAGGCTCGTCTCCCTGCGCCAGGCCTTCACTGTGAGTGGACCTCCTTTTTCCTTTTCTCTCTGTGTCTTCTTGTTCTGTCTGTCTCACCCTAACTCTTCCCTCTTCTCTAGACCCTGCTTGGTTCCACCCTGAGCAGGAACCATCTGTTTGTGGCGGGAAAGGTCCTAATGGGCGCACTGGTTCAGGCCCACCACATGGTAGCTCACTAACTCATTATTCATTCTAGGGAAAGAGAGCGTCCTCAGTGGGAAATGTGTTCTGTTCACTAACATCAATGCTCTTTGCTTTGTGATAGGACGAGGCCGAATTCATCCGTGCCTATAACGACTTTGTGGACTACCTGAGTGACCCCTCCAAGCAGATTGACATTGAGAGGGAGCTGGCTGAGGCAAAGGTGAGTTCATTAACTCTTTCAAGTCTCACCTTGAGTTCTTCCTCATGCATGTCTTTTATACATCACAGTAGCTGATCTATTTGAAATCATTCCTATTTTCTCCAAACGTGTTTTCTTGTCCTAGATCCATCATGTTAACCTGATAGATGTCCTCTTTGAACTGGTGATGTTCGGGATGATGACAGCTCAGAAGTCCCTGATGGTGGTAAGTAGCATCTCACTGGTACATGTTTTGATGTCTCTCTATTTGTAATTTCACTTCAATTTCTCTTCTATCCTCTGTTTCCTTTAGCACCCTGGTGGGTTCATGGAGCGTCTGTACGCTCTACTGAACTCCTTCCTGCCCGTAGCTGCCAGCATTGAGCCAAAGGCCGAGAGATACCTGCTGCTGCTCAATGTAAGATTCAAGAGTTTACTTCCCTATTCCTAGTTTACTTCCTCTTTACTTTTTCATGAATAACAGGGTTTCAATGCCGTTATACGAGGAGTAACTCTCATTGTCTCTCTGCTCTTGCTAAGCTAGTAACTCAGAGCCATTTTCTGTGTGTTGTGTGGTGTTCTCTTCAGGGCGGGCTGATGGCTCTGCTAGATGACATGTTTGGGCAGCAGCTGGCCTGGTACTTTAACCCAGTGTCTCTGGTCACTGAGCTCTCCAGCCTCCTGGAGTACCACCTGGAGAACCTCATGGCCAGCATGTAGTCCTACTGCAGAGATCTGAAACACCACACTTCTCTCTCTCTCTTTCTCTCTCTCAGGAATTGAGGACTTGAAGTGCTTCGTTGAACCCTGATTAGTTACCACCCATTGAATTAATGTATTGTCTTGTTTTCTCTCCCACAGGATTCTTGTGACACTTTGCTACCACACAGGGGTCTAGACACAAATGCACTACATTACTTTGCACTGAATTTTACATTTTTAAATAAAATAACTAGTAGTTCAAAAGCATTTGTCTCTGTCTTTTCATTTACTTGATTATTTCATCACTATTTCCTCTTCCTGGAGTTATGAGGCTAATATTACATTATTACATGAACAATTATGCTTTATTCTTTGCATATGGAAATGAAAAACAAAGTTTAGGTGATTTACAGGTACTACTGGCCCACACTTTATGGCTTTGAATTGTGATGTGTGATTCTGTACTATTTAAAAATATGTAGGCCTACATACACTGAGTTTACAAAACATTAAGAACACCTTCCTAATATTGAGTTGCACCCCCTGTTGTTCAGAACAGACTCAATTTGTCGGGACATGAACTCTACAAGGTGTCCACAGGGATGCTGGCCCATGTTCACTCCAATGCTTCCCACAGTGGTGGACCATTCTTTATACACCTACTACCATACCCCATTCAAAGGCACTTAAATATATTGTCTTGCCCAGTCACCCTCTGAATGGCACACATACACAATCCATGTCTCAATTGTCTCAATGCTTAAAAATTCTTCTTTAACCTGTCTCCTTCCCTTCATCTACACTGATTGAAGTGGATTGAACAAGTGACATCAGTAAGGGATCATAGCTTTCACCTGGATTTACCTGGTCAGTCTGTCATGGAAAGAGCGGCTATAGTATAAAGTTGATCACTAGAGGGCACAAATGCTTCTGTCTTGAATGTAACTTCTCACTATCTGTACTCTACATTAAGAGTCTGCCATTGTAGACTCAGGTATCTTGGGTATTTTTGTTTCAACTTGCCATATTTCCAATTAATGTCTGAGCCATTTAGCATCTTTCCAACTGAAAACAATGTTAGCGTTCATGTGGGAGAGGGTGTAGTAGTGCATACTGACCACTAGTTGGATCATAGCAGGGTTAGTGGTGTTCATGCAGGAACCCAGAGGATATAGGCATTCTCCATCACAGTAGAAGGCTTTTTATCCTTTAACTAGGCAAGTCAGTTAAGAACAAATTCTTACTTACAATGACAGCCTTCCCGGGTAACAGTGGGTTAACTGTCATGTTCAGGGGCAGAATGACAGATTTTTACCTTGCCAGCTCGGGGATTGGATCCAGCATCTTTCGATTACTGGCCCAACACTAACCACTAGGCTACCTGCCGCCCCAGATTCCCGCCCCTGTCTTCATTTAAAAAGGTATCTGTGAACAACAGAGGCACATCTGTATTCACAGTCATGTGAAATCCCTAGATTAGGGCCTAAAGAATGTATTTGAATTGACTGATTGCCTTATATGAACTTTAACTCAGTCAAATCGTTGAAATTGTTGCATGTTGCATTAATTTTTATGTTCAGTGTAGATACATACTATTTATCTGCTTATTGCCAGATTATTGCTTTTAACTGCTGGTTGCAAGGTATATCTTTTGGAACAATGGTAGTGAAGTTTATTAAAATGATGTAGAATAGATGGGCCACCACAGGTGTCACAGTCATACACAGGTCTTGACCACCATGTTTTCATGCTTCTTTAGGATCACATTGTTGTTGTCGTCGTAGAAGAGTCTAGAGATGGGACTGAGCTTGGTGGGTGCGCAGCACACTTTGGGAATCTCACCCGGCTTCAGAAGGTGAACCTGCCATGAAAAAGTTAAATCAGACTTATTCATACATACACTTTGACATAATCAATGATAATAATATCCTGTTTATAAAAGAGGTATAAATTATTATTATGCAGATCCTACAGTGCTCTCCAACCTCAGTGGGCTTTGGCTTCGCCCCCCTTGTCTGAATGTGGTCAATATGTTTTAACCCGGGTTGTCTGTGCTCCACAAGTCTTTATAGCCCACTGAGCCAAAGCCTAGACTTTCAGAAGTTCAACAACAACTTCCATGAACAAGCTAAAACATTTCAATTGGCCAATGACCTAGCTAGTGACTTTAAAAAAACATTTGGTCTTTTTGTTTTATATTATTCCAACAACATAGAATAGAATTACAATGATGACCAGGAATTTTATAGGATTCTAATGTTAACCATAGAGTTCCAAACTCATTTCTATGACAACACAGTGTTTAAAATTGTAAACAGCAATTTTCTAAAATATGTGTTGCCAAGAGACATCTGACGTTCTCGGCGTTCTATTTATTGAACGTTTTCTGTTCGAAAACAAGAACAACTTCAATTTGCTGTTTAACAACAACAAACTTGACTGATTTGTGAGACCTGAGATTGAAAAATCGACTGGAAAATGCCTGGGTGCTTTTCAAGATTGATGGAGAGAGTGCGAGGACGTCGGCAGCCTACTGCGTCGACAGGTTGTTTAAATTCATCTGTGGGTTGTTTTTGTTGTCTTTTTCCGTTTTGCAGGGTTCGCGATCGTCGGGAGGTGGACAGCGACAGCGACTTCGAAGAGGGTACGTGGAGTTTTAAACTTCTTATTTTACCACTTTCAACATTGAAAATGTAATTTGTGAAATGTTGTGTATTTCTGTAATACAGACTTGCAAGCTAACGTTAACTTTAATAATTGTTGCTAAGCGAAGCACTGATGGACTTTTACTTGTAGTGACGTTACTAGCTAGCTTGATATGTTTTACGTCCTGACAATTGATTGTTTGTATTCCTGTTCCTAATTTTAGAATCAAATGTACTGGATGAGGTCCAGTTGGATGTGCCACTGCTGCCAGTCATCCTTGATGTCCAGGATGCTGCTATCCTTGAGGTACAATTTTCAGAACGTTTTTGGTTTTATGTTTGAAAAGTATCCCAGATATTAATTCTAAAAATCTTTGTTGTCTGCTTTAGGAGGCCACTGGTAATTGGCAGTTGATACCGATTAGGTTCAGCCCCCTGTACTGTGGGCCTGTTGTGATCAGAGTAAGAGACCCACACACACACACACACACACATCACTGTTACAATGTTAGCTGTTTCTAACCTGAATGTATTGTAATGTCACCCCACTCCTGTGCAGAACAATGCCGGTCCGGTGGCTAAAGCTTGGAGAACTTTCCAGTTCATCAGCCCCATTATCACCTACATGCGTGGGGGATCCCAGGTATGTGTCTTTGTAACTACCTAGTCCTAATCTACATTGTCAGAGTCATGTGATCTTGATGGAAATATGTTACAGCGATGGCTGATGTTGTTTCTCTCCACAGCAGGTGGTGGTGAGGATGCACCATGTGAGTAGGGTTCGAGGCCTGGAGACTCAACTGGTGTGGGCCATCTCCAGGGAGACAGCCAGACTTAGTCCAGAGGGCATCCCCTACTGTGCCACCAAGGTGCAGTCTGTCACTTGGATCCTGGTAAGATGTAAATACTACTGAAATAGTATTAGATTAGGCTTTTCTTCACTTATTCCATTTGGCCTTAACATATCGTCTCTCTCTGTCAGTATGTGGCTGGCAGGGTGACCCAGTATGCTTCTCACCTCCGCCATGAGACGTCTGTGGACGTGACGCTTGGCTGCTACCAGGTAAATAAACCTTTTCCAAAATTATTGGGCATTTTTCCATTAGATATGCTCTGTTTACCAATAACGTGTGTGTGTGTGTGTGGTAAACAAGTGTGTTGTGTGTGTTTTTGGAGCAGCAGACTGACGTCTCGGTGGTGTACGCCACTCTCCACATGGGGCTGGATGGGCTGCTCACCTCCTCGGCGTGGTCGGAGGCTGCCTCCGTCTCTACGCCCACCAATCAGCAGTTCACTGAGCCAGAGCCTGAGGGCCACAACTGCTATGAGGTCAGATGTTACACACACACCTACAGTACACATACTATTGACTAGTAGCATTAAGATCCTTCCATTGACCCATTGTTTGTCATGGCATTGCATTGGTCACTGATGTTGAATGTTTGTTCTGTTGTTGTAGGGCTGGGAGGAGGACCTGCTGCCTGAGGAGAGGGAGGTTCCTCTGCTAAAGTGAGTTCCTCTAAATGTCTGTGTAGTCTGGGCTTGTCAGATGCTGAAGGATAGTGGTCACCATGCTGTTATCCCCATTGACTCTAATGGTTGACATGCTCCATTCCCTCCCTCCCACAGCCTCTACCTTACCACCAAGAGAGTGGAGGACATCGCCCTGAGGCTCGTCTCCCTGCGCCAGGCCTTCACTGTGAGTGGACCTCCTTTTTCCTTTTCTCTCTGTGTCTTCTTGTTCTGTCTGTCTCACCCTAACTCTTCCCTCTTCTCTAGACCCTGCTTGGTTCCACCCTGAGCAGGAACCATCTGTTTGTGGCGGGAAAGGTCCTAATGGGCGCACTGGTTCAGGCCCACCACATGGTAGCTCACTAACTCATTATTCATTCTAGGGAAAGAGAGCGTCCTCAGTGGGAAATGTGTTCTGTTCACTAACATCAATGCTCTTTGCTTTGTGATAGGACGAGGCCGAATTCATCCGTGCCTATAACGACTTTGTGGACTACCTGAGTGACCCCTCCAAGCAGATTGACATTGAGAGGGAGCTGGCTGAGGCAAAGGTGAGTTCATTAACTCTTTCAAGTCTCACCTTGAGTTCTTCCTCATGCATGTCTTTTATACATCACAGTAGCTGATCTATTTGAAATCATTCCTATTTTCTCCAAACGTGTTTTCTTGTCCTAGATCCATCATGTTAACCTGATAGATGTCCTCTTTGAACTGGTGATGTTCGGGATGATGACAGCTCAGAAGTCCCTGATGGTGGTAAGTAGCATCTCACTGGTACATGTTTTGATGTCTCTCTATTTGTAATTTCACTTCAATTTCTCTTCTATCCTCTGTTTCCTTTAGCACCCTGGTGGGTTCATGGAGCGTCTGTACGCTCTACTGAACTCCTTCCTGCCCGTAGCTGCCAGCATTGAGCCAAAGGCCGAGAGATACCTGCTGCTGCTCAATGTAAGATTCAAGAGTTTACTTCCCTATTCCTAGTTTACTTCCTCTTTACTTTTTCATGAATAACAGGGTTTCAATGCCGTTTTACGAGGAGTAACTCTCATTGTCTCTCTGCTCTTGATAAGCTAGTAACTGAGAGCCATTTTCTATGTGTTGTGTGGTGTTCTCTTCAGGGTGGGCTGATGACTCTGCTAGATGACATGTTTGGGCAGCATCTGGCCTGGTACTTTAACCCAGTGTCTCTGGTCACTGAGCTCTCCAGCCTCCTGGAGTACCACCTGGAGAACCTCATTGCCAGCATGTAGTCCTACTGCAGAGATCTGGAAGGCCACACCTCTCTCTCTCTCTCTCTCTCTCTCAGGAATTGAGGACTTGAAGTGCTTTGTTGAACCCTGATTAGTTAACACCCATTAATTGAATGTATTCTCTTGTTTTCTTTCCCACAGGATTCTTGTGACACTTTGCCACCTAACAGGGGTCTAGACACAAATGCACTACATTACTTTGCACTGAATTTTAAATTTTTAAATAAAATAACTAGTAGTTCAAAAGCATTTGTCTCTGTCTTTTCATTTACTTGATTATTTCATCACTATTTCCTCTTCCTGGAGTTATGAGGCTAATATTACATGAACTACTATGCTTTATTCTTTGCATATGGAAATGAAAAACAAAGTTTAGGTGATTTACAGGTACTACTGGCCCACACTTTATGGCTTTGAATTGTGATGTGTGATTCTGTACTATTTAAAAATATGTAGGCCTACATACACTGAGTTTACAAAACATTAAGAACACCTTCCTAATATTGAGTTGCACCCCCTGTTGTTCAGAACAGACTCAATTTGTCGAGACATGAACTCTACAAGGTGTCCACAGGGATGCTGGCCCATGTTCACTCCAGTGCTTCCCACAGTGGTGGACCATTCTTTATACACCTACCACCATACCCCATTCAAAGGCACTTAAATCTTTTGTCTTGCCCATTCACCTTCTGAATGGCACACATACACAATCCATGTCTCAATTGTCTCAATGCTTAAAAATCTTTCGTTGACCTGTCTCCTTCCCTTCATCTACACTGATTGAAGTGGATTGAACAAGTGACATCAGTAAGGGATCATAGCTTTTACCTGGTCAGTCTGTCATGGAAAAAGCGGGTATAGTATAAAGTCGACCACTAGAGGGCACAAATGCTTCTGTCTTGAATGTAACTTCTCACTATCTGTACTCTACATTAAGAGTCTGCCATTGTAGACTCAGGTATCTTGGGTATTTTTGTTTCAATTTGCCATATTTCCATAATGTCTGAGCCATTTAGCATCTTTCCAACTGAAAACAATGTTAGCATTCATGTGAGAGAGGGTGTAGTAGTGCATACTGACCACTAGTTGGATCATAGCGTGGTTAGTGGTGTTGATTCAGGAACCCAGAGGGTATAGGCATTCTCCATCACAGTAGAAGGCACAGTAACCCGTAGGAGCCAGGACCCAGTCTTAACGGAGGGAAATACTATAGAAATGGAATGACAAGATTAGATGAATGACTAGAACAGACTATATTTCAATCAGAAATACTTCATAAAACATGCAAAGAACATACACAAATGCACATACTACACAAATGCCTTGCTTCCCTTAAAAATACAAACTGTGTGTTACAGCAAATAAGGTGACACAATGTTAGCTCATGATATTATCTATTCATTATAATGAGTAGTTAAGGGAGACAGAAGCTCACCATCCAGCCTAGGTCACCAAAGCTCACATATATTTCATGTCTCTTACAAGCCTGACGCCCACTGTTGACGTGGCTATGATCTGAAAGGGACCAAAAAATATGTTATGAGGCAGGACAGGCTGTAAACCACACTTTGGATGCATTGGATTTAAAATAAAGACACAATTAAGGCAATGATGAGCATAACCATGCTAATGCAATAATTTTCGCATTAACACTTTTTGGCTGAAAAAAGTTAGGCCCAATCAATATATCCACATCACCAATGAACTATCATGGTCCAAACACACCAAGACAGTCGAAGAGAGCACGACAACACGTTTTCCCTCTCAGGAGACTGAAAAGATTTGTCATGCGTCTACATAGGTCTAAAAGTGTCATGGGTCTAAAAGTTCTACAGCTGCACCATCGAGACCATCCTGACCGATTGCATCACCGCCTGTTATGGCAACTGCTCGGCATCTGACCGCAAGGCGCTACAGAGGGTAGTGCGTACGGCCCAATACATCACTGGGGCCAAGCTTCCTGACATCCAGGACCTATATACTAGGAGGTGTCAGAGGAAGTCCCCAAAAATTGTCAAAGACTCCAGTCACCCAAGTCATAGACTGTTCTCTCTGCTACCGCACGGCAAGCGGTACCGGAGCGCCAAGTCTAGGACCAAAAGGCTTCTTAACAGCTTCTACCCCCAAGCCATAAGACTCCTGAACATCTTGTCAAATGGCTTCCGAGACTATTCACATTGCCCCCCCCCCCCCCCCCCCCTCCACTGCCACGCTCTGTTTATCATCTATGCATAGTCACTTTAATTAACTCTACCTACATGTACATACTACCTCAACTAACCGGTGCCCCTGCACATTGACTCTATATACAGGGGGGTGCCAGTGCATTGTTATTTTTTACTGCTCCTCTTTAAATACTTGTTACTTTTATCTCTTATTCTTATCTGCATTTTTTGAAACTGCACTGTCGGTTAGGGGCTCGTAAGTAAGCATTTCACTGCAAGATCTACACCTGTCGTATTCGGCGCATGTGACTAATGTCGTGTCTTTGCTATCATTAAATTGAAGACTTATAGTTTATATAAAAGATTCCTGTAATTAGGGATTACGCGATCAACTGATTAATAACGTAACTAATTAACTATGAATTTGGGGCACCAGGGAATGTATTCAGATTACAAAGTTATAATTTCCCAATATAACCTTTCAGATATTTTCATATCTGATCAATAGTCTTCTGATTAATGATTTATTTATTTAACCTCACGTTAGTCTCATTCCAAACGTCGTAAATTGTTGGTTATCTGCACGAACCCAGTCTTCACTATGAGTCATCCATACATCAATTGTCTTAAATCATTTATTTATTACTAACTAAGTAATTCACAGAAATGCATAAACAAACAAACAAACTTAAAATGGTTACATGAAATGATAGGAGAAATATGCCCTAGTGGGCTGAACCGGCATGGCGGCTTGTTAGACAAAGGGGAAATGTGTGTGGGGGGGGGTCGACTAAGAAGTCACTACAGAGTTCATAATTATAACAATTGACATGCTAATCCTTTACACATGAACGCTCACTCATTCGGGAACAACTGCAATCAATATATATATATTTACGCTCAGTGTGTCGTCTTGATCGCTGGAGAAAAGTTAGTTTCTGTTGGAGAGTTTCGTCCGTCTTTCTGTCTTGGTTATTGTGGATAGTTCAGAGTGACATTCGTTATAGAATGGATGTTTCGGCGGTTGTCGTTCTTCGCGTTCAATGATACCGAATTCCTAGCTGCAGACTAGTAGTCAATATCAAAGACTTGTTCTTACGTGGTATGGTTAAAGATTCAGCAATTGTCCACAACCTTTGTCCCCTCCTAATGGAGAAAAAACATGGTCTAGTGATAATATCTCAGAGTTGGGTTTTTATTAGGATTGCAGAAAGGGGCTGTCCCAGGATGTCTGACCCAACTGGGCTCAGGTGCGGGTCCTCGGATTTAGTTAAAATCAAAAGGAATTGTATTTTTCTTAATTAAACAGTCCAACATCATATTACACAATTATACAAACAGTATCATACTCACTCATTCATCTTACAACAATTAGATGTAAACCTCATATCTGAGGCTATTATATAAACAGCGGTATGGTAATGTAGCCACACAGTCTCCCATGAGTTTCCCAAGTTGTGACAAACGGACCAGTTAATAGCTGAAATCTTCACCAATCTTTTATACTTTTTCCGGAAAATGAAATCTGTTCGTACCTCAAGTTCTGTGAGGTGGAAGAAATCCCTTTGTCCTGAAAGTTTACCCTCTCTCTAATACGGTTTGGCCATGAGGAGATTCTCAGGCATTTACGACGTCTCTCTGTGACCACAGCATGGGTTGAAGGAGGAAAGGGGGAGGCAGGGAGTGGCAGGGAGAGGGGGATGGGCTTTATGTACCTAAACAGGCAACGTCATGACACTAATACAATTTGATTTGATAAACGGACGTGAAAGTCACACTGCTTTGACTGTTGTTTCTGTTAAGGCTCTCATCAAAGAGACGTACATAGTCCTCCTCCCCAGAGGACAATTTTTTGGGACAACAAGTGCTTGAAATGAGGAGCCAAGCCATGTGTGCACACAGCTGGACTATGTTGCCCCGCATGCAAAGGTCTTGACTATTGCACTGTCTGGGAACATCGCTGAGAACAGCACACCTAAGAGTAAAATAAAAAAAAGATTGAAATCAAACACTTATTATTTGTTTCTAGCCTGTGTGTTTGTATCACAGAGAGAGAATATGAAATCAAACATAACATGTTCCTAAAAATAATTTAATGTTACAGGTGACAGTTTATTAACCATGCCACACAGCCATGCCTCCACTACAGTGGAAAGAAAGAGTAGTAAGACTCCTCTTTGGGAACGCAAGTAACGACGGACTGTCTTGAGGTGGTGAATGTAGTAATTGTAGAAGATTGTCTAGGTGGTGATGTAGATGACGATGACTTTTCCACATAGTTCAATAGAGTCGGAAGAAAATAAGTGTCCAAGTCTGATGAATGACTAGCTAGCATGCTAACGTTAGCTAGCATTAGTCATGAAACATTGTCACTAACAACTCTAGTGAACGTCCTTTAACTAAATGTAAACTTTCAGCTAACGTTAGCAAACTGTCATTTACTTTTAAATGTTCACTGTCCAACTCTGTTTGCCGCAAGTTTACTAACGTTAGCTAGCTAGCACTATATTGACAGGTGTGATTCTGTGGAAAAACTGACTGAGACATCTAGATAACATTAGCTAACAACAACATAGCCAACGTTAATTTGATCGAATAATTCTGTAATGTTAAAGTTAATTTACCCAAGCACGAAGAGACGGAATAATCTAGCTAAATAATTAACGTTAGTAACTAAGTATGGTTGTAGTATTCCTCTCTACATGTTACCAGGGGTAGGACCTATGTTGATAAAACGTTTACTGGAGACAGGAGACCAAGTGGAGACATAGGACGAGGTGGATAATTTTATAATAAGGCCGTTTTATTCAAGTGTAAAGATATCAGGCAAAAACGTGCACGGCCCCTTTCTGTCAGATTCTTATGAAATCGTCGGAGAAGAGACCGCTCTAAACAGTACATTCAAATTATATAGGCAACTAGCAAAGTAGGTGGTCTTGTCGTCTGGCCTTCCTCTTGGTCAATCTTGGTCGTGAGTGGTCCTGTTCGGACCAGGTGTCGACATTCCATTGGCTCTTGACATAGTTCTTTGTCTTGAGTCACACCCTTGAAAAGAATGTGTATGTCTAAATGATGTTTCAGGGGCCTGTCCTG
This sequence comes from Salvelinus alpinus, assembly GCF_045679555.1. Lineage (NCBI taxonomy): Eukaryota > Metazoa > Chordata > Actinopteri > Salmoniformes > Salmonidae > Salvelinus > Salvelinus alpinus. The sequence continues at coordinate 37,864,688 of NC_092114.1, forward strand.
AGTGGGGTGTGTGTGTGTCTGAGGTTAGTATCTAATGAGATCGGCATGTGCCTAAGGACAAAGAGAGGGTGGGTTCATTTTGTACAAAGGATAGCCTATGTTGGAATGTTGTTATACTAGTCTCCAGTATCTATTTCAATTTCTTACAAATCCCCCTCTTCACGTCTTCTAGACGTGAATAAACTAGATAAAATTTGTCAGAAGACAAATTTTTGATTCCCCCTCTACACGTCTCACAAGAGACGTGACATAAAAATATCTTAGTCCTCAAATAGATAGACAGGTCCAGCTTCCCCATCATCAAGCAATGGGAACATTTGGGCCCTTTCCTGATTAGGGTCTATGGCGGCAGTGATAACACGACTAGCAAGCGTGCGCGCACATGGAATGCAACAGCATCCACAAAGTACAAGAATGCCTGCAAACACGGAAATAGATACTAGGATGGAGGAAACCAGCGTCTTATATTTCCCAAAAGCATCCATCCATGAGTCCCACATAGACGTGTCCACTCCAGAATGCTGTTTCATCTTACCATTAAGGGTACGGAGTCCCTCCAATACCTCAGTCAGACTCCCATCCGTAGCTGTATTGTTGGGAATGAAAGTACAGCACTGCTCACCAAACATGGCACAGACCCCCCCCCGGTTCAGCCAATAACATATCAACCGCGATTCTATTTTGAAATGCCATCAGGGACGTAGCTGCCAATTGTCCATGGACCGCCTCGAAGCCTTGTTGAGTCCAATTGCCCAGTTTCTGGACATTAAAATGAATGTAGTTAATTCTGTCCACATTTTTATTAACTGTACACCACCAACAGACAGAAGATTCAAACCCAGCTGTCACTTAGTCCACCAGTTTATATTCATCTGGCACCCCCTAGGGACACCACTAGCATCAATGTAAGTTGAGTCGTAAATAAGCAAGGACCAAAAAGGAGACCACTCCAATAACTACACCTGGAGTGGCCAACCACACATTAGTAACCCAAAAAACGAGAATATGTTAAACCCTCAGGTCCATCCCTCTATACAACCTGTACCAGGTGGGCTCGTCGCCACCCGGGAACTTCAAACCTTCACAACAGGGAGGACAAACATCACTTTTTATTCATTCGACAACATCAACTACAGCAAACCAAGGGTCCTCCTCTGTCAAGCCCACTTTCCTGCGGAAGCTTGTTTTCGTATCAGCCTCTCCAACTGGAGCATCAAGCAGCGGCATCATACCATAGGCCCTTTCCACATCTGTAACAGACTTCAAACAAGGTATGATACAGGCAACACAAAAATGAAAAACAACAACTAGTGTCAGAAATCCAGTAATCATCATTGTAGTGTACTTACCAAACCAACCACCCAGCCAGAGAACAGTCCACTCTCCTCCACACCTGCAAGACCCTTCATCTCCACTGATAACCTTGCCAACCCACTCAGAGCTTTTGAAATGCTCCCATCCGGACTAGTATTGTTTAGGGACAAACGTGCAACACTGTTCTCCAATCATTTTACATACACCTCCCTGGTTGGCCAGAATCATGTCCAGTTCTAGTCTATTTTGTCTACTGGTTTGAGAGGTAGCCTCCAATCGTTCAGCCATCCCCGTAAGTACTGTGTGGGTGTAGTTTAACAAATCATTGTTGATTATAGTAGATATAATTGATCCAAGCATTCTGCTTAGCATCAACAATAGCTGGGCCAAACTGGGCAATAGATGCCACAGGCCATCATTCCTGTTTGATGTCTGGTATTCGTGGGGGACCCCTATTGGGACCCCAACAGGTTGGTGTGCATGTTATCTGTACCCTCGGACCAAGGAGCGTCACGGTTCTGCCGTCTCCTGGGTTGGTACCGAGTCTCTGTGTCATGTGCAGCTCCCAGAAGTTGATTAGCTGTAACCTCAATAATAGGCAATGGTGTTATCAGACTGGCCAAAACACATGTGCAACGACAATTTCCTTTCAAAATGGGGGTCAACTGCCTGGCAGGTCCACACATCCACCATACATCAGCAACACCTCTAGTTAATAGTGACATTAGTGATGCAGGCAGCAGTAGGGAACCTCCCATAGTCTCTACCTCTACCTGTACCAGTGTTACAGCTGTAATATCCTCCATATGCCTTAACTCCCCACGGTACCTTCTGGGGAGGTACTTCTGGGAACACAAAACTCAAGAGTTTTACACAAGGTTGAATTTGGCTTAAACTTTCCAATATACACATCCAACCTTCCACATTACTTAGGGCAAATGGGTGAGCAGCCAGAATAGGTCTGGCATGTCCACATACGACACAGTCCTTTCTATTAAGTATTCTGTAGGCCAACCACATATTCTCCCTTTCCTCATAACCAGTTTCAGTCCCCAATTGTTCACTATCTTAGATGTCTTTTATATTTATTACCTGTCCCAGATTAGAGAGCTTAGGTGGTGGCGTGGGACTTGGTCTTGAAGTGGTGGAGGAGGCCGGCTGAACCCTGGTCCGTTAGAACTGGTGGTGGTTCTGGCAACACTGTGATGGTAACATCCCCATCGTATCCTAATCAGACAGCTCAGGACTGCAAGCAGTCCTGTAAAACCCCACCCTCTCCCAAAGAACACATCATCAGCCAGAGGTCAAACAACACTTTCACTTCTATGAACGTACACAGTGAGGAAAGGTCGGGGTCAGGGAATTTTCATTAAGGAGTTGACCCCCGAGCTTTATTAGCAACAGTTCTTCTCCTTAACTCTGTGATCATTCGGCAGTGTCAGTGTGTCTCACCCTCCAAGTGCGATATGCCCCCAGGTCGAGTGAATCACCTTCTCCTTTAATTCACCTGCAACGCATAAAATCCTGGACATACAGATTTGGTTAACCACCAGTTTCTCATTTGTTTTATCTGATTATATATTTAACTTCTATACCTATTTGTTAGCTATAATTTTGAATTTTACATTAGTTTATTTTCCAATAGGCCCCATCCTATCCTAGACCACAATGTACCCCTCCCCCGTTTGATACCTGGCTCTGGCCAGGTATCAACCTTACCTACTCTAAATAATGACTTAGTACATTATAATATAGAAACGTCCCATTCATTCGCCGCATATCCAATTCTCCCTTGGGCGTACATTCATATCTATTTTTTTTCCAATTCTCTGTCAAGTGACTTATCTACTTTAAAATGTATCTGTGCTGCTTATATATGTTAAACCCTTTCTCTCCTTTCTTATTTCACAGCCTACCTTGCTCATTTCCCGGTCCACCCTCCCCACTCTACTCTCAAACCTTCAAAGTCTCAACAGTGCGGGGTAGACCCATCTGTCTGCCTTTTTCTAATAATAGTCAATAACAACTATGTGTTCTTTTGCAATATTAACTAAGTGTCTCACTGTTTTGACTTTATCTATCCCAAATGGATTTAAAATAACAACATGTCTTATAGTGTCAATCTCTAAAGTCCTTACATAACCTTAATAAACCTATCTCTATCTTCTAATGGCCAAAACAAATGCTAACCTTATGGTCAAGAGTTATAAACTAGTATCCCAAATGACACAAATTCATTATTCCCACTACATTCTCCCGTGAGTGATCAAGTCACCGGAAAATGCAATGAAAATAGGTCAAAAAGGTTACACCTACATTCGTGTTCCATACCATATCTAGGCATACCAAAAGAACCCTTCATCTTCTCAAAGTCCCTTGCCTAAATAAAACTCAGAAAGTAAAACTCCTATTCCAATATGAGTGTATTCTTTTAAGATATCTTGTCTCTGGGAACACGGAAAACCCCTTAACCCAAACGTTTACCACAAAAACAAAACCTAATAATTATGATAATACCCTTAAATCATTCGTTCTAAATTTCCCCGATGTTTCATGTAACACAACTGTGATAAACGTGTACTGTCCCTTTAAAAACTCCCTGCCAGCCATACCAGGTTGCGAGTCGTTCATTGTTCCCCATAATGAAAACAGATCACGTTTAGAATACGTTTACTTATTGTTCGAATTCTCTGGTGTTACCTAAACAAAAACCAATAACTTTCAGCAACTTTTGAAAAGTATCTCAAAGCTATAATGTACACATTTTCCCTCTAAATGACACAACCAATTTTCTCTAGCATAATTTAATACGGCCACACCCGGTGGGGAAAGTACACATTTTATCCCGTTCCTCCTATAATACTCAATGCTAAATTCAAAGTTGTGGTTAAATATATGGATTTGCCAATCATTATCAAATGTTAAATATACAGGTTTAGTACTTTTATCAAATAGATTAGTATAGTTCAAATAAAGATATGCGTTTACTAGCGCTCAACCTGTGTTCAGAACGCAGCAACTAGCCAATATAATACCAAAAATGACTGTCTTATTCCTGCCTCTAGGCAAAACATCTAGTTACCCCAACTAAGTTTGGCAGCAAAACTATCGTATAAGTAAAATCGACTTCTCAACTTTCTCCATTCCAAAGTGTAAACTTACCATATACTTCGCTAAATTTATCTCGCATGTCACCCAATCCATAACAATAATATCATTAGTCTGTAAATTTAACCTGAATAAGTTATTAAACGTATTCTCTCTACTCCGAATTGGTTTTAAGTTTTTTTCTCTGTCACCAGCACTCAAACAGGCTCCTGGGAGACCGTTGAGTGCTGCAATACTGCCATCTTCTGTCCATTCTCTGTATAGCTCTCCACCCCCAAACTATTCTAAGAGTTATGAGTGTGTGGAGGAATATCACAAATAAGGGGCCAGATATCCCTAGTCTTGCCCAGGGAGGGAGAAATGTCCCTCTAAATGGGCGAGGTTCCTTTTTCAGGGGAGGCGGAGTTTGATGCCGCATCCCCTGAGTCAGGAATGTCTTCATTTGGAATCGGATTTAAGCTGTTTAAATCAGCTCTGACTTCTGTCAGTGTTCTAGAAGGGATTGGGGCTGGAGTGCAATGTGTGAGGTGGTGCCAAGGTGCGCCTGATTTACCTTTGACCTGGACTGAGTGTGAAGTAACTTCCCTCACTTCGTACAGTCCAGTCCACCTGGGTTCTAGCCACTTTCTCTTGTGGACTTTTAACCCCACCCAGTCACCAATTTTTTACCTTCAGTGATGGCGGATCTTCTGTCAGCTTCCCCATTTGGACCTTGTGAATCTGTGTGGAGAGAGCTGCAGAAAGTTCCGTCAATTATCAGACATTACAATTTGTTATACATCAAGGGCGGGCATATGACCTCCCTCCCTTGGTGAACCCAGCATGACTCCTCCAGCCATTGTCTCATGAGGAGAGAGATGGGTGCCTGCACCTGGAGAGGCTATCATGGCCAGCAACGCCAGGGGCAGGACTTTAACCCAAATCAACTTCAAACCTGCACATACATTTGATTGGCGCGTTCCACGAGACTTATGAGATTGTGGCCTGTACACTAACCCCATCATTAAACAACATCCATTAATCAGTTGACATTTACACATCCGACCCTATTGGTACATGGAGCGTTTGTCATTAAACAATACACATGAGTTCGGTTTGCAGCCACTTCCTTTCAGCGCTGAACGTGAATTCTTTGCTCATCAGATATGCTGCAACCCCATGGTGGGTGTGGATTTCCAATGGATGGCACATTATCATGTGGGCTGTTTTTCCAATAGCTTTTGCCACTGCAGCCACATACCTGGAGCATGTGGTTTGCCCTTCTTCAATGTGGTCCAGTTTGGAGGAGTGATACCTCAACACTCTACTCTCCCCCTCTAGGTTCTGGAAAAGGATGGATGATGTAAATCCTTCCTTTTCAGAAACATCCAGATGGAACTTGTTTTTTTTTAGTCAGGTGCTGTTAGGGCTACTGCCACTTAGAGATCTGTTTTCAAGAGTGCAAAAGCCTTTGATGCTTCAGTAGTCCAGGACAATGATGAGTGTAGGTTAGTGGTGAGCAGCTTCAGGGCCATGGGGCATATTCGTCAGCCATGCCCTGAAAAGGGGGAGGTGATTGCTGATTCGGGTCTGGATTGGGGTGATTGTATGCGGGTTGAAGGGCCGCACGTGGTTGATACATCATTGGCCTGACTCCCCCTTGGTCTAGGGGCGTATCCTCGTCCCCTTTTGGCCAGAAACTGGCTTTGGGCCGGGGTTATTGGGTGCGGACACTGTCGCACCATGTGCCCAGCTTGTTTACAATTATGACAGCTTCCATAAGATCCAGAGTACCTCTGGGGCTGTCCCCATGTGGGTGAATAGTTTGATTGTGGTAGTGGGTAGTAGGGTTGTAGTGGTGGTTCCGACGAAGGGTATGGCTGAAGCGGGTAGGCATACGGCAGTTGGAATGGCTGCTCCTGGGGTGGGTGTATAGTTGGTCCCTGCTGGGTGAAGATGGGTAGTTGTTGTTGCTGTATCATTCGGGAAACAGTTTTTTCAATAATTTGTGAGATTTCTTGTTGGTCTTCAGCCACCATCTGTTTCTTGGGTTTCTCTCCTTTCTGGGCCTCTTTCAATTGTAGTTTCAAAAGTTGTACCTGTAGGGACTGGATTTGTGGTTCAGCCCCTCCCTTATCCTTATTGTATTGGGTGATGTGGTGATGCACATGGGAGTTGAACTGAGCCTGGGGAATTGCCATTAACCCCACAGTGCCCCTGAGATGGATTGGGGCCGATGGGGCTGCTGTGGTGGTAGGTGGGGCGTCATTATTGTTGGGCCTGCCCTCTTTGGTGTCAGTTGGTGCTCCAGTGCCCACCCCCATCGTATCAGGTTTCCTGTAAGGGAGTGCTCTTCTAATTTCTTCAATTGCCCAAATTCCTATTTTCAGCTCAGCCTCTGCTCTTTCCCTTTGCTTTGTTCCTTCCTTTTTAAATAAGTGACTCTTATTCTTTTCAGCTTCACTTTCTATCTTTTCCTTCACTGCTTCCCCTAATTTTTTCTCCATAGTGAGGAGCTGCCCTTTTGATGGGGAGACTCCACTAAGGAAACCGGCTTGCGTCCATTTCAGCCTCACTTCTTCCCAAATTCTTTTAACGGGTTTGTAATGTAATCTCCCGCCTGCTCTGTCTTTCATTCTCTGATCTAAATATTCGTTGAATTTGTGTTTGGGGACGATAGTCGTGGTCATTTTGTCGTTAAGCTATGTCTGGGTCTATTATTATCTTTGTATACTTTAGCCCGTCACTGATCGAAACCAGCGATGTATTTTTTCTCTAACCCCCCTTAGTCTCGTGTCCGACCCGCGTGGACAAAGAATTTTATTGCCGTGTATTCGATGAATTATTTTCGTTTTCCAACAATATTTCAGCTATATCTTTTTGAAACAATATACGAATATATTCACGCGCTCCTGATATAATTGGAATGACAGTTTTAGGTACTTATAATAAAAATATTATTGCTTTTCGCTTATTCAATTAATTAAATACTTTGGCAAAATATTTCAGAAGTTTCCTTTGGGAACAATATACTAATGAATTCAGGCGCTCCTGATATAATTGGAATGGCAATTATAAGATCTTTTATTCGAAAGATATTATTACTTTTAACTTTTTCGATTAATTTGAACTCGTTTTTTTCTCGATTAATTAAATACTTTGCCAAAACATTCAAGAAATTTCCTTTGGGAACAATATACTAGTAAATCAAGCGCTTCTAAAATAATTGTCAAATTAATTCTAACCCTTAAGGATTTATCAACAGCACGAGAGGGAAAAATCAGGTCAACTTATCAGCAGAAAATAGCTGCTTCTCTGACCCGGCGGTCACTTCCAACACAGCCTCAACTTAGCATATGGCTAATTATTAGCAATCGGCCTCGTGGAACGTTCAATCACTCACATTGATTTGGCGTTATCGACTTGTCTCGGTTCTGCTCATGCAACTTATTTCATCGATTCCTCACTGGTATATCAGACTACTTGGAATACATTTCAGCATTTAATTCCTCACTGTTATCAGACTACTTGGAATACATTCAGCATAGCCTTCTGTCTACTGGAATGCCAACTCCAGTAGGCTCAGGTTCGCTATTACCACAATTCCTCACTGTTATCAGACTACTTGGAATATATTTAATTCCTCACTGTTATCAGACTACTTGGAATACATTCAGTGTTAATTCCTCACTGTTATCAGACTACTTGGAATACATTCAGACAAAATTCATTTAATTCCTCACTGTTATCAGACTACTTGGAATACATTCAGTTAATTCATTTAATTCCTCACTGTTATCAGACTACTTGGAATACATTCTAATTCCTCACTGTTATCAGACTACTTGGAATGGGATTTTTAACGCAGATATCCTTACAGCATGCCTTAAATTCTAGACAATTCCACATAAATTTAGCAACAATTCACACTCACCTCAGTACTCCTGATCATAATTTAGATATTGGCTATTATACAATATGCAGATTTTGATTAAACCGGCTCTGCTTACCTTAATATTTTCGAGCTCTTTGATCAGTTTCCTGGGTGAGTTGAATCGCCGACGTCTCCCTCGAGCGGGTCACCTCTCCTTCTTGAATCTTTCTCCCACTCGCCTCCTGTCTGATCAACTTTCTATGGACCGAAATCAAAGGTGTCTAATAACCATCCTCTGCTACCAAGTCTGTTGATAAAACGTTTACTGGAGACAGGAGACCAAGTGGAGACATAGGACGAGGTGGATAATTTTATAATAAGGCCGTTTTATTCAAGTGTAAAGATATCAGGCAAAAACGTGCACGGCCCCTTTCTGTCAGATTCTTATGAAATCGTCGGAGAAGAGACCGCTCTAAACAGTACATTCAAATTATATAGGCAACTAGCAAAGTAGGTGGTCTTGTCGTCTGGCCTTCCTCTTGGTCAATCTTGGTCGTGAGTGGTCCTGTTCGGACCAGGTGTCGACATTCCATTGGCTCTTGACATAGTTCTTTGTCTTGAGTCACACCCTTGAAAAGAATGTGTATGTCTAAATGATGTTTCAGGGGCCTGTCCTGAGTGGGGTGTGTGTGTGTCTGAGGTTAGTATCTAATGAGATCGGCATGTGCCTAAGGACAAAGAGAGGGTGGGTTCATTTTGTACAAAGGATAGCCTATGTTGGAATGTTGTTATACTAGTCTCCAGTATCTATTTCAATTTCTTACACCTACCTGCTTTTAATTTGTGGAGTGCCATCCTGTGTGCAGTGTTGCCAACTCCTCAGTAAGGAAAGTAGCTATTGGCTGTCCTAAAAGTCGCAAAATGACATCATCACCTAATTTGCATAATTGGCCATGTGCATGTAATTGTGATGGACGCTGTAGGAGAGGAATAACGTTGTGGGAGAGACAAAAAGTGAGTAAAAAATACCCTAAATATATGTTTAGAACTACAAATGAGCATGCTGCAGAGAGTGGCACACACAGCGAATAAGACCACATATTTGAGGCAATACTCCTCCTTCAGCACTTATGGACCTCATTGTTAATCCCCGTCATAACAGAGGCATTGTCAGTCCCTATCCCCAGGAGTTTCTCTTTTTAAGATGACACTTCGAGGAAAGCCACAACAGCACGGGCTATAGATTTGGCATCTCCTCCCTCCAACTCAACAAGCCCCAGAAATGTTGATACAATTGTCTGCTTGGTGTCACTAAAGTACCTTATCACAACCCCCCAGGTACTTAGAAACACTTACATGTGTGGACTCATCGAGGAGGCTGAAACGCTAGTCACCCACATCTGCGACCAACTTTTTCAGAAAGTATGGTGCTAGAACACCATTAATCATTTCTGTGCACTTTGTCCTGTGCATTTTGAAGTGGGTAGCAGCAGTGGAGTCTGACAAAGCAGCTCTACATGCTTCTCCAATGTGATTACATGCCAGCATGGAACAGTGTTCAGCGATAGCTAATGGTGGCCTCAGCCTTTTTTCAGTCAATTTTATTAACCACAAATGGCAGCTTGTTTTGGGTGGAACTGTTATAAGGCTTTGCCTGTTGAGTATGTTTTTGAGTTGTCATGTGTTTTTTTACAGCACTAAGGTGCGTAAGTGACTGAGGCTGTGTGAGTCAAATGCAGTGATTTTACATTTACATCCCGCCCTGAATGTATCAGCCAGCGGCGGCTTCCCGCATGCGCGATTCATTTGCATTCTGGACGCGGAGGGGTGAACATCTCCTGCTCTGACTGCAGCTGGGAGGGACTGCTGCGCGAGGACTGGGCCGCCTGTGAGTGTTTTGGGAAGGGGGTGGGGCCCACGGTAGCATCCGCTGCTCGTTGAAAAGAGTAAGAACTATACATGCTATCACGTCAGTCTCCAAAAGTCTCCAATAACACCAGAAAAAGTCGCTAGATTTGTCACTAGTCGATTTTTTAAAAATGTGTCGCTAGAGGGGTCTGAATAATCGTTAAATATAGCGGCAAAGTCACTAAGTTGGCAACACTGCCTGTGTGATGCTCTAGCAGCATGGCTCATCAGAGCTGCTTCGCCCATGGCGTGAACTTTTATTGATTTGCTGCAGGCTCTGCATCGGGCCATATGGATGTCCTGCGGTTCTTTAACAAGACAGTTTTTGGTGAGCCACGAGTCGAGGAATTTACATTTTCCAGGCATAGCTGAAGGTTCACTTAACGTTAGCTTGAGCTGTTTAACCTGATTTATTCGACTTCATTCACTCTTGCACGCGTGACCGACTATATATATAAATTCAAGCACTTTCAACGACCCATGTCTATTTCCAAAAACTTTCTCAAGGCCCTGATTTTTCTCTCTCTCAAATTCACAAACTTTCAAGGATTTCAAGGACCCGTGGAAACCCTGCCCTCCATAGTCCTCAATGCAATATACACTGTAATAGACTACGTGGGACACATATCGACTTGTATTGAGGCCTTTTCTACCTGTCTGAAAAATGACTTAGTTCAACTATTTGTTGAAAAACTACACATTTGGTTAGTAGAGAGCCTACTGAGTATATCCCACCCCACTGTATCGGAGACAGGTAGAAAAGTTCTCTCTACAAGCTAATAAGTATCCCATGTACAGTTTATTTATTTTATTGGGGCTATGGAGGGTGCGGAGTGAAAAGCCAGCAGCAGACCATGCAACACAGTCCCCCTCCAAAACTGACCATATTTGGTTAGTAAAGACCCGACTGAGTATTTCCCACCCCAATTTATGAGACCAGTAGTAAAGTGCATTACAAGTATCCCATATAATGTACCATGTATTGCACTGCAGGGAATGGAATAAGGAGTCACCAGCAGCACACTGTATTAAACCCATTTAATACAGAGACCAATAAAATTTTGCAGTATCTATTGAGTAATTCCAATAACATGTGTTTTATCAAAAGTGTATTTCTTTAAATATAGCCTACACGACATACCAGTCAGTGTTTGTGTTAACTTTTTAAAGAAATGGTATGAATTCAACAAATGATCAACTTATTTTTTCCAAAGGTGGTAGCAATGTTTTGGGAAAAACGTTCTACTGCACTGGAGTGCAAAAACATAAATAAATCGATATTCCCCAAGTTTAACATGTGGGGACTCCCCTTTTCAGGGGACTCTTATTTTGGAAAAAAGAAAACCGCACTTGTGCTGCCAGCATAATATCCTGCTGCTAGGAGAACGGTCATCTTGATTTCTTTGTTCCTATTTCTGTTTTCTTCGTGTGGCTTTCCTGCAGACTAGACGCGTTGTTGCATATTGCTGCCTTTCAGTTTGGAAAGTGCATTGCACATTTGTAAAATATTACATACAAGGAAAATGGGGGGAGGGATTGTACCACCATCTAACAGCACTTATACACACACAATACCACTATCCCCAACACACCCCACCACCCCTTCCCACTACTTTGGCCCCAACAGATCCTACACCCTTCTCTCAAAACCACCTCTAGCTTCTTCTGCACTAAAATCTCTGATACCCAAAAACTTCTCTACTGCTGCTCCTACTACCAATTCAATCTTCTGGGATTTCCTTTCCATCTGTGTGGTACAATTAATGACCATAGCAATAAACACCAAGAAGCCAACCTTACTAAAACACAAACTGTTCCAGTCACTCTGTACCAGTGATGGCTGTACCCATACCCTCCTGCACACTTCTCACACCTCAGAATCTCCCTCCTAGCATGACTTCATCAGGCAAATGTTCTGCATCAAAACTGAAAAGGACAGACAGGGTCTCCTCTGTCTCGCGATCGCCACCGGGTCTGCGTAGCACCAAACGGCGTGCATCAGACACCGGGGATTCCCAAAGGCTTACTACAAGCTTCACTCCGTTGATCTACGTGCAAGCGTGCACGTGGATGGAGTGGTATTTTGGAGTAGAACCTTTTGGTAAAACAAAATAACCATTACTACACAGTAGAAAAGGGAAACTCAACAAATAATATACAAGGTTGGTTCATCATAGAAGTTTCTTGTAATAACTACTCTTGCATGAAGTACATTTAAAAAAAAATATGACAGTAAAACAGAGGGAGAAAAGCTGGGTTATTTTGAGGTTGATTCTTTCACGTCTGAAAATACATTGTTAGTCATAGTAGCCTCACCACATTATGAGCCATAGGGTTGCAATATGTTTAAACTCCACATCATTGACCAGTACAGTACATTTTAAAACACCTTCACTTGACTCAAATTGAGCTATTACATAAGAGTGGAAAAAGTCAGGCCATGTAATCTGATAAAGATAATTGTGATCAAACGGAACACACTAGAATACCAGAACACAATATTGCTGAAGCACAAGTTAATAACACAAGTTATTTACAAATAGTACATCCCAAAAACCATATATTTAACCTTTTCCCTATTGACAAATTTATGGCCTGATATCCATTATCTTGGAAAAACAACAAAAGTATTACTTCTATCAAAAGAAAAATAGAAAATGAGCAGCATTTTGTTCAAATGCACAAACATTTGCAATAAGGCACAGGTCTAACAGCACTCCTCATCTGTGATGGATAGGATATAGCTGCACAAGTCTTACAGCTTTACTCAAGAGTCAGAAGACTGATACTCAACTGGGGCCATTCCCTCAAGGTTGTGCCAATCATGAAAGCAATTTCTGTCTGGAATGACACAGAGTGGTACGCCACACTCATTGCACTTCCAGGGAGTGTCTTTGGAGTGTCCCGATTTCTTGCAGAGTTCGCAGCGCTTTCGTCCTGCAGAGCTTCTCTTGCTTTTGTCCGCCACAGGCTTGATCGGGACAGGTGTATGTCCAGTGTTCGTCGGCTTGGACTGAGTCTCAATGGACACCTCGCAGAGCTGGGCCACGAGCGCTTGTGTGAATTCTTTGTGGGTCATGGGCTGCATCTTGTTCACTTTACACAGATCCTTGTGAATGATGTAGCTGTTAGTAGTCGCTATGTCCACAAAATGGTAGAACAATGTTCGGTACCACTTCATTGTTTTGCGGTGGGCTGAGAAGTAAGTAATCAGTTGGTCAGATAAGTCAACACCTCCCATGTTTTTATTGTATTCTAGAATTGGGGTGGGTACTGCAATTGACTCATGAGACCATTTGCCATCCTTATTCTTGCGTTTCCTTTTTATTGTCTCCCCTCCATACGCTTGATGAATGGTGGTACCCATCGACACTTCCCGGGCATCCTTCCACTTCACAAAGAGCAGGGAGCCCTCCCTTATCCACCGTAAAGATCCTCTTGGGGATTTCTTGGTCAGCGCATTTTCTTCTGATCTTGGGAAGCCCAATCTGCCTTCCCTCATGGTACCACACGCTCCCATTTTCATATCAAATAAGTCCTTGAATAATTTTGGGCTGGAGAAGTAGTTGTCAAGGTACACATGGTAACCTGAGCCAAGAACAGAGGGCCTTACGAGGGACATCACTGAATCGTGACAAATTCCAAAGCCAACGGGAAACGTGTTCTTGCCGATATACACAGCATAGTCCACTGTATAGCCATTGCTGGAGTCCGCTAACACAAAAATCTTAAAGCCAAATTTAGTGGGCTTTGACTTGATATATTCAATCAACCCATTTCTTGCTTTTGATGCCACCATCCTTTCATCTACAGCCAGGTTTCTATGTGGGTGGAAACAGGACATGCAGGCATGACGAATGTCATTCATTAATGGTTTGAGACGAAATAGCCTATCATATTCAGGTGTGCCCTTTTTACTGTCATTGACAGCGTCCTCATCAGGATCACTCATGTGAATGTTCCATGATATGATTCTGTATCTATCCCTGTTCATCACAGTAGCTGGAAACGGAATCGAGAAAATTGAGTTTGTTATCCAGTAATCACTGATAGCTTTTGTCTTAACCAGAGCAGTAAAGAAGACCAATCCAATGAATTTGTAAAACTCCTTCACAGTTATATCTATCCACTTAAACTTTTTGCCCCTACCAATGTTTCTAGCCGCTTGTCTATTTGTATTGTCGCAGAGGGTTCTGACTGTGACTTTTGTAAAAAACATTTGAAATAAGTCTAACGGTGAGTACATGGCTGAGGGATCTACTTGAGGTCCAGGAGGTCTGCTTGGACAAAATCTCAAAGGTTGAGGACCCTCATCAGGGTGTTTCTCTGTTTTCCATGGCTGATCTGACTCGGTTGTTCTGTGTGGTAAGTGAGAGGTTTTTCTTGGGGTTGAGAGACGTGGTACTTTGGACTTTAATGAGGGTGAGGTCGGCACTCTTTTACGTGGAGAATAGGTCTTTGTTGACAAATTCACCGACGGGCTACGCTGTTGGTCTGGCTGCAAGGTGCTCAGCAGTGGGGCTTCATCTTCATCAGTTTTAACACTATGAAAATAAACATTAGTAATTATCAATTCAGCAAACATGTTTTGCACAACACTTCCAATTGAGCGACAGCTATGCCATCGGTATTGGACTTATATTCACTTTAAAACTTGAAGGTTAAAAAAGACAAGAACTAGCTACACAGTGCCTATAGAAAGTCTACACCCACAAACTTTTTTCAAATTTTGTTGTGTCAGTGCCTCAGAGATTCATGCATTTAAATAGGGATTTTTTCCCACTTATCTACACACAATATTCCACACTTAAGGGAACTTTTTTTGGGGGGGGGAATACAAATATCATATTTGGATAAGTCTCCACCCCCCTAAGTCAATACTTGGTGGAAGTACTTTTGGCAGCAGTTACAGCTGTGAGTCTGTTGGGAAAGGTCTCTACCAGCTTTGCACACCTAGATTTGGCAATGTATTATTTTTTACAAAACTGTTCAAGCTCTGTCAAAGTCCTTGGGAGCGTTGATGGACAGCAAATTTTCGATTTGACAACCTTCAATGTTATGTCATAATTACGTAAAAGTCTGGCAAATTAGGCGGCCCAAACTGTTATACTGCATATACACTGACTCTGCGTGCAATGAACGCAAGAGAAGTGACACAATTTCACCTGGTTAATATTGCCTGCTAACCTGGATTTCTTTTAGCTAAATATGTAGGTTTAAAAATATATACTTCTGTGTATTGATTTTAAGAAATGCATTGATGTTTATGGTTAGGTACACATTGGAGCAATGGCAGTCCTTTTTTGCGAATACGCACCGCATCGATTATATGCAACGCAGGACACGCTAAATAAACTAGTAATATCAACCATGTGTCGTTTACTAGTGATTATGATTGATTGATTTTTATAAGATAAGTTTAATGCTAGCTAGCAACTTACCTTGTCTTCTTACTGCATTCGCGTAACAGGCAGTCTCCTCGTGGAGTGCAATGTAATCAGGTGGTTAGAGCGTTGGACTAGTTAACTGTAAGGTTGCAAGATTGAATCCCCGAGCTGACAAGGTAAAAAGTTGTCATTCTGCCCCTGAACAAAGCAGTTAACCCACCGTTCCTAGGCCGTCATTGAAATTAAGAATGTGTTCTTAACTGACTTGCCTAGTTAAATAAAGGATAAATAAAGGTGTAAAAACAAAATATCGGCCAAATCGGCATCCAAAAATACAGATTTCCGATTGTTATGAAAACTTGAAATCGGCTCTAATTAAATCGGCCATTCCGATTAATCGGTCGACCTCTAGTTCGTACCCCCCATGGCAATTGAACTTATTTCAGAGGCTGCTCCAAAACACAGCCGGTGGAGAAGAGGAATTCGGAGTGGACTTCTAGTCGACTCAAGAGGCGCGCACACTAGGGCTGGATAATATACAGTTGAAGTCGGAAGTTTACATACACTTAGGTTAGAGTCATTAAAACTTGTTTTTCAACCACTCCACAAATTTCTTGTTAACAAACTTATAGTTTTGGCAAGTCGGTTAGGACATCTACTTTATGCATGACAAGACATTTTTTCCAACAATTGTTAAGACAGATTATTTCACTTATAATTCACTGTATCACAATTCCAGTGGGTCAGAAGTTTACATACACAAAGTTTACTGTGCCTTTAAACAGCTTGGAAATTTCCAGAAAATGTCATGGCTTTAGAAACTTCTGATAAATTATGTCAATTAGCCTGAGTCAATTGGAGGTGTACCTGTGGATGTATTTCAATGCCTACCTTCAACCTCCGTGCCTCTTTGCTTGACATCATAAGAAAACCAAATTGTAGACCTCCACAAGTCTGGTTCATCCTTGGGAGCAATTTCCAAACACCTTAAGGTACCACGTTCATAAACACCATGGGACCACGCAGCCGTCATACAGCTTAGGATGGAGATACGTTCTGTCTCCTAGAGATGAACGTACTTTGGTGCGAAAAGTGCAAATCAATCCCAGAACAACAGCAAAGGACCTTGTGAAGATGCTGGAGGAAACAGGTACAAAAGTATCTATATCCACAGTAAACCAAATCCTATATCGACATAACCTGAAAGGCCGCTCAGCAAGGAAGAAGCCACTGCTCAAACCGCCATAAGAAAGCCAGACAACGTTTTGCAACTTGCACATGGGGACAAAGATCGTACTTTTTGGAGAAATGTCCTCTGCTCTGATGAAACAAAAATTGAACTGTTTGGCCATAATGACCATCGTTATGTTTGGAGGAAAAAGGGGGAGGCTTGCAAGCCGAAGAACACCATCCAACCATGAAGTACGGGGGTGGCAGCATCATGTTGTGGGGGTGCTTTGCTGCAGGAGGGACTGGTGCACTTCAAAAAATAGATGGCATCATGAGGCAGGAAAATTATGTGGATATATTGAAGCAACATCACAAGACATCAGTCAGGAAGTTAAAGCTTGGTTGCAAATGGGTCTTCCAAATGGACAATGACCCCAAGCTTACTTCCAAAGTTGTGGCAAAATGGCTTAAGGACAACAAAGTCAAGGTATTGGAGTGGCCATCACAAAGCCCTGACCTCAATCCTATTGAAAATTTGTGGTCAGAACTGAAAAAGCGTGTCGGAGCAAGGAGGCCTACAAACCTGACTCAGTTACACCAGCTCTGTCAGGAGGAATGGGCCAAAATTCACCCAACTTATTGTGGGAAGCTTGTGGAAGGCTACCTGAAACGTTTGACCCAGGTTAAACCATTTAAATGCAATGCTACCAAATACTAATTGAGTATGTAAACTTCTGACCCACTGGGAATGTGATGAAATAAATAAATGCTGAAATAAATAATTCTCTACTATTATTCTGACATTTCACATTCTTAAAATAAAGTGATGATCCTAACTGACCTAAGACAGGGAATTTTTACTAGGGTTAAATGTCAGAAATTGTGAAAAACTTAGTTCAAATGTACTTGGCTAAGGTGTATGTAAACTTTGACTTCAACTGTATACCGTGTGACGATAGAAAAACATCTATCGTTTAGTTTGTTGTGTCGCAAATCACACTTTACGCTAATATTTTGTCAATTGGACATCGCTTTGCGTTCACGTGTGGAAGGAAATTTGCAACAGAAACAAACATGGAGGAGAGTAAACGTGGCACGGAGACCGTACCTAAAAGAGGGGCTACTTCGGTCGCATGGGTGTGGTTTGGATATGAAAAGTCTGACACGGACCAGAAAACCGTCCTCTACAAAATATGCCGCAGGCCGGTCCCGACAACAGGCACAAACACCACTAACCTCTTTTACCACCTATGCAAGAATCATGTGAAACAATACGGAGAGAGTCTACGGATGAGACCCCAAAAGTACAGTCAAGAGCTCAAAATAAACCCCCGACTCAGACGTTGCAAGAGGCTTTTGCCCGCGGCACACCATATAGCAAAGAATCACGAAGATAGGAGATAACAGCTGGCGTTACAACTTACATCTGCAAAGACATGGCGGGGGTTTCGAGTTGGTGCTAACACTCGACCCAAGGTACCAAATTAAAATAGCTTTTATTTGTTGAGTATAATTCAAAATGTAATAAGAAATAGGCCTTTACACATGGTAATTTTATATAAAACTATTTATTCATTGAATTTACAGAAAATGTGTATATCGTGATACGTGCCGTTATCGTGACATGGAATGACCTATATCGGGATATGAGATTTTGGCCATTTCGCCCAGCCCTAGCGCACACCATCCACCACTTCCGAGTCTATTACTCGCTAATGTTCAGTCTCTGGATAATAAAGTAGACGAGCTCAGGGTGAGGATCTCCTTCCAGGGGACAATACTGTCCCAATCTATTCAGGCAGCTGGGTTCTCTGTACATCACGCAGACAGGAATAAAGAACTCACCGGAAAGAAGAAAGGCAGGGGGTGTATGTTTCATGATTAACTACTCATGGTGTGTTTGTGACAACATACAGTCCTTTTGTTCACCCGACCTAGAATACCTCACAATCAAATGCCAACCATATTACCTCCCAAGAGAATTATCTTTGGTTATAGTCACAGCCGTGTATATTCCCCCTCAAGTTGATACCACGACAGCCCTCAAAGAACTCCACTGGACTTTATGCAAACTGGAAACCATATATCCTGAGGCAGCATTTATTGTAGCTTGAAATTTTAACAAAGCAAATTTGAGGAAAACACTACCGAAGTTCTACCAACACATTGACTGTAGTATTCGCTCTGGAAAAACTGCTACTCAACTTTTTTTAAATGCCTACAAGGCCCTCCCCCGCCCTCCCTTTGGTAAATCTGATCACGACTCCATTTTACTCCTCCCTTCCTATAGGCAGAAACTCAGAGGAAGTACCCGTGCTAAGGTCTATTCAACGCTGGTCTGACCAATCGGAATCCATGCTTCAAGATTGTTTTGATCACGTGGACTGGGATTTGTTCCGGGTAGCCCCCGAGAATAACATCGACAGATACGAATAACATCGACAGATACGGTGACTGAGTTCCTCAGGAAGTGTATAGGTGACTGGGTACAATGTGACTATTAGAACCTACCCAAACCAGAAACCATGGATAGATGGCAGCATTCGCGTAAAACTGAAAGCGCGAACCACCGCATTTAACCATGTCAAGGTGACTGGGAATACGGCCGAATACAAACAGTGTAGTTATTCCCTTCGTAAGGCAATCAAACAGGCAAAACGTCAGTACAGAGACAAAGTGGAGTCGTAATTCAACGGCTCAGACACGAGACATATGTGGCAGGGTCTACAGACAATCATTGACTACAAAGGGGAAACCCTTTGCGAACACCGACGTCTTGCATCCGGACAAGCTAAACACCTTCGCCCGCTATGAGGATAACGCCGTGCAACCGCCCGCTAACAAGGACTGTGGGCTCTCCTTCTCGGTGGCCGACGTGAGTAAGACATTTAAGCGTATTAACCCTCGCAAGGCTGCCGGCCCAGACAGCATCCCAAGCCTCGTCTTCAGAGCATGCGCAGACCAGCTGGCTGGAGTGTTTACTAGTGATGCTCGACATATCGGTGAACATATCGGAATTGGATGATATTAGCTAAAAATGCCAACATCGGTATCGTCCCGATGTCTAGTTTAACGCTGATGTGAAAAACCGATGTCAAAGCTGACATGCATACCTATATAAACTAGGTACATGACTAATGATGCCACGTAAAATGTAGCGCTACATGTGCAACACAGCCTTACTAACCTAGCCCACAATGTCTTCTGTGTGGATCGAGCAGTCAACAAGTCAAGCAGTCATAAGAAAATTGCATCAAGACAACTCAAAGGAGAAATCCATTAATGACAAGATAATGGAAATCATTGCCCTTTCTCTGTCATGGGTGATGTTGGCCTTAGCGACTGGTCGAGCACCGGTACACACTAACGTTACCAAGTGCGCTATTGTTCAGATGTTGCCCTACCGGAGTTACACAGTAAAAGCGTCACTGCTATTAGCTTCACAACATACTATGGAACGCCGTTTGGATCTTTGCGTGTCAAAAAAGATAACACTATTTGACGCGATAAATACGCTTTTAAATTTGACATATCAAATAACACTTCTATTATAGAATGTTGTGTGTTCTGAATTTGCACGTGCAAGCCAAGCCAAACGCCACCACTAATATCAGTAACACTGTCAAAGCTGTACAAAAAGAGTCTACAAACAAGCAAACACTGGCCATGAACTGTGTTTACAATACCGTGTTGGTAATAAAGCATTATTTGTTCGACCGCAATTTCTGGGGTAGCTAACTAGCTTAAGCTTGGTACCTAGATAGCACCAATACAACCAGACTGAAAACAATGACCAGTAGAAACTGCAGTCATTTTCACTATTCTTAGCAATGATTTAGGAATCCTTTTAAGTATTAGCTAGGTAGTCACTTGTTGTTCGCCTTTTGAAATTGAACAGCCAGCTACTTAACCCTGTTGCCCGAAGCTAACCTTATAAGCGGCCAGCTAGCTTCATCTGGCTAGTGAGGCTCGACCTGACCGGGTTGTGAAGCTAGCCAATAAGGATTAGGCACAATAGTGGAATTTACGGTTTGCCTTTAAAATAAAAGTACCTATTTGAAAGTGATGCAGAAGGTTACAATTGTTGGAATCACACCATATTTTGACTAGATAATGTTAAACAGGGTTGGAATGTGAAGCAATGAAATGGGGTATCAGTCTACTTGGTGACACCCACAGAACACAACTGTGAAGAGTTTACGCAAATATTAGAGTTATAGCTCTTATCGTGGGACTGTGACTGTGTGAAATCCTTTAGCCTTTTCTGTGTATTGACATTCATATCGCACTGTACAGCTTTACCTAAGGATTGAGGATCAATGAAATGGGGTATCAGTCTACTCAACAGCCAATATATTTTTTCCTCTTCAGAGTTATCAGAATCCAAAACATCCATGCAGTATATATTTATATTTGTCCCTCTTCAGAGTTATCAGACTCCAAAACATCCATGCAGTTTTTCCTCGGGAATAGTGTTCAATACACATAGGTTGACAATAAATGTGGCTCAATTCACAGTTGTTTCATAGTCCCGCAATAACAGCTAAAATGCTGATGTTCTCGTTGTCACTGAGTAGACTGATACCCATGTCAGTGATCCACAATCCATAGGTAAGGCTGTACAGTGAAATAAGTTTGCCCACAACGCAATTCTAAAGTATAATACATCCAGTGTGATTTCAACAGGTTGTCAAATTAACAAATTACTGTCTTTTGTTGATTTTATATAACATTTCAACCTCGTTTAGCATGATCTATTAAATTATGGCATGATTCTACTATTTGTATTCATTTGCATCACTGTCAATTACATACTTTTATTTTGAAGGCTAACCGCAAAGGCCACTATTGTGGATAATCCTTATTGTGGCTAGCTTCACATAGATGGGTCCCACCACCATTAATCAAATAAGAACTGTCTTATAAATTAGGGTTATTTTAGATGATGACACCTAGCTATACAGTTAGCTAGCTAACTATAGCTACTGAAACAGATGTCGTTTTGCTATGTTTTTTGGGAAGAACATTGTTTGCATCCATGAGCTAGCTAGCTTTTTTATGACCAGCACAGTAGGCGCGCGAGACAACTTTACCAGCATCAAAGCATACATAGATGAATCGTTGTGAGAAATGAAACACGAGTGATTGTGTAATCAATGTGTAATAACTATGTAAAAAAATATTCAGGTCCTGATTGGTCAACAAGCTTATTTGACATGACAAATAGTGTTATTTGACGTGTATCTTTTTTGACATGCAAAGACCCAAACGGCGTTCCATAGAAATGAAACGACTGAACAACGAAACAGCACAGCAAATACGTGAAAGAAATAGGTTTTGATGATCTTTTACTGGTAATGGGGACATATGTAAATGCCAACAAAATTACTTTTTGGTCAGTGTGGTGTGTGTGTAACCTTTATTTAACTAGGCAAGTCAGTTAAGAACAAATTCATATTTACAATGACGGCCTACCCCGGACGACGGATGTGATACAGCCTGGATTCTAACCAGAGACTGTAGTGATGCCTCTTGCACTAAGATGCAGTGCCTTAGACCACTGCGTCCATGTGTGTGTTTTAACTATTTAACTGTACTAGAATGCATAAAAAGGCTGCTAAAATGTTAAATATTGGTTATCGGTACCGTTTTGTTTGGGGCAAGGACAATATTGGATATCGGTATCGGACAAAAATGTCATATCAGTGCATCACTAGTGTTTACGTACATATTCAATCTCTTCCCTATTCCAGTCCGCTGTCCCCACTTGCTTCAAGATGTCCACCATTGTTCCTGTACCCAAGAAAGCAAAGGTAACTGAAATAAATGACTATTGCCCCATAGCACTCACTTACGTCATCATGAAGTGCTTTGAGAGGCTAGTTAAGGATCATATCACCTCTACCATACACCCTAGACCCACTTCAATTTGCTTACCGCCCCAATAGAGCCACAGACGATGCAATCGCCATCGCACTGGACAAGAGGACTACCTATGTAAGAATGCTGTTCATTGACTATAGCTCAGCATTCAACACCAAAGTATGCTCCAAGCTCATTATTAAGCTCCGGGCCCTGGGTCTGAACCCCGCCCTGTGCAACTGGGTCCTGAACTTCCAGACGGACCACCCCCAGGTGGTGAAGGTAGGAAACAACGCCTCCACTTCGCTGATCCTCAACACAGGGGCCCCACAAGGGTGTGTGATTAGCCCCCTCCTGTACTCCCTGTTTACCCATGACTGCGTGGCCACGCACGCCTCCAACTCAATAATCAAGTTTGCAGACGACACAAAAGTAGTAGGCCTGATTACCAACAATGACGAGACAGCCTACAGGGAGGAGGTGAGGGCCCTGGCAGAGTGGGGCAAGGAAAATAACCTCTCAACATCAACAAAACAAAGGAGCTGATCGTGGACTTCAGGAAACAGCAGAGGGAGCACCCCCCTATCCCCATCGACGGGACCGCAGTGGAGAAGGTGGAAAGTTCCTCTGCGTACACATCACAGACAGACTGAAATGGTCCACCCACACAGACAGTGTGGTGAAGAAGATGCAACAGCACCTCTACAAATCACGAGTTTGAAGAGATTTGGCTAGGCCCCTAAAACTTTTACAGATGCACAATTGATAGCATCCTGTCAGGCTGAATCACCGCCTGGTACGGCAACTGCACCACCCGCAACGGATGGTGCAGTCTGCCCAACGCATCACCAGGGGCAAACTACCTGTCCTCCAGGACACCTACAGCACCAGATGTCACAGGAAGGCCAAAAAGATCATCAAGGACATCAACCACCCGAGCCACAGCCTGCTCACCCCGCTATCATCCAGAAGGTGAGGTTAGTACAGATGCATCAAAGCTGGGACCGAGAGACTGAAAAACAGCTTCTATCTCAAGGCCATCAGACTATTAAACAGCCTTCACTTGCCGGCTTCCACCCGGTTATGCAACCCTGCACCTTAGAGGCTGCTGCCCTATATACATAGAGTTGGCATCACTGGCCACTTTAATAATGGAACACTAGTCACTTTAATATGTTTACGTACTGCTTTACTCATCTCATATGTATATACTGTATTCTATTCTACTGTATTTTAGTCAATGCCACTGGCATTGCTCAATATAATATTTATATATTTCTTAATTACGTTATTTTACTTTTAGATGTGTGTATTGTGAGATACTACTGCACTATTGGAGCTAAGAACACAAGCATTTCGCTACACCCGCAATAACATTTGCAAAATATGTGTATGTGACCAACAAAATTTGATTTGACATGCACACTGTGACCAATCTTGGCCATAAAAGCCTGTAGCTCTTTCAAAGTTGCCGTTGGACTCTTGGTAGTCTCTCTGATCAGTTTCCTACTTGCTCTGTCATCCATTTTGGAGGCATGGCCTGATCTACGCAGGGTCTTGGTGGTGCCACACACCTTCCATTTATTAATAATCGTTTTGATCGTGCTCCAAGTGATATTCAAGGAACCTGTGCCTTTCCACCACTTTGTCCTGGAGTTCTATTAAAAGCTCCTTGGTGCTCATGGTTGAGTGTTTGTTTTGCAATTCACTACCCAGCAGAAGGAACATACAGGAACTCCTGAAATAATGTGAATCACTACAATTTAACACAGGTGTAGGCCAGTTAACTTGGTGTGTGATTTTGAAGGTGATTGGTTACGCCCAAGAAAATGTAGGATTACTATGACAAGGGGGGGACACTTATCATACTAAGCTATTTCAGTCTTTTGTTTTTTATAGATAAAAAAATATATATATATATGAATATATGTTTCACTTGGAAGTTGTGGGGTGGGATGTGTAGATCAATGGGAACACTATTTTAAAGTATTTTAATTCCAGGCTATTCGGCAACAAACGGTGAAATGTTGAAAGGGGGTGTAGACTTTCTATAGGCATATTGGCTCTAAGACACCTAAGGCTGAATATGGTCTCAGATTTGTCTTCATTTACACAGGCAGGCCATTTCAGATTTTTGGTTGTAAGTGCTGAGAATAGACATTTTACTCCTACTCTTATGGGTAAAAATAAAAACTATGCATGAAGTCTCTTTAGTCATAAGAGTCACACCTAGTCTACAGATACTTAGGACACCTCATGACCTGTCCTAACAAGTTAAGAGTTATCAGCAGGTGTCTTGATAATAGAAAAATACAGCGAGTCAAATATCGATGACTGCAGCTAAATGACTATAGCGGAAACACTGATGGATTATGAAAGTTTGTAAATACCTTGATGTCCTTGTTGACTGTGAACCTTTGCATGGTAACCATGGTTCTTCTGGAGAATCAGAACACTTTACCCCGCTCTCAGATTGGCTTTCTTTCCTTGGTGTGACTCTGGGTGGTGTGTCGCCTGCTGATTCATTTGAGTCCTCTTCCCAATCAAGACTATGAAGATAAATATGAACATGTTTACAATAATGCAATTCACTAAGTCAACACTATTACTTAGGACTAGACAACAGAACACAATTAATTTACCATCTCCTACTGCTGTCGTCTACATGGTTCCACATTCAACATTTCATGTCAATTCAATGTGGCCGACACCCACCGTCTAACATCAATCTGTTAGGTTTACAAACTGAGAAATATGTCTGTCAAATAGTTTCTAAAAAATGTAATAAAAACCTGAGAAATGAGAATTAATTTTCAAGTATGTCATTTTGATTTCAGATCTTTTTAATGGAGTGGCTGCGGATCTGACTTTTCTGGACCTTTCCTCCCGACTGCTAAAGCTCCCGAAGCCTCTGCGCATGTGCAGGATCCTCTACTCCACTAGGCAAAAGATGTGCTTTGATTTAAACTAAACTAACTAAATACAGGTAGACTATGCTACAGTTTATTAACATCATCTGGTTGATATGCAGATGCTGCATGTTTCACCAGAAAAAATTTGAATAATCGTCATTCACAAATCACGATTGAATGAGAGAAATTAGCGAGATTCTCTACGTATAGCGCAGAGAATATGTGCAAAGTAGAGAATCCTGCACATGCGCAAAAGCCCCAGCCGCCGGGAAGTGGGGTCCAGAAAAGTCAGATCCGCAGTCTGTCTTCTTTTAAAATGGGGCTCCCGAGTGGCGTAGCGGTTTAAGGCACTGCATCTCAGCGCTAGAGGCGTCACTACAGACCCTGGTTAAATTCCAGGCTGTATCACAACCGTCCGTGATTGGGAGTCCCATAGGGCATAAATAAATAGACTCCAGCGATGTTTTTACTTTTCCTGTTAAAGCGATATTCCAGGTATAAATACACCAAAGTCCACACACTAAAGTACAAAACATATATTTGAGCAAAATATACACTACCGTTCAAAAGTTTGGGGTCACTTAGAAATATCCTTGTTTTTTAAAGAAAAGCACATTTTCCCCCCCATTGAAATAACATCAAATTGATCAGAAATACAGTGTAGACATTGTTAATGTTGTAAATGACTATTGTAGATGGAAACAGCAGATTTTTTATGGAATAACTTCAGTCAAGTTTTAGACCCCGTCATAGCACTGAGGCTGCACTTGAAGGTGGTAAATTACCTTTTAATGGCGTCAGACCGAGGCTCTGCATCTGTCCTCGTGCTCCTGGACCTTAGTGCTGCTTTTGATACCATCGATCACCACATTCTTTTGGAGAGATTGGAAACCCAAATTGGTCTACACGGACAAGTTCTGGCCTGGTTTAGATCTTATCTGTCGGAAAGATATCAGTTTGTCTCTGTGTATAGTTTATCCTCTGACAAATCAACTGTAAATTTCGGTGTTCCTCAAGGCTCTGTTTTAAGACCACTATTGTTTTCACTATATATTTTACCTCTTGGTGATGTCATTCAGAAACATGTTAACTTTCACTGCTTTGCGGAAGACACACAGCTGTACATTTCGATGAAACATGGTGAAGCCCCAAAATTGCCCTCCCTGGAAGCCTGTGTTTCAGACATAAGGAAGTGGATGGTGGCAAATGCTCTACTTTTAAACTCGGACAAAACAGAGATGCAAGTTCTAGGTCCCAAGAAACAAAGAGATTTTCTGTTGAATATGACAATTAATCTTGATGGTTGTACAGTCGTCTCAAATAAAACTGTGAAGGACCTCGGCGTTATTCTGGACCCTGATCTCTCTTTTGACGAACATATCAAGACTGTTTCAAGGACAGCTTTTTTCCATCTACGTAACAATGCAAAAATCAGAAACTTTCTTTCCAAAAATGATACAGAAAAATGTATCCATGCTTTTGTCACTTCTAGGTTAGACTACTGCAATGCGCTGCTTTCCGGCTACCCGGATAAAGCTGTAAATAAACCTCAGTTAGTGCTAAACACGGCTGCTAGAATCCTGACTAGAACCAAAAAAATGTGATCATATTACTCCATTGCTAGTCTCTCTACACTGGCTTCCTGTTAAGGCAAGGGCTGATTAAGGTTGTACTGCTAACCTACAAAGCATTACATGGGCTTACTCCTACCCATCTTTCCGATTTTGGTCCTGCCGTACATACCTACAGGTACGCTACGGTCACAAGACGCAGGCCTCCTTACTGTCCCTAGAATTTCTAAGTAAACAGCTGGAGGCAGGGCTTTCTCCTATAGAGCTCCATTTTTATGGAATGGTCTGCCTATCCATGTGAGAGACGCAGACTCGTTCTTGACCTTTCAAGTCTTTATTGAAGACTCATATCTTCAGTAGGTCCTATGATTGAGTGTTGTCTGGCCCAGGAGTGTGAAGGTGAACGGAAAGGCACTGGAGCAAAGAACCGCCATTACTGTCTCTGCCTGGCCGGTTCCCCTCTCTCCATTGGGATTCTCTGCCTCAAACCCTATTACAGGGGCTGAGTCACTGGCTTACTGGTGCTCTTCCATGCTGTCCCTAGGAGGGGTGCGTCACTGATAAGATCTTCCTGTCCGGGTTTTTTTATTTTTTTATTTATTTATTTTTCACCTTTATTTAACCAGGTAGGCTAGTTGAGAACAAGTTCTCATTTGCAACTGCGACCTGGCCAAGATAAAGCATAGCAGTGTGAACAGACAACACAGAGTTACACATGGAGTAAACAATAAACAAGTCAATAACATGGTAGAAAAAAAGAGAATCTATATACAATGTGTGCAAAAGGCATGAGGTAGGCAATAAATCGAATAATTACAATTTAGCAGATTAACACTGGAGTGATAAATCATCAGATGATCATGTGCAAGAAGAGATACTGGTACTGGTGTGCAAAAGAGCAGAAAAGTAAATAAATAAAAGCAGTATGGGGGGTGAGGTAGGTAAATTGGGTGGGTAGTTTACAGATGGACTATGTACAGCTGCAGCGATCGGTTAGCTGCTCGGATAGCAGATTTTTAAAGTTGTTGAGGGAGATAAAAGTCTCCAACTTTTATGGCGCCCACCCCCTTGGGTGCCGTGGGGGATATCTTCGTGGGCTATATTCAGCCTTGTCTCAGGATGGTAAGTTGGTGGTTGAAGATATCCCTCTAGTGGTGTGGGGGCTGTGCTTTGGCAAAGTGGGTGGGGTTATAACCTGCCTGTTTGGCCCTGTCCGTGGGTATGATCGGACGGGGCCATAGTGTCTCCCGACCCCTCCTGTCTCAGCCTCCAGTATTTATGCTGCAATAGTTTATGTGTCGGTGGGCTAGGGTCAGTCTGTTATATCTGGAGTATTTCTCCTGTCTTATTCGGTGTCCTGTGTGAATTTAAGTACGCTCTCTCTAATTTTCTATTTTTTTCTCTCTCTTTCTCGGAGGACCTGAGCCCTAGGACCATGCCTCAGGACTACCTTGCCTGATAACTCCTTGCTGTCCCCAGTCCACCTGGTCGTGCTGCTGCTCCAGTTTCAACTGTTCTGCCTGCGGCTATGGAACCCTGACCTGTTCACCGGACGTGCTACCTGTCCCAGACCTGTTGTTTTCAACTCTCTAGAGACCGCAGGAGGGGTAGAGATAATCTGAATGATCGGCTATGAAAATCCAACTGACATTTACTCCTGAGGTGCTGACCTGTTGCACCCTCTACAACCACTGTGATTATTATTATTTGACCCTGCTGGTCATCTATGAACATTTTAACATCTTGGCCATGTTCTGTTATAATCTCCAACCGGCACAGCCAGAAGAGGACTGGCCACCCCTCATAGCCTGGTTCCTCTCTAGGTTTCTTCCTAGGTTCTGGCCTTTCTAGGGAGTTTTTCCTAGCCACCGTGCTTCTACACCTGCATATTGCTTGCTGTTTGGGGTTTTAGGCTGGGTTTCTGTACAGAACTTTGTGACATCAGCTGATGTAAGAAGAGCTTTATAAATACATTTGATTGATTGATTGAATGGGAAGGTGTTTGCAAAATTCCTGCATAATTGCCAACCATCCTTTAGTGACAATGCAAAAAAAACATTGCCTGACAAATTGGCTAACGCTACCAAGCTATATAGATTGCTATACACACAACGACTCAAACATAAATGGTTGACTGTTGGAATTCTCTCTCCAGGTCTTCCAAAGGAAGCAAATCTCCCTTTGATGTACAGTACCAGCAAAAGATTGGACACACCTACTCAAGATGGTTTGTCGTTTCCAATGTGAACAAATTAATCCTAGTGGGCAGAACAGGCAAGGAGGTGGGCAGAGTCAAGCACGAGCTAGCGAGATCCTATTGGCGCGTTCTAACAAACGTTTGCATATTTCTGTTAGGGAACGCCTACTCTGAAGAGCGCAATAACTCAATTTGCCTTTGCGCGACTCTAAACAATGGCAAAGGGTCAAATCTACTAAACATAGTCCACACTGTTTGTAACAGATTATAGTTTTGGGAACAGAAAACTGTATTGGCATCAAATGTTTAATCGATTAGAAAATGTGCAGAATGTCGGCGGCCTTATCGATCTTCTCCCACTGGCTTCCAGTGGAAATGCCAAGCGGATTCTTTCACATGTATAGATCGGGTAAAATCTCTCATTGTTCTCTCTGTGGTAAAATGGTTCTGACTGTTTCGGTGAGATTTCGGCCCCCCGGTGTGTTGACTGGGTACATACAGTATGCGCTCTGGGAGTGATTATTCCTACTTACGTGTCCTCGTGTGGATCCACTCCCTCCTGATAGTCGAAGCTGAAGTCTTCGTCTGCAAGGTAACTATCATCAGACCAATTGCTTCCCTCCTCGCTGCTATCGAAGTCCTCCATCTCGGTGTCGCTTTCCATCGTATAATCAATCAATTTCAGCTATATTGTTGTGGCCAGAGCTACGGTCTAAAACGTAGTCACAAATTCTCTGCTACTACACTATCACGTTAACAACGTGCAGCTTCTTCTTCGCGTGAGTTTTCGGCAGACCACACGGCTTCTTCTATGATATAATGGCAGTCCGCAAACAAGGCGTATGCCGACACCTACTGTGCTGGAGTGTGTGGTCAATCACGGTTTACAACATTTCTAAATCCTCCTACTTAACTCAGAAGTATA
This sequence comes from Salvelinus alpinus, assembly GCF_045679555.1. NCBI lineage: Eukaryota > Metazoa > Chordata > Actinopteri > Salmoniformes > Salmonidae > Salvelinus > Salvelinus alpinus. The sequence continues at coordinate 37,894,895 of NC_092114.1, forward strand.
AAATAAAAAACAGCCCTACTAACTTCTAATAGACCCTCCCCCAAATCCCTTCCAACATCAATCTTTCCCTCTCTTCAACACTTACAACAATATTGCACATGCTCCACTGTTTCAATCCACCATACACTCCAGACAAAACACATTAACATGCTTGCCAACCAGATGTAATGACAAGTTTAATGTACAATGTCCTAATCGAGCAAACACCACCTCTTCCTTCCTAATCGGACCTTTGAATATTGGTCCACTGACCTTTCTTTGGAGGGCATATAAATGCCTGCCCTTGGGCTCAGAGTCCCATCTCTTCTGCCACACATCTATCAAAATGGCTCTGATCTTACATTTGGCCTCACTTCTACACCGTGGAACATTCATGTAAATTATATCTTGTTTCAAAGCTATTTTGGCCAAATGGTCTACAACTTCATTCCCTTCCACACCCGAATGTGCTGGGACCCAGCAGAATCTCACTACTAGACCCAGTCTCTCAATTCTCCATAATAACATTAATACCTCCAATAGTAGGTAACTGCTATTAGATTTACCAGATGATAAACTATTCAAATATGACAGAGAATCTGAGCATACTATAATTCTAACATGTTGTACATCCTCCACCCACTGGAGGGAAACTACTATCACCAACAGTTCAACTGAGTATACTGAAAGTTAATCTGTTGGTCTTCTACATATATTAACATCAATTCAAGGAATGTAAATGACTGCTCTTATGCGCCCACTATCTGGAAAAGCAGTAAAAAAACATAACTTTTACCAATGTAATTGTCAACCTGTTTCCTTATATCACTGACTTCTGACCATCTTTATTTTCCTCTACCGAGGTTAGATCAACAACAGGATCTAGGAGTAACCATGGAGGAACGTCCCCTATCACCACAGAAGGGCCATCTTCCAACTCCCTCAAACCACTCTCATCAGCAAGCTTTCCAACTGTCCAACCAAAACCACTGTCTTGCCTACTAGTATATTCCCAACAGTCATCTAGAACAGTAGCAGTGGGATGCACAACCTCACAGCCTTTCAACCTTACCCAATAAGCTAATTACATTTTTTTTATGCCGTACAGTACCAGTCAAAAGTTTCATTCCAGGGTTTTTCTTTATTTTTACTATTTTCTACATTGTAGATTAATAGTGAAGACATCAAAACTATGAAATAACACACATGGAATCATGTAGTAACCAAAAAAGTGTTAAATAAATCAAAATATATTTTATATTTGAATTTCTTCAAAGTAGCCACCCTTTGACTTGATGACAGCTTTGCACACTTTTGGCATTCTACAATGTAGAAAATAGTAAATGTAAAGAAAAACCCTTGAATGAGTAGGTGTGTCCAAACATGACTGGTACTGTATATCCAAAGGCATCTCACCTGCCTCCACTAGTAAGGCACATACAGATGTTGATTTAAATGCACTAATACATATCCTTAAAGCTGGATACTGGATACTGGATACTGGATGATGCCTCTGAAGCCAAGTCTTTGCCGTTGTTCCATAAACCATACACTCAAAATCAATTGTCATCCTGATCAGAGATCTATAAATATCCATCAACGATTGTCTGTCAGCACCCCATTCATAACCAGAGACCGAGCGTATAACATTCACCACCTCCTTACACTTTGTTTCAACATTTATGACATGATCTTTCCATGTATATCGCTCATTGAACCATAGACCCAAGTATTTGTACTCAGAAACCCTCCCCATAGGCTGTCCATACAGAAACAACTGTATATTATCAGCGACTTTCTTCTTTGAGAAGAACATACAAGAAGACTTCGCCACAGACAATTTAAAACCCCAGTCAATTAACCATCTTTCAACATCCACTATAGCTTGTTGAATAGATTTAATCACATGACATTCCTTCCGCTCTTCCAAATAGCTCCATAGGGAAGCCCCAATACCCCTACCTACATTCGAAAACACATCATTAATCATAATGTTGAACAAAATAGGACTGATAGCAATGCCTTGAGGAATAACATTGTCAACTCCATAGGCATCAGATAAAATGGGTTCTATTTTAACTCGAAAAGAGCGATTTAAATAAGAAGGCCAAAACCCAGTTATATAATCTCCCACCAACACCAAGTCTTTCCATCTTAATCAGTAGACCTTCTCTCGACATAGTGTCATAAGCCTTTTCAATGGCAAAAAAAAGACAGTAACCATTCATTCTTTCATGAACAGAGTTTTTTCAACTTCATTGCTCACCTTTACTAATGCATCCAAAGTATATCTACCTTTACGGAATCCACTTTGACATTGACTCAATAAATCTCCATGTTCCAGGAAATATGACAATCATCTTTTCCATCAGTTTACACAAGTTAGAGGTCAGTGCTATTGGTCTATAACTATCAGCACATGAAGGGTCCTTACCAGGCTTCACTAAAGGTAATATTACTGCACGTTTCCAACCCGAAGGTATAACCCCCTCACTCCAAATCTTATTAAATAATCCCAGGAGAACATGTATGACCTCATCAAATCCAAATAACTTCACAGATCTTCATTGTGAAGGGTTTAAACACTGTTTCCCATGCTTGTTCAATGAACCATAAACAATTAATAAACATGCACCTGTGGAATGGTCTATAAGACACTAACAGCTTACAGGCGGTAGGCAATTCATGTCACAGTTATGAAAACTTAGGACACTAAAGAGGCCTTTCTACTGACTCTGGGAAAAACACCAAAAGAAAGATGCCTAGGGTCCCTGCTCATCTGCGTGAACGTGCCTTAGGCATGCTGCAAGGAGGCATGAGGACTGCAGATGTGGCCAGGGCAATAAATTGCAATGTCCGAACTGTGAGACGCCTACGACAGCCCTACAGGGAGACAGGACGGACAGCTGATCGTCCTCACAGTAGCAGACCATGTGTAACAACTCCCGCACAGGATCGGTACATGCGAACATCACACCTGCGGGACAGGTACAGGATGACAACAACAACTGCCCGAGTTACACCAGGAACGCACAATCCCTCCATCAGTGCTCAGACTGTCCGCAATAGGCTGAGAGAGGCTGGACTGAGGGCTTGTAGGCCTGTTATAAGGCAGGTCCTCACCAGACATCACTGTCAACAATGTCGCCTATGGGCACAAACCCACCGTTGCTGGACCAGACAAAACTGGCAAAAAGTGCTCTTCACTGACGAGTCATGGTTTTGTCTCACCAGGGGTGATGGTCGGATTTGCTTTTATCGTAGAAGGAATGAGTGTTACACAGAGGCCTGTACTCTGGAGTGGGATCGATTTGGAGGTGGAGGGTCCGTCATGGTGTGGGGCGGTTTGTCGCAGCATCATCAGACTGAGCCTGTTGTCATTGCAGGCAATCTCAACGCTGTGCGTTACAGGGAAGACATCCTCCTCCCTCATGTGGTACCCTTCCTACAGGCTCATCCTGACATGACCCTCCAGCATGACAATGCCACCAGCCATACTGCTCGTTCTGTGCATGATTTCCTGCAAGACAGGAATGTCAGTGTTCTGCCATGGCCAGCGAAGAGCCCGGATCTCAAACCCATTGAGCACGTCTGAGACCTGTTGGATCGGAGGGTGAGGGCCATTCCCCCCAGAAATGTCTGGGAACTTGCAGGTGCCTTGGTGGAAGAGTGGGTAACATCTCACAGCAAGAACTGGCAAATCTGGTGCAGTCCATGAGGAGGAGATGCACTGCAGTACTGTTACTTTTGATTTTGATCTTCCCTTTGATCAGGGACACATTATTCCATTTCTATTAGTTACATGTCTGTGGAACTTGTTCAGTTTACGTCTGAGTTGTTGAATCTTATGTTCATACAAATATTTACACGTTAAGTTTGCTGAAAATAAATGCAGTTGACAGTGAGAGGACGTTTCTTTTTTTGCTGAGTTTACATCAACCGGCCTCTCTAAAGACAACTCTCCAACAGACTTTAAGCAATGATAGTAGCATCAATGTTCATGGTACACCAAATCAGGAAATGATCACTTCCAACAGTAGAATCATTAATTCCATTACCTTCACACATAGATGTAATATAGTTAGAAGCCAGTGTGAGGTGTGAAGCCATGTTACTTGAACACATATCACATCAGGTTTGATCTCTGAATCAATTGCATATTTGTTAAACTCCTAACCGTTAGCAGTAAGTCTTCTGGCATTCCACTGAAGGATAACAAAAACCATAACTCTAATTATCATCATTAGTATTATTAGGAGTCAACATATCAACAATCATGGCGACAGTAACGTGTTACTCCTAAAAGATATGTTGCTGCTTATTTGTGCTTATCATCACCTGTTATAAAATGACAACAATGCCTTGCTAGCTGACTTACCTTTCCACTGATGAAGCACTGTTTCCTGAAGCATTCTGTCCGGTTCTGATAGAACTCCATGGGTTTACCAAACTCGTTTCATGACAATTGAGCTCAGTCAGAACTTGTGGCTAACATGACTCAATTTGATGACAGCGGCAGGTGGGAATGTCAAGTGCAGTGTTGTAAGGAAAGTAGCTATTATTGGCTGTCCTAAAGGTCGCTAAATGACGTTATCACCTAATTTGCATAATTGGCCCTGTGCATGTAATTGTGATGGACGTTGTAGGAGAGAGGAATAACGTCGTGGGAGAGACAAATAGTGAGTAAAAAACACCCTAAATATGTTTAGAACTACAAATGAACTCAGGCACACACACAGTGGACAAGGTGAGTAAGTGACTGAGGCTGTGTGAGTCAAATGCAGTGATTTATTTTTGTGCAGTGATTTATTTTAGACAAAGAACATTTTACATTTACATCCCGCCCTGAATGTAAGCCAGGGCGGGATCAGCCAGCGGCGGCTTCCCGCATCCACGATTCATTTGCAGTCTGGATGCGGAGGGGTGAACATCTCCTGCTCTGACTGCAGCTGGGAGGGACTGCTGCGCGAGGACTGGGCCCCCTGTGAGTGCTTTGGGTCGGAGGTGGGGCCCACGGCAGCACCTGCTGCTCGTTGAGCTTTCACGTCATTCTCCAATAACACCAGAAAAAGTCGCTAGATTTGTCGCTAGGTGATGTTTTGAAAATGTGTCGCTAGAGGGGTCTGAATACTTGCTAAATATAGCGACAAAGTCGCTAAGTTGGCAACATTGCGTGTGTCGCGGAGTGATCTTCAAGAAAAAGATCCGGTAAACCGGGAAGCACACGGACATCTCCCTCATATGCGCACCGCTAACAAACTGATGAGACCGCAGCTAAGCAGAGAGCGCACTAAACAGAGAGCGCAGAAGCACTTGGCCAAATCAATTCCAGTAATTCATGAAATAATTATAAATTTACTCTGACACGTCGCGACCCACCATACGTTAAGGCTGGGCTAGGGTTATTGTATGAAATCTGGTGGTTTGGGGAAATGAAGTTTTACAAAGAGCGATAGTGTCAACAAGAGTGTCCATGATTGTGTCTTTGAATGTGAGATGGAGATGATAAAACTGTCCAGTTTTGAATGTTTTTTTGCAGCTTGTTCCAGTCGCTAGCTGCAGCGAACTGAAAAGACGTGCGACCCCGGAATGTGTGTGCTTTGAGGACCTTTATCAGAATGTGACTGGCAGAACGGGTGCTGTATGTGTAGGATGAGGGTTGTAGTAGGTATCTCCTACCTACTCCTGAGGTGCTGACCTGTTTCACCCTCTACAACCACTGTGATTATTATTATTTGACCCTGCTGGTCATCTATGAATGTTTGAACATCTTGGCCATGTACTGTTATAATCTCCACCCGGCACAGCCAGAAGACTAGCCACCCCTCAGAGCCTGGTTCCTCTCTAGGTTTCTTCCTAGGTTCCTGCCTTTCTAAGGAGTTGTTCCTAGCCACCATGCTTCTACATCTGCATTGCTTGCTGCTTTGGGTTTTAGGCTGGGTTTCTGTGTAGCACTTTGTGACATCGGCTGATGTAAGAAGAAGGGCTTTATAAATACATTTGATTGATTGATTGCTTGATTCTGACTTTACACATTGCACTCTTTTAGAGGTAGTTAGCAAACCAGGCCAAAGACCCCTCAGAGACACCAATACTCCTTAACCAACCCACAAGAATGGAATGGTCTACCATATCAAAAGCTTTGACCTAGTCAATAAAGATAGCAGCACAACATTCCTTAGAGTCAAGGGCAGTTGTGACATCATTTAGGATCTTTAAAGTTGCAGTGACACATCCAGAACCAGAGCGGAAACCAGATTGCATATCAGAGAGAATACTATAGACACCAAGAAAGCCAGTCAGTTGTTTATTGAGTTTTTCCAACACTTTAGATAAACAGGGCAAGATAGAAATTGGCCTATAACAGTTAGGATCAAAGCTTGATCTCCCCTTTAAATAAAGGACGCACTGTGGCTGCCTTCGAAACACTGGGAACCTCCCCAGAGAGGAGAGAGAGGCTCGGTGGTGACATGGGCTGCAACCTTAAAGAAGAAAGGATCTAAACCATCTGACCCAGATGTTTTTATTAGGGTGAAGTTTAAGAAGCTCCTTTTTCACCTCAGACTCAGTGACCGCTTGCAGGGAGAAGCTGTGTAGCGGGGCGGGAGAAATAGAGGGAGGAGCATCAGGACTAGTTGCATCACACCGAACCCAAACTGGGCGTGCGCTATCGTGCATACATTTATTTTGTCCCCCCACACCAAACGCGATCACGACACGCAGGTTAAAATATCAAAACAAACTCTGAACCAATGACATTAATTTGGGGACAGGTCGAAAAGCATTAAAACATGTATGGCAATTTAGCTAGTTAGCTTGCACTTGCTAGCTAATTTGTCCTGGGATATAAACATTGAGTTGTTATTTTACCTGAACTGCACAAGGTCCTCTACTCCGACAAATTAATCCACACATAAAACTGCCAACCGAATCGTTTCTAGTCATCTCTCCTCCTTCCAGGCTTTTTCATCATTGAACTTATATGGTGATCGGCATCTAAACTTTCATAGTATTACCACAACTACCGGGAAAACAGTTCGTCTTTCAATTACCCATGTGGGTATAACCAATGAGGAGATGGCACGTGGGTACCTGCTTCTATAAACCAATGAGGAGATGGGAGAGGCAGGACTTTCAGCGCGATCTGCGTCAGAAATAGAAAGGAGTTCTATTTTAGCCCTTGGCAACGCAGACGCTCGCGAGCAGTGTGGGTGCAATAATTGAATAACATGGATTTCTAAATTTATTTTGCGACGCTCGTGCACGTGACGTATCCGGTCTGGTCAGCATGTTAGAAGGGCAGGGAGATTAGTGAAGTGTTGGATGGACAAGGAGGCGTGGCTGAGTCTTAATGATGTGGTGGTTAATGAGCTCAAGCATATGCTCCTGGTCAGTAACAACCACACTGCTCTTCATGATGTTGCTAATACTGAAGCCATGTGCTCTAAGCTCACTGAAACTCTCTGGGGACAGGAGAACATCTGGCCATAGTGATGCTATATTCTGGGAGCATGGCGGTCACCCTCAACAGCTCACACTCTCCCAGCCTCAAAGCCTTTATGACTGGGGCAGCTGTGTGTGTCTGACTAGAGAACTGAACATGTGAGTGAGGAAGCAGACTTCACACAGGACTTTGCACAACGTTCAAATGGGGAACTTGTCGCAAGGATATCGCAATGGCTTTTATGCATGATCAATGTATTTGTGATTGATATGTACTGTATATAAATAATTGATAAATGAAATATAAAAAGTGGTACTATTTATATAGAATTTATGTAACTTCAGCCAATCCCTCTGGGTGAAGGGGTACAGAGATAGAACAGGGACAGTTTGATAAGTATTTGGGATAAGTACTTTCCCCACATTTTATTATGTTACAGCCTTATTCTGAAATAAAACATTTTCCTCATCAATCTACACACAATATATTACCCAATAATGACAAAGCGAAAACAGGTTTTTAGAAATTTTTGCCAATTTCTTAAAAATAAAAAACAGAAATACCTTATTTACATAAGTATTCAGACCGTTTGCTATGAGACTCATCCTTGAGATGTTTTTACAACTAGATTGGAGTCCACCTGTGGTAAATTCAATTGATTGGACGTGATTTTGAAAAACACACCGGTCTATATAAGGTCCCACAGTTGACAGTGCATGTCAGAGCAAAAACCAAGCCATGAGGTCGAAGGAATTGTACGTAGAGTTCCGAGACAGGATTATGTCAAGGCACAGATCTGGGGAAGGGTACCAAAACATTTCTGCAGCATTGAAGTTCCCTAAGAACACAGTGGCCTCCATCATTCTTAAATGGAATGGAAGAAGTGTGGAGACTTCCTAGAGCTGGCTTCCCGGCCAAACTGAGCAATCGGGGGAAAAGGGCCTTGGTCAGGGAGGTGACCAAGAACCCGATGGTCACTCTGACAGAGAGAGATCCTCGATGAAAACTTGCTCCAGAGCACTCAAGACCTCAGACTGGGGCGAAGGTTCACCTTCAAACAGGACAACGACCCTAAGCACACAGCCAAGACAACACAGGAGTGGCTTTGGGACAAGTCTCTGAATGTCCTTGAGTGGCCCAGCCAGAGCCCGGAAGTGCTCCAGATTGTATGCATTGAGAGGCTCTCCCAGCATTACAACATACAGTATGATGAGTACATTTTGCAGGATATCTTACCTTACTGTACTCAAACACTTGTCGAGGAACACATTTGTTACAGATGTACTGTAGCCTAAGTCATAGGCTATGTAACTATACAAAACATATGAACCATTATCTGCAGTGTTGGATCTTTGCGCTGTAGTTTTTTTCATTACATTCTTGTAAAGCTGACAAAAATGATTACAGTGATATATCCTCAGTAACAGTTTGGAACTTTAGTCCATCAAACCTGTGATTCTACCAACACACGCAATGCTATGGGAAACCAATGCCCCCATTGAGTGAATATTTCAGCTGCCTCTCTCACAAGGACCCATTTGCTTATTCACTGAGAGAGAGAAGCAGCATTTTACTAGAATAGGAAAAATAAAGAGCAGTGGAAACACTTTGAACACAACCCATGTGTGTTTTCACCTGAGTACACCATAGCGAAACATTTTGCAACAGAAAATGTATTGTGTTTTTTAGACATATTTTACCTCCCAGTTTTACGTTATTTTTTAACGTTATTTTGCTTTCTGAAAATGAACCTGCTTTTAGCCTACATGACTGACAGTGAATAAATCTAATCCAAATGCAATGCAAACTGTAGAACACCAAGTGAGAGATGAAACTGTAATGATTGTGTTCAGTTGGTCATAAAAGACACACATGGTTGGAGAGATCATAAGTAAAACTAATTATACTGAACAAAAATATAAACGCAACATGCAACAATTTCAAAGATTTTACTGAGTTACAGTTCATAAGGAAATCAGTCAATTTAAATAAATAAACTAGGCCCTAATCTATGGATTTCACAACTGGGCAGGGGCGCAGCCATGGGAGGGCATAGGCCCACCCACTGGGGAACCAGGTCCAGCCAATCAGAATGAGTTTTCCCCACAAAAGGGCTTTATTACAGACAGAAATAAAGAAGAAGCCGGATGTGGAGGACCTGGGCTGGCGTGGTTACACGTGGTCTATGGTTGTGAGACCGGTTGGACGTACTGCCGGATTTTCTAAATCAACGTTGGAGGCGGCTTATGGTAGAGAAATGAACATTCAATTCTCTGGCAACAGTTCTGGTGGACATTCTTGCAGTCAGCATGCCAATTGCACGCTGCCTCAACTTGAGACATCTGTGGCATTGTGTCGTGACAAAACTGCACCTTTTAGAGTGGCCTTTTACACAGGTGCACCTGTGTAATGATCATGCTGTTTAATCAGCTTCTTGATATGCCACACCTGTCAGGTGGATGGATTATCTTGGCAAAGGAGAAATACTCACTAACAGGGATGTAAAGAAATTTGTGTGCAAAATTTGAGAGAAATAACCTTTTTGTGTGAAAGGAACATTTCTGGAATCTTTTAATTCAGCTCATGAAACATGGTACCAAAACTTTACATGTTGCGGTTATATTTTTGTCAGTGTATATACCAGATACATTATTTGCATTATTACTTGCTGTTTCCCAAAGGCCATATCCTTTGATACTGGTAAATATCCATTTGGTCACTTTCAAATGTTCATTGGTCCTGCTACATGTTCTACAAGACAGCTGAGCTTAAGTCCTTTGTAACAAGATTGAACATGATTGTTGTTATTTGTGTAGGTAATATGCTAATAAGTTATTTATACATGTTTTTGAAGCTCATGTGAGTCAGTTAAATACATGTAAAACTTGCAGACTGATTTTCTTTTTTATTAGGCTATGGTTAAAAGACAGGTTAAGATATATGTTCTACTAGAGTCGGCTATGTATTTACAGAATATTTGTCAATTCATTCAAAGTCTAAATGTTCAATGGATAAATGGTTGTTTAGAGCTTGAGTTTGGTCTTTTTTTAATTTTCTTGTTTAATTTTATGATCAAGCACCTGTAATGTCTTGGTAGCAAGGGCTATTGTAAGGCTGGGTGATACGGCCTAAAAATCATATCTCGAACTTATTCACGATATACTCTACATTACCAAAGTATGTGGACACCTGCTCATCGAAAATCTCTTTCCAAAATCATGGGTATTAATATGGAGTTGGTCCCCCGTTTGCTGCTATATAAGCCTCCACTCTTCTGGGAAGGCTTTCCACTAGATGTTGGAACATTCAGCCACAAGAGCATTAGTGAGGTCAGGCACTGATGTTGGGCGATTAGGCCTGACTCACAGTCGGCGTTCCAATTAATCGCAAAGGTGTTCGTTGAGGTCAGGGCTTTGTGCAGGCCAGTTAAGTTCTTCCACACCGATCTCGACAAACCATTTCTATACGGACCTCGCTTTGTGCACGGGGGCATTGTGATGCTGAAACAGGAAAGGGCATTCCCCAAACTCTTGCCACAAAGTTGGAAGCACAGAATCAGCTAGAATGTCATTGTATGCTGTAGCGTTAAGATTTCCCTTCACTGGCCCTCGTCCAGAGGGGGGTGACAAGCAGAGGGTCCTCCTTGGTTATGGAAGCAAGAGAGGCACAGGTCTAAGCCAGCCAGTAGTAGAGGTACCTATTGTGCATTGAACAAAACTGTGGAATAACAATACATATGCAACAAGACAGAACAGAAAATGAAATATTGCTGTGTTTATTTGGTTTTAACGTGGAACTATTTTATCCATAAGACTAATTGCGTTTTATATTACACATGTAAAAAATGTTTTTTGTGCATTTGTAGTAGGTGTAATATTTTGTTCTTGTGTATCAGAACTGGGTCCGTAACCACAGGAGCGTTGTGCACACTGGCACCAAAAATAAGTTGCACACGAGTAAAAGACTAACAGCCTACAATATCCTTTGGAGTGACTTCATGCAACAAGGAGGTTTGTGTTTTTATCCTAAAAATGTCAAATGTGGTTGCCCTTTGGTACAAGACCTCCAGTTACCTTTACGAAAAGTTAACATTCACTCAAATGACGACCACATTGAATATGAATATATATTTTCACATTGCACATAATTGCATTGTAGTGCAGGTATTATTAATGTAGCCTACTTCAATCTCTCATGTTGCATGCCAGGAAGTCTGCAACAGATTGCAGGGAGATGGGCCACCATTTCTGAAGATAAGAAAGAGGAATTGAGAAAGGAGGCAGAGCAGTGCAACAATAGTCTGGAGTTTGATAAGGACAGACCAATGAAAATAAAAAGACAAATGAATGTAAAAGGAATAATGAAATCAAGGTGAGAAAGTGTACGACGACATATGAGACGACATATGGTGGGACTCGCATCAGGCACTGTGCAGTGAAATATTATAAAGGTCCATAGATACTTTCAATTCATTATATTTGTTCTATACACCCCATGTTTTGAAGAAAGAAGAAATACATCCATTAACTTCTGCAACCTCTCTCTTTACAACCCCAATATATCGTCTAATTCGCATTGGCTTCTATCAAGATCATCCAGCTTGAGAAATTGGGGGTGGAATCATCCATCCTTCTCTACAACCCCCATGGACCTGGACAAGCTGGTGTATGAAATTGGTAGTAAAAGGGGAAAGGAGTTCCTGGAGGCTCAAGCGGTCATCAGGAGCTTCAGCCAACATTTTACTGGTACAGTATTTGTTTTAATTGTGTCTTGGAATATGCCCAACATGTACAGGATACAATACAACCCACTGGAAAGGTATTTAAAGGGCTTTAGATCCTCTACAAAACATTTAGTATGTTTACCTCTTTCTCGTGAAGGAAAACCAGGCACACAAACATTCTAGTATCGCTTATACTTCACACAGACACCATTTTGAACACCAACATTTATTGCCGTGTACTGTACATACTTGTTCAGTCTCATCCCTCCCCTGCTAATTTCTTTGTGAATTGATATTAGCAGTTGGTTGATTCTAAACTTTTCCTTTACCCAATGGGACAATTGACAGATGCGCCTGCGTTCTTGTTGGCAACACCAGTAATAAAAACAAAATACTAGTTGAAAGAAAAACCTGGTGACACAAGGGGGGGAAATTAAGTAACTCGTCTAGCTGTTCAATGAACTAAAGATTGTTAGGAACTGTTAGTAAAAACAAAATACAAGTTCAAAGAAAAACTTGGTTAGCAAAGGTATATTTTTGAAGGAACACGTGTCTAGCGACCTGTTCACTTAATGTTATTACAGAAGTTAGTATTTTTATTCTCATTTGTATTGACTAAGCACCTGTAAAATACTGTAGAGCATTCGGGGGGTGGCCCCAACCAGGACTAAAACTTAGGTCCAGCTACTCCCAACCCCTTAGCCATTACGCCAAATGTTCCTTAACAAGATCGCAAGGTGTTACCCCTTTAGCCTGCATTTGCACAGGCCACAGGCACAAAGCAGGGATGGGGGAGGCAGGACAGAACAGTTTTATAAAAAGTAATAGAACCGTAAAACATTGCTTGCATGTTTTATTAAATCATTGTTGCAAAATACAAGAGCAATCAGTCTTTTTACACAAGTATTTTCTCTTCAATGGTATAAGTATACATTTTAAAATGCAAACATGGCAGCATAGATACATTTTATGCACATGGTAGTGGGGAAGAGCATTGGATGATAAGTCCATATTTGTTTAAATGAATGCCGGTAGTTCTTTTATTAGCATGATACTTTCTTGCATGTTCATTAATGGGGACAAAGAAAAAAACATGATACAAGGAGGAGAGATCTACTGAGATATCATGGTGGAGCAATAACCAATAAGGGAGAGCGAAGAGTTGGATAGCAAGGACGGGGAGATGGCTGTTCAGATAATTGATGGAAATCAGGCAAACACAAAGATTCCACAGGAGGGGAAATTGGTGCAACAAGCAAGACCAGAGAACGCCAGGAGGAATAGCAGTAGGGAGAATGAGCTGAGGCAAATAAAAATGTTTCAGCCACCAGAGGGCAGAGGTGAGGAAATTGTGCATGGCGATTAGTGCTAAAGAGAAGGATGTAGAGAGATCAAGCCCAAACTGCAGAAATACTACCTCACCCACAACATTCATTGCTTTCAAACAAAAACTGTCAAACCATTTGTTACACCTTGGTGCACACTTTCTTATTAGTCTGGTTGTGCTGCAACAGTGTTTTTACATCGAAGTACATTGCTGACAACAGCAGTAATAGTTTAAATAATACGGGTCATTATGAACATTCATTACAATTCATGAGGAAATACAGCAGTGTGGTGAGGGGCATTCCAGTTTAAGTACCACATTTACTGAAATCAGAAAAGGCAAACTGAGAAAACGAATACCGATATTCAAATAGACAGAAAACAAAGAATATCCTTTCACACAAATATGACTAGTTTGATTACATCTATTAAAAAAAATCTGATTTTAGGCCACAATAAGTAAATGGTTGTCTCAGATAAACAAATTCGTAGCTATCCTACAAAAAGTCTATAATATTGGCAACAAAATAATAAGTGCAGTAATTGCATTTTAAGAAACATTGTATTGCTCGTCTTCTGTGTACATAAATCCAACCTGTTTTAGAACACATACTGTAGTGAGTGCAGATTTACGCTTAATTGATCAGCTTTCTTCAGAAACGGTTTCCTTAATTTCTCCAAAATAAAGCAGATTAACATTTACATACTAAAAATGACGCTTTCAAACATGAAGTTAAATACTTTTTCACAAAATAAAATCTGTGTGCTTGTTTTTAAAAAGGTCAAAAAATAAATAAAAATAAACTTGAGGCACTTCAAAGGTATAGGCTTTGCTAAAATAATTGTGAAGGCTAGTTAGCAATAGTTAGCATAATAGATAGCCAATTTAAGATGTTGACATCCTAGGAACCCAAGGCATTATGCATACTCAATGTAGTGTGTGTATAGTACAGGTATGTTTGCAACTTTGCATCTGAAAAACTGGGTTAGTAGTGCTATAAAACAGCATTCGTGACCTGATTTTCAAATGATAAAGTAATCCCTTTTTCCTTGTTGATAAACAAAATCAATAAATCATATATTGTACAGAAAACAAAAGACGTATCCTTTGATGTACAAGCTAGTTCAACCTGTTGATGTTTCAATCAGAACAAAAATAAAATACCATTGAGGTAGCAGTTTACGTGTTCCTTGGTTTTATCTTTTGCCAAAATTGTGAAACTTGAAGACTGACAACATGATTTGTGTTTTCATTTCAGCTTCCAACTCCATGATACAACTCCATGATAAATGTAAACCAATTGACTGCAGTGTAGTCCATCAGTGGGCCAACAGGGACGAGTCTATGAGTAACTTGCAATGACTCATGATGATCACATACACTACCTGTCAAAAGTTTTAGAACACCTACTCATTCAAGGGTTTTTCTTTATTTTTACTATTTTCTACATTGTAGAATAATAGTGAAGACATCAACACTAAAGTGTTAAACAAATCAAAATATAGATTTTAGATTCTTCAAAGTAGCCACCCTTTTCCTTGATGACAGCGTTGCATACTTTTGGTATTCTCTCAACCAGCTTCATGAGGTTGTCACCTGGAATGCATTTAAATTAACAGGTGTGCCTTATTAAAAGTTAATTTGTGGAATTTCTTTCCTAAATGCGTTTAAGCCAATCACTTGTGTTGTGACAAGGTAGGGGGGTATACAGAAGATAGCCCTATTTGGTAAAAGACCAAATCCATATTATGGCAAGAACAGCTCAAATAAGCAAAGAGAAACGACAGTCCATAATTACTTTAAGACATGTAGGTCAGTCAATACGGAAAATGTCAAGAACTGAATGTTTCTTCAAGTGCAGTCGCAAAAACCCATCAAGAGCCATCATGAAACTGTCTCCCATGAGAACCGCCACAGGAATGGAAGACCCAGAGTTACCTCTGCTGCAGAGGATAAGTTCATTAGAATTACCAGCCTCAGAAATTGCAGCCCAAATAAATGCTTCAGTCACAAGTAACAGACATCTCAACATCAAGAATTCAGAGGAGACTGTGTGAATCAGGCCTTCATGGTCAAATTGAAAAACCACTACTAAAAGGACATCAATAAGAAGAATACTTGCTTGGGCCAAGAAACACGAGCAATGGACATTAGACCGGTGGAAATGTGTCCTTTGGTCTGAAGTCTAAATTGGAGATTTTTGGTTCCAACCGCTGTGTCTTTGTGAGACGAGGTGTGGGTGAACGGATGATCTCCACATGTGTATTTCCCACTGTAAAGTATGGAGGAGGAGGTGTTATAATGTGGGGGGCTTTGCTGGTGACACTGTCAGTGATTTATTTACAAATCAAGGCACACTAAATCAGCATGGCTGCCACAGCATTCTGCAGCGATACGCCATCCCATCTGGTTTGGACTTAGTGGGACTATCATTTGTTTTTCAACATGACAATGACCCAACACACCTCTAAGCTGTGTAAGGGTTATTTGACCAAGAACGAGAGTGATGGAGTGAGTGCTGCATCAGATGACCTGGTCTCCACAATCCCCTGACCTAAACCAAATTGAGATGGTTTGGGATGAGTCGGACTGCAGAGTGAAGGAAAAGCAGCCAACATGTGCTCAGCATATCTGGGAACTCCTTCAAGACTGTGAAGCTGATTGAGAGAATGCCAAGAGTGTGCATCAAGGCAAAGGGTGGCTACTTTGAAGAATCTCAAATATAAAATATATAACACTTTTTTGGTTACCACATGATTCCATATGTGTTATTTCATAGTTTTGATGTCTTCACTCTTATTCTACAATGTAGAAAATAGTAAAAATAAAAACCTTTGAATGAGTAGGTGTTCTAAAACTTATGACCGGTAGTGTACATTGATTTAACTTAATCTCAAACAAATGTTCAACGAAATCCATCCTGCGAAAATACCTTGCCATCAAATGCAACTACTTTATAAGCCTAATGGCTCATAATACATTTTCAGAAGATTATCTGGTAGCTCAGTTGGTAGAGCATAGCGCTTGCAATGCCAGAATAGTGGGTTTGATTACCGGGACCATCCGTACGTAAAATGTATGCACCCATGACTAAGTCACTGGATAAAAGCGTCTGGTAAATGGCATATATAATGAAATAGAGAAGGTTTTCAGAGATAGAGATCAACTAAAATCATGCTGATGATGCTTGTTGCAATTGACTCGAGACCAAAAAGATTGTTACCATGCTGTTAAGAGTTTGGGGTGTTTGTTTGTGCTTCTTTTTTCTTGTGCTCATCTTCATCATCCCCTAGGAATAGCAGGGGGAACATTCCGAGAATGCATCCGATTGTGACTCCAATGCCTTTTCCCTGAGAAGAATGCATGTCTATTAGGTTATCATAACTCTTTGAACATGGATAACTAGTAACCCAGCCATCCTCTAAATATCTCAATTTATATATGGCCAGTTTCTCATAACCAGATTTAGATTTTTAGTCCAGTACTAGGCCAGCCCATAAAGATCATTTCTAAACACTCACCATGTGGGAGCTAACCCTGGTCTGCCACATGTCTGCCTGCTTGGGGGTCAAGTCAGGAACCTGCATCCCTAGCCTGGAAGCTAGGATTTCCACGTATCCTGCAAGACTGCCAACAGAAGGACAATATAAGAAACCCAGCTATGGTAGTCATGTACATTTTTTTTTATTACCCTTCCATTTCAAGGTCAAATTTTCACGGAAAATAAATTCACACACTAATTTCATAATCATACCAGTCTACCCAGTAACGTGTGACCCCCACCCCTGAAGTACTTGCACGGCTTTGATAGGTCTAATATTTAGACTGTGATAGAACTAACGGAGGAGTGGTTGGTCCTCTTACCCAAGTCCAGCCAGGTCTGAAACCAGGTTCCCAAGAGCTGCAGCTGTAACAGAAGGGGAATAACGGGTTTATGCATAGTCTTTCAACCAAATGATTCTCAAAATCAGTTCAATCTTTTTCAATACAACTGCTCCTGTTCTTCTGATCTTTGTTTAAACATGTAACAATGCTGAGAGGCTGTTGACACTTAAAAAAGTTCAGCTACTGTCTCTACAGTTTGCAATTAGATCAGTGTACTGAATTGTATTATCACTCCATTTCATTAGCATCAGGGAGCTCTCAAAAGTCAGCCACAATATTGACCAGCCCAAGGAACTACTTAGATCTGGCTGCTTTAAACCCTGACAGCATCGTGAAAACGCAGCTTGTGCATCACACTGGGATAAGGAGCAACCATAAATTGCACTGTGGTGAGGATGTGTAGTGGCACTATATAATAGCACTTGGTAAATTATGGATGAGATGAGCCAATTTCAAGCACAATGCATTCAACTAGATCGATATGTATTAACATGAGCCAGCATTAGACAGCGCTGACTATGAGAATTGGATTTGGCAAGAATCTATATGTTCTTGTACTCACTGATTGAACCGTATTTCTTGGATAGTGGTGATAATGCAAAAGTGAACCCCAAGGTGCAAGAGTGGTCCAGGAATTCGGTTCCACACACTAGTGTTGCATCCCGAAATTTGTTTTTGTGTACTGAAAAGTATTTTTGGGGAGCATAAGCAAAATGTGAGTATCTCAGGCTAACGAATCCAAAGCCTTGCAAAAGCAGTTGTCTGGGACTGATCAGATGTGCTCAATCAGTTAAATACAGATTCATTTGGCATGAGGGAAACATATTAGTCTACTGCCTAAACAAAAGCATCCCACAATTCTCCGGAGATACTTTATCCCAATTGTAATAGCTGCCGTAGCCCTCAATGGAAAAAGCAGACATCAAGTAAACAAAAGTATTTGCCATTTGAAGAACTCCATTCAGGGACAGTAGCCTACATGCTTCCAAAAAAGGAGCCTACAAAATCCATCAGGCCCCACAGTGGAGGGTAAAATGAATGCCATCTACTGTCACAGGATGTGGAATTTACTAGACTGGGTATACCATCATCACCTTCCAAATCAGATGGTAACCCAATATGTACTTCTGGTTTCACTCTGAAATCAGGATAGGGGTATCTTTTGATGTGGTATCCATAGCAACAGTTAATGTACCCCGTTGGTAAGAGGCTGTCTAGACTGTTTATTTTGCTCTTTTGGTTATACTGTAAGATAACTGACCCCTGTAAGGCTGTTTTTTTACATTTTATTTAACCTTTATTTAACTAGGCAAGTCAGTTAAAAACAAATTCTTATTTACAATGACGGCCTACCCCGGCCAAACCCGGACGATGCTGGGCCAATTGTGCGCCACCCTTTGGGACTCCCAATCATGGCCGGATGTGATACAGCCTGGATTCGAACCAGGGACAGAAGTGACGCCTCTTATACTGAGATGCAATGCCTTACACCGCTGCACCACTCAGAATGTTGAAGTATTCCAAGTCGACCAATGTCCATTGAGGGAGCTGCTGCTACATTTCAATGTTTCAGATCACAATCAGTCTTACCTGCCATGGTCGATAGTCCAAAGGTGACCCCTATAGACAACTCAATCTGGGTTCCCTAAAAGTCAAAAGCAGAAATATTACATTGACAATTGTTTCTTGGTGTTAGATATTCATGTTGACTTTCAAAAACAAAACAAATCTCAATGCTCCCATTTATCCTCCCATAGACCATCTACAATGTGAAATACAAAATACATTTCAAATGCTAATTTAAAACTAAACAATATGTAAATTCAACCACCTAAAAAAGTCATACCACTTACTGCCGCAATCATGATGGCATTGTCCAGGAAGCCAAAACCAATGAAGGGGATTGCATTGTGTAGGAGCACTGAAAGCAAAATTGTAAATAATATTAAAAATAAAAATATTCTTATAGTTTGCTGCTAAAATCAATCTGTCTTGGGAGTTGTCTCCATCATGTGAATAGGAATGTTCCTGTTGAGTGATGCGAGTGACTGACACTACCCTGTCACTAAGTGACTCCCACATGCTTGTTTGTGCCTGCGTGTACTGTATGTTTATGGGGGCAATGTACTACTGACAATTTCTATACTGTCAGACAACTTGGCAAAAACTAGCTCAGTACCACTGTTCGAAAGCTGACACTGACTGTCATTTTCAATGGCTGACTCAAACATTTCCCTACACACACACACACACACACTATATTGTTGGTTATTTTAAGATAAATAGCACTAGGGTAGAGCGACTGGGAAACAAAGCTGATAAGACAATTAGAGACTCATTTCCAAGGTGTATAATGTGGCTACGGAAGGGTAGACCTCTGATCCCACTGAAAACTTTTGAGCTATAAATATCTCTATGGTACAAAAAAACATTTTATTCATAATTTTAGTGACAGCTTTTATCTTACCGTATCTGATCTGAGCTTGAGTAAGCGGTGAAGTCTCTTGCGTCTCTGAAAGGCAAGAACATCAAAAACATAAACAATTATTTGCAAAATTATGTGCACTTGGGGAGATCTTTCAGATCCTAATCCACCCTAATTTTTTCTTCCCGAAAAGCTTGGCACAGAGGTGTTTCTGCCAACTTTCCAGCATATTATTCACTGTATAGGCCTAACGTTGAATGAACAACTCCGCTCTAGCCAAGAGGTGCCAATATTCAATGGTCTTGGGAGAAACAAATTCTTGGGTAGGATATTCAGTAAATGTGTTTAGAGGTTATTGTACTACTAGTCAGTCAACTGTTTTGTGGGAGTGAATGTGGACAGGCATGCACGACTCCCATTACTCTTATCATATACCGGTAGTTTCCCCCCCCATTCATTAGCAGTAGTCAGGTTTTGGAACCGGTTTAGGGAACAGAAAATAAAAATTATTAGAGTAACAGAATCAAAACCGTAAACGAAAGTCCCGTCCCCCCTAAAGGCTTAGACTTAAAAAAGGAACGACATAAACCAGGTACTTTTTTGGGGTTCCAACCAGTTCAGAACTTTATTTTGCTGTTCGGAAACAGTGGAACAGAAACAAAAAAATAAATAACGTTTCTGTTCAGAACGAAGCGATTGAAAAATTATTTTGGTTCCAACCCCTGGTTGTGATAGTAGTAGCATGGGTCCAGAATGGAAAGGTGATTTATTTCCATGTCTCATAAAAGAGATTGAGTTTGCATTTGGTCACTAGAGCAGGTTGCACTCTGGGACAGTGGCCAGGTGCATCCTGCGTGAATTAAGGGAGACAAATGCCGTTAGCCCCAATTGGGTCCTTCATTAAGAGTTCGGTTTTAAAAACAAACACACAAACCCCAGCACAGCGCTAAGCAGATTCACAACTCTATATGTGACCATGGTTGGAATAGGTCAAAGATGCTCCCTTGAGACAGAGGGGTTGGGGCGCTATTTCTGGAGGGGTAACTCAAGACTAGGGTGAGGTGACCCCCAACTGAAGCAGTTAAATGGGAATGGAAATACAATTGATGTCATGAAATAGCCTACTTATTAAATCAAAAGCAGCAGGCCAAACTGCTCATGAGTGCACAGCTGCTCATAAAAGAGAACAGGTTTTCAGTGTGGACTATAGAACCCACAAACTTATGTTGTGACTGAAAGAAAAGTGCTTGAGGGAGAGTGAAAAATGAGACATGAATGTCCAGAGCCTTTTACCTTTCTAAAACCAATAATAAACATGTTGGTAGTGACTGAGGAAACAATACCATCTGGCACAACAAAGGCTTATGGTTTGATTTCATTTCTGTTGACTCATGGGGGAAAAAGACTGGGAGGATGGGAAAATATCCCAAAACTTCTATGACTCCAAAATTGATATCTGTGCAATCTGCAGCCAGTAGATATTCCATGAGAAATAGCATAAGGCTACATGTAATCTGCCACTCCAATGTCCTCCACTTCATTCATTTCAGAGGTATCAGTGAGACCTAGACAACATAATTTTAGAGCGATATCAACACTGCATTCTAAATGACCTTTCTGAAAAACTGGCACAGCAGGCAGCAGTGCTGCGATGATGGGTTTTTTCCCTCAGAGCTTAGCTGGAGTGGTGCATCTGCCTCTGCCTAATTACAGAGCTGTCTATTCATCTCGTCTGTGGCAATCGTCACCATCTGCCAGCTGTCACAGTTCTGAGGAACTGGCACTTCTCCAGCAGCCAAAACATCAGATAAGAGTAGCTGTACCTGCTGCTAGGAACCAAATTGGAGAAGAGGTGTGTTTGTGTCTAGTCTCCGATGGCCAATTTAGTCTCCATAAAATTAGTGAAAGTAAATATATCCTAAATTAAATTGGAGGGGAAAATATGGAAATATGTGCCAACATGTTTTGTTTGCCAGTGAACAATGGGCAATGCAGCCAGATGCCATAGAGATTGTAAAATGACTACATAGTTCAAAAGCCAGAAATCTGCTAAAACGATTTGACTGAAATTGGCGTTGTAGACAAGACTATTGATTGCTTTTTAATGGCTTCTAAGGGAGAGAAACTGCATTTATTCAACATACTTCTGACCACTCCAACTTGTAAACCAACTTATTATTGGTATATTGGCATAAAATGCTGAGACATGGTCTTGCCATTACAGATTTGGTGCTGGGTGAACAGTCAATCATCCCTTGATCTGTTCATTATGATGCTTGGCACAGTTGCATTCCTGTTTGCATTCCTGTTTGGATAACAGGTTTATCATTTCAAAGAGCCGATTACTACAACTCCATACTACCTTGATATTCAATGCAATTTCTGTGTTAAAAGCTGTTTAAGCTGATGTCGTAATCACAAGGCTTTCAACTAGTGACAAGATTGTCAAAAAAATACTTAAAAGTTATTTGAATCACTAAGCGACTCTCCTGGAGATTTCTTGTTGAACATGAAGACAGAGTGACATGGAACAAGGCAGCAGTATCTGACATTCACATCTCATGACAGGTGACTACAGTGCATTCGGAAAGTATTCAGACCCCTCCCGTTTCCACATTTTGTTACTTTACAGCCTTATTCTAAATTACTTTTCTTTCTTTTTCTTTTTTTAATACACACAATACCCCAAGATGGCGTAGCAGTGGGATGTCTGTTTTCATTGTCTTGTCCCGTGTATATATAGTTTTTCTTCGTATACATTTTTTATATTTTTAATCTCAATTTCCATCTACGGACTGAACATACTCTCCTGCAACCCACCTCATCCAATGTGGTATGGATCTGCTATTTTTTTTATAGTTTAGAACCGGAACCCCCTTCAGGAGCTAGCCAGCTAACTAGCTACTAGTCAGTTAGCCTCTGCTAGCGGTCATCACCGTTAACTCGGACATCTGCCAGCCTCAGCCCGGTCAATTCCTGCCAGTCTGCACAGCACGATATCAACCCAGAGCATATCGGACTGCTTTTCTCTACCACATCCCCGGATTCCTACCGCAAGCTCTGAACCTTTACTCTGGATCATCGCAGCTAGCTAGCTGCTATCCGAGTGGCTACTCCTGGCTAATGTCTCTGTCCCGAAGCAAGCACCAGTTAGCCTCGAGCTAGGCCCATCTCCCGACGACCCGAAGAGATCCATCAGACAATTCCTGGGCTTCAATAACTCTTTTGCAAATTGGCCTGGACCCTTTGCTGCCGACACGGAGCCCCGCCGATCCACCACGACTGGTCTGCCGACGTAACTGTCCGAGGGGGTTTCAACAGGCTCTCCCGTTGCGACGTCCCCCTGAGGCCCATCTGCTAGATGTCAATCGCCGTGCCTCCTGCTCGCCTAGCTACTCACTGGACCCTATGATCACTCGGCTACACATGCCTCCCCCTAATGTCAATATGACTTGTCTATTGCTGTTTTGGTTAGTGATTTTTGTCTTATTTCACTGTAAAGCCTCTAGCCCTGCTCAATATGCCTAAGCTAGCCCTTTTGTTCCACCCCCCACACATGCGGTGACCTCACCTGGCTTAAATGGTGCCTCTAGAGACAAAACCTCTCATCGTCACTCAATGCCTAGGCTTACCTCCACTGTACTCACTAGAGGTCGACCGATTATGATTTTTCAACGCCGATACCGATTAATCGGCCGATTTAAAAATATATATATATTTGTAATAATGACAATTACAACAATACTGAATGAACACTTATTTTAACTTAATATAATACACCAATAAAATCTATTTAGCCTCAAATAAAATGAAACATGTTCAATTTGGTTTAATAATGCAAAAACAAAGTGTTGGAGAAGTAAAAGTCTTCAATATTCCCAGGTAAGAAGTTTTAGGTTGTAGTTATTATAGGAATTATAGGACAATTTCTCTCTATACGATTTGTATTTCATATACCTTTGACTATTGGATGTTCTTATAGGCACTTTAGTATTGCAAGTGTAACAGTATAGCTTCCGTCCCTCTCCTCGCCCTAACCTGGGCTCGAACCAGTACCCTCGAAGCAGCGTTACCCATCGCTCCACAAATGCCGCGGCCCTTGCAGAGCAAGGGGAACAACCACTCCAAGTCTCAGAGCGAGTGACGTTTGAAACGCTATTAGCGCGCACTCCGCTAACTAGCTAGCCATTTCACATCGGTTACACCAGCCTAATCTCGGGAGTTGATGGGCTTAAAGTCATAAACAGCTCAATGCTTGAAGAACAGCGACGAGCTGCTGGCAAAACGCACGAAAGTGCTGTTTGAATAAATGCTTTCGAGCCTGCTGGTGCCTACCATCGCTCAGTCAGACTGCTCTATCAAATCATAGACTTAATTATAACATAATAACACAGAAATACGAGCCTTAGGTCATTAATATGGTCGAATCCGGAAACTATCATCTCAAACAAGACCTTTATTCTTTCAGTGAAATACGGAACCGTTCCGTATTTTATCTATCGGGTGGCATCCATAAGTCTAAATATTCCTGTTACATTGCACAGCCTTCAATGTTATGTCATAATTACGTAAAATTCTGGCAAATTAGGCGGCCCAAATTGTTGCATATACACTGACTCTGCGTGCAATGAACGCAAGAGAAGTGACACAATTTCACCTGGTTAATATTGCCTGCTAACGTGGATTTCTTTCAGCAAAATATGCAGGTTTAAAAATATATACTTCTGTGTATTGATTTTAAGAAAGGCATTGATGTTTATGGTTAGGTACACATTGGAGCAAGACAGTCCTTTTTCGCGAATACGCACCGCATCGATTATATGCAACGCAGGACACGCTAGATAAACTAGCAATATCATCAACCATGTGTAGTTAACTAGTGATTATGATTGATTGATTGTTTTTTAAAAGATAAGTTTAATGCTAGCTAGCAACTTGGCTTCTTACTGCATTCGCGTAACAGGCAGTCTCCTCGTGGAGTGCAATGTAATCAGGTGGTTAGAGCGTTGGACTAGTTAACTGTAAGGTTGCAAGATTGAATCCCCGAGCTGACAAGGTAAAAAGCTGTCATTCTACCCCTGAACAAGGCAGTTAACCCACCGTTCCTAGGCCGTCATTGAAAATAAGAATGTGTTCTTAACTGACTTGCCTAGTTAAATAAAGGATAAATAAAGGTGTTAAAAAATATATACACTGCTCAAAAAAATAAAGGGAACACTTAAACAACACAATGTAACTCCAAGTCAATCACACTTCTGTGAAATCAAACTGTCCACTTAGGAAGCAACACTGATTGACAATAAATTTCACATGCTGTTGTGCAAATGGAATAGACAAAAGGTGGAAATTATAGGCAATTAGCAAGACACCCCCAATAAAGGAGTGATTCTGCAGGTGGTGACCACATACCAGTTCCTATGCTTCCTGGCTGATGTTTTGGTCACTTTTGAATAATGGTGGTGCTCTCACTCTAGTGGTAGCATGAGACGGAGTCTACAACCCACACAATTGGCTCAGGTAGTGCAGCTCATCCAGGATGGCACATCAATGCGAGCTGTGGCAAGAAGGTTTGCTGTGTCTGTCAGCGTAGTGTCCATATTTAAAAATCTGCCAAATCGGTGTCCAAAAATACAAATTTCCGATTGTTATGAAAACTTGAAATCGGCCCTAATTAAATCGGCCATTCCGATTAATCTGTCGACCTCTAGTACTCACATCCTACCATACCCTTGTCTGTACATTATGCCTTGAATCTATTCTTCCGCGCCCAGACATCTGCTCCTTTTACTCTCTGTTCCGAAAGCACTAGACGACCAGTTATTTTAGCCATACTCTTATCCTACTCCTCCTCTGTTGATGTAGAGGTTAACCCAGGTCCTGCAGCCTCCAGCATCCCTCCCATTCCCCAGGCGCGCTCAATTGTTGACTTCTGTAACCGTAAAAGCATTGGTTTCATGCATGTCAACATCAGAAGCCTCCTCCCTAAATTTGTTTTATTCACTGCTTTAGCGCAATCTGCCAACCCGGATGTCCTAAAAAAAAAATCCACCTCTGAATCCACCTCTGAATCCTGTCTTAGGAAGGCCACCAAAACTCCTTAAATTTCCATCCCTAACTATAACATTTTCTGACAAGATAGAACTGCCAAAGGGGGTGGAGTTGCAATCTACTGCAAAGATAGCCTGCAGAGTTCTGTCATACTATCCAGGTCTGTGCCCAAACAAATCGAGCTTCTACTTTTAAAAATCCACCTTTCCAGAAACAAGTCTCTCACCATTGCCGCTTGTTATAGACCCCCTTTAGTTCCCAGCTGTGCCCTGGACACCATATGTGAATTGATCGCTACCCATCTATCTTCAGAGATCGTACTGTTAGGTGACCTAAACTGGGACATGCTTAACACCCCGGCCGTCCTACAATCTAAGCTAGATGCCCTCAATCTCACACAAATTATCAAGAAACCTAACAGGTACAACCCTAAATCTGTAACCATGGGCACGCTCTTAGATATCATCCTGACCAACTTGCCCTCTAAATACACCTCTGCTGTCTTCAACCATGATCTCAGCGATGTAATGGGTCCGCGGTAAAACGACCACCCCTCATCACTGTCAAACGCTCCCTAAAATACTTCTGCAAGCAGGCCTTTCTAAATCGACCTGGCCCGAGTATCCTGGAAGGATATTGACCTCATCCCGTCAGTAGAGGATGCCTGGTTGCTCTTCAAAAGTGCTTTCCTCTCCATCTTAAATAAGCATGCCCCATTAAAAAAAAATTGAACTAAGAACAGATATAGCCCTTCGTTCACCCCAGACTTGACTGCCCTTGACCAGCACAAAAACATCCTGCGGCATTCTGCATTAGCATCGAATAGCCCCCGCGATATGGAACTTTTCAGGGAAGTCAGGAACCAATATACTCAGTCACTTAGGAAAGCTAAGGCTAACTTTTCAAACAGAAATGTGCAAAGTCCATGGAGAATAAGAGCACCTCCTCCCAGCTGCACCGAGGATAGGAAACACTGTCACCACCGATAAATCTACGATAATCAATAATTTCGATATGCATTTTTCTACGGCTGACCATGCTTTCCACCTGGCTACCCCTATCCCGGCCAACATCTCAGCACCCCCTGCAGCAACTTAAGCATGGGAAACAGTGTTTAAACCCTTTAGAATGAAAGTCTGTGAAGTCATTTGATTTTTTACAAATTATCTTTGAAAGACAGGGTCCTGAAAAAGGTACGTTTCTTTTTTTGCTGAGTTTATGTTCTTTCCCGAAAACATAGCAAAACGACAATCTGTTTCAGTAACTATCATTAGCTAGCTAACTATATAGCTAGGTGTCATCTAAAATAACCCTAATTTATAAAACAGTTCTTATTTGATTGACAATAAGGATTAGCCACAATAGTGAACTCTGCGGTTAGCCTTCAAAATAAAGGTATGGCATAATTCTATTTGTATTCATTTGCTTCACTGTCAATGACATACTTTTATCTTGAAAGCAAACCGCAAATTCCACTATTGTCCCTAATCCTTATTATGGCTAGCTTCTGTAATAAATATCATTTATTATAACACAAGCATATTTGCTAATACATTGTTATAACTAACTTCTTTCCAAACAGGGTTTCTCACAAACTCATAGCAGATACGGAGACCCACACACACCCAGAGACAGATGGCTGACACAGGCCTTTTCATAAAGACTGATAAGAAAAGTGGTGCCTGGTACTGCATATCACGAGAAACTGAGACACACACATACCCAAGGACAGAGGGCTGACGTAAACCTTTCATAAACACAGATAAGACAGGAACATCTTCGCACACACAAAAACTCCTCTTCAGTCTGAACATTTTACAGAGACACACAGAAATGTCAAAATAGGAACATCTACGCACACACCTAATCTCCTGTTTTAGCTGAACATTTCTGAAGACAAAGAACTCTACTCAGAGCCAATGGGACAGTGATACTGGCCTGAAGGAGACCTCGCCCAACTCATCAGAACCAACCAGAGGACCAGAACTTCCAGACTCAACCTACTTTCTGTACTGTATAAAATGTATATGCACTCTGTTATCTGGGCTTCTTTCGGATAGTTCCATTTGAGCTTGATGAAAAGGGTCCGTGCACGCTATTTCAGATATCTTTACCTCTGAATAAATTGCATTTAATTAAACCTCATCCACCCTGTCCAGAGTCTCTACTTCGTCTCAGTTCTCCAGTAAACATGTTTTATCAACAAATGGTAGCAGAGGATGGTTTTCTTCTCTGAATTCGGTCCATAAAAAGTTGATAGAGAAAAGAGACAAGTGAGAGACGGATCAGAAAGGAAGGGTGACCTGTCGAAGGAGCAGCCGGGAATCTAGCTCACCTCAGGAAACTGATCTATAAGGCCTACAAAACAAAGGTAAGCAGAAACCTGTTAAATCAAAAATCTGCATATTGTATATTAGGAAAATCCAAATTAAAGATCAGAAGTACTGAGGTTGAGTATGGGTTACTGTCAAATTTATGATAAATGTCTATTGTAAATGTAAAAGTAAACATGTAAAGATATCTGAGATATAGAGAGTCACATAGTCGGGTAGAAGCCGTGAGACTCAGATTCATATAGTCGGGTAGAAGCCGTGAGAATCTAAGTAAATGGGTGTTGTGATAAATCCACATAGTCGGGTAGAAGATAATTGTAACTGACTTGATAAAAAGATTCAGACAGTCGGGTTGAGTGAGAATTCCGTGAGAATCCAAGTCTAGAAAAGGTTCCCCAGACTTAACAACATTTGATTGGTTAAAACACTTGGAAGTTACCTAGGGGGAATCAACAAAATAAAACAAAAATACAAGTTCAGATAGTCGGGCAAATGGTTGACGTGGCACTTAACTAAATGCACTGTGAAGAACTTAACCTGCGATCAATGTGTTAGTGTTGTTATGTAATAAAACTAAATGTGGAAATGTTAATTTGAAATGTTGTGTAAGATTGGCCTTTTCACGAGACTCACTAGTTGATAACTTTTGGGAGGACAGCTGAGTTTTCTTTTGGCCCGTGGTGCAGCCGCCGAGCTGAAAACTGACTTGTATTTTTCCTCTATTGTGATGTTGGTATTTCCATAATTCCTAAAATTGAATTGATAATTATTTTAGCAGCGCTTGAGTTCGTAGATATATTGTTCCTGAAGGGCGATTCTGATACCTTCTGGGAAAATATATAACAACTCGAAAAACTGAAAAACGCTGATAACTTTTGCAAAATAATTCCTACAATTGAATTGATAATTATTTTAGCAGCGCTTGAGTTCGTAGATATATTGTTCCCGAAGGGCGATTCTGATACCTTCTGGGAAAATATATAACAACTCGAAAAACTGAAAAACGCTGATAACTTTTGCAAAATAATTCCTACAATTGAATTGATAATTATTTTAGCAGCGCTTGAGTTCGTAGATATATTGTTCCCGAAGGGCGATTCTGATACCTTCTGGGAAAATATATGGCAACTCGGAAAACTGAAAAACGCTGATAACCTTTGCAAAATAATTCATATAATTGAATTGATAATTATTTTAGCAGCGCTTGAGTTCGTTGATATATTGTTCCCGAAGGGCGATTCTGATACCTTCTGGGAAAATATATAACAACTCGAAAAACTGAAAAACGCTGATAACTTTTGCAAAATAATTCCTATAATTGAATTGATAATTATTTTAGCAGCGCTTGAGTTCGTAGATATATTGTTCCAGAAGGGCGATTCTGATACCTTCTGGGAAAATATATAACAACTCGATTAACAAAATCTGTTTAACAGTAATAACTGCTGTAAATAATTCTTTGTGTACGAGTGTGGGGCACCAGAGATAAGTCGGTGTCAGCACCGAGAATACATTGCTGGCCTCGGCCAGTGACGGGCTAAGTGCACTAAGATAGTCAAACCTGATCCTGAAATTTACCATGGCAGCCGCTAATGGCCCAAAACTAGAGTTCAATGAATACCTAGAACAAAAAATACAGGACAGGGCAGGGGGAAAGGAACAATATAAATGTACAGGCCCCAATCTCAAGACCTCGTGGGAGGGCCAATCAGACTTTGAAGGCTAAGATAGATGTGTGGTACACCAAGAGAGGGAGGTCATATGCCCGCTCTTGATGTACAACAAATTGCAATGTCTGACTATGTGAGAAAACTGACGGAACTTTCTGCAGCTCTCTCCAAACAGATTCACAAGGTCCAATGGCAGGGTATAAAGTATTTACATGTGAAGGCACTTGTGTAAAGATATCTGCCATTTATTCTGATATATCTTAGAAACGGGGCTAGTTGCAACTAGGAGTATCCGTAAGATAAGTGAGAAGTAATGACACATCTTAGAAATGGGGCTAGTTGCTAGAACTAGGAGTATCCATAAGATTGAAGTGTCTGTTCAAGTTTGTATCAGTGTCCGGGACTAGAAGTTAGTGTAAGTTGAAGATGTAAGTTGTTGGCAACCTCGTACACGCCTCGGACACCCTTCTAGGTAGCATCGGAATTAAACTGAGCTTGATCATTCGGGAGCTCGTGCTGAATTGGCAAATCCGGGTCAGGTTAATAACTATTTTTTAACTGGTCGCCGCTCGGTACCTAAGTCCAAGCCTGAGCTTTAATGTGGTGAGGACTTAATCCTCTTGGCCATGTTTTAAATTCTTGTGACAGGTATAACTATGTAATTATGTTTTGTTTGTAGTAAACGTTTGGGTTAAGGGGATTTACATGTTCCCAGAGACAAGGTATCTTAAAGGGGCACACTCATATATGGAATATTCAGAGTTTTATTTTCTGAGTTTTAATTAGACAAGGAAATGTTTAATTTTTAAAGATAAGGGGTTCTTTAATAGGTCTAGACATGGTATGGAACACGAATGTAAGGGGGTGTTGTAACCTTTGACCTGCATCATGGCTGTCTCTTGAAGTCTGATCAGCTTCGGGGGATGGTCATGTAGATAATGCATTTGTGGTCATTTGGTATACTGGTTTTGAGGTAAATTAATATGTAAGGACTCTAGAAATTGCCACCATAGACATGTTTTTCTAAAAATCCATGAGTTTAGATGAAGCCAAACAGTGAGACATTTAGTTAAAATTTGGAAACAAAACAGTTGTTACAGACAGATAAGGGAAAGGGCAGACAGACAGGCCCTCCCTACACTGCTGAGACCTTGAAGGTTTGAGAGCAGAGAGGGGAGTTTCGGAAGGGGCGCCAGGACATGGATAACAGAATGGGTAGATAACAGTTACTGAATGGAGACATGAAAGGGGCGCTCCTACATGATAATGTAGAACATAAGAATATTTTACTATTCTTATCTAAGTCATTATTTAGAATAGGTAAGGTTGTTACCTGGCTAGAGCCAGGTATCAAGAGGGGGATGGGTACATTGTGGTCTAGGATAGGATGGGGCCTATTGGATAATAAACTAATTATAAAAATAAAAAAAATTATAATAATAATTATAGCTAACAAATAGGTATAGAAGTTAAATATATAATCAGATAAAACAAATGAGAAACTGGTGGTTAACCAAACCTGTATGTCCAGGATTTTATGCGTTACAGATGAATTAAAGGAGAAGGTGATTCACTCGACCTGGGGGCATATCGCACTTGGAGGGTGAGACACACTGACACTGCCGAATGATCACAGAGTTAAGGAGAAGAACTGTTGCTAATAAAGCTCAGGGGTCAACTCCTTAATGAAGAATTCCCTGACCCCGACCTTTCCTCACTGTGTACGTTCATAGAAGTGAAAGTGTTGCTTGATCTCTAGCTGATGATGTGTTCTCTGGGAGAGGATGGGGCTTTACAGGACTGCTTCTGGTCCTGAGCTGTCTGTTTAGGATACGATGGGGATGTTACCATCACAGTGCTGCCAGAACCACCACCAGTTCCAACGGACCAGGGATTCAGCCGGCCTCCTCCACCACTTCAAGACCAAGTCCCACACCACCACCTAAGCTCTCCAATCTGGGACAGAAGTCCCTCCCCAGAAGACACCATGGGGGGTTAAGGCATATGGGGGATATTACAGCTGTAACACTGGTACAGGTAGGGGTATAGACTATGGGAGGCTCCCTACTGCTACCTGCATCACCAATGCCACTATTAACTGGAGGTGTTGCTGATGTATGGTGGATGTGTGGACCTGCCAGGCGATTGACCCCATTTTGAAAGGAGATTGTCAGGGCACATGTGCTTTGGCCAGTCTGATAACACCATTGCCTATTATTGAGGTTACAGCTGACCAACTTCTGAGAGCTGCACATGACACAGAGGCTCGGAACCAACCCAGGAGATGGCAGAGCCGTGACGCTCCTTGGTCCGAGGGTACAGATAACATCCACACCAACCTGTTGGGGGTCCCAATAGGGGTCCCCCCACGAATTCCAGGCATTAAACAGAAATGATGGTCTGTGGCATCTGATGCCCACCATTGGCCCAGCTATTGGTGATACTAAACAAAATGCCTGGATCAATTATCTTTAATATAATCAACAATGATTTGTCAACTACACCCACACTGCACTTAGGGGGATGGCTGAACAATTGGATGCCACCTCTCGAACTGCTAGACAGAATAGGCTAGCACTAGACATGATACTGGCCAACCAGGGAGGTGTATGTAAAATGATTGGAGAACAGTGTTGCACGTTTGTCCCTAACAATACTAGTCCGGATGGGAGCATTTCAAAAAGCTCTGAGTGGGTTGGCAAGGTTATCGGTGGAGATGGAGGGTCTTGCAGGTGTGGAGGAGAGTGGACTGTTCCCCTGGCTGGGTGGTTGGTTTGGTAAGTGCACTACAATGATGGTTACTGGCACTACAATGATGGTTACTGGATTTCTGACTCTAGTTGTTGTTTTTCTTATGCTCATGTGCTGTGCTACCTGTATCATACCTTGTTTGAAGAAGTCTGTTACAGATGGGGCAAGGACCTCTGGTATGATGCCGTTGCTTGATGCTCCAGTTGGAGAGGCTGATACGGAATCAAGCTTTCGCAGGAGAGTGGGCCTGACAGAGGAGGACCCTTGGTTTGCTGTAGTAGAGGTTGTCGAATGAATAAAAAGTGATGTTTGTCCTCCCTGTTGTGAAGGTTTGAAGTTCCCGGGTGGCGACGAGCCCACCCGGTACAGGTTGTATAGAGGGATGGACCTGAGGGTTTAACATTTTCTCGTTTTTTGGTTAAAAAATTAGGTAATTGGACTCAACAAGGTTTCGAGGCGGTCCATGGACAATTGGCAGCTACATCCCTGATGGCATTACAAAATAGAATCGCGGTGGATATGTTGTTGGCTGAACGCGGAGGTGTTTGTGCCATGTTCGGGGAGCAATGTTGTACTTTCATTCCCAATAACACAGCAACTGATGGTAGTCTTACTGTTGCCTTAGAGGGTCTTCGTATACTTAATGAGAAGATGAAGCACCACTCCGGGGTTGACACCTCTATGTGGGACTCTTGGATGGATGCGTTTGGGAAATATAAGATGCTTGTTTCCTCCATACTGGTATCTATATCTGTCTTCACTGCGATACTGGTGCTTTGTGGATGCTGCTGCATTCCATGTATTCGAACGCTGACCACTAGGATCATAACTACTGCTATTGATCCCAACCAGGCAGAGAAGGGACAGATGTTTCCTATGCTTGCCCTGGAGGATGCTGAGCCAGGCTATTGGACTGATGACTAATTAAACGCCATTCATAGCTTTTGTCACGTCTCTGGTGAGACGTGAAGAGGGGGAATTAAAACTTTCTCTCTGAGAAAGTTTCCCTGGTTGTTTACTTTTGCTTTTCTTACTTTTACATAGTTTATGTCACGTCTCTTGTGAGACGTGAAGAGGGGGAATTAAAACTTTCTCTCTGAGAAAGTTTCCCTGGTTGTTTACTTTTGCTTTTCTTACTTTTACCTAGTTTATGTCACGTCTCTTAGGAGACGTGAAGAGAGGGAATATGAAACTTTTTCTTCTGGAAAAAGTTTCCCTTCTTGTGCCTGGATTCGCTTAAGGTTATGTCACGTCTCTTGTGAGACGTGAAGAGGGGGAATAAAACTTTCTCTCTGAGAAAGTTTCCCTGGTTGTTTACTTTTGCTTTTCTTACTTTTACCTAGTTTATGTCACGTCTCTTAGGAGACGTGAAGAGAGGGAATATGAAACTTTTTCTTCTGGAAAAAGTTTCCCTTCTTGTGCCTGGATTCGCTTAAGGTTATGTCACGTCTCTTGTGAGACGTGAAGAGGGGGAATAAAACTTTCTCTCTGAGAAAGTTTCCCTGGTTGTTTACTTTTGCTTTTCTTACTTTTACCTAAGTTTATGTCACGTCTCTTTGGAGACGTGAAGAGGGGGAATCAAAACTTTATCTTCTGATAAAGTTTACTCTATTTTTTGCCACTTGTAGCTTTTGTCCTAGCGTTTGTCACGTCTCTTATGAGACGTGAAGAGGGGGATTTGTAATAAATATCATTTATTATAACACAAGCATATTTGCTAATACATTGTTATAACTAACTTCTTTCCAAACAGGGTTTCTCACAAACTCATAGCAGATACGGAGACCCACACACACCCAGAGACAGATGGCTGACACAGGCCTTTTCATAAAGACTGATAAGAAAAGTGGTGCCTGGTACTGCATATCACGAGAAACTGAGACACACACATACCCAAGGACAGAGGGCTGACGTAAACCTTTCATAAACACAGATAAGACAGGAACATCTTCGCACACACAAAAACTCCTCTTCAGTCTGAACATTTTACAGAGACACA
The DNA here is from genome assembly GCF_045679555.1 of Salvelinus alpinus. Classification (NCBI taxonomy): domain Eukaryota; kingdom Metazoa; phylum Chordata; class Actinopteri; order Salmoniformes; family Salmonidae; genus Salvelinus; species Salvelinus alpinus. The sequence goes on from NC_092114.1 coordinate 37,929,479, forward strand.
CAGAAATGTCAAAATAGGAACATCTACGCACACACCTAATCTCCTGTTTTAGCTGAACATTTCTGAAGACAAAGAACTCTACTCAGAGCCAATGGGACAGTGATACTGGCCTGAAGGAGACCTCGCCCAACTCATCAGAACCAACCAGAGGACCAGAACTTCCAGACTCAACCTACTTTCTGTACTGTATAAAATGTATATGCACTCTGTTATCTGGGCTTCTTTCGGATAGTTCCATTTGAGCTTGATGAAAAGGGTCCGTGCACGCTATTTCAGATATCTTTACCTCTGAATAAATTGCATTTAATTAAACCTCATCCACCCTGTCCAGAGTCTCTACTTCGTCTCAGTTCTCCAGTAAACATGTTTTATCAACACTTCA